>NC_030956.1:2996196-5992392 GCF_001672515.1 Colletotrichum higginsianum IMI 349063
CGCGGATATCACTGCACCAGACCAAAATCGGCTGATGCGCTCATGGCGGCGATTTTTTTCTTTTTGGGGGGGGGGGGGGGGGGGGGGGGGGTGAGAAGACCCCGTGCACCCCCGGGCTCTTGTCTGGAACCTGAAGGCATTGGGGCGGCTTTTTCTTGGCCAAAATAGGATAGATAAGTAGCCTCAATTCGTTGGTGGGGGGGATGGGTTGGCGTCCAAACGCTAGCACACGCCATACCGGACCTGCAGACCTGGCATCGTCTTTTCGGATTGTTGGATCGTTGCTGTCGTTGCTGTTGGTGGTGGTGGTTGGCCATCCGGGTATATGTTCGCAAGACCAGCCCAGCACGAGTGAGGCAAACGAGAGGCCTGTGCCAGTGGATGATGGGATGTCTGGGTCTGGTGCAACCTGGGGATAGGCGAGGACGAGCTGGACCCCGCGATATTGTGCCATCGCGGTCCTCGATTGTTAAGTCGCGATGACGGGGTTGGCCTGCCACCAGCGAGGTACAGTAAGGAACCGTCGCCGGCGTGTCGAAAGTCACACGGTGAGTATCAGGACCATGCGACAAGCGCAGAAGCGACTCCGATGCATGTCGCGAATGTGGTGGTGGAAAGAGGATTGACAACCGCTAACAAGTGTCTCTCTACCCATCAAGATCGGGCTTGCGATTCCTAGTCTCTCTTCTCATGCGTAACCCTGTCTGTCGTCTCACCGAGGGAGGGGGGGAGGGGAGAGAAGGGAAGGGAAGGGATGGGGAGGGTTGCGGTAAGGGTGGGATGGCGCTCTACGAAGCGCCGAATCGCCATCGAACCGATCTGGAGGAATTGGGCAGACCACGCGCGGGAGGCAAGTCGTAACCGTGTCCGACGTCGCGGGGCATATTCTGCGGAGGATCCGGGACCCTTTCTCTGTACAATGGGCGCATCAAGAAGGCGGTCGTCGGGTGGGCATTTCTCCCTCTGTCTGTAAACTAATGTCGAAAGGCACGAGGATCGCATTGGATTTGCGAATTGGCCGAAAAGGTCCGCGCCAACGGGCCAGGATTGATGAGGTTCGACGGGCTCGGACTGGACAGGGATGGCTGGGCGAATGGGAGGAGAAAGTTGGGCGAGGGTAGGAAGTACATGGTTTTTGCTCGCTGCGGGTTGTCTCGCGTGTCTGGTATTTCATACAGATGTGTATGTATATAGTATGTATGCATAGCTAGATATATGTGTGTGCGTGCTCGTGTCTGACGACCCGGACGTGGCCCCCATTCGCAATCCCTCATTCAGTCACTCGCTCAGTTGGTCGGGCAAATCGTCTGTCTGTCTTCGAGGTGAGAGACGAGACGAGACAGATATGGGCGCTTCTTCGCCATTCGCATGGGGGAAGTTAGTGAGTAAGTGAGTGAGTGAATGGGAGAGAGATTGTGTGTGTGTGGTGCTCGTGCGAGATATGTCGTGTATGTATCGATCCTCAGGACCTCTCCCCTCCCTCGTCGCACACGGACGCTTGATAATCCTTCATATCTGCGTTTCTTGCACCGCGCCCATTAGGCCATGCGTCTGGTCACTCGAAATGAAAAAGGCGCACAAAAAGGAAATGGTGCGCGTCAGTCGTCTCTCCCCCCTTTCATGCAAATTGCGACAGGCCGTGGATTTCGCGCCAGAGCTTTGAGACTTCTAGAAGCACTGGCTCCCAGCGAGGGATGGTGGGAGGGAGGTGAGGCAGAGGAGGTAATTACAGTCGTGTTGCGAGAGGAGGCCATCATGTCCGTAAATAGGTACTTGACGAGATTTGATGGATCTAGCCAGCCACCTGGCCGATGACCGCCTTGGTAGCGATTCTTTCACACACACTCTCTCTCTCGCTCTCAAGATCTCTCTCCCCTTTTCTCTTTTTCTCCCTTTCCCTAGTTTTTCTCTGCTGATTCACCTTCTCCTCGTCATATCCGCTGCGTACGTGGTAGAGCGTTCGCGGATGGCAAACGTCAACCACCCCGGTCTGCCAGTCCCATGTCCGGGCCCGCTTAGGAGAGCAGCCGAGCCTGCGGTTTGTGGTGTGTGTGTGTGTGTGTGTGTATATCGGTGTGCTCGCCTTTGGTGTGCTCTGCCGCGGCGGGCGGTATTGGTGAGGTGTCTCGCGCCCACTTCCAAAACTGGAGTTGCGCAAGCATCTGTGACTTGGGCCCCGGACCGTCGCCTTCGTTTGCCATCGCACAACGCAGGCTGGAGTCGTAATATGTACCCCGAGAAGGTAGAGGGTCGTCTTCTTGGTCACATAGAACCTCGAGAACAAAGGCCCGAAGGTCCCGTCAGGCGACAGAACAAATGCGCCCGCGGTGTCGAGGTCCCCTTTTCACCCTCATGCTCAGACACAACGCACACACTCTCTCTCACACATACATCCCAGGAGAAAGAGACGGGAAGGGCGGGTCCATAGGTGCCACCGACTCTGCGGTGAGAGAGTGACCATTCCCAGGGGATTACTGGCCGAGGCCCTGTATTTCTGGGGCGAGCTAGCCACACCTGCTGTACATAGGTAAGTCGGAAAGAAAGCCAGAGAAGGGACGAAGGAGACAGAGGAGAAGAGGAGACTGACTGGACGCAGAGAAAGAGATCCTGGGAAAGGGGGAAAGGGGTTTGGTGGATGCGTTAGGGGAACTTTGCTCAAGGGCTACAGCGGCTCCAGGCCCTTGAAGAACCATCAACTTTAGGGGAGAAGTAGCCTAGCTACAGCGCGTGATGCCCTGATAGACACTTCCCTCAGAGGTTTACCAACTACACAGTCCTCGTCGCACTGTCGTCCCCAACTAGGCGGCGGGTGGCCAGTAGTTTTTGGTTGGCTCCTCTCCACAGAGGGCTGTCCCTGCCTGCGTCTGCGTCTTTGGGGGGGGGGGGCATTAGGCTTGGCCGTAGGGGAGTCGCTCGTCGAATTGCGCTCCATGTTAGTGAGCACAGCGCAGACTGCCTGCCTGCCGACTGCCCGTTTTACGGTTTACCTATCACCGCACAGAGTGGGCCGCTGTGCTGGACTGGACACACTGACGGGACTTGACTGACGGACCGGGGGGGAGGACCAGACCCAGGCCAGAAACTGGACACTACAAGCACTGGGAACGAGCTGGAAACTGGAAACTCGAACTGACTGACTGACTGACCGACCGACCGCAGACAAAATCGTCACCTCGTTCGCCTGGCTCCTCTTTTTCCCTCTCATGCACACAAACCTGCGAATTGCCCAGCAGAAACCATCATTCAACACTGCTGCCCTTCGTCCAAAGGTGAGTCCTACCCATGCCTTTGGTCTTTGCGATCGAGGTTTCCTATTCCGTTGCACCCTCCCGCTGCCCATCCCCCATCCCCGACTGCGACGTGCTTCCGCTGGCTCTCTGCTCTCTGTTGAGGTTTGATGTCTGCGTCTCGACTGAACTGGGCCGGCTGGCTGTTCGCTACTCTACCGTCCGCTCCCCGACGTAGTCCCAGCTCAACCTCTCCTCTTCTTCTACTTCTTCCTTTCTCTCCTCTCCTCTCTATCTCTGCCTTCCCACGACCCATCAGCATCGACAGATGGTGCCCGCTTGATCCCCTTTTGGCATCCCATGGCTAATCGTTCTCAGTTCATGCACTAGACCCCAAATATCCTCCTACCTTTCCTCCTCTTCCGCCTCCCCCTCGTCTTCTCCGACCGTTCGCTCCGGCAGCGTCCTCGGCCAGATCGCCCCGACTGGCGCTGACTACACGACGACCCAGGGCGCTCAACACAACGTCCCTGGTTGATAAATCCCCTCTCACACTTGCCCTTGGGCCGGTTCATACTTGATTTCCCTGTCAATCCGGCTCGAGTTTCGGGTTGCTGGCAGTTGATTATCTCGTCTGGCCGACCGCCCGCCGCCGCCGCCGCCGACTCAGGCTTGGATTCCAACCTTTCCGTGCCCAAGCTAACGGCCACCTCCCATTGCACACCAGCACATCCTCCATCAACCCCCCTCCGTAACCATCCTCCATCCTTCGTCCCATCGATTCAATACTACAATTCAAAATGACGAGCATGTCGCCCATAAGTGCCGTCAACGGCGGCTCCGCCGCCACCTCGCACCAGGGCAGCGTCTCGCCCCGGCAGACGGTGTCGCCCAAGAATGTCGCATTTGAACTCCTGTTTACTGAGTCGCCGCAATATCGCGCGCGACTCCCCATGCGAGTCCAGATATACCCCCACGATACGACAGACTCCATCGTCACCACTGTCAAGAATTTCTACGGACTATACTCGGGGCCGACCGGCTCCAAGGGCGTCAGTTTTGAGGACGAGAATGGCATCACCCTCATCGCTCGTTACGAGAACTTTCGCAACAACATGGTTGTCTACGTCAGAGTCATCGAGGAGCCTCCCTCTGCCTCTGGTCCCTTCGTGGCGCCTGCATATCACAACCCTCCTCTGAGCGCTCAGCCATACTACGAGGGTACTGGCTACCCCCTGCAACCTCCGCCGCGCTTCGGCCAGGAAATCTCCAGACCTTCCTCAAGCACATCTCGGCGGCGCAGCCCGTCGCCCAACGCTGGGCGCGGCCGGAGAAGCGGATCCGCCACTACGAACCCCAAGAATGGCCGGTCGAGGTCTTCCAAGAACCGGGACACTGCTGCCAACGGACACACCGATATATACAGCGATAGCGTCAATGGCTACAGCAGCGGGGACGGGGCTCCCGGCTCCAGCTCCAGCAGGATAAAGGAGCAGATTGGCAACACCGAGATCAGCCTCGAAAACATCGTAGAGGGAGGCCGCCGCAAGCGAGCCAAGTTTGAGAGTTCGGTAAGTCGGACCGTCGGCATACACATCTGTCGCGCTTTTCTCTACTCTACTTGCACCTGCATGTTTTTTCCGTTTCTTCATGCTCATCCTGTCCAATCCAGGAACTCCCCTTGTTTGCGCCTCCGCAGATGCCGGCTGCTACGTCGAACCCTTCCGTGTCTCCCGCCCGCCGCGCGGAGCCCCAGAGGGCCTCGTTGCCGTTTGTGCACCCAGGCCAGAACCCCTTTACGAATCCTCTCCCCCTGCAGTCCCCGCAGAGCCATAGCAATGGCTACGGTCATAGTGGATACTATGCGACGCCGTCGTCTGAGCGCCACGGGCGCAACAGCATCGGCTACGCTGCGCAAAGCGGCAACTTCAGCAGCATGAGTGGCATCCTCCCCACGCCGGACCCTACCGTCGGCAGCTGCATGTCAGAAGAGGACAAGGATGTTGCCATCCAGCTTATGCGCCTGGGTGAAATGTCTAACATTTCCCACGGGCGCACTTCAGCTTCTACGCTGGACGATACGTTTAGCGGCCGCGCCGACGCTGCATCCTCTACTGGGGCCACTAGTGACGGCGAGAGTGAGAGCGATGAGGAGGAGTCGGCCGCCCGGCGTCAAAAGCTGGATGCCGCTGGCATCATGCGCAAGATCTATCAGACCACCGAGAGCCACTTCATTCCTCAGCCCAGCATCGAGGCCAGTGCCGATGATGTCGAAGTCGAGAAGTGTAGCGACCACACCGATCACGCCATCAATGGCGAGCGCAAGCACGAGGTGCTCAAGAACAAGACCAACCTTCCCGATGCCAGGCCCAAGTCACAGTTACCCGGCTCCAAGCCCAAGAATTCCAAGGCCAGCAAGGTTCCTCGGCCAAGCGTTCCCAAGCCCAAGAAGGCTTCCGCTCCAGCCCCGGCCCCGGCCCCGACCACTACTAGCAATGGGCCCATGTCGCCGGCTTCGCTGCCTTCGTCGCGCAAACCCTCGGTTTCCTCCGCCGCAGCTGCTCCGGGTGCCAATGGCGAAGACGACCAGCTTGATCTGTCAGCCAAGCCCCGGTGTCAGCGATGCCGCAAGAGCAAGAAGGGTTGCGACAGGCAGCGACCCTGTGGGCGATGCCGTGATGCCGGTCTTAGCGCTGATCAGTGCATTAGCGAAGATGAAGGCAATGGTCGCAAGGGCAGATACGGGCGCCACATGGGAGTGCCAATCAAGAAGGAAGACATTGCCAATCCTACTCAGCCCATTCTACTTCCGGCTGCGCCAATCGCCACGACGGCTGCAATGGCCGACAAGAACAAGAAGCGGAAGCGATAGAGCGATGAGTTAGCAATTCCACGAGCGCATGTCGGCGCTCAAACAAGCACTTGCGGTGTCACCCCTTTTCTTCAGTCCATCTAGCTATTTTCTAGCGTGGCCGCCGCCAAGTTCCAGCACTGTCCCTACCAAGAGAGGTTATCGGCTCACCGGCGTTTGGCCCACAAAGATCATTTGAAAAGGATGCGGCGCTTGGGCCACGCATCATCTGACGCGCTTCCTATCGTAACAAAACAGGAGGATGTCTGATCTGGTCTTCAACGACCACCCAACAATACTGGCAAGAGGGAAAAGATTTTTTTGGTGGTGGGGTTAATGGGGATCTGCCGGGTGAGGATGGTCACTCACACTCCTTTTTGGCGTTTCGGATCCATTCTATGGGAAGCGGTGTTTTGCTATCTACCGGTTTGCGCGCGTGTCTGCCTTCCTCGTTACTTGGTTTTTTTTTCTTCCCTTTTTTTTGGCGGGGCCGACATCGAAGCGAGGAAGCTACAGTGTTTGGGTGACGTTGTGCGACTGTACGATGTGGTGTGTGGAGGAAAGCTCAAAAGCAACCGGAGGAGACGTCGGGACACTCACAGGCGCGAACGCGTTCGCGCGAGCTCGCATGCGAGGATGCCAAAGTCCGAGTTGTCAGTGCGAATTGAGTAAAGGCAATGAGGTTGTCGGGCGAGAAGGAAAGAAGAAAAAAAGCCTGGCAGTTGGAACGTTGGCAGGCGAGGCGGTTTTGGGGCTTGCGCAAGGTTCAAATTGTCCGTGATGGAAGGTGGGATCGCTTGCCTTGGGGGGTTTTGTTATTTCCTATATTGCCGAGGGTGACAAGACTTATCTGCGCAACCGAGCTTGTCCCTTTTCTCAATTGGTTCTCCTCTGGATGCGATTGGAGGCGGGGAAGGGGGGGTGGGAGGTGAGCAATTGTTGAGGGATGCGGCTACGATAGGCAAACTGGTTTCTTTCCTACCTTTTTATTATTATTATTTTTGGCAAAGTTTTCTGTATGGAAAGCCAGGAAGAAAAAAACACATTGATCATGTAAAGCGAGGCTCAGAGCGACGTCGCGCAGGGCGATTGATGTGATGCGACAACCGTGTGGACGGCCGTCGGAGTCGGCCACCATGACACTTCAATCACCCGGCACGGAGCGGGGACAGAGGTGAACGGAAGTCGTTGAAAGATGGATGTGGGACTGAACCGTTTCGGGTGCTAGCGCGCGGTTCTCGCCGTTGCATGCATCCCGTTCCGGCTCGGGCGGGGGAGGGGGTGCAAGTGGGAGAATGGGAGGGGGGTGTGGACTGAGAACATCTGTGGCTGCGGCTGCTTGGCTGGTGCTTTCTTGCCTATTTTTTCCATCTTGGGTCTGGGTAGCTTGTACCTTGTGTGGCTGCAAAAAAAGTATTCAAGACAGGGACGCACGGTCGCACAGTGCGTGCGACCGGTTGGGCCGTGCGGCGCGACCCAAAAGGGAGAGCGAAAGCTAGCGCTCAGGCGCGCCCGACTCTTTGGATCGCGCGCCAGCTGTTAAGCTTCCCGCGTGTGGTGTTACGAGAAGCTCCCGGACTATTACGTCATTCGACGCTCTTGGGGTTGACCCCGCACCTCGCGCACCGCCGCCGAACGCCGCCGCCCCTCCTCACCCCGCACATCCGCATCTTCGGGCAAACAATTCTATTGTTGTGAAGTGTACATGTATCTCTTGGTTGAAATGAAATGAAATGAAATGCGCGAATGCATATATTTTCTTCCAGTGATTGAATGCCGAAAGTGCATGCATGTATCTGTAACTACGCTTGCTTTTTGTTTTGTTCAATACCCCTGTCTCCCGAGTTGCACCCTTTCTCCTCCTGATTTTGGCTTCGGCGCGCTAAGAAGGATTATGGAGGCGAATGGGTTACGGATCGGGTTTTGGTTAGAGGCGGTGTGCAGCGGTGTTGGGTTTCTTGACTCAAAGACGAGTCGCCGTGCGCCAATGCAATGCGGGCAGCGAGATGGCGCGTCGTTGTTTTGTTTGTTTGTTTACATTTCGCTTTTTGTCCCCCTCCCACCTCGTTACTGGATTGGGGGGAGGCGTTGGCGCAGCGCGGCTTGGGATTGGAGGGATTATCAAAGTTCGAGGTGTTGGGCGATGTTTCACTGGCCGAGACTGTGTCGCAAACGCCGTGGTCGCGAACTCTGGGAGGGGGGTACTGCAACTGTGTGGTGGCAAAAACAAGCGGAGAATCACCGCAACTGATAGCCGTCAACAGTTAATCTATTCTTGATGAGAACCTTCCCTCCCTTGAACGTCTATTGAAGGACAGGGACGTGTGAGCAGATGTCAGACCAGGATCTTGGTTGCGCAGTTTGTAATTGGCGACTTGGGTTGGGCGCCCATGGCAGGCGTTGGGGGGATGTTGCGCCCGAGATGCGACGTGTGTTGCGATGAACAACAGTTTCGCAAAACGCGTTCGGCGGGGCCGTGCAGTGCCGTTACCCTTTACATGCCACGAGCCTTGCGCCAGGTCTTCGATTATAGACTATCCGTTGTGACTCTGGAAGTGCTCTCATCGAGCAGTGAGCAGCCCAGCGATGCGATGCGATGCGATGAGATGCGCTCGCGTTAAAGATGGCGCAAGACGGTGAACAACCATAACGGACGGGAAATGCGCCTCGCATCCCATTCCGCACAGGTGGGGCTGATGAGATATCCGGTCCGGGGCGGTGACCTAGAGGACTGTGCGCTCTCCGCTGTCGGTGTCACTACACTTCTGCCGGGAAGTCTATTGGATCTTTGGACGGTTTGGGGTATCTCGAAGTTACGTATGCTCGAACGCATACCGTCTTGTTGAAAGTTTTACGGCTCGGGGAGTTGAGAGGGTTGTGAAGAGAATCGAGACAAAGACGAAGCCCTGCCATTGTCGGTAATTAGATGTTGTTCATGTGAGGCCACAGGTGCATAAAACCTTTGGTTCGCGCCGACCCTAGAGCTAGCTAACGACCTCGCCCAAGTCTCCCGCTCTCTCTTGTCGTTAAAACGCTCGCTGGCCCAGACCTGCCCATTACGGTACACCTTGCCGGCCACTTCACCGTCTCTAGCCAGGCCCGCCCCGAAAAAGGGACCCTCTGCCCGCACGGTGGAAGGACTGGCGGCCCCCAATCGGACTGTTTTCATTGGTGTGTTCGAGTCACGTCATCAAAACCAGGCTCACTCAGCCGACACTTGGCCGGTGTCCCTGCCGCCGCGAAGAAAGCCATCCGTAGTAGTCCCATAATGGCGATTCGCATTGGGGGCAGGCGTTTGGTTTCTACAATGTCGAAGAAGCCGTACGGGTGACTCCATACACTCGTCTGTTCGGAACACCGTCGGCCAACACGCCAGTTTGCCGAACTGCCGCCCGCATCGCTGCATGGCGTAATGGCGCATATCACTAAGGCGTGCCCAACCATCGACACCAGTGATCAGCTATCTTAGGGCGTAGAACGATGTCGTTGCGGGGACGAGACCCGCAAAGGCGGTTCGTAATTGGGCTGTCGGGATGGAATGGTGCGATCTCGGCCGTTGAGCAAAGAAAGATCTATGAATAGGCACGCAACCGCCTTGGGACTTTTGGGTGTAACACCTTGGTCGCTCTCGATCTCGGCAGTCTTCTGATAGCGTCGGAGTATGTAGATAAGCGCCCTTCTTTGCAGCCTGCTTACATATTGGGTCAATGAACCTGACAGGCTTGCCAAAAAATACCTCCGTGAACAATCCGCCGGCCGTGACCCGTACTGCACGTTTGTAAACGAAAGAAATCATGTCGGACGGAACGACGCCGATGAGAAGCCCCACTCGCGGCGCAAACACAACCGACAACGCCGCGGGGAAAAGCCTAAACAAAACCATGAACGTAGATGACCTCGAAGCGGACCCCGAGTGGTCCGCGGAGCACGACCTCGTTTACCCGGAAGGAGGATGGACGGCATGGTCCCAGGTTTTGGCCGGCAACATGCTCAACGCGCTGGCGTGGGGCTACCCGGCGACGTTCGGCGTCTACCAACTCTACTACACCGATAAGTTGCACCTGCCCGCGGCCCAGGTTTCATGGATCGGCTCGGTCCAGATCTTCCTGACATTTGCCCTATGCACCATCTCGGGCCGGCTGACGGACGCCGGCTACGCCCGGCATGCCGTTTTAGTGGGGTGTGTTTTTGTCGTCTTTGGCTCCTTCATGACCAGTCTATGCACTCGGTACTGGCAGATCATGCTCGCCCAGGGCGTCTGCACCGGCATGGGCCTCGGTGTCCTCTTCATGCCAAGCGTCGCCATCATCGGGTCCTACTTCAAGGAAAAGCGGTCTTTGGCTCTGGCAGTTTCGACAACAGGCACTGGCGTCGGCAGCCTTATCTTTCCATCGACCCTGCAGTACCTTGTTCCGCAAGTCGGGTTCCCTTGGGCCGTACGTTGCTCCGCCTTTGTCGCCCTCGCCGTTGCGACGATAGCCAATATGCTTCTGAGGCCCCGGCTACCCCCGAGAAAGTCCGGTCCGCTGGTCGAGTGGACCGCTTTTCGGGAAGGGCCGTACATTTTGTTCACCTTGGGAGTATTCTTCTATTTCATGGCACTGTATTTTGGTTTCTTCTACGTGAGTCGCAAACAGCCGCGGTGTGCCCCCAACACGTGCTCACGAACGCAACAGATCAACACGTACTCCCGAAAGATTGTAGGGTTTTCGACGACCGATTCGGTATCGCTGCTTCTCATCACCAATGGCATGGGCATACCCATTCGCCCGGTCGTTGGCTGGCTGGCTGACCGTCATGTCGGCCCCATCAACATGTTCATGTTGATGGTATTCCTGCTGGGCGGCATGGAGTTTGTATGGATCGGTGTAGAGACCAGGACGGGCATGTACGTCTTCAGCGTCTTTTTCGGCTTGTCCAACGGAGCGGCACAGGGGGTGTTTGTAGGTTCAACGGCAAGCCTGACGACAGACCCGCAGAAGATGGGCACGCGCTTCGGTATGATTGCAACGATATCGGGCTTCGCGTCGTTGGCCGGGCCTCCAACGGCTGGCGCCATCATTGACAAGGCCGGCGGGCAGTATCTCGGGGCTCAGATATGGGGTGGCGCTATGATGATAGCGAACTCACTGATGATTGCAGCGGCGAGAACCGCCAAGGCGGGGAAAGCCTGGAGGGTCAAGCTGTAATTGAAAAGTAATAGTACTTGGTTGCGAAGAGGTTTCAAGAGGGAGCGGCCGCGGGTATCGTACGTAGCTGGCAGCAAATACAAAAAAGCGGCATCTTTGCAACCAGGTCGCCGACCAACCTGACATGCTAGCACATCTGTTGTTCGGCGTGTAAGGCTTAGGAAAGAAAGAAGAGAATGGTCTGTTAGTCTGCTTTTTATATGGCGCCTTGTTCTACTTCTTTCTCAACAAATCGAGGGCTTCCGAAAGCAGTCGCGCAATTTGCTTGCCATCTTCCCAGGCGAAGTCGTGATCGTGGGTGAGATTCTTGGCGACCGTGCATTCGACGCCGTCCTTCTTTAACTTAGACGCCATGCCGTCGATCTCGGGCTCGTCCACGAGCGAGTCGTCGGGAGACCACGCCAGCAAGATGAGATTCTGCGCAGGTAAGGCGTCCTTGAAGCTGCCCGAGAAGGTGGCCGGCACGACCTTGTTCCAGGACTTCTGGTCTTCGCCAAAGGCACCGGCAATGAACTGGGTATAGCTCTGGCCGTGGCGGGCGTTGAAGTCATGCAACTCGTAGATGCCGGCCACGCCAATAAACGCCGCCGGCATCTTGACTTCGGATGGTGGGGCGGCGCCGAGAGCAACAGGCCCCATCGGCAGCTGGAGGGCCAAGGTAGCGCCGGCCGAGTGACCGATTAGGATGTAACGGTCCTGGATATCGTACTCGCGCTGCAAGAAGGCGAGGGCCGACCAGATGTCACGGAGGTGGTCCGGATGTTGAGCGAGACGAAGTTCGGCCGGAGGGGTGACGGCGGGGTCTTGCTGGAAGAGAGGGTGCGGGGAGAGGCGGTAGTCAATACCGACGAAGCCACGAATCTCGGACTTGGGAACGGAGCCAGTCTTGGCGATTTCGTCGATCGAATGCTCAAAATCATGAAAGGTCTTGCGGGGGTCACGCCACGCACCGCCGTGGAGATAGCTAATCGCAAGCACGTTAATGATAGTCCACAGGCGGCGGCACTCATGACAACTCACATTACCCAGTACCCGGACGCATTCTCTGCGGGTTGGGGCAACTCCCAAACTCCCAACCTCTGGAGCTCGTTGTCTGCGGCGTAATGATGCTCGGTGAACGTCAGAGAATCCGGCATGACGACGACAGCCTAATGTGACCTGTATGGTTGTTGGCGGAGGCGGCGGCGGGGGCGGCTTATCACTCTGACTATGTATGTGTGGTCGATGTGGAGGGCGCGACTAGGCAAAAAAGGACCCGAAGAGCTGAAATGCTCCGAGATAGATTGGCACGACGTAGAACAGCCGAGATGTGCGGCGGTGAGAGGCTGGCAGTGTAGGTCCAGAGGGGCGTTGTGGATAGGATTGATGTCTAGACGACGATAATGTTGCGAGAAGAAGGAAAAAGGGACTTATGTCAGTGCGACGACCGGTGCGGTCGTTGGACTGTTCAGTGTACCCGGAGCTGTTGATAACAGAAGAGGGCAGAACATGTGGGTGGGGCCTTCCGTCTTCCGGCTTTCCGTCCTCGCATCCGCCTCCGAGAAGCACCATTTCAGGCCTTTAACCTTCCCATCTTGGCCCGGCTGCCGGCGCGTCTTGTTTTCATTATCCTCAGAACCTCAGACTCGGTCCTGTACCAGCATCATCCTACCTCGTCATAAGCAGGTATCTTGGCCAGGTGCCAGTGGAGTTGAAACGCCGAATCCGGTTCTACGAGGTACTCGGTTCTTAGAACTCAATGGCGACCCTAGGCCACCGGTACATGCGATGCAATGCTAGACACCAGAAATTGAGCGGGAGTTGAGTCGTCGGTTGATGTAACGATGGAACGACGGGCTGCGACGTGCGAGTAACACTCCGAAATGGCCGCTGCCCGCTGGCCACCAGTCTTCCACCAGTCCTCCATCCGCAGCTGATTGCAAACATACTCAAAGCGGTGTTCTACCCCGACGACGGGATGTCAACCACTTTTTACCACCAGACGGCTGCTGATCTTTCTCGGCCCCGATATGCATTGAATACCAAGAAGAAGCAAAATAGAGAAAAAATACACTCCCGTGGGCTTTGCAGCTTGGCTGGTGGCACTTGTCAATTGGATGACGCCCGCGTCCGTGCGAAGCCAGAGTGTCTGTGTGACATATCCTGGAGACCTGAAAACCCCGATCCGTCGGAACAACAACGGCAACCATTGTTTGGTTACGTAAGGTTCCAAAAGCCTCCAGGCAGACTGAACACGCATTCGCGCGCTGCGTTCGTCGTGTCTGCCCCAAAAAAACATATGGGCTGCGGCTGTGTTGCTGCGGATGCCTACCATACCATTTCCTCTCCTCACATCATGTTGGGACGGGGATGGAGGGATGCATGGATGCATGGATGGCGTTGATGCTCTTAGATGCAATAAAGTGGCACAATGGCTCCTTCCATCCTCGAGCATCCACTATGCTCTAGGTATTTAGCCGAAGTGCTGTTGTGTGGAACCCGCGAGGCACAGTTAATGTAAGAAGCAAGAACGAGGCAGTACCTGTACTTGTAGGTACTGTGCTCCGTACCTAAGATATGCAAGGTACACACATCTCTTCAGGTACCATTGGCCGTCTGCGCATGCTCATCGTCATCTTCATTACCCATAGGTACTTGGGCTAGATGGCATGGCGAGAACCACAACGAGGGAGGGGAGAGCAGACACGCGGCACAGACACGGAAAGTCTCACCCCACCCGCGACGCCTCATTCCGCTGGCCATCACCCCATCATGCTCTGTGGCCAGATGGTGGAACGGATTCAGGAACCATCCCGCCCCGCACCGCTGAAGACTAAGTACCTGGGAGAGGGCCGGAGGGTGTGCCGTACCTGACCAGGGGGGCTCTGCTTGCAGCTCTCTCACCGTCCCCCCATCGCCAATGCGTGCGTGCGCCTTCCTACCTACCTAGGTAGCAAAGCTATTGTCGCATTGGTAGGTAGGCAGGTAGGTGTTTCTCATTACCACGGAACCATATATTGTTTTCAGTGCTGGGTATAGCACTTATACTGTGTTCCTATTGCTTTCCTCTATGTTGCGTACCTGTGCGACCTCAAGAGGGACCGTCTTGGCCACGTACCTTAGTTGTCAGGTAGGTATGTATCTTGGGGAGGGATGCTTGTCATTGTTGGATTCTCCAACACGGGCCGGCCCCCCCTCCCCTTCAACGACACTACTGGCTGCTGCTGTTTCGTTACCTTTTCTTCCACACACCGCCGCATATCTTGGCTCGTTGTATCCGGCAGCCTCCCTAGCCGACTTGTCGAGCTTCCCTTCATCTCATGTCACGCTAAATGCCTGGCGCGCTTTCCTCTTCACTGGCCAAACCTCATGTCGGCCGTCCGTTCTACATTGGTGCTGCTAGCACAGGGTATTGTGTCGTCGTCGCCCAGGATGATCCAAACCGCTGGCCCTGGCCCAAGACCTGTCGACCATGTTTAGCGGAGCCCGATTTCCGTGATACGCAGACGTGACGCTGGTCCGGATTCGACTATGAGCCCCATCGTGACAGGGCATCCCCGCCGGCGAGAAATGTCTGAGCTTCAGCAGCAAACAGAAACGATGGACCATTTGGCATACCCAGTGGCTTATGGACCCGTTGGCTTCCTGTTCTCGCGGCACTTCCCTGATCCCGCCTGCTACCATCACGCAACGGGGACTTGGCAAGCTCGAGGGATTTCTTGCCCAAATAGATCTTGACCAACCTACCTAGGTAGCTCTCAGCGGTGGCATTGCCCCTCTGCAGCAGGCCTAGAAGAGCGGCGGCACAGCAACGGACGCCACTTTATCCTCGCCCATCCGACTCCCTCCCGCCCTCTCTGACCAGTCATGGCCACCGACCAAAGAGCTTTTGCAGCCGCTAGACGGGCTGCGCAGAAGTCTTGGCTCACTCGTCACCACAGCTCGCTGTTCAGGGGGTGGGCGCCTTCCGCCTCGATGCTTCCACCCTCCTGGGCCCCTGTACATGGCGCCTTGCCTGCAAACTGCAAGCCTCATCACGCATGCGCGTGAGAGGACTATGTAAGTTGCACTGACGAACTCCTAGGACGGGAATGTGTCATCTAATATGTTGTATAAACCCTCTCTCTCTGGCACGTCATTCGGACTGGGACCACCAGGTAGCACACGACCCTGTTAACTGTCAGCCTTTCGTATAAGGGTACGATTTGTATCTGATCTCAAGTACGCATTGTGCAGGAGCATGGCATGAAAACGGCTCCGTTCGGTTGGTCCGCGTCGTTCCACCGCCTCTTATTACAGATCCCATCCCATCATCCTCCATGCGGCCAGCCATAACTGGCACACCGGGGCCCCTCATCTCTCTCCACATGGTGACCCTGCCTTACCGGGACCCATCTTCAGGGCCTCGAATCTCGGCGACCCTCTGGGACCCGCCCTCGGGGAGTTGGCATTTCATCTGGGTTCTAGCCTACGAATGCACAAGGGTCTGGTCAGAATGGATACTGGGATTTCTCGATGCTGTCCTTCGCGGCTGATGACTTTAGATCCATGGTTCCCATTGCCCCGCATATGTAACGATCTAGATCTGCTGCCGCTTTCCTTCCTCCCTTTCACTTCTCTCCCTCTCACTTTGGCGATGCTCCTGCCACATTGTCACTCCCTAGATAATAACAGTACCACACAGCCATATGGCTGAGGTGGATTTATCAGAGAGCAATGGCGGTGCTCTCGTAGTCACGTCCATAACGCTCCTTGTTTTTACCTGGCTCTCTGTCGTTCTTAGATGCTACGTACGAGCTTTCATGACCAAGGGTTTCCAAATCGATGACTGGCTCATGGTTGTGGCCCAGGCAAGTTTTCCCCTTCGGCAATATGATGTTCATGGTCACAGTGTATTGATTGATGCTCCATCTCAGATTGTTTTCACTCTCTCATGCTCTCTCATTCTTCTTGGCGTAAACACTGGTTTGGGTCACCACAACAAAGCCCTCGGCGAGAGGAGGGAGGTTTCGGCTCTGATGGTATGTTACTTCAACCCCCACTCTTTCAATCCCGTTTGCCAACGCCGCCATACAGTATCAGGCCTTGGCTACGGCCACATATGTCCTCGACATGCTCTTCATCAAGCTGAGCATCGGCTTTTTCCTACTGCGACTCTCCAACTCGAAGCTCTATAACTGGATCATTTATGTCAGTCTGGCTGTTGTGGCCGTTTGGAGTGTGGTGATCTTCTTCTGGAACATTTTCCAATGCTCTCCGATCGAGGCACAATGGGATTATGCGATTCCAGACTCTAAGTGCGTGTCACCGGACGCTGTCGTGGCGGCAGCCTATTCCATCAGTGTCATGACCATTCTGAGCGATTGGCTATATGTGAGTTCTTATAGTCCCCTATGCAAATATGTGTGCGCCCGAGACGATGCTGACCTGTCTGGAGGCTCTTCTCCCCATTCCTATGATTTGGAGCGTCAAGATGACCAAGCAGGCCAAAGCGACGGTCATCGTGATTCTTGGACTTGGAATTTTGTGAGCTCTTCAACTTCGCCCAGGCCGTGCAAAACAGGCTTATGAAAACCCCAGTGCCAGCATTGCTACGTTGATCCGACTCAAGTTCCTCGCCGATCTAAGCGATTTAACCGATATCCTATGTGCGGCATCTTGCCCGCCCCTGAGAAATTCTAGCAAGACACATGCTAACTCAACCGCAGTCATGGGAACAGACGCCATGGTCTGGACTCTTGTCGAGCCTGGAGCTGCCATCGTCGCATCAAGTTTAGTCACCGTGCGGCCTCTACTACGAGCATGGAGGCTGAGCGGATTCATATCGACGGATCGAACGCCGGGTATGAGCGGTGCCATCAGCGGGGGCATGAGGTCAGGGACGGCACGGACGGCGCCCCGGTCGGCACCGCGGCATGATCCGTACGGTGTCGACGATGGAGACACAGACCTGGAGCTCAACGATATGGCCAAAGACAAGCCCATGCCGCGGCCAACCCCCCAAATCGGATATCCGTCGCCGTTTGCGCAGGCCGGCTTAGAGCGAACGAGGGGGCAGTTCGACTCGGACTTCGTGAAGCCGCCGAACCAGAGACGAGGCAGTTTGGCCAAAAGCGAAATGTATGTTATCGAGGGGGACAAAGCGAGCGACATCTGGCGGGGGGATAGGATAGGGTCTCCAAGCGCGTCCTCGGTCGACCTCGAGGGCCTCGACGGTCTCGATGCCCAGAGCCAACACAGCGGACGTGTTGGCCTTGGGGGTCGCAGAGATAGATGATGACAGCTGAGTAAAGGTAACTGGAATCACATTCATATCATGTGTTTGCGGTTTTCACGGGCTTCGAGGAGCATGTGGGCGGATTTACGAGAGAGAGGCGTCAGAGCAAGGTCCCTCGCTATGCATGCACCCTGATTCCTGGACAAACAAATGGCCGGCCATAGACCACATACCGGAAACCAAACGTCTCGGCAGGACAAGGCAGGCCAGAGTCACCTTGGAGACGGAGGGAGTGATACTCAGGTATGTATCAAGGCACTTAGCAGCATTTATATTGAACTGCGCCGGTCGGCGTGGACGCGTAGGCCAGTCAGAATGGACGGGGAGTCAAAACCACCCACATTTAGGCAACGCCAATACAACCAAAACATCTTTGAACAGCCCTAATACGGGTCTCGCCGATAGGCCGTCTCCGCCTCAGCGTATGCATCATACGAATAAAGAAACCCCTGGATCTCGGGGCACGTCCATCGTGACGGGAAGCCGGGCTGCGGCTCCTCCCCCGGCCTCAGCGACGCCATCATGACCTCGTCGCGGCGCTCCTGCTCTGGGCCGTCGGGCAAGTGGAAGTCGTCGCGCTGTCGGAAAGACTCCATGACGATACGCTGCCCGCGACCCATGCGGAGGCGTTGGTACATGGCCGCCGCGGCGGGGAGCTGCGCATCCTTTGTCCCGCGCCCGCCAACCTTTCCGAGGAGGTAGCCCAGCACGGCACCGTCTTCCAGGGACGAGTTTGCGCCCTGCGCGAGGTAGGGGAGCATTGGGTGGCAGCAGTCTCCAGCCATGAAGAAGAAACCGTCGGGGCTGGCCCATTGGTCGAGGGGCTCGACCCAGCAGAGCTTCCACTTATGGACGCTTTCAACCTGGTCCAGGAGCTTGCGGAGGAGGGGGTCCCAATCGGAGAAGAGGGAGCGCATCTCCTCGACGTCACCGATGACCTTTGTCTCGCCCTCGGGGAGGTTGTCCGGGGATAGCAGGCCCAGATTGAGCATGCGGCCTTGTTTCACAGTGTAAGACACGCCGTGGGACCGCGGGCCGATCCAGAAGTGGACCGTTTCGGACTCTATAAAAGCCTCGAGCTCGGCTTTGTGGGGGCCCTTGAGGGAGTCGATCGGGATCGCGATCCGGAACGCCAGGTCGCCGGTGAGTGCCAGGGGCGAAGGTCGGTTGAGGAACTGGGCGCGGGTGGCTGACCACATGCCGTCGGCGCAGACGACGACGTCGCCGGCGATCGTGGAGCCGGGTCTGGAAGCGGAGGCGATGGCGGTGGCGACATCGCGGTCTTCGTGGTCGAGGGTCACGGTGGCGCGCGCAAAGTCCACGGAGCGGACGCGCGAGGAGAGACGGAGCTCAACGCCGAGGGCGGTGCAGCGGTCGACGAGGGCACGCTGGAGCTCGACGCGGTGGAGCCCCCAAAAGGGGTGGCCGTAGCGGGACTGGATGGTTTCCTGGAGCCGCGGCTCGTGGGCGAGGAGGCGGGCGCCGTCGTAGCGGTGGACAGAGAGGGTCGAGGGACGGGTCGCGAGGACGGAGAGGGATGAGTGCAAGCCCCAGGCGTCGAGGAGGCGGGTTGCGTTGGGTGTGAGTTGGAGGCCAGCCTGCGACAGCGATTGTGAGCGGAGGAGACTCGATGGAGGGGGTAAGTGGTTGAAGGGAAGGGCGACCGAACAACTTACACCGACTTCCTGGAGTTCCTTGACGGCTTCGAGGATCGTGACGCGGTGGGAGGGGTTAGCGAGCTTGGTAGAGAGGGCCGTGGCCAGGCCTGCGAGGCCGGCGCCGATGATAATGACATGAAGAGGATCCGAGGCGCCGGATCCTGCTTCTTCGCTCATGTTGGATCAATTCGGGTCAATCAACTCATGAAGGCAGGGTAGCGCGAGGTATGGGCAGATTGAGGTCACAAGAGCAGAGTTGGCTGATTGTGCGAGATGTGGTGCGCGAAGAGACGTGACATTGCTCCTCTGACCACCATGAACTCGAAGGGACCCCTCCCCTCTCCCCTTTCCTGAGAGGTTGGACCGACAAGACCTGTTCCGACAGGTCTGAAGACACAACCCACAACCACAGGTAAAGACGTTGTTGCTGCGGCTTTGGAGGCTGGGTTCACGGAGGGTCTCATATGCGGAGTGTGGGGAAGACCGACAGGACGACGCCGTCTCTCAGGTTCGTCCCAAAAAGTTTTTGGCTGCAGTCCGAGCTAATGTCGCGTAGGGTATCTTTCTCTTTTGTCTATCCGCTGTCTCCCGGAAATTTAGCGTCAAAGCCACTCGCTCTGGCTTTCCATGTCCCCTTACCTCATCTGGCCCCCCCAGTCTACACACAGCTATGACATGTGTCGCCGATGGTGACCGCCTTGTCGCACGTATCCGCCGGATTGGCGCGCGCTGACCATCAACCCATCCAGGCCCCCCCCCCCCAGTGCCCTACTCGTCAGGAACAACCAGATCTTCCGGGTCGACGTCCCATTCCTCCTCATCGCCCCAGGTGGGAGCAAGGACAAACCTCCCCATGATCTTGCCCATGCCGATGCTGTCGCCGCCGATGATACCTTGCTTTGTCTTCTCATCCGACTCTTCCACGATCACTGCCGTGGTCAAGAAGTTCATGCCCGCAGCTGGGCTGAGCTCCAGGGTTCGTCCGCCCCAGTCCAACTCGACTTTGCCGGACTTGCGAACCTTGAGCTTGCCCATCATGCCAGCTTGGGAAACAAGTTGATTGATGTCGGTCAAGTCAATGTCTTTGTCCTCCTCGGCATTGGCCTTGATCTTCTCTTCCGATCTGGTGAGGTCAACAGGCTCGCCAGGCTGATCCAGCATGACAATGTCGTCCGGCTCCGGCTTGACCTTGGGCGCAGTCGCAGGATGCAAGGGCGGGAGTAGGGGTGGGAACTGGAAGAGGTACAATCGGCCGTCCTTGTCCTGCACCGGCTCGGTCTCGGGTGCCTTGGAGTTCTCGTCCGGAACCGTGCCTAGTTCGCCCAACAGAAGTTGCATGTCGTGCGTGATCATTTCCACCTCGGGGTCGGCCGCTGGCTTCTTCGTCTTCGGCTCAGGCGTGATCTTCTCCTCGGCTTCGGGGGTCGAGGATTTCACCCTGGCGTCAAAGTCGACTGGCGCTATGTCCATGGCGCCTGGTTCGGCTCCGGGTTCTGCCTTGACCTGTACCATGCCTTTGGGTGCCGCATGCCAGACCTTGGTCTCTTCCTCCACCCGAGGAGCGACGCCCATCAAAGACTCGTTTCCGTCAACCCATAGACTTTCTTCTGCCTTGCCTTGTTCTTCCGCCTCGAGCTCGGCTGAGGTGGCAATGACCTTCTTCTCTTCTTTCTTGTCGATTCGCGCAATGCCCATGGGCCAGATATTATCGGGCTTCGAGCTGATGAGGGCTGCTGTCGCTTCGTCGTCTGAGTCTGGCTCGCGGTCAACCGCGTATCCGGCGAGCCTGTCGGCATTGATTCGGGCTTCGCGATGACCAGATGCCTCTCCAAACCCACCACCTTCTCTCTTGGCTCTGCCCCCTCCTCCGCCACCACCGAAGAAGCCGCCGCCGCTGCCGCCGCCGCCACCACCACCTCCTCCCCAGCCTCCGCCTGATCTTCCGCCACCTGGGGAATGTTAGTCCTGCATATTCGGTCGCGAAGACACGATCAAACATACCCTCAATGTTTATTTGCGAGAAGGGGCCGCTGGCAACAGCAGTTCGTGACATGAATCCGCCCCTACCCATGGCATCTCCACGTGCTCTCCGGCTGCGACCTCGAGACCGAGCTTGCGCTCGAGCCTCAGCCTTTGCCCTCGCATTATCTTTTTCCAACTCTTGTCGAGCGATGGCGTCTCTCGCAGCCTCGTCTCTGCGCACGACCTTGGGGCGGAACCTGCCAACGGAGGTGCCCCTTGTCGGCGCTGGCCGGGGAGTTGCAGAGTCTCTGGCAAGCCCCGCAGGCCCCGTAGCAGTGCCCAGTGCCGAAGACGGTCTAGAAATCGGCGCGGGCGCCTCGGCGCTTGGTGTGACACTGGCAGATGTTCCTCTTCCCGCACCTCTGCCTCTTGTTCCTCGGCCGCGAGCCCTACCGGCGCCTCGAGCCGGGGTCGTTCCCTCGGGGGGCATGGTGGTTGACAGCAATAGGACTGGTGTAATGAATCGAGAGAAACGGTGTTCTAGTATAGCAGTCTCATGCAATTGGCCGTTTGCTGTCGTCGTAGGCTGGGAGGTTGGAGGTTGAGAATTTTGTCAAGTGTGGTTTATCGATGGAGAATCACAGGCGCCCGTGCCGTCTCGAGAAAAAGATGCTCGATTACCTTAGCGTGGTGGGGGACCGACCAAGCATCGGTGGGAAGCAAGGTACATACATTCCTATGTGAGTGTGAGCATCCCTGTACCTTTTGTTTTTGGTTTTTTGTGCAACTGCACTTTAGGTACCTGTCGGCAAAGTGGGGTTGGTTGAGTCACCCCCGCGTTGCTGCTCCCTTCTGACTGAAGATACATCCCACCCAGGTTTTGCGTATATCTATATATTTGTGAGGCACTGCAATTATGTCTTCAGAATGCTTCTGGACTCCTCATCTGAGACACATCAACGACTGCTCCCCGTAAAGTGCTGCTACGCTGCCCTCTCGACTCAGCATGTTGCCAATCCATAACCGCCCAGCTTCAACAGTGCTCGCTCCGAATTTCACAATGACGCATCCCCTGACTCTCGCCGCTGACCACAAGATGCCGTCCTTAGCCTCCATCTCTATGCGCTTCGCCCGCCATAACTCATCCTCCGTTGAGTTGTTCTCCTCCGTAGCCTTGGCCTCTGCTGATCTGAAATCCCTCGCGCCGAGCCGCGGCAAGACCCCGAACTCATCAAGGAAAAAGTTGCCTAGGGCGTGCATCTGCGGCCCTCGAAGGATCAATGTACCAAATAGCCCGTTTCCATGCATGGAGTCTCGCAATGACCTGCCGACCAAGCCTTGGCTGTTTCTGTCTAGAGTGACCGTGTCTCGCACAAGCAGACGGTTCTTACCTTGCGGCCTTTCTCCTGATGACCAGACTTCGTTGCGGCCTGTCCACTTGATGAAGCTCCAGTCTTCGCCGCGTGCCGTTCTGCCCTGCGTCACCCAGTCCAGTAGGCACAGAGATGCGCTGGGGGCAGCTGTGAATATTTGCATCTGCTCATAGACGCTCCCATCAAAGGGCTGTACCGGATCGGGCAACTGACAAATTCCGGCATTGTCTTCGATGTGGACCTCGAGGGTCTGGCGCGTGACTATGTCGGGAGAAGCAGACTTAAATATCTTCGTGTGACCTTGCGTGACAACGCTGAGCTTCGATCCCGAGAGAGCGCGGATTGACAGGTTGACGCTGTCGCCTCCGACGAGCCCGCCCCCGTACGATAACAGGAAGACTAGAACGCTCTTCTGGTCGGCTGCCGGGGTGGGCGAGATGAGTTTCAAAGGATACTGGTACGACATAGCCTTGAGACCCGAGAGGCCATTCGGCAGCAGCTGGGCCACAATCTCGCCCTCGCCAGCAACCGATGAAGACTTTGGAAACGGGGAGTTCATTGCTAGCCCCGGCGGTGCTGTTTGGATGTTGGTCGATGTGTCTCAGGGGTTTATCCGTGTATGGCAAGCCATTCTTGACTGCGAATGGCTTCTCTTGATGACTGTACAGAATCAGATGTGTCCTAGGAGATTGCGTCGCTGTTGTGAACAGACTAGACGCGGATTGGGATGAACACGCACTCGGAACTGCCTAGCCAAACCGCCTTGCTGTTTGTTGGTTTGCGAGATAGCAATTCCAGGCAAAGAGATTGCTTGTATCCGTAGTAAAATCCATTAGTGAACAGGAACAGTCTATATGCGGAGTATGTACTGTGTGGCCGCCGGCGAGCCCACCCCGGCCTGGGCCTATGCGATGAGGACAGCAGATAAACCCCTACCCTCTGTACCTTAGCTCTCGGGTGGCTTTGAGTGACATCGGACCGCCGTTGTATCCGTGCTGCCTTAGTTGCTGTTGCTGTATGTTTTGATTAAGAAGCCGGTTGGGAACATCGATGCATTTAAAAACCACTTCCTTCTTTGTATCAGACAGCCAACATGGAACGCTGGCTGGCAGCTAGCTAGTCTGGGAACGTCAAATGTGCATGGATGCGAATTAGGCTCTCATGTAACAAGCAACGTTTGTCTTGCAGGATCTGGTTTGAGCTAGCTGAACCTCTGCCCAAGTGCGCTGTTCAAGTCTTCGTGTGCCGATTCTAAGTGCCTGATTCGACCTAGGTGCTTATCGGTATTAATGCCATCGAAATACTTAGGTAGGTAGGTAGATAGTTGACGGCGTTACAGATACTGACAGTGGTGACAATGGTGATAAGGCGACCAAAGGATACGTACCTCCACCTGTCTGCCCGCGGTCTTCCATTTGACTCCCTACGCCAAGCACACAGTGTGCATTCGTCAGTCTTTTGCGCGATTCGCACAGTTCTCCAGGCAGGTACGCCGTGCTACCACTTCGATCCACCCAAACCCGTCCATCCTCCCACTCGCGAATTTGGAGAAGTCATCACCTAAACATCCTCGACACAGACGCACCGACTCAACGCGACAATTTCCCTCGTATGCGCCACTCCTCCGAATCCTCGCTCACCGGCGCGAACTAATCGTCGCGATTTCTGCGTTTGTCTACACTTTTGAGCGATTTTACTACACCACCTTGCGCGCGACACCATGGAGAGCGCGACAGCATCCCCCGAAGCCGAGTCGTCGCGTCGTCGATCCGGACGCGTCGTGCGAGCCCCCGAAAAGTTCAGCCCCGAACCAGTCACCGCTCCCAAGCGCAAGAGAGGCCCGGAACACGATGAGGACGATGAAGGGAACGAAGACGACGAACCCGAGACGGATGCCACGATGAGCGACGCCGACGAAAGTGGTGACGACCGCCCTCGCGCCAGGCCCAAGAAGCGATCGGGCGCATCGCAAGGGAATCGCGTGAAGAAGCCCGCCACCAAGAAACCAAAGACGAACGGGGTTGCTCCGTCTGGCCATTCTGCCAGTCTGCCATCTCGCCCGAAAAAGACGGTGAGGATTGCTGCCGCCGACAAGCAGGGGGAGGGCCTTTACTGTAAGCCAGCCGTCCTGGAATGTTGTCCCCGGCTCTGTCATCTGACACGTACCTACAGCCGATGTTTTTGCCTCGGGTTTGCCCTTAGATGAGGTTGCCGACAAATGGCAGACTAGATACCAAGCCAACGATGCTCTTGCCATCGTCGAACTTGTCAATCTTGTCTTGCAATGTTCGGGCTGCGATCTCGAGATCACCGAAGACGACGTCCGCGACCCCGATAATTGTCAAGCTCGCCTGACCGAGCTTCAGGATCTGTTCCAAGAGGTATAGATGCGCAACATGCCACGAGCCTCTACCGTGTGAATTTCAGGCGCTGATCCAGTGTAGGAGCAAGTCACTGAGTACCCCCTCATTTCCAGGGCGAAGAACACCAAAGCTTTCCGCGACCTCCTGACCGGGTTTTTCAGGAGTGTCGTACGTAGCGTTCACGAGACTGACATACTGTACAACGACGCGACCTTGATGGAAAATCTTGTTCGCTGGATAGCATCCATGTCGACTTCCTCACTCCGTCCGTTCCGACACACAGCAACCACTGTTATTCTCTCCCTAGTGCACGGCTTGATTGACGTCGCAAACACCCTTGATTCTCGGATTACTGCGATCGAGCAGCAGATCAATCAAGCCAAGAGAGGCAAGAACAAGGCGAAGCTAGCGGAAATGCAGCGCAATCTCGATGAGGCCAACAACAACAGAGAGCTGTGTGGCCATCACATCAAGGACTTTTTCGACACCACCTTTATTCACAGATACCGAGATATCGACCCGCGTATCCGGACAGAGTGTGTCGAGGCCTTGGGATCTTGGATCATTGGCCAGCCGACAGTCTTCATGCAGCCCGAGTATCTACGTTACCTGGGTTGGATGCTCTCGGACGTGGTCTCTTCAACCAGACAGGAAGTCCTCAGGCAACTGGCCCGTATCTTTAGGAAGGACATCCAGCCTCTGGGCCACTTCATCGACCGGTTCAGACCCCGTCTTATTGAGATTGCCACGAAGGATGCCGAGGTGTCTGTCCGCGTCACGGCAATCTCTGTTATCAACGTCCTACGGGATGCAGGGATGTTGGAGCCAGACGAAGTTGACTCGATTGGCAAGCTCATTTTTGACAGCGACTCCAGGATTAGGAAAGCAGTCGTCAACTTCTTTGTCTCGTGCGTCGAGGATTCCATCGAGAGCAAGATGGAAGAGCTCGGCGGCCAGGATGCACTGGACGAGCTTTTTGGCGAAATCGAGGACGACGACTATGACTCACCCCGCAGCACATGGGTCAACATCAAGTGCCTAGCGGAGAATCTTGCAGCGTTCGATGCGCAGGTTGAGGGCGAGCAGCAGGACACCAACCCTCACGGTCTTGCCGTTGCTGCTGATGTCACGCAGGCGAGCGTTCCTGACACTCGCATATCGCTCGCCTCCCAAGCTCTTTTCGAAAAGGTACCCTATGTCAAGGAGTGGGAGGTGCTAGCAGGATTTCTGCTTTACGACCACACTGTCAGTTCCAAGTCCAGGTCCAAGTCGAATGCCGCCTCCACCGAGATTGCTTTTAAGAAAGCCGTCGGGCCCGAGGGGTCAGAGGAGGCTATCCTCTTGGAAGTCCTGGCCTCGGCGGTCAAGATGTCGATGCTCCAAACCACGGAGATTGAGAAGAACAAGAAGAAAAGCGGTCGCCCGGAGGTCACTGAGGCCCAGGAAGAGACAGCTCTGGAGCTGGCAACCGTGATCCCGCAACTTCTCAATAAGTTTGGAGCTGATCCTGCCACCGCCACCATAGTCTTGCGGATGGAGCACTTTTTGGACTTGGAGGTTTTCCAGGCATTACGACAAGATTCGACCAAGTATGAGAAGTTACTGGACGAGATCAGCACGCAGTTCAACAGGCATGATGATAAGAGGGTTGTTTCCGAAGCTGCCGCTGCTCTCCTCCATTCTCGGCAGTATGACGAGCTTGAGGAGCTGACTGATGGACGGCTCGCAGTTCTTTGGGAGAACGTCATCAACACGCTGCGAAGTTTTGACAAAACGTGCGAGCTCACCCTCCGCGGCAACCTGGAAGAGGAGCATTTAATTGCGCTCTCTACCGTGCTCATGAAGATCAGTGAGCTTGCTCGCATCTCCGATTGCGCTGAAGTCCTCGAAACTGAAGGTCGTGCGGCTGAATCCATGTCGTCTACCATCGACATCCTGGTTAACATCGTCCGCCGGGGCACTTTCAATGAGCCGAGCGATGTCGATGACTTGGAAGATGAGGTCACGTCCTTCGCCATCAAGGGCATCCAGTTCTACTTCATGTGGAAGGTGCGGAGCTTTCAGAAGTCTATTCAAAGCGAGATCGAAATACCCGATTCTGCTATAGACCAACTCGCCGTCCTGCGCAAAAAGTACGACACCGGACTGATCAAGACTTTATCGTCGCGCGCTATCATCGACGAGATTCGTATTTTCGCGACTGGCGCTCTTTGTGACATCCATGTCCTCTTCGGCTCCTTGCGAAACTGGACCGAAGAGTCTCGTGGGAACGCCAACTACAGGAAGCTCACGAGGCTGGCACATGAGCTCGAGCCCAAGCTCTTGCCTGAACTCATCTCCATTTACGATGGTGTCGAGCGAAGCTTTGCCAAGCGAACGAAGAAGATCCTTAACGAGCCGGCTGAGGACGAAGAACCCATGGACGACGACGATTCCGACGAAGAGGAGGACGAAGATGAGGGCCTTAGTCAAGAGGAGAAGCTCGCCATTGAGCTTAAGTCTGAAAAGGCCCTCTGTGAGCTGGCTGCCAAGTTCGTGCTCGCCATCGTTCAAAAGGTCTTGGACCAAACAGGGCCCTACGCCGGAAAGCTTCGAAAGCGTCTTCTTCGAAATCAGGGCAGGCTTGGCAAAAATTTCGCCGAAGTGGTCGCTTACCTCGATCCGTCCAAGGTCCGGGAGCATTTGTATGGCAAGAAGCAGGCAGCACAAAGGGCGAAGACGTCGGCCAAGCCAGCCGCTGCGAAGCCCATGCGCAGCGAGGAGATTGTTGTCGACGACGACGATGATGACGAAGAGGAAGACATTTTTGCGGAAGCCGAACCTGAGCCGGAAGAGGGATCCAAGGAAGACCTCCGGCGGCGAGAATTGCTGGAGGAGGAAGAAGAAGAGGAGCCCGACGTGGAAGAGGTTATTGCCAATAATGATGCAGACGACGACGACGTATTGGGCGACTGAAAGGGAGCTTTTCGATTTTGGGCCGCTGGAGGACAACCGCACACAAGCACATGTTGACGTTCTTTGCTCTGTTTATATAAGGATTCTTCTGGCTTCGAGAGACCATCTTATATTATTCCCTGCGTTGTGCGTTTGTTCGTTGGCGTGGGTCTGCAGACCGCCTTCAGACGTCGCTGCTGCTTGGAACGGAAGAGGAGCAACATTAGACGGTGGCGGCGGATTGAGGGCGCCGGTCCCGGGAATGGCACATTTAACTCATGGCGTTAGAAAGGCTTCAAAAGACCGTTGGCTCTCATGGTAGCTAACGCGACACGATTTCGCAAACCATCTCCGTTCTCTACAAGCCTTTTCACTGTGCCTGCCGCGGCCCTGTTTTGCGCACGATGGTATCTTGTGACCCCTACCAACTTGAGACCTGCCTCTAGGTGTCACAAATCTTGGTCCCGAAAAGCCCAAACATCCGCTTCCACCGCTTACCCTCGCCTGCATTCGCCTTGTCTGGATTCGACTCGTTAACCCGGACGCCGTATTGGCGGATGCAGCAGGTGAAGGGCCGGTTCAAAATGACTTCCTTTTCCTTCTTCGTCGGTTCTTCATTGTCGGAGCTGTCCGGCGGCCGATCACTCGCCGTCTTTTTGGCCATCTTGGCCTTTTGCTTCTTGCTGGTGTTTTCCAGCTCCTTTGCCTTCTTCTCTTCGAGATCTCCCCAGAGGATAAACATCTTCTCCCGTAGGCGCGTCAGTTCGTCGGGATTCACGCGGAAGTCGCAGGCGTCGAGACTTGTCAGGAGCTGCGCATCCATATTGTCCACCACGGCCCAGAAACTGTTGTCTTTCTGGCCGCTGGAGTCTTTGGCCGCGGCCGTGACATCTTGGAGACGGAGGGCGAAGCGCCATTGCCAGATTCGGTCGCCGGCGTCCACGAAGCTGTCGATTGTGACTGCTTCCTCCTCCGGCTCTGAATCCGTGCCAGAGTAGTCCGAGAGGATATCGCATTCTGTTTGTTTGCGGACGCGGGCAAAGTCCTGGAGTCTGCGTGGGTAAAAGTCGATTATGCGTACGTTGGTGCGGTATTTGGCACAGGTGAAGGGGAGGTCGAGGAGAAGGGGGCCGCCTTGATGAGCGGTCTCGTACTTTGCCGGTTCCAGAATGACAGACACAGGAACTGCCGGCTGCTCGGGGTATTCAGCAATAACCTGCTGGTTGAGGTCGGAGGACGTTTTTGTAGAGGTTTCACCATGAGTTGCCTTCTCCGCAGCTTGGGCCCTTTGTATAGCGCGCCTCTGCTTTGCGTTTAGGCGTTTGTCCTCTGGCTGTTCCGCCGCTGGCCGCTTCTTGCTCGTCTTCTGGGCTGGTTGCAGTTCTGTGCGTTGAGCCTTTTCCTCTTTTTCATAGTCCCTCTTTCTTCTGATGGCGTTTTTCAGGCTTGGGTGGATTTGCTCGGAATCCTGTGATAGATCCAGAACATCGACGTAAACCTTGTTGGGAAAAGCATTCTGGTCCTGGCGGAGGTAACCCTCGAGGTTGCGGCCGTTTGTGCCAAACTTGAATTGAATGTTGAGTAGATGAACCCAAGACCCATTCTTGACGCGCTGCCTGATGACAGTTGCATGAGGCTCCCAGCAAGTGATCTGAAGAGTCCTCTTCCCGAAGGGGCCGATCCATTTCGGTGTACCGGCTTTGCCGGAAGTATAGCCATAGGGGTCACCGTCTCTAGAGTTGTTGTCGACCTGACCATCTCTTCTGTAGTTGAAAAAGCCTGAGTTCTCAGTGTAGTCTGAGACATAGAGTCGGATCTTGTCGTTATAGTCATAAGGTTCTTGGACAACTTGCGCGATAATGTCATGAAAGGTGCTGTCTTTGACATCCTTTAATTCGCAAAGCTTATCCTTGACATTGAGGGAGCGTGTGGCCTGAATGTTGAACTGTTCAATGTCAGGGATGTATGTCTTGTCGACATTGTGGAAGAACCAAGATATGTATTGCTCGTCTTTCAGGGAGGGCTTGCGACTTGAATCCTGCTTGGAGGGCATCAAGGGATTCGATGCTGGCTGTGCAGGACTGGGGGGGATTTTGGCTGCTGGGTATATGTGAATAGCCGTGGTGTAGCTTGTTATGAGAGACAAAGGATCGCTACGATATCTTTGGCACTGCTACATGTATCAGTCAAATGAACGTGTTGGTAAGAGTAAAGGTCTGCCTCACTTTCGCCTGGTGGATGACAACAATGTCCCCTGCCCCGACTTCGAACATCTGGCTTGAGGGTCTGAAAATATCGAATGCCATGTCCCTGTTCTCACCCGAGACCGACATGTCGAAGAGTCGTATTCTAGCCTTGTAGTCTGGTAATGTCAGCTCCCATGTCAGGCTAATCCATGGTCCGCCACGAGGCCCTGCAACATACCGCCACCCTTGGTGGGGATGGGTTTTTGAAAGTCCACAACAATGCCGATAACGTTGAGAAAACCTCCCGCGGTTACTTTTTCGCCAAGGATATCTACTATTTTAGCATAACCCTGGGGAAGATCCATGGCTGTTCCAACATCGGACCCTGCCATGGTGGTTTACTTATTCGGGCGTGTAAGTTGTGGTATGGACCCGGGTGAGACTCCGGCCCAACAGATGGACAACGCCTTTAGGAATCGCGAAATGGAAAAAGGGGCTTCAGACAAACACCATTTGAGGTCGATTCAAAGAGGTTCAAAGGACGCGAATTGGTGTTGGCTAGATCGTTCAAGACATCAGTTGTCGACGCGTCTGTAAAGTTCGGAGACGCGTTGAGCTCCCTCAGCCCCTACCATGTGTGAGACGCTTCTTTGCGGGAAGGAGCATGTGCTTTGTCCTACAAACTAAAGCTGCAGCGAGGGTTTGCCAGTTCCGAGACTGACACCTGGCAGCCGCTGTCGGGGAGATATGTGGCCAGTGAAACCAAGGACCTGGAAGCCTGGGCAAACTTCAAACATCAAAGGAAAGAGCCGATGTGTGGAGAAGTACCTTGCTAGCGACTCATGACATAATCCTTCCAAAAATCATGCTGAACCAAGCAGGATGGGGCAAAATCTCTTATGGAGGTACTTGACTCACTATTGCATGAAGCCACCCCTTCTTGACTCGACTAGTGAATATGAGAATACAAAGATATAAGAGACAGCGAGAGCACGAGAGAGAGAGAGAGAGAGAGATACATACCAACAGATGACTAAGTCAGATGTCTAACTCGTACAAAGGTCACTCACTAGGTACTAATACTCTCCCCTCCCCGCTTCTCTTCCGACAATAGCAGTCCAAGAAGCAAAAACGAGAAGAAGAAAAAGGTCGCTTGCAGCCACTGGCACCTACACTTACCACCTCCCGAGGACAGTACCGTAACTTGTACCTCCTACTAGCCCACACGGCAAGGCAGGACGCAAGTCATCGGTACGTATCGGTCCCCATTGGGCTCAAGAAAGGGCCCTGCACTTTTCCATTTCTAAGACCCGCTCTCTCGCTTCATTCCCCGACTTTCCTTTCCTTCGTCTCCCCCCATCAATAAATTTCCCACCCCTCCGTCTGCAACAACTTTTCTCCCAAGCGATCTGACAACCAGATCAGGAATTTTCTTGTTGACATCGCGCAACTCTACCTTCCTTTTTCTACTGCGCAATACGATTCAGGGAGCTTCTCTTGACGGAGACGCTTCTTTACTTGACGCCTTCCCAATTTGGCCACCACCAAAACATTACCTTTCCCCCTCCTCCTGACGGACGGCCAGAAAACACTGTCTAGCACCAACATCAACCGACACGACAGCAACCATGGCTGATCGTTATATTCCCGAGCATCGCCGCACCAACTTTAAGGCGAAGAGCACCTTCAAGCCTGAGGAGCTCCGCCGCCGCAGAGAGGAGCAGCAGGTCGAGATCCGCAAGGCGAAGCGTGAGGAGAACTTGGCCAAGCGCCGCGGTATTGGCACGGGCGAGAACAGACCTGGTGCTTCCCTCGGAGCCGCTCCCGACAGCGACGATGATACCGCTCCCACTGAGTCCCAGGTGAGTTTGCTTTACTTTTGCGCCGATGCCGAACCCAGCTCGCCTTTGTTGGAACCCCGCGAACACTGCTGCGACCTTCGTCTTGTTTTCCCCTCCTGTTGCTAGGGGCGCCTTGCTGTTGCCCCACTTCCTTTTTTTGCTTGAGTCGGTTCAGCCCTCTCATGAGGTCTCGATTGCGCTTCATCTCGCAACGAAAACCCGCCCACGAGCGTAGCCCCGATTCTGCCCATTCGTCACAATTGCGAGACAATCCAAGAACAAATGCTAACCAGTCTTAGCTCAACGAGGACCTCCCCCAGATGGTCCAGGGTGTCTTCTCGGACCAGATCGACCTTCAGATCCAAGCAACCACCAAATTCCGGAAGCTGTTGTCCAAGGAGCGCAACCCTCCCATCGAGGAAGTTATCAAGACCGGAGTCGTCAGTCGTTTTGTCGAGTTCCTGCGATCCCCCCATACCCTTGTTCAGTTCGAGGCTGCCTGGGCGTTAACCAACATCGCTTCTGGCTCCGCCACGCAAACCCAGGTTGTGATCGAAGCTGGTGCTGTCCCTATTTTCGTCGAGCTTCTGGCCAGCCCCGAGCCTGACGTGCGGGAACAAGCCGTGTGGGCCTTGGGCAACATCGCCGGTGACAGCCCTCACTGCCGCGACTATGTTCTTAGCTGCGGTGCCTTGAAGCCTCTCCTGGCCCTTCTCGGCGACAGCCGAAAGCTCAGCATGCTGCGCAACGCCACCTGGACCCTCAGCAATTTCTGCAGAGGCAAGACCCCTCAGCCCGACTGGAACACTGTAAGCCAGAACACCTCCATTCACTTGGTCGTCACCACAATCTAACGTGGTTTCAGATTGCGCCCGCGCTCCCTGTGCTTTCCAAACTCGTCTACTCTCTGGATGACGAGGTGCTTATCGACGCCTGCTGGGCCATCTCCTACCTCTCCGACGGATCCAACGATAAGATCCAGGCTGTTATCGAGGCCGGTATTCCCCGCCGCTTGGTCGAGCTCCTCATGCACGCCTCCACCTCTGTCCAGACGCCTGCCCTCCGTTCCGTTGGTAACATTGTTACCGGTGACGATGTTCAGACCCAGGTGATCATCAACTGCGGTGCCTTGCCCTGCCTCCTGTCGCTCCTCAGCTCCAACAAGGATGGCATTCGCAAGGAAGCTTGCTGGACGATTTCCAACATCACGGCCGGTAACTCGGCCCAGATCCAATCGGTCATCGATGCCAACATCATCCCGCCCCTCATTCACCTTCTCTCTAACGGCGACCTGAAGACCCGCAAGGAGGCGTGCTGGGCCATTAGCAACGCGACTTCAGGCGGTCTGCAGAAGCCTGAGCAAATCCGCTACCTCGTCTCTCAGGGCTGCATCAAGCCTTTGTGCGATCTCCTGGCCTGCCCCGACAACAAGATCATCCAGGTCGCTTTGGACGGGTTGGAGAACATCCTCAAGGTCGGCGACCTGGACAAGCAGGCCGCTGGTGAGGGCCCCGACTCCATCAACCGCTACGCCCTGTTCATCGAGGAGTGCGGTGGCATGGAGAAGATCCACGAATGCCAGACCAACGCCAACGAGGAGATTTACATGAAGGCCTACAACATCATCGAGAAGTACTTCTCTGATGAGGAGGAGAATGCTGACGAGGGCATGGCCCAGGGCACCGGTCCCAACGGCACTTTTGGATTCGGCACCAACGCAGCTCCCCAGCAGGGTGGCTTCAGCTTTGCCAACGGTGGCGACTCGATGGACATGTAAAAGAAAAAGAAAAAAAAGCCCTTGATCAAACTTTTAACGACCCCCGGCGTGCTTTTCGCTGATCCAGCAATTCGCCGACCTTGGATCAAACCCCAAAGCAGTCCCTTTCCCCCCCATTGCCCCCAACCCACAGCACCAAACTGTCACCTTATCCCCAGTCTGTCAGCAAGGCATCGCGCATCTTGTTGTGCTGACAGACACAACACCCCCCACATACACTCACACAACACGTGCAATCGGCGTTCTCTGATATGGCTTGATGGAAATGATGGAAAGATATTCCCACTTGGGAGACGACAGGTCCTTTGGTAGCTTCAAAGCTCCAGCCTGGGAGAGAAGAAAGAGGAACGCTGGTACGGGCCGAAGGACAAGACTCAGCAGGCACGGGTGACAGACCTGCAGCTTCAGGGCTACAGGTCGGGGTCTAGCTGGTCGACAGTGCCGCATGTGGCCATTGAGGCGGACGGACTTGTACACCACACGGGAGACTGGCCATAGCGCCCAATGCCCTGTCATGGATGCAACGGCTGTACAGGAGGCGAGTTTGATTGATGCTAGTGCATCTCGACTCTGGAGATGGAACAGGCTTACATGACTTTGCTGCTGGAACCAAGTGGTATCCGGCTTTACAGCGTTCACGGCCAATGTTCCACCATACGTGGAAGACAATGTCAATTTACATGAACAGTTAAGCAATTTGCAGCGAGTCATCCAGTCCTGACTTTCGCCCATGACCGTTCGGTATCGTTTGACCTATGTTCGTGTGATGGACGCCTCTTGAGATTTGACGTAAGCTGGGCCACTGATGGTGGAGAGCCATTCTTTTGTCAGAATTCGGTCAGTATGAGGCTACCAGTCCGGCAAACTACATCGTGATAGTCAGTACGCTCGCTTCATGAAATTAAGGGCTGTTGTTGTGTGGGCGGTGGTGAACTTCCTCCGATGCTTCTGGCAGGCCCAGGCGGCCAAGGAAACCAGGCGTGGTCCTTGCCTACCTCAACTACCTAGGTAAGGTAGGTAAGTATGGATACACCACCTAGGTACCTCTGTGCCTACTTAGGTACCTAAGCTAGGGGCCTAAAATGTCTTAGCAACAGGCTTGCACCCCTCCCTCCACTATGGTGGATAAGCTACCTAGGAAAGAGCAACATAACCGACCTCGGGCAAGTGGAAATGCAAATGCAAGGCTGCTGGCCGTGATTGCGCTCGGCTAGCCATTCGACATAACCAAAGCCCAACAAAAGATCAAAACAACTGTCCCACGGACTCGTACTCTACACGAATTCGCCGAGAGTATGCTTGGAGGCTACATCAACTAGCCAGGCTTGATGCGCCCAGCAGCTTGACCGACAGCAGCAACGCCCGCCAAAACGTTGAAATATCGCCAGGTCGTCGCCTTCGGACCCTCAACGTCATGGACGGTCGCGTAATTCGAGGCGTACAGCGCGCTGCGCTCGAGCAATGGTCTGAATTCATAGCGAAGAGTCTCGCTCATCGCCTAGACCCTGACAAGTTCGAGACCTATGTGCCATTTCTTCAGGCCAAACACCCATTGCCTCCCGCCGCCGTCGCCGACCTCTTCCTCCGACCGCAGCCTCACAACCACGAGAGCCTCGACCCTCGAGTCCCGCGCTATCTTCAAGTTCTCTCCAATCTGAATTACATCGATACGCCTTCGATTCTCAAAGCTCTCTTTCGATATTCGACATCTCGCGCGCACTCTCGAGACGCTGCGCAACCAGCCGATGGCGATGTTCAACGGCCAAACATGTTGCACTGGGGGAGCTCGTATGCGGCGGAAGAGGTTATGTTCTACAGACTTACCAAGTCCGTGGCGCAGGGAACGGCTATACAGAACACAGGGAGCGGTCTTGAGATAGCAAGCATCATGGCCAAGTGGATTGCGCTCTTCACCGATGCCGCGACGGCCTTCACGGTCGACGTCATGGGCCAGCTCCACAACAGCCAAGTGAGAGAGGAGATGGAATCGGCTCGTGCCGCATTTGTGGCTCTACTTTTGGGGGTGTGCGAGAACCAAGTTGTTCTCAAGGCGATGAGCAAACCCGAGGCTCAAGGTAGGCGCACACATGTACCTTACTGTATGCGGCTTGCGAATGTCCAGCTGACTTGACAAGGTACCAGAAAGGCCCTATCCGAAAGCCTTGCAAACTTTGTACCGACCATCATGCAAAGTGCCGGTCCGATCGCGACCCGTCTCGATATGTTCCGAACAAGCACACTAGCAGGTTTTGAACCCGTCGACGAACAGAAGAACAAGTCGAATGCCGAGATCGAAGACCTCTTCGACTCAACTGTGGCGCTGGAGAACTTTGTCATATCCGAGTTACCCATTGTCAACTCAAGAGCCGGTCTATACATTTACCTCAATGCTGCGGTTAGCTCACTGCCACTGTTAAGAATACTGGAGATGCTGACGAGACGCGGGACAGCTTGTTGGGCGGCCATTGATCGATGACCACGCCATATTCAACTACTTGAACAATCGATACCAGGTACGCCGTATGATTTGCTTCCTTGAAGGTGTGGCTGCTGATGGTTCCAGGGTGATGTTCAAACAACGACGGTTGACCTCATCCTCGCGTCGTTCGACGTGCTGGCCAACGCTGCGTCGCGCAACGAAGGGCACCAGGCCGCTCATCTTTTGCGTTCTTTTCTAATGAACAAACTGCCCATCCTCATCGAAAGTCTCAGTAAGCACATGTACGGCCCGGTAAATGCCGAATACTGCATCACGGAAGCTCTTGGCCGCGTCGACACAACCACGTTCCCTACTTTATCTTCAATGTTTGATGAGACGCGGAGCAACAATCCCTTTACGGATTCTGTGAGGGAAGAGTTCTGTTGGGCATGTTGCCTGCATGGGCTGGTACGAGAAAGTAGCATTGAGACTCTTCTCGGGGAGACTCCATATCAGTCACTTCCCGCTGGTGGCAGGTACCTGAAGGAAAACCTGGTTGCCGAGTGCCTGGCAGACCCGGAGCGAATGCAAGCCCTCATTGGGGAGCTGGACAACAAGGACGGGAATGCCGGCGCTGTATGTCAGGCCTTGACCGAGGTGCGTGTTGTTCTTGCCGCCTGTAGATTGTGACCGATGCTGACCACACTCGTAGGTACTGGGACAGCTCTGCAGGAATAAGGAGACGATGTCTCTGAAGCTGCTATGCAGCCAGCTCGCTCAGAAACCGCTGTCTTTAGACGTCATGTTGATGTTTGAGAAGCCTGCGACCATTCTTCATCCGCTGTGCGACCTTCTGGACAGCTGGAAGTATGACGAGGACCAAGGAGAGTACCAGCCTGTGTACGAGGAGTTTGGTTCGATACTGCTCCTGGTCATGGCTTTCGCGTATCGCTATGGCCTGTCGGCTTCAGACATGGGAGTCACATCCTCCGACTCGTTTGTTGCAAGGCTGCTTGGCCAGGGACACCAAAGCCGCCCGTTTGATGAACTGTCCGACCAGGAAAAGGGACATCTCAATGGATGGATCCACGGTCTTTTCGATTCTGAAGCAGGAGGACTGGGCGACGAGCTGATGTCTTCTTGCCCGCCGCAGGATTTCTACTTGTTGGTATCGACGCTGTTCCAGAACATCGTTCTCGCCTTTGGCACCGGTCACTTGGCCGAGGAAAGCCTCAGGGGAGGCATTGAATGTGAGACGGGCACATTTTTCCAAGGTGACTTTCACGCTAACTCGACCACAGATCTTGTCGACACCTTTCTTCTGCCGTCCCTTGTTGTGGCCATTGCCTACCTTGCCAACTCATTGTGGATTGAGCGTTCTGACTGTCAAAAGGCAATTGTGAGGGTCTTGAGCTCCGTTTTGGCACCTACTTCTATATCCAACGAGGCACAAGCCATGCTCACTTCTGTCATGAACATTGTCGCCAAACCGCTGGAACACTCGCTCAGGGCATACCAACGATCAGATCCCAAGAGTCAAGAAGTCGAACCCCTTTTGAAGGCAATCAAGGACAGCATTCCCCTGTCCCGGCGGACAGGAGCAGCTGACCACACCGAGTTGGACGCCTGGTCTCTCGGTGGGTTTTCCAACTCTATCCGTCAAACATTACAGCAGTTGGTGCAGTGGAGCATCCACCCAACGATGGACAGGATGCCTCCTGCATATACCCATCGACAGATGCTTGTGGCACTGAAACTCCTCGGTGCAAAACGACTCCTGCAGCTGCTTTACGAAGACATCAGGCAGCAGACAGACACGGGCAGCGGAAGCATCATCTACGATGTAGTGACAGCAATAGTCTGCGCGCCCGACGTTGTCAATACACCGTCAAATCCCGTCAACTTCCTCGACAACTCAGGCAACGTGCCTGTCCCCACCCAGAGGAAGTTGACGTTGCGCGAGGTTTTAAAATCGGATGCCGAGGACTGTAAGAGGTTGCAGAAGACGGACATGAACCTGGCCGAAATTGTCGTCAGGCTATACCGCAAGGTGGAGTCCCAGATGGCCGTTTCCCAGGCTCAAGCCATGCAGGCAGACACAATGCTGCAGAGCGACCTCGGGCTGAGCTTGGATCCTGGCGCAGGCTCACTTGATGATGCCATGGCGGCTGCGACCGCCAACGTTGTACAGGGCGACGGAATTTCTGTGGATAACGTCAGTCTTGACCTTGGTTTGGGCGGAGTTGGTGGCGATCTGGGCCTAGGGGGCTCGTCGAACAATGGCGGGGGCTCCTTGGACCTGGGAGCTGATGACATCTTCAGTGGGCTCGGGGCCGGCGACGACTTTCAGTGGGACAATATGGACCTATCGTAGCATAGGTGCGACCTGTTCTTTCAATTTATTCGCTGAGACGATAGACTTGGTGTGAGTGCTTGTTGGCGCAAGGGGAATTGGAATAATTGAAAACGTAAGAGAGACCCCGGGCCTCGATAGGATAGCATGTCACATTACATCTGATACCAACAAAAGCCCTTTCGACTTCTCCCTCCTTCCCGGTCTTACTGCCTGCCTGCCCATCCTCTCATTGCGCCTCCGACCAGGTGCCGATGATGAACTGCGAATTGCACATATTGGTCAGTTCCCAGTCCTCGGCGCCCATTTCGGCCTTCATATCCGCGTCGCCTCTGCCTCCACACAGCCCGCCGACGAACATGGCCGCCATGAAATGATCATCAGTCGCATGCGCCTCGCGATACATTGGATGCTTCATCAGGCTTGTCACCTTTCGCCGCAGGAGCGGCCCGCCGCAAGGCTTCTTACCGCGGATGGGCTTGCCGTAAAAGGCCATGTCGACGGGCACGTCCTCCTCATAGGCCGGGCACAGGGTATCGATGACCTCCTGGCGAAAGTCCAGCGCCCACGGCTCCGGCGGGCTCGGCTGGGCGAAATTATCCCGGTAGCGGAGCATAGGCGCCCAGTTGTTCCGGTAGAGGTTGTGCACCGCCCCGCCAGAGCCGATGAAGAGCGTCTTGTGCTTCGCGGCCCTCAGGGGTCGAAGTGCGGCGCCGACGGCAACGTGGAAGTGTGGGTCGTACAAGTCGTTCATGGAGATGAGCGTGGTGGGCGGGCAACCGGCCGGGAACATGCGGATGAGGATAAGGTAGGTGTCGTGGATCCAGTCGAAGGTCGGGTCCGTCTTGGAAGTAATGCCGGCGGCGGCGAGGTGCGCCTGGATCGTTGGGATGTAGCCGAGGTCCGGATTGAGCTTGTAAGGGTGGTATTTTTCAGGGTTGACGTAGGCGACGGGCGATTTGGCGGGCTTTGGATGTGCAGAGATGAGAACCTCGCCCGGGGCGTTTGTAGCCCAGTGTGCACCCTGGTTGAAAGTGTGCGTGAGCGACATGTTCTGGTGAAAAGGAGTGCGTTGTTTGTGTTCCGGGGGGGGGGGGGGGTTAGGATGAGTTACACACCATCATGACGATGTGCTCGATCCCCTGGGCAAGAGCTTCATCGCCGCATTTCTTCCAGTAGGTGGCCGAGTTGCTCTCCTCACCGAGCATCATTGTCGAACCGTGAGAAAAGAAGAAAACCGGATTCATGGGACCCTCATTTTTGCCTCCAACCGCCATTGTGCGATTGATGTGATGTGTGAAGTCCGGTGGTAAGAAAAGGGGGGGGGGTTCGGGTTCAAGATGAAGCGCACGTTGTAGTTGAGCTTGAGTATCTATCTATCTACCTCGATAAACCTATTTCAATGAAAGGGGAAAACTTTCCTTTTTTCGAATGCGCTGGACCAAAGGAGATGAGGTTGGATACTGATGTAAGTGGACGCCCGGCGGAGACCACAGCTCTGCCAGCATACATTGCCACAAGACACCTGAAGACGGCCCCATCGGCGAAACGGGGGTTCTCTGAGGCGGCGAGCATGCCAGGCACCGGGTCATCCCAAGGGCCGATCAGCGGGGGTGGGTTTCGACCTGGGGTAAACTGGAGCCGGCGGGGCCGGAACGGGGAACCATAATCCACCCGCCACTTTCCGAGCGGAGCCTGAGCCGGAGCCGGGGGAGTTTGCCTACACGATTTCGAGAACGGCAAAACTCGCCACAATTGCTGCATTGAGAGGCTGGCGCTGGGATTAGTCTGCCGTGCTCGAAATTTCTGTAGTAAGGAGATTCGTGTGTCAGCGGCGGACGAAAAGCCCGTTAACCCAGCCGCGTAGGAGACCTGTAGCACTTCAGGAACATTGACTGCTAAGGAACCGCCAATCGGAAGTCTGCATCACATTATGGAGTCACGTTGAAATGCAGAGACGAAGTCTGCTGCTGCTGCTACACATAAAAGGATATGAGCATTGAATCTATTTTACACCCTACTGAAAACTACCGACAAAGAAGGAAAGCCTCAACCCCTGATCTTAAGCACGTAATCAATCACTCTCCGTCCGCCGATCCAGGTCCCGTAGGCGAGGCTTGGTAGCACGACGCTCATAATCAGACTAGCACCCAACACAAATCCCTGTTCGAAGAATCCCAACCTGCTGTTCCCGGGTTGCTTCGTCGGCCCCAGTGGTGTGAGGGCCAGCGTGTGAAGGCTGTGTACGGTGACGCCACCGGAGCCGGGGCCAGCGAGAAGCTGCTCGACTTTCGCGAGCGCACCGGTGGGCCGCTCGACGAACTGCGGCCGGGCGACAGAGAACATTTCTTTGCTGTAGCGGAACTCAAAGGCCGAATTGTGCTGGGTTGGCGCCGCGGGCCCGAGCAGAAGGTTGGAGGGGATCTGGTTGATTAGGGAGATGTGTGCGGGCAGGTGTTGGGAGAGGTACTTCGCCGCCTCAGGGCTGGCGAAGAGGTAAACGGCCAGTAGCGGATTTCTGTGCCATGTCAGGAGTGAATATTGACCGCCGGTTGTGGGATCCGACTTACTCGAACTCCCGGGTGTAAATGGAGTCCACAAGTCCCGAGGACGTTGCAATGGGCAAGAAGCGGCCGCTGATCTTGATGTTCAGCAGAGAAGCGTTCCTATCAATGTTAGCATCCCATCTACAAGTGCATGACTGGGGGAAAGGGGGGTGGAACTCAGACGCACTTGTCCTTGATATCAACCAGTTTAAAGTCCTTGGAACCAAAGCTCGAAACCAACCTCCTATCCTCGGCCTCCTGCACAGCACTCCTCGTCTTGTCGCTCGAGTTGTCGCTGGCGCGTCTGGTGGAGGCCTCACGCGCGAACGCGAGCGTAGCATGCTTGGAGCACGCCTCGAAGAAGTCCCTCTTAACGTACTCGTTGACGATGACCAGGTCCGGAGCATAGGGAGACTGGCCGCCAAAGCCAAAGCGCGCCGTCGTGATGGCCTTGGCGGCGGCCTCGACATCGGCCGTGCGGTCAACGATGGCGACGGTGCGGGCGGCGTTGGCCGAGACGAGGTTGTGTGCGCGGGCTGCCGGGAGGGGGCAGGTGTTGGTCTGGTCTACAAGAATGGCCTGTTCGAGAAGGGATGCATCTTTGATCTCTTTGGTGATGCAGAAGGCATTTTGGTTGAGGGCGCGTGGGAGCACGGCACGAAGGACGGTGTCCAGATGCAAAAGAGTGTCCTCGAGCTGGAGGTCATCAGCCTTCCTTTTTTTCTCTGCAGCATCTCGTCTCACGCCATTAAGCATACCTCGAGGGCCACAACAGAACCAGCAGCGATGGCTGCAGCAAGAGGACTCAGGATGGAGAACAGTCTGGTGTAAGTGGTCGGCCTGATAATCACCAGGCCAGCACCAGTTCTCCTGCCTGGGTTGTCCCTACCGTGAGCTACGAGATACTCCGTCTCGAGCTCCTTTGCAAAGTCTAGCGACTCGTAAAAGTGTCGAATGGCTTCGAGCGTTAGGAAGTGTTCGGCCTCGATCTCCGTTTTCGAGGCACCGGTATCCTTCTCCTGAGCCGCGATCAGGGCCGCCGACTCCTTGCGCAGCGCGTCGTGGAGGCTGATGAGGTTATCCTGGCGGAAGCGAATGACCTCAGCGCGCCCATCGACGACTGTGTCGAGCAGTTTCTCGATTGCAGAATCCATTGAGAGGAGGACACGACACGTAGGAGCGGATAAGATGCGGGTTGGGCAAAAAAGAGGGCGGTTGGAAGGAAGCAGTGGGAACCTGGGGATGGAGAAGTGTGGTGCGGTGCGACGCGAAGCTACACCTGTCTAGATGATATGAGCTCGGTCCTGCTCGACGTTTACTGGACTCTTGATGAGACCCGATGGACCGTAGATGGTAACCTTCGTCTGAGTGACTGAAGGCGGCGCCGGGTTCTTGGAGGGGGCGGAATGTGGGGGGACAGGGGTTGGTTGGCTGCTTTGGTTGGACTCGGCCACTCGGCCAGGATCTGTACTCTTTACTGTACGTTGCACTCACGCAAGAGGAAGAGGCTCACTCCCCGCGCTTCCGATGCAGACCGTGGTCGATCTGGGGAGCCGGGCCCCTTAGTGGTGGACGGGTCGACGGTCGGCATATTGTCTCTCGCCCTTGTCACCTCCCCATCCCCAGGTTTCCACAGGCTTCCTTCCAATCGCGCCCTCTTTTCTTCTCGAGAATATCACAGCCTCGACAGGTCTTGCTTGTTCCACCTCCGCGACGAAAAAGCACACCATCAACCAAAACTGGTCAACATGTCGGCTACAGTGACAGAGAACTCCGTAACGTCGAGGAGCCAACGGGACTACCTCCACGACTACCAGATCCGCCTCACAGGAGGAGTCGAGGAAGCCTTCGCCAGAGGCAACGAAGACGCGGCGTCGCCAACGGCCGAGTACCCACCCGGCTGGTACGACCAGCACCGCCAGGTGCCTCCATACAGACCCGCGAACAGGAGTTTGGATATTGCGGACAGGCCGTGGGGTTCGAACGGCATCGAATCCGCATTCGTCTATGTCATGTTGAACGGGTGCTGGCTTCAAGGAGTAAGTTAATCATGCAATGAAGCCCGACCGACGGTCGCAAGACAGGAATCTGCTGATGCGCGCTTCAATAGGTCACCAACTGGATCTGGAGGTCGACGGGCGGGAGAGTGAATAGGGACTACTTCAGGTTCAAAGTTGGCGGCGAGATCTGATGCTTGGGCGATAAGGTTCATGGATGGTCAGCATCCGGATGGCGGTACTGAACAACACTCCCTGTGGTCATTTACTTAGCCTCTACGGGACGGCGGTGATTTGCCCGAGGGCCAATGTGTACGCGATTTCGTTTGTCTGATTACTTACTCAGGTGGGCGAGGCTAAGGCCGCGGGGATTGCCGCGAGAGAGATAATGAGCTTGAGCATTGCCAGTCGGGAGGTAGTAACACACCATGTTGTTAGAATCAAGCCTGTCCGATGACAATAACAAAACATAACATAGGCAATTGGTTCGGTGTTGCTGATGAAAGCCCAACCAAACGCACTGGGCTGCCCGCGGGTTCCAGGACGTGACAACCCCCCCCCCCCCCCTCTCAAATGGCAAACGGGGCTTAAGCCACAGACTCAAAGCACTTAGAACACACAAAACAGTATGCGATCGCAGGTACCTATTACATACCGGTGCTGTGAATGGCTCACCTCAGTCGGATTGGGGTGCCGGGTCCGGGTCCGTCGGGGTAAGCCCCTCCCCCACCCTTCCGCCCGTGCGGAACACAACGCCGTCGAGGGGGTCCGATCATCCATCAGCCGCTTTCATCATCCGCCCCCAACATCTCGTCGTCCACGAAGCAAACATACTTTTGCTCAATCCTCGAGAATTTCATATACCAATAAAAACCAGAGACTTCCACCTGGCAAACACATCCTCACTGCATTGGAACGAGATACACCCTCCCACCTACGTCAGACACGGAATCCAAGACAAACATGTCCGTCAAGACCCCTCCAATCAAAAACCTTCTCCAGGTCACCGAGGACACGGAGAATGGCCTCACCCTCATGAAGAATGTCTCGATCCCCCTCAAAGACTCGCCACTCCCCATCCGCGCAAACGTCTACCTCCCACTCACCGCCGACAAGGCCGCCCGCCACCCTGTGTTGGTGACCTACGGGCCCTACGGCAAGGACATACCCTATGCCAAGTTCTTCCCCAAATCGTTCAGCGAGGTCAGCCCGGACCAGCGGTCCAAGTACTCGGCCTGGGAGACGCCCGATCCCGTCTTCTGGACGAAGCAGGGCTACGCCGTCGTCCGAGCCGACGAGCGCGGCCTGGGCCAGAGCCCCGGCCTGCTCGACACCATGAGCCGCGGCACGAGCGAGTGTTTCTTTGACGTTGTCGAGTGGGCGGCGGACCAGGAGTGGTCCAGCGGCAAAGTCGGCCTCTTGGGCATCTCGTACTACGCTGGTGCGTCTGCTCCCCCCTTCCACTTCCAAAAAGATCAACAAGCACCCTATACAGACTGACTTATGCTGGATCCAGGCTCCCAATGGCGTGTTGCCGCTCGGCGACCCAAAGGCTTGGCCGCCATAATCCCCTGGGAGGGCATGTCGGACTACTATCGCGACCGCTGCCGTCACGGCGGTATCTACTCCAATAAGTTCATCGGCGTCTGGTGGAATCGCCAAGTCCTCGTCAACCAGTACGGCCGGAAAGGCAGATCCCAGCTGCAGTTCCCGCCCGATGGACCCGGCGCCAGAGGTCAAGAGGACACCATCGAAGGCGACCTGCCGGATGACGTCCTCGTCGCGAACCGCAAAGACCAGACCCAGGACAACGAGGCCAACCGCTTCCGCGACGACGACTACTATGCCAGCAAGGAGTACAGCTTGGCGGACATCGAGGTTCCCCTGCTGAGCGTCGCCAACTGGGGCGGCATTCTTCTTCACCTCCGTGGCAACGTGCAGGGATATCTCGGAGCCGGCTCCAAGCTCAAATACCTCCGTTTCATCACGGGTCGCCACGACCTCCCCTTCTACTATCCTGAGGAGGTCGAGCTGCAAAAGAGCTTCCTGGACGCCTTCCTGAAGGGAGAGGACCGCGTTGGCTGGAGCACGCCCGGCAAGGTGCCTCCCGTGACACTGACGCTGCGAAAGGGCAACGTCGGCTTCAACGATGCCGAAAAGGAGAGGGCGTACCCCAAGAGAGAAGAGACGGCGTGGCCAATCCCGCGCACAAGGTACACAAACTTTTACCTGACGCCAGACTTCGGTCTGACGACGACGGTGACGACGGCTGGATCCAGCACTGACCCCAAGACCGTTTCTTACAAGGCCCTGGGCTCCTTGGAGAACCAGCAAGCCGTCTCCTTCACCACAGCACCCTTCGAGCAGGAAACCGAGATCACAGGTCACGTTACCGCCCACCTCAACGTCTCCGTCACGCCTGACGACGCCGCCAATGAGACCGACATCGATCTGTTTGTGACCCTGAGACACCTCGACCCGGCGGGCCAGGAAATATACTACACGGGTACAGCCGGCGACCCCGTGCCGCTCGTCAAGGGTTGGCTGAGAGTGAGCAACCGCAGGGTGCACGAGGAGGACCCCAGGCACAAGTCCTGGCTGCCGCACAGAGAGTATCTCTCTACCGACGTCCAGCCAGTCAAGGCTGGCGAGGTCTACGCTGTGGACGTGGAGATCTGGCCGACGAATGTCGTTGTCGACAAGGGCAGCAAGCTTGTCTTCGAAGTCAGCAGCGGCGACACTCAGGGCAGTGGCATTTTCCAGCATTCATCCGAACTCGACAGGTAAGCTTCACCGGACCGAGCAAGTCGTTCCTCCGTCCGTCCGTTCGTTCGTTCGAGAACCACGTTTGCTCTGTGCTGACCACCATCACTTTCAAGGTCTGCTTCCAAGTTCGCGGGACTGAACCACATTCATTTTGGGCAGGGTCTCGAGAATTATGTGACGTTGCCTGTAATCCCGCCGAGTTGAGGCAGGCAAGCCTTGGCCGTGCCATCTCCCTCGGAACGCGCCTTCGTCTTTGTGGCATGAAATCTGCCGAGCAGTCGTTCCGAGCTGCCTATGTAGGTAGACACGTGGTTGGGCAAGGGCGAGAATCCGGGGCTGCGAAAGGGGCCGGGCCCGGCTGCCGGTGGGGGCGGGGGTGGATGATAATGGAGCTGGGGGAGAAACAACGAGTGAGCTCCCTCGAAGCTTCCCCATGAAAACGTAGAAGATATATAGACTGCAGCAACCAGATGAAAACAAACCACTTGTGTAATCTGGATTACCTTGCCCCCCTCCAGTGAGCCCGTCGTTCGTAAATTGTTGCCCGCCATGAGCTTCTCCAATCACTTTTCCATTGCCAACATCCCTTATGGAATTGCGAGCACTTCAGAGCGTCCACGAAGTGTGGTCACAAGAATCGGCAACTCGGTCATCTTCCTCGCTGACTTGGACCTCGGGGTTTCCGAACATATCAAGGCTGCATTGTCCCAGGTAGGCAGACCCCATTACGTTTTCGTCAGCAGCAATGGGACATTGACCGCCGGGCCAGCCAACCCTCAACGACCTGGCAGCCGTGGAGAAGGCCGAGCTCCAGCTCCTCCGGAAGAACACCCAAAGGCTCCTGTCTGACCAGTCCGCGGTGTCAAAGTTTGGCGTATCGCTTGGTGAGGCCCAGCTGCACTTGCCTGTCAAGATCAATGGGTTTACCGACTTTTCATGCTCGAAGGAACATCTGCTGAACGCGGCGGAGGCCGTCATGGGCAAAGCGTTCATGCCGCCGGCGGCCCCGTATCTTCCCATCGGCTACAGTGGCCGGCCCTCTTCCATTGTTCTCTCGGGAACGGATATCACTCGACCTTATGGTCAATATCGAGAAGGAGAGCAGGTTGCCTTCGGCCCATCAAGAGCGCTCGACTATGAGCTCGAAGTAGCCTGCATAATTGGCAAGCCTACACAGCTGGGTGATCGGGTAGCCATATCAGATGCCGACGAACACATATTTGGCCTCGTCCTTTTAAACGATTGGAGTGGTAAGCTTTGTGTCGCCTCTGCGGGGAGCAGCTGTTTGGCTAACAGCAGCAAGCTCGCGATATCCAGGGCTTCGAAATGAACCCGCTGGGCCCGATGAACGGCAAGTCCTTCGGCACGTCAATCAGCCCCTGGGGTGAGTCAGATCCAGAATTCTGCCCGCTTCCATTGATTGCCCGCTAATCGGGAGTCTCGTGCAAGTGATCACGCTCGAAGCGTTAGAACCTTTTGCGATACAGCCGCCGGTGAAGGACGTGCCCTCGCAGCCATACCTGCAGGACAAGAAGGAGAAACCAAGTTACCATATTGAGTTGAAGGCCGAGGTGTTGACGGACGACGAGGCCACGACGGTCTGCAAAGCTCAGCTTAGCTGGATGCACTGGACGTTCCGAGACCTCGTGGCTCAGCAGACGATCAACGGGTGCAACCTCAACATCGGCGACATATTAGCGACGGGAACGGTGTCAGGAGCTGGCGATGATAAGCACGGCTGTCTGCTCGAGATGACCAAGGGCGGCAAAGTTGGGTGGAAAACGACACACGGTCGAGACAGGACGTATTTGCAGGACGGTGATGGCGTGCGCCTGAGCGGGTACGCGGGCGACGGCGTGGGATTCGGTGAATGCGTGGGATTCATTAAAGCTGCCCGGCCCTTATGAATAAGCAAGGAAGTCGATTAGGGGGGCGGCAGTGGTCGGAGTCAGGGGTCTTTGGGATGTTGAGTAAGGTAGTGTGTATGTGCGAAGTACGATTGGGTCGTCTGTAAGCCCCCGCCTCGAGGTCTCTTCCCACTGCCTAATCGTGGTGGTACGAATACCGACGACGTCGTTTCGAAATCCGGATTGGGAAAGCCCAGGCACCGCCTGCTCCGTTGGTGCGCATGTGTCCAAGTGAAACTGCGGGTGTGGATTGGCGAGTGAATGTAGGGATAAATCCGGGAACAGATGCTGTAGCGGCGGTCGACTTGCGCCGAGAAATCTCGGGGTATTTTCTCGTTGCTTCTTGGAGCCTTTGGAGTCTTCGGAGTCTGGGGTTCAAAAGCCAAGACCTCCCGCTTTGTAGGTTTCCACACGGATATTTCCCTGGAGAATCGTTACCCCATGGCACTCCCCCTCCCCCTAGCATGCCCAGTCAGGGTCGAATCCGATGGACTCATGGTCGCCGTATCGGCAAGTTCGGGGCGGGTCCGGGATCCACTTGTCCGAGGTTTATGCGCACGAATCGAGCACAATCGGGGGAGCAAGCTGGGCCTCGTCATTTGCACCAACTGACTGCTCCGGTCGCGTCCGGTGTGAGGCAGGAGCGCAGTACAAACGCCCAAGCTCGCTGCGGCGTCGCATAGGTACCTAGCTGCGCGCCCCTAATGAGAGGGGCCGTTTGCTGCTGCTTGAGGCAGCAAGTGAGCGACTGACTTAAGTCGCTTGACCAGTTGGCAAGGCTCACAGTGAAAATGAAGAGAATTCGGTTAGCAGGGGAGAAAGAAACATGGGTAGAGTTTGGGGCTACATGTGACATGTCTACAGACTACAGACACACAGACAGCGCCAAAGACGCGGGCATGGCCGAGGCGGTCAACGCCTCGAGTCGGGAGCAAATGCACGAGGACATTGCAGGAGGAGGCGGCGGCGGCATGTGGTTGCGCATGTGTCTGCCTGCATGTGCATGTGGCAGTGGCACCTGTTGAGCCTTTTTTGCCAGGTACCAGCCAGTCCCGGGTCACAATCGGCCATAAAATATCTAATCGCGTCCGTTGTCGGCCGAGTTTGCCTACCTGGACCAACAATGATCCGGCACATGCTCCCAGTTCCCGCGTGGGGCTAGGCAAAAAGAAAAAAAAACACCCCCAGGAAGGAAGAAAAAAAATATTTTACTCTGACGCCAGATGGTTGGCGATTCCGAAAAACGGGCTTACCCAGGTCCTTGGAATTGACTCAGGTCATCCATCCCGCTATTTCTGGTACTGTCTCTACAAAGAGAAGCAGCCCTTGCATGTACCTACCAACCTACCTCTCTCTGTACAGAATACTCCTGTCTGCATATGCCTCTGGTCTCTCTCTGTCTCCGTCTTAGTCTTTCCCTAATCCGAGACCTACTGAATCATTTTTCTTTGCAGCTTTCTTGCTTGCCGCGTGCGACTAAGACAAAAATCACATTGGCCGGCTGCAGTGACGAAGCTTTTTTTCTTTTTTTCTCGTTCGTGTGTGACGAACTTCCCCAGATTAAGTCTCCCACGACGCCAATTCTGACCCAAACCTGCTCCTCTACTCCTCTGGCTGAGCCTCTTGTCTTCTTTGAGCAGCCCCGTCCTGTCCACCCCCTGCATTTCACATCGTAAGAAGAACGTCCCAAAAGACTGGAGAGAAGAGAAAGCAGAGCAGTAATTACTAGTCGACCACTGATAACCCCCCTCCCCCAGGCCCACGTCGGCTAGAGGACAATCTTATCGCGTCCGCACCAACCTCCGTCGCGCGGTAGCACCCACTCAACCCACAATCCACACGAGGGCCACAGTCACCTCACCCTGACCGAGCGAGCACCCCTTCTCTTCTTCCTGCAAAGGGATCCAGGAAGACGAGAGCTATCAGTCCATTCCCCCTGTTGCGCCCGCGCCCCAATTGCACTCTGGCTTTCCCTCCCACGAAGCTGAAATTCACCACACGCCCATCATGAGCAAAGCAGCGGCTGTCAAGGAGGCCGTCAAGGAGAGCCTCCTTGGTGCCGAGGAACCCGTCCAGCTGTCGGCGCAGACCAAGGCGAGGTTCATCGCCAATGCCACCAAGGACGAAGCCACAGGCGAGCTCTTTATGGGCCCCGACGAGTTCACCAAGGCCGTTGCGCCCGAGGATGAAGATTTTGTATGTTTCACGCGTATCCCTCTCTCTCTCTCTCTCTCTCTCTCTCTCTCTCTCTCTCTCTCTCCTTTGTGTGTCATGTTTGGCGCTCGCTGCCCTTCGACCCCAAAGGAGAACGAGCTAGCTCCGGTATCCCTCCGATGATTCACACGGCCGCTTTTGCTGACCCTTTGCCAACCCGCGCTGTAGCACAAGATCAAGCGGGAACAGTATGGCATCCTGTTTGGCGTCGCCGACCGCAAAGACACCGGCAAGATCACCCTCTCCGAGTGGGCCGCCTTCGAGAACCTGTTGATGAAGCCCGACGCCGAGTACGAGATTGCTTTCCGCCTCTTCGATGTCGACAGGACCGGCAACGTCAAGTACGAGGACTTCCGAAAGCTCTACGAGCTCAACAAGGGCTCCGACAGCATCCCCTTCAACTGGGAGTGCGAGTGGGCCGAGCTTTACATTGGCAGCAAGAAGAAGCGCCATCACATGGACTACCCCCAGTTCTCCCAGATGCTGCGCGGCCTGCAGGGTGAGCGCATCCGCCAGGCCTTCCAGCTGTTCGATAAGGACGGCGACGGCTTCATCGACCCGGAGGACTTTGAGCGCATCATCCGCGAGACCTCCAAGCACAAACTCTCCGACCACCTGCTCGAGAACCTGTCGACCCTCTGCAACATCACTCTCGGCAGCAAGGTGTCGTACGCCAATGTGCGCGCGTTCCAGAACATGATTAAGGAGATTGACCTGGTCGAGCTTATCGTGCGCCGCGCCTGCGCCAAGAGCCCCGACGGCAAGATCACCAGGACCGAGTTCCTCAACCAGGCCGCCAAGATCACCCGATTCTCCCTCTTCACTCCCATGGAGGCCGATATCCTCTTCCACTTTGCCAGCCTCGATGAGCCTTCCGGTCGGCTTGGCCTGGGCGACTTCGCCAAGGTACTCGACCCGTCGTGGAGGAACGCCGTCTACGATGCGGACGACGTCACCTCGCGAGCTCTGGGCAAGGGCGCCACGGCGTCTAAGGCTCTGTTCACCTCGATTCTCGAGTCGGCATACAACTTTGGTCTGGGCAGCATGGCAGGCGCCTTTGGTGCCTTCATGGTGTATCCCATTGACCTCGTCAAGACGCGCTTGCAGAACCAGAGAAGCGCCAGGCCGGGAGAGAGGTTGTATAAGAACTCGATCGACTGCTTCCAGAAGGTGTGGAGAAACGAGGGTCCTCGAGGCCTGTACTCGGGTGTCGTACCCCAGCTTATTGGTGTTGCCCCTGAGAAGGCAATCAAGCTGACTGTGAACGATCTTGTGCGTGGGCACTTCACCAACAAGGAGGGCAAAATCTGGTACGGTCATGAGATTCTTGCTGGTGGTGCGGCTGGCGGTTGCCAAGTTGTGAGTCTCTCCCCTTTCATTTGACAATTGCGCCTTGCACCGTACCCCCGTTGTGAAGGAACAGGAACAAAATGCTCATACTGCGCTGCATCTCCCAGGTCTTCACCAACCCTCTCGAAATCGTCAAGATTCGTCTCCAGGTCCAAGGCGAGGTGGCCAAGACGGTCGATGGAGCACCCAGAAGGTCAGCCATGTGGATCGTGCGCAACTTGGGACTTGTTGGTCTCTACAAGGGTGCCTCTGCTTGTTTGTTGCGTGATGTGCCCTTCTCGGCCATCTACTTCCCTACCTACAGCCACCTGAAGAAAGACGTCTTTGGCGAATCTCCCACAAAGAAGCTCGGTGTCCTCCAGCTGTTGACTGCCGGCGCCATTGCCGGTATGCCTGCCGCCTACCTCACAACGCCCTGCGATGTCATCAAGACCCGTCTTCAGGTCGAGGCACGCAAGGGAGAGGCTACCTACACCGGTCTCCGCCACGCCGCCAAGACAATCTGGAAGGAGGAAGGCTTCCGCGCCTTCTTCAAGGGCGGCCCCGCACGAATCTTCCGCTCTTCTCCCCAGTTCGGTTTCACCCTCGCCGCCTATGAGGTCTTGCAGAACGTCCTTCCCTACCCAGGCAAGCCCGAGAGCTCCAAGGTCCACACGGGCGTCGGCGACGCAATCTCGACCCTCAAGGAGAAGCTCGACACCAGCCCCTTTGCCCGCAGCCGCAACGCTCTCAAGATCATCCTCGACATTGACGAGGATTTTGGCAAGGTCAAGGTTCCGAGCCAGGAAAGTTGGAAGAAGCTGCCCGCCTTCATGCAGACCAACGGAAACAGCAAGTCATGAGCAGCTCAAACTCGGAAAATCGAACAGCCCGATCGGGACAACCAGGGAGGGGGCTTACACTCGGCTCCCTCTGGATCTGAATCAAGTGTTCAAACTCAACAATTCGAAAGAATCGCATATACGGCCAGGGAATACAAAAATTGTAGAGCAATAAAACATGAACCCCCAAGATAGGCGGGGAAAGTTCTCTAGAGCGGATCAAGCAAAAGTTGGGTGGCGGACGCCCTTGCAACTGCAGATGGAAAGAGAAACTGCATATTTCCCCCCGACGGCGTTCAGGGGTAGGCATACAAGGGATCTTGAGGCATTTTTCTTCTTTGTTTGTTTTGTTTTGCGTCTTCTGCCTTGTCGTTGTCGCCTGTCAGTCCGCTTTCTCGTTGGAAAGGGAGATGGAATTGTCGCTCTGTAGTTGCGATACCTATGATTTGGCATAGCCGTGTCTCCCCATTTCAGATATGTTCGCTGTAAGACTGTATGCATACCACTACTTCTTAGAGGTCGAGATCCTAGACTTTGTTTCTCCAAAGACGTGTTTCAAACCGAGTCGTCCCTTCTTGCTTTTGTGTCTGTATGTGTAAATATCTACGGAGTAATTGTAGTGTTGTTTGAAGACAAGACGCCATTGGTGTGATTAAGCACAAATTAATCAAGCTTACATTGTTCCCGCTGGCTGTGAGCAAAACGCCTAGTGCCAGGTTGCATGTCAGAAAGGCAGCGAGGTCTTCTATAGTCTTCGGACACTACCTCCTAGATAAGTAACACTACATAGCGAAATATGCTCTAGTCTAGTCTCTGATGCTCTTCGTCGTCCCCTCGGAGAAGCGAGTCCCTTTCGTCGGCCTTGCCGTCAGAACCGCGGTACAGAATGTAGTGCTGTGTCATGAACACGACATCGTATACCATGGAGACGTTGCCCAGCGCAAACTTGACCGGGTTGCCCGTGATTCCAGACCAGTCGCGTTGCATGTACGAGTCGATGGCCTGCTGGCCCACAGACAACAGACCGCCGGAGAAGTCGAGGAGGATCTGCCAGATGGACCAGCCCTTGGTCGATTTGTTGCGGTAGTTGGTGATGACCTGCGGGGTATACTTGATGAGGGTGATGACGAGCTTGACGTAGGAGACGGCGTAGACGACGTCGAGGGCGCACCAGCTCGTGCGCGGGTCGCCGTCGCCCGGGGCAGCAGCGACGACGAACCCAATGACGATGACGCCAACGACGCAGCCGGCGGCGATTCCCGAGATAAAGCGGCTCGGCTTCGTCCCGTGTGCCGGCGCGAAGCCCCAGAGCTTGGGGATGTATTGGGAGGTGGTTATGCACGAAAGGAGGAGGGCATGGGCGGCGAAGGTGATGTCGTTGAAGGCGACGGTCGGGGTCAGGCCGTGGTTACGTGCGGCATACTGCGAACGGACGAGAGGAGAGTAGTAGAAGGCGGCATTGGAGACGAAGTAGGCGAGGAAACCTGTGGTCGCATGACCCGTCAGCAATTGCGACAGTGTTTCCGAAGGGAACGAGATCCTATCCTACCCAGGCAATTGATCAACGGAAAGTCGACGGTCGTGCCGGCCGTGGTTTTCCTGCGGAAGTTGAGTAGAGGCTGCGGGTAGAAGGAGCCGGACCAGCAGAGGAAGTAGATCCAGCCGAAGACGGCGGACAGGAAAGGAAGGAGTTCAACCGCCATATTCATGAAGCGCTCGTCGGGTGAAGTTGCTCGGGCGTCGATTACCAAGCTCTTACGGGGTTTTTAGTTTGTTTTGCGCCGCTGGTTTCTGTCCCTCTCATGAGCACCCTTTGTTAAGCCAGCCAACCTGTAGGGCTTCTGGGTTGTGTGGATAGGGAAAGGGTTTCGTGTACGGATGGATGCGTGTAAGAAGGATGCAGGATAGGAAGGTCGCAAATGCATCAAATGAGAAGCTCCCGCAAGGGATTGCGACATGGGGAATGGATACTTAGGGAGCTGCGGCCAGATATGGGTTAGTGCCATTGCCGCGTTATTCCGGCGCGGCCACGACCAACGCCGAAGTCATCAGACCCTCGCGCAACGACGCCGGATGACCTGAGATGCGCCAAAAGCAGCGGCAGGTTGGGACCATGAGGTCGGTAGCAAGGTTGCCGCGATGGACAGACCAGGGTCCAGCCCACCCAGACAAGCTCATTCCAGCGCACCCTGTGATCTATTGGAGGGGCGCCTAATTGAAAGAGATACCGTAGTGGTGTTGGTGTTGGTGTCGTCACGGTGGGGTGTGATGTCGCCATTACCAGAGTAAGTGCCCGTATCTTTACGGTGTAACGGCAGTGTCAGCTGTGACGGTGACGAATGCTTTCTTGGTTTCAACTCTGGTACTGCGTCTTGAGTTAATGATTCGGGCGAGTAGTTACCCCTATTTATCTGTTCGCTAGAGTGATGCGGGAGTATCAAGAATGAAAGGTCGTCGGCGTCTGCGGAACGAGACACTATGGGCACAAAACGCAGCCCAAATATTAGTACCTAGGCATTGAATTTCACAGTGAGACTCGGCCGTCGCCTCTCGACAGCTTCAGTTCTCTCGCCGCCGTCGGCATCACAACGCATCACATCTTCAAGCCAGCGCACATACTCCTCAAACCCCCTAGTGCTCCCGTAGATCTTGACGTCCTTGACGCCGCGGACGCCCTCGAACACCCGCAACGCGTCATGGTCGGCCCCCTGGAACACGGCTTGCCATACCTCAACTACGAGCTCTTCAACACCGCTGAAGGCCGCCGTCGCGGCGCCAGCGTCGAAGGTCGGGTCGCAGTCGAGCCGCACGCGGACGTGGAAGCGGCGGATGCGCGGGAGCACCGAGCGCTCTCGGACGGGTGGGTACCAGGACCGCAGCCGTGGGAAGGAGGCGAGCAGCATCGCGTGCGCCAGAAACATGTTCTTGGTGTAGAGAATGGGTGTCCCCTCGGCGTGAGTTTGCTGGCTGGCGGAGAGGATAGCTGGATAAAGCCGTACCAGGGGCCGGGCCGGGCGGAGTCTGTCGAGAGGAGGGTGGAGGAGGAGGTGGGTGTAGATGTCGATCCGGATCTCGAGGGGAAGTTCGAGGAACTGACATCTCGAGGAAGCCATTTGCAGTTACCTATCTACAGACGTATTTGGCGAGCAGGGGCCAATGGTTACAACTTCGGTCCGTACAGGACAGGTGAGCAAACAAAAGCTGGAAAGTGGTGCAAGAGCAGGTGAAAAGGAATAGGAATAGAATGCCATCTGATGAGTAGGTACTAAAAAGGTCTGCCCTCGATAGATGCACAAATAGATAAATGATGATTCTGTTTCATGCATACGCTGTTCAGTAGCAACACCCTCCTCCAATGGCGGTTTTGCCCCCCCAATACCACAACGCTCCGGAGACAGAGCTAAACAAACATTCAAGCTAACACTCATCGATCGGGCACCAGGCGTTCCTGTTCAAGTTTCGGAGAGAGAAAGGGAGAAGAGTACACCACACAAAGTATGAACCCCGAGCGAGCAGGCTTCATATCTAGGTACCTGGGTACTTTGGCCCAGCAGAGTATGCAGCGCTTGCCAGCCCCTGGGGAGTTCAATAGACGAATGCGTGAGTGTGCGGAAACCGAAATTTAGTCTAGACAAGTACCTATGTGGAGAGAATTTAGCAATGCCCCATTTAGTCCGGGAAAGAGGCATAGGCGAGCGGCAGTGTGCCGTCAAATCAGATTCCACGAACATCATTCCGGGTTACCAGTTTCGTACAACCCAAGCCAAGTTCGGTTCGGTTGAAAAGCGTCATGCCAAGCAAGGCCTTGTGATTTTACAGTTCAAATCACGCATCGCTGCTGTCTGTCCCCAAGTACCTGTGCAATATCAAACACTTGGTTCTCTTTTCTGTCTGCTTCATATTTCATTCTATTTTTTACAGAAACGCCCGCTAATATGCCTTGGCGGCAATCATAGTGTACAGTCGACAGACTCGAATGCAGCCCAAAGACTCGAGATTCGAGTCCTCTCCAAACGACGATGGTCTCAGCTCCCTACGGAGCCACTCGGAATATCGGGGGTTCAACCATTTCTCCCGCCTGCTAGGACATGGTCAACTCAGGAAAGTATCTTGACAGCTTGTTAGGATGTCCGAATTCTGTTCTGTTCTGATTTTGGTCCTCAGGAAGCAGTGACTCGGTGTCACTGTCAACGTTGGGAGAAACCTGCTCTGGCGCAGCCCGTTTCACCTTGATATTTCCCTGCACCGGGGGCCGTGGTGTGATGGTTTGCGCACTCGATATGGTAATGATTGATTTTGAGTCCGCCGGCGTTGTTACTTCGTGAAGCTGGCTGGGCGAACGCGACTTGCCCGTAAATCCGGGATCCGGTGTGTGGCTACGAGAGAGGCCGAAAGGAATGGTCGGACCAAGGCTCTTCTTCGAAGTTTCGGGGCTTGGCAAGGACGCTGTCGCCGGACTAAGCAGCGATGAGATCTTCTCATTCGCCATCAAGCCCTTCGTCTGAACGAACGCGCTTGATCTGGCGTGGTACGGGCTTCGGTCGTAGTACTTGTCAATGATCGGATGAACCATGACAGTCTGGTTGTGGATTGTCAAAATCGAGTTTGTGGGAACATTCACCCAGTTCTCTGTTGAAAGGTCAGCCAGGTGCCATGTGCTCGGAGCTTGTGTCACTTGGCGCCTTTTCAAACATACCTCTTTCAAAGGTCAGTGGCTCGCTCGCGACCAGAACAATATCGGCGCCCTTGTCTTGGCGCTCCATTTGATAATTTCGATCGCTGAGTGCAGATGTTCTCGTTCCCCATTCAGTTCCGGATGAGTAGTACAGGCTTGCCGCTTCGTCCGTCGCGCTGCTGATGTATCGTGTGCAAATCACACTCTTTCCGTCCGTAACGGCGAAATTGAGCAAGCTTCGAGTATCGACACTCTCCGACTGGATGGTACTCTCCGGGATACCGTCAATCAATTCGTTGATAGTGGCGATGGTCTTGAGCATAGCCTTTCTCAGCACTGTAGGACCGAATCCATTGGCAGGCTGTGAGCTGGGGTCAAGTCCCATTCGTTCAAGTGTGTCGAGAAACAAGGCAAACGCCCATTCACTGTCTGTTCCTCCTTGAACTCCCAAGTACCACTTGTCGGCCAACCTCTCCCCAAGTCTTCTTTTGATGTATTTCCAACCACCTAGACCCCCGTTGTGCATCCACATCAGACTGCCGTGGCAGAACGGGTGGCAATTGTCTTCGCTCAGCGAGCCCTCGGTTGTGGCCCGGACATGGGCGAAGATGAGTTGTGAGGCGGTTTTGGAGGCAATGCGCTGGAGATTGGTGCAGTTCCAGGCGGGAATCGTCGAGGTAAAGAGACAAGGGGCATGACCCAGCTTGGGGTCGGTATAAAACCCTATTCCGAAGCCATCGGCGTTGTTCTGGCCTCTCCGGGTATCCTGTTCAACCAGCCAATGTTGGTCAGCAAACCGTGGCATACATCGACGGGAACGGGTTTGGTCGACTTACCAATCTGAGCCGGGAATCAAATGATTGCTTCAGTATGGAGTGAGTTGGGTCAAGGATAAGCTTAGAGAGAAGAATATCGTCACTTCCCCGGTAGACCTTGGGTAGTCAGCGGCTGTTTAGTTTTATCAAGCAACGTGGAACCTACCAGGAACCTGCACATGATGGCTGGGCTGTGATCGGCGACTTAGACGAACAGGAGCTGACTGGGAGCGAAGGGATGGATGCTGAGGGAGCGGCACGAGTTGGGTCGATGCTGGGTGACTCTATTTATATAACACCAGCGAGGGATGGGTTGAAGAAGCATTCCACGGAAGGTGGATTCGCGAGTAGGACTTGGAGAAAGGTGTCGGCCAGGTATTATCTGTTTGGCGAGCTATGGCGCGATCAGAAACCCCGGGGCGGTGGCGCAAGTTGATAAGGATATTGATTGATAGAACCCGGAGTACCGAGTAGGGTCAGTTTGGCACACTGGTCGTTCGGTGGTGGAATATACGGGGACTGATTCTGGGCGCGCGGCAGCTGATAGTCCGTGCTGTCAGGAAAAAGAAACAGTAAATTGAAATAGGCGATTGCGCCTTCGACCCGGGCTCTGAGTAACTGAGTCGTTCAAGGCGGCTTTGTTGTTTCTGGGTCTCGAAGATGGGGAAGCAAAGAAATGCAGTGAGTCATTTGATATTGGTATGGATACACGCAGCTGGGCAGCTACCGGGATGGCATGGACAATATCTCGAAAGGTCGGCTGCAACTGGTAATGTGGTGGTGTAGCGCCATCGGAGGAGATGCACTGAACAACTTGTCCCTGGGGAGGACGGGGGGAGAGGGCTTGTCGGAATAGATATTAACTAAGGCGATAAGCATCTATTAGATATCACGTGCCAAATTATGACAGTACAGGCATATCCAGTTATGCGGTAAGATACAGCCTGTGTGGAGTACAGAGTATATACGTGGACCCACTAGTCACCGAGACAGAGAGAAGAGAGGGTCACTGAGCTCAAGGCTAAAGTCACGCGTGCTGGTAACCAGGTACCTTCTTGATGAAGGTAGGTACGTCAATGTCGTCTCCACTACTGCAAATGGGCTCTTCATGCAACCCGCTTGTTCGCTCTGTCAGGTATTCGGCCCATTCACGCCACTCGTGTTCGCGACATTTCCATCCCAACGGATTCCTGATGCCTACGTCTTCCCGGCGGACCAGAAGCGCTGGAGACCACAACAACAACAACAGCAACGTCTGACGAGCTAAATCACCACCAGGCCTCATCACTTACATTCACATCTCGCATGCAAAGGAAGCATCACCGACTCTAATCAAACGCGTCCCCTGCTTCGCCGGCAGCATGAGCGGACGTCTCCTAGCTGCTGGGCTTTCGCCCTTTACGCGACGCGCCCCAATTCAAGCCGTACGACACTTTCATCGATTCCCCGCAGGCGGGCTTCAGCGAGCCGATGCAGCTGTTCGGGCTACCCAACGCCGCATGTGGTTTCCTGGTAATGCCTTCCACAATGCCGTTATTGTGCGGAATGCATCTTTTGCCCGTTTTCTGCCCAAGCTGGTGGTCAAGTTTGCCAGAATACCTGCCATGTTTGGCGGTCTAGCTGTAGGAACGCTCGCTTGGATTCAATACCAGGCTAACCGTATGTTTGTCCCCCCCCCCCCCCCCCCCCCCCCCCCCCCCCCCCAGTGCCCGGAAGCTAATGACTGACTGTATCATTTACAGAGATCACCAACAACGCTTGGGACATGGTCACGAAAACGGCAGAAGGTGTTTCCGAAACTGCATCTAGCTTCTTTGGAGGCGCAAAGGGCATAGTGGATCAAACTGTGCGTGGATGGGAAAACACGAAAGAACAAATCGAGACGCCCGAATGGCTCCAAAAGGTCTTGCGTATCCATGAGGATATTGGGACCGGCGGAGGCGGGGAGGAGGGGCCTGGAGGGGAGCAGCCTAAGCAGAGCAGAGCGGGCGTGGCGGTCGTAGCGGGAGCTTCGGCTGCAGCCTATGGCTACGAGCAGTCTTCGGAAGACGACCCGCGAGAGCCCGACGAGATGGCCAACGATGACCAAATGATGGTCCTGACCAAGAAGATGATTGAGATCCGGAGCATGCTCCAACAAGTTGGCCAGTCGAGCACTCTGACGCTCCCTTCGATTGTCGTCATTGGATCTCAGTCATCAGGAAAGAGCTCTGTTCTCGAGGCACTCGTGGGACACGAGTTCTTGCCTAAGGGAACCAACATGGTTACTCGCCGGCCGATAGAGTTGACCCTGGTCAACACTCCTGAGTCGGATGCCGAGTATGGCGAGTTTCCTGACTTGGGCCTCCGACGCATCACCGACTTTTCGTCTGTTCAGAGGACACTGACTGAGCTCAACATGGCCGTTCCGGATACGCAATGTGTATCAGACGATCCTATCCACCTCACCATCTACTCGCCCAACGTCCCGGATCTGTCGTTGATCGATCTTCCCGGGTACATCCAGGTGGTAGGACAAGGTCAGCCGCTTGAGCTGAAGCAGAAGATCTCCGAGCTTTGCGACAAGTATATTCAACCTCCCAACGTCATTCTGGCTATTTCCGCCGCTGATGTGGACCTGGCAAACTCAACCGCCCTGCGCGCCAGCCGTCGCGTGGATCCAAGAGGCGAACGAACTATTGGAGTCGTGACTAAAATGGACTTGGTTGATGCTCCTCGTGGTGCCGCCATACTTAGCGACAAGCAATACCCTCTTAGGCTTGGCTACGTTGGAGTTGTATCCAAGGTCCCACAAGCAGGTGGACTGTTCAAGCGGTCTGGGAGCGTTATGTCTGCCATTGCAAAGAACGAGAATACCTTCTTCTCGGCACATCCGCTTGAGTTTGGCGAAGGAGCAGGGGTTAACGTAGGGACGATCAACCTGCGCAAGAAACTTATGACCGTTCTTGAACAAACAATGTCTGCCAGCTTAGCTACCACTAGCGACGCCATCAGACAAGAGCTCGAGGAGGCGACTTATGAGTTCAAGGTTCAGTACAATGACCGCCCCCTGTCTGCCGAATCTTACTTGGCGGAAAGCCTCGATGGGTTCAAACACTCTTTCAAACAGTTCACCGAGGAGTTTGGGCGCCCTCAAATGCACCAGCTTCTCAAGCAAGAGCTGGACCAGAAGGTTCTCGACCTATTGGCTGCGAGATACTGGAACAAGCCCATTCAAGACTTGTCTCCTGCCAGGCCAGAACCAGACAGCCTGGCGGACCTTCCCAAGGCCGACCCCAACTCTATGTACTGGCACCGCCAGCTCGACGCCTCAACTTCTTCGTTGACGAAGCTTGGTGTTGGTAGACTGGCTACGACGGTCGTTGCTTCAGCTATCCAGGCACACATCGACACGTTGGTTAAGCACTCCACGTTCAGCAGTCACCCATTCGCACGGGAAGCCATCAACGAAGCCGCATCAACGATTCTGAACGAGAGATTCTATAGCACGAGCGATCAGGTTGAGAACTGCATTAAGCCTTACAAGTTCGATATCGACATTGACGAGAGGGAATGGACGCAAGGTCGCGATCACTCAGCTGTAGTCCTGAAGAAGGAGCTCCAAGACTGCGAAGGTGCCCTTCGAGGCATCGAAGATACCGTTGGCGGCCGGAGGAAGTTGAGGGAAGTAATGAACTTTGTTGACCGCGCTCGCAAGGGGGAGGTTGTCGTCGAGGGAGAAAGCCGAAGCGGTGCTGGAGGCTTCAGCGCCTCGCTTCTCAAGAGAGGTAAGATAGAAACGGTCCCTACTTTGAATGATGCTCGCTAATGGTTACTAGGACGCGAGGCTGTCTTTCTCCGAGACCGCGCCGACATCATCAAGATGCGCCTGATGGCGGTCAAGTCGAAGCAATGCGCTAACCTTAAGAACAAGTACTACTGCCCCGAGGTCTTCCTTGATGCTGCGGCCACAAAGCTTGCTTCGACGGCTGTGCTGTTTCTGAATGTTGAGCTTCTTTCGGAGTTTTACTACAACTTCCCGCGTGAGCTTGACCTCCGCCTCGGAAGACATCTCTCCGACGAAGATATTGAGAGGTTCGCCAAGGAAGATCCCAAGATTAGAAGACACCTGGAAGTCATCCGCCGCAAAGAGCTACTCGAGTTAGTTCTCGAGAAGATGGAGAGCCTGAGGCAACTCGAGGGCCGCGAACGGGAGCGATTGAAGGGGGCCAACAGCAGATCTGCCAAGGACGACAAGCAGCGTGGACGCTGGGGACTTTTTTAAAGGGTGGCAGCTGGCGGTATTCGATACTGTGGAAGTCTTCCAGGGTGCCTTCCCCCTCCACTCTCCATCTCTGCCTTGGAGACATGTAACGCGTTATGATATGGGTGTAAAAGGAGTTACGGTGTTGAAAGATAGACATTCCGGTTATTGACCATGTTTGGTCCCCGTTGTCTGGAAGGCACTGAGCAGGCCTCGTTCTACAAACAAGTTTGTCTCCTGTTTCTTTCTTTTTGTACAAGTGGTGTATAAGAAAGAAGGATACCCTCCTCGACTCAACCTCTTGGGTAGAAAATAGACTTTCGTCGCTCCTCGTCTCTCTTTTTTTTGGAACCCCAATCTCATTCGTAACTAGGTAGCCAGACAATGCCTTTAATGCCCACAGGCCGACTGATCCAGAAACGCTGCCGATCTTCGTCCATGCTCAATCCCCATTTAGAAAGTCGCATCGACGCTCGTTTGTAAGGTGACCTCCCATCTGAGGCTCGTACCACGACCATAGCCCTCACCGAGTCTGTTCTGGATCAGGGTACATATCCGGCTTCGCAACTTGCTGATAGCCCCCTCATCACAACCTTTGGCTACGCAGATTTTGAGATTGGCCATGCACAGGCCGTAGTGCACCTGCCAGAACTGCGCATCCTCAATTCGTGCGACGCCCGGCTCGGCCTCGATATCCCGCATCACAGAAGACACGCCTTCATTGCCTCCAATGCCGCCGTACGACATGAGCAACATCATAGCCTGAGCCATGGCCAGTTTGGCGCCAAAGAGAAACATGGAAGCAGCGATCGCTGCGCAGAGCGTACGATCGAGCCAGATATAGCTCTTGATGGAGAGAAGCGGCAGTAGGAGCAGTAGACTCGAAAAGAAAACGGTCAAGAAGTGAAAAATGTTGGAGAAGTGGGTGGGCAGCTTGGCCAACCATGATACACGCATGATTCTAGCGATACGCGCGTGGTTCTTGAGGCCGTATGCCGAGATGGCTGTGCTGGTGATGGCGGCAAAGGCAGCCCAGTCCACCTCGCCCGCCGAAACGCGTTCGTGGGCATGTTCATGATGCGGCTCATGTCCACCCTTGGTCTCCAACCAGTGCTTGAGATTATGTGACACGAGATCGAAACCGCCGAAGAGGAGGAAGATGGACATGGCAAACCCAGCGAGAACCTCGGCTCTCTCGAGGCCAAAGGGATGCCGGACACTGCTGCGGCGCCAGACTTCGAAATTGCCAAGAACATCGACAGCGACACAGACGGCGGCACTACCAGCATCGAAAAAGACGAGGTGGGACAACGCCATCATGGCGAGGGAGCCCTCCGAGATGAAGAAGAGCCACGACGCGACGGCCAAGTGACACAGGCTCCAGTAAAGCCTGACGCGCTGGTCGCGGGACATGCTTTTCCATGCTTCTCGAACCGTGGGCACAGGGAGGGAGGCGGGGAGGACGGGCGGCGGTCGTTGAGGGGGCTCCTGGAAGATCTGGTGCTGGGTCGAAATGGAACTGTGCTTGTAGCGGTGGCCACGACGCTGACCTATGTTCTGCGAGGCGCCATTGTTAGCGGTCAATTGCCGGGTGGTGGAGACTGAGGAAGCGCGCATCATCAATCCACGACGTTGTCTCCAGACGTACCGACTTTACAGGCGAGGTTGAGATGACCTGCGTCTGGAAGTTGAACGGGCCCGGGACGGTCGAGCCCCCAGCTGAGGGAGGGTCATCTTCGGCCATGGCTGGTGTCGCTGTGTCTGGTCGAAGCAAGCCAAGCTTCAGGTTGGCAGGAGCGAGAAGTCCAGGGCTGCCTGAAGGTATCGATGCTACGCGAGGGGGGTAGGAGGTGCTACAGTCGTTGCCGTGGTCCTCGTCTTTGTCGTCGTCGTCGTCGATGCTTATAGATGGGAAGGCGAGCAGAGGAGGGGGACCGACGACATGGGTTGTCGATGCGTTATCGCCTTTGCCGTAACCGCTTTGGGGGCTCGGTGGGGTGGGGGTTGCAGCAGGTCGTCTTAGGCTCGGAGGGGTGGAGGGAGAAGATAGGCCTGGTGCAGCAGGGCTGGAATCCATGGAACCTCTTTTTACTTCTTCCCAGCAACCTGTGGCATTCACAGGGAAGAAATGTGAGAGAAGGAACGGTGTCTGCGACAAGATCAACGGCGGTGATATCCCCGACAATAGCCGGCATTCATTTTATGTGTGTGTGTGCGCGCGCGCGAGGCCGCCAGAGGCGATGCCCAGGGAATTGGCTGCTCTGAGTCTGCTTACGAAGACAAAAAGAACACAAGAATAATATGAGACGATAGGTGCAATCAACGATCGACAAGCGCCTCCAGGACGGGAAGGTTAGGTTAGGATTTCAATCTGGAGTATCCGTAGGTTCCAACCAAAGAAGGGACGGAGACATGTCTCCAGGTTCCTTCCTCCCCCACAAATTGAGTCTTGCTTAGTTGCATGTGACGCTCAGAGATATGCTCCTATACCGAATGCATGCCTTGTGTAGCCATAAAACAGAGGTTTGTGTACATCTCAGATCTCAGGGGCACGCCAACACCCACTTTCCGCAGCGACCGCCCCGTAGCGGAAGCGACATTGACTTTCATCACCCATTGGGCGGCTCACGTCACAATGCAGGGTCCAACATCTTTTACCTCTTTGCAGTTAGTCCTCTCAGTGTTGAACTACGTCGCCTAAACATAGGTACCTAAGCTGCATCTCTTTACCGATTAATTCAACAAGGTCCTAGCCCAGGGTGTTACTACCTTCCTGTATCTTGACACTTTTTCCCTACACGGTGGGATCGTCCAGTGCGGCGAATGGGAAGAAACGCCCAACCCAGCCATCATCTCGAACACGGTCCCAAGTCTCTGACCCGAACTGAAGGCTCCTCCCCTACCCATCCCTACCGTCTTGATCCACCCTCCGACGGGACCAAGCCGCTGCGATAAGGGATTATCGCAGTTCGCACATTAACAACGCAATGGACCACACCACCACCGCCGCGGTTGACGGCGGCGACGGTGCCGCCGAAGGTTTAATGAATATGACGAACGCAGCCTCGCCGAAATCAGCCTCGCAGCACGAGCACCATCTCGTCTACCATCGCCAGCAACCACTACCACCACCGTTTCCCCACCGACGCACCTCGTCCGGCGCAAATTTCCTCTCCAAGCTTCCCTTCATGCGCTCCCACTCAGATGGGAAGCAGCAGCAACCTCACGAGGCCATCGAAGACGCATCGCGCTCCCCGCCGACATCGATGTCGACCATTACGCAGCAGCAGCAGCAACAGCAGCAAAAATCGCGACGGAGAAAGGGCTCTCTTAGAAAGGTGGCCTTGCTGGGGAGGGGCGCGCAAAGGGAGCGCAAAGAAGCGAGGCAGCTCACCATTGACACATCACACACCGTCTCCCGCGTTATGGATGGCGCCTTCGCCCGATCGCACACGACTCCCGAGCATGACCCGCTCGGGCTTAACATCTCGGACCTGACACCGCGGCCTTCGATGGAGGGGTATGCTAGCAGATCGAGCGTCGCGGAATCCTCTCTACCAACGTCGACGAGTCTGCCGCAACCTACCGATACAGAATCGGTCATCACAAGCCCCACGATATCCTACACCTCCACGACAGACGAAGACGACGTATTGCACATACCAAACCACATCCCATCACCGTTGCGTCCAGACTTATCTCTGTCGTCGGGGTCTGATTCATACTTCGGGAACCGCTCAAGGCGGCGGTCTCTGCTGCAAGCCAAGTCACCGCTCTCGTACAGCGGGCTCTCTACGACCCCGTTACCGCCTAATGACGCTGAATGGGACTACTCGGAAACGGAGTGGTGGGGCTGGGTCGTTCTGATCGTAACGTGGATCGTCTTCGTCGTGGGTATGGGCTCGGTTCTGGGAATTTGGAGCTGGGCATGGGACGTCGGGACGACGCCGTACGCCCCCCCGGAGCTTGAGGACGATCCGACGCTGCCCATCGTGGGGTACTACCCGGCTCTCATCATCCTCACCTGTATCATGGCCTGGGTGTGGGTTATCGTGGCATGGGTGGGCATGAAGTACTTCCGCCATGCTAAGATCAGTGGGGAGTGAGGAATTGTTATTTTCACAATTCGTTTGGGTGTTCTCTTGATGCTCTTATATACTATTTTATTTCTTTAGGAGGGTGGGGGCGCAATTCGTCATGTCTGAAACGGTCAGACTTGGCCCAACGACCGACGCGGCTATGATTGAGTGTTTGGGCGTTTGACATATGGGATAAAGGAGCTTCAAAGCAAGCGAGCGTGCTTGGCTCTTATTTTCTCTGGGGGGAAACCCCCACCTCTTCTCACTTGTGCTTACCGGGCTTGTGGGAAAAGCTAGCGTCACGGGAGTTCAACAACAGAGGCTTCAACGCCCTAAGTGGGCTATCAGCCATCGTCGTGCCCAAGTGCGGTAGTTGTTAGCGTAGACATCATCCAACTCTTGAGATCCTGCTCCAGTGATCTAAAGACAGGCCTACAAGGCCCCGGTACCAACAATGGACCGCCAGGTGACAACCTGAGGGTCGAGATTCCACCGTGATGGTCATGAGACCTTGACGCTGTTCCCGCTCCGATGACACTAGGCAGACAGGACTGTGCTCAGACGGCGGGGGACGATCATCGACACGTCCACGGTTGTGCTTGGAAGACCATGAGGGTGGGATCCATCGCCTGCGCGTAATCATCAAGGGGGTCGGGCTGGGTCGTGTTGCGCAAAGAAAGACGGGCCCACAGGCCGCATCGTTCGCAAATGATCTCGGCGGGAATGTGGTTGATTAGAACCCCTATCCCCCCCCTTTCCCTCGAGATAATTGATAATTGACTGTGATGCTGCTTGGGCACGCAAAATGTAGTGATGGGTTGAACAGCCCCCGGTACACGTAGAAAGAGCTAGGCTGGTGTCGTGATCTCTTATGACATATGCATCAACACGGACCCCCAAGAGCATCTTGAGGCTGGATTGAGTTGGAGCCACCACCTACAGCTAGCTCGGAGCTCACTGACTTTCCAGGGTTGGGCCGACAGCGCACGTGTGGAAGCGTGTTGCCCAGTCGATTATACGCAGTCCGCGTTCAACTCGGGCGAACGCATGGAACGAGAGAGAGCACCTTCGAGAGGCCGAAGACGTAAGAGAACACAAGTACGGAGGCTAGATAAGTCCATCTTGAGACATGCCATCTGAAACAACCTTGTTGGTGGCACAGCAGCCGCCGACCAGTGACCGCAGCATGTTCTCGGGGCCAGGCTGGGTCGACAAGAAGACATTCTCGGCTAGAGCTTGACGGCCGGCATGTGGAGCATCTAAGTAAGCGGACCGCGTGCATGATATGATGCACAGTAGCTAGTACAGTGATACAGTAGTAGCTGGTCTCAACCAAGTGGTCTAGTGCGCTGGCACGTTGGCACACCACGACTGGCCGCGAGATGGGGCTCCACATACTTAGTACGCCAGTGTCAGACGTATCACGATGCACCTGGATGGCCAAAGCTGAGGGGACAGAAAAGAGGTTGACTCCGTGAGAAGTCACGGGAACTGCAGCCGGAAGATGGTCCAGGAGAAGGGAAGCGGACATGGCCCTCGGACCCTTGAGAAATTTGGAGAGGTGCGAATGGGATCTTGGCGACGGTGGCGGCACACCCGATCCAGGCCCACTGAGTGGAGGCCAGAAGGGCCAAGTGGGAGGGGGCGAACGGGCTCTGCATGTCGTTTTAAGCGCTTGTGAAAATTGAGATGGCAGAGGCGGCAAGGAAAAGGGAGAAAGTGGACAGGGCCCGCACGGCCAATCAGCAGAGCCCCAGCCCCCATTGCCAGTCACCTCACATTTATTGGCAAGCGTCTTCGCAACGTGCGCCATTTGTATACCTGGATGACTTGCGCATCTTGCGCGAATCGAACAGGGTAGTAGGTACGTGTGTTGGTTGACTGGATTTGGCGGCAAGCGTTGGTTCGATCAAAACAACGCCTCGTCGCGTTTGAGGCTTCTCCCAGTAGACTCGTTAGCCGCCCGGGCATTTGTAGGAGGAGCCTACGAGGAGAGACAAAAACAAAGAAGAAAGAGAACAGGACAAAGGGCTCAGTATGCATGGACCCAGCGGCAGCGGCAGCGGCAGAGCGCCTAACATGCTTCGATTGCATGGGTCGAGGGGGCAGGCCAGCGGGCGGGAGGGCGGGCTGCGAGCAACCCAAGGTCGAAAGGAATTGATGTTGTCCACATACGTACGGTACGACCGGACTTGCAATACACATGCTAACCGGGCGGTTGCGCTGCGCTTGCATTGTATCCGTACGTTCAATGCATCTCTTTAGTTCCGGGAGACCAGCCAATCTTGGCAGATGGCTCGGAGAGGTTCCGCCAAAGGGACCAGGGCTGATGTGATCAAAGGTGACCAAGACGGCTGATGTGGAGAACATGATCGAACAGTTGAAGCCCATGGTATTGCCTTTTGGTCTATTTTCTTCTTCTTATTCTTCCCGCAACAGAAGATGCTTCGATGACGTTGTCTGTAGGAGGTTGATGAACAATCGACAACAGGATAGATATCTGGGTAGGTACTCTGTAAGGTACAGTCTTTTCGGTGAAGCGATACGTACCCGGATAGGAAATTGAAAGATGGAATTAAGCTGAGTGGGTCCTGTGGTTGTCCCTGCCTGAGTGCCTGTGCGCAAATGTGAGGTGAAGATGGAGAAGATTGATACATGGTATGCAGGTGTCCGTGTGGTGAGGTCCGACACTCACACAGAATCCTCACAGATCCACGACATTGTCAGTGGCAGCATGCAGCGAGGCCCCGTACCTAGACAGACACAGCTGGCGGCCCATTACGAAGACGGCGCCTCGAGGAATGCGCAAACAAGGCCGTTGGATCTGGGACAAGCGCCGGTTGCTGACGATTGCTAAAGAAAGACATCGGCGCCCCAATTTAACCGGCTTCCACTGGAGCATTCCAGTTCGACTCTGCAAACGCCCACGGCCACGGGGGGAAAGAGGGAGCAACTGCCGACGTAAGGGATGAAGATATGCAGATGACATTGTTCGACTGATGGTCCCTTTCCAAAGCAGATAATGGCAAACATACGATCTGGGGGAAGAAGGCGAGGGAAAGGAAGAAGGGAAGAAGGAATAGAGTGATAGGGTGAGAGTCCCGTCTGAGGTTTTGAAGACGGGAATATCCTTGCATCCCGCCAATGAGGCGCAAATTGCAGTCATACCACCGTGTTGCACAACGAACCTAGGTAGGTCGAACGTGTCAATACCTTGGTGGGACGCCGTGTCTTTACCCAGCATCAGCAAGAGGTAACCTGACGTAGGCAAGGCTGCCTGCTGGGTGGGTAACCTCGTTGATCGCAAGCGTTATTGGCCTGCCCTGCCTTGAGGTGCCACAAGCCTTCTACATAGTAATAGCGACGGGCCAACTTGGTCTCAGCAAGGGCACGGGATCTCTCGACGACACACGCAATACACTGTAATTCATGCAGTTGCGTGCAAGCTCGCTTTTCCCAAGGCCAGCCGCCAATATCGCATCTTGCTGGGTTGGCCACTTGGTTCCCTATGCTTCTGGATCCTCCATGAGTGTTCCATGAATCCCATCAGCTGTTTTGGATTGCGCTGGTGTGGCCGTGTCTTGATCTTTCCTCTGCCCAGCCTCTCAATGCGGGCAAAAATCCTTGCAATGCGTCGCAATTGGCACAGACAGCTCGCGAAGCTACGCAGGCAGAAATTCTGTGCGATCCATCCGTCGCCGCTTCGGTGGAGACTTGGTACGAATACAGACAAACACCACGCGTATCTGGAGGAACAGGTGCCTACCTCCCTGGAATGTCCAACTTGTCGAGAGCGCAGCATTTGTCCCGAAGCGACGACATCAGAGGACAGGACACGGCATGGACGATGATGGGCGCTAGAAGCCGCCGCAAATGGCTTGTTGACATTGGAGTCGTGATTCTCAAAGGTGACATTAACAAGGGATCCCGAGTCGTTTCAAGGGGACAAAGAGAATGTGTGCAAATAAAGCGGGCAAAGGCAAGGTGCCTGAAGAAGGGGGGGCGCCGCAGTGGCGGCGGCGGCGGCGTGTCCCAGGCACCTGGAAAAGAGAGGGTCAAAAGACGGTGAAGGGTTGTAGGAGGAGTGGAAAAGGGAACCACAGCTAACTGTGACGGAACATGCGATTCTGGAGTAAAGCGCGCTTTCTCCATCGCTGTAGTGTGTGTCCCGGCGGGAAAGGCCAAGAGTCCAAAACGAGAATGCAAGACAGGGCCGAATGCGGCCGAGTAGCGGGTGTGAAATTGAGGGCTGGCGGAGCGGCGTGGTCGGTACCTGGTGGCTTCCCCTAATGCCTTTCGCTTGCAAGATATGGCCACCATTGAACGCTTGCTTCCACCGCAAATACCTCTGGAGCGAAGTAGTGCATGCTTCAGGGATTCGAGAGGAAGATTCCAAGATTCCAGCGATTTTCGGAGGTTGAATTTTGGGCCATACTCCGGCGACACAACTGGTAAATGCATCTCCTGCTCTGTTCTTGCTGTGATGTAAGGTGATGCCGCGTCAACTTGTTGACATGATCGGGCTTTGCCCGACAGGACCGAGACGAAATGACCAACATGTAAATGCATTATCGACCGTAAACAGGTAGGTATGTCAGTAGGTAAGCTGCAGCGGTATAGGACATGGAGAAATTTTTGGGCAATAACAGTGGAAAAGAGAAGAATGACATGACGGGCAAATACAAAGAATGAAATTTATCTAACGACGATTGGGCTGTCTTCGTCGGGCCCAGTCCTAAGCAGCAGTCGCGGTTCGCTTCAGCAAGATTTACTGTCCATCATTCGTCTTTCACACCGGTCTACCCAAGGGGGGGGGGTGATAAGAGGAAAGCAAGATTGGCCTACCGCCGGTGATGGCCTCTGGATCCTGGCTACTACGAGGCGTAGCGGCCCTTCGAAGGCCCCCAAGAGGTAGTGATCCAGCCCGCTGTGATGCACCAATCCTTCCGTTACTTCCTCTCAACAGCCTGCGCATCCAGATGCGCTGTACTGTCCTGTGTGGGTTGTGCCCAAGCCCTGTGATGTTTGCCTACCTACCTAGGTACCTTACCCAGGTAGGTAGGTACCCAACACCCGCCCCCCTAGGCAGGTAGGTCAACCGGGCTGCACCGCTGGCGGCGACCACTGCACAAATTCTCGCGTGCGCACAGTAGTACGTGCAGACCTGGTGCATCCATCTTCATCGTCTGCTTCTGCCTCTCCTCCTCTTTCCCCCCTTCCCAACCTCCTCGCCATTTTTCTCCTCTCTCTTTCTCGCTCGTCTATCCTGATTGTCTTCTAATCTGTGCGTCAAGCGTCCGTCTGCACTCGTCTTGACGCTGTCATTGCATGCCAGCATTCGCTTGCGTACATTTCGGCCGCCTTGTCTTCCAGTTGTCTCTCGGATCAGACCTTGGCGCTCGCTGCCCACTGGGCCAGTTCACCGCACTCCTCCGAGTCACGCTTCCGGGTGTCGGTCCTGAAACACTAAAGAGTACAAGACCATACCATCAAATCACCCGCCGCCCTCGACCGTCTTTCTACCTTAGTGTCTACTCCTCCATCCACACACCCTTCATCACCCCCTTCTGCACTTTTTCTTCCTACACAACACCTACAGCCATCTCCTCTCGCTTCCACTTTCTCCATCAACCCGACAAGAGCGTTTCGTTTCCTCTCACGACCGCAACGAAAGAAAATCACAGTGCTTCACAACGTCCTCGGCTACGCAACCAACCCCTCGTGCTGTACGAAACTAGTATCGAATCAAGACGAGTTCGCTCACACACGATCCGATCCAAGCCAACCCATCTCTCAAACACACACATACACACACATTCACACACAACCTATTATCGCTACACTCGAGCCAACTCAACCCAAGGCCAACTCTCACTTCCCTCTTTCTCCTCTCTGGCACATTGTCGTGCATCTCTCGATTTCATCGAGACCGATACAACAAGCACACCCGTCAACCCCGTCAAAGGGGCCACACAAGCTGGAAGGGATTCATTACTCTCGTACCTTCCCTCGGCTGCACTGCCTGGCCCCATTCGACTCGAACCAGAACTAGACCGAACCTCACGTTGATCGCCTTCCAAGATGAGAGAAGTCAACTTCAGCATCCCCAACGTCAACAAGGCGTCGGTCGGCATTACGACCGCCCTTTACGATCGACGAGCTCTCGACTGTACATCCACTCTTCCTCTCATTAACTCTCTCAACCATCTCGCCTACCTCACCACCTCATCCGCTCGCATCCGTGACATCCTTACCGTCGATGGCGGCATCGAGCGCTTGGTGTGCATTCTGAAACGCGGCCGCAGCAAGGACATGATGGATATGTGGAAGTGGAACTTGGCCTTCCAGTGCGTCGTCAACATTGGTGTTAGGGGCACCGAAAATGTTCGCACCCGCGTCGTCGAGGCTGACATGGTCCCCGTCATCGCTACCATTCTCGACAACTACATAAAGGTCACGGAGAAGTGCAGAGATAAATCCGACGATAAGAGCAAGGATCATCACCACCGTCACAGGAGCCACGAGCACCGCAGTGTTCACAAGGCTCCTTCCTTCACCAACAGATCCAGCCGTGTTGAGGTCGACCAGAGAGCCTCTCGCCGCCAGGCACCCCCTCCATCCATCGACGTTTCCGCAACCTATGCCGGGTCCTCGTCGTCCAGCTCTGCAGTCGACCAGCAGACTACTGAGTTCACACCCACGCCACCCCAGTACCCGTCCGCGTCCTCGACTGAGCGACCTGCCCTCCCAGCTCACCGACATCACCATCATCACCACCACCATTACCGTGCTACCGAGGCCCGTCATGCTGTGCCATCTCCACCTCGTCAGACGGTCCAACCGCTTGCACCGGCTGTGCCTGCTGCGGAAACCATGGAGGGCTTCGTTCGGCCTGTCCGCGATGTTGATCGCCTTGCGTCAATGATAAATTTTGGCAACGCGAACTTGACCTCGCAGCCGTCCTCACCCACAACCCCCTTGCCGCCGCCCCAGATGCGTTCTCCCACCGTTCGACCCACCTCTGGGCTCGCACCAACTAGCCGATCCCGGCGCCGTCCTTCCATCCGACACCAGAACTCCACCGTCGACTCGGACGATTTGGTTGGCGACGATGCGCCCTCTGACGAATCTCCGGATGCGGAGATGTCGGGAACTGGTAATGAGGCCGCTGTCAACATTCAAGATATTACCATGGAGGAAGGGGATAGCATGCTTGCTGGCTCCACGACTATGGATCTGAATACTCCTACCGTGTCAGAGACTCAGGATACCGGAACCTTCAACATAACGCACCGCGGCCCCGTTGAGACGAGCAACAATGCCGCCACGACTCCCGCTCCTGTGCCGCCCATCGGTCTTTCGCCAAACCGTCCCGCTATGGTTACTCCACCTCAGCCAGCCATCCCCAACGCCAGCGTTCCCCGATATCTGCTCGATCGGCAGTTTGTTCCCAACGCCCAGATGCTTGCTGCTATGCCTCGTGAAGAGGACGTTTTGATGTCTCTCCAGTTGCTTGCGTACGTCTCCAAGTACTGCGGCCTGCGGTCTTACTTTCAGAAGAGTCACCTCGTTCCCCGGCTCAAAATCGGCAAGGAACTTAATTTTTTGGACGGTGAGAACGCCGCCACAGATGTTGAAGAAGAAGAACTGGAGGACGAGTACTTGCTTCCCGACGACTTCAACATATTCCCTCTCGTGGAAAAGTTCACAGTCCGACACCACAGTACGGATATGCAGTACTGGGCTGGCGTCGTCATGAGAAACTTGTGCCGAAAAGACGATACCCGTGGAGGTATCCGACAATGCGCCTACTATCAGTGCGGCAAATGGGAAGAGTTCACCCGACAATTTGCCAAATGCCGCCGTTGCCGCCGCACAAAGTATTGCAGCAAAGAATGCCAAAAGAGCGCGTGGGCTTTTCACCGACACTGGTGTGTCGCCGCAACCCAATGAGAAAACACGGTGTATTGGCATGTTCGATTGTACCTGGAACACGCCTCCTTCCGGCGTAATGTTTATAATACGGATTCTACGCCCCCCCCCCCCCCCCCCCCAAAGAGTGGCACTGCATTGCACAGCACAGCGTTTTTTTGAAATGCATGGCGTTTCTCTCGATACCACTGGTCTTTCAGCAGCATATTCAAGGTTCGGCATTGGGTGCTTGCTATTTATGGTGATGGCACGACTTCTCTTTCTCCCAGGACGATATATCATCAGTTTCTTCTCCACCCTCTTCTCTTCGCACGTTTCACATGACAATCGTCGAAGTCGGGCACGCGACACCACGGATGCCTTTTACTATGTACATTCTCCGAAGCAAGACAAGATGTGAGCCTCGGTCTGTCGATACCTGCTCACTTCGGTCATACCTTGTCAACGCAGCGCACATTCTCTCGAAGCCGACAGCCGGCGCCCTACGGAAGACATTCTTTCTCCGACTCGTCCTATATCTTGGATGTACAGCCTTCCTGGTCTTTGAAAAGCAGATTGGCGGACTACGCAACACCGGGCATGGAAATTATGGATAAGGCGGCAACTTTGGATTAAGGATGGACCACCCGCTTACCTAGGCTCATGGCAGCGAAGGGACTGCCATAGTTGTTTTAGCAAGCCCCCCGTGATACGGATAGCATGCCCCAGAGGGAGAGGGCATAGAAGAACGCTTGAGGAGCGCGTATTCAAGCAGCAAGCGGAGGATGATGTACGTACTGTTATGAGGTTTTACCAGCTATAATGTCAGAATTTATTTATATACTTTTCCAAAAGCCCAGGAGCCATTTGTAGTGCTTTATACGACTATAAAGGGGATGTAGCACTGGCAAGCGCCCGGGCAAGCGCTCATGACGTAGTGTGCCATGTTTTCTTGCGACATAAAAATGATTCAGAGCTGCCGGGGCTAAACTTAAAACTCAGCAACGTCCTGCGGGCGCGCTTGCGCAAAAGTCTGTTACGTGCCATCAATCCAGGCACGATTTGGGACGAATTTGGTTTCGTTCGGGACACCGTGCAGGATTCAACACGCAGTTGGACAACAACAGCAACAACTCCAGAGGGTAAGTGTGTGAAGGTTCGATTAGATATCTCCAGTCAACAGAAAGCAAGCGACTGGTTTCGTTTGGCAGTTACTCAGCCCGAGGGGTATTTGCTCCTCAACTCTTTTGCCCCTTTTTCGTCCTTTCCCCCCCCCCCCCCCCCTCTCTCTCTCTCTCTCTTTTCAGCCCCTGACTCCCTACTCTGCCACACCCGCTCTCGCGCCACTGGCAATCGTTCGTTTAACATAGGTTCCTTATTTATTCGACATGGACTTTCTCCTGTTCTTGCCGGGCCGCTGCTGGGGCTTCTTGCCCACGCCGCCCTTCATACGCTTGGGGTTAAAGGCACTGAGGTCGCCTGAGCTAACAGCATCGCCCGACTTTGCATGGCGCTTCTTGCCGCCGAAGCCGTACTTGTCGTTCTTCTTGGCCCGCTTGGTGTTGACACCACTACCGGAGCGGCCACCGTCGCGTTTTCCGTCGCGCTTGCCGGACGAGTTGGTATGGCTCTTGATCTCGTTGTCGACGCCGACGTCGAACAGGTCAGCCTCGTGGGTGTCAAGGTTCGAAGAACCTTCTTGGCGTTCTAAACGGGTAGTCAGTCAACAGTGTGCTTGTCGGAGAGATGCAAAGGGAGACATGGTCACTTACTCCTCTTGAGCGTCTTGATCTTGTCCAGTGTGTCCTTTTTGGCCTTTTGGCGTTCCTGGAGCTTGGCGACCTGTACCTGCTTGCCAAACTTCTTGAGGTCGCGGAGCTTCCTCGCCTCGGCGGCGGCCTTTTTGGAGCTGGCTTCGTCAATGAGCTTGGCCTTGACCTTTTGCATCTGGCCGTCGTCCTTGATCATCTCGGCAAAGTAGTCGTTGGGGCGCGAGAAGGGCACTTTCTCCTGGATGAGGAGGGAACGGCCCTTGCGCGCCGCCTCGAGCGACTGCGACAGCAGCGCGAGCTCGCGCTGGAGGTCGTCCTGGACGTCGGGAACGGCGTCAGCCGTCGGCTTGGACGAGATGACTGACTGATGCGTCGCGAAGCGCACGGCGGGCGAGGTATCGATGCGGATGCGGTTCAACGAGGTGACGAGGGCCGTCTTGTTATTGATGGTGAGCTTGGTATGCGGGACGACGTCCTCAAGATCCCCCTCGTCAGCGTCGAGGTCCGAGAGCGGCACGTCATCCGCCTCGGGGTCTTCTTCTTCGTCTTCCGAGTCGTCGTCCTTCTCCTCGACTTCTGTCGGCGTCTTCTTGGTAGTCTTGGTCTTCTTGGCCGGGCGCTCAAGCTTCTCTTCCATCTCAACCTCGGAATCGGAGTCGCTGTCTGTGTCGTCCAATGCTTCGATGTCAAGCTGCCGAAGTTAGGCGTCGGTCAGAAGTCACATTTTTGTGATTTCTTCAATCGACAGACATACCTTGTCATCTTCCTCCTCATCTTCATCCTCTTCATCCGAGTCGGCATCCTCGAACTCGGCGTTCAATGTGATTTCACCCTCGACGGAAATTACGGAGGCATCATCGTCCTCATCGTCGTCCATTTCTTCGGCTTCTCCATCGGCGCCTTGGGCTTTAGCCTTCTTCTCCTTCTCCTTGGCGGTTTCGCGGTGCTTCGATTTGATCTTTCTCTGTTCCTTGACTTTACGGAGGTCGATGCCCTTCTCAGCCGCCAATGCCAACTTGAGCTTGGATTTGGTAACCATGTTTTCCCTGTATCTTGAGTGGTTCGAGTAGAACAGAAAAAAAAGACACTGGCGTTGGGGTGGTCGCGAAAAAGTGTGCTGGTTCAAAGACTTGACCGTTTCCTTGACGGCCTGATGCAAGGTGGGGAGCGTCCCAGGAAAAAATGTCGATTGAAAATAATTCTGCCGCTTGAGTGACCCACTCAGGGTGGGCGGTCAGTCTTTAGATGGGCCCGGGCGGTCGGTCGTCTGGATCGCACTGGGGTTTGATACGGTTTAATTGGACACTTACCGATCCCCGAACTTTTTAGTAACATCTACAGACGATTTCTCATCTTCCACTGCACGAGGCTGGTTCCCAAGGACTGACAGAATTCTACGGGTTGTTCTTAGGGCCAAATTAAGATCTCACTCAATGCTCTGTGAGAGAGGAACTAACCGGTGTGGACAGGCAGTTGGAGGTGCCGATCCCCAATGTCTGGATGAATATAATATCCCACATCGTCTTCTTTGGCACATACGACCATACCCACTGGAAAACTCGGGATCCCGTCCGCTCTCCCATAGATAAGCCAGTGAGGGCCGGATCAGTAGTTGGGTCGGTGACGACCAGCGAATACCTGGTGTTGTATGTATTTTTGTTAACAAGTTTTGTAGAATTCAGCTGCTAGTGCTGCATTAGAAGAATCTCAATCTAGTCTACATCAGCAAGTCCACCCTATTATCTGCTCCTTGTTCACGAGCCTTCTCCCTCTTAAAATTGAACGCCCCGTCGGGAAGGAAATGCTTATAGAGGGATCTTACCCCGTACTGGGAAGAAATCAACGCCAACTTCCCTAGTATTTCAAAAGTAATGTTGTCCAAGTTGAGTGGCGGTGCTTCATTGTCCTTATTATCTTCGCTGTCCTCGTCCTAATTGTAAAGCTGCTAGTTAACTAGCAACCCTCTTCCGTACAGGCTGCTAATAGCCCTCTCTGCCCTGTTTTCATCTAGATCCCTTTACTTGATTAGAAGAGTGTGTGTCTAGGTAAGTGTCTCCTGCTAATAGGTAGTCCTAGGTAGGTTCTTAGGTTTATCCTTAAGCCTATTAATAAAAATAATGTAATAGGTGTAGTAGGTATTACTTAACCCTTCTAGGAGATACTATAAGACTTCCTCCGCCCTATCTATAATAGCTAGGCAATTCTAGATATTCTACTTGTAATAGTAAATGCAAGCAGTAGTATGCTAGAGACAGTATGCATTCTAGGGATCTTGCAATACGCGTGCAGCAAGACAGGTATACTAGGGGCTTTCTAGTAAGAGGATAAGGTCAAGCCCTACGTCCTTAGTGGAATACAAGCTACCTAACTTAGGTAGAGGTAGGAGGAACTTGTTGCTGCTACATTGGTCTTGTAGGATGGTATACAATTGGATTGGAAAAGTTACGAAACTCGGTTTGTTGGCTTTATGCAAGTCTACTATTGTGAATGTCTCGCTAGCTAAGCAGCATGGTGAACCTGCTCAGGCCGTTTCTCCCAGACCAACAGACCCAGCAAGGCTGTCTTGTATACCTTCTCTACCCCCAACACTTCGCTAGTGAAGGTGAACACCTTTTCCCCCCTCTGCTTCTCTTCGCATTCAGAACTTCGAGATGTAGTAGTGAGTTTTGAGCTGTTGCCTTTCTTGCTCGACAGGGGGGTTGGGTCAATGGTGTCGATTGTGATTATTTGGCCATGCTGAAGGGAATTGGCTATGTGCGGACCCATTAGAGTGGAGGACACAGCGTTGTTGTTTTTCCCGCATTTATCTACTACTTCTTGGACTCGAATCATCGCTAAGTAAAGGGGTTGCGAACCGACCAGAGCGTGCCTCGGCTTTCTTCGTGCATTACAATATCACACAACCATGCGAGGAGGCTCCGCCGAAGTAGCCGGGGTTGGCATTTGTTTGCAATGGGACGGTAGGCTCCTCGGCGCCTGACTTGGACTTCGTCGTGATTTTGCAACATTTCGGCGCGGAATCCATGTTGGTGGCTGGGATCGATGGCTTTCTGGTACGTTTTGCTTGCAGAGGAAGGTTCTCTTTTCAGACGGAGTATGGTGCTTGATGCTTGACTTTGGGGGGCATGTGGCCCTTTTTATCTTTCTGGGTCGAATCACAGGTGCCCCATACGTCATCCTTGTGCACAGCAAGCTGTGTTCTACCGCATTGTATGCACAATGAATTTAACACCTTCTCAGCCAATGCTGGTAGTCGTTAGCTTTAAAGGCCCTTGTTTAAAGACGATGGGAGGAGACATTCTCTACGAAAAGATCAGCTATACTATCTGAACCACTGTCTCTTGGTTACAGCACGGAGACGCAGGCGGCAAGGGCTCTGAAGGGGAAGCGGACTCTTTGACTAGGTATCGGATGCAGATTGTTCAGCTGTTGGACTTCAATCCGTGTTCATCGACTCAAGAGGTCTGTTGTCCAAAATGGGGCAATGGGCCCCCAAGCAACCCAGTTTCCTAGATTACCTGCAAGGAGGCACAGTCAGTTTGTTGTCAGGTGCTGGTTTGGGAAATCTATAAGGGAGACTTAACCTCTGCCTCTGATGTTGGCAAAATTGTGAGGACAATAGCCTCAAGGGTCTTCCCAAGACTCCGAAAGGAGAGTCAATCCAGAGCAAAAAGGGGGGCGAAAATACGATTGACATGGTAGTGACATCCCAGTGTTAGATGCCGTGTCTTGTTTTCAAGCTTTTGCCAACAAGCATTGCCTTCTGTGTCTGAAGTCTAGACAATGAACTGGGTCAACAAACACAGCATGGGTCCGAATGGCTAGGATTCAATTCTTGTCTACATCAATTTCAACCTCAAACTCCGCGCTACCAATCCGGCCGGCATCAACCGGCAAGCGAAGGTGACAAAGCCTGCTCTTAACCCTAGTGAACTGACAGGAATGTAGAGATGGTACCCTTACACACCTCTTGCTTTAAAAGCGGGTGAAGGGAAGCCTTTATCCAGAGTCAGTACAATTCTCCTTAAAAGACCAGAAGCAAGCGGAAGCCCCAATATGGGGCAACGCAGCATACGTACCATTTGCCCTTGAGGGTGATGACAACCCATGGGTTCCCCGCCTCGTCAGTCTCCTTCTCGACATTTGTGTTGAAGCAGATGGCGCTCATGATGCCGTCTCCAAACTTCTCGTTCATGACAGCCTTATAGGCGTACCCGTAATTCTGCACAATCTCATACAAACGGTAGATGAGCGGCTCAACAGGTGGCATGGGCCCCGCACGACCACGGTCGGGGAAGGCAGTCAGCTTTGGTTTCAGGGACGCGGCGTCGACGCCGAGAAGGTCGGAGAGCTTTTCGACATCTTCGTCTGACGCCTGCACCTGGCCATAGAAGATGCCCGCCGTGGCAACCTCGCTACGGCCCAGGTGCTTGGCGATAGCCTCGAATGTGTGACCACTCTGCGCCTTGGCGTCAAAAAGGACCTGCGAGTGGGAGGGAAGGCGATCAGCCATTGAGGACTGGAAGTGAGGTTAGCCGGTGACCGCTCTCATCGGTGCACAGAGGCAATCAGCCCATGTGTTGATCGCGCCACTTACGTCGAGGCTTGCAAGCTTTCCAGACATTGCGGCTTGAGATGCGACCTGGGATGCAGTTGTGCAAAGTGTACTGTTGAATGAGGTCTTGAGATTGTATTTGGTTATAGCAAGTTACAAGTTCGGTAGAGATGAAGATTCGTCTCAACTGCATCGAAGAAACAAAGGCAAGATATAGTATATGGCTTCGGATATAACCTCAATTATGCGAATGACATGAGCGATATCCAAGTATGACGTCTCATTATATTACAAAGACTCAACTTACCGAGTCGTGCGGACACATCGCCTTCCGGACGTCATTTACCCAGTTTGCCCACGGGTAATGCGGGGTTGTGAGTTAACAGCAGTCTGATATGTGTCTCTCGCTCATCGTTACCGAGGCCGATGCCGCCCCGTCGGAGAAAACACGGCATTTCGGCTTCGCCCACAAACATTGATGTGCCGCCAATCACTCGCAGATCTCGATCAAAAGTCAATGACTAATTTGCTTCAAGACTCGTTATCTATTACGGCGGACCTTGGACACGCTCGCCTAAGCTGAAGCGGCCCGGTTGGTACACACAACCAAAGCTTGGCCGGGGCCGGACCCGGTAGGGTCCCGCAGAACCGGGGCTGCTGGCCTGGCCCGGCTCCCTTTTCGGAGCTCGCGCCGTTTCTACTGCCAGTAGATACTGCGCTCTAGGTAATCTACACACAATTGGTGGCATCTCCCATGTCGGGCCCTGATGCCCCCTGCCTCCCTTAAGCACTACGAGTTGTTTGATAACTGGTTTTCTCCGCCTATGAGCGACCATGGAGATTTTTGTATGATACGGCAATCTTTTTGATGACTGTACAACCAGTCTGTCAATAGAAGTCGTAAATTGGCTCATCGTTGCTCTGATTCGTGGCCAGTGTCTCGGCAGCGTGGCACCATTGGGCGGCTGTGCCCTGCGACACTCTCTATGCAGACGACTGCTGATTGTGTGGCTTACGTGAACCATTCACTCATACACATGTCGTGCATCGAGCGTCCGGAACAGGCTTTTGTGCAGGGACAAGATGTCACCCCCAGACTCAACTTTCATTTGAGGAGGCCCTAACGAGCCGTACTGGTTCCGGCCCGGAAGATAAGCCTTGATAGAGGATGAATCCTTTGTGTCGGTGCCGGCAACCCAAGCGAGGACGGTGTGTTGTATTTTCAGGCGAAGGGTCCATCAGGCAGGTACTGTCAAGTTGGTCGTGAGTCTTGGCCATCCCCGAAGATCCCACTCTTTCTTGGCACCCTTGAGATCATCCACGTTCAAGATATCGACGCCTTCCCTGATGAGTACACCCCAAATATGGTTTCTGATGCTGATAGGCCACGCGGGAAGATCCCAGTATCGAACCTTCAAGCCGCGAGAGTGAGCTTCTTTGACCTGGGCTTTCAGCTTCGTCATCTGGGCCTCCGACAGGTCCCCGAACCATACAGTACCAATCGCCTTCTTGAACGAAACACTGGTATAGTATGAGTTGGTTGGGTTAAAGTTATGGCTGTCGAGTTTGAGAAGAGGCGCATCGAAGAAGGTATCTCTGTAAGTCGGATCCTCGGCGACCAGCTCGAAAGGGGTGTTGCCAGTACCGACGACGGTAATGGGTCCGTAGTGAACTTTGCCATCAACGACCTTACTAAGCCATCCTCGCTCGCGCAAGGGCTCCAGTTGGCGCACTACCTGTAGCCAGGTTTCAGGACCACCTGTTTTCAGGTCCACAAGAAGTACCATTGTCTGTTCCGGGCTTGCCTCGTAAACACCTCGAGGCGACTGTTGGGTGGAGTTTTCGAGGTCCACATTACGTTCCTCCAGTAGACGAACGAGGGGATCGACGTAAAGATTGGTAAATGTCTTCTTCTCGCGAAGGGACCACTTGTTGTGGCCAACATACAACTCGGTGCCGTATAGCCACACGTCAGCCTCGATGCCAATGCAGCCTACTTGGAGAGCGTCATAGATCGGCCGTTTCCTCCAGTAGTCGTTGTGAGAGTGACAAGGGATGGGTTCGACGACGCTCGCTTCTTCGAACTCTTCGGACGCGGCGTCCCAAACTTCGCGGGCCACGAACAGAAGTAAGTTCAAGAGAACAAATATCAATCTGTTCAGGGATCAGTTAAACGAAACGCCTATGTCTACCCAATCTTGGTTTAGTTGAGTGACCTACAGCATGGACAACCAAACAGCCCCACACATGAACAAGGAACGCTTTTTTGTCCATGGCTTCGGAATCATATAAGCGGGAGGCAGTAACCCGTCCTCGGAAGTGTAGCTTTCGGCTGGAGTTGGCGGCACTTCAGGGTCCACGTCACTGGCGGTATCTGTTTCTTCCGAGGAGTCTCTGTATCGAGCCATTGCCGTACTGGTGTCTCGGAACCATAAAACACGGAAGCGGTCACGTACAGCATCCAAGCCAGGGCTACTGGGTGTGGACATTGTCAACGCCGGTGATGCTCAAGGTGTGTTGACACACTTTCGAGTCAATGGGAGAAAACAGGCGACCGCGTTTGGCGTCGAAGTATTGATGGGCGCAGTCGTCAAGGTAGTCGAGATGTTCTTATCGGAAGAACATGCCGAGATTACACCTAGGTAGCTGAGGATTGTCCCCAATTGGTGTCCTGGGCCTGCGGAGGTTGGAATGCTGAGACTTGGTATAATCTTGGAAGAAGTAAAGGTAGAGCGAAACTCGCAGCGGGGAGGAGATACAACTCTGCAATGTAAGTGTGGCAGTAGTGGTGGCTTTGTATGCATAAGGGCAACGTTGACAAAGGCTAGAGTCGAGGGATTCAACCGTTTTCGGAGAGGCCGATGGGAAAACAAGCAGCGGGAGAAAGACACGCCAAATATATCGGGAGCTATCGTGGTGGCTTGCAAGGCTTGTGTTGTTGCCTACTTTTAGAGAAAAAGGGGGGTACTTGGGCAGTGTAGCTACCGTGATCGACAAGGTAGGCCCAGGTCAGGGAGGGCAGGGCGGCTTGGGAAAAGCCACAAAGGTTAAATAAAACGGCAAGAGGATCCGAGCATGGTTAGACGATTGGGGGTCAAGGATGGTTAAGAGCAGACTTTTGGCAGAGCTGGCTGAAAGGGCCCGAGAGCGTAGATTGAGGATCGGGGAGGAGGGGGGGGGTGGGATGATTGGAGTGAGGTCAAGACGCCGGGTGATAGTCTTTGGATGAGAGAGTCCGATGACTGGGATCTGGTGTGTGGTTCAGAAGATGTGATGTCTTCGGTTGGGTCTGTCTGTCTGTCTGTCTGTAAGCGCGCGAGGTACCAGTCACTGAGCATGTTGCCCGTCGGGTGGCCTCTTAGCGGCTGGTTTCGTGCGGGAGAATGGCTTTGCGAAAGGGACCAATGCTAGTCAGTCGGCGGCGCACTCAAGCATTTCCAAGTCATCCTTGTCCCCGTCCCACGGCCAGGGGGGGAGGCTAAGAAAGAAACTCTACCATCCATCAGCTTACTTAGCTCGCCCAAACATGGTGGGAGGGCGCGGGACCCAAAGGAATGTCTCTGGCACCTCGTTTACTGGTTGATTGCTACCCTGTCCGAAGGAATTGCTCAGGGTCTGGCCCGGGGATGGATGGATGCAGCGGTGAGAATGGATCTGAATGCGCCGTGCTGTAGCGAGGTAGGGTGAATGTGCATCACCTAGCCCAGTTGTCTTGTGCAGTACATGAGGAGAGGTATTGTGTCAGGACGATGTGTGTACGTACCTCTTGAGGTAAGGGAATCCAGAGGGAGACCCTCAAGAAAAGTGAGGCAAGGCAGGACGAGGATGAGCATGGATGGTGGCCCTGCGAGAGCGCAGCAAGCTCCCGTTGTCGTTAGCAGCAAAACAAGAGCCCCCCGAACTAAGGTTATTCGGCATGCCCCTCAAACCAGAAGCAGAATCGCCGTGTCGGAATGCCTTAGTTGAATGGCGACAGTGAGTCGACTGGGGCCTGGCCAGCGGGGAACCCCTTGCTCCTTGGCAGACATGCTCTGCACTCAATGCCAGGTGATGAGTTATGGTGTTTAATGTGCAGTTGGACGAGAGGTGTTTCCAGCCTCCCCCTTTCTACCTTTTCCATAGTTCCCAACATCTACCTGTAGAGGGTAGGAAGAAACATGAGGTGCCAAGACAAGCCAGCGCCGCATAATGTACAAGAGGAAAAGGACTTGGGACGTATTGCTAGGCACTAAGCACTCCACGTGTGTGCCAGACAGAAGACGGATGGAAGGAGGGAAAGAAAAGAAGAAAAGACGATAATACCTGGGCCTCCAATCCAGTCCGGCAGCTGCGTCTTCTGGCACGGATACGAGCCTCTCAGTGGCCAATTGTCCATACTCTGCAACTGTTCCCGGCTGTCGTATCCCCCGCGTGGCCCGTGCAAGCGCTGCCTCGACCCTTTGTGGAACCGTCCTTTCTTCCTTGCCTTGGGTGGTGCGGGCACACACTCATTCGGTATTGTGGGCATATACGTACCTCATCGATCCAGGTACCTTCCTACCTACCCATCTGGGCACGTGGCGCACCTCATAGGCGGATAAACCGCCCAGATAATTACGTGCCTTCCAAATCTCGTCCTTTTCCACATACCATGTCTGTCACGCGCACCCTGTTTTCAAGTAGGTTCATCATCCCTTGCGGTGTTTTCCGCTGCCTCACCGAGGTGCATTTGGATTCACGTTTGGCGCCGCACCAGGGACAGACTGGACCATCCCCAAAAGCAAACACAGATCAAGTGCCCGACACTAAGACCGGGGGCCAGACCGGAACCGCCTATCACCAATGTCATCAGTTCCTCGTGACCCGGGAGGAGTGTCAACGCGGAGGAGTCGACAGCAATGTACTGTGAGCACAGACACGTTCGACGGTTAGCGATGCCGTGGGTCGCGCGGCACATCGCCAGTCTCAGTTATCCAGCCAGAAACACTAGCCCACCGCCTGCGCGCCCCGTTGCGATGTGTGTGCTCTCGACCTGACCTAGTCATAGGCTGGCCGCCTGACTGATAATGGTTCCCTTGAAAGAGAGCGATGGGCACGAAATGGTCAAGGCAAAGGAATACGTATGCAAACTCATCAAGCCGCCGACACTGAGACACGACCGAAAACATCTTCCAGCGTCACATATTCAGACCATCCCATACGGAATTCATCACCCTCTTCCCATGAGCCGTTCGATTCACCCGAAATGCGAAACAAAGAAGCCGAGTCTGAGCTTTGTTCGTTTTGTTTGGGACGGAACTCTACCTTCGTAGCAGCACAGCCCATCGCGTCGCAACTCCGGCCACCTTGTGCACCTGGTCATGGCGGCGTCTCCGGGACTGACTAGCTGACTGCGGCCCGCGTCATTCAGCTCTACAATCGAGTTCATGGTTTCTACACTGCCCATGCCCGTGTTGACTTCAGCATGCAGCGCACTCATTCTGCCTGCCATTGTAGAGGGCCGTACGCTACCTAGTTGAGGAGACTGAAATACTTGCCTATCAGGCGCCTTACTCAGTCAAACGCTTCGGCCAAGTTGCTGGTTCCACCATCCATTCAACTTTGACACTTGGTCTCTGACGGCTGACCAAGGTCTTGAGACGCCGCAACAATGCGAGCAAAACATGCCTGATCAAAGACTTGATATTTGATAGGATCAACACTCCTGCAGAGCGAGTTGCAGGGCGAATGTTTCGATCTCGAGCAAAGTTTCCGCTCGTCTATCGGGATGAAGCTAGCTAATTTGCTGCAGAACTGTCATTGATCAGGTGCCAAGATGCCAGATTGTGAAATTCCCGCTTGTGATCTCTTGGCTATGTGGATCGACCCTGGGGTCCTTGCGTGGAGACCCCTGTGACTGCTATACTCCTCTCTCGGGTCCTCGGCCATAAGGAGTTGGTTTCATTGAGTGGGACAAAACGCTTGCGGCCTCAACAGGCCTCAATCGTTATCGGATAACCTTTCCCTCTATCAGCGCTGACATAATCCAAAATTTTCAAACAGAAGTACAAGCCAGGACTCACTACCCGTGTCGCATCTCACATGTCGGCCTCATTTCACCAACGAAGCTTGACGACGACTTAAGCCCCCCTCTCTTTCTGGACTGAATCGTTAATTCACCGGTGACATCACCCCCAAAAATGCCTCACAAGCATACCAGAAGGGATCACGATCCTGCATCGTATGTTTCGCACGCTCCGAACCATTCGGCCCAAGCTGACCCCTTCGCTGCAGATTCGATCTCCCTCCGTCTCAGATTGCAAGGCCATTGCCCGTTCAACAGAGAAGCCGGAAAGCTCTGGCTGCCGCCGCGAAAAACGGCAAGAACGGAAAGAACCCAAAGACAGAAAACGATGGTATTAAAAAGAGGAAGGGTCGTAGCAAAGATGACGACGCACCAAGAGCGTTTAAGCGCATGATGGCGCTGGCTTCCGGCAAGAAGCAACGATCTGGGCTCGACAACGGCGAAACTGTGAATCAGAAGAAGAAGGCCGCCAAGAAAGCTGCCTCCGTCGCCGAAAAGAAAGACGAATCAAGCGAAAATGCCGAAAAGTCCGAAGTACCGACTATTCGTCCGGGTGAGAAGATGTCCGACTTTTCTGCGCGTGTCAACGCTGCTCTGCCACTTGCTGGCCTTGTCAACAAGACAGAAAGGGGTGGAAAGGATCCCCTGGGACTAAAGGTCCACAAGACGCGGAAAGAGCGCAAGATGCACAAGCTTTATGACCAGTGGCGGGAGGAGGAGCGGAAGATCCAGGAACAGAGGGAAGAGGACATGGAGGAAGTGGCGGAGCGCGAACTGGACGAGGAGATCAATGGCGGTACTTTTGGTAACTTTGGACAGACACCTGCTGCCTTCTACGGGTCCAATCAGGACGGGAAGAAGAAGAAGAAGAAGGGCAAGAAGGGCAAGGGCGCAGACCGCGAAGAGGATCCCTGGGCGGTACTCAAGAAGATGCGTGCAGAGGCCAAGGTGGGCCTCCACGATGTCGCCCAGGCGCCGCCGGAGCTTCACAGGGCTGGACGGGAGAAGCTCTTGGTTCGTGGTGCCGCCGTCGACGTGTCAAACGTACCAAAGTCTGCCGGAAGTTTGAGAAGGCGCGAGGAGCTTCAGGAGATACGGGATGAATTGGTCTCTTCTTACAGGAGGAAGAGGGAGGAAAAACTGGCCCGTCTTGCTGCTGAAACTTCCGCCTCAACTTCATAAGATACCCACATGAGCGCTGAAGTTACTGAAAACTATTTGCGACTCTCTCGGTGATTAGCTCAACTGTCGTCTATTTTGATAACTGAGAGGTTCGGCGGTCCAGGCCTGTGCACGACAAGAAATGGAAAAAAGACGGACCAACAATGCCGCATCACGTGCCCTTTCCCAGGCCTATTTCACCAATGTGTCTTATTAGATACCTCGGTAGGCATGTAGTACTTTCGATTCCAGCCACAACAACCCCGCCCCAGTCAGTAATTTCACCTTTCCTATCAAGGGTCTTTCCACAATTAGCTCCGCGGCGGCACCTGCACTTGCCAGTGCGTCCCCTACCCTCCACCAACTCCAGTCTCATCAGTGCTGGGGAGAAAAGAAAGGAAAAAGAATTTCCGACCAACCCAAACGTTTTGGCCATTTTCGAAAGGCTCGGGTTCGATTTTCCCTTGTCGACCTTTCACTCTCACCTCACAGTTTTTTCACCCTTCTATTCCCACCAGGTCGCCCACCCAAGAATGTCAAAAAATTGCAGACGACCACAATGTCTCGCGACCTTGAGCGACTGATAGAGTCACTGATCACCGACATTTCGTGCTACGGTGACTTGGGTGAGTGAACCCTGCCTGCTGCTTCACCGAGCGAGCAAACCAATCCTCCCTTTTCCATACCGTTCAGCCGCCTCTCAGTTACTCATACTGCGAGTGCAATTGAACCGGAAGATGCGAGCCTTATCGTCACTTCCAGCTTGACAGCGAGGATGCTTGGATCGCTTCAGCTGGTACATCCCTAGCTTCATTGCTAACAAGCAGCGTCAGGATGCACTGTGTCTCATGTACTGGAATCACTCAGCATATTTTACAAAGACGCCCAACCCGAACAAGATGCAGCTGCAGAACTCACTCAATCAAAATTTGCGGAGCCAAACCAGCTGCTTTGGTCGACGGCCTGGGATTGGCTCAGAGCAAGGAAGGACATCGCTGTGGGTGCGAATCGGAAATGGAACCACCTAGCTCTATCTGATGTCCTGGCCATACCGGACCCAGATTCTCATGATGGATCAGCTGACACTGAGACACCGCGAGGGGTTCCAGAGGGAGCGCTGAATATCCCTCAAACCAGCGAGCAACCCCAGACGACGGCAAGAAAAGATGTTCCCCGGAAGCGACCCCGGATTTATGTTGCTGAAGACCGCATGTGGGAGGCCATCGCCGGCCATGCGCCCGACTACCGAAGAGTTCCGAGACTGGAGTGGATGGCCCTGGTCGGCATTGCATCCACGAAGCAGCAGGGTATTTTGCAAGGCGATCTGGGCCGACTTGTTGGCCAAGACAAACGCTCGTTGCCCAAGAGAACCGATGCGCTCGCTGACAAGGGCTATATCTCGAAGCGTACGACCCTCGTCAGGGGCACCAAGACGAGCAAGATGTGGCTGACACGCTTCGCCCCTGCCCTTCCGACCAACCCGCTCAAAGCTACTGCCAACTTGCACACAACCGTTGACATGTCTCGGGACGCGCTAGCATGCGATTTAGAACCCGTCCCATGGCGCAACAGGTGGAACGCGGACTCGGTTGACTACATCTCACTTGCCCAGACAATCATGGCTGTTGTCAAGGCGTTCGGAATCATCAGATATCACGACCTACGTTGCAAGCTGGGTATCCTAGGCTTGAGATGGCAGATGAAAGTTGCAGCAAAAACTTGTCGCTTCTTTGTTCAAACTGGCGCCATTCAGTACGTCGGTGCCACCTTGTCTGGCAAGCTCTTCAAGGACTGTCTCAAATTCGATCATGACCTCACACATGAGGACTGGGCTGCGTATCTTGCTACGGGTAAACAGAAAAACGTATCGTTTTCATCCGCGAACTTGGTTAATGCGGATCTTGGGGCCGGTTTGGCGGACACAGCCGCGAAAGCCGACACCTCATATTCTGAATCTGGCGTCCGCCGCAACGCCAACAAGAAACACATCAATTCACGTTCCAAATGGTCTCCAGACAAGCCCCTGGTTACTACCGTCTTCGACAACATATCGGCTGCGGGTGCTGCTGGTCTTTCCAACAAGCAAATAGGGGACTCTACGCTGGGATCGTCATTCCGGAGGTATTTGTCCTCCATTTCGTCGACGATCTCTCTCCCAACGCAGCAGCCTAAGCATCTTGAACACTTCCAGGTAACGAGTGAAATGCATCGGAAGGGCAAGTCTCAACAATACCGCTACTTTGCGAGAGGCTCGCAGCGGGTCCCTGAGTCGATTGCTCCCGAGGATACAGTCGATGAAGAAATCTCTAACAAACACTCCACGACTGAAGTCGACAATGGTGATCGTTTTTCAGGGTTGTTTACTGACCCGAACGTTCTCCCCGATACTGCTCGAGCCGCTGCTGGCTTAGCAGCCCTCGCACATGTTTCTGGCAGGGGGCTGAACGCCATCTCAAAGAGAAAGGCCGAGTTTTTAGATTCACCACGGTCCAAAGAAAGTCGAGGAACAGCGGTTCGTCGCGCGAAGCGTATGAAGGTAGCTGAGCAGGCCGACGACGAAGCTTTGGACGACAGAGGCTTTTCGAAGAGGGTCAGCGTGGAACCGGAACCTGGACCATCCGCCAGAATGTCCACGCGGCGCGGCACAAGGGGACGACTCGCTGAAACGGAGACAACGTCCCTTATAATAACCCTTAAGATGGACCCATCGGTATTATCAAACGCCTTAGGAGCCACCGACACAAAAGTCGAAGTCTGTCCCGTTTCTGAAGACATCCAGGATGTCAGCACTATGGAAAGTAAGGATGCCACCAGCGCCATTTCAGAACAACCTACGAATTCGTCAGCACTGTCGGCGAAAAAAACATGCTTAACAGATCCCTCGATCGAGGAGATCACAGATCCCATCGACGCTCCAGAAGTTGCAGAATCGATAGTGGTGGCTTCTGCAGTCACGAGTGAAGATGTGAACGTGGACAATACCGATGTTGTAGACGAAGATTCGGCCGAAGGCTCGCCTATGAAGCGCGGAGGACGCCGAAAAAAGAAAGCGGCTGCAAAGCAATCTGCCCGCGGTCGCTCCAAGGTCTTCAAGTGCGATAATTGTGGTGGGACGTGGAAAAACGACGTTGGCATCAAGTACCATCTCGAAAAGTCGAAAACGACCTGCAACCCAAGCTATCTGCCGCCATTATCCGGGCCCCCTGAAGCTCTTTTTTCAACCGTCAAGCGTCCTACGCCAGCAAAACGAGCAGTCGCTGTTCCCCGGCAGATCAAGTCTCGCCACTCGAGATCGTCGGCTATTGCAGGATCTCTAGTCGATGACGACCAGGATGCAGACCAGGCGCCGGAGAATTCGATCTTGGTGGTTGACCCGGCTATCAGCACCGGCTCCTCCAGGGGCAGAAACATGGGACGCTCTGGATCGAGACAGCTCAACGCATCTTCGGAAACCAGACAAGGAGTGAGGAAGCGCATGGCGAGTCAGCGCCGATGCGTCAACCTTTCCTCGGTACCGAAGCCACCAGTGTCTTCAGTACAGGCGTCCATGAGTGGATTGATCAATGATAACGCCGGGGTCGTAAGAGATATGCCTGCAGAGCACGCGCCACTCCAGCCAACCTTTAAGAGGTCACAGGCAGAGGACGGACCAAACGTCGATGAAGCGCATGTGACCCCAGAACATTGCAACCAGTCTCTTTCAGGGATTTATGAGCCCGAACAACCGTCTCCGTCAATGTTAAAGAAGGCACGTGTCAGTTTCGGACGGAGAGACTCATCTCCAGGTCCTGCTAAGCCACGCCTTGGTCGGGATAGTCACAGTTCCAGGGCGACAGAATCCAGGAACACACACTCGCCAGTATTCGGCGCCTCCCAAATGTCACACGCCGAAGCGCTGAGGGCCAGTCTTACTGACAACGGTACTTTACCAGAACCCGACATAATGGAGAGGGCCCTCTTGTACATTCTTCGTGCGAATGGTGGAGTGTTCCCCGGCGGACAGTCATTGTGGTATGCTGTCATTGCAACATGGGAAACCTCTTTTGCTTCCGAAGAAGCTCCAGATCATCAACGTTACAAAGATGCTTTGGCCAGGTTGGCCAAGAAGAAACAAATTGCAGTCAGCACCCACGCCTTCAAGGACTCGAGAGGCATGATGGCCAACTACCAGCTAATACGAATTCCTGGAGTTGGAGCAACGTCTCCAGCGGGTGTGGCCATGAAAACCAACATTATTGCCGAACACCCAAAGGTGTACACACCACCCGCGTTCACCCCAAGAGCAGGGTTTCCCGAGGAACACAAATACGATGCTCAACCTGTCTTCTCCAGCCGTAGGAAATTGGTCCAGGGAATCGAGGTTCTAGATGCTCCTTTCTATGCCATCAAAGCTGCCAACGAGAGACCAGCCACACCCCCTGAAGGCTTTCAGTCCCCCAGGAAGCGCAGGAAAAGGATGGTCACGAAGGAACAGCTTACCCACGCCGAGGACGAAGGTCCAGACGGAAAGCGCAGAAAGGACATCTTTCGCATATTCACGGATGGACGGGCCGACCCGAGTGACGGACCCTCCGCCTCGTCGAGGGACGGAACCGGCGGCTTTACTCCTCGGCTTGTTTTCCTCAGTCCCAACGCCTACTTAGGGCAAGAAGTGCCAGAGGATGTTCGGCATGCATCACTGCCTAACCTACCGGATCCAGAGCCCACGTATCCCGCAACACAGGTGGAAAGCATAATGACGAGTAATTACAATATCACATTTGCCGATGCCGACATGATTGTGGGCAAGAACGGTGCATGGCCAGTACACGACAACAGCTTCTTCGAGACAGAGGATCGCAGCCTGACGATCTGTGGCTGGATGCCGGACTCTCGATGGTTTCTGAGACAGAACTTGCCGCACAGCTTGGCCGAGATGATCAAGTGGCGTGGTCGGCCCAAAGCCAAACTCCCCAGTAGCAGTCAGTACTACGAGTTTGCCGAGCAGGTCGATGCGTGTTTCGATTGGGAACTGTCTACTGAAGGCATGAAGCTCCTTCTGGCCGAGTCAATCGTGCCTGAACACATATTTATCCACCACGGCGTTGGCGACCTTCCGAGGGAATGGGAGTATCCAGCACTGGAGTGGGATCCCGCCAATCAGCTCAGCCCATCTGCTCTGTTCGACATACAGATATCGGAGCAGGCGACAACTGCAACTGACCATCTTTGGGGTGGCGAACTTGGTCGGCAAAGACGACGGAAGCGGCGGCAGAACAAGCTTGCAACCGAGCCAAAGGAGCTTGTCGTCGGGATTGATCTGAAGATCAGGACGCTAATCACTCTCCCCAGGGACGTGGATTTGAGAGACGTATCGAGACGGAATGCTGGGCTTGATGAGACGAATGAGACCATCTTAATAGCAGCATTTGTTGTCACGAGAACACTGCTGGGGGGCGCCGACCGAATCATCGAATGGGGCCTAATGATGACCCTGTTCCCTGATATGGCACTCAGCGCCATGCGACGATTCTGGTCGAAGGCTCGCAAGGACCGAGGCACTTTCATCAATCAGCTTACGGAGCGATTCCAGATTCAATTCATTGTTGCCTACGAAAACAACGAGTTCCCCCCCATCGACTTCGATGACTATGTCGATTACGATTGGCCGCGTCTAATCAAGTGGACGGCCGGTCTGATCGAGGACTCGCAAGAGCTACCAGCCAACAAGGCTGCCCTGGAACGCGGCTATTCTCTTGGGTCGGCATGGACGGACGTTACGAACTGGCGCGACGATTACTACAACTTCCAGATGTCTGTTTTCAATCGATTCGAGGCGGCAACCTCCCGCCCTGCGACCTGCCTTGTGGATGAGGACAATGAGTCGATGACAAAACCAGACGCCGAGGACCTCGTAACCGCCATGTCATGGCTCCGCTCCCTCTGCTATACACACCGAGATAGGTACGCGCCACAGGACATTAGGAAAAAAATGGCGAGCATAGGAGGTGGGAACGAAGACCGCATTCAGTCCTTGCTCGAGCAGGCGGTCGAGACCCTCCAAGGACAGGGTGTGATCACGGACAGCAAGCTCAAGGCCCTCGAGGGCCGACCGTACCGTCTTACAGAGACATTCCTGCCGAGGTTCATGAAGTGGACCCATGAGGTCAAATTCATCGATGCCGCCAGGTTCAAGTCTCAGCTTGACGTGAGCTTCCGACAAGGGGAGAAAATTCGTATCCCGTACGTGCTGAAGGACGGCGAGGTCATGGCGATGATGAATTTACAGGCCAGCGGGAGAGTCATTGTCACTACGGTGGATGTTCCGAGCATACCGCTGGGATTCGACCCGGGCAACTACGAAAGCCGGAAGTACCCCAAGTCGTACTACAACTTCGGTCTGGAGATTGCGCCCACAGGGACGTACGTCTATGACGATGACCTGGACATCCTTCGGCAGGCCAAGAGCGACAAGCCGCCAAGGGAGAACCACAATCGAGCGATACCGCTGTGGTCCGACTTCTTTGGAGAGATGGACATCGACCGGTGGTCCCAGGTTCTCGGCGCGGTTGCGTTTGTCATCGCGACACGGGGGCCTCTCGACGTTGCGTCCGTCTGTGCCGTGCTCAAACCTTACCTGCAGGAGTTCGAGGTGCAGATGGTGTTCGACTGGGGAAGACGCAATGGCGTGTTGAAGGGAATGGCCCTTGGGGCGAGCTGTACAGTTGACGAGTGGTGGTGGCTGCTCATTGGAAGACAGCGAACCTGTGCAGGATAGTGTCCGACAGATATGAATCCATAATCAAGGAAGATACTCGGCGAGCATTTCTCACCGAACGGTTCCATAACCAGCATCCCAAATGAGTGCTGGATCGAAGGAGAATTGGCATAGTAGGCGACACTTTGTATCAATAAATCAACATCTACGAGTATCTGAGCATTGAGACGTTGAGTTCGCAGCGGGTGTCAATGCCGAGCAATTATGACCGGACGCCAGCAAATAAATCAAAACACCTAGTCGTCCACACCGGGCTCTGGATGGGAAAAGGAGGCCCGGGTCCCACGACAGCAAAACAAAGACAAGACCAAGAATTCTCACTACAGATCAAGCAGAACTTTGAGAATCATGGCCAACAGAAGCACAACGAGAACCACAATGGCCCGGTCAATCCAGAGCGGCACACCCTCGTCGTAGGCACGGGCAACCGGAGGAGCTTGCTGCCGCACGCTGACATTCGGGGCCAGGGGCAACGAGACTGTCCTTGTAGGGGCGGGAACTCCCTGTCCTGGGCGAGCAGGAGGATACGATGTCGTCGCCGAAGGCTGCGAAGCTGGCAACGCGCTCGGAATAGTCGTGTTTGCCTCGGGCACCGTACGAATGAAGCCCTCTGCGAGCTCGGCGCTCTCTGTATCTACAGCCCCAGTCCTCGGTGTCGGAACCTCTGGTCTCTCGACCGCGGCCGCCGCTGTCGTGGTCGCCGTCTGAGCCCCTTCTGGACCCTCTACGGCCTTACTCATCTCGTCCTTGTAGCCCAACTTCAGCTCGGACGGAATCTCTACTTCGGCCGTGGAATTGGGGTCGGCATTGGCTTTCGCGGCCTCTTCGCACTCCTGGATTATTTCGAAATTGGTCTTTGCGCACGTCGGGCACTTGAATGCGTGCGACGCTGTAGCATGGCGTTTTCGCACGGCGTCGCTCGTCTCAAGACCACCTAGTTGTCCTCTGGGGTCCGTCTCCATGAAACTGCGCAGCCTAGGTATCGCATGTTAGTCGGTGACTATTTGGAGGTGGCGAGAAGGAGGGGGCGGGTGATGTACGCGACGAGTGCCGTCCTCACACCCCAGGCGGGTTGCCATGTTTCCTCGTGGTGACCGCTAATGCTCAGACAGATCTCGCGGTTGGTCTCGAATCGGCCGCTCGGTGTAAGGAAGCGGAAGCTCGGCGGACGAAGGGGGTAGGTGGGTGGGAGCACAATGCGGCCATGGTAAATGCCTTCGCCGTATGAAGAGTTAGGAGGACCTCGAAAGGTAAAGTGCCATTCGAATAGGTCTGATTCTATCGGGGTAGCCGTGTAATCCGGTGACGGGGCGCTGGAGAGTTCTTGAGCCTCGCGTACTGGGTCCATCAAAGAGGTTAGTCAGGTAACTGAGAAAAGGGGATGGGCCTATGGGAGTTATTACGTATACGCCGTATCGTAGGCGATTTGGAGTTGAATTTGGGAGTTGCCATGATAGACGCTTGGGTGATCGAAAGACCCTGGGTGAAAGTCGTGTTCGTGTCGAGATCGGAAGTATATGGTTTGAGCGTAGAAGCAGAGCGGGATGTCGGAGTGTGCACGACCGTGAAACGGGTGAAAAGAGCTGGGCAACTTTTTTGAGAGTATTATAAAGAATAATAAACAAGAGAAAGTCACGGAAGGCTAGCTCAAGTATAAGCCGAGGACTCAAAGAAAGGGTACGTATCCACGGTGTTGAAGGGATATTGGGTATTTGACGGGATAGGTGGCTATAACTACGGTACGTTGCGATGACTTGCGTAATTGGGGCTTATCGGGAGTAGACCCAACGTCGCGGACTGACACCGCTAACCGATGCCAAGGGGGACATGCCTTTGTGCAGTGGTCGGGTAGAAGATGGTCAGTGGGTCTAGTAGTCAGGACACCGGCCATGACACCGCTGCAGACCACCTCCACTTAGGTACTTAGGTAGGTAATAAGGTACCTACCTACCTCAGGGCACGTACCGAAAGCAGAGCCTGGGGACGCCTCCAAATGCACTTTTCGCCATTGGCTTGGCGTTGTTGCGTTCTGCATGGTCAGTTTGACTTACCTAAGCATCCAAGGCTCAAATCCGCTTTCCACACTATCACTCCCGAACGACGCTCTATCATCCGGCATCTCACATCACGACTTGAGCTTCTCGACGTTCTGTGCCAGCGAAGTTTGGAGCGCCCAGTGGACAAGGCGACAATCAAAGTCCGTCCGTCAACAGGATTCAAACCGATTGACCCCACGAGTGCACTGCTGACGATCGCAATTGCAGGAAATCCTCTCCCATTCCCCATCGAAGCGAACGAGACGCGCCGCAGCGAAACGACCACCTTCACCATGTACCCCGGCCCCAAGCCCCCGACGCCTCACGTCCCCGGCGTCTACCGCTTCACGGCAACTGCCCTGGGCGCCGGCATGTGGTTCTTCGTATGACCTCTCCCTCTACTTTTCCATAATCACCGTGAGAGCCTGTGGCATACTGACATGCTGCACTCTACAGCTGATGTACCGCGCGAAGAAGGATGGTTTGTTTGACCCTGCACCCAGGATGACCGTCATCACTCCTAATGTTCTGACTGATAATATACAGGACCTGTGTTGTTGGGCTGGAAGCACCCTTGGGACCACTGAAGTAAACATCCTGCGAGAGGGAATAGCTTGGGCAAGTAAATCGGGGATTTGCACAAGCGATGACGGCAATGGGGACGGATCTCCTACTCTAGAGCCTACAGGCGGATACGCCCATTTGGTGGGGGGAGGAATTGCTGTTCTATTACAGGTACACACTAAATCCACGACGGGCGCAAACCATTACTTGATCCATTCTACGTTCGTCTTTTCAGTTGCTGGGCTTCTCGAAGAGGTAGTGCGCCACGCCCCAGGTGTCACCACCCTGGTATGCGAAAAGCTCGGAGCATGCCATGTAGAAGATCTGCCACCGGTTGTACCACACGCTGGCATCCTGTTCCCCGTACGTCTCAACCAGGTGCGGCCAAATCTCCTTCTTGTGTGAGAGCATCTCGCTCAGCCAGTCCTGCAATGTCGATATCAGTTGCTGACCCTTCTTCACCTTACTTAGGAGTAAAGACGGGGAGAAGAGAATGGAAGACTAACCTCGCATGTCTTGGAGTAGTGTTGTCCGTTGACCCACCATTGCTTTTGGATCTTGAGGTCCTGTTGGAAGAAGAGAAGCAGGTCGGTGGATGGCATAGTACCTCCTGTGAAGAAGTGCGTCGTCATCCAGCCCTCCTCGCTTGGGTTTTCGAAGTCAGCAATGGCCATGACAGCACGAGAAAGTTGCTGCTGTCACCTACTAGTCATACGGCGTGGTTTTGTGGGCAAATATGTGAACAAACAGTTTGCCACCGGGTTTCAGAGCCCGCCCGACCTTGGCCATGAGCAGCTCATAGTTCTTCATGTGCTCGAACAGCTGTTGGACATTACATCAGCTGGAGTTTAAGCGCCGAGACTGGGTGAGCGATGAGGGATGCATACCTCGATGGAAACGACTCGGTCAAACGACTGTTGCTCGAACTCATAGTCGACTACGTTGCCCGTGATAACAGTGAGGTTCGTCAGCCCCTTCTCCTTGGCCTTGGCGTCGATGTACTCCTTTTGCGTCTTGGAGTTGGAAAAGGCCGTGACCTTGGAGTTGGGGAGTACCTCGGCGAAGTAGAGTGCACCTGATCCCCAACCGCAGCTGCGAGCATCGGGTCAGTTTCGGCTGTTTGACACATCTCATTCTCTCTCGACGGCAGCAGGATGTGAACAAGACGACAGAAAGAGATGACTGACCCAAGGTCCAGAATGCTCATGCCGTCTTCCAACCCACCCTTTTCGACATAGGTCTGCAGCATAGCCACCTCAGCCTGGGCCAGGGTCTCGCCGCCTTTGGGATATAGACAGCACGAGTACTTCATGCGGGGACCCAGGCAGGCGGCGAGGACGCCGGTTCCAACCTCGTAGTGTTGTTTATTAGCTGCGGCGGTCTCAATGGCGATGGGTTGGGTACGCAATTTCTCAATAAAGGTCATCTTGCGCTCGTATTCAAGGCTGAGAGACGTGCTCGCGATGGAGACAAGGCGCTCCTGAAGCTGCCGCCGAATGCCTATTCTGATGACAGCATGGGGCAGGTAGCCGCTGTCGAGAATCCAGTCTGGGCAATGGTGTTTAGAAAGTGCGTTCTGGAGTTATCCGGCGTGAGCGGAGCGTCTGGATATTGCTACTGACCCATATTCATTCTCAGTGTTGGTCGATGAGAAAACACCTGATGGCCTGTATAGTAATGATCAGGACCAGTAATGTGCTTGGGCCGTCCTGGGTCGTTACCACGATGTTTATCGCGGTCACCTTCGTGATCAGAGCTCGGAGCTGTTGTATGGTGTTATTCTTTGAAACCGGAACGGTGTCTAAGCACACAGGGTAGGAGAAAATGCAAGGCAACACAATGACGATGTTGAGCGTGCTATGGAGGGTATGTCAACAAGGCTCATTGGCACAAGATGAAGTATGATGCTAGCAGGCTGAAGATTAGATGCACATCAACGGTTTCCCTCAAGCAGTAAGGAACAGGTCAACACTACGTCGCTATTGTCTGGTTGGGGTGGTAGCCATGCAGCCTCGACCACCCCCGGCGGCTCGGAGCCGGATGACCCGCTTGGGCTAGCTCGGCGCCGGAATGCGGGTCATTGTGGATCATCAATGACACGTCTATTTTCCATTCACTTTTTCTGCGTTATCTCATTTGACTGTTATGGTCGATATCAAGAGGGGAAAAGCAAACTAGCACCCAATGTAGAAACGGTCATGGTAACTTTGGAAATGTCAAACAAAATGCCATTACTGCGCATGTATGAGTTTTTGATTTATTTTAATTTTAGCTCAGATGCAGAGTAGCCATCAGGCGCCCGTGAGGAGTCAGTAGCTCCGTTGCTATGCGATCTAACTCATTACAGACCTGACCAGCCCGAACGGAATGGCCTCGAGGCGGTCACGAAACTCATGCTCTCCTACATCTGCATGTTCTCCAAGATGATTTTGTACTCCTTCCTTTGTTTGGGTTTTTTCAAAACCCGTTCTTTGAAATGCCCCGCTACCCGAGCCAGTTTCTGGAAGATGTACTTTTCCGATGTCCACGCCGCTGCCAGGTAAACGCCGCCCAAGATAATCATAAAAATCTTGAAGTCCCAACTTGTCCTGGTCAGCTGCATCAAGTGCCGTACTGAACGCGCAGGCCCAAGAATCATGTACAATGTAATTAAAAGAGTTGTTGCAATTGTCGCCAAGAATGGCCCTAATAGCAATTAGCAAACTGGACGGTTGAAACGTATCAGCTGTACCAACAGTTCTTCACCGCCTTCTCTCGAAAAGGTGGGCCAGCGTTGAGCACCACTCCCGCTAGGATATATTCAAAGCAGGATACCAAGAACAAAACAGTGTTATCCGAATTCTTAATGTTGGACTTATCATGTTCAATTCGGGGTGGAATATACCTGTTTCTTGTGAGCAACCTTGGACATGCTTAACTTTACTAGCGGGGGATGGGGGCTTACCAAGGCTGCTCCCGCACAGCCATGTAGACGATCGCTTGTACCATGATGCAAATGGCCATTTGGCCCAGCAGCGGAATAAGCACCTTGCGGGAGACAAGATCTGCAGTTGGTCGTTTCTGTGACAGCACAGGGAACGGTCCAGCCCAGCTCACTTGACATACACGTTAGCATACCATTTTGAAAGTGTTCCTGTAGGCTTAACTTACTAAATATAGCAATCGGCAGAATCAACAGCAGATCGATAAATAGGAACTGTAGGCTGGTTAGCAGTTGCATATTTGCAGTGCAGCACAATAACGAACCTGAAAGTCACCAAGATTTGACGCCGTCGCATAGAGAAAACTGACAGACGTGAACTGGATGGCCGAGTACAAACTCATATACTTGAAACAGCTGAAGCTCGTCACAAGCGCAGCGCGTCCCTCGCTAAGATCAATGTCAGTGGGTGTCTCCAAGACGAGGTATTGCCACGCTTACCGGATGACCTGAGGCACACATCCAATATCGAAGACGCGCGATGTGAAAGGGGCCGCGACAGAAGCCTCCGCTTCTGACAGCGAAATACCGACGTCGGCCGCTTTGAGGGCGCCGCAATCGTTCGCGCCGTCACCACAAAATCCGCAACAATATCCAATACCTTGGAGCTTCTCAACCAGCTCATGCTTCTCATCTGGTGACATCCGCGCGAATACTCGACCACGGACAAGCATCTATGACTGTGAGCAGAATATACCAGAGTCTGGTCTGAGGAAGACGACTTACTCTCTGCAAAACCAACGGAGATGCGAAATCAACGATCCACCGGAAAACCTCGCCACTGACAGCCAATGAATAGTTACGAATGTCATTGATGTTGTATGCCAGGGACGCATCGACGTCGGCCGGGGGAGGCATTGGCTGCAAAGGTTAGTTGACCAGTGTGTCGACAATTGGAGATCTTTGCTTACCAGCAGGGTATCCGCATTCAGCTGGAATGCACCATTGTCAATACTTTCCCATTGAAGTCTGGCCTTGGGGTCACCGGCGTTGCCTACCAACAATTAGAAGATAGCCCTGACTTGGCGGAATTTGCTAATTACCTTCGGCGAATCTTGGGACAAAGCAGTGCGCCGTCTTGTTGATCAAATTGCATTCGCGAGCCACGCTGATGGCTGTCAAGATGTTGTCACCGGTTACCATAGTGGTGCTGATGTTGGACTCCAAAAGCTCGGTCAATACCGCAGCTGTGGTTGGTTTCAGCTTGTTCTCAAAAATGATGAAGCCGATGAACTCCAGATTGGACTCTGCCTCGTGCCGCCTCATTTTTTGAGCCTTCACCCAACTGAGCTTAGGGATATGTCGAGTAGCGCAGCCAATTACACGATAACCCTTGTGCGTGTAGTATGCGAGCTGTTCGTCATAGTCGATAGGAACTGTGTTGACGGAGAAGAAGTAGAGAGTTAGCAAGACTGCGGAGCCCAGAGAGATACCACTTCAATGGTGCTGTTGCTCCACGTACAACTGTCTTCGCGGCAGATCTCCCGCATGCATTCCGGTGCACCTTTGACGTATACGTCTCCACTTTGTTGGCCAAATTGTCGGACAACGACACTCGCCCTTCGAAGTTGAGAAACAAACTCAAAGGACCTCAGGATTCCAAGCTCAAACGGTGCCTATCGACAACTTTTAGAATCTTTTCGCCGGACATGAGCCTTTAACCTACCGATTGGTCCCGCCTCGCAGTGGTACGATGTAGTATATCACTGTGTTCAATGGGGGGTCTGGCGACTGATGGTGAGAGACTGCCTTGGTCTTGATCGTCTACCTCGTTGGGACGCTGTCTGCCTTCCTCGAAAGACCATCGTGTGAACTCGAACATCTTCAGATCAAGCGGGTCTCCCATCAGCTCGTCGTCGACAGATCGGAGCGAGTGGCAGGTTGCCATGGTAAACAAAGCAGCATTAAGCTTTGATGCCTGAGCTGAATCTCCGGCCTGGTCAAGTACCAGAGACGCCGGGTCTTCTAATACAGCTGTGAACTTGCCTGTCGCCGGCGAGACAACTCGGACGCCGAAAATATCCAACCCGTCTTCTGTGAGGGTGCCCGTCTTATCAAAACACATTATGTCAAGCTTGCCGCCGACGTTGACACGTTGAGGGCTGATGCAGAAGATTTGCTTTTTCTTGAGCCGGCCGAGCGCAAAGTTGGTGCCGATCGTGAGCGTGGCGGGCAGCGCAGGTGGTACCACAATAGTAATGAGATCCAGGGCGCGCACAATGATGAGGTGCCAGGCAAGGTGCAAACGCAGGAAGTTGATGAAAGACGCAATGAAGCCGAGCATAGCTACCACAGCCATGACACTGATGTATCTGAAAGAATCTCGGTAGAACTTGAAGCCGGAGGGTTTGGGGAAGAGCATGGATCGCACGAGAGAGCCCTTTGTGGTACTGAACCCGGTCCTAACCACAAGCGCGAGGGCGACAGCATCCCCGTCGCGGTCTTCTTGGGGACGTCGAGCACGAATGATCTTGGTGCCGCAAAAGAGAAAGTGCTTGGCAATCTCAGGCGATACTGTAGGCGCAGCCAAGTCGAGGTTGTACATGGTCTCGTCAGTAGCTGGGGACTTCGAGACAGGCACCGATTCGCCTGAGTCTTATTGTAAGCAACAGTCGCTAGTCGAATGATGAAATCCGCGTGAGTAGTTACCTGTGAGCATGCTCTCATTGACGATGCAATCGCCGCTGAGGAGTAAACCATCGCTTGGGAATTGGGTCAGGTTGGGGTCGCTGACTTCGTATACATCGCCGGGTACGAGCTCGCTCGAAGGCACGTATCGCCCTTTGGCTGTTAGAATGGTCTATAGGGCATTTGCAACGATTGCCATGAACGATCACTATGTTACTCACAGAACCCATTACGAAGAACTCGCACGTCGCACTCAAAGCGAGAAATTTCGCGAAGTCTTTTCATAGTCTGGACATATTAGCATATAAGGGAACATCAAATAGTGTAGTTTCCAACTTACTGCCCGGGTTTCGATGAGGGTTGTCGCGATGCTGCCGAATGACATCAAGAAGATGGCAACGGCGTAGTAGTAGTATTCGTCGAGAGACCAGAGAATCAGGCTAGCAATCTGGAATACGTAAAAGGGATGGAACACCTGAGAGCATTAGCAATCGTGTTAGTCGCCCAACGACATTGGATAAAGCCTACCTCATCCACAAGCAATTGCGGTATCGACTTTTGCTCAATGTCAATGAGGTTGTTACCAAAGACAACCTCTCGTACACCCTTCTCATCACTGTCTATACCGGCACGGGCGGCACGGGGATCGGTCCAGTTCGGATCCACCCATCCGTTGAACATGACAAACCTGTCCTTCTGCTGATTGAAGTACAGCCGAACGTAACGATAATTCAGCATTCGCAGCTCGGCGATGATGGGATCGTATTCATCGTCCATCGCATAGTCCTTTTCGTTGGAGCCAAAGATGGTGGACATGGGTCTCCCGTACATTTTCTTGTCCACGTCCATCACGACGAATTCTCCCCATTGATTCTGTGCAAGTCAAGTCAGTCATTTATTCAGCCGGTAAGGCGCAACGGTATCTTGCCTCAACCACCACCCAATCACACTCAGCTAGTGGGAACGGTTTCCCCAATAGCCTCACTTGCCAGCGAGGGAGCCATCTCAACAACAGCCATGCAAGACCAAGCGTTGAAAGACAGAGTGCTGCATAAGCGGCAAAACCTAAGCGGCTAGTTCGGAAGCCAGCAATGGCAACTGTCAAGTCCTCGTTCACCATGTAAACCTTCTGACTTAGGCGGTCTCCGCCCAGACTCTTGTTGGTCGTCGCACTGTCTCGACGCAAAAGGCGGGCATGGACCGAGGATCTCGAGTGTGTCGAAGACCGCCGATGTTGAATCATGTAGTCGTTAACTTCATTGCCGTTCTCGACGTCGATGTCGCTTTCGTCCTCGTCACCAAAGGCAAAATCCCCGACGTCGGACAGACTTCGGCGTTCGTCTTCAAACGAGGGAGAGGGAGAGGGCTCGTCCTGGTAGTACGCAAAACTCGTCGTGGAGTCCGCACGAGGTCGGCGATGGGAGAAAGCGGAAACGCTGGTGGGAAGACTTTCGGCGATCGGGCCAGAGAAAAGCTATGCGCATCCATGGTCAGCATTGACGGGTACTTGGTGATGCGTATAGAGGACAGCTGGTCTAACCTCATCATGTGCCATTTCCACCTCTTCAAATATGCTCGTACTGCTCTGGTTCGAGTTGAGCCGGTACAGCGGTGCGTGGCCGTTTCTCGACGCTGGCGAGGCACGCTGGTGCCCATTCTCCCTTGGAACCGACATGTTGGCGACTTTCTCAGTGCGACCTAGTCGCTGCAACGGAATGGAGCTTTCCAGCTCGAGGGATACGAAGCGAGTGTATTTGTCGAGCGATAGGATAAAGATTCGGCTGAGGAGGGACTGTGGTGTACGCGAAGAGGACAAGGCGCATAGCAGCAAGTCAAGAGATATGGCCGAGGAAGCTTGAAGAGCTGCGACCTATGCAGCTGCAGGGTTCGATGGGAACGGTGATGATGACGAACTTTGGCACAGACGAGGCAAGACGCAGATGTCGCGAGGTCTGGGTCAGCGCTATGAAGTTGGTTCTGCGACTCGAGCTTGCAACTTAGCAACGAAAATCAGGTGCAGTCGCCGCCCCATTGAATTACACTGATGGGAAGTTAGCGCTTCAAAAGTACGTCGCGTGTGGTACAAGTACGGACCTGAGGTTGGGAAATCTACTGGCAGGATGAGGTACCTACCTAGGCACCTAGCTGCTAAGTTTGGAAACTTGCCCGCACGAAGGGGGAAAGAAGATGCCTGATTGGCCATAGATAGAAGCGGGTCTCTTATCGATTACCGATTAAGCGTGGTCCAATTTGGTAGCCACCATCTCTCACTAGGTTGATACCTAGGTAACAGAATTGAAGAAAGCCTCCAACCACTACTGGAACTTAGGTACCTAGGAAGGTAAGATGATATCAGAGGGGCTCGCCAATACTACCTCAGTAACTGGGTGGACCTGGCTGGTCATCCCAGGCCAAGTCCGAAACGAGCAAGCACGGCAAATGAAGAATGAACAGGATGAACAAGAATTACAATGACATAGGAGGAAAGTGTAGCCAGATTATCTTTTTACAGTGGGAACAAGAGGCAGCAAAACCTCCGTTTTGCCCTCCGTTGGTAAGTAATCGTAATGCACCATCATAACGCCCCATGTCGTGTAGCACCAAGTAAATGATGGATTCTCTTTCCCTGCTTGGCTGACATTAAATAACACAGACAGCTCTTGGAGGAGATCATCGTATATCAATACCTCGAGCAAGAAGTAATTCATTATATCCGTTGAACTTCTTGACACTTTCACTGCTTCAGAGATGTTAGCCACGCAAAGTTAGTCAGTCTCTACTGCTTACGTACATTACTACTACCTGCCGGCCGGCAACCCAGAGAGGATTGGTGGTGATGAAAGCATGGAAGGTGCTAGCCCGCTTAGCTTGGCTTCTTAGTGAGGCGCCTACCCCGGGCGCACCCTCCCTACACACCACCATTGCCGACATGGAACCCATTGGCAGTCCACTACCCGCTGTGCCCGCCTAGCCATGGCCAGAGTACCAGGCGGTTGCGCGACTTGCGGTATCCGCCCCAACGGAGGAGGAAACGCCTCTCCCAATTTTTTTTTCCAACACCGCCTGCCCGCACATTGCCTCCCCCCACCAGAATAAAGTCGACTGCACATCTCCAACCTACCACTCTCGGCACCCTCGTCTCCTGCCCTGTCAACTCCATCAACTTCAGCCCCCCCAAAAAGCAGCCAGGGAATTTCTATCATCCCCCTCTCGCATCTTCACTCCATCCCTCTCACCCACGAGAAAGACGAGTTGAACGCACATCATGGCTGAGCCTATTCGCAACAAGCGCCTCGACCCGGCCACTGCGCCGTAAGTAACAAATCCTGCAGGGTGGCGAGGGGTCGCTTTCTTGCGCATCGCTTTCGTTCACCTCCCCGACAACCGATGCCCCCCGATTTAATCTTGATTGTTAAAACTGACGCCTCTGTCTCAAGTACGCCGCAGAACACCCCTCTTCAGAATGCGCCCATCTCGTCGCATGCCCAGCAGCCTGGCGTTGCCAGCATTAAGGAGGGTACGTGAACCGACCTCTTTCAAACCCCTTCCCAATTTGCCATATCTCTATGCCGATCCGTTGTTGACACATACCCCGATTGCAGAGGACTTCGATCGCGCCGCCGCCGCTTCCATTTTCGCCCAGAACCCTAAACTCGTTCAGATGATTCAGGGAAGACTCGGTTCTCTCGTCGGCCGATCCTCCGGTTACGTCGAATCGTTGCCCCCTCAGGTGCGCCGTCGTGTTGCCGGCCTGAAGGGTATCCAGAAGGAGCACTCCAAGCTCGAGGCCGAGTTTCAGGAGGAGGTTCTCCAGCTTGAGAAGAAGTACTTCGCCAAATTCACCCCTCTCTACGAGAAGCGTGCCAAGATTGTTAATGGAGGCTCTGAGCCTTCCGAGGAGGAGATCAAGGCCGGCGAGGAGGAAGATGAAGAGGAAGACGAGATTGAGGAGGCTGAGAAGGACGAGAAGGCCGATAAGCCCGCCGAGTCGTCTGAGCCTGTCTCTGGTATCCCTGAGTTCTGGCTGTCCGCCATGAAGAACCAGATCTCCCTTGCCGAGATGATTACCGACCGCGACGAGGCCGCACTCAAGCACCTTGTCGATATTCGCATGGAATATCTCGATAAGCCTGGTTTCCGCCTCATCTTTGAGTTCGCCGAGAACGAGTTCTTCACCAACAAGACCATCACCAAGACCTACTTCTACCAGAACGAGAGCGGTTATGGCGGCGACTTCATCTACGACCACGCCGAGGGTGACAAGATTGAGTGGAAGGAGGGCAAGGATCTCACGGTCAGAGTTGAGAGCAAGAAGCAGAGAAACAAGAGTAAGTTTTGCGGGAATCGTAGCTCGTCATTATGTGGCCGCTAATCTCGGAAGCAGACACCAAGCAGACCCGTATCGTCAAAAAGACGGTACCCACTGAGTCTTTCTTCAACTTCTTTTCCCCGCCTCAAGCCCCTACCGATGAGGACGATGACGCTGCCTCCGACATTGAGGAGCGTCTCGAGCTCGACTACCAGCTTGGCGAGGACATCAAAGAAAAGCTTATTCCGCGTGCGATCGACTGGTTCACTGGCGAGGCATTGGCCTTTGAGGAGCTGGATGACGACGACCTGGAGGGTGACTACGACGACGAGGACGACGAGGACGAGGATGATCTCAGCGAGGGCGGTGATGATGACGAGGAATCTGAGGACGATGTAAGTGGCCCTTTTCTTCCCCTGTATCACCAAGCCGTACGTGGGAAAGATCGCAGGATACCTGTTAACGGCTGGCGCAGGATGACACCGGCAAACCCAAGCAGGAGGCGGCCGAGTGCAAGCAGAGTTGAGCGACGCAAGCACAGTTCGGTTTATTGCTAGGTCTTCATGGTCATGACAATCTGGGTCGGGAAAAATGTGATGGTCCGGCAATGGCTCTCTCGCGCCGACAGGGGCGCGGTGGTGGCTACGTTACACTTTGCACAAGGCCCAGCATCCCGCGTTGAGGAACGGGCCAAGCAGAGCAGCCCCCGACGGATGGGGCTCCTGCTTGATAGATGGTAATTGATATTTCGGTCCCAGACCCTTTTTTCTTTTCTTTTTTTGTTGGACGAAACGACTGCTTACGTCCTGGCCATGAATGATGCTGTACGTTGCTGCTAAAACGGGGATCCGTAGACTGGATGTTTTGAGTTCCTTTCCATGTAAGGCACCTGGGGATATCCGGGACCAGCCACGCAATTAGTAGACAGGAAACGAGTCAATCCAGTATTCGTTCCCTCTTGTACGCATGGAGTTGCCAGACAATCATACGAAACCTGAGGACAGCGCAGCATTGCTGAGCTTGCCAAGCGGCAGCAGCCACGTGGGGGACAAATATGGCCAGGGAAAGATATCATGATGTGCTCCGGTCCAAGCGACGCGAGTCCGATGGATCAAACGATAGTGAGGATGTCGGATACGGGACTCGCTGCGGGTGCGACCAAGATGGAAACTCCGTTTGAATTATTTTAGATGTCGGAGGCGGACGTCGCGGCACGGCCAGACTGGGGCGTGACACAGTCGGAGCGGTCGTTGAATTAGTCATTTTCAAGTTGCGACATTGGCAATTTGTCAGGTTGCAGGTTGTATCGCATCATGAATTCACAACACCCGAATCTCTTGTTGTATGTATGGACCATGAAGAACGCACAGTCTGGCGTTGCAGGCAAGCCGTGGCGGTAGCTGATCCAATACCGGCATCTCGGGCATATCAATGAGTTAAACTACCTACCTATGTTGCAGTGTATCCGTTACATGAAGGTGTAATGCGTCGGTCAAATCTTCAAAAAGGCCGTGACCCACTCGAGATATGTGGCTCTTGGCCAGTCGGTCCCATGCGTTCGGTGCTGCGTGGTGCGGTGTGTCTCCGTGTCGGCGCTGGGAAAAGTTTTCTCTCCTGCCCTCCGATGCTGGAGCAAGTGGCTCAAGCTGCTCCCTGGGGTAGTAAAGGTCGGGCAGCTGCTGGGCTGGTGTCAGTCTTTTCCTCCAGAGCCCGCGACCGACTGCCGAGACCTTGAGAGGTTGTGCCGTCTTCGGGCCCGCTCCGCCCTCAGAATCGGACTGTGGTCACTGTGTGAGCAACAACAGGTACTCAAGCTGGCTAGTGAGTATGGCGCCATTTCGAGGTCGAGCATTGCTCCAAGCACAGTGTCAGGACGATGTCTCATTGCGGCAGTGGAATCCCGGACCACTAGCCCACAATGTCGGGGTCTGCCTCGCTGGGTCATTCCTTACCTGCTTGGGCATGTTAACAACCTCACAAGCAATGCAGGGTTATGTACATTTATGTGCTAAAGCCTAGAGAAGGTACATCGATGGTCGGTACCTCCCCCTTCAGTTTTTACAGTACATCCGTCACCTCCCTCCCGTTCACGTCCTGCGTCATTTTGGCTGTGCCTTTTTAAAGCTTCTCTCTCCCAGGCCACACGTTCAACTGTCATCTCACCTCACTTCTAGTTGTCATCAATTGGTAATTTCTGTCTCGTCGCCTCCTGTATCAGCCGGTCATCTTTGTCACACGCCTTACAGACTGAACGCGTCCAGTTGAGTCACCTTGGTGTTCTTCTCTCTGCCCCGCATCAAAAAATCGCATTGCCCCTCCATCGACTTTACAGTCACCGAACAGACACACACACACACACACACACACATATACGCAACTCACGCATCATGGCCTCAGCACAGGATATCGCCGGCGTCTCTGCCCACAGCAAGCAGCTCGAAGTCTCTGCCAGTCTGGGTCTGTCAACGTCGCCCACAGCCACTTTCCAGTCCCCCCCTTCCAGCTTTGCTGGTGCTGCGTTGACCCGGAGACCTGCCCCCAAGCTTCTGAAACCCTTCGACACACAGGATATCAAGATCCTGCTTCTCGAGAATGTAAACCAGACCGGCAAGGACATCCTTACCGAACAGGGCTACCAGGTCGAGGCTCTCAAGACCTCCTTGCCCGAAGACCAGCTCATCGAGAAGATCCGGTAGGCGCCTTCCCTTGCACCATAGCTCAACAAGCAAACCGAGAGGAGAACACTTGTGCTCATACCAAATAACTCGTCAGGGACGTGCATGTCATTGGCATTCGCTCCAAGACCAAGTTAACCGAGAAGGTCCTGCGCGAAGCCAAGAACTTGCTTGTCATTGGTTGCTTCTGCATCGGCACCAACCAGGTTGATCTCGAATATGCTGCTGCCCACGGTATTGCCGTCTTCAATTCTCCCTTCGCCAACTCGCGCAGTGTCGCGGAGCTTGTCATTGCCGAGATCATCACTCTGGCCCGTCAGCTCGGTGACCGTTCCAACGAAATGCACCGGGGCACATGGAACAAGGTCAGCGCTAAGTGCTGGGAAATCCGCGGGAAAACTCTTGGTATGTGTGCTCTCTATTCGCCGTATCAACCCAGTGACTGGCTAGACTGACTTGCGACCAGGCATTGTCGGTTATGGCCACATTGGCTCTCAGTTGTCCGTTTTGGCCGAGGCCATGGGCATGAACGTTGTGTACTATGATACCGTCAACCTCATGGCCCTAGGTACCTCGAGACAAGTGCCCACCCTAGAAAACTTGCTCGAGGAGGCCGACTTTGTCACCCTGCACGTGCCGGAGCTCCCAGAGACCAAGAACATGATTTCCACTGCTCAGCTAGAGAAGATGAAGACCGGCGCTTACCTTATCAATGCCAGCCGTGGCAGCGTCGTTGATATACAGGCTCTTATCAACGCCATGCGCTCCGGCAAGATTGCTGGCGCTGCTCTCGACGTCTACCCCAATGAGCCGGCAGCCAATGGCGACTACTTCAACAGCTCGCTCAACTCATGGGGCGAGGACCTGCGTAGCTTGAACAACATCATCTTGACACCCCACATTGGTGGTTCGACTGAGGAGGCTCAGCGAGCTATCGGTGTCGAAGGTAAAACAATCTCATTGTGATATCAGATCTGCGTCGATGCTGACCTGAACCAGTTGCCGAGGCGCTCGTGCGCTACATTAACCAGGGTGTCACCCTCAACAGTGTGAACTTGCCCGAGGTCAACCTGAGATCGCTGACTCTGGACGAGCCTGAACACGCTCGTGTAAGTATTCATTGGTGTAGAATGTGTGCCGGCCTAGCTTACTGAGGCAAACAGGTCATCTACATTCACCGAAACGTTCCTGGTGTCTTGCGCAGAGGTAAATAATGACAACAGCTTCGGCCTTGGCCTTAATATTTGCTAACTAGTGACAGTCAACGAGATTCTTGGCAACCACAACGTCGACAAACAAATTTCCGACAGCAAGGGCGATGTTAGTCTCACGCCAAAAGTCAGCCCGGAGCAAGGTCTCGTTGCTAACATGGAGATAGATTGCCTACCTGATGGCCGATGTCAGCAGTGTCAAGACCGACGACATCAAGGAGATTTCCGATGGACTGGATTCTCTCAGCTGTGAGTGCCAGGGATTACTCCCGTGAGGATAAAGACGAACTTGCTGACACACACATGACAGCGCGCATTTTGACCCGTGTTCTGTACTAGGATTGGACATGGCAATTATGGCACTGGGGTGAAGGGGCGTTGCGTTGGAGAATTTGGATTCATGATAGCGGCGGGCGAGGCTTTGCAGTGCAAGACATCACTTCAACATGTCGGCAGGGCCCCTGAACGCTTTGGCAATTGGAGTACCGGAATTCACATCAACTTGAAGACATACAAAAGTAGGCCGGTATACATATACAAGAAGCGGCCGGATTGGGCAGAGCAGATAAAAAATTAAAAATTTGAAGTCGGTTGGGAAGCTTACCGGGTTGGACGCGTTAGTAACAAGCGTCGCGTTTTGGATACTCCGATGCAGGACGACTGACCCTTGTTGATCCACTGCGAAGATGCTAGCATTATGTAACAGTCAGTACTTACGGATACAATGGGGAGTGAAGGTATGACAAAGCTATCTTGTAGCTGAAGCGTCTTAGTACTGGAGTCGTGTGTAGGTGCTGGGGAAGAGTCGATGGGATCGCAAGGCGGTGAGGGAGCGGGAGAAGCATCAAGGACCTATCAAATGCAGGGATCAACCAGCCCAAGTTGATAGGGGCAGGCAAGAGCGGAAATTGTGGTGATGCAGCGGATCCGAGCCCGGACCTTGGACCGGGCGGCCTGGCCACCATACGGCATGAGCCATATCCCATCTCCATGTCTGACGCGGGTGTACGTTTGCCAAGAGTAGCCAGTGCATGGCCGGTGTGGTTCAAGAGCCATGCGTCAGTCAGGCCACGTCCACTTGACTTGAAAGGGGGGAGAAAAACAGAGAGTTGCCAATAGAGAAGCAGTCGGGATCAACGGCGAATAAGTACGAGATAGGAGTGCTACACATGGCGGAGAGCACCGCCCCCTGGACGTCCTGAACTGAGATGAGATTATAATATCGGTACAGATACAACGGGAGGAGGGCGCGCAACCTTCCTCGGGGGGTGGGGCGAGGATGGGGGGAAGAAAGAAAAGGGGGCCTTGAGAAGTCAGGGTTGGAAAGACAACAGAACAGAAGGGGAACTGGCTGAAGGCATACACTGTGCATTCCAATCATCTTCCCAGCCAGAATCAGGGGAAGGATCCCAGGCATTAGTGCAACGCAGCATATTTCCAACAATCAAAATGCCTGTGCTAGGCTGAGGAAGAAGAAAAAAGCAATAGATGACAATGCATACAGAGCGACAGATGTTCACAACTGTCTGATGTAATATGCTGGGCTGTGCCAATCAGCAAGTCCCTGGTCATCCGACGCGTCAGAGTCTGAAAGGGCGCTCTGTCTGTGGTCTGGTTTGGCAACTTGGGACGATCCACGAAAGGTTTGCAAGGCTTTCTGTTGGTGGTTCCTCGGCGAAAGTAAGAAACCCTGACGCCGGCGACGTTAAGCTCAACAGACCAGGAGAAGGTTAAGGGTGTTGGCTGTTTCGTCTTTTCTTTCTTCTCTTTGCTTTCTGGGCAAGCCGAGGTCAAATGGCCTGCGCCCGCTAACCAACCCGTCTTTACGACTCATGTGGCACTCTAACTTGCGCGCAGTCGGTTAAGAAGCCTAGAAAGTGACCGGCGATGGGGCAAAACTGGATTGGCATAGACGTGGCTGTAGAGGAAAGGGTAAGGGGGACTTGTTGTGTTTACCCTGGCATGGTCGATCGACGCAGGACCAGCCAGTCGTTTCGCCTGTTGTCCTTTTATATCCAACAACAGCCAGGGATGAGCAACATCAGAGGATTATTATTTTGGTCGGGTTATTTGAACCACCTATGGTACCATGCCCTTAGAAGACGGTGTCAAGGCTACGCTACTGGCGGGCCATTCCCCTCCCGTTCCATCCACAGCCATGTGTGTATCAAAGGAACTACCATGGTCCGTAGGAAGTGAAAGCAGTAGCAAGTGGGAAGAAAGCCTTCATTGGGAGTTTGGAGCAATGCTCAGCTTTACCATCTCTCTGCCTCCAAATTCCAATAGAGAAGATCGTTCCCCAATGGCAAGCGAACGGCATTGCTCTTCATTTGCTGTCGCACTGTCTGCTGCTCTGGATCCAGCCCCTCGTCCCCTTTCGAGCCATTAAAAGGGGGGCCAGTTCATCGTGTGTCTCAAGTCAGACAGCCGACAACTGAAGATAGGTACTTGGAGGAGAGGGGCTGATATGCGCGCCAGCGCCAGCAATGGTACAAACGCCAAAATGCACTGCTCTGTTAGGTGAGGTACACTGCAGAGTCAAAAAAACTAAATACTAGGTCAGGCACTTTGGCTCCCCCTTTTCTAACCTTCCCGCCTTCAAGTAAAAACTAATGGCTGATTCAGTTATGTTTTCCCTGCAACACGTTTAACTACTTACTTATCTGCCTTACAATTACATCCCTTGTTGCATATTGCCACCTTCGGGAGAGGGAAGGGGAATAGGGGACCACTCAGTGTGCAGCCAGCCAACCATGTATGTGTTACCTACTCACCTGCCACACAAAGCACAGAACACAGTGGACTAATGTCACACTTGGCTGTAATGTACCTAGAAACCTAAGTATCTTATACCTAGACCTAGACACGTGGAAGTGGTACGTTAAGAACAGAGATCTCCTAGGTAAATAGATGCTTGAGGGATGTACAACAGTGCACTCTCCCTTCTTGCGGCATGCCTGTATGCATGTACACAGGTTTTGTAGCGCTCACAGCTAGCAATAGCAATCCCAGGAGCACTGCCAGTGCCCCCAACACCACTAAAAAGCACTACCAAGCATCAGTGCGCTTGTCCCTCTTGTCCATCCCCTGGTCCATTCTCTCTCCTGGTGTTTTTCCTCAGAGCCCCTGTCTGTTGGAACCTCAAAAAGTTGTCCAGATCTCTTCCACTTGCACCAGGTAGCCTGGGCTTACCCTTTTCCTCCTCCCCTTTCTCTCACAACTGCCATTGATCTATCTATCGCCGTCCACCTACAACTCTGCATCTTTGTGCAATCTACTCACACCTCCCCAGCAGGCAGCTCACAGCTTTGGACATATACCCGTTGGCCGCTGTTGAGCACCGAGCATCCAACATTGTGGTCTCAGTTGTCCTATTTGCCAACCCATCTTCTACCAGACCATACCGGACTCGATCACACCCAGGCTGGCCCATCCTTCCTCTCGAAAGCCTGACACAGCCATCCTCATCTGCTCCAGCTTCTCTTCCGACCCTCCACCGCCCGCATATCCTCCGTCTCCTCTACTCTTCGACAAGTCAGCGACGTCGAGAGACAATTCAAGTAGCTTCGACCACCGACGGCCACCGCCTCCAATCTCTCTTGCTGCTCCTGCTGTCCCGCTCGCCCATGAATCTCATCAGTTGCTCCGAGCTCCCACTCCTAGACCTGCCGAATCCCTTCCGCCTCTCATCTAGGACGTACTAGTTCTCCCAAAACCAACAACCGATCCGACTTGGACTCGATCTACTGTTCTCTACACTCCTCCGCAATGTCCGAGAATTACGACGTCGGAACGCGGGCGTGGCAGCCCGATGCCACGGAGGGCTGGGTTGCGTCCGAAGTCATCAATAAGACCGCAGATGACTCCAAGGTTAAGCTAGTCTTCAAGCTTGACAATGGCGAGGTACGATACGTTTGTTCGTCGGCTTGGGCCCTGGCCGGTTTCCACGCGTGTCTTTGCTGATACTCCGACAGGAAAAAACTATCGAGGTTACCGCCGAGGCCCTCCAGAAAGGCGATCCCTCCCTGCCTCCACTGATGAATCCGACCATGCTAGAGGCTAGCGACGACCTGACGAACTTGTCCCATCTGAACGAGCCTGCTGGTATGGTCTTGATCCTCCACGATCCAAAAATCGTCTTCAACTCCAAATACTGACCCTGCTATGGCTTGCAGTCCTGCAAGCCATCCGTCTTCGATATGCACAGAAGGAAATCTATACATACAGCGGTATCGTCCTGATCGCCGCGAACCCCTTTGCCAGAGTGGATTCCCTCTACGTCCCTGGCATGGTTCAGGTCTACGCTGGCAAACAGAGAGCAACACAAGCACCGCATTTGTTCGCTATCGCAGAAGAGGCCTTTATGTGAGCAGCTTACCCTCGCTGACCCTTCTTGAGGGTGCGCCTCGGACACCTGCTAACACGGCATAGTGACATGGTGCGCAGCGGAAAGAACCAGACCGTTGTCGTGTCGGGAGAGTCTGGTGCAGGAAAGACGGTCAGCGCCAAATACATCATGCGCTACTTCGCGACAAGAGAATCTCCTGACAACCCGGGGACGCGGTCCAAGAAGGGCGCCGAAGCTATGAGCGAGACGGAAGAGCAGATCCTGGCCACGAATCCCATCATGGAAGCCTTTGGAAACGCCAAAACGACGCGCAACGACAACTCGTCACGTTTCGGCAAGTACATCGAGATCATGTTCGACGACAAGACCAATATCATCGGCGCCAAGATCCGAACGTACCTCCTTGAGCGATCCAGGCTTGTTTTCCAGCCTCTCAAGGAGCGCAACTATCACATCTTCTACCAGCTCGTCGCCGGTGCTTCGGACAAGGAGCGCCAGGACCTGCATCTTCTCCCCATCGAGGAGTTCGAGTACCTCAATCAGGGCAACTGCCCCACGATAGATGGCGTCGATGACAAGGCTGAGTTTGAGGCGACCAAGGGTTCTCTCCGGACGATCGGCGTCAACGACGATTATCAGGCAGAAATTTTCAAGCTTCTATCTGGTCTGCTGCACCTCGGAAACATCAAAATCGGGGCGTCGCGCAATGATAGTGTTCTCGCGCCGACAGAGCCATCCCTTGAGCTGGCCTCGTCGATTCTGGGCGTCAACGGACCCGAGTTTGCCAAGTGGATAGTAAAGAAGCAGCTGGTCACGCGAGGAGAAAAGATTACGTCCAACTTGACGCAGGCCCAGGCCATCGTCGTCCGCGATTCCGTGGCCAAGTTCATCTACTCTAGTCTGTTCGACTGGCTCGTGGAGATCATTAACCGCAGCTTAGCGACCGAGGATGTTTTGAACCGCGTTACCTCCTTCATCGGCGTGCTCGATATCTATGGCTTTGAACACTTTGCCAAGAACTCATTCGAGCAGTTCTGCATCAACTATGCCAACGAGAAGCTCCAGCAGGAATTCAATCAGCACGTCTTCAAGCTAGAACAGGAAGAATATCTGAGGGAGGAGATTGACTGGACATTCATCGAGTTCTCGGATAATCAGCCGGCCATCGACCTGATCGAGGGCAAGCTCGGCATTTTGTCTCTGCTGGACGAAGAGTCCCGTCTCCCCATGGGCTCGGACGAGCAGTTTGTCACGAAGCTGCATCACAACTATGGCAGCGATAAGCACAAGTTCTACAAGAAGCCGAGGTTTGGCAAGTCCGCTTTTACCGTGTGTCACTACGCTGTGGACGTCACCTACGAATCGGAGGGTTTCATCGAGAAGAATCGCGACACCGTGCCCGACGAGCACATGGCCGTTCTCCGCGCCTCTACGAACAAGTTCCTTCGCGACGTTTTGGACGCCGCTTCCGCCGTGCGGGAGAAGGATGTGGCCTCTGCCACATCTAGCTCTGTGAAGCCCGCCGCCGGTAGGAAGATCGGCGTGGCTGTCAACAGAAAACCGACGCTGGGAGGCATATTCCGTTCGTCGTTGATCGAGCTGATGAACACTATCAACAACACGGATGTCCACTACATCCGATGCATCAAACCCAATGAGGCCAAGGAGGCATGGAAGTTTGAGGGCCCCATGGTCCTGAGTCAGTTGCGAGCCTGCGGTGTGCTCGAGACTGTGCGCATAAGCTGCGCTGGTTACCCTACTCGATGGACCTACGAGGAGTTTGCCCTCCGCTATTACATGCTCATCAATTCGGATCTGTGGACGTCGGAGATTCGGGACATGGCCAATGCGATCCTTACGAAGGCGCTCGGAAGCAGCTCCGGCAAGGGCTCCGACAAGTATCAGCTTGGCCTCACCAAGATCTTCTTCCGTGCTGGCATGCTCGCCTTCCTTGAAAACCTGCGCACCAATCGGCTCAACGACTGCGCCATTCTCATCCAGAAGAATCTACGGGCTAAGTTCTACCGTCGCCGGTACCTCGAGGCTCGCAACGCTATTGTGACTTTTCAGTCGGCAGTCCGAGCCTACAACGCCCGAAAGCAGATCCAAGAGCTCCGCACGGTCAAAGCCGCAACAACAATACAGCGGGTTTGGCGTGGCTACAGGCAAAGAAAGGAGTACTTACGCGTCAGGAACAATGTCGTCCTGGCGCAAGCGGCGGCCAAAGGTTACCTTCGACGAAAAGAAATTATGGAGACCCGCGTAGGCAACGCCGCTATTCTCATCCAGCGCGTCTGGCGATCGCGGCGACAGGTTCTGGCGTGGAGGCAGTACAGGAAGAAGGTTACCCTCATCCAGAGCTTGTGGCGTGGCAAGCTTGCTCGTCGTGACTACAAAAAGACGCGCGAGGAGGCCCGTGACCTGAAGCAGATCTCGTACAAGCTGGAGAACAAGGTTGTCGAGCTGACACAGTCTCTTGGTACGATGAAGGCGCAGAACAAGAACTTGACATCTCAGGTCGAGAACTACGAGGGTCAGATCAAGGCCTGGAAGAATCGCCACAACGCCCTTGAGGCCCGGACGAAGGAGCTTCAGACCGAGGCTAACCAGGGCAGCATCGCCGTGGCACGACTGCAGGCAATGGAAGACGAGATGAAGAAGTTGCAACAGAGCTTCGAGGAGTCGACCTCCAACATTAAGAGGATGCAGGAGGAGGAGCGGGAACTGAGGGAGTCACTGCGCTCCACGAGTTCCGAGCTCGAGACGGTCCGCCAGCAGAGCGCCCAGATCGAAAGCGAGAAGCTTTCGCTGCGCCAGCAGCTCGCAGAGCTGCAGGATCAGTTGGAGTTGGCGAGACGCCTTGCGCCGACCAACGGCGAGCTCACCAACGGTGCCAGCCAGCCCCAAACGTCGGCCGCACCCGGTCTCATCAACCTCGTGTCTTCCAAGAAGCCGAAGCGCCGAAGCGCCGGTGCCGAGCCCCGCGAAGTCGACCGCTTCAGCGCTGCCTACAACCCTAGGCCCGTCTCGATGGCTATTACCAGCACTGCCCACAGACAGAACCTGCAGGGCACGGGCTTCATGCCCGGTGTGGACAATATTGAGCTCGAGCTCGAGACTCTCCTGGCCGACGAGGACGGCCTCAACGAGGAGGTCACGATGGGTCTCATTCGCAATCTCAAGATCCCGTCGCCCAACACCAACCCGCCGCCTTCTGACAAGGAGGTTCTCTTCCCTTCGTACCTGATCAACCTGGTGACGTCCGAGATGTGGAACAACGGCTTCGTCAAGGAGTCGGAACGCTTCCTCGCCAATGTCATGCAGTCGATCCAGCAGGAGGTCATGCAGCACGATGGGGACGAGGCCATCAACCCGGGTGCCTTCTGGCTCTCCAACGTCCACGAGATGCTCTCTTTCGTGTTCCTGGCCGAGGACTGGTACGAGGCCCAGAAGACGGACAACTATGAGTATGACCGTCTGCTGGAAATCGTCAAGCACGACCTCGAGAGCCTGGAGTTCAACATTTACCACACTTGGATGAAGGTCCTGAAGAAGAAGCTTCACAAGATGATCATCCCAGCCATCATCGAGTCCCAGTCGCTTCCCGGCTTCGTCACTAACGAGAGCAGCCGCTTCCTGGGTAAACTTCTGCAGTCCAACTCGACCCCGGCCTACAGCATGGACAACCTGCTCAGCCTGCTGAACAGTGTCTTCCGTGCCATGAAAGCATACTACCTAGAGGATTCCATCATTACGCAGACCATTACCGAGCTGCTCCGTCTCGTCGGCGTTACAGCGTTTAACGACCTTCTGATGAGACGCAACTTCCTCTCTTGGAAGCGTGGTCTCCAGATCAACTACAACATTACACGCATTGAGGAGTGGTGCAAGAGCCACGACATGCCCGAGGGCACCCTTCAACTCGAGCACTTGATGGTATGATAAAAAGGTTGAGCCCATTAATGTGTTGACTCAGAAGCTGATCTGTTCAACAGCAAGCAACCAAGCTCCTTCAGCTCAAGAAGGCGACTCTGAATGACATTGAGATCATTCAAGACATTTGCTGGATGTAAGTCATCCAGTCAAGATCGGGGATGTGTGGATGTGTGCGATGTGCGGTTGCTGACATCTCTTCCCTCGCAGGCTTTCACCCAACCAGATCCAGAAGCTCTTGAACCAGTACCTTGTTGCAGACTACGAACAGCCCATTAACGGCGAGATCATGAAGGCCGTTGCCTCCCGGGTCACAGAGAAGAGCGATGTCCTGTTGCTGCAGGCCGTCGACATGGACGATAGTGGTCCTTATGAGATCGCCGAGCCCAGAGTCATCACCGCCTTGGAGACTTATACTCCTTCATGTATGTTCATATCTATGCCCTGGTCGGTCCGTGTTAAGATTGGTCTTGCTAACATTGCCACCTCAGGGCTTCAAACACCGCGCTTGAAGCGTCTCGCTGAGATCGTGTCTGCCCAGGCCATTGCTCAGCAAGAGAAGCTCGAGTACGATCCCGAGGACGGTTTCGAGCCCAACGGTGACCTTGCCGAGGTCGACGAGGAAGATGTGGCCGCATAAGTTTATGTGGTCTAAGAGTGCGGATGAAGAGGGCATCGTGTGTTTTGATTAGGAGCTGGGCCAGGCAGTAGAGCCTGTCTTGCAGAGAGTTTCGCTGTTTGCTCACTACTACCCTGTGGTCCGGGTTGACCACTGACATAATGACGCTGTCGAGTGGATGGCGACCTATGTACGGGCGGCGAAGTGTCTGTACCTCCATTGTTACGAGTTAGAGTTGGGGATTTCTTACAGCAGGTTCTTACATGGATAATGTAGAAAGAAGCAATAGTCGTGTAGGCGTCAAGTGTTATCAGGAGATACCGCCGATGGTGTGAATGAACCAAGAAGACATGAACGGTATATCAGCCACCGCGCCAACACCATTCCCGTGCACTTCATGACCAGAGCCTGGCATCTCAAGGGGCTGTGGATGTGGGCTGTCCATTTATTGATCGGTGTTTTCTCGTCGCCGAAGCACGTGGTTCTGACCACGTTGCTACCGCGACCGCCCGAGACGAGACGAGCTCGTGGAAACATCACTTCAGGCGTGTTCATTTGCAATGTGCATCTCAGACGTCGCATAGCTCCTCCACGCCTGAAGACTTTTACGTTTCTGAAGCAGGCAAGAGGAGACACCGAAGCTTTGCACGGTAGAATTCCAGGAGTGTTACCACTGCTGGCAACTCGGCATGTAGTTGTGGGACTGTAAATAGGTGCCTAGGTACTGGAGTACTGCCTCGGGGAAGAGGAGGAAGACGCCCGTCGCACGTGACGATGAAAATTTCGATGTGCCGGATAAGATAAGCACACTTACAGTGGTGGGGGGAAAGTGCCCCTCATCGACTTACATGCAATAAACGAAGCCTTCCTTAAGTTCGACTACACCTTTGAAATAAGCCATATCCCTGGATTGTTCTCGCGTCTTCAAGATTACAGCTGGGCCGGTAATGATTCACCAGAAAATGTCGAGAACAACTCCGAACGTTATCATCACCGGCACGCCGGGCGTGGGTAAGACGACACATTGCGAAGAGCTCGCGAGGCGGACGGGCCTGAAACACCTTTCGGTCAACCAAGTCGTCAAGGACCGTGAGTGCCACGAGGGCTGGGACGAGGAGTTTCAGAGCTGGATAGTCGACGAAGATAAGGTCGGTATTTTCTCTCATCTGATTTTAGGGGGGTTGTTTTCCTCCTTTTTCTTCTGTTGCGCAACGTCTTCCACTCGACGCCTGCGAAGGGCGCCCAGGCAGAATGTCTGTTCTGGTGTTTATTAAGCATATTAATATTGTATTTAGTTGCTCGACACCATCGAGGGAGATGTGCAAAATGGAGGCTACATCATCGACTGGCATGCATGTGACCTGTTTCCCAAGAGCTGGATCGACCTTGTCGTAGTCCTGCGCGTGGACTCGACGACGCTCTACGACCGTCTTTCGGCCAGGTAAGGTCCCAGAACGCCGCCCCCTATCCGTTTCTTCCTTTTTTCCCCCTGGCTGCCCGGGAGGCCTTTAAAACCATCCGTCCATGAGGATTGAAACCAAAGAAGAAGGAGCCTCATGACTAATCTCGCCCTACGTACGTAGAAAGTATCCCGAGGCCAAACTTCAGGAAAACCTAGACTCGGAAATCATGGAGGTTCTACTCCAGGAGGCGCGTGAGGCTTTCGACGAAGAAATTGTTGTTGAGTTGACGAGCAACACATCAGATGAGATGGAAGGCAATCTATCGAGAATCGAGGCGTGGCTTGAGCAGTGGAAGAAGGATCACTCGTCATAGGGAAGGGACCAAAACGGATGATTGAAGTACGACACAGAGCTAGAACCCAGCAAGCTATGTCAACCTCTGCCAACCCGTCAATCAAATCAACCCAGGAGAGGAACTTGGTTCAGGCTCTTGCTTACCTACGTCGAAGCGAAACTTTGAGACTACTGTGTGGCGCATTATCTACGTTGCATATATGTATCTATTGAAGCGAACCCATAGTCTATGCAACAAAGCTGCATGCAGTCATCTGCTGCTGGGCTGCACATCACCCTGAACTTGCAATTCAAACATCATCACATTCTCAGTCAGTTCGCTTCGCTCTCGCCTGCCCACCATGTCTACACCGCCCACGGTGAACTTCATCACTGGCAACTCCAACAAGCTGCGCGAAGTCAAGGCAATTCTGGAGCCTGCCATCACTGTGCAGAGCCGGGCAGTTGACCTGGAGGAAGTACAGGGCACAGTAGAGGAGGTCACACTGGCCAAATGTCGCAAAGCGGCAGAGACGGTGAGTTACTTCATTTATCACGAGATTGAATATCTTGTGCGCTCATGGGGTGTGAATGTTGATTTGTTATCCTCACGGGGGTCCAGATCCAAGGCCCCGTCCTCGTTGAGGACACTTGCCTCTGCTTCAAGGCTCTCAACGACCTCCCTGGCCCTTACATGTAGGCGCTTTTCCAACCTGATAATATTGAGTAACTGACACACAGTCTCTCAGCAAGTGGTTCATGCAATCTATTGGCCACCAGGGTCTAAACAATCTCCTCGTTGCTTACGAGGACAAGTCTGCCGATGCCGTCTGCACCTTTGCCTATTCGCCCGGCCCCGGCCATGAGCCTGTCCTTTTCCAGGGGCGAACCAGAGTGAGTCATATCGCATGCTTGCAATGCTGCGCCATGGATGATATGCCAACGTTGGAAACAGGGCAAGATTGTCTCGCCTCGAGGCCCGGCCGACTTTGGTAGGTGTTTTGGTACTCCTTCGCATGGTTCTGATGCTAACTCTGTCAAGGATGGGATGCCATTTTCGAATATGATGGACAGACGTAAGTTCGACGTCGACGAACTGACTCTCCCTGCTGACAGCCGAAACAGCTACGCCGAGATGGACAAGGCCGCCAAGAACAAGATATCCCATCGCGGTCTGGCCCTTGCAAAGTTGCAAGACTGGTTCGCTCAGCAGCGAGTGGACTAGACGCTGTCGATATCAAGGTGACCGACCAGCGGGGTCCCGATCAACAGTGGTTCAGTTATCTCCAGTATCGGTTGCTGTTCTGTGCGGTATCGCTTTAGGACCATCGAGTCTGTGATTTGTTCCTTGGGTCAGCCTGACCTAAATCAGCTCACCGTACCCATGGCATACCTGAGAAGTTCAAATTCTCGATAACGGCGAAGGTACTTGGCGCCCCGACGATACGGTTTCAATGACTCGTCAGCCGACTTGTGTTTGAATGTCTGGCCGATAAGGCGAGAAAGTGCTGGTGGATCGCGAAACATGGGATCAAAGACCAATAAGTTGACAGGACCATGCTTCTGTCTCTCAAAGCCAACAATCGTCAATGAATGACCTGCAACCGTTCGAGTCTTAGCAGAGCAGGGACATAGGGAAGACTACGACCAAATCTACTTGCCAGCATGTTGGAAGTAAATGGGTGGCAGTGATGTGCATGTCACCTTGGATGGCTGGCTATGCGTTCCCTGCCTAAAATACTGCTCGACAGCCATCATCAGCTTGGCCTCGGACTTTCCTGGCTCAGGGTCCTTAAACCCCTGAGCGATGCAGCTGGCTCAATGTCAACCAGTCGTCCGAAGTAGACAGGCGTTTGCAGTCAACTTACGGTATCCCGAGGCTGACAAAGAGTGCCTGGGCCTGTAGACCTCAAAAGTTAGCGCAACCTTGGATCTCTGCGTGGGCACCTCACCTCTGGCGTGCCAATATACTTGCGAGTACCCTTGATGCCGCCAGTCTCCAGCCGGCCCTGCGAGTTGATGCCAAGATCCCAGGCCCTCTCGATGAATTCTTGGATCTCAAATATGGTCGGCAAGCGATCCTTAAATGCATCCTTGCCATACGCATTGTCGCCAATGATATACGAGACCATCATCTGAATGTTGCGATAGCCGCAGAAGCCCCCTAGATCATGGTGAGCACAAAGTGAATGTGACGGTTTTGGGGGTGGGGGGCACTCTACTACCTTCTTTCTTGAGCTTCGATACATGCTGAACAGCTGGGTTGCAAAGGTAGGCATATTCGGTTGACTTGCTCTGTCGAAGAAGTTGCTCTAGAACATATATGACCCCTTGAACGTGTCAGTGTGGTTCGGGTCCGATTCTAAGCAAACTCACCATCACTTTTAACTTCGCCGCCTTTGTAAAGGAGGGAAACGAGCCAATCTGGCATCTTCTGCTCGTGAGCATATTTTCCCAGCTCTGCTTTCTACGAGGAGTCAGTTATTTCATGTAGATTCTTGTTTCGTGATGGATGAATGTACACCGAGGCGCCTTTCTCCTTCTTTGCCTATTGGTTTGGCAGGAGGCATCGCTATAAGCTTGTTCCACTGCTCGATAGAGTCCATCTGTCGGTTCAAGGCAGGGTCACTGGCAGCACGGCTGCCAGATGCCGTAGCGGTAGCAGAAGTAGTAAGCGAGCTCTGAGATTCAATGGTGGCTTGGGTGTCTGAAGAGTCTGCGACTTGACGTTCTTCCTCCAGGTGAAGGTCGACATGATAATCCATCTCGGCGAGAGAGACAATCTCCCCACAGCTATCAATAGGACACTCGCCGTAACCATCATTCGGAGTCCGAAGACTGGGTGAAGGGAAATGTGGGCTGCCTTCCTCGGGGTGAAACGTCTCCATGTGCTGAGAAGCGGTCAGCATATTGATCAGTATTTTTACAACAGCACCAGAATGAACCTACCAGCAACATCTCGTACTCTCCGCTGCCAGCCTTCCCGCAAAAGGGGCATACCATGCTATTTTCCATGGCAGGCCAACCTCGGACGATGGTGATGGCGACGGCGAAAGGCAGGCAAGTGGGCGGAAGCTGGGGAAGGAGGGGGATCCGGGTGTGTATATACCTGATGAGAAGCAACAACAAGAAGAGAAAAAGATGAATGGAATGGGCCAATGTAACGGTGCAGATCAATGCAAACGTGTCAATACGGGCTGCTACTGACCAGACATTGAAATGGGCTGTTTCCGTTTAAGCAGGCCAGAAAGAGAATTGTTCAGGGCTCCCTGTTTGTCCCGGAGTGACTCTGTTGCATTACGCCTGGGGACGGGATGGAAACTATTGGACGAATAAAGGCGGTGCACACAAAGCAAAGACGGGATGGGGTATCCAGCACAATTCTCTGTTACTTCCCACAATGCAGCTGGAAAGAAGTTGCCGAATCCGACACGGGCCGGGGAAGTTGACGATGAGGTGCGTCGGACTGGGACCCCTGATCATCGCGATGGTCCATGCGGTGGTCGCAGTTACCGACTCGCCGCTCCCGCTGGCGTGCTGAGTGAGCCGAGCTAGGGCAATAGGGGTCTGGTCCGGCTGCGCAGATGCGCGCTTGTGCTATTTTCTCATGCCTGCCACAGTACGGATATGTTATCCACTATGTATGTACCTGTAGTCTGCGAGTTTAGGCGGCACCGTATCTTATCCGACGTACGACTATAACGTAGGTACCTAGGTAGGTAGTGATTGATAAGGGGTATACGCATGCTTGAGGACCACGGAGACTGTTGGGACGCTGAAACGAAGATATTGATACAAGCAATTTCTATGGCTAGACGGACAGGCAGACGCCTTCTACATGAGAATGCACTTGCCGCCCTCGACCGCCTCGCCCGGGTTTTGGGCCTTCTCGATCTCGGCGATCAACAGCTCAAAGGCCTTTCCTACGTTCTCGTTGTACCGCGCGCTTGCCTCCGTCCAGCCGCACTGAATCTTCTCTGCTACTCTCTTGCCCTCCTCGGCGGTGACCTGTCGCTGTTCGGGACGGAGGTCGCTCTTGTTTCCGACGATGACGATAGGGACCGACTCGGTACCCTGCGAGACACGGTTAGCCAGTTTATGTTTGCCGCGGATTTGAATCAGCTTACTAGGTGGTTCAGAATCTTCTCTCGAATTACTTGCACCATCTCAAAGGATGGCAAAGACGACACCGAGTAGACCAGCATGTAGCCATGGATGCCGATGAAGTGCTTCGAGTTCAGAATGCTGTATTCATCCTGCGTGTTGTCTTGTCGTCAGCCACGGCTACCCAAAGACCCCATGCCGAACCCAATGCAGCGCTTCTGGTGCTGCTCTTGTATTGCCTGCTGTGTTGTGGCGTCGTCGCCGCTACCGCCGTCGGCGGAGAGGGATGGAGGGGCAGGGAGAGGTGACGTACTTGGCCAGCCGTATCGACAATCTCAGTCGCAAATTCCTGGCCCTTATACCGGATGGTCTTGCTAAAGGTATTCTCGATGGTCGGGTAGTAGCTGTCGACAAAGTGGCCATCTACAAACTGGACTGCAAGCGACGACTTGCCTGTGCGCAAACGAAGAGAGATTAGCAAGATGTACGTCATTGACCCCAAGCCCAGCTCGGCCCAGCTCAGCCAACTATCAACTTTGACAGGATAAGAAGATTGAGGAGGAGAAAGAGAAATGGGGCGCAGACAATGGAGGAGATTACAGACCGACAGACCGACTGCCAACAATGGCCACCTTCCTGTTCTTTGGTGCCGGCATTTATTTGACTGAAAGGGTGTTGAGGGTAGAGAATGGTGGTGTAGGAAAGACTGAAGCCCTGCTGCGCTATCGCTTTCTCTCTGTAGGAAGAGAAGGAATGCAAATGCAGGTGCCTGTGTCCTAAAGGCTTGTGAAGAAGGGCTTAAAGGTCGTGGTAGTGGTGGTGGTGGTAGTGCTGCTGCTGCTGCTAATGCAGTAGCTAGCAGCTGCCGCTGCCATGCCCCCGTACTACCTAACCTAGTGAAGGGCGCTGTACTTTTAGGGGACAGGGAGGGGAACAGCACTAAGGGTTACAGGCTAAAGCCCCAGGTTGCATTACTGAAAGAGAGATATAATAACATATGCAGCAAGACTAAACAAACAAGTAATAGTACAACAAATTTGTAATAAAACAATGTGTTCTAACCTTGGTTGTGAGCTGTGCAGAAAAAATGGTGAGGGATGAGGGCGATCCAAACAACAAAAGGCGTCAGTAAGAGCAACTTCACAGCCTGACTGGCCTGGCCTGACTTGACACCTACAGGATGCAAGCACATTGCATGCATACACTCAAGTTACAGTCCAGCCTCACTTGCACCTCTCCACTTTGTGTGGAGGCACATGACATGAGCAAGTAGCTCGGTACCCCCTTAGCCAGAAATAGAACGAACACTGTACTGAGTAGGTGCCCAGGCACTGACTGATGTAAAGGTCCCAGTCTGGCTGCAGTGTCCATGTTGAGCCTTGCTCAAGGCATGTTTGTGTTCCACTGCCACAACTACATCTTTTGTCTTCCATCAGCTCTATTCGTACTGACTTTCGATTTGTCCAAAGATAGTCTAGAACACGCATTCCTCTCGGTGGCCTTGGATACCATGGCCCCAATCTCTATTGTCAAAACACCTAATACCAGTCTTGCCAGACCAGAATTCGTGCATTGAGTACCTACCCAATGACGGTTGCCAGCCCTTCCGGTCTTGCTACACTGTTGGTATATCTGCCTCAATATACTGGCTTTCGTCTAAACATAGAACCGCTAATATAGTCGCCTTTACCTGCTCAGCTTACTCGAAATGGGCTTCTCAGAGTTACCAATTGAGTACTATTCGCAAGCTAGTGTGCCGTCTCCAACCAGCGGCAGGCCCATCCATACCGGTCATGCTTCCTGAGACTAAAAGCTGACTGGTCGTACCGAAGTCGTGACCTTAATGCGCGACGTCGGATACCTGCATATTCGAGATGTCATCATCCGCTGTGTAGCTCCTTTGTCACTGAAGCATCTTGCTGCATATCTCACCAGAGAGCCTCGTGGTCCTACTATCCTCCCCCTTCCTTCATCATTGCCATTGTCGTTGTCGTCGTCGTTGTCGTGTCGTCATCATTGTAGTCATCGTCATAGTTGTCATCCCGACAGCCGGTGCCTCTGCCTGAGCTCGTTGACGAGATTTTGCAGGCTCGTCGTCAATTCGTCCGTGTCGAGTTTCTGATGCAATGCCATGAACACCTGGATCGAGTCAAGCAAGTATTTTGTACCCCTTCCCTGACTCTTTTCCTCAAGCCGTCGTCGCACTTGACCACCAAGCGATAGATAGCCTAGCAAGATGGCCAAATAGCCGTGGGCCACGGCAATCGATGTTTTCTCGACCGAGTCGGCCTGCGCAAACCAATTAGTCCCTCCCTTCACGTATTCTCATCTCTCCCTCAAGCTTACCGTGCCCGCCGATTCGCGATTCTCCAGATAAACGTCCATCAACTTGTCCAGGGGTGACCCATCCCATCCTTGCCAAGCATCCACCGAACGTCGAGTCGATGGGCAATGCTCACTGGTATTGATCATAACGCCCAGCAGCAGCATGAGAGTCTCATAGACGTCTTTGGAAAATGCCCCTTGGCGAACAGACTGTTGTAGAAGTTCAAATCCCACCACACATGCCCCAGCTAGCTCACGGAATAGCTCACCCCGACTGAACGCCCCTGCGGCCGCGGGGTTGTTGTTTGTGGTGTTCAGCGCCAGCTTCAACATCGTGGACTCGAAGTCCCCAAATTGCTGCAGGGGCCGGGCCATAGCCGCCGTCAAGATATCTGCGACGATGGGGAGGTAAAGCTTGGTCCATCGAGGGCCAGCATCCGACTCCATTGCCGCAATCGAGTAGCCTTCTAGGAGAGAAAGGGCAAGCCCACCATTTGTCCCTTCGATACCCTCCACTCGGCTTTGCTCCCAGCCATTCTCGGCAAAGGCAAACAACTGATCTGTCAGATCGGCAAGAATGTCCCGGGTTGCTCGGCTGTCGCCGTCCTTGCACAGCACCGAAACAGCTTTCAGAGCAACTGTTCGTGGCGACAGAACGGCAGGCGGCGACCCTTTCCATAGATCCAGCTGCTGTATTGTCGATTTTAGAGTCCCGAGAGATGATTGCGCATTCCTAGATAAGTTGGATTTGCGTTGGCCGGCGATGTCTACAATATCCTCGTCGAGTTCGAACAGCCTTGAAGCTAGTTGCGCGATGCCTTCTGACTGTAGCTGCGGGACGAGATGGGGGACGGAGTACGATGTGAAAAGGACAAGAAGAACAGACAGGAGAACGAAACCGCTCACCAAGTCCTCTTCTTGCCCAATGGCCTGGAACAAGGCATCCTTGGCGCCCTGGTCGCGGAATTGACGAACAAATGTTTTGTCCCGCAGTTTGCTCGCCAATTCCAGCAGGGCGTTGCGTCTTGAACGCGATGATGGAGACATGAGTGCTTGTGGCGTGCCGACTCTGTCGAGTAGGTCGGCCATGCTGTCAGCGAAACGGTGATTAGCGCCAGCCTGCCTCAACGCATGTATATCAATGATACCGCCGCCTTTGGAGGAGCTTTCTTCCTCTGCATCTTCCTCCTCCTCGAACGCAAATGAGGCCAGCTTTGACATGGCTGGAGCCGGACTCATGCCGCGTTGAGTACCATCAATGCCCATTTGGCTGCCGAGGCTGTCTCCTCCTGACTCGTCTGCCTTCAATGTTCTCTGTTGGCCGTAGGTCGACCTCAGCTTCCTGGTGCTTGATAACACCTTGGGCCGCACTGAAGGCTTCGGTGTCGTATCCATGGGCTTAACTGGGGTAGAGGGCGATGCTCCTTTCCCCACCAATCCAGCAAAAGACAATCCCGAGTCGTCAGATGCATCCGAGTCAGATTCATAACTCCCTTCTGTTTGCGCCGCCAACTGATCGATCAGACGGACACGCCTCGGCTCGTGTGATTTCTTCGGCGTTGAGATGGATGTGTCCGTGACAGATGTGCTCGGTTTCATTGGCACAATCGTCGGTCGGGAGTTTGAAGCTCGTGGAAGAGCTTGGCGTATTTGAAGATTCGTCTCTGTCTTATATGGAGCCTCGGTTGTGGCGCGAAGGCGTGGAGAGGTCATTCGTGCTTCAACCTGTTTCTGGATCTTGGCTCTCTCGGTCTCTCGCGTGGCAGCCTCCTCCTTGGTGGCACGCATAGAACTCGAATGGCCTAAGGCGAAGGGCGATTTGGCTCGGCGACTGTTTGAAGGCGCCCTCGCTAGCGGTGCGACGGAGGAAGGTTTGCTATCGACCTTGCGTTCGCGCTCGGCCTTATTCGTAGGCTGTATGGACACCTTCCTCTTCTTCGAATAGCCCGAACCAGGCTGGAAAGCGGCGACTTCAGCGGGCGACATATCGCGTCGAGGTTGGACAGGCTCGTCATCGGGCGGATCGTACAAATCGTAGAGGTGATCGGTAGATGCTGCCGAGGCTATAGTGGGTTGTGCGGTATCGGGGACGCGTCGCGAACCGTTTGACAAGTCGAGAAACGCGTGGATGGGCCGCTTTCGCGATGTTTTGCCGTAGGTTGTAGTCTTTTTGCGCGGCACGCTCGGCCCGTCTCTGGTGGCCATGGTGTATCGCAATCGAATACAGGCACGATTATGGCCAACTCCGCGCAAGTTTCTAACGGATGATTGTTGTCGATAACAAGATCGCGGTGACAGCCGGGGAATGAGCGCCCTGGAGCGAGGTTGAAGGGCGACGTGAGTGATCGCGGGCTTGAGAGAGTCGTGGCGGGACCAGGGCCACTGTTCTGATGGGCGTGGGATAGGTGTTCCTCTGAAAAGAGACAAGATGAGGAAGGCGTGGTGGGGTGTACAGTTGGTGTTGTTGGGTGGTACTTGGCACTGAAGGCAAGTTGGGAGGAGAGAGGCAGGTACTTCTAGATGAGGTACCGGGAGGAATGAACTTGCGATTCAGGTGCCTTAATACCAACCTACCTACCCAAAGTACGGATACCTAGGTAGTAAAAGCAGCCAGTATGAACAGACTCAGTCGCTGGTAAGCCCCGAAAGATCTTCCACTATGTTGCAGGGGGCCTTATGCCATCTAGAAGAACGTGCTTCGTCTAAAAGTCTGACCTGATTGATAACTGAGATTGTTCTTTTTGAGGATGGGAGATTGAAGGTTGCGGCTGGCAGATAAATCTGACTACTTCCTTACCTCCCTACCTAGACTGCCTACCTACCAAACCTAAGTAGGTAGATAGGGAGCAATAAACGTCCCTCCCTACCTTAAGGGCCGGAGACTAGTTGAACTACAGTCTGGGAACTCTGCACCTCACGGTAGATAGATATCTGGGTACTTAGGAGGCGTATTGCAGAACTGCTTGCAGGGTCAGAACAATCACGCTTTTCCGAGTCTCCTTAAATGCATACCTAGGCATCTTCTGTGTAGGTGGCATGGCCCCGCAGGCTACAGCACAGTGTGCGCCTAAGTCATCACCAGAATTTTTGTTGTATTGCATTACTTAGTACCTACCAGGTACCTACCTGATATGACAATGTCCCGGTTCGGTCTCCACATCCAAGAGAGACCCCACACGATCCTTATCTCTTCTCTCTTCTCATCTTTCTGCTGCAGGCCACAATCTCACTGACTAACCGACCTGCCTACCTTGTCTCTTCTGGTTACGGTTGTTCTCTTACCTACCTAATACTTCGTACCTCGAGCTACCTCACCTATTTTTGCCTACCTCCAGACTGCCTCTATCTTACCTTGCATTGCATTGGCTTGAGGTACCCTGGGCTCTCTCCGATCCTAGCACCGGTGGACGGCGAGCTCCATTGAGTCTCGTGACACTCTCTCGCTGAACCCTTTGGGCTTCCCGTGCATTTTATATCGCGCCATTGCGAACGTTCAACTGTGCAGAGGTACTTGCTCTTCCCCTCCAACTTAGGACCCCGAACCTTAGCTCTTCGATTGCCACACACGCAACATCTCCATCCCTCTCATTCCATGTCATACCTAAGGTAGCCCAAGACGCCCTGCACAATTCCTCTCGGCCACACCCCTGTAACCCCTCACACGGATCTCTTCGTTGTCCCGTCTCTTGTCAACTCCCACTATACACGCGTTTGTTGAATACTGCCGCCGAACGGTATCTAATCCAAGTCACAGCTAAACTACTTGAAAATGGCAAGTCAAGACTCCAAGCCCGCCAGCAACAGCGGCCCTACACAATGCGTCGGCCCTTTGTACCGCTCAGAGAGCCAGAAACCCACGGCAACCGTCTCAACTGAGGTCAACTCGGACAACGTTATTGTCCTGCCCCAGACGCCTCAGCTCATCGCCCTCCTCACGTAAGTGGCCCATTCCATGCTGTTTCCCGTTGCTTGCGTTACTATATTGTCCTCGACACTATGGTAGCTAGTTCCAAGTCGAGCTGACGACGTCTGGCGGACACTCGAGCTCGCCCTCCTCTCCGAGTTTCACAGTCAACTTACTTGTCTCGATGTAGCATCATTCGAGACAGAAATACGGAGCGTGGTGACTTCATCTTCTACTCCAACCGCATCATTCGCCTGCTCGTCGAGGAGGGTCTGAATCACTTGCCTACCGTTGAGCATGACGTGACTACGCCTATAGGCCGGACCTACTCTGGCCTCATGTTTCAGGGGAAAATCTGCGGTGTATCCATCATGCGCGCTGGCGAGGCCATGGAGCAAGGATTGCGGGACTGCTGCCGCTCCGTGAGGATTGGCAAAATCCTGATCCAGCGTGACGAGGAAACGGCTCAGCCTAAGCTCTTCTACGACAAGCTGCCCGAGGATATTGCCCAGCGCTGGGTGCTCCTCTTGGATCCGATGTTTGCCACCGGTGGCTCAGCCATCATGGCCGTGCAGGTTCTCAAGGCCAGGGGTGTTCCCGAGGACCGTATTCTGTTTTTGAATCTCATCGCCAGCCCCGAGGGTATCCAGAACTTCACTGCCAAGTTCCCCAAGCTCAGGGTTGTCACGGCATTTGTTGACCAGGTAAGCACCACAGCCTCGACTGCAGTATACGAGTTAAACTGACACCTCGGTAGGGCTTGGACGAGAAGAAGTGAGTCTGCATCTTGCGATGCTGTCGTGTCTTTGCTAATGGGCTGATACAGCTACATCATCCCCGGCCTCGGCGATTTCGGTGACAGGTTTTACACCGTCTAAGTGGACGCCGGCTGCCCAGGGATCGTTCGTTATATGCGCCTGGGACTCGGATATTCTCGATGCTCAGTTTGTTCGATTTCCCCGCGCTGCTGCCACTACCCGTCCACGACCCAGGCCTCCAACCCCGCCTCATAACCGATTCATGATGTCTGCCAAAAGGGATGTTTGGTCATCTGGTCATCTAGTATTCGTCATCGTCCACATCAATGCCCTCGCCTCCGTATCTCCGGTCGTCTTCGTCGTCGTCGTTTACTGGTCGGCTAGGTGGTGCGCGACGGGCGTTGGAGATTTTGTTCTGGCTTCCACCGATGGGCCCTGCTTCTTTTGCAACGGCGTCTTCACTAGGTCAGCTCTATGCGACATGATGGCCTCGGTGCGGATGTCCTCTGGAGAATAAGGACTCACCTGCTGCATCTACCCACTCGCCATACACGTCTACAGCAGCCGAGAGATCTAGATGATTTAGCATAACGCGGCAAGTGCAATAGAAAGCGTGAGAGCTCACAGTTAATGCTGCACTGGAACATTTGGCCGCATACTCTGCAGTCCAGCGAACCGACACCCGCTTTCTTATCCAGCTTTACAGCAACGGAGTCTTCGTGATTGCAGAAGAGGCATGTGAACTTGGAAGGAAGAGGGTCTTTCTGTAGCATTTTGTTAGTAGCTGGACCTATTGTTGTGTGGCGTGATCTGCCGTGTCGCCTCCGATGGTCAAGATGCGCAAGCCTGGTAAAAGAAACCGTACCTTCTTGGGACCCTGAGGCTTGCTTGAACTTTTGCGCTTGCCCATGGTGGTATCTGGCGTTCCAATTCAGTAATGTGCGTAGCCGGCGCGTGGAAGATATTATTGCAAAGCAGTCAGAGAGTCGGCAACAACCAAGCCGTTATGCGCTGGCGCCAGCGCGGGTTGGCAAGGTAGGTTCGAGGCAGATCTAGCTAGGTAGGCGAAAAGGGAAGAATCAAGCGCTGGGTAAAATATTGATGGTGGTTTAGACAGTGAAGTAAGGTAAGGTATGCAAATGCGACGAATGGGATGGGTTGCGCAACGTAAGGCGACGGGGGTTTGCAAAGGAGCACTGTACTCTTAGGTAGGTCGGCGGACTTGATTGTGTTGACAAAACCTGGAAGCCTCGTCTCCCGCGACAGATAAGCCAGCCTTATCGGACGGGGCAAGCGGGGTGAGTGGCTTACACTGCCACGGCTGCTGTTTCTGTGTTGAATAAGCACGCAATCGATAAGATGTCTCAGTTGGTGGGGTGCAAAGGTACAACTGCCAGCATTTCTCCTCTTGACTATTATTTGGTGATCTTTTCTGAGTCGATACTCTTTAACCTACCAGATTTTCCATATAATAAGACTGTTTTAGTTTCCTCCCCTATCCAGGCATGAGGCTTATGGGTTTTGTAAAAGCACTCCGTCGAGACAGGAATCCGGTATAGGCCATGGAAGTTGAAGGTAGGGATACTTAGTACTTGGGCGTTGTCATTTGCATCTTCAGGTACCGGATACCAAATGCCTTCAGTATAATCCGACTTGCGAGGCGTAAGACTTAACGCCGCGGCGCACTGGACTGAGGAAGCAGACAGTCTGGTTCCTGTGCGAGTGTGACAAGCTGTAAGACGAGGGCTTGCTGTGGTCGAGATTGGCATAATCGTACATCACAGCCGAGGCGGGAAGCTAAGCTGGCGGGGTCTCTCTATGTTCGGTAGTGTCTCCACGGGTGTCTCGGTCCTTATCTTGGGTTCGAGTTTATCATCGTCCCTCCTGACGGACAGTCCCGCAACGCCGTCGGATCACAGCAGGCTGCCCCTGACCCTTGGAAGTTGTCCATGCCTAACAGTTGATGCTTGTCACTTACCTACCTACCTACGTAATGAGAGAGATAAGCCGGGTGATGCCAATACAGTTTGCCTCAAGTCAAGCACGGACGGATGAATAGAACTGCGAGAGCTTCTATCTCAAGATGTCGTTTTTGACGGCGCGAATGCGGGTTGGGTTGGAACCTAGGTACGTAGGTACCTAAATGGGTGGCCAATCCACCCACCTAGGGAGGTAGGCAAGCGGAGTGCGTGTACCTGCAAAGCACCCCCCAGTCCCCATTTCACTGTCCTGCCCCAGCCTAGCTGCTCTCCCCTCTCTCCGTGCTCATGTGAGGCGCCCCATGTATCTTCCCACCTCCTTTTCATGAGAAGTTACCATTGCCTATGCCAACTCTGGTCAATATCAGGCGCACGCGCGGCGCCTTCCGACAGGTCATGGGATCTCGCTCGGGGCGTCGACCGTCTGCGCTTCTTGCATCTCTACCGCCCTTCATGCTCTTTACTACATAGTTGCCATCGTTTGCATCCGATAAAGCCATCAACCATCCTTGACCGGCAGTGGACCAGCCATCGGTGGTCACCGACTTGTATTGTGTCGTCTCCCCTCGTGCCTCTTACGCTGTTCGCTTTCCCTTGACGCTTGTCGTCCTTGTTCTGCCTTACTTAGACTCGCCTCCGGCCTCACGTTTTTGTCTCACTTTCTCCTCATCTTCTCCCTCCCATCTCTCTTCCTCCTATTTTTCTCAATCACAGATCTTGTCCACCGTTCGATCTTGTCCCCCAATTCCATACGTCAAGCCGTTGGAAGGACACGGGAACCGGAGAACATCTCGTCGCACCCACCGAACCCCCTTGGTCATCCTCGAGCCTTCAATCCATCCGTGTTGTTGTGTTGTAGAGTGACATTTGGAACTTGATCGTCATGAGCGGCCAAGCATCCAATGATGGCTCTCTGGCCGAGGTTCTAAGCTCCCTGAAACTCATCCAGCAGACACAGTCCGACCTAGTGGCTGCTGTCGACTCATTGAACCATCGGTACCGGGAGCTGGCTGGTGATGCCGATGTCGCCGCACTTGGCCCCAGTCCGTCCCTAGGCGGGGTTCCCGAGAAATCCCTGGCCCCCGGCCCTTCTGATGTCGATGCTGTTGGTGACTCGGCTCCAAGCTCCACGTCCGACTTGACGCTGCAGGCTCCCGCTGTGCCCTCTTCGCCCAGTCAGCGATCTGGTCTTACCTCACGTATCATTCTCACGTATGTTGGCCGTCCCTTCATCTTGTGGGCCCGGAAATCATCCTGCCTCTGACACTTTTGAACCAGTACATACCCGAAGCAGATTGGCATCAACCCGCTTCCTATGAGATGGGGCGAGTCGGACCCTCATACCCGTGGCCCAGTTGTAGTCTCCCGATCCTCGACCACAATTGGGAAACGCAATGGTCCGTTGACCTGGAGAGCCCCCCCCTTTTGGTTGCATGTTGATTGCAGGTCTAGCTAACTTTGTCGTCATTTTCTATCCGTAGCCGTCGGAGGTGAGTGATATACCCCGGTCCGCTTGGCTACTTGAGCTAACACTTTGGACCCAGCACAGTAAGTATGCATGGAGTAGATGGCTGCCTCGCCGTGGAAACAGGAGAAGCTTTTACCACACGAGCTTTCCAGCTAACCATGTGCAGCGGTGGCTCTTATTCCATCTACTATGCCCTGGCCGTTGCTAGCAAGCAACTCAACCTAGAACACAGGTCAGTCAGTCCATGTCGAGCCCATTTCTGACTGCTGTGCAAAACTCACCCGTTCCAGACCCGACTTCACCAACACGGAGCCTGCAGCTAACATCGGCCCCTTCCCTCAATGGGGAGATCCAAAGAAGATCGTGGCCATGGATCCATGGGGTCACCTGGCTCCTTGGCTCTTCAAAGACACTATTGAGAAGCAAAACGGTAAGGAAAGATTGGGCTGGTCCCGTTTCTTTCTCATCAAGTTCCTGTACTAATCCATAATACTAGTTGACATTCGCCCGACAATTGCCATCACGAAGGCACACATGAAGGTATGGGCTCGAATGTAACCAGGTTTTCCTATGGCTAACACATACCCTAGCTTCCTGAACTAGAGGAGAGTGTCAAGAGCGGGCGACTGTGAGTTCAAGGCTCTGACTATCACAAGTTCGTCTGATCCCTAACTCGGAACCAGTGTCCCCGACGGCAAGGTCTGCCTCAACAAGTTCGGAGAGCTTGCCGTGACTAAGTTCGCCGTTGAGCCGGTATGCGGACTTCCCCGGCAGATTTGGATGTGAGATTAACTGACAATGATCTTTCAGGTCTGGTATCTTCCTGGCGTAGCTGAGAGATTTGGCATCGGTAACTTTAGGCCTATCCACATGAATATGGAACGACCACTGACTGGGGATAGACGAGGGCGCCCTGAGGCGATCTCTCTTCGAGCATACCGGCGGCAGCTATCCTGAGGTCAGTGGACATTTCAAACAATGATACTTCGAGCTCCTTACTGACGGGCGGTAATAGCTCATCACCAGGAATGATATCAAAGTTTTTCTACCACCCATCGGTGAGTGCCTCTGAGCCACCCGCTACTGTCTCGAGTAGAGCAAGGAGATGGACTGATCGTCGATGCCGGATAGGTGGGCTTACTGTATACTGCTTCGGCGACCCGGCCAAGATGTCCGATGAGTCGGTGCGGCTGGCGCTGCGCATCCACGATGAGGTTCGTGATTCGTTTACTGCGATTGAGACATATTCTCACTGTTTTAACAGTGCAACGGTAGCGATGTCTTTGGTTCCGACATCTGCACATGCCGTCCTTATCTCATCTTTGGGATTGAGGAAGCGGTCAAAGAGGCTCAGAACGGCGGCAGCGGTGTAGTCATCTACTTTCGCAAGGAGGGCAGAGCCCTCGGCGAAGTCACCAAGGTGAGAGCAGTCCCTGGGCCAATTCTTGCATATCTGTGTTGCTGACCTTATTTTAGTACCGTACGTCAGACATAATGTCTACTGTCCTTCTTCACCGGTCTCTTGCAGAAGACACAAGATGTCGAAACTGTGATGACTTATGGTGGTCTTACTAACTGGCGATGCAGTCGTGTACAATGCCCGCAAGCGGGGTGAAGACCGAGCGTCCGACTACTTCAAGAGAACAGAAAACATAGCTGGAGTGAAGGACATGCGTTTCCAGGCGCTGATGCCTGATATCTTGCACTGGCTCGGAATTCGCAAGATTGACAGGATGCTAAGCATGAGCAAGTGAGTGGTCGTCCTTCAACTGCGAAGCTGAAGCCGCTGACGAACACGCCATCAGTATGAAACACGATGCTATCGTAGGACAAGGGTAATTATCTCTGTCTAGCATTAGCCCGGGCCGTTATTAACAGGTCGACAGAATCCCTATACACGAACGCGTCGAGCTGCCCGAAGAACTGATCCCGGCAGACTCTCGGGTCGAGATCGATGCAAAGATCACCGCCGGTATGCGAGCATGCAAAAACCATGGCCCCACTGTCAGATACTGACTCCATGAGAAAGGTTACTTCACTGCCGGGAAGCGCATGACGGAGGAAGAGCTGAGGGCTGTACAGGGCAGAATGTGGGAAGAGTAAGTTCCTCTCTTTTCTCGTTTTATTGTCTTCGTCTCGGCGGGATGGGTGCAGAAGGTGTCTGACAACGCTGACACTTACAGTCTTGATCACTGAATCTGTATCATCTTTCCGGAGGAGTAAACAGCCGGCCGGTTTGTCAACACAGCCAAAGGGACGTAAGATGAACTATTAGTCGGGCATCAGGTTGACGGTACTTCTTACATGCGATTATGACAACCCAATGTAAGACGCCTGCGTCATCGCCGGTTTCCGGATAGATGGGTCGATGAAAGAGACGGATAAGGCCTGCAGGTGGCTGCTGGCTATGTTGGAGGTACTGCAGCTCAAGTGTGCGCGTATTGGCAAGTAGGGAGTGAGTGCGGCGTAGCACACAAATCACGACCGACGAGAAGTAAGTTGATAGGAGCGAGCAGGTTACCGTTGGGGGTCAGTCCAACAACCTGCGGACGCAACCAGGCATACATGCAGCAACACCAATAGACGCGTCGCCGCGGGAATCCGATAGCTTCCAAGACAAACATGATGAGCGATGATTTCTGCACCACTTGTTTGCGAAGAAAACCAGGCCGGGCTAGACCTGACCATGTGTGTGCAGGCTGACTAGGGTGGGCGTCGCGATGCAGATTTCCATATGAGGACACACTCCCACACTCTAGAGCCATCGTGCCCGCAACCAATGCCAATGCCCTTCGTTGACCGGTCCAGCGCTGATACGCGGGCGGTCGGCCATAAATGGCCTTGGAATGCTTGGGAATTGACGGGAATTGACGGGGAACTGGTGGACGAGGGTGACGAGGTGGTTGGCATCCCCACAGCAGCTGCATGCGTGACGCCGGCCATGCATGGACTTTTGCGTATAAATGCCCAAACAGAAGCTCACCGACCCATACACGACCAGACACATAGTTGGGAGCGGTTCTCCACCAGGCACCGGCCATGTGGCCCAATGATGGCACGCTGGGACTTGTCAGCGGGAAACCGTCGACCAGGCTCGGCCCCTCCCCAGGAACCGACATTCCCGCCGGGTAGCCGGACTTGATGGCTTGTTGATAATGTGCATAGTGCCCGTCAAAGGGAGGAGGGTGTTAAAGTGAACAATCATGATTTTCCATCGTCTCGAAGTAGCAGTTATTGCAAGTTTGCAAAGACGATCGCAGCAGAAAGATCGGCAAACCGTGATCCAACCGTCACACAGACCGACCACCTAGGCAGGCAAACAAAGGCCTACTACACCTGGACACTATACACGGATACACCCAGGTACATTCCCGATACCGATATCATGGCTGCCGTTCCCCGGGACCTTCGAGACGCGGATGGCGTGCGGAGGAGAGAGTCATCGCCGCGGCCTGATCGCCGACGGCGGCCAAGACTATTGAGAGCTAGCGCGACTGAGCCGACCATCACGACAACGTCCAATGCCAGCCGCGGCGCTATATCGAGCCCGCAACCGTCCCAGAGAGCGACCGAACTGCTCAATCGGGTGGCCGTCTACTCGGGGCACCCTCCCGAATACTCACCGACCTCGGGCGCCGCACCGCCAATGGCCTCGCTCAGCGTCGAAGATGTAACTGTTCCAGCAACGAACCGTTCACAGGGTCATCGAGAGCACCATCCTTGTTCGTGTACTTCTACTACTTCCTCACTGGTGTTTTTTTTTTTAACTAACAACAAGCGTCCAGATTCAAACGGCTACTTCAGCTTTCCCAATTTTGATGCTTGGGACGGAGAGCGGCGCAGTGACGACAAAGAGGAGGATGCCTGAATTGTATCGGCTCGAAGGAGGACGATGCGAGGAGTCATCCCGACGAGCATGGAGGCATAATCGAAGGGGGCGACGTAACAGAGCCGCCAAAGAGGCTATGCTACCTATCCAGCACGCCAACGCGGACAAGGTCAAGTTGCGCGTCAGAGAACGAAAATGCTCCGTCATATGAATGAGTGCTGGTCAGCACCGAGCAAAGTGGGCTCGATACAGGGACAGCACCGACCGGAAACACAGTACAAAGGGTTGCTTTTAGAAACCCATTCTCGGGCAGCCTGAGAATATGGGTTATGCGGGATTGGCGTTGACTCGGGATGACTAGGTAAATTGTGGACGGCACGCATATCACCATGAAAGGTGAATACTCCGATCAGGAAGAGCGTGGGAAATTAAGTCTTCATCCGGCCTATGATAGACTATTATGGCCGTGTACGTATTCGGAATGGGATACCCGTTTGTAACCTTGAAAGAATTCCGAGATACATATAAATTATTATGTAAAATGTCAGACGAGGCCAATCGAGGTGGCAAAATGAAATGCTGGCTGGCAAAAAGTCATCGTGAACAACGACGTGACTAGACCATGCTTTGGGCGGCGAAGGAGGGGGATGACATACCTCCTGTGACAAGGTGCGACAGGGCTCAATTTGACCCACCCACCCCGCCACAAGCCACACGAAGGCGCTGCTGGTTTGGTAAAATTCCTCTTTAGCCATGAGCCTTTGGATCACGTGATGTACTGTGCTGAAAGGGGAGTCCGGATAAAGGATTACTGTATCACTGCGGGACTTCTTCGGAGCGTTGGGGCAGGGGCTGGCACAGTGCCAAAGTCACTAGCGCGTATTACATAATTTATAATTTGACACGGGGCACACTCGCTAAGAATTTCGAGCCACACAAGACTGCGACTTGAATTTTATCACCAGAGCCGAAACTACCTCGCCTCCAATTCTTCTCACTACTCAACGTTCATCCGCCAGACAATTAACAGCCACCCAAAATGGCTGTTGGAAAGTAAGCAGACGGCCGCCCTGAATCGAATTGACGACGATACGAAAAACGCAGGCGTTTGCGCGTGCTGTCGTTGTCTGTCTACCGCCATCTTCAGTCGCTGACAAGCCGTTCTCTTCCGCAGGAACAAGAGATTGTCCAAGGGCAAGAAGGGTCTCAAGAAGAAGACCGTGGACCCCTTCACCCGCAAGGACTGGTACCAGATCAAGGTAGGTCTCAACTCGCCGCGTAACTGCGGGCTCGAGGCATCTGTCTATGTTCTCAAATCACTAATTGCTTTTCTCCTACAGGCACCTGCCCCCTTCAACGTTCGCGAGTGAGTTTCTCCTGCCGCCCGCGCGAATCCGGATCCGAAACACGTGTCGACGACAAATGTGCGAGAGGGCGATGGATGATGGATGACCTTGGGAATGTGGGTTGCTGACAGCGTGCGTCTTCTAGTGTCGGCAAGACCCTGGTCAACAGAACCACCGGTCTCAAGAACGCCAACGATGCCTTGAAGGGCCGTATCTTGGAGGTCTCTCTGGCGGATCTCCAGAAGGACGAGGACCACGCTTTCCGCAAGGTCAAGCTCCGCGTCGACGAGGTCCAGGGCAAGAACTGCCTGACCAACTTCCACGGCCTCGACTTCACCTCCGACAAGCTCCGCTCGCTCGTTCGCAAGTGGCAGACTCTCATTGAGGCCAACGTCACCGTCAAGACCACCGACGACTACCTCCTCCGCCTCTTCGCCATTGCTTTCACCAAGCGCCGCCCCAACCAGATCAAGAAGACGACATACGCCGCCTCTTCGCAAATCCGTGCCATTCGCCGCAAGATGACCGAGATCATCCAGCGCGAGGCCTCCACCTGCACCCTCACTCAGCTTACCTCCAAGCTCATCCCCGAGGTCATTGGCCGTGAGATTGAGAAGTCCACCCAGGGCATCTACCCCCTGCAGAACGTATGTTCCGCCTATTTGTCATGAAGTCGAGCCTGTCCACATGCTAATTGCTCGTCACAGGTCCACATCCGCAAGGTCAAGCTCCTCAAGCAGCCTAAGTTCGACCTTGGTGCCCTGATGGGTCTCCACGGCGAGTCCGGCACCGACGACCAGGGACAGAAGGTCGAGCGGGAGTTCAAGGAGCGCGTTCTCGAGGACGTTTAAGGATTGAGGCCCTAACAAGAGGATGCTTCGGCAGAAGGGGGACTCTGGCTCTACCGGCCGGAAAACAAATTCGGCATTGTTTTAGGTCGTTGCACATGGCGTAGCATTAAGGCGGCTGCGGGTCTAGGTTACCTCAAAATGGTAAATGGTCAATTCTTCAAGACACTGTGCCGGGTGTGTACGCAGCCTCGCTTCCGAATCATGATGGCAAGACACGGGGTTTCGGGATCCGACTGGAAGGAATATAAAAAAGGCGTCATGTGTGTGTGTGTGGAATGGACGGATTCGTTTGGTTTTTCAATTGCGTTCCGCCGTCGACCCAAGGACAGGTTCTTGCAGTAACAATGCAACTTGGTTCCCGAAACTCGGAAGTGGTTGTTCATCCAGTGACTCCCTAGACCTAGATATATCCCAGTGCCATGATTGTTCCTTCGCCTTCAATCGGCCCTCATTGCGCTCTAATCCAAGCGGCTAGGCGTGTGCACAGTTCCTTTCCGCCTCATGGTCTACTACGTTGATATAGTTGAAGGTGGGGTGTAGTACATTCTAGTGTGCTGTCCGCTTTTTGCGATGAATTTAAGAGTGTACCAAGGCCGAGAGTCCCCCGCTTGTCCTTTGTCCATGAAGTATTTCTCTCATGGCTTGCGCCCGGACATCACCCATGAAGTCTACGTCTACGCTACCGCATCCCAGATGGCCATATGATACTAACGAACCTTGCCCCTATAGGACCTGCTCGGGCTATACATAGTCTGGTCTACTCCTGCTCCTTCAAAAACTCAACCACGGCTGCAAATAGGAGTAAGCTTGCAGACCTGGTACGCGGCGACGCATATTGTCTTACCCTGGCGAAACTCCTCCGGTTTCTCTGAGATACACCAATGGCCCGCGTCAAGATCCGCCATTCGGAACTTGGGAAAGAATTGCCCAATGATGGGCAGAACGTCATCGGGAACATATTTGCTCTTGGTTCCTCGGACGAATAGGGCAGGCTTTTCAAACCGTACTTTCGTCGGATCCTTGTACGGGAAGTCGCCCATGTGGTTCAAAGACCGACTGATGATATCCAGGGGCACGCGAAATTTTTGTTCCGGTTTGTCGGGCTGTGGACGATGCAGGTTTCCGAGGAGAAACTGGCGAATAGGAAGCGACTAGTGAACATGATGGTGACGTTAACTGGGCTAGCCCGCGATCGGGGTGATTCGAGGCAGCCTTACGCTCTCATATTCCTTGAGAATCTGGTCCGCCTGAGCCTGCCTGGTGATGCCGGCAGCTTCGATTCTTTTCAGACCTTGGATGTATTTGCTAAACGAGCTCTCCAGGATGGCGTCCACCGGCGCGTTGTCAACCGCTACGATGTTCTGCACAAGATCGGGCGATTTCAACGCGAGGGTCATGGCTGTTTTGGCTCCCCTTGGACGTCGATATCTTTAAGCATCCACCCGACTCGACGAAACTGCGTCACAAGGTGGGGGGGGGCTTTACTCACATCGAATGCCCAATGACGGTTGGCTGCTCCAAGCCATGCTGGTCGATGAAGCCAGCAACATCGTCCGCCATGTGGACATAGTCATGTTGTCCGTCATGGGGCGATTCGCCATGGTTGCGAAGGTCCTGTTCAACTTGTCAACAAAACGTTCACGTACCCCGAGTCTTTTCCTTCTTCGTGGGCAAGATTACCAACGCGTAGACTGGGCGGCCCAGGTCACGAGCAAGAACTCTACACATCAGTCAACAGCCATCTCACGACGCAGTCTGGTTTTCTTGAACTTGCTTGCTGATGCTTCTGTTGTTTTTCTTCGAGCCGAATAGCCCATGAAGGAAGATAATGGGACTCGTAGAAGTCCCGGCCGGTTGCTTACTAGGCTCGTGCAGGTCGTAGGAGAGCACAAGCTTATTTTGACTAGACAAGCGCCGGGCGAAATTACAGAGGCGGGGAATGCTCCTCTGTATAGATACCTGCGGCCTAAGTAGCCCGAACATGACGCAGGTCGACAGTTTTGTTACCATGGGAAAATTTCGGGATGGGTAGACTCGCGCGGTCAGCTATAAGCACCGGATCGAGGAAGGCGTGGTGGCTTTTGTCAACAATCAGATTAGACAAGCGCTGTGTGACAACAAGGACGTGTGCTGTTGAGTTTTACATCATTTGCTCCAGTTACTAGCCTAGGTATTGGACATTGCTGTCAAGTTTTGAGCGGCAAGCGGGTATTTCTGGTGATGTTCTGCCTGTTATGACCCACCCGCACAACGGCTGTGCGCCTGCTAGACCCGATCCGCGCTAGCCTCTCCAGTGTCTGCCGTGATGGATGACATAAGCTTGCTAGTCAAGCCATCACTAAATCCAAGGTTGACAATATCTCCAGTACAGAGCCAAGATGTTTCCGACCCTTAAGCCCGAAAACCTCCACCTCCAAGTGATCAGCGGGCCAACATCCACGTCCGAACTCCTTACTGTCAGCAAGGGGACAGCTCCAATGCTGACTTTGTGACATGGCCAATTGCGCCGGGGACTACCAACCGCGTTCTCTTAGAGCAACCCGCGGCATCGCGTCGCGGCTATCGCACTTCCCCTTGGACTTGCCACTCCACATACGGCCAGCCAAAGTTCAGAAGCCACCCTGACTTGACAATTTGATACGAATTTCCGGCGCACTACTCGGTCGTCGAAATGTCGGAACTTAGTCGTCTATCCGATCGCCGGAATAAGCAGCTGTCGCACCGCCGGTCCCGTTTGCTTATTCTGCACCAAGTAAGCGGGATACATGTGATTGACCATGCGAACAAAAAAAAAAGCTGCCCAAGACAGCGAGCGGCAAACCCTCTCGATTTACAGCAACAGATACTGATCCCCATCATATCGACCTCGAATCTCAGGTCCGTTGCTACCACTAGCTCGCTAAGCCTCGCCAATACTGGCCACGGGCGCCCTGAACTGCAGCAAGGGCCCCGATGGTGCCGAGCCTGTAGGAGAGATATGCATTATGATTGACTGTCCGGACACAACATGTAACTTCCTGCACGATGCTGGTGCGTTCTTGGTTCTGTCGGATCACAGCTCCTCCTCGACCCAGTACCTTGTCCAAAGTAAGTATTATGTGTATAAGTCATAACCTGAACCGGACTCTGGGTTTGTAGGTGTCAGTTTCGCTGGCTGTGATTATTGTCACGGTGCCTCCTCATGACGGGGAACCGGCTCCAGGGACCAAAAGGCATGGCACACCGGAGACGACCATCCAGGGCCGTTCGTTAGGTGGCGGTCCGACGCGAAAAGGTGCAGCCATTAATTCGTGTTCGTGTCTCGTCTGACAGTGGTGCTTCCTCGGCGAGGAGGGAATGGGGGCTCGCATTCAACAGAAAGTCCCCTTCTTCTTCTTTGTGGAATGCGCCATCGTGTTTACACGTGGTCTCGCTCTTGTAGGAAAAGGAACAGCCTGACACTGCAAAGAATGTGCGAAAGAGAGTGGGGGTGAGATCTTCATATCTATGAAGACACACTACTTCCCTGCGCGGGAAAACACGGATAGGCTTCCTGTAAAAAGCCTACGACGCCGCGACGGGTTTTGGCTTGTTTGGACCCTCTTCCATCTGCACAGGCCCTGGATTGGAAAGTACAATGGCAAAACCTAGCCACGATTTCCGTCATTTACATGAAAATAAGTACATTTTCAAATGGTGTTATCGCTTGGTTTCGATGGCCCTGAAAAGCGATTCAAGGTTCACCATAGCTGCAGAGACAGTATTTGCATGTCGTTCCTCGTTCGGGAGGTTTCAACCCTTCCCATGTACAACGCTGTAGCCAGGACGTGAAAAGCTGGGAAGCCCCAGTAGCTTTATCCTCCCTGGCCATAGATGGATTAAGTGTCTCAAAGGTCAAGCCAGCGCCAATACTGTAATGATTAAATCTTGTGAAAGCGAAAAGTACAGCAGGCTGAGAATAAACATAGCCCAACTGAACTCGTCCATACGCCCCCCATCACGGGAGGCGAACCTCCCTCCCTCAATCAATACTACACCGTTGGTTGTTGTTTGTCAGTTTTGCCGAAGTTGTTGATACAAGCTTTGTTGAGGACTTGACATTGGCAGGCTGCGGGTTTGAGCCACCGGGACGAACGCTGACGTTAGATACCGTGCGGTGCCCGGCCCCGGCTCCGGCCCCACCCAGTCCGGAATGTCCACAGCCACGGAAGCAAACCTCTATCAGCTTAGCAATGCCCTTGCCAGGAACTTACGTCTTTCATCGACCCTAGAAGTATTTCAACTGTTGCAGTCTTCGGGTGAGGGTTGTTCTATTCTAGAAGTCTGGTTGCGCGTAAACCAACGGGGAACAACCCTACAACACCAAAAAGATTCCGTATCATGGCACATTGCATTTCATTTGAATCCTCACCCCGTTCCTCGTTTCTACGCAGACCCAAAACCCCAGTTTGACGATGATCCAGACAAGTTCTTTTTCTAGAAGACAGCCAGCACTTCAAGGACCTCAGCCCTGGCCATATGAATTTCCCACCTCACAGCGATCATTGTGGTCCTGGGATGCCGGAAGTAATTGCTGGGTCGCCTGGCAGGACCATTCCTATCCCTCTGATTTTGTGAAAAGGGCGGTTGTGTACCAAGTTCGCGTTGACAGCCGCGTGCGATTCTGCTGTGGTATTCGTGCCCAAGCGCAGGGTTGGAGAAACCGCAAATGTTCCAAACTTGAATTAGAGACTAAAGGTGTCAGCAAGTAGCAATGTCAATATGCTTCCCATGTGGGCAACTGACAGTTCTCGGTCGAAACTGACAAGTCTTGTTCTTCCTGGCCCAAAGCTTGTGGCTGTGTTGTCTTGCTTCGGCACAGGCTCGACACAGGAACTTGAAGATGGCTACGACGTCCAGGATCTGGCTAGCGTGGCTCTCCGTTGTCCATCTCGCTCCCGTATGAGGTACGGCCACTATACTGACGCGTGCCATGCTTGTTGTCGTTCCGGGCGGAAACGGCGGGAAATGTCAAGTTGTTACTCTGATATCTTTATCGTGACATCTACCTGTTTCTGTAGTGTCCTACATGCCCCTCATGCTGCCATTCAAGAGAATGATCCGGAAGAGCAGCCCTGGAAACAACCCCCTGTATCTCTCTTACGCCCTCTTCTCCCAAGATATTCGCGACATCCCAATCGTGAAACAAATTTTCGTGCTGATGACTCTCATACGGCCAACAAGGCTCGTGATAACTGTGCGCATACTCAGAGGACCCCGCAATGGACGAGAGGCTGCTGGCTTGGAGGACAGAACTCGAGCTGGCCGCGTCTGCGTCCATCGCAGAGCCGTGATGCTGCGATATACTGCCGGAGCTCATCACGCCGAGCGGATCGCCCTCGGCAGAGTGAGCCGCTTCTGCAGCCGCTTGTGGTGAAATAGCCCCCTCGCGCGCCCACTCGTCAGAGATGGCCGCCAGACCTTCGCCAAGGATCTGCCGTTGAAAAGTCTCAAGATCCTGGCCGGGAGGGACGTTCCAGCTGATGGCGCCGCTGGCTGTCAGGACGTTATGAAGGATCTCGAGTCCGCGGGCCGTCACAAACTCCTGGTACGCCATGGCGCTCGCCATGAGGCTGGCGTCAATGTAGGCCGAGTCCGGCCGGGGATGGTCCGGGAAGAGGATGTCGAAGATGCCGTACCACTGTTCTTCCTCTGTATGTTGCCTCAGTGCCCTCTTACTGAGCTCACCTTGCTGTTTCTGGCTGATGCCAACGGGACGTGGATAGGTTCCCCTCTCGCAAGCCATCTCATTTGTGTGGTTGTCCCTCTTCGTCTCGTCCAAGAAGTTCTTGTAGCAGATGGGACAGTAGATAGGCATATAATGCCTCCTCTTCAAGTGCTGCTTGACGTCACGGATCCGGCTCAGCCTCTTCCCACAACAGCTCCCGTTGAGCCGGCGGTCCTTTTTATAGAACGGGCAAGCCAGAGTCATGTTGGCCTCGTCGGGTCGTTGCCGTTTCCGGGCCCAAGCATTTTCGATCTCGTCGTCATCGTCGTCATCGCCGTTCTTATCCTGCCCCACGCCTCGACCGGGCTGGTGTCTGCCTCGTTTCTTCGGCTGCCCGCTCTCGCGCGGGATAGTAGCTCCCGCAGTTCCACGGGCCGGCCCGGGGCTCCGCTCGTTCCAGGCATGAAAATTGTGGAGGGTCACACGCAGAACAAGATGCTTGATGCTAGACAGAACCGGATGGCCCGAATCCTCTGGCGGTTCGTCCAGGGTGTCCGCCACCCATGTCTGTACGGATTCCGTCGTCCCCGTCGCTGAGTCGTAGGCCCATTCCGAGTCCTCTAGGGACTCGTTACTCAGGGACGGCAGGCGTAGACCATGGCGTTCGCTGTCCGGTCCGGCTGCACGGCTCCGCTCTCTGTCCTGTGCATGTCCCGCCGCAGCGGACCGGACTACGCTTGGCAGTGAGTTCGAGGAGCCACCCATCGCAGAGCACGGCTCGGCAGGCCTTCCTTCGGGCAAGGTAGGCTCGTGGAGGCAGGAATCTTGATGAGCAACTGCCCTACTGTTTTTGTCAACTCTTGAGTAGGAGGATGCCTGCCCTACCAATAACTCGGGCTTTTCTGGAAGGAGTTTGCTCATATCCTGGGCGAGGATTTCCTGTGTTAACGAATCAACGACATCTTGGCGATTGGCTAGCTTAAGGTCCTCCTTGCGAACCCCTTCAACAGTAACCTTGGCGAGGGATTTCTTGTTAGGGACGGTGTCACGGTGTTCGGCTCTAGTACGAAGTTAGCGAATAGCGACGTCTTTCCTTTCCATCCATTACGCACCGTATATATCTGTCCAGCTGCAACCAAAGAGGCGAGATGATCGAGATCGTCGCCTTCTGTAGGAACAAGGGGTCTCGTCGGTCCAGCTCAACGATGTCGCCGCTCTTCCCAACCCTGAATTGCTGGTGAATACATGCCCTAACTGCATCTTCGAACGGCTCCCCGAACTTATGCCGGATCGTCCGGGAGACAAGAAGCTGTTTGGCCGCGACGAAATCAAGAACATCGACGTCGAGCTCGTCGTCACAGCCAGTTCGGAGGTCGAAGTGGTCCTTGCCAGCGCCATCGCGCCGTATCTCAGAAATACTATGGCCAAACGCCAGCTCCAACAGGCAGAGGCCGAGCCTACCGAGGGCAGGCCCTCGGGACAGGATGGACCACACTGTCGACGACGGCGGTCGAGGATTATTTGGTGCAGTGGAAGAGCCGAACCGATGACGAAAGAGGAGCGGCCTCCCAAATAACGGCTCATACGAAGTCATTGGATCGGCAGCGATGGCCCAGCTGTCCCAGGTCCACGAGTCATCGATCCAAGGGGTTGGTGACAGGTGAACGACGGCAAGGCTGAGTTGCAAAGCCAGCTCTATGCGGCGTTTCCAGTCGAGGTCGGCACCCTGCAGATGCATCCAGTCTTCCAAGGGCGAGATTGACGCGATGTCCTGCTCGGAAGCCAGGGAGTTGAATGAGCATGCCGAGTCCTGGTTCGGTGACTCTGTGCTGGGCTGGATAAAGAATTTGAGCGGCTGGGCATGGTTCGCCTTCATCGCTTGTCCCGACGAGAGACCCTCAGCGATCCCTGGGCATTCAAGATAAACGATGTGAGAGTCATAGCAGTGACATGTGAAGTCTCTCTTGAATGTATCAAAGGCGACTAGCGCGCTCCTTGAGACACCATCGAGGACGTCTATAATACCGGTTGCATTTGGCGGTTGGGATGCACGTGAGAGTAGAGTGTGACCGAATGACAGTCGAGAAGCCAAAAGTTCGTTTGTGTTGGAAACAACATCCAGCCGTTTCTGGAGCCGCGTCCTAGGATTTTTGGGGGGCCCTCTGGCCGAGCCTGAAGCCTTCCCTCTGATCTTGTCCAGTACCCCCTACATTCGAGTCAGCATGTGAGAAAACAGGGGCGTTGTCTAAGCAGCAGTTGAGCAGTCCACAGCATGCATCTTTTTACCTTTGCTCGACCGGCACTGACAAGCTCGGTTTTGAGAATTTGAAGCTGCTCAGTCAGAGTTTGGAGATCGTGAAGCACCTGGGCGGCAGTTTCTCTGCCGAGCTCGTTCTCCAAGCATGGCAACCAGGCGTTGTCGTCGTGGGATGAGGAGGAGGCCGAGGATGGAGAGAAGAGTAGAATCCGCTGTGCGGTCTGATCGAACAGTGTCCTTTCGTTGGCAATGCCCCGCGCCAGTCCGCGAGACTCACGATCAGGCTCTGCAATCTTGTACCTCTCGGCAGCCTCGGTGACTTGAGGAAACACGGCCAACACAGCGCGGACGGGGTCAAGGTCTGACATGTCAATTAATTTGATCTCCGAGCGAGACAACGTGCAAGGATACGTCGGTCGTCGTCGTTGAAGTTGTGGATCTGGAAAGGCGGATGAAATGAGGAAGGTGGAGGATGCGCAAAAGGCGCAGGAGAAGAAGTAGAGAACTCGGAGGCTCGGTGAGCATCGACGAGGCCATGATGACGACTTGTCACAGGTTATTGGATCAGGTCGAGCCGGGCATGATTGGAGAGCATGCGAGATCTACCCACCAGAAACAGGGCCATGGCGACGACACCCTCAGCCGGGCCAACGGCCTGCAGGTAACTTGACCAAACTTGATCGTAGAAAAAGGGTTGGCGAGCGCCTGTTGAAGTAGATAAAGTGCTCTCTCCAAATTAAGCTGGGTGCATGGAATGGTCTTTCTAGAATGGGTTAGCATTGTGGGATTAGCGACTTGAGTTGAGTATTGCGCTACCTAGTAAGCTTAGCTACCTATCTTACCGGGAATGTGGGAATGTACCTGTAGAAATAGGTAGTATCTATCCGTAGCTACTAGATAACTAGGTAGTTTGGATACTGAATACTAGGCACAGGATACTGGGTATCCTGGATTGAGCCCTTGTCAACCCCGCTGCTGATCCGACCTTCAGACTCGGAAACTACTTCACCATTTCATCTCACCATCACACCCTCAAATGCATCACCTCCCGCTCAAGCGCTTACGGCTTGCGTTACGCTAACAAAAGGCGTGATACCAGACTATCCGTTTACTGGTCGAAAATGTCAGTGTTGGCGTCAGTCTGTCAGATGACCGGCCTCCATCTCACACCCTATTCGGTCCGCTCTGCCAAACACAGGCCAGCAACGATGCGGCTCATGAGGCCGGCGCGGGGGTCTTGATCGGCGATTCGGGCTCGCTGGATTACCACTATCCACTACCGTTGGGGAGCCGCATCCGTATCTTTGCCAGGCTCTGAAAGACATTGACTGCACCAGGTCTTTCCACTCTACTCTGCAGCATTTCGGAAGACATCCACTCACGTCCGGCCTGGGCATCAAACCGAGAACCGAGAACATGCCCGCCGCCACAGACGACGACAGCAAGGCTCAAAGGCAACGCAGGAACCGGGCTCTCCGGGAGAGGGGTCCCATCGCCGCCGAGTTTGAAGACTGTCAGCAGTCGTTTGTCCGGCTGTCGGATGCCCTTCACCTCAGCCGAAACAGCTATCTGGTTGAGAAATGCTGGCGCAGGTTCAACCTGTGGGACGATGATAGTGGCGCGTCGTCGCGGACTCTTGACTATAACTTGAAGAGCTCGCCGTCGCTTGTGAAGCAGACGACGAGTCTTCTGCATGATCTAGGATGGACCTTGACCCATGGTAAGTGTGGATATATCTCCTTTTTCCTGGGTCCCTTCTTTGAGCAGTGTAGAGTTGCGTTGAAGTGGGAGGTCTCTAATCCCGGAGCAGCAATCATGGCCGTCCCGCTGGAAGAGCCCGAGGACGAGGAAACTGAAAGCGGCCTGGCATCGATCAAACCGTTCAACAACTGCGACACGGCACTTTTGTCTGTCGACGCCGACCTAGACAATGTCGACGCTGACGTGGACTACGGCACAGGCCCGTGGCTCCAGGAGGCGCTCGACATTGTCGACAACCTGGTGCACCTCTTGCCGGCTCTCCGAAAACCCTCCGAGATCTCAACGCCCGAGGATGCGACGCTTGACTTCCCCGGTTGCTGTCCGCTCCAATTGTACCAGGAAGTAGCCGACACCATGTTTCCGTCTGCCGATGCCGACTTCTTGAACCGTCTTGCTCGGACTCAGTGGCTCAACGGACTTAGTCTTTCGAGCGTGCATGAGAATTCGGATATGAAGCATAACGCCAACATCTCAGCTCCCACGTCGCAAGATCAGACGCTTCCACGCGGTTGGCCTTCACGCCGGGATACCCGGGAAGTCCAAGCATTCCATCTACTGGAATCCGACAGAATAAGCTCCACCATCCGCTCCTACGCCGAGACGGTACTGTCACGCAACACGATAACCGACCACCGCTCAACTACGTCCTTCGGCGCGTTGTCCCAAGCCCAGCCGGTGCGCCATCCTAATGTGCCGAGTCCTCCCGTGGAGCTTGACCAGCCCGGCGCTGGTCAGTTCGACTGTCCTTACTGTCATTGCGAACTGCCGCTCGCCGTCGGGACCAACATGAGCCACGACGACTGGGCTAGTCACTTCCACCAGGATATGAGGCCATACATCTGCACATTTGGCCAGTCTCGCTGTTGTAACGTCACATTTGCCACCAGAGAAGAATGGTTCCTACACGAGCTCGATTTCCACCGCGCGTCGCAGATTTGGATGTGCGGCTCTTGTGCAGTCGAGTTTCGTAGTGCGGCCGAGTTCGAGAGCCACTTGCTGTCGACCCACTTCGACTTGCCATTGCCACGGGATCTTTCCGGGTTGGCGGAGAGCTGTAAACGATTGTCATACGTCGCCGATGCCTCTTGGGCGTGCGCTATATGCCGTACAATCTGCGGGAGCCTGGAAGAGCTCGAGAACCATGTCGGGAATCACATGGAAGCGTTTGTTTACAATACCGTTTGTGAACACGAGCCTCTGACTGAAGATGATCAAGAAAGCAAAGACATTCTTGGCATAGTTCTCGCAGACTTCCTCTCAGATCAGATTGTGCCAGCAGCCGGTCTCATTGGCGGCGGCGGTGACGACAACGACGACAACATGGGGACTCGGGCTTACGCGGCCGCCAAGCCTGACGAAGCCGTCAATACTACCCGTTCAGCCAATGCTGGCCTTCTGTTGGACAATGACAAGGCCAATAGACCAGCGGCCGGGCATACAAGCAGTGATTGGACCGAGAAGGTCACCAGTTTTTTGGGCTCGCAGCCGCACAGCCTCGAGGCTGCGAAGTACAACCTGCCTGCCCAGTACCCCAATTTTGCCGGCAGGGAACAAGACCTCCGCCGTATCCACGAGTCCCTATCTGTGCCGGGCCGAATATGCGTTCTCACTGGCGCCTCGGGCATCGGCAAGACGGCCACGGCGGTACAATACGCCTATCGTTTCGGCGATGGTGACGAGTACGCGTACGTCTTTTGGGTGGAGGCCGAGCCTGCGGGGCTCCTTGCAGACAAGTACGCCTCAATCGCCGACGCTCTGGACCTCAATCGCGACGGCGTCCAGGAAGACAACAGCCTCCTCTTCCGCGTAAGAGAGCGTCTGTTGAAGCTGGACAAGAGATGGCTGCTGATCTTTGACAACGTCGTATCCTGGACCGACATCAGTCCCTTTGTCACCAAGGCCTTGACCCTTAGCAAAGGCTCAGTGCTCATCACCACCAGGGAGGACCCCCGTCGGTCTCAGCAGATGTGGCTTCATCAACGCCGCATCCGACTGGGACCCCTGTGCACCGACCATGGGCGGGAGCTCCTTCTTACGTCCATCCATCCGCACATCCACAGGGAGGATGTTCACAACGACGAAGACTCGGAGCTGGCAGGAAAGATTGTCGACATCCTCGAAGGCCTCCCGCTAGCCATCAGCTTGGTTGTTGGATACGTCAAGGAGTCTGGGTGCACCCTTGGCGATTTCCTTGAGATGTGGGACGAGAAAGAGTTGAGAAGGATGAAACCGAGCAAGACGAGCAACACGACCGGTGCAGACGCCGTCGATACCACCGTCGACTTGTTGTGGGATATTGGTATTCGCGAGGTCCCGAGCAATAGCCGAATGTTGCTCAACATTATGTCCTTTCTGAACCCGGATCGGATACCAAAGAGCCTGCTGGTCGGCGATCACGAAGAGGGCTATCTGGACATGCTGAATTCTTCCGAAAGACTAAGGTTCGTTTAAGCCGCAGCAAAATAAGTCACAGGAGAAGAAGTCTTCTTTCTGACTGACTCTTGACTCTCTAGTTACAAACGAATGATCAACAAGCTCATCAGCCGGCGACTCATCGCCGTCAAGGAGGCGCCCAATGCCGAAGTCGAGTACTCTATCCACAGGCTGCTCAAGGAGAAGATCATACTTGACATGGACGACTACAGCATCACCGACGCCTTGCGCAAGACGTTTCGCCTCATTCGGAAGAAGTTCCCACGCGCAAACCACCACCAGGTCCCAGACCCGTCGACCTGGTCAACGTGCCAAGAGTACATGCCGCACATTGAAACCTTTTACCAGATCTTCTGTCGGGAGCGAGGGAGGATCGAACCCCTCGCGTCCGTGAAGCCCCTCGAGCTGGCGGAGCTTTTCTACGACGCGGGCTTTCACGTATGGTCCAGGCGCGGCACCGCCTACGACGGGCAGAGACTGCTGCAGACCGCCATCGACCTTCTCGACGGGGTTCGGTACGAACGCGACTCGAAGCTCCGCGCCGACATCAACTGCATGCTCGGGCTTCTGCTGCTGGAGATGGGCTGCGAAGAGCGCGTCGAAGGCGCTCGGTGTCTCCTGGAGGCCCGGCGCATCCGCGAAGTCATTTACCATCAACATCCTGAAGACCACGATAACGACGTGCTTTTCACGAACGCCAACTCAGACTACGCGCTGTGTCTCATGAACGACCACCAGTTCGACAAAGCGGGCGAGGAGATGCGGAGGTGCTTCGGACGCTACGAGGTCTGGGGCCCCCAGTTAGAAAACCCGTTTGAGAATTCAAAGTACTACGGCAACTATAGCGTCGTCCTCATGTTTCAGGGCAGGATGGACGAGGCCATAGGTTCGGTGGAGAGATGCCTTGAGCTAACGCAGCGGTTCTCGGGGAAAAAGGCCCAGTGGTACCGGCGGGTCTTCCTGCTCGCAAGCATACATCTCCAGGCGGGCGACGTCCAGAAGGCCCTAGACCTGCACCTAGAGACGCTGGCGGCCCGGTTCGAGCTCGGCGGGAAGCATAACACCAACTTCATTCTAAGTCTCTACGCGGTCGGTGCCACTTACCATCACCTAAAGAATCTGGAGCAAGCCACGTAAGTGCAATCTCATCTTTGGGCCCGCGGACGGAGGCCTGTCGAGGACATAGCACTGGCATCCACCCCAAAGAAGACTGCTAACTGCGCTTATGCGTTCTTGTTCGTAGCCAGTACATGAATGAGTGCGTCGAGTATGCGACGAATGCGCAGTGGTCGAAGGTGGGCATTGGCAGGGCCAAGTTGCACCTCGCGACACTCTACGAGGAACAGGGACTCGAAGACAAGAAGGTGCAGACACTTAAGGCAGAGGCAAGGAAGGTTTTGGAGGAGTACCGGAGCTATGCGGCGGAGTGCGTACAGAGCACAAACGATGAGCTGATGATCTTTGACGATCTGCAGCCGACGTTACTCGGACGCTACACCGGGACGGCGCTGCTCAAGCATCTGCAAGCCAACCTACCCCGTCGTCGTCCTTGCTCTCTTGGCAGCGAGTACTGATGTAGTGATGCCGGACATGTGCGCTCCTGTCAGTGTGAAAGACATTGGGTTGTGGTGCTTGCGTTATTGTCCGAATCGATACAGCGGCATGGGATGATTTTAAAGGTTTTGAGATGTCCATTATTCTAGCTGACGCCGACATGGCGTTACAGTCATGGAGTTCTGCTAATTATTCCCAACACAACTTCCGTCCATTAAAGTGACGCACCCTTCCACCACGCAAAAGATCCGGAGGCGATCCCTCTTTGCAGCACATGGGTCGTGCCCAATAATAGGCATCAAGAACGGCTCCGATGACGAGAGAGAGGCCCTACGGCAGGAATCTCTAGGGCCCCGGTCCGAAATCCAGGTGGGTCGATCTCCCGTTGAACGAAGGTGGGTGAGGCCAATAAAGCAAGGTAATCGTATATAAGCAGCGTCTCGGCGTGTTTGCGCAAGCCGAGCCCGACAGGAGCAAGCCCTTTTCGTAGGGCCAGTGGGCAGGCAGGCAGTCGTCCTGATTTTGGAGTTCGAAGGACGAGTTCGAGTGCAGCCTTGAGAGTAACGGTATACTACTATGAGCCTCTGTCCTCAGCTGCATGGCTGTAGGGGAAGAAAAGGCGGGCTCAGCGTACAAGCCTCACGGGAAAGGCGCGTGCTATGCGGCCATGGACCCCTCGCTGTAGCAGACCTTGATTCTGCGGTCGTAGTAGACGACAGTGTCCTTCTCAACGGCGAAGTTGGGGTCGTCGGGCTCCGACCCATAGTGTCTTTTCCACGGCTGGGAGAGGTGCTTGGTGTTGGCCGTGGCAGAGAGGGCCCAAGACGGCAGGGAGACGACGGGCTTGTCACCAGGCCGGATCCCATCGTCCGAAGATCGGGACGATGGGCTGTTGCCGATCTGCTTAGGTCGCTGGCCCATAGTGGTAATGACGTAGAAAAGGCGGACAAGGCTCGGCAGAGGAGATCGGTTGATGGCGGCAGCCGATTGTTCTCTTTCCCCTTAGGCTTCGAACGAAGTAAAAGGATGGACGCTGACGAAGATTATATGAGATCGTTCCCCCTGCAGGCTTCCTTGGTCCAGACCGGATCTGGTTGGCCAACTTCGGCTTAGGCTCTGGCGGTAAAGTACCTTGAGGTACCGTGTTGGAATGCGCAGGGAAATGTCTGTCTGTCTAGCAGCGTCATTCCGGGGGCACATACTTCCTTGATCCAGATGATAAAGTATCAGCGGATCCCCTCCGGATCCTGCCCCGAATCCCTTCACCCCGAACCGACACACTGAGAGTAGTTTCCGTTCTGTTTTGCCTCTTTTTCTTTCCACGGCGCCGGAACGATACCTTCGTATCGATCAATGGCGTGCGGCACCGTCGAGGCTGAGGTCGACTATCTCCAGAGGCTCCCGCTTTACCAGCGAGAAAAGCCGTTCCAGCTCTTCGTGCCCATTCACGAGCGCGACCAAGACGCACGCTCAACGAACCTCGCGTTCGAAAAGAAGACGCAGACGTTTGTCGACATGCGGGGACGTACTGGCGAGTTCTCTCTGGACACGCACGGGTTCCAGGTCGAAACGGTTCCGAACAAGCTTGCTCCGCATTTCTTCAGAGACCGGGAGGTGGTCGAGAGGGAATACTTGCCCGAGGTAGAAGGGCTTCTACGAGGCGTTGGGGGGGGCTGCGATCGCGTTTTTATCTTTGATTGGAGGGTAAGTTTTTGCTATGCCATGGTGTCCCCCGAGGGAACCGAAAGATGTCCATGCTGACTGATGGCGTCAGTTGCGTGATGCGAGTGCGCCCCGTGAGGTTGATGATGGCGAGCTGGACATGAACGATCTGACGAGCTGGCTGCGACCTTCGCCGACGGTTCACGTGGGTGAGTGAGACAGTGTTGCATCATCCGTTATCCGCCATTCTTATGCAAGTCTCGAGGACGCTCAAGATGCTCAACGACTTCTTCCCAGACCAAAGCCCAGAAGGGGTCCTCCACCGGGTCCTGCTTCACCTCCCAGAAGAAGCGCCCTTTTTATTGCAAGGAAGGGTAAGGGTCATTAAGTGCGTCTACCTGTCGTCTATCTTACTCGATTCACCCACACTAACCGGGGGCAAACCCAGTGTCTGGCGGCCGATCGAGAACCCTGTCCAGGATTACCCGCTGGCATGCTGCGACTCAACGTCAGTCCTCGACGAGGACCTTGTTGAATGTGATCATGTCCGCAGACGATTCAAGGGCTCCAATCTCTACACGCACCACCGCGAAGGGCATAAGTGGTATTATCTCGGCGAGCAGCGTCCGGATGAGGTGCTGCTAATCAAGATGTTCGACTCGGACTCAAGCGTGAGCGCCCAACGTGAGAAAAGCCCCCCCCCCTCCCCCCGACGCCCGAATATTTCAAAAGCTGAAATGATCTTCAGGATGCCCGCATGTCTCGTTCCGTCACCCTCTGGCGCCGCCGGACGCGAAGCCACGGAGGAGTATCGAGGTCCGCGCCCTGGTCTTCGATGACGCTCGCGACGCGGACCAACTCCTAACTCCCGGGGCGTAAGGTCAAGCGCACAGGTCCTAAAAGTCTCATTGGTTTTCTTTTTTGTGCGGCAGACTTTTACATGGGCGGGCGGTTTGTTGTTTAGCTACTGTTTGCGGTGGGGGCCTGGTAAATTGGTGCGACACAGCATCTTACAAGACTGTTAGGAGGTGTCGTGCAGGCCCAAAATTGTATGTGTCAAAAGATACAATAGATGGAAAACATCAATCTCCAGTGGGTAATTGGTCTATCAATTCCTCGGGAAACAACGTGGATACCCGAGCAATGCCCCAATATCTTGGCTTCTCGTCGCACTGCCGTAGTTGAGCAATTTCATCCAAATATTCACCGTACGGGCCATGTTCCACTTTTGACCGGCTGGTGGAAATTACTAAAGTTCCGGACCACCCACCCCATAAGGCGGCCCCGTCCGGCGTCAGTTCAACGGCACGCTAAAAGCTACGGCGCTTTTACACTCCGCTGTAATTGCATGCTGCTGCAGTTAACCACCTCCACAAGCCCCCTCTAGGACGGCATTGATTCCCTTAACAGTCGTCATCGTAGGTTGAGGCTTGACCTCGGAATCCTCACCGCTGTCGTTGTTGTCAGCCTGCAGAGCCTATAACGTTTACCGATGCCGAGGCCGGCGGCCATCTCATCCGCAGTGTTACGCTGAGGCATTTTCTTATCGTATTTTTCGGTACGGCGCAGTGTGGGTGCTGTGCTGACGGTAATGTGCTCGCGTGATTGAAGAAAGAGCACAGCTGTGCTGTTTCGTATTAGGGACACCAAGCACAGTGCAACCCAAAACCCACATTCCAGATTAGCCATGTACCCCCAAGTACCGTTTGCTATCAGCAAGGAATATTTATCTGATTGGGTAGTTGTTAATTTTGTTAGACCATTTCGACTCTTGTTTGCATCCGTTTAGTCCAAATACAAGCAATTATCGGACGATAGCGGCCTCGCCCGGTCCGTCATTAAGTTAAATGGGGCCATTCGGGCACTGCAGGGGTATCCATTCCGGCGTGTCTCGGAGCCTCCAAATCTGTAGCATGATGTTCTTGCCGCTCAAACTCATCCCTAATGCTTCCCGCGTCGTCTCTTGCTAACGGAACCAAAACGGCAATGCAGGAAGAGCTTACTAGTACTAGTCGGCATTATAAGGTGCTTAAATATTAATAGAGTAGACAATCTTTATAGAGTAAGACAAACTCTAGTACAACTAAGTTAAGAACTATTTAATACTATTGTACAGAGAGACTTATACCCTTCTAAGCTATACATTATATAAATGTATTTTAATTTTTTAGAATTTAGTAAAGTATATTTAGTATAATAATTATATTAAATTTTTAATTTATAAGCTTCTAATAATATCTCTATATTTAACTTTTAGACTTCTATTTATTTATAAGGGAAGTTTTATTAATAGAAGACTATTTAATAAAGACTTCTTATACAGTACTAAGTTACCCTATATAAATATTTCAACTTATACATATAAGAGGTAAACCCCCCTTTTTAAAGAGTTAAAGGAAAAAACCCCCTTATATTCTTATACTTATTAAGGGATCTTATTTTTATTTACCCTTTTCCTATTAACTCTATACCTTTTTAACTCTATATGTATACTATTATTAGAGCCCTATTGTACATATAGGGCCTAGGGCTCTATATGCAGTAGGTAATTTAGTAACTAATTAGACTACTGCAATAGGGGTTCCTATAGTTAGAATTAAATTAACTGTCTATATGCAGTATATATAGATACTACTAGATACTTACTATTATATTATGTAAATTTTAGACTTCTATTATAAATAGTATTAATATATAATATACTTAATGTACTTATATAGTAAGTAATGCAATAGAGTAAGTAATGTACTTCCTTATTGTATAGAAAACCCCTAGTTTTTAACTATTTTTTAAAAATCCATTTCTAGCCTAAAAAGTAGAGAGTTCTTTTTATTAGTAATTAATAAGAGTTATATTCTAGAAAATAATATTATAGAAATTACATATAGAGCCTTATACTTAGATCTCTTATCTTAAAGCTAAATAAGCTAGCTTATATAATCTAGTATAATAAGTAGAGATATATTTTCTATAGTATTATTTTCTATAATATAACTCTTATCAATTACTAATAAAAAAGACCTTCTACTTTTTAGGCTAAAACTGGACTTTTAAAAAATAGTTAAAAACTAGGGGTTTTCTATACAATAAGGAAGTATATTACTTACCCTATTGCATTACTTACTATAAAGGTACATTATATAGTAAGTAGGCTAATAGAGTAAGTAGGCTACTTTATTATTATATATAAAACTTAGTATAGTTTAGACTTAAAATAGATTTTTAAAAAATAGTTAAAAACTAGAGGGTTTATATATAATAAGGAAGTAGCCTACTTACTCTATTAGCCTACTTACTATATAAGTATATTATATATAGTAAATTACTTACTTCTTCTTCCTTTTATACTTTCTATCTTCCTCTTAATTTTACTCTATATATAATAATAAATTTTACCTTAAATAAAACTTATATTCTCCTTATACTTTAAGCTATTAAAAAAGACTTAAAATTATTTATATAGAAGGCTACTTTTATTTATAATATTCTAAGAATAATACTTTAGGACTAATATATTATATAACTACTATAATAAGAAATTTAATTAAAGTAAATAAAAATAATTAAATTAGAAGAAATAGTAATTATTAAATAAGTTATTAATTCAATTAATTAGGAATTTTAACTATAATTTAATAATATATAAAATGTAATTAATTACCTTCTTAATTAATATAATATAATATATATTAGACTCTAACAAGTAGAGAATTTTATATAATACTAATTATAATTAAAAATAAATTTTTAAAATAGAATTAACTATTAGAGAGTATTAATTAAGAGCTCTATAATTGTATTAACTTAGTTTACTCTTATATAAAACATAATTAATGTATATATATAGTAAGTAGATTAATATAGTAAGTAGATTACTTCCTTATTGTATATAAAACTTTTAGTTTTTAACTATTTATTAAAAATCTATTTTAAGCCTAAAAATTACTAGGCTTTAGGTATTAGTATTTAATAAGAGTTATATTATAGAAAACAATACTATTAAAACTCTTACTCTACTTATTATACTAGATTATATAAGCTAGCTTATTTAGCCTTTAGATAAGAGCTCTATAAGTTACACTTTATAAGGCTAGAGTTAAACCTTATATAGTATTTTTCCTATAATATAACTCTTATTAATTACTAATACCTTAAATTTAGTATTTTTTAGGCTTAAAATATATTTTTAATAAATAGTTAAAAACTAGAGGTTTTACATACAATAAGGAAGTAATCCGCTTACTATATTAATCTACTTACTATGTATATACATTATATACTTAGAATTATTATTCTTTTAGAGGGAACTTATTCTAGGAGTTCTTCTAATAAATTAACTAAGTCTCTCCTTTTTAAGCTAGAAATTAATAATACTTTATATTTTACATAATAGTAGGAATACTCTAATTCTATAAATAATAGGAATTATAATTTATTAATACTAGTAACGTACGTGCATAGTGAGCTGCGCATCATAGTGAGCTGCGCACGTCCACTGCCTTTCTACCTCTTAAACCTTTACACCTACTTTCCTCCACGTACGAACATGACTTCTTCTTCTAAAGAAAGCCGTATTATCCTTGCCCTCCAAGCTATCCAAAAAGACCCAAAAATGTCTGTACGAAGAGCTGCCTCCACCTTTGAGGTTCCTGAATCAACCCTTCGCACGCGACGCGCTGGTGTACTCCCACGAGCCGAGACGCGACCGAAATCAATGAAGATGACTATAACTGAAGAGGAGGTGATTCTTGAACGAGTTATTGACCTAATCGATCGAGGGTTCCCTCTGCGACAAGAAGACGTACGAGAAATGGCCGACTAACTCCTAAACGCGCGCGACGGGACGCGTACGGGACCCCGATGGGCAGAGAACTTCGTACGACGCGTCCCCCAATTGAAAATGCGATTTCGACGTCGAATCGACTATCAGAGGGCCTTAGCTGAGGATCCTACAATTATACAAGGCTGGTTTGCACTCGTGCGAAATACAATTGCAAAGTACGGAATACTTGATGACGATATCTACAATTTTGATGAGACTGGGTTCCTGATGGGAATGCTGTTGCATGCAAAGGTTGTTACAACGTCTGACTGTAAGGGAAGGCCTCGTACGAAGCAGCCTGGCAATTGGGAATGGGTTTCTGTCATTCAGGGTGTGTGTGCAGATGGCTGGGCGATGCCTCCGTACGTTATCGTGAAGGGCAAATATCACCTCCTCTCCTGGTACACCAACGGCCAATTCCCAGCCACATGGCGCATCCATCCAAGCGAAAATGGATGGACGACAAATGATATTGGCCTAGATTGGCTACAGCACTTTAATTAGTGCACAAGGACTCGTACGAAGGGCTCTTATCGCCTCTTGATCCTTGATGGTCACAACAGCCATAAATCGACCGACTTTGACGAATACTGCAAGGAACAAAGCATTATTGCTCTCTGCATGCCTCCCCATTCATCGCACGAGCTCCAGCCTCTTGATGTTGGGTGCTTTAGCCCGTTAAAGCACTCGTACAGCAAGGAAATCGAGAAGATGATGCGGATGCAGATTTCGCATATTACTAAGGATGACTTCTTTCCTGCCTTTAAAGCAGCATTCTTTGCCTCAATGGGCGAAAACAACGTACGAGCTGGTTTTAGACAGGCAGGCCTTGTACCTTTTAACCCTGAAGTGGTTCTTTCTCGCTTGGATTTCAAGCCAAAGACGCCAACACCATCAAACTCACGGCCAAGCAGCCGAGGCTCCTGGGACGCAAAGACACCAACCACAGCACTAGAGGGCGTACGAAGTGCTTCCTCTCTTAAAAAGAAGATCCAAGCACATCAAGGTAGCTCACCAACACCAATGTACGAAGTAATTGACTTCCAGGCCAGAGGTATTAGCAAGTTAGCCCATAGGCTTGCTATTGTTGAGGCTGAGAACCGTAAGCTTCGTACGGGGATAGAGGTACTAAGTAAGCGCCGGAGGGCAAAAAAAACACGACTACGTCTTGGAGGGTCACTTAATACTGCTGAAGCAGAGGCACTACAAGTAGAAAAGGGTGGTGTTGATGCTGGAGGAGAGAATAACCCTCAGAAGGAGGGTCGTACGGAAGGTGCTGAACCACGCGCGCGACGATGTGGCAATTGCGGAAAGTCTGGACATAACGCACGAACCTGTGAAGTAGTTTGGGATAGTGATGAAGAAGAGGGTGATAAGTAGTTTTAATTGATTTCGTACGTTGTAGTTGAATTAACTTATATAAGAGGTAGAAAGGCAGTAGACGTGCGCAGCTCACTATGATGCGCAGCTCACTATGCACGTACGTTAGCCCTTAAGTAGTTAACTAAATTACTATTAGTCCTAATGTACTTAAAGTAAATTTATTATTTCTTTCTATTTTAAAATTATACTAATTACTCTAAAGAAGTAAAAGTAAAAGAATTATAAGAGTATAACTAAAAGTACTTAATTAAGTAGAGTTCTTTTAGAAGAAGTAGGTATAATTTAATTGTATAATTTTTACTTATAAATTCTAATTATATAATACATATATATAGTAAGTAGGCTAATATAGTAAGTAGACTATATTTCTTCTTTTCTACCCTCTTTACCTTTATACTAACTTTCCTCTATACATAATAATAAGTTCTTCTTTAAATGAAAACTATATAATCTTTACACTTTAAGCTATAAAAAAAGACTTCAAGCTTTCTATAGAAAAAGTAGCCTTAATCTATAATATTCTATAAATAATACTTTAATACTAATATATTAAATAACTACTATAATAAGAAATACACTCTTTAGAGTATTCTATTATATAAAAATTACTCTATTTAAAACTAGTATTTATTACTCTCTTCTATTTAGCTTACTTCTATAGGAATAATACTACTACCTCTCTATTATTAATAAAGTCTATCCCCTAACCTTCTTCTTCCTATAGGTACTAGTAGTAATATATATACTATATAGTATAAAGAATACCTTAGTACTAGCCTAAATACTAATTAATTATTTTAATAGCTTCTTTTACTTATAAATTTATAAGAGCTATACTATTAATTAGACTATTCTTATAGTCTTTAAGCTAATTAACTTTAAAGTTAATTTACTACTTATCTCTTAAGGTAACTAAATTAGCCTATAGGATAATTAGAGTAAATATAGCTTTATTAAGTATTTATTAGTAGTTATACTTTATATTAACTACTTAATTAGTATACTAAATACTATATCTCTTTATAAGTTATTTCTATTACTTAATTAGCTAGTATAAGTATATAATAATATTAATAGAGTTAAAAGTAGTATTCTATAGAAAACTAAATAGGTTAATTATATTAAGTATTAGAATTATTTTTCTAAGTAATTACTATATACTTAGGGAATTACTATTCTATATATTAGGTAGTTAGTAATAGTATAATAGGGAGAATATATACTAGCTTTATAATTAGTAAAATAAATAGTCTTTTCTAGCTATATATTTATTAAAATCTGCATTATTAATAGCTATAAGGTTTAAGACTTCTATAGCCTAGAATCTCTATAGTTAAGGCCTCTTTAACTTTAATTACTAATACTATTAAGTATAAGCCTAATTTAATATTGTATTTATAGCTAAAATAGCTTTATAGGGTTATTAGTACAAGCTTAGAGTATAATACTAATTATACATAAGTCTTATTATATTAACTGTAATAGATTATTACTCTATAAAGCTAGATTCTTAGTATAGAGAGAAAATAATACTATTAAATATAATAAGAAATATAATTAAAATTAATAAAGATAATTAAATTAAAAGAAATAGTAATTCTTAAATAAGTTATTAATTTATTTAATTAAGAATTTCTACTACAATTTAATAATATATAAAATAGAGTTAATTATCTCCTTAATAAATATAATATGCCCTTCTAAGCTACGCATTATATAAATGTATTTTTATTTTTCTAGAATTTAGTAAAGTATATTAAGTATAATAATTGCATTAAGTTTTCTACTAATAATCTTTTAAGAATATCTCTTATTAATTATACTGCACCTACTAAATAGTGCAAATTACAGCCTGCAGCTAGCCTAAGTATTACTTAATTATTGCAATCCTTAAAATATCCTCCTACTACTAGGCTATTTAGCTAATAAAGAAGTAGAGCCTCTACTATAGGACCTACCTTATTCTAATAATTAAGTCTAAATTAGCTACTAGGCTATTAAGAAGAAGAAGTACTAATTTAATACTTTAGATATAGTAAGCTCCTTATCCTTCTAAGTAGTAAGGGTAAAGTATAATACTTAGAAAAGTATATAGTATAAATATACAGCATTAGTATACATTTTATACTTAATTTTATAAACTATTATTTCCCTTTTAAAATATACTATTAATACAGCTATAGTAAATATTAACTTTTTAACTTCCTAATAACTACAGTTAATAATAGCTAAAACTACTTGTGAGCCTTTCCTATAAAGGGCTTATAAAGGTTATAGAGATAGCTTTAAAAAGGTTGTAAAGGTAGTTAATTAGCTTTATAACCTTAATAGAGATAGCTTTATTATTAATATTAAATATAGGGCTGCACTAGTAGCTTTATTCCTTCTTATTAAATCCTCTATAATACTTAAAGCTTAAAAATTAAAAATATACTTATTATCTTATTATACTATTATTAAGCTTAAAATTAAACTATACTACTACTTAAATATAATTCTATACTATAAGCTAAATTAATATACTTAAATATACTAAATTAAAGGCTCTTAATTTATAGGGTATTATTACTAACTATAATAAGGTATATAATCTAACTAGAATAATAATACTAAATTCTTAACTATAGAAGAATAAAATTAAATAATATAGTACTAAAAATATTAATTTAAGGAAAACTACAATATAGATAAAGTTACAGTAGTATACTATTATAATTATTAGTGCAGAAATACTGCACTTATAATATAGTAAAGGGGATAATAAGCTAAGGGGTATTATTAATAAATTAATAAGAAGGTAAAATAGGCTTTTTAATAGGAGGGGTAGAGGAGGCCTGCAGAAAAGGGCATTTAAGGAGTTAATAGAAGACTGCAATAGGTGCAAAGGGTAGATTTTAACTATAAGGGAGGCAATTAGCAATATTCTATATAAATATTAATTATAAATATTAGAAGGTTAAAATAAGTAAAGTTAGTACTAATTGCAGTAATTAAAAAGTTATCTTACTATAGTTATTAAATATATAGTAATTTTTATATAATAGTACTCTAAAGGGTCTAATTTAATACTTATAATATTAATTATAGTATAATTGTTTATTCTAGTATTAATAGTAATAATACTATATAATAATTTCCCTCTATATTATTTAATAATAGTACTTATTTAAGCTATTATTAACTACTGTATAATCTCTAAGGGGTTATAGTTAAGAGAGTAGAGTAAATTGAAGGGGTTATTTATTTTAAGTATAGCTATAATTAAGTAGAATATAGCTTAATTAAATTAGAAAGAAGGATATAATTTAGTTACTTTAAGGTAGGTTTTATATAGCTAAGGGATAATTTATCTAAATTGTAGGTTTTGTAAGTTGCAAGTATAGTTAATAGGAGAATTCTAGGAGATTCTATTCTTACTAACTATATGTATTTAAAAAGCCTACATTTTAAGATTTAATACCTCTATAGTTAAGAGTTCTTACTATAGACTTTAATAGTATAAACCTTAATAGTAGTAAAGCTATCTCTAATAGAGTATACTAATCCTATAGTACTATATATTCTTAAATAAGCTACTTTACTAAGTTAATAGTATAAGAATAGAGTATAGTACTTGTATTAGGCTTTTTACTGCAAATTTTTTTTTATTATATAATTAGTCTTAACTACTAGATCTAATTAGTTCTATACTAATTAAATTAGTATTCTTAAATAAATATAATATTATATATATTAGACTTGCCCTTCTAGGCTACGCATTGTATAAATGTATTTTTATTTTTCTAGGATTTAGTAAGGCATATTAAGTATAATAATTGCATTAAGTTTTCTACTAATAATCTTCTAATAATATCTCTATTTCTAACTTTTAGACTTCTATTGTAAATAGCATTAATTGTACTGCACCTACTAGATAGTGCAAATTACAGCTTGCAGTTAGCCTAGGTATTACTAAATTATTGCAATCCTTAAAATATCCTCCTACTACTAGGCTATCCTACTAATAAAGAAGTAGAGCCTCTACTATAGAATCTACTTTATCCTAATAATTAGGCTTAAATTAGCTACTAGACTATTAAGAAGAAGGAGTACTAATTTAATACTTGTAATATTAATTACAGTGTAATTATTTATTCTAGTATTAATAGTAATAATACTATATAATAATTTCCCTCTATATTATTTAATAATAGTGCTTATTTAAGCTACTATTAACTACTATATAATCTCTAAGGGGTTATAATTAAGAGAGTAGAGTAAAGTAAAGGGGTTATTTATATTAAGTATAATTATAATTAAGAGTATAGCTTAATTAAATTAAAAAGAAGAATTTAATTTAATTACTTTAGTAGAAGTAGATTTTATACAGCTAAGGGATAATTTATCTAAATTGCAAGTTTTATAAGTTATAAGTATAATTAATAGGAGAATTCTAGGAGATTCTATTCTTACTAACTATATATATTTAAAAAGCTTATATTTTAAGATTTAATACCTCTAAAGTTAAGAGTTTTTAATCTTAATAGTATAAACTTTAATAGTAGTAAAATTATCTCTAGTAAGTTAATTTAGTATTAAGACTATACTAATTGTATAGTACTATATATTGTTAAATAAGCTACTTTATTAAGTTAATAGTATAAGAATAGAGTATAGTACTTATATTAGGCTTTTTACTACTATTCTTTTTGCATTATATAATTAGTCTTTACTACTAAATTTAATTAGTTCTATACTAGTTAAATTAGTATTCTTAAATAAGTAGTATAATTAAGTAGTATATAGAATTAGTTCTTTTTAAGTTATTTCTATTACTATAAATACAGTAGAGAAATTATTAAAATCTTAAAAAATTTATATATAGGAATTATTCTTAATATTTATTTATTAATAGTACTTTAGTTAGAATACTTAGGAAAAGAATTACTAGAGGGAGCTACAATATAAGTATTAATAGAATAAATAAATACTTAGCTAATTCTTCTCTAAGTAATTAGTAATTTACTAAAACTTAAGTATAGAAAATCTTTACAAATTTAAAGTAGAATTTATAATTTCTTCTTTAGACTTCCTAATTACTTTTAGAATAAAATAATCTATAAGAAAGTCCTAATTAAGAAAGTCTAATATATAGCTTAAGAAGTAGAATACTTATAGTTAGTCTATAATAGGAGGAGTACTAAAGTATTATAAAAGAATAACTAGAAGAAGGGAGTAATTATAATAGAATTATCTCTTAAATTACTCTTATTTTAGAACTTCTAATTATATAATAATTATAAGAGTTTAAAGGAATTATTATAGCCTTACTAGAACTTTACTCTATATTTCTACTTAATATTAATATATATATATAGTAAATAAATTACTCTTTTCTACCTTCCTACTATTATTATAGGTTAATTTAGTAGTATTATATAAAATTAATTAAAACTACTTATTATTCTCTTCTTTAGAAGTCTCTTTAATTACCTAATATATTTATATATTATATTTAGTCTTTCTATAATTACTATATTACTAATTATATAATTTACGTCCCTCTATATAAACTCCCTCCTAATATATATTTTTACCTCTAGTATTAATAATACTCTTTAGTATTTAAATTACTTCTACTTTAGCTATATTAAGGGACCCTCTAAAATATAATTAAGTTTTTTTTAGCTCTTTAATATTTATTTAGTATTTTATTTACTATATAAAGTCTATAGTACTTAATTTTAATAAGAATTAATTTATATACTAATTTACTAATACTTTTAACTTATAAATTAATTACTTTATATAAATAAATTAGTAATTTATATTAGTAATTAGTAATTTTTTTCTTAAGTAATATAAAACTTTATATAGTATTATATACTATAGTTAATATTTTGAAGTTTTAAGAGCCCTAATTACTTTAGTATAAATTAAATAGTATTAGTATTTTTAATTTAAAATTTAAATAAAAAATAACTACTTTTAAATTAAAAAAACAAAATTAATTTATTTAAAATTAACTTATATATTTTCTTTAATTATTAAAGTAAAAAAAGCTACTTTAAAAGTAAGAAAGAAATTATTCTTAGTAATATATATAATTTATATTTATATTATTTTCTTAATTTCCTTACTATATAATACTTTTAGTAAATTAAAGTAAGTAAAATTAAGAGGCTAAAATATATATAATCTATAGGAACCTATTTTTTAAGCTTAAATTAGCGCTTAGTACTAGAAAAGTAGCCCTAAGTGCCCTATACGTACAGTAGGGTAACTCTAAGGGCAGACTAATAGGACTATATTCCTACCCTCCTGCATATAGAGTAGTAATTTACCTACTATATAACTTAATGTAGTCTGCATAGGGCTTCTATTGCAGACTACTAGGGCAGTAGGTACATTAGCTTAAGTAGGCGCATAATACTAAGTACAACTAATTAGAGACAAGTTACTAAATAGTACTAAACTTAATAAGGCTAATAAGAGTATACTCTAAAATATAGGTATAATAGGTAACTATACTGTATATTTAAATCTAGGAATAAGTAGGCCTATTAAGTACAAAAGTTAACTAGATAAGTAGGAATAATACAATACAGATTCTTATTTAGAAAAAAAAAACTTATATAATAAATAAGAAAGTATATAAAGAGTAATAATACTATATTCCTTATAGTAATCATTAAATTTAGTAGACTTATAATTATTATAATTATTAAGAATTAAGAGCTACTTAATACTCTTTATATAAGACTTTATATACTTTTTAAAGTACTACAGTTAATTTAAGCTAATTTTATTTATAATTTATTTATTTTTACTAGAGTAAATATACTATTAGAGTAAGAATTAATTATTAGTATACTATAAGAAGAAGTAATATTTACTCTTAATAATAATATATAAAAGTAGTATTTAACTATTTAAATATATACTCTAAATAATAAAAACTTATTTATAATTACTAAATTACTTTATATAAGGCTTTCTATAGTAATTAGAAATTATAATAATCTTTATATATAATAGTATTCCTATTAAGAAGCTTATTTTATTAAAATTATAAATATTATTATTATAGATTAAATACTTTATAATTATATTTTATATAAGGGTAAATTAGACTTATATAATTATGGAATTCTTAATTAATACTCTCTAATAGTTAAGTTTATTTTAAAAATTCATTTTTAATTATAATTAGTATTATATAAAGTTCTCTACTTAGTAGAGTCTAATATATATTATATTATATTTACTAAAGAGGCAATGAATTATATTTTATATATAATTAAGTTGTAATAGAAATTCTTATTAAATTAAGTTAATAATCTATTTAAGAATTACTATTCCTTCTAGGTTAATTATTTTATTAACTTTAATTATATTTCTTATTATAGTAGTTATTTAGTATATTAATAGTAGAGTATTACTTTAGGAATATTATAAATAGAAGTTACCTTTTGTATAAGTAGTTTAAGTCTTTTTTAATAGTTTTAGATATAAGGAGAATGCAGCTTTTACTTAAAGGAAAACTCATAGTTGTATATAGAGAAAAGTAGTTATAAAAGGGAAGTATAAAGAATTAGGAGAATTCATATTACTTACTATAATGCATTACTTACTATATATATATATTAATAGTATAAAGTATTTAAGCCTCTTCTTTATTAATAAATAAAGAAGGAGACTTCTTATTACTTAATAGCTACTTAGAGGAGCTATAAATATATAATAAAGACTAAGTTAAGCCTCTAATAAATATAATTACTTAATATAATAATATTAATAATAGAGATTAACTAAATAAGAAAAAGTATACTCCTAAGAGTAGTATAGTTATTCTTCTATAAAGAAAGTATATAAAAGTACCCCTATAAGGAAAAAGCTTAGAATTAGACTTATAAATCAGCTAAGTAAAGAGCTTATAAAACTTATATAAGTAGAATACTATAAGAATGCTAAATTAAATAAATACTCCTCTTAGAGATAAAGTAGTAATAAATACTAAGAGTTAAAGTAGCTAGAATTTACAAATTAAGAATAAGATACTTAAATGCAGTTAGAAAAGTATGTAATAAGGAAGAGTATAAAGTAACCTATAGAGTATTTCTCTCCTTACTTATTTCTATTACTTAAATAAGACTACTACATACTTTAATAAAAATAATACATTTTATACTTTCCTAATTTACTATTACTACTAATAATAATATACTTGTATAGTAAGTAGGCTAATATAGCGAGTAGGCTACTTCCTTATTATATGTAAAACCCCTAGTTTTCAACTATTTTTTAAAAATCCATTTTAGGCCTAAAATACACTAGGTTTTAAGTATTAGTAGTTAATAATAGTTAAATTATAGGAAATAATACTTCTAAAACTGTAGCTTTAACCCTATACCTAAATCTTTTATCTAGAGAGCTAGATAAGCTAGCTTACATAAGGTTATATAATAACTAGAGTAGGATTTTCTATAGTATTATCTCCTACAATCTAACTCTTATTGAATGCTAATACTTAAAACCTAGTGTATTTTAGGCTTAAAATGAATTCTTAAATAATAGTTGAAAACTAGGGGTTTTATATACAATAAGAAAGTAGCCCACTTACTATATTAGCCCACTTGCTATACAAGTACATTAATAATTCTTAAATATTATATTTAATAACTATAATTCCTCTTTAAATAACCTCTTATAAGTGTAGGCTAGGAGTCTTTTTTATACTCTAGGCCCTCTACTTATTAGGACTATACTACTTAGCCTAATCTTAAATAAGTATACTCTTTTAAATATTTAGTAGTATATACTTAATACAAATACTTCTAATAATAATAATCCCCTTATAGCCTCTATCCCTACTTCTACTATAGGCTCTACTACTTAGTATAATAAATTTAGAGAATTTAAGTACAATATACTAGCTCTAGAGGCCTAATTTAGTCTAACTCTAACTTATTAACTCTAATTTAATAGTATAAGTAAAGGCCTTATAATTAAAAGTAACTTTATAGACTTAATTTAAGCTATAACCTTAATATAAGAAGCTCTTACTAATTTATATATAGTTCTCTAGAATAACTCTACTACCCCTTACTTTATTAATAATTATATTTCTAACTTTCTTAAGGACTTTAAAGCTATTAGTAGAATCTCTAGTTTTAATAATAATACTCTTTAAAATACTATCTACTTATACTACAATAATACCTACTAATATGCAGTTAAATTATATATTTAGAGTAGAATATACACTTAAGTTAAAGTAGAGCTTAAAAGAGTCTATAAAGCTGCAAATATTAATTAGCTTTATAATTCTAATAAGACTATTTATAAATTTACTCTTAGACTCTAAATTACTAAGAATAATTTAAATACTTTTATTAGTTTTATTAATAAGATTAGAGGCCTCCTTACTAAAGCTACTCTTAAAATACTCCCTATTATTTTAAATAGAGTGTTTATTTATATTACTTTTTACTGTCTACTTAAGAAGGCTATTAATACTATTGCAAAATACCTCTACTATATAGTTATTAACTTCTAGACTACTTTATAAGACTATATTAAATAGGCTCTCCTTAAATAGGTAGATAATACAATAGTCTATTACTAGTTTAGTAGATAAATAGTTTTAATTTTAGCTGCTAATTCTTAAATTTAATTTATTACTACTACTACTTTTTAACTAAAAGTAGCTAAATAGGTCCTTAAGTATATAGTTACAAATATAATTATACTTATTAGTAATAGTCTTAATAAGATAACTACTAAAGTAGGAAACTTAAGTATTAATTAGACTTAATTTAGCTACTTAGACTTAATTATATAAATACTCTTCTAATAAAATAATAATATTATAGAACTCCTTTATACTTAGCTAAAGTAGCCTTTAAATACTAACTTTACTAAAGTTAATAAAATTACTACTTAATAGAGCTACTTAGAGTATAGTAATACTTAAGGAGAATACTAAACTTATAGTAGCTACTAAGAGTAGAATAATTAAAGCTCCTATAGTAGAGGAGAATATAGTAGTAATAATAATTATAACTCTAGAACTTATTAGAAAGCCTATTAATTAAATATTAGACTCAATAAGTATAGCTTATATAGTAATAAGGAGTATAAGTATATATACTACTATATATATTAGTAAGACTAGAGTACTAGCCTATACTATATCTCCTTCCTATTAGTCTACTTTAAGTAATACTCTAAAAGTATACCTCTAGAGTTTAGTATTATTAATAATTACTATTAATAAGTAAGGCTACTTTAAGTAGTCTATAAAATTATTATATATTAGATTCTAAATTACTCCTATAATAACTTTATCTACTTTACCTTTAAAATTAATTAAAGGGACTTTAGAGATAATTTAGACTTTTATACTCTTTTTAATAAAGTTTAAATGTATATTATATAATTACTTTAAGCTAGAGAAGTACCTCCTACTTTAATTTTTAAGAAAGTTAACTTTCTAAATATTAATATAGTTATTATTAAATTAAGTAATTAATTAGTATATTATATTTATATTCTAGGAAGACTTTTCTTAGAGAAAAATAAAAAATTAATAATAATTACTCTTTACTCTATAGTACTTAGTTTATAAAGAATATATTATTCTTAAATTTAATATTAATTTATATTTTATAAAGCTTAATTCTACTTAGTCTTAAAGTTACTAAATTTATATATAAGAATACTATATATACTTAGTTTATACTTTATAAGCTAATTAAGAATTACCTCCTCTTATTGCAGAAGGAACTTATACAGTTTAAAATAAATAGAGTAAATTTACTCTATAGTCTTTAAAATTAAAAAGGCAACTTTAAGAAAGTAGTTACTAGTATAGTCTCTAAAAAGGCCTTAAGTAATATTCTAGTCCTAATTAATATTCTTTACTTTATTTAAAATAATTTTACTAAAGTTAAAGACTATAAAGTACTCTATATTGAGGCTACTTACAAGGCTAAGAATAATATCTACCTTAAGGCTCTAAATAAACTTAAAACTTATATTACTAACTACTTAAATGTATATAAAAGTATTACTAAGAAAATTTAAGAATATAATTCTAAGGGTCTCTTAATAATTCTATAAGTAGTAGTATATACTCCTACTTATTTATAAACTTAATTTTCTACTTAATTTATTATAGAGTCTTTTTCTATTGTAAACTCTCTAAAAATAATTAGAACTCTAAGATTTATTATATTATACTTATACTTTAATTAGTAACTAAAGTAGTACTATAGAGACTATTAGTAGTATTATTAATACTAACTCTACAATTAATATAATTAGTAGATAATATATTATTAGTAATAGCCTTTAGTACTTTATTATACTTATTACTCTTAGCTTTAAAGAATTTACTAATTTAAGTATACTTTAACTTAATTTTAAAAGTACTCTTATTATAAATATATAAATAGGTAATTATTAATTTTATAATATTAGTTTCTTTATTATTCCTATTAAATACTCTTTAAAGTATATACTCCTTAGTACTCCCTTTATTATTACTATATAAATATAGCTTAAGTATATAAAGAATTAAATTAGAGGATTCTTTATATAAATAGTACTAAGATTTATATTCTACTTTCCTTCTTTTTAAATAACTCTAGAGATAATATATATATTCTAATACTCTAGTAAAATTAATACTTAGTTACTTATTCCTCTATTTAGGAAAACTAAATACTACTATTAATAGCTCTAAATAAATAGTAGATTTAAATATTTTAAGAATTACTAATTAACTTAAGAATAATAAAGAAATTATTATATTCTTTTTAATTAATAAATTAAAAAAACATTCTTAATATTTCTATTTACTAAGTAGTAGTTCCTCTTATTAAGAATATGTACTAAATAATTCTTACTATAGAAAAGTATAGTTTAAATTACTCTAATTATAGCTCTAACTGTATTTTTACTATACTTAAATAATAAGAAAAGCTTAATACTAGCCTTAATTAAAGAGACTTCTAAAATACTATAGAGTTTATAAATGCAAGCTTACTAAGATTAATTATATAGACTATATTATTAATTCTATTTAACTACTTCTAAGTAAAGCTTTTATACTTTATAAATTTAAGAATAAGAAAGTTTATTCTCTTAATAATACTCTATCTAATAGTACTATACTTAAAAGTAATTTAGAATAGAAATTTAAAGTATAGAGGAGAGTAAAAGATAGAATTAAGACTAAATTTAATATTCTATTCCTAAATTTAATTATACTTAAATTCTTTACTCTAAATAAAGAATTAAAATTAATAAAAGAGTATTTAAATTAAGTCCTTAAGATTATATTATACTTACTAAAATAAGAAAAGAAGCTCCTTACTAAAGTTTTAAAAGCTTAAGAGAGTACTCTTACTTAGGAGTTTTTATACTATAAGTCTCTTTACTTACTAATTACTCTACTATAAACTATTAAGACTATTCTATATAAAGTATAATAAGTTAAGAGTATTCTTATTCTATAAACTCTAGAAGATAATATTATTATTATTCTAAAGAATTAAATTAAAAAAGGAATTCTAAAGTAAAGTTATACTACTTATAGAAACTTTTTCTTCCTTATTAAAAAGAAGAATAGGAAGATATACTTTATAAACTTAGTAATTAAAATAAATAGTATTATTCTTTAAAATGCAATTTTACTACTTAGTACTAATAAGGTTTTAGAAGACTTTACTATATACTAGCTCCTTTCCCTTCTTAACTTCTTTTTAAAGTATAATTAAGTCCCTTTAGACTTAAAGAGTAGGGATATTACTACTTTCTCTATACTTATTAGCCTCCTTTAAATATATAATCTATTATAAGGGGCTACAAATTTAGTAGCCTAATTTATAAGAGTAATAATAAAAATCCTTTATAACTTTATTCCCTATTATTATAAGGCCTTCTTTAATAATATTGTAATTAGAAACTTACTAAATATATAATTACTATTATTAAATTGCAATAGTACTAAGAATCTATTAGCCTTATTATATTTATTTGCAGTATAAATAGTTATAAGCTTAATAATACTAAAAACTTTAAAATTAAAGAATAGTAGACTCATAAATTAATTAGGAATATTTAATTCTTCCTTAGAATTACTTTATTTTATTAAATTAAATATAAGTAAAGAACTTTCTAACTATTATAAAGCCTTTAATAGAAATAGTAAAGAAGAATATTACCTTTTAATAGGGATTAAATTAATAAACTACAATAAGTATCCTATAGACTTATTTTTACTTTATTCTAGTCCTTATTACTATTAGCTATAAATTTAGTAGTAGTAATATTTATTTTAGTATGAATATAAGTAGTTTAAGCTAGAGAGCTATACTTAAATAAATAATTAATAGTAAGTATATAATTTCTAAATTTAAAAGTAGCTTATAGACTAGCCTAGAGTTTAACTATAATACTAGTAAAAAGGAGCTTTATAGAGTCCTTAAGGTACTAAAGAGAGTTTGTAATTACTTATATAGAGTCTACCTTATTCTTAAGACTAATACAAAAACCCTTATAATTTAGTTTAATAGGGCTGCTTCTAACTTCCTAAGTATACTAATTATTTAATAAATTTTATAAATTTAAATATTTACCTTTAAAGTTAAGTATACATTTAATATAATAGACTTAGTAGTAGATAGTCTATTAAGAAAACTATTTAGACTTTCTAACTTTTAAAATACTAAAGTAGAAGGAGAAATAAATAATTAAATTAGTTCTTAAATCTTTTTTACTAATATTAAGTCTAATAACTTCTTTAATATTAGTTAAATTTATAGAGATAATAAATATATAATTGAAGTCCTAATTATATATAGTAATTTACTTAATAATAAAATTAATAAGCTCCTAATTATTTTAGCTTCTTCTCTATAAAATAAATCTTAAGTCTAGTTTTATAAATTTAAGTAAATTACGTATTACTAAATGTACATGCATAGTGAGTCGCCTATTACAGTAAGTCGCCTACTTCCTTATTGTACGTAAAACACCTAATTTTCAACTATTTTTTAAAAATCTATTTTAAGCTTAAAATACACTAGGTTTTAACTAATAGTATTCAATAAGAGTTATATTATAAGAAATAATACTATAGGAACTCCTACCTTAGGTATTATACTACCTTATGTAAGCTAGCTTATCTAACTTCTAAATAAGAGATCTAGGTATAAGGTATTATAAGACTAGAGTAATAATTTCTATAGTATTATTTCTTAATTATAGTAATATAAAGAGGAAGAAATTAAGAATAACTACTCTATAAAAGTAAGTACTCTTTTTAATATTTATATTTAGTAGAGTAATTATTTACCTACTAGTAAAGTAATTACTTTATTTAGCCTTTAGATTAAAGAATCTTATAGTTTATTAATAGTAATAATAAATACAGGGAAGAACTATAGAGCTAGTAATTAATTTTCTACTTAACTATATAAAATTTACTACTTCTACTTTAATTAATTTAAATAAATACTTCTACTTATTAATAATAATTTAAATACTTAATATACTTTTACTTTTACTGCTAATTTTCTCTTTTTAATTAATATTACTCTTGCAACTCTTCTTTCCTCTATATTTCTTAAAGGAGAAACTCTCCTTATATATACTATTTACTATAAATAAATATTTTAAATTATATAACTCTTATAATAATATACTTAATAACCTTACTACCTTTTTATTCCTTTTTCTCTTCTTTTACTCTTAATTAAATTTAGAAATCCCCTTTCTTATACTCTGACTTTATTCTTTCTACTTTAATAATAAATACTAATATTTTAAACTACTAGAATAACTTCTACTATTAAGCTATTACTTTTAATAGAATTTAGAATAGAGAATTCTTTATTCTAAATTCTAACTTTATTAATAGTACTTAGTAGTAATAGGCTCTATATACTTACTCTACTTTTACTCTTATTAAAAAAGCTAAATACTATACTAGCTTAGAGTATTAGCTCTTTTATTATAAATATTATTCTTAATAAATTACTTATAATTCTAACTATAGTAATATTAATTAGAGAGCCCCTTATAAAGTAACTCTTAAATACAATATACTTAGCCCTTTAAGACTACGTATTGTATAAATATATTTTTATTTTTCTAGAATTTAGTAAGGTGTATTAAGTATAATAATTCTATTAAGTTTTCTACTAATAATTTTCTAAGAATATCTCTATTTCTAACTTTTAGACTTCTATTATAAATATTAATTGTACTATACCTACTAAATAGTGCAAATTACAGCCTATAGCTAGCTTAAGTATTACTTAATTATTGTAATTCTTAAAATATCCTCCTACTATTAAGCTATTCTACTAATAAAGAAGTAGAGCCTCTACTATAGGACCTACTTTATTCTAGAAATTAGGTCTAAATTAGCTACTAGACTATTAAGAATAAGGAGTACTAATTTAATACTTATAATATTAATTATAGTATAATTATCTATTCTAGTATTAATAGTAATAATACTATATAATAATTTCCCTCTATATTATTTAATAATAGTACTTATTTAAGCTACTATTAACTACTATACAACTTCTAAGGGGTTATAGTTAAGAGAGTAGAGTAGATTTAAGGGGTTATTTATATTAAGTGTAGTTATAACTAAGGATATAGCTTAATTAAATTAGAAAGAAGAATTTAATTTAAATACTTTAGTTTTATACAGCTGAGGGATAATTTATCTAAATTGTAGATTTTGCAGGTTGCAGATTCCATCCTTACTAACTATATATATTTAAAAAGCCTGCATTTTAATATTTAATACCTTTATAGTTAAGAGTTCTTAACCTTAATAGTATAGACCTTAATAGTAGTAAAGCTATCTCTAGTAAGTTAATCTAGTATTAAGATAGACTATACTAATCCTATAGTACTATATATTCTTAAATAAGCTACTTTACTAAGTTAATAGTATAAGAATAGGGTATAGTGCTTGTATTAGGCTTTTTACTGCTGTTTGTTTTTGCATTGTATAACTAGTCCTAACTGCTGGATCCAATTAGTTCTACACTAGTTAAATTAGTATTCTTAAACATAAGTAATTTATACTTAATAGGCTTAAAACTACTAATTTTCTTAAATTCCTAAATTAGAAGGCTACTAGCCCTATTTAGTACTTTAATCTTACTACCAAAGAGTATAAGTATACTACTTTAATTAGAATTCTAAACTTTAAAGCCTTATTAGTAGCTAAATACTCTCTAATACCCCTTAACTACTTCTTAGCCCTATAGTTACTTACTAAGGACTACATACTCTTCCCTTATATTTATTATACTTTTAATAGGGACTTTACTCCCTTATAGAAAAGCTTATTAAATATATAGGAGTCTAAATAAGTCTTATATATTAGAGACTTCTAGTGGAGGTAATAGACTATTTGCATAAGTCTAATAATTAATTAAACTACTACTTACTCTTACTACTTTAACTCTTATTAGAAGAATAAGTATACTAGGAATTATATTAATACTATAATAAAGTAAGTTTATAAAGTATATAGTTTAAAAAGTACTAAATAGTATTTAAGAAGCTACTTTTATACTATTAGTAGTTATTAAGTCCCTACTTTTAAAAGATAAACTACTCCTCTTACTCTCTTAAGTAAATTAAGAATATCTTATATATAAGCTATATTAATAAACTTTAACTATAAAACTCTAATTAAATTAAATAGTAGTAAATTATAAGTATTACTTATAAATTGTAAATATACTCCTCATAAGAGAGAATATCTCTTTCCCCTTTATAGGACTATACTTACTAACTATTATGAGTACTTTAAAGAGAGCTAATATAAGAAGAAAATAATAACTCCTACTCTTTACCCTTCTTAAGCTCTATATTTTTTACTACTACTACATATACTTACTTCTTAAATTTAAAATATTATAGACTCTCTAAATTTTAAAAATAAAAAATAGAGGGATAATTTATTATAGAGCTCTAAATTAAAAGTATTTAGAAGGCTTAGTATTTAATAATAAGTAATATACTTTCTACTATATTAGCCTCTTACTTTTTCTAATTAAAATATTACTTAGAACTCCTATAGTTCTATATTTTAGTATTCCTTCTGACTCTAACTTCTACTATCCTCTAAATAATTTAAAGCCTTAGGAGGCTAGTAATAATAAGCCCCTCTAGTAGATACTCTTTAACTTTAAGACTTTTTACTACTTGCATTTATATTATAGGGGAGACTTTACTTCTAATAACTTTACTAATAATTTCTACTAGAATATAGTATCTCTTAGTACTTTAAGAGTAATACTTATTAATCTAATATATATATATAGTAAGTAATACATTATAGTAAGTAATATACATCCTCCTACTCTCTAGTTATTTATATAAGTTAATTTAGTAGTATTATATAAAATTAAATAAAACTACTTATTATCCTCTTCTTTAGAAGTCTCCTAAACTACTTAATATATTTATACATTATATTTAGTCTTTCTACAATTACTATATTATTACTTGCGCATTTTACCCCCCTCTATATAAGCCCCCTCCTAATATATATTTTTGCCTCTAGTATTAATAACCCCCTTCTCTACTTGAATTACCTCTACTTTAGCTGTATAAAGGGACCCTCTAAAATATAATTAAGTTTGCTTAACTCTCTAATACTAAGTTAGTATTTTATTTACTATGTAAACCTTATAATACTTAACTTTAATAAGAGCTAATTTATATACTAATTTACTAATACTTTTAATTTATAAATTAATTACTTTATATAAATAAATTAATAAATTATATTAATAATTATTAATTCTTTTCTTAAGTAATATAGAGCTTTATATAGTATTATATACTATAGTTAGTATTTTTAAATTCTGGGAGCTCTAGCTACTTAAGTATAAATTAAATAGTTTTAGTATTTTTAGCTTAAAATTTAAGTAGGAAATAACTACTTCTAAATTAAAAAGAATAAGGCTAATTTATTTAAACTTAATTTATATATTTCCTTTACTTATTAAAGTAAAAAAGACTACTTTAAAAGTAGGAAAGAAGTTATCCTTAGTAATAGATATAATTTGCATTTATATTATTTTCTTAATTTCCTTACTATATAATACTTTTAGTAAACTAAAATAGTTAATATTAAGAGAGAAGAGCTTATATAATAAATAGGGAAATATATAAAGAGTAATAATACTATATTCCTTATAGTAATTATTAAATTTAGTAGACTTATAATTATTATAGTTATTAAGAATTAAGAATTACTTAATACTCTTTATATAAGACTTTATATACTTTTTAAATTACTATAGCTAATTTAAGCTAATTCTATTTATAATTTATCTATTTTTACTAGAGTAAATATACTATTAGAGTAAGAATTAACTATTAGTATACTATAAGAGGAGCTAATATTTACTCTTAATAATAATATATAAAAGTAGTATTTAGTTATTTATATATATACTCTAAATAATAGAAATTTATTTATAATTATTAAGCTACTTTATATAAGGCTTTCTATAGTAATTAGAAGTTATAATAATTTTTATATATAATAGTATTCCTATTAAGAAGCTTATTTTATTAAAATTATAAATATTATTATTATAGATTTTATACTTTATAATTATATTTTATATAAGAGTAAATTAGACTTATACAATTATAGGACTCTTAATTAATACTCTCTAATAGTTAATTCTATATTAAAAATAATTTTTTAATTATAATTAGTATTATATAAAATTCTCTACTTATTAGAGTCTAATATGCATTATATTATATCTATTAAGGAGGTAATTAGCTATATTTTATATACTATTAAACTGTAGGGGAAATCCTTAATTAATAAAGTTAATAATCTATTGAAGAATTACTATTTCTTCTAGTTTAATTATTTTTATTAATTTTAATTATATTTCTTATTGTAGTAGTTATCTAATATATTAATTGCAAAGTATTATTCTTAGGATATTATAAATAGAAGTAGCCTTCTATATAGATAATTTTAGGTCTTTTTTGATTACTTAAAGTATAAGGAGAATGCAGCTTTTATTTAAAGTAAAACTTATTATTGTATGTAGAGTAAACCTAAGAGGAAGAGGGAAAGTATAGAAGAAAAGAGAAGTAGGTAACTTATTATAATAGGTAACTTACTATATATATATATATTATATATAAAGTAATAATACTTCATTTCCTATAGTATTTATTAAAGTTAATTAATTTATATTTTTTATAATTATTAAGAATTAAGAAGTAAGAAGAGCTCTTTATATAAATTTTTATATACTAATTAAAGTACTTTAGTTAATTTAAACTATTATTTAAGAATGCTAATTTAACTAGTATAGAACTAATTAAATTTAGTAGTTAAGACTAGTTATATAATGCAAACAAAAAAAAACTAGTAGTAAAAAGCTTAATACAAGTACTATACCCTATTCTTATACTATTAACCTAGTAAAGTAGCTTATTTAAGAATATATAGTACTATAGAATTAGTATAGTCTATCTTAATACTAAATTAACTTATTAGAAATAGCTTTACTACTATTAAAGTCTATACTATTAAGGTCTATAGTAAGAACTCTTAACTATAGAGGTATTAAACCTTAAGATGCAGGCTTTTTACATATATATAGTTAGTAAGAATAGAATCTCCTAGGATTCTCCTATTAACTATACTTACAACTTGTAAAACCTATAATTTAGATAAATTATCCCTCAGCTGTACAAAACCTACCTTAAAGTAATTAAATTAAATTCTTCTTTCTAATCTAATTAAGCTATATTTATACTTTAATTATAGCTACACTTAATGTAAATAACCCCTTTAACTTACTCTACTCTCTTAATTATAACCCCTTAGAGGTTGTATAGTAGTTAATAGTAGCTTAAATAAGTACTATTATTAAATAATATAGAGGGAAATTATTATATAGTATTATTACTAACGTACACGCATAGCGAGTCGGCCAACATAGCGAGCCGGCCACTCCTTATCGCTAGAAAAAGCCCCTTTTCTAACTATTTATTAAAAAGTAGATTCTTAACTAATAAAGACCTAGTTTTTAGCATTAGATAACGATAAGAGTTAGATTTTAAGAAATAATAGTATTAAAATTATTATCTCTTTCTAGCCTATATTACTAAGCTTACCTCTTATCTAGGCCTCTAGATAAGAGGATTACTAAGAACCTAGGGTTAGGAAGAGACAATAATTTCTACAATATTATTTCTTAAAATCTAACTCTTATCGTTATCTAATACTAAAAACTAGGTCTTTATTAGTTAAGAATCTACTTTTTAATAAATAGTTAGAAAAGGGGCTTTTTCTAGCGATAAGGAGTGGCCGGCTCGCTATGTTGGCCGACTCGCTATGCGTGTACGTTATTTAAAATTTAATTAGCTATTTCTTATATATTATTTTATTATAGAGGGAACTCCTAATTACTTAAATTAATAACTTATTTAAGAATTATTTCCTCTTTAATTGTAGTTATTTTTATTAAATTTAGTTATCTTTTAAATTGTATAATATATTTAGTAGATTAAAATTTAAGTATTATTTAAGGGACTTTGTAAATTAGAGTAGCCTTTTTTATAGATATTTTAAAGTTTTTTTTAATAGCTTAGAGAGTAAGGGTAATATAATATTTAATTAAGGAGAATTATATATTTGTATATTAAGGAAAGTTAGTATAAAAGTAATATAAGTAGAAAGGAAGAAAAGTAACTTACTTACTATAATAGCTTACTTACTATATTAGCTTACTTACTATATAAATATATTACTAAATAAATTTAATAATTAATTAGTTATATAGCACTATTTACTATATTAATTCTAACTTTAGGGATAAAAGTAATATATACTTTACTAATTCTATAATTTAACTTTATTAAATTCTATAAGAATTATAGGATTCTAAATAATCTCCTTAATATTCTTAATCTTAATTTATAAATTATAAATACTCTATAGTAAGAAGATAATTAGATTTATAACCTCTGTATAGTTAAGTTTATTAGAGCCTATATTTAAGAGGGACTTACTACTCTAATATTTTTAGTATAAATTATAGCTAATAGCTTCTTATTATAGTTAGATATTTAATAGTAGTATTTCTACTAATAGGTAGCTAAGGTTAGTACTTAATAAATAGTACTAGAGTCTTACTAGCTTATTAGTAATTTTATTAGTAAGAATACAGTAATTAATTGTATACTTAAAGTATAAATAACTTATTATAGTTATAATAGAAGGATAATTTAAGAGTTACTTATAGTAGAGTAAATTATAAAGTTAATTACTAAAGAGCTATAAAAAGTAATTATATTATATAGAATAAATATCCTTATATTCTAGTATCCTATTATTAAATTACTTCCTATTATTAGTAATTCTTAGTATTAAATTAATTTAGTAGTTTACTAATCCTAAGTGTAGGATTATATTAGATTACTAGTAATTTAAATTAATCTATTATGTAATTTTCCCTAGTTCTTCTATTCTATTATTTAGCCTGCACTGTGCGCCTGTATATATAAGTATCTCTCTACTCTACTTTTTGTACTAGGGGCTATTCTAGACTATATTAGTTACTAACTGAATTTAGGTTGTAATATTAAGTCTCCTCTTTAAAAGTCTAAGTCCTATAGACTACTATAAGTAGGTTATCTCTCCTAAGTTAGGGAGGTATTAATTATACTTCCTTAATAATACTAATACTATATTTAGTTGTATAGTTAAATAAAAGGTAGATTCTGAAATCTCTTAGAAAACCTGCAAATATTAATCTCTTACTAAAGTAGTTAAGTACTATAGAGTTAATATTATGCCTTGCACTTATAATTTTAAGTCTAATAAAGTCTGTAAAATAGCTGAAGAATTATTATAATGCAGTAAGTGCATTTATACTAGTTGCAGCTAGTGCAATAGAAATAATATTGCAGATACTTGTGAGTTTCCCTTTCTCTCTTAGTTCTTTTTAGCTAACCTAGTAGTAAATCATTGTATATTAGAGTAGTACAAGATTAAGAAGGAGGAGTATAAAGTAGAGGAGGTAATAGAGGTTCTTTAAATGCAGTTATCTACTACTCTAAGTTATTTATCTTATTTGCAGAAGTAGAAGTACTTCCTAAAGGATTATAAGTCTAAGTTAATTTATTAGAGTCTTTAGTCCTTAGATAAGTTAGAAGCTTAGAATTATAAGGTAGTAGAGGCTGAAGCTAGAGTTAAGTAGGATTTTGTCTCCTAGAGTACTAGTAAGGTATTTAACTAGAGTTCTCTAAGTATAGGGTTAGATTTTGTAGAGCTAAGTCCCTTAAGTCCTTCTTATAGTACTACTAAAGGGCCTACTAGGAATATTAGAAGTTCTTAACTAGTTTCTATAAGTTATTTTTATATTTGTAGCCTTTCTATTTTATAAAATACTTATTATAATTATTTTAATGTCTATAGTTAATAATTTATTTAATTTTATATTCTAGCTTGTAGGTTTTAATAATAATGCAGTCTTCTATATGTAATTTGCATAGTACTAGTTCTAGTAGTATAATGTAGAAGACTAAGTAGACTTTTATTGTATTTAGGAGCTTTAGTTTAAAGTTAATATTTAAGATTTTTTTAGATAATTTTAAAGGGTCTAAGTTTTTTGTAGTTAAGCTTACTACTTAGTTACTTTATCTTAACATTTTAGTATATAAAGTATACACTATCTCCCTCTTTAAAGGATAGTCCTATTATTCTGAATAGGTCTAAATATTTCTTTATTTATACTCTAATGAATTCTAAATTATTAGAGATATTTTCCTAGAGTTCTTGTAGCTTATTATAATCTACTATAGCCTTTAGTACTTATAGTCCTTATTAAGGCTATCTATATGCAGTAAATTAGAATTTGTAGTTAAGGTAGAAGAGTAAGTAAAGTATACTTTCTCTAATAGTACTATTGTAGGTAAAATAGGCTATAGGTAGTAGTAGTACCTAATTGTCTTAATTGTAATTAATATAGTATTATAAGTATTATTTAAGAATTTAGTTAATTTATTTAGTTTGTCTATTAGTTTGCAAATAGAAGGTAGTTAATAGCTTGTAATTAGCTCCTAATTGCAAAATTAGGGATTTCTAAAACTTAAATATAACTAACTTATCTCTATTTAATACAATTTCTTTTAGCAATTTATAGTTACTAATAATATACTTTAAGAATATATATATAAGGTCTTCTACTATACTTAATTCTAAGTATAGGATAAAGTAGGTGTATTTTATAAGGCAGTTAATAATAATTAGTATACTATTATAATAGGTTTTTGTAAGTAATTCTCTTAATTTTAGGAGTTTAATAATAAAGTCTAAAGAGATTAAATACTATACTTCTAGTAGAATTAGTAGTAATTACAGCTATCTATAGGGTTTGTGTAGACTATTCTTACTTTTCTTATACATTTTGTAATTCTTAATTGTAGAGGCTACTTCTACTTATATAACTCTTTTATTATAGTATTATTAAATTTACTTAAATATCTTTATAACTCCTTAGTATTTATGTGCGCAAGTACTGTAAATTTCTCTAATTTATTTAGGTATTATTCTATTAGTTATACTAGTATTAATATAGGTGCTAATTATAATAAGTTTCTATACTAGTACTAAGTTACCTTTATTATCTTATTTTAGAATAATAAGAGTTTTATTTAGTACTAGGGTTTTGTAGTTTAGTCTTTAGTTTAAAGTATTAGCTCTACTATTTTCTATTCCTTTAATATAGATAATTTAAAAGTTAAATTCTAAGAGGAATTTAGACTATTTAATTTATTACTTATTAAGGGCTTTTAATATTGTAAAGTAGGCTAGGTTCTTATAGTTAGTATAGACTTTAACTTTATACTTAGTACTAGAAAGTTGTAGTTTCTATTCTCTAAATACTTTAATAATTACTATAAGTTCTTTATTGTAAATTTAGTAGTTAAGTTTACGTCTACTAAGTTTCTTAGAGAAGAAGCTATAAGGATGTAGTCTTCCTTCTTTATTGCATTATCCAAGTTGTCTACTAATAGGATAATCTAAAGTATTAGTCTTAAGTTTAAAAAGTTTCCTAGAGTCTAGAATTATTAGAATAGATTCTAATAGAACTTATTACTTAATATTCTTAAAGGCTTTATCTTATTTATTAGTCTATTTAAAAGTAGTATTTTTGCATGTAAGTTTAATAAGGGGGTTAATTTTACTAGAATATCCCTTAAGGAATTATTAGTAGAAGTTAATAAATTTAAGGAATAATTAGATATTCTTAATATTCTAGAGTTAAGGCTAGTCCTTAACTACTGCAATCTTCTTATTGTCTATATAGATCTTACTAGAGGTAATAGTAAATTTAAGGTAGTTAACTTATTAACTGTAGAATATACTTTTCTTAGGTTCTACTAGGAGCTTAATTTCCTGTAGTTTCTATAGTACTTTATAAATGTATTCTTTGTAAATCTTAAGAGTAGGTAAGAAGATAAGGATATTATTAAGGTAAATAATAATAAATACATTTAGGTATTCTTGTAGAATGTAGTTAATTATAGTTTAAAAGGAGGTAGGGGTATTAGTAAGTCTAAAAGGTATAATAAGGTACTTGTAATTGCCTCTTTGTGTGCAGAAGTAAGTCTTCTATTCTTCTCCCTCCTTAATTCTAATTAAATTGTAGGCTCCTTTAAGATTAAGAGCTGTAAACTATTTAGCTCTATAGGTCTTAAAGTTCTATAATAAGAGGTAGTAAGTAGCTATTCTTAATTGTAATATTATTAAGTTGTTAATAGTTAATATAGAGTTGTAGTTTGCTATTTTTCTTAAGTACAAATAGAATAGGGTATTCTACTAGGGATATTAATAGTTAAATGTAACCTTTTCTAAGGTTTTTATTAATGTACTTATTAAGTTCTTCCTATTAGTTTTTATTAAGTCTATAGAGTTTATAAAACTTTAGGTATTCCCCTTTTTTAATAGGAATCTTATAGTCTTAAGGACTATATTCTAGTAAGCCTATTTTTAATTCTTTAGTAAATAGCTTCTTATAACTGCAGTATTCTGTAGGAATTAGGGAAAGTTATTCTTCTTCCTACTAATTATTAATAAAGGATTCAAATTACTTATCTTTTATAAATTTAATTTATTTAATGTAGGTAATGTATTTCTATTGTCTGTATTTACTTAGGGGTTGCAGTATGCAATGCACTTCTGTAGTTGAATCTCTCTATTAAAGTTAGTTAGCTTTCTAACTAATGTCTAAGTTGTATTTTTGTAGCTATAGGACTCCTAGAATAATATCTAATTGTCCTATTTTTATAATATTAAAGACTAATTATTCTTAATAACTATAAATTACTATAGAGAATTATATAGTCTCTTTACTAATAGTACCTCTATTATACTTAACTATTTCTCCTTCTATATTCTAAAGGGCGTATAATTTATTCTTAAGTCTCTATACAATTTATTATTAATTTATTAGTTATAGTAATATAAAGTTTACTTAGACTCTACTATTAATTATAATTTGTATAGGCTATTTATTAATAGTAGCTTTTAGGAAGAAGTATTTATTGTCTTCCCTAGTTGTAGTATATAGGGACTTCTTATATTGTATTACTATTTGCAGTCCCTTTGTAGTTAGCATCCTTAGTTTTTTAACTTCTTACTAGAGTTCTTTTCCTTAATTTGCATTCTTTAGGTTTATACTTTTCCTTTATAATAGTATTTATACTTATTAAATATATAGTCTAATTAATATTTAGTAATGTAGTTAATATAGAGTATAGGATACTTTAGGCTTAGCTAGAAGTAGAGCTACTTAGTAAAGTATTCTTTAACTTCCTACATATTAAGTTCTAAGTCTTAGTAGGCTCTTAGAATAAGTTCCTAACTTTATTACTAAGGGTAGAAAGTATATTCTTCTTTTAAGCAAAAGTAAGTCTTGCATTTATTATAGATGCAATCTACTTAGAAAATTCTATAGTATTATTTATAGGTAAGTTTAAGTAGCTTATTATCTCTAAATAGGGGTTTCTCCTAAATTTAGACTTTAGGTCTATTATTAATATTAATATCTTCTATACTATAGAAGTATATTTCTTAATTATTGTACATTTTATTAATATTTAGTTATTAGTTAATTTAGGTGCAGCTAGTATCTAAATACATTTGTAAAGCTAAGGGTTTATTTAAATTAATATTATTACCTTTATTAATTTTGTACTCTTGTAGCTTTATTCTATTATAGGGGTTAAGATTTCTAAGTCTCTACTTTATTTCTTACTTAATTTTAACGTTAGGACTTTTAAATTAAGTTAAGTTTCTAGTTTATTTAAGCTTAAGGAGCTATTTAGCTACTCTTTATTCTATCTTACTTAGTAGGAGAAATTTATCTAGTAATTCTCCTAAGTTAGAAGTGTATTTAGAGCTTATTTATTCTTTAAGGACCTTAATAGTTTCTTAAGAGATTCTTTCTCTAATATTGAGCTGTAGTTAGGGGAATAGGGTTTTTACTTATTTTCTTCCTATAGCTACTATTTTAGTAAGTTAGCTAATTAGGCTTATTTCTTCCTATATTAAGCTAGCTAGGTCTTCTTTAAGTGTAAGTTGTCTTTAGTAGTCTCCTTAAACTTAGATTCTTTACTGTAGTTGTACTTTAATAGCTTAGAGGGTTTCTAGTATATTAGGATTACTTAGCTGTACTTGCGCAGTATCTTATACTTAAATAAGTTTTATAATAAGCTACTAGTTTTATTTTTCTATAATTTAGATATTTCTATACTTAGATTTCTTAGAGATAGCTATAGTTTTATTTTTAGGCTCTCTTAAGTACTAGCCTACTTATTCCTTACTACTTTAGTGTATAAAGTAGCTATTACTATAGTAGGTAGTCTATAAGAGTTATTTATAGGGGACTTCTTTTCTTATAATATTAGCTTTCTTAGTGTCTTTAGGGAGTAGTTAGTTCTAAAGTTATTTAGGCTATTTGTAGTCTTTAGTAATGTAATTTAGCTTTTTGCAGTTAAAATAGATACTACTCTTAGGGTTGCATTATAGGGCTTATTTATTTTTATAAGTTATACTAATATTTATAGGTCCTATATAGTATTTATAGGTAGTACTTAGTCTACTACTATACTGCTAGTTAGTTCTCTAATTACTATTGTAGTTATTTAGTTATTAAGGCCCCTAGGGGATATATTATTTTCTTATATTAGCTTAGGGGTATTAATTCTTATTCTTTTCTTTGCATTATTTGTACAAGTAGGTATTAATTTAAATTGTAAGTACTATATATTATAAGAAGTTAGTAGGAGTATTAAGTTTAACTATTTTATTCTTAATTTCTTCTTTTAGTCCTTAGTAGAATATAAAGATTCTTAATTTATTAGTAATATTAAGTTGAGCTGTAAGTTTTTAGAACTTAGCTGTATAGTAGGAGGCTAATTTATTCTATTTAAGGTTAGCTAAGTCTCTCTTAGCCTGCCTCTTTTTATTAGGGTCCTAGAATAGAGTTTAGAGGGCGTATTTAAATCCTATTATACTTAAGAAAATATTTTAAGTCTCTATTAAGTATGTATTAGTGTCTCTATTATTCTATAGGAATTCTTCTATAAAGGGTTTAAATTAATTAAGTAAGTACTTTTCCTTTAAGGAAGGTTACTATATGAATTACTTACTTAGTTTTGCTCCTAAAGTTAGCTGTATAGAAGGTTTAGTAGGTGTAGATTTAGATAAGAAATCCCTTAAGTTGTCTACTAGTACTATTGTAAGTAGATAGTAAGTTAAGTTTGAGCTTCTTGTATTTATCTATAGGTATTAAGATAATGCTAGCTGTAGCCTAAAGAGTGCAAACCTCCTAGTCTAGCTTGCTAGCTTCCTTATTCTTAGCTTCTAATTTAGTAATAGTCTTATTTACTATAGTTTGCATTTAAGTAATATTAGAGTTATTTTTCTAAATGCATTACTATAAGGTATTATAGAATTTCTTAGTAAAGTTAAGCTTATTATTAGAGTTCTTAGTATTCTTTATTTCTTTATTAAGGTTCTTAGGGGTAGTTAGAGTCTTACTCTTAAAACTAATAGAGGATAAAGTTAGAGTAGTAATAGGTACTATATTCTTAACTATTTAGTAAGTATAAGGGTTAACTTACTAAATAGGAGTAATTAAAGTATTATAATTAAATATTTAATAGTAGTATTTCTACTAATAGGTAGCTAAGGTTAGTACTTAATAAATAGTACTAGAGTCTTACTAACTTATTAGTAATTTTATTAGTAAGAATATAATAATTAATTATATACTTAAAGTATAAATAACTTATTATAATTATAATAGAAGGATAATTTAAGAGTTACTTATAGTAGAGTAAATTATAAAATTAATTACTAAAGAGCTATAAAAAGTAATTATATTATATAGAATAAATATTCTTATATTCTAGTATCCTATTATTAAATTACTTCCTATTATTAGTAATTCTTAGTATTAAATTAATTTAGTAGTTTACTAATCCTAAGTGTAGGATTATATTAGATTACTAGTAATTTAAATTAATCTATTATGTAATCTTCTCTAGTTCTTCTATTCTATTATTCAGCCTGCACTGTGCACCTGTATACATAAGTATTTCTCTACTCTACTATTTGCACTAGGGGCTATTCTAAGCTGCATTAGTTACTAACTGAATTTAAGTTGTAATACTTCTATACTTAAAAGGAGAAAGTCTCTTACTATAAAGTATTATAGAGTTATTAAATAAGCTAAATTACTAGTAAATTCTATAATATTTAATTTATATATAAAAATCCCCTCTTATATAATATTAATATACTCTTTTATAACTTTATTAGTCTATTTTATATAAGTAATACTTATATTATAAATCTCCTACTTAAGTTTATAAATCTTAAGGGGATTATATTACCTATATACTTATTTTTAAAAACTATTACTAGTACTTACTTACTTAGGACTTCTAACTTAAATAGCCCCCTTAGTAAGCTTTTATATACTCTAATTTAGCCCTTAGATAATAGTAGTACTAAGAGTAATAAAGACTCTAGTAATTCTTTCATTCTTTCTACTAGTACTCTTTACAATTAATAAATCTTTAGTTATTCCAACTACTTAAATTGTATATTTATTCTAAATATATAAACTTATATAAGAGAGGAATATATTAATTAATAAGTTAACTCTTAGAATTAAATAAGGAGCAAAAAATAGAGAAATAATATACCTATATAGTAAGTAGTATATTATATTAAGTAGTATATATTTATATAACTCTAGTCTCTTTATTTTAAGGATACTTTTTCTCTATATACAAATATGCACCTACATAATGCAATAGTAAGTATCTAGTAGCATCTATATATACTGCGCGCAGACAGTTATTTTAATTCTAACTGTAGGAACCTCTATTGCAGTAGTTTAATTAGTTACTAAGTTACCTACTGCATATAGAGCCCTAGGCCCTACATATACAATAGGGCTCTAATAATAGTATATATATAGAGTTAAAAAGGTATAGAATTAATAGGAAAAGAGTAAATAGAAATAAGATCCCTTAATAAGTATAAGAATATAAGGGGGTTTTTTCCTTTAACTCTTTAAAAAGGGGGGTTTATTTCTTATATATATAAATTAAAATATTTGTATAGAGTAACTTAGTATCATATAAGAAGTCTTTATTAAATAGTCTCCTATTAATAAAACTTCCCTTATAAATAAATACAAATATACAATTCTTCTTAATTAAAAGTTAAATTATTCTTACTCTCTAAATTATTAAAAAAGATTTAAAAATATCTATATAAAGAGCTACTTCTACTTTTAAAGTACTAAATTAACTCTCTACTACTAATATACTAAATATATTATATAAAGTAAGAGATAATTAAACTTAATATAAATAACTATAATTAAAAAAGAAGTAATTCTTAAATATATTATTAATTTAATTAATTAAGAATTCCCTCTATTATATAAAAATATATAAGAAATAGCTAATTAACTCCTAAATGTATATAATAGAATATATATAGGACTCTAATACCCTTTAGAGTATTCTATTGTGTAAACTCTTTAAGGTATTCTATTGTATAAAATTACTATATTTAAAACTAGTATTTATTACTCCCTTCTACTTAGCTTACTTCTATAGGAATAGTACTACTACCTCTCTATTATTAATTAAGTCTATTCCCTCTTCTTCTTCCTATAAGTACTAGCTGTAATATATATACTATATAGTATAAAGGACGCCTTAGTACTAGCCTAAATACTAATTAATTATTTTAATAGCTTCTTTTACTTATAAATCTATAAAGGCTATACTATTAATTAGACTATTCTTATAGCCTTTAAGCTAATTAATCTTAAGCTTAATTTACTACTTATCTCTTAGGGTAGTTAAGTTAACTTATAGGATAATTAGAGTAAATATAGCTTTATTAAGTATTTCTTAGTAGTTGCACTTTATATTAATTACTTAGCTAGTATATTAAATACTATATTTCTCTATAAGTTATTTCTATTACTTAGCTAGTTAGTATAAGTATACAATAACCTTAATAGAATTAAAAGTAGTATTCTATAGAAGGTTAAATAGATTAATTATATTAAGTATTAGAGTTATTTTTCTAAAGTATGCAATTACTGTATACTTAAGGAATTACTATTCTATATATTAAGTAGTTAGTAATAGTATAATAGGGAGAATGCATACTAACTTTACAATTAGCAAAATATATAGTCTTTTCTAGCTATATATTTATTAAAATCTGTATTATTAATAGCTATAAGGTTTAGGACCTTTATAGTTTAGAATCTCTATAGTTAAGACCTCTTTAATTTTAATTACTAATACTATTAAGTATAAGCTTAGTTTAATATTGTATTTATAGTTAAAATAGCTTTATAGGGTTATTAGTGCAAGCTTAGAGTATAGTACTAATTATATATAAGTCTTATTATATTAACTGCAATAGATTATTTCTCTATAAGGCTAGATTCTTAGTATAGAGAGAAAATAATACTATTAAATAGGACTCTAATAAGTAGATAACTTTATATAATATATTCTTAAATTAAAAATATAATTTTAATATTAAATTAACTATTAGACTTATGTAATGCAATAGTAAGCGTCTAGTAGTATTTATATGCACTATACGCGCAGATAGTTAATTTAATTCTAACTGTAGGAACCCCTATTGCAGTAGTCTAATTAATTACTAGGTTACCTACTGCAAATAGAGCCCTGGGCCCTACATGCACAATAGGGCTCTAATAATAGTGTATGCATTAAGTAAAAAAGGCATAGTATTAGTAGGAAATAGGCAGACAGAATAAGATCACTTAATAAGTATAAGAATATAAGGGGGTTTTTCCTTTAACCCTTTAAAGGGGGGTTTACCTCTTATATATATAGCTTAAATATTAGTATAGGGTATTTAGTACTATATAAGAAGTCTTTATTATATAGTCTCCTATTAATAAAACTTCCCTTATAAATAAATAACTATTAGAGAGCTTTAATTAAGAGTTCCATAATTATATAAGGCTAATTTACACTTATATAAAATATAATTGTAAAGTATAGAATACTTAATAATAATATTTATAATTTTAATAAAATTAAATTTTTTATAAGAATACTATTATATATCAAAATTTTTATAATACTTAATTATAAGGAAAAAGTATATATAAAGTAATTTAGTAATTAGGAATAAATTTCTATTATTTAGAGTATATTTATAAATAATTAAATAATACTTCTATAATGTACTTATATAGTAAGTTGCAGATTATAGTAAGTTGCGTATATTTACTTTCTTTCTACCTCTTTAACCTTTATACATTTTTCCCTCTATATACAAATATACAATCTACCTTAATTAAAAGTTGCATTATTCTTACTATTTAGACTCTTAAAAAAGACTTAAAAATGCCTATATAAAGAGCTACCTCTACCTTTAAGGTCCCTAAATTAACCCTTTGCAATTAATTCATAGAATGCATTATATAAGGCAAAAGATAATTAAATTTAATAAACATAACTATAATTAAAGAAGAAGTAATTCTTAAATATATTATTAACTTAATTAATTAAGGGTTCCCTCTATAATAAGAAGATATATAAGAAATAGCTACTCTTTAGAGTACTATTATATAAAAACTACTATATATTTAACAACTATAGTAAGATAACTTTTTAATTACTGCAATTAGTACTAACTTTACTTATTTTAACCTTCTAATATCTATAATTAATATTTGTATAGAATATTACTAATTGCCTCCCTTATAGTTGAAATTTACTCTTTGTACTTATTGCAGTCTTCTATTAACTCCTTAAATGCCCTTTTCTGCAGGCCTCCTCTACTCCTCCTATTAAAAAGCCTATTTTACCTTCTTATTAACTTATTAATAATACTCCTTAACTTATTATTCCCTTTACTATCTTATAAGTATAGTATTTCTACACTAATAATTACAATAGTATACTACTATAACTTTATTTATATTATAGTTTTCTTTAAGTTAATATTTTTAGTACTATATTATTTAATTTTATTCTTCTATAGTTAAGAATTTAGTATTATTATTCTAGTTAGATTGTATACTTTATTATAGTTAGTAATAATACTCTATAAATTAAGAGTCTTTAATTTAGTGTATTTAAGTATATTAACTTAGTTTATAGTATATAGTTAGAATACTAGAATACTACTAGTAGGGATTATATTTAAGTAATAGTATAGTTTAATTTTTAACTTAATAATAGTATAAGAAGATAATAAGTGTATTTTTAATTTTTAAGTGTATATAGGTTTTAAGTATTATAGAGGATTTAATAAGAAGGAATAAAACTACTAGTGCAGCTCTATATTTAATATTAATAATAAAGCTATCTCTATTAAAATTGCAAAGCTAACTAACTACCTTTGCAATTTTTTTAAAGCTATCTCTACAACTCTTCTAAGCCCTTTATAGGAAAGGCTTACAAGTAGTTGTAGCTATTATTAATTGTAGTTATTAAGAAGTTAAAAAGTTAATATTTACTATAACTATATTAATAGTATATTTTCAAAGGGAAATAATAGTTTATAAAATTAAGTATAAAATATATACTAATACTATATATTTATACTATATACCTTTTTAGGTATTATACTTTACTCTTACTATTTAGAAGAATAAGGAGCTTACTACATCTAAATAGGAAATAGCTAACTAATTCCTAAATGCGCATAATAGAATATATATAGGACTCTTATAGGTAGAGAACTTTATATAATGCCTTCCTAAATTAAAAATGCAATTTTAGTATTAAATTAACTATTAGAGGGCCTTAATTAAGAATTCTACGATTATATAAAGCTAATTTGCACTTATGCAAAATATAATTATAAAGTATAGAATACTAAATTATAATATTTATAATTTTAATAAAATTAGTTTCCTAATAGGAATACTATTATATATAAAGGTTATTATAATTTCTAATTATAAGGGAAGGCTTTATATAAAGTAGCTTAGTAATTAGAAATAAGTTTCTATTATTTAGAGTATATATACAAATAGCTAAATAATACTTCTATATATTATTATAAGGGGTAAATATTACTTCTTCTCCTAATATACTAATAGCTAATTCCTAATTATATAGTATATTTATTTAAATTAAAATAAATTAATAATAAATAATTTTAACTTAAATTAGCTAAAGTACTTTAATTAGTATATAAAGTCTTATATAAAGAGTTCTTATTACCTCTTAATTCTTAATAGTTATAATAACTATAAATTACCTAACTTTAATATATACTATAAGGAATAGAATATTATTACTTTATATATACTTCTCTATTTATTATTTAAATTCTAGCCTCTTAATATTAAGTACTTTAGTCTATTAAAGTACTCATATAGTAAGAAAATTAAGAAAATAATATAAATGTAAATTTTCTATATTACTAAAAATAACTTCTTTTTTACTTTTAAAGTAGTATTCCTTACTTTAATAGGCAAAAATAATATATAAGCTAATTTTAATTAAGTAGGCTTTATACTTTTTAATTCTAAAGTAGTTATTTGTTAATTAAATTTTAAATTAAAAATACTAATACTCTTAATTTTATAGTTAAGTAATTAAAGCTCCTAGAATGCAAAAATACTAAATATAGTAATAGAGAGTATATAAAGTACTACCTCCCTTAAAAAGAAGATTTAAGTATATTAAAGTGGCTTACTAATAATAATATATAAAGTAATTAACTTTTAGGCTAGAAGTATTAGTAAATTAGCCTATAAGTTTACTATTATTAAAATTAAGAATAATAAATTTTATATAGGGATAAAAGTACTAAGTAAGTACTAGAGAGTAAAAAAAGACTTAACTACATCTTAGAGGCTTACTTAATACTACTAAAGTAGAAGTACTATAAGTAGAAAAGAGTAGTATTAATACTAGAAGAGAAAATAACTCTTGAAAGGAGGATTATATAGAAAGTATTAAACTATAACGTACACGCATAGCGAGTCGGCCAACATAGCGAGCCGGCCACTCCTTATCGCTAGAAAAAGCCCCTTTTCTAACTATTTATTAAAAAGTAGATTCTTAACTAATAAAGACCTAGTTTTTAGCATTAGATAACGATAAGAGTTAGATTTTAAGAAATAATAGTATTAAAATTATTATCTCTTTCTAGCCTATATTACTAAGCTTACCTCTTATCTAGGCCTCTAGATAAGAGGATTACTAAGAACCTAGGGTTAGGAAGAGACAATAATTTCTACAATATTATTTCTTAAAATCTAACTCTTATCGTTATCTAATACTAAAAACTAGGTCTTTATTAGTTAAGAATCTACTTTTTAATAAATAGTTAGAAAAGGGGCTTTTTCTAGCGATAAGGAGTGGCCGGCTCGCTATGTTGGCCGACTCGCTATGCGTGTACGTTATATATAATAATATAGTAATTATAGAAAGTCTAAATATAATATATAAATTTATAAAGTAGTTTAGAATAGTAATAAGGAAGAGGGTAATAAGTAGTTTTAATTAATTTTATATATTGTAGTTTAATTAACTTATAAAAAGATTAGAAGAGTAGGAATAGTGTGCAACTTACTATAATTTACAACTTACTATATAAGTATATTATACTATTATAAAAAGTAAATATTACTTTCTCTCTTAATATACGAATAGCTAATTTCTAACTATATAGTATATTTATTTAAGTAAGAATAAATAAATAATAAATAATTTAAATTTAAATTAGCTAAATTACTTTAATTATTATATAAAGTCTTATTTAATTTAAGAATGCTAATTTAACTAGTGTAGAACTAGTTGGATCCAGCAGTTAAGATTAGTCACACAATGCAAAAAAGAACAGCAGTAAAAAGCCTAATACAAGCACTATGCCCTATTCTTATGCTGTTAACCCAGTAAGGTAGCTTATTTAAGAATACACAGTACTATAGGATTAGTATAGTCTATTAGAGATAGCTTCGCTACTATTAAGGTCTATACTATTAAGGTTAAGAACTCTTAACTATAGAGGTATTAAACCTTAAAATGCAGGCTTTTCAGATATACATAGTTGGCAAGGATGGAATCTCCTAGGATTCTCCTATTGACTATACCTGCAATCTGCGAAACCTGCAATCCAGACGAATTATCCCTCATCTGCACAAAACCTACTAAAGTAACTAAATTAAATCCTTCTTTCTAATCCAATTAAGCTATATCCTGTATACCTCAGTTATAGCTACACTTAATATAGATAACCCCTTCAACCTACCCTACCCTCTTAACTATAACCCCTTAGAGGTTGTGCAGTAGTTAATAGTAGTTCAAATAAGTACTATTATTAAATAATATAGAGGGAAATTATTATACAGAATTATTACTATTAATACTAGAATAGATAATTATACTGTAATTAATATTGCGAGCATTAGATTAGTACTCCTTCTTCTCTATAGCCTAGTAGCTAATTTAGGCCTAATTATTAGGATAAGGTAAGTCCTGCAGTAGAGGCTCTACATCTTTATTAGTAGGATAGCCCAGTAGTAGGAGGACATTTTAAGAATTGCAATAATTAAGTAATACTTAGGCTAACTGCAGGCTGTAATCTGCACTATCCAGTAAGTGCAGTACAATTGACGCTATTTACAATAGAAGTCTAAAAGTTAGAAATAGAGATATTATTAGAAGATTATTAGTGGAAAACTTAATGCAATTATTATACTTAATACGCCTTACTAAATCCTAGAAAAATAAAAATACATTTATACAATGCATAGCCCAGAAGGGTATATAAAGTCTTATATAAAGAATTCTTATTACTTCTTAATTCTTAATAATTATAATAATTATAAATTAACTAATTTTAATAAATACTATAAGGAATAGAATATTATTACTTTATATATACTTCCCTATTTATTATATAAATTCTATCCTCTTAATATTAAATACTTTAGTCTATTAAAGTACTTATATAATAAGGAAATTAAAATAATAATATAAATGTAAGTTTTATATATTACTAGGAATAACTTCTTTTCTACTTTTAAAGTAGTATTTTTTACTTTAATAAGTAAAAATAATATATAAATTAATTTTAAATAAATAAACTTTATACTTTTTAACTTTAAAGTAATTCTTTCTTCTTTAAATTCTAAGTTAAAAATACTAATACTATTAAATTTATAATTAAGTAGCTAAAGCTCCTAAAATGCAAAAATACTAATAATAGTATTAAAGAGTATATAAAGTACTTCTTCTTTTAAAAAGAAAATTTAAATATATTAAAGTAATTCATTAATACTTTTATATAAAGTAGTTAATTTATAAGTAAAAAGTATTAGTAAATTAGCTTACTAATTAACTCTTATAAAAATTAAGAATTATAAGTTTTATATAGTAAATAAAGTATTAAGTAAGTAAGTACTAGAGAGTAAAAAAGATTTAACTATATTTTAGAGAATTACTTAATGCTACTAAAGTAGAAGTACTATAGAGAGAAAAGAATATAATTAATACTAAAGGAGAGAATAACTCTTAAAAGAAGGATTATATAGAAAGTACTAAATTATATATATAATACTATAGTAATTATAGAAAGACTAAATGTAATATATAAATCTATAAAGTAGTTTAGAATAGTAATAAAGAAGAGTAACGTAGTTCACAAGTGAGTGAGCCACACAAGTGAGTGAGCCACTTTTCTAGCACCCGTACGACAAAGTGTAAGAGAAATCAACCACAACGCCTTAAATTAATTTAAACTATTCAGAATCCTCTTCTTCAGAGGTGGATTCAACTTTCTGACATGTGCGAGCATTATGTCCAGTCTCTCCACAGATGCCACATCGTCGCGCGCGTGTTTCTGTCCTCCTCGCACGACCACTACTCTGACCTGTTTCTACCTGTAACTGCTCCGTTACATCAATCTGAGACTTTATATCCTTTGCCTGATTGATTGTAAGTGTTCCACCTTTCTGAAGCTGTTTTTTTTTCGTACGGCGACGGCGGCTCATACGCTCATTTGCCTCTTGATACTCAGTCATTTGTGCCTGCATTAAAACCTGGTTATGGGCTACCACCATAATTCCTTTCTTCAGCTGCTGCATATACCTAATAATTGACGTTGGGGAGCTATTCTGATGTCGTACGATGCGATTCGTAATAAAATCAGAATGTGAATCGAATTCAATTGGGTTGTTTGGCGTCTTTGGGACCCAAGCTGCTGGTAAGCCAGCAGAAGAACCTGGAGGTGATGGCGTACGAAGCTTCACATCTAGCTGTGAAATCACATGTTCCGGATCGTACGGGACAAGGCCAGTTGCTCTAAAGCCTGCTTGAATGTTTGATGTTGTCATTGCCTTGTCGTACGCCTTATAAAAGGCTGGGAGGAAGTCTTCCTTTGCAATATGCGTAATGTGCACCCGCATAAGGACCTCAATTTCTTGGCCGTACGCCCGTTTTAAGGGACTAAAGCACCCAACATCAAGCGGCTGGAGCTTGTGCGATGAATGAGGGGGCATACAGAGCGTAATAATGTTCTGCTCCTTGCAGTATAGCTCAAAATCGACAGAATGGTGGCTTTCGTGGCCATCAAGGATGAGGAGGCGGTAAGCACCCTTCGTACGACTCCTTGTATGGAAATCAAAGTGCTGTACCCATTCTAGGCCTTTCTCATTTGTCGTCCAACCATTTTCTGTAAGTGTAATTACCCAGTCGGGTGGGAGGGGGCTGTTGCACGTCCAGGAGTCAAGATGGACCTTGCCTGCAAAGATGATGTACGGCGGGATAGAATAGCCGCACGACCCAATGCCCTGGATTACTGTAACCCATTCCTGATTCCCTTGTTGTGCTCCTCTTGGCTTGCCACGTCGTTCAGAGGCTGTAACAACCATTTCAGAGGACATCTTGCCCATCGCAAACCCAGTCTCATCAAAGTTATAGATATCGGTATCGTCTATCCCGTACTTCGCAATTGTGTTTCGTACGAGGGAAAACCACGCGCGATACGCGTCCGGATCTTCGCAGAGGACTCTCTGATAGTCGATTCTTCGATTAAAACGCGTCTGGAGCTCAGGTCGTCGTCGTACGAAGTTTGAGGCCCAGTTTGTTCCGACGCGTCGCGCGCCGCGGTCGCGAAGCAGTCGATCGGCCATTTCTCGAACAGCACTAAGGCGTGGCGAAAATGCTCGCGAATCCAGGTCAACGATGTATCGTACAATGGTCTCCTCTTCGTACGAGGTTAAATTCTGGCAGGGTGGTCGGATATCGCGTCTGGCAGGTTGGCCATGGTATCGTCGTTGGAGGGTTACACGAGATACTTTGTAGTGAGATGCAGCCTTTCGCACGCTTAATTTTGGGTCGGATCTGAGCGCATTTAGCGCTAGGACTAAATCGCTTTCATTTGAATGTTGTACCATAGTTGTAGGTGGAGAAAAATAAAGGGAAAAGTAGGTTGTACGAAATTCTAGAAAAGTGGCTCACTCACTTGTGTGGCTCACTCACTTGTGAACTACGTTATATATAATAATTATTACAACTTCTAATTACTAATGTACATGCATAGTGAGCGGATCAACATAGTGAGCGGATCACTTTCCCCTTCTTTCTTACCTTTCCTCCTTACAACAACTTTCCTCTACGCACGACTATGGAATCCTCCTCAAATGAAAGCCGCATTATTCTTGCACTTAAAGCTATCCAAAAAGACCCAAAACTATCCGTACGAAAAGCAGCCTCTATCTACAAGATCCCATTCTCAACCCTTAACTACCGACGCATCGGACGACTACCACGACAAGAAACGCGATCGAAATCAATGAAGATGACTGAGCTAGAAGAAACAGTGATTCTTGAACGAGTTATTGACCTAATCGATCGAGGATTTCCACCGCGACTTGACGACGTACGAGATATGGCTGATTGCCTCCTTGACGAACGCGACGCGACGCGTGTTGGACCCCGATGGGCAGAGAACTTCGTACGACGTCAACCACAACTAAAGACGCGTTTTCGACGTAGAATCGACTATCAGAGGGCATTAGCTGAGGATCCTGCAATTGTGCAGGCCTGGTTTGCCCTCGTACGAAACACAATCGCAAAGTACGGAATCCACGATGACGATATCTACAATTTTGATGAGACAGGCTTCTTGATGGGAATGCTGTCGCACGCAAAGGTTGTTACAACTTCCGACCGTAAGGGAAGGCCTCGTACGAAGCAGCCTGGCAATCGCGAATGGGTTTCTGTCATTCAGGGCGTATGTGCAGATGGCTGGGCGCTGCCTCCGTACGTCATCGTCAAGGGCAAATATCACCTCCTCTCGTGGTATACCAATGGCCAATTCCCACCCCAATGGCGCGTCCACCCTAGCGAAAATGGATGGACTACAAATGAGATTGGCCTAGATTGGCTACAGCATTTTGAAAAGTGCACAAAGTCTCGTACGAAGGGTGCTTTCCGGCTCCTAATCCTTGATGGCCACAACAGCCACAAGTCCACCAAGTTTGACGATTACTGCAAGGAACACAGCATTATTGCTCTTTGCATGCCTCCCCATTCATCGCACGAGCTCCAGCCTCTTGATGTTGGCTGTTTTAGTCCACTAAAGGCGTCGTACGGCAAGGAAATTGAGAAAATGATGCGGATGCAGATTACGCACATTACTAAGGACGATTTCTTTCCTGCCTTTAAGGCAGCCTTTTTTACTTCAATGGGTGAAGAAAACGTACGAGCTGGCTTTAGACAGGCTGGCCTTGTCCCTTTTAACCCAGAAGTAGTTATTTCCCGGCTGGATTTCAAGCCAAAGACGCCAACACCATCCAACTCACGCCCAAGCAGCCAGGGCTCCTGGGACCCAAAGACACCAACTACAGCACATGACGCCGTACGAAGCTCTGCATCACTTAAGAAAAGGATTACTAGTCATCAACATAGCTCACCAACCCATTTGTACGAAGTAGTTGACTTGCAGGCTAAAGGTATTAGCAAGTTAGCACACAAACTAGCTCTTGTTGAAGCTGAGTGCCGTGGGCTTCGTACGGCAAATGAGATACTAAGCAAGCGTCGGAGGGCTAAAAAAACCCAACTACGTCTTGGAGGGTCCCTTAATGCAGCTGAAGCAGAGGCAATCCGGGTAGAGAAGGGTATTGTTGATGCTGGAGGCGAAAATGTGCGTCAGGAGGGAGCTCGTACAGAGGGGGGTGAATTGCGCGGTCGGCGATGTGGCAATTGCGGAAAGACTGGACATAACGTACGAACATGTCAGGTAGTTTGGGAGACCTCTGAAGAAGAGGATGATAAGTAGTTTTAATTGATTTCGTACGATGCTGCTGAATTAACTTACAATAATAGTAGGAAGGTAGAGAAAGGTGATCCGCTCACTATGTTGATCCGCTCACTATGCATGTACGTTATAGTAAGTAGTATATTCCTTATTACTAGAAAAAGAGCCTTTTCTAACTATTTATTAAAAAATAGATTCTTAATCAAAAAAGACTTAGTCATTTGCATTATATAATAATAAGAGTAAAATTATAAGAAATAATAGTATAGAAATTATTATCTCTCTATAACTCTTTATTACTAAGCTTAGCTCTTATTTAAGCTTCTAAATAAGAGGAGTACTAAGAATAGATAAATACTTATTTCTATAATATATATGCATAGTGAGTCGCTAGTTATAGCGAGTCGCTAGCTTCCTTATTGTACAAAAAACCCCTATTTTTCTACTATTTATTAAAAACCTAGTTTAAGTCTAAAAAGAGTGCACTCTTCTACAGTTAGTAAGAATAAGAGTTAGATTCTAAGAAATAATATTATAGAAAATACTATCCTACTATAACCTTTAGATCTCTTATCTAAGCCGCTAAATAAGGTAATTACTAAGTAAACTAGGGTTATAGTAGGACAATATTCTTTATAATATTATTTCTTAGAATCTAACTCTTATTATTACTAACTGTAGAAGAGTATACTCTTTTTAGACTTAAACTAGATTTTTAATAAATAGTAGAAACTCTTTAGAGTACTATTATATAAAAATTACTATATATTTAACAACTATAGTAAGATAACTTTTTAATTACTGCAATTGAATTAATATTCGTGCAGAATATTATTAATTGCCTCCCTTACAGTTAAAATCCACCCTTTGCACCTATTGCAGTCTTCTATTAACTCTTTAAATGCCCTTTTCTGCAGGCCTCCTCTACCCCTCCTATTAAAAAGCTTATTTTACCTTCTTATTAACTTATTAATATTACCCCTTAGCTTATTATCCCCTTTACTATATTATAAGTGCAGTATTTCTATACTAATAATTATAATAGTATACTACTATAACTTTATTTATATTATAGTTTTCTTTAAGTTAATATTTTTAGTACTATATTATTTAATATTATTCTTCTATAGCTAAGGATTTAGTATTATTATTATAATTAAATTATATACTTTATTATAATTAGTAATAATACTCTATAAATTAAGAGCCTTTAATTTAGTGCATTTAAGTATATTAATTTAGCTTATAGTATGCAATTAGAATACTAGAATACTACTAGTAGGAATTATATTTAATAGTATAATTTAATTTTAAGCTTAATAATAGTATAATAAGATAATAAGTATATTTTTAATTTTTAAGTATATATTCTCTAGTTTAAGTATTGCAGAGGATTTAATAAGAAGGAATAAAGCTACTAGTATAGCCCTATATTTAATATTAATAATAAAGCTATCTCTATTAAAGTTGTAAAGCTAACTAACTACCTTTACAACCTTTTTAAAGCTATCTCTATAATCCTTACGAGCCCTTTGCAGGAAAAACTTGTAGGTAGTTGTAGCTATTATTAACTGTAATTATTAGGAAGTTAAAAAGTTAATATTTATTCTAGCTATATTAATAGTATATTTTAAAAGGGAAATAATAGTTTATAAGATTAAATACAGAATGTATACTAATACTATATATTTATACTGTATACTTTTCTAAGTATTACACTTTACTCTTACTACTTAGAAGAATAAGGACCTTACTATATCTAATAAATAGTAGAAAAATAGGGGTTTTTTGTACAATAAGGAAGCTAGCAACTTACTATAACTAGCAACTCACTATACGTATATATTACTATTATTTCTTAGAATTTTACTCTTATTATTATATAATGCAAAAGACTAAGTCTTTTTTAATTAAGAATCTACTTTTTAATAAATAGTTAGAAAAGGCTCTTTTTCTAGTAATAAGGAATATACTACTTACTATAATGCACTACTTACTATATAAGTATATTATTATAAGTTATTTTATAACTAAGTATAGAATATATTACTCTAGAATAATAACTCTAGCTTTATTTAAATCTCTAGTATTCTTAAATTACTATTAGTAAGTATTTATTATACTTTCTCTTACTCTCTAACTTTAAGTCTTAATAATTGCAAGTATTATATATTTATTAGTAAATTCTATAGTATACTACTATTATAAGAGTAAGAAACTTCTATTTACTTATTTAGTCTTTCTATTACTATTAGGAATTTAGAAATATACTCTTATGTATAGTATCAATATATATTTATATAATCTTATTACTACTCTCTATTTATATAATTTTTTAATATATTCCCTCTAAGAGTTTATTAATAAATTCAATTTTTAAATTAAAGTTAAGAGAATATTTATATAGAGTATATTCCCCTCTATATACTCTAGCTTCCTAAATAGACTATCTACTAAGTTAGTCTTTCTTAATTAGTACTCTAAATTGAAATTAAATACTAAGAGCTTATATACTTATTAAGTAAGTCTCTCTTAAAGATCTCTTACTAGAGTACTAATAACTCCTTTTAGTACTTAGTAATCTATAAGATTAAGAAACTTATTTAATAATTCTTATAAGTAGTAAGCTTAATACTTAAGTTCTTTAATAATAGTAAGTAATTCTCCTTTATATACTATTACTATTCTATATTTAATAGCTTCTATGATTAGTAAATAAATAACTATTATTACTCCTCTATTATTTAAAATAGTTATAGTACTAACTACTTTAGTTAATATATTTATTTTAACTTTTATTAACTAGAGGGGGTTTTAATATAATAATATAGTTACTAAGTAGAAGACTTACTTTAAGTAATTAAAAGCCTTATTTACTATATTAGCTTAAGTAAAAGTAGTCTTCTTATTTATACTTATTAATAGCTCTATTATTAGAATTATAATTACTAAGTACTTAATAATAAACTTCTAATAGAAGTTATAGAATTTAAGGAAAATTTAGAGGTCCTTAATAAGTATAAGTATTAATTACTTAGTAATAGCCTAAATATAGAATTATTCTATTTTTACTCTATTCTAAGTAATTATATACTTTAGGAATTTAATTTCTTCCTTATAAGATTTGCACTTTAATATTTTAGTATATAGTTTAAATTATTTAAGCCTTTAGAGAATTTTGTAGAAGTCCTCTATATACTATTTGTATATTTATAAGTAAATTATAAGAATAAACTATATGCGCAAAAGTAGTACCCACTAAAATAACCTACCCTACTAAAATAGTCTAGTAATATATAGTACTACTAGGCTATTAGTAGGGCTAGGAGTAAAAGTGAGCTCTACTCTTATACACTTAAATTATTTAAAGTTGTAGATTAATAAATAGAGGCTTTAATTCTTAGATTTAATTTACTTTAAGTAAGTAAAATAAATTATAATTAATTAAGTAAAGACCCCTTAAAAATATAAGTAAAATATAAAACTTAAATTCTATTATAAAATAATAATAATAAGTCTTACTATTTAGTTAGGCTAATTCTATTTATTATATAAACATAAATTTAAAAATTCAAGATTTAGGTAAATTCTATAATTCTTTCCTCCTTATAGCTCTTATAAGTTATACTATTTAATTCTAATTATCCCTTATATACTTTCTACAGTTACTCTTAATAGAAGTATGTACTTAAAAGAAAGTAAGGAAAAAATAATTACTTTAAACTTATAAAGTGCAATTTATAACTATTATAGAGCTTAGTAGAGACTATATTACTTATTTAGAGTATAGAATACTAGTACTTATTTATAATGAGCTTCCTATTTATAACTATAGTTAAAGTAATTTTAGTCCTCCTAATTAGTAGGCTTTAAGAATAAGTAAAAAGTACTAATATATTTATATAGTAAGTAGTATACTCCTCCCTACTTTTCTACTTCTTATATAAGTTAGTATAACTATAATATATAAAATTAATTAAAATTACTTATTATAACGTAGTTCACAAGTGAGTGAGCCACACAAGTGAGTGAGCCACTTTTCTAGAATTTCGTACAACCTACCTTTCCCTTTATTTTTCTCCACCTACAACTATGGTACAACATTCAAATGAAAGCGATTTAGTCCTAGCGCTAAATGCGCTCAGATCCGACCCAAAATTAAGCGTGCGAAAGGCTGCATCTCACTACAAAGTATCTCGTGCAACCCTCCAACGACGATACCATGGCCAACCTGCTAGACGCGATATCCGACCACCCTGCCAGAATTTAACCTCGTACGAAGAGGAGACCATTGTACGATACATCGTTGACCTGGATTCGCGAGCATTTTCGCCACGCCTTAGTGCTGTTCGAGAAATGGCCGATCGACTGCTTCGCGACCGCGGCGCGCGACGCGTCGGAACAAACTGGGCCTCAAACTTCGTACGACGACGACCTGAGCTCCAGACGCGTTTTAATCGAAGAATCGACTATCAGAGAGTCCTCTGCGAAGATCCGGACGCGTATCGCGCGTGGTTTTCCCTCGTACGAAACACAATTGCGAAGTACGGGATAGACGATACCGATATCTATAACTTTGATGAGACTGGGTTTGCGATGGGCAAGATGTCCTCTGAAATGGTTGTTACAGCCTCTGAACGACGTGGCAAGCCAAGAGGAGCACAACAAGGGAATCAGGAATGGGTTACAGTAATCCAGGGCATTGGGTCGTGCGGCTATTCTATCCCGCCGTACATCATCTTTGCAGGCAAGGTCCATCTTGACTCCTGGACGTGCAACAGCCCCCTCCCACCCGACTGGGTAATTACACTTACAGAAAATGGTTGGACGACAAATGAGAAAGGCCTAGAATGGGTACAGCACTTTGATTTCCATACAAGGAGTCGTACGAAGGGTGCTTACCGCCTCCTCATCCTTGATGGCCACGAAAGCCACCATTCTGTCGATTTTGAGCTATACTGCAAGGAGCAGAACATTATTACGCTCTGTATGCCCCCTCATTCATCGCACAAGCTCCAGCCGCTTGATGTTGGGTGCTTTAGTCCCTTAAAACGGGCGTACGGCCAAGAAATTGAGGTCCTTATGCGGGTGCACATTACGCATATTGCAAAGGAAGACTTCCTCCCAGCCTTTTATAAGGCGTACGACAAGGCAATGACAACATCAAACATTCAAGCAGGCTTTAGAGCAACTGGCCTTGTCCCGTACGATCCGGAACATGTGATTTCACAGCTAGATGTGAAGCTTCGTACGCCATCACCTCCAGGTTCTTCTGCTGGCTTACCAGCAGCTTGGGTCCCAAAGACGCCAAACAACCCAATTGAATTCGATTCACATTCTGATTTTATTACGAATCGCATCGTACGACATCAGAATAGCTCCCCAACGTCAATTATTAGGTATATGCAGCAGCTGAAGAAAGGAATTATGGTGGTAGCCCATAACCAGGTTTTAATGCAGGCACAAATGACTGAGTATCAAGAGGCAAATGAGCGTATGAGCCGCCGTCGCCGTACGAAAAAAAAACAGCTTCAGAAAGGTGGAACACTTACAATCAATCAGGCAAAGGATATAAAGTCTCAGATTGATGTAACGGAGCAGTTACAGGTAGAAACAGGTCAGAGTAGTGGTCGTGCGAGGAGGACAGAAACACGCGCGCGACGATGTGGCATCTGTGGAGAGACTGGACATAATGCTCGCACATGTCAGAAAGTTGAATCCACCTCTGAAGAAGAGGATTCTGAATAGTTTAAATTAATTTAAGGCGTTGTGGTTGATTTCTCTTACACTTTGTCGTACGGGTGCTAGAAAAGTGGCTCACTCACTTGTGTGGCTCACTCACTTGTGAACTACGTTACTCTTCTTTATTACTATTCTAAACTACTTTATAGATTTATATATTACATTTAGTCTTTCTATAATTACTATAGTATTATATATATAATTTAGTACTTTCTATATAATCCTTCTTTTAAGAGTTATTCTCTCCTTTAGTATTAATTATATTCTTTTCTCTCTATAGTACTTCTACTTTAGTAGCATTAAGTAATTCTCTAAAATATAGTTAAATCTTTTTTACTCTCTAGTACTTACTTACTTAATACTTTATTTACTATATAAAACTTATAATTCTTAATTTTTATAAGAGTTAATTAGTAAGCTAATTTACTAATACTTTTTACTTATAAATTAACTACTTTATATAAAAGTATTAATGAATTACTTTAATATATTTAAATTTTCTTTTTAAAAGAAGAAGTACTTTATATACTCTTTAATACTATTATTAGTATTTTTGCATTTTAGGAGCTTTAGCTACTTAATTATAAATTTAATAGTATTAGTATTTTTAACTTAGAATTTAAAGAAGAAAGAATTACTTTAAAGTTAAAAAGTATAAAGTTTATTTATTTAAAATTAATTTATATATTATTTTTACTTATTAAAGTAAAAAATACTACTTTAAAAGTAGAAAAGAAGTTATTCCTAGTAATATATAAAACTTACATTTATATTATTATTTTAATTTCCTTATTATATAAGTACTTTAATAGACTAAAGTATTTAATATTAAGAGGATAGAATTTATATAATAAATAGGGAAGTATATATAAAGTAATAATATTCTATTCCTTATAGTATTTATTAAAATTAGTTAATTTATAATTATTATAATTATTAAGAATTAAGAAGTAATAAGAATTCTTTATATAAGACTTTATATACCCTTCTGGGCTATGCATTGTATAAATGTATTTTTATTTTTCTAGGATTTAGTAAGGCGTATTAAGTATAATAATTGCATTAAGTTTTCCACTAATAATCTTCTAATAATATCTCTATTTCTAACTTTTAGACTTCTATTGTAAATAGCGTCAATTGTACTGCACTTACTGGATAGTGCAGATTACAGCCTGCAGTTAGCCTAAGTATTACTTAATTATTGCAATTCTTAAAATGTCCTCCTACTACTGGGCTATCCTACTAATAAAGATGTAGAGCCTCTACTGCAGGACTTACCTTATCCTAATAATTAGGCCTAAATTAGCTACTAGGCTATAGAGAAGAAGGAGTACTAATCTAATGCTCGCAATATTAATTACAGTATAATTATCTATTCTAGTATTAATAGTAATAATTCTGTATAATAATTTCCCTCTATATTATTTAATAATAGTACTTATTTGAACTACTATTAACTACTGCACAACCTCTAAGGGGTTATAGTTAAGAGGGTAGGGTAGGTTGAAGGGGTTATCTATATTAAGTGTAGCTATAACTGAGGTATACAGGATATAGCTTAATTGGATTAGAAAGAAGGATTTAATTTAGTTACTTTAGTAGGTTTTGTGCAGATGAGGGATAATTCGTCTGGATTGCAGGTTTCGCAGATTGCAGGTATAGTCAATAGGAGAATCCTAGGAGATTCCATCCTTGCCAACTATGTATATCTGAAAAGCCTGCATTTTAAGGTTTAATACCTCTATAGTTAAGAGTTCTTAACCTTAATAGTATAGACCTTAATAGTAGCGAAGCTATCTCTAATAGACTATACTAATCCTATAGTACTGTGTATTCTTAAATAAGCTACCTTACTGGGTTAACAGCATAAGAATAGGGCATAGTGCTTGTATTAGGCTTTTTACTGCTGTTCTTTTTTGCATTGTGTGACTAATCTTAACTGCTGGATCCAACTAGTTCTACACTAGTTAAATTAGCATTCTTAAATTAAATAAGACTTTATATAATAATTAAAGTAATTTAGCTAATTTAAATTTAAATTATTTATTATTTATTTATTCTTACTTAAATAAATATACTATATAGTTAGAAATTAGCTATTCGTATATTAAGAGAGAAAGTAATATTTACTTTTTATAATAGTATAATATACTTATATAGTAAGTTGTAAATTATAGTAAGTTGCACACTATTCCTACTCTTCTAATCTTTTTATAAGTTAATTAAACTACAATATATAAAATTAATTAAAACTACTTATTACCCTCTTCCTTATTACTATTCTAAACTACTTTATAAATTTATATATTATATTTAGACTTTCTATAATTACTATATTATTATATATAACGTACACGCATAGCGAGTCGGCCAACATAGCGAGCCGGCCACTCCTTATCGCTAGAAAAAGCCCCTTTTCTAACTATTTATTAAAAAGTAGATTCTTAACTAATAAAGACCTAGTTTTTAGTATTAGATAACGATAAGAGTTAGATTTTAAGAAATAATATTGTAGAAATTATTGTCTCTTCCTAACCCTAGGTTCTTAGTAATCCTCTTATCTAGAGGCCTAGATAAGAGGTAAGCTTAGTAATATAGGCTAGAAAGAGATAATAATTTTAATACTATTATTTCTTAAAATCTAACTCTTATCGTTATCTAATGCTAAAAACTAGGTCTTTATTAGTTAAGAATCTACTTTTTAATAAATAGTTAGAAAAGGGGCTTTTTCTAGCGATAAGGAGTGGCCGGCTCGCTATGTTGGCCGACTCGCTATGCGTGTACGTTATATATAATAATATAGTAATTATAGAAAGTCTAAATATAATATATAAATTTATAAAGTAGTTTAGAATAGTAATAAGGAAGAGGGTAATAAGTAGTTTTAATTAATTTTATATATTGTAGTTTAATTAACTTATAAAAAGATTAGAAGAGTAGGAATAGTGTGCAACTTACTATAATTTACAACTTACTATATAAGTATATTATACTATTATAAAAAGTAAATATTACTTTCTCTCTTAATATACGAATAGCTAATTTCTAACTATATAGTATATTTATTTAAGTAAGAATAAATAAATAATAAATAATTTAAATTTAAATTAGCTAAATTACTTTAATTATTATATAAAGTCTTATTTAATTTAAGAATGCTAATTTAACTAGTGTAGAACTAGTTGGATCCAGCAGTTAAGATTAGTCACACAATGCAAAAAAGAACAGCAGTAAAAAGCCTAATACAAGCACTATGCCCTATTCTTATGCTGTTAACCCAGTAAGGTAGCTTATTTAAGAATACACAGTACTATAGGATTAGTATAGTCTATTAGAGATAGCTTCGCTACTATTAAGGTCTATACTATTAAGGTTAAGAACTCTTAACTATAGAGGTATTAAACCTTAAAATGCAGGCTTTTCAGATATACATAGTTGGCAAGGATGGAATCTCCTAGGATTCTCCTATTGACTATACCTGCAATCTGCGAAACCTGCAATCCAGACGAATTATCCCTCATCTGCACAAAACCTACTAAAGTAACTAAATTAAATCCTTCTTTCTAATCCAATTAAGCTATATCCTGTATACCTCAGTTATAGCTACACTTAATATAGATAACCCCTTCAACCTACCCTACCCTCTTAACTATAACCCCTTAGAGGTTGTGCAGTAGTTAATAGTAGTTCAAATAAGTACTATTATTAAATAATATAGAGGGAAATTATTATACAGAATTATTACTATTAATACTAGAATAGATAATTATACTGTAATTAATATTGCGAGCATTAGATTAGTACTCCTTCTTCTCTATAGCCTAGTAGCTAATTTAGGCCTAATTATTAGGATAAGGTAAGTCCTGCAGTAGAGGCTCTACATCTTTATTAGTAGGATAGCCCAGTAGTAGGAGGACATTTTAAGAATTGCAATAATTAAGTAATACTTAGGCTAACTGCAGGCTGTAATCTGCACTATCCAGTAAGTGCAGTACAATTGACGCTATTTACAATAGAAGTCTAAAAGTTAGAAATAGAGATATTATTAGAAGATTATTAGTGGAAAACTTAATGCAATTATTATACTTAATACGCCTTACTAAATCCTAGAAAAATAAAAATACATTTATACAATGCATAGCCCAGAAGGGTATATAAAGTCTTATATAAAGAATTCTTATTACTTCTTAATTCTTAATAATTATAATAATTATAAATTAACTAATTTTAATAAATACTATAAGGAATAGAATATTATTACTTTATATATACTTCCCTATTTATTATATAAATTCTATCCTCTTAATATTAAATACTTTAGTCTATTAAAGTACTTATATAATAAGGAAATTAAAATAATAATATAAATGTAAGTTTTATATATTACTAGGAATAACTTCTTTTCTACTTTTAAAGTAGTATTTTTTACTTTAATAAGTAAAAATAATATATAAATTAATTTTAAATAAATAAACTTTATACTTTTTAACTTTAAAGTAATTCTTTCTTCTTTAAATTCTAAGTTAAAAATACTAATACTATTAAATTTATAATTAAGTAGCTAAAGCTCCTAAAATGCAAAAATACTAATAATAGTATTAAAGAGTATATAAAGTACTTCTTCTTTTAAAAAGAAAATTTAAATATATTAAAGTAATTCATTAATACTTTTATATAAAGTAGTTAATTTATAAGTAAAAAGTATTAGTAAATTAGCTTACTAATTAACTCTTATAAAAATTAAGAATTATAAGTTTTATATAGTAAATAAAGTATTAAGTAAGTAAGTACTAGAGAGTAAAAAAGATTTAACTATATTTTAGAGAATTACTTAATGCTACTAAAGTAGAAGTACTATAGAGAGAAAAGAATATAATTAATACTAAAGGAGAGAATAACTCTTAAAAGAAGGATTATATAGAAAGTACTAAATTATATATATAATACTATAGTAATTATAGAAAGACTAAATGTAATATATAAATCTATAAAGTAGTTTAGAATAGTAATAAAGAAGAGTAACGTAGTTCACAAGTGAGTGAGCCACACAAGTGAGTGAGCCACTTTTCTAGCACCCGTACGACAAAGTGTAAGAGAAATCAACCACAACGCCTTAAATTAATTTAAACTATTCAGAATCCTCTTCTTCAGAGGTGGATTCAACTTTCTGACATGTGCGAGCATTATGTCCAGTCTCTCCACAGATGCCACATCGTCGCGCGCGTGTTTCTGTCCTCCTCGCACGACCACTACTCTGACCTGTTTCTACCTGTAACTGCTCCGTTACATCAATCTGAGACTTTATATCCTTTGCCTGATTGATTGTAAGTGTTCCACCTTTCTGAAGCTGTTTTTTTTTCGTACGGCGACGGCGGCTCATACGCTCATTTGCCTCTTGATACTCAGTCATTTGTGCCTGCATTAAAACCTGGTTATGGGCTACCACCATAATTCCTTTCTTCAGCTGCTGCATATACCTAATAATTGACGTTGGGGAGCTATTCTGATGTCGTACGATGCGATTCGTAATAAAATCAGAATGTGAATCGAATTCAATTGGGTTGTTTGGCGTCTTTGGGACCCAAGCTGCTGGTAAGCCAGCAGAAGAACCTGGAGGTGATGGCGTACGAAGCTTCACATCTAGCTGTGAAATCACATGTTCCGGATCGTACGGGACAAGGCCAGTTGCTCTAAAGCCTGCTTGAATGTTTGATGTTGTCATTGCCTTGTCGTACGCCTTATAAAAGGCTGGGAGGAAGTCTTCCTTTGCAATATGCGTAATGTGCACCCGCATAAGGACCTCAATTTCTTGGCCGTACGCCCGTTTTAAGGGACTAAAGCACCCAACATCAAGCGGCTGGAGCTTGTGCGATGAATGAGGGGGCATACAGAGCGTAATAATGTTCTGCTCCTTGCAGTATAGCTCAAAATCGACAGAATGGTGGCTTTCGTGGCCATCAAGGATGAGGAGGCGGTAAGCACCCTTCGTACGACTCCTTGTATGGAAATCAAAGTGCTGTACCCATTCTAGGCCTTTCTCATTTGTCGTCCAACCATTTTCTGTAAGTGTAATTACCCAGTCGGGTGGGAGGGGGCTGTTGCACGTCCAGGAGTCAAGATGGACCTTGCCTGCAAAGATGATGTACGGCGGGATAGAATAGCCGCACGACCCAATGCCCTGGATTACTGTAACCCATTCCTGATTCCCTTGTTGTGCTCCTCTTGGCTTGCCACGTCGTTCAGAGGCTGTAACAACCATTTCAGAGGACATCTTGCCCATCGCAAACCCAGTCTCATCAAAGTTATAGATATCGGTATCGTCTATCCCGTACTTCGCAATTGTGTTTCGTACGAGGGAAAACCACGCGCGATACGCGTCCGGATCTTCGCAGAGGACTCTCTGATAGTCGATTCTTCGATTAAAACGCGTCTGGAGCTCAGGTCGTCGTCGTACGAAGTTTGAGGCCCAGTTTGTTCCGACGCGTCGCGCGCCGCGGTCGCGAAGCAGTCGATCGGCCATTTCTCGAACAGCACTAAGGCGTGGCGAAAATGCTCGCGAATCCAGGTCAACGATGTATCGTACAATGGTCTCCTCTTCGTACGAGGTTAAATTCTGGCAGGGTGGTCGGATATCGCGTCTAGCAGGTTGGCCATGGTATCGTCGTTGGAGGGTTGCACGAGATACTTTGTAGTGAGATGCAGCCTTTCGCACGCTTAATTTTGGGTCGGATCTGAGCGCATTTAGCGCTAGGACTAAATCGCTTTCATTTGAATGTTGTACCATAGTTGTAGGTGGAGAAAAATAAAGGGAAAGGTAGGTTGTACGAAATTCTAGAAAAGTGGCTCACTCACTTGTGTGGCTCACTCACTTGTGAACTACGTTATAATAAGTAATTTTAATTAATTTTATATATTATAGTTATACTAACTTATATAAGAAGTAGAAAAGTAGGGAGGAGTATACTACTTACTATATAAATATATTAGTACTTTTTACTTATTCTTAAAGCCTACTAATTAGGAGGACTAAAATTACTTTAACTATAGTTATAAATAGGAAGCTCATTATAAATAAGTACTAGTATTCTATACTCTAAATAAGTAATATAGTCTCTACTAAGCTCTATAATAGTTATAAATTGCACTTTATAAGTTTAAAGTAATTATTTTTTCCTTACTTTCTTTTAAGTACATACTTCTATTAAGAGTAACTGTAGAAAGTATATAAGGGATAATTAGAATTAAATAGTATAACTTATAAGAGCTATAAGGAGGAAAGAATTATAGAATTTACCTAAATCTTGAATTTTTAAATTTATGTTTATATAATAAATAGAATTAGCCTAACTAAATAGTAAGACTTATTATTATTATTTTATAATAGAATTTAAGTTTTATATTTTACTTATATTTTTAAGGGGTCTTTACTTAATTAATTATAATTTATTTTACTTACTTAAAGTAAATTAAATCTAAGAATTAAAGCCTCTATTTATTAATCTACAACTTTAAATAATTTAAGTGTATAAGAGTAGAGCTCACTTTTACTCCTAGCCCTACTAATAGCCTAGTAGTACTATATATTACTAGACTATTTTAGTAGGGTAGGTTATTTTAGTGGGTACTACTTTTGCGCATATAGTTTATTCTTATAATTTACTTATAAATATACAAATAGTATATAGAGGACTTCTACAAAATTCTCTAAAGGCTTAAATAATTTAAACTATATACTAAAATATTAAAGTGCAAATCTTATAAGGAAGAAATTAAATTCCTAAAGTATATAATTACTTAGAATAGAGTAAAAATAGAATAATTCTATATTTAGGCTATTACTAAGTAATTAATACTTATACTTATTAAGGACCTCTAAATTTTCCTTAAATTCTATAACTTCTATTAGAAGTTTATTATTAAGTACTTAGTAATTATAATTCTAATAATAGAGCTATTAATAAGTATAAATAAGAAGACTACTTTTACTTAAGCTAATATAGTAAATAAGGCTTTTAATTACTTAAAGTAAGTCTTCTACTTAGTAACTATATTATTATATTAAAACCCCCTCTAGTTAATAAAAGTTAAAATAAATATATTAACTAAAGTAGTTAGTACTATACTATTTTAAATAATAGAGGAGTAATAATAGTTATTTATTTACTAATCATAGAAGCTATTAAATATAGAATAGTAATAGTATATAAAGGAGAATTACTTACTATTATTAAAGAACTTAAGTATTAAGCTTACTACTTATAAGAATTATTAAATAAGTTTCTTAATCTTATAGATTACTAAGTACTAAAAGGAGTTATTAGTACTCTAGTAAGAGATCTTTAAGAGAGACTTACTTAATAAGTATATAAGCTCTTAGTATTTAATTTCAATTTAGAGTACTAATTAAGAAAGACTAACTTAGTAGATAGTCTATTTAGGAAGCTAGAGTATATAGAGGGGAATATACTCTATATAAATATTCTCTTAACTTTAATTTAAAAATTGAATTTATTAATAAACTCTTAGAGGGAATATATTAAAAAATTATATAAATAGAGAGTAGTAATAAGATTATATAAATATATATTGATACTATACATAAGAGTATATTTCTAAATTCCTAATAGTAATAGAAAGACTAAATAAGTAAATAGAAGTTTCTTACTCTTATAATAGTAGTATACTATAGAATTTACTAATAAATATATAATACTTGCAATTATTAAGACTTAAAGTTAGAGAGTAAGAGAAAGTATAATAAATACTTACTAATAGTAATTTAAGAATACTAGAGATTTAAATAAAGCTAGAGTTATTATTCTAGAGTAATATATTCTATACTTAGTTATAAAATAACTTATAATAATATACTTATATAGTAAGTAGTGCATTATAGTAAGTAGTATATTCCTTATTACTAGAAAAAGAGCCTTTTCTAACTATTTATTAAAAAGTAGATTCTTAATTAAAAAAGACTTAGTCTTTTGCATTATATAATAATAAGAGTAAAATTCTAAGAAATAATAGTAATATATACGTATAGTGAGTTGCTAGTTATAGTAAGTTGCTAGCTTCCTTATTGTACAAAAAACCCCTATTTTTCTACTATTTATTAGATATAGTAAGGTCCTTATTCTTCTAAGTAGTAAGAGTAAAGTGTAATACTTAGAAAAGTATACAGTATAAATATATAGTATTAGTATACATTCTGTATTTAATCTTATAAACTATTATTTCCCTTTTAAAATATACTATTAATATAGCTAGAATAAATATTAACTTTTTAACTTCCTAATAATTACAGTTAATAATAGCTACAACTACCTACAAGTTTTTCCTGCAAAGGGCTCGTAAGGATTATAGAGATAGCTTTAAAAAGGTTGTAAAGGTAGTTAGTTAGCTTTACAACTTTAATAGAGATAGCTTTATTATTAATATTAAATATAGGGCTATACTAGTAGCTTTATTCCTTCTTATTAAATCCTCTGCAATACTTAAACTAGAGAATATATACTTAAAAATTAAAAATATACTTATTATCTTATTATACTATTATTAAGCTTAAAATTAAATTATACTATTAAATATAATTCCTACTAGTAGTATTCTAGTATTCTAATTGCATACTATAAGCTAAATTAATATACTTAAATGCACTAAATTAAAGGCTCTTAATTTATAGAGTATTATTACTAATTATAATAAAGTATATAATTTAATTATAATAATAATACTAAATCCTTAGCTATAGAAGAATAATATTAAATAATATAGTACTAAAAATATTAACTTAAAGAAAACTATAATATAAATAAAGTTATAGTAGTATACTATTATAATTATTAGTATAGAAATACTGCACTTATAATATAGTAAAGGGGATAATAAGCTAAGGGGTAATATTAATAAGTTAATAAGAAGGTAAAATAAGCTTTTTAATAGGAGGGGTAGAGGAGGCCTGCAGAAAAGGGCATTTAAAGAGTTAATAGAAGACTGCAATAGGTGCAAAGGGTGGATTTTTAACTGTAAGGGAGGCAATTAATAATATTCTGCACGAATATTAATTCAATTGCAGTAATTAAAAAGTTATCTTACTATAGTTGTTAAATATATAGTAATTTTTATATAATAGTACTCTAAAGAGTTTCTACTATTTATTAAAAATCTAGTTTAAGTCTAAAAAGAGTATACTCTTCTACAGTTAGTAATAATAAGAGTTAGATTCTAAGAAATAATATTATAAAGAATATTGTCCTACTATAACCCTAGTTTACTTAGTAATTACCTTATTTAGCGGCTTAGATAAGAGATCTAAAGGTTATAGTAGGATAGTATTTTCTATAATATTATTTCTTAGAATCTAACTCTTATTCTTACTAACTGTAGAAGAGTGCACTCTTTTTAGACTTAAACTAGGTTTTTAATAAATAGTAGAAAAATAGGGGTTTTTTGTACAATAAGGAAGCTAGCGACTCGCTATAACTAGCGACTCACTATGCATATATATTATAGAAATAAGTATTTATCTATTCTTAGTACTCCTCTTATTTAGAAGCTTAAATAAGAGCTAAGCTTAGTAATAAAGAGTTATAGAGAGATAATAATTTCTATACTATTATTTCTTATAATTTTACTCTTATTATTATATAATGCAAATGACTAAGTCTTTTTTGATTAAGAATCTATTTTTTAATAAATAGTTAGAAAAGGCTCTTTTTCTAGTAATAAGGAATATACTACTTACTATAACGTACATGCATAGTGAGCGGATCAACATAGTGAGCGGATCACCTTTCTCTACCTTCCTACTATTATTGTAAGTTAATTCAGCAGCATCGTACGAAATCAATTAAAACTACTTATCATCCTCTTCTTCAGAGGTCTCCCAAACTACCTGACATGTTCGTACGTTATGTCCAGTCTTTCCGCAATTGCCACATCGCCGACCGCGCAATTCACCCCCCTCTGTACGAGCTCCCTCCTGACGCACATTTTCGCCTCCAGCATCAACAATACCCTTCTCTACCCGGATTGCCTCTGCTTCAGCTGCATTAAGGGACCCTCCAAGACGTAGTTGGGTTTTTTTAGCCCTCCGACGCTTGCTTAGTATCTCATTTGCCGTACGAAGCCCACGGCACTCAGCTTCAACAAGAGCTAGTTTGTGTGCTAACTTGCTAATACCTTTAGCCTGCAAGTCAACTACTTCGTACAAATGGGTTGGTGAGCTATGTTGATGACTAGTAATCCTTTTCTTAAGTGATGCAGAGCTTCGTACGGCGTCATGTGCTGTAGTTGGTGTCTTTGGGTCCCAGGAGCCCTGGCTGCTTGGGCGTGAGTTGGATGGTGTTGGCGTCTTTGGCTTGAAATCCAGCCGGGAAATAACTACTTCTGGGTTAAAAGGGACAAGGCCAGCCTGTCTAAAGCCAGCTCGTACGTTTTCTTCACCCATTGAAGTAAAAAAGGCTGCCTTAAAGGCAGGAAAGAAATCGTCCTTAGTAATGTGCGTAATCTGCATCCGCATCATTTTCTCAATTTCCTTGCCGTACGACGCCTTTAGTGGACTAAAACAGCCAACATCAAGAGGCTGGAGCTCGTGCGATGAATGGGGAGGCATGCAAAGAGCAATAATGCTGTGTTCCTTGCAGTAATCGTCAAACTTGGTGGACTTGTGGCTGTTGTGGCCATCAAGGATTAGGAGCCGGAAAGCACCCTTCGTACGAGACTTTGTGCACTTTTCAAAATGCTGTAGCCAATCTAGGCCAATCTCATTTGTAGTCCATCCATTTTCGCTAGGGTGGACGCGCCATTGGGGTGGGAATTGGCCATTGGTATACCACGAGAGGAGGTGATATTTGCCCTTGACGATGACGTACGGAGGCAGCGCCCAGCCATCTGCACATACGCCCTGAATGACAGAAACCCATTCGCGATTGCCAGGCTGCTTCGTACGAGGCCTTCCCTTACGGTCGGAAGTTGTAACAACCTTTGCGTGCGACAGCATTCCCATCAAGAAGCCTGTCTCATCAAAATTGTAGATATCGTCATCGTGGATTCCGTACTTTGCGATTGTGTTTCGTACGAGGGCAAACCAGGCCTGCACAATTGCAGGATCCTCAGCTAATGCCCTCTGATAGTCGATTCTACGTCGAAAACGCGTCTTTAGTTGTGGTTGACGTCGTACGAAGTTCTCTGCCCATCGGGGTCCAACACGCGTCGCGTCGCGTTCGTCAAGGAGGCAATCAGCCATATCTCGTACGTCGTCAAGTCGCGGTGGAAATCCTCGATCGATTAGGTCAATAACTCGTTCAAGAATCACTGTTTCTTCTAGCTCAGTCATCTTCATTGATTTCGATCGCGTTTCTTGTCGTGGTAGTCGTCCGATGCGTCGGTAGTTAAGGGTTGAGAATGGGATCTTGTAGATAGAGGCTGCTTTTCGTACGGATAGTTTTGGGTCTTTTTGGATAGCTTTAAGTGCAAGAATAATGCGGCTTTCATTTGAGGAGGATTCCATAGTCGTGCGTAGAGGAAAGTTGTTGTAAGGAGGAAAGGTAAGAAAGAAGGGGAAAGTGATCCGCTCACTATGTTGATCCGCTCACTATGCATGTACATTAGTAATTAGAAGTTGTAATAATTATTATATATAACGTAGTTCACAAGTGAGTGAGCCACACAAGTGAGTGAGCCACTTTTCTAGAATTTCGTACAACCTACTTTTCCCTTTATTTTTCTCCACCTACAACTATGGTACAACATTCAAATGAAAGCGATTTAGTCCTAGCGCTAAATGCGCTCAGATCCGACCCAAAATTAAGCGTGCGAAAGGCTGCATCTCACTACAAAGTATCTCGTGTAACCCTCCAACGACGATACCATGGCCAACCTGCCAGACGCGATATCCGACCACCCTGCCAGAATTTAACCTCGTACGAAGAGGAGACCATTGTACGATACATCGTTGACCTGGATTCGCGAGCATTTTCGCCACGCCTTAGTGCTGTTCGAGAAATGGCCGATCGACTGCTTCGCGACCGCGGCGCGCGACGCGTCGGAACAAACTGGGCCTCAAACTTCGTACGACGACGACCTGAGCTCCAGACGCGTTTTAATCGAAGAATCGACTATCAGAGAGTCCTCTGCGAAGATCCGGACGCGTATCGCGCGTGGTTTTCCCTCGTACGAAACACAATTGCGAAGTACGGGATAGACGATACCGATATCTATAACTTTGATGAGACTGGGTTTGCGATGGGCAAGATGTCCTCTGAAATGGTTGTTACAGCCTCTGAACGACGTGGCAAGCCAAGAGGAGCACAACAAGGGAATCAGGAATGGGTTACAGTAATCCAGGGCATTGGGTCGTGCGGCTATTCTATCCCGCCGTACATCATCTTTGCAGGCAAGGTCCATCTTGACTCCTGGACGTGCAACAGCCCCCTCCCACCCGACTGGGTAATTACACTTACAGAAAATGGTTGGACGACAAATGAGAAAGGCCTAGAATGGGTACAGCACTTTGATTTCCATACAAGGAGTCGTACGAAGGGTGCTTACCGCCTCCTCATCCTTGATGGCCACGAAAGCCACCATTCTGTCGATTTTGAGCTATACTGCAAGGAGCAGAACATTATTACGCTCTGTATGCCCCCTCATTCATCGCACAAGCTCCAGCCGCTTGATGTTGGGTGCTTTAGTCCCTTAAAACGGGCGTACGGCCAAGAAATTGAGGTCCTTATGCGGGTGCACATTACGCATATTGCAAAGGAAGACTTCCTCCCAGCCTTTTATAAGGCGTACGACAAGGCAATGACAACATCAAACATTCAAGCAGGCTTTAGAGCAACTGGCCTTGTCCCGTACGATCCGGAACATGTGATTTCACAGCTAGATGTGAAGCTTCGTACGCCATCACCTCCAGGTTCTTCTGCTGGCTTACCAGCAGCTTGGGTCCCAAAGACGCCAAACAACCCAATTGAATTCGATTCACATTCTGATTTTATTACGAATCGCATCGTACGACATCAGAATAGCTCCCCAACGTCAATTATTGGGTATATGCAGCAGCTGAAGAAAGGAATTATGGTGGTAGCCCATAACCAGGTTTTGATGCAGGCACAAATGACTGAGTATCAAGAGGCAAATGAGCGTATGAGCCGCCGTCGCCGTACGAAAAAAAAACAGCTTCAGAAAGGTGGAACACTTACAATCAATCAGGCAAAAGATATAAAGTCTCAAATTGATGTAACAGAGCAGTTACAGGTAGAAACAGGTCAAAGTAGTGGTCGTGCGAGGAGGACAGAAACGCGCGCGCGACGATGTGGCATCTGCGGAGAGACTGGACATAATGCTCGCACATGTCAGAAAGTTGAATCTACCTCTGAAGAAGAGGATTCTAAATAGTTTAAATTAATTTAAGGCGTTGTGGTTGATTTCTCTTACACATTGTTGTACGGGTAGTAGAAAAGTGGCTCACTCACTTGTGTGGCTCACTCACTTGTGAACTACGTTAATAGTATTCCTATTAAGAAATTTATTTTATTAAAATTATAAATATTATTATTATAAATTCTATACTTTATAATTGTATTTTGTATAAGGGTAAATTAAGCCTTTATAATTATGGAATTCTTAGCTAATACTCTCTAATAGTTAATTCTATATTAAAAATGCATTTTTAATTATAGTTAGTATTATATAAAGTTCTCTACTTATTAGAGTCTAATATGCATTATATTATATTTATTAAGGAGGTAATTAGCTATATTTTATATATTATTAAGTTAGGGGGGAAATTCTTAATTAATAAGGTTAATAATTTATTGAAGAATTACTCTTTCCTCTAGCTTAGTTATTTTTATTAATTTTAATTGTATTTCTTATTATAGTAGTTATTTAATGTATTAGTTGTAAAGTATTATTCTTAGGATATTATAAATAGAAGTAGCCTTCTGTATAGATAATTTTAAGTCTTTTTTAATAACTTAAAGTATAAGGAGGATGCAGCTTTTATTTAAAGTAAAACTTATTATTGTATGTAGAGTAAAGCTAAGAGGAAGAGGGAAGGTATAGAAGGAAGAGGAAGTAGGTAAGTTACTATAATAGGCAACTTACTATATATATATATTATATAAAATATAATATATAAATTTATAAAATAGTTTAGAATAGTAATAAAAAAGAGAGTAAGAAGTAATTTATTTAATTTTATATATTATAGCTTAATTAACTTATAAAGAATTAGAGGAGTAGAGAGAGTATACAACTTACTATAATTTGCAACTTACTATATAAGTACATAATAGTTATTTTTATTAAACTTAATTATCTTTTACTTTATATAATATATTTTATATATTAATTATTGAGAGTTAATTTAGGGACTTTAAAAGTAGAAGCTACTCTTTATATAAATACTTTTAAGTCTTTTTTAAGAGCTTAAATAGTAAGGATAATACAGTTTTTAATTAAAGTAATATACTTATATAGTAAGTAATGCATTATAGTAAGTAGTATATAAGCTTATTATACTTTAAAGAGTACTTCTTTACTATTGTAGGAGGTCCTATTTAGCCTCTATAGCTAGTGCAATAGTAGCTAGTAGCTGTAGTGCACTTACTAAAGCTATTAGTAAGTACTCTCTACTACACTTATTTGCAGTATAGCTACAGTAGTAACTCTTAGCCTTAGTTAAGTCCTTCTTAATATAAGAGTCTAATTCTTATACTCCTAGCCTATAATAGTTATAAGCCTAGCTCTATATAAGACCCCTTCTTAAGTATAGGAGTAAATAAGTATCTTTACTATTTGCCTTTATATAATATAATTAATTACTAATAATATTTGCACTTACTTAAAATAATGCACTAGATAATAAGTAATACCTTACTACTAGAGTAGACTAGCCTGCATAGTATATTAGCCTCTAGGTCTGCGCAAAGATAGCCTATATTTAGGAACTTATAAATTTAAATAGGAAAGATATTTCTAAAGATAATATATACCTACTAAAAGGACTAGACTCCTCTAAATTTATTACTAAATATATAATTAAACTTAAAGTTAATTATTATAAGTATTTTATAAAGTAGTAAAAGGAGAATCTAAATACTACTAATTAACTTAAGTCTATAATAGTTAAGTAATAAGTTAAAGTAAACTAATTAGAGGTAATAAAGCCTAAGAAGCTTAATTATATAAAGTTTAATAATATTAAAGATAACTATAAATACCTAATTAGGGACTATACTAGCTAAAGCTAAATAAGAATGATAGTTTTAGTAAATTACTAATTTATTAAAGTATTTATTTTATGTATAGTTAACTCTTAAGAGCTTGCAAATATGCAAATGCAGTAGCTTTAGGAAAATAAGACTATAGTCTAAGTACTTATATACATACTATAGTAAAACTTAGTACCCTTAGTATTTATAATAGCTTCTGCAGTCTATAAAGAGTACAATAATATTCTTTTAAGAGTAACTTAAGGTAATATAGCCCTAATAGCTTAGTATATAGACTAGTATTAAGCTTATAAATGTACTTATACTTATAATATACTTAAAGTCTAAGGAGTCTTAGTAGTAAAGAGCTTTCTAAGAGCTATTAGAACCTACTTTATCCTAATATAGGCTGCTTAGAACCTTAATAAGCTTATTACAAATAAGAGTCTTAACTACCCTATTTTCTCCCTAGATAAATATAGAAGGATCTTTAGTATACTCTATTAGGAGGATATACTCTTTAAGGGTAATAGTAGGGGCTCTAGCCTCTTTGTAACTCTTAAAGAATACTTAAATACTCTAGACAATAGGAATGTAACTATAAAAGAGTATTTATATAGGGCTGAGTACTATTAGACTCTATAGGAATATAGGAAAGTCTAGAAGGCCCTTATAGGGGAGTTAAGATTTATTAAGGAGCTTACTAATAAGGAGGCTGTATGTATTAAGGACTAAATTATATTCTTAACTTTTAATTACCTCTATAGGAAATATAGGGAGCTTAATTAGCTTACTAGTAATACTAACTGTAGCTAATTAAATAAATAAGACTATAGAGAATATAAATAAGGAAACTCCTTATAAATAAAGGACTCTACTAAAGAGTATTCTAATTAAATTATTACTATAATAATCTTTAATTAGACTACTAAGAATATAAGCTTACTTAAATTCCTAATTATATTCTTTATACCTTTTAAATAGCCCTATATATTATTAAATAGTATAGTGTATAATAGCTATAGTAATTACTACTTTATTAATAATAAGGAACTCCTTATTAAAGGGTTCTTTAAGCCCTATATAAAAGGAGAATTTATAGAGGTAAGTACTACTTATATTTATATTCTAAGTATAAGTATAAGAATTATTAAGAATACTCTTTATAGAGAGAAAGAATATAATATAGAGAATCTTAAGCTAAAAAATATTGCAATTATTAAAGATTTCTATATTAATATTATCTTAGAGGCTTATTTTACTAAGAGTAGTATTTAGTATTGTAGTCTAAATACTACTCTATACTATAGTAAGTTCTTAAATAGTATTATACTTACTTAACTACTTAAAAAGGAAAATCTTACTTTCCTTAAATATAAGCCTATTTCCTCTTACTCTCCTAGCTACCTACTATTATAAGTAAGCTCTATAGGCCTTATAATAATAATTTAATTTAATACTCTACTATATAGAAAGCCTAACTACTAAATAGCTCTAGTAATATAAGATAATAATGTAAGCCTCTAGTACTTCTAAGCTAGCTACTTTAGTCCTAAAGCCCTTTAGTACTTAGTATATAGTACTTAGGGGGTAAAAATTAAAAGCCCTTTAAGAGTCTAATGTAAGTACTATACTATAATATATATACAGAAAGTTATTTTAAAGACTCTCTTAGAGGACTAAGTAATAAGACTATACTATTAAATCTTTTAGAATTTATTTAACTTTTTAGCCTTATTTAAAGGCTATTCCTAACTACTTATTATTAAGAATAAGTACTCTAGAAGACTTTTTAGCTTTCCCCTAAAGAATAAGTCTATAGGGGAGGTCTTTAAAGTTATTTATACTTTTAAGATTTAAGTACAATATTAATAGGGCTTAGTAATTTATAAAATAAGAATAAATAATAAAAGAGTAATTATTAGTATTATAAGTAAAACTGCCTTTAAATAGTAAGTTATAAATACTAGTATTAACTTTAAGCTCCTACTAGTATATACTAAAGAGCTTATAGGAGGTAGAGAGTATATAAGACTTAAAATTATACTATATAGTATAAAAATAAGGAATGCAGTAGGACTATTAGAAGGCCTATAGAATAAGTGCACACTTATAAGTATCTTTATTTATAATATTAGCCTATATTAGAATACAGTTTAGAAATCTTCTTACTAAATTAAAGAAGAATACTATTAGTAGTACTTTAAATAGTAAGTACTTAAGTATATCTATAGAATAACTTATAACTTCTACTTATACTAGGGAGGTATTTATACTTATAGCTATAGAGTTTACTTACTCTTAAAGGATAAAGAGAGAGGGGTAGAATAAAGATACTTTAAAGTATTCCTGCATAAGTATATTAAATACTTAATTAAGTATATAGTTAATACTTATAACTTATATAGAATTTAAATTCCTGCACTTAAATAGATTGTAATTATATATAATATTACTTTTAATAAAATAAAGTTCTACTTAAAGGAGGATAAAGTAGAGGCCCTATTTATTACTATAGCTAGCTCTATTATAGAGAATATTTAAGAGCTTATAAGTATAATAAGTACTATTCTAGAGCTACTTAGAGCTCTAAATACTAAGGAGAATAACCTCCTTAAGTATACTAAATAGCTTAAATAACTTATAAAGACCTAGTCCTTAGTCCCTATATTAAAAGATATTAAGGTGCCTAGAATAACTCTTATAGAGAGTATAAGACTAGTAACCCTTAAGTTAACTCCTAATTCTAAAAGTATACTAGAGGCTATAAGAGGGAATACTATTACTATAGAGACTAGGAGTATAGAAACTACCCTATAGAATACAAATGCAGAAACTATTAACTTAGAGACTATTTTAAATAGTAAAATTAGAGTTAAGTACTTAGACTCTATTCTAATAGGGCTAAATAGACTAGAGGTAATATTAAAAAGCTTAGTACTACTAGATTAAAAGTAGAGAGGGAAAGTAAAAGACTATAGCTAGCTTATAAGGTAAAGTAAGTACAGCTAAATACTAAAATAGTTTTTTACTACTCTATATAACTCTACTAAATCTATTTAGAGTAATAAAAGTAATTTTAAATAGTATTTTAATATAGACTTTATTTAAACTTACCTCCCTAATTAAGAGATAAATTAGAGGGATAATCTTACGCATTGTATACTTTATAAAGTACTATATACAGTAGTATAATATAATTAAATTAATTAGAAAGTAATTGCAGAAGTAGTAGTATAAATAGTTAATAACTTCTTAAAAGCTCTAAGGAGCTAGAAAGATCTCCTTAAGCTCCCTACTACTCTATAGGACCTCTTTATAGAGGCAGTATAGTAGGAAATTAAGAAACTAATAGAGAAGAATACTTAAGAGGTTATTAATAGACTCCTAGTGTATATAAAGTTACTTCCTTTAAAGTAGGTATTTATATATAAATTAGACTAATATAATTAGTTAGACTACTATAAAGTACAAATCTGCATTTATAGCAATCTTTAGGCTACTATAATATACAATATATATACAATTATACTTACAATAAAGATATTCTAATTTACTATTACCTTAGTAGTATAATTTAATTTTAAAATATAGTAATATAATATTATAAATGTATTCCTAAATACCTGCATTAATTTACATAATAAGCTAATTACTTATAAGTTTCTAAATAAATTTAAAATTAATAGGAAGTATATTAGACTATATAGAGCTCTCTATAGACTTTAGAATGCACTTTATCTTTAGTATAAGGAGTTTTCTAGTATACTAAGATACTTAGGACTCACTCTAGCTGCAGAAGATTCCTACTTATATTAGAATTTAAAATACTAAATTATTATTATCTTCTATATAAATAATATTCTAGTAATATTTTATAAAGACTATATAGTTTATATAACTACTATAGTTAATAGTATTAAGTTAGCTTATAAGTTAAAGAATTAAGAATTTATAGAGTACTATTTAAGTATTTGTATAATATAAGACTAAGTAAGAAGGAAAATCTTCCTTACTTATAATAAGTACATTAAAATAATAGTAAAGAAGTTCAATTTTGTAAATAATATCTACCTAGCTATACTACTACCTACTAGAGTACTAATAGTATATAAAAGTAAAACTATAGCCTCTATAGTTAAGACTTTCTAGAAAAAAGTTAGCTCTATTCTATATATAAGTATTCTTATGTATTTAGACTTAGTATTTGCAATTGTACTCCTCTTAAAATCCCTTATAAACTTAAGTCCTAAATAACTTTAGTTAATTAATTAAATAATTTAGTATTTCTATAGAATTTACTACTTTATACTAAGTTTTAGAAGCTAGAGGGGTAATAGAATACTGCAGCTATTAGTAATAATTGTAGTTAGTAATATATTTTATATAAATAATAAAGTAATATATAAGTTATTATAAAGCTTTATTATAACTCTCTTTAGAGGACTAATTTAATAGAAAGTCTTAAAATAGCTAATAGTAATAATTTTAATAATTAAAACTAAATTACTCTACTTATAGGAAATAGTAAAGGAAGTAATAGTACTATAAAGACTCTTTTAAGAACTTACTTTTAACTCTAAGTAGCCCTATATAGTCTTTTATAATAATAAATTAATAATTAGGCTAGTAGTAGTAATTAATAAGAGAATTATAATTTACTTTTATTATATAAATATTTAAAATATATAGCTCTATTAGGAATATACTACTAGCTACTTTAAAATTAAGTATATACTTAACGTACACGCATAGCGAGTCGGCCAACATAGCGAGCCGGCCACTCCTTATCGCTAGAAAAAGCCCCTTTTCTAACTATTTATTAAAAAGTAGATTCTTAACTAATAAAGACCTAGTTTTTAGTATTAGATAACGATAAGAGTTAGATTTTAAGAAATAATATTGTAGAAATTATTGTCTCTTCCTAACCCTAGGTTCTTAGTAATCCTCTTATCTAGAGGCCTAGATAAGAGGTAAGCTTAGTAATATAGGCTAGAAAGAGATAATAATTTTAATACTATTATTTCTTAAAATCTAACTCTTATCGTTATCTAATGCTAAAAACTAGGTCTTTATTAGTTAAGAATCTACTTTTTAATAAATAGTTAGAAAAGGGGCTTTTTCTAGCGATAAGGAGTGGCCGGCTCGCTATGTTGGCCGACTCGCTATGCGTGTACGTTATAAATAATATACTTATAAATAGTCTAATTAAGAATCTCTTATAAGAAAAGTTTCTAAACTTTAGAGTATATTTTAACTTAGTAGATATATAAGTAATAATTATAAAGAAGCTTTAAAATAGTAAAGAAAGAAGACTTAATTTAGGGCTGTAGTTTAGAGCTACAGCTTAATCTACTTAAGTGCACACTAAAACTATTCCTACTCTAAAGGGCCTATAAAAATAAAAACTCCTACTCTAAAGAGTACTACAAAAGATAATTCTAACTTAAAGGCCCCTCCTAAAAAGTATTTCTACTCTAAAGGGCTATATAAAGAAAAGACTAATTACTCTAAGGGGGTATATACTAGAATTAATTACTAGTACTAATATAGAGTTGTAATTTCCTTCTTAATAGAGTTAAAAATTGTATAGCTCTCTGCAACTAGAGAGGTAAAGTATACTAAAGTATTACTATTACCTCTTAGCTATAAGGGACTAGGGCTTAGAATTAGAGGAGGTAAAAGACTCTTAAGAATAATACTTAGAAAGTCCTCTTCCTCCTTATTCTCCTTATTCTCTATACTAGCCTTATAAAAAGCCTTATAAATATTACTATAAATGCAATTTAGCTTCTAAAGGTAATTATTAATAATAGTCTAATATATAAATATAATAGGAATTAACTTATAGAAGCTAGAGCCTTATTCTAGCTAATTCTATTCTTAATTTATATAAAGAGGGCTAAGAGCTTTAGAGTAAACTCTATAGTTTTCTTAAGTACCTCCTAATAAGTATAACTATTAGTAGTATACTTAAAATACTTACTCTTAATATAAGTAGCTTCCTCTACAGTAGTAGAATGTATATAGTATACTCTAGTACTCTTACTTAAGATTATAGAATAAAAGTAAGTAGTATATAGAGAGGAATTTAGAGCTCTAAGCTCCTCCTCCTTATTCTTATTTACTATAGTAGTCTTACTCTTACTTTTACCCTTAACTATAAATATAAATAAAGCTATACTAATTTTCTTAAATTTAATTAGAGTTTTAGACTCCTTCTTAAGTATAGCCTATAGGCCTACTATCTTCTTTACTTTAGTTATAATAAGTAAGTTAGTAATATAAATTTAAAAGTACTATAGTATTTAGAATAACTTACTAAGAGTAGTATTAATAGTAGTTTTAATAGTAGTAGTAATTTTAGCCTTATATGCAATTTTAGCCTTAGTAGCTACTTTTGCAACTATTTTAATTTTAGTTTTATACTTAATTTTATACTTATATACTTCTTTTACTTATTTAGTAAAGTACTCCTCTTTATTAGAAGTAGTTACTAAGGAGGAAGAGTAAGAAGAAGCCCCCTTAGAAGTCTTCTTAGTCTCTTCCTCTTAAGTAAGCTTATCCTCCTCTTACTTAGTATAGAGAGTAGTAGTAGTAGCTTTAGTAGTAGTATAAGTAGTAGTAGTCTTAGTAGTAGTAGCCTTTCTCTTTAAGAGTACTATTATATATATTTATATATATATATATATATTTATATACTATTATATTAAGTTATTAGTACTAAAAACTAATTGTATATAAATTAATTTATTTAAATAATTTATAAAAATAACTCTTATAATAGCTAAAAAAAGAAGGAAAAATAAAACTAAATTAAGTAGCCTAGAGGAGTATTTTAACTTATATAGGTACCTCTAGGCTAATAGCCTACTACCTCTTAACTTTTAGATAAAAATTACTTACTTTAATATAATGCACTAAATAATAATAATAATATAAATAATACTATTATACATATAGAATTAATTAGACTAAGAGTATAACTACTAAAGGTAATTAAATAGTAATATTTATAATTAATTTACTTTATATATAAGTATAAAGCCCCTTTATTAGGGCCTTTTATTTATTAACTATTTATATAAGGTAATTATATACAGTCTAATTGTAAATACTTTTGTAACTAGGGGAGTATATTGTAGGAGGTCCTATTTAGCCCCTATAGCTAGTATAATAGTAGTTAGTAACTGCAGTATACTTACTAAAGCTATTAGTAAGTACTCTCTACTGCACTTATTTGCAGTGCAGCTATAGTAGTAACTCTTAGCCTTAGTTAAGTACTTCTTAATATAAGAGTCTAATTCCTATACTCCTAGTCTGCAATATTTACTTATTTATTTAAAATTAAATTCTTATTTAAAGTAAGTATAACTTTATATAGTACTTTTAATAAGAGTTAAAAGCTAGTAAAAAATCTATTAGAAATTATTTTTCTACTCTAACCCTTAGTTCTAGTTAGCCTCCCTTATTAGAGTAAGTAATAAGGGTTCTAGGGATTAAAATAGGCTAATAATTTCTAGAGTATTTTTTCTTAGTATACAAGTCTTATTAAAAGTACTATATAAAGTTATACTTATTTTAGATAAGAATTTAATTTTTAATAAATAGGTAAATAAGTACTCTTTAAAGTATAATAAGCTTATATACTACTTACTATACTATATTACTTACTATATAAGTATATTATAGTATAGAAATTAAGAAGATAATATAAATATAAATTTTATATATTACTAAGAATAACTTCTTTCCTACTTTTAAAGTAGTTTTCTTTACTTTAATAGGCAAAAATAATATATAAATTAATTTTAAATAAGTAAGCTTTATACTTTTTAATTCTAAAGTAGTTCTTTCTTATTTAAATTTTAAGCTGAAAATACTAATACTATTAAATTTATAGTTGCCCTTCTAAGCTACGCATTGTATAAATGTATTTTTATTTTTCTAGGATTTAGTAAGGCGTATTAAGTATAATAATTGCATTAAGTTTTCTACTAATAGTATATCTTCTAATAATATCTCTATTTCTAACTTTCAGACTTCTATTGTAAATATTAATTGTACTGCACTTACTAAATAGTGCAAATTACAGCCTGCAGCTAGCCTAAGTATTACTTAATTACTGCAATTCTTAAAATATCCTCCTACTACTAAGCTATCCTACTAATAAAGAAGTAGAGCCTCTACTGTAGGACCTACTTTATCTTTTTTCTATAGTATTAATTTCTATAATATTACTCTTATTAAATACTAATACTTAAATCTAGTATTTTTAAGCTAAAAATAGATTTTTTAAAAAAAGTTAGAAAATAGGAGTTTTACATACAATAAGGAAGTAGGCAACTTACTCTAATAGGCAACTTACTATATATATACATTAGACTAAATATTTATTATATAATTAATATTATTTTAATTAGTATAAATTTAGAATCTAAATACTAATTTCACTTTAAGTAGATAATAATCTTAGAAAAATATTACTTTGTATACTATAAAATGTCTAATTTTGTTACAGTCTCTAAACCTAGTCTAGTATTACAACGGAGGTGCTTCAGGGTCCTCCATACACTGGTCAACCCTCATCAGTTTCTTGTTCGTCTTCTTTGCCATCTGGATGAACTGTCTCAGGTATTTGACCGTGCTTGGGTACAGATAGTGCATAACAACCAGGCTGCCACCCTTTTCCAGATCGCGCTGGAAGGCCTCCAACTGCTTTTCGGGCTGGGAAGAGGTGGCCCAGAGCCAATCCTCTACATCAATATTCCAATTGACGATGTATGCGTCGCTGTTGCCAGTTGTCGAAACCAATTGCTGGCGCATCCGAGCACCCTCGTTTCCAAATGGCGGTCGAAAGTACTTTGTTTTGAGACCATTGAACATGTCCGATACAGCGTCAATGTCCTGCTTGTATTCCCAGGCAATTGCATCGTTATTCGGCAGACCCTCCATTTTGGGATGAGTGTAGCTGTGCAGAGCCATCTGATGCCCTTGCGTCATCATGTCCTGATAGATGTTGCTCAAATTCGTGGAGGGGTCTCTCAGTGGCGCGCCGACGGTGAAGAAGGTGACTTTGATATTCTCGGATCGGATGACCTCCATGACCTCCTGCGCGTAGGTTGGGTCGCCGTCATCGATGGCAAACGCAATCGAGTTGGGGCGCTTGCAGGCGAAGACGAGGTTGCCGGACGGCAGCTTGCTTGGGATGTGGACATTGTCCGGCACGGACGAGACAATTTGGATCTTGGTCAGAGTGACAGCCTCGTTTGTGTAGAAGCCCTTGAAGGCCAAACCAACCACTCGGGAGCGAACGATGTTGAAATGCGACATGGGGATGTATATGTTGTTACCGGTAGCATAACGGGCCGCCTCAAGTGAGTCCCAAGTCTCTGGGAAAGGTGCAATCGCCTCGTTACACTGTGAGTTGTGTTGTTGCATGGCAATCGTGAACTTGTTGCTCCCCGAGTATGCGATGTGCAGGTAGGAACCATCGTAGGCAGTTATGTCGGCACAAGTGTTCTCGAATTGGGTGTAGTAGGCGAAGTCGGCATCCGGCGCCTTGAGGGTCACCTTGCCCTTTACCCATGTGACTGCAGCGTCGTTGTCCCCGCCATGCCACTGTCCGAGGGAATTTAGGTTCTGGGCTGAAAAGTCGTCGATGAGCTTGGCTGCGGCTGTGCCTCTAGGGGCAGCAACAGTCGATACCGAAGTGCTAGTCAACGGTAACGTCTTGACAATGTACTCGGAAGGCGTGGTACCGCAATAAAACGCCATCGGGCCGAATTGAACAGGGCCAGAAAGTGTAGTGAACAAGATTGAAGACACCTTGGACAAGTCGATCGTGGTAAACTTGGAGAAAGGCAGACTGTAAAGCTTCTCGGTGCCGTCGAATGTCCATCCAAGCTCGCGGGTGGTCTGGAAACCAAAGCTCGTGTCCTCGCCGCTACAAGTTGTTGCCGATGCCAGCTGAACTCCAAACGTTGTCCCGCTGCTGGCCTTGATGCGGAAGGAGATGCCGCCATACCCCTTTGCCTGGGCGTTTGTGCAAGCAGTCTTACTGTAGAAGTAGGACGTGTCCGGTTTGTTAGGGGTCAAGGTGACCCTGTTGCCTCCGACCTCGATCTTCTTCATCGTTCCATCGTCACTGCTAGGCTGCAGCATGGCGTTGTAGAAAAGGAATGTCAGACGCGACTGAGACTCCCAATCATCGATGAGAAGGTTGCTGCAACTTGACGAGGCGGGCGATGACTGAGCTGTAACTGAGCCGGACACAGTTGACGAGCGGCTGGTGCTGCTGCTTCCAGAGAGAGTAGTCGTCCTGGAAGAGGTGGCCGAACTTGAAGAGCGGGCTTGTGAAGTTGACACAGTCGACGAAGTGCGACCTGTCGAGGTCGACAACGCGGTTGAACTTATGGAGGAGGAGGAGGAAGAGTTACGACGCGAGGTCGATGACGTGGAGGAAGAGGAGGAAGAGCTACGACGCGAGGTCGATGACGTGGAGGAAGAAGAGGAAGAGCTACGACGCGAGGTTGATGACGTGGAGGAAGAGGAGGGGGAGCGAGTTTGGGATGATGACGAAGATGTGCTAGATGTCCGAGAGGTAGATGAGGAGGAGGAAGATGAGGAGCGAGTTCGGGATGTCGACGAAGACGTGCTAGATGTCCGAGAGGTTGAGCTGGTAGAACTAGAAGACGTACGAGATGTAGAGCCTGACTGTGCGTTGGACACCCTACCCGTTGAGCTAGCAGAGACACTACGGGATGTCAAGGTTGACAAAGTGCTTGTTGATATAGCTGATGTAGATGCGCCAGGAGAGGCTGAAATGGACCGAGATGCTGAAGTAGACGAGCTCGCAGCCTCCTCGTTGCAGGTGAATCTGAGATTGCTGAACTCATAGCCGGAGAACTGGGAGTAGGTGGACCAGACGAAGCCCGTGATGCCGTCCAAGTTGGCGCCCGGGAACGAAGACAGGGAGATGCTAACAGTTTGGACTGACCCCGTCAGGCCGGAGATAACAACCCACTGGCTTTGATACTCGTTGTCGGTACATGCTTGTTTGGTCTGGATCTCCACCATAAAGGAGGCGTCCTTGGGTCCCTTGACAGTCAAGGACAATGCTTTGTAGCCCTGGGTGGCTGCTTGGTAACAAGGTAGGGTCTCGTAAAAGTACGAGGAGTGGTCGGGCTTGGGGGTAAACGAGAGTAATCCGCCTGCGAGGGCAATGCTTGACATGGAGTTGTCGTCACTGGTCCATGAAGTCAAGTTGTTAAAACCGGAGGGAGTTGGCCGTGAAAAGTCGTCAATAAGGAAGTTGGAACATTGTGCGTAGACAGCTATTGTGAGGCCAAGTAGGCCGAGCAAAGTGTTGGGGATGAACATGATGGCGATGGCTGCAAGAGTGCAATGCTTTAAAAGAGAGGTCTCCTCGAAGTGAGAAGCGAAAAGAAAGACTGCAAGCCGGTTGGAGATGATGAGACGAGGACGATGACAAGACCAACACCAGAGGAGGTGGAAGAACGAGATGCCAGAGATATATATTTCGAGTTATTAGCCTGCGATCCCACGCCCGACCCTACCTGACCGGTGGCGCCGAGGCCTCGTTGTGTGCAAAACCCGTGAAGGTGGCTCTTGGCATGAGCAACACTGCAACTATCCGAAGCCACTATTCCGCTTGATAGAAACAGCAGCAACCGTCGGCCGGCTAGTCCGTGGCTCTCGGGCGATGGGACATTCTAGGTGGGCCCAGGACCGATCGTGGAGCACTAGGGCCCAGAGATGAAGGACAAAGCATGGTGGAACGATCTGCCACTGAAGCGGGCTAAGATCATGCTAGAGGCAGCCTCGAAGGCAAAGCATGGGCTGTCGTTCCCTTAGACGAGGAAAAAAGTTGTGGAGATGAGTGTTCTGCCACTGCCAAGTGAAGCCGGGCAGCGAGATGGAGGATCGTCAAAAAGAGGCGTCGCAGTATTCAGAACCCAGGTCCCTGGGAAGTGGCGTCGCTGGCTGTAACTATGGATGCAACGTATAAAGAGATGTACAAAGGAATTGGCGGCAACTCATCGGGAAAAAGAAGAGTGGGAGGGGCTCAAAGGAGGAAGGCTTTGTTCTTCACTTAGTCAAACAGTTGTTGAAGAGTCTGATTGAGTCAAAAGCAGGATTGAATGAGAACAGAGCGGAAAAACACGAAGGTGACATTCAAGGGCCGCAAAGCCTTGTAATCGTTGACCAAGGCAGGATGAACCGCACCTCGACAAACCTAGTACGCTTCAGCCGTAACCGCCCTGCGAATAGCGCTTGTCTAAACATCATGAGGTTGAAGGCATCGGCGAGGAGCGTCGTTGAGCAGATGAATGACCAAGAGATCCCCTGGCCTTAACCGAGTGAGTGGATGGAACGACGTAAGCTTACCAATATACGACATGGCTCTCCTATCATCTTACTTGAGAGTCCACTAAAGCCCTTCCAAGAGAGCCCGAGAAACTGAGAGATAGAGAGGGTTAAGAGTCGACCCTCGACGAAGGCCATACAAATTGAAGTTCGACCTCCAAGAACGTCTTGTTACAGTGTCTTGATTGTGGTGTGCTGGAATGGTTGGGGGCGCTTTCAGAAATAGACATGAAGGAGCAAAGGACGCCAAGATGAGAAACTCGGAGCCGGCTAGTCTCGACAATCCATGCGCTCGGCAAAGACTGCGAGTGCCACGGGCTCTTGGCGGAGTTGCTCATTGCTTCGAGCCCATAACTGCTGCGAATTGGGAAAGCCAAGAGTTTGTTCCATTCCGCCCATTGCCCATCGTCCCGGCCGGCGAGGGACACAGCAAGGCCTGGGCCTGAGTCTTTCGATACTTGACTTGGCTTGGTTGTAATGGCCTAAGGATGATCCAAAGCTCTAATCAGCCCCTATAGTCAGAGCGTATGCACGCAGAGCTGACGAATGTGGTTCCTTGTGCACTGAGGATAGTAGGGCAAATGAGCCACCTGCCTGCCTGAAGTCACGCATTGCGACCTGAAGGGTTGCATTGGGTCATCCAGTGAATATAACAATAGCTTCTATGGGTTGCGTTAGTTCGACCGACACAAGGAATCACACAACAACTGTGTTTGGGCCATGGATAATGACTCCAGACGCACGCTTTCGATCCGTTTTGCATCCATCGTCAGTTAAATATCAAAGGGCGGACACGCACGCACTGAACAGTGCAGCTCAACAAGAGACATCCGACATTAGCGCCTTAGCTGCAGGGGAGGCTAACTTCGGGAAGACTGCTCGAGTAATTAGAAGACGAACGACCAGCAGGTCCCGAGACGACGGCGACGGCGACGATGCCGACGTGTATCGAAATCCACTAGGAGCCGGGCTGGGAGATTGGACCAGGGGCTGAGGCGGTTTTCAGATTCTACATCGACGTGGTCAGAGAACCGAGAGTTGGTTGCCAAGACAAATGAGATCAGTGCGAGCATCTTGCAAGTATTGGTGTTTCGAGAGACAGGACCGGGAGCGACTGGCGTGCAGAATTGTTGCTCAAGCGTGTGCTGTGAAAAGGAACATTAATACATTCGTTAGGTCTTTTAACTCCGCAAGCCTCGGGCATAGCGGTAGAGTCGCTTTCTGGCCTGTGCAGTGCGGTGCGGTGCGGTGCGGTGCGATGCAGCCACACTAAGTTGGCGGGTCCAGCGACGTGACTAAGCCAAGAGCTCGAGCCGGATAGCGCCGTATTCCAGTGGCTGCTCCAGCCTCTTTCCAGCCCCGGCCGCCAGGCGAACCGACCAACAGAAGATGGCCCTGCGGAAGACACATCACAGCTCCACGACACAGCTGACAGCCCGGTGCGCCCTTTGCTTGGATAGTCATACAACTTCTTCCCAGAAAGAGTTAAGACGCTAGTTACCGCCACGCATGACGAAGACGGCAGCCGCCAGAAGTCAAGAATTTACGATGATTGAGGGCATGTTGACAGAGTCCAAGGGCTGGAAGGGAGGGACAATGGAGACCGCCGGATGCGTCGTCCTCGGGGTTGAGTAGCGTCGGTTGAGCAGCGGCTGATCGGGTGAATTTGCGATTGTATCCGATTGAGTGCTACATTGAGTTGAAATCAGCTAGCCGACCCCGTTCGGCCTCATGATGCTTCCCGTCACCTTCATCCAATCAAAGACAGTCATCGCCCTCGACCTCGGGATAGACGGCCGACAAGTCGAACATAGACACGAATCTGCGATCGCGGCCGGACGACCACTTGAGATTGCTAATAGCGGGTAAACAATATCAATCTCTTCCGGGGTCTTTTTGTTCCGGTGTTTCTCTCAGAAGAGGAGCGGGCGAGGTGAGTGATGCTCCGGAGGGGGAGATGACGAGAGGAACAGCGCGTGAGGGTGGGTGAGGAACAGAGTTGGAGGGTGCGAATGAGGCCATATGACCTCCAAGCAACCACCCCATGATGAGCTGGCAGCGCACTGGCGGCAGGGCGGTATTTCATCACGCTGTGTGTGTGTGAGTGAGAGAGAAAGATAAGGCCAGAGCCGAAAGGCACATTGCAGGCAGGGCAGCCTTGACCCAGAGCGGCCAGCTGACAGTCTGACAATGGCTCAGAGGCGGAGTGTGTTGATTTGGATGCCAGCATCGTCATGGCCTGGCCCATGCGCTCGTGTTGGTCATGGAGGAAGCCTGAAGACCAGGCGTTTTCAAACCAGGTGCTGCGGACCGTAGCATAGCATGCATGGGATGCGCGGCGCGTGCATGCGTGACATCAAATGGGGCCCACGGTCCATTGTGGTGAAGACTGATGGTCAGACTGATCACAGCTGAGGGCAGCTGGCAACTAATGGTGCGATGACGTTTTCAGCAGCGTCCGCTGGATGCACCCCCTCTGACCCCTCTTTGTAAACTGTCGATGATTGGAGAAACCTATCTGATCCCAGAAAACAGTATCAGTGCACCTACCATTTGGACACAGACCCCCCTTCCCTTTTCCCCCAATTTTTATGTTGGCCACGCCCCAAGCTTTATCATTGATGGCTCACCAGCACCTGTCGGGATCACGCCTCCACCCCCCCTGATTGATGACATTGACGACACAAACACCAGAGATAAGCAGCCACATCAGCACGTCGCTCGACCGGCGACTGTGTACTGTGCAAGTTGGCCCACGCGCCTCCCATGTGCCTTTCCGGCTTGTTGCCTTGTTTTCAGGCGTTCTCGTTGAGATCAGTCTTTAACTGCCTCAAGGTATATTAGTGCGACAGACAGGTCTACCTTCCTGCGCCCTAGGTTTGTGCACCTTCTCTCGGGCTCCCTCACATCCATCCTCTTCCCAACAACATCATCATCGTTGACGACCACAACAACATCAACAACTACTACACTACCACATACTCAAGTGGTGTGACCTAGGCTCCTTGCCCTCTGTTCCCCTGTGTATATCTCTTTTGGGAATTCCTTTCCTCTTATCCCAATCTGCCTTTGCCGTCATCCTCGGTAACTCTGCCCGGTGACTCACCCGGTCACTTCCGTCCCAACAGTGACTACTTCAAAACTTGCCTACCAACCTATTCTCACCCTGCCTCGACTCAGCCTCTCTCTAACTTCTCTATTCGGACACCGAGCCGGGCATAACCCAACCTGTTTCCTTTCCACTCACTCATCTTATATGTATCACTCATCCATCCTCCTCTGCAACCTTGTCCACTAGATACCCAACATAATACCGGATCGCATTCACTGTCAAACCCCACTCGTGTCGTATACCGCGGCAACTCAAACACCATCAACTGATTCCGACCTCGAACGTCACAGAACTCTTTTGGGTCTGTAAAACTCGGACATCTTGCTTCACCAGCGACGCCGTTATTTGGCGTCTCAGCACTGCCATAACACCTAATTTTCCTTGCCACAAGCAACCGGACGTAATGGCTGCCGCAATCGAGTCCCAGGTCCAGTTCGAGCGAGATCTTCGAAGCGCACACCAAGACTACAAGAGGACTAAAGACTCACAGTCCAAATGGTCAAACGGAGCCCGTCCTCTGGCAGGCTGCCGCCTTGACTGGACCACTCTGGAGGCCGTCGGCGGCACCGAACAGCAGCGAGCCAAGACGCGCCCCAGAGGCAAGAACAGCGAGACGTACGTTTGTCATTCACACATCCTCATGCGGCACGTTCGCGTGGTTAATTCTGACATGCGAGACGCAGCTCTCACCACAAGAAGACGCAGCACAACGTAACCAAGTTCCGATCACACTGGGAGCTTCCTCATGGGCGCGTGCAGTCGGCGGCGCGGGCCAAGGAACAGATTAAGGATCCACTCAGCCGATCTGTCATGGAGATGGCCCCGTCTCAGGAGGGCTGGAAGAACCTCCCCGCTTCGGAGGATTGGAAATACAGCTTTGATAGGATCGAAAGTCCCAACCGACCGCTGACGCTCGACGTCTTCATCAAGACGACGGGCCGCGAGACGGAGCGCATGGTGGAGAAAGAATACGAAATCCTCAACGAAAACGGACAGATTCTCAAGGGCCGTAAGGCACGCCAGAGCCTGCGTCAGGATGGGCTTCGTATCGCCGAGGACGATGGTTTCCAGCTGGTCTGATTCCTGCAGACAAATTCTCTATTTGCCCTCTCGATGAGATGATGACTGACCACATTGTCATGCTATGTGCTTGCTCAGGAGTTTGTGGGGTGAACACCGGCATGGAGGCCGATCCAAGGGTTTCAAAGTTCTCGCGATGTGACCGACTTGGGGGCATTGGACGGCGTTTGTTTTATGATAGCAGCATTGTGTACGAATGTATAACGATGATGAGATGACCTTTAGTATGTCTAGGCAAATTGAACTCGTTTAACGAGACAGCCACCTATGGCTTCGACTTCCATCGCATCCAGCAGGAGAGGGGGAGTTGGCCAGTCCAATGCTACCTACTACACGGAGAACATCATGGATGAGACTTCAAAGCGGCCAACCACGTTAGCAGGAAATTATATTCAATGCTACTCCAGTGCCCGCGATTCGCGGTCTTCTTGCTGACATGGGGCCGGTGATCCTTCTAGGCAGCCCTGGAACCGAAAATGGCTTAGACATATTCAGTGTATATGACAATCCCCACGGGCATGGGTCCTTCTGGGTCATCACTAACACGGTGCTGAATGGTATTGATTGTGCTGGGCTAGTGCTATGTGTAGGCGCAGGTGAGGGTGTTAGAGTAGCACCAGCTGCGCGCGGGGCTGAATTGAACGGGGGGTGGTTAGTGGCTGGGCGTATTTCCCACGGGATTGGGTTTTCTTCATTCCTTTTTTTATTTTTATAGCTACCTAGGTGGAGCTAAGGTAGGCAGCCTGTATTTAGTCCTGTAGTTCCTTGTCTAACACGTTACTGGGAGCGGACAGATTCAGATGGGGTAGATATACCTAAGTACCGAGCAGGACAGACATCTATTCCTCGCATGCAACCTCGCGATCCCTAATTGACTTCTTCTCTCCTCCTACTTCGTCCTTCTCACTGCCCATATTGTCCTTTTACCACCCTCCTTCAAGTCCGTCATTGCGGCAGTCATCTCATACCGCACTGTCGCACATACCACTCCCATGATCCACACGTATTGTCCTGATCACGACGGACTGGTTATACCGTTTACGCAGCCATCCCTGGAACAGTGTCCGCAATGGCCGCAGAATCGGCCAACATGGCTCCACCGCAGCCGCCGTTCAGGTCACTATCAGAGCTCTCGGCAGAGCCCCCGGGCCCATCCGAGCTGCCGGCCGAGCTACCACCGTTGCCGTTGCCCCCGTTGACAACGACAACCCCGCCATCTGCTGCTCCGTCAGCAGCCACTTCAACATGCATGGCGGCATTCCCTTCCATAGTAACCGAGAAGACGTTGCTTGCAGGTCGCACCAGCGGCCACGACGTGAGCGTCAACAGCGCGAACCCATCAGAGCCGCCGCCGTATTCGACCCCCCCCAACACTTTACAGGCGTCCACCTCGGGGGACTCTCGTGGCCTCCCTGTAACGGCGTCAGGCCCCCCCTCCTATACAGGCCTACCTAGGTTGGATTACAAGCTCTACTCGCCGCCCCTCTTTACCTTGTCTCTTGACTGCACTACGCTGTCTTCTAGGGCAGAGCATCTGACGGCAAGCGCCAGCGCCCTCGTTTCACTCGTGAGGATGCAGGCCAGTATCCCGCCCAAACCATTGATCCATATCAGGGGAAACCGAGGTCGCACTGTCGACTTCGACTTCAAAATGAACCTCATGAGTTTGCTGGTGCCCGACGACATGAGCAGACGCATGGATTATATTCGGTGCGTGGCGCCGGGCGAGCTAGCTTTTCGGGGCGGCGCCAAGCCCGATGTCCTCCCCGAGGTGGGTGACAGGGAGCTTGAAGAGTGGTGCCGCCGCTTTGTCGAGGACCCGGCGCCGGTGAAAAGCTTTGGTGAGTTCGCATCCGCCGCAAGGTCGTGGTGATGGTTGTGGCTAATGCTGGGCCCCGCGACGGAAGCGCTCGGGAGGGTCGTTGCCAACATGGACGCGCTATACATCGAGGGCCAAATCCGCAGCTTGATTGCGTCGACTCAGTACAAGGGGCAGGTCAACATCTCTTTCCCCGTCACGCATGCCAACGTCAAGGTCAAGAGTGCCGAGAAGTCGAGCAAACTATACCTGGGCATGAAGAATCTTTTCTCGAGTAAGCACAAATACGAGGTTGTGCAATCGGTGTGGCCGTTCGCATCGGCCAGGAACGGCGAGGATGGACGGAGGTGCATGGTGCAGAGCGAGGAAGTCTGGTGGCGGGTAAGTCCTGGTTCCGAGCCGGGTGCTGTCCGTCTCAACAATGCCCTTTGCACGTTTGGGTGATTTCTCTAACCACGTTGGTCGTCACAGGAGTGGCGAGACTCGATTAAGTACGCCGTTGCGCAGAAGAGACAGAACGGGGCATACGTGACGAACGAGGACAAGCTGGAGGCGCTGATGGAGGGCAAGGGCAAAGGCGTCACGTCCATCGACTGGGGCGGTTCCGACTTTGACGAACAGGGCGTGTGATGCCATTGCAGGCTCCTTACGTGCGTCACTTTCTGGGCAGGCGACTCGGCCATGAGGATATCGTTGGACCGCCGTGTCATTGTACGCGGGTGCTTGTGTATTAAGATTTGACGTAGGATAATCAAGATTCTTCAAGGTCAGTTGAACAAGTACAAAATGTTGGAAGGCATGCGGATCCATTTTGGCCAATTGTTGTTCGCCGCTCACAATGCTGTCGTTGGTCCATGGACCCCTGGTCTACCTACCTGAAGGTGGGGTGGGCACGTATGAGTGCCTGTAGAGTCGCCTTAGTGGGTGAGTCACTCGGCAACGTCAAACGGTCCGTTCCATGCTTGCACCATCAACACTAGGACACAACCCCCGCCCAACCTAGGCATGCAAAGACACAGTTGCAAGGGTCCCTGAGTCACGGCCCCTTTACCTACCAACCACTACCTAGGCACTTGGACTGCTAGTTGCAAATTGTGATGCATTTGTATCTGACACATTCGGCCAGTGACTGGCCCGTACTCACCATCTCCGACTTTGAGTCGAGTCGACAGCTTCCTGCGACCCTTGACCTTTGACTTGACCCTGAGCTTGGCCTTTGTGTGTTTGGTTGCACCCTTGACCCTATCCCAGAGCATGGGAAAGGTTTGTGCGAAGTATTTACACTGCCTTGACTTCGTACCTTAAATCAGCCTCTGTTGTCTCTTGTTTCCATCTCCTAGTCCGCCAACCTCGTTCCGCAGCGTACAAAAGACCGACCATACTCTTCCCGCAACGTTGATTACTACTGGCTATCTCACAGTTGGTGAAATCTCGGTTCACCAGCTTACCCCAGGATCGGCCGACGTGCCACTTCCATCCCAGTCGCAACCAACATTCGCACAAACCTAAACATAAGCCGGATCAATACATTAGCACCCATGGAATTCCCAGCTCCATCGAACCACGACACGGCTCTCTGCCTGATACCCCCTAGAGACCAATGGCCGTTGGTCGACCGCCTTCGTTTCGATAATGACAAGGCCCATGCGAAGTGGCCACCCCATGTCAACCTCGTCTATCCGTTCGTCAGGTCCACGGATTCCAATGCTCTCCGTCTGGCTTGTGATGCCATTGTCAAGTGCCTCACGGACCGGGGGGAGCCCGCCACTCTTCCCATCTGCCTGGACTCCCCGGGCTATTTTCAACATAGGAACGGCAGTACACTGTTTCTGTGCGACAGAAACGCCGAGAACGCATCTCAACTCAACTGCTTGAGAGCCGCCATCCTCGCAGCCATCGGTCAGACACGCTCGGAGCCGTACAACATGCACATGACGGTGGCCCAGTGCGAAGATACGACTCGCTCGTCTAAAGTTGATTTTCTCCTTGAAAAGCTGCGGCGCCTGCCTCCAGTCAGTTGGGAAGCAAGTCAACTGGCTGTTCTAGTTCGGGCCCCGTCGGGCCAGATGAAACAATGGGGTCTCATTAACCTTGTTTCTCCCTCCCTGGTTATCTGCGGTGATTTGTTTGGCATGGAACGAGAAACGGCCTTGAATGTTATCCTGCAACGCACATGGCACTTCTCGGATCGGCTCTTGGTATGGCAGCCAGTTGACACAGTCTCCCCAGAAACGTCACATTCGGATGCTGAGCTGCTCGAAAATCTCATTGTTGCCAGTTGGAACGTCCTTGCCGAGTTCCACTGGCCTCCCTCTCGCACCAGATACCCTCTGATCGTCGATAACCTTGTCGCAGGAACCGCGTTGGCAGACATCGTAGTCCTCCAGGAGGTAACTGATGACTTTCTGCCCTTCTTGCTCGAAGACGACCGCATTCGAAAGCAGTATACGTATGCCTCACACGGATCACCCGACGATCCAGCTGCTGGCCCGTTGCCCAATATACTTAACAACGTGGTCCTTAGCAAACACCCCTTCTCCTGGGAATACCTACCCTTCAAGCGTCAACACAAGGGATCATGCGTGCTTAGGTTCCATGGCCTGAGATACAGTGAGGCAGATGGCCCTGCGTTGCCTCTAGTACTGGCAACCTGTCATCTCAGTCAAGGTTTGACAGATGGCGCCGTCGCCGCTAAAGAAAGGTACGACCGACTGGCCTGACAGATATGTATGACCTGCCTCGTCTCCGAGCTGACAGTAGTCTCCAGAGAACTCCAGCGAATTTTGAGCCACCTCAGGAGCGATTATCCAGCCAACCAATGGGTCATCGCCGGTGACTTCAACATCACCACATCTTCCTACACCGTTGATAGCGCCGTCAAGAAGGGAGCAATCACCGCGCAGACGGAAAATGTTCTCCGAAACATTGAGACAACCCTGGCCGAAGCCAACCTCCTTGATGTCTGGATGGTTTCGCGCATCGAGGCCGGTGTCAGTGACAACCTCAAAGGTGACGTCGGCCATATCTTCGAGGGTGAGCAAGGGGCAACCTTCGACCCCAGAGAGAATCCACATGCTGCCAAGATGGTCGGAAGTGGCCTCAACAACCGTCCGCAGAGATACGACCGTATATTGGTCAAGAGTGGAGGCCCGTTCCGGATCTCACGCTTTAACATGTTCGGCTTCATTACTGGCAAAGGCGAGACCAGGGAAGGTCCGTTATACGCAAGTGATCACTGGGGCATTCGATGCCTTCTGCATCGCTTCGACTCGAAAAATGCAGCAGCCGCCAGTGCCCAAGTGGTTCATGTCCAGCCCAAAAAGGCACCGGCTGGCCTTTCCGACGTTGCCGTGCTGAGACGGTGCATGGAAAACCTCAACATCTTCCCGACGGAGCAAAACGAGGCTGTTCGGAAAGAGGCTCTTCAGCTGCTGCAACATACCCTCCTGGACTCGGACCAAACAACCGGCGATCAGACACGAGGCCGTCCGGCTATTATGTTAGTCCCCGTGGGATCGTACGGTCTCGGCACCTGGTCCAGGACGTCCGACATCGACTGCCTTTGTATCGGTTCCATCAGTCCCCGCGTTTTCTTTATCCTGGCCCGTCAAAGGCTGAGAAAGTCGGGCAACCCGGGTGTGCGGCTATTAAGGAAAGTCAAGGCCAAGACCGGCACTATGCTCGAGGTTGAGATTCTGGGCGTAAAGTGTGATCTTCAATACTGCCAGGCACCCAGCGTGGTGGAACAGTGGCCCGATATGCTGAAGCGGCCTCCGTCAGACCCAGCTTTCAGCTTGCCCATGCAGACTCTTTTGAAGCTGAAGCCTGCGAGGGATCTGTTCTACCTTCAGCGTTCCGTTCCCGACCTGGCACAGTTTCGCATGAGTTTCCAGGCCATCAAGACGTGGGCGAAGGCACGCGGGATATACGCAGCCAAGTTTGGGTATCTTGGCGGCATACACCTGTCTGTCATGCTGGTCAAGGTTTGTAAGATGCTCTTACACGATGGTGGCGTTGTCTCCACTGCGGACATAATCACAACCTTTTTTGACCACTACTCGCAACTTGACTGGCAGAGAGATATGGTCTTTGACCCCTTCTTCCACAAGAATCTGAAGTATCATCGGACACCGAGGGAGGCCATGTGCCTTCTCGGCTGGCACTCTCCAACGCTCAACACGGCACTCACCGCGTCAGTGCCGACCACGAAGATCATATCGGCCGAGCTTTGCCAGGCCACTACCCAACTATCACGGGACGGAACAAGCTGGCAGTCGCTGCTGTCCATCCCCGACTCAAGCCATAGCAAGAACATGACCCCGGGCGCATCGAACTTCCTTGGCTCGTTCCGTTCGTTCATCAATCTACGTGTTCACTACTGGGGAGCATCCCTCGAACGTGGAAGCAGACTCGTCGGCTGGTTGGAGTCTCGTTGTGCCTCGCTTCTGGTTGGTAAGTCATTCTCAGAACCCCCGCAACCCGCCCTGGAAGCAAGACGTGGCTGACCCTTTCTTCTCCAAGACGTAAACAAGAGAGTACCCGAACTCTCAGCAAGAATCTGGCCTGCCAGATTCGTCGACTCATCTAGCTCCGAAGCTAAGGGAACTCAGGGCGACTACCAGGGCTCCTATCTCGTCGGACTGGAGTGGATGAACTCGGACGAGAAGCCATCGAAGGATGACCTGGAGGCGGCGCACAGCAACCTGCGCGCCGTCTTGCAGCAGTTCGAAAAGCTCATCATGAGCGACGAAAAGTATTTTGATCCAAACACTTCTTGGTTTAGTGCGACTGTCGTCAAGAGAAGCGAGCTAGATGATCTACACTTGGACGATCGTGAATGGGGTGTGCACGTTGATGGTGACGACGACTCCGACACGGAAGATGAAGAGGAGGACGATGACGTCGACGAAGAGTACCAGGAGTGGCTGGCGGACAAGGTTGCAAAAAAAGGCAAGTCGGCAAAGCAGCGCTCAACGACAGTTCGGAAACCCGAGGGGGCGGGCAAATTCCGCGCGGCACTTGATGTGCTGAACCGGTTGCGATGGGATCCGAACATTGACAGCAACGACTTCCTCATCGGGTACGAGGACCGGTTCCTGGGACCTCAAGAGAAGGCTCTCTCTGCCTGGAAGAGTGAGCAGACGCATGAAGAATTCATCCCCCAGCACCGCATCCTATGGTTTAAGCGCCGGAGCGACGATGTCATTGTATGGCATAGGTCCGAACGCATCGACTTGCTCTTCAAGAAGACCTCGGGGTAATGTTCCGGACATGGCGCAACAGAGACAAGGTGGACGGAATAGGCACCGTGCCAGGGAGGTGTTGACTGGCTGACAGCTGTCGATACGAGTTTTTCGAACCGGCGACTTCGAGACAGACTTGTTAAATGACCGGACGGATCTGACTTGCCAATTCAAGTGCCACGCGCGACCCATCGTATTCTCTTGCCTGTAGCCGTGTAAGCACATGAAACCAGAAGAATTGCCCATGCCACCTCGGTTGCAAACAGAATGTTCTGGTGCGCAAGCCTATCAATGTCATTGCCGGCTATGCACTGGGGGCGACGTTGTTACGCGAGCTGCGTACTAAGATGCCACTGCTGCTGTGCCCCTGGCGTATCTGTCTCTACAAGGCCCCAAATGATCCTCCCTGGTTGTTTCCTGGGGGTTTTTCAAACCAGACGAAGGCGGGACTCGGCAAAATAGAACAACAAAAGATATATTTGCCAAACTAGGCTTTGCTCTTCGCTACCGAGACGCCCGCTATTCCCACTTGCGAAACCAAAACAAAAGCCACCGAAAGAGGATCAGGAACCTCATGTGATCATACCCGAAAACCAAAGCCCCTGCCTAGTAGAGCGTCGCAAAGACGGCGGCTATTCCGGCCTTGTCGTACTTGACGTGCTTGCCTTTGCCCTTGTCAACCTCGTGGTATCGGTCCCAGAAACGGTTGTACAAGGGTTCAAGCATCTGCTGAATGTCCCGGGCGAATATCTGTCTCACCTCCCGTTCCATATTGTATGTCTTGTGCCGGCTGACCATCTCGTCAAAGGAGGCGTTGAACGCCTGGAACTTGCCCTTGATGTTATCCTTGTCCCTGCTGCTCAGGCCCTTGAGAATAGAAGCCGAGTCGGCCTGGCCCGACGTGGGCCGTTGCTTGCTTGTGTGGATGACATCAAACAAGTGCGTCGACACCTCTTTACAGTCCATGGTGTACATGCCTGTCGCCTTCTTGCGCCACTGGTCCAACATTCCCATCCGTCCCTCAAGAAGAGGCGCGAGGTCCGAGTCGCGGATCATTCGTTCAATAATGACAACACTATTGGCCAAGAACACACCAATGACAGCCCGGCCACCCTTGAGAACCAATCTGGCCTTCTGATCAAGCGATGTCATAAGCATATCGACCGTGTCCGAGCAGTAATGGGAAAAAATTTCCTTGCCGTCGGCACCAATGTCAAAGGAGGCGAGACTTGGAATCGCATCGGTGGACCGTCCGTCGGTAGCAGCGTTGCTTTTCCATCCCCCGTCACCCAAGGAGAACATGATACTTGAGATTGGCCGCAAGAACTCCACCATGGTCTGTAGACGCTGCATGGTCTCGGACACGATGGGTATCGGTGCGCCGTCTTGAGGAAGTGCTTGCATGGCAGTGATCCTTCGTCTCGTGTCGTCCAACAGCTCTCCCAACGACACTTTCGCAGTCTCCCGTACAGGCCGGAGTGCTGCAGCAAGCGATGATTTGAGCTCGCCAGTACGTGTTTCCAAGTTGCTCGACAAGCCCGACATTATCTCGGTGATCTCGTAAGCGAGGTAGCAATCTGTATTTAAGTGACCCTTGATATGGCTATTCAACTCTCGCAGGGTGCGGGCAAGCTCGGCCATGGCGGCCTGGCATGTGGCCTGGAACAGAGGGCCCCAGTCCTCACGCGTGAAGATACTGCAGATGTTATCGTACTCGGCAAGAAAGAGACCTTCCATGGCCTGCGCGTATGTGCCGATGCCGTTGGTGCCAGCGCGATAGATGGCGTCGGGATTCTTCTTCTTGGTCGTATTAACGCTAGCGGCGGCCAGGTTGGCCAACGTAGACGAAAGGTAAGGGCCGCGTATTTCGGCGTAAATCTTGGCCGTCGACGAATCTTGAGGAGCAGCACTGCCGCCGCTCTGGCGATGATTGCCCGAGATGTACGAATTGACCAGGCCTAAGCGCGCAACCTTGTCTTGGGACAGAACTGGGAATGGCATGTCCTTCGTGATGTAATGGAGCGGCTCTACCGAGCGAGGCGTCTCTCCCCGGAGTAATTTGTCGAAATGGCCCTCAAGTTGCGAGTTACCCGACTTAATCAAGCGGACTAGCTCTGCCATCGTCTGTTGGTTCGCTCGCAGGTTAGAGGCCTGCATGTCGGCGAGGGCCTTGGACAGTCGCTTGATCGAGGCCAGGTAGTTGGAAAGACCAGACTTGTCGGGACCAGCTCGGATGATTTGCTCTTCGTCGTTCTTGCTATCGGCAGGTTGGCGAAGCCGCTCAATGGCTGCGAGAACGGCATCGATGTCTGCGAGAAAGGAGCCCAAAGTCAGTTCGACTGAGGAGGGGGAAGCCAAGAGGGGGAATGTGTTCGGACGGACGTACTGTTGCCCAGGACCTGAAGCTTCTTGGTCTCTCCACTCAAGGGACCAGCGACTTCGCGTACGCTCTTGCCGGTAGACTCTAACCTTCCCATGCATGCTTGGATCTTCTTGGTCAGTTGGGAGGTCTTCTCGAGCCTCGAGTTAAGCACATCGACCTCGGCGCGAGCCTCTTCATCGGCGGCATGGCGACTACTTGCAGGTCCAACGGACATGGCGCACTTTTTCGTCTGCGGATGCAGCCCAAGGCAGTTGTGGTTGTGAAGACAGCGACAGAGGAGAGGTTGGAGACGGGGTAAGGGATGTCAATGGCGTTTGAATGCTGGCCCAGTGGGAAATAGTAAGGTGCGGACGTCGCCGGCGTCGTACTCGTTGCGGTCGTGACGGCGGCAAGATAGTCGTCGCAGCGAGGTATAGTCAGATCAGTAGGCGCTGATCAGGGTGAAGACTCCATCATCTGCGGTCCGCCGCAGGATCAATTCTCCAAAGGTGGTGATGCTGCTGCTGCTGATGCTGTGACGCAGGGACCTGGCACAGCGGGTAGCGAGGTTGGATGAACTGTGTTGGGACGGGGTTGTGTTGCTTAGTGCACATGCTCTTCCGATTTATACACCTATACATCATGCATAAACCTTCCGCGGCTGGGTACTACCTAATAGTTCACGTCCTTGTTCAGATCCACTTCTATTCTCATCCGTTTCACGTCTTCTCGACAGCTATGGTCCTGTCACAGGCACCCCGACACCGGTATAAATAAGAGCACATCCCGTCAAGCAATATCAAGTCTGCACACATTTTGTCTTCAAGAATGGGTCGGAATTTGCGACCCATCAACTGCTACACGTTCGTCCAGCCGTTCCCTGTTACACGACACTGGCCAACACTTTTTACTCGTGCAGGGGTAGGCTTTGTATCACACTCCGGGGAGCAAGCACCAGTGATCATCATCCCAATCATCTAAAACTTATTCCAAGCCTGAGAAATACCCCTTGATCAGTCTTGTCACCGTCTCTGCAACATGCTCGACATCGCGCTTCGTCACGGTGTATGGCGGTGCCACGATAATGTGGTCGCCTAGTATACCGTCCACAGTACCTGCTCCAGGATACACCACAATGCCATAATCCTCCGTGCGTCCGAGATCGCTGATTCCCGTTGCAACATGTGCCTCCTGTGGCCACGGCTCTTTCGTGTCCCTGTTCCGCACAAACTCGATGCCCCAGAAGAGCCCTTTGCCACGAATGTCCCCGACGTAAGGCTCGTCTTGGAGGCCCTTTCTCAGAAGCTCCGATAGCACTTGGCCCATGGTCCGCACGTTGCCGAGGAGGCCGTCTTCTTGGATGATTTGCTGTACTGCGAGTGCTGCTGCACATGCAACAGGATGACCTTGATACGTGTGTCCGTGAACGAAACACCTGGCCCAGCATGAGTCAACCTTTTCGCCGCTGCGTCGTTGCTACAGGTCATTTGAACACTCACCTGGAGCCCTTCTCCAATGCCTCGCTCACCTTTCTGTTGATGAGAACGCCAGCGATCGGCTGATACCCCCCACCTAGGCCCTTGCCGATAGTTTGGATGTCGGGCACCACATCTTCGTCTTCCCATGCGTGAAGAGTTCCCAACCGGCCCATGCCACTCATGACCTCGTCCATGATAAGGAGCGCTCCGTACCGGTCACAGACCGTCTTCATTTCCCGGAAGTAGCCAGGGAGGGATGGAACGCATCCCAAAGCCTGCGCGAATATGTCAGTCGGCCTATCCAGGGACGCTGCCGCTTCACGCCTCTTCAACGAATTGACTTACAGCTCCAACAACCGGCTCTGCCACAAATGCGCACACCTTTTCTGGGCCCACCCGAACGAACTCATCCTCGAGCTCCCGGGCGAGTCTTGCAACATAGGACTTGTCTGATTCGCCTGGCGTCTTGCCTCTGTAACTGTAGCACGGTGAAACGTGGGAAACAATGTTATTGATTAACATTGGCGTGAAGTTGGCTCGACGAGTCACATGACCTCCCATTGACAGTGCGCCCAAAGTTGTTCCATGATATGACCGCTCTCGCGCGATGAAGAGATGTCTCTGAGGTTCGGCGGCTTCTTTTTCCAGATAATATTGCCTCGCCAGTTTCATAGCTGCCTCCATAGCTTCGGACCCTAGAACACGTCAGCAACGAGCCAGAGGGCGGTTTCTATCAAAGTCGTGGACACGTACGTACCACTGCTGACTAGGTAGGCTCGTGACATGTGGCCGTGGGTTGAGTCGATGAGAAACTGGCACAGTTGTTCGCATACAGGCGTGGTGAAGAATGTCGAAGGACTGTATGCGATGCCGCCTAGCTGCCGCATCATGGCCTCTGCCACTCTCTTGTCTCCATGGCCGAGGCACGCCACTGCAGCGCCTCCCGAGGCATCGAATATCTTCCTGCCGCCTTCCAGTACATAGAAATGGCCTTCGCCACCAATTGTGTGGGCGAAGTGGCTCCGTAGATCACGGTGAAGCACAGCGGATTGACTAGCATCAGTAGTAAGTGCCGTGGCATCGAGAGACTGGGAAACCATCTTTGGGCAACATGCAATTCACGCCAAAACCTGTAATAAGCGGGGAATAATAGAGGCGAGTTGTTAAACAAAACATGCAAGGGGTATGCAAAGGGGACGCAGAGAGGCAAAGCCGGCCTGGCGTTTTTGCGGCCGCCAGTAGATAGATGTCGGCGGCAAGGTGCAATGGCAGATTTAAATCTGTCTGCATACGTCAGTTCTGATGATACCCAGACCAAACCTTTTATGGAAAACTAGGATGGATTGGCGCATCTTTCCTCGGACATGGGGAGAAGGGTGTGTTCAAGAGGAGGGGGAGAATAGAGTTCAGAGAAAGTAAGCGATATCGCTCGGAGAACCACGCCAAAGCCGACAGCCCCAGCGAGTTCGCGATTGCTTCAAGTAAACTGCAATCCACCAGGCCGCGCCAAAGTAAGAAAAGGTAGCCGTTAGCTCTCGTGCTGCGGAGAGCTCCTCCCACATGGATCAAACCTTGATTGGCTTCTAACATGCAGCGACATCGCTTCAACCGGCTTATGGAAGCATCGGCTCGGTGTATATACACATGCTGGCGGACAGCACTGAAGACTGGCTCTTATTTGCGGAATCTGTCTGCCTAGAAAAGGAAAATCCGTATGAGTAGATTGAGACGGTTCATTAATAATGGTGCGGCGCCCACTGGACGTCGTCCATGGGACCTTTCTAACACAATGGCACGGTATTCGTGGCACCCGCTTATTTCTGTCAGGTAGCAACGCAACAACACCAAGTTCGTCTCGTTTCATGCATCCATCGGACGCCCAGATGTCTACAGTGCAAAGAGACGTTTGTTTGCCTGCTACCTAGCCATCCACACCCCTGTCCCTGTCCCCCTGCCAGCCACGAGCATTGGTAAGGTAAGTATCTAGATACCTAGGTATGATCACCAGCCACAGAAGGGGGGCGGGCTTGTCACATCACTTAACGCGTGTCGTATCCCACTGCGCGTCGAGTCGCGTTTTGGTATGTAATTTGTCCCCTCCATTTTTTCTCCCCGGTAACCGAACCGACCTGGCGCATCTGCACACTCTTCGCGGTGGACCGGCACTCCCCCCTCCCTCCTGACCTATGTAATACTCTCCATCCCACTTCCATCTGGAATCCCTATCCTATCTTATGCCGCGGCTTTTTGTAGCCAATTTTTTGCCTCTGATACCCTTTCTTTAATCGCACTCTCTTTTCGTCTCTACTCCAATCCCCGCGCCGAGTTCCGGAACCCGTCATGGACTCTTTTATGCTGCAAGACGCAGCCGCCTTGGACCGCGTGCGCGCAGCCCAAGAGTTTCTCGATCCTCGTATGTTACTCCGGCCTGCTAGAAACCGCCATATTTTATCCTCTCCATCACTCGTCGTCGTATGCGCATGCTGACCACAACCCTATCAACAGAGAACGATTCGCAAGGACGCAGTTATAGGTCAGCCATCATCTTGATGCTGCAGAAGAACCAGAGGAGGCTCGTCGTCAATCTCGATCAACTCCGCGCCCATAGCCCCGAACTCGCCTCTGGAATCCTCGAGGACCCTTTCGACTACAGCCTTGCCTTCAATCATGCTCTCAAACAAATCGTAAAGACTTTGCCCCAGTCTGGCGACGCCGAAAAACTGAACGATGTGTCATATTACTGCGCCTGGGCCGGTAGCTTTGGCATGAATGCCTGCAACCCTCGCACCCTATCCTCGCAGCACCTGAACAGCATGGTGTCTCTCGAAGGCATCGTCACGAGATGCTCTTTGATTCGGCCCAAGGTCGTGAAGAGCGTACACTACAACGAGACCAAGGACATCTTCCACTTCCGCGAATACCAGGACCAGACCATGACCAACGGAGTCACCACGTCGAGCGCGTACCCCCAGGAGGACGACGAAGGAAACCCCCTCACTACAGAGTACGGCTTTAGCACCTACAGAGACCATCAAACTGTGTCCATTCAGGAGATGCCCGAACGTGCCCCTGCCGGTCAGCTACCTCGCGGCGTGGATGTAATACTCGACGATGACCTTGTGGACAAGGTCAAGCCCGGCGATCGCGTTCAGCTTGTCGGCATTTACAGGACCCTCGGAAACAGAAACACCAACCACAATAGTGCTCTGTTCAAGACCGTCATCATTGCCAATCACATTATTCTTCTTTCTTCGAAGTCTGGGGGAGGTGTCGCGACAGCCACCATCACCGATACCGACATTCGAAATATCAACAAGGTCGCAAAGAAGAAGAATCTTCTCGACTTGTTGTCCCAGTCACTCGCACCGAGTATCTATGGCCATGCTTACATCAAAAAAGCGATCCTCTTGATGCTCCTCGGTGGCATGGAGAAGAACCTCGAGAACGGTACACATTTGAGAGGTGACATTAACATCCTCATGGTGGGCGACCCATCCACGGCCAAATCTCAGCTTCTCCGATTCGTCCTCAATACGGCACCGCTGGCAATCGCCACCACCGGTCGCGGCTCGTCTGGCGTTGGTCTCACTGCTGCTGTGACTTCGGACAAGGAGACTGGAGAGAGGAGACTTGAGGCGGGAGCCATGGTCATGGCTGATCGTGGTGTAGTTTGCATCGACGAGTTCGACAAGATGTCTGACATTGACCGAGTTGCCATCCACGAAGTCATGGAACAGCAAACTGTCACCATTGCCAAGGCGGGTATACACACATCGTTAAACGCCAGATGCAGCGTTGTCGCCGCCGCCAATCCCATCTTCGGGCAATACGACACCCACAAAGACCCGCACAAGAACATTGCCCTGCCGGACTCTCTCTTGTCTCGTTTCGATCTTCTGTTTGTTGTCACTGACGACATTGAGGATACGAGAGATCGACAGGTCTCGGAGCACGTTCTGCGGATGCACCGTTACCGTCAACCGGGCACCGAGGAAGGGGCACCGGTGCGCGAGAATGCCGGTCAAGCCCTCGGCGTCGCACTCAACAACCAGACCGATAGTCAACGACTCACTGACGTTTACGAGAAGTTTGACGCGATGCTCCATGCCGGCGTCACGTTGACATCTGGCCGGGGCGCGAACAAGAAGCCCGAGGTCCTCAGCATACCTTTCATGAAGAAATACATCCAGTACGCCAAAACGAGAATTCGCCCGGTCCTGACTCAAGCCGCATCAGACCGTATCGCGGATATCTACGTTGGTCTACGAAACGATGAGATGGAAGGTAACCAACGCCGAACCAGTCCTTTGACTGTTCGTACCTTGGAGACTTTGATTCGTTTGGCTACCGCTCATGCCAAGTCCCGACTTTCCAACAGAGTTGACGAACGTGATGCGCTTGCGGCCGAGGGAATCCTCCGATTCGCCTTGTTCAAAGAAGTGGTCGAGGACGAGTCGAGAAAGAAGCGAAGAAAGACACAGACCACCGATTTCGCCTCATCAAGCGAGGAAAGCTCGTCCGAGGACGATGGCGACGATGGCAATGCCAGAAGCTCAGCTGCCCGAACACCAGCCTCGCGACCCACGCGGTCGACAAGAGGTGTTGCACGCCCTCGGGCCACTGTTGGCAATCGGAGCGATGCCGCCAACGGAGATGCTCAAAAGAGTGATGCAGAATCGCCGGCACGACCCAACGCAGAAGAAGATGAAGACATTTATGATGCCACTCCCCGGAGATCTCACCGCCGTGGTGGCGCTACTTCCTCGAGTACGGCACCGCACACACAGACATCTTTTGCTTCTTCTGTGCCCGCTTCCCAGTTGCCCTCACAGTCGCAGGAGGATGCAGAGAATGACGATGAGCTGGCGTCGGAGGCGGCTGGCCTTGCTATTACAAACGAACCTATCAGCCCCCAGCGACTGGCAGCTTTCAAGACCGCTCTCGGCCAACTACTCAATTCGGCCTTGTTCGACGACGATTCGGCCAACGTTGATTCTGTTCTTGAAGCCGTCAACAAAAAGCTGCAGCCTAGCAGCGGTGGCGCCTTTGGCAAAGAGGAAGCTGTCAAAGCTCTTAAGAAGATGGACGAAGCTAACCAGATTATGTACGCTCCCCTGACCAATCCTTTTCTCATAGCGTATTGACTTGTGGATGCTCGTAACTAACCGGGAAACAGGTACACTGATGGCGAGCTTGTCTACAAGATCTGAGCCTCTGTGGCATGCTGGACTGGCTACTCAAGGATAAAGATAGGTGTTAGGCTTGTGGTAGGAAGGCGGCGTCTGAAGGGGTGTTTGAGTAATGACAGGTGGAGTAATGACTAGAAGGGAGGGTCTTGTCGTCGCAGCTTTGGCAACATGAATGGCACAAACGTCGGTGTTTGGTGTCAAATGTTCTACTTCACTTCTCTGTCCGCGAGTAAAGGCGCCATGGAGACAGAGTTTGGTCATGTACCGGGCCTTGTTTTCTCTATAAGCGACTCTTGAATTCGGCAAGTCTGTCTTCTACCTTGACGCCGTTCCACGTCTCTATGCCGTTCTCGTCCTGGTCCAACTTGGGCACACCTACTTGCTCAATAGCAAAGCTGGCAGCGACACTACCCCATGTTGCAGCCTCCTCGACGCCCTTACCTCTGGCGAGCGCGACGGCGAGACCGCCCAAGAAGGTGTTGCCACCACCAGTTGGGTCGACGACCTTGGCGGGGTCGGTGTGAACAGCAGATATCCATTGCCCGATGCCGGAATCTATCTCGACCTCCTCGCGAACAACGACGCCATCGCCATCCTGGAGCAGACCGGCAAAGAGTGCTTCAATATCAGTGTCCGGCTGAAGGCCACCTCTGGCATACTCCTTCTTGCGACGCTTCGGGCCTGCATCATCCCATGTGTTGGATTGTCGCTTGCGACCGCCGTTTCGGGCGACATAACAGCCCTTGGCACCGGCGCGGATGACGAGCGTGAACGATGAAAGAGGCATGCTGGCGAGGAGTTGCTCGCAAGCCCTTTCAATGGCCACCTTGGAGATATCGCCGGTCTCCGGGTCCAAGCCATCATCGCCCATGAAACCGGCCAGCTCCGAGTGGTTCGGGCTACAGATATCGACGAGGGGTAGGGTATTGGTGCAGTTGAGGAGCTCGTCAGGCGTACAAAGATCTGGTACGGGTTCCCATATGAATATGGGCTTGGTGTACACATCAGGTGGACACACGCGCTTGCGAGATGAGGTAATCTCTGTGACCAGGTCTCTGCATCTGGCCGGTGAGCAGATGAGGTGGAAGGACCTGGACAGCAGTAGATGGGGTGTCAAATCGCCAGCCGCGAGGCGTTTCTTAGGGGTGGTGTATCTGAAGGCACGCTTTTCGGCGCTTTCATAACCGTTCCAACCGCGGGTGGTTAGGCGCTCAGGGTCGTCACGGAGCACGACGGATGTCCCCCAGCTGCTAATCAGGTCGGTCAAGGACAACGGGAAGTCGGAGCCCATGTCGACAATCCAGCCCACAGATGAGGCATTGGGAGGCGGCGAGAAGAGACGTGCTCCTAGAGCACCGTATGATCCGGCGCCGCCAAGGATATCATAAACTGGCGGCGTAGGCGGCAAGAAGTGTATTTCATCTGAATTTTCCATCAGAGACCGAGAGACTTGTGTGCTGATGTATTTGAATTGAAGGGATGCTGGGTCGATATTTGGGGCGTAGGGCTTTACTCACCAATTATGAACATGCCCAGCGTCACAAAGTCAATGGGAGGCAGCGCAGCAAACTCTTCCTTGGTGAGACGTTGCTCTGGCGGCGCTTGTGAATCGACGTCGGCCATGGCGGCAACTCAGCCACCACCAAACTCCAGTACGTGGATGGCACAGAGTGAGTGAGTGATGAGTGATTAGAGAAGGGGAAGGATTTGCTTGTTGCTGCTGGGCCGATGCGGTGTACTATTGGAGTGTATAGATTTTAAATACAGTCTCAACAAGGTAATATCGAAGTCGACACGCTGCAGGCGGTAAGGTGGTTTCGGCTGTGGAAACTTGTGAGCAAATGGTTTTGTGTAGGTGACATTCGAACATTGGCCACGTTCAGGGTGAATACCCATGCATATGCACGGCTGAGCGAGTGTTCTTGCTCTTGCAGGCCACCTATTTAGATAGGCAGATGGGTAGGCAGGTACCCGTGTGAGAGGTGACGCGAGGTGAGATAAGACGGGGACAGACGAGATCAATTGTGCAATACAATGAGTGGGGTGAAAGAAACGAGTTTCCGAGAATGAGGATTGAGAAATGAATGCGGTCGATACATAATCGTTAGGTTGATAAGCGCAACTCAAGAATGAAAATGACAATCGACCGATAAGGAGCGCTCGAATTCCACGATAACACCTCTTGGGAAAGTTGGGCATGGACGCCGCTAGGGGCCAGTTTGGGATTTGGGCAGCATAAGCCTGTAACGGAAAACGACAGGCAAGTAAGCACAATATACAAAAGACTTTGGACTTGTCTCGTCTCACTTTATTAAGCTTGAGTCGGGTACAACAAATCTCAGGGTGGAAAGGACCCTCCATCCGCTCTCAGCAAAGCTATGTACCAATATGAGAAAGGCCCTACAATATATGTTCCTCCTCCCCACAGTTGAGATCCTTAACTCAGACAGGCTGTATTCTGCAAACGACTTCAATGTTTTGCAGATCTGGGTTGACAGATCGTGCCACGATCTCTCTCACTTTGTAGGAGTAAGCTCGCAGAAGGGGCGAGCGATGAACCGTTGCACTGATGGTGCCTATCTAGGCATCCAAGGGAAGGGTTGAGTGTGTCTAAGTACTTTTTAATAGTTGCCTTGGGTGGGTTCTTGGTGTGCATGATAGGTGCCTAGTTGACGTTTGTCAGTAATGTCGTCAGCATGTCCGTAACAGTGGGCAGTTGTTATGAACTCTCGTGATCGTGAGTGAGCTGTGTTGCAAGTGCTAGGCTCCTGCAGACCTACTGGCCCCACCGAAGCTTGAGGTCGAGACGTGCGCGGCTTCACCTGCCAAGTAAGTAGGTACGGGCCCCACCTGTAGTCTGGCATGACATTAGAATTAGATGCTTGCGATATTACCCATCCAAAATACATATCTACCTATCATCCTCCTCTTTCCCGTCTACAAACATCCCCCGCGCCGCCGGCTCCATTCTGGTCCTTGAAATTCACGCTTTCTCCTACCTCGGTGGCTCCGCAGCAGCTGAAACGTACCCTTACTCCAATCGACCCATCCGGCGACGGACCATCACTACTGCTTGTGCTGAGCTGTCATTGTCCTAACATTTCTTACTCAGTCTTTGTCGCATAGAATTCACATCGCGCTACGAAAAAGAAGACAAAAGTGCCAGCCTTACTCGTCACCCCTCACTATCGAGTCTCGTCTCCTGTCCCCCGACGCCCTTCGTCACACCACCTCTATCGCTCGTCGTAGCCACCGGACCATTGCCGACCTCTGTCCCTGTTTGGCGACGCTAGTCACATCGCGAGAAGCCAAGGCTTCTCCTTTCCTTCCACCATGGCAACCAACAATATGCATAATCTCACGACCCTCATCAAGCGGTACGCTTGCCACGTCTTCCATAAGCCAGAAACTTTTCCCTTCCATGTTTGGATAGAGGATACGGCGAGCCCCACATCGTTTCTGCTTTCGTTCACGGCAATTTGTTCGCACATCAGTAGCTAACCTCGCAACAAGACTCGAAGCTGCCACAGCTAGACTCGAAGATATTGCTACATCGACCATCGAGCTCCCTCAAGCCGTCCCATCCCTCAACCAGTCTGTCGAATCGGCGCCTTCCGCCCCAAATGCTACGACCCCCCCTCCCCCGCCGCCGCAAGCAGCCGCCGCGCCGCAAGCACCCCCTGAGCCAGTCCCTGAGTCCGTCGAGGAGTTTGACCAGTTCATAGCCACCTCGGTCGACAAATACGTCAACATAAGCAAGCAACTGGGGGGCCTCATTGCCGACCAGGTCAGTTTGCGTCTACTTCTAGGGATGAGCTTCGACCCCAATCTGACACAAATCTATACCACAGGCTGCCAAAGTCTTGCAAGGTTTTCAAGCCCAGCGCAACTTCCTGCTCATCACCACCAAGGCCAAAAAGCCCGACCTGAACGGCGCCGAGATGGCCGTATACCAGGACCTCCTCAAACCCATCAATGAAGCTCTTGTTGCTGTCAGCAACATCAAGGAGTCCAACCGAGGATCGGCTGTCTTTAGTCAGCTAAGCGCCGTTGCAGAGGGCATCATGGTTCTCGCCTGGGTCACTGTCGATAACCGTCCCTTCAAGCATGTCGAGGATTCACTGGGCTCGGCCCAGTTCTTCGGCAATAGAGTGCTGAAGGAACAGAAGGATAAGTAAGATTGGCCCGGCTAGCTTGGTTTCTCCTGAAGCCTTGGCAGGATGGATGGCTTGGCTAACATGCTATCCCAGGGACGCGCAACAGACTGAATGGGTCCAGGCCTTCTACCAAGTATTCCGCGATCTCACCGACTACGTGAAGCAACACTTCCCTAACGGCATCCCCTGGAACCCCAAGGGTCAGCCGGCCCAGGAAGTCGCCAAGTCTCTGTCCGCCTCCTCCGCCCCCCCTCCTCCCCCTCCCCCTCCGGCTGGCGGTCTGCCGCCTCCGCCTCCGCCTCCCGGCCCACCCCCCGTGTTTGAAATCAAGGAGGAGACACCCGGCGAAAAGGGCGGGTTGGGCGCCGTCTTTTCTGAGCTGAACAAGGGCGAGGCCGTGACAAAGGGTCTTCGCAAGGTAGACAGATCAGAAATGACGCACAAGAACCCGTCGCTCCGCGCAAGCTCGACCGTACCTGAGCGAGAGGGATCGGTGCGTGGCAAGAGCCCGGCTCCGGGAAAGAAGCCTAAGCCGGAAAGCATGCGTGTCAAGAAGCCGCCAAAGAAGGTGCTCGAGGGCAACAAGTGGACTGTCGTATGGAGCCCCTTTAATCCGGTCGTGAGAACAGGGCGTAAGAAATTAATCTGCTTGTTGTAGGAAAACTTTGAGAAGGAGCCCCAGCCTATCGAGATTGATGCATCCATCTCCCACTCTATTCTCATCAGCAAGTGTAGCAACACCACCATCATTGTCAAGGGCAAGGCCAACGCTGTCACCATTGAGAACTCGAGCCGTCTATCGCTGATTGTCGAGTCTCTGGTGTCCACAGTGGACGTCATTAAGTCCCAGAACTTTGCGCTGCAAGTCCTTGGGGCTGTGCCGGCTGTCCTGATGGATTCTATCGACGGCGCTCAAATCTACTTCAGCAAGGAGAGCACGGGAACCAAGATCTACTCCAGCAAGTCCTCTGGTATTAATCTGAATGTCATTTCGGGAGAAGACGAGGACTACAAGGAAGTTCCCCTGCCGTCGCAGATTTGCTCTTACTTTGACGAAGGCAAAGGCGACCTCGTCAACGAAATCGTCTCTCACTCCGGCTGAAAGATTCGGATGTTGCACATCAAAGGAACTTGGGTGGTTTAGAAAACCGTCGGCACGGCGGCAATTTGTTTCTTTTGGCAGATCACCCAATCGCCATATATATTTGTTGTCGTTTATCTTGGTTTTGCGTTCTTTACCTAGACCACTGTACATTTCAAGCGGCCTACCTTGCATGCATCCCCCTCTCATTGCGTAGATGGATTCAAGGGAAGAGAGGAGACGGAGCGAATTTGGCGAGGGAACAGAAACGGGATTGGGGACACCAAATGAAGACATTTAGAGAGAAAAACCTGAATGATCGAAATTGCACCGACACCACCGGTTACGTCTATGATATCGCGGGAATGCTTCTACTGTACTGTGTCAAGGCCAGGCACAACCGACCACCTGAATGCAAATGCGCATGCAGGCGCGGACTCGTCCGTGAGACATCCTCTCTCTTCCTCTCTGATATTCTCTCTGTGGTTCCTCCTTTCCATGTTTACAGCTTGGCCTTTGCCGGCTTGATGGTGGGCATGAGCAGGTCGCGCATATCGCCCGCGGCCTCGTTGAGGAAGAAGCTCATGCGCTGGCTGCCAAGACCCTTGGAGACGACGTTGAAGTTGATGCTGAAAGAAATGACGGGTTAGCTGGCGATTAGATATCAGAGCCGAGAAGTGGAATTTTCAACACATACCTATTCTCATTGATCATGTAGGCTATGCCGAATCCGCCGTCAATGACCTGGCTCCATCCGTAGCCGTTGAAGTACTCGGAGCTAAGCTGCGAAGACGAAAGGTACCAAGATGACGAGTACGTGAAGGCAGGGTCTTGATAGATGGCCGGCAGCTCTTGGCCAGGTTCCAGAAGCTTCTTCAGGCCGAACAAGTGTCTGTCAACGCCCTTGCCATCCGAAGCAGCGGTAATGTACTCGAGATGGGAGTCAATGGCCTGGCGGAACAAGTCGACCTTGTCCTTGTCTTCAACGTTGGGGTCGGCCATGGCGTTGCACCAAGCAACGGACGAATCCGACACGGTCCTGCACGTCTCGGTGCGACCCTGTTGGAAGCGGCGGGTAGCGGCCGACTCGTACGTAGGGCGGTTCTTGCCGTACATCTTGTGATAGGCCAGCTGGATGACCATTTGAACGTAGGCATCGGGCGAGCACTTGAACTTTTTGATCAGGCCCTTGCCGTAGCCCTGGTAGGCCTGGACGGCAAGCTCGTGCTGGCTGATGACATCGTGGAAATCTTTCCTTGCGCGGTCAATCTCGGCCTGGACTTCCTTGGTGATTTCGAACTTGACAATTTGAGGGTCCGGCAGGTTGGAGCGAATGGATGGGTCGGAGAGGTCGATCTTGTTATTGAAGATGAGGTCGTTGATGAAGTCGTTGAGACGGTGTGTAGGGGTTCCGTCCATCATGGAGTGTTCTCCCATGAAGCCGGAGGTAGCATTGTCGTTGACGATGAACTGGCACGGCTTGTCGTACCAACGGTTAGCGCCATCTCCGTGCCAGTATTGGCGCGCACGCTCTTCGAGGGTAACGGGGGAGGCGTCATCAAGGCAGACAACAAAGGAAGACGCTTCGATGGTCTCCAGCGCAGCAGCGTTCTTGGGGCTAGCCTTGAGCAAGATCTCGCGCGCATCGGCCCAGACGTCGCGATTCTCACTGGTCAGGGCACCAACGGCAGGGACTCTCTGGGCCAGCTCATAGACCTTGTTGAACTGCTGCTCGAGTTCTGACGCGTTGAGCTGCTTGCCATCGACCTCGTGCAGAATCTTGAAGATCTGGTTCTTGCGGATGGCGATTATGTACTTGTGATCCTTGTGGGAGAACTTGACTGGGTAGTCGGCGGGCTTTGCGGCGACACGGCTTGTGTTGAACATCCACTTGTAGCTGTCCATGCAGATGGGCAGTCTCTTCATGTATTCGGGCTCGAGGGTACCGTCATCAACCTGTTTCTTGAACTCAAGGACAGAAGATGTGATGGCGGCGGCTCTCTTGGCGGGATTTCTCCTTCTCCGGTCATCGCGGTGGGAGTAGAAGTAGCTGACGTAGGGCACGACAGGGTCTCTATAGCTCAGGTATGCTGCGTCGTTCCACCACTCGTACAGCCAGTTTCGGTGGGCAGGGTCTTCTCTGCGGGCCAGCAGCTTCTCTTGAAGTTTGCTGCCGACGCCACCGGGCTTAACGAACTCTTCAACGGCCTTTTTGCTGGCGGCGAACTCGGACTCGGAGAGAAGGGGGTGTAGTGTCTTGACATAGCGCGCGGCTGTCTCCTCGAGCGTAGGTACGGGTAGCCGGGGCAGAGAGTCCTGGAACCTCAACATGGGGCCCTTGGACTTATCCTCGACATATCCTGCGCAGCGGCAAATGTTAGCCGGTTCGGTTTGGAGCAATGCGCCCAATGATGGGCAATCGCACGGATTTGCGTGACTTAGAGACGACGGGTGACGTTGCACAGACACAACTCAAGACAATTGAACATACCTGAGGGAAGGGAACTGTTGTTCCGTTTCGTGGCGGGAGCCATGGCTGCTGCAAAGGTCTGGGGGCGAGAGATCAATATGTGTTGTAGGGCACGAATTGGAGGAGGAAGGAAAGGAAACAGTGTGGCATAGTAGAGCGGCGGAAAGGGACACCAAAACCAACGGATGGAGCCAGCCAAAGAAGCGGAGCGGGGTGGGATCAAGGATGATGGGGGTTGAGCCGAGGATATATGGACTTAGGAGCAGTGCGTCGGGCAAAGTCGAGACGACTTACGGGTCGATTGAATCTAAGATTTCTCAAAGACGACGTTCGTGCCGCGGCAGACCTAGCCTCGAAAGCTCGTAGAGCGGCCGACATGACCATTTCTTGAATAGGGTAAACGTGTGTTGGTGGTGGTGGTGGTGGTGCGAGTGTGGTTGGTGTGTTCAAATAGTTGCAGTTGTAGTTACAGTGGTGCACGTAGCTGCAGAAAGACCCGCGGTAGAGTAGACGGCTGGCGGCGGGAACAACAAATCCAGACAGACAGCTTTCGGTGTGGATCGGAACGGAGGCTAGACTAGCCGTCGCGAGCGAAGGGAAGGTAGGCCGAGAAAGTCGGATTGAAGGTGACTGCTTGTCACAAGCCAAAACCCAGCTGCCACGCGGGACTGGCTTTATTATGTCAACCGGGCAAGGATGTGTGGCTGGAGATTGGCGTTTGGTGTGTGTCAAGAACTCTCGGGCTACCTTCGGATCCTTGTTTTTTTGGGGAAGGGAGAGAGGAGTCGAGGACGCTGTTGCGGTTGCGGTTGCGGTTCGGTACGGGGCCCATCTAATTACGGGGAATATGGGGGACTTCGGAGTATGGGGGTTTTAAAGTGCTGCTGCTTCAATCCTTCAACAGTGAGTCGAATCGATTGATGGGGAGGTAGTGGTGTCAAGTAGAAGTGCCGCTGATTAAGACCTGGCTATCCTTATCCAATTCGTTGCTAGATGTCAGAATTGGAAGTGTCGTCGAAGATACTGCAGCAGCTAACGGCGTGTCTGAAATGGTAGCAAAGATGGAAGAGGACAGGGAACCTTAGTAGTGAACAGGTAGTGTGGAGACACAGTGTGGGGACCGCGTCTTCCTGTGACAGATGTTTTGCTGTGAGGTGTTCGTTTGCCCCTCCTGTGTTCTGAGGTTCTCTTTTTTCCCCTCTTTCTTTTCTGCTACCTTGCAGGCAATATGACCCCAACGATTAGACACCAAGGGAGAGCAGGTGAACAATAGTTATAATAAGAGTAATTTAGAGGAATGAGGGAAAGGAGAAATAAGGGAGGGAGAAAGAGCCAGTAATCGGGCCCAGGCTGGGCATGTACCCTCATTTCCCATCCCTCTCCTCCAGGGCACTGTTCGCGCTGCCACCCCTTCTTTCTTGCCTTGGTCCGGGTATCTTTGGTCACTTTTCTTATCAACTAGTCTTTCGCGCCACAAGCATACAATGAATAACCGGCCTCCGGAGGTGGAATTGGGGGGATGCAGCAACAAATCCGAACCCTTTCTCTCTATCCGGATCCTCATGTGCCTGTTTGAGCACCGGACTAAAAGAACACGCGCCACCTCCTCGAGTCCTTGTTATTCCTCGGCATATGGGCACCTTGCGTATGCGTACTACATTGAAGTTGTGGGTTGGGCCGTTGAGCCGAGGTAAAACAGGGGTTGCGCGCTCTTTTACCCCGTACTTTTTCATGCCGGCCGGTGTATGGATACGAAGCGTCGCTAGTACCTGCGCGCGCAGCTGCCCCAGTATCTCGGCACGTACCTCATGCAGCACATTCGCAGCCCGCAATTCCATGACCCGGTCTCCAGAAACCGGAAGCCTGAAGAGACTCAGCAAAGCCCACGAGGTCCAGGTGCAGCTGTCAACGTGACCAATTCTGTCTACTCTTGAACATGTCCCACCTGGCCCAAGGCTGACGAAGCCCGTTGATGGAATGAGCCGCGGAAAGCGACCCGTCAGACGGAAGACGTCCTTTGCGACGTACAGCTCGTAACGGACACAAGGACACGACCGCACTGGACCGACAGCCGGACTGGACCAACGGAGGTTCGATCGGAGTGGGGCAGCTTTCAAGCTTGATTTCAGTCACTCTCACAGAACTCTGGACGAACGGACCCAAAATACCCTTGCTCCTCCGGAGCACGGGAATCTTGGCCGGGACCCCTTCCATGGCCGTCATACATAGCCCTTACTAGGTTGGTGGTATGTGCCGTACTTTCCCCTACATTGCATTGGCTTAGACCACCAAGTTGGTTTCGAAGCGCCTTTGGATGAACGGCAAAAGGCTATGCATGCCGTAGCGCCTGACTATGGCATCACGCATGGCACTACGCGTCGAATCCCAAATCTCTTGTGTAAGACTCCACCCCACCCCCCCATCTCACCGTTGAACAACAAATCAACATTCGAGTAGCTCCGTTCCGTTGCTGACACATGCAATGTACATGCCTTGCCCTCTTTGCATCAACACATTCAAGTCTCCATCTCGCATTGAGGCTACATGTGATATTGGACAGTACCTACTGCGATTAGCCTTCAACGGCGCCGCGGGCGGATGTTGCTTTAGTGCGGGCACTCAGGTCGTAGGCCTCGGTCCAGGTTGCAGGCGAACAACAGACTTATTATGCTTGCGCCGGCCAGTGCCCAGGAGTAGTACCATCGTCACGAACTGTCAACACAGACACTCCGAGAGCAATCAAGGCAGTAAAGGTAACTGGGTAATGTAACTATCTAATACACTTGTACGAGGTGACCATACGTCGCCAAGCAGATGGAAACCCCTCCGACGCCCAAAAATCACCCAGACTGGTTCAATTCACCGCAATTATTCGTGCCGTTTCCTGTTCATCGCCAACCCATACCCCTTGAAAGAAAAGAAGCGCGATTCGGCCGCGCTCGCTCGCGCACACTTACACACACTCACACAACCACGCAGTTACACGTCCTCCACAACCAAGCATCGTCGTTATCGTGATTCAGAAGCACAATGGCCAGAGAACAGAGTGCGGTACCGACCCAGCTCAAGCTTCAAAACTCTTAATCTGTCCTTCGCTGCTCAGTGGCGGCACCGCGCCGGGCCCAGGTGCCGCCTGGAATGTGAGGTTGGCACCATCCATCATCGCATCTTGTGCCAGCTTCAGGCCTTGGTCCCCGCCCGTCTCGACTGCCGTCTTGAGTGAATCTTGCACCTCTCGGACACGGCGCTTGAATGCAAGACGGTCCAGGAACAACTGTTGCCGGCCGCGCTCGAGCTCTCTTCGCTCTGCCTGCAAAATGGCTTCCATCTCATTGAAATATTTCAATTTTAGCTCCAGCTTCTGCAGCGTGAGGTTCGCAGCAGCAGAGACCAGTCGTGTCATTTCACGCTCCTCGTGTGACACGAGACCGGCGGCACGGGCACCCATCGTAGCCATTGGAATTGTCGCCAGAGTTGTCGTTCTTGTCGTAGTCGTCGTCGTAGTCGTTACGTCTTGTCGGATATCGATGTCCATTGAGTCACCACCATCCTTGTCCTTGCCCTTGCCGTTGGTTGCAGCCTGCTCCTCGGAGTGTCCACCCTCGAGTCGCCTGCGAAGCTTGCGCTTAAGCTCCTCGGCTGACTTGTTGGCGGCTGCCGCCGTGCTGGCAGGGTCTGCGAGACCCGCAAGGAAGCCGACCACGGACATGACAGGGTTGTCCGCTTGGCTAAAGGGTAGGTGACCACCCTGCTGTCCGAGCATGGCAAGCCCGGTTGGCGCATTCACCGCAAGGTCCGAGTCTGCGTACTTGCCCTCAATGTCCAGGGACAGGAACTGCAAGACGCACTCTTCGCGTGTTCGAGTACCCACATGGTCCGCGATTTCGTTCCAGTCATCATCCATCCTCTCGATGCCCTCAAGCAACCGCAGTATTTCTGCATCGCTCCAAGGCGCATCCCGATCGAGGACAGTTGTGTAAGTGGGATTCTCCATACGGGTAAACTGGGCGCTGGTCTGGTTACCGGGAAGATGGCCCTCCAGGTAGCAGCTGGGACAGACATCGTACTTGGTCTTGGAGTTAGGATCGGCCTGTGAGCTGTGGTAATATAACCTGGTACAGTCGATACCGCAGGTGTGGCAGTTAACCTTGACAATGGGCGTCTTGGTAGCCTCCTCAACACCCGATATACCGTTAGTCACAGGTGTTTCGCCATTGGTCTTTGGCTCCGTCTTGTTGAGCTTCGTTCCTTTGGCGCTTGCCTCGTATATGTTCCGGCTAACTTCCAAGTTGAGATCGCTCTTGGCACCGGGCGTTGCCGTAACCTTCTTGTCAGTATCGGTACTTGGCTTGCCTGCCGAAACGACGGCATCAGCAGAGGGTTGCCATGGCTGGAGGCCGCGGGGCGTATCGCAGATAATCTTGAAGTGGCCAGTGAAGGGAGGGCCAACGTGCGAAGGTCGTTGCTCGGCATCAACCTACATCTCCGTTAGTTCATGGGGTACAGGGTGCGCGTCCCACGAGGGTCTGTACCTGATAGTTGATCAAGCCCCATTGCTCAAGGAATGAGTGAACGCGCATGATGGCGCAAACATCTCCAGCCAAGTTGCGCCGGCAAGCCGTGACAGTGAGATATTCCACGGGGTTCAGTCTGTAAGTGTTGATCATGAAGTCGCGGTAATCCTTGTAGACGGCGGGAGTCTTGCTGCGGTTGCGACTGTTGAAGAACTCGGACATAGCCTTGCGCTCAATGTCGTTGATGGTGTTCATATCAAACCAGGTGCTGTAGCTCGGCAGGACAATTGCATGCGTTTGCGAGATGAGGTGCTCCCGGGCTGCAGATTCAAGCGTCTCCTTGGTCTTGGAATCTTGACCGTCTGCGTCGTTTGCAACGTTGTCGTCGCTATCCTTTGCGACCTGGGCATCCTTCGTTTCGTCGCGAGAACCGCCCATTTCTTCGTCCTGAGTAGCCTCGGGCGCAGGGCCATCCGGAGCATCGAGAGGGTTGTCAGATGTGACACCCGGTGCGGGAGTTGCACTATCCTGCTTGATGTTGAGTTCGGCAACAGGGCCCTCGGTCATCTGGACATCTACAAACAGCATGATTAGATGATGTCCGGTGCCGTGACAAGGGCATTGTCAATCGGAACGACGCGGTCACTCACCTTCAGCGCCATCACCTGCCGCGGGTGCAGCAGGCTGCAGAGGTGGCTGCGAAAGAATTGAGTTGCTGCCTGGAGAAGCGGCACTCGAGATGCCGTAGTTCGTTTGGTCTTCCATGATGGCTTCTGGTACAGAAAACTCGAGAGCCAAAGAACATCAACAGAATCGGAACCTGGCGAATAAACTCAAAACCGTGACGCGCGGAGTGGGATGCAGACCAATTGCACAGATGAAACGGCCTGTGTATGGCATGCGATTGTTGGGATTAATTGATGGATGATGCCCACGGGTGTTGCCCCTCCAAAGGCGCGTGGTTTCGATGAAAGTTGACGAGGTTCGGTGGTTAGGTATGGGGTCGCGTCTGGATCTGGAGAAATTTTGGCGCGAGTTTCTTTGGGGGAACTGATCCCAGAGGACGACTCTCTGGGTCGTGGCGCGCACCTTTGGCTGTGAGTTGGCAGCTGAGGAGTAACGCTTGGGCCACACTATCACGTGTGCAGCTGGAGCGGTCACTCACGTGTAGTACATCCGGCAGAGCTTGTCCTCAGGCCGCAAAGAACATATAGCCGACTCCGGTCGGCCCACCGAATGCACCCCCCGGGCGTTGCCTTCAGTGACCCTACCGCTGATGACGGCACTTCAGCAGGGTGAGGAAAGGCTTCATGCGAATTCGGCGTAGTAACCTCGGGCCGTGTCCAACCGTCCCTCTCCATCTGAGGTCCTACACATCAAACCAGAGTCTCCCAGTCCGCGCCGAGCTTCGCCAATCGCATATTCACAACGAGTGCGATTCTTACTGCATCTTTCTGTTTTGTTCGCGCAAGTAACGATGCTCTTTCTCGCTCGAAGAGCCGCTACCAGCGGGGCTGCGGCGGCGTCTAGGGGACTTTCGGGGTTCCGGTCTCGATCAACAAGAAGCCTCCTGTCCACCCTTGCGATTCTTGAGCAGAGGGAGGGTCAATTGAACCATGGATCCTTGGGAGCCATCACCGCTGCAAAGAAACTGGGCGGTCCTATTCACGGCTTTGTGGCGGGAAGCAACATTAAGGGGGTTGCCGATGAAGCAGCCAAGGTTGAGGGTGTCGAGAAGATCATTGCAGTTGACAACGCCGCTTACGACAAGGTTGGTTTTGCCCTCGTAAAAGGCAGACTACTACTGCTCCTACAGGCTGCTAACGTGCATGTTTTCCTTAGGGCCTGCCCGAGAACTTTGCGCCGCTCTTGATTGAAAACATCAAGAAGGGCGGATACACTCACATTATTGCTGGACATACTGCCTTTGGCAAGAACCTGATGCCTCGCGTTGCGGCCCTGCTGGACTCGCAGCAGATCTCCGACATCACCTCCATCGAGAATGAGAACACGTTCGTTCGCCCCATTTACGCTGGTAACGCCATTGCGACCGTCGAATCGTCCGATGCGATCAAGGTCGTCACAATTCGAGCAACTGCCTTCCCGGCTGCAGAGGTCGCCAGTGGCTCAGCGGCCATCGAGGACGGCGTCGATCCCAAGTCCGAGTCTACTACCGAGTGGGTGTCGGAGGACCTCGCCAAGTCGGACAGGCCGGACCTCTCAACTGCGAGCAGAGTTGTGTCTGGCGGCAGAGGTCTCAAGTCAAAGGAGGATTTTGACAAGGTCATGCTCCCTCTGGCCGATTCTCTGGGGGCCGCTGTCGGGGCTTCGAGAGCTGCCGTTGATAGCGGATATGCCGACAACAGCCTTCAAGTCGGCCAAACTGGCAAGGTCGTTGCACCTCAGCTGTATTTGGCCGTGGGCATCTCTGGTGCCATCCAGCACCTAGCGGGTATGAAGGATAGCAAGGTCATTGCCGCTATCAACAAGGATGGAGACGCCCCCATTTTCCAAATCGCAGATGTTGGTCTCGTCGGCGACTTGTTTGACAAGGTGCCTGAGTTGACGGAGAAGATTAAGCAATAGTGATTTTGTAATATACAATGACGGGTATGTCTACACGTGTTTGGTCCCTTGCAATACTACGCGACTTGGCACCATTCTCTATGACAGCACCTCCAGCATAGCCTTGGTGGACGTAAACTTTTCCCGCGCCTTGCCTATGGCTCGGCCCTTTTCCTTCTCTGCGTCATCGATCTTACGCCAGTCATCCCATCCGATTCTCTTGGACGCCGACTCGCCCATCTCACCTCGAACACCCTCCCAGCCAGCCGCGGGGTTTGCGTTGGCTTGCGAGAGGAACTGTAAGCCGGAAAGCCAATCCTGGACAATGGAGTCACCTGTCTCGAAGGCGTCCTGCATCGTCGAAGCAATGACGCCAGTTGGACCTCGCTTCACCCATCCAGCGCAGTAGACGCCGGCAGATACTCCTGACTGGGTCGAGTCAGAGCATTTGCCCTGGTCCGTTCCAAGAACTCTGCCACGTCCGTCGTTCATCACGACGCCTCGCCGCTCATCGAATGCTATACCGGCTTCCCCGAGCCCCGGCAATGGTACGGATTTGTAACCGATAGACCGGAAAACCAAGCTCGATGGCATTACCAGTGTTTCCCCTGTGAGGCGCGCCTGGGCACCAGGGTCGAACTTGTGAGACAGTTCCGTTCGTTCGAAAACGGTGCCCCCGACGTCAGACGGGGCCGTTTCACTGGCTCGGAATTCAACAGGGCTGAGGCAAAAGTCGAGTGACCATGACTTAGCAGCATCTTCTGGGCGAGCTGCAGAGCCCTTGGCGACCACCTCCATCAAGCGCCTCGCTGCTCTGGGCAGCGACTTGATATCTGGGGGGACGAGGGTCTTATCCACAGGATGAAAGGCAACATTTTGGGTTTTCATTAGCTCCCTGGCCTCCTTAATAGTGAACGCTGCCTGGACAATGGGGTTAGCCTAAGGCCTCTGCCCTCACGGAAATGGCCAGCACACTCACTTGCATCGGTCCGCGTCTTCCAATGATGCGGACTCGTTTGATACGGGAGGTTGCAAGCTGAGCCAGTGCTTCTTCCGTAATGTCGGTCCGCCGTAGAACGTCAATGTCTTCGAGAAGCATCCTAGCAACATCCAGAGCCACGTTACCCTGGCCAATAATGACAGCCTCCTCGCCCTTTGTTAGATCCGGCGCCAGTCCGGCGTATTCTGGGAGCCCATTATACCAGCCCACAAACTGACGGGCCGAGTAGACACCCTGAAGATTAGACTCTCCCGGAATGCCAAGAGTTCTGTCTTTGGCGGCCCCGTACGCCAGCAACACGGCGTCGTAGTTGCGCAGTAACGTGGGGAACGGGACAGTGCAGCTGTCGGGATGAAGAGCCGAGTCGCCAATGGAGACATTGCCCATGAAAGAGAAGTTGGGCGAGCTTGCAACTTCTTCAAACTTATCTTGGCAATTCTGCCATGAGTTAGTGGTGCACGCACATTTGCAGTTGGGAATGCGTGAGATCCAACCTTGACCTCGGGATGGTCCGGGGCGACTCCAAAACGAACGAGGCCGAAAGGAACGGGTAGCGACTCGTACATGTCGACCTTAGCTGCTGGTAGTTGTGACATGACGCGGTAAGCGGCGTAGAAACCGGCGGGCCCTGAGCCGATGACAGCCAGACGGAACGGGACGTCAGGTTGACGGACTTGTCTCGGAGCAGATGCGACTGTGTTCATCGGTCGCAATCCCGGGGCGCCGGTGCCCGTCCGCAGGCGGACTAGGGCATGGCTATGAGCCGGGGCCAGTCGGGCCTGGGCTCGGGACAGAAGCATGACACCGGCGGTCAGTGTGTGAGGGGAGGGTCGAGACAGAGCAAGGCGCCTGCCTACTCAACCAACCGCTTGAACAGTATCTGAAAGCGGACGCTAGGAACAGAGTACGACAATAATGCCGCTTAGTGAAGGGAGGAGGGAGCTCCGAGACCGCCTCGGCATAGGGCGGGTGGAAATAAAAATTGCAAGGCGAAAAGGTGAGTCAAGTCGAGAGCGCCGTGACGAAGCTGTCAAGCATAACTCCGGGGCTCGGTCAAGAACTTTCGGGATAACGTAACCGGCGCTGTAGGGCTGGCGGATGTCTCCGGTCTTCCAGGTGGTCGGGGTGAAAGTCAATTGGAATCTGGAGTTGCACAACGACTATCCGCACCAACGGATCAAGGTATCTTGCGACTGCCGTGATTAAAGCACGGCTCGGACAGACAGACTACCTTACGGTGCAAACAAATCTCGATTCCTGCCGAAGTCTGACGTGAGGGAGGAGGTCTCAAGGGCCTACCTGGCCGCCCAGGCGCAAGACACCTCCCTACCGATCCCGGTCTAGCGCATCGGGAAGCCTGTGGATACCTGCGTTCCCTTACCCACCTGCGCCGTGGTTCCTGGGCCAGTGACCCAGTGACAACGTTTGGCGCTGCAGCCAAGTCAAGTTCTTGAAGCTACGCGCAAAAAGGCACTGCGTTGCCTCAGCAACCACACCATTGCGCTGAGACCCGAACAAACTGTCTAAACTCGGCTTGGGCAGCAGCTACGTACTTCTAAAGTACAATATTTTAGTGAGGTAGGTACGGGAAGCAGAAGTATGAGGGGCAGGCATCTTGCCTGATCTGGTTCGGTCAGGTTTGGGTTGGCCGTGCCTGTTTTGGCCATGGTCCTCCAGCCGGCTCTTCAACTACCCACCTCATCGCACCTCTCCCACCACCATCACTTGGCCAGGCATTCCCCTCCTTCATCCACATTTCAAGGTAAAAGCAGACAAAGAGAGATCCTCCCAAAGGACCCTCTTCTCAGGCACGTACGTTCTCGGCCAGTTTGGATTCTTTAGCGCTGTCCATTGAGCTGGCGGCATTCCAGTCTATTCACTTTCGTCAGAGCCTTGTTGCGCATTCCTGGTATTCTACTCTCCCCGAGGGAGTAGCGACAACAAGAGAGCTTCCTCACGATTCGTGTCGCGACTATGGCTCACCAGCCTTACCTGTACAATGCCGTCAGTCATGACCGCGACGCCCGCTTTCCGGAGCCCAGATTCGACCCCAAAGCCGTAACTCGAGCAAGTTGGGAGCCGAAGCCACGGAAACAGAAGCCCGAAGGCCCTTTGATCGCCTTCAACCGCCATCCCGAGTGAGCTTATGCCTTCCAATGTCCATCTTGCGCCAGAGACGTCTGCTGAGGTCTTTACAATCGCACCGACTGACCATGACATTTCAGCGCGCACTTGGTTCTTTCTCACCGATCCAACAACTATGTATCTCTCAGCCCAAGGACGAAGAGCTGGATCAAATCCATTCGCATCATTCAGCTGGGGCTGAGGGTCCTCCAACTTCTCGGAGCTGCTGGACTCCTTGCTTTGCTCGTTTTGCTGACCAACATTGAGACCCTCGCTGGCTGGGTCATGCGCATTACGGTTTGTTCTTCGCACCTCTCATACCTTGGCCTTCGGAAAACTAACGAGTCTGAAGCCGGGTGTCTCCATGGTGCACTGCTTGTACGCCATATATCACCTACAGAGACCAGCCGGCGGCCGCAGCCCGGCCTCCTCCACCGCTTACCAGTTGTTTGCCAGCATCTCGGATCTGGGTGTCATGCCCTTATACGCGTACGGCGCTCTGAGCACCCACAGCAGCGGCGCCGTGTGGAAGACGAGGTTGGTCGACCAAAACCTGCTGAAATATTTCGTCCCTGCCGTGTTCTACACCTTCATCGGCACTGGGGGCTTGCACCTGATCTCCTTGTGCACGTCCGTTTGGCTTGGCTTCATGTTTCGCAAGATCACCCAGTTGCCTCCAGATATGAACCCACTGGAGGACCATCTCACCACTCGGGCCAAGCACCAGAGAAATAAGTCTAGTGTCGCGACATCTGCGAGCGGTGAAAGCGAGAAGCGGATGTCGACGCCCCTCGAGGACCGTCGTCCATCCGGCGCCCCGCACATGGATGTGACTCGACCGCCAAGTATTCCTTTCCAGCGAACGCGAGCTGGCTCGGATGTTTCCAGCTTTACCCGTGACTCTCGAACCGACCTGCCCAGCCGCCAGTACCAGATCACCCCAGGAGACTCGTCACGCAACTCGGCAGCTGTCAGCGAGTATGTACGCACGTCCGCGCCTCGAACTGCGTACCATGGTTCCTACACCGAGGTCCCACTCCACGAAACGAACGCTCCGTCATCTCGGCCATCTATCTCCCCCGCTGCCGCACCGTCTACAAGCGATGGTCGCAGTGCCGGCAAATTTACAGAGACCTGGTTTGCAACGGACTCACTAGTATCACGCACCCAGAGGCGCAATCGCGCCATGGACTCCGCGGCGCTCACGGGGCAGACAAGGACAAGAAATAAGGCGTACGAGGCGCTCGACCAGCGTTATAACGCAGGTGACTCCGACTCAGAGCGCGACGAGAATGAACTTGCCGGCAGCGACTTCGAGAACGACATTGGTCAACCCCCTCACCCACACCCACTAGCATCCAACCCGCACGCCACTTCCCCAAGAACCAAGACGCTGCATTACTCCCTGAATGACACAGCATTGTCAGAGGTGGATCTGAACTCGGGAAGGGCCAGTGGCACAAACGACATCGCCGACGAAAGACCTTCCTCGCTTGCCCTGAAGGTCTGGCCGAGGAACCGTGACAGCTCCATCCAACCCGAGTCCGATTTCTACTCGAAGCCCTACGGTGAACTGAAGCCCGCGACGCCGCCGGTCATGGTCGGGAGCAGTCGTCAAGTTTCGTCCGGCACCGACTTGGAGACGAACCAATACTCGTCAGTATATGGGCGAAGGAACGTAAGCGGCAAGGCCGCTGAGGAGGGCCTCGTAGGAACAAAAGGTGGCTACTCGCGCTACAGCGTGATGTAAGGATGATTGAGCGGATGGAAAGATTCGCTTGCGAGGAACGAAAGCGAGTGACTCGGGGCTACAGGAATTATCTTTTTACGGAGTTGACGTTGAATTAAGGGCACGATTTACGATGTCAAGTCGAGTGTAACTGTAGGGTGGATTGGCTTTGCCAGAACAAACGAGAAGAGAATGAACACAGTTGATACCTTGTGCGGACCACTATATTGCAGTTGATGTGACACACGCTTCGTAGGTTGGTTACCTGTCGAACCCCAGCAGCGTCGAATTTACCCCAACCACTAACCAGAGCAGCCTGCGTATCCTAATCACCTTTGGCGCCGAGTTTGTTCGTACCAATTGGAATACATGACTCCTGTCTCCACAACCCCCCCTTCTCTTCTACTGCCCACGCATGTGCGACTCTGCCTTATGACCACGAACGAGAACGGAGCCAAAGTTGTTGCAGGCGCCGGCTCGATCAAACACGCGTTATAAAACAACAAACACCTGTCAATTCCGAGCATACTTGGCCCAGCTGACTCGAGGCTCGGCCTCTTTCCATCCCATGCCGTCCCAGGGGCCAAGACCACTCAGGTGCCTCATCGTCGGTCGCCCATGCGGACAGTTCCAAGGTTTGTCCAGCTCACCCATGTGGCGGACCAGTTTCTCCATCTGCCGCTGCGCCAAAGCCTTGCCAATCATGACACTGCTACGGCACGCCCTCATGGCGAACATGGAGCGCACCTTGGATGGCCGCGGGACGGATGAGCTGGTCTCGGTCAGGTGGTGGTCGCCAAGGAGAGATACGAGCTCTTCAAGGTCGGACAGCGTGAAAGTCGTTTCACGGCTCAGGGGTAAAGCGAGAAGCTTGCACCTGGACCCCACCGGCTGGTCGCCTGAGCTATCTACACCGACCTTGAAGCCGTTGACGTCTAATGCCGGAATATTCTCCATAATAATTTCTTCCTCCAAGGCCGTAAGATCCAGCTGTTTGGGATGCACTAGTCGTTGTGACTGGACGACGGTCGTCGACTGCAGCCTTTCGAAGTTGTATTTTTCATCCGAAGCGTGTTGGTCGATGATAAACAGTTCATCGTCCCCAGAGATGCCGCCATCTTCATCTCTAGGCGCGTGGCGAACAGCAATAATAAAGCCTAGATTGAACTGACCGACAATGGTCATCTTGGCGAAGTCTGATTTCGATATGATGAGGGACAAGACTTCTTCGGGATCTTCTGCATCGATAACAGAGGCCCCAGTAAACCGGCTATGCTCTGGAGTGGCACGCTTGAGCTCTGCTTTCCACGCCTGAACGCGAGACTGCAGATTGGCTACATCCACCCTCAAGTTTTGCCTGTGCTGTAGAGTGGCGTCTTTGCGCCTGATACCCCCCTTGAGCATATGTGATCTGTGATCTGTGACGCTGGGTTGCCCGAGAGAACCATTTGCACCATCGTCTTTTGTCGTTGTCTGTGCTGATTCAATGTTGCGACCTGGCGGCTTTTCGGCCGTTGGACTTGAGAGGTCATCGGCGACGTTTGAAACGGCCGGTGAACCTTGCTCGTCAACAACATTGTTCGTTGGTTCATCCAGGGACGAATCACTCGGCTGGCTGCCCCTGTTGGACCCTTCGTCGTCTGAGTCTGCGTCCGCGTCAGGACCGGTTTTTGGTGCCAGTTTGGCCCTTCTTCGAGTGCCCTCTTCCTGGTTACTCGACTGAGCTGCCGAAAACATCTGGGTCAGACGTGAGCCAAAGGAGGCATTTGTTGTCGTGGACATCGTTAATGGTCTGAATGCGGTCGTCCTTGACGTTAGTCCCGGCAGGGATGACGGCCCCGACCCAATCCTTGCTCTCTTAGGTGTGGTTTCGACGGAGTCTGTGACTGTGCTGTCACCAATGGTAACAGTCGCAATGGCCCGTGATGGCCGCTTGTGTGGCAGAGGTGTCAATGAGGACCCAAGAGACCCATCTCGTGGCGTTCGAATCGGCGTTATGGCTGGAATCTGGGCCTGTTCGTTATGCTTCTTGCCCTCTCCAGGACGCAGGTCGTTGCCGGGGCAAGTGTCAGTGCCATTCTTGTCGTCCGTCTCGGCAAGTCGAGCATTAAAGTCAAGAACACGTCGTGGTGTTTCGACAACGGTAATAGATCGAGCCTCGGGCTGGCTCGCCTTGTATTGGCGCAGTTCCCCAGGGGCCTCCTCGTCTTCCGACCCAGACACTTGGGTTGTATGAGGCGGCGCCAAATCCCTCGCGTCCTCATCATTGGCAAGAGGGCTCTCAGATTCAGATCTTGTGCCCTGTTCCTCATGCCGTACGGTGGAATCGTCTGCTGTTCGTCCAACCCACCGGCTTATCAAGCTTTGTGACTGGAGCTCCGCAGAAGTGAGCGTCCTGGATTTCGAGGTACGAGCCCTCTGGGCTGGCTTGTTGTGAGAGCCAGGTCGAACCTTGTTCTCGTTGTCGCTATCGTCTCCAGAGCCGGACCCATTGCCAGGAGCCGGGCTTGCGGTCTGTTTCGGGCTTTCATTATCAGTTTCTGGGTCGTCGTTCTGAGAAATGGTCGTTGTCCTGTTTGGCTGCACCTTCTGCGTCAACTGTTGGGCGGCCGGAATAGAGTAGTCCTGGGACTGGAATAGAGACGCTAACGCTTCCTTCAAAGACTCCAGCATGCGGTTTTGGTCATGCAACATGATGGTGCGTTTATCTGGGCTGACGTTTACATCGTACAAATGGGTATCAAGTTGAATGTCTGCAAATATGAAAGGGGACTGCGATGCATTATACGCCTTGTACACCTCGTTGAATACCTTTGCAAACTGAGGTAGCCCGCACGGTCTGCCGTTGACGAAAAACATTTGTCGATCAGGAGTCTGACGACCTTCTCCGTGGGCCGGTCGACTCACGTATCCTTGGACGCGAACCTCGGTAGAAGCCTGCTTGTCCTTAACAACAGACTTCAACCCGGGTCCAGAAGTAGGCTCAAACTCGAGAGGCAAGTCGAGTTTGACCAAGACTGTCATGGTCTTGGCGCCGAAAATGTTAACGAGGTTCTCGCGCGTGGTAGGATTGCCTTTTGTGGAGAAAAGGACGATACGCTTCCCCTTGGTGGGCTGCTGTGAAACTGAGAACTTAACACCTGTCTGAATACAGGCATACTGGTTCAGGAGGGCGATGACCTTGTTCCATTCCCGCTTGATGTTGCGCTGTAGTTCGTGGCGGCGCACGGGAAGGTTGTGGAAGAGACCCTCAACGATGACATTGGTGCCTCTCTGGGAGGCGACGACGTGCGTATCCTTAAGCTTCCCCGAGGACTCGAAGTCGAGCTTGGTGCCTTTTGGAACATCGTCGGCCATGCATGTTACAATACTGAACTGAGACAGGGCACATAATGAAGACAGGGCCTCTCCACGGAAGCCGAAGGTCTGGAGAGTAGCGAGGTCGGAGTAGGTTGAGAGCTTGGAGGTGTAGTGTTTCAGTGCGATGGTCTCGTAGTTGTCAGGGGATATGCCCGAGCCGTTGTCCTGCACTTCGATAGAGTCCAGCCCCTGGTTCTTGAAGCGCACGTCTGGTGGATTACACAGACGCATGTCAGCCTCGCCGGGGAGCGGGGCATTGTTCAGCCATACCTATGCTAGAAGCGCCAGCGTCAATGCTGTTCTCTACCAATTCTTTGACGACAGAGCAGAGGTCGACGATGACCTGGCCGGACTGGATCTGGTGTACCTTTCGGGAAACACGGGTCAATATGGCCAAGGGCGGCTTTCGGTCAGGGGTGAGATGTTGGGGAGGGGAGGGGGGCTTACTGTACGGCCCTCTATGGGCTTGATTGTAGCCATTTTCACGATGCCTGTATGTGATGTTCGGTGCATCACTTTTGTTCTGCCCACGCGATCGTCATCGGCAAAACAATTCAGTGTTCACCCAACGATAAGTCTTGCAAAGGATTCGTAGACCGGACACCTCTAGGGAGAAGAGGTACGTTGGACTTGAGCAATTGTGCGTACCGGGAACGTCCCCAACCTATTTAGGTGGTGACCCGTGTCAGGCGCGTGGCAGGTCGACGTGACGGTCGTGGACGCGTAGAGCGACGGCCCACTACACTGTGAAAGGACGCACAGTGCAGATATCGATCGATCCGAAGTACTGCCAGCCAGACCCTTTGCGCCCTTTGTACTTATCTTGCTTACCTTATCTACCCGGTAGCAACATTGCTCCTCCTGGTGGATGATTATGGCGCAGCCAAGCCGGCGAGTTCGACTCCATCCAGGCTCGTCCCACACGAGAGAAAAGGCTTGACTGTCGGGAGTTGCTCGAGAGGGTGGGCGGGTGTGAGCGTCCTACATGGGCCATTGTTTGGCCAATTTGTTTTCGAGGACTTTTTCCCATTGACCGTAGGGCGTTAGATAAGCGACCGAGCACTGCACTGCCAGAAGTGTTACGGAGTTTGTGGAGGAGCATTAAGAACTGAGATTTACTTTGGTCAGCAGCCTGCAGGACGCTAGACGTTGGCGCTATTACTACGGTCTTCGGTGCGAAGCCCCTCCCTCATCTCGGATGGGTCGACTGAGCATTTCGTACGGGTCCCGTTTGATTTCTTTTCTCTGGGACAAGACGCCTTGAAAATTGCGACTCGACGAGTAGTCAACCCAAATTTGGCTTTTTGTAGCGTACGAAAAACAGCAGACGGAGAAACGACCATTATCCGTCTCCGTGGCATAGCTATCCTTGTTCCAGCAAGCAGATGCTTGTTGTATGCAATCTGACCAGTGACTGAGCGTTCTCCCCAAACGGACAGGAGCAGATACTAGAGACACGAGGAGCATGGTCTGTGATACATTGCCGTTCGCGCCAGACCTAAATATGCTGGTGTACCTATTTCGTACTCGAACGGCACACAGAGCCCAACCTGGCCTCGCTGCTTAGGTAGATCGTCTTCAGGGGGCTTAACTAGGCAGCCAGGAGATGTTAGCAACTCGTCATCAACCCACGACCAAACGCCATGTGGGATAGATGACTGCCGTTGCTGTTGCTGTTGCACCACACTAACATGGCACTGCATGGCAAACTTGATAATCCCCATTACTCAACATATAGAAGTCCCACCCCCTGCTCGCCAATGTTCTGTTTTCTTTCGCACAACTGAGCAATCAGGAGCAATCAGGGGACAGACCCTCCCCATACGCAGAGGGAAGTCATTTCACTTGTGTCCTGCTGCATGCGTCCGAGCCATGGCCAGACGTGGATAGACATGGACATTGGCATCGGCATGGGGTGTGGGTGTCTCGGCCACGGCGGTCCACTCTGCAGACACGTTATACATTGCATGGCTCCCGGCGCCTCGACAGCCGGCGGGGGCCTTGGTGGATTTCACTGTACCACGCAACGATGGTGTGGTTGGTCAGCTCTCATTATTCGCGAAGATGAAGGAGCCCGAAAGTCCCGATCGTGGAGACAGATGGTTTTGGTGTTATCCAACTAGCTATCAGAAGGGAAAGGCGCAAAGTTGAGAAGGAAAGCTCCCGCGCTTGTGTTTTGGGCCATGCAACGCAGCAAACGCAACAGCGTGACGTCCAACGACCATGACAAGACATACATATCTGCGCCAGCCCAACCCAACCAAAGCAAAGCACAGAGGGCAGACAGGAAAAGGGTTGGTGCGATCTTGGATTACCTTAGAAAGATTGTCTATGGTATGGTGTGGGTAACATCGTGAGCTGCAGAAAGTTGCTAGCAATTTTGAATTAGATTGCTGGGATGCATGCTGTCGACAAGTCTGGATCCCGTTCTGGTGGCTGCTTTGGTTCAGAAAGCGTTTGCAGTCTTGACTAATAAGTCAAAACATGACGACAGCGCCGAATTGTGGCCCGAAGACGAGAAAGAGGTTGAAGCTCGGAGTTGCAGATTCAAGGGTGGTGTGTGCAAGTGGACTTGAGGGGGACAAAACAAAGCAGCTGCCATCCATGTATCTAGACGAACGGGGAGGGAGAGAAAAATGACAGTGAGCCGACTGGCGCAGACACAGCGTTTCCTGGAGAAACAAGCGGAAAACGTTTCATGTCACATTGAGGGAACCATAAGCGGTTGCGAGAGCCAGGGATGCCGGGCTAGCCCAAAGGGCAACAAGCCTATGTTGCAAGAACGAGTGAAAATCAACAGATAAGTGCATGTGTCGTCCTGTGCGAGTCGAATACACAGCAAGACAAATCTGCTGGAGAGCAAGTTCGTATGAGTGCAAGAAGAGCGCGATTTTAGACATCTGCAGCGTACCATTTGATAAGTACCTAGATAAATGTCGGCACTAGGTTCTGAAAAGCTCCCAATATGACACATGGCGAGGAGCGAATCGAGTCCAGCCGGGTGCTTCGGGATGAGTTGACAGAAATATCTTGCCGCAAGAGCCATTTTCCCCAAAGCCCGGCCTTCTACCCCTTTCTTTCCGCTAGTCTTGGGTATCTCCCCTCATCTATGCACAATGGGCCTTGCATAGAAGATTGTATTGAGGTATTCAGCAAAAGGCCCCCCCTTGAGGAGGAGGAGGGATATTCCAATTGTGGCCGCGCGGGAGGGTGGAAGGCAGTGGATGACAGAGATATGACACCTTCCTTCCCCCCGTCATTCTCTGTGTTGAGGGAAGGCACAACGCCATCACCCATGGGAGAGATTAGCTACCATCATATGCGCTTTGGGGGGGGCGCGTTAAAGGGGGAGGGATGTCGGTTGCTGAGCATCGTGCTGCAGCGCTTGTCGGGACGTTGACACAAGGGGGGCTCTTATCAGAAATGTACCACCAACTTGAAGGCTCGTACTGTTACCGCACCACAGACAGTGTAGTTAGATACAACATCAGTACCTGAGCGCGCCAGTGACAGCAGCAACAGGTAGTCTGACAGCACCTGCACCACCACTGCGTCGCCCAAGGAAAGCACGTTCTTTTTTCTTCTCTCTTTCGTCCCTTCCTCCCGCTACTGCTTCTTTGTCGTCGTCGCCATCGTTTCGCTCCTTAGGTTTCCTCCTCTCCTTACAGCCAAGAGCCAAAAATACGCACACACCCCCTCCCTCGAGGCCCGATTCAACGAACGAACGCTTCCTTTTTGTGGAAGACTCGAGCGAGCCCTCTCTACTCATGAAGAGGCGCTCGTCGGGTTTGACCGACGACAGTGACGAACCTCCTCCCGACCCTCCTCCTGCTGCTGATATCCTTCACCATCAATACCGACAGCCTACCAGGAGTCAAAACTCTTCACCACCGCCCCGCGATTCCAAGCAGCCCGCCTTTGCTGCCGCTACCGTGGCCGCAGCTGCCGCTGCAGTTGTTGCTGCCCCGAGGTCATCTTCCGCAAGGAGTAGCAGTAGGCTCTCTAGCCACTCCAATTGGAAGCTTGAACATGGCCCAAATGCAAATGGATCACAAGATAACCATTCCTTGACTACGTCTTCCTTGCCGCTGCCCCTCTCGTCCCCATCGCAGGACGCGCCATCGGCAGCCTACCGAAATAACCAGCGTCAACTCCCAAACCACAGTCACTCCCAAGTTATCAGCGACGAACGCGACATCGTCAACCTGCGAGACGACCAGGACGACGACGACGACCAGGACGACGACGACGACATCCCTCGAACTGACCAGATTGCAATGAGTAACGAGAAGATGCCCGACGTGCGCTTCGCAGGTCGCCGCTCCCGATCTCGCGGTCCTTGGTCCATCACTATTTTCGCTTTGGCTGTCACCGTTCTTGGCATCACACTACTTTGCGCCATATTGAATTCCTCTTGGACTCGCCAGCTCGACGCAAAGGGATGTCGTATGTCGTACATGCGGCCCTCTTATATTCGATTGCGGGACTTTGACACGGAGCACACTCGCTTTGCGACAAAGTACTCTCTATATCTGTACCGTGAGCAGGGCGTCGACGACGAAAGAAAGGTTGCCATTGACTCTCGCTCCCCTAGCTAGGCAAAGTACTGATTATTTGCAGTTGAGAGGTGTTCCTGTGCTTTTCATACCAGGAAACGCCGGAAGCTACAAGCAGGTTCGGCCGATAGCCGCCGAGGCTGCGAATTACTTCCACGAGTCTCTCCAACACGATGAGGCCGCTACTGCCGCAGGCGCTCGCAGTCTCGATTTTTTTACTGTCGACTTCAACGAGGACATCACAGCCTTTCACGGACAGACCATGTTGGATCAGGCAGAGTACTTGAACGAGGCCATCAGATATATTCTATCTCTGTATATGGATCCACGCATGTCTACGCGTGACCAAGACTTGCCGGATCCTACGTCTGTCCTTGTTCTGGGCCACTCCATGGGTGGTATCGTTGCTCGCACCATGCTCATTATGCCAAACTACCAGTCGAACTCGATCAACACCATCATCACCATGTCCGCTCCCCACTCGCGTCCTCCCGTGAGTTTTGACGGGCAGATTGTTAAGATCTATGACGATATCAACGACTATTGGCGACATGCATACTCCCAAAAGTGGGCCAACAACAATCCATTGTGGCACGTTACTCTCGTCTCGATTGCTGGCGGTGGCTTAGACACCGTTGTTCCCTCCGACTATGCTAGTGTCGAGTCGATAATCCCCGAGACGCATGGTTTCACCGTCTTCACCACCGGCATACCTGGTGTATGGACTAGTATGGACCACCAGGCCATTCTGTGGTGCGACCAATTTCGCAAAGTCGTTGCTCGTGCCATGTACGACGTCGTTGATGTCCACAGATCTTCGCAAACCAAGCCGAGGGCGGAGAGGATGAGGGTCTTCAAGAAATGGTTCCTTACCGGCATGGAGTCCATCGCGGAGAAGACCCTGCCTTCGGAGGGGCCAAGTACCCTGCTCACTCTCGAGGACAGCTCGAATGCGATTAAAGCACAAGGCGAACGCTTAATCTTGCGACAACTTGGGCGCGAACCGAAGCCGCAAGCCCATTTGCTTCCGGTGCCTCCCCAGGGATCTCCAGAAGGCAAGCGTTTTACTCTTCTAACCGACACCCCATTGGATAGACCAGGAGAACATGGGAGACTGGAGATTTTGTTTTGCAGCGTTTTCCCACTACAACCGGGCCAAGCGACCACCTTGTTCACCATGAACATGGACCTCTCAGAAGGCAGCACTCGGTCGACCAGATTGGCATGCAAGAACGCTGCGTCCGACGCTATCATATTGCCCCCTTCGACACGATTTCGTCATGAACCGTTCTCCCTGGACAACGAGCCGGCGGCGAGGCCCTTCTCGTATCTTCAGTTCGATATCGAAGACATAGCGGATCATCAGTTTGTGGTCATTGTTGACAAGGCTGTGAGGCCGACCGAAAGCTTCGTGATAGCCGAATTCAGTGACTATTCTCAGTCTCACAGACGGCGGAATATCAGCCTGCGCCGACTACTCGCATTTGGGATGACGCTGCGACTCCCATCGAACCGTCCCATGGTTGCGGAAATCAATATACCTACGCTGCAATCCAGCCTCTTGGCTTTCAAGTTGGAGATTGGGAACCAAGCGTGCGGCAACACACCGGAGCTCTTCTCTCCCCTGATTCGACAGCACCTGGCTCAGCCCTACGAGTCCAAGTTTTTCGTCAACGCGAGACATGCCAGTATCAGCATGCACGGCGTCGCCCCGTTTGTTCCGCCTCCCCTGAGGCTCAAGGGACACGATGAACAGGGCCTCAGTCTTCAGTTTTGGACTGATCCGACATGCGAATCTACCATCCAAGTCAAACTAACGGTTGACGCATTAGGCAGCTTGGGCAAGCTGTACATGCGCTACCGAACTGTATTCGCAGCATTCCCACTGCTTGTGGTGACCCTCGTGCTTCGCAAGCAGTTCCGGGTTTATGATACCACCGGCACGTTCATCTCCTTTTCCGAGAGTCTCGATCTCTGCCTGCGGCAATCCGTACCTCTTATGCTCCTCTCTCTGACGTTCCTTTCCTTGTCAATGACAGGATCCTGGTCGTCAGGGCCGGCTGTATTTTGGCACTGGCGCAACGCAACGTCTACAGGAGCCGATTTTCACAGCAATGACCTTCTCACGGGCACACAGGATCCTTTTTTCTGGTTCTTGATCCCTCTCATTGGAGTCGTTTGCATCGGTGTATGCGCAGTCCTTCACTATGTCACCCTGGCTTTGACTCAGCTCCTTGGCATCGTCTACGCGTGGGTGGCCCTCCAACCCTTCGGCCAGGCGCGAGATGAGCGCCGACGAGCGCAGTTGCCAATTTTTGTCTCCTCGTCTCCTCGACGACGCATGGTCACCACGGCGGTTCTTCTGTTCCTGGTGTCCACCTTCATCCCCTACCAATTTGCGTACTTGGTAGCGTGCCTTGTCCAGCTCTTCACCGTCGTTCGCGCGCTGCGGATTGCCTCAGAGCTCAAGTCTGGGACGAATTACGATTTCTACCATTACGCCCACTCAATTTTGCTGCTCATGCTCTGGGTCCTCCCTATCAACCTGCCAATACTGGCTGTGTGGATTCGCAACCTCGCCGTTCATTGGCTTACACCCTTCTCCTCGCACCACAATGTCCTCTCTATCATGCCCTTCATTCTTCTCGTGGAGAACTTGACGACGGGAAAGATGGTGCCTAGAGTCACCGGGAGGATGAGACATCTCACCAGCGTGCTTCTTTTTGGTACGGCTATTTACGCTGCCATCTACGGCGTTTCCTACGCCTACATGCTACACTATCTTGTCAACCTGATAGCGGCATGGTTGGTTGTGATCCATTCGACCGCTGATAACTGGCCTCTCGCTGGGTTCAGTTCAATATTCGAAAGCAGTCATCTCGAAGCCCGTAAGCGTGGCAAGACACCTTGACGGCGAAATAGACACCCGTCTGTTTTGGAAAAGGGCCATGACATTGGCAATGCCAGCTCGTTTGAGGAAGAGATTGAGCTTCTTGGAAGCCTACTTTCAACATCACCGTTCTTCATGGTGTATATACGATAAATGCGGTCCGCTCGACCGGGCTTACTTTTATTTTAATCTGGATTCACGACGTTGAAAACGCGGAAACCTTTGTTTCTTTGGTATAGACACTTTCAGCTATTTGCAATCGACGTTAGGACTGGCTTGGTCTCGACGTTTAGGGCGGATATTCCAGGCTTATGGCCACAACGCATTGGCGTTGGCACAATGTTTCTGGGGGTTTTATCATTTATTCGTCTGCATCTTGCATCGGCTGGGGAGTTTGTACGGTTCGCGCGTTGAAGTTGGAGGCGTCGAAACGAACACGAACATGTTTCCCTACGAAATGTCTCGGAAGCTCTTTTATCTTGTTCTTCTGCCTCTTCCCTCTTCGCCTTTTGCCCGGTAGATATCAGGCCTACAATTAGGCGTCCGCCTGGACAGGCGTTCCCGCATGGTGGACTATAGGGTACACAAGAGGGGACTCCTTTTCTCACGGTGTTTTTGCGTAATGCCAAACGGAGGTCTAGTTTTTCTTGCTATTTTTCTTTTGGGCGTTGGAGCTCCGACCATGGTTTTAATCTAGTAGCGGCCGAGATGAAGCTTTACGTTCTTCATACAAGTGGTAGGCATGCACACATTCGAAGCGCACATCAGCGGAGGGAAGAAGGCTAGGGGAACGAAGCGCGGGGGGGGGTGGATGAAGAGAAGGAGAAGGATGAGGAAGCGATGGTCGGCCCAAAGAAGCGCGCGGAAGCTGTCGATGGCGGCGGTTGCTGTTCAGAACGAATGTGATTTGCTAAATCCAAATTCGGTTCTGCTGCCCTAGTTGAATTCCCTATATCTGCTTGTGACCTTCCTTGGTTTATTATGTATATGCTTCATGTTTTGGCTCCGTTCTATATGATTGGATTCGTTTGACGCCTTGCCCATATCGGCAGCACCTTGGAAGTCTCATCATATAGCAGAAGCTTGCAGAGGGTCCCGTAGCAAAGATTCAGAATAACTCCTGTCAGCCTTTCTAGATAGTGAACGGTACGCGAACGCGTGCCAGCAAAACAGCCTGAAAACGCCTTTCCTCCATCTATCCCTTGCCCACGGCTGTCGCATTGTCAAGTGCCCTACAATGGCATCCCGCTCCAACTCCCGTCCTCGATGAAAGGGGTTTTTGTTTTATAGCGCAACAGGTAGGTGTTGGAACCTCGCCGAAAGTCGGGAAGCATCATACCCACCTTCTTTGTAATGTCCACGTTAGCGATACCTGTACCAGATAAGTACACTTCAGTCATGCTGCTCGGCCTTGCTCTTTTCTTCCTTGGCCCATTTGACTCGCTGGTGACGGATAACCCAGAGCGTGAGAAGTAGACCAACGGAGCATGCTCCAAGCGTCATGAGGTATGCTGCACGGTAGCATTCGAGCCCGTCGTGGCAAACACGTTCGCCATCAGGTCCGAGAATGCTATGCTTGTCGTAGATCTTTCCATAGAAAATGTTGAACACGTTGCCGGAGACGACAGGCGAGAGCGTCATCAAACCCCAGTTTTGGCTGAGCCCGTGAATTCCAAAGGTTTCGGCAACGATGGAGGGGAACACTCCGAAAAGGAAGCCGTAGGCGATGCCAGAAAGTCCAGAAACCAATCCAAGTAAATGAGGGTTGATGACGTGGAGAGCCAGAATTTGAGCGACGAAGAAGACGACACTGGACGCTACTAGGCACCAGACTCGACTGCCGTGGAGTACCTTCACGATGAAGTCGGAACCAACACCTGTGACGTTCAAATCAGCTCGCGTTTCGATATAAGTAAGGATTCTCGGATGACGGTCGTACGTACCGCTGAGGAGTCTGCCGGCAAAACTACAAACGGATAGTATGGATACATGCATCTGTTGCTTGGTGATGAGGTATGCCTCATCTACTGACTCGTCCCAGTGACGCCAAAGTGCTTTGACGTCGTTTCCAATGTTGCTAGAGAGATTGATGTCAGCTCCAGACGGCGAGCAGTCTTGGAAAATTTGAGACTTACTTGATAGTCATCAGACCAATACCGGTGAGGATTCCCATGATGATAAACAACTGCCAAAAATCGACCTCACACAGAAGTGCCCAACCACGAATATCTACTCGATGAGAACGATCCAGATCAACACTACTCTGTACAAAAACATCACCAGGCATAGAGGAGGAGCTCGACACCAGCGAGGACGTCTCGTCGGGCTCATAATCATCGGCATCGATGTTTTCGATTTGCGCCTCATCAGCCTCGCGAGACGGTGCAGACGGTTCGCTTTCTGAATGAACCAGCTCGTGGTCGATGGTGGAGTTGATTGTGGTGGTGGTAGTAGTGGTGTTGGCAACTTTAAGCGACGTACCAGGTTCAGTCAAGGCAGTACGACGTCCATGGCCAGAGAAATTGGGCTTGACCTCTTCCGAGGACGTACGGCGAAGATGTTGTGAGCCAGATAAACCATCGCTGGCGGGAACGCTGTGGTAGCTGGAATGTGGCCAGACGCGCAGGAAAAAGAAACCGAGGAAGGTCAGGCCGCAGGTTCCAAAGGAGAGCAGGGCCAAAAAGGCACTCGTGTTGCCTGGGAAAAATATGGTTCCAAAGGTCGAGAAAAAAAAGGCACTCAGACCAAAAGCAGCCAGGGGAAATGCCGTTGCGGTGCCCCGATGGTGTGGCCAGTTCAAGGCAGACGTCTTGACGGCCGCCGCGAAGGCCAGACAGCCGCCGAGGCCGGTCAAATAGGAAAAAAAGCATAGAAGCGGCACGGGAGCAGCGGCACGGTCGTAAGCGATGTGGAAAGGGAAATATCCAACGGCGAGCAAGACAGAGCCTAGAATGACTGCAGAGCGAGGTCCTTTGTGATCAACGAGCATGCCGACGGGGACGCCCAATGAATACATCCCCAAATTGGCGGAGAGACCAATGACGTTCGTTTCGGTCGAGGAAAGCTTCAATCGCTCAGCGAATTGAGGTGCCCATGCTGAATAGACGTACTGAAGATGGCATGTCAGCAAGCTATTCGACCCTGGCAAATGTGGAAGATGGGGTGATGAAGGAAACGGTTCGATCGCGCCAACTCACGTTGGTACCGCAGGCTAGAGAGATAACGGTAGCTGCGACACTGGCAACCAGGCGCGCGCGATGCAGCTGTCTCTCCCGTTGATTCGTCATGTTTGCCGTAGGTCCGGAGTCAAAGAAGAGATCCGGCTTCTCCAAGTATCATGCTTTGATGTCCAGGGAGGAGCGCGGAGCACAATCGATCGTTCGGTGGCTGGCAACGGCGATAATCGGCATTCGGAAGCGATGGCGGCAATGATTTGGAGTCTTCGCCTCGTGTTGGAGTCAATATGTGACAGGTATGATTGGTTCAATGCACTATCGGAGGCGCAGAGTTCATAGCTATACGGACGAAGCCAATAGCATGCAACATGAAGAACAGGCGGCGGGAGACGATTCGAAGTCTGTAGTGTGTAGCAGGACAGGAGAGGGGAGGTGATCAAGATTAAGAAGAGCAAGAGCGGAGTTTGTTGGGTGGTAATTCGTAGACGGGAAACGAAATCGGGACGATGCCGGATCCCTTATCTTTTGGGACGGAAATCACGAAATGCTTTCGTAGTGCCGAAACCTCCCTGTCCTTTGCCAATGACATGTACGGATACGTGTACAGTGAGTGGTTCGAGGGACCCATCCCTCCGACCGGGAAGGTAATGGGAAGTAAGGCAGGGAGATGGGGGGGCCCCTGGCAGCTCCTTGGTTGGAGTTGTGATGCCGTAAATTCACAGCTAAATAGCCCAACAGGCTACGTAACGAGTACCAATTACGGCACCGACATTACATACTGGATACGTAAGGGGCTTCGTACCCAATACATACACTTGTAGTAGGCAACTCTGGGCAACCTTGGCTCGATGCTGTGCGCCGTGCTGTGCCAGGCATGTGTCAGCGGGGCTGGGGCCGTCCTCTCTTCTTCAGTGTCCCACCCTCCTGATCCAGAAGCCAAATTGCCATGCGCCGCCATCGCCAGCTGACAGACCTTGAAACCTATTTTGCATGCTCACACGCACTGGTACCGATGGCACCGGTCAGTCGAGCGCCGCCAACACGGTTCGCCTTGGCACGACCTTATGACGCTAGCTGTGCGCGAGACAGTCTCATTGTTTGTCCTATATCTTCATCAGGGTTGGTTCACGCTACACATGGGAATGAGTAGGTCAGTCATTTGACCTCGTTCAAGAGCATCATACATTGAACGCTAGCGTATGTAGCTGTCGCGGGGCTGGGAACTCCCCCGGACTGCTCTGTAAAGAACAAGATGGGATACGTCACTACGGATGAACTGATTAGAAAAGGTAGTTTGGCCGATTCATACAATCCCACAACGGGCTTGTCGTTTATCGACGATGTTGTTTGACGGTAGGAATTTCGAAATTCCTGCAATCGAGGCTTCGTCCCCACCTTCCGACTCGACATTTGATAGGAAAGATAACATAGCACCGCGCTGATTTACAGTGTGCAGAACAAATCCGACAAGAGGTGTGGGTTCAACCGCGACAACAACAGCAGGCTTCGCACGCAAGATAGCACAACCATACCGTGCCTAAGACAAGTGTCTGGCCTCTGGGAGGGACTCTACTGTGCAATCTTTGACTATGCGTACAGGGGCGGGTGCGCCAGAATGGAAGGTGGTTCCACGCGCCGCGAATCCGTTGAAGATGCCGAAAATCGGTGCATGATAGATGGCCGACTTCGGCGGAGAAATCTGGGGTTGGGTCCGGGTGGAAGGTGCAACATGACATGACCCACCCGGTCCCATTTGGGCTTGCGTTTCTGGGGACTACGTAATCTCACGTGCACTCTCAGCCTCTGTCGCCCAGGCCGACGCAAGCATATGCTCCGACTGCTGTCACGACACCATCAACAATCCTACCTTCCGCCAACCTATCACGATATTTGCGCAACGTCGCTTGCACCACATACGACTAATCGCGCATCCTGTACACAAAGGACACCATGGGGGCGTTGTTGTCTTTGCCGCTGATGGCGGTGCCCAGCATTGGCACGGTATGTCGCTTCGCCTCTGGATTGTTAATTCCATGGTGATAGTTCACCGTCATCTAATGCTCTACAGGTCATAGGGTTCGCTGCCAGTTGCTGCGGTGCAGCAACCTGCTCAGCTGTGTGCAGTGCTTGCGGGAAATGCGGCAACAGGTATACTCCCTTCGATCCTGGGTGAATCGGCCTAATCTTAACTTCGTCCGCAGTGTTGCCACGCGTATTGGCTACGCCCTCATACTCCTTGTTAACTCGATTTTGTCCTGGATAATGCTCACTCCTTGGGCTATCGAGAAGCTCGAACACCTCATGCTTGACTATGTCAAGATCGACTGCCCCAACGGCCAGTGCTATGGCTGGATGGCTGTCCACCGCTTCAACTTCGCCCTTGGCCTCTTCCATCTTATCTTTGCCGGCCTCCTCTTCGGCGTCACGTCTTCCAAGAACCCGCGAGCCGCTATACAAAACGGATACTGGGGTCCCAAGGTCATCGTCTGGCTTGCTTTCGTTGTTCTCTCTTTCCTGATTCCGGACGAGTTCTTCCAGTTCTACGGCGCCTACATCGCCCGCTTTGGTGGAATGCTGTTCCTCATCCTCGGTCTCATCCTCCTTGTTGATCTGGCACACAACTGGGCCGAATATTGTCTCGAACAAATAGAGGAAACCGACTCAAAGATTTGGCGGACGGTGCTCATCGGCTCGACATTAGGCATGTACCTCGCCTCGCTTGCCATGACCATTGTCCAGTACATCTTCTTCGCTGGGTCCGGTTGCTCTATGAACCAGGCTGCCATCACCATCAACCTCCTCCTTTGGATCGGTATTTCGTTCATCTCAGTTCACCCCACAGTCCAGGAGTACAATCCCAAGGCTGGACTGGCCCAGGGCGCCATGGTCGCTGTCTACTGCACGTATCTGACCATGTCCGCCGTCTCAATGGAGCCGGATGACAAACAATGTAACCCTCTTGTTCGCGCTCAGGGTACTCGGACGACCTCAGTTGTTATTGGCGCTGTTGTTACCATGCTGACCATTGCGTACACCACTACGAGGGCTGCCACGCAGAGTCTTGGACTAGGCTCCTCTGGCGGCATCCGACTTCCCGAGGAGGACGAGCACGACCTTGTCACCCAGCAGCCCAGCGGCCACAGGCAGATGCGAGCCGAGGCGTTACGCCGCGCCGTCGAAGAGGGCAGCTTGCCGGCAGATGCTCTCTTGTCCGATGACGAGAGTGAGGCTGGCAACAACCACACCCATGGCGACGATGAGCGCACGAGGACCCAGTATAACTACACCGTCTTTCACATTATCTTCTTCCTGGCTACGACGTGGATCGCCACACTATTGACTCAGAGCTACGACGATCAGAACGCTGATGGCAACTTTGCTCCCGTCGGCCGATCCTACTGGGCCAGCTGGGTTAAGATCGTGAGCGCCTGGGTCTGCTACGCCATGTATGCCTGGACACTTGTGGCTCCGGTTATCCTTCCAGACCGCTTCGATTTTTCATGATTCTTCTCAGCTGCATCATCGAGTCTTGTATCTTACATCCTTGTTTTTGTCTCAAATCATGGCAGGCCGGAGTTATTCGGTGAGCTTGTTTGGGGGCAGTTTTTGTAGTATATAGCATGTACAATGAGCATTGTCTCACATTTTTGGTCTTCTTCCGGTCATTCGTGAGACAGTCGAGGGTATGTATAGCCCGCTGCGACGGATGGATGGCTACCTGGGCCAGGGTGGTGGTGGCCAGACCGGCGGCGATGGCGCTCTTGAAATAATACATGATCATCCGATTAAGCAGGTTTAAAATTAAGAATGACTGAAGAACACCTGACACACAACACCATATTTCAGCATGTCCAACCCTCGTATCGAGCAATCTTGAGACATGCGTGTACGTCCACAGAGCGCTTTGAGGAAAAGGTGCGAAAGCGACAGAATCGGTTATATTGTGCTGAAGCAACTTCATTCGAGTCAGTAGCCGGGTGGTATAGGCTTTGCCCTCGGCCCTCCATCATCAACTTGATCTTTGTGTTCTCCAAATCGTTTCCCAAAGATACGCTGTCGAACCTCATCATGCTGCTAACATAGAGTTTCTTCCATTCTGAACCACAGATCCAGCCAGTTCCAGCCAAGACCAGGTGTGATGCTTCCATGTCTGGCCACATCTTTCAGGCTTACTGGGTAGATGCGGTAGCATGAAATCCTTCCAATGTAACGTTGACCGCTCCGGCCTGAACGAGCTGCCAAGACAGTTAGTTTGACTAGCATTGGTGTGATCTGAGATGGTCACTTACAGCTCGGGAGAGATCCTCGATCAAGTCCGTAACATCCTCGATGCCCACGCAGAGGCGGATGAGGTCCTCCGGCATCTGCCTCTCCTTCCGGGTTTTGGCGTCGATGCTGGCATGGCTCATCTGGCAAGGCATACTGATCAGGCTGTTTACACACCCGAAGCTCACGCTAATGCTGTACAGCTTAGCAGCTTCGACAATTCTCTCTGAAAGAGCGGCATCGCCAGTCTCAAAGGACAGAACGGCGCCGGCGCCACGCGCCATGGACCAGTGCAGGTCGTATTGAGGGTGGGACTTGAGTCCCGGATAACGAACCTTGAACCCATGGGACTCAAGGAATTCGGCGATCTGCTGGGCGTTGGCCTGCTGCTTCTCCATGCGGATAGCCAGCGTCTTGATGCCCCTCATAAGGAGAAACGAGTCATTGGGCGAAAGACCGCATCCGGTGGCGTTAATGGTGAAGAAGAGCTTATCTCCAATGGCTGAGTCGTTGACGCCAATCACGCCCGCCATGATGTCGTGGTGTCCAGACAGATACTTCGTTCCCGACTCATACACAATGTCGGCACCAATATCCAGGGGGTTCAAGAGCATGGGCGAGAGCATGGTGTTGTCCACAATGACCAAAGCTTTGTCGTTGGCGTCATGCACAAGTTTGGCAATGGAGGGGATGTCAACAATCTTGATCAATGGGTTCGTCGGCGTCTCGAGCAGAACCATGGCCGTCTTGTCAGAAATAACGTGGCGAACATTCTCGACGTTGGTGGTGTCGACATGGTGAACGATGATCCCCTGGTTCGAAGACAGGTATGCAAGTAGCCGGTTAGTGCCTCCGTACAGGTCATCGCCAGTGATGACCTCGTCACCCGGGCGCAACAGGCGAGTAATGACATCCAGAGCACCCATACCGGAACCAACGGCGAGGGCTCTGGTAGCGTTCATGATCTTAGCCAAGTGACGCTCGAGGTGAGTGCGGGTCGGGTTGCCGGATCTGGTGTAGTCATATTCGTTGCCACCAGTCGCAGAAGTTTGTTTGAAGGTTGCGGACTGATAGATGGGAATGCTCGAGGCGCCATACTGGTCGTTGCTGTCAGTGTAGACCAGCTCGGTGGCGAGGGCATAACGGCGGCGGCCATTGCGAGGACTGGACGGCGCGGGAGATGGAGGGAGGTCGTGACCGTCGAGGTCAACCCGCTTCAGAGGATTGCTGGACTTGGCCGCAGCTCCGTTGTTGGGCGGTGTAGACATGATGGGGCAGGTTGGCTCGTAGCAAGACGGCGTAGCGTAAGCTTGAGAATTGCAAGGTTGGCCAATTGAAAACAGTGAGTGCTTCACGATGTTGTCTTTTGATTGATTCGATGACAAGACGTTACGTAGGTGAGTTTGTGGGCCTTTGTAGTTGACGTTTGAGAGCGGAAACGAAGATTCCGTGGAGGCGTCGAAGGATCGAGTACAGTACTACCGCTGGTCTCGTCAAGAGCCAGACTTGTCGCCGCGGACAGACTGAATTGCTGAGCAAATCAATCGTCCAAACGCAGCACCGGCGTACTCGATTGAAGCAGGTGGTTGGCGGGGAGGGCGAAAAGAGTTGATGGAGGCGTGTAGGTGTGTAGGAGAAGTTTTACAGCGACGTCCAAAGGGGACCGACGACGGGCTTGACCCAGGAGCGTGTGACTCTACCTACCTATGTAACAATGCTGACAATGACTGCTGTGGGGCACCGCGGATGACGTGATTTGTCGGTGTGCCCAGCATCTCCCGAAAGTCGGCGATGGCGGGGCGGCCTGAACCCTGGACATGGGTGCGCGGAGGCGAGAAGCAACGTTGGTATTGGTCAATGCACCTGGGCATGCAGGACCAGGGCTGTATGTCCGGAACGTTAGGGCCAAGTACGGACGTTCACTGCAAATGCTTGCCAAGCACCTGGGAAAACCAAATGGTTGTTGACATGAAATGGCGTCTTCTCAACAATATCGTAGTAATTCATGCCAGGAAGAAGCACTCACTCACCACGGGGAAATCAAGCCCAGACAAGAGCTACTGTAAGCAGGGCAGCATGCACTCATGTATTCTGTCGGCAAGAATCTGGAGCTTAGTAGCTGTCAGGAGAGGCGTGCCCGTTCCCGAAATCAGCCCCTGGCCCCGTATCGTACTCCCATTGGTGTAACAGGCGCATTCTAAAAGTACTCGGTTGCTTCAAGCTTGACCCTTCCTTTATACTCATCTCCAAGATCTCCAAGTCCCAGACAATCGCCTTCACACACAATGTTTTACATGCTAGTTTACAAACACATTTCCCCAGGGTATGTTTCGTGCTCAAACAACCCATTGTTTGCTGTACTTTTACCAGGCGATGAATTCATCTCAGCCCAGTTCCTCGACCATGTCTTCGTAGTCATTAGTTGTTGATGCCTTTGCTGAATGCTTTGCATGGTTGTCCATCAAGATCTGGCCCCCTCCCTTTCTTCCAAAAAAGTCTTCTGTCCGGATACCCCGGAAGTGCTCAGGTGTGATGCTAGACATGGAATTGCCGCTTGCTCGATGCTCTCGCATGTATTCGCGGACCGGCGCCATGGCGGCATCACGGCACGCTTCCTTAATGTCGCTACCTGACATACCAGCAGTTACTTTGGTGATGTATTCCAGACTAAATTCCGGGTCGGTCTTTGTATCCTTGAGGATGAGCTGCAAAATTCGTCTTCTCTGCTCCTTGCTTGGTAGAGAGACAGGAAACTTCTTGGGCATTCGCCGAAGAATGGCCTCATCAATGTCATGTATCCTGTTTGTGGCACCGAGAACAACAATTCTTGCAGGCATGCCTGATGAATTTGAAGACGTCAAACCATCCCACAAAGTCATAAACCTGAGCTGTTAGCCAAAAAAAAAAAAAAAATTTTTTTATCAAGCAGTTATCATTGCGCTGACTCACTCTGCCTTGACCATACCGCTGGCCTCATGCTCACCACTTCTTCTCGTGCCCAAAACCGCATCAATCTCGTCGATGAAGATAATGGCAGGCTGCATCTTGCGAGCCAGTGAGAACACAGCCCGGACCAGTTTGTTGGAGTCGCCGTACCATTTCTCAGTCACAGTCGAAATGTGCAGGTTGATGAAAGATGCGCCACTCTCGCGGGCAACTGCCTTGGCCAGCATGGTCTTGCCACATCCAGGGGGGCCGTACAACAGGACACCAGAAGGCGCGGACAGAAGTGGCGCCGCATGCGAGTACAAGTGTGGCATGGTGAGAGGATAAATGACAGACTCCTTAAGTTCATCGATGATGTCCTCTAAGCCGCCAATATCTGCCATGCCTCATTAGCGGAATCCCAGGCCTCACATGCCGTGCGGATGTGCGACGCGCTTACCAGAGAACCCGATGGGAATGTCCTCCGGAGCCACCATTTCCAGAGCAATGAGGTTCTCGTATTCATTCAATACCAACTCTTCTGGCTTCGGTCCGCGGCGAGACACATCGCTGTCGTCTGACGCGTCTTCGCCAGGCTTACTGGCATTCTTGCCTTTGCGTAAACGTTCCAGGTGGGCCTTTGCCTGCAACCGTGCTTGCTCGTGCTTCTCTCGATCGGGGTCGGCAAGGGTGTTGGTCAGTGACGACAGGAAGTTCCTTGCGAGATACACGCCGGTTGCCATCTACAAAGTCATGTTCAGCCCCCCAAGAACGCCGCCGCTTCTCTGATGGAGCAGTTTACGTACCATGCCAGCCACTAACAGCAAGTCCAAGGCAAAATCGCCCAGACCCTTCTTGCGGTCACCCATGCCAAGGAGTTTTCCAACGGAACCCAGCAAGCGGTCGAGGTCGCCCGTCATCAGTATTGGCGTCGCGGCGAAGGCCTGACAGGAAGTGGTCGAATTTGCAGATGGTATGTGATGTTGCGGTGGGTGATCGTTGTTGATCGGGTGGTTTTTCGCGAGGAATTGCCCTCGTAATGGAGAGCAGAACGTCGTCTCGAAGTTGCAGATCGGCAAGCAAAGACAATGTAGTGGCTCGTTACATAGGGCGCACCGGGTTGACAGAAGCACGGCGGGCGGCAGACGACGTGGCCCTCATCCAGAGACTGAGCCGAGTGAACGCCACCCGCGCGGTACGGTACAGATTCTCTGCACTGTGACCTGGAGGTCAGCGGAATTCGCACCGCCACATATACGCACGGTCCACATTGGACCAGGCTAGGTCCAGGGGGGTTGCTCCCGAACCCTTTGTTTACTTTTTCGTCGCAAACTGCTGCTGTCTTTGCGTACTGGGCTGGCTTGCACGGATTAGCACCCAAGCCCCTCTCGTCCCATGCTCCCAGTCGGAATCGTGAACTGCGCAACTTTGTGCTCCAGACCTCGTGTTTGCCCATCGAGAAGGAACATTGAGACAATCAGACATTCTCGAACAAGCGGAACACGGGCACTCCAATTCCAGTAACAACCAACGACATACGAAATACGACCCACGATCCACGACCTACCTAACGTATCGAGCGCGTACCCGGTCATCTACCTAGGTAGTGCGCCTATTGCGCACTTTGCGCCCACTAGCCTACTCATCACAACACTCATCTTCCAGCGCGAATGTCTCGTGCTGCTCGGGCATCCAAGTTGCTAGCATTAGCGGATTCAGATTCCGACGAACTTTCCGGCCTTGGCGCAAAGGCCAGCAGCGGCCGCACGTCAGAAGAACAGAAGATGCCGCCGGCGAAGAAGGCCAGGGGTCGACCTCCGGCCGCCAATAAAGTCAGGAAGCCAGCGCAAAGAGCGACGAAAGCTCGCACGAACACCAAGATCGCAGCAGTGGTAGAAAAAGCAGAATATGAGGATGACGTTGACGCTTCGACCAAGATCCATGGAAATTCTTCGAAGAAGGGGCGCAAAGCAGCAGCGAAGTACAAAGGCGACGATGAGGACATAGCCGAAACGGATGAGGAGGTCACTTCTTCGGTTAAGCTGAGTGTCGCCAAGCCTAGAGGGCGTCCGAAGGCCGTAGCTGCAGCTGCAGCAGCATCCAATACAGACGAATCAAAGAAGATACAGGAGTCCATCCTGAAGCGCACCTCGCCGGTGGCCAAACGAGGGCGCCGCCCCGCGATCAAGTCAACAACGAACGAAGACTCGGAAATTGCGGAGACACAGCCTGAAGATTTCATGGACATTGACACAGAAGTTGATGCCGAATTCGAGGACTTGCCGGCACCACGACAGCCTGTCCACCGTTCCAATAGAACCACGGAGAGCTCGGGCGTGGAAGCAAATGAGGTGGTGTTGAGGCGGCGGCTGGGCGAGACGACAAGAAAATACGACAATTTAGAGGCAAAATATCGTGATCTTCGGGACATTGGGGTCAAAGCAGCCGAACGAAACTTCGATATTCTTAAGAAGGAGAGCGAGGAGCGAGCGAAAAGTGAGTACTGAAGCGGAGGACCGCGAAAGGACAGAGTGCTAACTATTTCCAAGCTGCGAATGAACTCATAAGTCACCTCAAGGCCGATCTTGCCGTGCAACGGGACTTGGCAAAGGCAGGACAACAGCACCAGAAGCATCTCCAGGAAATGGAGGCGAAAGTGACAGCATTGACCACGTCGTTGGCCGAGGCGAAACAAGAAGTGAAGACGCTATCGACGAGATTGGCCGCGAGCAGGTCCGCTGAAGCTGCAGCAAGTGCCAAGGTGGTTCCTGGTAGTGCTGTTAAGAGTGGAAGCGCCGCTGCTGCTCGAGCTATCGCAAGTTCAGATGCGGTGCAAACGGGGCAACTGAGGGAGGACCTTTATGGCGATTTGACCGGCCTTATTGTCAGGTTGACGAAGCGCGACCCTGCCGGTCAGGTCTTTGACTGTATACAGACGGGAAGAAACGGAAGTAAGTTTCCTCCGTGGCAACAGTGCATCGCATCGTCTTCTGTTCTAACTGCGTTTCCAGCACTTCACTTCAAGCTTGAAGTCGAGAGCGAGAGTTCAGGCGAGCATTACGAAGAAGCACACTTCACGTACAAGCCACAGTTGGACTCAAACCGGGACCGAGACTTGATTGATATGCTCCCTGATTTCCTGGTCGAAGAGATCACATTCCCTCGACCACATGCCGCGAAGTTCTATGCGCGGGTGATCAAGTCTTTGACAGAGCGCATTGATTAATCATGTCGGTATGGATGGTGTTCTTGTCGAGAGTAAAGGCTTTGCGTGGCGGCAAGAAGCGTTTGGAATTGGACGATACGATACCCCACTAAGACCCTGTTTCTTTACACTGCTTGGATGTAAAAGGCCTGGTCAAGGCCTCGACTTGAGTTGTCAGCTGGACACGGATTATATCTGACATTAGAGACGACGGTTTCCGAATCAAGGCGCAGAGAACCAGCCGCCAAACCAGGCGCACTGCGAGTATAGTTTCATCGCGGCCAGAAGCATGCATGCGAAGCAAACAGCGATGTGGATCGTCACATTGGCTATTGATGTTGTTCAGAGAGGTTCCCAAGTACCCACCTATGAAGCCTGAGCTGAACTAGTCTTGACAGTGAGAGAGAGCCTTAGTAAAAGATGATTGTTGGAGCCTCATTTGCGTGGTTAACAGTAGGCACCTTGATGTCTGGGAAGCCCGTTCAGGGGATGTGATTCCGGATTACACCATATCATCGAAACTGCATAGAAAGGGGGGGCAGGGATGGGGGATTGGCCAGCTGGATTAAGGCTCAGGTTGGCAGTGGCTAACGTTGTATCCAGGATCAGGCCTTCAAGCCCCGGGTAGGTGCAAGTAGCCGCTCCCGCTACATAGTGGGGTCACTGAGTGTCAAGGTGGGAACCCCTGAACTTGTACCTTTGGACCCCCTGCACCTCCAAAAAATGGGACGTTGCGGGTTGTCGACGTGTCGCGAAGAGACCAATATTTTCCGCGTCGATGCAACAATCGGGACAGGTCGAACCTGACTGTTCGTGGGTATCACACTGAACGGAACGGCTGTGCTGCCCATCTCCCATGGGTTTGAATTAAATAAATAAAAAACCTCCAAGAAGAAATTCAATAACTCAGCGCCGCGCATCATCAACAAGGTCCGGGGAGCAATGCGTCACGAAGCCAGATGAATGCGCCTCCACTCCCTTGCGTAGAAGAACCCCCCTGGTCCCCTTTTCACTTCACTCTCTAATCCCGGTCATCTCGCGCGACGACTTGAGCGCAGAACCGGTCGAACGAGCTATATAACCCGACCTGTCCTGGCGAGTCTCTTCCTGGGCCATTGCCAGCTCAGCTACTCCCACGCCTCCCAAGGAGCTCAAGCGAAGCGACAACGCGACACCAAATACTCGACGAGAGGCAAGCGCATTGCGGCCACACCAAGAGTTCCTACTCTTGGCTGCTCTGTCCGCCATGGCTGTCTCTTCGCGCGCCGGCTTTCTGGCCGTTGCAGTCGTCTTCCATCTTGTCTACATTTACTCCATTTTCGATATCTACTTTGTCAGTCCAATCGTTTCGGGCATGAAGCTTGTCCAGATCGACCGGCCCGACCATGTCAAGGCTCCTGCTGATCGCTTGGTTTTATTCGTTGGTATGCGCCCATTCTACTCCCCACGTACCCGGGGCCAACATGCGAGCAAGCTTCTAACGCTCTAACTTAGGAGACGGCCTGCGAGCCGACAAGGCCTTCCAGTTTTTCCCAGAGCCCTATCCCGAATCCGAGGGCGACCTGGCCCCGCGGCCTCTGGCCCCTTTCCTGCGATCCCGCGTCTTGGAGCACGGCACCTTCGGGGTGTCGCATACGCGCGTGCCCACCGAGTCTCGCCCCGGCCATGTTGCCCTCATCGCTGGTCTATACGAGGACGTCTCGGCAGTTGCGACTGGCTGGAAGCTCAACCCGGTCAACTTCGACAGCGTCTTCAACCGGAGCCGCCACACTTGGAGTTGGGGTTCTCCCGACATCCTTCCCATGTTCCAGGAAGGCGCCGTCCCCGGTCGTGTCGATTCCTACACCTACGGCCACGAGTTTGAGGACTTCAGTCAGGATGCTCTGCAGTTGGATTATTGGGTCTTCGATCACGTCAAGGAGCTTTTTACCGAAGCGGCCAAGAATGAAACCCTGGATGCTGCCCTCCGTCAAGACAAGGTGGTCTTCTTTCTACATCTTCTTGGGCTAGACACCAACGGACACTCGTATCGTCCCTACTCGAAGGAGTATCTCAACAATATTAAGGTCGTGGATCAAGGCGTCAAGGAAATCACGGCGCTCATCGAGAAGTTCTACGCTGATGATCGGACTGCCTTCGTCTTCACGGCGGACCACGGCATGAGTGACTGGGGAAGTCATGGCGATGGCCATCCAAACAACACTCGTACACCCTTGATCACCTGGGGCTCTGGCATCGCTCCGCCGGTGCTCGCATCCGATTCTGTCGCTCCGGGGCACGACGAGTACTCTTCCGACTGGAATCTTGACGGTGTAAAACGCCACGACGTGGCGCAAGCCGACATTGCGGCCCTGATGGCATATTTGATTGGCGTGGAATTCCCTGCCAACTCAGTCGGCGAGCTTCCCCTATCGTATGTCTCGTCGAGCATCGACGAGAAAGCGCAAGCGGCCTTGGTAAATGCCCGCGAAATTCTTGAAATGTACCGGGTCAAGGAAGAACGAAAGAGGGCCACGGAACTGCGCTATCGACCGTTCCGACCACTGAGCGACACGGATCTCACCCCCAGCCGTCGCGTGGAGGATATTCAACGCCTCATTGACGCTGGAAATTACGAAGAGGCCATTGAAGAGTCAGCTGCTCTCGTGAAGATTGCCTTGGAAGGTCTGAGATATCTCCAAACTTATGACTGGCTCTTCCTCCGCACACTGATTACCATTGGCTATCTTGGGTGGATGGCGTTCGCACTCACTGTCGTCGTTGGCTTGCATGTGTTGCGAGGCAGCCACCCCCCTTCTCATACGACCACGGGTACAACAGTGTTCACATCCATTCTCGCAGCGCTGTACGCGTCTTTTATCGTTTCCAAGTCACCGGTCACCTACTACGCGTACGGATTTTTCCCCGTTGTGTTTTGGGAGGAGGTTTGGGCTCGACGCGGTTCACTTGCTCAAGGGCGCCATGTGCTTTTCGGGCATATCAAGACTGGAGGTGGCGTGGCTTCATTCTTGTTGAACGTTGTGGTTTACATTGGCGTGATTGTCTCTCTGGTAAGCCATTTTCTCATAGTTTCGACCGTTGTGGTGTCATTAACACGGCCCAGGCTCTAGGATACATACATCGCGAGGTGTTGACCGTCATTTATGTCTTTGCGGCCTTCTGGCCTATGACTTATGGCTTGAGGTTTCTCCACACGAACACGTTGCTATCTGTGATCTGGTTTGTCTCGTGCCTCGTCATGAGTGTGTTCACGCTGCTTCCGGCTATGAAATCAGAGGATATCCCTCTTATGTATGTCTAAACCGGCCGTCCCCGTGAGTCAATTCATAGACTTACCCACTACAGTGTTGCCGGCGGAAGCGTCATGGCGGTCATTGGTCTGGCCTATCTTGTCTGGGAAGAAAGGCTCCTGGCAAGACCAGCGCTGCCGACGGCGAGGGCCTTGACTGGTATCCAGGTAGATAGATGCATGCTCATTCCGGGAACCTTCCTACACAGCTAACACGGGTAACAATAGGTCGGCCTCATCCTGCTCGCCATCGTAGTTACTCGATCCAGCACCTTGTCCCTCCAGGCGAAACTAGGGCTGCCTCGGGGCAATCAGGTGGTTGGGTGGATCGTTCTGGGTAAGCGCACATGGTAACTAGACGTTGGATGGTGCTAACCGTTTTGTAGTTATTTCGCTGCTCATGCCCTTAGCCCATCGCCTCCAGCCCAACAATCACTACATGCACCGCCTGATGACTATGTTCTTGACCTGCGCTCCGACGTTTGTAATTCTAACCATTTCCTACGAAGGTCTTTTTTACGTAGCTTTCAGCATTCTGTTGGTTGCATGGGTTGGCCTTGAACATCGCGTATTCGTGTTGAACAGGAGCTCTCCAGAGGAGCAACGCCTTCAACACAATGGCACCTCCAACATCGGGCCGGATAAGTCACCGTGGTCTCCCAGAGCCCTGACGCTCGCCGATGCGCGAGTTTCATTGTTCTTTTTCGTCTTGCTACAATCGGCCTTCTTCAGCACAGGCAACGTGGCCTCGGTGTCATCCTTCAGTTTGGACAGCGTGTACCGGCTGATCCCCATCTTCGACCCCTTTTCTCAGGGGGCGCTACTTATACTCAAGCTCATGATTCCCTTCGCCCTCATATCGGCCAATCTCGGGATCCTCAACGTCAGACTGGGCGTGGCGCCGTCGGCTCTCTTCATGGTTGTAATGGCCATTAGCGATGTTCTCACCCTCTATTTTTTTTGGGTGGTGAAGGACGAGGGCTCGTGGTTGGAAATCGGCTCCACCATCAGCCATTTTGTGATTGCGAGTTTGCTCTGCGTCTTTGTGGCCGCCCTCGAGGGAGTGAGCGCGCTGTTCATCGGCGGCATCGAGGTCGAGGGTCCGCGAGGTGAAGGCGGGCAGAATGGGACAGTGGCATCTGGCACCAAAGCGGACACAAAGGCCAATGGCAAGACACCCTCGGTTATTGCTACATCATAGCGAACCGCGATCCGGGCTTGACGAAGCCTGGGCAGTGTATATATGATAGTGTTTGGCTGTAATATGAAGGCCATGTAAACCGGCAGACATCAATCTTCCACCACTGGGCACAGCAGGACACGGAAGTTGAAAGGCACATCGGCATTGGCATGGTCCCGTGCTTAGCCCTCATGTCGGTGTTGGCGGCTTCCTCCTACGCGTCGTCATGAAGTGACAATATGCCCCGAGTGTTACCCTCGCCAACTCCTATACGTAGTCCAGGTCGCCAACCGAGCCTTGTCTTCGGGTACTGTCTGTCTCCAAGGATGTTTTGTGCCTTGGCATTGTGCTGCGGGATAGCAGTTTCATCGCCGCAAAGCTTAGAAGACCCCAGGTGGTGGCAGGGATCGGTGTGACAGCTCATGAACGGCTAAGGGGTCGCTGGGCCGTTTCGTTTTCTCCGTTCGTGGGAGTACAAGAGTCGAAAGAGTAGGTGGCAAATTTGAAGCGAAAACAATTGGGAAAAGAGGGGGAGAGCAGGTTGTCATATGTTCTGTTCCGTGCAGCTGCCGGGCACAGGCTTCACGGTCGGATGGATGAACAGCGCACCTTGGCTGGATGGTGAGGGAAGCAGAGGCAACGTATATGTCATGGGGCGTATAATTTACAGTACTTGCCTAGCTATCTAGGTACGGTGTGCATGGGAATGACCTAGAGACTGCACTCCTGCTGGTGGACAAAGGCGAAGCAAGACCAGGTAAGGCAAGGCTCTCGGTGACGTGCCACCGTGACGGTGCTTCCCGGGATATGTTTACTTTTCCGGTGTTCCTCCCAGACTTGCCCAATTCCATCAGTTTCATTCATCCCAAAAACAAGTGCCTGGTATGCCAACATCAGCAAAAGCCGCCCCCGGACCCCTTGCGCCATGGCTGTCACCACCGACCGGCCTGGTCAAACATCCGAATTGTGCGACAGACATGCCGCGGCATTTGATACCCCATCTCATCCCGAGAAGCCATTTGTCACTTCCGATGAGTCGAAGTTCCAGCTGACGTGCCACCCACAGTCAGGTAGTCAGCTACCTTGGTGTTGTTCTCCCGCGGATTCCGCGCGCCCATAGGTTTCGGACGAGCAGCAACTCGACTTTTGACCCGCTCCAGACTGTTGCAACAAGTTCCTTGCTTCGTCTTTCTCCCTCCAGTGTTGTCAATTTGTCGGCAGGGGAGGCGGGCTGACTACGCACTGCGATCAAGTCGTTGCATGTGCATGGATAGCAGATGAGGACGTAGGACAGACGCGCATCGTACCATGTCTGGGCAAGATAATGGATCACGTGCTTTACTCGGCATCATGCCAGGATTCCGGGAAGACTTCAATTTCCATCGAGGGACGGCGTGGTCCTTGCCTAAAAAGGAAACACATGCGTGGACCAAGCTGTTTCGGAGCAGCTTCCCGACCCCTACCTGCCTAGGTATCTTCACACCTCGACCACGACCAAGACCACGACAGCCACAGCGACGTTGACAGTAACCTCTACACTACTCCTCCTCGTCCCGCTCTGCACCCTGCGAGGTCTGTCGCGGCGCTTGCGCCTATTCGTACGCCTGCGCCCCCATCCGCATCTGCACCCGCATCCGCACCCACACCCCGTCCATTCATACATGATTACCCTGGATCTGGGGACGGTGCCCGGCATCGATCAAGTAAAGTAAGGGCAAAGGGTACTGTTGGAGGGGGATGAGCGAAAGAGGCTGTTTTTGGATTCGTTCTTCAACCCCCGACACGGATGCTTGCTTGGCTTGGCGGGCCATAGGGGAGTGATCTTGATGACTGGCTCATGCAGTCGCCAACACTGCCTCCCATCCAGACACCTTCTCGCGCACCAGTCATCACGACCATTAACCTAACAAGTCTTTCGTCCACATATTCGCCGGGAGCCAAGACTAAGAGAGTGCCATTGTGTGTCTCACATGCTTGCCAAGCCGATGTTTTCCAACGTCCTTTTGCCCACGTCGTCCGGGTCGTCATACTCACCCACGTGACCATTAACTCGGCGTTAACAGGCAAGGGAAACCGGTGAGCTAGCTAGCTAGCTAAGAAAGCGGCACGGCAGAGCCTGGCATTGGTCACGCGGACAGGTCATGACGGGAATGGTGACGGGGCGATCTCTCGGGCGCCGTTTCTGATAGCTTGTACCTGCTAAGCCAGCCAGCCCTCCCCTTGCCCGGGTGCTTAGTGTCCCTATTGGGTAGTGAAGTGTCTAGGAGCAGTGCCTGCGGCGGCAGTGGGCGACGCACAGCGTTCAACCTGGTAACAGACGACAGGAAACAGACGCCAAGACCTTGATGCCATAAAGTTAAAGGCGGTTGCCTTTTCGTGCTACCTTTGGCAGTGGCAGCCTCGGCCAGTGATTTACTAAGAGGCAACACGGTAGCAGCAGCAGTCATCGGCACATATCTATGGGAATCTCACGGGGCACGACCTGATGTTTGGTTCCCCTTTCCCATTGCGGTCCAACTTCAACCCATCAGTCGACAGCTGTGTTCCAAGTCTATGCCTCGAGACAGACTTGGAAGGGGAAGGGGGCAAAGGTCCTTCCATCTTCCAACATCGCTCTGACCCGGACTTTCTTCCTGCGGCAGGAGGCCAGTTGTCTCATGAGGCACAGCTTGGTTGGCTACAATCCAGTGGGCAAACGTCCCAAAGCTGGAAGCAGACGACGGAGTCAAGTTTTCAGGACTGCTTTTATTGAGAAAAAGAGAAGCAGGCCGGGGGAAAGCCGCCTCGAACTTGAGTGTCCCAAGAGAGGCCTTCTCTCTGGTCCAAGATTGGAAACTGAACGCAACAACGCTGCCAACAAGGTCAAAAGCAACGTCGTTCTTCTCCGACTCGCAGACGGCGACCTTGACATAGACTCCGCCTTCACCCTTGACGTCGGCGCCGAAGTCAGCGTCGCCCTCAGTCTGCAGGTCCTAGCGCCCGACGTCAAACCCGAATCCTGAGAGAAAAGAGCGAATACAAGGCACTCCCCGGCCTGCTACACTTCGGCGTTAGTGCTCCTCTTCCGCAGCGGTGCATCTGCCTACGTTGGCCGAGTTGTGAGAGTCGATCCAAGTTGTGGTTCCACTGGTTGTGGTCCAATAGCCGATGATCCACTTTTGTCGATCCTGTACAACCTTCGCAGCTTTATCATCAGGGGAAACACGACTCTCGCACACCTCACCCCCCCATCCACACGCACCCGCACCCGCACCCGCATGCACGCCGCCTATACATCACACATCAGCACCACCAAGGGAAGGTCCCCCCAGCGGTACCACTCCCCCTACCCAGCCGGAGGGGCTCAGCAGAAGAATCACCACCACCCTCCGTCAGCGCCGCCGCCAGTGACCCAACAAGGCATTGCGCCTGGGCCGCCCCTGGAGAGAGGAGCACTCTGCCGTTACCACCGCCACGCTTGTTCCCTCTCGGTGGCCCTCCTCCTATTCCTACCACTCGACTAGAGAAATTCATCAACGACTCTCTTTACTACCACTCCTGCAACTCCATCGCAGCTCCCGCCTCACGGTCGCCCATGGATGTCGACATGCTGTCTACGGACCCGTCGGCCCAGCAGCCGCAACCGCCGCAAAAGTCCGAATCTCCATCCCAGTCTGCTGGGGGGAGTTCCAATGCCGCCAATACGAGCCCAAATGCCCAAAGTGGCAGCAATGTAGCAGCAGCTGCCGCCGCCGCCGCCGCCGCCGCCGCAAACCACATGAGTTTTCGCAGGTTCGTCCCTCACCACCAACCTCCGGAGCTGGCGCTTCTTCGCGATGAACGCTGCCTTTGCCAGATTCATATGCCATGGGGGTGCTGACATATCTCCAAAAAAATGAAGGCAACGAGCTTCCAGAGCCTGTGAGGTACGTAGTCTCCCACCTTTATCCTGGACGCGCGCCCGCCATTCCGAGGCCCCTCTGCCCACTTCGTGCCGAGGCATCTTTACCCGCGCAACGCCTTGCGCCGCGCTGCGCTGGGAGATCGCATCATCCACCACAGCATTCCGACCTTCCTCGACGTAAACATACGCTGATCATTGGTCTTTCAATATACAGACATGCCATGCCCGCAAGGTACGAATACAGGGTTTTTACACTATGCAATGTGCCCCCCTGGCTTCCATTACTACCCCCCTCTTTTCTCCAACCGAGTCTTCTCTCCGAGTCTGCTTGCTGAGCCTCGTCCACTGACACCACCTAGGTGCGATGCGATGCCGCGAGTTTAGGGGTGCCCTGCACGAATTGCGTCGCCTTCCAAATCGAATGCCGCATCCCGACCCCCAAGCGCAAAAAGACGACAAACGCCGGAACGAACAAGGACTCGGATAGGTCTGCATCAGCTTCGCCTTTCCCACACACCCCCAACACTGGGCTAACTGAGGTGCGCTCCAGCGAGAAGGGAGATACCGCCGACGATCGTTCACCGAAAGCTCCAAGTATCTCTGCCCCTGGTCCTGGTACATTTCCGCCTCGAACTCCCGCTGTCTATCACACCACAGATGGTACGCCGTCATCCAACTACACCGAGTCGCAAGCCCGAAAGGAGGAGGTTGACAGTGGCACATATCTCAACCTCGTGATGAAACCAAAGTTTACGAGAGCGCCCATTACAGACGCCGGTAGAGTCGCCTACCTCGGAGAGTCGTCCAACCTGACTTTGCTCGTTCACGATCGGCAAGGCTCGTCAGACGTCGTTCATTATCCTTTACCCGAAAACGTCAGGGGATCTAGAGCTCGCCTGACCGAACTGGATAACGTCGAAATCGACATCCTCCACCAGCGCGGTGCCTTTCTTCTTCCACCAAGATCACTATGCGACGAGCTCATCGATTCTTACTTCAAATGGATACACCCGATCGTTCCGGTCATCAACCGCACCCGTTTCATGCGACAGTATCGCGATCCCAAAAACCCACCCTCCCTTCTCCTGCTTCAGGCTGTGCTGCTGGCCGGCTCCCGAGTCTGTACAAACCCGCAGTTGATGGATGCCAACGGTTCGACAACCCCTGCGGCTCTGACCTTCTACAAGAGAGCCAAAGCGTTGTACGATGCCAACTATGAAGACGATCGAGTGACCATCGTGCAGTCGCTATTGCTGATGGGCTGGTATTGGGAAGGGCCGGAAGATGTGACAAAGAACGTGTTCTACTGGAGCCGAGTCGCCACCATCGTCGCTCAGGGTTCTGGCATGCATAGAAGCGTCGAGCAGTCGCAGCTCAGTCGCTCTGACAAGAGGCTCTGGAAGAGGATCTGGTGGACCCTCTTCACGCGGGATAGGTCCGTCGCCGTCGCCCTCGGCCGGCCCGTTCACATCAACCTGGACGACTCCGACGTCGAGATGCTCACGGAAGAGGATTTCATCGAGGACGACGGCGACCGCAATAGCGAGTACCCCCCAGATCCGATACACGTTCAGTTTTTCATGCAATATGTCAAACTATGCGAGATCATGGGCTTGGTGCTATCACAGCAGTACTCGGTGGCGTCGAAAGGTCGGCAACGCAACGCGATCGATTTGACGCACAGCGACATGGCTCTCGCAGACTGGCTCCAGAATTGCCCCAAGATCGTGTACTGGGAGGTTGCTCGACACCACTTCTGGTCTGCTTTGCTCCACTCCAACTACTATACAACCTTGTGTCTGTTACACAGGGCACACATGCCGCCCAACGGCGGAAGCCGGTTCCCTGATGATTCTCCGTATCCATCGCGGAACATCGCATTCCAGGCAGCAGCCATGATCACGTCCATCATCGAAAATCTAGCGGCCCACGGCGAGCTGCGATTCTGCCCGGCATTTGTTGTGTACAGCTTGTTCTCTGCCCTTATCATGCACGTGTATCAAATGCGGTCGCCTGTACCATCGATTCAACAGGTGACTCAGGACAGACTACGAACATGTATGCAGGCCCTCAAGGAAGTCTCCCGGGTATGGCTGGTGGGGAAGATGGTGTATACCTTGTTTGAGTCCATCATAGGGAACAAGGTTCTCGAGGAGCGTTTACAGAAGGCCGCAGGCAAGCGACACAGGAAGGCGCAGCAGGCCATGGCGCAGTTGGAACAGCACTCACGTCCTCAGGATGTGGCCAAGCGGAAGTACGATGACATGGCGATCGACTTCAGCGTCAACACCCCGACACCCCAGGAGTCGTATGAGCGATCTCGTCCCCAAACACCTAGCCACATGAAGGGCGAAGGTAACCCTCAAACCATGCCCCCGCCGGTAACATCTCCTAATCCCAGGCAACACGACACATTCATGGGCGGGACATCTTCGCGGCCGCAGACCAGACCTGCGACACCGTTCAACCCGTCCTTCTCCGTACCAGCTACGCCACCAGATTTGTACCTGGTAACGCGTAACTCGCCAAATATTTCCCAGTCTCTGTGGGAGAATTTCCAGCCCGATCAGTTGTTTCCCGACAGTGCCAGCATGCCGGCCTTCCCCCACATGTCGCCCCCGCCCGCAAGCCAGCAAGGCTTGGATGCAGGTCTCATGGCGCACCTGCAAAACCCCAATATGCAGAGTGGACTGCCGGCCCAAAACACCCAATTTCAGCAAAGGGGGACCGGCAAGCCAGTCTTGGGTGGAAGCCCTCCCCAGGGCCACAATGTTCTCCAGCCAAACATGCAAGGCTTCCAGCCGCAGTCGCAGCAACACCTACACCAGCAGCAGCAGCAGCAACAGCAACAGCAACAGCCGCAGTCGCAGGGACAAGAGCAGAACTCCAACAGCAACAACAATAACAACAACAGCCTCAATAACAACCTGTGGACGGCCAACTTTGATGGATTGATGCCCGATGGACAAAGCCCGAGCGATAGCTGGAGTACAGGATCTGCCCAGGGGCAACCTGTTCCAAACACTTTGAATGTTGAAGACTGGTGAGTGAACCTGAAGCTTTGGAAATACACGCACACACCAGACTGATGACTTGCTACAGGTTCCAGTTTTTCGGCATCAACAACGGCGACTTGGCAAACATGAACCTTGACCTGGGACTTGGGCCTCAGTGAAGATAGGATACAAGTTCTGTGTGCATATTCTACGCTTTGTTTCCATGACATCTGTAACCAAGCCTCGCCCAGGGCGTGTCTATAGCTACGATGAAAGTAAGAAATGTGCTAATGAACAATGTCCGAGAAGCGCAGCGAGATGCCTCCTCCCCCCAATGCGCTTCGCTGGCAAGCACGGCACCTGCTTATTCAGGTTATGAGCCACGTGTAGCCCAAAGTTCAACCGCAGGCAGCGCCAGCGCCATGCGGGCAAGAACAAGGGCAAGGCACACTCACTAACCCACAACAGTCACACACGGAAGATGTGAAGGATGCACAAATCAAGATCCAGCACAGGCCCCCCCGTTTGATTCACGGAATCGCGTGATGTCATGTTTTACCTATGACTGGTTACAGCAACCATCTGCCTCTCGTATCTTTTGATTCATAAATACGCATTGGTCAACGAGCCGGATAGTAGCCAAGATTGGTTATGATCGAAGAAACAGGTCATCTTCCTCTAGAAAATGCCTCGCCACTCCTTAAAGCCTCTATACCCATTGCTTCATCGCCCAGCTTCGGTCCAGGCTCGAAACATCTCTTCTCTTTAATAACAAAAAATAAAAAATAAAGTAAAAAGAAAGAAAAAAACACCGAATGTTCCCATGTCTAATGGTAAAAATGGTAAATCAAGATTGGAGGTGGTATATGTCAAGGGCAGGTTGGGCAACCATCCTGGATGGAAGCCATGGCAGACTGACAAGCAAACCCACCCTTACTCCTACCCCCTTCTATGCCCGCTGACGCCTTTTCCATGCTCCATCCGGTGGCACCAGTTCGATTGCTCCCCTGCCTTGCCATTCCCTCGTGCCTTGTGCAAGTGCTTATCTCTCCCGCTTTCTCTCCCGCTCTCTCTCTCTCGCTTCGCTGCAGAAGGTAGTGAGCGTGTCCTTGTTGAACCCTCGGAGATGTAGTATGCGTGCATCTCGGGAGTAACGGTGATGGACAGTACTGCCGCCATCTCGAGCCTAATCAGACTTCTTGCCCTTGGCAGTCGCTGCGGTGTGGCCCAAAGTCCGGCCTCTAACCGATCCGTCCCCGTCACTTCTGCCGGTGGAGCCGACATCACTCATCGGGGCAGCCTCAAGGAAGCCCGAGCTAGTCAACCCGCCGCCGACCGGCAAGGACAACCTTCCGTCGTCGCTGTTGGTGTCCGTCAACTCGATGAGATCGAGATCGTCCGGGTGACGGCTCCGAGTCCCCAGAGTCGGTGTACCAGGGGCTTTGGCGAAGGCGCCGCGCAACCACGTTTCTACCGTCGCCGCGGCACGATCGAGACCCGAACTTTGCCGGGATGTCGCCAAAAGATCCTGTCCCTCGTCGAAAGGGCTTTCCACAATTCCGCCGCTGGACCCTGGCCTAAAGCCAAAATTGGCAGTTTCGGATCCCATGACGGAAATAGACGGCAGCGATTCGTCGATGGCGATTCCAGGAAGATGTTTCTTCGCCCACGAGTTCAAGTAATCCCTTTCTGGGCCAGGCGCACGCACGCTTCGCCCCAGGGAACCAACGCCGCCAGGTCTCCTCATCCATGCCGGCCGCGTGTCCCCCGCATCGCTGTTCATCCTGCTCCTTGATGACGCGGGTGTAGACCGCCCTGGAGTGCTGGGTAGGTTCGGCCTGCTGCTGAGGTTGCTTTGACGTCGAGAAGATGACCTGCCCACTTGTTCGGGGCTTTCCGTGAACCCAGCTACTATCGCTGCAGTATCAAGAGAGTGTCTCGGTGTCGACAAGGTCGAGGTACTCCGGAGGCTCTTCTTCCGTCGTGGTGGGAAGTACCCTGTTGTTTTCTTCGATACACGGGCAATCTCCACTGGTTTTGCGACCGAGTCGAGAGTAACCCAACGCACATGGGTCCATGGCTGCTCTTCCTGCTCCTCGCTTTTGGGTAGCTCAGACGTTGAGTCGTTTGTGGTCGGCAAGCTGAAGAAATCGACTTGCTGTGATTGAGCTGAAGTAAGTCCACCCCGCCCATGAGCACTTCGGGGCTCCGGTGTTGGGGCAAGCAAATCAACAGCTTGCCCCTCATTCGAGGGTGGCTCGCATGGGCGTCCTTTAATTTCACAGGCGTCTACCGGTATGGCTAGCCATTTTCGCACCTGTATGTCCCTGGACCACAGGCCGTTGGCCTTCCTGAATGCGTCTTCGCGGCACCTGTACTTGAGCACTATGCCGGCATAGGTGTCAGTAGGTTGTACATGGTGGATATAGACCAGTTGGTCTTGGACTTCCTCCTCTTGCGGCGTGTCCCTGATAACCTCATCCGAATTCCTCCTCTTGTACTTGCCCGCCACATCAAGTCCCCCATTAACGCCCTCGTGACTTTCCAAGACGCTCGCCGTCCGGGCTGCTTTAAGGGCGGCGTTTCGTTCCGCAAGAGAACCTGCCGCTATATCCTGGTGACCAGGCCGAGAACTAGACGGCGGCGCAGGGCCCCAGTCCTTGGGCGTCTTCCGTGGCGGGGTGGAATAGTCTCGCTTAAGGGGATTAAAGCCAGTCCGTCTTCCCTCCCGGTGATCTGACTCGTAGCCCGCTTCGTGGACACTTCCACCGGACAAGATGGAAGAGGCCAGCCCTTGAATCGAGGCCCAGCCCTGAGACCACGTCGTGTCGAGAAAACTGGCTGTGTTCGGTGTAGTATTATTTCGGCGGTTGCTGGCAGAGGTAGTCCGAGCAGCGGGCTTGGTGGATGTGTCCCTGGACAACTGGCTGGAGGGCATGGGGCTGGGCGCGCGGTTAGACGGGGTACGTAGAGCAGAGAAGGAGGCAGAGAGGCTCTCCATAGGCCCTCCAGTCGAGGATGAATCGTCGACGGTGCTGATGAGACGCCGGTTGCGCGGACGGGCTTCGGCATCATGGTGTGCTGGCAAAAGGGCCGACGAAGACATGTGAGATGCCGACCCGACCGGGTTTAGGGAGTTTGCCATGATGGAGCAAGGCCGCCCACCTCGTCGGTTAGGTGGCAGGCAGTTGAAAGAGAGGGCATCAGCGCGCGGCTTCGGTCATGGACGATGGTCGATCGCAAGGGGGGAAGGCGAATCGGGACGCGGCGTCGAGGGTGGCTCCGGATAAGAGAAAACTACGGGAAAAGGCCTTTGATGGTAGGAATTGTCGAAGAAGACACGGGTTCGCCTTTGAAACTATTCGAAGGATTGGTATGTAAGGGTGGCAGGGAATTACGACCGATGGGCAAGTGAGGAATGAATGAATGAGGTGAGTGTGGTAAGGTAGAAGGATGGCTCAAGCCGAATGACAACGAGTGATCGAGACCGTCCGTGGTTCGTGGTACCTCTTCTTTAGCGCATGTTGCAGCACCAGCGGAAGCGGTAGTGGCAGCGGGAGGAGGATGTGGATTGGTCTGACCTGGAGTCCTAGACTGGGATAAACTGTCCTCCTCCACTGATGGATGAGGCGGGCGGGCTTGAAGGGGCCAAAGGGATGGGGACCCTTGATTACGACGTAATCAGCACTGTCGAGATGCCCCTGCTGTCCCACTGTGATTGAATACTTGGGTACTTGATCATTAGCGATTCTTGAAGTGGAGACAGAACAGGTGGCTTTCCCGCTGCCCCAATTCGGTTGAGGCCTGAACTGTTTTATGACCCGAATTAGCAGCCCTCTCACTCCGGCGCCCTCCGCGCATTCGAGTGCAACAAGGTGGGGGAGTCTCCCTTTCTTTTGAACCGGCTCTAAACCAGCGCTTCGACATTGTCTGCTGGCGGGCTTATGCATGGGCGGCCCCACTCGGGCTCCTGGTTAGCTGCAAGTGCGAGGTCGCGGTACAGAAGTACACAATCAATCCAGAGCTTGAGGCGACAAGGCTGCATGTGTTTGACTTTGATTTGCACCGCTACGCTTCAGACCACGACGACAATGCCACGTGCCGTAACCACCTCGTTCCCCAGTCGCATATAGTCAGTCGGATTGTACTCGGGATCAATCAGAGATACCACGGCTGCTTGTGTTGAGTAACTAGATATTGTTTTGACTTCGGTACGCGATGCCCATCTGCATCGAGTGCCGGCACCCGGTCAAGACGCTATGGACCAAGTACTCAAATGCCGATGACAAGTCCAGCGGGCACAACATCCGCTTGACCGTCTGCAGAAATTGCGGTCACTTTTGCGACAAGTATGTCGAGCACGATTTCGTCGTGCTCTTCATTGACCTGGTTCTGATCAAACCCCAGGTCTACCGCCACTTGCTTCATAACACACTCATGAAGGACGATGACCAGTTTGATGTAAGTCAGGGTTGGAGCACTGACTATTCGATACATTTTACAGTTGCTGACATTGACCACGGCAGTCATCCATTGTGCGGCTCGGCGTTCTGCTACTGTTGTTCGACGTGTACTTGACATGGGCTCGCATCGAGAAGCAGACGGTCCCCAAGTCCTCCCAATACGAGGGCGCCAATTTGGGCAGTTTAACTCAACAGTCCATCGTGTCGCAATACCTCTTCTTCTGTATGTTGGATGGCAAAAGCAACTTCTTTCCCCCAAAACAAAGAACCATAACAGTTCCTGGGCCTCCTCAAGCACAGGCTAACATCGCGCCAGTGATTCTCTGTGCTCTGTCGACCCTCGCCTTCCACATGAGCATCCGGTTCATGACGTCGTCCCCTTTTTCCCCTCTGGGCATGTTCAACGTCCTGCCTCGGTACTCGCGTCCCAACTCCGTCTCGACCGCACTACTCGTCTCGTCCTCGACCAAACTTTTCCCGATTCTTATGGTTATATGGCAATATGATGTCCCGGCTGCGGCGCGCTCGCTAGGATGGGCTGTGGTAGCAAACAACGTTGAGGCCCTCCGCATTTTGCTTGACTGCGGCTACGGCGTCGCTACTCTGCTCGCCACGACGGGAGCACTAGCGCGCTGGGCCGTGGGACGCAGTGTTCTGTGGGCTGCCGGGATGGACGGTATCGATTCCATCGGCGAGACCAGCATTGCTGCGGATGGTAAGGCCCTCTGGGCTTTATTGATGTACGTCAGGGAATGGGCAAGCGACTTGGCCGCTGGGTAACAGGGGATTTAGACCATGGAGACCAAGCACAATTTCGCAAAAGGACGGAGCTCGGCATTGCGTAAATTTGATGTCGCATACATACTTGCTTCGTCCGCTCGAGTGCGCACCTGATCCAGTATCGCCCAGGCCGTGGGTCTGCCAGCGCCATCCATCGTCATCCGGTCTAGACAATGCGTGGCGACATTCCTCGACGGCCGGTAACACGCACTTCTATGGCAGAATCCCTAAAGTCCTTAACGCCGTTCATATGAAGAGTTGTAGTTGTGTAAAGTCGGTAATAATACATCGGCATCCCGTCGCGGTCCTTCGATCGCCATCACTTCGAGATATTCATCAGTGGTGCACAGCGCTTTCGCGGAGGTTGCTGCGTTTGGGTTCGATCAAAGGGTGGAGTTGGGCGAGAAACGTGATAGCCCACATGAGGTAGCAGCATGCGAGAGCCAGGAGGAGGGATGATCTCCAAATGCTGCCGCCGACGTTAGCAGTGCTACATAGCAAGAGATGCAAAGACCAGCTAGGGCAGGGTCCCACGCGGTTTGTCTCGTAGGGGATTAAACTTACATTTGCGTCTCGCCCTTGGGCGACAAGAACCATGCGCCGGCGCCCATCGCCACAACGACGACGAGTCCGATGAAGATGCTGTAGCTATTGGCCAACTCGTCAGCATTTCGCTCATTGACGAGGCGTATCCAAGGCAGACGGACCCTTGCGCCATTTTGGTATTCGATTCCGAGAGTTTATGCTCCGTTGGGGTTTTGCAGGTGTCTCGAGCTTCGCGATGGTGCTGTTGTGGTGCTTTGCTGTTTACTTCTGTCGTCTGTATGGAGGCTGAGAGCTGTGAGGTCAGACGTCGTCGACATGTCGGTGCAGCTGTCTCTACAGTGTCTAATACAGTGCGTTGAATCAATATGGAGAGCACCATTGCTGCTTAGTCATTTGCAATCTAGTCTGGCCGGCTTGCCGATAGTCGACAGATGCTAGTTCCTACGCTTATGCAAAAAGCTCCCTCCTGAGGACGATTAGAAACGACGGTGGGCTAGATTGGAGTCATTGGAAACAGAGGATATAGGAGGAACGAATGTGGTTAGAGACATGATAAAATTCTCCTGCCTTGCTCTGATCTCATCCAAGGCTCTTAAAGCTTTGAAAACTCCAGCTCCTTGGAAGCCTTCCTAAGAGTCGTTTTCAAATTTGAGACCAGCTTCCTTTCTCACGGCGCCGTAAATACCGGCCATGTCACCCGAAGGTCCCGCGTGTTCTTTCACAATCTGGAGGTGTTTGTCGGCGGTTTCGATATTTGGTAGGCGCGTGCCGGCAGCTTTGGCGATGGCCATGGCATGGGCAGCATCCTTGCGCGCAAGATCAACCGCGAATAGCGGTTCTTCTCTCTTATAGTAGTCACCTTCCAACATCCGTACCGAATACGCAGGGTACGGGCTTCCACCGAAGAGGGCGTCGACGAACTGCTTGAGGTAGCCAGTTCCCAGCCCGCTCTTCTCGGCAGTTACATATGTCTCTGCCAGCTGCTCGACCATGCCCAGGATTACGGTGTTTCCCAGCACCTTCAATGTCGAAGCCTTGTGATACGGCTCACCGGCCATGTTGATTTCGCGGGCTGCCATGGCATTGGCGTATGGCCGGATCTTCTCGATCGAAGTCTTGGGTCCTGCCAACACCAAAGTCGCATTACCAGCAGCCACCATGGCGGGAGCACCAAACACCGGGGCACAAACGAACTCCGCGCCCTTGTCCAGGACCGACCTCGCTGCGGCCTCGGAAGTAGCGGGGGCGATGGTAGAGCACTCCACGAATACTTTGCCATTGAGGTCATGCTGGACTGCGGTCGCGAAGACCTCCTCTACTGCCTGGTCATTGGCAATGCACGTGAAGATGATATCGGCCTTGGTAATGGCGGCTCCGAGCGAGACTGCGATCTCTGTCTTGCCAGCGGGCAAGCTCTGGCTCAGTTCTGTCGCTCGTTTGACGGTGCGATTGTAGATGAGAAGCGGTTGATCCAAGTTGGACTTCTCGACGAGGTTTTTACACATTTCCTGGACGAGATGAGCTTCAGTACCATGACTGTTCTAGGAATTGGGTGGAATTAGACGTGGGGGAAGGCTCACCCTCCCAATGTTGCCGAGACCGACCCAGAGGAGCCTGGCTGACATTGTGTGACACGTGGGCAGAGCAATAATCGGGGTCAGGATAAAAAGTCAAGAAGACGGGAGCGAGGGCAATTTCAGACCGCGGAATCGGAATCTGAAAAGGGGCTGAAAGGTTGGGAGGATGCAGCGGCATTGACATGCGTAATGTCTATCTTGGAAGTAGCCTGGGTAGGTTTCACAACTGATGCACCAGGAAGAGAAGCGGGGTCATCCATTGGCGGCCTATGCCTGACAAGTTACATCGGAGAGGCTTTAGATCTAATATGTCCCAGCATGGAGAGGGCGGCAATAGGAACGGCAATCGGGTTTATTCAGCTAGGTAGCTAAGTTCGTGCTCGATTTTATGAGACTCCCTTGCGCACTTCTTACAGAAAAGGTAAGGCCTATGCGCACCCGGCGTCCCTCATGCTATTAGTACCAAAGCCGTGTTGTCAGTTGCAGAAGGCAATGCAACCAATGCGCTGGCTGCGGCAGCCCCCGTCGCTGCAGTTGGTCCCTCCTGGAAACTACCCAAGTAAGGTCGCCCGATATCAAGGTTGAAGAGGAAGAGGATACCTACGTTGTCTGACCCGTTGGTTGTAAGTCCAGTCAGTGTTAGTTGCTCAGAACCACAACCACCAACCAAAAGCGGCCAGCCGCCTATGTGGCACATGCTCACTATTCATCACATGGCAACTTGCAAAACAAACCCCTCCCCCCCTTCGAGTCATTTTGTAATTATTGTCGAGACTTTGATCTTCCTTCCCACTTGGCCCGACAACTCGCCTCGGTGCTACGGTGATACAAGGCGGTCGCCGATGGCGGCCCCATGATTTCCGTCTTATCGCCTTATCAGTAAACTTTTTGGTAGGCCAGTTTGACTCACAAAGTGGGAATTTCCTTGGGTCTGGGGGAACAGGCCGGGTTGTCTTTACTCCTCGCCCCAGCCTGCGTCTTTCCCTTCGTCACCGACTCCCACTTCTACCAAAGCTCAATTTGTTCAACTTGGCTCCTTCCAAGTCGTCTCAACCTCGGAGCAGATCTCAAGGCACCCTCACGGTCACTTGCATGGCCGTCTGAAGAAATGGCTGGGCTTTGACCCTTCCCCCCTCTTAAAGACACTGCCTCCCTGACCGGGTACTCGATTCCGACCTACCTACTCCAACGCCCACAGCCGGGTTTTGGGCTTCTCACCGCCGAAAACGTTAGGAGTTGATTGAATATTGGCCAATTCTTCATCGTATCGTCGGCCACGGCCTACTTACATCAGCTTCGGTATATACTGCCATCATAGGACGGTTGCCCGTTTTGGCATGCCCTGCCTTTCAGGCGACCACGGATAAGATGCGGGCTCCGGTGTTGAAGCAAGCGAGCAACCTGGTTGCGAGGGTAAGTGTTCCATCTTCTACCATCCGTCACCTCACCCCACTGGACTTCCAGTACATGAGCTTATACATCTTTCACCCAACAGGCACCTTTCGCTATTGACTCATATAGCCCGCCTAATTGCAGACTTTATCACCGCCCGCGGTTAGGCACTCACCAAGAGGAGGCATTGCAAAATGCACTGTCTGCAGTTCGCCACTCTTCGAGCTCCAAAGCCAGAGAGAGAAAGCGGGCGGAAGACAGGGTAACTAATCACCCCAACATTCCTGCGTTACCAAACATACTAATTCCAGTTCCAGGACTTCATCGTATCTGTTCTAGAGGCATCGGCTACCCGTCGTGATGCCAAGGGATACCTTCAAAAATATGCTCCTCAGTCGGGCGACGGCGCATCCAAGAAGCGCAAAGCAGATGAGCTGCCAGGAGCAGCCGACCAGTCTTATTCGTCCATCCGAGTTGTCAACCAGGCACCGAAGTTCATTCAGGGTAGCGACAGCAAGGTCGAAACCACTGTTCCCCTTGATGAGCCCATCAACTTGGCTATTGTCAAGATACGTCTTCCGCAAGACATTGACGACGACATGCTGAGTGCCATCGCCAAGACCCTGACCCAGCTCAGAAAGCTCGGTCTCGTGAGTCTCATTGTCCTGGATGGAGGGCCAGCCTCGAACCGGAAACTGCTCCGTGAGCAATCTTGGCGGGCTCAACAAGCCGTTGAGACCTTTGGTGAACCCGGCTGCATTCTGCTTGACCAGTGTGTGGCCGATGCCGAATCACATACGCTTCAAACCCAGGGTTTTATGCCCTCCGGTGTTTATGTCCAGCATCCGCATCTCTTGATACGAGCGCTACAAGACAACGCTATTGTAATCGTGCCGCCTGTCACCATGGCCCACGATTTGAAGAGCATTGATGTGGTTGATGCCGACGAAACGATCGTTGCGCTTACCAAGTACTTTTGCGGGCTACAGTTCAACGCCTCCAATCAACCGATTGGCTCTCTGGGCTCCAATTTCAGTCCGGGCGTCAAGGTCGCTTCGGTTGAGAAGGTCATCATCCTGGATCCAGCCGGCGGCACACCCCTCTCTGACGTACACGATGACTCTTGTCATCGGTACATCAACCTCGAGCAGGAATTCGAAGGCATCATGTATGGACTCACACATCCTTCGGGGTCAGAAGCGCAGCGAGGCAAAGTTCCTGAAGACATACGGCAAATTCATGCCCGCAACCTTGACTTGTCAAGAAAGGTGCTTGCAATGTTACCCTCGACATCTTCCGCCATCATCAGCACCCCTTCTGCTGCTGCAAACAAACCCATTCAGGAGTTCACCAGGGTCACGACTCGTAACAGGCAGAACCCCCTGATCCACAACCTACTGACGGACAAGCCTGTCTTCTCGTCATCACTACCCCTCGAGCGAGTCCGGTCAGGAAAGAAAGGCGATGCAGTGTCCGGCGAGACACATGTGGCAACTTTGCTCAAGCGCGGCATGCCTCTCACAGTGTACCCTGACCCTACAGTCAGTGCCTGGCTGCCGCCTGGCCCCGGCGGCCCACGTCTGAGGCTCACAGACACCTGCATAGACCTGCCACGGCTAGTCTATCTTATCAATGATTCTTTCAACCGTGAGTTGGACGTTCATCATTATTTGGAGCGTGTCAACGAGAAGTTGGCTGGCGTCATCATTGCTGGGGAGTACGAAGGCGGAGCTATTCTGACGTGGGAGAGACCGTTTGGATTGGACGAGGCCACGGCTTACAAGACAGGACGCCTCGTTCCGTATCTGGACAAGTTTGCGGTGCTCAAAAGTCGCCAGGGTAGCGGCGGTGTCGCTGATGTGGTTTTCAACGCTATGGTGAGAGGCTGCTTCCCGGAGGGCGTTTGTTGGCGGAGTCGCCAAGACAACCCTGTCAACAAATGGTATTTCGAGAGATCACTGGGGACATGGAAGCTGAAGGACACCAACTGGACCATGTTTTGGACAACTCCCCATCTGCCACTGAGCGATCCGAAGTTGCTGGATTACGAGGACGTTTGCCGCGAGATTGAGCCATCTTGGGCAGATTCGAAGCCGCCAGATTGAGACAGTGACTAGACAGAAACTCCAGGGCTCTCTTGTTTGAGCACTTTCCACGACAATATGACTGGCAAAGAAACCATTAACACACGGTGTACAAAGCAAGATCTCAAACTCTATTGAAAAGGGTGGACATTGGCTAGACGAAACATTTCCACCTGACTCGACGTAGGTAGGGAACGGGTTTCCGCTCGAAGAGTGCCGGAAGCCCCATTGTCTTCCATGGACGGGTATCGCAACCCCACAATCGATCCGCTGGAGGTGGTCAAGTTATTCTGTCTCAGGTCAGTGCATGCACGCACAATTTCGGGCCGCACAAATGACGGGGACGGTTGGGGGGGTATCGATGTACATGACTAGGGAGGCAGGTAGGTACCTAGCCTGTTGGCTACCTTATATATCACGTGTCATGCGCGCTATCTCAGTCATCCCTTGGTAGGTAGGTACCTGGGTACCTACGCGGGCTTGGCTACCTCAAACCACCTACCTATCCACCCAGTCTAACTGCCCCTGGACAGCTTGTGACAACAGTCCTATTGTGCAGTGCCACTGCAGCCAATTTAAGATATACTTGTCTACCCTGGTTTACCTGGGAGCAGGCACGACACGAGGCCGAACTTCCGCATCTACAAACTACCACCACTGCCACCACTACTCTCTCGGGCACATATCCAGCGCCGACTGCCTACCGCGACCGAGTCGCATTTGCTTTTATATCTTCCAAAGTTCATTCAGGGCTGTCGCAAAGATGGATTTCAAAAACTTCGGAAAGAACATTACGTATGTTGCATTGCCGCGAACCCTTTGCGTAGGCTGTCGCGAGGGGCGTTTCCAGGCTGACGAATAATCCTCAACCACAGCTCCTTCGGGGCCTCCATTACCCCCTTCGCCTCCCGTACCTTTCAGTACACCAAGGAACAGCTTGGCCAAGCTGAGGACAAGGTATGACGCCGCTGCCACTGATCGGGAATCTATTTCTTGAAGAGTCGAGTTAACCATTTTGACCTCAACAGACCCAACTCCCTCCTGACTACATCGACCTCGAGAAGCGAGTCGACGCTCTCAAGCAGGTCCATCAGAAGATGCTGGCTGTGACGTGAGTCTGGTCCATAGAACAACTCGTAACCAAAGATCGACCACTAAAACCAGCACCTGAAGCTCTCAATACTCGAACGAGGCCTATGACTACCCTCCCAACATCAAGGAGACCTTCCAGGATCTCGGCCGCACCGTTAGTGAGAAGGTCACTCTCCTCTCTTCCGCCGCCTCTCCTGCCGAGGCTCAAGCCGCCCTCACGGCCCCTCCTACTGCGAAGCCTCAGCCAAAGACATTCAACCATGCCATTGCCAGAGCCAGTCTGTCAAGCAGCCAGGTCCTGCACCAACAGCACACCGGCGCAGGGGAGGACCCCTTGGCTACGGCACTCGAGAAGTATGCCTTGGCTATGGAGCGCGTTGGCGAGGCCCGCATGGCCCAGGACGCCCAAATCCAGAGTCGCTTTCTTGCTGGCTGGAACACGACCCTGAACACCAACCTCAAGTTCGCGACTCGTGCCCGCCAGAACGTCGAGAAGTCACGCTTGACGCTCGATGCTGCAAAGGCCCGCGCCCACGGTACTACCTGGAAGATCGGTCCCGGCTCCCCTCGTCCGGAGGAGCCCCAGCCTCAGGAGTTGAGCCCCGAGGCTCAGGAGGAAATCGAGAAGGCCGAGGACGAGTTCGTCACGCAGACCGAGGAGGCTGTTGGTGTTATGAAGAACGTACGTGGATATGACCTTCTGCTTCACTTTGAAATCGTTGCTAACCCTCCAGACAGGTTCTCGATACCCCCGAGCCTCTCCGCAACCTTGCCGACTTGATTGCTGCCCAGATCGAGTACCACAAGCGGGCCTACGAGATCCTGAGTGAACTCGCTCCCGTCGTGGATGGCCTGCAGGTTGAGCAGGAGGTTAGTCGCGCCTCGAACTACGACGTTTAACGAACCCGTTCGTGCTGACGCCGTCGCTGCAGGCCAGCTACCGCAAGAGCCGTGAGAACGCCTCTTAGAAACCTGAACGAGTGCCGTTTTCTTCGAAATCACTCTTGCAGTGCTGGCAGCTTCACGATACCTAGATCGGATCAACGTCTCGAAGCGTCGAGCCAAGGCAATTGGAGCACTCCAAAGGTCGGAGGGAAGCTCCTTTGCTTGAGTGGCCGTCAATTTGGCGGTGTTGCCTCTGTTATACACCATCTCCTTTCTCTTGGACGGTCATTCGTCGTATTACGCAGCTTTTGTGTGGCTGCTAGGATTACTTCACTTCCTTATCCGACGCCTGAAAACCAGCGATGGAGGCGCCTCGATTACGTCCATTTACGATGTTTTCCACGACCTACAAATATCGAGCTGTTTTCGTGTGTTGGAGGTCATGATAGGTGTTGCTCTCAGTGATTTAAGTATTTGACGACATCTGCTAGGTTGCATGCATCGTCCCATATGATCGAGTGAGGGTGAAGCGAATCCCATGTTGATACAACGCCCACCATCTCGGTGAATCGCACCCGCGAGAGCTATTCTTAAAAGTCCACCCCAAATACCATTTTCATTTGCATGTAGGAAGAGGCCACAGCTCGTTCACAGTTGAATGTCGATGATCGCAACGGCTGGCGTGGGGCTGATGATGATCGTGTGCCTATTTCCACCCGCTCGCATGTGTCTTAAACACGTGTCACGTGACGCGAGTGTGCTGACTTATGTAAGGAAATCTACTGGTCAATGAAATCAAAGTGACCATTGCTGTTGCGAGCGCAGCTCTCGACCTCACGCTCCACAGCTCAATTCCGTCCAAACGTCGTCACCCCAATCTGAGTCAATTGATACCGCAACCATGCGAAAGACATTTCGCCTGCTCGCGGGCGTGAAGCCTGCTCGCTACCTCGAACCCGGCACCCCGACAGGCCTTACTGGCCTTTGGACACACAACAGCCCCCGGTCGACCCTGCTTTACCTGTACAACACCACCCTCGAGAAACTCAAGACGGTCCCCGAGTCCTCTTTGTACCGCCAATCCGTGGAAGCCCTTACGAAGCACCGCCTTGGTCTTGTCGAAGCGACGGAACCCGCCGGATACGCCGAGTGGCAGAAGAGAGCCGAGCAGATCGTCAAGGAGAAGCCCGAACAATTCCGCCTCGTCAGTGGCCGCGTCGACGGCAGCGGCGCCCGGACAGTGAAGCTCGGCAACCGAACGTTTATCGTAGCCACCCAACACGACGCTCAAGACGTCCGTGTCGAGGAGTGGGACGGCGAGAAGGACGAGGGTGGCACCCTCGAGGGCCCCCGTACCGAGGCGGAGCGCAAGGATCATCAGCTGCTTGCTGACCGCAAGGACCTCAACGACATCGCCAAGGTTCAATGGGAGCCTGAACCTCAGTTGACGGCGGACCAGTGAGTCTATGGATACACCAGTGGAGGAATGGGGCTCAATAGCACGGCACGGCACGGAAACTAACTGGCTTTGCGTGTCAATAGGATTTCTGAACTTGAGAACAAGATTGGAGCTGGCCTCATTGAGGAGGTTATCGAGGTTGCCGAGAGCGAGCTGAAGCTCGTGGATGTGATGACGCAGGCAAAGGTGTATGTTCTCACCCGCTATCTCCGTCGTTGATGCCCCGTACGTGCTGACCCTTGTTGAATAGGTGGGAGGACTTGGAAGAGAAGCCTGTCGAGGGCCAGTGGACCTACTTCGAACGCAAGTCTGCGTAAGCTGGGCCACTTGCGACCAAGAAATGAAACCTCTCCGAGTTGTATCGGCGCGCTCTAGACAATGTATATTAGGCGACTGTGATGACCAAGATACATGAGCTGTTGCTTCTTCGCATTGGCCTTTAACATGCGCAGGTGAAACGACCCCGACAGTCGATGTTGGCTCTGTATCCTGCATGGTCGCAGAGGTGGAGAGTCACCAACGGTTTTTGGTGTGATCGTTTGTGTTTGATGTTGTAGATACCGACTTGACCACTACATGTTGCGACCTCGGCTGCAGGGCACAAAGTACGAGACATTACCTCGACATGGAGGAAATTAGACCCCTTTTTGTCTTGACAGTTGACTACATCTTTTAGGCGTCTATCTAGGCAAAATTGGGGAGTGCCTATAGGCGGTGCTGGGCGGGTTTTTTTTTTTTCTGATCCTGAAGATCCAGACTTGGTATGCCTTGAACGAAGGTAATTCCAGCAAAATGATAACCTGCTGGGTGATCCCAGCAGGTTTTCATTTCAAAAAATTCACCTAAAACCCGAATCCTTCAATTGCTTCAGGACCAAGCTGGTTGCAGGTTCGAAGGTGTTTAGGCGGGTAGGCTACCCAGGTCGGTAGGCAATCCAATAACCTCTCGATCAACAGACCAAGGCCGTGCCCCACTTCGTTTTCACCGAATTCTCTCACTTGCTATTGCTGCTTCTCACAACTTACACCTTTTGAACGACCTACTCACTCCACCGATTGGTTCCCTCTCAAAACACGAAGCGAAGACAGACGTTATACAGTCATCTCAAATATACATACTTTGCATGATCAAAACTTATTTTCTGCTGGGAAAACTCACACCATATCATTTCGAACCATCCACGGCGACACGCGATCATGAGCCAATCGGCCCCCAGCCGCAAGAGATCCGCCTCGGCCATGTCCTTGAGTGACAACCAAGACACCCGCTTTGGCTCTCAGCTTCCCAGTGACTCTATCAACCCTCTAAGTCATACGCCCTCCGTTTTGCGTCAGCTCCGCCTTGCTGGCCTCGCCGAGACGGACCAGCCACCATCGCGGACGCAGCCCAGGTTTCCGCACCGCGCGTGGCAAGACTCGAAAGCGCGGAGCCGAGGAGGACCCATCACGGCCGCCAAGTTTGTGGACAGCAACGACGTTGATGAAGAAGAGGAAGACGAGGAAATGCGCTTGGGCAACGGCGACAATGACAACGAGAAGCCGCGGCGTAGGAAAAGGGATGGGGAGACCAAGGCCAAGTACGCCTCCGAGAAGTCGCCTTTCCGCCCCTTGGTCCGCGCCATCTATGGGTTCCTTGACCAGGGCCGCGTGACCGATGCCAAGCGCGCCTTTGGGATGCTCGTGAGGTCCCACGTCCACGGGAAGCCGGTCGACATCAGACGGAACAACTACTGGGCCCTGGGCGCCGAAATCCTCATGCGCCAGGGCGGCAGTTCCATCAGCGCTCGCGACGGTGCACCCGGTGCAGGGGAAATGTACCCAGCGTCAAACGTTCCCCGCGTTCGCGAGTACTTCCAAGACCTCATCCAGCGCTACCCGTACAACTTCAAGTACCGCGCCGCCGTCTCGGCTGTCGACTTCTGGCCCGCGCTGCTGAGCTACGAGGTCTTCCAGGTGCACAAGCAGCAATCAGCACATCTCCAGCGTCTGCATCGCGACGCCGAGGAGTGGGAAGACGACTCGTGGCAAGAGCCCTCTTCACTCGGCGGCGGCGGCGGCGACATCGATATCCACGACATGATAGTGGACGACTCCGACTACAAGGCAACCGGCTGGCAACCCGATCCACGGGATCGCCGGCTGCGCCAGGCAAGGGACCAGATCCGCCTGCGGACGCTGGACGCACTGCGTGAGATAGCGGGCCGCATGGACGACTTGCTCGAGGACCGGCCGTTTTCGCACAGTCACGAGCTTCTGCGGCTACGGGGGATGGTGTCGCTGTACATCGGCGACTTGCTCATTCCAGCGTTGGCCGAGGCGGAGGGCCAGATGGCCGAGGCGAGGATACGGCGCGATGCCGAGAGAAACAACGCGCGTAGCAGCTTTCAGAAAATGGCGGAGCACGGCGGACGGCCTGATGCGTTTGTTCAGGAGATGATGGTCCCGGCCGACCACGACGAGGGCCCCATCTTGCCAGTCTTCTCATCGCTTCCTATTAGAGAGTACCGCACGGCTATCTAGAAGTGGTCGTCGGCATTTTTCTGAATAGTTTGAGGTACCAGAAGTTGGCACAAGCCTTCGTCCCTAGCCCCCCACTTACTCTCCAGGCGCAATTCTATTCCAGCCTGTTCTTCCTTTCATGCATCCTTCTTGGACGGCGCCCATCTCTGCAGCACCAAGGCGAAATTGGAGCTGCCCACGACGACACACCACTGGCCTCCCGGGCTCCACGCCACCTGTCTACCCACAAACGTCGACGCGCCACAATTTTCAATCTTGTGGGGCTTTAGGGGCACTTGGGGGTTGCTGACGCCGTATTTACCATTCCACATATCCAGTGTCTCTTGGTTGAATCGGTCCTTCAACTCGGGTACCTGCTCGAGTTCAGTGCGATGGACCTTGTCAGCCGCCTTCCTCTCCCTGACAGTCAGTCCCGACTTGGCATTGCCAGTGCTTCTGTGAGTAATTGCGTTCAGCCAGGCTGGTTTCGATACGGGCTCCTCGCCGTCTCTCCTCGGCCGTCTGAGAGCGTTGACATAGTCGTGGAATCCGGTGATCTGCTCAAAGTCCCAAAAATAGATTTTGCCGCTGGCGTTACAGAAAGCCAGGATGGGATGTTGGTCAGGGACGAAGTGCAGCTTGAACCGCATGAAGAACTGCGGGCCGCAGCCAGGGGTTTGGAACTCAATCAGACGAGTGTAGGGAACTGGGCATTCCGCCGAGACGCCCAGGTTAAAGGCAGATCGAGTAAGGTTGGCTGGGTTGATTGTGGTCGGGGCCATGGATTGTGGCAGGGGCGGATCCTGGGATGAGAAGCCTTCAATCTTCCACAGGACGATGACATCGTCGTGGCATGCTCGGGAGAGGATGTAGTCACCGAAGAAAGAAACGCTGTAGAACGTGAGCTGGTTATTGCTGTCGTGTTCCTAGTGCGGAGCACCTACCAGTCTACGAGACTGCTGTGAACCTCTGACGTAGAGAAGTGAGGGTAGTGAACCTCGACTGGACGGTCACTCGGCTCAGTTGGGAGGTCTGGCACCGTCCACTTTACGATTCGTTAGCCTTAGAAAGACAGCAGAACGTCAAGAGGCAAATCTCACCAGGTTGATTATTTGATCGTGACCAGCAGAGAGGATATAACGACCTGTGTCATGCCAGGCCTTGTGCTCACGTCAGAATCAGGTTCACGAACAGCTCTTCTAGACGGTGATTTTGGACAGACCAGTGTGAGCAAGCTCCAGTAGTGGCCTTCGCCTCCAAGGATACACAGGCATGGCTGCTTTTCATGCTTTGGATCCAGGCTCCATATCCGGACCGTAGTGTCGTCGGAACAAGAGGCGATAATCAGGGGGTCAATGGGCGACGTGACCACATCGCAAACATCCTGCCGTGCCATTAGCGCAGCCCCCTCCCCTTAACAAGAGTCGAGATAGTGCTCACTCCTCCGTGGCCAACTAGACACTAAGTGAGATGTAAGCAAAAGATCCCGCGGAGGCTGGTGCGCGATGATTTCAACTTACGTTGACGAGCTTGCTCTCAACTATGTCGTAAATTTTGATTTTGGCATCCTCACCGCCGTAGCACAGCAGTGGCTTTCCTGTCTCGGCATCTCGGGTCCAAGTGCAATAGTAGTTTCTAGCCTCGGCCTGTAGTCGAGTCAGTCGCCAAGGGCCTTGAGGGCGGCCGAACTACTAGTGACAACGCACATCGTCATCCCGAATTATGCTGATGATCTCACAAGGATTGGAGTCATCGGCGGTTGCTGTCAGGCGACAAACGACTATCTGGAAATAGGAGAACTAGGTCAGGTCTGGTCCAGCCGAGCAAGGGAAATACGCAGCGCGTAGTAAACACTTACATGCTTCTTGCTGACGGCAGCGAAAATGGGGCTCGCATCCAAAGGTTGGTACGGACAAAATTTGACGTCGAAGAACTCTGCGTAGAAGACTTGTGAGATTCGGCCTAAACAAATCATGGGAAGGCTGTTCCCAGAGCTTACCGGGCACAGGGTCATCTTGAGCCAGGTATCTGGTGTCATCCTGAAGCCAACGTCAGCGGAAGCCAGACCAATTTGGTGCACAAAGGAGCGTATTGCGTGTAGTTGGTGTTGGTTTTATGCAGTCGTGCATTTCCCGCCAACGTTCATCCAGATGGATGCTTATGGGCAAAGTCGGATGACAAAGCTGAGGAAGAACCCCAGCCAGCTATGGGACGGAGTGGCTTGACACACGTACTTCAAGATGGACCGAAACTCTTAGTCTTGGAAAGTCATAAGGAGTCGGGACAGAAGTGGGGGCCATGGCTGGATCGAAAGGTTGAGATTGAGGTCGGGAGTCGGAAACACGACAAGTGCGACCTCGGTCCGAAGGCTGGGCCAAGTCTTCTCTTTTCTGCCGTGAGACTGTCCTCTTTTGTCCACAGGCTAAGATTCGACAGCAGAGGCTAGACCCTATGGGGGAACTCCCGAGCAGTGCGCGATGGTGGGCTGGGTATGTGCGAGACAAGGAGGGAGGGGTGGCGTTGATGCAGCTGGTGGACGAGGGCCGAGAAGATGTAAGCGGTTGTTGGCACAGGTAGGTATGTAGGTAAGCAGAGTGGAGGCAGCAGTCAGTGAGTGGGTGGATGCAAAGCGGGTAACGAGAGGAATATGACTTTCTAAGACGCAGAATTGAAGATGAGGTTGAGCCAAGAGACTAGACCAGATGAGTAGTTGCATTTTTCTTTCCTCTCTCTCTCTCTTCGTGTTTGTTGTTCCCCGTCGATCGGGGTTTAGCGGAAAAGTGGGAACCCAGGAGTTCCCTGTTTTGGTGGTGGTGGCGGCGCGCCTGGGCCCCTTTGGCGCCCACTCCTTCCCTGGGCCAGGTCTGTCCAGCGCCCGAATCAGGGGACCAAACACTAAATGGGACCGGCGACGCCTGCAACGGTATGATAGGGGCCTGCCATCTCCCGTTGTACTGTCCGTACTTTACAGAGTACTATATCCTTCAAGGAACGAATGACTGTAGGTAGTTGTCTCCCGTACTTGCCTACCCAGTGTTACACCTAAAGACTAGACGCCCCAGAGTGATGCAAGGTGACGAAGATAATAACATCAACACTTCACGGCATCATCAGCCCTCGCCAGGTCTTGAGATATTGAACGTCGGCATCCGCACGAAAGAGAGGAGCTTCAACCCACGAGCTGGAGCTGGTCGGCCGGTGATTACACAGTGGGCAGCTTTATGATGGTTGTTCTGGATTCTGAAAGGACTAAACCTTGTCCTCAAATTCAGAGAGAGCGAAAGGAACAATCACACACAAAAGAGGTTGTCTGCGTGGTGTCTCTTCGTCTGCTTGGTCCCAACCAGGGGACCATGTCAGGTGATTGCAACGTAAGTACCCAGTATACCACCATCTACATGTGCCTACCGACCTGTATAAGTGCGCTAGATAGTTCCTAGGCAAGAGGTATATTAGCACTAGCTAACCGGATCTTCATGGAAAGTGGGTATCAGAAGGCGCACTATCCACTGAGGTCTTGGTTCCACAGGTACGAGTAGGTAGTCAGCAGAAAAGAAGCTCCAATTCCATGGCGGCCAGTGCTCTCCTCGTCTCGTTTCCTTCGCAGCAGGCTCGACATTTTCAACATACATCTCATCAATCTGCATGGGCGGGAATGCTGCCTGCGACCTCGCACAACAGGCAACACTATACCGGCCCGTGCCTACTTGGCCAAGGTAACTTACAGACCCTGCCGGTCTGCCAGGATATGCTCCGCAGGGCAACCGGGTACGGAAGGGTAACACACGCTCCAAGACCAACTGCACACCAGGGTCGCATCACTTCTCACTGAAGCAGTGCAACACGACGAGCGACCCTTTCATCACCGCCTTCGAACCTCGACATCAGGCAGCCCCGGCCTAACGAATGTCAACACGAAAACCGGCATCTCAACTACACTACCTACTAATGGCGCAAGGATTGTGAGTACGTCAGCCGGCAGCCATGGATGTGAGAAATGACAGGATCGCTGGACTCGCCGACTCGCCGACCCTCGTCACAGTTCATTTTCATCGCCGTTCAATTGTCAGCTACCGATGCCAGCAACACTTCGCAGCATATCAATATCGACCTCAAACCGCCCTCGCGTTCTCGAACCCCCAACATGATTCTGCTTGTCAATACACACGCATCCAGCATCTACTCTCACGCCACGTGCCCCATGCAAGCCGCTACGGGAATTGGGCTCCGCAAAGCTGCCAATGATCCTGTTCCGCTGTGGGCCGCCAACACTCTGCGAAGTATATTGCAGCGGAAAGCACTGCGACCTCGGCGTCCTGCCTTGGTGTAGTTCACGTCACGAAAGTAGAGCAAGAGACCTCCCCTGAAGCTCTGGAGCGAGTCCCCCTCTTCATTACACTAAAGAGGAAAGCAAGTGTCCGTTTTGCCCAGTGGCCAAAGGCGCAAGAGTCGGACTCCCGATGGCTCTGATGCTGTCATGTTGAAGAACTTGTACCTGCTCCGACTCGACGAGGGTCGCACTTGCGATCTCTTACCAAGTCAGCAGTCACGAGGCCGAATACCGGTGAGACATCATCGTTGAAGGGATGAGACGAACAAGGGGCGACTGCTTTTGCTTGCTCGGGGACCCTGGCGGCAGATCTCAACTAGTGAACCGGGTAACGATGTCTTCACACCTGTCAACTGAAGTCAGACGTTGAGCTATGCCTAGCAAAGCATAGCGTGGCCCCTGTGCGGATACTCAACCCACACGGACGCCATTTTAGCCTTTTCCACTCCCGTTGACGGGAGGCATGGCAGGGACTCGGGGGAGGAAAGCAAACAAAAGAGACGAGAGCCTCTCGGGGGGCAGACAGGCTCGCCAGCCCTGCAACATCTATCGGCTGTCGGTTCGGATTAGGAAAAATGGCCGCGATCTCGCAAGCACTTCCTAAAAAAGATAAGAGCTGTCCATTATCCCCTGCGTGAGATCCCCTGCCCCCTTGTCTGCTTTCAGTATCACGGACAAGGGGCAATTCTTCCACTTACAGCCCCGCGGTTATGGCGCGTGGTCTTCCCGCAAGACGAAGGGCGGTGCGTCAGGCCCGGCCAGTACGCATCGGCTGCTCAACCTTCCAGCGTCCGAAGATAATTGTTGGATTGAATGGGATGCTCGGGGTGAGCAGAGGGTCATCGACAGGGCATTGGTTAGGCCCAAACTTCATGGTCAACCTTTTCAGACTCCCGTCCGGAGCAGTTAGAAGACTACCTTCAGCTTCGTACCAGGCTGTTTCGAATAACAACGCCAACCCAACCTTGCTCCGTACTTACACTGACGCATCCGTGCCCACAGGTACCCATGCATTCATTTTACGCAGGTACCGGCGGGCGTTGTCCATTATCTGAGAATGGCCAAAACCCGACGTATCAGAAACGTGGACGCCCCGCCGGCAGCCGTTGACAGCGATGTCGGTGCTCAACACAAACTGTGCGAGCCTTATAAGCAGGGTCTCATTCAGGCCTTGAGATGCTGATGGGCGGCCTGTCTCAATGCTGAGGATCCGATTTACCGACCTCTGAGTCTGTCGAGTGACAGATGTTACGGTCGGATATAAGCATAAGGTGAATCAACCTGGGATGGACACGGCAAACCATCGTTGCCCGTCGACGGTGATGCCAGATAGCAGAAACCAAAACCCATGACCATAGAAGTGAAAGGCACTTTGTTCAGCACCCGCACCCAGGCCCGTACAATGATGCTGTGTGCCGCTGATTTCTGATTACTCTCCGTTACTCTAAGATGGAGCAGCGTCATGCAGGAGGTACGCATGTGGGCATTTTCCCAATGCCCTCCCTGGTCAAGCGTAACATGGAATTGAGACTCGGCCGGACGGCAGTTCGAGCTTGGCCGGATTCCTCAGAGGAGAGGATGGAGAATGGGCATCGTATTCAAAATGATCAAGCGCGAAATTCAATGTGTCTTTTTTAATTTTCTTTATGCATGATCCCCTCTTGACATGCCCGGTTTACCTGGTGTGCTTATCCCCGTCTTCTTGGAAGCAGACTGGCTTCTGACGGACCGCCATTTATCGATACGGCGTTGTTGCTCCTGCGGGGCTTGACAGCCCGAACACTGGCTAGAAAGAAGGGAAAGCGCCGCATATTAACAACAGGGAACAGGCATGGCTGTAAATTGTCTTACCCCGCTGTCAGCAACGTCAATTGAGCTCAGGATGATGGTTGACTAGGGGGTGCTCTTCTCCATCAGCAAGAGTAGTGCATGTGGTTGTGCCTTCATGTATCCGCATACATGGAAATCAGTACATCTACATGTACTTTGCACCCACAGAGCTCCGTACTCGAGCTGCTGTGTCCAGCCTCAAACGACGCCCTGTCCAGCCGAAGCATACAACGCGCAAGAGGCTCGACCTCAGGCTACATAGGAGACAAGCTTTGCTCAGGAGCCTGGGTTGAACAGTCAAAACGACACGAGCATACGCTGGGAAGGCTCTGCATCTGTCGCCTTGCCCTGCTCTGCGACTCTACGTAGCAAAGCAAAGTATCTAAACACAGAACGCCTACGCGCCACGGAAAACAGAGAAACAAGCCATGCTCGAATGTTCGTACAGATACATGCTCGCACGCTCGCCGACACACAGAACACATGCGTACCCGGTCAGCTGCCGGGGTAGCGATCAAGGGTCGAAAGCCGTCGCAGTCATGGCTCGGGCTTGCTGCAACGGAGGGGCCCCGGGCCTCCGGGCCCCCGGGCTGCTGCTCTACGGTGTACGAATGCATGCACAACCTATTGGGCCCTTCCCAGCTGGACCCTCACTTTCAACCTTGCCCTATCCGCATCTGTTTTTTGAAGCTGCAGCTGCAGGCTGGGCGGGAGGGAGGGGTGGTGCCTTGGAAGTTGGAGCTTGGGTGCGGCGGTATCGTAGCAACCTTTAGGAGTACCGTACCTACCTACCTAGGGTAGGTACCCAAGTGAGAGGTACGAGACCTACCTAGGCCAGGCCAGACCAAAACCTCGTCCCCGCCACCGCCGCCGCTGCCTTTCGTCCTTCGACAATCGAACGAGCTGTCATAAAAGGATGCCCGCCTCCACGCTGTTTGCGCCGACACACACCATCCCGCGACTCGTTCTTCTTCTCCTTCCCATCTCAGCCGTAGCTACACTATTAGGTGTATTGGTTCGTCTCCTCACACACTCAACAACGACAATTCGCAATCCGGTTGTCGTTTCACCATCACCTTTGCGAAAACAGAGTCTTTTCTCATTCTTCTTCTCTTACCCTTCTGCCCTGCTGTCTAGTCCAACCTTCGTTTCACGTGCAAGTGAGTACATTGCCTCTACTTCGTTTCTGTCAGGAACCAAGGCATTTGTACGGATACCACAGCCTGCAACGCTCCCGTCTCCACCAACACCAGCACCGACACCACTAAACACCGCCGCCAACGGTCTTGCTTTCAACAGACCGCACGCTCCTTCTCCGCACCGACAGCCCGCAAGAAAGCCCCAACAGCGTATCTCGAGTCCCCAATCCCAGCAGCCTCATTTGTCCGGTCTCCAATAAACCGCTCTTGGCCGCAGCTGGCAGTACCACACCTCCAGGTCTGCCCTCACTCGTCCTGCTCATCATTGCGTCTACGACGCAGATTTGCCCAGCCCCTGCATGCCTTTTGCCCGCAAGGTGACAGCGCGTCTCTCCATCACAAGTCCTATACTCAAGATACGAACTTTCAACCCTGGCCGACTCTCTCAAAATATCATTGTCGTTGACTAGCTAGTCCGGCAATCCTTGACGGCGGCCTGTTTGACTGTTCGGTGCTGCACTTCTACTGACAACGACATCATTCTGAACCTGGCCTGTCTGTCCATAACTGGGAGCCAGTGCGACAGTCCAGCATCTGGTAAAGGTGCAGGAGACACGAAATATAATTGCGGCTGGTCAGACAGCATACACCCCAGACCTTATTTCTGCTGCCATGAGCCAACAGTCATTTGCCATGGAGCAAACGTTTATGACGATTCATTCCACGGACCCCAGCGCTGCCATTCTGTTCGTATCCGACTCGGTATTCGACATACTGGGCTACACCCCTCAAGAGGTGCAGGGGAAGTCATGCTTCGATTTCTTTCATCCTGACGAGGTTCCCTTCGCTCGTTCCATTCACAGTCGCGGCGTCCTTCTGGACAAGGCCGCCGTACTCCACTATGTTCGCATCATGTCGCGCGACGGCCAGTGGGTGAGCTGCGAGTGTTGCTTCACTGTCGTCCATGATGTCCTGGTTGCTTGTACCAGCATCTATCGACGAGGTGAAAAGAGCGACAGTAAGCAAACCTAGCCTGCCTGCCTGTATCTTCCTTCCTCAAGCCACCTCATGCTGACTTGGAACTTAGGACGAGCCGCCGAAGCCCCCCAGATCCGTCGACTTTTCTCGAGCTCTCCTCGAGACCCCCGTTACCACATGCTGGAGCATCTCTCACCCAAGTTTCGGATGCCTGCGGTCGAGCGCGAACCTCGTGCAGCCCTCATTTTAAACAGATTCACCCGCACGCTGACAGTCATGTTTGCGACTAATGCCGTGTCCTCCATTCTCGGCGTTCGACCAGACCAAATCAAGGACAAGAGCTTCTACGAGTGCATCCAGGAGAATTGCCTGCCGGATGCTATCAGGTGTCTCGAGAGTGCAAAGGCCAACGACTCCATTGCCTACCTGAGGTTCTGGTACAGAGATCCGCGCCGACCTGAAGATTTCGACGAAGAGGATGACGGAGAGCACAACAGCGGAAACTCGAGTGATTCCGATGGTGGCGGTGTTCAACTCGATGGTCAGCTCGACGGCCACATGGATATTGACGACAATGATGACAACGGCAGTGGCCCTCATATCAAGCAAGAGGACCAGAGCCGGCCTGACATGTCAAACCACAGCTCCGCGACGCATACGGCGACCACAAATACCTCGGGTTCGAGCAGCGAATCACAGCCTTCTGCAGCCACTTCGGCTCCGTTTGTTAATGGCGCGGCAGCTCAGTCATCCTCCGCTGCGGAGCGCGTAAGAAACCGTCGTCGAGAGCCGCCTCCGCCCTTTGAGCTGGAAGCTGTCGTATCATGCACGTCGGACGGACTTGTGGTCGTGATCCGCAAGGCGCGCCCCCCGATTCCGGCGCCTCATGCGCCGCTGGTCGTGCCCACTTATACCAATGGCCTTTTTGCCGCACCTTGGGGACAGCATCCGATCCGGCCACAAGTTCCGCAGGAGATGCTCTACACGTTCAGGCCTCCTCTTATGCCCCAGTACATGCCTCTGCGCGACAACGTGATGGCTGGTGGAGGCCCGCCAGTCGATCACCTCATGAGCTCCATCAGAGACGTTGCTGTGTTTGCATGGGCACTGGTGGGAATCAATGGCAATTTAGCCACGTACACGCGAGGAATGCCGCGTGATCAAGCTCAGCCTGACGGGCTGCCTATCTGGGATCCGAGTGCTGGAAGTGCCTCGTATCTTGGACCGGAGAACCAGGCGGTCCGTCGTTGGACGAACTATGACAAAGAAAAAGGCTTCGGCTCGACGTCATATCAACAACCATACTCTCATGGTGCCTCGTCGGGCTATGGCCATGCCCCCCAAAGTGGCGCGAACAACTACATTTACTCACAGCCGCCGCCGCCGCCACCGCCCACGTGGCCTGGTCTGCAGCCTGCGTATACATCCGCTTTCGACTCGTTCGCAAACAACAACCATCACCAAGACAATCAGCAACATAATCCACACCATCAGCACAACCATGCTCATCATAGTCATCCTGGTTACTATCAGCCGCATCAACATCATCAATATCAACAGCAACAGCAACAACCGCATGGCTTTGGTCACCAGACACCGCTGCAGGGCGAGTCATGGGGTGATACACCACCCGCGTACAACGGCCAAGGACACACCAATGGGCATCCCAATGGACATCCGAACGGCCAATCCAACGGACATTCTAACCTTCGGCCAGGCAATTCGACTGGAAACAATGAGTCATCTCAAGGCTATCGGTACCCGTGGCAGTAGCCTGAGAACCTGGCTAACTGAGAAAGTAATGTGAACAATTGTGGTAAAGGCACCGTTCTGGACGTTCAGTGTGTGTTTCGGTTATATTAGTCGTTGGAGCGGGCGAGAGTCTTGGAGAGAAATGAGTGGTGTCTCTGATAGATACCTTCCTGTAGATGGGAGTGGATATACGGGCGGACCAGTTTGACATCAATGGGGAATGCTGGAGAAAACCGGCGTTGGCGACCCGCGTTTTACTAGAAACGGCGATGTAAAAAAGATACCCGCGAGGCCTCTGTACTCGCAAAGGAGCCAAAGATTGTATACAAATATCCGGCGTCAACATGTTTTGCTGGCTGGGTCGAGCGACGGGTACGTTCTGCGTCCCTGGACGCTTGTGCAAATATACTGCATACGAATTCTAGAAAGACAATGTATCAAGCAACACAACATGGCAATGCGCTACTTGGTTTTTTTCTTTCGCACCTTGATTTTCTTGTCAATACCGTTTGCTGGACTGTATATCATACAAGGAAGCTCGGCCTCGTTGTGGGTGACATATAGGGAACCCACTTTGAAATCTGGGCGTTGTCAATACGAGGGTATCGGCGCCTTTCATTGGTGAGATATTGGCACCAAGCTGTAGTCGGGAGGGCGGGTCAGTATTTTCCGGATCAAGGGAGCTTGGACCGCGCGAACGCCTGTTTTGGTAGAGGAAACCGTGGAGTCTTCCCAAGGAGTCGCAAGCTGCTGCTATGCACTCCACGTACGTCAATTTAAACAGTCTGCCCATTCCATCTCGAGCTCGGAGAAGAGCAATCAGTACCTTGAACATTCGAAAACCCAACAGACAGCAATAATCGACTGCCGCATAATCGATCGCGCGCTTCCCATCAACTGAAAACGCCAAGGAGATATACAGGTGAATCGACACCATACCACTCTCGACCATGGCATCTACAAGCAGGCGAGATGACTACGCCAATCCTCCCTTGCCTGACGACGACATGATCGACCCCGACGATGGTAGGCTTCTATGGCGATCGACTTGTCGTGTTAGCTTCTGGAGCTAATGACCCGCTGGTGTGTAGCTGATCTTGACGACTTTGACGACCCTCTCGGCAACACATCGTCGCGGCAACCGCTGACAGGCAACATCGGCTCGAGCTCCTCGTCGCGGCCGATTAATGAGAACGCCTGGACCTCCAGGATACCTGGCGAAGACCGCGCTGCGCCTCAAAACACAATCGACGAGTCGGTCTGGGACACCCTCCGCCGTGACCTGCTCGCTGTCTGGGCTAAGATGAGGGAGGTTCTGTACCCCAAATACCTACTTGGGGGAACCATGTTCGATGCTGATGGAATCCGGGGCGCATACGCGAACATTCGTGGGGCTGGGCTGTCCGGCGCCCGCGAGGAGATCACCGGTTTGGCCAGTCGCTTCATGGATTCGGAGGCGCTTCTGTCGCAGAACAACATGACGCCGGGCCTACGTGACTGGGATCTTTGGGGTCCTCTCATATTCTGTCTACTCCTCAGTCTTCTTCTAAGTTTCAACGCACGAGCCGACCAAAAGGACGTTGTATTCAGTGGGGTCTTTGCCATGATCTGGATCGGAGAGGCAGTTGTGACGCTGCAGATCAAGCTGCTGGGAGGCAGCATGTAAGTCACCACCCCCCATCTCTCCCCGCTGGCCACCGGCTGTGCTATGTTTTACGCGGCACTGATCGCTGACGGGACACGGCAGCTCCTTCGCTCAAAGCGTCTGCATCATCGGATACACTTTGTTTCCCTTGGTAATCGCGGCGCTCCTCTCGGCCTTTGGCATTCCCACTGTCGCCCGTGTTCCTGTGTACCTGTTTCTTGTCGCATGGTCTTTGGCCGCTGGCGTAAGCATTTTGGGCGGCAGCGGCGTGGTGAAGAACCGAGTTGGCATCGCGGTATACCCCCTATTCGTCTTTTACCTTGGTCTAGGCTGCCTCTGCTTCATTAGCTAAGCAACGGTAGGGAGGTAAAGCATGAGAGCCTGGGAACTAGGATCTCTAGGAAGGGAGTTATGCTGCACGTTGTATGTGACCGAACCAAAGAGCCAAAGCTTGTTCACTGTATTTCAGATATCCGTGTTGTTGTGCACTGGTTTCCCACCCACAATTCTATTTGAGTGATGATGGCAAGTCACTAAAGGAGAGACTGAGTTTTCTTTTTGCAATCTGGGCTGGCTTGAAGGGGAGAGTTGCTCAATGTTCTCGTGAATGTTCCCCGGTGTGTCTAGGTACTTAGAAACGAGGCAAGGAGTCTCGGCTAAGCGCCGGAGTGAGGCACTGTGCAAGTAGCATTGCTAGTTACGGCCAAAATGACACATACTGTCCTTTTCTCCCTCCGTTTTATTTTTAAGACGGTTGTTGCAGAGAGCCTTTGAAGGCAGGGTCAGAGTCCAGTCCACGCTGTGCATAGGCAGGTAGGCGCCTGTGGATCTGGATCTCCCCATCCTGGCATCCCCATGGCCAGGAACCTTGGACTTGATTCACCATGACGGGAAAAGCTCGAATCTAGGTCTTTCGCAGCAAGTCATTCGGGCAGTGGAACGAACGAGTGGCTAGCAGGTGATTCAGTCTCTTCGGAGGTAGGTTGTGTAAGTGCACAGGCAAAGCGCGCTAATGCAGGCTGCCTTTGACCCGGTGAGGAGATATGGGGCTCTCTACAGCGGACCTATCGTCTAGCATCGTAGGGGCTGAAGAGTGCCCAGTGTCGTCTTATCCGAGCCGGAGCGCAGTGAATGATTGGGCCGATTCAGCTCCAATAGCGAAGTTGGTCCCTTCCAACTATTCCTCATTTCCACTGGCCTGCTGTCACCGCATTTGCACCGCACCGTACCGCACTGCAGCTGAACTTCTTCGACCACGACTCCCCCCAAAAGCCCAGTTGCGCCGACCACCCAACGACGTGTGTCGTTGACTCTCAACTGATATTGCCTGCGACTATTGTGTAGATACCTCTCATCTTTTAGAGAGGACCCACTACTTATTTTTCTGCCTCCTGTGTGGCTCCTCAAATTGTTACCTGCCAGTAATTTCGGCGCTTGGCTGCTTACCACCGCCTCGCTCTACCATCTGCAAAGTCGGGCAGAAGAAACCTCTACATCACTTGACGACGACACCGACGACAACGAAACCGCTTTGCCTTACCAACTTATCGCAATGGCCGACGACTCTCAGCCCGGCAGTCCAAGGTCCGACCCGATCGACGCAAAGGAGGACGCCGAAACCGCTGCTGCCCGCAAGGAACTGAAGCATACGGCTATTTCAGAGAAGCCTTTCGCGGATGGCCCCACCGCCGAGACCACACCCTCCGGGTCGCAAAACGAGGACCATAAGGAGCGCGTCTCGTCACCAAAGAAGAAGCGGGCGCATGACCAGTTAGACGAAGACAACGACGTTGATGAGGCTGACGACAAGAGCGTTGTCTCGAGTGACTCGGCTAAGGACAGGGCTTCGCGATTGGAGCCCGAGAAGAAGAGACACAGAGACGAGGTTGCCACCCATACTGACACTGCGGGCGATATTTCCGTGAGTTTCCTCTCTTCCGTATCGATGACACTGGCATGCGTACTGACGTTGTACTTCCACGGCTAGGCGCCGCCAGCTGCCGCCGTCGACAAGAAGACGCAGGAAAACGTCAGAAACGAAGGCACATCTGCGACATCACAAGACTCTGCCAAGGACGAGAAGAAGGGAGCGTCGACCTCTGCTTTTGCTAGCTCAGGCTTTGCCAAACTGGCTGCCTCGAGTGCATCCCCGTTCGGTTCGTTGGGAAATGGGGCCAAGGGGAGCGTCTTCGGCGGCTCAGCATCAAACACCTCGCCCTTTGGCGGCCCGTCGCCTTCCAAGCCTGCCGCCGCCTCCCCTGCCCCTACACCCACTCTAAGTTTTGGCGGTGCAGGCGGAGCATCTTCGCCCTTCGCCAGCGTTAAGCCTACTGGCACGAATGGCGGTTTTGGCTCTGCCTTTGGCAGTGCCTTTGGCGGCGGCCTGGGCAGCAAGCCCCTCACCAGCTTTTCCAAAACGGGCGAGTCTTCATTCAAAACCGAAAGAGCAGCCAAACCATTCGGCGCGCCCGATAGCGACGCCGAAGAGGGCGCCGACGATGACGCCGACGATGACGCCGAGGCTGTTTCTGAATCTGGCGACAAGGAGGAAAGAGAAGAGTCCGACAAGGAGGAATCCAAGGCCGTGGAGGATAAGAAAAGAACCAGGCTGCAGAAGAGTGAGTGGGTGTTATTTAGTATAAGGCTCACGGTCATACTAACCGGATACAGTCACTGTCGACGATGGCGAGGCCGGTGAGGCGACCGTGCTCCAGGTCAGAGCCAAGATATTCTATTTGGAAAAAGAAGTCGGCTGGAAGGAGCGTGGATCTGGCATGCTCAAAATCAACGTACCCGAGGCGTGTGTTCAGTTTGACGACGCTGGACTGCCGATACCTGGCTCTTTTGACGCATCGGGGCTGGAAGAGGACCCCGAGGCCGGTGACAGCAGCGGTCACAAGGTGGTTCGTCTCATCATGAGACAGGACCAAACACACAGAATTCTTCTGAACACGGTCATCCTTCCCGCTATGCAGTTCCAGGAGAAGGCGACGTTGAAGTCTGTCGGTGTCATGTTCACGGCCTTCGAAGGTGCGGAGGCCAAGCCTGTAAGCGTTCATGTCAGGGTACGTACTCACCAACCCCATCGACATCCAACCTGTAACCTTTTGACTAACTCCCGTTGAACAGATGAGCGCTGCTAGTGCAAAGTCATTCCTTAATGAGGTGGGAATGGTACAGAGAGAGCTCTCAGGAAACTGAGCAACTGAGCCCTTTGACATAAGCGGTCCAATGGGTATCGAACGGCGTTGAAGGCCACGCGTGTTTTTGTCAGACGATACAGATCTGGAATACAGACCTGAATACGTAGTACCACTCAGGGAAGGCTGGCGTGGGAATTTCTGGGGGCGGGACAGCGGGCGAAGAAGACACAGGCATATAGGCACAATTGGTGGGATGGCGGAGGTTTTGTTAAGGGTGCCGTTCCAGTTTGACTATGCGGATACCTCAGGTCTTAGGTCGCTATCCTGTCACGACATCAGAAAAGCAGGCATTCATCTGATGCGTTTGAATATCAATCAAGCGCAATGTTACATGGAATCTCTGATATCAGGATACCTTGAGAGAACATGTACGCGACTTCTGGGTGCCAGCTCTTCGGGCCACATCTAGTTCACGTGACCTGGTGTGGATTACGTGACGCAGACGACTTCACAATCCTGACGCTGTGGCGCTGCGCGTTTGCCTTCCCATCACTGCTCCTGCTTCCGGATGTGTTTGTTTTTTCTTGCCTAACCACAGCAAGCATGTGAAACCCTGATCTTTGCTCCCTCGTTTTCCCGTTGAGGCAATACTGTACTCTGCTTCACTAGACCGCATACTTTTCCTATTCATGTCTGAGGCGTGACGGCCTTTCACGGTGTCTGAGAACATGGCGCCCCTCGCACCAGGAGAAGGACCACTTGCGGTTCGAAGATCAACAGGTAAACGGAAGAGACGGGACAACGAAACGCCATTACGGGAAGATGGAGAGCCTACTGCCGAACATCCAGGAGCCGACGCATCGGAAAGCGATGATGCCGCCCTTGCCAGCAAACCGAAAATGCCCAAATCGAGGAAACAGACTGTGCCAAAGAAGGCTGGGTCGACTCTAAATCGCACAGACAGTACAACAACATCCGCCGTCCAGTGCAACATCGAGTGGCCCGAACGCTTCAAGGCGTTGGACAAAACACACCGCGCTCTCAATCTCGTCTTCACTTTTTGCTGTACCCGCAAGCACCTTGCCACCACATTCGATACCATCAAGTCCGCAGTAGAGTCGCACACCAAGACGTCCCTGACGATTGGAGATGTCGCTTCCATTGCCGCCATTCGTCCCGAGGGCGTCAACTTTGCCTACGTTGACGAGATCATGCTACAGACCGAGGTCAGAGGTGCCGAGCGAGACGTGGTGTTCAAGAAGGGCCGAGATTTTCTCTCGCAAGCGCCCGCGCCCGATGCCTCTGTGGGAGGCATCTCGGGTCTCGACAGGCTAGATCATCACCCCGACGACCCGGTTGAGGGAGGCAAGGAGGTGTTGTATTTTGAGTTTGTGGACGGGGACCTGAAACGTCAAGTCAGGGACAGGAAGACGGGCGAGATCACGAAACCCAACAGGAAGCTGAGAGAGGAGACGCTCAAGATGCCCGTCTACAGCCAGAAACAGATGACGAACCTGATTGAGCGCAGGAACCAAAAGTTTGGCGACGCCGTTAGCCTGTTTATCAATCAATGCATCGCCGATGGCATGGATCCCGAGCTGAGGCTCGCAACAAAGACCGAAGATCATATTCCCGTGCCAACGGTTCCAGAGGAACCGGCAGACAAGAAACTCGGGGCCTTGCCGGAATCGATCCCAACAGAGCGCAAGAGCATTCCCGAAATCGTTCAGGAGCTGAAAGATAGCCCCTGGTATACGGGACAGATTGTTCCTGAAGGGCATCGTGTTTTTGAACCGCAGGAGCCTGTGTACGGCGACCTCGACTTCCTCCTAAGCCAGGAGCTTGTCAACGCTCTATACAATTCCAAGGGCATTACTCAGTTCTTTGCGCATCAGACGGAAGCCATCAATGGTCTTCTGGAGGGGCAGCACGTTGTGGTTTCCACGTCAACGAGCTCTGGCAAGTCTCTCATCTACCAACTCCCCGTGATCCACGCCTTGGAAAAAGATCGGAACACCCGGGCTATGTACATCTTTCCTACCAAGGCTCTAGCTCAGGACCAGAAGAGAAGTCTGAGGGAGCTGATGAGCTACATGCCCGGCATGGAGGAGGTTCTCGTTGAGACATTTGATGGCGACACCCCAATGAATGAGCGAAACGTGATTCGGGAAGAGGCGAGAATCATCTTCACCAACCCGGACATGCTCCATGTGACCATCTTGCCACAGGAGGAAAGATGGAGAACGTTCCTAAAAAATCTCAAATACGTCGTGGTCGATGAGCTGCATTACTACAACGGGCAGATGGGCTCGCATGTAGCATTCATCATGCGGAGACTGAGGCGAATATGCGCTGCCGTCGGTAACCGACACATCAAGTTCGTCTCATGTTCTGCTACCGTGGCCAACCCAAGGCAGCACTTCGAGACCATATTCGGCATTGGAAACGTGCGGCTAGTAGACTTTGATGGGTCGCCATCAGGTACAGAACCCCCGGTCTCGCATCACTGTCGGGAAAGGTATCTTTACTAACGTCAAGCAGGCCGCAAAGAATTTCTATGCTGGAACACGCCATACAAAGACCCCGGGGATCCTGCAAGCGGCCGAGGCGACGCCTTGTCCGAATGTGCCCGTCTCTTCTGCCAGCTTATGCTTAGGGGCGTCCGTATTATCGCCTTTACCAGGGTTAGAGAGCAGTGTGAAAAACTGGTCACCGCTGTCCAGCAGGAACTCGAGTCTCTCGGGCGACCAGAGTGTGTAAACAGAGTCATGGGCTACAGAGGCGGCTACACCGCCCAGGACCGACGGAGAATCGAGTCGGAGATGTTTGAGGGCAAGCTCCTGGGTATCGTCGCGACTACGGCGCTTGAGCTTGGAATCGATATTGGAACGCTAGATTGCGTGCTGACTTGGGGCTTCCCTTACACCATCGCCAATTTGCGTCAACAGAGCGGCAGAGCGGGCCGGCGGAACAAAGACTCGCTAGCGATCTTGGTAGGAGATTGCTTCCCTACTGATCAACATTACATGCAAAACCCCGACGAGCTCTTCTCGAAGCCGAATAGTGAGCTTCAGGTTGATCTGGAGAACATGCTGGTGCGAGAGGGGCACATCCAATGTGCTGCATACGAGATGCCTGTTCGGCCCATTGAGGATGCCGAGTATTTTGGCAAGGACCTGGCCCAGATTTGTGTAGAGAGGCTGCTGGAAGACGCCCTGGGCTTCTACCACTGTCACGATCGATTCAGGCCTATTCCTTCAAGATTCGTCGCCATTCGTGATACCGAGGACGATCACTTTGCCATCATCGACATTACTCATGGAAGGAACGAGGTGTTGGAGGAGTTGGAGGCCTCGAGGGCAACGTTTACGATCTACGACGGTGCCATTTTCCTACACCAGGGAAACAAGTATCTCGTCAGAGACTTTCAGCCCGACAGGATGATGGCACGAGTGGAAAGGGTCAAGGTTGAGTGGACCACGACCCAACGAGATTTCACCGATATCGACCCGATCGAGACGGAGGCCATCAAGAAGATATCCGGTTCCCAGTCTAGAGCGTTCTACGGCACAATAAAGATCCAGCAGAACGTGTACGGTTTCTTTAAGGTCGATAAGAGGAAGCGCGTGCTCGACGCTGTGCACGTGGACAACCCTCCCGTCATCAGGTACGGGAAGGGCATGTGGCTCGACATACCCAAGAAGGCCTTGCAAATCCTCGCGGACAGACGTCTGCACATTGCCGCGTCCATCCACGCGGCGGAGCACGCCATCCTCAGCCTTATGCCCAACTTCGTCATCAGCTTACCCGGCGACGTCCGGACAGAATGCAAGGTCGCGCTGAAGGAGTTCGCCAAAAAGGAGTCACAGAGGAAGAGGCCCGGGCGGCTGACATTCTACGACGCCAAGGGGGGCGCCAGCGGGTCGGGGATCAGCACCAAGGCGTTCGAACACATTGATCATCTTCTTCAGCAAGCGCTCAAGCGGGTCGAGAACTGTTTCTGCGAGAACGGGTGTCGAGAGTGCGTGGCGTCGGACTTGTGCAAGCAAGCCAACGAGGTGATGAGTAAGGCGGGTAGCCAAGTCATTCTCAAGACGCTGCTGAACCTCGAGGTTGATATTGAGGCATTGCCAATGGGGCCTGAGGAGTACAGCCCGGCGGGCATCGAGACCATTGTCGTTGCTCAGACTGTGCCGCCAAAGGACCGAGAAAATTTTGGGTTAGTTGATATCAAAGAGGAGGAGTTTGAGGACCGTGATACGGTGCTATTGGAAGAGGCCGAGACGTGGACTGGCGAGCACAGCGAAGGATGATCACTCGCCAGTGTTCATCCCCAGTCGGAATGAGTATTTGATAGACCCCCCCCCCGGCCCGCGGCCTGCATAGGACAATCTGTCCGTTTGAGGTATTCGTGTACGGAATGCGACCAACTTGACGAAGTTCGGATCATGTATGGACGTTTCGTCAATCCGAAATGGTGGAATGTAATTAGGAAAGAAGGATAGGCTAAGATGAATTGGCTTGTTCCCTCACCAGAACCACTTTACCTGATGTCCGTCTGGTCTCGCTGATGTCAAGGGGAGAGAGTACTGAAGCTATCAAGTAGGGATGGGTGAAGACTGTCGCCCCTGACGTTTACTCCCGTTCTAATACAACCCTGTTCCTTGTTTCTCAAGAAGTGATTATTTGGACACCAAACAGGGGTTATGTTCTAGTGTAGACATACAACTTTTTTGTTTCTTGTTGGGTTTTTAAAAAGAATTGGGCAAGCCCCAGGCTGGAGGCATCAACCATGGCAAGAAGGCCCTCCACCACCAGTATGGTCGACGTAGCTTCACACCTTGGGTTCTTAATACGCTGGAGTAAATCCACAAGTCCCAAAGATCCCTTGAATTACATTCCAGTTAAGGACTAACCTATCAGGCGTCCTCGGCGCCTGTTCACCCAGATATCTCCGTGCCTTTTTTTTACTCACATACGAGCACCCTCTTTTTCACTTCCATCTCCCCTGTAATTAAACTTTTTCTCAGTACTAGTTCATCTCAACAAACAGAATGTGAGCCTGTGCACATCGTTGATAGGAACATGTACTGACACCCGTCAAAGACGAATTCAAAGTCGACCAGGCCAGCCACATTCGCAGCACTTTGCCCCACCGATCCTGGGAGATATCTAATTCGACGATACCGAGCCTGGGCCTCCGTCTCGTCAGGTCAGGTAGGATGCTACTTCAGATCTATGACGGGGCGAATTTTTCAACAGCGGAAGGACGAACGTTGGCATCTGGAGGTTTATTCAGACACGTCACTCTGGATGGGAACGCTTTCAGCGTGGTGCACACCTTACTTGCTCCTAAGGAGCAGTCACCCAACTTGGTCCGACGGGCAAGATCTGGGCTAGTTATCCAGGTGCCAGGCTCATGTAGCTTCCTTACATGACTACCGGGCCAGCTCCATCAGGCCAGGCCGTGCAGCTTCTGGAGTGGCGGGTTGCGAGCATCCGCCGTCAGGGAGAAACATCATTGGTTGGCGATCGGTGCAATGCCGCCATAGACGAGATCCATGTGCCTGACCATTGTGGCAACTCTCTCGTCATTAGCATCACTTGGATTTCGGCGTCTCAGTCTCGACTCTCGGGGGGTGGTTGTTAAATTTCTTGCCCGTTGGTGCAGCCTTTCTCTGTCCTTTTTCTCGTGGGGCTTCGCATCTGAGGGGGGATCGTAATCAGGGCATGTGGCACATGATCGAGAAGCAGAAGTTGAAGGGGTTTTATGAAATAGAGGCCGCCAGATGTCAACCAGAAAACACAAGGCAAGACTGATTGTGCTCCTGAGCAAGATCAAACAAGATGTGCCCAAGGACGACTAAGTGATGGAGGGGAGAGGATGAAAAAAGCTTTTGCCAAGGGATGGCAAGATGGGATGTTTTGTCCGCGTCGGGGGTTGGAGGTGGAGGTGGAGATGGATGTGCGACAGGCGGCTCAGCCTCAGCCCTTGGGACGGTCGTGGCATCCATCTGCTTGGCATCCGTTGCAGTTGATCAGCCAAGGAAAGACATCTGGGGCGTGTTGCAGTTTGATGCAGTGGCACAGCCCTCCGCCTCCCTACAAGTACGTCTGCTGCATAACTTTGCCCAGATGCCAGAATCCTCGGCACTCGATTGTCTTGCGGGCGTTGACGGGAGCGGGCGTTTTAGGGAAAGGAGAGAGGAATCAAGGGCACACCTGGAATGGTCGGCCAGCGAATGATGACGGCCAAGAAGAACAAGTGTCAAGGTTTTTGTATGACAAGACTTGGCAAGCAGCATCACCGACGGATGCACAACATCAAGGCAGGCCCGAAGGGGGAGACGTGGTCGGTTGGCGTTGCATTGGTGGAAAGCTTCGCGGCCGGGTTCCGCAGGGGTCTGGAAATATGTGACGTCGTTGGGCTTGCTTACTTACGATGTATTTACCCACCACCTGTTCACAACGCAGCAACGCAACGAGAAGGAACAACAACGTCAACATCATTCGAATCTGCAGGGCCTCTCTGCGCATGTGTGTAAGCGCCTGTGCGTGTGTGTGTGTGTGTGTGTGTGTGTGTGTGTGTTTGTTTGTTTGGGTGTGTCTGAGACTCCCTCCCGTTCCATCTATCTTTCTAACCCTTTCCCTCTCCTCTACGTGGAAACTGCCGCCTCATCCCTTGCTTTGCAACACGTATGAAGGAAACACAACTCGCGCGTCTGCCTCATCTCATCTCGCACACACACGAGCAGCAAAAGTATCGGCCAGTTGAAGTTTCACGGGTTTTCGGGCGAGCCTTGGGGCGCACGCTGCCGGGTTGTACCCATACACCCGATACAAGCATCCGACTCGTCGACTCGTCCAACAATGCACAGGGATCCTGTCAGAGGGTCTTGGCATGACAGCAAGCTTGGCCGTGCCTTGATTCACGCACACCAGGCTCATCCTCGTCGGATGGTTCTCCAGTGCATGCATGCGTGTTCGCATCTCTGGCTCTTTTGCTCTCTCGCGCCCTCAATCTGTGACCGCATCTTGTAGGCCCTCGGCTGTGAAAAGTTAAAGCGTATCGAGTGGTTCCCTGGAGGGCTCCTCCCCCCCTCCCTTTTTGGCGCCTCTTGGCAACCTAAACAGCTGCGATGCCGAATGTGTTGGGAGACGTTCTTCACTTCGAATTGACGGGTTGAAGTACCGGTTCTATTACCTCTCGTTCCGCGGCAGCAACACCAAGAGAACCTGGCATCCATTCCCCTCACACCGACCGTCAACTAACAGCAGCGGCAGAAGCAGCAACCACGAGAGAGGCTGATGTTGAAACGGCATCGCCCGCAATCACAGGCAGCGACCCGGCCCAGCCACCCTCCCGGACCAGATATCCCAGTTACCGCCGAGGGCCCCCTCAACCCGGGGGACTGGACCACGTTGACCAAGACTGGGAATAAGGACCCTCACTTCCCCATTTCTTAAACATCGTTGCATCTCGTTCCCCATCTCTTGGCCATTCAGCCACACTTTCAAGAGTCTTGGTATTCGGGCTGTTCCACAAATCTTCACCGTCCCGTCCCCTATCCCGGCAACACCGGTCCTGTGTACCCGCTTGGGGATACTTCTCCACGACTATTTACCCTCTCTGAATTTCCGCATTCTACGAAAAGTCGCGGCTTGTGTTTGTTTACCTCGCTCAGCGAACGTGTCGTTTTCTCCATTTAGACGTCCCGACCCGCCGTCATGTCGGCTCCCAGATCCCCGTACCGCCAGACCTATCGTCAGTCGACCGGTTCACGGCGGCGAGAACCAACCCACCCCATCGTCCCGCCCGAGAAGACACGCACTTCGGGCTACTCGGCCCGCGGGGAGCTACCAGTCCACAACGCCCGCCATCACCGAGCCCCGCCCCCGGGAAGCAAGATCAAAGTCAGGCCTTCTGGCGAAAGCGGCCGCAGAGGCTTCCATCCCCTCAAGTTCCTAAAGATAATCTGGAAATCCTCGAGTTGGGCATCGCTTCTTTGCAACGTCTTCTGGCCCGTCGTCCCCGCCGCCTTTGTCATTCGATGTAAGGCGTCCGCCATGGTTGCTGGCCCTCGTAGACACCGGCAGAGCTAACGCAACATGTCACAGACACCCGCCCCAGCGACCATGTCCTAATCTTCGTTCTCACTTACATGGCCATGATTCCCTGTGCCAACCTGGTCGGTTTCGCGGGTCAGGAGCTGTCCCGCAAGGTGAGCCACGTGTTTGGCGTGTTGATCGAGACGACGTGAGCCATCTCCTCACTCTCTCACATAATATATGCTGTGCTTGTCACTTACACGCCCGCGTTTGCAGCTTCGGGTCCATCGTCGAAATCATCCTCTTCATGGTGCTTCTGGCAGGCGACCAGTTCACCGTTATCAAAGCCGCCATTCTGGGCTCGATATTGGCGACGATGCTGCTGTGCCTGGGGATGTGCTTTATTGCTGGCGGCTTGCGACGAGATGAGGCCGAGTTCAGTGAAACGGTCAGTGAGGCCGGCAGCGGCCTGCTGCTCACGGCGTAAGTGGAATCCTAGGAGCGAATGCACACACCCCCAACGAATGCGCTGACGCCGGATGAACAGAGGTGTCGCCTTGGCCATCCCCGCCATCTTTAGCTACTCCATGGCCAAGTCGCTCACGGTCGAGGAGCTCGACAGCAAGACGCTCCACATCTCGCGCATCGTCTCCGTCCTGCTCATGATAGCCTACGGCGTCTTCGTGTGGTTCCAGGCACGGACGCACCACGGCATCTATGATGCCATCTTCGAGCACGACGAGCAGCGCGACCACGATAAGCGCAAAGATATCAACAAGCCTAAGCTGACGCTGACCGAGTGCATCATCGCCCTCGTCATCTCTATCCCGCTCGTAACCTTCATGGCCATCTACCTCGTCGAGCAGATCCACCCCATCGTCCTGAGGCATGGCATCTCGGACCACTTCATGGGCCTCATCCTCGTGCCCCTCGTCGAGAAGGCTGCCGAGCACCTGACGGCCGTCGACGAGGCGTGGGACAACCAGATGAATTTCGCTCTCTCCCACGTCCTGGGCGCCACGCTGCAGACGGCCCTACTCAACGGCCCGCTCGTTGTCCTCGTCGCCTGGGGCCTGCACAAGCACATGGACATGGTCTTCGAGGTCTTTGACATCAGCATGCTCATCCTGTCCATACTGACGGTTGGGAACTTCCTGCGCGACCAGAAGAGCAACTACCTGGAGGGCTTCCTCTGCGTCATCGTCTACCTCGCCATTGCAGTTGCGGCCTTTTACTACCCCAACCCGCCAGGTCTCGGTGCGCACTGAGCCGTTGCGGGCTGGGGTGTGAGAGAAGAATGGAGGGCGGAGAGCGCGCCTACGACAGTTATGACAACGAAATGTGGGTATACATACATACATACATAGCCTTTTACCTCATTTTCTTGTTCTTTTTTCTTTCCCCAAAAAAGTAAATCTGTTTTCCATCCATCTCCCCCCTCCAGGGGTTCCGGTGTGTCTGATAGATGCAAAACGATCGTACACGGGCCCTGGCTGAAAACCTCGTCGAGGGACTGGAATCACGTCACGGTAACAGGTATGGGCTGGCCGCCACCTCCCCGCCATTTGTACAATTTTTTGTATCCATGTTGTATGTACAGAGTACAGTGTAGAAGGACTCTCTCTTTCTCTGGCTCAACGGAGAGAGATAAGGCGCGGGGGAGAGAGACACTGAGCAAGCCTTAACGTAAAAGCGTCATGATCATATTTGTATTTCGAAACACTAGCGACGGGGTGGGGGCAGAGAGATAATGATGCCATCTCTGCGCCCGTTCTGTCATGTGTAGGCACCCCCGTCCCCCATCGTCACCCCCGTCTAAGTCGCATTGTCATTATTGTACTCTGTGGTGTAGATCCCTTTTTGACCTCCGCGGAGATGCTCCAAAACGCCGTTTCGTGCAAGAAACCCCCCCCCCCCCCCCCAAAAAAAAAGACCCGCTGATAAGCTTCCCCAACGCCACCTCCCTCAAAGCTTCCCACTACTGTGCTATCTAGGTTTGAGCCGCTTATCAAGCTTATTCCGGAGATGCTCGATTTTCCTGTATCTTCCCAATCCAGGCCATCAGATCCCCCACCCACACGCATCTCATGCACACACACACACCTCCTGAATGGCCAAGTGTCTGGGCTCCGCCGGTAACAACCCGGACATGGTTGTGCGCCATGACGGCCCGAGGCGGTGGAGGCTCGTTTCTGTCTGTTCCGACTTCATCTCTCCCCTTCCCACCCTGATGACCACCCTTGCCGGGACCAGAGATCGGCAAACCCGTTCGCGGGATGGCGCATGAATGAACCGACGTCTGGTCGTCTGAAGGAGCAGAGCCCAGCTTCTAAGGGCCTGGCGGGCTGGTCTCATCTGTTGTTCGCAGAACGGAAACAAAACGACTGGCTTAGAAAAACAACAAGTCGTCTCCCTTCCAGCCGAGCCCAGTGAGGGTGGAGCGCACGCTTGCCTCCAACGCCTCAGGTCCGCACACGAGGACGAGCTCGTCGCCACCGGTTTCGTTGGGGCACGCGCCCACGTGCTCCTCAAAAAACTTGCCGTCCATCCTGCCCTTCAGACCTGTCCAAGACGCATCAGGCTTCGTGAGAGTATAGAGCAGGCGGCACCTGTCCGGGTGGGCCGCGGCCATGACGTCGAGATCCTCGCGACAGAGTATGTCCTCCTCGACGCGGTTGCCGTCGAGGACGAGACACCTCGTCGGGTCGGCAGCGTTCTTCATGACGGCCCTCAGGACCTGGAAGATAGGCGTGATGCCCGAGCCCGCGCAGATCATAATGAAGCGCTTGACGGCGCGTTGCGGCTTGCCGGCGATGGAGCACAGCCCGTTGCCGAGGTACTCGAACTTGCCGACGGGGCCCTTGAAGTCGACAAAGTGACCCACAGGGATGGAGTCGAGGGCCTGCGTCATCTTGCCGCCCTCGCGTTCCGTTGTGCTGTAGTATATCTTGATGAGCACGTGCAGCTTGCCCTTGTCGGTGCCCTCCGAGATGGGCGTGTAGGCGCGGATGATGGCCTCGCGGGTGACGGGGTCGCGCAGCCTCATCATCAGGTGCTGGCCGACCGGCAGGCCGACCATCTGCTCCGGGTGCTCGAGTGTGAAGGTGAAGATCTTGGAATCGGACGACACCTTCTTCCTTTCCGAGAGGATGCCTTTGGTCCAGCTCTTGGACTGCAAGAAGACAGACCGTGACGTCTTGTCGTCGTCCTCCGGCACGACCTCGCCTTCGGCGAGCAGCTTCCGAGCCGCCTCGTCCAGGGTGCCGATGTGGTAGTCGGGCATCATCTTTTTGGCATTCTCACTGTCTGAGCCGGTTTGTTAGTGGGTGGAGGCGCTAGCTACGTGGTGCCAGTATCGGACTTACGGATCGTTAAGAACTCTTCCGACACGTCTTGGCCGGCGGCGCCGAAGATGGACGCGGCACCTCCCGGATGACCCTCGAGGAAGGGGGTGCCGTCGTAGACCTCGCCGTTGACGACGAACCAAGGCTCCTCCTCGCTGCCGTGCTGGCGAAGCTCTTCAATGGTGACGTCGCGCTTGACGGTGTCCTTCGTCATGCAAATATCCTTGATTTCTTCCGGCTCGAAGATGTTGTCGGCTTCGCCCTCGATTTTCTCGCCCCAGAAGCCGTTAGAGAGATTACCTCCCGCTTTCTTGACGCGCTCCATCCATCCACCAGCCATGAGTGCCGGCTGAGTGGGGTGCTCGAAGCGCAGGCTGTGCCCCTCCTTGTGGATGACCACTCTGAACCACGGGTTGTTCATCATGCCCAAAACACTCCAGTACATGTCCCTCGGCTGCACCATCATGCTTTCGTCCATGGCACGGACCATGACGTCTGCCGCGTCGGCGAGCTGAGCAATGGGTATGTCCAGATCCCAGAAGCACCAGCAGAAGCTGGTCTCCCTCCAGTCCATGTCGACTCTACCACCGTAGAGGGTCTCGCCTTCCGGGGCCAGCCGATATGTATCTTCGGGGTAGTTGACGTTGGCGAGGAGCCACGTCTTGCCGCGATCGAGGGTGATTTCCACTCTTGTGATCCTCCTGCCGCCGCCGCCATACGCGTACCCGCGGACTTTGTAGGTCTCTGATAGACCACCCAAGGGAACAACTTCGTCGTGAGCAGGGTAGCAGGTGGCGCTATTCGTGTTGAGGTCGTAGATTGCGTATCGCTCGTCCTTCCATACCTCAGGTAGGTCTGCGCTCGCATCTGGGGAGACCGTAGTAGGAAGCACTCGATTGTCGTAGATGTGGTACCAGTTGGTACTTGGTTCCTTTGTGACGATGATCTTCTTGAGCCACTTGACACTCCTGCCGCCGATCTGGCCGGGAATGATGATGCGGACGGGTTTCCCATGGTCAGGGTGCAGCAGCTCGCCGTTCATGCGGTAGCATACCGTCACTCCGCGGTTGGGGTCCATGCACCAGTTGAGCTTGATACTGGTTCCGTAGTAACCGTTGGGCAGCTTGTCGGCACCCTCGAAGCAAACGTACTTTGCACCTCTCTTGGGCATTGCCCGGGCAAGGAGATCGCCGATCGACACGCCGGTCCAAAGGGCTGTTGACAAGCCGGCGGCGCCCCATGAGAAGCCTTTTGATTTGCGCACCATGTTCTGCTCTTTTCGGCGGTTGCCAGCACATACCAGGGTGACGGGGTAGGTGATCTGTTCGTAGTCTGAGATGAGGTCTCTGAGTGTCATCTTGATGGGGTTCTCGACCAGACCCTCAACGGTAAATTCCCAGTCGAACATGTCTTCGTCCTCAACTTTAGGTACGGGCCCATGATTCCGAACATAGTGCAGGTCCTTGGTGGTGATGAAGCCTTCGTCGTACAAATCGCTCAGAGGGGCCTCGACGTTGAAGGGGTGGATTCCGGTCAAGCGTATTAGTCGCGGGTCTCGGGTGACATGGTTGTCTGGTGTCTTGAGATCCTCGGCCAGAACCTTGTTAGTTCTTGATTTGGGAGGCAAGGGATAGGTTCGAGATCCCTCAACGCTCGGTTCGTCCAGTAGACCTCCCGAAACCGAATATTCTGATCCGCCGTCGACGCTGTAAGACAGTCCTTCCCTTACAGTAGTAGCCGGACTTGGGGGGAAGCTGAGCTCTGCCTTGGCGAGAGGTTCCCTGAACGCGACGGGGATGGAAGCGGAGAGGACGTCCATGTCTTTTGAGAACCGATGTTTTGGTGAACTGGGGTTGGAAGGATGTCAGGTATGTGTGGAGGATAAAAAAGCTAGGCAGAGGGCTGTTCTGCGTGGTAGTCACAAGCCGATGAAAAACGGCTTAAGCGTCAGGTATCATAAAAACTGCCGAGTAGCAAGAGACAGAGACGTAGCCAAAGGGTCTAATATAGGTGAACAGGTAATCAGGGAGTGGGAGGAAGAGGCAATGTTTCGTGGAAGCCGGACAACGGTGTGAATAAGTACCACTTTGGGTGAGTGGGCTGGTGGATGCGAGATTTGGATTTCCTGGAGCCGGGCGTAGTTGGGTGTTTGTGTGGGCAGATCAGACGCATGGCGGGAGGCAACGGATGGAGTCTCGCTGTCTAGCACAAGACAAGCATGGGAATGGCTGGCTGGATTGGACTGGGCTGGGCTGCCGGGGACGGGCAATGCGGGATAGGATGATACACCATCGCATCACTGGATGGAGTGACGCTAGGGCAAGCCAGGCCAAGAGATAACGCTGCCGTGGGAGAAGAACGATGGGCGACCCTGAATCGACCTGGAGCGCACTGAAGGTTAGACGATTCCCCAATGGCCGTTTGCTAAGGTAGTTCCAACTGTGCCCTTTTCGAGGTACCTGGCCCTGTGTGCCCTTGTCTGCCGTCGTCCAAGTACCGTGTAAGTGAAAATGACTGCATGCACTTGCGTACACCAAGCGGATATCCAGATCAGGCAACTTAACGGGCACGGCACGGCATCAGGCGAGGAGATGTGACATCCTAGCCCAGGGGGGGGCTCGAGTATTGAAGAGTCCGCGGAGGAAGACGAACGTCAAGTCATCAACAGACGCGGGTTTCTTATCAGTGAGCGTCATCTTCTTTGCGGCCACCAAGTCGAACGTCAACCATTCGACCGATGCCATTGGGGCGATAAGGGCACAAAGGCAAGGGGGACGAAGGGGGGATTCCCAGCGCGGAGATGCAACAATCGCTAGGTTTTTTACTTATTCTCGCTGTCCTGGAAGTCCTGATTGGCCAGATAAGGACGATTCGACTCGGATCCACGCCCCTGGGCCCGAAAATGGCCCGTGGGAGGGTTCCGGAACGGGTCCTCGCCTGCTGCAAAACCGGGAATCATGTGCAGCGTCCGCGCCGGCTGTTGCTGTTTCGGCCTCTGCGACCTTTGTAAGCCCCAAAGATGTGCAATTGCGGACGCTTGAGCTGCATGCCTTCGTCTTTTATCATCCCTTCAGACGCCCGTTTTAACAGCCAAGGGATGGGGGGCGGGTGGGTAGGTGTTTGAGTCTCTTGAAGACTTATCGCAGTACCAATAGCTTTCTGTGCAATGGTCAGCAGAAACAGAAAGCAATTGCAATTGCAAATCACCCAGAGTTTAAAACAGGCGCTGATAACTCTTGACGTGTAAATGCCGAGCTTCTTCCATCAATGATGCTCGCTACATTACCTGGGGCCTGCTTGTCCGGCGAGCATCCGAAAGAAGAATCACCCATAAGGACACAACGCTTCTTGGCTTCTCGGGTGGTTCTGTCAACGACGTGGCGCGTCACACGATATACGGAGAATAAACCGGTCCTTGTGGCATTCACAGTCTCCTGCTTTGGCCGCGGGTGTGGTAGCAGATGCTTGAGCGACAACATGCTGTGCTAGGTCATGCCGTGGGAATGCAACGAAAGCTTGCTGTCCATTGCGTGATCCCGAAGCCCTCGTTCCGCCGGTATCGCATGGCCAACATGGGCAGCCTGGATAGAAAGGGCCCAAGGACCCAAGAACAGTCCCCAGATCGCGCTTTTCGTCGAAAATGCAGTTCTAAGATATGAAGTCGACCTGCAAACCAGCGGGGTTTCTCAGGTTTGCATTGCATCGCCTAGTACTTAGTCACAGACAGTATAATGATGTGGCTGGTGACCTGTACCCCAAATTGGGGGCTTGAGCTAGGGGTTCGTTTGCCGTTGAACAATTGCCAGGAATTGTGGCAATTTATCGTTGACCTGTCGCCTGTGATGTTGATTTCGCGTGCCCCCCCCATTTCGTTGAACCAGGTCCCTCACATTGTCTGGCAGATCATTGATAGTATAGGAGCCTCGGTTTATAGACACGCTGCATGGCAATTGATGAGTTATGGCGAGTCTCTGATTTAGTTTTGAAGGGGAGTTGAGGGCAAGGAAGCGGTGGGCTGCTGTTAGTCAAGATCAAGCCACAACGACAGAGCTGCCAGATGTTTAGCAAGTTGCGTATGGAGACCTACCGCCTCGCACAGGTCAGTTTTCCTCAGATCGCCTGATTGAAAACAATTTTCACATACTTAACAGCCGAGTTTACCGAGCGTTCAAGTGCATAGATGTGGAAGCCGTCGTGTTCCGATCAAGTCGGTCACAAGTGTAAGATTCGTCCGACCCAGTTCGATTGTGTCGTCGGTAAGGGTGCCGAGGAGGTCCGGGACCCGCATATTCCACTTTTCCGCTTCATTGTAAATCCCTCCGAAGTCAATTCTCCGACAGCTGGGTGCGAGGCAGCGGCCCAGTTGTCCATGACGCTCACCGCCCGGAGCGCTAAAGCAACCGTGAATTACCCTGCACAAATCAGGAAGCTACAGGCCTACAGCAGTGGCCACGCGCTGAGGGCTAGGTCACTCTATCAATATCCTGCGGCACCTGGCATCAGAGACAATTCTCACTGACCAGCCTGCCTTGCGCTGGAAGCCGACTCAAGTAAGCAGTGAGGTATGATACAGAGTAATTACCCATGTACCCGGCGTACTACACATAGTAGCGGATCACCACTTGGATGTTCAACGAGGCTGGCTCCTCCCTGTGGTGTGTGGGGGAAATGTCTAGAAGCGTGTGAATTCGAGGTCGCTACCAGACGCCCGCTAAACCCAACCGCCTCCGCCGCTGAGTTTCTGCACATTGGCTACGGGCAACGGCTCATCACGTTCACGTCAGGTCCAGAATTCTTTCGGCACCGCCAAACTTCAACGGCACCGAATTCCACAATCCGACAAGACCATCCGCGCTTTCAGGCACGGCCTGCTGCTGCAAACGATCTTACCGATGCCGGCCCATGTTGACGCGCAGAGCCACATTCGTTTACAACACTCGATCCCATAGCATCAACTCCCGACTTCATCGCCGCGACCCTGCCTTATGTAGCCCTCGTCCGCATTCGACCTATCCACACACAACAAAACACTCACACGATCCGCCATGGATCGTGCAAGGAAGCGTCAGTCCTACCCGCTCGTCGCTTTGTCTTGCATCTCTTTTGTAATCCGCTGACACACCACCATTCAGGCGAGTTGCGCTCCCTGAACACTCGCGCCTGGGATGGCGACCACGGTTCGTACATCATGCCGCAACCCCACCATGCTGAAAGCCCCTCCTCTAACTGCTTCCTGCCCACACAGATGTGTTCGCCGTCAGCAAGTCGCTCGATTCATCCCTGAAGAAGAACACCGCTTTCATCAAGCGACTCCGAACCGCCATCTCTGCCGCCACTCTCAACACCTTCCTACAAGAGATCCGCACCCTTAGCCTCCACAAGTACCTCTCCGAGATTGTCTCCGCTTGCTACGAAGGCCTCTGCAGGCTCAAGTCCCCCGGCGAGATCGAGGCCGGCGTCGAGATTGTCAGCGCTCTGCACCAACGCTTCGGCTCCAGCGAGTTCACGGAGTACTTGGGATGGCTACTTGGCAAGGGAATGGCAACACCTGACAAGAGCTTGCTCAAGTCACTTGCCCCCGAGGTCCGCGAGAGGGAGGAGAAAGAGCGTTTGACGCGCCAGCGAGTGCTCTTGCGTGTCGTTACTGAACTTTGGCTCGTTGATGTTCTCCGAACCCTCGATGATGTTACACGACCCGACGATGCCACCAAAGGCGCCACAGGCAAGGTGGCCGAGCTGAAGCCCAGGGCTCAAGTTAACAAGAGCGGCGCCGCCGAGCCCTTTCCCCTCGAGGTTCTCAAGGATTTATTGGGTCATGACAGGGAGCACGTCAACTTGCCGCTGCTCGTCATTTTCGTCAAGGCTTTCAGTTGGGATATTCTGGGTGTTAAGTCCTCGGCGGCCGAGGGTCGCAAGACGGTAGAGGAGGATGGTGCAACCAAGACGGCCAACGGCACCGCACAGGGGGACGGCGGCGGCGATGACCAGGCCGGCGATAACGACGGCCAACCGTTCACACCTCCCGAGCTCCAGGAAAAGTTCAAGACCATCCTGAAGAAATATTTCGAGGATGTCAAGAGTCACGTCGTCCGAGACCAGAAATCCATCCACTCCCAAGCTCGACGAAACGCCGAGGCTTACGTAAAGTCCGGCGAAGTCTTCGAGGATCGGCAAGCGAACTTCGAGAAGCAGCTCAAGGCCCAGGAGCGGCTTGTGGCAAATGCCCAGGCCATCGCGGATGCTATTGGCGCCGACATGCCTGATCTGAAGGAAAGCGACGACTCGCTAGCGAACACCAACGGTTCCATCGGCTTGGTCAAGGCTGGCGATTATCTGCGAGGCCTCGGTGACGGTGCTGGAATTTGGGAAGATGAAGACGAGCGACGCTTTTACGAAAACCTGGTCGATCTGAAGGGCAAGGTTCCGGGAATCCTTCTCGACGACGGCAAGAAAAAGAAACCGGACAATGAAGAGCAAGTCGGCAAAAAAATCGACCTGGCAGATGCCCCTGACGCACCAAAGGCTCCTGACGTGGGTGAAGACCAGTCCACTTCCATCGCTAATAAGACGATTGGTGCCCAGGTCGATGCTGTGCTAGCTCGGTTGCCAGACCTCACCAACAAGGATGTCATAGACCAAGCCGCCATCGACTTCTGCTATTTGAACTCGAAGGCCTCTCGTAACAGGCTGATTAAAGCTTTGACTGAGGTTCCTAAGGGTCGAGGCGATCTCCTGCCATCATGGTCGAGACTTGCCGCAACTTTGGGCCGATACATGCCGGACATTCCCAAGGGTCTTGTTGATTATCTCGACGCGGAATTCCGCAGCCTCCAGAGACGAAAGGACAAGGACTTTCTCGGTCAGGTTCGATTGAGCAACATCCGGTACCTCGCCGAACTGACCAAGTTTGGCATCGTGCCGGAGCATGTGGTGTTCCACTGTCTCAAGGTCAGCCTGGACGATTTTTCAAGGATGAACATTGAAATCATTTGCAATCTCTTGGAGAACTGTGGGCGTTACCTTCTGCGGAACCCGGAGACCTCGCCGCGCATGGCGACTTTTCTCGAGACGTTGCAACGCAAGAAGTCTGTCCAGCACATTGGGCAGGCCGAGCGCATGCTCATAGAAAATGCTGTCTACTACGTCGACCCTCCTGATCGGCCCGCTATCCAGCAAAAGGAGCGGACGCCCATGGAGCTGTTCATCCGCAAGTTGATCTACATGGACATGACTAAGCGTAACTACAGTAAGATCTTGAAGCAGATTCGCAGGCTTCACTGGGAAGAGGCTGAGGTAAGTGGAGGAATCGAGAGACCATGCGCCTCTTACAGGACTAACTTGTCGAAAGGTCGTCGGTATCCTGGAGAAGGTATTTTCCAAGCCTGGTAAAGTCAAATATGGCAACATTCACCTCCTTGCCATCCTCCTCAGCGCACTCTACCGGTACCACCCGGCTTTTGTGGTCAGAGTCATCGACAACGTCATGGAATCCATTTGTTTCGGCCTGGAGCAGAATGACTTCAAGTTCTACCAACGTCGTATCTCCGAAGTCAAGTACATTGGTGAGCTCTACAACTATAGAATGGTCGAGCATCCAGTCATTTTCGACACCATGTACAAAATCATGACATTCGGCCATGGCGGTCCTCCTATCCCCGGTCGACTGAACCACTTCGACCTGCCCGACGACTTCTTCCGCATCAGGTTGATTGCAACCATCCTGGAGACATGCGGCATGTACTTTGCCAAAGGTGCAGCAGGCAAGAAGTTGGACTATTTCTTATCTTTCTTCCAGGTTTGTGTAATGCTAGTATTGATGTTGCGGACTTGAACTGATACAGTGCAGTACTACATTTATACCAAACAGTCTTTGCCCATGGACATCGAGTTCATTGTTCAAGACACGTTTGCACTCACGCGACCCCAATGGAAGCTGGCATCCAACCTGGAAGAAGCCTCAAAGGCATTTCAACTGGCCATAGCCCAGGATCAGAAGGTTTCGGGAGCCGACAAGACCCTTGAGGTAGATGACGCATCGATTGGTTCTTCTTCGGACGATGAAGATGGAGATGAGCATCTTCCCGAAGCGGAGGCCGACGAGGAGGAATCGGGCTCTGATGATGAAGGCGCCGAGGTAGGAGAAATTGCTCACTTTGTCTGTGTCAACGGAAACTGTGGCTAACGCACGGTGAACAGGACCACGACGTGGACATGTCACACGCTGACTCTGACAGCGAAGATGAAGCCATTGTCGTCACCCGCCAACAGGAGCGGATCGACCCGGAGGCTGAAGCGGAATTCGAACGTGAGTACGCCAAGATGATGGCCGAGAGTCTGGAGTCGCGCAAATTCGAGCGCAAGCCTCTCTTTGATGTGCCGCTTCCCGTGCGGGGCAAGTCAAAGGAAACGGCAACAGGATCAGAGCCTGTAGAGACTGGAGCCCCCACTGCCAGCACTACGATGGCCTTCTCTCTCCTGACGAAGAAGGGCAACCGCCAACAGGTCCGTATAGCTTGGACATATCGGTCAAGTAATGGCTTTCCTGACCTTTGCGATAGACTCGAACCGTGGAGCTTCCTTCGGACTCAACCTTCGCTGTCGCTATGAAGACACAGCAACAGGCTGAAAGGGAGGAACAACAGCGCATCAAGAATCTTGTCTTGAACTACGATCTTCGCGAGAATGAGGATCCCGATGGTAATGACCGCCTTACGTTGCTGCAATCAAACCCAAATGTTCACAACGCCCAAGCAGGCCACGAAAAGCCGACATCCTACCACCACAACCGACCGGACCGCGGCAAAGACCGTGGGGGACAGCGGGTCCGCAAACTTCAGCTAAGTGACGTTGATTGGTACGAATCATCAATCAAGCGTGGATCGGGCTTCGCGCGGGCGGCTGCACTTGATTTCAACCCGGACGTGGAGTCTGGCAACGATGCAGGGCAGTCGGCAACTCCCACACATCAGCATGGCATTGCATACAAGCGTTGCATGCCGGTCATGGGTTCTGCGTCCAGGCTGGAAGTTCGGAAGGAACAGCCTCGCCGAGTTCGCAAGTACCAGTAGAGTTTGCTAACGACGGGGAAACCTCGCTCGGACTACAGGACGTGAAGAAATCAATAAGCGCAAAACTAGATTTTGGGCGCAACACATCATCGCAGCCTAACAGACGCCGCCGACGCACGTCGCCGAGACTCCGCAGTCGCTGAGATCTTGCAACCGGAGGACGGCTCTCAAGCGTACCAAGGCACATGGAGGATGCCGGGTGCAAAAGACAGTCGAGATCACCATACTTGTCGAGGCTTTAAATATATCCACTCAACTGACAATCCAGACTCATAAGCCAAGCGTGCTCTGGCCAAGACCAAGACTCGTGGCAGACCGGCAAGCAAATTCACCACAAAGAGCGATCAGGTATTGGGGGAGGGGGACTGTTCCGTATGTGGAGAGCCATGGGTTGTCAACCACGGACCCGAGTCGGGGTTCGTTGGGCGGAGAGACAGCGAGGGGGGGATAGAAGAGGTGAACGGATATGACGGCCGGGGCAAGGCAGATAGGTCTTCAGTATCTTGCCCAAGCATGTGGCATGGCGCCTTTGGGATCCGATGCTGTCATTGTTGCAGCAAGAGATATTTCGACAACTTGCTTCTGCCTTTGATTATGGAGGAGACTCACATAGTTCGTGCATAAGAACATTCCTTTAGTAGAGAGAAGAGGGCAGTGCTTGCCTCGTCCATTTAGATGGTAAGAGAGAATACGGTCAGTATGCATTACGCAAACATGGATTGTGTCTGGTCATCTCTGTGCCTTACTTCGCCTATCACGGGCGGCATTTCAGCGAGGAGTAAGGACCTATGTGATGGCGATGGCCAAGATAGCCGTTACGGCGGAGCGGGCGTGCGATTCTGGTCCTACACAAGATTCACAAAGGTGGACACGCCGGTTGCGGGTGTGGCTTGCAGCAGGTCAAGAGCATGGACGGACGGAGTGGGGTATCTTGGGAGGCACCCGGTGGGCACTGTTGGATCGGGACGTGATGCGTTGGTGCTTCTTGGCAGGCATCAGAGGAAATACGAAGTGCACCTGTTTCAGTTGGAGCAGCAAGCAACAGTCTCTTGGGAGGGCGCCATCGTTTGTTTCATCCCAGGACAGTGACTGAGTGGTCAGTAGCATGAGATGGCAACCGGCGCCGTGTTCTTGGGAAATTTCCATTCTCCTCTGATACGGAGGCGAGGATGCCCCAACGAGCCGCGATGCTACGTTGATGATGTTGCCATTGTTGCTGCGCAGCGTTCAGATACATGTGTCCGGTGGCCGCAAGCAAGGTGAAAGTGTGCTCTTCGATGCCCATGCAGGTACAAAGTGTAAGCCTTAAACCTTGGCGACGGCAACGGATGGACAAGAGCTCATATCCGCCCCCCTCGAGATCGTGTGCAGACAGTATTGACACGGCTGAGCAACGATTCCATGGCCGAGCCCTGGGCTCGTTTGCTCGAGGGTGCTCCTCATTCGTCCGATGGTGCAGGGCCCCCCGGCAGTAGCTTGCTAGCTAAATGGCTAGCTTACCTTGATAGTGATGCTGCAAACGTACAGAGCGGTCGAGCGGGTATGTGGAAGCTGGGTAAGGTTGGCGGGTCTGGCTGAACGTCTGCACACCAGCGCCGAGAAGAGGCGATGCCACCACGATGGACCCGGAGCGCAGTCAGTAGATGAAGTCAAGAAGACAGCGGTCACTAGCCACACAGGTGAAACCGGAGGTAACAGTGGCGGGCGATCATGATGGCGAGCGAGACTGCAAGCGGCCGGCTTGTATAGAAATGCTTACTAAGGTACATTATTAAGGCAGTCCCTCTTAAGGTCGCACAGGTACACAATATAAAGAAAAATACAGTAAAAAAATACAGTATAAGTATTGTACCTAATACTAAATATATTATAAGGTTTCTTTAGAAACTTAGTATTATAGAGGCTTCTAAGCCTATAACTACCCTATTAATTAACCTTACATTTAAGTAGAATTATAACTCTAATAAGTACACTAGAGTATATTAAAATCTAAAGAATACTTTAATATTGTAATGTATTACTTACTTATTCTTATAAACTATTATTTAGTATATAAGTTTATATAAAATAGCTAAATTTAAATAAAAATATCTACTCCTTAAATTACTATCCTCTTTAGTAATTATAATTTATTAGTTAGCTTCTTATTCTATACTCTAAATAAGTTAAATACTAATATTTAATAAGCTTAGTAATTAGTACTAATAGCTAAGAGGCTAGGCTTTTATAGGCTGCTTATATAGAGCTTACTTATAAACTCTAAGTCCCTAATAAATTTAGAAGTAGTAGCTCTATTAGTATTTGCAGTAGAGTTATTCCTACTTAAAGAATTAAGTCCTTAAGACTAAATTTATAATACTGCAATTGTATTTAGAGTAATCCTTAATACACTTAATTTAGAGTATAATTTAATAAGAGAGCTATATAAAGAGATTAATAGTTTAAGGTAGTAAGTTAATTTTATTAAGGACGTCCTATACGCCCTAATAATAGTAATAATAGTTATATAATAGGTAGCTTATTAGTGCTAGGGTTAGTAGGCAAGGATAGTTATAGGAGTAAGGCAGCCAGACCATGAATGTAACCACAGTCCCTAAGAACACTATGTCCCTTCGAAAAGGGATAGAAATGCTTACGAGGAGCTCGAGTGCGACTGGGAGCGGGGGGTGGCAGGAGACGGGTGGCGAGCCCATACCCCCGCCGTTGTCCCGGTGTGTCATGATCCCGCACATTCTGGCTGACTCTGGGTTGCTCAGACGTCCACAGACATCTTGGGCCCAGGAATGGTACCGACTTCATCTCCACAGGTTAAGTGTCAGCCACGTCGAAACCGAGCCTAGCCTGGATGGAGAACGATGGAGGTAAGGGGCGTCAGGAAAAGGAGGATGAGAAACGGATGCAACAATGTAGGCAATGCGTCGTCCCGCCGTAGACGGGACCGGGAGGGAAACTAATTACACCATTGTTTGATAATGAGAAAGGATTGGAGGAGGCAGAGGTGAAGTGCCAAATGGACGGGGTGTGTATTAGTCGATGGGCTGGAATGATGGGTCCAGATGTGTTTGCTGTGGCCATTGTTGACCTGGTAATGGCTGCGGATTGAGTGTCGGTCGGGTTTTTACTCCTCCTCCTCCTCTCTCATTTCTTTCTCGTTTGCATTCTTTTCTTTGGTCTCCTGCGTCCAGTGTATTTCCGGTTACCATCTTGAAGTCCAAATCGACGAAGCGAGCTTGTGGAGGTAGAGAGAGGTGAGTGATTTGCGACGAAAAGATTCCCCCACATGCCCTGGGCGGGGTCTTCGTCTGCCATATGAGATGCCCCTGGACTAGATCAGTCCTTGTGAAGAGGGGCAGACCCATCATCAGAGACAAGGCAACCCAATCAAGTGCTTCGGATCAGATCCGGATGGGTACCCCACCCATACCTAGGTAGCTACCACATCCGTACAGAGTACTTTCCATGTAATGTCATCAGCTCTTTCATCCCGTCTTGTAAGAAAATCACCATCAGGACGGCGAAGTCCTTCCACATCCTTAACAATGATGTCAGACGTCAGAGGTCGATGTTCACTCATACTCTCTCTACTCAAGAGAAGAAGCAGATGGGAGCTGTCTGTCCATGCGCTTGGCGGGGAGACGAGACACAAAAACCGCGCCGATTCTATGGCAACCGCCCGCGGGTAAGTGGATATTTCTTGTGTTTGACAGGAACAGGAGAGATAGCTCCAAGACGCAGAGTATACAAATGCCGATGTCACCTCACTGCCGAGCTGGGCAGGTGGTTGGCTCCACGATCAAAGACGTGGTATTTGGCCAGGAATGCACATTCCGGGGACACCTCTGATGAATAAAGCCGCCCCCCCTACCTACCCACCTTCCGGCCGACCTTCCCCCTCCCCCTCCCAGGCTCCGGCTCTGTGCTGTCGATCCTTCCGTCTGTTGGTTGATTCTGATCCCTGGAACTTCATCGCCTTGACCGTCTTAGTTAACCTCATGGTGCGGAGGGAGGGACAGATTAGCTAAGCTGAGGCACCGGGCTCCTTGTCCAGGTGCTTTCCACGTCCCACATCGCTCGGCTCGCTCCCTGCTCGGGCCTTGATGACGGTGGAGACTACCGGGCCTAGCCCGGGCAGGTCAGTATTCAACCGCGCATTCGACAGTTGAAGAATCTCCCGGTCCCGGCTGGGCAGCGCATTCCAGAGCTAACGACTAGACTCGCCTCTCATTAAAATGTACTCTCGGCGACGAGTGAGGACCTGACGTGAGGTAGTCCGCCGTTACCAACCATACGATGGCAGACGAAACGAGATAATATAGGTAGAATCGACGAAGACCAAGCCCCGGAAGTAGCCATGATGGGCAGCTTACGAGCAGACCCGAACTGACACACTACATTTCTTCCCTTGCTGTCATCCCGAAGAAACAGGCAGCATTTCTGGATGAGGCCGTCGCTTTGATGGCAGCTGGGCTTCATCATTGTTGCCGTGCACAAGTGGCCGGAGGCGTCCGACGGGTTGCAGAAACATGTCTCCGGGACACCCCAGAGGCATAGTGTCTGTTTCTCGAACCCGCCAACTGCAGTTCCAAAAAGAGCCAGCTCAATTGTAAGTACGTATATGGACCTTCTGCGCCAGATCGTCCACACTTACACACACGCCCTGGCTTAACATGGCGTTTACATAACAACTAACCAATCCGCCCTGCCTGACTTGTGCATGTCGGTGATCCCTGAGAGCTGCTTGTCCGATTGCCTGCTTGCTTGCACGTTGTTTGCTTGCTCCTCCTCGGCCACCACCAGCCTAGTCATCCTGCCCACCAACTAGACTAGATACATTGAGCACGTCAGTCTGTGGGGTGCTGGACTGATTCAAGCCGGGCGCGGTTCTATCGAGTCTCGAACCCCGTTCGCGCTTATTCCGTCCTTGGTGTCTTTACCCTTTCCGTCGCTCTACACGTCAGGCTGAAGGCTTCTTAAGACGAGTACAAGTCAGCCAGTCCATCCCATCTTCTAGGAATCTCCCCAGCGTCTATTTTAGTCTCCATCTCTCCTCTTTCTTTCTTTGTCCCCTCAGTTGATCTCCGTCCATGATGCATTCGTTGACCTCATAAGACCCTATTCGAGTCCGAGTTGTCGCGACCAGCCTTTTGGTATTTGAGCAGCCAAGGTAAGAGAACTTGTTAATCTTGCAAGGTAAGTCGTCTCCCTCTTCTGGCTCCCTCTTCCGGCTCTCCAGAGGAACTTCAGACTGACTTCACCTTTTTAAGAAAAAGAAAATAAAAAAAGTCAGAGGTGTCAGCGTTGAAGGCCAAAGGAGTAGCAATCACCTCCGAACGGCTTCCCTGCCAACTACCTACACCTACGAACGGCCGGGTTGAAGAGCTCATCTCGAGTACTAATTACAGCAACGACAAAAAACTCGTGTCACTACGGTTAAGAGAAATAGTGTGAAGACAGTACACGCCGAGCGAGCGCGCTGCAACCATCCGACGACACCACGTTCGACCTGCAAGATCCCGTCAATTCTTCTCACCGCGACTTGTGCTGGCTGAGGGACATCTTTCCGTTCGGCTTGTCCTCTCGGGACTTAGAGCAGTACTACCAGGGGCTCGTCAACTCGATCATCACACCCAAATAGTGATTCGAATATTCCTTCAAGATGGCGGATGTGGATGGGACCCACTGGGCGACGAAGGACGTGAGTTTCCTTGCTAAGTATCGCCATGTGTTCGTTCGCTGACCTGTCTAGATCGTCTACACGTCCATCGTGGGCTTCGTGATGTTGGCGGCCATTCTCGAATGGTTTTTATGGATCGCTGCGTTTCTGTACTGTCTCTGGAAGGTCTTCATCAAAGCCGAGCACTGGTCCATTCGAGTTCTGGCAGTCATTGTTGGGGTCCTGTTTACATGCTTCAGGTGAACTACCCCGTACGACACTTGCGAGAAGTGTAAGAAATGCTGACTCCCATCAGAGCAATTTTCCTTCCGATCATGATCGTCACACTGCCGCTTCCAAGTGCTGTCGTCAAGTACTGGCCCCAAAGCATGGTTGACGTCCTGCAATGGTTCGCCTTTTGGAGTTTCGCTGGGCTGCTGACCATCCCCTGGTTGTTCTGCGTTTACCAGTTGGTCACCAATCAGCTTGGCAGGAAGAAGAGGATCAAGCAGGTTCTCGACGAAGTCTCGGCCCCTAAAGTAGTCATTGTCATGCCGGTCTACAAGGAGGACCCCGATGTTCTTGTTGTCGCCATCAACTCGGTCGTCGACTGCGACTACCCGCCGTCGTGCATCCACGTCTTTTTATCATTTGATGGTGATCAGGAGGACGAACTCTACTTGAACACCTTGGACAAGATGGGCGTCCCATTGACTCTCGAGACCTACCCCAAGAGTATTGACGTTACCTACAAGTCCGCCCGCATCACCATCTCTCGTTTCCCTCACGGCGGAAAGCGTCATTGCCAGAAGGCTACTTTCAAACTCATCGACAAGGTCTACGAACATTACCTCAAGAGAAACGACAATCTGTTCATCCTCTTCATCGACTCCGATTGTATCCTCGACCCTACCTGCCTACAGAACTTCGTTTACGACATGGAGCTGAGCCCCGGCAACAACAGAGACATGCTAGCGATGACTGGTGTCATTACGTCTACGACTAAGAAGCATAGCTTGATCACCCTGCTCCAAGACATGGAATACATCCACGGCCAACTTTTCGAACGTACTGTCGAGTCGGGATGCGGCGCCGTTACTTGCCTTCCCGGTGCCTTGACAATGCTTCGGTTTTCTGCATTCCGCCGCATGGCCAAGTACTATTTTGCCGACAAAGCCGAGCAGTGCGAAGATCTCTTCGACTTTGCCAAGTGTCATCTGGGAGAGGATCGTTGGCTCACCCATCTGTTCATGATCGGAGCCAAGAAGCGTTACCAGATCCAGATGTGCACATCGGCCTTTTGCAAGACCGAAGCTGTCCAGACGATGACGTCGCTCATCAAACAACGCCGACGTTGGTTTTTGGGTTTTCTCTCCAACGAAGTGTGCATGCTTACTGATTGGCGTCTCTGGAAGCGCTACCCTATCTTGCTCCTCATCCGATTCATGCAAAACACCATCCGTACCACTGCCCTGTTGTTCTTCATCATGGTACTTGCCATCATAACGACTTCCAAGAAGGTTGATAACTTGCCGGTTGGATTCATCGCCATCTCACTTGGACTCAACTGGCTCATGATGCTGTACTTTGGTGCCAAGCTCAGACGATTCAAGATCTGGCTGTACCCGGTTATGTTCATTCTCAACCCTTTCTTCAACTGGTTTTACATGGTCTATGGTATATTCACCGCTGGGCAGAGAACGTGGGGAGGACCCAGGGCCGACGCTGCCACCGCCGACACTTCTACCACCGCCCAACAAGCCATCGAGCAAGCGGAGGAGGCCGGAGACGACCTCAATGTTGTGCCCGAAAGTTTTATCCCTGCTGCTGAAGCCAGGAAGGAGAGCATTGCCGGTGGTAAGGGCAATATGGGTCCTATGGGCCGCAAGCACAGCGTAGTCCAGCCGCCAGCAAACATCGAGGGACGCTTTGCGGCCAGAGAGAAGACATCGAGCGGTTTCTACGTCAACGCCGACGACTCCCAGGTTACGGTCAACCGGACCGGTCCTAGCGGGTTCGGTCCTTCGTGGGCCTTACAGTCTCGCGATTCGTTCGATAGTATGGTATCGGCGCAGACTGCTGGCAACTCTGTCTACATGCCTCGTCGCGTGGAGAGCATTATGGGAGAGGAGGACAGGAAGAAGTATGAGCTCGCACAACAAGGGCAATTCAACCAGTTCCTGGCCAACTCGAAACGCTTTGGGGCGCAGACGTCAGCGACTGGCCAAGTATACGAATACTCGGATTCCGAAATGAAGCGAGCCGGATTCCAAGACGCACCCGATCCGTTGGAAGGCGGCGGCCAGGAACACACAGATAACATGAGGATGGGAACCGTCGACAACAGCCTCTCTAGGCCCCAGTCCGGAGAAGGTCCGCCGTCGAGGCAAGGAACCACGACAACGACAACGACAACGACATCGCACTCAATGTCAACGACGCACTCTGCCCGCAGCGGCCGAAGCCCACTTGCACGAGCCAGCCTTGTCCGCACCATCCAACTCGAAGACGTGCCGTCTGAGGGTGAGAGCTCGACCAGCGGCAAAAACAGTCGTGACCACTCGCCCAAGGCTGGACGATAAATACGGGTGATGGTGGGATCAACATGGAGATAAGTTGTGCTATAGAATGGAGGCATGCATAACTACTAGCGTCGGAAGGACCCTCGGAGATATTATTGCTGGTGATCGTTTGTGGGCCGCATCTTTTTTCTTCATTTCTTTTGTATAATCAATCTTTCTGCCCGTGAGTCGGCTGTCAAAGAAGCTGGGAACTGGAGGGTTTGGCCGTGTAGACATAGGGGAAGGGTAAGAAGAGGGAGAAGGGAAAAAAGGAAAACCGCACACATATTATTGGACAGCTATTAGCAAGAGTTACCTAATACAATGTCTCTTAAAGGCAATAAGAGTCTTGGAAGCCGGTGTGACAATGAATGAGTAGTACTTGGTGAGAGAATACAGTATGGCATGTCGCCTGGGACAAGCAGCTGGGCCCGCTATCATGGCTAGCCAAGGACTGGGGGCTGTTCCTGGGCTAATGGTGCCACGGCCTTAATGGCGGACGCTCAGGTGAGCCCCCGTGTTCTGGGAAGTTGACATCGGAGCTACGTGGGCGTCAGGTGTCGAGAATCGATTTCGTGCCGGGATTGGATATCGTGAGGTCGCAGCTTAGGTAAAGATGGAGAGTCTGGGGGATGCATATGGTAATAATGGTGGCACGGGGAGAAGGCATTACTTAATGGTGGAGTATCGCCAAGATTAGATTAGATAAGTCCAAATGGTGGACTGTACAGAGTACAGATACTGCGTACGGATATCTGTATATGCTACCCAGGTGGTACACACAGTTCCTAAGGTATCTAGATAGGTAGGTAGATCGCCAAGATTAGATTAGATAAGTCCAAATGGTGGACTGTACAGAGTACAGATACTGCGTACGGATATCTGTATATGCTACCCAGGTGGTACACACAGTTCCTAAGGTATCTAGATAGGTAGGTAGATGCAGGACGCATCTTCACAACCGGCATGTGTGTATTTTCTGCTTGGTTAGGAGAATCTGGCGTGGCCATTGTCTGTCGTGCTGAAAGGTGGGCGATGGATCCGGAGCATTTCAGCCGGAACTCAATTGTTTTGAAGAGGAAGACAGTCAGAGAGAGATTCAGGGCATCCCTGACGTGACGTGCGGTCATTTGGGGTGTCGGGCTTCGGCCAAGACTCTGTCGTGTCGGACTGTTCTCGATTTAAGCAGATGCAAAAAGTGTACATTGGTTGGCTAGGGGGCAAGGTACTCCGTACATTTGTTGATTGTCCCGCCCGCAGCATTGGTCCTTTCTTGCTTTGATTGTTCGTCTCGCCCGGCCTTACGTAGCGGCCCCAGACCACATACCACATACCAGAGCCAGTTGGAGAGAAGGAGTTGTGAGGGGGCGGAAGGGTGGAGGAGCCATGGAGGGGCAGGGCTGGAGGAAGTGACGAGAGGTGGTGGAAGTGGTCCGGACAGGGGCCGCCAGCAGAATGACAGAGAACGAGGGAGAATCTTCTTTCCCGTTCGACCTCCACTACCATTTCAGTTCTAGCCATGACACCTGTGAAAATCATACTTCCTACCTTAGGTACTAAGCAATGGAGCAATCCACCAAGACATAGCTCTACACACTTACTGCCACAGGGTTACTTGCGCAGTATTGTATTGCGCTGGTGACAGAGAGCATTGCATAATAACACAGGGCATTCCATCCAATACACACATAGCACCTTTCATCTTGAGCAATAAAAGGTGGCCACTTAGGCTTACCGCTTTGCCTCCTCTGCCTCGCCTTCCTTAGTCCCTGCCTTCTAGACAGTGTATCCACCATCCACACCTCCCATTACGCACCAGCGCCTGGCTGCTAGAGCAAACTGCGCGCACTTCGCACTGCAACTTTTTTTTTTGCCCACCTCCCACACATCCCACCTTAAGGCTCTCTTGCGTATTGACAAACTCTTAAACCTTGCATTTGTCTCTACTTTTCCCTCCCCCATCCTTTTCAAACGAGACGACCTTTTTTTTTATTTACCACTCAACCGCTTGTAGATACCCTTCCAGCAAGTCGGATAATCACCCTCTCCTCTACTCGACTCGACTCGACTCGACTCGACTCAACTCGATTCGTACCTTCACCTCTTTCCCCCCTCTTTAGAGCGTTGTTGTGAGCGCAACCCCGCCATCATCAAAAGTCCGCCGGACGACCCTTGTTTACAATCCGTACAGAAAGAACACAACCGCCCAACATGAGTGTCGTTGGTATGTTTGCGCATCTTCCCTTCTGTCACCCGTTGCCGCGCGGCACGAGGAAAGTATTTGCTGACTTGTCTCTTCTGCAGGTGTCGATTTCGGAACCCTCAAGACGGTGATTGCCGTCGCCAGAAATCGCGGCGTCGATGTGGTGCGTACCCAACGCTTGCCCCTCCCCCTCCAAAATTTTCGACTTTTTGCGACACATTAACGATGACTGACACTCGCCATCTAGATCTCCAACGAGGTTTCCAACCGCGCCACGCCGTACGTACTATCCGGACACCCTCCTTGACCCTATACATACCCGATTTGCAGTTAGACTGACGGCTATTTCTAGATCTGTGGTTGGCTTCGGCCCCAAGTCGCGATACCTCGGCGAGAGCGCCAAGACGCAAGAGATCTCCAACCTGAAGAACACCGTCAGCGCCATCAAGCGTCTTGCCGGTCGCTCTTTCAACGACCCCGATGCCCAGATCGAGCAGCAGTACATCACCGCCCCTCTTGTCGATGTTAACGGTCAGGTCGGCGTCGAGGTCAACTACCTCGGCAAGAAGGAGAGGTTCACCAACACCCAGCTGATTGCCATGTACCTGAGCAAGATCAAGCAGACGACGCAAGCCGAGATCAAGCTCCCCGTCTCTGACTTGGTAATGAGCGTCCCCGCTTGGTTCACTGACATCCAGCGCCGCGCTATTATCGATGCCGCCGAGATCGCCGGACTGAAGCTCCTTCGCCTTATGAACGACACTACTGCTGCCGCTTTGGGCTGGGGTATCACCAAGCTCGACCTCCCCGCTCCCGAGGAGAAGCCCCGCCGTGTGGCCTTCATCGACATTGGCCACAGCAACTACACTGCTTCCATTGTCGAATTCAAGAAGGGCGAGCTCGCCGTCAAGGGCACCGCCTTTGACCGCCACTTTGGTGGCCGTGACTTCGACAAGGCCCTCGTCGAGCACCTCGGCAAGGAGTTCAGCGGCAAGTACAAGATTGACATCCACTCCAACGGCCGGGCCATGGCTCGCACCATTGCCGCCGCCGAGAAGTGCAAGAAGATTTTGTCTGCCAACCAGCAGGCCCCTGTCAACATCGAGTCCATCATGAACGACGTCGACGTTGCCGCCATGATTACCCGCCAGGAGTTCGAGGCCATGGTTGAGCCTCTGCTGGCCCGCGTCCACGTGCCTCTCGAGCAGGCTCTGGCCGAGGCCAAGCTGACCAAGGATGATATCGACATCATTGAGGTCATCGGCGGTGGCAGCCGTGTCCCCGCCCTCAAGGAGAGAATCCAGGCTTTCTTCGGCAAGACCCTATCCTTCACCCTGAACCAAGACGAGGCCATTGCCCGTGGTGCCGCCTTCAGCTGCGCCATCCTGTCCCCCGTCTTCCGAGTCCGCGATTTCACTGTCCAGGATATCATGAGCTACCCCATCGAGTTCACCTGGGAGAAGGCTCCCGATATCCCCGATGAAGACACCAGCCTGACCGTCTTTAACCGCGGCAACGTCCTGCCTTCTACCAAGATCCTTACCTTCTACCGCAAGCAGCCCTTCGACCTCGAGGCTCGCTACGCCAAGCCTGAAGACCTTCCGGGCAAGATCAACCCATGGATTGGTCGCTTTTCCGTCAAGGGCGTTAAGGCCGACGGCAAGGACGATTTCATGATCTGCAAGCTCAAGGCGCGCGTCAATATCCATGGTGTTCTCAACGTCGAGAGCGGCTATTATGTCGAGGACCAGGAGGTCGAGGAGGAGGTCAAGGAAGACGAGAACGGAGACAAGAAGGACCCTGATGTGAGTTTTGAGGCGTCTCGTCATGAAGTTTTGTTACCTACCGAGGTGGGCGATGCCATGAGGTCGCCGCCGAAACGTCGACGTCATGACATTGACCCTGAGCCTCGTTCTTACCCGCCCTGCGAGTTCGTCGAGGACGAAGATGGGATGCCGAAGCTAACGTATGCACCCCTTAAGGCCATGGAGACGGACAACAAGGACGATACGCCCAAGAAGACCCGTAAGGTCAAGAAGCAGGTCCGCAAGGGCGACCTGCCCATCGTCAGCGGCACCGCGTCCCTGTCCGAAACAGCGAGAACCTCGCTTTTCGAGAAGGAGTCTTCCATGGTTATGGAGGACAAGCTTGTTGCCGACACCGAGGAAAAGAAGAACGAGCTCGAGACCTACATCTACGATCTCCGCAACAAGCTCGACGACCAGTACGCTGAGTTTGCTAGTGATGAGGAGAAGACCAAGATTAAGGAGAAGCTTGAGCAGACCGAAGTGAGTTTTCATTCTTTTTTCTCGCATTCCCCATGAGACCGGAAGCCGTAAGCGACCATTTGCTAAAATAATTGAATAGGACTGGCTCTACGATGAGGGTGATGACACCACCAAGGCTGTCTACATCGCCAAGATCGACGAGATCCGTGCTATGGCCGGACCTATTGTTCAACGCCACTTCGACAAGGTTGAGGAGGAGCGCCGCCTCGTTCAGGAGAGAGTAGACGCCGAGAAGGCTGCCAAGCGTGCCGAAGAGGAGGCCCGCAAAGCCGCCGAGGCAGAGAAGGCTCCCAAGGATGAGGAGATGACCGATGCCGACGGCAACAAGCCCGAGGGTGAGCAGGCTGGTGAGGGCACAAAATAGGATGCAATCGACCTGAACAGTGCCTGAATGGATGAAAGAGAAAGGGAAAAAGCAAGAAGTAACGAAGATGATAGAATAGACCCTAGCTATGGTTTCTTTCGGGTTGGCATAGGGCTCACAGGCTAGAGCAGCTTCGACGGTTTTTACCATGGAATGAGAGAAATGACATGACCTTTGATGATATCCACCTGACACCAGATGTACTTGAATGTATCCCTATTGCAACAACACATCAACATCAACATCAAAACCAACTTGCTAAGTAATATCTTTCACTCATGTACTTTTGCAATCGGGGTTGGTGCTTTTGGAGGTTGTGACTTGGTAAGAGGGCCACGTCAAAGATGTCATGGAGGAGTACAAAGACACACATGTTAAACAGCCCCCCCCTGGTTTTTATTGGCATAATTAACCCAGCCAGATGTTAACATGGCTCGATACGTCAACACCGAAACGTTGATTTTCTTCCAGAACCTGACACTGGATCTCTCATGACCCGTTTCGTTGGATCCTACCCGATCTGGTGACTTTTGTTAGGATTGAGATTTGAATGCGAAATAATTGCTTTTAGGGAAGAGACCTGGAAAGAAACGATGCAGGGAGATGGCGGGGAGATGATCGTACACAAAAACAAGGTTCTTTTCTTCTTGACTCGTCCATCATCAATCCCTTCCCCCATGCCACAACCAATCCGGGTTTCCTTTCCTCCTTTCCCATTCCCTCGTTTCAAGAAACATAGCTCTCCATCCCTCTTTTTCATGCAAAATTAAAACATTCTCACAAACCCCCATGCTCATCGTTCGGCTTGGACAGTCAGACCACGGCCCTGCTCCCAAAACGAAGGGGCGAGATGGGTAAGGGGGGAGGGGTTGTATTTAGTGGATGTCGAAGAGGGGCTTGAGCTTGATGATGAGTTGCCACTCATCGTTGCTGACGTCTTTGCGGTAGAACTCCTTGAGGGTGTCGATGGAGGCACGCGAGATGAGACTGTACAGCGTGTCCGACTCCTCGAGCTGGCGGCCGTACGTCGGCTGGTGGCCGCCCATCTCGATCTTGACAGCGACCGAGGGCTGGCCCCTTTTGCAGACGGGGATTTGCTTGTGGTCACGCTCGATTGAAGTGCTGATGATTGAAAATGTTAGCTTTGGGGAACGGTGGCTCGTAACTTAGTATGTAGGGAAACTTACACTCTGCCAAGGTTGATGACTTCCTTCAAACCCGTAACGGCGTTGTTTTTGACTACAGCAATCGGCGTGTTGATCTTCAGCTGACCCTCGACGACGTCGACACCGACAACAATGGGGTTGGTCTTGTTGAAGACAGCAACGGTGTTGAGCACGCAGGGGAAGACAGCCAACATCTTAGACTCCTCCTTCTTCTTCTCCAAGAGCTCAGCCATATGCTTGGTAAAGGCGTCGAAGAGATGGTAGATAATGTCTGCCGTAAAGATCTTGACGCCGACGTCGTCTGCGTACTGCTGCGCTTCCTTGTCGACCTTGACATCGAAGCAAAGCATGACGGCGAAGTCGGCCGCCTTCTCCAGCATGATACCGGCTTGCATGACATCACGCTTGTACACAGGGCCGATGCCGACGTTGGCGACGGGGATCTTGCAATCCTTGAGGAAGTCCAACAGCGCCTCGAGGGAACCGAGGGTGGACGCCTGGACGCTGACACCACGGCCGGTCTTTTCGACACGGTTGAACAAAGTGGCGAGATCAGACTCGACCTCGTCGATGATGTCGTCCTCGTCGTCGTCGGGGCCGACGACCAACATACGAGAACCGGCAATGGCACCCTCAAGACCAGGGGCACTGATCTTGACACCCAAAGCGGCCTTGACCTCCTTGTTGTGCACATACGCCGACTTGAGACGCAGTTCACGCATCGGTGCCGGCGTCAACAAGGCACGAATGTTTGTGCAGATGGCGCCTTCCACACCGCACAAGACGATTCTGTCACCCTCGCGTAAGATACCGTTGGACAAGACGACATCGACAGTCATGCCGAAACCTTCAATGGCCTTGACCTCAAGGACTGTAGCCTGGACCTCGGAAAGATACATGAGGGATCCAACCATGCGCTCCTGGGTGAGCTGGATGATGAGCTTCAGCATGTCGGGGATACCCTCGCCAGTGTGAGCAGAGGTGGGGATGAGGGAGACGTTCTTGGCCATGGACTTGTTCTCGTAGAAGAGCTCGGCGTTGAATCCCTGCTCGGCAAAGGCGAGCTTGGTCTGCTCCAGGCGGTTCTTGAACTCGTTCTGCACACCTCTGGGCTGCAGAGCCAAACTCTCCTGGAAACCGTTGTTGTCGACCTTCTTCCAGCCGTACAGACGATCGATCTTGTTGAGAGCGACAACGAAGGGGGTCTTCCTGTCACGAAGCATTCTCATTGACTCCAAGGTTTGCGGCTCGAGGCCGTGCATGATATCGACGACAAGAATGGCGATGTTGCAGAGCGATGAACCACGAGAACGCAAGTTAGAGAAGGACTCGTGGCCAGGGGTATCAATGACCAGCAGTCCGGGGACCTTGAACTCGAAGGAGCCGTCAGTGTTGACAACGGCTACCTTCTGCTTGATGGCCTCGACAGGGAAGTAGGTGGCACCGATTTGTTGGGTAATGCCACCGGCTTCGCCCTCTTGCACGTTGGTCTGACGGATCTTGTCGAGAAGCTTCGTCTTTCCGGTATCGACGTGGCCCAGAATACAGCAAATGGGAGATCGGAGGTTGTCTTTGGATCTCGCTGCCAGCGCGGCCTGGTGAGCCTTCTCGCGACGTTCCGCGGCCTCCCTCTTGCGCTGAAGCTCAGCTTGGCGAGCCGCTGTCTCCTTCTCATCTTCTTCAGAGTCGTCGGAATCAGAGTCGGAGTCGGAGTCGTCCTCCTCATCATCGCCCTCGTCCTCGTCCTTCTGACTGGGCTTCTCGGGCTTGCCGTTAGCCGCCTTCGCCTTCTTTTCTTGCTCTTCGTCGCTGTCGGCATCCCAGCTGTCCTTGACGTCCTCCTCGTCAGAAGCGGCGGCAGCCTCCCAGTCGTCCTCCAAGTCACTGGCTTCAGCGGCCTTCTTCTTGGCGGCGGCAGCTTCAGCCTCTGCCTTTTCCTTAGCCGCCTTCTCTTCTGCCTCCTTGTGGAGGCGTTCGGCCTCCTTTCTGGCGCGCTCGGCAGCCTCAGCAAGGGCCTTTTCTTCGTCGATCTATACAGCAAATGGTCAGTCTCAGGAACCTTGGGAGATTGAATGGACATGCGAAGCTCACCTTGTCTTGCGCCTTGCGGCCTCCCTTCTTCTTGTTGTCGTAGGTGACCTTCTTCTTCTTGTCGCCCTCGCCCTCGTCGGCAGGACCAACCTTGATACCGGCAGCAAGCATCTGCTGAAGCTTACGCTCGTTGCGAGCCTTCTCCTCTTTCTGGGCCTTGGTCATGAACTTGCCCTCCTTCTTGAGTTGTTCGATCTTCTCCTTTTCTTTTTGTTTCTTAAGAGCCTTGGCCTCCTCTCTACGCTTGTTTTCCTCATTGGCGGCGCGCTCCTCCTCCTCGATCCTCTTCTTCTCCTCTTCGGCGAAGCGAGCCTGTTCTTCTTGCTGGCGACGAAGCTCCTCCTGCTGTTTCTGGAGCGCAGCGAGGGCAGCGGGAATCTTCTTCTTCTTACCACCCTTCTCTTCGGCAGGCGGGGGAGCAACGGCGTCGGCGGCGGGCGTCGGGGAGTCCTTCTTCTCGGGAGCTGCCTTAGCAGGTTCAGCCTTTGCGGCAGGGGCAGTGGTCTTCTTCTTCGCAGCCTGGATGTGCATGATGAGATTAGTGAAAAGTCCATGGCCCGAGGGAGGAACGCCGTAGGCTCACCTGCTCCTTCTTACGCTGCTTCTCCCTCTCCTTCTTCAGCTTCTCCTTTTCGGCCTTGGTCAGGACGCGACCGGAGCCATCCCCCTCGTCATCGGCAGCGGGGGCGGGGGCGGCTGCGGGAGCCTGCTTGCCCTTGCCACCCTTGCCTTTCTTCTGGGGCAGAGCGAACTCGTCTTCCATAGTGGCTTCCTCGGGAGCCTTCTCAGCGAGGCTGGGCGAAGGTTCAGCCTCGACCTCAGGCTCGGGAGCGGCGGGGGGCTCCTCGATGCCCTTCTTCTTTCTCTTCTCTCTGTTCTTGCGCATGGTGGCCATGAGACCGCCGGGGGTCTCATCCTCCTCCTCGGCTGGCTTTTCGGCATCAGCTTCTAGAGTGGCGGCAGCGGGGGCGATGGTCTCGCCGAGCTCATTCTCCCAGTCGTCGTTGGCGCGAGCCTTGTTCCCCTTCTTCTTGGGAGGCATGTTTGTGGTACTCGACGTTTAGGTATTGCGAAACGAGTCAAAGGTTCTTGGTTGGACCCGGTGCAAAAAGATGCAGGGTGTGGGCGATATCAAGCAGAAAGTGACAGGTAGACAGACGCGGTGGAAATTCCCAAAGATGGGTGGGGTCGGGGCTTTTGGTGGCTCGAGAAGAGAAGCACACTGAAGGCTCTTCAACGACGTAAGAGATTGGATGGCGAGAAAACCGAGTCCTGAGTGCAATTCTGTCGGGGCCGACACGACATAATACGGACGATGCAGCACCTTTCTGTATTTTTCGAGTAAAAGAAGGAAGACTACGACTGTAGGATACCGTAGTGTTCGAAATCTCGAACAGGGAAAATGGGAATGCACAGGTTCGCTGCGGGGCAAGAGAGGCGCATTCCATTGCATAAACGGATGCTGTGGGCTTAGGTTGGTGACCTCAGGTTGCGCTTACCTAGGTAGGTACCTACAAGTAGTCACTAGGTAGGCTGGTTCTGCGCAGTAGGTGGGTTCGTCCGAGAAGTAGCCTCCGCGGACACAATTTTTGTGCACCTGCTTCTTCTCCCTCTTCTATGTATTATCTCTCACCTATGCATTTTCATTCTTACTCTACCTATACAACTGAGTCCAGGTGAATGAGTGGTAAGGGTACGTATGGCTATCCAAGCCATTCTAGGGTCGTCTTCCGAGTGTGGCTCTACCCCGTCCGCTCAGCAAAAACTTTTTGTTAGTAAAGAAATAGGGCAGGACGACCACATGTTGCCCACTCACGGCGCTAACAAAATTCCATCTAAGTGTCGGCCACTCAAAATGCTCCAATACAGATGCGACTCTGGTGATGGGTACACCACACGCACAAGCTACCTACTCATGGCGAGCCCCTCAGCTCAACCCCCACAACGGGTGTTCTGAGGTTATCGATGTACCTGAGACATTTTCATGATGTAACCATGTCTAAGCGTCGTGACGCATATCTCTCTGTCGAGACTCGTTCACCCCTAGACTTGATATCCTCGCATCACGCGGGTTTACTCGCTGAAGTCAAGAGCCACGAGCCACCAATATGTGATGATGACTTTGCTTCTACCTAGTCTAACGACTCTTAACCCAGCGCAGCTTCCAACAATGCGCCCCTTCGAGGCATCATCCACTCCTACCTTGTGTCGCCATGCTCAACGCTGTGACTCAAATGACAGGAGCCAGGTAATAGTCTAGGATGTCGTAGGCCAACTCAAAGTACTTCGAAATGTTGTTGGCGTCCTGGAATGATGCTGTCAAGTCTCCGTCGTCCAGATCGTCCAGATACTCCCGCAACAGGTCAATATCGCTGTCTTCCGATATCATCTTCTCCAACGCCCGATAATCGATGCACCGTTGAAGAAGGTCACCGTCAATGTGCTTCATCGACTTGGGTGTCTCCTTTGCCTCCGCGTCGTACTCCTCGTCATCTAGGACCGAGACTTCGTAGCTGTACGGGAACAGCAGTCGGCTTCTCAAGGCCAGGTTCTCGACGAGGCGCAGGAATCGCCATGCTTGAGTGTTGAGAAGGCTAAAATGCAGTAGCGACCCATCGAGGCAAATCCCCAGCACCTCGGCTCCGTCAATGGTGCTTGGTATGGAGCCGTATTGTGGCACACGTTGCGTCGCAACCCATTCCGGTCGCACATGGCCTCGTTGAAGTTTCCTAACGCTGGCCGGTAGCGGACCCTCGGCGACAAGTTCCAACTCTCTTTGAGGCTCCTTCCATGGAGTCCACACTGCTGTAAAGTAACGGTCCATACCAGTGAGCAAAGTCACTGGCCAGGCTAGTTGGTCATCCATACATTCTCCGACATCGAAAAAGTGATTCGATTTCCGCGTAACCTGATCCGCATGGATCTGGGTCATATCACGGTGTTCGTGTTCCGACTTGTGGTCAATGACCACTACGGAATCGCTCAGGGTCAATGCCGATATCTTGCCGTTGACGATTCGTAGTGAGGTGGCGGGAGAATTCAGTTCGTAGCTCTTTTTCCGAACAAGCTTCTTCTCAACGGGATCAAGAACATCCCAATGAAGCACGTTGCCGGCGCAGTAGACGATGCTGTCACCGTCTCCGACAATCGCGTATATGGGCGTGGGCTCTTTCAGCCTGTATTTGGTGAAGAATCGTATCTTTGTTCTGCTCGTGCCCTCGGGATCTCGGGTTTCTTCCTTCTTTGGGGTCACAAGCAAGAGACGCCCCCCTGCCGTAGTGATGATGAGGTAATGGAAGGTCATCCCATCCCTTACGAACAACCAGTCGTAGATCGCATGTATCCTATCGCCGGGGCTTCCCATACCACTGATGAATGCTGTCATGTTGCCGTGCTTGTCTTGAGGGAGAGAGAGGTCTTCTCCGGTCTCGGGGTCCATGAACAGGATGGTTGGCTGTTGCCCAATTTGTACTGCAACGACCAAACACTGCAGCGTTTGAGAGTACAGCAATTTGGAAGGTGTTCCGGGCAAAGGTAGACTTTTAGGAACCGGACCAGCTTGCAAGTACAGCTCCGTGAAGGACATGCGCTCCCCCGACAGAAGAACCAGCGGGATGCGATTGCCGCCAAGGTCAGTTGGTATGCTTGCGGCGGAGATAACTGGTACGGAACCTGTTGCGGGATGCCTCAGATCGGTCACCCACACTCGGTGCCTGGTGGCAAAGTGACCCGGCCGCCTGGACCCGAAGTCCCTCAGCAGAAGCAGGGTGTCGCTACAGCAGACCAAGACTGAGTTGGGAAGAAACGATGCATCGACAGCAAGTACCTCCAGCGCACTCGTACCCAGTCTCTCCTTAAACGTGCGTCGGTGATAGGGAGCGGCGCCGCTGAGCTGAATTGTTAACAAATGGCCGCTGCGAGTCCCCATAACCAGGCTCGTTTGCTGCTTTGATTCCGCTATTGCCACGACGGTGTTGACAAGCTCAATGGTTGGTGCTATGTCCATTGCATCTCCGCCATCTGGCTCGAGAGACATGTCGTCTGTCACGCATGGCAGTATCAGCCGCTGCAGGTTTCTAGTACGTAGGGATGCACTTACCGACATCGAGGCGTATCAGTTCGGGAGCCTCTTCAGACTTGTCGGCAGTGAAGATGGCTATCCAAGGGCTATTTTGTCGCCATACGCCAGCCACAATACATTCTCGGTTATTGAGACAGCAGAGTGTAAGACAGGTCACCTCACCGTCCACGACATAAGACTGGGCGAGAGACACTTCGGCGTTGCCAGTGTGAAATGCATGGATCTGAAAGCGAGACTCTGCATAGGTTGACACACAAACACAGCTGCCCCTGACCGCCGCATGCTCCGCTATTCCGTCCACGCCAGGAAAGCCATCGAAGTCATGCCTGGAACTGCAGAAACTGTCAGCGAAACCCAGGTCACAGTGGTACGACGTGACAGTCAGATACGCACCTGTGGTCTCGGCCGATGGTGGTGATGCATGTCTCGGATACCTGAGTGATGATATCGTCCGAGCTCTGGGCTGCTTCCAGGGTTCGGGATGCTGTGTCGAATTTGGTTGACATTGGATCCGCCATCTCCGCATGCGAGAGATCGGCAGATACGAGTAGCACGTCAGAGGTACCGGGGCTTGCCATCAGCATTTGGTGTGGCCAGTTGGCATCATTGGTCTTAAACACCCAGACTCTTCTCGTTGGTAGCGGTTCGAAGTACGAGATTGTGTTGGCAGGAAGCCCGTAGCGAAGTTCTGTGATGCTGCCTTGAGGGCCGTTTCCCGAGGCACAAAGGACCTTGTCTGGAGAGGCTAAGTTGTCTAATGTTCGTTGTCGCCAGGGCACAACCGCCTTTCCGCGTGGCCCGCTCTCGGGGTTCCATGTAGTCAGAGCATCTGTAGTAACAAAATCAACGGCACACGACCAGTTCGGAATAGTTCCAAGTTCGACGAGAGGCTCTCGAGGCTTGAGCTATGCGATGGTCAGCAGACACATTTACGTCTACACTGGCACTTCACCTTACCTGGAAGACCATCCCGGGGCCAGAATCACCAGCAACAATGGCAACATCGGAATAGGCGTCGTACATCGTGGTGAAAGCGGCGGAAATATTACAGTTGCAGTCACCGACATTCATAGCGGCGCTAAGAATGTCTGTGGCATTGAACTCGAAGAAGACAATCACCCCATCCTCCCGAGCTAGGTAGATGAGATCTTTCGTGTCGTAGTAACGCCGTCTTCGTACCGGTCTATCCCAAGCTGTCCAAAGTGGCACGCCAGTACCATGGTGGAAAGGGGTCGCGGGGTGGCTGATCGGGTTGATTGTCTCGATATCTGGAGGGCCCTGGAGAGGATCCTTGCAGATACCGAGGGCGTGCTCGGAAACAGCGAAAAAGGAGCTTCTCACCGTCAAAGGAATGATCAATAACGGGAGGCGGTGCTCCGGTGCTATGCGATGACCGCGCTTCTCCTCTGCAAGCACCTGGCTGAGATCATCGCCACGTTCCCATTCGTAGATGACCATCTTGGACCTGTCACCTTTGACAACGATGAGAAGGAGGATGACGTGATGTTCGTCCTCTGGACGGGGGTAAAGGAATTCCATCTTGAGTATAGTACCCTGTAGTGCCCTGGGGTAGTGTGTCTTGATCGGATTGATTGACTTGTGACGCATATACTGGTCGCCCATGAACTCCATGGATTCGAGTTCGTAAATGACAAATTTGTTCTGGGCATCAGCGACAGCAATGTAGCGAGACCGAGGATCAGCGGCTACATGGAAGCCTAGATTTCCTAGTCTTCTCGCTGGGTTGTGGAAAGGCGAAACGACGAACTCTAGCTTGCCATGCAGGTCCCTCCTGATGAAGAGGAAGAGGAAGGACCCGGATTCGAGAACGAGGAGTAATAGATGTGGTGGCAACAGTCCATGAGAGCCGCCGGTGCCGGAGGCGGAGCTGAAGTCGGCCATTTGGGTGTCGTCGTCTTCATCTTCGCTCTTGATATGGTCGGGTCCAGATTCGTCAGCAATAACGCGGAAGTGCTCGTACTTGTTTCCGATCACCAAGGCATTGCGAATACGGCAGCCGAAGTCGTTCTTCCGAAGAACCTCTTGAAGCTGACCATCTTTACGTAACTCGTTGATGCTCACATAACGGTCCTGGGCTTGTGAGCTTTCGTTCCCAATTAGAGACGGAGGCCTTGGAAGGCTGCATGGTCTTTCAAGGTCCAAATCGCCGCGCTAGCAGGTGGTTGTGGAAGGCGAGGGCAAGTGACTCACCCCTACAAAGGCAACATCGTTATGACGGGCAGATCTGAGGCGAGCTGGAAGAACCCATCGGGCTATAGGGCTCTCGATGATGGTCCTTGTCAAGATGCCGCAAGTCGGCGGGATGGGGAGGGAAGGGGGGTCAGGGACCGCGGTAGTGGTCGAGCCCCGGAGCACAGTTTGTAGATCGATGGTCTCCGTCACCCAGGCTCCATTCCTGAAGACGTTCGTCTGAAAGGCCATGTCGACAGACCGTGTTATGTCAACATGGTTGGACCAGCTCTTGGTCTTGCGGGGACAGCAGGTTGGAGGAACGATGACAGCCGCGGAATCGGATCAAATGTGTGTTGGCCTTTGCGCGGGGGTAGCCAAAAGAAAGACGCAAGTCGATATAAGAACCCTTCCGAGTTCTTCACAGGTTGTTTGTGAATGAGTGCTTATCGGCCGTCCGACCAAAACAGGTGACTAGGGGTGGGGGCTGAGCCACCTCAAAGTATGGAGGAGTTGAGGTAGGTAGGCAAGATATGTCGTGCCGACTATTGCGACGGCTGGGGGGAAGTGGAGGTTATTAGTTTTAGAGTATCCATCCAGCTGTAAGGTGAGCGTGAGCACCCAGTAGGGACGTAGGTACCAGGTAGGTAGCTCAAAGTACCTACTTCCCTGGATGGTTTGGCGGTGGCGGGGGTACCACGCTGAGTACAAACACGGGCTACCTACGAACCTAGGTAGGTAGTTATGTACCTAATAAACTTGACTGGATGTAGCGCTTTTCTGTGCAGTTAGAGCCAGCGTCCAGAAGCTAATGACTGAGATATGTAAGGCAGAACAATATCCGTCAGAGAATGTAGGGCAGTTGGGCAAATAGTTCCAGGTGCTACGAAAGGTAAGCAGCATCTAGGTACCATGAATCAGAAGTGGTGGCGCACGGCGCTCGTTCTATCAAATATAGCCGTCCCAGCTTACATGCCTACAGTACGGTGTGCACTATTAATACCTGGTCAGTCCAGTCAAGTGGTGCAGAGCTAAGACTGCAAGCATAGACTGCTTTAGCCCAAGGCACTGGATAAGCACACAATCACTCGGCCGACTCAGGCGATACATGCTAGCTACCCTACCTTACCTCCGTGTGCTTGGAGTCGGGTTCGCGAGATGTGCCTTTCTTGGGTAAAAAAGCCGGGTCTTTCTCTGCCTGGATACTGCAAATGATGTGCGGTTCGAACAGACACTCCACTGTGGCGGATGTAGTCACTACCGCACAGAAAAGCGATGGAACCTCGCCTGCGAGGTGGTTTGGAGGGGATGCAGGCAGGCCGTAGGCAGACAATCCCCAGCCAAGCGGGGTACGACTATCCAACGGAGCGAAGGAGTGCAGGTATCTCGAAGTGGAAGTAAGGCGAGTTGACGGGGCAAGAGGCTGCTGAAGAAGTCGACTCGCGAAACCCTTGCCGTTCCGTCCGCCGCGACTACAGACTGACTGTCTTGGGGTCGAACAATTGGACGAGGTGATCCAATATCGCGGCTAGAATGTGTGTCCCAACGCCTTAGTAAAGAAGAAACTCGATTTAATCGCTGGGTTTTGCTGATTGGACAGTGGATTTAATGTCACCTACGGATGTGCGGTGTATCTATTCTGTGCGCGGAATGTGTCAGTTTTGCGGAACAACCACTTGACCACGCGTCGGGTGGATAACCTAACGTTCCATACTGCCTGCTTGGTGATTCAAAACTCACCTTTCTGGTCTGCATGATTAGCGGCGAGCCTTTTCCCGCTGCATTAGCAAGAGGAGCGAGCATCGGCGACACCAAACCCAACATTCCCTCGACTCCTGGGCTTTGTCTGCTCACGCGACAGGAACAAGGAACCAAACAAAACCAATTGAAAACCTCGCCGCCGTTCTGCGCTATCTCCCATCTTGACTCTTACTATTAGGCAGGCAGCCAAATCAGTGTCAATACGTCGTACGGTTGTCTTGGGCCAGGCCCTGGCCTTGGTGTGGGTCTACGATCCCTCTGACAAGCCAGGACAGAGAATTGACAAGGAGACCGACCTTTTCTCACGCACCGGTGTACCCGCATTGAACAATACAACCTCGTCCAATCCGATCTGTACCACAAGAAACCCTGCTTCCCCCATGTTGTCAAACAGTCGAACACCATAAACCAACAGTGTGATCTCTCACAGCGGCACGACGAAGTCAACCGATTGGAAGCACATATTTGCTTGACTAAACGCCATGCATGTCGATTCAGGTTCATCTCACGAGGCTGGCCGGACGTTGCCTCCTCCCAGTGGGAGTTTAACATCGACTGGATCATCAAGTCGGGTTCCCTTGATAAAATGGCAGATAAATCCAGGAGAAAAAGGCCTGCTAGCAACTGGAGACTGGCTGTCCCATAGTTTGCTCGCTCGCCCGGTTCCCTATGGGCCATGCAACTCCATAGAGTAGCTTACGGACGTAACGTGCATGTGGAAGCCTTGGCCTGTCTCCGGGGTAAGTGGCTCCTCATAAGTAAGTTAAATTTACGAGCAAAGGCCTAGGAAGGAAATCCACGTTGAAGTTGTCATATCTGCCTTATCGTGGGCAATCATGCCACTTGCCTGTGACTAGACCTCCTGATTACGAAATGTCTGCCATTCTAGCGTTTAGCTCCGGCTATGTTCTTCAGTAAGATGGTTCGTGCGGTGACCCTATTTTCCCTTGGTTTATTTCGTTGGACTTCGAGACAATGATGTGCGCCATTGTTGGCTATACGCGTGCTGAATACTGCGTGGTGCAGCCGATTTAAATGCATTTGAGCTTCGGCAATGCCATTATTTCAACGAACTACGGTCGGCTTCACCTACGGCTCCTTTCACAAGCCTTCCCAATCTACACAAAAAAAAAATTTCCACGCGTGATGATGGGTATTCATTCAAACTCATCTGCCAACCGTTGTGGTTGCTTTGCCCAATACCTAAACTGGCCTGTGCGTCCCGTCCCGCCGATCTAGGCCGGTGGGGGCCGGGCGTCCCTGTCAACTGCTTCACGGATCACCTAATGACCTAGCCTCTAGAAAGTACACTAAGCCTTGAGCTTGGGTGCCTATTGCCTTGCGACGCGGGTCTCAATGGTTCGAAGGCCGAAACAGAGATCCGCTGTGGAGGCGACTCCGTCATTGTTGCAGAAGCTCCTGCGAACATAACGCTCCCGCTTTCAACAGGTCGTTCAACGCCGGTAGGACGCGTTAATACACTTCCGTCCGTTAGTCGACTCTCAAAAACCGCTTCCACTTTGAAGACGTGCCCATCTCCAGTTGACCCCCTAAGGATAGTCTGGCCTCGAGGCTTCTCCCGCGAGTGGCTGGGTAACATCGACCCATGTAGATCGCCGCCGATACACGATGCGCACGCTGTCTCCGAGACAGTAATCCCTATAGACAAGCCTTCGAAAAGCAGCGACGCGACATCGCCCGCTGCCGGAACGAACCCATGGCGTCAGACCTGGTAGCTAGCGAGCTAGTTCCCCTTGGCTCTGACTCGGCGCCAGACACCCAAACCAAGGATGAGGCGACTGGCTCGACCCAGCGCAAGACGCAAGATATCCTAGAAGCGTGCAAGTGGAGGAATCTCGAGGCCATCAAGGCGCTCGCCGGCACCACAGGCGGTTTCCTCACCGACACTTTGCGCAGGAAAGCCTGTTAGTGCCGCATACCTCGGTCATTACGCGCGCCGCCGTTCTACAATGCTGTAATGCTAACGGATGCATTGCGTGTCACAGGGCCAATACTCCTCGGTCTTACAGATGGCGAATGCGGCGAAGACATCATCACAACAGGACGAGAGGAGAGGGATTCTTGGAAAGACCTGCCGCGTCATAGAGATGAAGAACAGGTTGCTCTTGATGTCAACCGGGCTTTCATCTACTACCCAAACCGTAAGGCGTCTTCTGCCTGCCATGCCCAGACTGGGGGTGTATAAGCAGTGAACTACGACACATAAGCTAACTCGACGCGTAGACCAGGACGATACCGAGCTCGAAAAGAACAAGAGCGATCTATCTGACCTGATCGTCGAGGTCCTCCGCCGCTACCCGTATCTATGCTATTTTCAGGGTTATCATGACATCTGTCAAGTCTTCATGCTTGTTCTTGAGCCGCCATGGCGCGCTCGGCTTGTCTCTCGCCTCTCGGTGCTCCGCATACGAGACTTCATGCTTACGAACCTCGAGCCGACTGTTGCCCAGCTGCGCCTAATCCCCGACATCCTCCACGCGGCGGACCCGAAGCTTAAGCGCCACCTCGCAGGCACGGAGCCCTTCTACGCCCTCGCGGGGACGCTGACCATGTACGCCCACGACATCCAGGCGTACGGCGACATCGCCCGCCTCTTCGATATCCTTCTCGTCCGCGAGCCTGTCTTCAGCGTCTACATGTTCGCCCAGATTGTCCTGAACCGCCGTGATGAGCTCTTTGACAATGACGAGGACGACCCTTCCATGCTGCATCTCATCCTCTCCAAAGTCCCGCAGAAGATGGATCTCGAGTCGCTCATCGCCGGTGCCACCGAACTGTACGAGCGATACCCGCCCGAGTCGCTGTCCGCATGGCGCAAGATATCCAAGGCGAGCTCGCTCAAGACGGCGCGCTCCATCGAATCGTGCGCTAAGCAGACGATGGACCAAGGCCATGCGTATTTTCAGAAACAGCTGGCCGAGCTCAAGGCTCTAGAACGCCGTCGGAAACTCATGAGGGTACTCTGGGCGTACAGAAAGGGTGCTGCCGCGGCGGGACTGGCCGTTGTCGTGGGCCTTGTCGCCGTCTATCTGGGCCGCCGGAACCCTAGCCCTGTTTTTGCGCTGGCAAACTTGTACAACAAATGGACAAACGGGACGAGCTGGACGCATAACTTCTAGACAGGGCTGAGGAAAATGTATTGGCCCCTTGAAAAGCCGTGCCTCCATGTAAATTTAGATCCTGGTGGAAGAGGAAATGGCCCACCGTATGATATCCCATCTGACCAAGAGCACCCGACGCCGAGCCTACTCCAAACACTGCCCCAAAACATGCTATCATGTGTGCTTGTGATAATACTTTGCTTGCCTTCTTTTTAGACACCCTCCTGGAATGCCGACTTCAGTCCCTCGAAATGATCCTGCTGCTCCACGGCCAGTTTCCCAGTAACGTCACTGATAATTGTCGAGATCAGCGAGTAGTTGTTGTAGAGAAACCGTTCGCGCTTTCGTTTATCGCCGAACGACTGACTGAGGCGCGTCAAAAAGGCCTCCGCCTCGGACCGTAGGCGACGCAAGCTGGCAACCACAGGCTCGTCGTCCCCGGCTTCGGTGCTGAGCGCCAGAACGCCTTGGAGAATTTGGCCAAACCTTTGTGTGACGAGATGCGGCGCCGCCGACAGTTTGTTCTGGTCAGCGGCCCTGGGTTTGGTGGGCAAAGAGTTGGTGAGCTGCCGCACCGACTCGCAGTGGTGATCCATCACCACCTGTAGCCTAGGCCACAGAAGCATGGTCGTCATGTTGATGTAACCGTCGACGGCGGGGACCTTGCGCCTCTGCAACTCGAACGCCAGATGCTGGTTGAGACGTATGCACAACAATAAGCCCAGAGCGTCGTAAGACTCGGCAGTCAGTGTCCTGGTCAGCGTCCTGCCCAACGCAAAAGTAGGTTCGAAGATGTAGTTGAATTGTCGCGAAACCGCCTGTAATGACAGCGGCGGCGAGAAGTAGGCGGCTAGGAAAGTGTATTCCGCAGTGGCGTTGTCTATGAGCGCCAAGTTGAAGTTCCTGAAAGGAAACTCCAGATAGTGCGTGGTTTGGTCCTCCTCGGCCAGATAAGAGGAGAGGGCGGCTGCATTGCTTGTCTTCAGGAGATCAATCCGGCGGCCTAAGTTGAAGGCATCATGCGGCGGGCCAGTGGATTTCGTGGCGGACAGGACCGTGGCCCTTCGAGTCGGTTCTTCATGGCCCAGAACATCATTTTTATCAATGATGTGCAGCTTGAGCTTGTCCAACGCTTTCTGATACCGCGTAAACTGGTTTGCATAGTACCACCTCATGGTGTTCATGTAGGCCTGGCTGATTTCTTCTGCGAGCTTGGAGTGGTGCTTGTGCAGAAAGGCGTATAGCTCTTTAAACTTCAAGAAGTTCTGCTGCTGAATGATTTGGGCGTTAATATGAGGGGACCGTAGGGCCTTAATTTGGGCCACTATGAAGTCCCGTATTCGTTCGACAGCCTTCATCGTCAGTTTCTCCAACAGTGGCCCAAGATCCGCCCAGGCCTTGCTCTCTCCTTGGCTTGCTATACTCTTCTTGTAAGAAGCGGCTCGCTTGTCCACGTCTGCCAGCATCTTCACCCAGGTCTCGTCGATATGCCCCTCGGATATTTTGGATACCACGTGGGGGGAGACGCTTAGTTCCTCGACGACTGGGCCGAACGCCTTCTCGACTGCCTTCCGGTTCTCCAATCGCACATTGAGCGCCGTGGAGCGGGATTGTAGACTTTCTATATCTGCGGAAACAGCCGCAAGATCGTTACGGAAGCTCGTGAGGTTGGTTTCGACGGAGCTGAGGACGCCATCGCATGCCGCAATGGATCGATGCAGATCCTCAAACTGCGCTTTGCTGGTTTCGACTGGGCGTGCAAGTTAGCAATCTGCCAACACAAGTCGCAAGTCCCGGGGACTCGCATACATTCTTCTGTGGTTTGCCGCCGGTAGCTATCCGCATCTCCTGTGTCAGCCTTGTTGGAGCTGGCAAGCTGTCGAAGACTCAGCCCATCGAAATCGAAGTTCAACTCCAAATCCTGTTCGCCAATTGTGCCCGTCGTCCTATTCACAGCGGATTCGGCGAATGATGTCGTGCCCAGGATCTGGCCCAAAATCTCCACCGAATCCGGCCCATCATAGGTGGTTTGGGACTGCTTCAAGCCGGACGAGCCATTGACTCTGCGAGAAGCAAGGAGCGAGGTCGAGGAGTCGTTGGAGATAAGGGAGAGCTGTGAGCCTCTCGGTGTGAGGCCAGGTCTTTGCGAGGTCACATAGGGGCTGCTCGATGTTCGTCGTGGGAGTGGGGAGTAAGGACGGCTGCCGGGTTGCGACGAGGAGGGAGACGGGTTCGACTGCACTGCAAGCCGATCAAGCCACATGGTGGACTTGTGATGAGAGGAAGCTACGAAGCGGTTGGGTCGGAGGAGTTGAGCACCATGTCATCGAGGGTTCGATATCCGAACGGGGTGTGGAAATAGGATATCTGCGAGCAGCCTGTCTGATTGAGACCCAAGATACGTTGCGTCAATAGACAGAAGGCCACAGACAAGGCTGGACGGCCTTAAGGAGGCGATGTGTTCTGATTGGGTAGGTGGCAGTAGAGCTACATCAGCCACATCGGTGGTCGGTACGTACTAGCAAGTGGCGCGGCAGGGGTCGGTTTCTTTGTGGGGAGGGGAGGAGGGTTCGTGGTTGAACAACTGCAGGGCAGCGTTTGAGGGCCAACGCAGCAAAACAAACGTGCGGGGCAGGCTTTTGGGATATGCAAAAGAGCAGAAGAGCACACAAGAGACATTAGGGAGGGACGGAAGAGAGGTGCAACATGTTGTTGGAGGTTACCCGACCTCGGCTGAGCTCAGGTAAGGACGAGGTCAGGTCATTTACCTGAGATCCTCGTCGTTCTCTATTCGGCTGACCATTGATTGGCATTGAGACTAGCCCATGTCGGATGCCGTAGTACTTGACATATCCGGGGCAGGCGGGCAAGGGAGGAAGACTTCATCTTCGGTGGGAATTCAGGCGCGTATCGTCGAAATACCTCCGTCGTTCAAGCACCACCCGAAGCAGAAGGGCAAGTGCAGCAGTGTAGTGGGGGAAGAGCTGTGGAAGAGCCGACCGACGGCCACCTGAACGACGATTTGGCCCGGCGGCATTAGCGTCGAACAAGGCCGTTGCCACAGGACCCTCCCTTCCTATCCGGTCCTTCCTGTTCAGTCTTCCCAGGCTTGGGCGCTCTACGCCAGTTAAGTCTTCGGAGGGAGAAACCTTGGGCGCGAGACGGGGAGATATACCTGGATAAGGCACACGTTACAGGCGGTTAGCAGGCTGGTACAACAACTCAGGCGGGCGAAACCTTGAGCTTCAGTGGGGGTTGAGGAGACCATGTCCGGTAAGGGAGAGGTACTTTGCCTGCGATGAGTGACTGGGACGGGCCTAAGTGTCACTCTAGCTGTCCGGGGCGGGGTGACAGACAGCAGACAGGCAGACAAGCAGACGGCCTGAGAGAAAAAAGCCCATACTCCACCTTTTTTGCACCGTCAATGTGTACCCTGTCGCTGTGTCGCACGCCGAAGCCTGAGAGGCTAGGGGAGGGGCTCGAATCTGGGCCTAGGAGCGAAAAAACCAATAATAAAACCAGGAAAAAAATTATCTACTCCCGCCTCGCTTCTTTTTTCCCCTCCATTCCCCCCCTCTGCCCGCTCTCTTCCTTTCACAACTCTCCCCCCTCAAAAACATAGCAGCCGTCTTTTGCTGGGTAATTCCCCTTTGCCTGTCGACATATTCCCCTTCGATTTTTTAGACATCTTCCAGTCAATCCTTCAAAATGTCCAACGACGACGCCCAGGTGAGTCCTCCGCGGTAGCTCTACTACTCGTGCTCTCTTTTCTCTTCCCGCCCTCCCGTCTTGGTCGCATGCGATGTCATGTCGGTTACTTTGGCCTGGGCAAAAAAACCACCACCGCCACCACTACCACCCCGCACCCACAACAACAGTCTACGAGACCCCCGCGGGCATCTCGACGCACCACGGCACTGCGCATTACAGACAGACGCACATGCAACGCGATCGAGCATCGGATACGACTAGCGATATCGAACCTATTCCCCCGTCTCGAGCCATATTTCACGCCATGTTGATACATGCACATCTCTTGGGGGGGGCACTTTGCTAACGCAACAATCCGACAGCATGAGATGACCTTTGAGTCCACCGACGCCGGTGCGTCTCTCACCTTCCCCATGCAGTGCTCTGCTCTGCGCAAGAACGGTCACGTCGTCATCAAGGGCCGACCCTGCAAGATTGTCGACATGTCCACCTCCAAGACGGGCAAGCACGGTCACGCCAAGGTTCACTTGGTCGCCATCGACATCTTCACTGGCAAGAAGCTTGAGGATCTCTCTCCCTCTACCCACAACATGGACGTCCCCAACGTCTCCCGCAAGGAGTTCCAGCTTGTAAGTGACGCCTGTCATCCAGGGAACGTCAGCAGCCTGCTAACAAGGCACTTCTCCAGCTCGACATCTCCGATGACGGTTTCCTGTCCCTCATGAACGACGACGGTGACCTCAAGGACGACGTCCGTCTTCCCGACGGCGAGGTTGGCGAGAAGATCAACAAGCTTTTCAAGATTGACGAGAAGGACACCAGTGAGACCTGCCGAACCCCGCACAGCCGCGCAACACGGAATGGAGCTAACCTTGAACTGCAGACGTTGTCATTCTCACCGCCATGGGTGAGGAGGCCGCCGTTGAGGCCAAGGAGGCCCCCAAGCAGAACTAAGCGCTGCTATTCTCGACTACATCATCAGACAATGACTTCCACAAGCCCTCACTTCGTGCGGCCTTGTTGGCAGATGTTGGCAGACTGGGGACATTTCTTGCGATATTTCTTGGCGCGTCGAAATTAACGGTATCCCCGTCAGTCGTTGCGTAAAGGGTCATATCTGGACAGGACTTGATACTGGGTACGCGAACTTGACAACTGCAAGACTTGTCGCACGACTTTTTCCTTTGTTTTGTCTGTCTCACAGACTCTTACGACGACCAGACTAGCAATGGGATAGGTGAAAAAAATGGGAGAGCCTCGCGGTGGCAGCAGACTTGTCCGATGGAAAAGCGGTACACTTCTCCACCGCGTCGTCTCTGTTTTTCGTTCATATTTATGTACACATCTGTGAAAGTACTGTATCGCAGATCACCGTGAACGTATGACCAAGTCTTGGTTCGAAACTCTTCCTAACCCAATGGGCCACGTAACGAGATGACGATTCAGTCAAACTACCTAGCTAGGTAGGTGGAAATCGAGTGGGTGAACGGCTCCAGGGAGTTGGTTGGTTAGTAGACAGCTAGATTTAGGCACCAAGTTGTGCAGAAGCAAATGTTGATTGAATAGCATGGCGGGTGTGCTGAATGCGTCGTAGTGATGAACCAGCCAATCTATTTTACAATCATGGCCGCGGCCTTCCGTTTCCTGAAAGTTGTCAACTACATATCTACCTAGGTAGGTAACCTAATGTAGTCTTCGGGTTTTTGTGTTACGTGAACAATATTGCCGGGTTCTGCCTGCCCGCCGACCTACCTGCCTACCTACCTACCTACCTACCTACCTGGTTAGTTGACTAGAACCTGGAGGGACCATTTCCTTCGCACTGTCCAAAACTTCACAAACACTGTGAAGATTCTGTCCAACCAACTTGAACTTGTACTAAACAGCGCTCAAACCATTGGCTTCTTCATCATGGCACCGGAAAGGGAGCTTCACAAGTTTCCCCGGGGGGAACGTTGCGAGTTTTGTGGCTCACGAAAGTGGTACCTCGAGAACGGTCTGAGGTACTGTGCCAAGGAAGGCCATCAACTTGAGGTTTGTCTGACAGCAGTATGCTCTCCTCGGTGTGAGAGGTTTCTGACACGGGACCCAGGGCTATGTGGAATTCGACCTTGGCGACGAGGATTTCGGCCAGAAGGGCCGGGTATCTCGCAAAGAGAAACAGATCAAGGAGCACGTGAAACAGGTGCTCACTGGCCAACAGGCGCGGGATCTGTATCTCGAGTGCCTTCAGCTTATACTGAGACAACAAGTACTCTGGCTGGTCACGGAAAAGGGTCACAAACCCGAACTGGAAACGGTTGTTCGCGACCTTTGGGACCTTCGGATCTGCGGAGCTGCGACCGTTACTCACGATGATTCGGCCTCGGAGGGGGAGCCATCTCTCTTCAGCTCACAGCTTGACCTCGCGCAGGATGAACAGCCTCACATGCCGACTAAGAGGGCACAGAGCTGGGCAGCGGAAAGTGACAACGGATGGCCGGCGCCGCGTGTGATGGATACTCTGGGTCTCTGCTTCCTTGGTTGTGTTCTTCTCAGGATACCAACCCGGATCGGAGATCTTGCGAGGTGGGCGAGGGTAGGAAGCATCCCCTACACACAAGCTGTATGTCGCACCATCTGTTGTTTTTGACACTTTATTGACGATTGACAGTATCGGCGGCTGCCTCGAGAAATGCGTGACAGATTACCTCCGTGGTATACCGCACCACTAAAGTCAGCACATCTGGCTACGTTCGACCAGGGCGAACTTCATGCCTCGGTCTTGAACCTTGCCCTGTCGTATCATCTCAATTACAGCATGGTCTTCCCCCCGCTTAACGACGTCTTGATGACGATGCAGTATGCTCGTGAACTTGGCTTGCCTGGTAAGGCCCTCAGCTAACTTGGCACCGCCCACAGACTGATTGACGGCTTGTAGTTGAGACAATCGCCATTGCACGCAGAATACCGCCGATTGCCGACCTGGCCTTTCGCTTCCCGCTTGAAAAGACCCGAGTCCGTCTCATACACCAGCCGGAGATTCTCCTCGTTGCCATTCTCGTTCTCGCAACTATTCACTGTTTCCCTTTCGAAGACTCCACGTGTTCCGCTCGAAATGAGAACAACTTCATGATGCCAAGACTCGACTGGGAAGAGTGGAGAAGAATCATGGCGCCAGCTTTAAGTCCAGAATCGTCTCGGACGACCATCGACTACACAGATGTTACGGCATCACATATAATATCCATGGAGCCGGGTGAGCTCGATGAGTATTTTGCACACTTATCCCTGCTCACTGATACGCAAGGTAAGCAGCTGTGAAATACTGGCCTTGTAGAACGCTCAAGAACTAATGGGCGCCCACCCAGGTGAGGAAACGATGCTCACGAGATACTTTCCTGTCGATGAGCAGCTTCCCAAGCAAGCGTTATCCGAGACCCTCGAAGCTGAGACGGTCGCACGTTTGCGCACCATCCAAGCACAAGCCGCATCGTTCAATGACCCAACCGAACAACCGAGGCAGACAGAGGGGAGTCTACGAAAGGGCAGATACTACTCTTACAAATCGGAAGAAGACTTGCCGCCAGTAGGCAGAGAATTTTTCAAGCTTGCAGCTCAACTTGCAGGGCTGTCAGTTCCCATGTTAGTACGAGCAGTCAACATGCTCGAGGCGCACATCACGTTCTGGCAAAAGGAGCAACTCCGTGTGGTAAACGAACGCCGTGAGAGATCTCGATCGGTCATGAATCTGGACTCGGAGATTGAACAAACTACATTTACCGAATGAAATTACTCCGTAAGATTCTGTAAGAGAGTAAGAGCGAGAGCGAGAGGTCAAGAGAAGGTTGGGGTTCATCACAGCCGGCTATTTTCAGTACTTCGGGGGCATGTTAGTACTTTTGGCTTTGGCTTAGGTAGGTAAACAGCAAGTGTGGAAGTGCAGGAGTGAGCAATGCGTCGGTCGCAAGGCAAAGATACCCAAGATAGAAACAATTTTTTAGAAGTATCAAACACCCACCACTACTAAAACCATGAGACAGAATGCGCATCAAAAGCATCGCTTCGTTTACTCACTATGACCTCGACCTGGCTGACCTTAAGATCGGAAATCTACAGGGCCCTGAGTGAAGGGACAGGTGCGGGGCAGGAGCTGTCGGAGGCGGGGAGTGCCATTCCTACAGGGTAGCCGCCTTTCGCAAACCCGGCACGCCGGCTTTCGCACCTGTCCAGACGCTCGGGCCATACGCGACAACATGCGTGCCCTAATTAGGGCTTGCCGTTTCTTTCTGGCCTTCGCTGCTTGAACACCATTCTCAAGCATCGCCCCACCGATTATTTGCCGCGATCACCAGAACTCTTCGGTAACAACAGCCAGTTCACGGACGTCGGCAAAAGTAAGTGATGAGAGAGCTAGCCCCCCCATGTTGACGGCGTCATGCGGCGCGTCTATTTGTTTATGATCTTTGGACGGTGATGCTAACAATTCTCCTTTCGCAGTGCAGATGTGAGCCGCCCCCCGAGTCAATCAATCCCCTGCCCATGCGCGCGACAGCAATTCTTTCCCACCGGCTTTCTACACGACGATACACCCGAAGACGCCGAGGTGCTGACGATGATGGCTACAGTTTCGTGAAGACCCTGACGGGTAAGACCATTACCCTTGAGGTCGAGTCCTCGGACACGATCGACAATGTCAAGTCCAAGATCCAGGACAAGGAGGGTATCCCCCCCGACCAGCAGCGCTTGATCTTTGCCGGCAAGCAGCTCGAGGACGGCCGCACCCTTTCCGACTACAACATTCAGAAGGTCAGTGGAGTATTGCGAGTTTTAAACGCTTGGAAGGAGTAGTGCACAGGGATGAAAGACTGCGTCGGACGTCAGACGGGGGTCGGGAACAGAAGCTAACCAACGAAACAGGAGTCCACCCTCCACCTGGTTCTCCGTCTCCGTGGTGGTATCATCGAGCCCTCGCTCAAGGCTCTTGCCTCTAAGTTCAACTGCGACAAGATGATCTGCCGCAAGTGCTACGTAAGTGGCCTTTTCCCACTCATGGGCGACTGCTGGGCGCATCCGTGATGAGAAAAATTAACACATCTCTAGGCTCGCCTCCCTCCCCGTGCGACCAACTGCCGTAAGCGCAAGTGTGGTCACACCAACCAGCTCCGCCCCAAGAAGAAGCTCAAATAGACGATTTATCACGGTTGCGGCGTCACGGGTTCTGGCATTCTGGAGAGGATGGCAGGGATACGAATTTTCCTGGGCTTTGTGGTAGCATTACATTCCATCGGCAAGCAGTTCTACGAATAAAAACTGAATTGGTCGCCCTCCTACCCCAAATGTCACAACAACAAAAAGGAAGCCAGGGAAAAGAACAAATATCGGGACTGCCGCTTACGTCCTGCATCACTGGGTTTCGATGTCGAGAAGCTGGAAGAGAACAAAAAAAAATTGTTTGGCGAGAGAGCGCGCCTGGGCGTCCTGAGTGCAGCATTTTGGAGATGCTAACGGGCATGAGAGACGTACTATGATGGATGCGCGGTATGGCGACTGACTTGCCATACAATGCTTCGTTGACTACAGTGAAATACCAACACCGTAATGAAATAAAGAGCCTCAGACCTAAATTTGACGTCGTCGCTGCGTGTGAGCCTGCCTGATTGCTTGTGATCTTATCAGATATTGCGGATCACGAAGCGACTGATGATCTCACCTACCTCTTTTGCATGTTGCATAGAGCAGGTAGGTAGATTCACCAATTATCCGCATTAGTGCAACACTAACCATTGCTGCTGCTGCAGGGGGGATGAGCATCCATCCCTTGGTGGGGCGCCTAGTATCAGGGAGCTACAGGGCCAAGTTGCATATATGGGATTACGACACCTGTCCAAGCTTCAGGTACACGTAACGGCCATCTGGACAAAGCTGATTCTACGGTGCACCTACATCGACAACGAACCGAGTGGAAGCAGCCGAACGTCAACGAACACCCAGAGACGGATCGTTCTTTGACCTGCAGAATTTCAAACCTAATCTACATTCCACAACCATGTCGCGATCCGGCTCAGGATACGACGCTGTCGTGGACGTCGACGACGAGGTAGAAGCTCCCTTGCCATATGACATATATCTTACTCTGACCCAACGACGGATCGTTTGACTGAATACCCTTTGCAGGGCGATCTCGGTCACACCGACCTCCAAGACGACCTAGAGTTTCACAGCTCCAACTTCCAGGACTCAACGCCAGGGGCCCGCAAAGCACCGGCGTCCGGTCTGCCTCCGCCTGCGACGGCCTCGCCCGGATCCTCAAAGCGCTTCCTCTGGAGCATCAACTTCTACGCCCAGTATTTTGACGTCGACACCTCGGCTGTCCTCTCGCGCTGCTGGGCTGCGCTGTATCCACGTGCCAATTTCCTTGACGTTCTCGAGGGCAACCCGGACCTTTATGGACCCTTCTGGATCGCTACGACCGTTGTCCTGATCCTCTTCCTCGGCGGCACCATCAGCCAATATCTCGCAAGCACCGGCACCGGGCCGTTTGCCTACGACTTCAAGCTCTTGAGTGGTGGGTTTCGTCACGAGAAGTGCTCGCTTGTCGGGATAGCAACTCAGACTAACGCTTCTGCTTCATAGGCGCTGCCGGCCTCATCTACGGCTACACCCTCTTCGTCCCCGTCGCGCTCTATCTCGCCCTGCGCTACTTCGGCTCTGACTCGGCCAACCTCCTCGAACAGTGGGCGCTCTACGGCTACGCCAACCTCATCTGGATCCCTGTCGCCCTTATTAGCTGGTCACCCATCAACATCCTCAACTGGGTCTTTGTCGCCATCGGCTGCGGTCTCTCCATCGCATTCCTCCTGCGCAACCTCTACCCTGTGCTCAGCGCCACCGACCACCAGACAAGCAAGATCTTGCTCGTCGTCGTTGTCGCCCTCCACCTCGGCCTGTCGCTCGCCATCAAGATCCTGTTCTTCGCCCACAACAGTCCCGTTGCGAGCAAGGACCCGACGGCGGCGCAACCGCCCGCCGCGGCCCCCCCGGCCGACGGCCAGCCTCCTAAGCCCGCATTCTTCTGATCCGTTTGTCATACGCAAACTGAAGATAAGAAAGGACGGAAAAGGACAAGAACCACTCTGTAAAGCCGCTGGAGTTGCTAAGGAAGGAAGGGGATCGTCGGGTTTGGACTTTGCAATCGCAACTATTGTGTTATCCGCCAGAGCGGAAAAATATTTCCATGTACCAATACTGTACAACGAATGTCATGATTGAATGCGCACCCTGTCTATCTTGTGCTTTTCCTTACCATGCAGCCACCTGGAATCCCGCACACCTGCTTTAAGCCCCCTCCTCTTTCGACCGCCCTCCTCGTAGTCCCTAGCATGAAGAGATGGCCAGCCTCACTCTTGTCCGGGCCCCCTGCCACCTGTCTCGACCTCGCCGCCGTGCTTCTGCCAATCCAGGAAGCTTCCGGGGTACTCGCCGACCCTGGTCCATCCTGCCTCCTTGGCCAACGTCGCCGCCGCGCGGCTCCGCACGCCGGCCTTGCAGTAGAAGACGAGTTCCGTATCCTTGGCGGGCCGTGGGAATCCGTACCGGTCCTCAAAGTCGTCCTCGGAAATGTGGAAGCTCTCAGGCGCCGTCGCAACGGGGATGTTCACGGCCGAGGGGATGCGGCCCGTCTGCTCAAGCTCGCCTGGTTCGCGGGAGTCTGCGTCAAGGGGCAGACGGGCGTTAGTGTGGGGATGCTCGAGAAGGGAGGGTTCCAAAGGGAATGAGAAGGGGGGCACGGCTGTAGGTGTAGACGTCGCCGTCTGGCCTGTAGGCCAGGAGAGAAATGCATACCGATGATAATGACGCCCTTGGGGTTCTTCGCCAACTCGGCCATCTGCTCGTAGTTCCAGAGCTTGCTCCCATTCGCCGCCATCTCGTGGTAGTCGTCCGACGCCGACGAGAAGCACCTCGGCGCCGCAGCGGTCGCGGCCCTCCATCGATATGGAGCAGCCTTCCTCGTTGTCGTAGTCGCTCGGATCGCAGAGGTCCCGAGTCTGAATGAAATCGGGGCCGCCGACGTAGCAGCAGCGAAGCATCGTCTCGAGACCGCTGCCGCCGCGGGCGCGGCGACGCGACTACTACCCGCGCGAAGCGCGTTCGTACAGAATCGCCCTCCCGAAGCCATTTGTTTCTTTTCGGTCTCTCTGGATGGTTTCTTGTGGCTCTGGTATCTCCGGTGCCTCACGCGAAAGACAGGTTGGTGGTTTCGAACACTGGTGGATGACGTTTTTCAAGGTGCCGGACCGCACGGAGCTTGGTGCTTGTAGGTTGTCCCGGACGGTGAGCTCCAGTGGGCTTGGACGGCGGGGTCCGGGCCGCTGGGGAACGTGAATTCGATCCCGGCGCCCGTCTAGGATTACGTTCAGGACTGAAGCCGCCTGGGCTTCATCCAGGAAGTGGTTCGACTGAATCACTACTCCGTCATCCTTATTTAAATTATTCAAATAGCAGCACGGCATTCCACCGGCATTTCACAGAACCATTTGACCAGAGCACTACTAGCGACACTAAGGGCCATCAGGCCCCTCAACTCAGCAGTGCCGGTTATCACGCGATCTCCTGCGAGGCAAATCCTCTTTGCCAACCGCAGCTTCACCCAAAGATTTTTGAACTGTTTTACTATTTGACACTCGACTGGTTCTATCATCACTCAGCATCGTTGAAATCGGCCGTCTATCCTATATCTCCATCCCGGGGTTCGCGGCCCCGAGAACAACCCGAATTGCAGTGCAGGCCGCTGCCCGTCTTTCGAGGACCACGTCCCTATATTTATTATGTACATAAATGTTTATTACAAGTTTTAGTCTAAGTCTTGGCTTCGACCAATCTCGACTCGCGTTCTGTGAGTCATACACTGCGTCGAGCCCCCCATACGGCCGGCGTCTGATATCAACCTGGAACGCTTTTGCAGCGATCCTGCGGCATCGACAGAACAGGCTCGGCTTGCTTACTTATCGGGCAGAGCCACTCCCAGCACATAGTCCGAGAGAAGATCCATGAAAAACTTATGCCTCGCGCTCCTTGAACGTAAGAGGGCAGTCGTCCTTCGTTTGGTCAGTATTTGACACCACCATTTCTTTAGGGGACGACGCAGAGAAACATACCATGGGGAAAATGGTCGCGAACACCTTGATCTCCTCGGACTTCGGCGTGGGATGGTGGACCCAGTCCAGCAGGACGGAGGCTTTGCCAATCATCAGGGCTAGGTTCAGCTGAGCGTACGTCTGTCCGATACAATAGTGCGGGCCAGTTCCGAAAACGAGGAAGTTCTTGGCGCCCTTCTCCTCGGCATCGCCTGTGTAGTAACGCTCGGGGTCGAATTCGTCAGGTCGGTCGTAGATCTCGGGATCACGGAGGGAAGGGTAGACAGTGGGGATAACCATGGCACCTGTAATCACATTAACGACTATTCAGACGGCACCACACGAACGAACACGGCTTACCCTTGGGAACAGTGTAGTCAGGGGTAATGGGGAAGGGCTTCTTAACGACGTAGGGCACCATGATGACTGGAGGGCGGTAGCGAAGCAGCTCGCGGACGACGGCACGGGTGTAAGTCAGGGACTCGAGCTGGTCCATATTCAGTTCGGCGTGGCGGTCTCCGTTGCGGACCTTGATGTTCTCCTCGCGGACACGGTCGAGAACGTCAGGGCGCTGAGCCATGGTCTGGAAAAGCCAAGTGGCGGCACTGCTGGTGGCATCCTGCGAGGCGAAGAGGAAGGTGAAGACGGTCTGGGCGATTTCGTAATCGGAAAACTCGCGGAGGAGAGGGTGAGGCTTCTGAAGACCCTCGGTCGAGCCGCTGGCCTCGGCCTCGCGCCATTTCTTGGATTCGAGAATGGACTTGACCCAGGCGTCCATGATACAGGTCACGTCACCTCCAGCAGCCATGCGAACCTTACTCTTGGCAGAGCACTTGGCAAATTCGCCGATAACCATGTCGGAGGCCTTCTTTCCGTACCAGGGCTTGGTGAAGGGGAGGATGACGGGGAAGTTGACGAGCTCGAGGGCCTCGGTGATGAGGAAATAGTCGGCAGAGATCTTGCGAACGGCCTCGTCCGAGATGTAGTGGCCGACGAAAGTGCGGCACGAGACGGCGGTCATGAGATCGCGGAAAGCAGGCATGTAGGGGACGGGCTTTCCACCCGCGTCGTTGGTGATCTGGAGGAACTCCTTGAAGAATTGTTTGTACACGGCCTCCTGACCAGGCAGGTAAGAGGCAAGGGCCTGGCGGGTGAATAGACCGTTAAGGCCCTTGCGGAAATCGACGTGAGGCTTCCCGTCGAGAAAAACCCAGTTGGTTGGGCCGAGGAGCTTGTGGGCGACGTCAACAACACAAGGTTTGACGTAGGCGGGCGAGTTGAAGACCTTGCGAGCCATGTCACGAGTCGAGGCGATGACAACAAACCTGCGGGTGTTAGGCATATCACCAACAGAAGAGGGGCCAAGTTCTACACTCACTTGTGGAAAACGGAGACACAGCTGAGAGGACCGCTGGCCCACTTGGCCTTGTACTCGGAGAACTTGGGGTTCACGGACTCCAAAAAGGGACCAATGAAGGGCATCTTGAAGGTAGGCCCGGCAATGGAACCCTTGGAGGTGATGTAGCTGACTAGTGATTGTCAGGCAATGCTCTATCGTCGAGAATGGGCCCAGGCGCATCACTTACTCTGGTCGTATGCGACAGCGAGCGCCAGCAGGGTGAAGAGAATCGTCCAGACGCTGGCGTTGGCGACCGTCTCGATGACATAGTCGATCTGAGGGGGGATGTTGACGTTGCCCAGCTTGGCGTTGGCCAACACCGAGGTAAAGGTGGTCGTGTTGGAATCCATCGTGGTCGGCGGCCTGGGAAGTTGGGCCCGGAGGACGCGGTTCGGCCAGCCAGCGATAGGAAAAAACAGGAAAACGAAGAAAGGACACCTGAGCGCGAAGGGGTCGTTGGCGATTCGGGCGCGGCGCAAAACAGAACTGGTTCGCGCTCGTTCTGAATCCTGAGAAAAGACAACTCTCTCGGCGAAGTGTAAGAAGGAGCACTGGGGAGAGAGATGTCAGAGGGAAGGGGGTGTTCGAGAGATGAAGAGAAGGGAGTCGATCACCGACGACGGGCAAACATGGACAGCACTGGGGTTGGAGTGAGTGGATACCCGTACCTTAGTACCTACAGTAATAGGCGAATGGTGAGAGCCGCGAACACAGCGGCGTGCCCCAGCGGTCTCTGTCTCCCCAGAAAAGGTTTTCAGTTTGTACCTGTACCTTCGCTCCTCTTCCCTGCCACCTCATGTCTTCTTTTGGCGTGCGCGAGCGCCTTGACATGGCTGGTATTTTAACAGACGACGGCCAAGACGGTTTCCAGACGCCAGATCACCACCAGAAATGTACAGCACTGTGGGTTGCGAACTCGTCTATTTAGGCCGAGGTGGGTTTCTGAAGGGTTTTCCTGGCCCAATCTCTGGCCCAAGCTGATCCGATACCACCTCGTGGGATTCATGCCATCCATGCACACACATGCCCCGGCCTACCTAGGGGCCATCATCGGACGGTTGCCGTCTCTGCGCATCCCGCCTGTGTCATTCTGGAGACCTTAATCTCAAGCTCTGAGATATCGAGAAACTTACCCTTCCCCAGACCCTACCCTTAGCACCGAATTTGGCCTCTTTGGTAGTACAATAGGAAACGTTCAACCGTACGAATTATGTGATTTTGGAGGAGTACTATTGCAGCCCTCGAAACCTCGATACTACATTAATTAGAGACAGATACTTACAGCAATTCCACTAGGTGACTTAATGTCATGTGCTCGGATAGCTGGTCCTGTCCGCAGGGCCCAGCAGCCAATGTCGACATGGCCTTTTCTCAGGCTGTCTTGTCCTGAGCAGAATCTACTTGCCGCCTCGTGCAGGCGAGCTAGAAGTGTCTGCATCATCAATTTTGTTGGGCCCGACTAGTCTCTGCGTCAAGGTAGAGAAGGGGGCCGCCATCCGCATTCCATTTCATTTGCATTTGCCCATGTGCAGCTGGCGTTCATCACAAGACACATCATTCTTTCGGCGGATGACACGCCGTTGTCTGCCGAACCTGCCTTGATTGTATGACTATCTGTCAATCCCTATTCGACGCGCATCATCTCTCGGCCGCCGCCATTAGGGCGAGAGTCCGAATGGCGCAACGCAGCAGACAGAGGAGCGTATCCGCAGAGTACAGATACCTTCGGCGTGGGGCGACCCTGAATCTGGCGTGCACACGAGTATATACCTCGCAGCTATGCGAGATTACACCCACCATGTCTCTAGCAATTCCTTGGATCGGTCTTCCCCCCCCTTCCTTTCCACGTATTCGCATGGCTTCCGACTGGATGACACCGCCATGACCGCCTCGTTGAACGAAAATCTGAACATTGGTGAGATGGTGCGAGCAAGGCGGGCTGCTAGGCATGCGAGCTAGCTTCTACTCTAGGTCCGATTGACTTGGCTTCGATTGTCAACCGTCACGCTAACCCTGTGTTCCTTATCCCATCACTGACACCCACAGCCGGGCAAGCTAGCTAGATTGTCGCTTGTCCAGTTGTATCGTCTATAACGTATCATGGTTCCTCGATTAGACAGCCTTCCTGTATGGCAAACTTCTGCTTCATAAAGCCATGTCCGAACAACCAACAATGCGTGTACTCTGTCCCCGTTGTTCGTCTATCGGTTCCGCTCAAACAATCGACGTAATTTGATCTGCCAGAGTAACTGAGTTGTGCAAATGCAACCCCGCCTGTCTGTACAGGTACTCTGTCTCGCAAGCCACAGCAGCTTTCTCATTGGTCAATGCACCAAAAACAGCAATTACCCCTGAAAGTGATCTGACAACCAGGCCAATCGCACCATGCGATCTTCTAGCTGTTCCGTTGTGCCGTGATTAATTGATGCCTTAAACGAACACGAGAGGTTAGGCTCGTTAACCCCTCCTTCTAGGCACTAGCTTCCACGGACCACGAGGTACCGTGTCCAAGGCAATACATATGCGATACGCTAACCTCCTCCACGCCTCTTCAACGTACGGAGTAGACCAAGTACTCTGTAGGTAGTGCAGCACTCCGGCCACGACGGCGGGGTAAAGCTTTGTTGGCTTCCACCGCCTTTGCGACTTGTCCCAAGGATCTAATTTCGTTCCAGACTGCACTTTAGAATGTCATCTCACTCCACCTGTGAGGCTCTAATTAAGGTTTGTCTTGTGGAGGTGCCTGTCGTTGAATGGACACAGACCATCTCCGCGCGCGCGCGCCAACAACCGAAGACGTAGTGTACAATGTGCCGAATGAGTGCTGCGACGCCGGGCGGCCAGCCTTCATCGTCCCGTTCGTCCATCCCAGTGCTGTCGAGGGAAGGCAGGTCTCATCGTCCGGCCGTTACCCCCCGTACGATCGTCGGACCACGCACCAGCGATAGTCTTCCGGCTGGGGAGTGCCGCGACGCTGAGCGACTTGATCGTGCCTCGCTGAAATCTGCCGCCCAGCCCGGCTGTCGATCCTGCATCACTTTTGCAGACCGCATCAGCTTCACGAACTACAGGACTTCATGTCTTTGTACGCACACGACGCCGGGGACGTCCCGCTTGCCTTGCGCCCTGTGCCGTTTATGGCGGACAATCCTCCGAGTTGGCCAGAAAGCCGTGCCGTCGACACCCCATCATGTTGTGAAATTGGCGCCGAATCTCCGTGATGTAGAAGCATCAGCCTACTACGGTCGCAGATGTTCGTCTCTTAGACCCCGTAACGGATAGTGGACGTTGGAACTGAGTGTCTTTGCACCGCACCGGTGCTCTTCTGGATACACCCCAGACCCGAACACGGCCCATCCATATGATGCGCGGACAACGACGTCGAGAAAATTCAAGTGACAATAGCCGGTGACGTCCTGAACCGTGACAAGTACAAATCCTCTTTACTTGGGAACTACCCATTTCGGACCAGACAAAGATTACACAGCATGCAGGCCAAGTTACGAAGCATATTCGACGAAATTGCATGGCAACAAGAAGCCACACGGGGATGTAATGCTTTAGGATCCGCAGCCTTTGAAGACTCGACGAGGGACAAACCACGGGACAGAAGTGGAAGTCTTCAATGAAAGAAAACATCGGATGGCGAATTGCGCGTCGTTGCGTGTGATGTTTCTGCCGCAACAGCCGGCCACGCGGCCCGCTAAGGTCTATTGACGGCTGGCTGTGATGTGGAGAACAAGGATTGCGTAGTCGCCCACGACGCGATGGGGCCTAGAAAATTAAGCTTGTTTTACCAACAGGACAAGACTTGTCGGGCCCCGCGCCGAAGGGTCGCCGTTTTAGTCCGGAACTCAGACAATAAACACCCGGCGGGTTCTCGGCTGCCTGTCACTTGATCTCCCAGTCGCGGGCTGCGAACGGATTCGAACGGGGAACAAGGTGGTCACGCCCCAAGAACTGGGGAACCACCATATGGGAACGGGCTCGGCCGGAACACGGTTCAACGCGGTATCAGTGTTGTGAGGATGACGGCATTCCTTTTCGGGCGGGATTGTCGTTTCAAGCAATTCCCATGCAGAAAGTAGGTTTCCGGAGCGACAGACAGGCCGAATGACTCAATCCAGGGATAAGCGAGAGCGCAGTAGTATGAACGCCCCAAACCAGTAAGAGCGAGGAGGTTGTATACAAGCAAAGAATGGATTTTTGCAGTGAATCTCACCCACGGCTCACCTCTCATCTCACGCCTGCCGCGGGCCCGGGGCTCCAGGCTAGCTTTCTACGGTAACCCGACTGTGCTGCCTTCACATCAAATGCATCACATCGTAGCCCCGCTTGTGTACACTACATGGGTAATGTCACGGGCGGTGGACAACGGCAAGCTTTCGCAAGTGCACCTATTGTGCCGCTGCAGCCTGACGATACGTAATTACTATACCCCTAGGCGGCGAGGCCAACTCCCATAGGGACGGGCGAGCTAAGGAAAGGCCTCCATCAGCTGCGCAGGCAGCTTTCTCGGCCAAGATAGGCAGCTATGACAAGGCTCTTCATCAGGCATACACTTCACAACCAATCCTCCTCATAGGCGGCTAGGCCTCACCTTGTCCTCGGATCTGCATTGGGGAATGACACATCATGCAATATCCGTACACACTCAACATCTGCCGGCGCATCTTACACGGTCCACTATTCCATGCCTGGCTACACACCGCGAACAACACGTCCACTTCGGAGACTTGCGTGTGCCTGTGTCGAATGACACCCACCCCCTACATACATGCAGGAGGCGTAAGCCGTGCGTAGTGACTCACGTTTTGTTGACACACCGTTTACGACTTCTCTCGGGATGTATAGTTACGATCCTTGCATATGTCCGCACTGCCGCGACGGCACCCCGAATGGGACGGGTGTTGATGGGCTTACCCGTCCACCACCCTCCCTCACCTTCTGACCCACACCGGCCGGCATGCCGTGGGACACCGAACCGCGTGCGTGGTTTGCTCTGGTTTCCACAGGCGATAACATGCGAGACGACGACAGGTTGTTGTAGATTCGTCGAGTGACGAATGGATACGTAGAGTTCCTGCAAGTCAACCTCGCGCTGCGCTTCCGCATCCAAGGTCGAGGGGGTCGAGGATGTACGTGCGTGTTAGCTGTATAAGTCCCGCGGTGAATGGGTACTCAGCACGAGTGTCAGGCTTGTATAAGTAGCGACTTCATCATCCCATCCTCAGGTTTCGTTTCGGGTCCTCATCAGTATCATCACTCGGATCAGCAAAGGCAAAGCAATAACCCACTACTACACACAAAGACGCACCCTCCCTCCCTTTCTTACGTATAAGCTCCTCGAGCAAACGTCTTCCTTTCCACCTGTTCATCCGCTATTAAACACCTCACTCATCCAAGTAACCGCATCCTCATCGCACGCCATGTCGGGAATGCACTCCACCTTCTCCAGCTCCGTCACTGGCGACAACCGCCACAGCTATGCCGTCCTTTCTGCCCTCCAACAGGGTGCCAGCACGACCAGCACGACCGACAACGGCTCATACCCCTCACCCTACAGAAAGGACGCCGACGCCGCTTCCGTCTCAACCTTCGGCAGCTCCATATCCCTGATCAAGGAGAAGCTTCCCAGCTATTCGGGCGCATCATCCACCTCCCGCTCAAAAAAGTCTTCATCCCTCGTGGCTCGCCAACGAGCCGCCGAAGACGCCAAGGCACAGGCCTCGAGGGCTCAATCCGCGGCCTCCTTGGCTTCTTCGATTCGAAATGACTTGTAGATGAGAGAGAGGTGAAAGACACGATGATACGATAGAAGTTGGATGACGGGTTTACGGGTCTGGGGTGTGAGAGGCTGGGGTGGCGCCCTCCCCGGCCCACCTCGATAATGTTTTCGGTTGCTATCCGGTTCGGCGTTTTGCATTTGTTTTTCTTGTTTCCCCCTTCTTCCTTTTGCTATTATCATGGGTCGTCGCGGGAACAAATTACTCTGATATACAAAGATGGCATGTTTATGGCAGGAAACCCTAACCATCTTTGAGTATGGCTGAGTTGCCTGGGAACCCGGGCCGACGAGCATTTATGTATTTCAGACCGACATAGAACGAGGAGAAAGAAAGAGACCTTCTACCGAGGACTCTATAGTAAGGCGATTACTTTCTAATCTTACGGATTGATGAGTATTCTTGCTGGCACCAGTATGATCTTTTGTTGGAAAGGCAAAGGATGTATCCCCCTTTCGTCCTTTTCTCAGTTAGTTTCCATCACATCTATCAGTTAGACAGCGGATCAAAAGCTGTCATCGAGTATGTCCTTGTTCATTTTGACCATCGTAGGGCTGTACTCCTCCGAACTCTCTGGCCCGGCGCCCGCCGTGAGCAGGATGTCATCTACGATACGCTTACTCGCCTCTCGAGCTGTGTTTCTCGTCAGCAAAACCACCACAGAAAAAGGTCGGAGCGACGCCCACTTACCAGGTGTCTGAAGCAGCTTGGAGGGAGGTAGCGCAAACTGGATCGTCTTGGGCGGGCTCATGCCGCCATACAGCGCCTTGTCTTCGTCGCTGTCGCTCTCCCAGTTGATTTCGTACTTATCCTTGGCAAACGCGCCGCCATTGTCCGTTGTTGTCGTGTCATCGTCGTATTTGCCCCGTGTAGCAAACACGTCCTTGGTCTTTCTCGCGGCGCCGGGTGTCTGCACGCTTACGCCAGGCGTACGCGGACCCGCGGACGCAGTCGCCGCGGCGAGACGCTGGCGAGCGTTGCTCTTGGCAGGCGACAAAAAAGCCTCGCTGCGCAGCTTGGGCATCTCCATCACGGGCGAGGACATAGGCGAGCCTTGCCGCCACGCAGGCATGGCCTCTCTCTCTGTCTCCTTGCCCTTACCATCGCGCTTAAGAGGTGACACGCGGTAGGAGGGTCCCTTGTGCGGCGTGGCTTGGATCCGGAAGGTTTTGTCGAGCATGCGGTGCATCAGCGGGTCCTTATGGTGCTGCTGTTCCTGCCGTGACAGTGGCGCAAATGACGACCGAGGCGTCATGGACATGTCCGGCAGCCGCGCCGTGTGTTGCGCGAAGAGCACCGTCGAATCCTCCTCGATGCCGAGGTCCTCGTCCTCTTCGTCTTCCTCGTGCGGCGCGGGCGGCTCGCCCCTGAGCTCACGCTTGAGCGCCTCGTAAGGAGACTCGAGGCTCGAAAACTGAGGCTTGATCGTTTTGGTCTTGGGCGGCCGTGGGGTGCTTCCTGTCAGATCATTGTCGCCGAGGACCGACTCTTCGGCGCGGAGCGTCGAATCGGCGACAGATGCCTGAGTTAGGTCTTCGGCGCTTTGGTGTCGTTGGGGGGTGCGCGTGTAGTCGACGCTGGTCTCATCTTGGGCTGTCGACTCTTCCGTCGCCCCCGTCTCGTCTTCGTAGTCGTCGTCGTTGGCTAGTTCTTCGTATCCGGAGAGCGAGACGTTGGCTGAGGCCTCGAAGAATTGCTTCCAGAACTGGGGGAGTTCGCTTTGTGTTAGCCCATCGCAGTCGAATCATCGTTAGGTTGTTGGCGCACCTTTGAAGCATCCCAGACGTTTCTCGAGTGCTCGCCATATTGCTCAACGATGGGTAAGATGCTGGTGGTGACGATGCGGTGTGCCTTGCTAAAGTTCGAATCGATCTCTGTCGCATAGGTCAGGACTGGCATTCATCACACTGACCAACGCTCACATGACATCTTTGTACCTTGCAAGGTCAGAGTAATGGACTGCTCCAGCTTCTCCAACTCTTCAGTGAGAGTCAAATTGCGTGCCGAGGGGCCTGGTCGAGACATGTCGTATTCGTTGCTGGTAGATAGGTCGCAGGAGGAGTTTCCGTTTGTTTTGGAGGGAAGTAAATCAACAAACGCGGGCGGCGGCGGTGGAACACGCGATGCGGGGCAATTCTAGGGAGCCGGGCCGGGGTGTAAATAACGGCGGGGTACCTACACCCTGTTGTTTTTTGTGCGTGTCACAGAATGGCGCCGTCTACCTTGAGGTTCTGTCATCCGAACTCGAGATTGTCTACTGGCAGCGTTTAATGTCAATTATAACACACACTAGCATTTCATCATTATTTCAACGCCCAGGGGGTATCTTTCAATCTACCAACTGATCCGCCTGTTTGCGTGAAACCTCACACTTTTGAGTAGTAGCCAGACATGTCAAGCTTCAGGATGAGCTGGGCAATGGGGTTGTCGTCCAGCGAGTCAACCCTCCCAGAGCCTTCTGTCAGGCTCACCGCATCTTTCCTCGGTCCATAGTCTTCCTTCTCACTCAGCCCTTTGCAAACCGTCAAGAACACCTCAACATTCCGCCTAAAGGTTTTGTAGAGGCCTCTCGCTGTTGAATCATCCTTGCTGCGAGCCCTTCGCCCATCGGCGCGGAGTCTGGAGTATTTGGCAAAGCTCAATATTACTCGGAAGATCTCGTCAAGCAGCTTGAGTACAGGCTGTTGTCGTTTCCGCAGAAGCAGTGCTAGCATGATCCGATCAAGTGTTTGGGAATGATGTTCTCGCAGACGGTCGGGGCTGAGGACCGACCCAGATGACGTCTCTTGGTCCTCGCTTCCAAGACCAGATTCAAGCCTGTCCAGCAGACTCTCAAATGATTGCCACGGCATCTCAATACCGGTGTCAAAGATGTAGGAGTTCATGCTGGAGACAAAATGACGAGCTTCAAAGCAGAATCGGACCGATATGTCTTCGACATCGTGCCAACCAGACTCCCTAGCCGTGACATCGCGGAAGAGGCAGTTGACGGTGTATTGCATCCGGAGCGCTCGGAGCAGCAGCCGGAAAATCCGGTCATATTGCACCAACACAATAGGCGTGATGATGGCTCCAAGTGCGACCGGGGGCTTGTACGACAGCCGAAGAAAGTCAAGCGCTTCTAGTCCGTCTTGGTCCATACACTTGTCGACCTCTTCGCTAGACAAACTTCGAACGCCAAAACTCAGATCGCCCGGAAGCTCATTCTTTTCGCCGTCTCGGGGTTTGAGACTTTCTTGAATAGGTCCTTCATAGCTCTCCGTCAAAACTCCCATCAGTGCTAGGCGCAGTTCCGAACTGGCTGGTGGCCAAGTGTCTCTGCCGCTCAACCGCAGCCCCATGACTCCGCCTTGGCGAGCAACACCGGCCTGCCTCTCCGCTGTCTCGAGATCGGGGTCAAACAGCGCATGGGATAGGCGACTGCAAAAGAAGCCATTGCCTAGCAAGTGGAACTCTTTCTGCAGCTTCAAATGTTCGCGCAGATTGTGGGACGTGAAGAGCAGCCTTAGGCTTTCCCGGCCGACAACTCGGGATTGTGCAGATATGATCGACCCGAATGAGAGGACTGGAAGGAGTGACCAGTGCGGTGTGAACTCGGTGCCAGCGTTCGCGGCTTCGGTTGTAACATCGGATAGGCGACCCCTGATGATGATTCCCAGCTGGTCTTCTGATGTGGAGTCGGCGATCGGCTGTGCAAAGTCGTGGATGGATGCCACCAATTTGCTTTGCAACTCGTTCTCATCCAGACCGAATAGTTGTAATTGGTATACTGGCGAATCACTCATCGGCCAAGCTGATACCTCCTTGGATTCTGCCGATTCTTCTGTGAAATAGGTTTTGACGACTTCTCGCAGGGCTCGTTCATACGAATGAACCCTGTTTTCCAAGTGTACGATGGAGTCCCAGTCGAATAGCCACTCTAGCGTAGGAGGCCTGCTGGACGAGACAACATTGGCTTGCGCCAAGGGATGTCTTGGGTGTGTCGACCTGATGAAACGAAGGTTTCGTCCAACCTCGAAGAGAGATTTCACTATGTCTTCCGGCATGAAGCTGGGTATCCGCTGTTTATCCAAGCGGTAGTCGACTTCGTCTACCTCGTCGCCGAAGTCGTCGATGTAGGTCTCGGACTCAACTTTGATGAAGCCTTTCCGCCTGCCCACCTCGTGCTTGCCCAGAGGCACGCCAACTTCGCGTCGGGTGCCAATCCACTCTTCGACCAGTTCAATCCAAGGGTTCGACACCCGCCGAAGAACTTCCCGCATCATATCTCTGAGATGAGTTTCGGCGTACTCGGCAGACTGAGCTTGCTGAAACACGATGACGAACACATCTTCGTCCAGATGACCTCGTCGTATGTTTGACACCAGAGACTCGAACTGGCGGAGAATGGTGTATATGTGGGTGACGAGAGATTGGACCTGGAGAATCGACCGCGGGTGTTGATGATTCAGGGCAATGCTGCTCTGAACGACCAAGAGGGCCTTGTCCACAGCACTCGCCAGAGCAACGCGGCAAGGCGTCGGATTCTTCAAATACGTAGTGTCGACAAACTTGCGCAGTCGGCGGTATGTGTTTCCACACTTTAAGCAGGAACGCTGAACCTCCTGGATAGCCTTGCCAGAGTAAGCAGGAATTCTGATCTGCGGCAAAGTCGGCTTGAGGGACTCGGTTTCGTCTTGCCAGGAAAAGAAGACCGATTCTCGGCCAAGAGCCAGGGCCATCAGTGCACTGCAGTATAAACCCGCATCTACCACGGTAAAACCAGCGCTTCCAAGACGTAAAGGATCTTCCTCAAGCGCTGCCAAGGCATCAAATGCACCTGGGCCAGCTTCTGTTATGAACAGGGGCTTCGCCGAACAAGCGCTGCGTGACTCGAAGTTTTCCCACGTCTTGTATTCTGGTTTGCTTCTTACAGGTTTGTCGACTATCGGCCAATAGTAGTCCTCATCGCTTTCCTCGTCGTCCAGAGGTTCTTTACAAGTTGTTTTCGGGGTATTTGCGGCGGTTGTCTCCTCCTGCTCAGGCACAGGGTCTATCACGGGAAGCGTGAAGAGCTCGCTGGGTTTCGGGTCAGATACATTGGTAAAAAACGACGATTCTTGTTCTATTCGCATACACCATTAGCAAGGAAGACAGGTATCAGTCTCGAGAATACATACAGACCTATTAAATTGAGCGCAAAGAAGCCAGCATCGGCTTGGGGCAGCTGGTCCTCCAGCCATTCGGACCGCTGCAAGAAGTTGGGAATCGCGAAGGCATTGACCAATTCATCTCCTTTGGACATGATTGCACCAATACAGCTAATTTATAGAGAACCATTGATGACGGTGAATGCAAAGCGCACGTTGCAATCACTGACATCCCATTGAGCAAGATCCTGATGTCGTGTAGCGTTTGTCGCCTTTCCAGGACTTAGCGGCTCGTTGCAAGGCAAGGCCCCGACGCGACAGGCGCGTCAGCGTCACACTTGCATTATCAGGCAATCCCCGCCAAGAACCCTGCACACACCCGACCATTAGTGGCTTACCCCCGCAGGTTCGGCCCCTGATGGCTGAAGAGCCTAAGAGGTACCCTGCGCCAGAACTTAGAAGCAACGAACCAAGCTCTGATCTGCTGGAGCTCCAAGATTGGACCGAATTGCTTCGCCTTTCAAACATATTTGCACACCCCACTGGACCAAGACAACCTACAGCCTTGACATAACAACTCTGCATCGCTATTCTACACTATTGGAATATCACTTTCAGAGCCTGCGCGACGGCTCCAGCCAAACACACACCTCTTACGGCGTCATGCCTCCCAAAAAGAAGGCGCGTAGCAGTGTCTCGGCCGTCGCAACGCCAACGCCAGCTCGCGATGAGGATGCTATGGATGTCGACACACCGGCTGCCGATACCCCTATCGCGACCGTGCCTGCAGTCAAGCCATCCTCGGATGAATGGCCGAACAATATGTGGACAGACGATCAAATCTCATCGCTCTTCAAAGGAGTCATTCGGTGGAAGCCCGCGGGTGAGCTCCCCACACGCCCCTCTTCAACTTCCCAGACGAACCCATTGAAGCTGACACCCTTCTTCGCAGGTATGCACAAGCACTTTCGAATGATCGCTATCAGCGAACACCTCAGAAACCATGGCATCGACCCTGACTTCTACAATCACACGCGCATCCCTCACATCTGGACGAGGCTGCGTACCTTCTACGACCTTAAGACGATCGACCAGCGTGAGGACTTTTACGACGCGCAAGAGGACGAGAACTACGACGATCGCTTCAAGGAGTTTGCGCTACCCTACGACGAGTTCGACGACCTGATGATGGAGCGCCGTCTGGCCAGTGGCAGCGAGCCCCCGACCTCGCCGCCCGAGCTCGACCTCACGCCACCACCACCGTCCCCTGGAGGTAGCAACACTGGCAGCAACAGCAGGCGGAGGAAGCGCGCCTCTACTGTCACAAAGATGCGCGCCAGCACTATTGAAGACACGGAGGACGGTGATACCGAGACTGCATCGCCGCCGCCCAAGTCGGCCAGGGTGGCCAGGAGCCAGAAACGGGCTCTCGGCAAGGCCAAAGCCGAGAAGGCTGAAAAGGTTGAGAAACCGGAAAAGTCTGACAAGGCTGGAAAGCCGAGTAAGACAGAGAAATCCAGCAAGGGTGGAAAGAATGGGAAGGGTGGAAAGGCTGAGTCGACCAACTCCGAAGACGAGGACGATGAAGACGAGGATGAGAGAGGAGATGACGATGACGATGGGAAAGAGAGAGATGAAGAAGAAGAAGAGGAAAATGAAGAGGGGGGCAGCAGCTCTGGTAATTCTGAGGAGGAAGACGGGGAGGAGGACGATGACGACGAAGAAGAGGACGATGATGACGATGATGACGATGACGAGGAAGAGGAGAGCGCCGAGGACAGCGGGACTCCGGTATCGCGGCCAACCAGAGGGAACGCTCGTGGCCGTGCAAGAGGCAGAGGCCGTGGTAGAGGAAGGGCACGAGGTCGTTAGGTAACCTTCGCACCCGAGGATCAATGGACTGTCATTCGGAGAAGTCGTAGGCTGGAATGATACCTGTCGCAAGGCGCGACACCTACCTATAGATACGGCCCGGGAGGGTCTACGCCGCAGCCGCACAAATATCAAAAACGTATCACTCTGCCGACAGAGAATAGAACCCAAAGGCTCTCGCGAAAAGAAGAAGGCATACAGATCGATCCAAGTCTACGGGTATCAAGAACAATAATAATTCCACCAACGAGACCAAAGGCTCACCACCCCTTGTCCTGTACCTGTGACGTCCCGAGCATCTCCCACTCGCTGTGGTAAGTCAACCTCTCCCTCCATTTCCGTCCGGCGTCATAGAGGTCCCCGACGCCCCGGAGGGCTCTGCGGCCATGCTCCGGAACCTGTGGCATCATCAACGACTCGGGGGGTTGTCGCTGCAGAAGCCGCCACAGTTCCAACTCGGCCTCGTAGCTCGTCTTTGCATCCTCGGCCTCTGCTTGAGCTTCCTGCGCTCGCTCGTGTCGGATTGTGTTCTTCAGAGCCTCCCTCGTGCGGTGCGTCTTGGGGAAATCGTAGGCGGAGTGGACGAGGACCTCTTTGGCCTCCTCGATGACCTCGCGTTCGGCATCGTCGAGGTGGGCAGCATCCGCCTCATCATCATCCGATCCTTCCCCGCCTGAGGTCTCGTCTGCTGCGGAGTCGGACGACTCGCGGTCCTCAAACTTGATCTCCGGCGTCGAAGATCGTTCTTTCATTGCCCTATCTTGGCGGGCATCGGATCGGCTCCGAAGGATGTTCTCCACGTTGTCGTACACCATCGGCTCCTTGTCGTTGTCCTCTTCCTCCGCATCCTCTTCATCCTCATCGTCCCATACTTCGAGCCGCAGCCGACGCGCACACGTCACCCAGAACTCGTCGCTGTTCTGCTTCATCCCTAGGGACGCGACCGCCGCCTCGACATCCTTGCGCCTTACAAGGTTTCTCGTAGACGGCACTACCCTCCTCTTACCCCTGATCCGAGACTCAGCAATGAACAACGTCGAGAGGACGAGTCTTTTCGTAACGGAGACGAGGAGAGAGTGAAAGTCCTGAAGGGCGGTGGCCCGGATCGTTGGCGGCTCCTCGCTAACAAACTGCCAGTTGTTTTCGGCGTGGGATGCGTTCATGAAGATGCGCTCGGGAAGCCGCACAAAGTTTTTGACGCGAAGGAGCTCCGTAAACTCCAAGCCATGGTCGCTCGCGAAGGTGGGATCCCTCTCGAGACCGTGGTCACCTTCGATGCGCTTCGCGAGCTCCAGGTTGATGTTCCAGCAATCGCCCCACTTCTTCTGCTCGGCGAGTTCCTCGTGTCGCTCTTGACGAAAGGAGAGTGCGTCGGCCGCCTCGTCGAGCGCATGGCAGCACGGCTGGCTGATCTCGACGGCCGCGGGATACACCTCTATTCCCAAAGACCTCAGACCGCCTTCCTGCTCCTGCCCTCTGCTTTCAATAGCATCCTCCAGCAAGCTGATGTACTGACGGACCTCAATCTCACTTTTGGTTCGTATGCGGTCGGAGATGCCCCGGATGTTGTCCTTTCCCAGTCTAGAGAGTGCTTCGAAGAACACTTTCTTCTCGTACGGTGCCCAGAGCGTCAAGCCAATTTGCGACGGGGGCAAGTCCTCCCCATCAACCGGCATGATGCCCGCCACATCTCCAATGTCTCTGTTCAGGAGATCTAAGTAGTTGTTGTTGAAAACGCCCTTATGCCGTTTGAGAACCGGCTCGACAAATATACTCATGGCCCGCCGCTTATGTGATGAGCGGGCTTCCTGGACACCGGTCTCACCGTCGCTGGAAGATACGCCTGAGTAGACAGGTTCGGATCCTTGAAGTTCAGTTCTTTGCCGCTTTGAAGGCGAATGCTTAGGTTCCTCGGAAACTCCAATCTCCTCTTCGTCGGGCAAGTACTCGGCTTCCGGCTCCATGGTCATTGTCGTCTGGTACTCTGAAGTCGACGATTCGGCCCGGGTGGTATAAAGCGTACATGGTGTGATTAGAACACCAGCATAAAAAAAAAGGACTTTGCCGATTCAGGCCACAAACCCCCACTTGATTGACCTTAAACAGGGTGGTTGAAGCGGGTGTTACTCGTGATTGCCTTGCCGATACATGAGGTCGGGTCTTGCCATGAGATGAAAGCTGCCTGCCTCACTCAAGATTGAAGATTTCCTTGATAGAGTAGGAGGCCAGCCGGTTCGATGGAGGTGCACTTGATATTGGCCTATCAGAAGTGCACGAGTTTTACAATGGTTCACGTTAGTGTGGCGCTATCGGTACATCGATACACCTGCGAGCTTCCACTGTGGGTAATGCTTTGTGGCTCCTGATTGGTGCGCCTGCCTACCTACCTACTATGGTGTTAGGGGTAAGTTTAAACTCCCTAACAGGTAGTATGGAGCCATGATCCACAGCCTTAGTGACTCTCACTGGCTAGATTTGTGCTGGATGTGCACAAGAATTCCAAAGTACTCCTCGCTGAGGTAATCATGGAAGCATGGCCACATCTACCCAGCAGGGGGGTTTTACTTTTGCCTGCCACCATAGTAGGTAGGTAGGCAGTACACGCCCCGGAACTCCTGAGATGACAACTTCAAGACTTGGTGGACTCAAACAATTACCTTAAATTTGAAAGGAAGGATGGAAAGAAGCGCAATATGATAAAATACACAGTACGGAGGCTCCCAAAGCCATCTAGAATAAGGCCCCCAAGTTATGTACTCCGACCACTCATAGCTCCGCCTAGGCAACCTGCTCCCTTTTCCCCCCGATACACAAGCTTCAAGGTCCAGCTGAGAGACTATCAAGAAGAGTGCATCCAGTCTGTCTTGCAATCCCTCAAAGATGGACACAAGAGACTGGGAATATCGTTAGCTACGGGCAGTGGAAAAACGGTGAGATCTGCTCTTTCCATGCAAACGAATTCAGACTAATCCTCACCAGGTGATTTTTACTCAGTTGATCGAGAGAATCCAACCGAGGCGAGGCCGCGCTACGCAGACTCTGATCCTCGCGCACCGGCGTGAGCTTGTGGAGCAAGCAGCGCGACACTGCACAAATTCCTACCCCAACAGCTCTGTGGAGATTGAGATGGGCTCCATCCATGCCTCCGGCACCGCGGACATCACTATAGCCAGCCTGCAGAGCATCACCTCGGGTGACCGGCTGAGCAAGTTTGCGCCGGAGGGCTTCAAGCTCGTACTCGTAGATGAGGCCCATCACATCGTCGCACCGGGCTACATGCGCGTGCTCCGCCACTTCGGGCTCGATATCAAGCGCGCCGACTCCCCAGCACTGGTTGGTGTGTCCGCCACCTTTTCCCGATTCGATGGGCTCAAGCTAGGGGCTGCCATAGACCAGATCGTCTATCACAAGGACTACGTCGATATGATCGGCGATAAGTGGCTGTCGGACGTTGTCTTCACGACAGTGGAGTCAACGGCCGACATATCCAGGGTCAAAAACGGCGCCAACGGCGACTTCCAGCAAGGGGACCTATCCCGTGTGGTCAACACGGATCAGATCAACGACATCACCGTCAGGAGCTGGTTGGCCAGGGCATCGGACCGGAAGTCGACCCTTGTGTTCTGTGTTGATCTTGCACACGTTGCCGGGCTGACCCAAACGTTTCGGAAGCATGGCTACGATGCCAGGTTCGTAACCGGTGACACACCCAAAGTAGAGAGAAGCCATATGCTCGAGGCGTTCAGGAAGGGAGAGTTCCCCGTGCTCGTGAACTGTGGTGTGTTCACTGAGGGCACCGACATCCCCAACATCGACTGCGTGGTCCTCGCGCGGCCGACACGATCCAGAAATCTGCTGGTCCAAATGATCGGGAGAGGAATGAGACTGCACGAGGGAAAGCGCGACTGTCACGTAATCGACATGGTGTCAAGTCTGGAGACCGGCATAGTGACCACACCTACACTGTTCGGCCTCGACCCAGGGGAGGTCGTCAACAAGGCGTCATCGGCAGATCTGAACGACATCAAGGACCGGAAGCAGGCGGAGCAGCTCAGGCAGCAGCATGCTTATTCCGACGCCCGGGACCCTCAACCTACTGCCGTTACATCAGTCACTTTCACGGACTACAACTCCGTATTCGACCTCATCGAGGACACCTCGGGTGAAAAGCACATCCGGGCCATCAGCCAGTACGCCTGGGTCCAAGTTGGCGCCGACAGATATGTGCTTTGCGCCCCGAGCGGATCGTTCATCCGCCTCTCCAAGCTCGAATCCGACGCCGCCTCCAAAACCGAACAGCAACCTCCCCTTTGGCTTGCCGTCGAAGTTCGCGCCCTACCCGCCGGCGTCGCCAAGTCCCCCTACGCCGCACCCCGGGAGCTCCTCAAAGCGACAACCTTCGCCGACGCCGTCCACGGCAGCGATAAGTATGCCTCCGAGACGTTCCCGCACGTCTTCATCCACCGGTACCAGCGTTGGCGCAAGGGGCCACCCACGCCCGGCCAGATCGAGTTTCTCAACAAGCTGCGCCCCAAGGAGGAGCCCCTGACGGCCGACGACATCGACAAAGGGAAAGCCACGGATATGATCACCAAGATCAAGCACGGGGCCAAGGGCAGGTTCGCGGGCATCATGACGGAGAAGCGTAAGGTTCAGCGGCAGCATCACAAGATTTCCCAGCATGAGGCGCGAGCACGGCACGAGAAGGTGTCTGTCGGCCCAGTTGATTCGTGAGGAGCTAGCGAGCTGGCCGCCCCAATGCTTGACGGGCTAGTTCACCGTGATGTCTGTCAATGGCGGTAAGATATAGTGACGTCACGACATTATAGTACTTTGATACTGATAGATTGTATTGGTACGAAACGATGGCCCCTAAAAGAAAAGAACCCTGGAGAAGGGCACATGTTTTACATCCGCAATATGGACAGGCGTCTTGCTTAGCCCTACCGCCCAGCGAAGCCAACATGGAAGTGAATCTCTCCATCCAGTAAAGCAAGGGACTCGGAAATACCATTGGGACTGTAGGGCGCTCACGTTGTTGGCGGTGAACGACATTCTTTCGTCTTGCGTGGGACGCTCTCTTGCTCTCGGGGAGGGGCGGGTTCTGCCATGCCCAACATAGGCTTCGTCGGATTAGGTAGGGGGGCACGGTAGAGGGAAGGACATAGATGAGCGTCGACAAGATTGATCCCATTGGAGGTGGCAAGGTAGCCGTTGAATTCAAGTGTATGATCGTTGCCTCCTTCTCGACAACCCGTTTGGCCGCGCTGGAGGACAAGCCAAAGGATCGTTCAATGAACATCACGTTTCGAGGAACTTCGTTTGATTGACCATGGGTATCATTGCATGTCAAGGCCAACCTAAAAAGGTGTATAGGTACCAAGTAAAGCTCCGTCCAAATCCCCGCTCGCAGTTCAATCAGTCGCTGAATCTTACATCAACGCTGGCCTGCCTCCATGTCAATCTTTCCCGTTCGCCGCGTGCCAGCTTCGCCGGGCCAACCAGTTTTCAAGACAATGCACTTTTGGTCTTCACATCTTTCCTCCAAGTTGACACCTCAGCTCGGCCGAAGACTTTTTGTGTAAACAAGTATTGGAAAAGCCGTCAGTAGACATTGAGAAGAGTAACATGTCGACTAGACCCACGAGCCGCAAGAACCGACTACTGAATCGCTAAATCGAGGCGGTGAGCGGAACCGCATGTTCCCCTTCGACCTTCTTCTTTTTCATGTCTCCCGATGACCGTGACCACCAGAAGCGCTGTTAGTATGAAAACAATCAAAACCAAACTGCAAACAAGGTATCTTTTCTTTTTTGTCCTCCGTCTTTCGACATCGGGGGTATAAAGAGTGGACGTGAAATCGTGCGACAGAGAACCATTGAAAGACCCGAAAGACTGAAGAGATGGAATCAAAGCAGACTGAAAACAACAAAAGCAAGGTAACAGTAACAGTAACAGCAAGGCAAGCAAAACAATAACTTCGGCCGACCGATGCATTGGAAGCAACGTTCCGGGGGTATTGTACGCCAGGGTATATCCAGCCGGGGTATTTTGCACGTAGAGTTTCTAAGACGGGAATCTAACGGAAAGGTCCGATGGGACCGGGGTATCCAGAATTCGTAGAATGAGACGTAGAAGGGCGTCCGCTGTCGCCGGACGCTCGGGTGCTGTGACGAGGCGTAACGTCACCGGGTAAGGGAATGGTTAGCTTGTCGGAACCATTCCCAAGAGGGCGGTGGGCCCAAGGGTTGTCGTCGTCTGGAAGATTGACGCCGCTATCGTTCCAGGGGTTTCTGTCCGCATTAAAGCTGCGGGTGGACTCGATTGAAATGAGGGAAGACTTTGAAACATTGCTGGATCCCTTGAAGAAGTTGCCGTTGGTCGAGTGGGAGCTGTTCTTTCGGCGATCAAGGAAGGACGAAATGGAGGTCATGCTGCCAGGCTTACGGAGGCGGTCAAAGATGGTGCTTCTCTCGCGAGCAACCTCGCCCTCAAAGGCGGCCTTAGTGGGAGAATCGGCGGCGATCGTAGCCGGTGCATGCTGGAGAAGCTTCGAATCGAAGTACTGGAGCGAGTCCTCGAACGAATCGGATTTGGGTCGGGGGATGGAGCCCTTCAAGATGGTCACTTCTACACCGGCAGTGGCAAACTGAGCGAGCAAGAAGTCGATTGCGTCTCGCAGGCCGCCGGCATTGTTACGAGTGAACGTCCAGCGCAGGGCAAGAGCCGGCAAGCCCTCCTCGGAGTCGGCATCTTGGTGGACCGTGACCTCAACCTCGTACTGGGTCTTCAACTTGGGAACAAGGTCGTGAGCGAAGCTTGGGGATTCGAGGAACTTGATCAGCTCGGGGGTACGGGTGAGAACCAACTCGTGGTTGTCAGGAACCATGCCCTATACGGCCGTTAGTGACATGCGGGATGGGCGTGGTAGACTAAGAAAACGTACCAAGAACTCATCCACGCAATGAGGCACCTGCCACTGCGGACCAGTCACAGTGACTTCATCACTGGCCTGCTCGGTACTGGGGAAGACAATCTTGCAGTTGTACTTCCCCTCAAGCTCGTCAATCTCGTTGAGGCGAGCGAGAAGCTGGCGGTGGTATAGGCGGTCGACGTTGACAATCTGGGAGGTGTACTCAGAATCCTGGAGCAAACTGGTAAGTAGGTGCATTGAGAAAGGGTGGGGGGTGGCACGGGGTAGACTTACAGCCCTGTCGACCATTTCCAGAATCTCGTTCTTGACGGCATCGAGATTCTGGGCGTTTCTGGCGGGCGTACGACAGATGACATTGTCAACCTTGACATCGTCATCTTCGCGACCCATGCCTCCACGGTCCATGGCGTTGGAGAACTTGACAAAAACGGAGTGTTTCTTCATGATCCGCTGGATGTGCTGTCCACCGATGCCAATAATTCGTTTGTGATACTGATCGGGGACGTGGAACGAGATGGAAGCGGGCATCTCTTGTTCAACAAGGGTGAGTCCTTGCTTCATCGAGTCGTAACTTGCGGCCATGACATCAATGTTGAAGTTGTACTCGTTGAAGCCGTCGAAAATGATCTGGACGCTGCTCTGGCCCATAATTTTGTTGATCTTTCCGTTCTTCTTGCCGCTCACAAACTCCTTGTGCTCATTGGCAAGCTCAATCTTGACTCTGATCTGGTACTGGGACTGGACGAGGAACTTGATCTCGGACATGACCATCAAGGCAGACTTCACGGCATCGTCAGAGCCAGTGATGGAAAAATTCATCTTGTCGAAAGACAAGTCCGCGTCCGAGTTCGCACAAACATCACCGAGCATGGTTCTGACGTCAGCGGGATTGGGAAGCTGTCGGCTGTCGGGCTGTTGAATCCACCAGGCTGCGCTGTAGAACTGACCGGCCTGTATCCAAAGATTAGGTCCTTGTGCATGCACGTAACGTTTACTTGACTTACCAAAGCCATGATCTCGCGGACTGTGCGTTCAACATGGAGTCCTTCGCTTCCCTGAACTCGAACCATATTGCGTTGGCTGGCAAGAGGAGGGAACAGAATGTAGGTGCCATTCGCCTCAAGAATTTTGCGGACCTTGTCCAGGCGTGTCAGAAGAACACTGTCAATCTTAGCAGGCGCAATAGTGACATCCTTCATGTAGAGGCGGATACGCGAGACAGTCTCGTGGAGCTTCTGCTTGGCAAGTTCAATGGCCTGGGGGCTCTCTCCAGTGATAAATATGTCTGTAGGGTCTCGGCGGCTTGCGCCAGGCGGGCAGTATCGGTACATCTGGGAGAAGGGCGGCGGGAAGTAGATGGCAGTGCCAGTCGACGACTCGATGAGCTTGATATTCTTCCTGTGGCGGCCGCACACGAGCTGGTGAATGGACAAGTCAAGCTTAGTGGCATCAACAACTCGGCCGAGCTTTTATACAGTTAGCGACGTGCGACACGGACGGATCGATGGTTGGTCGAGCTCACCAGAGTGTCGATCTGAATGAGTACGCGGGCCTTGGCATGCTCGACAGAGAGGATATCACCATAAATGGCCACTCGCCATCTCTGGTCTACACGCATCTCGGCGTCACCCGTCATGCCGTCGACTACGGGAGTGAGCTTGGGGCCAAGCAGAAAAATGTCGACGCCACAGTACTTCGAAATGTAGTCGAGAGTATCGGTCACTTGCTGTTTCAAAGCGCCGGCAGTCAGATCACAGACGAGGTGTCCCTCTACGTCAACAGTCGTACAACGCTAGATCCGCACGGGTTAACCCAAGCCCCGAGTACCTGCTGCATGTCTTCCGAAACCTACCATGACAGTCTGGTTGTCGTTAAGAATCGTCTCCCTGCTCTTGTGGACCATTTCCGGGGTACCCGACAGACACACGGTCGTGACCTGTTGTCCCTTTGCATTTTTGGGTGTCGTCGAGATAACGTGAGCCTCGATCTGGAAAGGGCCGTTGGTGATGTCCTTGCAGACCTTGCGAAGGTTGGCAAGATTTTGGGTGTGAACGGGCAGCTCGTGAACCTGGACGTCATCGGGCGCGTCTTCGGGGTGTGTCCATCGTAGAACGGCATCGGCAGTCGCGTGGAGGATGTCCTCGGTGTTGGGGCCAGCCAGGTCGGAAGCGAAGGGCACGTTGAACGAGTAGTGAATGATTGGCGTCGGGGCGTCGAGAGGTTGAGGCGAGCTTATCGAAGCAGCCTGCTGGGGAGCCGTATCTCTTCTCGGGTTCATAGGGTTCATGGGCATGTTGGGACGACCCATTCCGAAGTTGGGGCTCATCCTCTCGGACCAGTGACGCATGTTTGCCAGTTTGTTCATATTGCGAGTGACGGGAGACGGGAGACGGCGGCAGCGGCGGCGGCGGCGGCGGCGGCGGCGGCGACGGAGACAGGGCGGAGGGGGCAATAAACCAAAGGAATGAACCGCGAACAACAATTGAGGGTATTCGAAAACGCAACTACGGTGGAGGACAAGGGGGGAAGCAAAAGGGGAGATGAGAAGAAAGAAGAGGGTGTCTCGCTTCTCGTAGCTCTCTCTCTCAGACTCGACGAGGGGCCTGTAGAGAGGGGATTGTTGGGGGGAAAGAGAGGGTGAAAGATATTGGGTGAAGATGTGAGTGTGGGAAGAACTCAAGAGAAGAGGAGTCGAGTCGGGAGATTCAGACACAGCGAAAGATGGTCATAGGTGGTCAAGGCCGCACGGCAGCAGGCCCAGGCCAGGTCAGGCAAGGCATGGCATGGCATGGTCCGGCCACTCCCAGTTCCCCGTCCCAGTCCCAGTCCCAGGCCAACTCCACTCAACAGACCAACGAGCCAGTCAGCCAGTAGCTCTGTTGCAGTGGTGTGTGGCCCCTCTCCTCTGCCCCCCTTCTTCCAGTCCCAGACTCCTAGAGGTTCCCCGTCCCGATGCGAAGGTACATGTATGAGTACATCCACGCTCGCGCCAACATCGCGTCAAGGAGAGGTATCTTTCCATCGAACCCACCCTGTTCTGGGTCCGCGGGCGTTGGACACTGGGTTGGCAGCACTGGGCCTGACCCCCAGTTCGACTGCCCTGAGCGAGGTGACAGGGCTCGACTCCTTACCTACCGGCGAGGACCACTAAAGTTTCCCCCCCGGCGAAACGACCGTCAAATCACCCACGCAGCCCACTGTCCAGGGCACATTACCTTACACCTCACAGTCAGATCAGCTGGGGCCAGATCCGTTGCAGCAAGACCCTCAACTCGAGCCAAGTTACTGCAGACTGGTTCTCTCTGTCCCTTCGACCGCTGAACATGTAGATACAATGAAATCTTGGAGGGGGAAGCGGAGAGCGTTGACAACCCAATGCCTGGCGCGACACCCGTCAGCACACCCAGAAAAATACCTATGCATTGGCAGGTACTGTAGGCACTTGCCTTCGGTACTACGCAAGCTGCTTCCTCCCGCTCAGCGCCCCCGACATCGTCGTGGTCTGCCAAGTACATCCGGCAACTAAAGTAAACACCCATGGACCATGTACCCACAGGCGGCCACACCCTTGCATTTGGTGCGCTCGCTCACAGCGGCCGCAGTTCACTAGCAATCTGGCACGCTGTCGATGATGACTGGAAAAGACGCGGTACCGGAAGGAGCAAACAGGATGAGGTGGTTGGTTGGCTGGCTGGCTGGCCCAAGTGGGCCCACTTGTATGCTGACGGCGGCCGGCCAAACTGGCAGCTTGTAACTTGTTCTGCTTTCACAGGCCAAAGTGTACGGTTGAGATGATAAGGACTACGGCATCGCCCCCGCATTTGCTCCTCGTTCCACCCTCTTCCACCACCTTTTGAAAATCCAACAGAAAAGAGAGAAAGAAAAAGTCCAACTCAATTAGGTATCTCGCAACACTGCTCAAATGTTAGAATATGCTGCACCTAATCGCACGTCGACGATCCATCTCACCATGGGGCATTGCAGCATGACTACTACCTGGGAGTACTCCGCCAACAATGATCGTAGAGGCGTCGGGCTTAAGGGACTTGAGACTCTCGATCTGCATTCAGCACATGCGCTGAGGTGAACAGAGTGCCTAGGTAAGGTCGGTACAGCATGCCCAAGTATCTATCTAGGTACCTAGGTGGTTGGATGTCTTAGCCTGACTCTGACCATACGACCTACCTATGTAGCATGGCGGCAGCTGAGACAATGAAGCTTGCCTGCTCGGCTGATTGCAAGCCCCCTCGTCGTGCATGCCATCCACGCGTACCAAAGCCTTCGAGCCGCGCGGAGAACCAGCAGCAACTATGGATCAAAGACAAGCTGCCGTGGAAGAGACAAATCAGACACGATGGACAGAAAGACATCGGGCCATGGTGACCGCCTGTGTTCGCGGAAACCCATCAGAGCAACAACGCGTCCCGGGTCGTCGACAAACCACAAGACGGACCCCTGGCTCCCTGCAGAGTTCAACCTCAGTCCGGAGCCACGACCCCGAGGTACTTAGCCACGACATGCGTAGACTTGCAAATAGGGCTGTGTCCTGTGTCCTGTTGCTTTCCGTCCCTCTTTGACTTGTGTCCGGTGAGCCATACCCGTTGACCGGCTGCCTGCTTCCAATTGTTGCCGCTATCTATGCACTTTAGGGTAGATAGATGCTCATAGTAACTTTTTTTTTGCCCGCAGCATATAAGCCTGGGGATCTTGCGGATGAGCCGACCTCATAATCTCCCATTCCCAAGCACAGCCTCAGGGGGAAATCGCTAAATGACGTACTGCTTGGGCTATTCGGCGATCACGAGATTCCCGAAACCACCAATTTCAGCCAGGCATGTTGACAACTGGGCTGGTGAGAGCACAGTAGCGGCCAAGTAATTCTTGGGGTGGAGAGAGTACCCAAGACTCTGGCATGTCGCTGCTTGATGAGGAAGGATCAAGTAGGCGCGTGTGCGTTGAGCCCTGATGGAAACCACGACGGGCCCGCGGGCACCGGATGCCCGGCCGCTATGCAATGGGTAGGTAGAGTACTGTACTTCGTTCACAAGTACTTCGAGTTGCAGTTCGTACGAGACTTGCCACAAACGACATTTCCATCTGCCACCGCCCTTTCTGAGCCCTTACCTACCTACCTACCTACCTACTTACCATCGCCACTCGTCGACGCCTTCAGCAGGAATGCAAGTCATTATCAAAGTCACACCAATTGCCATTGTTGTGAAGGTAGTTCTTGCTTCGAAATCCTTCTCATCACCAAATGCTGTCTGAGGCTCGGTTTTCGTCTGGACAGATGCGAAACCCCTGTCAAAAACAATCAAGACAACCAAGATTGGATGGCGAGATGGCGACGGCCAGCTTCATATCAGGTCGCTTGCCTCAAGGTCAAATAGCATCCGCGCAGCGCATCCGAGACATCTCAGCCCCTTCTCTTCTCCGAATTCAAGCACGAGGTCACGGACTAGGATTCCATTTGGCTGATGAGCATCGAGGGTCAAGCAAAGTATCCACTCCGTCCCCCCAGGCTCACAATCTCACGCGACTTACGTACGCCCATTGCTTGCTTGCTGCCATTCACCAGTAAACTGGCACAGCACCGTGTTGCACTGCCCGCCGCCCACGGCTGACGGTTCCCTCCCTCGTTTCGCTAGGAACTTGATCCTGGATTCTTCGCGCTCACTGGGCACGCGACTGACAGCCAACGTGGATCCATTCTGTCGCCGCCCTGCTCCCGCTGCGCCGTTGCGTTGAGGCATGCAGCATGGACGTTTGCGAACCTGCGTGCCAGAGGGCATTGTCAGCCCAGACCATCTGAGCTGGCAAAGTAACTGCTCAGCCTATCATGGCAGTCACGGCGGGGTTCCTCTACGCACCTAAATCACCGCCTGTAGTGTGTGTGTACGACAACGCGGTTGGGAATCTCTCTCCTGCTGCTCGGGTCTATTGCCTGCCTCGCATTGTCATCCATGATCACCATCGTCGTCACCATTCCCTCACGGCCAATGGAGCTATGCGGGAACCTTGCGAAGCCCAACTGGAGAGCCGGGTCAAAAGTAGCCATCTCGCCTCATTCTCCAACTTTCAAAAACTCGGCCTATCCATATCCTGGCCGCTCCAGCTGCCGTCGATTGACAGACCTCGTGTTAGTGTTGTCGTCTTGTACGAAGCACAGAGGCCGTTCTTACTCGCGGTCCGGTTTGCGCCAGCAACATGGTCGCCCTGTTCTGAGCCGTCCGCCACAACACCAGGTTTTGGTCAGATAAATCACTGGCCGATGCCGGTCTTTTCAAGACACATTGTGGGGTTATCTAGGCGCAAGTTGGCGCCATTCAGTCTCAATGAGGCCCAGACTCTTCATTCTACCGACTCAGGTCTCCCTCCCAACAGTTGCTGTGACATCAACCACGGCTTTAACACAGCAATGTAGTTCTTACCGCGAGTCTCTGATGAAGCGCGAGACCGGCCGGGTGTACGAAATAGTCACCGCAACACGTTATTCCCCGACATGTTGGAGCTTCAACTGAACTTCCTACTCTTGCCCTGAAGTCAAGCAGCATCCCTGAACCCTTGGACCAAATCGCATTTACGGATACGTCTCACAGAGTGGGTAGGGAGCTCGAGCCCCGAGTCCGAATCCCACCGCACCATCGGTCCACAGACCGTCATCTAGCAGTAGTCAGCGTAGTCGCCTGTGTGCCCCAGTCTCTGGCTCATCGATAGGATAGGGCTATGTACTTCGGTACACCGGCACTGTACTATGCATGTCTCGACCACAGGACTTGCTATTGGCTTCAATTCCTCCTTCTGTCTGTCTCGCTAGCCAGCAGACATCTTGAAATGTTTTGCAGATGTCTGGTACGGTAGAATGACTCTGCGCAAGGGCGAGTGACACATGTCAAGAAAACACCACCCGAGCTGCGAGTTAGGGCTTCCCTCGCGGGCCACACAAACCTGGCCCTGTCTGGTTGTGCGCGCGCCCTCGATCACGTTTCTGGGACAGGGAAGACGCCGCAGAGTCAGTCAGCGCCTGGAAACAAGACAGGGAGATGGCACGGATTGCTTGATCTGCAACCATGAAAAAGTGGCCGTACCCTGCCTGCTTGCGCTATTCTCCCACCGGCGAATCTACTCACCGAAAGACGAGTGGCACGCCTGTCGGTTGGTGCTCAATATGAATTTCTCCAGCGTCAGCCGGAACAGGTTTTGATCCTCCAACGCTGATGGGCAACACGAACCGGGCCCATAGCGACCCAGCTGGCCTGTTTCTCTTGCCCTCGGATTTGGCAGCTGGGTAGATAGATCGATGATCCTGGAATGAACGTTTCAACCTCGAACTGGTCTTCTACAGCGCAGCACTCGGACCAAGACCAAGATCAAGTCAGCGATGAGCTACCTCTACAGCTTGTCCAGGTGCGTCCTTGCAGCCATACTGACTGGCAAACCTTTTGCGGACGAGGCGAGCCAGGGGAGGACGGCGCCTCTGAAGTGTGCACAGTAAGTTCGCGTGTCGGACCAGCCGGAACAGACTCATCTTGGGCAACGGTTTACTGTTGTGTAACGTGCGCGGCGGCAGTGCGCCCCTGCGCAGGACACATCCGACGTTATCAGGATGATTAATAAAACTAACTTTCGTTTAGTGTCGCCATCCTCAGAGCATGCTGCGATGGAAATAATTGATAGACTTTTGGAAGATCCGTCTGTCAAGGAGGGTGTCTTTTATCGAGGCGTCGACGCAGCAAAGAAAAGCCTCGCAGAAGACGAATCCACTTTGCGAACATTCTTATAGCATATATGCACAAAATGGTGTATCCCGTACTTTCCTTTTCTACGCATACTCTGTACACGTCGTGTCTTCCTCTAGCGGATACAGATCTTCCTTCGTCTCCAGTCCGAGTCCACCCACACATAACCCGACATGAAGCGGCAAACCCGATAGGAATCACCGAGGAGTCCCCAGCAATGACTTCACGAAACCCCTCCGCCGTCGTTTCTTCTTCCTTACCCCCCTTGGCTCCGCAAGCAACGATATAATCGCTGGGGTGAAAAAGAAGGGGAAAAAAGCAGACGCTCAGTTTCTGGTCTTTTACCTTGCCCTTCCTCCCCCTGTTCTCACTGATTAACTGATTCCCCCTTCTCTTTTCCCAACAAGCCGTCCGGTGGCCCCCACGGGCCGCCCCCGCCTTTGCTTCTCCATTTTGCATCGTGAAGCACCAAGCGAACAGACATAAAGTCCTCCCCTGATATCCGTAGCTAACAGACGGCGGCGCGCTTTGAGAATCGAGTCTGTGCATGTGCATTTAAAGTTGACGGCGGGCGCCCTCCCTTGGGCCAACTCTCCTCCTGAACGGGGGCAAAACTCAATCGTGTATCATGTCCTCCCGCTTCTCTCACCCTTCCTCGCTCTTACAAACAGGGTTCTGGTTCGAGCAGAAGTCTCGTCGCGGGGTTAAAGACGCCGCAGGTTCCGCCTTTCTAGACCATTGCCCCCTTAGGACCGTAACCTTCCCATGGGCGTGGTTTGCCTGGCTCAACGCCTCAAGAAACAGTAATTCGGCGGTGTTTTCATTAGGTAGCTCACTTACCTTCTAGTGCACGTCACTCGGGTCGGGTCTTTCTGCGATCATAATGTTCGACTAGCAATGTCACACGTCGCACAAAGCGATGTGCTGGATGCATCCGCCACCTAAGTAGTTTTACAGCAGTGTCCCATCCACCATGTATCATACCCCAAACTCCGTCTCATAGGGAGTGAAAAAAATTGAAAAAAACTTTTCCCTTCCCACGTCTTGACAAACTAGTTTTCTGTTTTTTGGCGTCCCAGACTCCGTCCGATGCAATCCGCTGTTCCGACTCCCGAGAGGGCCTAAGCTTTGTCTCGTACACCGACCTGCTCCATTCACTAGTGTCAAGTCGTCCCTCGTTCAACGATACACCGGGCGTGGGGCCTCTTCAGCATAGTACATCTCCTGCGCGGCCACTCTTGGCCGTTCAATGTAGGACACCTCCGGCTCAGGGCGAGCCGGAACCGGCTGTCCATAATAATGCTGCTCTACCGGCCGCACGCTGTACTCCTGGCGTAACACCTGAGGCTCTGCTGGCCTCACGCTGTAAGACCGAGGACCCGGCTGGATGACCTCTCGACGAACTTCGGAGTGCATCGGAACCGATGCGTAGTCCTGGATAGGCATCTGTTCCGGTCTCACACTCTGCACTCTTCCGTATTCCCGCGGGGGCTCGTACCGCACTGTTTCTGTCGGTCGAGCTGTGGTCGCCCGCATCATGTACTCCCGTGGGGGGTCGTCGATCATTCTTCGCTGCTCCAATGTACCTATCGCAGGGAGATATTCTTCACCCGAAGGTGCCATTGGCCTAGTTGAGTACTCCCGTTGTCTGTATACGCGCTGAGGGTCCGGCACAGTGTACTCGGGCTGAGTGACGACTCTGCGCGGCGCCGCGTAGATAGGAGAAGTTCGCTGATAGAGCACGTCATCGTCCCGAGGGTCGGGCCCGGGTCGCCTGGACTCGGATCGCATCAGTGCTCTCTCATAGATGATCTCAGGTTCGCCAGGCCGGAGCGGTGGCGGCGCGACCGACTGTCGAATAACGCTTGCCGGCTCGTAGTATCGCCGACCGGTGGTAGGATCAACTACGACTCTTGCAGGCGGCGCTTTCGGCGGTCCCATCAAAGGGGATGCTCTTTCTCTTTCCCTCATAACGGGCGAGCGGGATCTCGCGCGATCTGCCATAGGACGAGCACTCATGCGCGTCACTTCGTAGCCATCGCGATAATACCGCGTAGGCTCCCTACCGTATCGATCGACACTGGCTGCTGGGGAAGTTGCGTATATCTCACTCGGAGTAGTGCGAATGGCGTAAACACCTGGCGACTGTACTCGTCGGACATATTCAGCGCCACTTGCGACGCGCGGTTCCTCCACGTATTCCCTTCCGTACCCATAGTCGCCAGTCGTCACGGCTTGGCTCACCGGTCGTGGGCGATACTCCTGAGGCTCATACGCCAGCACAGCGCCATCCTCTCGATAAGGACGAGAAGATTGACGTTCAGGCTGGGCGTAGCGAGGCTCCTCGTCTGCTTGTCTTCTCTGTCGCTTCTGCGGTCGAATGAAAGACGGTGCGCTTATAGGGGAAGGCGAGCGCGGCTCCGGCTTGATGTAAGACTCTTCTGGCGCTTGCCTGGCTGACCTCTTGTTGTTCGCGTTATTGTTGTTGTTCTTCTTTTTCCTGCTCTTCCGTTTCTCCCCATTTCGTCCACCTTGCGGCGAACTATCTGGACTGGAAACGGTATTGGGTTCATTCCGCAATGCTGCCACTTGAGCGGTGGTTCCTTGGGGGATGCTCAGACCCTGGGCATCGACTGCAGAGCCCCCGGCCATTGCCAGAGGCGAGACATGGGAAGGCTGGGGCGCCAAGAGGGATATGTTCGGGGCGCGAACTTGGATCAGAGGCGAAGGTTGGCGGGCAAGCATAGACTCCCTAAGTTGCTGTTGACCTGCTGCGGGAACAGATCTATCAGCACTGCCGTCAAGGTCCATACCACCTGACTCCTCAGATCGACTGGCATTTCCGCTCCCACCTCCTGATGTAGACACTCTGGTGTTGTCACCTCCTTCAGTTCTCTGCGTCGTCCCTACCGACGGGTTTCTAGAGTATTCAAGCGCGGCGTCGATTCTGAAAGGGGCCGATCGTGTATGGGATGGGGTAGAGTTCGAAGCTTGGCCCTGTTGCGGATGAGTAGCAGACGCATGGGGAAGCGAAGGAGGCTGGCCCGCTTGAGCTGTACGGTTTGCTTGGACTTGCGCCTGGCCCTCGAGTGGCTGATTGGCGGCAGACGACATGTATGTCTGGGCTGCAGCATCGGAGTCGTTACCAGCGCGAGGACTGCGGAGCGAGGAATCGGGCGAGTTGTGTTGGGAAGAGTAGTAAGAGTTCTCATCAAAAGAGTCACTTGCAGCTGAAGTGTTAGCAGCAGCAGCAGCAGTAGCCAGTTTGGCAGTGGTAGACGAAGAAGCAGCAGCCTGGACCAGAGTCAGAGCCTTGGACAAGACATCGGAGAGGTCGAAGTCGGCGAGAGGCTCCGACTGCGCCCAGGCCTTCATGGAAGCCCGACGTTGATCAACTTCGTCGCGCAGCGCCCGCTCAAGACGTTGCCTCTGAAGCTGGATCTCGGCCTTGATCAAGTCATCAGATTTCTGAAGGAAGATGGGATTGATCTCTGTGTTGCCAACACCCACGAAAGGTCTTGCTGGCAAGTTCGCATTAGCAGGAGGTGGGTTTCCCAGGCCAGGAAGAGACGCGTGTTGTTGCGTGTTGGACGCGAACGTCTGCACAATTCCGGCTTGGTATCCCGGCGCTGCGTTTCCAGTTGCTTCTTTTGCTGGCGTAGAAGGATTTGAAGGTGCTGTTACTGCAGTGGCAGATGCGTTTGGTGCCGGCGGGTTTGGCACCTTGATCTTGGGATGCGACCCAGTAAGGATTGCATCGCGAAACTGCACGATTTTCTCGTACTGCTGAAGATGATGAAGATCATCCTTGGAGATACCCAGCGATGCCCCATTTGCCATTGGCGGTACGGATGCAAGCTGGCCTTGAGCCATAGTGATGGGCACTCTGCGCGAGGAAATCCTCTGCAGCAGAGATTGGCAATCAAACAAGTACGCGCAAAAGAAGAGAAGGAAACCCAAGCAGAGAAACAGGAACCCTAAATATAGTAAAGCCTACACTGTTGAATCAACCAGCAATGTTGCAATCCTTGGAAGGGTGGTGTTTCCTGCAGTGCTGTGGAAGGAGAAGAAAAGGAGGTGGAATGGCGAATGTGATGGAGTGAAGAGACAAGGCGGTCGAGGTCTGCCTGCATAGGTCGTTGAACCCACGATTGACTGACTTTCTTACGGCGATATGTTCTTAAAGGGGCGGGACGATGCATCAATGAGACACATGGACCGTGCACACAGCCCTGGCGCCTTCGCTCTCTCTCAGCATTGTTGGCCTACCTAGGTATTAATCTGCTGGGAACAGCTCCCTGTACTTGATTACCGACCTGGAAGAGCAACATATCTGTCGTGTACGTATCACCTTTTCGGCGTGAGTCAACCACAGGACCCTCTCAGCCAAACTATCGTGCAAAACCTCCCAACAGCCTCGCAAAGTCTCAAGCTGCATTTGTAAGCCAACAACAAGGGCAACTGTCTCCTAAGTCCTAGAAACAGGAGCATTGAAGTGCTGCTGAGTTCCCGTCCAACTGTTTCCGTCTGCTTCATGCCGGCCAGACTCCCACCTCGCATATCCAGAAGCCTCTCCTCGCCCATTCGGCCTCCCGGGTCGTTCTGTTCACACAACACCAAATATTTTACATCTAATCGCGCACCCGAGCCTACCAGGCCTGCTTTGCTGTTGCGTCCTTCCTTTCAGTACCCACCCAGCCGATTATACTCCTCGATATCATCCATGGATCCCATCAAACCCCAGGCGAATGGAGTGTTGACTCCCAAGCCAGTGCTTTTCTTGTGAGTCGACAACTACAAAGCACTATAGTCAGGATCAAATGAGCTGATATTCGTAAAGTGACATTGACAACTGCCTGTACCCCAGAAGTGAGTACTGCGAAGATAAAATCCCAGGCGCTTCGAAGCTAAACTCACTCGGCCAGGCTCAAGGGTCCAAGACCACATGGCACAGCTGATTGACGAGTACTTCGCGAAGCATCTTTCCCTCTCCTGGGAAGACGCGGTCAAGCTGCATAAGGAGTATTACACCAATTACGGGCTCGCTATCGAGGGCCTCGTACGGCACCACCAGATTGACCCTCTGGAGTACAACTCCAAGGTCGACGACGCGCTGCCCCTCGAAGACATTCTAAAGCCCAACCCCAAGCTGCGGCAACTTCTTGAGGATGTCGACAAGAGCAAGTGCACCATGTGGCTTCTGACCAACGCCTACGTTAACCACGCCAAGCGCGTGTTGAAGCTGCTGGGTATCGAGGACCTGTTCGACGGCCTGACGTTCTGCGACTACGGACAGCAGCCACTGGTCTGCAAACCTGCCAAGGAGATGTACCTGAGAGCCATGCGGGAGGCGGGCGTCGAGAAGATGGAGGATTGCTACTTTGTTGGTATGTGGATAGCACGGCCACCGTTTGCCGACCTCTGCCCTGACTGACGTGTTAGACGATTCATATCTGAACTGCCAGAAAGCCCAGGGCTATGGCTGGAACGTGGCACACCTAGTAGAGGAGGATCTGCCAGTGCCACAAACGCCAGCATCCGCGCACCAGATCCGACACCTGAGGGAACTCCGAGACGTCTTCCCTCAATTCTTCAAGTCAAAAAACGTTTAGACTCGCATCACTGACTAGAGACAATGACTGAACGACCATAGATGAACACGACTAGGTGGCAGAGAGCGTAAAGACATTCATGAAGAGGGGGGGGGGGGGGGGGGGGGGGGACTGAAGACGTAGAACCGTTGATTTTGATGGACTGGGTATCGTTGAATCCATAGATATCATTATACATACCCCCGTTTTCTTTACCCTTTTAACGCCCAAAATACCACCATGTAATCACCCAGTCGCACAAAGCCCTTCTGTACCCATGGTGTTGTTGAATTCACGGCCGGCGAATGCTCCTGATTACCTCGTCGAGCTTTGCCAGGATCTGGTCCTTCTCCTTGATCGCATCCTGCCTCTGCGCCTCGGCAACCTTCAGCTCGTCCTCCAATTCCCGTATATAGCGCTCCTGATCGGCCTCGCTGCTGTCCAAACCCGGAAGGGTGGATATGAGGACTTCGATCTGCTGCTCTTTGATGATTAAGTCGCGCGCCAGTTCGGCCAGGCCGTCCTTGAATTCATCGGGCGGGAGGGGGTCGACTACGTGTCAGTCTGTCAGCAAATTGTACAGACGAACGCATCGGGATTCGGATGCTATGCGTACCTTCCTTCTGTTCGGGATCTTGCTTGACCTCTCTGATTTTATCATTGGGACCGAGAAGCTCGAGATCATGACGTCGATGGACAAAGTGGAAGCTCGCGACGAACTGCTGGGCGAGCTGGAAACGATGTCAGCGATTGCAGATGCCATTTCGGGGGAGGGGCAAGTGTTGACGTGCCTGGTCCACAGCATCTTGTAGTTGAGTGAGTCTATCACCCATCACGCCAGCTGCGGTGATTTCGTCCGCCTAGCGATTCGTTGGACCGTGGAGTGACAGACAAGGCTGCGATCGGTGGTGGTGGTTTCGCTGGTCGAAATGTTGGTTACTGTTCGACGATCTGATCCGCCCAGATACCGCAGCACGTCGGGCCACTGTAGTTTGCTGCGACGCACTGTCCAACGACCTCTATAGGTAGGTACGTACTTCAACATGTCTGTCCGTGTAGGTAGGTACTTCAACTCGCTAGGTACCTACCTAATCTCAACTTCAACTGATGTTAGTTAGCAACGCGGCTTGCAATTTCGACACTCGTTCAGAATAAACAATGAGATGTAGCGACTGATTATCTTCTTCTACAATCTTAACCTTTACCTTACAAAAGCATGCACGCTTTACGGCGCTCCTTACTCCAGCAATGGCCCCGCTGCTCACAACTCACCTTCCTCCCCTTGGTCCACTCAGATCTCATTTCAACATGGCCACCACTAAGACAGGGTCGGAAAAAACGCCTTGAACTGCTTTACCCTGAGCCTCCAACAACACACCACCACGACCTCGCGTCGTTTCTTTCGTACGCAGAACGCACCGGTCTCGACACGTTTTCGACTGTCTATGTCGGAACCCACTATGAGTACACGGTCTCCTTGACACTCTCCCAGTACGGCATCCAGGCCGTCCGGGTCGGTGGAGCCTCGGACAACGGCATAGACCTCCTCGGCACATGGGGCATTCCCTCTCGGACCAAACCTATCAGAGTAATCCTCCAATGCAAAGGAGGCACTCAGCGTATCGGCCCCTCGCTAGTCCGGGAGCTGGAGGGCTCCTTCATCGGCGCTCCTGTCGGCTGGCGCGGCGATGGCGTCATCGCGTTCCTGGTCAGCGAGAAGACCGCGAGCAAGGGGGTTCGGGAGGCTTTGGGACGGAGCCGCTGGCCCATGGGCTTTGTTTCGTGCTCCAGGGACGGTTTCGTGCAGCAAATGCTTTGGAACCACCGGGCGGAGGAGGAGGGGCTAAGAGGTCTTGGGGTCACCATGCGCCATGCCGAAACTGGGGACGACAAGTCGCAGATTGTCTTGACGTACAACGGCAAGCGAGTTGGCAGTGTTACCAAGACGGACGTGTCTAGGCTTTGAGCTTTATGCCGGAGAAGGACCATCTATCCACGAGCATTCCAGCAACAATCCCATCAGTCAATTCAAGTGACCCACGCTGCTTCGTGGTCTGATGAATGCTAAAGCCGCGGGCAAATGCACCAGCCTCAAATGAGTAAGTTTCCAGTTATGCGTCTGGAATCTCAGGTTTCCTTCTCCGCTTTCACTCGTTGGGCCAGCGCATTTGTCTACCTTTTTGAACAGCAGATGCAGTTTCATTTTTACGCTCTATACCTGATCATGTTCTCCTGTAATCTAAAAGTCTCCTTCATCACCCTCCGCACTATTGGATCCAAGGAGCAAAGGCCAATCCTTGTTTGTTAGTAGTTGTAGGCAACTGTGGAACTTTTCTGCCTCACGTCTCGGCAAGAGCCTGACCTCCTCCAACTACATTCATAAGGAGTCTGTAAGGCAGTTCAGTATCATCCTTCGAAATCTGTAGCTTTGTCTCCCGGTCCGGCCATTAGATGACCATGTCAAATATAAGGCTTTTTCCTTTCAATTCACTTGATACCCCGAAATCGTTCCATGCCCGAGGCGTAATCAAGCCATGTTCCAGACAGACAGCTGCAGGGAGCAACCTGCATGAACCCAGTTGCGTCCTGATAGCTCAAAGGCAGGTCGGTGCCTGATGGAAAGTCGAGGTTGGCTGTGAAGTATATCGACTAAGGAAATTTCGCAAGCTAATATTCGAGACACACAAGCGAAATCATTCGTTATCTATTGCACGTGCAGAAGTATTGTACGTTGGCAGAACTAAAGGATCTGGATAGATGAAATGAATCTCCAACACTCCGTTCAAAAGCTGTGACAACTGGGAAACGCTTGTCTCTAAGGGAAACAATCCCGCACTTTGAGCGGGAGATAAATGAGAAGCGAATGCGTCTTCTGTTGTCGTCGCTGTCGATTCTTGTCTTCGAATTCGCAAGGTTAACCATTTTGCATCAATGCTTCCTACACATGCGTGATATTGCCTAGCTGTAGTGGGATAACATGGACCATTGACCGAACGCATAACTAAAACTCTGATTTTGTCATTGCACACAATAGAATAACCAACATCCCTACAACAGCACCTTACACATGCCCCTCAAGCTCCTTCTCGGTCCAGTTCCAGAGTGCCTCCTCGAGAGCCTTGTCTCTCGACTGCTTGGAACCCTTGCCCGTAACACCAACGGGAAAGTAGAACTCGCCCGACCTGGCATCGGGACTGACAGCAGCCCACAACTGATTCTTCGTGCCGTTCCACACGCTGGTAGAAAACAACTTGAACACGAACATAAAAGGTTTCATGATAGGCCAACTGGCGACTACGCCATTGGTAAGGTTGGTGTTGACAACGCCAGGGTGCAGAGAAATGGATCGAATCTCAGGATGGCGACGAGACAGGGCGCGGGCATGGTGTATATTGGCCACCTTTGAAACGCCATAGCGGGTGACTGTCGAGGTAGAGGCCATGTCTGTCTTGAGCTTGTCGAATTTGTAGGTGTCAGTGGCGGGCGAGGAGGCCTCTGCGGAGGAGGCGACATTGATAATGCGGACGTCCTGGGGCGGGCTACTAGCCGTAGCTGTCTTCTTCAGAGTTGGAAGAAGGAGCTTTGTGAGCAGCGCATGGCCGAGGTGATTGGTGCCGAACTGGATCTCATAGCCCTCCTTTGTGACGCCAGCCGGCGTAGCCATGATGCCTGCGTTGTTGACGAGTATATGAAGACTTTCCGAATGGGCGTGGAAGTCCTTGACAGCCTGTTTGATGCTGTCAAAGGACGTGAGGTCGAGGTTGATATAGGTGATGGGCGCCGCATTTGGCACGACCTTGCGTATCTCCTCAATGGCGGCTACTGACTTGGTCTCGGAACGAGCTGCAAGAAAAACATGTTTCGGGTTATGCTTGCTGAGCTGTAGAATGGTCTGCTTCCCCAGGCCGACGTTTCCTCCAGTCACGAGGATGACTTTGCCTGAAAGGTCGGGTATATCTCTGTCCGGGTTGAACGACATGTTTACGATTTTGAAAGATGAACTGCCACAGATAAGGCCAGAGTTCGAGTCCTGTAAGAGGTTTATATATGCGGATTGCTCTTTGTTCAAGGCGGAGTTGCGGACAACACAGCAGACCATCATGGCAACTCCGCAGCGGAGACTGAAGCATTCTGAAGCTGTGCTGTAAACCACCCATTCCAGGAGCCCTTCGGCATTGATGCTATGGACCTGGCATTGTTAACTCCGGAAAGACTAACAAATCTCAAGGGCTACTGCTACGGGCCTGGCATCTCTTAACTCCGGATGAATTATCATAGCTCAATGGTACCGCTACGATGCTAACAGCACGTTATTCGTCGACATATATTATACGCAGGCCCTCGCTGTTACCCACGTAGCAGTGGTACAATGCAGAAGTCAAGACCATGAGTTTATCTGCATACATTGTTTCTCAGGTTACAGCCTGCAATGTCTCCTCGATGTGCTTTCACTGCACTGGCGTTGTGTGCATTCACGACGAAGGGGTTGGCTGTCAAAGGTAACGCGAGTGGTTTCTACGGCGAAAACAACAATTGGTCGAAGACGAGGACTCTAGATATTACTTCGTCGAAAACGTTCTCTACCTATCAATTTTACAGAGGGTTATAAGAAAAAAATCACCAACCTGTATTGAGACAACAAATAACAAAACTGATTCGTAGCAGCGACAGGTTCCATTTCCCGTCAGATGCTGCGATGTAGCGCGGAGAGGTTAATGAGAAGAATGGGTATAAGCTGGTGACAGCAATTCATCTCTGACCGTCTCTTTGCCCTCTGGTGCCGCGTCGAGTTCTGTACTTCGACTTCTCCAGAGACCGTGGCGCCCTCAAACTTGAAGCCCTCAAACTGCAATAAGCGTTCACATCATATCCTGTTGGTTGCCGATGGTTAGTGCTCGCTCATCCTGCTAAGTAACGTTGCGTGCGCTGCCAAACAAACCACGATTCACCCGGTCAGGCCCCTAGAGTGAGTTCAAGATAGCTCCCAGCTCCTTGAGCTTGACTGGCTTCGTGAGAAACAAATCCATCCCGCTCCCAAACGCCTCGTTCTGAGATGCGCTCGATGCCAATCCCGTCAGCGCAATAATAGTCGCCGGTGCCAGATCTGATGCTTTCTCGTATGCCCTGATATGTCTCGTTGCCTCAAAGCCGTCCATGACTGGCATGGAAACGTCGGTGAGGATATACCTGCACTCGGAGGGATTCCGCTTGTAGGCTTCAACGGCCTGCTGCCCGTTGATAGCCGTGTTAAACCCCAACCCAAGCTTTCTCATGTAGGTGGACAATATCTTGAGGTTGATAGGGTTGTCCTCAACCAGTAGAAACTGAACAGCCACATTCTGGATGGAAGGCGTCTTCGAAATCTTCGGTCGCGGCGCAGGTTTGCCTTGCAGCATTGGCTGTGCCTGAATGCCCGAGTCGTCTGAGGCCGAGGACCGTATCGTTAAGGCGCTCGTCGGCTGAGTTTCCGGCCCATGGTGGTCTATCTTGGGCTCGATGATGGCCTGGGATATCTCTGAAGTTGACGGTTCCACTCCGGGGCTCATCCTCCCTGCTTGCAGTGCTGACCATCGATCAAAGGCCCGCAAGACCACTTTGGCGAGTTTTCGGGGCCCAATGCTAGTCGAAGTTAGTGAATCTGGCCGGTATAAGGGGGTTCTGTCGGAGTCTTACGGTTGTGAAATGAATTCCGTGATTCCTGTGTATTCGTCCCGTTGTTTGGAACGTTGGTAGGCGACCAGCGCATTGGCCGACACAACTACACATGGCAGCATGGAAAGAGTCGGGTCCGTTGACCATTCTTCCAAGGCATCTTCTGACGCCAGTACAAAGTCAGGGACGGCATGGTGTGCCTCCGGGGTCTTCGGGAGCACTTCCAACCCTAGCCAGTTGCGGCACATGTCCCCAATCTTTGCATGGCTGTCGTGTTTCTCGCCATTGACTAATGTCGTGACGCAGTCGAAGCCAAGCAAGCGAATACGCAACCCCGAAAGCTCCATTCGCTGCTGATGAAAAGAGTCATCTACAGCCGGATGCTTTTCGTTGGTAGAAACGTTTGGGGGCACGGAGAGCGGTAGTGTCACACTGATCGATGTTCCACTACCAACTTGGCTCTGCACCGACATGCGACCTCGAAGCTTGGAGGCCATCTGCTTGACCAGACTGAGCCCAAGGCCAGTTCCGGGAGCTAGCGAATTCTCTTGTGAAAAGGGTCTAAACAACTGATGCTGCAAGAAGTCCTCGCCAATTCCAGAGCCAGTGTCGGAAACAGTGATGGTTACTTGTCGCTCCCGGTTGGCGCCCTCTCTCTTGGGAGCTCTCTGACTGAGAGCTACTTTGATGATTCCGCGCTGCGTGTATTTCAAAGCGTTGCCAAAGAGGTTCATGATTATTCGGCGGATCGCGCCAGGTTGGGTGTCAAAAACCCAAAGACACTCGGGGTCGACATCGAACACAACCAAGACATCGTTGAAGGCGACTCCGGCGACTTGGGTAGATTGGTTAAGACTGAGATCCTCCTTTGCCCTCAAACTGTCGAGATATAGATCGGCGGTGACATTGGGATCTCGAGTCCTGTCTTGAGTTTTGAGCCGAGCGATAGACAGGTGCTGGAGGGTGAAGCCGGCGAATATGCTGTCCATTACCTCTTCAGCAAGCAGGTCAATCTGCACATTGGATCTAAGCGTCATCATGCCGATCTCGAGAGACTGCGGCTTGCCTTGTCGAATGCCTCTATGGACTGGTCTTCTTGTGGTTTGGAAATTGTTGACCTTGGCGTAGTCGAGAAGATGATCGAAAGTATCGCCGAGAGTTCTCCCGCATGCCTCGAGAGTATGGACTATGTCCCTCTGGTCAGCACTCAGGTCGGTGTCGGTAAGAAGCTCGACGCCGAGAATGATCCCATGAAGCGGCGATCGCAACTCGTGAGACATGCAGCTCAAAGCGTCAAACTTGGACTTCTCGTCCAGTATGAGCTCGCTACGCAAGGATTCCGACACGGCCAGGATACTGAAGACGCGCAGATAGCTAAGCTCTCCCTCTACTGTGAAGGTGCGCGTTGGCTGGCGGCTGTAGATAAACCCGCCAGCGAACCAGCGGTTCTTCCTCGGGTCCCAAACAGGCACAAAGGCGACGCTGCGAGCCCCTGGGAAGATGCGCAGAATGTCTCTGCCTTCATTTTGCCTCGCCCAGGCCTTGACATGGGGTCTCTGGCGCTGACGCCCCAGCAAGCTGCGATCCGGACACAAGCTGTCTTGGAGTGTCGAGAGGTGTCTTAGTCGTTCCTCCTCCGACGAGTCGGTGGGATTGAGGTCGTATGCCGCATGGAAGGTGAACAACTTGCCCTTGGGGTAGCGTCTGACAAGGTTTCCGAGGAGCTTCTCCGCCACAGCTGCATGGCGTGTAATGTGCTCATACCCATCAACTCCATCACCTTCGGAGGTCGAGAACCCAAGAACGCGAGCCGGCAGCCGTTTTGTAGAACCAGAAGACGAGTCTGTACCGTCGTCGCTGCTGGCGGAGGATCCATCCAGCACCGGCCTGACTGGATCCTCAATCAGGGGGCTTCTGAGAGCACCAAAACTCGCAGGAGCAGCATCGAGAAAGAGACATCCTTCCGTGTCCGTGGCTTGACGAATCTTCTCAGCCGCGTTGGAAAAGATGAGATTGTTTGTGGTCTTGCACGATGGCCCCGACTGAGCCTCGGAGGCCGAGATGGCGGCGGGCTGACTCGTCGGGGCTGGGCTCCCCGGCTTTGCCACCGGTGCCACAGAGCCCGTACTTTGGCTGCCGTCAGACTCGGAAATTGGCGTTGGTTGAGTGCCGTCCGAGTCCGATGAAGAGGGGGTTCGGGATAGCGAAGGAGCACTCTGTCTGCCACGGGGTTCGTCCAAGACACTATCGAAAGCTTCGCCAGGCAAAAATGGATTCGCCAGATCAGCAGCCTTGGGGCTCAAGTGGCTTCCAGCCAGGCTGAAGCTCTCCTCCATGAAAGCAGAGATTCCCTTGTTCATCCGTTCGCTACGAAAATGAGCACTGGTCCGATTCCCTTCGAGGTAGCGCATAATGGAGGACGATATATTTCGCAATATTCGGCTTTGAGCCTCGGACCAATTGTCAATGGGCTGAGGATTCATGACACAAACGATACCAATGTTGATTCCCTTGGCGGTCTGGATAGGAGCTGACGCATAGAAGCGCCTTGGCTTCTTTGTGTCGCCAATGACACAGGGTTTTGAGTGAATATTGAGATGCGCATCGACCCCGAGATTGGGGACGACGACAACGGGAATGTCGGAAAGACCACCACTGGAGCCGCCGCGTGTCTCATTTGGTTGGAACAGAGCACTCTCGCATGCTCCGTAACAACGAGGGAAAGCATCGCCACAGAATAAGAGGTCTTCATGCGGTATTCTGGGGACGAGGGGTAGTGCCGGGGTCGCTTCGGCAACAACATATTGATACGTCTCATCGAAGAGTGAGATAAAGGAGCGAGCTGTACCCGTCTGGTAGGCACAGAGTTGAGAAAAGGCTGTCAAAGTCGTGTTGCTGGATGCAATTCGTGGCCTGAGTGAATCTTGACCATTGCCATCCTGTACAGCAACGCTGGGAAGAAAGGACGAGGCATATCTGCGCTCAGTTGCGATTAGCACTGCATATCAGAACTCATCGACAATCATGGACAGGTATGGATATCAAAGCGACTTGTGGAAGCTTACTTAAAAACCTCCCTCTGGCGAACAAGCTCTGCTTTCGATCGATCAGGAACATGGTTGGGTGTCTTTTTTTCGGTGGCAGCCATGGCCGGTTGAGTGAGTTCGTATGGAACTTGCAACGATGAACGGTGAGGTCCTAGCTGGGCAGTGGCGATGAATCCCATATGCGGGCGCGAAAAATGGACCCTTGAGTGTGTCCTTCCAATGCCATCGGATAGCACTGACCTTTTATCAATAGAGAAAACTGTATTGTGAAGAAAGTGCTTTGGCGAGGAATCTGCAAGGTGTGGATTCGCGATGGGGGGAGCATTCGAGCAGCTGGCCAGACCGCGACGGATCGGAACCCAGTACCCAAATCGAAACCCCGAAAACACAGATTCCGGGAGCCAAAACCCCATCTTCAATCGAGTGCTGCATCGAGCCGGAACCCTGCCAACGTGCGACTTTGGGCCAGAACATGGCGTGGGAGAGCATGGGCCGAACCCGGGCAGACCGGCGTCAGGGCCGCGGAGGGAGACACGAGGACTCCGATGGAAGCGCCCATTCTAAATCTTCCTCATGGTAGACCTGGCCTGCCCACGCCATTGGGTGGGCCCAAAGGGTCCTTCAAAAAGGGGGTTTGACAACCTCGGGTTCGTCATCGGCGGCTTGGATGAATACTAGCCAATTCTCGCCCTCCGGAGGCGGCTCCGTGAGTTCGACAGTTGCTTGTGGCCAATCATCGGCGCCTGAACCAACTGCGTAAGATGCGTGACTCGGGTTCAGCTGCGCCAACCATGTCTACCATGCACCGCACACACGCCTGTAGAATATGAAAGGCACAACCCCATATTATGATAAAGTTGTGGCAGTGGTGGCAATGCTGGTATCTCCGGAGGGGATTCCGGAGTACTGTCGACATCGATGGTGGAGCTGCCAACAACTCGGTCTCTTGAGTACGTACCTATGTTTCAGACGTCTCGCTGTACAGGAAAAATCAAGGCATGGTGGACAGAGATGATAATGCGCGGTGGCCTTGACAGAAGAGGGGGCAGAGTGTCCGGCGTCAGTCGAGAAACGACTAGGTAGCCAAGTTGGCTGTATCGGATCAAGGCGGCCGCGTCATAGCACGTGTCTTCTATAGCTACCTACGTGGGCAGGTATGCAAGTGTAAGGTTCCTCGGACGGAAGCCCCGGCGGCCATCATTACGAGCACAAGCTTTTGACTTCGGCCAAGTCATGGAAAACGCAGGGAATCATTTCGCGTCCAAACGTTGTCCCATTCATCCGGGCCAATACTGACCTGCCCGCCTGGCCTGAAAGGCAAATTTCGGAATAAGAGAGATGGGGCATGGAGCCTGAAAGGTCGAGGCCTCGCCGAGAACCCTTTCGCGAGCCATGAAACTCAAAGCCAAAATATAACCTGCCAATGTCTTGAGGGTCGTCCTACGCGGGTTCACCGTTTGACAATCTTCGATACGGCCGCTGGCCTGGCCTGGCCTGTATCCATTTCCATAGACACCACCAGCACCACAAGGGTATCCTCCATCAATGTGGTCGAGCGAGCATAGACGGTGTAACTATTCTCTTTTTGTGACCTAATGCTGACGTTTACTCCATATTTGACCACACTCAGGACCGTCGATGCTATCCAGCGATTGTCGCCTCTCCCATCAACATGCTGATTGCTCTCGTCGGCCACGTTGAATCAGGAGAATAGAATCTCGGGATTATACATATTTTACTACAAAAAGAACGGCTTGAGGGGGGTGGGGGTGGGGAGTGTCTCGATATGCTACTCGGGGTTAAGAGATTCGTTATCAGGTTTAGCAAACAAGATCGTGCTCCAATGCCTGCCTAGCCTTTGAAGACCAAGTAAAAACACCATGCATCTCCAAACGGAGACTGGACGAAGCCTGTGTTTAAAAAGATGAATTCACCGAGTTCACCGAGCCCAGGCATATATCCCAACGCAGGTATACCGCAACAGAGGAAGTTAACAAACGACCATACCCATATTCATTTTCCTATGCCGCTCTGAGGGGCTATGATGCGGTACGTTGTCAAGAGGCCAACTGAAAGACGGGTGTGAACTGGCGAAGCATTCAACCCTTGACCCCTTTCTGTTCTGCTAGTGATGACGGGATTTAGGGATCACAAGTAACCATAAGACGGTGTTCAAGCCCCGAAGGATGCCCCTTGGTGGGACCATTAAGCCCTCAGGCACGTAATGATGAGCTACAGCACACGAGGTGCCGCAGGCATGGCAAACACATGCATATGTACAGGAAAAAGCGGCCGCGGAAAGATGATGCTCCGTTAATTGATCGTGATGACCAGGGTCTCTGTGCCCTATTCGAGCGTACATGCGTTGAGAAAACGACGTCCATGAGGGGCTCACTCAACGATGCCACCCGACTCCGCTTCCCTCACGACCTGAAATGTGCAAGCACACGCCCTTTAACAGTCAAGATGAATCTGCATGCAGCTATCTAACCCTGTCCGCCTACCAATCATCCTGGTCCCAAAGCAAATAAACACCGTTCGTTCATCAGTGTTCCTCCGTCCTGTTCGAAGAACCCGCACACGCCTAATGTGTGCCCGTGTAAGTCAAGTCGATGTCTGGTAAGATTGGGGGTGGATTGTGTGTGCGGTTTTGAGGGTGTTGTAATACATAAACACTCGAGGGAGGCAAGAGGGTATTTCCTCCTCTCGAGAGGAAAGCTCGCTTCCAATTACGCTAGATAGCCAAGCTCGTCATCCTCGAGTCTCTCCAAGTACTCCTTGTCGAGGAGAATCTCTATGCACTTCTTGATATCCGAGACCTTCGGCACGAAGCGCGATCGAATCTGGTTGATAGTCTCGCTGACGAGCTGAGTGTGCTTCATCTTCTTTCTCGCCTTCATGATGCGCACAATGGCAGACTGGTAGACTTGTTAGCACATTGCAATGGTGGTATAATTGGAACGGAATGATGTACCTGCAGCAGAAGCTTGCGGTCCTCCTCGATCGTCTTGTTGGTCTCCACCTCTTCCTGCTTCGCCTCCTTAGCGCCACCAATGTTCAGATTGACTCTGATCTTCTTGCTCTTGAAATCGTAGTTGAGCCGAAAGCTTTTGCCGGCTTCAGGCTTCCCATCAGGCGACACGATGAGAACCTTAGCCTTCAGCAAGATGGCCAATGCCTGGTCTAGAACCTCTGAGCTCAGCAAGGTCACGCCCGAGATGTCCTCGTAGCTGTGCTTGTCCTTGTCGTTGAACATGAGCAGGATAGCCATTTGATAGGCGGACACCTGGAAGGTATAGGGCGTCTTGCTGTTCTTGCAGTAGCCCGCCTTGACCTCACCCTTGCACAGTTGCCACAGCCATGTCAACTTGCGGCCCTCATGCCTGTTCTTGTAGAACCGAGTAAAGCGCTCGCAGTCTTCGTTGATCTCAGCTGGAGGGGTGAAGCTGGTGTTTGGCGCAGTCAGGGGCCAGAAGCCAGTGCCCAGGATGGAGTACTGGGAGTCGAGAGCGTTCTTGTTGATACCAAGACTGGTGACATGCTCCTTGAAACTGACGTTCAGGTCCTTGGAGGTCTGCATGTCCTGGAACATTCTCTGTAGCTTGTTTGTGTACTCGAAACCGCACGCCTCCTTGAGCTTGCTGATCATGCTGGTTTCCGCATCGTCCGACGAAGAGTTGCTGTGCACCAGGCGACGAGCTAGCATGCGGGAGTAGAACTTCTGGAAGACGTCCTTGTCCTCAATATACTTGAAGACGGTCATGATCTGCGTCAGGGTGTTCTCCAACTCGCCCTCCTCGATACCGCTGCCGCTCTTCCTCAGCAGCACGTCGGTGTATTTGGCCAGAAGTTCCGGTGACTTATTGGAGCCTGACTTGCAGACCTCGTTTCTGTTGATGAACTCGCGGCAGGCGTTGTCCAAAGACCGCGTGAACTCGGCCTCGCCCTCGAAGGCGCGAGTCACCAATCCAGAGTACTGAGAGTGAATTTCCAATAGCGCATCGACGTAGACCTTAGGTTCCAGCTTCTCGGCATCCGACGCCACTTTCTCCACGGCGCTCAAGCCTGCCTTGCGGACATGCGTCTCGAATCGCTGTCTCAGAGGATCCAAACCCTCTGGAATTCGTGAGAGAAGCTTGTACATCCTGGCCATGTCCTCTTCTCGGTCGTTGTCCAAAAGCACCTGGAACTCGTCCCTGAGCAATGTCGAGTGATCAGCGATGAGGGCTTGGTTGCACGTCTTACGCAACGGATTGATAATATCAGCGTGCAGGTACATGCGCACTCGCTCCTCCTCTTCTTCCAACCGTGTCTCCGCCTTCTTCATGTATTCGACAACGCTGTTTTCGGCAACGAACTGTTTGGATTCGTTCTGGTAGTACTCCTTGGTGGCGGCCAGGAAGGGGCGCTCGAAGTGGAAGCGGTAGACGTCAAGCGTCGACTTGGTGGGATCGGTATCGTCCAGTCCAAGAGAGACAAAAGAGTCGACAACCTGCTTGATCTGGCCATATTCGATGGTCTCGCCATTGCGCTGCTTCTCGACCAGCTTCAAGACGGCTTCCATGACCTTGGTCGAAACCTGCTCGAAAAGCACCCGGCGCCATTGCACGAGATGGAGCGTGTATACGTCGTATATGTTCTTTTTTCCCTCATCCATCTCGCGCTTGACCCAGTGGCGGTTAAGATAGCGAAAGAGGTGATGGATGTACTTGGCGGCGATCGTGTATCGGTTCCACTCCTTGATGTAGAATGTCAGCAACGCCTCATCGGTGTGCGTCTTGGACTGCTGGACGAGTCCTCCGAGGTGTAGCTTAAGATAGTCGATGAGCTTGTTGTATAGCTCCTCTCCGAGAAGGTGAGCTGTCCACATAGATCAGTATGACGACCGTACATGCCAGTGGGAGGGGTCTTGTCTGGCTCACCTCCCCTGTGGTTACCGGACCCGATGCTTCCTTGAGGAACCGACAGCCCGACGGCTTTTTGGGAGGTACAGAAGTTGTGAACGGCGCTAAACACTGTTAGAAGACATCAGAAGCGGTCGGCAGGTAAAGCGTACGTGTAGACTCCCATGTACTGCAGCAAGCGACGGTCAGCACTTCTCATCGGACCACCAGCAGTAGAGGACAAGGCGGCGTGGGGTAATGTGACTTACGATCTGCATGTCGATACCACGCTCAAGATCCAGCATGATGCGTTGGATGCCGGCTTCCAAGTACTTCCATCTGTGTTCGGGTCAGCGCGGGGTGTCGGGCAACGACGGTGCCGTCGCGAGGCTACAGATGTCCACTCACGTGGCTCCAATGTCCTCACGGTTAGGGACCGGGGGCATCTGGACAGCGGGCGCCATCTTGGCTGTTGACATGATCCGAGGACCTCGGGTCGAGTGCGCGGTCGGCAGAGGGAATCGGCGAGGCCGTCGTGGCCGTCGTGGTGGTGGGTGGATAGGATGTTGGTTCGGGGGCGACTTGTCGTGGGGGAAGCGGGGAGGACCTCCTGCGAAAGATGACGGACTTAGAAAAATCGCCTTCAGACGGGGGGAGTGATGAGTATATGAGTCTCCAAGCCTGCCCTGCTTGCGGCCAGAGTGGAGAGTCGAGCCGTTTTTCAGGAAGAGAGTAATGTGTTTGTGGTACAGACCACGACGGCTCCAGAAATCGTCGTTGAAGTGCGAAGGATGGAAACGTGAGGCCGTTGTCGCAAGGGTTGAGAGAGGGAGAGGCTGCCGTACGGGGGGATGGGGGTAATACTGTACCTCGCAACTGGGGAAGGGAAGGAACGTAGCGCCCTTTGTCCGAGTCAGAGCGGAAGGGGAAGGAAGTCGTCAAATGGCGCCGCGAAGAGGAAAGGAAAAAGAGAAGACGATTTCGTAGTCTAGATGCAGAGCTGGACGCGATCAGGCAGATATGAGTAGGTTGTAAGTGGAAAGAAAGGTTGCCTGGGCGGGTTTGCTTGCTGGGCGAGGTGCTGCAGCAGTGCAAATGAGGTGCGTGTGAGGCGTTCAGTAGTGGAGGTCTGGAGGCGGCCAGCCCGACCCACGTAGGTAACACGACCACGCCTTGCTGTACCAGACACTGACGCCTATGGGCCACCTTCAACCAAACCTGGAACTCAGTCAATACAGAGCGCCCTGGGCAGCGTGGTCAAGGCTTGGAGTCTGGGACTGGCTGCCGGAAAGAAAGTGGGGTAATATGCCTAGAATAGTCTAGTGTGGGTACTGCCGCCTGCCACCGCCCCAGCACGCAGTATACAGATAGATAGGTAGGTAATCTGCAATAGGGAAAAAGGCGTGCTCAACTGCCAAGTTGCACTTGATAACAATGGGCCTTGTTATGCTTACTACATTCTTGTACGATTCACTCCATTTCTTTCCTCTACTGTCAATCATCTATTGGTTTATGATATACCATACTGTTGAAGAGCACAATGGACAGTCGCTGCATCTTTATCTGCGCGTTTCCCAGAGCCTTTTGCTTCCTTTAATTGCCCAACTGTATCATGTACTGGCTACAGTTCCTTGGGGACTATTGCACGCTTCCTTGCTCAGCCTGTCTGTGGTAGACGGGGAGAGCAACATTTGACCCCCTTTCCTTGCAGCATTGTCCTTGTCTTCATGGGCGTCGGTCAATGCCGTCCTTGCAGGGGCTCAAAGATTTCACAAAGTGGCCTTCTGAAAGCATACTGACTGCCGGTTGATATGAAAATGCATCCCAAAGAAAAGAGTGGGTTTCTGGTTAGAGTTTTTGGATATGAAGACGTTCAAGGAGAGATTTCTTATAAAACCGATAAAACAGATGACTGCAAAGGGCACAAATCACAACCAATTGCTACAATACAACACTGGGAACAAACAGCAAGACGTGACGATAGCCATGGAGTATTTATGATTTACAAAGAAGAAACAACCACGATGAACAAACCGCGCCCCAGCTATAGTACAGGCTTTTAACAGACCGGGTATACCCAACAAACAAGACCAAGACAGTTCCCCTCCCCAAGCTACATGTGATCGCGAGAGCTCTCGTCTTCCCCACCCCCAAGCCGTTGAACCGTACGGAAAATATTAACCATAAAGTTCATGATCCATGCCAGCAGACCGGCTAGCATAAAAGATGCCAACGCCTGGCTGAGTTGTCTCACCTGGCCTGCCTCGACATTGTGGAAGACCAGGGATTCGAAAGCCAGTGATGTGCTGGCGGATTTGAACACTATGAAGAAGAGGTCCAGCAGGATGAGGGCAATCTTTTGGACGGCGGGCCGGAGACCTAACGGTTTACCCGTGTACTCGTCCCAAAGCATGTAGCCTATGTATGGTACTGCGACTGTATCGACGGCAATGGCGACTATACTTTGCGCGCGTTCCGGGCTGGTGTTGCTCTTGGCATCCTCCTTTTGGTAAATGCGTGCTGCGATAGCCAGCGCAACGATGGAAGTGAGCATAACGGTTAGTCGGAAAACTAGGGGTACCAGGTAATGACGTAGGATGAGAGACCACATCCTCTGCCACATAGTCTTGGATCGTCGCTGCTTCGACGACGCCTTTTCCAGATCTCGATGTACGGTTTCGTCATACCGCTTGTTGAAGTCGGGCTGTAACTTATCCAACACCTCGACATCTACAACCTCCGATTCTTCGCCTTCCATGTGCCCGTAGGCCGACGACTGGAGAAAGTCCCTCCATGCTGCTGGTGGGCCTTGGGTTGCGGGCCTGTGTGCCGAGACGATGACGGGCTCCGCGGTTCGTAGGTGATCCCATTTTCTACCGTGCTGTGCGCCCTTGCCGCGAAAGACGTCTGTAAGCCTGGCCTTGGGCCTCGGACGGGCGTTTTCTAAAACGGGATCACCGGCCCAGTCGACATAACCGTCTTTTGATACGCGGCGGTCTGGTTCGTTGGGTGAGTGGTTATGCTGCGGCTGAACGGCTCGAGCCGGGGGTGAGAGTAGTTGAAGCTGGTCCTCTGTTGGCGCGCCGTAACGTGTTTCATACGAATCGATCCAGGCTATCACGATGGAGTGGTCAGCAAGGCTCTTATATAGCGGTGACCCGGACGGGCCGGGGCAGCAATCATACGGGGAAGCGATCGCGGTCCCCTCAGTCGTGGGGCGCCAGTGTCTATGGCAGTACTGCTTGTGCCAACCGATGCCCTGAAGTCCCGCGAGCCAGAACTGCCAGGCGGGTGACTGGACGTGCTCATCGCGGTCGCAGCCGCGGCCGAAGCAGGACCCGTTAGGGCTGAGATATGGGCTATTTCGATGTGGGTAGTGATCGATAGCGTCGTAGGTTCAACGCTTTCTTAATGACGTAGGGGAAGGCTCGCATATTAATATGCACTCCGCCTTTCGGCCGAAGCGGTAGGATGCGAGTGTTATCGATGCTGTCGCGGTTGGTGATGTGGCGTTGTGTGCACGTATGTATAGTCGAAGTCGGTACACTCGTAAAAGGGTAAAGGGAAGGGTGACTACAAAGGAGCGAGAGAAGCGAAAGAAGGCAGAATTATGGCCTGAAAAGCAGGTAAGGACGGCAGAAGCAAGATAAGGTCGAGTGAAAAGTAAAGTAAGGTCAGAAAGGAGGGCGCGTGACAGCAGATGGACAGCAACCCGTTGGGTGCGCTGAGTTCTCTCAACGGCCGCGGAGGTGGCGGCTGCGTCTCGTGGAGAGAGATTAAGCTAGCGCTGCTGGCTGGCTCGATGTCGTTGGCGCTGTTCAGCTGCGCGATGTAATGTCTGCCAGTTCAGAAAACACACCGAAATGAGAGCAGACGACGGCACAGCACGACACGACACGGTACTCCGGTTGACCCACGGTTGAGTCTGTGACGATGCCTCTCGCCCGGGCGTTCCAGCAAACCGGGGGACTTTTGCAGAGAGACTGCAGCAGTTGGCGAGTTGAAATGAAATAGACGAAATCGGAGGGAGGGCTGGGGAACGGGAGGGAGGGAATGGGAGACCCAATGGAGCGTGCTTGGGTGACAGGCAGAGTGCGGTAGCACTGGAGCAACGTGTGGGACACTCGACAGGGGGTTGTTGGGCTGCGGCGAGGGAGGAAGGGGTACGTACTTCCGGATCCTGGACGGACTGCAAAACACTGAGTCTGCGGACATTTGACGGGTGCACCTCGAGCTGGTCGGATTTTAGTGGGTTTCGAAAGTCAATTTGCGTGAGCGCGATCTGGGGCCAGTTAAAAAAACTCAGACAGGATAGAGGGGCACATGTCTGGGTGGGTCCATTCCTTTACGCTTCTGGCAGTATGGCTTCCCGTTTCTTCCCCTAGGTGTCGCGCCGCCCGACAAGGGGCTCCCAACTGGTCCCAATGCAGTCGCTCTTGAGCCCCGGGGGGATCCCTTGAGGTATTGCCCTAACAGCGGATCGTGATTTCAGCGCACCACTTAAAACACCGCAACGGCCTATGACGCCTGCCTGCGTCACAGCCTCTGGCCCAGGTTCAATCCAGGAAGCTTGACCCAGAAGCTAAGATGGACGACAGGGGGGCGCCGTGCTAGTCTCTATCGTTCACAGGCCCGAGAGGCTCAGAGCTGCCAAACTCGGACTCCACGACACACGTCAAAATTGCCTCCTGCTGAAAGACAAGGACAGAGAGGCCGCCCGGCATCGCGTCTTTCTTTGCACCCTTCGCCTCCTCTCGCCGATTCCACTATATATATCGATATGCAAGCCGCGACCAGCTGAACCACTTCGACTACGAGCCAAGAGCACTGTGTCACCTCGTCCTGTCGCAACTACCGCGGGGTTCTGCATCACGCTCCCCCGATTGACCACGACGGCCGTGCCTCTATTCTTCTCCCTCGGATTGCCACCTGATCTGAGCTTCGGTCTCCATCATGCGCCTCTATCTCCTCCCACTCACTACGAGCCGGACTCTTCTCTACTCACAGCGACTGAATATCGCGACGAACAACCAGCAAGGTTTGGCGGACAAGGTTGGCAAGAAAGCTGCAAAGCTGTGGGCCGGCTGGGAGGCCAGAGAAAGTGGATGGCAGAAGAAGGTCGTCAATTACGGCAACTATGCTCTCCGTCGGATCCCCTACGAAGAATGGGGTCTGAAGTCGGTGCCACCCATTTCAGCGCGGCGCAAGGACGACGAGCTCAAGGGCAAAGAGAGGATTGAGCTGGTCTTCCCGGACTCGGTCATCCCCGCGGGAAAGGCAGAGCAGGTCGTCAAGACGTTGGCGACTGAGCGCGACGCGCTGCACAAGAGGAAACTCATTTGGTGTTTGATTGGCATGCCCATCTCGGCGCCCTTCGCTCTCGTGCCAGTGTAAGTCATAGAGCGTTTTCTTATTAGGAGAAAACTTTTACTGACATTATCTGATCCGCTAGGATCCCTAACCTGCCTTTCTTCTACCTGGTATACAGAGCTTGGTCGCATTGGCGCGCTCTCGAGGGAGGCAAGCACCTCCGATTCCTCATAGACAACAAACTCCTGGCCCTGTCCCCGTCGAAGCTGCTAAACGACATCTACACACCGTTGATTCCAGAAAGCACAACTCAAACGCCGTCAAAGCCAGCCCTCGGCCTCAACGAGCCTCTGCAGGCCAAGGAGGAAAACGCCAAGGACGACGCCATCCTGCTGTCGCAGGTCAATGGTCAGCATATCGCCAAAGCGCTCGAAGTGCCCGAGTTGGGCGTCGAAATCGAACGGGCTATATGGCAGGTCAACCATGCCAAGCAGGCCAAGCAAGAGGAGGCTACGGACAATGCCGCGGACGAAGCCGCCAAACAAGCTGCGAGGCAAGTCAACGCCGAAACCCCGAAAGACAAAGAAAAATCCGCTCCCTCGCACGACGACGAGAAAAAGTAACCCCAGCAGGGGGCACTCCAGAACCGCTTAGACGGTGTGTAATATGTGCTCTATAGACGAGAGCCGGTTCGATATGGTTTAGGGGCGACGATCGAGCGAGCCCCGCTCTGGATAGACTCCTCTCTTACTTTTCGACTTGCTGCCGCCGGACGCATTCTCCTCTCCGAATAATGAATGGCGGCGACGTTGTGGCTTTTGTTGGATTATATGCGGTGATAGGGTGGGTTTGCAGCACCTATGGCGCCTCGGTGACCGAGTAGATGTGAAAGCCGTGGGCTCGAAGCACCGGCAGACACCCACAGATACACATCAATCCGAATGCCAGCGCAACTCGGCGTGCCATGTCTTTGGAGAAGGGGCTGCGCAGCCTAGGGACGAGCGAGGACCATTGACGTGAGCTCTCGTCGGCATCACTGGCATCGAACTCGTCCATCTCGCAGAAGAAATCATACTCCTCTCCGTCGTGCTCCTTCCAGTGCGCCGCGCGGATGTGCACCCGAGGCTGTGGCTTGTCCGTCTGCTTGTCGCTGGAGGTGGTCGTAATGACCGGGGTGCCCCTCGCCGCGGCGTCTTGACGGTCGCACTCGGCGATGATGTCGAGGATCTCCTCGCGGGTGTACATTGTACTCTCGCGTGTGAGGGCCTCCGACTTCCAGGCCATGGCGGCTTTGTGACGGAGCAGCCTCTGGGTCGGGCTTACGTCTCCACGGCTCTGCTGGCGCCTCTTCTCCCGCAATCTCTGGCAACGCTGCGGCGCGATGGTGTGGACCTCTGGGTTCAGAGGAGAGGGTACAAGGGGGCTGTAGCCAGCCCGGCTTGATATCGTCGACAATTGAAGCATCTCGTTCTTCTTTGTTGCTTTTGCTGTCGAGGCTTGTAACGATGGGAAGAAAGTGTTTTTGGTAACGATGACGATGAGTCCGGTTTGGAGAAGTCGCTAGTTGGTTTGTTGGTAGTGGAAAGGACACTTTCGAGAGGGACGTGGATGATTAACTTCCTCTGTTACTCAACATGGCGCAAGGTAATGTTGTCGGGGACTGCTCGGAGGGAAGGGCGGAAACCGAAAGGGTGCGTTCTGCTATCTTGTAAACACCAGAAAGAGTGTTGATAGGTAGTAGGTATGGGCGAGAGTGTGAGAGGTATGGAGCTGGACCACTCTGGAATGTCTCGCGAGGGATCCCCAGATACGAGAGGGATAGACGCAGACGTTCCTCCCTAGTGTCAGCCGGAGAAATGACCCTGTAACTGTAATGTTCCAAGCACACGCACGCACACATATACACAAACACAGAAACACAATACAAGGACGAGAAGCCGAGAGAACCGGATTGAGATGATTTGCCGAATGGCAGCTAGGGTGAGAGTGCGGGTGAACGGCACGGAGGGGGCAAGGTACCTTGTGTCCTGTTGATGTGGGATCTAAACATCATGTTGGACGGCATACAGGTAGGTTTTTTTCTCTTTCTCTTTCGTCCCTCCCTCTAGCCCAAGGGTGTCCATCTCCCCTTCTCAGCTTGCCGTCCGTTCCCCCGATTCTCTCCGTGGGCCGTGGGAAGTAACTTGCCTAAAGCGTCCGCTCGGGCACGGGCATCAAGCCCAATCGTCCAATGACAAGGCCTGAGAAAGCAACCTGAACTGAGAGTGTGGTGGGCTAGGGGGGAGGGAGACGGCAACGTAACTCGGTAGCCCAGGCCTTGGCCTAGGCCCCCACATGGTGTAGACTTGCAGCGCAACGCAGCTCGTTCTTTTTTATCTGGGGAGGGTGGAAGGAATTTGCTGGATTGTCTCGAAGAAAAGGCGTTGTTGTTGGCATGGGGGCGGAGGGGGGATGCGGGATCTAATCCAATCTGTGGGCGATGTTGGTTGGCTCCGGGCGTCCGAGCTTCTTCTGCCCTTGCTCTTTTGCTCACCGTGGATGTTCGTTCTCCCAAACCCATCTTAGGCCGCGCCACCGTCAACGCCGCAGGGAGACTACCTACTGAGGGACACAGTGTACGAATGCTTGGGACCTGGGGACGCTGGTGAGAGTTGTGTGAGTGGACGGATGTGTGGTGTGCTTTTCGCCATCGAGTGACTCGATTCTCCCATATCCTCCCGCCTCTCCCACTTGGGCATGGGGTACAAACAAAAGACAGGGTAGCTAGGTATGGATAGAGGGATAAGGAACAGAAGAGCAAACCTCGATGGGCAGAGCTGGAATCCGCGTTAATCTGGCGCCTTGCCATCCCTGCCCGAAACTTCGGAACAGTGCATTGCCTTCATTCCTCGTCCCCCATTCCCTCTTCCTTCTCCCGCTCGTCTCCCATTTTCCCCAGGAAAACCCAACATCTCTTTCCTACCATGGAGGTGTTGGTAAGGTGGGGGTGTTCTCGTCTCTCGCTTCGCTAACAAGTCACACTCGCCACCTTGCAGAGTCTTCCATTTTCACCACCCGGGTAAGGACGGGTTGCGTCTGCTGCGCCTTGCGATTGCTAATGCCAATGCTTACTATGTAGGTGGGCGCGCTGGTCGTGCTCATCAGACAGTTAGACACACCTTTCCAGATTGGCTGCCATGTGGAATTTTGCAATGTGGGCAGGGCAATGATATCCTTGCGCGGCGCACTCCAAGGGGAACGAACATGTGGGATACTGAAACACCTGGGTTTATTTGTCCCCCTCCCTTTCCTTGTCGACATCCGGATACTGTTTTTCTTCTTTTACTGATAAACAAATTTCTTATCTATCTTTCCCCCCCTCCCCCCTCCCTTCCTGTATGCCGCACGCGCGCACGCGCATGTACACAAACATCAGATTGCTAGATTGCCCATCACCTTCCCGCCTTATCCCTGTCGCCCATGGCTGGGGGCGAAAGGATGTACGAACACGCACGTACTTCGGTTAGGGATTGAATGAGTGGGAGAGAAGCACGGTCCTGAGAGGGTGACATGCATTGTCAAGAAGAAGATCACGGCCGTCAATTTCGTCATTGTACAGGGTAGGTATGTAGATATATATGCACGGCATCAATCGCGCGGCTCACGTTAAGCCTCATAGGTTTTTGCAATGATTCTCTACTGCAGTTTCCCTTTTCGAAGGGACATAGTGTTCTTAGGGACTGTAGTTACATTCATAGTCTAGCTGCCTTGCTCCTATAACTATCCTTACCTACTAACCCTAGCACTAATAAGCTACCTATTATATAACTATTATTACTATTATTAGAGTGTATAGGACGTCCTTAATAAAATTAACTTACTACCTTAAATTATTAATCTCTTTATGTAGCTCTCTTATTAAGTTGTACTCTAAATTAAGTATATTAAGGATTACTCTAAATATAGTTATAGTATTGTAAATTTAGTCTTAAGGACTTAGTTCTTTAAGTAGGAATAGTTCTACTGCAAATACTAATAGAGCTACTACTTCTAAATTTATTAGGGACTTAGAGCTTATAAGTAGGCTCTATATAAGTAGCTTATAAAGGCCTAGCCTCTTAGCTATTAGTACTAATTACTAAACTTATTAAATATTAGTATTTAGCTTATTTAGAGTATAGAATAAGAAGCTAACTAATAAGTTATAATTACTAAAGAGAATAGTAATTTAAGGAGTAAATATTTTTATTTAAATTTAGCTATTTTATATAAACTTATATATTAAATAATAATTTATAAGAATAAGTAGGTAAAATATTATAATATTAATCTTAATATACTCTAGTGTACTTATTAGAGTTATAATTCTACTTAAATGTAAGATTAGTTAATAGGGTAGTTATAGGCTTAGAAGCCTCTATAATACTAAGTTTCTAAAGAAACCTTATAATGTATTTAGTATTAAGTATAATACTTATACTGTATTTTTTTACTATATTTTTCTTTATATTGTGTACCTGTGCGACCTTAAGAGGGACCGCCTTGATAACGTACCTTAATTACTCTACCGCAGTTGGCAACGCCGTGCACCAAACCCTTTTAAAAATTGGGGGATAGCACAGCGGGAAGCGCCGACATGGACAGGCGGGCGGGCAAGTGGGGAGCAGCTAATCTTCTCTCTCCCCCTCTCCCCCCAGCATCCACTTAAGGCCGGGGCCCTGGTCTCTCCTCCCCTCCCCGCCCGCCCGGTCATTCTCGAAATCGTATGCACTGGATGCATTCATACCGAGCCATTGCTGCGACTCGGGCAGCTGCATACACGGCAGCTAGAGTGATAGATACCGTAACCATTGCGAAACCGCGCATGCTAGACGGACTTGCTTCCTGAGAGAGAACGACGATCACATCAACAGACCAACGAGGCATCCCTCTTGTCGCCTATTTCACTGCCTCTTTTTCGTTGCTGCCCTTCACCTCGGTTGTCTCCCGTCTCGCCTTGGGGCCGGAGCGAGGAGGTCGGCCGGCTAGAGAGAAATTGGGGTGGGAGATGCCCCATCATGACATCTTATCAGACGCCTGGTGGCTCGACGGGTTGAATTCGGTCGACCTGTCACGACTTTAGAACCGAGAACGGCAGCGTTAAAAGAGGACATCGACATGAAGCAGAAACTTGCCAACGTAGAGTTGGGTGTAGGCATTGGCAATTTAGCAGAACCTGCTGCGGCACGCCAGTGCGTCCATCACACATGGCGGCAACATGGTTGTCATAAACAGCGTCAAGCCTCTATTTTTTTTCGGTCGCGGAAAGAAAAATGACTTTTGAGTATCCCGTATTCCAGGGGATTGCCCTCGAGCAACGTCCTATGTACTCCATCGCAAAGAGCCCCCGTCCCTCAAATTTTCGTCAAAGTTTTTTTTGTGTGTGGCTATCACCGGTGATGATAGACCCCAGTCCCACTTCCCCCTTCAGATTCATCTTCTGCTCTCCTGTATTAAGGTCATCTTCCTTCTTGGGACCGAGTCCGAAAGTGGCCGCAACGCCCGTTCCTCTAACAGCCGAACCTTCATAGCCTTCGTCCCCGTGGGGCCTAGGACGCGACACAGGCGTAACCGCCAATGTGGAGAAAATGGAGAAAGGAAAACAAAGACGAGGAAAACACGCAGCATTATAGGTATAAGCGTGGTGAACTCTGCAAAGCCTGCCTGGTCCTTAATTGTGTTTTCGTTGGGGGATTTGTGGATTGTGCGAACGCTCTGTCCAGAGGTAGGAAAAGGAAATTCGGCGTGGATTGGTGATACACTGGCCCTGACACAAGGCAGTCGTTGCTGCTCCTCGGTTCATAAGCACATGGGCAGCCGCATCCATGCCGCCGAGGAAATGCTGCCATCGTTGCGGTTGTTGCGCATCGTTGTCATATCAAGTGGTGGACTGAGGCGTCGAAACTTCGGATTCGCCGACCATGTCTGTGACTGTAGCTTTGAGCTTCTTTGTTGCGCGGCCCGAGTCCGACATGTCAATGGCCTCCTTCAGCTCCAGCTCCAACTCGTCAAGACGCCGCTTGAGATTGTTTTCCCTGCGGTGGCTTTCCTCCAACTGCTTCTTGCTTGTTTCAAGCTGCATGCGCAGCTGGGCCTCGGCTTTGCCGCTGATCTCCTGGCCACGTCTTGCGCTTGCCTCGTCTTGTTCCATCTGGCTCAGACGGCCGCGGAAGAGTTCGTTTATCAACTCCAATTCACTGACGCGAGTCTTGAGGGCTGAGTTGGTCGCGATCAACTGCTCGTGGGTCTGGGGAACGTCGAGGTGGCGGTCGCCGTTTAAAGGGGAGCCGGCGCGGTTCTCTGAGAAGCCTTGCAGGCCTGCCTGGAGCTGCGCGTCGTCCATGCCTTGGAATACGGGAAGGCCAGGATTGTACAAAGAAGGCGTCCCGTTCCGAGAGCCAGGGGAGTCACCGTCAGCGTTGCCGTTCGTGGACTTCTGGGAGGGTCTTCGTTGCGCCGAGCCGGGCGTCTGTCCGTGAAGGTCGAGTCCGTTCGGGTCAGTCGCGCCTGTAAAGTTGTGACCATGCTGTTGCTGTTGCTGCTGCTCAAGAACATCATGTAAGCCAAATGGAAGTGTGACATCGAGGTCGGGATTCGCAGGCGCATCACAAACCTTCTTCTTCGAGGCCATTCCGGGGCGCATGGTCTTGACGCGATTCCGGGACTTGATGACATCGGTCTTGAGCGAAATCGGTCTGGGTCGACCGTGCAGACGGAGAAAGAGACCGCATGCATTGCAAAGAACCGTCCCGTATTCATCGCGGCGCCATAGAGGCGTAGTTGAGGTTTGGCAGTTTTGACATGTTGGCTGTGTTGAGTCCCGATCGTTAGCGCCGCTGGCCATCATGATGGTCTTCTCGAAACAAAGGTTCCGACCCCTTGAAAAGAAAAAGAAAAACACAACAAGTCCTCTGTTAATCTGCGCAACTGCCCAGCGATACAGGAAGCGCAGAAAAGTGATTCTGGCGGCTTTTCGCGGATGCTGCTGGCAATGCGGGATTGATGAGGGAAACGAGAAATATTCTGATAACCACCCAAAGAGTAATCTTATCTTTCCGTCCCGCTTTTCCCCCACCGATGACAGGGTTGGAGATAACGAAAGCCAAACTAGCCACTGATACGCTCACGCGATAACGGGAATTGCAACTTCGTCATGTGCGCTTAGGTACGGATGCTCTTGGGCGCTTTCGGGATTGGCTTTTCAGGGGGAACGATAGGAAAGGGGAGACGACATACGGTAGTGGAGCCTCCGCCAGAGGCGTAGGTCGGCGTCGGCGCGGGAGCAGGCGCTGGTGCAGGCGCGGGCGCGGGCGCGTGTGTCGGTGTGGATGCGGCGGGAGCGGTCGCGGGAATGGCTTCTCTGTGGATCATATGTCAGTCCTTATCCCTCCACTCTTTCTGTGATAACAAAGCAACGCGGAATTGGCGCGCGCTCTTCGGGCCTCCACAGCAACGCCGGCGCGGATTGCGCATGTTGCGCAAGCACGTCCATCGAGGTCTCTCGGTTGCGAGATCAGTTGTGCGGGTGACGAAAGGCGCGGGAGATTTGGGCATCGTATACAACAGCAGCAACAAACAAGACACAGTTCATGCCTTTCTAGCCCTTTAGTCGCCTTCGACTTCACAACCGTCCCGTCTCCCCATCGCTTGTGCTCCGCCAGGGACCGAACGAGACAAGACCAGGACAAAGAGGGGTGTCCGAGAAGGGGAAATGCGAAAAGGATGGCGAGAGCCTGGCTCAAAAATCCTTCCATCATGTATCAACGTACCGCATCTGTGGCGAACTTGTCGCGGAATTGGCCTGGGCGAGCGCCGAGATGCCTGGCAACTGGGGCAGAGACGCGGATGCAGATTCCGAGGTCGAGGTCGAACTGGGTCGGGAGATGGGCTCGATGTTGGTCTGCGGCAACGCGAGGTTGGCGAGGGCGGTAGCTTCCTCCATGACCGATCGGAAGGAGGGTAAATCGTGGTCTGCGAGTCTGTCCAAAGCCGAAGCAGGCGCAGAGTCTTGGATGGCGGCCAGGATGGCGGTTGCGGCGATTTCGTCGCGGGGGGTAGTCGGGCTTTCGTGTGAAGGAGATAGGCGAGGCGATCTTTCAAGGTGCTCGCTGCCCTTGCGATGTCTGTGGGTAGGCGGTCGCTTGAAGTCTAACTTTTTCGCAACAGCAATATTCACGTGCTGGCCCAAGAGTATAGTCAGGTGTTGCTATTCATGCCAATGCGCCGAAGATCGAGGGTGCGGGAGACAGAGTGGGCGGTCGGGGGAGGCAGTGGGTGGATGAAAGATGACGGCGAGGTCGTGAGGAAGGGGAGAAGGAGAAAAAAATTGTTGCGGAAAGGCGCGGCAGAGGGAGCGACTACTTGGTCGCAGGGCAGACACGGTCCCTGCAGAGTCAAACAGAAATTGCGCGAGGGGGTGAGATGTCAAGTTCTGATGTGAAGTAACAGCGAGGTCTTGGGCATTACAATGCGTGCGTAGGTACTTTTGGAGAAAGGTGAAAAGAGCAGAGAGATGGACGATTGCGAACGCGCATTCCCCTAATCGTCGACAATTTTACTACGCGATAACTGGCGACTTGGTCGGGCCTATCAAGTGCCACTGTTTACCTAGTGGTCATTTTGGGGAGGGAGGGGCTTCCACTGGAACTCATGGCGGTAAGTGGGTTGTGATTGGACCGGCTACTGAAGCCCAGTCAGCCTTATGGCATAAGCAACTGCGCTGGGGCGAGAGACTCATGAGATGGGGTTTTTTCTTTCTTTCCCGCTGCATTTCGCAACGTACTTCGATAGGGGGTTTATCAGTCGCCCCGTTCAAGGCGGCAATGCTTATCTGATTCTTTCCGTGTTATGCCGTACGTAGCACCTGCCGTAGCTGGCGAGGAATCCATTAGTTCAACGTTCAACCCCAGATCGCGCGCACTTACCTCCATACCTAGGTACCCAGGTACAGTTGGTAGATAGGTTGGTATTGTCTACCTAGGTAAGCTACTTTGTCAACTTTCTCCGTACACAATGCAATTGCTGTCACCGGAACCTCGCATTCGGGACCTAACCCATGGCAGTGGTCCTCTCACTGAGTGTCCTCGTCCGCCACCGATCGTTCTGAGCTGAGGCTTATATAGAAGGATGTGGCGGCCAATGGCAATGATGAAAGCGTGAAAGATAGCCTACCTAGCAGGCAATCTGACACATTTAAGCAAATTCCTGACTTCGCCTTATGGTTTGGATGGCCCTATCTGTCCATCTGTCACGTCGTCTGTACTCCTCCTCGTGCCTCCTGTATACTGTGAAACCTACCCAGATAGTTAGGTGCTGCATCCGTAAGTAAGAAACAGACTGGCAACGTAGAATCAGGAACTGGGGTTGTGGTGTCCGTCCCTCTGGTGGATATCGGTTTCGGAGAGCCACGGTCGAGGGAAGCCCCACCCGTATCGATAAGCTCCGAAAAAAAGATTCGACGACCAGCGCCACTACCTACACCACCGGTCGTCCTGCACTTCTTTTTCCTGGTAAACAGAGGCGGCTGCCAAACCTGTGTCTCAACACACGATAACCGCCAAGATGCCCTCCACATACAAGAAGGAAAAGCCATGGGATACAGACGACATTGACAAGTGGAAGATTGACACCTTTACCCCCGCCGACAACGCTGGAGGCACCTTTGCCGAAGAATCGTCCTTTGCGATCGTCTTCCCCAAGTACCGCGAAGTCTACCTCAAGGAGGCATGGCCTCTCGTCACAAAGGCCCTCGAGAAGACGGGCATCGCCTGCTCTCTTGACCTTATTGAAGGTTCCATGACCGTCAAGACGACAAGGTGAGTCTATCCGCGCCCGTCCCGCCTGCCTTGCTGGGGAAGCGCGGGCTTGGTCTTGGTACACGGAGAAACTGACATTCGTTGCCCTCAGAAAAACATATGACCCCGCTGCAATTCTCAATGCCCGCGACCTCATCAAGCTCCTCGCCCGAAGCGTTCCCGCGCCCCAGGCGCTCAAGATCCTCGAAGACGGCGTCGCCTGCGACGTCATCAAGATCCGCAATCTGGTGCGCAACAAGGAGCGCTACGTCAAGCGCCGCCAGCGCATCCTCGGCCCTAACGGCTCAACCCTCAAGGCGCTCGAGCTGCTCACTCAGACCTACATCCTTGTGCAAGGCAGCACCGTCTCCGTCATGGGGCCCTTCAAGGGTCTCAAGGAGGTGCGCCGCGTCGTCGAAGACTGCATGGCCAACATTCACCCCATCTACCACATTAAGGAACTCATGATCAAGCGCGAGCTCGCAAAGGACCCGGAGCTCGCCAACGAAAGTTGGGACCGCTTCCTGCCCAATTTCAAGAAGAAGACGCTCAGCAGCAGACGCGTGCCGCTTAAGGTCACCGACAAGACCAAAAAGGTCTACACCCCGTTCCCCCCCGCTCCCGAGAAGAGCAAGGTCGACAAGCAGATCGAGACGGGCGAGTACTTTCTGGGCAAGGAGGCCAAGGCCAAAGCCGCCCAGGCCGAGCGCATGGAGCAGCAGAAGCAGAAAAAGGTCGAGAGGTTGCGCGAGAGGGAAAAGGAGTACATACCGCCCGAAGAGCTGGGCCACAAGAGGAAGAAGAGAAAGAAGAGCGAGGACGACGAGTGAAGGGCGCAGGTCAGAGAAGGCATGCGGGACGAGGGCGTGGAGGAAAGCGTGTGCGTGTTGTAGACCCGAGTAGATGCCTGCATTGCATCTGCGAGCAGAAAAGGGGTCGTCGCGTACATAGGTGTGAGGTGTTAGCTCACCCAAGATACCCTTCCATTCATTGAGAGTTCAGGAGCCTTCTCACATGTACAGTGGCGATCTACTTAAACTACACCGCCTCGCGATATGTATATCAAACAAAAACGAAATGTCACAATAATGGGAAAGCACTGATGTGTAACGCGGTTGGCTTGAGAAACTGATAGTGTCGACTACCTTATTATGGTGGGTGAACCAGACTGGCTACATCAGCATTCGTCCTCTTCTTGTCTGATTCCTGTCCATGGCCCTCCTCTTTTCGTGTCCGAACTAAGCACACCAAATTCCCGCCACAGGGCAAAGGGTTTGGTCTGTCTGGCCAAACTTTTGGCTGAAAGAGGGGGGCATCTCTCAGACGAGGCCCATGTCGCTTGCCTATGTGGACGAGCAGTTGCAGGGTTAGGTGGGCGGATCTCAGCCCTCGTCCCATTTCTTGCCACAGGGTGATTGAACTGTCGGCTGAAGCAGAAGTTTTCAGATGGCGGTCGCGGTCGATGCCGGCACTCTCGACAAGCTCGTAACAGAGGTCGCGCTCGACGGGGATAATCGTGTGGCCGTGCCGGAGTGCATCCTCCTCGGTGGTGTCCAGAGAATTTTCGTAGGGGAAGCTCCTCGGGGCCGAGTGAGAGCCGCCGGAGCTCTCGAGCTTGGAGAACAATTTGGCGACGTGTACTTCCATGGGGTGAAGTGTCTCGATAGTGTCATTGGAGCGGCGAGGTCGACACTTGCAAGGAGCGCCAACACGAGTGCTGAGACGATGACTGGTTTTGATGACACACTAGGGAGACCAGACTCAGGTTGCTTCTGCAAAGCGTTTGTGTGAACTTTCAGACTTGATTTACATCAGTGATGTGGGAGAAGGCTTCTTTCATGAGTGAGAAGGAGGAAGACGAAGGTGAAACTAGTATAAGTATAGTATATCTTATCGATAGCCCTGAGGACTTGGGGGAGGCAGGATCCAGACGAGATGGTAAGACAGAGAAAGGGGGGGTTGCAATTGGTATTATCAAATGAGTCCGTCACATGTGTGCTCTTCTACACACATGAATGCTACTACTCTCCGACTTAACAAGAAAGCATCGGGAGTTGTGAAAGGGCAGAGATGAAAAGCGCTGAACCAATCAGCTTGACAGCAAAGAAGCATCTTGCCCCTGCATTTCAGTATCAGGAAGCTCATACTTGCCCCTTAGTTGAATGCCTTTAGTCACATGTCCTAGCCATGCTAGTAAGAGGAGGCCAGAGTTTCGGCGGGTTTCTGCAAATCAGTTGGGCGAGGCTCAAATTTGCATAACCAAAGTGTCGATTCATCTAAGTGCTTGGAATCGTCCTGGATCAGGCGTATATGTCCATATACTCATTATCTAGGGGAATTTGGATGGCTAGGTAGCTATACTACTGTCTCTTCCGAAACCGCAAAACAGGAAGAAGAAAAAGCCCATACATGTGAGGATTCATTGCTGGCCATGGTCACAAACCAACCCAGTCGGGACATTTTCTTTTCCTGAGTGCTTGCAACCCAGTACGGCAAAGTCAACTTCATTTGCTAAGGTTCTTTACTCACGCCAAAACATGTGATACGGATCATGGCGATTAAGCTGGATCCCTCGGTTGTATATCCAGACATAGACTTGCTTCTCATAGCTTGGGAGAAGCCGGTTCCTCTTCAAACTTGATGACAAGTTTGCCAAACTGCGTCCCGGCGTCCATGTCCTTGAAAAGCCCATCAATACCCTCCAGATTCGTCAGCCCAGTGACCACCCGGCTCACAACCGGCCTGATCTTCTTTTCTCTCACAAAGGCAACCATGTCCCTAAACTCCTCCCGCGACCCCATGGTCGTACCCTTGAGTTCCACATGCTTGAGCACTGCCTGCATCAGCCAATCCATCTGCGGCGACACCGTCATGCCGTACTGGCTGATGACGCCGCCCGGCTTAAGCACCTTGACCGCCTTGCCTACAATATCGCCGCCTGCACCATCGATGACGGCGTCGAGGTACGGCCGCGACTTGGGGAGCTGGGCCTGGAGGTCCTTTTCCCACCCGGGCTTCTTGTAGTTCACACCCCCGGCGGCGCCCAGCTTCTTGGCTTTCTCAAGCTTGGCCTCGTCGCCGGATGTCACGTAGACGTTGCAGCCGAATGCGACTGCAAACTGGAGGACCTGGAGCGCTACGCCGCCGCCAATGCCGGTGACAAGGATGTTTCTGCCCTTCTCAGCGTTCCCGCTCTTGGTCACCAGCGCGCGCCACCCGGTCAGTCCGACCAGGGAGAGGGCAGCTCCCTCTACGGGCGTGAGGTGCTCCGGGGCCAGCTCAACCTCGGTCTCGGGAAGAGCGAGGTAGTCTTGCGCGGTGCCGTCGGGATAGATCTTTGTGGCGCCGATGACACTGAACTTGCGGATGTCTTCCGGCCCGTCGGGGCTGGAGGCCCAGCCACGGCTTGGCGTGATGAGAACCGCCTTGTTCAGGAGGTCCTGGCTTGCATCTTTCCCAACCTCAACGACGATGCCATAGCCGTCTGCGAGCATCGGGTGGTCGAATGATATGCCCGGGTAGAGATGGCGTCGGATGAAGAGGTCGCGGTGGTTGAGAGCCGCGGCAGTCAGACGGACCAGGACGTCTTTGGGCCCTGGAGACGGCTTGGGAACTTCATTGAGTTGGAGGCTGAGAAGGGTAAGCCTCTGGGAGGCCAGTCTGCAATGATGACGGGGGACGGGACTCACGGATAGTAGACAGCGCCGGGTTTCCCCTCGATCTGTTTGACGGTGATGGAGTGAGGCATTGTCAAATGTTTCTATATCTGCTGCCTCGAGGTTTATATGGTGACTTATGTAGCGAACAAGGATACTACCGGCAACCGACAGCAATACGGTGCTCCGCCAGTTTTATACAACAGAGGACGATTGAGTATTTTTAAGGTGGAAAGCCATATGCCGACGCCGACGGAGGCGGCATGATTGTGTGGGGAAGGAGTCGTCCACCCCCCGGCGTCAGGGTTCAGCGTCATCCTCCGCACAGCCGGGGATCGGCCCCCCTCCCCGCATTCGATGACGATGCATAGCGGCCGCCTGGAACCTCGGTACTTTCTCTGGGCTGAGAAGCGCGACATGAGCCACGGGCCACGGCACTTTTCCAAAACACCAACACTGGGATCACTTCTCCGACCCGATGGCAAAACCTCACATAGCCCACGCGGAGACTCGGTTTTGTAGACAGAGGCTTGGTCATGCTAACTAACATTCGAGTATGGCTTATGACATCTGCCAATCAACAACTAGGCACCCACCAACGGCAACTTCTCACAACTCAATACACCTCTACATACAAGGAACCTACCTATCTATTGCTAATCCTCGGCGGCAAATATTTTCTCACCAAGTCGCACCCTGTATTCTGACAGGCACGTGCAGCAAGCGATCCCCGTTCTTGTTCGGACCAGGCATGTTGCCGGCCCTTATATTGAACTGCAGCGCCCAATGCATAAGCCTGGGCTCACCGAGCCCCGAATCCCGCTCCTCGCGCCAGTTGACGAATTCGTCCTCCGTAGCGCTCTGCGCGAGGTGCTTATTCTGGGTCTTCTGCTGAGCAACATTCGTCGCCGCCACAGGGCCGCGCCCCGCCGGCGGGTAGTCGAGCCCAGTCCATATCTTGGTGTCCTCAGGTAGGCTCAAAAGCCGCCGGGTAGATGCGAAGAGGTCTCTGGCGTTGCCGCCAGGGAAGTCGCAACGCGCGGAGCCGACGTCGTGGTTGAAGAGGGAGTCACCTGCGAAGACGTTTGCTGTGTTCAAGTCAGCAGCAGCCCCCGCCCCTTTCTGATCAACTTTTGTAAGCGTCGCGGGCACTCACACCCGATCAAGTATCCCATATGGTCAGGAGTGTGGCCCGGCAGATGGAGAGCTGTGGCCTCGAGTTTTCCAATCCCAAACACTTCATCGTCGGCAAAGAAACGGTCAAAGGCGCTGGCGAACTCCTCCTTCTCGATGCCGTACTTTTCGCTGAGCCTCTCTTGAACAACCTTGATGCGCCCGCCAATGCAGATGTCTGGAGCCGCGCCGGCCTGCGCCTCCCGCAAACGAGACTGGAGGTATTTGGCCGCCGTCAGATGGTCGGCATGGACGTGTGTCTCGAGAATACCGACGACCTTGTAGCCCAACTCCCAAATAACTTCAAGGAGGCCATCGGCTGTCTGCGTCGAGATGGCGCTCGTTGCCGGATCGAAGTCGAGGACTGGGTCGATGATTATAGCGGCCTTAGTGGGGAGGTCGGCGACAATATACTGCCACGTGCCTGTCGACGGCTCGAAGATGTCGTGAATGATGGGCTCATGGGCCATGTTTGATGATGCTATGAGGGGTCTGGGGAGCAATTCGTTATACAACTTGCGGTTGTTGTTCACCAGACGGTGTTTGTCTCTACCAGTGTGCCGGTTTAGCCCGAGTCTTATACTGGGCATTCCGCGACATGCCATCTCGCCTTCGCCGTTCAATATGCCACCGGCCGATGGGCGTCAAGGATCCTGCTGGTCACAGAGGCAGTCACCGAGAAGTCCAGCAGCATCGGGCAATCTCACCCCCGGAGATGAAGCATATCTGGTGAAGGTGAAGCAAGCCCAGTCTTGAGTCCCCGGCGACGCCCGTGCGCAGCAGTAGCACCTTCCCTGACGTCGGCGACCGTTTCTCTTCGAGGTCGCCGTCCTCCCCCTGGTTTTCGGGGTCAAACATCCCTGAATGGAGGCTCCTTTTCATCCCCATGCGGGTTGCTGCAACCTTAATGATCCCTCCATGTCGCCAATCTTTGTCGTCGCTTCAGGAGTCAAGATGTTGACCCCGTCATCTTTCCATATTGGTTGATTGGCTCATGCGCCATTCGCATTGTTTTCTTTCCCTTTCTGGCCGCGTGTTTGTCTTCAAAAGCGGACAAGCCTCTTGCGGAAGACTTTATCACTTTTCTGCCTTTTCTATCCCCTTTTTCCCTCTCTTTTTCATTTACCTCTTCGTTACAACAGATCATGCCCTTTTTTGAGACAGCCTCAAGCATTCGCCACCGATACCATTGCGATTTGGGAAGTACATAGTTAGCGCCATGTTGTTAGCGAGCTCAGGAAAGGCGTCATCGCGTCCAGAAGGGCATAAGTCTACGCCACCTCCCGCCAGTGACTAGTAAAGCACATCCTTTTCAACGAGCTAAACCGAACGAGCTGGTTGTAGTAATTCCATATCTTGGATGCGATACAGAGTACAGATGCGGATGAGCTACTGCAAATGGAGGACCCGTTAGCAGGGGATTCCCCCCTTGTCATTCAAGGGTGTTGACCTTTAACACTAGAGATTTAATAACTGGGCCCTGCTACCGGAACCACATTTCCGCCTCTCTTCTACATGCGTAGTCCCCGACGACTCGTAGGCCCTGGACTTGATTCACTAAGCAACGGAGAACTGGCAAAGTCCGGCGTCTTGTATGCGACAGCCCTTCCTGTCTGCCATCTCCCGGAGTTCTTACTAAAAGTTGTATAAGTTGATCTGAGACGCCTGCCGGTTTGACAGCCATCGAAAGACTGTTGACTACACATCGCCGCTTTCTTATTCCTACCGGCTTTCGAAAATCTCTCAACCAACACATATACACACATACACACACACATCGCGGCTACACCCGTTCATTCCAGAAGCAGCGTTGAAATCAACTCCTCGTGATCGAGCGATGGCAACGACCGTCCTGTCCGGCGCCGCCTTCGGTGCCGCCCTCGTGGCAGCGGGCGTGTACCAGCCCTCCGTCATCATCGCCCAGCTCAAGTTCGAGAACTGGCACATGGTCCAGGCCTTTCTCGCGGCGGCCGCCAGCAGCACGTAAGTCGCCGCAACCGAGTCCACCCGCCTCGAATCTCTCACAACCAACACAATTTCCCCAGCCTCATCGTCCTTACCCTGGACAACCTGGGCTACGTCCGTCCCAAGCCCCGTAGCCCCTCCCGACTGGGCCTCTTCTCCCAGTATGATGGCAACATCCTCGGCGGCGCCCTCCTCGGTGCTGGAATGGCCTTCTCGGGTTCCTGCCCGGGTACCGTCCTCGCCCAGATTGCCGTAGGCACCAAGTCCGGCGTCTACGTCCTGGCCGGCGCCACCGCAGCCGGCATCGCCTGGACCGGCTCCCTGCAGAAGCTCATCACCAGCAACACCGCCGCCGCGGGGCCTGAGAACCCGAGGCTCACTGTCTACCAGCGTGTTGGTGTCAGCAGGGCCGTTGCGTTCGTCGGGTTCGAGGCCCTTTTCGCTGGCATCGTCTACGCGACTATGAAGTATACCCCCGCCAGCCCCTATGCCGTCGTCGCGCCTACGGTCGGCGGGCTCGTGATCGGTCTCGCGCAGCTCTTCTCCCTGCTCACACGCAAGTCGATGCTTGGCGTGTCGACATCGTACGACGAGATCGGGCGGTATTTCTGGTGGGCGGCCCGCGGCGGCGGGGAGAAGGGAAAGCCCGCTTCGTACGGCAACATCCTCTTCTCGGCGAGCCTGGCCGCCGGGGCGTGGGCGCTCGCCAAGGCATACCCCGATTTTGCGCTGGGTGCTGCTGACACGGCTGTGTCGCCTTCGCTGGCTGCTGCGGGTGGGTTTCTCATTGGGTTGGGCTCCAGGATCGCGGGAGGCTGCACGTCCGGACACGGGCTCAGCGGTGTCTCTGTGTTCTCGACGGCCAGCTTCGTTACTGTCATCTCCATGTTTGGTGCTGGAGCTCTGGTTGCCCCGTATTTTTACTAGTGGTAGGGTGTGGATTTGTTTGATACTGCATAGCTCTGGCGCAGCCTGAAGACCTCATCGCTCTCTATTCCAAGCATGGCTTGAAAATTTGGATCCATCCTGGACTAGTGGATGTTCATTTACTGGCCGGCGGTTGGGTAACTCCCGCGCTACCGAACCTGGGATTTTGATTAGGAAGGCTGCACGAAGCCCGTTCGTCTGAAAGTGCCCCGTTGGAAAAGGCAATAGCTACGGCTGCATCCCGGAGCTCGTCGGGTTGTTTGGAAACTTGAGTGGTCGCCGATGAACTCCTTTTCCCCATCAAATCAAGCTCTATTCAGAACTCGGGGACTAAAGCTGCGGTGAATGGTCCAAGGACAACCATTTCTTCCAAAGTATGTAGTTGAAAACTTGGAGGTCACTTGCCAAATGGTATAGGACGAGGGTGTAGGGGAGACGATCACCCTGACGAGGTAACTGGACATTTTGCCTGTTTCTCCATCCTTGTTCTACGATTCGAAATCAGGACAGCAAACCCCTGCATCACAGGCCACTTCCTTTAGGAGTTCCTACTGACCAACACCACCTTTTTTGGCCGTCACCTCGATCTCAATCTTCATCGCATCCTCCATCAACCCGGCCTGAACCATGGTGGCCGCGGGTCTCACTTCGCCAAAGTACTTTTGGAGGACGGGCCAGGTCTTTTGGAAGTCTCTCCGGTCCGGGAGGATGTAGCGCACGCGTACGACGTCCTCGATCTGGGCACCAGCCTCGGCGAGGGCAGCGGCGATGTTCTGCATCGCTTGCTCCGTCTGCTCGACGACATCGGCGGAGATGGCGCTGGTTTGGTAGTTGTAACTGCTCCAACAACAACGATTTAGGAGACCGAGACACGCCGGGGGGGTATTTTGGAATAAGGTGGACAGTGAGATACGAACCCTGTGGTACCGGACACGAAAACAAAATCGTCCGAGACTACGGCACGGGAGTAGCCGATTTGCGTCTCGAAGGCGGACCCCGAGCTGATGTTTCGTCTGGCCATGTTGGCTAAGAGAAGCAACAAAAGGTTATGGGCTCTGGTGGGAAGTATTGTGTTGCCGGAATTGGCAAGACGTAAGAAGAGTTGGTACAGGTGCTAAAGGAGAGAAAGGGGGACCAAGCAGGACATGGGAACGAGGTTTTTAGGCCAAGCAACTCGCTCATAGTTGACTCACTTGTGCCATTTCATTCACGCAGGACGATTTTGTGACTTAGACAGGGTATCTGAGTGAAACCAATCGGAGGCTTGGTGTCCAACATCAAAATACCATATTGGGACAACAGGGGTAAGCCCTCTTATTGACTCATCCTTAGTAAAGTTGCTCTGGCTGTACAGGGGGTGCTTCAGCATCGTTACTTAGACATGCATACTTACCTACTTCGATGAACATCCCCACCCATGTCATGCAGCTGTTCCGATGGTTTCCCAAGTCCATCGCATGGGGCCGCACGTTAGCGAGAATAGGTAGTTCGGAGGTACACATTGAGACCGAAAGCGAGCCAGAGGACCGCCATGCTTACCGAGCTCACCGAGCAAATACTGCAGTGGGTGGGATATGTGCTTACACCGGCAGGGCCGAAATAGGCATTGTCCCACAACTTCTTGAGGAGGTATGAAACAACATCCTTAGAAGCCGACCGTGTATATTTGGCTGCCTTTAAACTTCGACCTAGCCCCTAATTTTAGGCATACCTCGGCGAGTGAGGTAGTGGAAGAATTGGCTGCTTTCCTCAGGACGAGGTAAGTCTCGAAACACCAGACGCTCAAACCGCCTGGAAGCCCTTGGTTGGATCCGGCAGCCGCTGCCTTCCCTAGGTAAATTGTATTTGCATGCTAGAACCTGCCTTAGGTAGAATGCCACTTGCTCTGTTTGTCACCTCTTCCGAAACGTAACTGCCTCAGTGGAAGTCAATCGTGCCTATGCTATCAGCTCCTTCCAGAAGCAAACTGGAAAGCAGGAAGGCGCAACACACAAGCACTCTTCTCTTCGCATAGAAAACCCCTCAAGCACCTCGCCCTCCCACGCACCTCCATTACCCAACATTCCTCTTCGCTCTCATTGACAATCCCTTCGACCATCTCCTCGCCAAATGCCACTGAGTTTGCCTGAGGTTCCATCACCAACTGAAAAGCCCCGAGAAGAACGACCTATCCCCATCAAAATATACAGTATTCTGTCTTCAGATATGTCGGCCCCGTCCTCTTTCCTGGGCTATGTCTCGGACGAGAACCGGGACGACGAAGCCCAGAGCCAGACCAAGTCGACACCCCGGCGAAAGCCCAAATACCTGCAGTACCCTCCGGACGTGCCCCGTCTCACGCGTCTTGGTCTTTGTACTTATGGTGTGAACACGGGACCGGTTGCTGATGATGCCGACTTGACCAAGCTTACAGTCCCCATGCTCAAAGAGCAGCTCGCCATGAGGGAGATGCCCGACAATGGCAAGAAAAAGGAGCTGATGGAGAGGCTGAGGGGCTGGAGGACCTATAAGCCCGAGACTGTTGCCATCAGGGAGGCACCCGAAAACCATGCCTTTGGTCCCATCTCCCAGAAGGCCAGTGCTAGTGGAGAAAAACGCTTCTGGGCCAACCCGGAAGAGAAAGGTCACATCAGCGCCACCAAAAAGGCTATGCAGGAGTCGATGTACATCATCAAGCAGCAGGACAACTATGACGGCTCGCTGGGATTTACTGTCGACGTTCGTGGATCGGGCTCCGATGCCTATCAAGTCAAGGTTGGCGGAAAGACTTCCTGTACCTGCTCGAGCATTGTACGTTGTAGCTCAAGAATCCGTTTGCCACAGTTACTGACTTATACCCAGAACTACCGGCCCAAGAGTAACTGCAAGCATATCATTTGTGAGCCTAATCGGTCCTGTCCCTTAACCAGGCATCTACTGACAAGTGGCAGTCGTCCTGACGCATGTTCTCCATGCCCCGGCCGAGCTGCTCCCCCAGAGAACCCTCTTTCGTGAAGAACTCACTAAGCTTCTCGACCGCGCGCCCAAGGTACGCTTTACCGCGGCCGAGGCAAGCACCGACACCTCTATGTCAGATGGCGTCCCCAAGTCGAAGGACGGCAAGTGCTGCCCGGTCTGCTTCAAGGACATTGGCAAAGCGCAGACAGTCTGCTGCGCCAAGTGTGGCAACCACACGCACTCTTCCTGCTTTGATGTGTATGCAGAGGAGCACAGCGGCTGGGGTGTCAATTGTGCCGTTTGCCAGGGCGACTGGTCGCCAGCGGCTGTCTAAGGAGCGACCCCATATGAATGAGATCTACAAGTGGTGCCACGAGAGTTCCGAAGCCACGAGAATGAGTGATGGACAGGAAGTGAGAGTAGAAAGCAGGATCTGACCGACATCGAGGGAGGAGTAATGGCATTCGGTTTGACAGTACTATTTATTTGCTGAACAATGTTCTTACGTAGGAGGAAGCACGGCTCCTCGTTTATCTCAAGTTCCCACCATAGACTGAACAGTTGCTGAACGAACACTCAATGTTTCGTACTCACCGCGTGTCTCATCCAAGTTCAATTTTCTTGCCACGGTTCGGACCTGATTCAGGAGGATTCTATACCTAAGGTATCCTTTGGGACTATCATACAATAAAGTTTGCCGGCTCTCGTCATCCACTCTTCCTAGACGAGTGGGGGATAAGCCTCTGTACCCCAATCCGTCTCTCCTTGTTGTCGGAAGGGAAAAAGCCAGGTGCCCATCCTCTTCTTCATTAAACAAACATACCAATTGTGGCCACGATAAAGATAATAATAAAAAAGTCCCCCACGCCTCACACCCTGAGGTTTGTTTTTTGATATGCCCATAGAACTCCAGAACGCGAGAAGAAAATCAAAGAAAGGGGGAAGAGGGAGAATGGCCATCATCTGTCGACACAGATGAGACACTCGAAAACACAGAGGCGAGGCGAAATGGTAGGACCTGAGGAGGTAACCCCCACCCCCCCTTTTGTCCGGAACATCCCAACCCAGCCACGCCTTGTCGTTGTCACTTACTTGCCGGGGGATGGATTCCTCGTCGGCCATGAGACTACTTACTTAAGCATGGAATGAGTGCGAACGCCCTTGGGACCGAGCTCGCTGTGAGATCAAGGCTGGTCAGCAAACATGGTCCCGAGGAGCAAGAATCAGACGGGGGGGGGACTGACTTGTAATCAACTCTGCTCAGGCTTGCCTGGCGCTGAGCCTCGAGGCCGGCCATATCGAGGTTGTGCTGGCAGAAGGCGATGCGCGCGGCGACCTGGGCGCCGAGGAACATGGCCTCCTCGAAGCCGTTCTTGTTCCACTCGCTCAGGTACGTCGGCAGGGTGGCGAGCTTGATGCTCGTGGGTGTCTGGCTGTGGAAGTGATGTCCGGAATGGGTGCCGGTGGCGGCGTCGCCACTTCCCGAGGGGCCGGGCGTGCCCTGGTTCTGGGCCGAGGCAGTCGTGGCGGCCTGCAGAAGGGGGTTGACGCCGGAGGAGCCTGCGACAGCGTTGGCCGGGAGCTGGTGCGGGGCGCCCGTGAAGGAGCCCGTGGGGGTCTGCGCTCCGGTGCCCGTAGGCGTGGCCAAGTTGGAGGGCAGCTCCGAGGTGAACATGGTGGCCGTGCTGGGGGAGATGAGGTGGCGGGCCAGGAGGGTCTGGAGAACGTTGTCCTTGAGGCCACGCAGACGCGAGCCGTTGCCGACGAAGACGAGGTTGTCCCAGCACGCGGGGCGCATGTACATGTCCTCGATGCCCTGCACAGTACGGTAGATGGTGGTTACGATGCGGTCGATCTCGCCGCGGTCGGCGAAGGTGAAGCGCTCAAGACCAACCTCGATGTCGCGACGGACGCGCTTGGCCTGCAGCTGGGGGGGTTGGGACGCGCCGTTGGTAGCAGCGACAGCATCATTCGAAGTGGCGGCGGGCTGGGCGCTTACTCCATTCGTCTCCGGAGCCGTTGCAGGGGCTGCGGGGTCAGAGGTCTCGGCAGGTCGAACTTCACCGTCGGTAGGCGCAGAAGCGGCGCCGTCTACGAGCTTGGGACCGTCCGTCATCTCCACGTCCTTGGTCTCGGTCGTGGCGACGGGCTCCTCCTTCTTGGGCTCACCAGTGGCCTCGGGCTTAGGTTCCTCTGGCTTAGGTTCCTCGGGCTTGGGTTCCTCAGGCTTGGGTTCCTCGGGCTTGGGCGGCTGTACCTCCTCCATGACCACTTCTTCAAAGTGGAACGTGTTGTGGGTTCGCTTCGAGTTGGGCAGGCGGATCTGCTTCGCGGCCTCGGGTTCCTGTACGATCTTGGCCTTCCTGCCGCCCTTTTGCTTCTCTTTCTCCTTCTTGGCAAGGAAGTCACGCGCGTTTCCACTTGTGACGATCGTGGCAACGTCGAGAACACCTTCGTCGGCCACCTTCTCCTCCAGCTCTTCTTCGATGCTGCTAGGAAGAACAGGTCGCGCAGCGGGCTCGGCGAGTGCAGCCGCCTCAGGGATAAGCGCACCGGACGGAATGCCGGCCGTCTGGGTCGTCGGAAGCTCCACGAGGTCGGGGGCGTTGGGCGCATAAGGAAGGACCTCGCAGATGTGGCTCTTCTTCAGCTGTTCGGCCATGTCGTAAGTGAAGTCCTTGTCTTTGAGCTTCTCGAGCAGCTTGCGCGTGAACATTTCTCCGCCAGAGATGAAGCGTTCCGGGTTGGGCGCGCCGAGCTCTCCGTGGTTGACAACGCGACCCTCGTGTATGCAGGTGACATCGACTTTCTCGTAGCCAATGTCGACCACGGTGAGGGCGGGCCACTTGAGGCCGTACTGAGTAGCAATGCCGCTGTGGATCATACAGAGGGCGGGCGTCCGGGTCTTCTCGAAAATGTAGCGCGCGAGAGTCTCGATATCGGGGCGGCACCATTGAGGTGACGCCATGAGCATGATCGGGGTGTTGTGGTACGTGGTCGTAAGCATGCTGTGAACATGGTCGAGAAAGGCAAGGAAAGCTTCCATGTTTACAATGCGGCCGCCTATGTGAGTAATCAATTAGCACTCCGGACTTCGAGAGAGGGAAAGATAATGCGACCCGCGCAATCAACCCTCGATCGTACCTTTCAACGGGTAGATGGCGCCTTCGGTCGAGTCCGTATCCTCAACCCACTCGTACTCGTCCTCCTCGGTGCGCGGACCGTCAATGGCGAGCGCGCCATTGGCATCGGCCCTCTTGCGCTTGAAGGTGTGGAAGGGCCGCCACTCGTCCGTCTCGGCGTCCTTGAACATGCGCGTCGGGATACGGTGGATGGGCGGGGTTAGCTCGCCGCATCCCAGCTGGGCCATGGTTGTCTGGCTGCCGGGACAGATAATGAGGACCTGGTCCTCGCGGAACTTGCCCGTTTGGGTCGACATGTTGCCGGCGCGCGCAGCTGTCTGAGCGCCGCTGGGAGTTCTCGTCGATCCGATATGCGCGGGAAGGCCTTGGTTCCGTGGAGTCGCGGCGGCGCCTTTTTTGGAAGCTGTCTTGGAGGTCTTCTTGGGCGTAACTGGGGCAGATGGCGGGCGGGATCGCGGCCGGAGTCTGGTCGCGTAAGAATTGGAGTTGGAGCTGCCAGCTGGGTTGGCACTGCCCATGCCAAAGCTACCCATTCCCAGGGGCAGTAACATGGTCCGTGCCATTTCTCTCGCATTATCAATTTTCCGGGAATTGCAGTGATGGCAGGCACAAGCCACCTCTATGAGGTTGCAAGGCTTCATAATGAAAGCTAGTTTGTGCAGTGATGCAAATTTTGGGGTTGAAAGGGTGGTGACGCTGAAAGATATGATCGTGGTGTTTTGAAAGGGAGTGGTTTTTTTAACACGAAACGAAGCAAGGCATAGATATCCAAAGAGCCAGAGCGAACTGCTCAAGCATGTCGAGACCCAAGCAGCAGCCGGTGCGGCTTGTCATTAAGTCCCATCATGCGGCTGGGCCTGCTGTTCAGGCTGCCCGGGGCTGTTCTAAATGATTGTTCATTATCTTTAGACAATACGTAATTGGCTGGGCTCTCTCTCTTTCTCTCTCTTAGTGTCAAGTTACACCACAGCCTTGCAGAGTCGCAACCCCCCAGTCCAGTCTCCATGATGTGTTGTTCCAGCGTAATCAGCTGTGCCTCACCCGATATCCAAGTTTCTATACAATACTAGCCTCCAATTCCCCCTGGCAAATTGCTCTCCCTGATCCCTTGGTACAATCCCGTACCTGGTATCCATATGGCTGTGGTGCTTCCTTGCCTGGCCGTTTTTTATCTCGTACATCCGTGAACGCCTTTTGCCTGTCATAAAGTTTGTCGTTATTTGCAGTAGTGGTTCGATATCCTCAACCGAGGATCAATCGTATATGCCCTGAAACGCCTGTAACACACACATCTCAAATGAGAGGAACGGGGCGAGTGACTGCGTCCGAATGGTGCTGTGACGCCTGTGCTGCTTAAAAAGAAAACAAAGTGAAAACAAATTTGGTATCATACGGCGTCGACTGCTTTCGGAGCCATGCGTCCCGAGTCGATGCTCGCAGCTTCTTCCCTCAGCGGAATGTCGAGAGGAGTCATGAATTCCTCTTCATCCGGGAAGGCCCCAGGTGCCATCGGCGTCGCTTGCTCCAGCTCCTGGGCAGCATGTGTCTTGGAATCAGATACATCGTTTGCCTGAAACTTCTCAGTCACGCCAGAATCGGTGTTCTCCAACTTCTCAACGTCGGACATGGCCGGCGCCGTCTCCGTAATCGACGGGATCTTGTCTGATGTGCTTCGGACGGAGGATGAGTCGATCGACTGTCTGGGTGAAGGAGTGAAAGAAGACTGAAGAGGGCTGTGGAGATGGCTGACATCCCCGATATCGCTCTTGCTGGCATGGGAGGTCCTCATGGGGCTCCTCGCGGGCAAGGGCGGGGGGATTCTCTTGGGAATGGTCACCAGCGCACCCTTGGCGTGAATAGGGGCGGCCAGAACGGCGGTGCGGGCTGCGGGCTGCACAGCGGCAACCTCAAAGATGACGGGTTCTTCATCGTCGTCGTCAACATCGTCATCCTCATCGTCGGCGTCGCCATCTTGCTCCACGTTCTGTACATCGACCTTATCGTCATCCTGTTTGGTGGTTACGCTGGCATCGTCCTTGGTGTAAACGCTGGAGGCCTTGGTAGCCGTATCATCCATGGTGCTGGCGTCGGTTCGCAAATGGTCGTCACTATCTGTCACTACGGTTCCCTCTATTGAGTGGCTCCCGCTGATCTGTCTCAGCGGAGTGAAGTCGATTTTGGTGTAGTCCACTTCCTCTGGCTCTTCCGGTTCCTTCAGGACAGGAAGACTATTGACCGAGGCTCCGTCTTCGCTCTGGCTCTGGCTCTGGCTCGGCGAGGTGTATGGCGTGCCCGTCGGGTTGGATTGCGTCCATGCCTCGGACATTTTAGTACGACTCGTCTTAGTAGACATCAGACTGCCTCTATTGCTCTTGGTCGTGAACGTCTCACCACTCTGCCGGAACCTTGAGAAAGCCGGGCTTGACGGAGCCGGGTGAAACTCAAACTGATTGCTCGTGGGCCGCAGGCGTGTGCCGGCCTCTCGGATTTCCAACCCCGCCATCTCCAACGCGAGAACACCGTATGGGTCCGGATCGTCCGCTAGAGGGATGCCAAAAGGAGTCTTGGGCGAAGCCGGCGAGCTTCTCGAGCTTCTCGGCGTCTCTATCATTGCATCTCCAGGTGCCGGCAATGCTGACAGCTTCTTCAGAATGGCCTGGTCAGCGTCGATCCTTCCCTCGGCTTCCTTGATGACCTCAAATAGCGGGCGTGTCTCGTCTACGTGCCTCGACACGTTCCCTGCGGCAATATCCATGGCGGTCACATTGGTGCCATAGAATTTTTCGTTTTCGTTTGCTCGCTCGGTCAGAATGCAGCCGTTCAAATTGACGTTTTGTGTCTGACCCCTAGCCTTCATGTAGGTCAGAACAGTGTTGTCGAGGTCCTTCCACCTGTTTTCGGTTTCGGTTGACTCCAGTGCTACGAGCGGTCCGGCGGTGAGACCAATGTCCTCTCCCAACGTAACGGTCGGTTTAGTTATTAATGATTCAAGGGCGGCGATGTTGTTGATTACCAGGACACAGTCGTATATGTCAATGCCCATTATGAAGCTAAGTGAGGGTGTGTGCAGAATAATGCCCGAGGGTGGCGACCATGTGCCGTCGGCTTTGCGGGCGATGAGAATGCCTGAGCCGCCCGATCCGGTCATCCACAAACCAGATCGCATACAGGTGAAGATGGCGATGCCGGCAGCATTTTGTATTATGCGAGAGGGTATCTTTTTGAAAACGCGTGCCGGCGTTTTGGGTTCGGCGTTGGCGTCAATAGTATTGGATAGGTCATCTAAGGGTGCCAGGAAGCCGTCGGCTGAACAGGCAGGGGAAAAGTGGTGTTAGTGACGGACAGCTAAGATTGTACGACAAAAAAGAGGCAAATGGGGTCCGGCAACAGCAAGTAAGGTCGAGAAAAGAGCCAAGAACAACTAACAGCAAAACGATTTCAATATGCGAGCAGATCGGTCGCATTCGGCATCGAGGGTGGCGGGCCAAAAAGCCTCGCGGCCGATGCGGGAAGTGGTCGAGGCGAGGGCGGCGGTGGTGAGCGGCGCAGGAGGTTTGCTAGACCAGCGAAAGACCTTTTCGAGGGGGGACTTGACGCTGCTTGCGGTGACGATACTGCTTCGGCCATTGCTCGTTGTGCTAGCGTTACTTCTCCTCCTGGCCTCCCACGACGGAAGGAAGCTCGAGACCCGTTGCATGGTTCGGAGGCGTGGAAACGGGCTATGAGCGTTGGCGGTGATGTCTTGTCCCCGTTCGCGGATGAGGACGAGAGGACGAACGCAGCGACATGCGTCGACGGGTCTGCGGTGTTGCTCATTCACAAATAACAGGAAAGAAACGGCCGCTTTGTCTCTAGATTCCCGCCGGGTATGGGAAGAAGTTGAAGAATCATGGAAAGAAGAGGAAGCCGGTAATGGGGGGGCGGATTGGGCTTTGTTAGTTAGAGAGGATCAATCCAGGTCCAGCGGGTCAACTCAGCCTCCTCCACTTTGCGAGAGAGGCCAGGCGAAGTAGCGACTCTGCAAGGTGCAACAGCGCGGCGGGGAGACACACAGCAAGAAAGTGCTGACAGCTGCTTGTAGCAGCAACAGAGTCACGGTTCACCACCCAAACTATAGCGTACCTACATAGTACGAAGCGGGAAAGGGGGGGGGGGGGGCGTGTGTCTAGGTGTGGGCCAAGCGGGGAGTGGGCGTGTTTGTGTCAGTCAGTCCTGTGCTTAGGTATGTACTCAGCAGCAAGCGTGGTACAGGTGGTGTGGGCATCGGGATTTGGGCGGCAAGGGAGGAAAAGAATTGGGAAAGAATTGAGAGACTGCGAGAAAAGGTCTGAGGGTGGTGCGCGCAGGTGACGTGGGCGACGGGGATGACAGAGGAGAAGAGATCCCTGTCGCTGTTGTTGACTACCTAAGTGCCCAGGTATCCGTACCTAGTATCATTGCTGGACCAGAGCTCAGTTCAAGGAAAACGCAACAGCCAGCTCCAACACTACCAGACCAGGCCAGGCCTAGTGACAGCAAGGTTTTTTTTGTTTTTTTTTTAATCCTTCTTTTCCTTTTTTCCGTCTTGTGTTGTCTCGAGTCTTGACCAGCCGCGACACCCGATGCTGAGCAGGTCGAGGCGAGAGTGTGCTGCATCCAACCCCAATTTGTGAAGGTGGCTCAGTTGCTCTACGTCGTAGACGCTGTGGATAAACAGCAAGACGACTCCAGCAAGGTCCCGATCAGGTACAAAAATAAACAAAGAGGAAAACCCCTTGGCCCTATGTTGCTTTGCGTCTCGGAAGAGCATACCACGTATCTCAATGTACACTAAAAAGGTGAAGGAAAACAAGGTAAGTTCCGACCGGCGACCAGTAAGGAGGGCCTTGACGGCCGCGTGGGACGATGACGGTGTGAGTGCGAATGTGAATGCAATTGTTGGCTGACAGCTTGACTATGCCCAAGGTTTCGCCTGCTTGGTCGATGCAAGATGGAAACAGGCCAGGCGAAGTGAAGTGATGGCAAGTTTGGCCCGATCCAGCGCCTCCCGAGCGAACTCCTAGGCTTCCAGGCGTTCCGGAATAGTACGTAGGCTTGGGGCGGAGCCGAACTCTCAGCTGAGGTAGGTATTCGCGACTTAGCGAGCCTCTCTGTGTGGTGTTAGTGTTGGATGCCCGTGGTTTGTGGCGCACATGAGGTACTGCGAGTACCTGTCGACGTTCGACTCATAAATACGCGGGTCAGGCAGCTCTTGCGCCTGCTGGTAGTGTCATGCAGCCTGACCTCACAATCCAGACGCCTAGACTAGTCCGGAGTGACAGCAAAGTGCATGCATGCTGATGATGGCGAGACCGTCACGATTTGGTGCGGCGTGCCTATGCAGCTGATCCGTTGCTTACTTGCCGAGGGACGAATACTTGCTCTTTCTCACATACACGGGCTGCTTGGCTGCTTGAGCCCGGATTTGGGGGCGGTACACCAACTTGCACGGGAGCAAGCAGGCTGCAACAGCAACCAACCTACCAATGTACTTGATGCTCAAGACTTGGTGAGGATGCCTGATGGTTGTTCGGCCCCCTTTCCTCACGAATGCTGGCGGGTGGTATCACAAGCAAGGCACGCAGACATCTCCTCGAGACATATTGACATGAAACCTTGTCATTTCGTTGCGAGCCCGAGACCCCTTCAGACCCTGATGATCCGTTCTCTCGCTCGTCTCCTTTTCTCCGGTCATGCAATGCACTCCCAATCCAAGACATGGCGATAGGAAAGAAGGGTCTGGGCGCAAGCATGCACACGGACGGTGTTGGCGTGGCCGATCCCACTTGTCTTGACTCTCGACTCGCCTTGACGTGCAGCCTAATCCATGCATCAGGCTAACCACCTCTCTCTCTCTCTCTCTCTATCTCTTTCTTCTAACCTGAGCGTGTGGGTGGGTGGGTGGGTGTGTTAGTCTTTCGATCTTATGCCCGTTGCGAAGCATTGGCTATGCGAGGGACGGCCGGGGACGCGGCAACTATGCACATGCTGACATCTACAACCCACCAGAATGATGAGCGACAGTTCCGTCTTCATCTGCAGAGCAGACTGGAGTGACCTGGGTCGCAACCTGCCCTCTGCTCTGGCCTGTCTTGGAGGAAGAGGAGAAAAGGAAAAGAAAAATGGCAGTTGCCCCGTTCTCGTGCATGCATCGACGGCAGCCGCGAAGTGGGGTGGCTCCTTCCCATTCACAGTCTTATCCAACGCCTCTCTTTCCATGTCTCTCTCGGCCCCCTCATCCATCTGCCCGGGGGGGTGGAGAGTCTTCAATGTCTCTCCCCCAAGAGTGTTTTCCATTCATCAAAGCCTCGAATTTGACACGAGTTCGCCTGTCGTCCTCGTCTTCGCATCACAGGCCTCAGCTTGTTGCGGCAAATGCCAAACGCAGTGACTCCTGCACCCAAGAGTCCCATACGAACAATTGTCCGAAGGAACGGGTCTGCCCATCCAGCTCTTCATCCATCGCACACCGGTCATCACTCCTTCCTTCATCCTTCATACCCTTCCTGACTTTCAGACCATCGGAGCGGCGCCATCTAGATACGGCCCATAGCCCATCCACTCGCACCGTCAGTTAGAGTCCCACTGTACGATCAGCTTTCAGACGAGAGGACGGTCAAGACGTCTCTTTTGTATCCCACCACATCAGCCCAACATTGCCGAACCTTACAGCACTCCATATCGGTAGGTGCCCTTGATCGGGACGAAAGGGTGTGGTACTCTATCTCTACAATGTACTCGGTGTTCCTGGCAGGCAGCCCGTCCGTCGCGTCGCCATGGCTGTCAAGACGATATGGACGCATCCGAACCACCATTTTATTGTGTGTGTTTGCAAGTCGGCCTGCTCCCGTCATCTGTCGGCCCTATCATCTGGACCTCTTACCCCTTTCTTGGCCGCATTTGATCAGTTCGTCTCTTTTTGGCCTGCTGTCTCCCCGGACCCCGCTGCCATCCTCGTGTGACGGGGGCGGGGCAGACGATTGGTCACATCGACGTTGCTTGTCTATCACGCACTACAGCATGGATCACCTCTGCGTTAGCTCGGGTTAATCCAAGGATAAGGGGGTTGACTTCGAACCGAGAAATCCAAGCCACCAGGAGAGTCAAGAAGGAAATGGTGGGAAAAGCAAACACTGTGACAATGGATCAATTCAGCCAAGCCGGCAACTGTTTTATTCTGCCCTGGCGTTGTCGCTTTTAGTCCTCCTTCCGCTTCACGCTTCAAACAGTACTCGGAAAACGGCCCTAGACAATTCCACCCGCGCCTTTACGCGGACGCCTGCGAATCGGTTGCTCATCGACTAACGCTCGGTTATACCACGCTGCAGCGAACTGATACTGGTATCTGACGCCATCACACCAATGTCTCAAGCCTCACTTGAACCCGGAGGGTGCAGGTCACAACTCTGCGTTACTGAGGCGGAAAACTGCATGCATCTCTGAGACGGTTTTGCTGCACTTCAGCGCTGATTCGTGACCTCTGCCTCTCGTCGGCCATCAGCCAGCGGAAGCACTCATTTATAACGTTTCGGGCGATGGGTCGTCAAGCCCATTGATGCTACTCAAGACCCGCTTCTCTCAACGGCTGCTTGCTTCACATGTCGCTGTGTTTCGCATGTGTGTTCCACCGGCGCAAAAGCCAATCAGCTATTCTCGTGGGCTGCCGACTTAGGAGCAGAAGTTGTCATCCGTGCCGTTCATGCAATCAACCGTTCTTCTTCTCCTTGATCCCCCTTCAATGCGCGGGGCATGGGGGTGGAGGGTGGTAAGGAAGGACCATATTGCAACATCGGGGCAGGAAGTGGTCGAGTGGCTTCGGACTGCAGCAACACCACTCTGCATCCTTCGTGATAAGTGACTGCATCAACAGTTCTTCGGTTCGGCGGTACCAGCGGCAGCCCGGTGATTTCCAGGCCTCCTAGAATACCGCGAGGCACCAAGGTTGAGCCCGTCAAGAAAGGCAAGCGCGTAGCTAACGCCGACTACATGCCAGCGAGTGATTGATGTGCCATCATTCTTCGCGTCCCCGCATCCTGTGGACACTGCTCTGGCTGCCCGTGGTCTGATGAGGTTTTCTGTTATTCGGACATGCCACCTCTTGTTGTAACATGACAAATGCATGATCATGGTTTCGAGGAGGTCAACGGGGATTCGGACGATCAACTCGTCCCAGCCACCTGGAAACTTGAACTCTTCCCCGGGATGGAAGTAAGGCAGTCCCACTTGTTGAACGCTACACTAGGGTCGGCGATAGGACACTGCACCAATTAAACCCTACTGATAGACCATGGCATTCCGTAAGCTAACCTCGAATGGCTGTCGGCCCGCGGCAGCAGCTTCTTCTCATAGTCCTCCCTCACCTGGTCGGTGCCTCGGTCGGTCGCTTCGGGAAACCAGAGCTGTCAAAAATTGGAGACTCCACGACGTTTTCTGCGCCAAAGAGGAGCATTCCTGAAGATCCATCAAAAATCCAATGTTCGAGGCTAATCTCGGGCGTTGGTATTGGCACATGTGGGAAGTCTTGGTCGCCGTTGTTGCTTTGGCGTGGCTGCAAGCTCAAAATAGTAGAACGAACCTTGAACGGAGGGTCCTGGGTGGGAAATGGAAATCTCCGCTCACCCAAGCGAATCCCGAGATAGATGGATGGGGCGGAGAGGAAACTCCAGAATTGAGATGCAACTTGGAAAACCAAGCCACATCGGACGACCCGCTCTGGTGCTTGTAAAGTAGCTCGATGAACAACAGGGGAGGATTTCCGTCATGTTTTTCTTTTCTTCTGGTGCTTGACTCACTGAAGAATCTACACAGCCAGGGAATATGCCAGGCGCCCAGTCGAAGCAGGGTGTCTCATACTCGAGGTCCAAGGGGAATGGGGACGAAATCATCGGGGCCTCCTCCTCTCGGTCTCGGCGCGCCGGTCACCTACCGGGGAGCTGAAGTGCGTCCCGGCTTCCTCATTCAGGGGAAACATTGGGGAGTCGGTCTAAGAGTAAGACACAGGGCGAGCGCGGGGTCCCTCTATGGGTTTCGAGCGCAGATGAGCCGTGTGCCGGATAGACAGCTTTTCGGGGATCCACCTCACCTCGGCACGGTACCTTGAACAACGACTCCTGAGTCCTGCCATCTTACCATTGGCGCGGCGACTCCAGATGGACGCGGCCGTGCGAATGGACTGGCTGGAGGAAGGACCAGCCGTTGAGAGAGCGAGCGTAGGCCGGATTTGACCGGGCGCCAAGGGCGGGTACAAAACGTTGGACGAGTTCACCCAATCGTGGGTAATCCGCGAGTACCGACGTAAGCTCGTGGCAGCAAGAGGACAGGTGAAAAGAATCAAGCAACACGTCGTCTTGATGATCGATTAACAGCAGTCACATATACATCTTAGCTGGCCTAAGCTGTCGAAGCTCTTCTCCGCCTTGGAATGGGGGGAGGGGTTGGAGTTGCAGAGTCCAATGAAAGCCGGGGCGGAATGGGATGGTAGAAAGAGTTGACACACCACGAGATGAGAGAAGAAAAAGAGCGTCCGAGCTCGCCGGTGATCGCCCACACGCTCAGATTCACTGTTGCACGGGAACCGGGGCCATCATGAGCCCTGCACTTTTCCACTTCGCACCCGTCCGGCTATGCTCTGGCCGCCCATGTCCTGGTCCGCCCAATGGGAACGCGCAAGACGGGCCAACTGCAGGGAGAGTCGAGAAGTCTCGCGCTGAAGTTCGGCGGACGGCGGTGCAGCTGACCAGGGGCTGCCCCTGTGCCGGGCGGTGCTAGGAGCCATGAGGTCATCAAACACCTGGGTCTCCTTAATCTCTACGTGACAGGTTGTTCCTGGCGAGCAAGTGGTTGAAACAGTTTTCTCAGTCCTTGTCCGACCCTTTTATCGCCGTGTCAACATTGTCAAAATCGGTGCTCAGGGCCACAACAAGGCTAAATAAAGTACGCAGAAGTGGTCGGAAAGTGCTTCGCTGGAAATGGAACGCTGAAAATAATTCAGATAGATAGAAGGACGATTTTTTTTTTCTAGCGTCGAAGATCTGTTCCGAAAACAGGATCGAAAGAAGCAACCTAACATTGACGCCGACCCAGAGTCCTTTTTTCCTTCTTCGTCGTATTATCACGCTAAAATGACCCAGGTTTCATTATGCCGCAAGCCAACGTAAATTGGTAGTTCGCTCTCATAACCTCATGTTCTTCATGACTGGGCCCACGCAGCCCATGCTGGGACGGATGTGCCCGGGCGAATCGACTTCGTATTTCAAACTTGGCAAGTTGTTTCGGTTTCCATTACAACTGTTTCTTCAGCCCGCCAAAGGAACCGACGCCGTCCGCAACGTCCGCCGCCTGCTTGTTGCCTTTGAGCTGGCCTGCGAGACGGTCAACATCCGTCTTTTCTTCACAAAAGGCGTCCTGTAAGGGCCGGAGGTGGGGGGGTTGTTGTTGTTGTTGTTGTTGTTTGCTCACCATCAACAAAGTCTTGGCCGGCCTTCATTCCCTGCGCCTGCATTTTCTTCTTCTCGGCCTCGGCCTTTGCCTTGAACAACATGATACTGGGCGCGCGACAAGTGTCAGCATGGAAGCAGAGACATTGGGTTACAGAATTGTTTTGCTGTCGGTGGTGCAGCGGGACTTCGCGCGTTTTGAGGCGCTGGGAGAGGCAAAACTCACCCGACCTGCTCGATTACGGGGTCCAGCATGCCCTGTTGGTAGGCGAAGAAGCCTCCGACGAAGACGACGAAGACGATGGCCAGGGAGATGAGGAGGGATTGGGTGGTTGAGGACTCCATTGTTGAGTGAATTGCTGCTGAAAATTGACGTCGTGAGGCGCGCGGCGTTCTTTCTTCTAATCGTGATATGTATTTGGATTACAAGTGTAAAGTTGTCTGCTTTCTCTGAATTGACCGTTCCAATCGTTTTTCGTGAGCTCTTGGTCGAGCTCTTATATCTATTTTCTCACAATATCCCCGATGGCGAAACTTGGTCTGGTTTGCAGCACCCTTTCACATGTGCGTGTGTGTGTGTAACCCCGCGAGAGAGAGGTGATCGGCAATGACGTCCCCAAGCCTGCTTCTGCGTGGGGAAACAAGGGTGGGAAATCAGGGTCTCGACCACTCCTCCGATTGCTGGGAACCAAGATTCGGTGTCGCAACGTGCGTCAGCGAGCGTCTCGAACGGCGATGCAAAGCAGACATACATCATTCTTCCCTCGAGCAGCCGTCTGCCAAAACTGGCTTTGCTTGTTTCCATTTCTCCCATTTGTCGCCCGGGGATGTGGGCGAGGTGCGCGTGGGTGCGGGTAGCCAGACCGAACCGATTTCCGACAGGCCAACTACGAACGGCCAAAGGAAGCGTATCTCAAAGGCGCTGTCAAGACAGACAACGTGCTCGAGCGTCGTCCCTCTCGCGCAACGGGTCCAGCGCAAAGATAACCTCAGCCTCGGAACTTCGGCTGGCGAGAGGGGACGACGAGAAATGGGCCCGGACCAGATCCTATGCATGGCGCCCTTGCTACCTGAATGTATCCGAGTGGATGCCGGGACCGCACGATAAGGTGTATGTTGTCGCCCCAATGCCAAAACAGTATGCGTTATATTGCTTATACCTGTGGCAAGTTTGTATGAACTCGGGGCCGGAGTGATTGGATTCAGTGGGACGTTGCTGGTTCGTACCAGGTGCCCTGGCACGGGCTGGACGAAGCAAGTCTTGCGAGGTAATGAAGCGAGAGGCTTCTTCGTTCGGCGAGCTGTCGGAAGAGTGTATTACGCTTTGTTCCGTTTGAAAACGACGGCAAGGCGTTGACAGCTCCAGCTGGAACCACCATGATCGCGTCCAGACGACTCCTCAGCGTTGCTGAGCTGGATGCCCTTGTCTCCTCTCAGTATCCAATCTCGAGCGTGCGTTACTAACACCAACGTATTTCAACACCCGCGCCATCGTAGTCAAGACGATGGTAAAATCACGTGCGGAGTTTGGACTGTCGCCTCGCCTGCTTTAAGGAATACGGAGCGCATTTGTGCGTAGCCAGAGGTACATGTCGTCTCGCTTGGGACGAGGATTGTGCGGACACTCATCGTTCTCTTTCTGCATCACGTCCTCTTCTTTCTTCAATTCGGGAAAGAACGGCTACAGCATCCCGGGACATCCAGGCAGAGAGACGTCCGGGGCAGTACCTCTACTGCTTCCGACACTGGAAGTGGCTGCTTTCCCAGTCTGGACGAGATCCGTAGGCGCGTTTTCTTCTTCTTCCGAATCGGTATCAAATAGTTCACTTGCGGTCCATGGCCCTTTAAAAGAGGTGCAAAATGAGCTCGCCATGAAGCCAGGAATGATAGTCGTTGCCGAAGAGCGCACCCATCCGCCTCTTCGCATCTGCGCTGAGTCCATCTGCTGATTTAAAGGAGTGAGAATCCCCTAGCAGGAACGCGAAGATACAACGAAACCTACATAGCCGGACTCGGTTTTCTGGCACGGCTTGTGGTTTTAACACTGCTACAGCTGCAGAAATCTACAAGTAGCAACCAACCCCTTTCCCCTCATCAGTTTTGTCAAATGTCGCAAGAGGAAGTTGCCTGTCATTGGGGCGGAGGAGCCATTCCGGTTTGCGTCACACCCAGCGGGTATTTAAATGCACACGTTACAATAAAGGAGAGCATGTCCAGCCACTGGTCAGGTGACGCGTATGACTCCGGATGTTCGACGACGCCCATATTCCTCGACGTCCGCTGCTGTCAAGGTTGCAACCTCGGCGCACCCAACAAGACGTCTGGACTGTCTTGGTATCGGCCGCTCAAAGAACCTTGCCGGACAAGATGCTGGACGACACGGCTGGGCAGCATGATCATGCTAGTGCTCGCAGCATATACTCGAACAGGTAGCGGTGTTCTCTGTCGGTCCCAGAACCGTGGTCTTCCTCATGCTTCTCGGGTGTGTAACCATGAGAACACCACTCGGGAGTAGACAAAGCCACGGCGTAGCGATCCAAGCCCACGGTCACACCCACCCAGCCTGGAGCCCGGCACCGGCGCCGGCGCTGGTATCTTGACAACAAGGGAGACGATGAACCCTGTCGAGGTCCACGGGAAATTGGCAGGCGTATCGCGTAGATTTCGACATGCTGTTGATGTGTTACGTCATGGTAAGGAAGGCGTTGTATCGTCCGGAGAGAGTACAACTTTTGCAAACCAACATGAGTTTCATGTGCTGGTGACCACGGAAAGACTCCGGTACCTCTTCTTATACCAGATAACCAGACTATGCAAGTTATTTGCCCTATTTATCAGAGCCCTATAGGCCAACACACCTTCCGCGGTCGATACCTCCAGACGCCTCGTCCGAAAGCTGTTCCATGATCCAATGAATTAGCTGCTATTCCAATCTGTTTTGACGAAGCTCCGGCAGTGATCCTTACAACCTTGACAGCAGATTGGGTTTCGCTCATGTCACTGGGAAGGGCCGCTATGGGCGGTCGGTCCGGTTCTGGTGGCTCTCGGGCCGAGAAGGGAATCAATGGCCTGACCATTCTCGCCGAGTAGCGGGAAGACCCTCACGGCGGTCGGGCCGTACGTAGACATGCTTATCATCTTGGGTAGTAGTGCTCATGCGGTATCCGCGGGAAGCTCTCTCGAGTATGGCCATGATCGAGGTGGGAATATGTTCGCATGATGCGGCGGTAGTGGAGTTGTTTGGCAGGATGGCCCCCGGGACGCAATGTTACGCCTTCGGTCTACTGTTACAGAGCTTCGGCAATTAGTGCTATATATCATGAAAGATCTACGGTTGGTGACAGGTTGCAGCCATATTACTGGGTGGAGGACCAATTCGAGCGTCAGCTTGAATCGAGTATGATGGTCCAAAAGTTGGGGTTCGAGGGGGGATTCTGACTGGTTTACTGACCTCAGTTGACGGCAGATCTTTTGACAGGTGAGATGTTCCAAATCCGTCGCCAGTCACGACTGGTTCATGGTACGTTCTCCTTCCCTCATCCAATTTGACTAGGTCTGCTGACTACTGCAACCCTGTGTAGTTCCGTCAGAAGGGGGGGGGGGGGGGGGGGGGGGGGGGGCACTCTTTCAGCATTGGCAATCCCCATCGTCCGTGTGGTTCTTACCAATCTGCTCTTCGCCCGAACAAGAGATACATCACGATATATATCACGACTACGAGGAGTACTGGAACCCTTCTACTCTACTTCACACAGACCACATGTGATAAAGGGCTGGGGACCTAGTTTGATTGTGGTGTTTCTCAAAGACGAATCCCCCGTTGTAATATCTTGACAATGGATTCGATACAGAATTCTCTATATTGAGTGCGATGCTCACGGAGAGAATACCGACAGCAAAGCTGAGAAAGACGCTTGCTTGGCGATTTCAAAGGAGTTAATATTATACTTTGTCATGTTTCCAACCCAACTCTTTCCTTTGTTGACGGCCCAAGTCCCCAATCATAGTACGCTCTGCACCAGAAACTCGTTATAAACATTGTCATTATCGTATTCAGTGCTCTCTTGCTTAGACGCCAAACACGGGTACCGAAAACGAGTTTTGATCAAGGTCTCCAGGTCAGTTCCGGCGTCATGTGTTCTCGCTGCAACTTACTAAACGTCGTGTGGACTAGTCCATGACCTTCATCACGGAGACGTCACCAATAGGTTCGAGTACTCAAGCCAGGTCGTTGTTCCACATCAAACTCTCATAATAGCTTGTCAGGGCCAAAGCTGGCAGGTTTCGTACATTGATAGCTGTCTTCGGCCGAGACGGGATACTGGTCAAGAGGAAGATAATGAAGAAAGATTGACTGCAAGGCATCAAGCACCATGACTCCTTGATCTGGATATGTGCCACGTCAACGGGCGACGCCTCCCGCTTCTCGTCTGGCAAGTTGTCCTGCCCAGGAACCGCAGTCTGTCTCACTGAGATGGAAAGTTTTGCTGGTACATGAATTCGAAGCAAACAAGTAGAACAAGCCTGTCATTCCGGATGTTCCTCAGTTAGACTCGTCCCACCTTTCTCCCAGGACAGAGGCTTGGACCATTGAACAATTGCGTATGTTCCCAGACTGGTATGGTCGGTTGAGTCCTTTCAGAGACCACGGGGCTTACCGATGGCTGTTGAGGGTGGGGGGAGAGAGTATGAGACTAGTCTCGTATGCTGTTTGTTGCCAAAATCAGAGGCTTTTATCGAAACCCCAGTGACCGAAGCTGACGGTCTGAGCCGAATCCAGTAGAAGCACCGCAGAGATCGCGAGCCTGCCCGGACGAGATATTAGCTGCCTTCAAGGAATGCCTAGCAGACGTCGACGGTCGAGGCTCGTTGTCTTCGAAACGAAAACCCCGACGTCCATCCCAAAGCGAGCTGCCTTTGACCTTAGTTCGTGTTGAGGAAGCCAGTCCCGGCTACGGTAATCGCAAGCAGCCGAACTTCATCTCGCTGTTCCGCCTCTGGCGTTCAACTCTCAAGTTTCACGAACTCCGACATTCACCTCATCCCTCAGACTCGAGGATTAATCGAGCCAGTCTCGAACCCGGAGGCCACCCCTCTTCGTCGTCCGCCGGCTCCAAACGTTCTACCCCAATCCCCAATCCCCAGTCTCCATACCCATCTCTATCTCCATCTCTCCCAAAAGACCCATCGCGACCAAACCTCACAAGCCCCCGAGTCCACATCTACCCAGGTCCAGAAATTCACGGCCCGCCAAACAACAAAAGTTGCCCGCCTCCACGAAAGATCCGCAGCACATGGACCTCGACCCTCGAGGCTTGCACAACCGACTGGCCGGTTGGCCCAATGGCAAGGCGTCTGACTACGATTCCACAACTTCCCTTCCCCCCCCTTGGAGCTCTAGAGGAGGGGGGCGTGGGTGGCAATCAATCAGTTATCAGGAGATTCTGGGTTCGACCCCCAGGCTGGTCATCATATTTCCTTTTTTTAGGTGCTCAATCATTCCACTTTTCTATTCGTTTTACACCACCACGACGGACAACGGCGGCTTGCTGGCTGGCTTGAACTAGGTAGGTAGTTGGTGGGCGGGCGACCTGTTTCTACTCTCTCTTTCTCGCTTCACTCACGCACGATTCTGCCAGCCTCTCGACTCTCGCTCGCCCGGGCCTCTTGTCTGTCGTCGCCCTCCCATATCCTAATTTGCTTGATTCGAGAACCGTGTGACTGTGTCCTCTCGACTCAGACGTGTTGCAGAGTTTTCATCCGGTAAACTGGGTCTCCCCCCTTCTCGACGGCGGGGGGAGGAGGGATACTCGCGACGTGTAACGGTTGTCTATGGACGAAGAGGGGCCGGGTGTCTCGATCGTGAGCCCGTTGAGGCTAGTATAGAGAGAACGAGGAGAGACCCATGGCAGACAATCACGCCGAGGGGTCTCTTCTGCAATACCACTTTTGTGAATTCAAACACCCCACCCCAGCCAAGTCAACGTGGGCGGGCAGCGTCTGATGCTAGACTGACAGGGGGAGCTCCAGCGGAGAATGGGCGCATACATGGGTGTAATGAACACTTCACGAGAGAGAAGACGGACCCTTCAGCACTTTGACCAAGCAATGATCGGATATTGAAGACATCTTCAGAACCATACAGTACAGAGCACGTACGGATACAATTCAGTACACGCATATTAATAGGCTTTCTCCACTCAGCCCACGGCGTTCGCATGGCAATCAGCAAAACCAATCTCGCAGGTCACTTCACTGGATCTCACAACCCAATAAATCCAATCTTGGACCACAAGACAAGACGAAACCTTCACAATCCAATCTCGCCCTCCCTAAACGTCGCTGGCTCGCTCACTCTCCCCTTGTCGCGCGTCGAAAATGCCGAGGCAAACAGACCTCCAAGCCGAAAAACAAATGAACGCGTACACGACGAGTCCACAAAAACGCGGTCGGTTATACGGAAACAAGCCTTCAACAGCCGAGGAAACCTCCAGCTCTGGCACAGAAAGGGGAACGATGTGATCAGAGACGACAGGAACACAGACATGTACATCCCATCTGGTGGTGTACACTACGGACACGCTCAAAAGGGTCCCAGTCTTCCACATAACCTTGTCGAGTGGCGGCAACCCACCGAATCCCACAAGTGACCCCAGTTACCAAGGGCAAAAGCCGAAAAGGAGGCATCAACGGGGCTCTGCTTCCCATTGAGCGATAGGCAGGCTCACCCGTCCCGATTGCACAGAGACAGGAGACCTAGCGCGGAAGAGAAGGGGATCGGGGAGTCGGTGATTACGTCGAGCGCGACAAACCGTTCGCCGTTGCCAGAACCGCCGACGCGTCCGCATTCGTCACTGACAACCAACTATGGGACACTCGGTCTGACCTCCCGTGGCCTCCAGCACCGGCATCTGCGGGCCACGACGACGTCTACTTGGCCTCGCCTCTAGAACGCTTGGAAACACTGATCGAGGCTCTGAGCCCCTCCCCGTATTCTCCACGTCGTCTGCCTCATGGGGGCGACGGCGGGCAGGCGAAAGCGACCGATGAGTGGTCGTGGCGAAAAGGGCGAGCCTAGCAACGCTCATGCGGGCAGCGACCAGCAGTAGCAGCCAACGCGCACCCGCACCCGCACCCGCACCCGCAACCGCAACCGCAACCGCAACACGCTCTTTACTGTATCACCAATGTGCAGTAATCGTATAGACGCTTTCCTGCTCACCTTGAACCCTGGTTTAGAAGCTGTTTCAACGTGCAGTCCCCTCCCTCCCTTCCTACTAGGGCGGCGCGCTCGTCCTCTCTAATATGCTCCTTGGCGCGACAGAAATGGGGTTCTGTTTCGGCTAGAACAACTAATAGTTCTTTCTTGTCTCTGCATCCCCATTGCCCAATCACAAAGAGCGGCTTGACGTGGCAATTGCCATGCCATCGTCGCGCATACACGGCCGATCGCGGACTCCCCGAAACCGTCATGCTATTTACAACGCAACGGCACGCGAGTCACAATAGGTAGCCCCCAAATGTATCACAACAATGCCCGACAGAGCAGACTCCTGGAACAGTTTGCCACGGGAGTCTTGAGCTCTGCACAGCCAACTGAGTGAGTTCACCTCAGTCTGAATAGGTGCCTGTGCTTAGAGACACTGCCAAGGTATGGTGACCAATCTCGTATGCGGGCGGGCATTGTACCTGGAGCTCATCTTAAAAAATCAAAATAAAATAAAACCACTCAGGAAAAAAAGGGAACCCCTTTGTTCTTCCTCCGTCTCCTAGGTCGCAATACCCGCAAAATGCCTCCGAGTTTGCCAAGGATGCCGCCCCGAGCCGTCGCCGCGCATTGACGACCGTTGCAAGAGTCGGAGAACGCTATCATCAGGCAGGTGAATGATACGAACGGAAGCGGGGCGCGAGAGTTGCTGAAGTCTCTGAGCTATTGCCAACTCGCGTAACACCGTTACACGCAGAGTGTATCCGTGGATCATCTCAATAGACAACGAGAGGGAGACTCAGAGCCTAGAACAGACAGCCGACAGACAACCCTGCTCCATGTGTGACGTCAACTTGGTTTGTTCAACTTGGCCAGACAGGCTGCGGACCCCCTCCCTCCCGCGTTGCTTGAGTCGCGGACGGTTGCCAATGACGCCATTGCCTTCCGAGATAACTGCTGACCCCCAATCTCGCGGACCCGAGGTATAAAAACCCGCAATCCTCCGTATCGGCGGAACCGACCCGGAAGAGGACGGAACGTCGTACCATCGTCGGAGGGTAGGTAGCATGTTGATACACGGCCGTGGGACCCGGGGATTGAGGCTCCCTCAGCAGCAGGAAGAGGAGGAGTCGGAAGAGGAGGAGTCGGAAGAGGAGGAGGAGGAGGAGGAGGAGGAGTCGCTCTAGCTAGAGCCCAGCCTGGTAGATTGAGCTGGTTTGCTGGCGAGATGAACTTGGCAGTAACCCCATGATCGGCATCCGGCCGAGATGTCGTGTGTCGAGGCAGTTTGATTCGAGTCGGCCCTTTGACTCAGGGACTGTCGTCATACTCGGGCTCGACTGAATCGTGAACACGTTCCGGGTTGCACATCCCGGACGTGAGGCGACCTTCGAACACAGCGCGGACCGGAGATGCACTACAGCTTGCCACCTGACCGACCGACCGACTGCCAATTTGACGTTGCAGGAACACCCGCCGTCGACGTGAGAACGGCTCCCTTGCCTGCCGAGATGAAGAAACGCAAGGCTCTCCTGGCCGGCTGGATGGGTTACGACCCCGACCTCGCCGCACGGTATACGCAACACGGAGCATGTAAGGCATGCAAATTCATTCACCCTCATCCACCGCTCACCTCTTTGGCAATCGAAGTGGTGGCCAGCAACCAGTACAGCAACACAATGAAACGAGCAAGGCGAGAGCTGGAGACGGTGGCCCGGACGCCAGATCAGACGAGCTGCATTCCCTACGCTTCTCGCGCCAGCTGCTTTAAAAACAGGAGCCCCCTTCTCTCTCACCCTCGAACGCTGCAGGCTCCGCCCCCCACTCGGAGCCGGCAGAAGCCCTGCTTTTGCAAGCGTCTCCCGGTGCAGGGCACAACCGCATTCGACGCGTGCTGGCACAAACCCGAATCGATTCGCTTGAAGGTGTCTTTGTGTGACACACGACAGACAGCCCTACCTCAGGTTCAGGGACTCAGCTGTGCCGTGCTTGACGCCGAGGGTTATGACCACAGAGCGCCATGTGTGTGTGTGTGTGTGTGTGTGTGTTCACAATCCTCTTGTGTACCGAAATGTACGTAGCGAATTTTCCAGAAGCATTTGGCTCGCCTTCCGAGCGGCGGTTGGGCATGGGTTCGCATACCGCTCCCACGTGGATGATCGCGGGTCTTCTTTCCCAAGTGGAGATTTCATGCGCCTTAGTCCATGGTTCATCGTGTCAGTGAGGCCAGTGAGGAGGAAGAGGCTGCCGCAAGCACAGCTCATGTGTGCCTCTGTCAGAGTAGCGGCGGCCGCGCGGGGGCGGCGTCTTTCTCGGGAAGAAAACGACAGGCTGGCGAACTTTTGACAAGTCCAGACGCTGCTGCGTTATTAACTTAGTAGGGTGAGTGCTGGGCATGGAATGGAATATCCGTATACCATATTAGCGCCCAACCAGCGATGCACTAGGCAGGTAGAAAGCAACCCTTGCAATCTCGGGGATAACTCGATTTTGTCTGCCGACTGAAATGCTCAAGCAGCCGACAGAGTACACGTACAAAGCGGGTGTATGTAAATGCATATCGTACCAATGTAGGCCGTGCCGCATCTTGCAGGCAGAGACCTTGACACACCTCACGGAGCAGGCGTGATTCAGGGGTGTGTATCGCTGTGCCGCCAAAACGCCAAATTTGAGAGGGAGGGGATTAGAAAAAATAAAAAATAAAAATAAAAAGGCTCGTGAGGGGTATTTGGAGCAACAGGTGCGCTCCTCACATCCCAGGCTCCTCCCCCCTCTCGTGTCAAGGGCCGCCTGACTAGCGTTGTTACTGACCAGTCGTGGGAGGCTGGAGCAGGATTCCCGGCCGGCACTTTGCGTATGCGTGATATACGTACTTCTTTGGACGCCCATGGGGCCGCCTTCCTCAGCAGGTAGGCACTTACCGCTTCCGAAGCGCTCATCGGATACGAGCGAGTCAGAACCGAATGGTGTGTGCTAGTCCCGTGACGGTGACGGGTGACGCGAGACGGTGACTGATCAAGTCAACTATCTCACTGGCTTAGGAAGACTGCACAGATACAGATACTCTGTTGAGGATTCGCTCCATCGCAGATCGCAGTTTACCGTCGGCGTGAGGGGCAAGGGAACCTAACGCGTTGGCTTCCTTGCCAAAGTTTGCAAATAACACGACCTGTTGACGTAGTTTGTCTTCATGACTCGTGCAAATGCACCCATGTTCGTCATCTTGCAAGACGAGACGAGACGTGCGCAAATTCCGAATCCCAAGAAACAGCCAACATCTTGCAAGTTGCAAGTGGCGGTCAATCGATCATTCGACGGCAGGGTTCGCGGCTCCGAGCCCGACGCGACCTATCTCTCTCTCTCTCTCTCTCTGCCTCCCTTTCTCCTTCTTCTTTCTTTGTTTGCAGGTGGATTCGAGAGATGACGCCGCCGTGAAGACCACGATGCATTCGAGCTTGTGCTGCATGCAACATCGACAGGGTCTGTCTGTCAGCTGCGTCTCCAGGTACACCTTCTCGACGCGTCGTGACGGTGGAGTCATCAGGGGGAACCGCAAAACAGCCTCAATCAGTGCTGAAGCCACGCGGGAGGGGAGACCAGCCGCAAAGCTCCACCGGGAGCGCGCTTGTTGTTGGAGTAGTGTACGGATAGAGAGGGTCCATGAAGAAGAAGCTTGAGATCCCGCCGCTGTAGAATCTCCAACTCCAAAACCAAAAAAATCAGCCTCCTTTCGGGAAAACCAAAGAGACTACGCTATGGATACTAGGTTCTCAGAACCACTTGCCCCGCAAAGAAGGCTGGACGACCGTTGCAACACTCGTACATTTCCCATCCACCAGGCTGAAGCAACTGAGAACAGTGTCTCTTCATCAGCAATGACGGCTCGTGAGCGCACCTCAGTCCCGAGAGTAACACCGTTAGTAAACCAGAACGTATAGCGCCTAGACCTGCCATTGTTGGATGGGGAAGGGTGTGACTTTGGCCGACAGTACTTTCCACCCTTTTCCGGTGTCCCTGACACGTCAAGACTTGCTGAGCACCCTGTGCTGAATAAACCATGATGAATCGATCAAAAGTACGGATACCGGACTTCTATTAGAACCGAGGTACACACCACACACACCACCCAAATCCCTGCCGAGATCGCCAGCCACAACTCAGCATCGGATTTCCTCTCCAAGCACACCCCCGACTCTTTTTTCAGGGATATGTACCGACGAGCTGCCGTGATTTCGTTTTCGCTCGCTCGTCGTGCAAGACCTTATCAGCTGATGGTACGCAATTTACCCGTCCCAATGTATTTGCAACATGTGCGAAGTTGTAATGACCGGGATGCCGCTCTTACGTACTCAGAATTGTGTCTCTTTGCTGACGCTCCCCTTCTTCTTCTTCTTCTTCTTCTTCTTCTCCTCATCACACTACTGTTTGGGGGCCACGACGACTAACTACAGCATGGGACTTGTCACACCGGGGCACCGTCACACAAGATTAGCGGACGTGAATTCCCAATTGGATCGAGCTAGGCCGGAAATGGCTCCCGTTTGTCATCTCTCTCTCGGCCGATTGTAGGAGGGCGTTAAGCTTTGGCCGCCAAAAGCCAACGGGATTGCAGTCGAAAAACAACCGAGCGGAAGAGGTGCTTGCCGGGGTCGTCATATCCCCACGGATGCGAGGTTCTCACAGGGCCTATACTAGGTCTGACACAGCCTACGCGCAGTGCAGCCATAACAACAGACGCGGCACGACAAGACAAATGATGGCTGGCGGTGTCGGAGGGAAGCCGCTTGGCGGCTTTTGTGACTGTCGGATATCTCTCCGCCCTCGACCCCCCCGAAAGCCAAGCATTTTGTGACCACTGTGCTTTGCTCTGTGCCTAACTTGAACCTTGATGCTAGAACTAGGCCAAAGCACCGCCGCGTCCTCCTCCGGTCTTCCCATGTCAAGCTTGTCTCTCAACCGGGGGAAATTCGGACTGAAAATTCTGCACCCTCCCATGGTCCATGATGCAAACGTGGCGTGAGTGACTCGTCACTGGGATCAGGGTCGCGACAGCGTCCCAAACACAGCAGCATCAGGGAATTGCATCGCCACCGTCTGATGTGAAGGCATCTACGCCGTGCCTCTTGACGAGAAGAATTTCTCCAAAGATGGCCAAAGCTCCCGCATCTTGAGCTTCTAGAAGAGAATAATGGGGAATCGAAATACCGGCAAGGAGGGTTGAACGGGGCCGTGGACCCTCTTCACCACCCACGCTCGAGCGTCATCGTCCCACGACTCTCAAGCTGTCCAATGCGTCCCACGGCGGTCCCGTGGCGGTCCCTCGCGTTCAGAGAAATGCGGCTAGCGACGCCACGGGACCGGGGGGGGGGGGGGCTGTCAAGGAGTGAGCTATGCCGAAGACCCGGGTATAATCTGCATGCTGGGCGTAATGTCGCTACTTCTTGCGCTGCAACCTCGTCACCAAAAACGGTCACCAGCTCAGAGCAAACTTCCTGGTAAAGGGGGCCTATCCAACGACGAGCAGCAGCCTGTCCGCCGGGTTGTTTGCCCTTTGTCCTTCACCTTTGACAGTCTCGTGGTATCGTCCGGACCAAACACCCTGGTAACTCGGGGGAAGAAATCTGGGAAGTCGGAGGTGAAATGCAAGATAAAAGGGTTGCTCCTGCAGAGGCATGTATATTTCGCACCCTGGCAGCAGATGGATGATGCCGGTGGTTGGAGTGGCCGGGGTGGTTGCTTGCGTGGTGCACAGTGCGTGTACATATTTGAATGAGGTAGTAAGAGGTTAGTGGAAAAGGAAAACGCTGGTTCTAAAACCCGCCGTATGCGACTGTTGCGTTGTTTGGGTCATAGTCGCGGAATGTTGAATCAGTCAGGATAAGTAAAGCGTCGGCCCTTGTCACTATGTTTGTGCACCTGATTATGGCATCCGTCAGCTCAGGGTCCCACGCTTCTGAGAGGACATAATTCTGTAGTTCGTGATGAAGGTACGGTAGTTCGTGGCCATGGCTCAAACGGGTCCAGCGAGATCGATCTCTGTGCCCCATTATCCGTCATCTGAGATGGCCCCGTCCCGTTGCGGACAGGTTGCGGAAGCTGCTGCCCATTGGACGGTAGATGCGGGTAGAGATGGGTCGCGAGGCTCTACGGCTCCCTTCCTCGGGTTGACGACAAAAAGAAACGTCCACTCGTGGAACATCTAACATAGCCCGATAATCAATGGCAGGCTTGGTTCAAAAAACCATCTCGTCGCCGTGGCATCGTCTGTGCAGTTTCTAATCATCCATCCTCTAAACCTCGGCCATTCTGTTATCAGGAACTAGCCGATGTTTGGCAGGCGGGCACCATAACAGACCTTCGGGCATTGCTGACAGCGAAGCGGTGACTCGGCCAAAGTCCGATCTTGTTGCGTAGAAGAGCGTGTTTTGGGGCCGTTTCGCTTGACTCGTGGGTCCTGCACAACATCCCTCAACTCCCCTCGTTAAGAAGTCAGCGTGAATGAGCGGCTGATGCAGTACGTATTCATTCGCTATTTGCCGGCGCCTTGCCTGTCAAAGGTAAGCTGACGGAAGGAAGGCTAACACTCAGATACGTTGTGCAAAGCTGACAAATGTGTGTTATGGCCGTACTGTCATGCCAAGCGACACGGAACCGTGGTAGACAGACATCTTGGCACATCATCATCGGCCTGCCAAGGACAATGGATGCCATGCCTTGACATGGTAATTTTCGATCATTCGCAATTCAGAGATTTGTTGATGGACGTTCCGATCTTACACAGCGCGCGACACGGCCAGAACTTCAGGCAACTTGTGGCAAGGGTTTGCCCGGAACCGTTGAATCACCCGGATTCTTGTTCTGGAGGACTTCTATACCTGGGCAGTCGTATCGAGAAGGATTACCTTGTCACCGTGGCATAACTTCCAGTGTTGCCGGACCGTTGTTATTTGAACTTGAGTGGCATGACGACTCGAAAGCGTAGTCTGGGAAGAGGCGTGACGATAGGTCTATGAGGTGCCATCGTGACCCGACACAGACTCAAATCAGAAACGTCCGTCATGTGAGATGAATAAATAAGCAGTCAATGGCCATACAGGACCGGTCCATCTGCTGTGAATAGGAGACTCAGGAGGCTGGGATGGTAAAGACAGGGTGCAGGCTTCCAAGGAGGGCATCGGTTAGCGCTATCGTCCATTACGCACTACACATTTCGAATGATTGTAACGTTCCGGCTTCAGGGTCCGAATATTACCGGGACCTCAAGGCTAGGCGTAGAATCATTTCATCATACGTCAAAGTGAATGAACCGCCGTACCGAATCATGTTCCGCAGTGGTGCAATTTCAATCCGCCCTCCATGAGGCATGTTCCGTGGATTGTTCAATGGCAGCCAGGTGATTCGTGTTCCGTTGCAACGCGGCCGACCCCTTGCGAAGTAGTACTCATCGACAATGGTTGGCGTGCGAATCCCAAATGATTGATTGCCCCTCGGTACTCGGCCCCGAGGTACCCGCTCTCTGTTGCGTTGTGCCTCCTCGAGGGGGTGGGCTTGTGCAAACGGCGTGATGCCGGCAGGATTAGACTGATTTAGATGGCGTTGACCCGGGTGTGGAGTAGCCTGCTCGGAGCATGTCCGCCTTCCGACCACTGTACAATCGTCCCCAACCTTTCACAGGGACTAGTAGTTTCTTCTTTCTCTTTCTTGCAGGCGACTGCTGCGGTGTCGGGACGCCGGACGAGCCGACCATCGCCGTTGGTGTCGTAGGAACGCTGAGATGGAGGCATAATTGTGCGCGGTTTACGCATACTATGCCTCACATGCAGCCATATCCCTGGCGCGCGTTTTGTTCTGCAGCAGACAGCAGGCGCCAAGGCCAGTTCCCGAGCCAGAAGAGAGGAACGAATGCCGCTTATTTGTCCCACGCCAAACAGCGAGCGTATGCATCTTTGATGCATCCAAGGGACAGGGGCTGATCCTCGTAAGATGCAGCTGGCGGGTACCTCGGATCTCGAAGCGGCGGGCAGGGCAGGGCAGGGCAGTGGGCAGCAAGGTGCCTTACCCTGCCCTGTTCCGTTTAGGTGCCCCTATTCATACATCGAGCATGCGGTGGGCGTGCAGTGTGCTGAAGAGGACGATACGTAAACTTGCATGTATCGTAGGCGGTCGCAGCGCTTGCTATCAACGTGGTCCTTTTTCCTTTGGGAGGGGAAACCCAGGTTTGAAAACGATGTTCCCCATTAGAGGGCACCCTTAAAGTCGAACCGTTGCAGACTACCTATTTGCACTGTAAAGCAAGCGTGCGATTGCTACTTTGATCTCGGTGCCGCGAGCTTGTGTGTGTGTGTGTGTGTGTGTGTGTGTGTGTGTGTTGTCTGGCAAGTGTCCGTCAATGCGGTTCGGCATGGATGGTACAAGTTGCAAGGGTTGCCAACAGCTTAAAAAGGCCTTCGGTGATGACAGGACAAACAGGGGTTGACGTAATGATGAGTGGTTTTCCGGCACGTTGGAAAAGACACCGGAAGACGTGTTGGGTCGATTCAACCACTTGTATCGTGTGTGTGTCAAGTGCAGGATGTACGGAAAGGGACATAGAGCGATGCCCATAGCCACCAAAGAAACAGAGGCGACACAATACCGATAAGTATCAGACTGGTCGAAGAAGGGCTGAGGGTGAGCGCGGCAATGATGACAGAGATGCGAGCGCGGCACGATGTAAGGTGCCAGATCCGTCATTGGTACAAAGTCGACAAGAATCAAGGGTTCATCACATCTGCTGGCGCGTGCTTGTCTGCAGGTGGAATCCAGTCCACCCACGCACGTATCCTTATCCTGAAGAAACGGGAGTTGGGGTTCCTTCCCCCCTTTCTCCTCCCCTTTCGAGATTGAGGGGAGAGGCAGAGGAGGGGTCAAGATGGCGGCTGGCGGATGGATGTATGGATGGATGGATACCTTTCGGTCCCTGTTGGGTGCGGGAAGAACAGCACCAGGACCACATTCGCGGGAGCGCACGCCTGCTGCAGGATGCACGGGGCAGGCAGGCACTGGAGGCACTGGGCGACACCTTCTAACATGCCAGCGTGAGAACCACAGCGGCAGGTAGCTTGTGTGGATGCTCTGGCGAACGATGCTGACAGCTCACAGCTAGGGAGCCCAGATGGGGGGGGATTATGGGATGGAGGGATCTGAATATCGGAACCACGACCATAGGCGCCAACGTCCGGAGCCCGGGGCGCTGGAAGATGTGGTGGGCTCCTGCTGCTTCGGGGCAAAGGCGCACGAGGCGCACGAGGAGCACGAGGAACGACTACCAAGGGAAGAGGGAGAAGGGGGGCCCGTGGAAGACTTGGAAGAATTGGGAGAAAGAAAAGAACTGGGGCAGGTTCGAGGACTCGAACCTCAACCGGGGACTTGCTCGAGAGACTTCCCAGTCGACAAGGAACCTATTGCATTTGCTCGGCAGGCACAGATGGTGGTTAGGACAATGGTGGGCGGACGTGGCGGACCTTGCGGGTGTACATCTGGTGTGTGTCCTTCCTTCTCTGACCAGCGACGATACAATGCCAACGGCACGACATGACACGATACAGTGGTGCAGGGTGCAGCGAGCTGTTTTGTTCGAATGCGGTTTCATTTTCAGGAAGGTGTGCGATTGCGACTGCGGAGTTCTTTCCGTCCGTGTCCCGGTAGCAACTCGAAAGAGCGGCAGCACGAGGCAGGCAGGCAGGCATGACTTGCAAACATGGCAGTGTGCCCGACACCTAGGTAAGGGCACGTATGAATACCAGGTACGTCTAGGATCGAACGCAACAAGGCGCCTGCTCTTTCTAACTTTGGACTTCTACCTTGCGGCAAATGAGCTGGATGGTATTTATCAGAAAGGCAAAATGTCCCGTCGTTGTTTCCCCCAACTTCCTAGGAAAGCATATCCAGAGGTGAGAGAAAAACAAGTTAATGTACCGCGTTTGATGACGACCAGACCATGAGGTATGCGCGGGGAAATGCCATCCTATTACGGTGAGTGCACACGGTGAGACAGTAGCCCGATTTGATTTACACGACTCGGTGCACCAATGCACGATGCAGAGACGGTGAGGTGGACAGAGAAGGGCGAGCAGAAGAATCAACACTTTCGAGCATAAACGATAATGATCGCATAGCCTGCTGATCAGATACAGACTTTTCATACCTAGTTATTACGTCTCTTTTGCACTCTTTCCGTCACTCTATCACTCTCTGTTCCTCCAGTCTTCTCTCCCTCCTTCTTCCCAGTCTAATTCCTATTTTTGTTGCTAGATAGATATACTACTTATTTCGGCCCAGGGCAGTGCAGAATTATAGTTGATTTTCCAACTGGGTGCCCGAGGTAAGAGGTCTGTAGATCGAGAGTGGTTCGCGTCACCGTCCTGTGTTGAGGTACTGAATCGGATGCAAAAACTTGTGCCAATTCTCACAGGGCGACACAGGCACCTTGTCGAAGTAGCCCTTCAACCCCCCCCCCCCCCTGACGAACAGATGTACTCCAAGGATGTATTAACAGGGGAAGCTAGCTTGAGATTTTCTTCCCTGACGCCGACTTGCACAATGGACGTCGACCGAACCAAGTTCGCATTACCTCACTTGTATCTGTATTTCCTTGCATTTTGTCTGCTTTCCTGAACGCACACCACCGTCTCTCGAATCACTGTCGTTAAGAGCTGTTTTCGCATGTACAGTACAGTCGCCGCTCACAGTGCGCGCCGTGTGCACAACCATCTCCGAGGCAGGCATCTGGGCAAGAGGCGCTTTCCCTCGAGATTTTTCCCGACTGCCCTGACAATCAGGAAAGTGAGGTACGTGGGGGGCTTGTACCTTCCCGTCCCCCTTCGCTCTTGCCTCCCATTTCCTTCCATCTTACCTGGGTGTAGGGTCTGAAATTTCCTCCTTGGGGACTTCCATTACCTTCTGCCCTCTCTCTTCTCTTCTCCCACTTCCTCATCCGACACACTCAGTACGTACAAACTCCTTGCCTCTCATCAGTCTACTGCTGGCCACTGGCTGCACGTCCTCCGTTCGCTCACAGTGCTGACTCGATCGGAATTCCATCCACAAGAGGTAAAACACGAAACGGGACAACCAAGAAGAACCTGGCCAATCCTCCGAGATTTAACCCCCAAAGTGGATAGACAATCAAGAAAAAAAGGAACAAGAAAACGGGTCCCACACCTCACCATCACTACTATACTCTCACATCTCTCCCCATCCACACCCCCCCTCCCATGAAAATTTTGAACCATTCGCTGATACTTTGATCGTGGACCGCGGCGGTATCCAACTTTCTTGTTCTGGTCAGGGCTTGTCTTGTCCTTTTTTTCCTCAAGTCTACCTACTTGACAGTAAAGTACCTCGCCTTGGCATCATCTCGCAGCGGCACTGTACTTCACACAGTCCTTGCACAAAAAGAAATAACCCACCCATCCCAATCCACCCCATCCTACTTCTTCTCTTCACCTACCGACCCATCATCCGTCAACCAGGGTTTCCGACCAACGGCCAACCTCCCACACTTTCTCCGAAAAAGGCCCTTCATAAAGACCTCGCGGTCTCCACTCCTCCCAGAAGGGGCGACATCCAAACCCACTTCTTCCCTTTTTTTTCCCTCCGCTCTCCACCTCTTTGGACGGAGTGACCACTGCTCAACGGTTCCTGCTTCGCACACCCTCGGCACCCACCCCGGCAAGGCCACTTTTTTTCTTGCCCTTCCCACCCTCTGACCCCCTCTCGGCACCGCCAGGTACCTGACTGGCTTTTCTCTTGCCGAAGACAACGACGCGCCAGAGAAAAAAATAAAAAGGATCGAGCCCCATCTGCTCCACTCCCGACCCTCCCCAAAACCACCTCCAAACGGGATCAACTGGAGCCTCAATCCCACAACCAAAAGTCCACCTTACAAACAACACTTTCTTCGCGTGTTGTCTTCTTTGGGTTCGCGACTCTCAATCATCAATCGGTCGGAAAGCTTATTCTGAAGAATCTCTTTTTACTTGCACTCGAGTATTCCTTCTCTCGGCGTGCAGCATCATCTTCGACTGGGTCAGCGGCTTTGTTGTCTCTCGTCCCACAAAACTTTTCCACGAGGCCTTCGACGAGTCCCCGTACAGACGTAGGAACGCGTCTCGAACTAGCAACAAGCAAACTGCTCTGTGCGCCTTTGTCTCGACAAAAGGCCGACAGACAAGTCAGTGGATAGCATGGACGCTTCCCAGTACCCTACCAATGGTATAAACACGACCTCGGCCTCTTACCCGTCGCCCCCCGCCATCACGCCTCACCAACTCCAGCACACCAACTCCCCGCTGCCTCACCAGACTCTGCCGCCTTTGCAGCCGCAGACTTCCGCCGCTATGAACCAGATGTACGGCAGCAACCCTCACACGCCTCGCACTCCCGCGACTCCCAACACTCCGGGCTCGCAGAACAACATGCCCGCTTACCCCCAGCAACAGCAGCAGCATCAGCAGCAGCAGCCCGGTCGTGGTGGTCCGTACCAGCAAATGGGCCAGTATCCTCCCCCGCCCCAGGGCTACGGCACTCAGTCTATGCTGCCCCAGACCACGATGGCTTCTTCTCATCCCCAGCCCATCGCGCCCGCTCCTGCGTCTGGTCGCGTTCCTCCCGTCCTTCGCCCCATGCCTGCTGGTGGCGTTATGCCCCAGCCCGGTATGAACTCTCCCTACGGCCCCGGCGGTGTCATGCCTGGCGGTCTTGGTGACAGCGACCAGCCCACCCACGTTGTCGGCTCTCAGGGTCGTCGCGGCATCCTGCCCAGTGCCCCCGGACGTCCCGCTGCTACTCCCGCCGGCGCCGGCAACACTAAGAGCACTGTTATCCCGGTCAAGGACGCCGATGGCAAGTTCCCGTGCCCTCACTGCACCAAGACCTACCTTCACGCCAAGCATCTGAAGCGTCACCTTCTGCGCCGTAAGTATCACCCCCCTCCCCCGCTTTGCAATTGACGACAGCTCTTTTCGCTGACAGATGAAATCAACAGACACGGGTGACCGCCCTTACATGTGCGTGCTGTGCCGCGACACTTTCTCGCGCAGTGACATTCTCAAGCGTCACTTCCAGAAGTGCTCCATTCGCAGAGGCAACCCGACTGGTGCTAGTCACCTGTCCCACCCTCAGGCCCATGTCAAGAAGAACGCTGCCGCGCAGAAGGCGGCTCTTGGTCAGGATGGCGGTCTCAACCACCTCAATGGTCTTGGTAACATGCCTGCGGATGGTATGGTTCAGCCTTTCGGTATGATGCCTGTGCAGGACGGAATGAGCAACCTTGCAAACGATCAGAGTCAGTTGTCGCGCTCCAGCAGCCTGACTAGGCTTGATAATGGCAGTAACCAAGACAGACGGGATTTGACAGGATCTGTCATGGATGCTTCTGGCCGAGGTGGCAACTTCGAGCAGGCATACAACGGCAATGTCCCTAGCTCCATGACGCCCAATATGAATCAACAGATGCAAAACTACAATATGCCCCCGGGTCAAAATGGAATGTCCATGTATGGCGGGTCGAACTCGAACCAACAATCGGGCCTTGATTGGTCTCAAATGTTCCAGGCTGGTGCGCAACAAACCTACGCAAATCATCAATTCCCCCCTAATCTTGGACAGACGCAGATCGCAACCAAACCCGAGCCTAATACCGGCGCCGAAAGAACACAAGGTCTTCCTGGCCACCCAAACCACCCCGAATCCCTCTTCTTGTCGACCTGGGGCGTGCCGCCATCGATCCAGGACCCCTTCACCCAACTCTCCAACCAGATTCTCAACTTCTTTTACCCTCCAGGTTCCTCGATAACCAACGAAAGCGCCGGCTTTAACCTTTACTTCTCGGCCGAAAACATACGCGACTTTTTGGAAAAGTACACCCACTTCCACGTCCACTTTCCTATTCTACATACTCCCACGTTCCGCATCATGGAGTCCTATACTGGCTTGCTGGCCGGTATGTGCTGTATAGGTGCTTGCTATTCTGATCGTCTCTCTCCAGACCATGTGCGCGACATGATGAACTTTCTTAAGTCGGCCCTGGTTCGAGACGTGCCCTTTCTGGCCTCAACGGTGGGCGGACAGCAGCAGAATGGAAACGCTAGCGCTGGCGCCTCAAGTCAAAATCAACGCGATATTGAGGAGCTGCAAGCTGTTATGCTGCTCCAGATTCTGCTGATTTGGAACAGCACCCCTCAACACCGCGAGAGTGCTCGCGAGATCTTTCCCGCCATGACGGAGCAGGCTCGTAAGCTTCGTCTGTTGGAGGTCTCCACCAGAATGCCCCTCTACAGTCCGCTGCACCAGAGCAACGTTACCCCTCAGAACTTGAATGTCTCCACATTCGATTGGGGTGTGTGGGTTGAACAGGAAAAGCGGATACGCCTCATGCACATCATCTTTCTTTGCAACTCCGCCATGGAACTTTATTTCAACGCCCGCTCTCATATTGACAGCCTTGAGATGCACATTCCGCTGCCATCCGATGATGCGGCATGGGATGCACGGACGAAGAAGGATTGCGAGGACGCCCTTGGCCTGCACGGAGAGGAATTGGCACGACAAAAGAACCCCAACGGGACTCAACGCAGCAAGCAGCCCGAAATGAGTTATGCCCTCCAGACATTGCTCCACAGCTCGTATCAGATTCAGCCAGGCAGAACCAACCTTTACGGCAAGTTCATTCTGATACACGCCATTTTGTCCATGATCCGGCGAGCTCAGTTGGACGGCAGTGCCGTGATGAAGGGGTACGCGACACCTCCCATGAGCGATTGGATGACAAATGGATCATCGGACGCCAGCGGCGGCAACAGCGGTAGAGGTACACCTGTTGACCCTGCCGTCCAAGGCGTTCCATCTCACGTTCATCACACCTTTCTCATGGCATTGCAAAAGTTCAAAACCAACTGGGACGCGGACATGATCAATCAATTTCCACCTGGATCGGCAAAGAATGCTCGCAGATATGGATTCTCCAGGGACGGTATTCACTTCTACTGGCTTGCGAAGTACCTCCTCAAGTACACAAGAACATCGGAGCTACAAATGGATCCGGACGCGCGGTTCATGCAGGTGATGCAACTTCTCAAGTCGGTGAAGGCTTGGGTGATGTCGGATGGGACAACACGAGGCGAGGAAATGGGATCGGTTGGAGAGATCGACAAGGATTTTGGAGTGATGAACCTGACACTCGACATGGCACGACTTTTTAAACCTCTTCCGGCGGTGGTGGAGGACCCAGGAATATCTTCTGTTCAAACGGATATCGGCACGGCGGGCGGCGGCATGCTCTGACATTACAAAAAAAGACCAATTGCATTTGGTGGGCGTTTGTTTTTACTCGATTTTTTTCTTTCTCCTTTTTTTGTTTTACTGTTATCCTCACGGATCCGTTCTCATCAACTCATGTGCTTGCGGAAAAGCATTATCGATTCCATACTGCATCAAAGCCGGATCGACGGTGGTTAGTTCTGATATGCATCTTGTGGCGGGCGGTTTTACGCAATGATAGACGGGGAGGCGGAGTTGGCACTGCATTAGATTGCGATCAGATAGAACTTGGGAGGCTCTCGGGTGGCACCAACGGTGGCTCGATGAGGTTGTCACGATATTCATGGCTTTTCGCTCACAATGACTCTTTTGGCGGTCCGCGCGGCTAGATTGGTCCGGTCTAAAAGTACATGTCTCGAAATTGGTGTTACTCGTCCCTATCGCACCAACGATGTAGACAAGCTCGTTAGCAGCGATTCACACTGCCAAGCATACGGCTTACTATGGAAGTCATACCTAAGCTTGAGGACTAGATCTAAGAAAAATGATTTGGCTGTGGAAAAGAAGACAAGGGGTCTTCCTCTCTTGTCGGACAGGTCACTCGAGACTCGAACCGGCCTGGCCGGTAACACACTTCCTGATGTTGTTTTGTCGAGAAGGTAAGCGAGAGCTTGTGCCCATGCGGCTTAATGAACAAAGAAACCTCCCATGACGCCTCACTTCCATTCGTCTGCTTCTCTCAACCCAAATCGGGGACTGATGACCATATCCCATACGCTCACTCTGCTGGCTACTACTCCTTGGACCTGTCGACGACGGTGACCTTGGGCACATACTTGTCGACAACGGCCTTCTCTTCCGGTGTCGGCTGATACTTCTCCTCAGCCTGGTCAGAAAGGTAAAGACCGGCGGCGCCCCAGGCTACGACTGCGACGCCGACGCCCAGACGGGTCTTTGGGGAGAGGTTCTTGTAGGCTCTGTGCGGGGAAAGGGTTTTAAGTGAGCGTCTTGACTCCATAAAGTAGGTGTTGCCAAGACTTAGATGTGAGGGAGGGATGGGCTGATGGCCTTGAGCTTACTTGAACATCTGGTCTCTGATATATATATGGATAGGCGATTTCGGTGAAGAGGTCAGTCAGGGAGGTGGGCGGATGGATGCGAGTTTCAGGACGGGGTGGATGGCATCACTTGGCTCTGTGAGCACGTGAGCGAACAAACGGCAAGCAAATGGTGTCTTTAGGAAGAGTTTTGGCTTACCTTTCTTCCAATGAGTGTTGGGCTGAAGCCGAGTGAAAATTGTCGAGGAGCGTGGTCGGTAGAGTTTTGCGCGGATGAAGTTGCTGGGGATTCTGGATGTTGGAAAAAGGGTACGGAGTGATTGGACAGCAGTAGGGGCGTGCCATTAGTGGGCCACCCCTCTCCCGGTCCAATATTAAGCGTAGGTAATCTTTCCTCGTCACCTGGAAGACCTCGAGTATTCCCATTCAATTCTCTGCTGAAGTATTGTAGATCCGTTCAAGATAGAGTGTTACTCCTGTGGACGTGGCGACAAACATCATGTGCAGCTGGCCGGGCTCATCTTCGCCAACACCTCACCTGGCTGACGACATGAAGTACTTTGGGGTTGCGTGCCGCGCCGCAGGGATGGGCTCATCTTGGGCCCTTCAACATAGGCCTTGCACGTCGAAGAAGCTGACGCAAAGACGTCGCGGGACTGGAGAGGTGGTCTCGGCCCTACCAGCTCACGGCGTCGCCTTCGGTCCAAGTAAGTCTAGCGCACATGGACGAATATGCCGGTCAACATGCGTCTCACTACTATTACTGGGTCACCGCACGCTGACAAAAGAGGGGCGTTGTTGAGACTGGGCTGGGCGGCGTTTTGGTCTCTGATCGCTGGGCCAAGTTTGGTCGCTGACGAGCTGTCAGGGCATCGAAACATTGGAGGTGAGACAGCATTTTACCACCCGATCGAACGAAGGCCTGACGGAGAACACGGGATAATCTGATCAGGTGTTGCCTAGAGATATCGCAAAGCCGAGTCGATGATCGAGGGTTTCGTAATTACGCAGCAAGAGCTGTTAGGGTTTGTGAACGGCCATCTCGCGACCTCGAGGGTGAGGTTTGGCGGATATGAGCTCGCTCGTATGAAGGTCGACTGGAAGAATTCAGCTCAAGGCGGGGACGTAATTTACGCTCTTCACAGGACTGAAATGGTAGCCGAGGGACGAAGGACAGCGGTAAGGTGTCGGAGAATCCATTGCCTTGTCAACACATGCTTCAATACTTTAGCAGACGAAGTGGTTAGAGCAACAAAGCGCTCGGTGGTGCTCGTTGCTGTCATTTCCCACTGGATGCCTGCGACTCAGCGATTACCTACGATAATAAGATCTGGGTGGATCTCTCTTTCCCTCATCAGGAGATGTTGACAATTTGAGTCAGGTCATTGTCGATGCGTCGGATCGGGTGGACCCTTGGCTTCATGCTCGATTTGGAGATCATGGCCGCCTTTCTTCTCTCGTGAAGGGACTAATTCATCCCTTCAGAAACTACTGTTCAAATGGTCGAGAGATTTAGAGGCCCTTCGACTACCGATCAAGTTCTCGCTAGCTCATACAGTAATTGCATAGTTTGATTGTTTACCTTGTCTTTCTTGTTCAATGTCTACTTTGGCTCCATGGTCTTTCAATCTCCCCATTCGACGGCCAAAACTGAGACACCGGATGCGGTGCATTGCATCTCCTGCCCTTGACTGTCTTCTTGTTCGGCTTGTTAGAGCACTCGACGCTGATCATGTCCTGGGTGTCTCATGCACCTCACTAAGACCTGATCTGCCCGCCATTGGTCTAGTGGTACTACATAAGATGAGTAAAGATGCGCTGGAAAGTGTTAAATTTGTAGTCTGACCCAAGGGGCTTACTTTATGTGAGTACTCTTAGAAAAATGAAGATGAGAGACAAAGATGACAACGACCCGTCGTAAACAAGTACGGACCCCTATCTCGAACCTGAAGAGAACGACAGGGATGGGACTCGATCAGTAAAGATGGCGAGCAGCAATCTTTCTTCCTTGCCGTTGTACGGGCCTGGGATAACCAGTAAGTTGGCAACCAGAATGACTGCAGTCTGGATGGTGGCATTGCAGCTGCTGTCTGAAACAAGCACGAACACAAAAGTGACAAGTTCCTTAGCTTCATGTCGGCAATGGACATAGGATAAAGTAGCAGGCTGCATAGATTGAGCAACCAGATGTGGCTAAGCCAGCCATGGCTGACAAAGTTTCACCTAGCTAACCAATTCAACGCGAGTCGTCCTGATCATGTTCGGTGCTGTTCCCGGCTTCGTCGTCACGTATACAGACTACACAATTCAACGTCTCGTCCGACATCAACAACAAGATAGCAGCCACACAGGCCTCCCGATTCGTCTCGCTGAGCCCTACATGGAGCCAGGTCCAGAGAATGGAAAAGAGGGGGTGCAAAGAGAAGACAAAGAAAAAACAAAACCCGTCCAGACACCCAAAGATGTGCTGGCATTGAGGCATGTTGAAAGAGGTAGATCAGCCACGCGAAGATACGCATAGCCACATATCCTAACCCAAGCTGTGGCTGAAGCCCGGCATAGACCCACCCGGTAAGTTGTTCACCCGCAGCCGTCACAATTCCATGCCTGATTGGATAGATACTCGCCCAAATTTCTGAACAGGCGAAATAGTTCGGGCACTTAGAAAGGGATTCGTGATCCTTACCATCAGCCTCGTCGACCCCAATTGCCAGAGATGGCGAACCCCAATGCGATGCGGCCATCGATAGGTCGCGCACTGCGACTCCAAGAGACCCGGCAATGGCTCCCCGCGACGTCGACAACGGCAGCGCAGTCCCGAACCGCAGCGGTGTGCTTCTCAACCTCGGCCGCCCAATCGGTGCGCAAGACCCGCGACAACAACCGCCTGCGAGGTGTCAGTACCATGAAGAGAACTGGACCCCGTGAGCCGCTCTCCGTCTCATGGGAGACTCTTCCTAAACCTGCGAACTACAAGCCCGACGTTGCGGTTGACCCGAACCACGGGCTCTGGGGCTTCTTCTACGGCAAGAACAAGCTTATGCAGACGCCCAAGGAGGACCAGTCCCACGGCCGCCCATGGACGGTGGAAGAATTGCGAAAGAAGGATTGGGAAGACCTTCACACGCTGTGGTATGTCTGTCTGAAGGAGAGGAACCGCATCTCGACGACGAATCGCGAGCGGGAGAGACGCAGGCTTGGATTCGGCGCCTACGAGGCCAACGAGAGGGACGAGACGGTTTGTGATCGCCTGCTGCTACGCAACAGGGGGACGAGTGCTGATATATACGGTTGCAGGTTGTCACGACGATGAAGGCCATCAAGCACGTCCTGACCGAGCGCTTCTACGTTTGGGAGGATGCGCGCAGGCTGGCAGAGGAGGACCCTGAGATCGATCTCTCCGGCGAGGGAGAGGCCTACAAGCCTCTGTCGGAGGACTATCAGGATCCGACGAGTAACAAATATCTGGCCGATGGGGGTGAAGCCGCGGCGGTCGATCTACCAGTCGCCGAGGCTCCGGGCGAGCCTGAGACTGAGAAGGAGGGGGCGGGGGAGGTTAAGCGGGCGCGAAGGCAGCCCGTCAAGCCCTGGCTGCCGAGACCGAAGTTTTGAGCAGCCAAGTAGCTGTATTCTCCCCGTCCGGCATGAGAGTATACAAAGGGGGAGCCATGTATCATTGTATCCAGACATGTATAGACACTTGTACGATACGAATTTTGTGTGCCAGGCGTAACATCTGAAGCCGTCCAAAAAAGAAAAAGAAAACAAATCGTTGATTCCCCTACACGTCGTCGGCTGTAGACATGCAGCCTGCAATTGAAGCACTACAAACTACACACGACATGACAGCCCCAACGCTTTTCATGGAACAGGTAAAGGTGCTACAGCAGCTAGCCTTGCATAATTATGAGAAAGGGAAACTGGATAATGTACGAAGCGTGTATTCGCATAATGTTACAGAACCGGGACGGGGAAGGGCGGAAGCTGGGTCCTGCCAACAGGGACAAGCCCAATCACACCGCCGCCACCGAGTACATACATAATACAACAGTAAGCCAGAAGCACACAAAGAAAAGAACGAGGTCGACGGAGGTCGAGGTACCTGGCCTTGCCTCAGGCGGACTCGGTCGGTCCATGTCTTCTCTGCTAGCGGTGAGCAAATTGCCCAGCACAGAAGAGCGGGCGGAGAGCGGACCTCTTGCATGGGCCACCGGCGACGCACTGGGGCCAGACAGGCCTAGGCAAGCACAGGCACTGGGCCCCCAGTGACACACTTGATGAACCCCTCCAAAACCGCTGGACAACTCGAGTGATTCCAGTAATCTAGCAATCCACGGCAATGCAGGTGGCTCTCGCCCCCCCACTCGATCCTCCTTTTGCTGCATTTTCGGTCCCATGTCTCCCCTACATCGCCTGCAACACCGCAACTACTTTCTCCAGACGTGAACATAACATACTTTTCTCCCCGTTCCCATTTCCCCTTCCCCCCCTTCCTCTGCCAAAACAAAACCCGATCTACCCTTCCTTTATATAACAACCACCACACCTCTCTCGCCGCAACCATGGATGAGATTGCAAAGGAATACGATGTCATCGTGCTGGGCACTGGTACGTGACGTTACGCCCATCCTCCTTTGTTGCCCCGCATCGTCGCTCGTCGGCGTGTGGGGTCCCCCCGACTGTTCGGAGGAGCTTCCTGGCTAACTGACCGTCTCACCGTCTTCTGCATCTAGGCCTGACCGAGTGCATTCTCTCTGGGTGAGCAAGCTTTCGACATTGTTGCCGACTCTTTCGTGGTGAGCTAACAGCATTCTCTCTGCATCCAGTGTTCTCAGTGTCAAAGGCAAGAAGGTCCTTCACATCGACCGCAATGACCACTACGGAGGGTAAGTTTCGAGCCCCATGACCGCTTTTTCCTTTCCAGTCTCCCACCGAGCCCAAGCTAACGCCGAGCAGCGAGGCAGCTTCCGTGAATCTCGAAACGGTAAACACGCCCGACCTCTCTGCCCATTCCTCGATCTAAATTCTGACACCGTCTACCCGCAGCTCTTCAAGAAGCATGGCAACTACGCACAGGGCGAAGAGCCCTGGGCCAAGTACGGCCGCCTGAATGACTGGAACATCGATCTCGTCCCCAAGTTCCTCATGTCTGCTGGCGAGTTGACCAACATCCTCGTCTCGACCGACGTCACACGATACCTCGAGTTCAAGCAGGTCGCGGGCAGCTACGTCCAGCAGGGCCAGGGCTCCAAGGCCACCGTCGCTAAGGTACCCTCCGATGCCGGCGAGGCCCTACGCTCGCCTTTGATGGGCATCTTTGAGAAGCGCCGTATGAAGAGCTTTATTGAGTGGATCGGCACCTTCGACCGCAAGGACCCCGGCACGCACAAGGGTGAGTACGACCTCTGGAGAGCAACCGCGAGCGCGCAGTGGCCAACTGACATGCGCAAGGTCTCGATATCAACAGGGTCACCATGAAGGAGGTCTACGACAAGTTCGGTCTCGAGACCGGCACTCGCGACTTCATCGGCCACGCCATGGCCCTCTTCACCACCGACGAGTACCTTACCAAGCCCGGTGCCGCCCCGGAGGCTATCGAGCGCATCCGTCTCTACGGCACCTCCGTCGCCCGCTACGGCAAGTCTCCGTACATCTACCCTCTGTACGGCCTTGGCGAGCTTCCCCAGGGTTTTGCCCGTCTGTCGGCCATCTACGGAGGCACCTACATGCTCAACACCAACGTTGACGAGGTTCAGTATGAGGGTGGCAAGGCTGTCGGCATTAAGGCCACTATGACTGGTGTTGAGGAGATGAAGTTCGAGACCAAGGCCAAGATGATCCTTGGTGACCCCAGCTACTTTCCCAACAAGGTCAAGGTTGTCGGACAAGTCGTGCGAGCCATTTGCATCCTGAAGCACCCTCTGGCCGGAACCAACGACGCCGACTCTTCCCAACTTATCATCCCCCAGTCCCAGATCGGCCGCAAGAACGGTAAGTCGACCAGGATGAAACAAGATGACTAGACAAGCAGACTGACCAAGACTAGACATTTACATCGCTTGCGTCTCGTCGGCACACAACGTTTGCCCCAAGGGCTACTGGATTGCTATCGTCTCAACCATCGCCGAGACCAATGCCAACCACCACCTCGAACTCCAGCCCGGTCTGGAGCGCCTTGGCAAGATCGAGGAGCAGTTCATGGTAAGCAAGATTTCGCGGGGTGCTCTGCACGAGGGGTACAACACTGACGCTTTTCAGGGTGCTCCCATCCCCATCTACGAACCCACAGATGACGGCGTTGCCGACAATGTCTTCGTCTCCAAGAGCTATGACGCCAGCAGTCACTTCGAGAGCACGACCGACGACGTCAAGGATATCTACCGCCGTGCCACCGGCGAGGAGCTCAAGGTTGAGGGTCTGAGAGAGGGTCTGCAGGTTGCGGGCGAGCAGTAAGCGTGAGGATTTTTCCACGGGATGATTGTTGGAAGCGGACGCGGGAGTCAAGTTGGAGAGGCATTAAAGCCCTCGCACATCGCAACAGACGACGAATCCGGAGTAAATACATATACTTCGGACATACACACATCTCAGGGGGAGGTGCTCTTCAAAGTTACACCAACCAAATTATCATACATCTTCGAATGAAGACGGTCTCCGTAACAAGATGCTTTCGCGACGCGACACATGGACTCAATCTCAAGTTTCTCATTCCGGGGTATTTAGACGGTCCTTTGATCGAGGCCTCTTGTGGCCATCGACCCTAGACGACGCGTACAGACCAGAGCAACAGTTGCGACGCTTTTGATGTACGTTTCTCAAAAGGTATGCGAAGCTCTCTCTGCTATATATCCCTCCCTCTCTACCCCCCCAGTCTCTTGACATGAACCGTCCACCGACCATTGTAGGGTGGAAGGCACTTTCCCCTCTTCACGTCATTGTTCTTGTTTCTTGATGAACCGCCGAATGAATGAAGAAGTAAGAAACAAACAGACCAAACGCCGCCATGCCAAAAGAAAACAAAAGGTTTCGAAAACAACAAATGAGCATATCTACTTTTAGTCTCTTTCCGTAAACATCCATTACCGTTTTCTGCCTGCTGGCCAGGCATCTTAACGTCTCTGGTTCTTGCCCAGGCCACGCTTGCCTGCAACCTATATGAGGAAGGATGGTTAGCACCATGTTGCAGGCGATGACCCTCGGGACGAAAGGAGGGGAGAGCGAGTCTAAATGAAACGGGGGCAAGACGTACCAAATGTCTTTGCAGAGAAACGGTGGTGTGACGATCACCCTCACCCTGTCTGGCCATGCGGTTCCTCTTCTTCTGGGACAGCTTGGCAAGGCGGTCGGCCATGGTGCGGTCCTCGGAGTCCTGGACACCATCCTCGCGGCGGTTGACGATGGGAGCGCGGCTCTGGCTGCGGGCACGGCTGTGGGAACGCAGGCGCTCCTTCGGAGTGGCGTCCATGTCCATCATGTCGACGTCCTCGGTGCCGCCGCGGGATCGGCCGGCGGAGCGGCCGCGGGGGCGCGACTGGGATCGAGCGCGGTTGACAATGTCGGTGGTATCGATACCAAGCTGGTCGAGGGCATCATCCATCTGGGACAGCGGCACCTTCTGCGACTTGCGCGGGATGATGGCCTGGTTCTTGAGGCGCTTCTTCATCTTGGCCTCGTTGCGGATGAGGGCCTGCTTCTCGCGGATCAGCTCGGCCTTGGAGAGAACGTCGGCCTCCTCCTCGTCGTCGAGCTCCTCGTCCGACTCGTAGTAGCCCTCTTTCTCGAGGCGCTCCTCCTCCTCCTCAAGAGCCTGCAGCTTGGCGTCGATCTCCGGGTCGATGAAGTCGTAGACGTTCTGTCCGTTCCACACTTCGGGGATCTTGTCGTGCTTCCACTCAGGGTTCTTGAGGAGCCAGTCCTGGCGCATGTCGACGCTGTAGACACCAGCGCCGCCGTTATCGGCCTCGACGTCCTTGGCGAGGCGTCGGCGCTCCGGGTCTTCGCGGTCGTACTTCTTGAGGTTCTTGATGCCCTCGGGGATGAAGGTCTGCAGGGGGGCAGTGCCGGGCTGGGCGACGTGGATGCGGGCCATGACGTCGGCAAGGCGACCACCAATGTTACCGCTGCTGTTGGTGCCGGCGTTGAGCTTCTGGGAGACGCGCTCGGCGATAAGGCGCTCGCAGACGGTATTCTTGACGTCCTGGACGCCCTCCTGCGTATTGCAGGACAGCTGGAGCATCTCGACCTCGCCCGACTTGAGCAGGCCCTGAAGCTGCGCCTGGGTGGCGGTGTCGAGGTCCTCGGGCTTAACGACATCAATCTTGTTGATGACGATGAAGACGATTTTGTTCTGGAACAAAGGCTTGATGCTCTGGAAGAGGTTGATCTGGGCCTGAATCGAGTAGCCGCACTGCTCACTGAGATCCATGAAGTAGAGGATAGCGGAGCGCAAATGAGCGATGGCGGTAACGGACTGCATCTCAATGGTATTCCTGCATAATGGTCAGTGTCTGTCGTGTCGCAATACGCGCGTCTGAGATATTGCTTACATCTCCTCGAGAGGATGGTCGAGAATACCAGGAGTATCAATGCACTGGAAACGAAGATACTTGTAGTCAAAGTGGCCGCAGAAGAGCGACTTCGTCGTGAAAGCGTACGGCTGGACGTCGACGTCGGCTCTGGAGACGGACTTGAGGAAAGAAGACTTTCCGACGTTGGGAAAACCCGTGATGAGCAGGGTCCTGGTGTTGGGGTCGATCGAGGGAAGACGACCGAGATCTGGTTCGGATGTCAGTGGTTTCTAGCGCGCCCAAGGGAATAATGCGGCTCGTCACTTACGCTGTCTGACCTGGTCGAGGTACACCAAGGGGTCCTTGAGGCGCTTGATGAGGGTCGCCATGCGACCAAGCGCAGCGCGCTTCAGCTGCTTGCACTGGAACAGCGACTGGCCATACTTGAGAAGACGGACGTAGTCTCTGGAGATGGTCTCAATGAGGTGCTTGGCGGTAGACAGCTGGCCGAGAGCGATCTTGAAGTGGTCGGCGTCGTAGAGGGTGTTGATCAGATCCTTGTGGAACGGGTGGATGTCGTTAAGGCGCGGGAACGATTCGATGATCTGGCCGAGCTTCTCGCTGATGGTCTCTTGGGTGAACCTGACCTTGCGGGTGTAAAAGCCGCGAATTCTTGAGATCTTGAAACCGGATCGGATCTGGGTCGGCAGCCGGCGCTGCGTCCTTGAGAGGACGATGTCCAGGAACTCTTGCGAGTTGGGGACCGGGGGAAGGTCCTTCCACCTGTAGTTCACAAGAATTAGCAAGACTTCCACGGCAAGCAGCTGAAGGAAATTTGGGAAACGCACTGGGTCTTCATTTTTGGCGGCTGGAGGAAGGTTCTGCGTTGGAGAAGGGAACTAGATGCAGAGTCCTCAGATGTTGCGATCGGTCAAGAGGTACCGTCGGTGAACTGGACGAAGCACTCAGGATGGGGGGCGAACCTGCTGCACACAAAAACTTTTCGGTTTGCTTATCTTATCAGACGCTCGGACGAAAAACGTCGCGACAGGGTCGTTTGCCATCTTATCCTTGGAATCGATCCACTTTCTGCTAAGCGCTGGTTCTACTTGCTAACTACCTACCTTCTTCCAATTGTGTACTCTGAATTCAGTAATGCAATTCATTGCCCATGTACTTTCTTCAGCGGCTTGGTGGACTCATGGGATTTTGATTTTCGAGCCACCTTTTGTTTACTCACTCTAGTTGTTGGTAAGTCCACAAGCCGATCGCCTCGGCTGGAAAAACCTAGCAAGACAGTATCGCCCTGCGGGCTCTTCTACCCTTGCTGGCTTTTTTGTCTTTTAGTTGAATTTTCTTGGTGGGGCACGTTCCGCGGGGCATGCATCAGATGGAGGGGTATTCAGAGCTGCCTGTCCCTTGATTTGTGTGAAGACTTTCATCCTCCAGCCTACGACAAGCCAAAATTTTGGAAGACCGACCCCTAACTAAACCATCGCGACGCATCCCATCCCATAGGAAACCCAGCAACCCTATCCTTTCAAAATGGCCTCCCAGCTCCCCCCTTACAAGCAGGAGTTTCTCAAGGCTGCCATCGCCGGCGGCGTCCTGAAGTTCGGCTCATTCGAGCTGAAGTCGAAGCGCATCTCCCCCTACTTCTTCAATGCCGGCGACTTCTACCGCGCCGACCTCCTCCGCGCCATCTCCCTCGCGTACGCCCACACCGTCATCGAGGCGCATGAGGCCACTGGTCTCGCCTTCGACGTCGTCTTCGGCCCGGCCTACAAGGGTATCCCCCTCGCGACCTCGACCACTGACAAGCTCGCCGAGCTCGACCCGGCCCGTTACGGCGCCACGTGCTACTCGTTCGACCGCAAGGAGGCCAAGGACCACGGCGAGGGTGGCAACATTGTCGGCGCCCCGCTCAAGGGGAAGAAGGTGCTGATCGTTGACGACGTCATCACCGCCGGTACCGCCAAGCGCGAGGCCATTGCCAAGATCCGCAAGGAGGGCGGCGAGGTTGTCGGTATTGTCGTTGCTCTGGACCGTATGGAGAAGCTGCCCGCCGCCGACGGCGACGACACCAAGCCCGGCCCCAGCGCCCTGGGCGAGATCAAGAAGGAGTACGGCATCCCTATTTTCGCTATCTTGACGCTCGACGACATCATTGAGGGCGCCAAGAGCTTCGCTTCCGCGGAGGACATCAAAAGGACGGAGGAGTACCGTGCCAAGTACAAGGCCACCGACTAAGTATTTCGGCGAACGGGCCAGATTCGGCTAGGGGCTTGAAGTTCAAATAATGCAATTGGTGTCGGGTCTGGCTCACGGCCAGTGGTTGGCGCTCATAGGGATGGACAACTTCGTAGGGCCCGCTTTGGGTCAGGCGCATAGGATGGTGAAACTGATACGGAAGCAGTGTGTGCATATGGAAAGACGTCACGCTAGTATCAAAACTAAAGCATGGAGGCTTACTGTGAAAACGTTGAAATACTGTTTCCCTTGCTCGTCTTCTTTCAGAGGCACGGACACTCTATGTCATAATCCTCGCCCAGACGTTTGACTACTTACACGTCTCACGATGTCGCCGTTGGATATGTTCATCCCGCTGGTATCGTTACGCATTCGGTAAAAAGGGTAGGAAAGTAAGAAGAAAAGAGAAAAAAATTTGGCAAAGCCGCTCGACCGTCCATGCAAATATGTAGTCGCCTCATCCCGACGACCGCGGTATATGTAGCCATAGCCCTTTCTCGTTTGTCTGTGCGTAACAGAAAAGCGACGGAAGGTCCTGCCTCGATGGACTCACTTTCTGGGAGAACAATAATCATCGACGAATGCTTTCAGCTCTCAACCCCCCCCCCCCCCCCCCCCCGAGGTTGACAGCGTGACTCTACGCGTCTTTGGTCGAGAGGGCATCGGCGGACTTCTTCTGCGGACCGCACAGGTCGATGACCTTAGAAGGGGGGTTAGTCAATCCTCGTGAAGGGAATGATGGGAGCAGGTCTCTTTACCATGTCATTCCAACCACCACCACCGAAGGAAGCCTTGCTGCGGCCCAGGCACTTGAAGCCAAAGCGCTGGTAGTAACTAACCAACCACTGCGCCATGTCAGCATCGACCACAAACGAAGGGGGAAGGAGACGTTGGAAAGCTTACGTCCTGGCATATCAGAGCGACTCGATCGGCAATGCCGGACTCGTTGATCTGCTGAAGGTATGCCTTCATGAGCAGCCTGCCCAGGCCGCAGTTCTGCACCTTGGGAAGAATGGCGAAGGAGTGAAGGCAGACGGTGCGACCCATGACCTTGTGGCCAAGCCTCGAGTCTTTGGGTGACTTCTGATCGCGCCAGTTTTCGGGGTAGGCCATGTCCTCGTCCGTGATAACGGGGCCGTTGCCGAGGGTCGCAATGACGTGGCCGAACAGAACCATCCTGGCATTGTCGGCGCGACCAGTCTCGACAACATTGGCGACTGCGAATGTCGGGAGGGGGAAGCCATCGACCTTGCTCGGGACAATGCTACAGAACAGTCCAATGCAGATGTTGGAGCAGGTTGAGAGGCGGTACTCGAACTGCGACAACGTGTAAGTATAAGTGCCCTTTAATGCATGTACAGCGCTGAAACATGCCCCCACGACGACGGCGACCAAATCCAGCTCTGCGCCAGTAAAGAGTTAAAATGAGGCCAAATACGGAAATTCATGGTCGCGCGGCGCAAGGGGATAGATAGAAGGCTGACGCAGAGGTAGGATAAGAAACCACAGACATGTAGACGCACCTTCTCGCGCGTAGCGCGGTGATCAGGGTTGGGGAAAGCAGCCTCCTCGAGGACGACGCAGGAGTTGACATTGGACTCGGTCAGAGGCAGAATCAAAGGGCTCCAGCGGAACGGCAAATCATGCAGACTGACACGGCCCGAGGCGCGTCTCTTCTTGAGGTCAGAGATCGATTTCTGGATCTCGACATACAGCTCGTCGCCATCGTCGGAGTCGTCGATGGCGCAGTCGGATGCATCGTAGTCCGCCGTGGCGACAGGGGGATCTTTCTCAACAGGCATGATGAGTGACTAGATGGGGGATGGTGTGATTCGGTATGTGTGTGGTACTGGGAAGAAATATGAGGAGGAATATGAAGACGGCGTAGAGTTTGCAGTGTGGAAGTCAGGCGAGAGTTGAGAGGTGTAGGAGGAGTATGGGGGAAGTGGTTGGTTACACAGAGAAGTGCAGAAGGGCAGAAGTGCCAAGGCAATCAATCAGTCAGATACCTTCCTTCCACTGTCAAGTTACCCTTGATGGATTGTAAAGTGATGAAATTAAGAAAACCACGACAAGGCGAGAGCAATGCTTGGAATGGAGGTCAGAAAAGGCGGGTGCAGTGTGCGACTGATTGGGCGGGTGCAAACTCAGAAGATAATGGGAGGGTGACGGAGGGAACGGAGGGCACCGGCTGCTGAACTCGGCGCTGACGTTGCAGGGCGGGGCGGGGCCGGATGGGGCTGTGATATAGCTATGGCCGGCCGGAGGACCGGTATGTAAGGCCGGTTGAGTCACAGGGTTGTAGTGGGTGGTTAGACAACGGGCAATAGGTAACAGAGGGTGAAAGCATAAAGTGGTCTCAGGCTGAAGGGGGGAACTGCAATCTGCAGCAGGAACAGGTGATGGCAATCGCAAGTGAGGATGGCTCAACCTAAAGGGAAACGGGAGACAAGGCTGGGCTGGGATAAAGGTATGCAGTTGGTAGAATAGTTTGAACCAGCCAGATTGGATTTGCACTGGTTTGGGGAAGATGAAGGAATGGATGGGCATGTCTATTGCATGGGAAACACTTCATTGGATGCGCCTGAGCAGGTATGGGTGTTTGTCGCGTGACCAACTTACCTGCAGTGGTACAGCTGTGGCCTGTTCAGGCCAGCCCATAAGAGCTCAGGGAGACAGACTTCTCGTCAGTCCCCATCCCATAGTCCACTCTTCCTTCAGATTCTCCGAGTTGCGACGTTGGGCTAGATGACACTGGCCATGTTGGACCGGCATTGCCATCAATACTCCCCAAGTGCAGAGCGATGCGGGTAACAATGGATACTTTTGTCTCCTTTCAGTCCAGCTCAATCCTTGAAGGAAGAGTTGGTAAAGATATTTATCGCAAGGGGGGCTGTACAGTCGCTACCTAATTGCCTAGCTGGACCAAACGAGTAAGTAGTAGGAATGCTGAGGGGAGTGATCTGACCTGTACCCTTTTTCCCCCAATGAGCCCCCCCCCCCACACACACCACACACACACACTGCACACACAGAGCAATGACCCAATGAGACAGGTTTGCCGCTCGTCCGTGTGTGTTCTTGAAGAGGCATTCCGGATCGGCGGCAGGCACTGAACAAGCAATGAATACCTACTTGGATGAAAACATATCCTAGGAGGAGTAAAGCATCAGACTTTTAAAAATGCTCAGAGCAAATAAACAACTCAACTGTCAGTCAGGCTTCGCTTAGTCTGTAGCCTTGGCGTTCTGTCACCCTGCCTCTAGCTGAGTGCAGCTTGCCTTTCATCGCATGGTGTATCACCATTAGCGGCCCTTCCAACACCTTATGTGTTGGACTGTCTGCAGCATCAGGCCGTTGGAGCTTACCACTTAAGTGAATCGCAAGCCATTAGCAACAGTTTTCTTCTTAAGAGGCGTTTTCGCAGACTCGGGATGTCGACTGAGATAGAGAAAGCGAGCCTGGACAATATGCTTCGTCGAGAACTGCAACATTCGGCCAGAATGGACATGAGTGCAGCATCAATATTCAAACATCTTTCCGGAACGACGATCCAGAGTTGCATTGCCCCACCACGCCGCCGCGTATGAAACAGGCTTGATGAGACTTCGAGATGTAAGGCACTCTTGGACTCGATCAAGTCAGACAAGTTCAAAGCATCCGTGCGATATACGAGAGTCAATGTACTTGAACTGGGTTGGCTGAACTGTCCTGAGCGTGGTTGACCAGTGGTTGCAAGTCGCTGAATCCGAGAGGACAAATCGCAGTGCCCAAGAAAATTTGTAAAGATAGAAAGAAACCCGTATAAAAGGTAGAAAACTGCGCAGCCGCAAGAGTGCTCGCGTCGGGTTCCGGTTCCGACCGATTAAGGAACCGGCTCCCGAGCAGACTGCACTTCCGACCCTCCAGCAGGATGGGTAGAGTCTATCAGCCTTGAGGCGGCGACATTGATTAGACGTTGGACCACCTCCGAGCTTGGAAGGTCAGTACTTCGTGATTAGAGCACTGAGTACCTGATAGACCGTCCCAAAAAACCACCTGCGGCACTTGCAAATGTGTTCAGAGCAACAAGTGAGGCCTCGTTAAGTGATGGTAGTATTGCAGTTGGCGATAGCGACGGCAAATAATGCCTAGCGGGGGGTTTACACATCAACATTCAAGAAAAAGAAAACAAAGAAACCTGTCGGCCTTGCGAGTCGATGCCAGATAGCTAGACAAGATCCAAGGTACGTGTTGCACCTTCCTCGTCTTGATCTCTGCAGACCATCTAATATGGGATGAGGAGCGTTTGTTGCGAAGGTCCCGTGCCTGTGGTTTTTGCCAGCATGGCACAGAAACCCACAGAAGGAGTTGGCGAGATGTCGCCGGAAGCATACGATTGGTGGCCTTTTGTAAGGATCAGTGACCTTCTTCTACCTGCCTGTCCGTTTTGGTACAACAACTATAGGTACCTCTGGGACGGTAGAGTAGGCGGTCCGGGGTAGAAAATAGCAGTTGATCTTAGATTTAGTACCCGACCAATAAGGCATGAAGGGAGAGTACTCCGTACCTAAGTCAGGTCTGCCTACCTAGGTAGGTACCTAAACATTTCGCCAGTTCGCTTGCATGGGTGTGGTACTTTCAGTCGCTTCCTTGGCTCGCACAGCCAGCTGCAGCGGGTTTACGTCAGGCAACAGACGGGCCATCGCGCGTCTGCCGATTCTTGGATACCTTTGGGGCTTAGTCAACGATTAGCTCGTGGGGCTGACATTCGTGAGGCTTGCCTCCAATACTGTGATCCCAACAACCAACCTTGGAACTGAGTGCACTCACTGTAGGCAGTCTTCGGCGAAGCCAAACAGTGACTTACCCACCCAAGGTAGGTAATAGTTGCAGTCCTTGACGGCGGGGAAGATGTGGTCGTTGCATTCCTACGTACCTAATGAATAAGTACGTTACTAGGACCAGTGTTACCGTTGTCATGTTGACAGTCAGACCAAGGCTTCCGTCAGTTTTCGCTGAGCCTAGGCTCATCGTCGTGGGCACTGGACGCTTATGTTATAGCCAGTCTGGGTTTTCTTGTCTTGTCCTGTCCTGGTGTGGCCACCCGACCCCATCCCCATCCGGGCCATCCCCATCCCCCTCCCGTGCCAACTGCAAACGGGAAACGTAGGGGTGTATTGTCACTGCACCCACCTACCTCCTGACGAAACACTTCAAAGGTACCTATTCTGTGGCACGAGCTCACCCTTGCTCGATTCCGTACCTTCCACCTCCGTTCGTTCCTTACCTAACCTACCAACTTCCAGAACCCTTACCTTCTTCCTTTCGACTCAAGTGTCCGACAACGCATCTCATCCCTCCTGTCCAATCACTCACCGCAGCCCAAAACTCCGTCATCCAATCGAACCTTTTCTTCTTCATTTTCATCTGTCCTCGGAGCTTCCCTCTAGACAAGGCCGTTGTACCACTTTCTACCCTACACAGTCATTTACTTTTTTTTTTGTGCATGAGACGTCACCAGTCGTGTTGCCTGAATTTTGGCCCCTCCAAAAACCACCCCTCCTCCTCAGCTCTGTGCTGAGCCGAGCGTTACTTTCTCTTCGCTTTCACAACCATCAAAACTCAACTCAGCAGCTTGTCGGCAGCACTGGGTTCCTCTCCTCCCTAGTTCGCACCGCCCGAGAACCGTTTCGCTGCAAGCCAGCTGTACAAGAGAGGGGAAAAGAGAAAACTCACCAAACAAGGGCACTCTGCACCAGGAATAACCGTCCACCATGTAAGCTTCCACTCCTCAGTCAAGCCAAGTGTTCATAACTGACACCTGTCCTGTCAGGCGCATTACATTGAACATAACCAACCCCGAGGTCGATGACCAGGACCTGCTTACCCTGGAAATCTTTCCAGACATGCCTGTTTCCACACTCCGCGAAGCCATCCAAGCTGAGACCGCGATCGCTCCTACTTCCCAACATCTTTACCACAACGGTCGCTTGATCCAGGATGATACCAAGACGATGGAGCAGCTGCAAATTGCCGACGGTGAGATGCTGGCGCTGCACGTGAGAGACATGCAAGGAAGCACTGGTGTGCCGGATCAGGGCAGAAGAGGTCCGCCGCGTAGACGACCGGGAGGGCAAGATCCAGAACTCATCCGCCTTCAAATCCTGGGCGACCCGAACCTGCGCGCCGAGGCCACCCGACAGCAGCCCCAGCTCGCCGCCGCTCTCGACGACCCTCAGAGATTCGCCCAGCTTTTCAATGACAGTTATGACCGGGAGCAACGGGAGCGCGAGGAGCGCCAGAGGCAAATTGCACAGCTGAACGACGACCCCTTCGATATTGAAGCCCAGGCTAAGATCGAGGAAATGATCCGTCAAGAGAGAGTCATGGAGAACCTTCAGAACGCCATGGAGCACAATCCCGAAGGTATAGCATGGACGACCAGACCCCACAGCGTAGTACGGGAAGCTGACACAACGCAGTGTTCGGGCGGGTACACATGTTGTACGTCGACGTGGAAGTGAACGGTCATAGAGTGAAGGCACTCGTCGATTCAGGAGCACAGGCCACGATCATGTCTCCATCGTGCGCCGAGGCCTGTGGTATCATGAGACTTGTTGATAAGCGCTTCGCAGGAGTAGCCCGTGGAGTGGGCACTGCCAACATTATCGGCCGTGTGCACTCTGCCCAGATCAAGGTCGGCTCCATGTTCCTACCTTGCAGCTTCACTGTGATGGAGGGCAAGCAGGTGGAACTTCTCCTCGGTCTCGACATGCTCAAGCGTTACCAAGCCAGTATCGACTTGGCGAAGGACAAGCTGATCATACAAGGTGAAGAGGTGCCGTTCTTGGGCGAGGCTGAGATTCCCAAGGAGAGCGAGGAAGCTTTGGAAGAGGAGCCTAGACTACCGGGACCGGCTGGCACAACCATCGGTCAACGATCTGGTGTTGTCAGCGGGCCGCAGAGTGCTGCTACCGCCTCGCCGCGACAGAATCCTCCCCAGCAGGCTCAGCAGGCTCAGCAGGCGTCTCAGCAGCAGGCTGCAGCTCCGAACTTTCCCGAGGAACACATTAACCAGCTTATGGCTCTGGGCTTTCCCCGTGACGCCGCCATCAACGCGTTGCAAGCAACGGGTGGCAACGTCGAGTTCGCCGCTGGTCTCTTGTTCGGAGCATAGCTGTCCCCAATCGCGGATCGGCTTCTCTTTTGAGTCGATTATCGCGAGCCTGGTACAGGGCATGAGTCATTTGTTCCGGAATACTCGGGCTTGGGAGTCGGTTTGGAGTCTTCGTATGGTGCCCATGCGGCTTGATGCGAGATTAATGGAAGCGATCGATGGCGCCTTTTCACGCGCCAAGACCTCGATGATTCAAATCTGTGCTGGCGCTGAACAACAGTTCTGCCAGGATCGGCTTTCCGGCCTACACATTGATCATCTAGGCTTTTTGTGACAGTGTCCTTGGAGCCAACGAGAATAACAAGCCCATCACAATAGGTGTCATAGAGCGCGAGCAGCATACCTTGACCAAGATTAGATGTTTGTTTCCCTACTGCATCCGAGTATGCGAAGATCCGCCCCCCGTAAACCCAGAATAAATCTAAAGACATGTAACTTTTTGTTGTTTCTAAAAGAAGATCTACCACGCCCTGAGAAACGTACAGCTAGTCAGATCACCGGATCTTGTACACACACGGCTTCAGGATAGAGGTCTCGTCGACCTTGTCCTCCTCGGTCTCCCACACGAAGCGCTTCTGCTTCTTTTCCTTCTCGACGAACCCGGCCGCCTTGGCTGCGGCAAGACCCTTGCCCTTGATGGGTGCCGCGCCCTTGATGAAGTGCATTTTGACAAACATCCTGTTGGACAGGTCGACGGCGCCTTTGTTGCCCTCGCCCTGGCCCGCCAGTACGAAGCCACGTTTTCTCAAGGCCTCGACGAAGGCCGAGACGTCCGTCTCGCCGCGCTTATCGTCGTGGCCGTCGACCTCAACGGCCAGGGCGACGCGATCTGCCTCGGTCTCCTCCGGGTCGCCGCCCTTGGCCTTTTTGGTGGCGGCGGCAGCCTTCTTGCGGTTCCCAACGCTGTGCGAGACCACGGCGTTCTTCTGGCGCACGGGGCCGAAGCGGGACTTGATCTCGGCAACCCAAAGCTCGCCCTTCCAATGGAGGATGCGGTAGGCCTCCTCGACAAAGTCGAGCCAGTTGGTGCCCATGAGCGCGAGGCAGAAGATGGCAACGTCGACCGAGTCGTCGGCCAGCGGCAGGTTGGCAATATCGGCCTTGACTACATGCTTGGCAGGGGAGTATAGGTCGTAGCTGAGGATGTTGAGCTTGAGCTTCTTGGCTTCGGACTCCAACGTCGACGCGAGACGGGCGTCACCGCAGCCCAGGTCAGCGACGTGGCATACGCCGTCGGTGCGCGGGAGCGGCATGGGCCCGGCGGGCACGGGTTGCGCCCCGGGACGGCCGCGAGCGCTGGGGTAGCGGGCTTTGGCGCGTAGCTTGATGTCGCGGATGTAGCCGTCGACGGGATTCTCGGGCCAGACCTCGACCTGGCGGCGGAACCCTTCATGGTACTCGGAGAACATCTCGGGGGAGTCCTCGAAGAGCTGGTAGGCCTCGGCCGAGGGGCGGGTGTAGAGCGTCTCGTTGAGGTGGCGGAAGCGCGCCGAGATGAGCTTCTGCCTCATGGAGCGCTGAAGCGGAGTGAGCTTGGCCGCGGGCGGCGGGATGGGAGGCACGGAGGCGGCAATGGCGGCGGCTGCTTCCTTTGTGGCCTTCTTATTGTCGTCCGCAGCGGCTTCCTTGCTGGGCGTTTGCTTCTGGGCCTTGGAGGGCGTTCCGGAGGACGGCTCGTCATCGCGTTTGCTCGCCCTGTCCTTCTTCTGCTTCTTGTCTTTCTTATCGGACTTGGGCGTCTCCTGTGAGTCCATTTGGTTCTTCTTTTGCTTCTTGCTCGGCTTGGGTGTCGTCGCCTCATCGGCGGCGTCATCCCCCCCCTCGGTCACGGGCGCGGCTCTCTTCGCCCCCTTCACCGGCTCGCCATCATTCCCCTCGCCAAACACGCGCTGGTTGACGATGACCGAGTTTGCACCCGTTCCGCGGATCTTTTCCTCTTTTTCGGCTCTCTTGCGCTTCTTCGCGCTGTTGTTCTTTGAGGTGTTGTTCTTCTTCTTGGCGCTCTGGGTCTCGGCTTTTGGGCCCTCCGCCGAGACAGACCAGCCTGGTACGGCGAACATTATGAGAAACGTGTGGAGTGGCTTGCAACGTCTGGTTTGTGCAAAAGTGTCAACGGATTATGAGAAATGGTGTTGTGGTGAGTGAGTTGTAGCTCATGCTCAGTCTCAGTCTCATGCCTCATGCGCTTTGAATTTTTTTTCCCGCCTGTTTTCTTCCCCAGAGAATCGCTTATCGCACCCCTGCCAACCAGCTGATCGACGCCAGGATAGGAAGTACGATAGTGGACCGTGCGCCCCGCCTCTCTTTCCTCTCACATCGGCGCCGTTGCATCCTGCCTAACTTGTTCTCATCTATATATCTTAGACCTTCTGGGCTTTGACATATGTCTGCCTTGTGGGATTAGAATCCCACACCGAAGAAATCACATAAACAGCATTAGTGTCAATCGCGCTGCCAGTTAGACATTTGGTGTTGTTTGAGACCGACACGAGCCAGTAATGCCTCGTTGTTTCAATTTCAGGCACAATTAGAAGCTTCATTCGAACAAATAACAGCCTTGCATTGATTGATCTGTGTCCTCTGATGAGACTGCAACGGCGGTTACCAAAACAGGTAGACGAGATGGTCCGACGCCATCGTTGTGACACCAGCTAAACCTCCTCGGCACAACCAGGGTTGATGGTAAACTTGTCGTAATGTGGCTGTCTCCAATCCAGAATGATCCGCTGCCATCCGATTATCGTTCGAACAGGACAATCAACAGCCAGTATTTCAACCATTTTCCGACACCCAATTGACGTCCGCCCCGCCTGCGTGGTTCGAGTCCCTTACCCTAATCGTTTGCATGATCACGTTGTTACGAAGCTAGACCACGGGTTGCCCTGAACCGAGCCATCTTCTTCAAACGCTGGATAGTAGACCTCTTCGATTTGTAACATCTCTCGTGGGATGCCGTGACACCGGCGGACCTTGGGCCAGTCTCCACGACCATGAAGCAAATATATCTCATGACAACACGAGAGAGGTTATAGGTCGCCTTGATTTTTTCGGCAACACGTTGACCGCCACTGATGACTCATTCTATTGTACATCATACAAAGATCGATTGGTTTTCACAGCTCATGGCCTAAAACTCCAATACATCCGACGCCGCCAGTCTGCGGAAACCTTGATCCGAAAAGCCGTTCATCACACAACACTCTAGGCGGACGGGGTGTGATTACGGTGATCCAAGAGCTACCCCAAGATCGGGGGCCCCTCGCCAGGCAGATCCATCGTGTCACTGCCGTCATCGCCGAGATTTTCCAAAGAGGCGTCGTTTGTCGGCAAAGGCGCCATAGCCTTGTTTTGGTCAACCCGGTCCACCCAATTTCGAGGTCTCTGACTGCGATGGCGCTTTCGATGCCAGCTTGGTCAAGTCAGCGGGGCATTCGACGGACCAAGAATAACTCATTCTCTGCAGGTCATGGCTCGCTCAAAGACTCGGAGACCACCGACTCATAGTTCTCGTGGATTCGGCGAGTGGTCGGGTTTACTCGCAGAAGAAGCACCGGCCTAGGTCCCGAAAATACGGGCACGGCGCATTATACGGTTCTGCGGGAGGCTATTCCTGTGATCCTCTCCCCCCCCTTGACGTTGTTGGTGCGGAAACCGAGAACGGGAAGGGAAGCCAGGGTGTGGCGGCGCGACAAGACGGATGGCAACATTTGAGGGGAGCGACCCTTCTTCCGGGTCTATGTCTTATTGGGAGCCCGGAGAAAATGTTGTCAGCAAACAACCAGAAAGACACAATGCTCTCGAGAGAGGCAGTCAGTCATGCTCAGGTGCGCTGAAGCTGTTGAGCCACTTCGCTAGAGGCGTTTCTTCTGACTGACGGGCTTTCGCCAACACACGGCGTCCGACGGAACTCGCGGGCTGGAGGGTCAGCTCACGTTCATACAATCCGAGGATTCAGGCACGCCATTCACAACGACGGTAAACTGTTGAACCTCCAACGGGTGCTATGCAAGCCTTGAGCAGAACCTTGTGGCTGCGAGAAGACTACCTGCATGCTGGCCTGCGGTGACCGTCATTGCGGGCTTCCGTCAAGATCAGATACAGTAAACATCCGAGGCAAGCCACCAAGGGGTGTTCCTGCGCGTCTCGAGAGGCACCAAGAGGCACGGGGAAGTCAATTGGTGAAAGAGGAAGTAGGATGCAACCAGTTTGTCAAGCAGAATAGGGGCAAAGGTGGTCCTTAGCGATCGGCACTTCTCCTCTTGTCCGACAATGCGCGACGTTTGTGTCGCACCGTATGCCCATGAGCTGTGCTGCGACCACTCATCGGTCACACCATCCAAGATGTCGGAAGCCCGACGATTGGTTAAGTTGGGTGTCGGATGAGAGCGTGTCCCGAGACTGAGGAATTGTTGCTGGGGTCCCAGCGAAATGTCGATGCCGGCCACTCCCCGGCGGGCGTGTCCCCGGTGAAATACTCGCACTTGGCTGCTTCTGCCGTCTGGCCTTGTACCCGCCTGGGGCAAAGAGTCGAATGCACACGCCCGGGGGCATCTTGGGAGGGGGAGATCAGTCCTCCTGCCGCGTCTCATCGCATTCTGGCTCAGCTCAGTACGAATACTTACAACGGTTCCTATGGCGCGGCGGAAGTTCAGGAAAAGATCAGACCATGCCCCTCATTGGCGAAAATTAAATAAGAGATGGCTTCTTCGACAACCCTGGTCTCTGAAAAAACCTTAGTCTCCCGCTCGGCACATGGCATGTCGGTCCAAAGCTAGTGGATGGATGGGATGATAACCATCCCCCCGCCCAGAACGCCACAGGCGCGCTCTTTGACGGCGGCCGACGGTCTGGGATGGGATGTCACCTCCATGTCAGTCGTCTGCAGACCTGGCTGGCGATTGCTTCCAGGTGAAAAGACTGCTCAGATCTCGCACGGCCAGGGAAGAACAAACCGCGGGATAGGGATCCGGATCGGACAGCTAACGCCTTTTCCCCACCCCATGTCGGCAGCGTTCATCTCACCGGATCACGACTTGGTCATTGCTTACAGTCATGTAGCCAATAGGGCAGACTTGGGACGAGGACAGCAGGCCGGGTAGCCCTTGTCCAGATGGGAGTCCAGGCCTCTCAAGCCTCGGACGATGATCATATTCGGCATCTCTCTGACTTGCCCCCCCATGCTCTCAACGACTCAGGCGGTGGTCGTCACATCGTCTTTTGGATTCTGGAGGGGACTTTGTAGTAATCAATGGCCCGTTCCGCACGAATCCGGACTGGGAGGCTCCAGTACGCTCGGACAAAGCGTGGTCAGGGCTCTCGGGTACCTATGCGAGGACAAACTTTGTGAGGCGTTGCCGCTGGACTGAGCAGCTTGGCGACTCCCCTATCCAAACTCCCAATTTCCGTGCGCAATAAACAAATAAAGAACGATGCATAAATCAGGTAGGCATGTCATGGATGGACTCATGGAGTAAAGAGAGACATGCCCTGAGCCTGCCTGCCCGCCTACAGGTATCACCTTGCCCGGGCCAGTCCTCAAGGGGCAGGAAACGGCTTTTCGCAAGGGATGGGACGGGGCAATGGTTCAGGCTGAGCGGCCCTACGGTCTACCTTGGTACCTATCTATTCATACAGGAGGTACGAATATCTAGACGTATTTCCTAGTGCCGTTACATCCACTGATGGGCTGTCATTCGGGACGTGACAATCCCTGGACAGAGACGCAGCCGAGAGACCCTCTACGCCCTCCCCCCTGACCCTGACCCCCCCAGGTACAGCGCCGTGTCACGCAAGAACACGTCCAGAATCAAGACGGAGGGTACATAGTTTCTCGTAATATCCTGCTCTTGCAAAGAAGGATGCCAGACTCGACATTGGCCCCGGTGTGGTTTCAACCACAGGATGTGGAAAACGCAAGAGAGCTCTCCCAGCAGCCCGTGTGGAGTGTATTGTGTGTGTGTGTGTGTGTGTGTGTGTATTGGACGCTGAAAAATACCGACCACGAGCAAGGCGAGAGCGGAGGGTGTGCTGTGTATGTGTACCTGTGTGTCTAGGTAGGTACTTTACCTACCTACCTACCTACCTACCACCCTTTTCCCTGGTACCCTTGGGCGCTGTGCATCATCGTCTGCAAGCCACCGTAATGTTTCCTCCCCCCATCAGCGTCTTGCCGCACCTCCAACCCAGTGCGCGAACAACACCCACAACGCCAATATCAACCGTGGATCAAGGGTATTCTATGGTGGTCGTTGCCGCGGCGGCTGGTCTGTGTCCCTCGCTGTTCCCCCCTGTCTTCTCATCTCATGAACACACACACCGGCACATCCTTAAGGGTTTGCTGCACCGTGGGATCTCCGTCTCTCCTTCTACAGTGTAGTGTAATAGTGCCGGCAGCTGTAAAAGCAAAAGCAGAGAAAAACTAGACAACGGACCGGCATAGGGAAAAGACACAAGCCGAAGCGCTTATGCAGAGTTGAAGTACAAGACACGACAAACACAGAGAACACTTCTCGTCTCATTCTTTATTCGTCCTAGCAGTCCGGACTGGTGCCCCGTTAGGTCACATATTGGGGTGAGGCGCCAACCTCCGTCGTCCTCTTGTTCTCGTTCCCTCCAACATCAAACCCCCGGTCATCCCGGCCTCCTCTCATTCGCCTCCTCGCCGATTGGCGGTTGTTGCCCTCCCCCTGTCGTTGTTCGTGCTGCGCGTCTTCACCCCACGCCCTCCTTCTCTAGCCTCGATTCGAGATACGGCGGTGGTATACCCTAACTCGAGGCACAATACGGATACAGACACATTCATTGCCTATTGCCTTGAACCACCTTTCCCAACTTACCTGGTCCTCGGCCGCGGGGCCTTCATTGTCTCTTTGGTCCCGCCGTGTGTCTTGGGAACAAGGGACGCGACGCACACTTCTCTCTGCTGCAGGCGTCCTTTACCTTTACCCAGCACAACCGACCCCGTCCTACCCCACGAGTCCATCCATCTTGTCTAACCCATGACAGCCCATTCGGCGAAGACAAAGTAGCACCGGGCCTGTTTCACTCCCTTCCACCATCTGTTATAACTGCTTAAAAAGCACATACTCCGTGGGCACCCAACCTGCGTCCCTCTGCTCTCCCCTTTCGACGCTTTTGCTGGCGCACGAGGACGAAGAATACCCACATTATCTCGTTGCGCTACCGCGATACCATACCTACTTTATCTACCTCCCATCCATATCACTCTCCTCGGTCACTTGTGGCCCGGCGGCTACGCCGCTTCGCTTCCAGCGTCAACCGCCCTTTGGAAGGCTTGGCTCTCGTCTGCATCGTTTCTTTCACCTCCACGATACCTTCCAACAACAGTACTTGACTGAGACTCGGAACCGAGGGGCCACTCTCCAACTGTGGGGACAAGGTACTCACTCGCTCGCTCATCTTCCGCTGCGCCGCAGAATCACAGACGCTGGACGATGCAGCACGTTGGCGGCGAGAGACTGATGGATTAAAGAGCCGCCTCGCATCCCCAATCTCACTCGCAGCACACTAGCATCTACTAGGATGGACTCCGCCGACGTGGTACTTGAGGACGGCAAGTCCCCGACCAAGAGCTCAGACAACAATGAGGACAACGGAAACGACGATCCGAACCGCAAGAAGGCGAATGTGAGGAAGAGGACCAAGACGGGCTGTCTCAGTATGTACTCGTAGAACCTGCTCTCCTTAACCAAACCACCCCATTTCTTTGCCTTGTATATGGTGGGATTCTGACCTGCTCGAAAGCTTGCCGGAAGCGCCGCATCAAATGCGACGAGGGACGCCCCATCTGCAGCAACTGCATCAAGTCCAAGAGACACTGCGAGGGTTACAACCAGCGCGTCATCTTCAAAGACCCCATCGCGTCATTCAACCTCAATGGTGTCTACGGTCCCGTCGTTTATCCTCCCGAGTCATCAAGCTCGCCATTTCAGAGTATTCCTAACCCCCCACCAAAGTCGTCTAATGGTCCTCCTTTGGCCCCAATAGCTCCCAAGCCACCGCAGCATCCGGACTTTCAAGGTCAGCCGATGCTTCACTATGGCCACGGGTTCCTGGGTCAGTTTCAAGGTCAAATACCGCCGACGGCCTTCGACTTCAACCAGTTTCCGCACGGAGAGCATCACATGCACTCGAGCTCGTCTGTCATTTCGCCAGCCAGTCAATTTCGGGGGCAGTTTGGTGACCATCGGAGTAACCTTGCCAGTCCGATTACGGATAGCGGCCCATTTGTTCATAACCCGGCAGGGCCATGGAGAGGACAGCCGACCGCAGGCCTTACGCGAGCGGAGGTCTTCTCCGATAACAACGCCGCCGCTCGGACGGATCAAGCAACCGAGGACGCGGAGATCGAATATCTGTACTCGGACGATGACGCATCCATGCCCGACTCGGACGACGCTTTCGACGATGCGATGGGCGAGGAGAGCGCCTATGGTCAGTTAGTCCAGAGCCGCAACGATGGGCCCTGGGACGGGTTCGGAACCAAGATGAGATCCTTCTCCGCCTTCGCCGAGGAAACTATCCTCACGTCGTACATCCCCACGCCCAACAACTCGCCACTGAACGACGAGCGAACAGCAGCCTTGTTCTGGCACTTTATTAACGTTACGGGGCCAAGCATGTCTCTGTACGAGAGGCATCCGTTCGATCACTCAAAGCTGACAAACAACTACTCGGTGCCCAAGGCCGGGCATAACATTTGGACCTGTGAGACTACTCGTTCTGGCGCTTCTGCACTCTGGCTGACCTTGATAGACACTTTCCCCATCATCTCCTTCAACCACCCGGCGCTCCTCCAGGCGATGCTCGCTCTGGGTGCGTTGCAAATAGCCAAGCTGCAGAAGATCCCCCCGACAGCGGCCATGAAGCACTATCACCTCGCCATCCGCAGAATCGCAAGGAATTTGCGGAGTCCCAAGAGGAGAACGCAACCTGCTACTCTAGCAGCCTCCCTCTTGCTAGGATACTTTGAAGTATGGAACTCGGACCACACCAAGTGGTGCAACCATCTGTTCGGGTCCAGGCTCCTGATCAGGGAAATTCCCTTCAGGCAGATGACCAAGAACATACTGCCGCTGAAGAGGGCCAGGCGGGCGCTGTTCCAAGAGAGCCAGAACCAGCCGATGGACCCCTTTTTCATGGGTCACGACAACACGCACATGATGAGCCACGACCTAGACGACCTCGATCTCGGCCTTCTCAGCAAGCTCACGAACCAGCAGGTTTCGTACGAGGACGATGAGCCGGCGACTGGTAACTTGTATACGGATCGGGATATCGAACACTACGAACATCTTCGGGACTTGTATTGGTGGTACTGCAAGATGGACGTCTACCAAAGCATACTGGGTGGAGGAAAGCCATTGTGAGTGTCGTCATCCAAGAGGCGAGAACACATCGGTCTAACAACCCGTAGTATGGACTACCAGCACTGGACCCAGTGTCCACCACGAGCGCCGATGGGCCGGCTCGAGGCCATGTGAGTCAATCCAGAGCCCCACCCCCGGCATAGGCAAGGACACGCAAGGCTGACATGGGTAGATATGGGACGTACGACCACCTGATGCTGCTGCTCGGGCGTTTGTGCAGCTTCGCGGCCAAGGATCTACCCAGGAAACGGAAATCGTTCAAGGGTTTCGGACCTCCTCCAGGCGGTGGGCGACCCGGAGGGCCACCGGAGGGGCCGCCAAATGTTGGTGAGCCACCGGGCAGAGGCCAGGGGTGGCCCCCACCAGGAATGGCAGGTGGAATGCCCGGCGGCGGGCCTCCCGGAGGACCCCCGATGGGCATGCCACCCCCGGGTATGATGAGAGGCCCGCCGCCGGGTGCGATGCCCGGAGGCAACGGCGGGTCGCCTCCCATGTTCCCCGGCATGCTTCCGAACCTCGGAAAGGTGACACTACCAATGGGCTTCTCTCCGCCGCGGGACGACTCCCCACCACCGCCGGGCGAAGAAGTGCGGGAAGACCTCGACTCCGACATGGCGGCAGACGCCGCAATGCGCGAGTGGGAATCCCTGCGCGAGGCGTTTGAGATACTCCGATCACGGTTCGGTCCGGAGTTCCAGCCCCTGGGCGCCGAATACGCCGATCGCAGAGACTCGCCATTCGGCCCGACGCTGCAGTATCGCACTTTTTCCGTGGCGGGCATCTGGATGAACTACTACATGGGCCTGATTCACCTGTACCGCGCGCACCCCAAGATGCCGCCCGCCGCTATGATCGCCGCGGGCATCCAGGCGCAACACACGGTCAAGTTTGCCATCGAGATTGGGCGGATCGCGGCTGGGTTGACGGACGACTGTGCCAACGTCGTCGAGATCAGTACTCTCGTCGGCGCCGCGCTGATTGAGAGTTCCTTTTGTCTCTTTGTTGGCGGGATCCAGGTAAGGCTTCACCGGCCCTCTCCCCGCTTGGTCTTTGGCAGTGGTTGGTGCCTTTTCTGCCTCATCTTTTTCCACTAACAGGTCACGCAGTACCAAGACAACGCCCAGCGGCAATGGATCGTCAGGTGGATGCACGACATTGCCCGGCTCACCGGGTGGCAGTCGGCAAGGCAGATCGCCGAGGGCTGCGAGTCCGGGTGGAAGAAGGCGGCCGCCATGGGCCGGGGACCGCCGTACACGCGCGACCCAAGCCTGCAGACCGTGGTGCCGCAGTCCGTGTGGACGAACCCGCGCAGGATCGGGGCCAGGCTCGAGCAGCTCGACAGCGACGATACGATGCTTGTCGTGGCCAAGTCCGAGAGGGCATTCTACGCTCTCGGGCTGCTCAGCGTCGAGCAGGAGCTGGAGAGGCTGGTCATTAAGGACGAGGGGTGAACGCCTTCATTCCCCCCTTTCGTGGCGAGTTCGTACTTGCGTGTGTAGATCGGGGATTTGGACGTCATCGCAAGAGGCGTTTTCGAATTGCACAAACAAACAAAAGTCGGATCAAAAGCCGGCGTTATCATTGAGACAGGCCACGCCAGCGACAAGAGAGAGAAGGGGTGGGGGGATGGAGGAAGAAATAGAGAGAGAGAGAGAGAGAGAGAGCGTGCTCTACAGAAGCCATCACGTTGAGTACATTAATGATACAACTTGTGGAAATACTCTAGATCTCAGGCTCCAAGTTCCGTGAACCGGTAGGGTTTCGCCTGAGCAGAAAAAGCTGTGATGTTTTCGCTTGCTCTCCTTCTGGAGCTTCCTCTAACCCTCCAAACGGTCGTTTCACAGTGCCCATGACCTAGACTCCGTCCTCAATCCTGTTCTTCAACCTGCGAGTGCCTTTAGTTCGCAGGGAGCCTCTCCACCACGGCGGCCATCTCTTCGTCTGTGTATATTCTGAAACCTTTCTCCTTCGTCACGCTCGCGAGTTGGACGTTTTTCGAGTCGAGCTTCTCCTCCATGACCTGCTTCAGCGTCTTAAGCACCAACGTCTCGGCGTCTGTGATCGTCAAAGACTGCGAATGGGTTAGCTCCCCGACGTCCACGCGATTTCGGAACACGGAAATTGAAGATGAAAAAAACAGGGAATTGACGAACCTTGTGGTACTCGTTCTGCAGCTCGGCTTGCGCACCCTCCGAACCAGAACCGATGGCCTTGGCATCGTAGCGGTAGAAGGTGCCACTGGGCTCGGCGTGGAAGAGCTGAGGGCCGTCCTCGTCGTAACCGGCAATTAGCAGGGCGACACCGAAAGGTCGGGACATGATGGTCTCCTCGCCCTCGGCACCCTCGCCGAAGCGCAGGGCGAGGTCGCAGATGGCCTGGGTGCACGACTCGACGCGGAGGGGCTCGTTGTAGTTGAAGGAGTGGGACTGTGACTCGACGCGGGCGTGCTCGACCATGGATCGGGCGTCGGCCTGGAGGCCGGACATGGCGCAGCCGATGTGGCGGTCGATTTCGACAATCTTCTCGACGGAAGAGGTCTCGAGCAGGGTCGAGGTAACACGCTTCTCGACGCCGAGGACGACACCCTCCGAGGTGGCGACGCCGATGGCTGTAGAGCCAAGCTTGATGGCTTCCAGTGAGTATTCTACTTGGAAGAGGCGGCCTTCCGGGGAGAAGGTGTTGATTCCTCGGTCTAGGCGATCACCATTAGAAGCTGGTAAGGGCAGGGAAGCTGGAGGGGTTCTGACCGTATTCGGATCTTGCCATAAACATCTTGGCGGTATTGTGTGTGTGTAGCTGCTAAAGAGATGAAGACAAGTAGGATGGACTTGATTGGTACGGTTGATTGTTTCGGTCGGCGTGCCGTGAGGTTATCGTGGTCCCGGTTTGCGGGATGCTGGGGTTGTGGTGGTGGTGTTGAATGGAGGGGACCTTGGAGGTCCAGGTAGCAAACGGTGACGGTGGAAGGCTGAGATGGCAGGTGGTGGCAGTGGTTAGGCAAGCACTCAGCCTACGCAGCCGCAAGCTCCAACAGCAGCCAACTACCTATTCCCGGGCCAGTTGCTTGTACCTTCGGGCGGTAGCTTCGAACCACTCCCCCTGTACTTTGAGCTCTGTGATTGGTCATTTCCGTCAACCCCCCCTCCACTTCCCTCACTCCAAACGCTAAACCCGGAATATTTCAGGGGGACAGTCAAACCCCGGACAGGGTTACCAACACGCGAGGATTTTCCGACGAGACGCGCTCGCTCGAGGCTAATGGGCACTTAACCACGTCGAGGTAGTAGCAGCCCAACCCGCGCCGAGAGCTTCCTGGACTGCGATTCCGTGTTAGAGGGGCAAAGACAAAGAGCAACGAACAAACCGGCAGTCGAAGGTTGCCCTCCCCAAACAATCGCAGAGAACGAGACATCACTTATCAGGAGAGCAACCGACCCGCTGAGGCGCTTCGCACACTTCAAATGCAGTCGGCGAAATGTCGTCAGGCACCAGGGTATCAACCCACGAGCGCCGTGCGAACGGCGGCACAGCACCCGCACCCGATCAGGAACGAACTTCAAGAACAGCGCGCATGAACGCCGCCGCAGCGGGCAGCGGCCAGACAAACTTCAAAAGCGAACGCAGCGAGAGGACTGATGCGCGCCAACGAGAACGCGACCGGGACCGGGAACGTGAACACCAACCACGCGAGAGGGCCGCATCACCGGGGAGCAATGCGCACAAGCGGTCTGCGTCGGGGAATCCCCGGAGCCGGGCGCCCGATGACAGGCGTGTGGAGGAGCGGAGGACGGAAAGGACGTACGTGACGCAACTCGAAACCATGGTCCAGCGGACTAGGAGTTCCGAGAGGGGAGAACGGAGAGGCGGAGGTGATAAGGGGAAGCCTGCCGAGGCCAAGTCGCGAACGGCCGAGCCAAAGCCAAAAGAAGCCAAGGTTGACGGTCCACCAGGTGAGAGCTCACAGTTGTGATGCTGGAGTAGAACTGGCGACTGACTGATTGGCACGGCAGCACCGTGGAACCCGGAAGCGACACTTCTCCCTCACACATCTGCTCCCCTGGCTTGTCGAATATCAATACCACCGTTGGCATCTCAGGCGCCACAATCTCAACTGCCGAAACCATTGAACGAGCTATCCCTTGAGGTGCAAGAGGCGGTGATCCTGGAGGACCTACTGTTTGTCTTCATGGGTTATGAAGGCCAGTACATCCGCTTCGCCAAGACGTACAACCCCCATGAAGAGAGGGATCGGTTATCAGGGCCGACGTTCAGGATACTACCCGGTCTGGATCCCAGTCTGCACGATCTAACCGTGTCGATGCTGAAGATGGCAACCTACTATTCGGCTCTAGAGATGTTTGTCGACGTACAGAGTAGGGAGGAGTTTGGCGCCGTCAACCATGCGCTATGCGCCTCTATCCGGAAGTTCCTTCACGACTACCTCGTTATGATTGCGCAGCTGGAGACACAGTTCTTGACGAACGAGACATTCACTCTCCACGTCTTGAACATCCACACACTGCCCACCAGCCAGATGATGTCACACCTGTATTCTCTGGCACACGACCTACTGAAGAGGAACGCGCTGCTGGATGACGATGACGAGGAAGAAAGCGACAGCGCGGATGATTTTGAGAACATTCTTGAGTCGTTGCGGGAAGGCGGCGACCTGGCACCGGGCTCGGGAAAGAAGATTTGCAAGGGAGGCGTCGTGCTAGGACTAATCACAAAAAGGCTGGAGTCAATGTCCGGAGACCCAGCGGCGCGCGCTCTCTTGACTTCGCTACTGCGCGACGCCAGTAGACCATACATGGTAATGCTCAACGAATGGCTTCACCACGGAGGTATCAACGACCCCCACGCCGAGTTCTTGGTCAAGGAGCAAAAGAGCATCCGCAGAGAACGCTTAGAGCAGGATTACACGGACGAGTACTGGGAGCGACGGTACACCATCCGGGAGCATGACATACCCCCGCAGCTGGAAGGTGTCAAGGACAAAGTCTTGTTGGCCGGCAAGTATCTCAATGTCGTCAGAGAATGTGGTGGTGTGGACGTCAGCAAGGTCGTCCAGGACGTGCCCACATCCTTTGACGACAGCCGTTTCCTGGAGAACGTCAACAGCGCCTACGCGCACGCCAACGAGTCGCTCATGCAGCTGCTCCTGACGACGCACTCGCTGCCGTTGAGGCTGCGGTCGATGAAGCACTACTTCTTCCTGGACCCGTCTGACTACTTCTCATACTTCCTCGAACTCGGCGCCTCGGAGCTGCGGAAGCCCGTCAAGTCCGTTAACACCGGCAAGCTGCAGTCGCTTCTCGACCTGGTCCTGCGTCAACCGGGCAGCATCGTCTCGCTCGACCCCTTCAAAGAAGATGTCAAGGTGGAAATCAACGAAATCACTCTCATCAAGTCTCTGCAGCGCGTCGTTAATATCACAGGTATCGAACAGGGCGAGACGCTGCAGCCCTTGGCAAATCAGCCGATTGAGAACGACAAGAACGCCATCGGCTTCACCTCGTTGCAACTTGACTACGCGGTGCCCTTCCCCGTCTCCCTAGTCATCAGCCGGAAGACTGTGTGGCGGTATCAAGCGCTGTTCCGCTACCTTCTTTCGCTGCGCTATCTCGAGTCCCAGCTGTCGGCGACGTGGTACTCGCAGACATCCGGCCTGACGTGGGCACACAAGAGCTCCTCACGCAGCCTCGAGATTTGGAAACGTCGCGTGTGGACGCTGCGCGCGCGCATGCTTGTTTTTGTGCAGCAGCTTCTCTACTTCTGCACGGCCGAGGTCATCGAGCCCAATTGGGCAAAGTTCATGTCAAGGCTCAGGGTCAGTGAGGAGGGTCAGGAGGCGGCTTCGGGCGGCGCTGCATCGGGCCCGACGAGGACTGTAGACGAGCTCATGCAGGACCACGTGGATTTCTTGGACACGTGCTTGAAGGAATGCATGCTCACCAACAGCAAGCTTCTGAGAGTGAGTCTATCTCGCCACCCTGCACTCACCCCAGACCACAGAATCTCGACTGACATTGTCTACAGATCCACTCCAAACTCATGCAAACCTGCACGATTTTCGCAACCTACTCTAATTGGCTCTCCCGCGAGCTGGAAAAGGCGGACCCGGATCTTTCCGGTACCACGCGGCCCTCCAACATGACGCCCGAGCAGTGGCGCGCCTTTCAGGCTGTCAGGACGCAGAAGCCCACGACGGGTTCGCACAGCGACTCGACATCGTCGGCGGGGCCGGGCGCGAGCGACCAGCAGCAGCAGCAGGACGCGCGCGTGGGAAACTTGTTCGAAATCATGAAGAAGTGGGAAGGAAACTTTAGCAGGCACCTGCAGATCCTGCTCGACGCGCTGAATCACTACGCCGCGACTGAGACGGTCGTTCTGCTCAGTCTCTGCGCGCGGCTCAGCACGGCGAACCAGGGAACCGAGTACGCCGGATTACGGACTGAGGACGACAGCGTTGTGTAGCCTTTGTGGTTTCGAGATCAAGGAAGTGGGAACCCCATTTTCTCTCTCACATGCTTCAAAAAAGGAGAGGAGTATCACGGCGTTTGAAAGGGGTTGGTTTTTAGCAAAAGTCAGGAGCGGGGAGGGTAGCATTTCGCATTGAAACTAAAAAAATCAACGTAGGCGTAAAACGATACGCTTTCACGCGCCAACTCCACCGTCCCCTACCATCGATGGACTGACTCTTATGCTGTGCAGTGCTTCGAGCTGTGAACAGGATGATGTCATGTCCTTTGGTTTGTGCCGTGAGAGAGAATGAGGGAGACATGGGCATAAATATACATGTATCCGTACATATACCCATACGACGGAGGGTTCCTCCCCCAAAGCGCCTCTCGCGCCGGGCGTCGGTTTTGGGTGGTATACAGATATTAAACAGTGTTTGGTGGTACAAGTTTGTACAGTAGCCGAGTCTCCAGGGGGGGCGGCGTCCGTTCCGCTTATTCCTTCTTCAAGGCCTCCTTGACCAGGTCCGCGACACGCTTCTTGTCGACCTCAAGGTCCTTGCCCTGAATGGCAACGTTGATGAGCTTCATGACCTCGCCCAGGCCGCTCTTGCCGGCGGCGGCGACGTCTTCGACGGCCTTCCCGATGAGCACGCGGATGTCGGCCTCAGTAACGGCGACGACGCCGCTGGTGGCGATGTACTCAGCCATGACCTTGGCCTGGAGTTCCTCCTTGTCGGCGAGGTCGTCGCGGCCAGCGGCGCGGAACTGAGCGGCGGCGTCCTGGGTGGCGCGCTGGGTCTTGCGCAGGAGGGCGACGAGCTGGGCGTCGGTGGCGATGGGAGAGCTGGTCTTGGCCGCGTTGTTGGTGGCGGAGAGGACGGAGCGGAGGACGGAGAGACGGGCCGCGTCCTTTGCGCGCATGGCCGTCTTGAGGTCACTCTTGAGGGTGGCCAGGAGCCGGGGTTGGGCCGGCGCGGCGTCGGATGAGTAGAGACGCAGAGTTGTCCGAAGGGGGGTGGCGCGGCGCAGCACGACCGGCTGAAGCGCCTGCAAGAGGCGGGCTGAGCTTCGGGAGGCCATTGTAGAATTGGAATTGACGATAGGGGAGGCGCTATGTTCCTAGAAACTTGCTAGAAACTTGAAATAAAAACAACAAACAAACGTGTGTCGGGTTGGCTGCGTGTCTCTCAATTGGTGGCCCTTTTCCGTCGTCAATGGCGTTGGGTCTGCACAAAATGTCGCCGTCTCACGTCGTCTCACGTCGTCATTTGATTCTTTTCAAAAGAAGTCGGACAAGGAAAAGTGGGTTGGGGAGAGCTGTCGATGAATTAAACTGCGGGTAAGCTTCTCATTGGCCGACAGCCCTCGAGCTGTTTCCAGTATGAAGCCTGTGTCCTCTTGGCTATCTACCTAGGTAGTAGTGGCGTACGGGTGCAACGCGGTATCATGGGTGGAGACTCTTGTACCCCGGAGTCTTCTCCTGATGGTGCTGGGACCTCGATCCAGGGGTTTGTTTGCGTGAGTGTATGCCGAATAGAACCGCCAGACATATTTGACAGACATATTTGACAGACATATTTGACAGACATATTTGACAGACAAATACGGATACAGAGTAGACGACCGACAATTGCTCCTCTTTGTTACGCTGGCTGGTCGATGAAGTACAAATGCAAGGTGCATGTACGAATAGGTATCTAACTGAACAGCAGTAGTATGTTGTGGCTCTTGGGTAACCCAGAGCAACCCAACAACGATTCATGCATTGATCAGGAACATGAGTTTTTGGAGATGTTTTGCCAGTCCTTTCGAATCATGTACCCCAAGGGAACGCCATGTCCGTGCGCAAAATCACTTGATGTGCCAAAGATCAGGGAAGATGCAGAATTGACAAGGGTCGGGGCAACCATCGACATCTTCCGATATCACACCCGTTCGGGGGCTGCAGGCTCAGAGTCCCACAGCCAACGAACGAACAGGTTTGGTCTGGACCCAGAAACGTGGGTGACCTTTTCGTCGGTAAGCATGAAAACTCTAACCGTTGCATGCTTCATCGTCGTGACAACGTCGGCTTATGTGTGGCACCATGGTATTCCAGGAGGTGTCTTGCTCATTTCTCATCTGGCCCTGGCCTCTGTCAATCTCAGTCAGTACACATACACACCTCTCGTATTGCTTGGATGAGAGTTCCCGAAGCTGGGGAGCCTAGGCCGTGCCCTCTGCTAGGCGGGAAAGGTACGGGCACTATCACCGGCGTGGATATTGACGTGGAACTTGGGAAGATGAGCGCGGGTGCGGTGGCCAGAAGCGTGGCATGGAATGTCACTTTTGATACTTCATTATCGGAGAAAAGCGTCTTCAAGTGGACGGTACGGCTTAACAAACCGTCCCCCGGGGGATCAAATATGGAGTTAGTGTGCCCCGGTGTGATGCCGTTGTGTGTATTTGGATAGGGCTGGCTGGTGTGATGTGAGTTGTCTGTCTGCAGCTCTGGCTTCACCGAGGACCCGAGGCGACGGTAGCGAGTTGGGAAACCATATGAACATGCCTACCTATGGAGTACCTACCTATCTATTGAGTCAGCTCCTGGCCAGTCATGTTGCCTCGAGTCCCCCCAACCTAAACCCAACATGGAACAGAGCCAGGTGGAACAATTACCCGGAGCCCTCCCTTCCCCTTTCCCAAGGTGCGAGCCTCAAGTCTCAATTAGCTGTACCCCGTTAAAGCAGGTGGGTAGACGTACAAGGCAAGTGCTCCCACGTTTGAGTGATCGCTTCGTCGCCCCTTCTCGTAGCTAACCTACCAAATACCTAAGTCGGTGGGTGATAAATGAAGGTACGCAAGTCCCTAGCTTCCTCTACTCTCCACCTAGGTAGGTACGCCTCACACTTATTCAACTTCATGTCGTTGTCCCCCCGTTTCAAGCCTTTCTTGTGCATCCTCCGTCACCCTTCACATCCCTCCCACCCCCATCCGCAACATCCTAACATTTCTGGCCTTTGACACGGAGCCTTTTTTATATGGTGTGGCTCTCAGGACCCAATTTCGTTATTTCCTCCGTCAAGCTAGACATATACTGCGGGTTTCTAGTCTCCCATCACTCACGAACATCCACCACCTCTTCATAGAGCTCAAATGCCATCAACTACTTTGGATCATTCAACTAGTCGGATTGACGACGCTGGATTCGCATATCATTGGTCCGTTGTCAACAATGCCGTGAACCTTCGATGTTCTATTCAACGTACTCGACCGTACAAACTCCAGAGCATTAATGTCTCGTCCAAGCCTTCCGTTCGGCTTGCTTCTGCAACAACCTCCCGGCATCGTGTTAAGCCGATGGCCATATCGAAGCAAGGGAACCAACTAATGGAGTTATGAGCTAGGCACTCGGAATACATACTGCCGTCACATCGTCACCGTCATCACTCTCGCCCAGGAAGTTCACCGAATCTTACGCATGTCCGAACGTCCCGAATGCGCCTACAAACAAGCAACCTCTTCGTCTGGCGTCCTGATATGCCTCATCGACGAGGTTTCCGTCCTATGCACACGTACCTTAAGAACAAACACAAATTAGCCCGTCTGTGCCCCCCAGATGCGATCTCGACTTCAAGTATCGACGAGGTGTCTACTTACAATGGGAAATACGCCTGAGTCAACTCGGCAACATTGGCCTTCGTGTCAATGCCATCTTTCATGCGTCTGGGGGAACCGCAGCTGGACTTACCCTGAATGCCGGGTTATCGGCCTCACTCCTTGCTTGGGCCACCAGCACCTGGAACTCCTGCGAAGTCATCCTACCGTGATACGGTCAGTTCCGGGAGCGCTCAATTCTCAAGCCCCAATCATTTTGTCCTGGAGACTTTTTAAGAAAGACCTTACCCTCGGAATTCTGTCATGGGATACATGGCCAGAGAGGAGAGCATCCTCCTGACATTTTCTCTATTGACCACGCCAATGTGGTGCTGCCGTGGATCTGAATCACCAATAAGCCCCAGGAGCAGGTACTCTGCCTCTGCAATTTCCTTACCATTGGACCACCCACAGGTCGGGAGAGGAATCATCTGGGTTTCCACCGAGTCGAATCCTGCGCTTTGCATCCAACTCTGTAAATGAAGCGGCGCTCGAGGGTCTTTGTACGGTTGCATACTGTCCAGGTATCGTCTCGACCACCTGCGCAAGGCGTGATCTGGCAGCAGAACTAATTAACAAGTGCAGTCATCTCCATGATAATCCTGGCTTACTTTGAGTCAACGTCCCGTTATCCGATTGCGCGTTGAAGTATATCTCCACCATTTGGCACCAACCACCGGGTCGAGTTACGCGAAACATATCTCCGATGTAGTCTCTCCATCGATTCGAGTGAATACCGCCCGCCATCATTTGGCTGTGCACGAGGTCGAAGTGGTTTGACGGGAATGTAAATCTGAGCCGGTTCAGTCAATCACAGGCTGGCCAGGGTTGTGGACGAAAGTTCGTCAGATCATTCCTACCTTCCATTCAAATCATCAACCTGAAGATTCAAATTCGTCGGCGTTTCGGTCTCGTCTGGCCAGATGTGCGGGCAAATATCGATGGCTACCACCTTTTCTCCAGTGTCAGCATTGTCTACTCGACCACACGTCCGTAAGCCATAAACTCTAGTGGTTTCTCGCCCTTGGCAGAAAATCTCCTGGTCATACCTCGCAGCTTGGATGCCGTTGTGCGACTTCGATTGCCCAGTCTCCGGATCCAAACCCGCATTCGAGAATCCGTCTGGGTCTGGTTATTGGCGGGAAAAGAAGCTGGTTTTCGAACACTACTGAGAGAACGACATGCATTATTTGTAATCGTTCGACTTCGTCCTGCAATCCAGTCGGAAATGTTAGGCGGAGAAGGAAAGCTGTCACGGGGCCCGAGGTATTCCTTACCTCGTCCATCGGCGCAAAATATGCTCCATTGTCGACAGCGTATCGCTGATATTCTCTGCCTTGGTACGTGACAGTCTCGAGGAAGGTGTTGTCCAAAGGGACCGTTTGTGGATCGCTGATGAGAGTTAGACTTCCGACAAGTCTTTCGTGACTTTCGGACTGGTCAACCGTACCTTGCCATCTTGGCAACAACAGTAACAGCTGCGGAATGATTGCTCTTCGTACAGAACAACCTCGGTGATATCAAGTTGCCCCGTCAAATTTCCGCCTTTGTATCCGATGTTGAGACGAATGAGGTTGCATCTAATGGCATCTGCTCTAACGAAGTGGCCGTCACAGGTTTCATGGGCCAGAGGGAAGGCGAGGATGGGGTAGTTCTCAGGTACTACCCACGCAAGAAGGCCGAAAGTCCGCCAAAGGAGGCATACTGGATTCACAGGGACATCCAAAAAAGGCGGCAATCGTGTCTAATAGACATAAAATTAACTGCCAGCAACGTTGGAGGTGGAGACACCGAGCATGTCCAAAGGTACTTCAAAGGGGCCGGCGATTCTTTTCTACACTACACTTCACCACACGACATCGCTGTCGATCTTGGGTTAGTACATTACGACCCAGAGAAGTCAGGAGCTTGTCTCGGTACACTCTGGTACGCGGTGCGGTGCGGATGAGGCAGTCTTCAGGTGACATGGATATGTCCTCTACTGTTGCTACTGGCCCCGTAACCCCTGTACATACGAAAATTCGAGAATGGGGCCGGCAAACAACCAGGACGTGCTAATCCCAAGAAAGTGAGTGGCATAGGACGGGTGTGACAGCGGGTCCCAGCTCATCCTAGTAAGTTGGACACCGCTTTACCAGCTGTAAGATCCATGGACCTCTCTCTATTAATCAAAGGTGGTCCTCGCAGATTGTCCCAGAAGCCAGGAAGACGGTTGTCTTTCTCGGCGACCTGGTCACTGTCTAGCGGGACGTGCCATCACAGACCAACACCTCATCAGGCCGCCAAAGACCGCAGACAATACGGCCTAACCATCAACCACTGGTGCTGAGGTTCAAGCTTCCTATGGCACGCTCACCGCCATCCTTTTGCAACCGAGAGAGCGTACCGATGCTTGTTGTTGACAGAAGAGCATCACACCAACCGCCTAGCCAGAGCATAGGGCCTAACACCTATCGACACCCACACCCACACCCACACATATCCGTACATCCACACATACATCACGTAAGTACCCCCGCTGCAACCCTCCAGCTTTCAGGCAATGGGAAGCTCTTCAGCAAACACGGCCCCCCTCCATCCCTTGTTTCCTGCTTACCCACCCCCCTCCCCTGTCGTGAGTAGGAACCATTGCTTGAAGGAGGGGTTGCAAGGACGATCCTCACTCGTCGCACGCGGAGCTATAATCGAACTGTGACAATTTTCAAGTCCCAGGGATCCGGTCATCGGCTTGAGCTTTGAGCAGCCGCGGGAGGTGGGAAGTCAAGTTGGGCTAGAGAGGCATCACAACCCGTTCCTTGCTGGGTTTCGCGACACTCGCCAACTGTACTTGCTGAGCTCTCCCGAAAACATGGGCTCGGGTTCTTATCTTTGTGGTTGGGTTCACTAGCGACCTGGCCCTGGGGCGAATAGAGGAAGGAAATGGCTGAAGTACGAAGCGGTTACAAGTTCGACGTAGTCCAGTTGTCTCGTACGACAAGCAGGCTGAATGTCCTTATGCTGCTCGGCTTGTCTGGCCTTGGGCAGGCTGGGGCCATATATGCGGCCAACAATGACCAAAGGCGGAGTCAATGGTCTGACACTTGCACACAGATTGACAAAGGCCTGCACTCCTGCTAGTGTAGTAATCCCGCCTCAGGCCCGTATCTTGCGACGGAAATACATGGAGAGATCCAAGCAAAAACATTCATTTCTATCATGTAGCGTATGCATGCCTGCTTCTTGCAACTTTAGGCCCCCACCACACCACTCCAGAGACTGTTAGGGAGAACAACTGCGTCGGATGGCTGCACGATACGCACAGGACTTACAGGGTCTGCAAAATATAGGTACGGGCATGGCTCTGGCTGGTGGGTTTGTGTTGATGCGTCCTGACACGTCGACGTATTCGAGTGCGTGCTAATTGAAGTTTTAATTACCTCACTCCTTTGCGATCTTCTTTTCTCAAGGTTCCGTCTCACCCTGGACTAGCTACTCGAGAGACCGGTCGTGGCTGTTTCCAAACCAAGCTTCAGCAGGCTCAGCCAAGCAAGCTTCTGAAAAGGATTTGATGAGGGTTGGAAGAAGAAACTGACGCTGGTCCCCATTTCCACGACGAACCCTCGACGGGCCGCTTTGCAGCTTCGGGACTAACACCAGAGGGAGAGAATCGGCGAGACCGGGTTGTTGCCGGCTCGGACAGTGGAGTTTCGGGGGAGGGTGCGATGACGCGAGCCACAAAACTCTCCTGGTTCCAGCTATTTGGGAACCGAGGGGCGAGCGTCGACAACGCTTCCTTGTCGCGGAGATCACAATCCTGGTGCTTGGGAACACTGCGCCTGTTCACAGCGGCCACGTACTCGCTGCACCCTGCAACCCTTGCACCAACGGGTTCAGATGCATTGCATGGCGGACGGGTAAGGAAAGCAACGGGAGACACCTTGAGACGACGGCACGCCAGTTTCTGCTGGTAGCCAAACACCCCGCCCGGGGTACTATCAATCACAATCCCAGCCATCCCTTGACGTCAGAACAAAAGACACGGAGAACTTGCCCGTCATTTACATAGCCTGTCCAAGCCAGCGGCAGTCTCACCAAAGTTGCAGGCAGACATCCGCGTGGGGCCTTGCCATCACCGGCTGGGAAACACGAGCTGTCTGGAGGCTACCCCGAGAGTGGGTAACAGCAGGTCTTAAATTACTACAAGTCAGACCGAGTGAAGGGTAACGCGCGGTGCAATGCTGCGCAATAGGCAACAGGCATCCGGCATCCGGCCAACAACATGCATATATGGCTTGCTTGGTATAGGAGCCATGGGCCAAACGGCTACAGAATAGGGACCCGGAGCAGAGGCCACAATCCACATCTCAGTAACTATAACGAAGTCTTCTCTGGTGTCCACAGGCTTGACAGAATTTGGAATCCATATTTGAGGCGATGGCGCAACATAATCTTATAAATCAAGGAGCGAGGCAAGCAACTACTGTCAGAGGTCATGCACGTCAGAGGGGAGCATTCGACCTGTCTCTCCTTAGCATCGCTACTGGGTGTAATCGACCCGGACGACTCAACAAGACCAGGAATCAATCACATTCGGTTTCCCAACTTGCGGCCGCTGAACGCAGTCTCGTCTGCACAGGTGCGGGCCGTGCATCTACGCATTCCACAATCTATTTACCCGACATGAAGGAAATTGGGCCAGCTTCTCCCTCTTCCAACGGCATTGCTTCTCCCCGTGTAGAGAGGGGGGAGAAGATGAGTTGGCGGTCGATGAGGAGTCACATTCAGTTCCGCCAGCAGGGGACCCTGGTCATCAAGTACCCTGCTGGTTCTTCCCTCTTCACCTTCCTTTTGAACAGAACCGCACTCTCGGGTTCCCTAGGACGGGAGGCTGGGGCATAATCGTCTCCTTTATCGGTGTCAACCGCAGCCCCCCTTCTGACCCCTGTTCATGCTTACAGAAGACAGGTTGCCGCATCACCCCGAGGTCGAGATGTCAAAGATACTTAGCTGTGGCCCCCTATTGTTGGACTAGGAGCGGCGTTGCCTGCCGTATAAGACCAAATCGCCCACCAGCTCCATTTCATACGGCTTGGTCAATCTGCTTCACAGGGGTAGCATGGTGAAGGCTTCTAGAAGGCCATGCTCTTGCGAGTGGTTGTCATCCAGAAGGGCGTGGAGCGCATTACCGGGCTCTACAAGCCTGCGAGTCCTTTCCATATGGTACGGTGCGGCTGCTCGGCTATACTGCGGTCATGGACACATGAATCGACCTTTCCTCATTCATCCCCATCCACCATCTACCGACAATACGGGATATGGACATGGCCGATGCCCCCCCCCCCCCCTCCCTTTCCTAATACTATCCCATGCGCACAGATTGCGGGCATGACAGACAACTTTACACTCAGTCCGGGAATTCAGCGCTTGTCCCCAGCCGACTCGCCGCAACCATGTTCCAATTTTGTAAACTGCGAGCCCCGAATACTGGCTGGCTGCCGCTGATTGATGAGCTCGGGACGAAGATGAGCTTTTTCGACAACGAAAATGGAATACGGGGCCGAGAGGATGTACGGTGACCGCAACTATCGACGTCCAACAGCGCTGTGTGACCCGAGCAGTCACTTTTTCAGCCCCTCCTTTCTAATATTATGTATGCTCAAAGGATGAATCGTCATTATTATTGGCCTTGGACGCTTTCCACTCCTATATGGATACTCTATAAGGAATAACGCATGCCGGGTTGGCATTGTACCCCTGACCCGGATGAGCGCGGGCGAGTAGGAATATCCTTGCCCAATTCGAAAGGGGACCTTTTCTCAGGTTCGCCGAAAGGGGTTTTTTTTTTTTTGTTGCATGCAATCCTTTCCAAACCCCCGAGAAGAAAAAGGAAGCATGGAAAAGGAAGAAGAAAAGAAAACGCAGAACGCCCTCCCCCTCCCTACTCGTCGGTGACACAGGCCCCCTATTATTTGCTTTTTGGTATTATTTTGATCTTTGTTTCTGAATTCTCTCTCCTTATCCTTCGTATCAATGTTCCTCCCCCCTCACTTCCGCGCAGGCGGGGTGGCGGGTCTGCATATCTTGGACCCACGGGCTTATTCTCTTCTGTGTCTTCCTCAACATGTCTTTGGCATGCCATGCCGTGTCTCGCCCTCAGACTCGTCGTCTGCCTCGTGCCCGAGTCCCCCGCCCTCTGTCGTTGTACAAAGCTAGTGAATCGGTGACGGAAAATGCAACACATGGCCGAGGAACGCCACCAACACCTCCGCAATGATGATGCCATGATCGTTCTGACGCGCAGCGAGTCAACTATCCTGCGCAATATTTGTAACTGACCCAACAAGACTCACGGCTTCCCGATTCGCAATTGGCGGAATGACCACCCAAGGACGCAAGTGAAGGAGGGGGAAGAAGAGAGAACAAACAGCAAACACACAGAATAGCCCCCCCAGTTCCCTTGCATCCATAGCAGGCGGAGCGAAAACCCCTCCAACCGATAACCCGGCCTCCTAATTCCTCTTGAGCTCCGTTCCGTCCCCGTATGTTTTGCGCAATGCAAGTCGAGTGGATCACCAGCAAGTGAAAACCGGGTTCCTGGCTTTCACCGGCTCCAGCCTCTCCACAATAACCTTCCGTTGGTTCCCCTCCATTCCCTCGGCGGCCGCATAGCCCAGGTCGCCCTCCTCGACATCGTTTTCATCGTAGTCCAGGCTCGGGCGGGAACCATACAGGTGTTGAGCGATGCTATTGCCGCTGCGCCGCCCTGTCGCCGTTGCGAACGAATATCGACGTTGCTGCTGAGTTTCTTGACGGGCGGGGGAATACATGTTGAGAGCGCGAGACCCGTGATAGCTTTCTCTTTGGCTTTGGCCCGAGAATCTGGGCCGCTGCGCTGTTGAATCTTTAGCCAGCGGTACTGACGAAGCCAGGATCCCCGAGCCGTTCATAGATGTCTCGTCTGGCGACTGAGCACCCTCACCTGTCGGGCTCAGCGCAAGCTCGAACCTGCCCGGATGAGGCATGTCGGCCGGGGGGCTGGCGAAGCCGAGCAGGTCCTCGTCCACGCGCAGTGGCGGCGCAGTAGACGCGTTGGCATCGCCTATGTCGCCCTCGTCAATCGACCGTCGCAACTCTGCCTCGTGACGCATCATTTCGGCGGACGTTACTCGCATGGGAACCGCGACAGGAACCTCCACGAGGTCATCCCAGACGCAGACCTTGGAGCGACGTGTAAGTTCCAGAGGACCATGGTCTGGCGTCTTGAGCGTCTCCACAATGTTCCATGCCTGGCCCTTCATGACGGCGATCTGTCGAGCAAACATCTTTTCCTGGAAGTCGGGGTCCAGTTGAAAGACTTTTCGCAAGGCCAACTGTGTTTGGCTCCACCAATGTGTCGAGGTCAGGAGAGGGAGGAAGTGATCCCGCGTCTTTTGTGAGAACGGCCGCCCGATTAAGTCCACTGGCAGGAATAGCCATCCAAAGGGGAAACTGTGTAAAAAGAGGGTTAGCTCAGTCGTTCATGGGCATCCGATTTCTCGCCCAGCCAGGCTGATGGCCGGCGAGGATTGCGAAACTCTCATACCTTCGCCATGCGTCTGGGTGCTTCCAAGGCCAGGAAAGTGAATTGTCAATGGCGCCGATCGTGATCTTGGGGTCCTGTGAGCTTGACACGGGGCTCGATGCTTTCATAGGCTGTTGAGTTTTGTAGGGGTACGAGGAGCGACCTTCTGCCGCTGATCGCTGGCTCAGGTCTACCGGCCGCGGTCCATCTTCTTCGGACGGACCAGTCTCCATGTTCATCTGTAGTGGCTCTGACGCTATCGATACTTGCTGGGTGCTCCAATCCACCTTAATCATCCAGTTATCCAGACCACGATCAGTGTTCCGCATCATGTAATCCAGGATGACCAGTTTTTCGAGCTCCTCGCGAAAGGACTGCTTCAGTGACTCGGTCCATACAAAGTTGTCTGGGCCCAGTGGTAGGGTTTCCTGTCTGTTTTCGTCGTCGCTCTCGATATCATCCAGTGCTGCGGCGCTGCTGGGGCGGCAGTTGTCTGCCCATCTCCTCCTACGTTTGCGATGCGGGTCGTTGGCTCTGAACCCAGACCAATATTGGTCCGGCCAAGGATGTTCTCTCAGAAATACGTTGGCGTCCTTGAAACCTTTGAGGAAGACCTGGAAACTTCCCGGCTTTTCAGGAAGTGGTTTTTGTTTTCTGTAGAAGTTGCGGCGGTCCCAGAATGGGTAGTGAAATGATTTGGAAGACAGCCACACAACGTCTGTGTAAGGCACCATGTGAGTGCGGAGTTGGCAGTCCAAGGTGTATGCAGCGGCTTCGCTGACATATGACAGATTGGGAATGAGGCTATAAGGCACGGTCAACGAGTGGAACACCCCGGAGTACGAGCATTCGGGTAGCTTACCATGCGCGTCCGAAGCAGCAAGGGAACAAGTTCCGGTGAATCCACTTGTTCCACTTGGGGTTGCCGGCGGCATATGGTTCTTCATCCTTGGGCTTGAACACGCCCACAACCTTCCCTTCTGTATTCCGAGCGAAGTAGCTGCCGGAGCTTCCCTGGGAGATCATGCGCGGGTGTGTGCCTTGCAGAATGGCTTGCCTGACGCTACGCACGATATCTTCGAATTGGGACTTAGTCATGACGTCTTGTACCGCCGCCAAGCCCTCGGGAGTAATGGGCCGAACACCCTCCGGTGCTTGGAACACCGAGTGGTGAATCTCGAGATGTTCTTCCTCGCCGGTCTTGCCACGGCCCTTGGCGCGTTTGAACCGGCTAGCGATCTCGTCTGCCCATCGCTCCAACCGAGCATTGATGGCCTTGATGTCTACGCCAGAGTTGCTGCCGCCACGACGTCGATTCCTAGGTCTAGAAGGACCGGCGCTTATGGGCTTCGGCGTCGTCATGCCCGAGCGGGGGCGCGGCTGGGCGATTGGTGCAAAGCGAGGGCCGGAAGCCGGCTGAAGAGAGGCGTACGACTGGGTGAGGGGACCATCGTCTTCGGAATCGGAAGATAGGGCATCGGCCTGAGCGAGCCGCTCATAGCCCGTCGTCGGGGGCCGGGGGCGAGGCATCGTAGCCAAGCGAATGGATAGTAGGTTCGCGGGCGAGGGAGAGGCAATTAGCTGACAAAGGGAGTCCCAGAGATCAGAGCCATGAGGGTACTAATCGTCGAGGTGCCGAAATAAATCGAGATCGAGAGGCCTCTAAGGCAGTTCTCTATGCTGTGTCTCTTTAGTGACGCAATGGCCAACCGAACCAAGGAGGTCCGGAAGCTTGGTCTGAGTATACAAGCCACGAGGTCAAACCTAAGATTGAAGGGAGGGAAAATGAAAGAACGGCGCTACAAAATTAAGGGCCACTCGGAAGTAACAGTAGGCAGCGGGTAACTATAGTGAGATTCCAGGGTAACAGGCAGCGGTTGCGGCTGTGGACTGGAGACCGTTTCGCGGCGAGTCGCGTTGTCAAGCATGTGTCGTCAGAAATCCGTGGTTTGGGCGGACCGCGATGCTGTCATTGTGATCCTGGTCCCTTTCCGTTCCCTTGCTCAGCACCAAGGTACACACAGCAAAGGCAACCTGGTCAGGTTGGTAGCCACAGCGCCGCACCTCAGTAAAATGGGTTATGTGGCCACCCAGGCACGGGCCGGACGCCGATTTACCCGGCGCGACGAAAGTCAGGTATCTACCTACCTAACTAAAGTGCCCGTGCTGTGGTTCATCGCTGTGACTGGACAGCGACACTCATTACCTACCTACTTCCAAGTAGCTAATAGGTACTAAGATATATTGCTAAAGTAGTCCCTCTTAAAGTTGCATAAATATATAATATGAAGAAAATATAGTAAAGGAGATATAGTAAAAGAGATATAGTAAAAGAGATATAGTAAAAGTAAAGAATACTATATCTATTTAAAAGGAGGTAGCTAATAGGTACATAGATAATATTAAATACATAAGATACTACTAATCTAGAGGAAACAACTAATAGAACACTTACAGGAAGCAGTTAGCACTAAACGACTATCTGTTTAGCGCAAATTAAATGCAACGCTATATCTGTCTTTGAATTTGTCGGCCACGGGACTCGCTGGAATCGTGGAAAGAGCTTGGAGTCGGCCGGTACTAGAGGTCTATATCGCCGTCTGTCGGGTTGGAAGTAGCATAGCGACGGCAGCTTCGGATACCGGCCTGCCGACTTGTTAGAAGTAATCCATACTTACCTCATGGTGTTGTCTTCTTAATGTACGACAAAAGAGTCGAGACGTTGTGCTAGGCTGCAAGTTCCGGGCGTGTTGGTTGAAGCCAATGATTGAGCATTGCGAACAGCACATGTCCTTCTATTCTAAGCACAAAGCATTCTGTGTTGTACTATTTACAACGGCCCAAATCTTCTGCTTCAGCGAGTTTTTGGTGCACCTGTCATCCAGAATTCCCCAAACTCTCGGGTCGCAGCCATGGGCCCACCCACACCGCACGACATCAGAGTCTCTTCCGCCCGCGAATTGGTTCGATGCATCAGGCGACTAGTCGATGAATGGGTTCTTACCTGATCGTCTCGGCGAAGGTTCCGTCTCCATCATATCACCGGCCAATCCGTTCTCAAGCTGACCCCCTGATCTCGGGACGTTTGTGCCAACATCCAATCTTGGGAGAGGACGTGTGGCCCCTTGCGGAGTGACAGGCTCGTCATCGTCGTTTGCGGTTTGGACGACCGAGCAGCTATGCTACCCCTCCTACTTGGACGATCTTTCCACCTTGAGCCGCTCCGGTGTCTTGTAAGATACTGATCAGCCCAATCCTCTGCCACACGGTCCAATCCTTTCCGGCACCCTCGTGCTCCGGTGCCCTCTTCATTCTTCGCCCTGGGCTGGTGCATTGAAGTTCTTTATCATCTCTTCACCCCTTCCGGCTTCAATCCCCGTTATCTGCCCGCATAGCACTCCTTCCTGCTAATGGACGTGTTACCAACCAAGAGTTGCACATTTTAGCCTCGACCAACTCTGACCATCTTATGCGTCAACCTTAACCATGATTTCTCAATTTGAAGCAAGCATCCAGCTCCGAGAGGCGACACCGCGAGCCTTCTCACCCGACCCAGACACTCCCCGCGGCCGCAAGAGACACCGCAGCCTGACGAGATGTGACTTGGAAGCCATTCACTACGGTGGTACTGGCGAATCCAGCACGCTACGGGGACGGCCCCGCCGACGATCGACTTCACCAGTGGCACTGTCGTCGAGAGCTTCTTCACGAGCCATTCCGGAAACCTCCGTATCTCCCATGAGGAAGCGTCTCCTCCGCATCGTCATCCTCGATCGGCGACGGAATCAGAGTCCCTCCCGGTCCCGATCACCCAATCACCAACAGGCCCCACCCCGACGCCGTCATCGAACGCGGAGCCGTAGCCGGACCCATACCAAGGAGGTGTATCAAGCGAAAGAACAGTTGCCTCGGCCCCGGAAAGAAAAGCTATATGTGATGGCAGACAAGGCATCCCACAACTGATTAACCACATGCTTGGAATGGAAGAGGGGGAAAAGGGTTGACGCATGAGACCCCGAACGAAATCCAAAAAAAAATTAAAAATCAATAGAAGGAAACCTCTCTTCCGGTTTAAAAGAGGCAGCAAAATCCAAATACGCTGCTCACATGGCATTGTACCGTGTGCGCAACGAAGCAAGAAATCCCGAAATGCCGCCGCTAGTCAAATGGACCCGGTACCATGATTTCGCCGATGGTAATCGGCCACGCTGGCCCTGTCTCGGACAGCTCAGATCAATTCAAGACAAGCATCGATCGAGGCAGACACCAAGGCTCTTGATCCGGCTGGGTAGAATGAATGGGGGTGCGAACCCAGAGCGGCTTCCTTATCTAAGTGGCCGTGAGGGAAAGACGTCCTAAAATGGCTCATGTTGGATATGGTGGGCAAATCACGAAGCGCAAGGCAGGGCGGTCCAGGCTGGCTCAGCCGCGAGAGGCATCGCTGCCAAAAGGATCGAACGGGATGGTGGCACAAGCATTCGTTCTTACTATTCGGGTGTGAAGAGTTTGAAGATGATGGATACGAGCGAGTGTCAAACTCACCAAGAACGGCAGACTCTGTTTCCACTCCGCTAGAAACTAGAAGCACGGATATGAGTTATTTTACCGTTAACATTACTTTTCTTTGCGGGGGAAGCTTGATGATACACAAGTGATTGGAGAGGAAGACATGCTTGGTCAAGTGATCACGCACTCTTTCACAGGCTGCCCACTACGCCCAGATGATGGTGTAAGAGAGTGGGATGGTCTGGCCAAGATAGGTTGGAGTGGGGCACAAGGGCCAGACTCGGTTTGAAAAGGGTGGCCACGTGAGGGTGCGAACTTTCCAGGTAGCTAATCGGAAATCGGGAATCAACGGGTCCCCACTGCAGGTGCCCCGCTGCAAGAGGCGGAGGAGTGACCTCAGCTGCAAGAAGGCTGCAGCCAACGATGCACCGCATTCATGTGCCGCGCCTTCCTCCTTACGTTTTCCACCTTCCCACGCTACCTACCTAGGTACGGACTGGGACCTTACTTACCTTACTTACCTATCTACCTCCAACCAACCTTTACTACACAGTTTGCGCCTGCCTCAGGTGTATCTTGCCTCTCGTTGCTTTTTCTTCTTCTTTCCTTTGCCTGGCGCCGGAACTGCAACGAAGTTCTTCATCACCACCTCCTCCACATCCCCCGCCGAGGCAAGGACAATGAATGACAGGGGCCAATCGGCACTCTGAACAGGCGTCGACTCGACTCGACCTTCGACCTCGTTCTCCTACCCAACTTCAAGCGCCGCCCGCCTCATTCCGAGGTGTACTTCTGGGCCCTGAACGCTGCAACTCTTGATAGTCGAGCCTACTCGGCAACTTTCAACTCACTACCTACTTCGGTATTGGGCTGCGACTCCCCCAGGTCCAACCCTCTCGACTGGTCGCATCTGAGAAGAGCATCGTGCTTTCCCCCCATATCACCACCCTGCCACCTCTGGTTGAAACATCCAATTTGGCCATCTAGCCATATTCACTGCTTGGGACACAGTGGTGTTTGAGCTTTGTTACCTCAATCACATCTTGTTCTTATCTCTCTGGTCAAACGCCTACTACTACCTTGTTCGTTTCCTTGCGGATATCTCACATTTGATTTTAATTTCTTGCGTTTGTGATGATTGCAACCACTCTTCTCAGACTTCTTGCCTGAGGCCCACCACTTTACGTTCAACCTGCAGCGCCCTCTGAACAAGGAACTCAACGGCAAGCTGGCAGGAAAACGCAGTCATGGCGTCGCCCAACGGGTCAAATGGTAAGTCTCTGTCCTGTCCTTGACCTCTAACAGCCCCTCGACACCCTCCGTCTGGAAGCACCTCGACTGCTCCTTCCCTTTGCCCTTCTTTCACAAGCCGAGAAACCTCCCACAAAACAACAATTTGCCGAACATTTACTGACCTCCTCTCTTCTCTCTTTCTCTGCAGGTCGAACAAATTACGCGATCAACCCTCAGTCGCAGTCGTGGAACCCCCAGGCGTTGCTCAACCCCCGAGCATACGCATCTACGCCTAGTTCGAAGCAGAATTCCCCCAAACCCCAGGCTTTAGCGACTCGATCTGCGCCAGGAAACCAAAGCAACAATAGCAACGCTTCCTTCATCTTCCAATTCGCGAGCCCGAATGACACCCCGAACGAGTCGTTAACACCTAGCATGGCTTCAGGCGCTTCGACTCCCGGCCGCGACGGCAGAGTTTCGCCCTACGGAATGGGCAACATGATTGAGCGAATGAACGATGTCCAGGACCGCGCCTCCGCGCCCCAGCCTAAGCGGAGAAAGTATGACACTCCCGAGTCTGATGCCGACAACAAGAAGGCGATGGTACCTGGCGGCAGCGGCATGCTGGGCGCGTACGTAAAGGAGAAGCAGGATACAGGCCAGAAGGAGAAATCAAAAGTATCCACGCAAACTGTAGATCTCACCGAGGGCGACGATGATGTGGTCATGGTTGTTGAAGACCCCGCGACTGAGGAGGTCTGTTACGGCATGCTTACGGCCAAACTCGACTGTCACAAGGTGCCCTCTCCGAAGCCAGGAACACAAAGCATTTTTGGAGCGGACTTCATGCCCCCCGTCAAGGTTGTTCTGAAGAGAATTATCGGAGATTCGAGCAAGAAGATCTCGGCCTACGATTTCACGCGCGACATCATTGGAAATGTAGACGCACACACCGCGGGAGCTCTTGTCCCCCTGCTGGACTCTAATGTGCGGCTTCGAACCGACTGCAAGATCCCTGCGCGTAGAAAGCAGGCGGACGAAGAGCCGGGTAATGCCATCTCGAGGTCATATCCCCTAGAGATGACTTTGTACGGCCAATATCGATTTGTGAAGGCGGTTGGCAAGCATTTTGAGCGAGCAAAAATTGTTCTGCGCCACCCCAACAGAGTGGACAAGGGCATCCGCTACGAAAACGTCCATGTTGATTCGAAGCCCGTTCCGGCTCCCGGTGCCAGAAATCTCGCTGGAGCTCTTGCTCAGTACAACAGTCACTCATCGTCGACTTACTACACCAACCCGACTACACGCACAGTCGAGGAGATTCGGTCAGACGTCATGGGTGTCTTCGACTCCATGGGAAAGACGGACGAGCTCCCTGAGATGGACCCATCGCCAATCATCACCACCGAACTACTTAAGCACCAGAAGCAGGGTCTTTTCTTCATGACAGCCAAAGAGAAGATGTCTACCGCCGAGGAGAGAACCAAGGGTTCAATGTGGCAGCTCAAGATCGGCCCCGCCGGCCAGAAGTCTTATTACAACGTCATCACGGGCCAGACAGAGCGACAGCTTCCTGCGGAAACCCACGGTGGCCTGCTTGCTGATATGATGGGCCTGGGAAAGACCCTCAGCGTGCTCTCGCTTCTGGCCAGCACCATGGACGACGCCAAGGAGTGGTCAAGCCGTACGCCTGTCCAGCCCGAAGTGCCACCCCAGAAGATTGGAGGAAAAACGACAGCCTCGAGCTCCCTGCCGCTGACAGGCATCGCCAAGAATACCAAGACAACGCTTCTTGTCTGTCCTCTGAGTACTGTCACGAACTGGGAGGAACAGATTAAGCAGCATATCGCGCCAGGGCAGCTGAGCTACTACATTTACCATGGTTCGAACAGAATCAAGGATGTCGAGAAGCTGGCTGAGTTCGACTTGGTCATCACCACTTACGGCTCTGTCTCAAGCGAGCTGGGCGCTCGCAGCAAGCGAAAGTCGGGCAAATTCCCCTTGGAGGAGATTGGATGGTTCCGCATCGTTCTAGACGAGGCGCATATGATCCGCGAGGTTGCAACTCTACAGTTCAAGGCGATTGTTCGGCTTCAGGCCGCTCGCCGCTGGGCTGTTACCGGAACCCCCGTTCAAAATCGCCTCGAGGACTTGGCTGCCCTTCTTCAGTTTATCCGCCTAAAACCCTTCGATGATCGAAACAAGTTCAATCGATTCATCGTGGATCCGTTCAAAGCCTGCGACACAGAAATCGTCCCCAAGCTTCGCGTTCTCGTGGACAGTGTTACTCTCCGACGTTTGAAGGACAAGATCAATCTTCCCCCGCGCAGCGATCACCTTATCAAGCTTGACTTCACTGCCGAGGAGCGTGAAGTTTACGACCTGTTTGAGAAGAATGCCCAAGATCGCGTCAAAGTCCTCGCCGGAAACGGTGTGCAGCGGGCGTTGGGAGGCCACACGTACATCCACATTCTCCGATCCATCTTGCGGCTTCGCCTTCTCTGTGCCCATGGCAAGGACCTCTTGAACGAAGAAGACCTAGAGGCCTTGCAAGGCATGACAGCTGACATGGCTATTGATCTTGACAGCGACGATGAGGACAAGAAACCCGGTTTGTCGGCCCGAAAGGCGTATGAAATGTTTGAGCTTATGCGAGAGACGAACACGGATACCTGTAGCGCCTGCTCCAAAAAGCTGGGATCCAACGACGACGCCAACATCGAGTCGGAGGGACAAGAAGATATCCTCGGTTATATGACGCCCTGCTTCCATATCGTTTGCGGTTCTTGCATCAAGGGTTTCAAAGAACAAACCAGACAGCTTCTCGCTCCAGGCGTGGCCGAAGGACCCTGCCCGATCTGTTCCACCGTCACCAGGCCCGCTTACGTTGACATTCGTCGATCACGCGTCAAGGTCGAGCACGAGGGCCCTGCTAAAGACAAGACCTTCACCAACGGCCGCAAGAGTTTCGGAAAGTACTCGGGTCCTCACACCAAGACGAGGGCGTTGGTTGAGGATCTTCTTAAGTCAAAAGGTGACAGCGATGCGAATCCCCACGAGGCGCCGCACAAGTCCGTCGTGTTCTCAACATGGACCTCGCATCTTGACTTGATTCAGATGGCTCTCGACAACGTTGGCCTCAAGTACGTCAGGCTTGACGGCAGCATGACGCGTATCGCCCGAACTCAGGCAATGGACAGTTTTCGTGAGGATGATTCGGTTCATGTCATCCTGGTGTCGATTACAGCCGGTGGTCTCGGCCTCAACTTGACTGCGGGCAGCAATGTTTACGTCATGGAGCCCCAATACAACCCCGCAGCTGAGGCCCAAGCCATTGACCGAGTTCACCGTCTGGGCCAGAAGCGTCCGGTTCGCACAGTCCGCTACATCATGCGAAACAGCTTCGAGGAGAAGATGCTGGAGCTGCAGGAGAAGAAGAACAAACTGGCGAGTCTCAGCATGGATAGAAAGGATAAGGTCTTCGATAAGAGCGAGGCGGCTAGACAGAGGCTTCAGGACCTCCGAAGCCTGTTCAAATGAGTTTCGGAGGGATGAGAGTCGGGTCGTCAGCATTGCGCAAGCATAGCAACATGGCGTTTGGGAGTACATGGTAACGAAGCACTTTCAGCGGGGATGGATGGAGTGAGACACGGGTGGGTCTCAATGGGACTTCTTTTTTCTTTTCTTTCCTACGTCACCGCCTGCGATTGAGCCTCACTCGCTCTAACGATTCAGGCGACAGCTGTATTATGGGTGTACGGAGGGATACGGGGCGGGGGGCACTATTACTTTTCACGCGTCCAACGACGCGACGATACCAGGCCGGTTCAACCTTTTTTAACCTCGTAGAACGAGAGCTGCAAGCATCAGACCGGTTGAGGATTGATTCGGATGGCAACTTTCCGATTACTTATTTTTATCGGTTCGCGAGTGTGCGACACTAGATTTGCATCAGACTTGCCCGTGCAGTTAGGGAGTCTCAGCTACAATGGCGGCAAACATCTTTCGCGTTGGTGGATGGACAGTATCTTGCTTCGCGACCGAGGCAAGTTAGTTAAGGCAGGTAATAATACCACTTCACAAGCCGCAACACGTCTGCTCAGCACATGCTTTCCATGGTCGCTCGCAGTCATAGTGATTGTCTGTAACACTGGTTAGACAGGCGGAACCGTCATCCAATCCATGGCGATCACTCGGTGTCGCTCCGTGTACTATTTGTATATAGTATGGCGACGACGGTCGTAGGTCATCTCCGTTAACATACATTTTGATAATGACGACTGCAACCGAGGCATCAGTGATTGCTCACCAGCATTGTCAGGTGGGGTAACCTACCTATGCACGTCAATACACGGACTTTTCCCACTTGATATGAAAACAAATATTTTGTTGGGAAGTGGTAGTTTAGAAGAACGCGGTCGCCACTGCCAGCCAGGTTGTCCCGCGGCCGAGCCGTTTGCCCGGGTCTCCGCCCCAACCCAACCTGATGGATGCACTCTCCAACATAGCATCACGCCACAGCCAAGTCGATTGCGCAGCCGGCCCCCTCCCCCTTGCTATCATTTTCTCTCCCGCCCGCGGTATGTTGGCAGGGTAAGTGGATGGAGGCTCAACGCTGACCGGCTTGTAGAGTCGAAGCGGCAGTCTGGAGCAAGGGGAGAAGGGGATGGAAAACACTAGGTACGTTGCCAAGGCGGTCCCTCTTAAGGTCGCACAGGTACACAATATGAAGAAAAACACGGTAAAAAAAACACAGTATAAGTGTTATGCCCAACACTGAGGGATGGAAAACACGTGGCCGTGCTTCGATGGTACCTGACAAGAAACGGCAGTGGACAGTCAACGGATTGGGTCTCGGGCATGGCTCAGGAACTGCGGCCGCAAATTACACCTAATGTGATATTCGGTTCAAGGAAATTGGTCACCCAAGTTAGAACTCAAATTCCAGTGAAATGTCCCTCGTGGTTGGCTCTCACTCAATCTTTTTCAACACTCGTCAACCGTGGCAAGGAAGAATACCGAGTATCAAAGAAAAACCCCAAAAAACTGATGCGACCGAATCTTGGGATTTAGAAGTGAAAGTTGTATAATTTCGATCTCGTCTTCTGGTTTGGGTTTTCCCGTTTTCTAATCTAAACAGTTTTCATTACTGTCAAAGCGAACGCCCCTCTACAATGCCTGACCTCCCGCAAACGCCTAAAATGTATCCCATAATTGTGAGGTCGGCAGTTGAGCTTTCCCAAGAAACAACTCAAGTGTCAAAAGCCGTCTCTTGAAAACGGCTTGCACATACCATAGTGAGGGCGATTGCAACCAACCAGGCCCCGCAAGACCGGTTGCATTGGATACCGTTGGAAGTAAAAGTTACACTCCCGCCTCCCCCATTTGGTTGTATGATTCGAAACAAGCCATCCCAGTTTGTCATTACTTTGTCTTCTCCATCATCTTGTTCATGCGGCGTCGGCGCTGGCGGCAGGCATCGACACGCGGGTAAGTTGATCACCAGCACGGACAATACGCTGGCCACTTGAATCGGTGACATATGTCATGTCCTTGTTCTCGTACTGGGCACGCTTCCAAATCTCAACCTCGCAACCACCTCGGAGGACACCAACGCGCATGGTAGAAAGAAGGTTGTGGGCGGCGTTGGAGTGTAGATACACACCACCGTTGAAGATGGCAGTGGCGTCCTTGCCGATGGCGGATGAGATGAGAGCCTTGCCACCAGGATGCTCCTTGATGAAGTCGGTCACGTCGTGGATAACACCGGCGATGGCAACAAGGCCCCTGCCATCCTTAGCCTGAGAAACAAAGTCATCCCAGTCAATGACGGGAAGCTGCTCAAGGGGAACGCCCCAGTCAAGTCCTGCACGCTTCTGGTCAAGCTTCTTCTGAAGCTGTTGAACACGACCCTTCTCGATTTCATTCTGACGGAACTGCTTGAGGTCTGTGGCGAGGCCAAGCTGCTTCCAGGTCCAAATGCACCACTTGGTAGGGTCGTACTGCCACCACTGAATAGCGTTGCGGTAGTCGGAGGGGAACTCGTGGTGGAAGTTGTGGTATCCCTCACCGAGGGTGACGAGGGCAGTGATGACGTGGTCACGGGGTGAGTTACGGTCATCGAAGGGCTGGTCGCCGAGCCAGTGGGCCAAGGAGTTAACGCAGAAGGTGGCCTGCTGAACAACGAAGATGCGGAGGATGCCACCGTAGACATAGCCGCCGAGCCAGTCACCCCATCCAAGACCGCAGACAAGAGTGGGAAAGATGACTCCCATGGCGATAACACACTTGATGAAGTGAACGTGTTGCCACATGACGACGGGATCCTCGTTGAGATCGGAGATGTCGGTCCGGCCCATACGCTTGGGGTCCTGCTTCAAGACCATCCAGCCAATGTGACTGTAGAGAAGGCCTTTGCGAACGGAGTAGGGGTCCTTATCGGTATCGGTGTATCGGTGGTGAGCGCGGTGGCCGTGGGACCACCATCGGATCGAGCCCTCGACGGCGCCGGCGCCAACAGCGGCAAGATAAATTCTCAGAGGAAGGCTGGCCTTGTAGCTACGGTGGGCCCAAAGACGATGGTAACCTGTCTATATGTCAGTTCGACTTGTCCCCAGATGTCAAGCATAATTTTGAGACATACCGGCAGTGATACCGAGACCAGTGTTGAAGTAGTAGACAACAGCGAAGACAGCCGTCTTCCACGTGAGGGGAATCCAATAGGAGCAGATGAACCCAACCAGGGGGACAATCAAAATGAATGTGGTGTTCAGCCAGTTGACGTGCTTGTGCCAGTTGGCCAAAGTGACAGGCTGTGTCGAGCTTCAAAGAAAGTTAGTCTCCGTCGTACTGAACATGATGGGGCAGTGGAAGACGCACATGTGAGGCTTCTTGGGGTCCAAGGGTTTGGCGGCACGAACGGGGACGTAGTCAGATGTGCCATCGGGAAAGTTCTCGGCCTGCTTAGCCGTCGTGGCGGAGGACGAAGTCGTCGCCGACATGTTGAGAAACTGAGCCGGAGGGCTACGATCGAGAAAGCCGGGGGTTGTCTTTCGGGAAACGAGGTAGTCCAAGATGCCTATACCAGAAGACAGCCGCAACGATGCCTGGTGCCTTGAGTAGGAAGCAACGTCGTCCGCGTTGATGTGTACTGTCCGAAAGGCCGGTGGGGGCGATGGACTTTTGGAGAGAAGGGAAGGCCTGAAGGACTGGACATATAGGTGAAGAGGAGACGAAGGGCTGTGAATTATATAAAGGATAACGGATGGGTTTTGAGACCCCAGCAAGGAAGGACAGGTACGGAGGCCGGGGTACCTTTGGGCGAGGTGTCCGCCACCCACCAGCTTCAAAAAAATCCCAGCAAACGAGCGAGTGGAAAGGGTGGGATGGTGGTGGGGAGGGGGGTGTGGTCCTGTGAATCAGAGATCACTTAGCCCAGGACCCAGGTTAAGTCATAATCAAGCGAAAAAATGCGAAGACGGATGGGCACCGTGGGCCTTGCTTGGGCCGTGGGGTTGGACTCTGAACAACCCGAGTTCACAATGTTGCTGCTGGCTGGAAGGGGAATGGGCGGGCGGGACCTTGGAGCTGGGCCGGGATTTGCAGACAACGAGAATGGAGATGGGCAGACTGATGGCCGGATGGGAAGCAAGAGACTTCCTCGCCATCGTAACTACCTATCTAGTACCACAGTAGAAAGACCCGCACCGAGAATTTGCGGTCTTGCCTCATGCCCGACAAGTATTGGACGACGACGCGTGTATCCGAAAGGACGGCGGGAAGGTACCATGCTGAGCATGGTGGCATGGCCAGTGAACAGGCAAGAAGGGATGAAGGAAATGTGCATCCCTCGCCTATTACACCGGGGGAAGGAAGTGCCAAGGGCATGACCGTCCCCTTGCAGTTTGTTCGTTGTTAACCGGTCGTAATAGCAAGTGACCACCATCTTCCTTTTGGCCTACATGGGCAAGTCAGTACTCTGTAAAGAGTATCCGTAGCGTACACACAATTCACCACTGCCATGCAAAACTAGGTAGTTTCCTTGAACAAGGTAGCAGCTGCGCTCAACAATCACCAATCGGCAGGTGGCATTGAAAACACTCTCTCGGTCTCGCCAGCATCTTTGGGGAAGCGTTCCTCCCTTTCCTCCGCCTGTTATTTCGACTCTCCGTCTCTCCGCCCGTCTCTGGTCTGACATCGCTAGCGACATGCCATTAACCTCACGCCCACGTCCAGAACACCACCATCTGCTACGCCCGTCGAGTCTTGGAGACGTATCTTTCTTCGTTGGGACCAAAAGATGGGCAGATTCAACTATCTAGATCTCTTACAGAACCCGTTCTTCTAGGGACCAACAAAAATCGGTCAAATGTCATCAATCTCGACGCAAGCAGGAAAACATGCCATAAAAGTCCGGCATTGGAGAATCACAAGCAAATCCAGCGCCTGCCAACGCATCGGATCTCTTTGCACAGCCGAGGATGAGACGATTGACGGCCCCAGATCAGGTCACACTTTTCGTTGGCCTTTCCCACTTCCCCTGGTCCCGCAGGCTTCTGGGGTTTACTGGCTATTCTCTTGTCCCTTGAGGGTGAGGTGGGAGGTTGTCAATCTGCAATGAATCACTGGCAAGCATGCACGAGATGGATGTGGTCCAAAGAGAAGGAAAAAAGGTCCCGGCTCCCAACAACTTCCCCAACGCTTTTCAATATGTCGGACCGCTCATTGGCGGAAGCAGGGGTTTGCCCCTGCCTTGAGGTCGTCGCTGGGGCGGGGCGGATGGGCGGCTGGAATTGACCTTGCTTGATCAGGACTTTGTACCCACACTCCACCATTTTCCACGACTCCAGTGCCTCTTCAGGGCTGAAGGAAAGAGTCGTCTAACTGGAGAAGTTCCGCATGCCCTCGAGAGAGCACGCGCCAGATCTTCCACCATGGCGATGCCGACCACCGCGTCCAAGAATTTCTTGTTGCTCTGCCATGCCACTCTCCCCCAGATCTCCACGACGGTGGCAATGTGTTAGACTTCTGTCGACGGCGCTCGGCTCCAAGGCGAGTAAGAAGGCGACCGAAGGACGTTTCGAGCCTCGTCGAGCGCCGTACGCCTTCCCACTTGCTCGTTTTTTCTTTCATAGCGCCTCTCTTGTCTCACCGTACCTCATGCAGTAACTTTGTACCTGCAGCTACCTATCACACACCACCCGACCTGAATCGGCCTGCTCCATTTCTATCAACCGTCCGTTCTTTACCGCTCCTCGGGCGGCGTTTGGCCACGCACATTTCCCAGAGCAGGTCACAAAAGAAAGGAAGGGAAGCATGGGATTTACCCGAGGCGACTCATCATTTGCAAGCTCGAACTCGATGTCTCTGACCGATCCTTCCCTCTCTCCAGACCCTGCTGGGTCATGCGCCAAAACACACAGGGCAGAAGAGAAGCGTGTCACCGCCGACCGGTTGGTCGTCGAACCAACAACAGCAGTGATGAATTAACGGTGGCGGCAGTCCACGCCGTCTCTCAACATGTGTCCCACTCGGAGATCCACTGAATGACGAATGTCTCACGTCGTCTCCGAGCTTTCCAATGGTAAGGCGTCTTAGGCCCTTTTATATGGCATGGGGGGCTTATCTCTCTTCCTTATCGTTGGGACGACCATCTTATCTCGCAGGACTTAAGAATCACTAGCCAACGGCCTCGTCCACTCCCGCTTCTTCATATGGTCGGTTGAACGTCTTGGCCAACGATTTCAGTTTCGGTGCATGGATGGGAGACCATTCATCGATTACAGCCTCGGCATCTACAGACTTAAGGATACTACCAGGCGACAACTCCGCACCCCAGCCCGGCCCTTGAATTCGCTTTCCCCGGCAATCTTTTTTAAGAGAAAAGACAACATCCGCCCCTTCCCACTCCGGCATCCCGGCCCATCCCCAACAGAAACAGGACCCCGCCCCGCAATCCTCTGCCCCAGAGCTGCAGGACACGGCAAGGATCACAGGTATCTTTTGCCTCCACCATCGCCGACCCGAGGTCTGCTTTGTGGTCTTGTGGTCTTGTGGCGATTCACGCTCCCTGGTGTGCAGTCCTTCTTGTCACCTTTGAAGTTCTCGTCTCTCTCTAAAGCACGCTATCAAGGGCTTTCGAATGGCAGTTTCAACAACTGCGAAACCTCGGCGTTCTGGAACATTTCCATGCTAACCCGACTAGTGGAGGCGCTCCCGAACCTCTCTCCCTCTCGCATTTGGACGACGCCACACCCGACCCGCCCTCTCCTTTCCCCTCTATACAAACCCACCTATTCGCTGATTCCGGGAGCTTTGGAAGCCAGACCTAGCCGCCCGAGGCGACCCTAGCTCCTAGCTCCAACTTTGATGCCGTTCAACTGCTGCAACCCTAGCTTCCCCCCTCTTACGATGTACTCTAATTGCAATGCTCACCAACATGGGAAAGAAAATCATGCCCGGTTGAGTGTTGACCTGACCGGAGTCTGCCTCCGAGCTTTGCATACACATAGAAGGGTTTCCCATCAAACCGCTGCCAAGCCGATGCCAACTTCTAGACGGACCGCCTAGGCTGAATCGAACCTGCTTTCGGTTTCGGGATTCAAGCTTTCTGGATGGTCGTCATCAATGAAATATCACTCTACTCAAAACCACCACCTAGTTTATACTACCCTTCTACTATCAAGAACTCAACAACCGCTTTTGCAACTTAAAGCCAACCTTTGTACCGGGTTGGTAGGAGCTCAATCTCATCCCCAGTAAGACCTTTTTCTTTTTCTTTTTCCCATTTCTTCTTCTTTTCTTTCCTAACTCTGCCGACTTGACATCCATCACCCGCATTCCATTATGTCATTAGGTAGTCAGACCTAGACATCTTTCACAGTCATATAAAGTCACTCCGAGTAACCTGCAGCCACGCGGTTCCGGATAGCTAGGTTGCCAGAGGCTCGGTTGATGGCATCTAATCCCACTTACAATTTAACCCAAAATTTACACCAACGCTATGCCGATGACTGATGGGACAACCCATCCGCCCCTACACAGTGGCAGCGCTACCACTTAAGAGAGAAAAGAGACACGCCATCACCGATGCCCGACTGGTCGAGTTGCCCTCATGCAAATTCGCCTGTCGCTGCCCCAGCCTCTAGTAGTACATCCATCATTCCTTAGCACCTGTCGTCATCGTTGCTGATGCTGCCACTGTCGTTGATTCAAAGACATCTTCAAGAGACGTCTTTTCCCGCATCGTCTGCTCGTCGGTGTCGAGATAGGCAGCGCCGACGCCATTGAGTTCCGGAGCCTCTGCCGCGGGGGGCGATCGCGCTGCTGTCTTGACTTCTTTGCCAGTCTCGGATGTGATGGCGTTCTCTGTCAACGCAGTCTTGGCACCGGGTGCTGACGGGATTTGCGGTTCGTCAACGATGTCCACCTTTGGTGTGATCCCACCCTCGGTGAGGCCCGGGTCGGCCGCAGTATAATCTTTGGTTGACGACTCCGCATTCAGATTCTCATGCCCCCTGTGCGGTGTTGCAGCCGCAACGTCCGTCGACTCGCCCGAAATGGTGCCGTTACTGTTCAGTTGCTTTTCAGGTACTGTGTCCCCCATTGGTATAGGCTCTGATTGCCCTGCTGTTTCTTTTCTGTTTGGCTCCGTTTCCGACTTACTCTCGACTTCCCCCATCTCCACCTTGTCTCCCAAAACTTCCTCAGCTACATTGATATCTTTGACTGTCAGAGACCTTGGCATGGTTGGCCGCGACGTGACGGGACCAAGAGAAGCGTGCGCCTCAGTCGAATTATTCCCGGAGACCACTCTTGCGAGCTCCTCTTCGACGAGTCTCTTGTCGTCTTGTCTGAACGTCCGATCAAGTTCGGCCCGATCCAGCACAGCTAATCCATTGGAAACGGGTGTCCATTGCAGCTCTTCCAGCCTCTGTTGCACCGACTGGCCTGTTTCCTCTACCGCTTCAGGCGTTGCGATGGAATCTTTGCTGGTTGTCGGTGTTGCGCTTTTGCGATCATCCATCTCGTCTCCTCCGACGTCACTATATGACGGTGCAATGTTCCTGGCCTCCGCCCAGCTCGAGATGTTGTGGCCCCTGTGAGGTGACTCGCAGCGTCCATACTGACTCGGTAGAGGGCTTGGAGGAGATCGTCCTCTCGTGTAGTAGTAGGGGTCTTCCGAAAAGCCTCTCGTCGGATCAGCGTGAATATTGCCCAGGTTGACGTACGACCAATCATGAGCCGGCTGGACAGCCTTGACCCTCGCGTAGCCATTATCCTGGTAGCCATTTACGAAGTACTCTTGCATGGTGTAACCGTCATCCACGGAGATGGACGGGGGAGCATCCTCCCCAGTTGTGGACTCGGGGAATAAGACCAAGAGTGAGGAGGCCTGCAGCCGCAATCGGGGGTCATCGCTTAGGCAGATGTCTACCATCTCTCGGTACCAGGCTGGCACGATGTGCTCCTCTCCGAGCTGCAAGGGCCGTCCCTGAGCTTCAGGTTCGTCGTCCTGTGCCGCCAGTGCCCACAATACCATGCCGAGTTGATAGAGATCGGACTTGACACCAATGTACATGGAGATGCGCTGGTTGCTCTCAATAAGAGGTGTTGCTTCGGGAGGCTCCCAACCCACCGGGCAGCCTCGTCTGTTGATGTCAATGATTTTGGCGTCGTCTTCGTTGTCGATTACGATGTTTGAAAGGGTGAAATCGCCTTGAACAAAGCCAGACTCGTGAATGTCCGCGAGTCCCTGCACGATTTGACGCGCCCACTTCTCTCTAACCGGCCACGGCAGACCCAAGTCGGAGTCCTGTCGATTGTCATAGATGATGTCGATGAGAGCACCCTGGGCGGCGTAGCTGATGAGCAGTCCCTTGACATATTCGTCGTCATCATCAACAACGACGCCATAAAATCGAATAATGTTCCTCGAATACCGAAGCCGGTTCAAGGCATTAATCTCATAGAGAAATTCGTCGATAGTGTCGGGGCCTGGTATTTCTTTTTTGATGAGTACCTCGCCGCTGACTCTGACCTTGTAAACAAACCCAGACATGTGGGAATCAAAATGAATGTCCCGTTCTCTTATCCTTCGACAGCCCAGGTGTTGCACCTGACGAACGGTAGGGTACTGAATGATTTCCTGTCACATCGTTAGCCTCCGAGTTAGGGTTGACGAGCTGATCGACTCACATTTACGTCTTCAACTACATGAACATGCAGTCGGCCGTCAGTGGTCTGTAGCTTCAGATTGGTGACGGATTGATAGAACTGGATGTCTTGCAGGCTGTCTCTGATAGCTTCGTATATCTTTGAGCTCTTGTCGCGTTGAGACTTGGTATGCAGCAAGTCCAGCTCAAGAGAGTTGTCCGGGGCATTGCGATAATCGAGAGAAACAGTTACCCGACGCCAGAGAATGGGTGTTTCTCGATACGTCACAAAGAACTTTTCTCTCTTGGATTTATCCCGGAAATGCATGCTGAGATTGAGAACCCAAGTGGTTTCGAGTTCATCGTGAATCATCGCCTCGTAGTGCGATTGGGACGTCGTAACTGAGTGGGCATCGGAATTGGACTGCACTTCGTGCACATGGGATTCGTTGACAGTGGGTTCTGATATTTGTGCTACCATTTGATTCAAGCTGGCTTCGGCCTTTTCGTCGGCAGGGCCAGCCGGAGAAGAAGCGGCAGACTGAACCCCATAGGCATTTTCGAAGAAGTCGGGGGCACTAGCTCGGGGAAAGGACTGCGCCTGTGACGCTGTACGTGACGACTGCACGCGTCTGTCCACCGACAAAGCACGCCTCTCTGCCGGTGAGGACTCGACTGGTGAGAGGTTGTTCCTACGCTCTGACTGTTGGCGTTTGAAGGTTTGCACGCGAGGAAGCCCGGGCACGACTTTTCTAGAGGCCCGGCGCGTGAGGTCAGTACTTTGCGGGTCGTCGGAGTCGGGCTCGGGCTCGGGCTCGGGCTCGGGCTCCCTAGGCTGGAACGGGCCGACGGGTGCCGGGGCCGCATTGTTTCGTCCGAAGAGTTTGCGCAGGAAGCCGGCGGACGAATGGGCCGACGAGGGCGGCGGCTCCGTAGAAGATAGGCTCGATTGCGCCATCATCATTAAGCGAGTGAGATGTCGTCGGGGTGTTTTCTGATGAGTCCGTTTAGATGGCGGGAGGTTCAGGTGAGGCTCTCAACGGTGTGGTTTCTGGGGAGTCGGGACGAGGTACTGATTGGGGATAGGCCGGCAGACCTGGTCCGGGAGCGAACCAAGCGGGGAACAAGGATGGGCCTTGAAGCGAAAGACGGTCAACGTCCAGCCTAGTTCGGGAGGGCTTGGTGTCAGGTCTGAGCTGTGTTGGGCTGGCGGCGGCTGGGAAGTGGCCGGGCGCGGGCAGCGCGAGACAAGAATGACGATGGGCGTGTTCTTGTGGACGTTCAGTTGCTACTCAAGCGTGACGGGCAGTATGCAGGTGGCCGCACGCAAGAGAAATCGGACGCTGTGGAGAAGGAGGATGGAAGTGACAAAGAAGCAATAGCGACGACCATATTCAGATGAGAGTGACGAGGGGCAGAGGACGAGAGATCGGCCGGACTCGAGGGGCCTTTTGGAGGAATATCGTAGGCCAACCAGGAGGCTGTCGAAAGGAGGTAATTGGTGCACGCAGATGTTGGATGCAGTGCATTTGCTGTCATTCAAGGATAGAAGAAAGCATGAGAGTCGAGCATGAGTTTAGGTGTTTCTTCCCTAGTACTGACAAGGTCGGGTGGGACCACCTAGGACGACGGCCGCCGGACAGATGACGAGGACGGCGCGTGTGTAGGTTTTTGACGATGAAGGGATGGGTTTGGCGCGTAAAGTTGATTCGCCTAGGCCGAGGCAGGGTGGCAGTGTAAATAACGTGTGGGAGCGAAGCCGAGTCGGACCGCCCTGCGTCTCGGGCAGATAGAAGTGGTGTCGGTATGTAAAGTGTGATAATATGTCGATGGAAGACGTGAGCGTGAGTGAGATGTGTGTTGACAACGGTGCAGTTGACGTATGATGTACGTGGACGGGCTACCTAGGCCGAGCCAAACGTCGGGTGCGTCGTGATGTACTGGTAGTTTTCGACGGGCTGGACGACGAGGTGAGGCGAGCGTTGGACTCGTGTGGTTTGTATGGAATCAAGCGGCAGGGAAGCTGACTGGGAGGTCCCGAGAGGAGCAAGAAGAGGGGGAGGGGCAGCTTTGACGGTTGCCCCTGGACACTCGACGTCGTGGGGTTCGGGGTCAGCGCCTGCGGCTAGGTCTGTCTCTGGTCTGGAGCAGCGGTTTTACTTTCCTCGCGAGGATACATCCAAAGTGGTGCTTGCGCATGCGGTAGAAGCGCGTGGGATGAGGACTCGAAAAGGAGTTTTGATTAGCAAGGACAATATTGGGGATCCCCAGCATCGCGTGTTTCTACCCAGGTACCTGCTGCAAGAGGCTGGGAGGCTGGGCACCGGAAGATGCCTCATCGAGCTCCCGTACCAATAGAAAGATCGGGCGAAGATGAAGGCAGCGGTTCTCCTGCGGCGCGCGCGCTTCAAGATAACCTCTTGGATTCGTACCCAAGATCTGGCTAGTGAGAGGGATACGAGCGGATGCTGAAGGCACGCTGTAATGGAAAGTATCTGTCTTGGTACCTACCTACCTAATACATACATTGGTACCTAAGGTAGGTAAGAGCAGCCGACGAGGAACGAATGGTGTACACGAGGGTCGAGGAACCCAAGCAACTAAAATGCCATGCTTGTTTGACCTCACTTGGGCACTCAGGCACCGCACCACGAGCCCCGCCACCTCATGGCTGTCATTGCATATGGATGGCTTGCCGGGGGCGGGCTTAGGTGAGGGACGGGCTGCGCTAAACGGGAGGGCACTGGGAGCTTGACTCTTTGTGGAGGGGTGGGGCGCTCCCAACCTTGATGCGCTGTCACTCCTTCCCGTCCGTTCCACTTGAAGATGGAAATTGGGCGTCAAATGTTCAGTGACAGCTGAGGCAGTTTCATCTCTAGTCTGCCTACCTACCTACCTACCTACCTACCTACCTACATTGGATAGGTAATAAGTAGTATTCTTCGAAGATGATCGTTGCTTCCCATTCTGAAAAGTCCAAGAGACGGTAGGGTGATCACCAAGGGACGCAACTGCCTTGCCTTCCCCCTCAACCATCATACAATCCAAACAATACGTTCTGCCCATTCACCGTATCAAAGCGTGCGGTATGCCTCCCGCCTGCCCGAATAACAAAGATACTACCGGCAAGACGCGAGGTGAACAACTAGAGCCTGTATGGAAACCCAGCCTGAGGTCGACCTCCATCACGCCAGTCACATTGGCGTCCGTCTTGACATGTACGATGACCTCTGTCCTCAGCCCTCCTCTCGACGATTGGATACCGACTTTCCTTTCCTGTGGACGTTGGGTTCGTTAGGCTCGCATTCAAACCACAGCCCCGTTCTTCCAAACCTGCAAACATCCACATCATTGCTGCACGTCTCCTTTTCAAATCAATTGGCCTCAAACTCTGGAATTGACCGCCCTTTACCTCCTTGCCCGACCCACACTGAAGTATAGAGACCAACAAGGGTGACCGACCAGGCGGAGATCGGAGGCAGACAGCGGGGACGCCGGCTGATTGCTGACTCAACATCTCCATGCCACCTCGGAGATCTAGAGTCTTCGCCGCGTTCGATCCCGCCAGAGTCACATCGCGAGTGCACAAGGGTTTTGCCCTTGAAGATGGCGACGGCGGCGACGGCGACGACGATGACAACTTCTGAGGTTTGACAGCAATCAGACGCATCAACGACATCTTTAAAATTCGATGAGCCCAATATAACTTGAGAGCAACCCGTCACTGGCTAAATCTCCTTGATGGTTTGACCGCTATCTCCAACAAATGACGGCGCACATGGACTCTCTTCGCTTGCCGACTTGCATCAAAGATCCGTCACTTGCGCAATCTTACAATCGATGGGTCCTTCTCCGTCTTCTTGCGTCAGAATCTGCCCTCGGGGGCACTGGGCAAGGACAAAGAAAAACCCACGTGCTCATCCTTATGCTGCCCGCTGCGCGACCTAACCTCTTCGTCCGCAGTCTGAGGGGCCAACACATCGTCAATCCGTCACCTCTGTCACCCTTTCGCCCTCCACTGCCTGACGCTATGCCGTTTGCATAGTAACACGACAGTAAAACTGCTCAACAGGCCGATGGGACCCCAACACAGAACACTACGATGCAAGCACACGAGAACGAGCTGGTCCAGCGTCTTGCGAATCGACTCGTGAGGTTTGGTGCCGGCTGCAACGCTGCAACGCTGCCTTTCCGACACTCCCTCCCAAAGAGACAGTTACGCCAACAACCCCAAAATGTGACGCCGATAGGATTCGAACCTAACTGACATAAGTACCTCCATTTGCTCCGCTCCCTCTTGCTCCATAGGCCGTTTGCTCCTCATTGCCCCTCGTTGCTAGTTCAACGATGGATACTGATACGGCGGCGACCAGTCTGAGACCAGTGCTGCGTTCGCAGAGCAGGTGTAAGGGTGTTGTCGGAATGTGCTTGGGTTGTCTGCCCCCGTCTGTTTGTCAACGTCAGCGGCCGAGTCCGATGTGCCTCCTTCATGCGGTGCTTCATTTAGGCATCGATGCGGCCCAAACGATGAGGCTGTCTCCTCCTTGACTGGGTGGCAGACTCTCTTGGAGGCTGGAGCCATGACCTGCATCTGCTTCAAGCTCCTTCTGAGTCCAATTCACATATGCCCGCCTGGATGGACAAGCATGGGCCCTTTGCACTCACCAGCCAGCCGGGCTCGGTCGCGGTCGCGGGTGTATTGACACTGCTGGCTATTCTTGCAACCTTTGCTTCCTTCAGTAGGCTCAAGTGCACGAAGCAGGCATAGCCATGCTTTCCTCAAGCGCCGCATCATTTCCGACCTGATGATCTCCCGTCTTCAGTACACTGGGAACACAGCATGGCTTTGAAGATGTGCGCTGGGTGGTCGGATGGAAGGGCAGAAAAACGATGCAAGGGTCGTCCCGTCTGACCTTTGACAGATCCGAATGTCTACCCGCGAACCCCACCATTACCGCGTGGACAGACGGGCAAAGCACCACCCACGTCAGACCCTGAGAATCCCCCTCTTGCCTGGAGTCGCCTAGAAACTCGGCACCGGTTTCGTATGCCCTCGGTATCAACCTCTCGAGGTCCGCTTGGCCTTGGCAGGCTGGACCACAATCAGACACACGGAGCATGGCACCATGATCCGGGCTCGGTTCTTGAGTGGCAGGGCCTGTCATGCATCAGAAGACGCGGGTGTTGCCTGCAGCTCTCCAGCAATACGGAGGCGGACGCTCCACCGTTCGTCCGACAGACGCCCTTGGGCTTCGAATCCAATCCCGCTTTCAACTAACCATGCAAATCTGACTTCAAGATAGTCAGTATGCGGCACGGCCGTCTTACCAGCGTCAATCCCGCGGCCGTCGATGTACGTATATCGTGGTGGTGGCCAGACCGGTCGCATCTGCAGGCGTCTCTGTCAGCGTTTCCGGCGTGCTGGTGCTTTCTCCCTTCTTGGCTATTTCCTTCCCCATCTACCTGCTCGCCTCGAACGGTATCGACCAGTGATCACCAGGTCAGCACACCACTTGACCGGGAAACCAATCGAATTGTCATGCTGTTGTCACTGATAGTTTGCTATCGTTGGTGCAACATCTCACGTCCTGTTGGGGGGCAGGCATCAATCACATTGTGGCTGATTCGCCGAGGGCCATACAGTCGGCCGGCACAGGGCGGGTAATGTACATGAATTCGCTCCTCTGCCCAAAAGCCACCCTATGCAAACTTTGCGCACCTGCACTCCCGATTTACAGCCAAAAAAGACTCCGCGTGGGAACGAATGCCGCGCAATCTACTTTCCTTTATGCAATTGGGTGTCCCTTGCAACCCTATTCTTACACAGCCGGCCCGCCCGCGGCTCGCTCTCGATGCCAACACCGTTCGAATAAATCAACATACCAAGTAACGCAGAAGAGAAAAAAAGGCAAGGGGGAAAAAATCCATCTAGAGTAGAGATGCGTTATTGTGAGGGAGATGTGTCAGCCTGCCGTGACGCTTTGTGCGGGTTCGTCTAATCGTCTGTGAAAAAACCGCCCCCTTTTCTCCTTCTTTGCTTTGTCGAGAACATACGCCCGGGACATCCGCTAGTCGGCTCCTCGCCTCGCCGCTGACTTGCCAATGACATGTCTCTGTCTCCCGCCGTTGCTACGGAGTCGTCGGCATGACGGGGAGACCGTCGTGGGGAAGACGGGACTAGAGAAGGGTTCGTGTAGGGTTGAGGAATGGGCGAGGGACGGCGAAAATCCCGAGGTGGCGCGGTGTGACCACGGCGGACAAGCAATCGATGCGTGACAACGCCATATCGTGCAACGGAGGGATCTAATCGTCGTCCTCGTCGTCGGAGTCGTCCTTCTTCTTCTTCTTGTCCTTCTTCTTCTTGTCGTCCTGCGCCTTCTTCCAGTCGCATGTCTTGCATTTGTTGGCGGCCTCCCGGTCGAGTTCGGGGAAGATGAGATCAAAGACGTCAGAGTACCAGGCAACAGGCTTGCCCTCGATACCCTCCTTGATGTTCTAATGGCGGGCAGATGTTAGCAAACAAACTCGTGAAAACATTTACGACGCGAAGGAAGACGACGTACCTCTGGGAGCTCGAGCCAGTCGGACATGCAGTCCTTGGGGAAGATGATCATCTTGCAGCCGGCGCGGCGGGCGGCGACGGTCTTCTCCCGCAGGCCGCCGATGCGAAGGACCTTGCCGGTAAGCGTGAGCTCGCCCGTCATGGCGACAGTGGGGTTGACGGGGGTGTCGAGGGCAAGCGAGAGGAGCGACGTAGCCATGGTGATACCGGCCGAGGGCCCGTCCTTGGACACTGCGCCGTCAGGCACGTGCAGGTGCAGCTTGGCCTTGTCGAAGAAGTGGTTGTCGGGGAAGTCCTTGACCATGAGCGACTTGGCGAACGAGTAGGCGATGGTCGACGACTCCTTCATGACGTTCTTGAGGTTGCCCGTGATCTCGAGGCTGGGCCGGCTGCTGGGCCGCAGGGGCGCCTGCAGGATCGACTCGACGTACATAGCGGCGCCGCCCATCTGGGTCCAGGCAAGACCCATGGCGACGCCGGCGGGGTTGACCTCGTAGAGGCGGTCTGAAGTGAAGACTGGCGGACCGACGTAGTCGACTAGGTTGTCCTTGCCGATGGTGACGTGGACCGTATCGGGTACGTTGAGGGCGACACGGGGCTTCTCTGTGGCAGCAGTCTCGGTCGACTGCTCACCCTTCTCGCGCGCCTTCTCCGTATTCTTCTCCGACTCCGCCAGCGCCTCCTTGCCGTCCTCCGTCAGAGCCTCCTTTTCGGGGAGCACCTCCTCGCCGAGGTCCTGCACGATCTTCAGCGCAGATTTTCTGTACACTTTCTCGATCTGCTTCTTGAGGTTGCGCACACCAGACTCGCGGGCGTACGACTTGATGAGCTCCTCGATAGCCTCCTCGCTGAGCTTGACGTCGGCGTTGGCGAGACCCGCGGCCTCCCTAGCGGCTGGGGCCAGGTACTTGTCGGCGATGGCCTTCTTCTCGTCCGCGACGTAGCCCGAGAGCTGAATCAGCTCCATGCGGTCGAGGAGGGGTCTCGGGATGGTGTCCGTCATGTTGGCGGTGCACACGAAAAGGACCTTGGATAGGTCGACGGGAACGTCCATGTAGTGGTCAAGGAAAGAGCTGTTCTGCTCGGGATCGAGCAATTCAAGCAGGGCAGACGAAGGGTCGCCCTGGTAGCCGCGACCAATCTTGTCGATCTCGTCGATGAGGATCAGGGGGTTTTCCGTCTGGCACTTCTTCAGGGCCTGAATGATGCGACCGGGCAGAGCACCGACGTATGTTCTTCGGTGGCCCTTGATCTCGGCCACGTCCGTCAGACCGCCGACGCTGAATCTGTAGTACTGGCGGTTGAGGGCGCGGGCAATGGACTTGCCAATCGACGTCTTTCCGACACCAGGGGGACCGACGAAGCAGATGATCTTGCCCTCGACGGTGCCACGCAGCTTTCCAACGGCAATGAACTCAAGGATGCGGTCCTTTACGTCTTTCAGCCCATAGTGGTCCTCATCCAGGACTGTCATGGCGTTCTTGATGCCAAAATTCTCGGCGCTGCGCTGGCCCCAGGGAATCTGCGTCAACCAGTCGAGGTAGTTCCGTGTGACGTTAAACTCGGACGCAGCAGGCTCGAGGTGCGCCAGCTTGTTGATCTCATCATCGAACACCTTGCGCACGGCTTCGGGCATTGCCAGCTTGTCTGCCTTTTCCTTGAATCTCTCAACTAGCTTGTCCTTGCCGTCCGACTCGAGGCCCAATTCGCGGCGGATGCCCTTCATCTGCTCCATCAACCAGTACTCGCGCTGCCGCTTAGTAATCTTACTCTCAACGTCCTTGGTGATCTTGGACTGGAGCTGGGCGTTCATGAGCTCCTTCTTCAGGACGATGAGGGCCTTTTGCATCCTCTCCTCGACGTTGAGACTCGACAGGACCTCTTGTAGTTCGCCCTGCTCACCCGAAGAGACGGCCGCGGCGAAATCTGCCAGCTTCGCCGGCTCGGAGGTGACGTTGCCGGTGGACTGGCTCATGGAGAACGTCGAGATTTGGTCGCGAAAGAGGCTGTTCATTGTGGCAACCTCCTTGAATACGTTGACAATCTCGTTCGTCACGGCGCGGATGACGGCGCTTTTCGGGTCGTAGGGCTCCTCGGTCAAGTTCTCGACGTTGACGAGACTGACTGGGTATCTCTTGAGGAACGCCGTGGGTTCGTACTTCTCCGCTGCATGCTCGGCCTTGGGGGCCACGGCGCTTTCTTCGAAGCTGGCGACGACGTCGCCCTTCTTCTCCTGCTGCCCATCCTCTTCGGTGGACTTCGGGGGTATCGGCTCGGGAATCGGCTCGACCTTGGCCTCGCTCGACTTTGCGTCCTCCTTTCCAGGAGGTAACAGGCTCGACAGGCGGATGCGGCGGTGAGGGTAAAGAATGGCCGTCAGGGCGCCCTGCTCGCCATGCATGGGGAACGCGCTCGTGATTTGCGCAAAGACACCAGTGTCGTAGACATCATCGACATTGCGGATAACGTCTTCGTCCTGATTCTCGTCCTTAAACAAAAAGGCACCGACGTAAGGTTGGCCTCTCTTGATCATCTCGGTGATGGCGGCGGCGACGTTCGGATCTTTGATGGTAATGGCCTTGTAGAAACCGGGGAACAAAGGTCGCTTCGCAATGGGAATGGCCAGGACCTGGGGGTAGACATCGGGCACGACGGGCTTCTGCAGGCTCTTATCAGAGGCTCTGCGCCCGCGTCTGCTGCCGCTGTCACCTTTGTCGTCACTGCCTCCTGACCCCGCCGATGAACCGCCGGCGGCACTGCCGGCCTTGCCATCCTGCACGGGTCCGGACCCTTCGCTCTTAGCGGATGAGTCGGAGGTCGAGCTCTTGGCCTCGGCCAGCTCCTTCTCTTCAAGCTCACGCTGGTTCTTTATGTTTGCCTTGTGTTCCTCTTCGGAAAGCGGCTCGACCTTGGGGTCGAAGAATGTGCTGTCGTCATCCTTGAACCATCGTGTTGACGTCGAGAACGGGGCGACTGCTCGCTGGCTACTGGGGCCGAGGTATAGGCGGTCGAAGGTCGAAGCGGAGGACCTCGGGGTGCTCGCGGCGGGTGCCCTGCTCCTCGAGACCGAGTAAGGGCGTCTGAGGTAGTTTGCTGGGTGGCCGAGGGTCAGGCGCCTCGGAAAGCTCGATCGCATCACCATGCTGCCAGCGATTGGGGGGGGGGGGGTCTGCGAGTCAAACGTCGAGGAAGCTCCGGCCGCGGCACGTGGTGGTGGTCGGTTAATGTAGGACCGGAAGGGCGTGTGCCGCTAAGTCTTGATTACGGGTGGGATTGGGTATCGACAAAAGAGACGAGCTGCAATGGGCAACTGGAAGGTGCAGATTGGGCTGTTTATGCAGAAGGGGAAGAAGCACTCCGAGTCCTAGGTCGCGATGCGCATCGCCTCCTGACGTCTTACAAATACAGAGCAGAGAAGGTGAGCAGAGTAACCTTTTAGCTACCTATTATGGAGCCGATCGGGGGAGGGCCACTAGGAAGAGTAAACGACATCACAAAAATCGAGCACTGACGTTTGCCGCTCTTGCCAGGCTGCAGGTTGGCAGTTGGCCAGTGGCCACTAAACGCGGGCGGTGGAGGCCGGCGGTGGCTATGGAACCTGGAAGAACATCGGCCCCGGTTGCCGGCGGGGGCACCTACAGAGGACTCCGCCGCCCACAGATGCGTGGCTGGCTGGCTGGCCAGCTAGCGGGCTGCTGCCGTGCCCACAGCTAGAAGCGCCTCGGGTTGGTGAAGGGGCATCGTTGACCGCGCCAGCTTTCGTTTTCCTTACACTGTATTATCTACCTGTGTCTCACACCGAATACAGTGAAACAACATCCTTCAGACAGTGCGCCACTGCGCTCAAGCCGCCCACTAAACCTCCGCCAACCAACCAAGTCCCAATCCAACTGCAAACTGCCTTACCTGCAACAGTGCCGTCCGGCTTCTCTGACTCGTTGCGGGGAAGGGGGAAACCAAACCAAACGCCCACTCCACATCTGGAGGAGCGATTGAAGGACAAGTTTGTCCTGCCATCCCGTCTAACACGGTCCGTTCGCACAGCTGGAGGAAGCCGAGGCCCTTTTCAGTCCCAGCCAACCGGTTTATAGTACTTGAAGAGGAACCTCATTTTCCCTTTCACTCATTCCCCTCATTCCTCCTTCCCACATTCCAAGATCTTCCTACCAGACTACATGCCGTTGCAAACGGTCGTCGAACCCAGAGTCTCGCATACCCATATTCGGCTATAACCTGCATCTTCACCTTGCTGGCGCTTCACCCTGTTGATCTTTCACGGACGAAACATCCAAAGGACTCTCTGTCTCTGTCCCCATTTCTCCGTCATCCGTTGACACCTTCCCTGCTACCGGAGACCCTTATCCACACTTTCTCTCGCTTACCGGCAGAACCTCAAAACGGCTTCCTGACCATCTCGACTTGGACCCTCCCAAGCTACCAACGCCTTGTCATCTTCCTCTCTCTGTCTCATTCCGGACATCTCGCATCCGCGCCCTCAACTCTCCCCCTTCGACATATACATACATAAACACACGCCCAGCGCGAGCCGTTATGCCTTCTTCCAGCCAAAAGTCAGATATTGCGTCCTCCCTCTCCAAACTCTCAATAGACAGCTCCAAGAAGACACTCGCCGCCAAAAACGTCAAGGAGCCGGTGGCAGACTCATGGGAAGATGAGGACGTAGACGATGGAGAAGAAGAAGACCGTGAGGCGGCAAAGCCCCAAACAGATGGCTCCAAGGCCCCGCCGCCGACCCCCATCTCCCCATCCTACAACACGGCAGACCGGTCCTTCTCTCCGTACGGGGCTGCTGACTCCTCTGCCCTTGGCGCTCCGCCGCCGGCAGACGGCGACCGCATCCGCCGACCGGAAAAGACGGACGCCGTGGCGCGGCGCATGATCGCCAGCGCCCTCGGCGTCAAGGTGCCCCGCATGACGGAGGAGCAGCGGGCATACGACCGGGCCGTCAAGGAGAAGGAGCGCAAGCGCCGGGACGAGGAGAAGGCCGCCGAGAAGCGGCGACTGGAGGAAGCCGAGAAGGCCAAAGCCGCCATCTGGGAGGACTAGGGGGCGGCGTGTCGACGTCATCTTTGGGGAGTTTGGTGACCTGCGCAACAACGTCGCCATTATATTTCCTGCCCTAATTCACTCATCACAGGCACGGGAGTGGGGAGAACGTCGCTGGCGGCAATTCTTTTTTACATTTTCTTTTTTGAAGCATCACCTCACATATATACCACGGTCTACGCACCGTTTAGGGACACGTGATTTCAATTGACCATATTCTCTTATCGTCTGGTTTGACCTAATCTGATCTGTGCCAACCCCTTTCTCGGAAAGCTGCAGTTAACCCAGGTCCAGAATGGAGAAAAAGAAGAAGAAAAGGGGGGAGGGGGATGTTGCCCAAATTTCTCGCCTCTCTCTCTCTCTCTCTGCCTCGTCCACGCGCGGGGACATTTTTATATCTGTAATTAAAGCTACAAGTAAGAAAACAAATCCAAAGGGTGAAAAGTGGTGGGAGACTGGAGGCGTCTGGGTCGGCATCCCCACCGCTGGCTTTCCTCTTTCTTTCACTTCAAGATGCAGCCCATACCCGCCAGACCCACAAACGCTTCGCTATGCTGTTATTTTGTGCCGTCGTATCGCGCTCCGTTTTGCCCTGTTGCTTCTGTCATGTTCCCCGTCAAGAGTGTTGTATTATTATCCACCAAAGCCACATTTTGTACTTTGGAGTCTCTCATGCCTTTCAGCGATCGCTGCCCCATGCCTTCGCCGCTTCGGCTGCCGCCTCCGCAGCTGCCGCCGTGGCCCTTGATTCCTTGGCATCAACGTCGTCATCGTCGTCACTCTCATGCTCTGGCCGCTGAGCCTTGGTGGTGTTGGCGGTCGTGGCGGTCGCTGACACAGTGGTGGCAATCGTTTCTCCCTGCTCTTTTTCATCGTCGGGGCTCACGGGCTTGATGGTGACGCTCTCCCCTCCGTCTAACCGGCCATCCTGTGCGCTTGGGGTAGTCGCCGTTGTTGGCGTTGTCGCGTCTGCCACCGCATCCGCCGCGGAATCCCCCTTGGATTGTGGCCGGCGGTCCCCCACGGGGCTCGCGGGCGTCTCCGACTCGGCGGTCTCTGCTGAAAAGACCGATTCCGTATATGAGCCTTGCGTCAGCGGCTGGAAATCATGCTTGTCGCTTTGGCGGTTCTGGCTGATGTCAACCCCCGCAGAAGATGTGGAGACCCGCGACCCGGACACCGATGCTGAGTCCTTTTCGCTGTTGCCGGCCCTACTAATGTCCGTCTTTGACTTTCCCCATCCGCGGCCCCAGCCGTATCCTCCGCCACTACTGGTCGCGGTCGGAGAACTGCTCCCACTGGCGGCGCCGCCCCCGCCTCCACCCCATCCGGCCTTGCGCTTCTCGCCAGCCCACGTCACCCACGAGCTGACGTACGAGGTGGCCTTGTTCCCGGGAGCCGGCGCATTGCCCGGCGTCTTTACCGTGTCCGCGGCTCCCCCCGACGTAGGTCCAGCAGCAGACCCGCCAGCCTTTTCGGCTTCAGCAGCAGCCGCCTCCGCCGCGATGCGCTGTTCCTCCGCCTTCTTCCTCTGCGCTTCGCGAAAAGCCTCCATATCGGCGTAGAATTTGTTGAACATGTTCGACGCTTTTTCTTTACCCACGGCAAAGTTCCGCCCGAGAACCTCCTTGCCTACGGCAAGGCGCTCGTCGAGATGCATATCCTGCACCTGTTGTGCGATACGGCGCTGGACGTCGTCAATGGTGAGGCCGCCGGCGCAGGGGTGCCGCGGCTCGACGACGTCGAAGAGGTGCGAGTCAGTGTTTGCGTTCCAGATGCGGTGGTTCTCGGTGCGGGACCACGATTCGACAAAGTCGCTGCTGTAGTCTAGGGACGGGTCGCCCTCGATGTGCGGAAGAAGGGCTCTGGGGTTGTTCGGATTCGCGAGGAGGTGGTTGTGATACTTGACGGAGGATACCAGGGAGAGGATATATTCTTCGAATTGAAGGCGGATGAACTCCTCGCTACCGACATAGCCCATAGTGTTGGGCCGTTGGGGGTTGGCGTCATCCCAGGTGTCGTTGACGACCTGTGTGATGTAGTCTATCCAGCGGCGGTCGGCGGCAGAGAGAGCAAGGGCACTTCTGAGGGAAGAAGACGTGACGTTGACGGTGTGTTCGTCAAGATTAATTAAAATATCGCTGTAGCGGTCCTTTTGTTGCAAGAGAAGCGAATTCGTGCTGCCGACGATGTACGACTTGGTGCCAAAGTCGGCCAGAATATCGAGCTGCTGGAGGGGGGTATAGGGCCCGAACAGACTGCCCTGTACACGTTGTCAGTGCCTCACATTTCTTTAACCGGTGAATTGCGGCGAACATACCTGGCCGAATATCTGGAGAGGAAGGCCCATGTAAGTGAGCAGGGAATTACGATCGCTAGTCCGCAGACTCGTAGGCCGCGCCAGCTTCTTCTCGTAGTTGTTCAGCTCCGGGTCAGCGCAGTCGATAAGATTACGAATAAGACCAGGTATTAAAGAGATTAGAGAAAACTGCATCATGCACAAACGTTCACATCTTGATCCGAAGAAGAGCATCTGCCCAGCATCGAATTAGCTCTTATCCGCCTCGCAGTTCGGGACAAGACTATGAATATTAGGCCGAACGAGCGTACCTTTGGTTGTAGGAGACAACATTTGAGTAGCACTAAGGTCTGCCACTTAAACTCATGGACCAGTTCGCGCAGGCTCATGCCGAGGTGTTGGTCGCGGCTCTCCTCGTCGGTGAGGAGCCCACGCTCCTTCTCCTCGGCGAGACTCTCCTGGAAGCGGCGGAGAATCTCCGTATCTGTAAACTCACGCTGGGCGAACCACGCCTGGGTGACAACGCTAAGGCGCTCGCGCATCATGCCAAAGTGCTGCGGCGTGTCGGCGATGACGACAACGGCCTTCTGGACCGTCGAGCGCGTGACGTCGGCAGGGCGATTCAGGAGCTGCGAGGCGTCGAGCTGTCGTGTGCACGATATGCCGAAGAGGGACGTCGCCGGCCCCGTGGCGGTCGCGGGGCGGAGGAGGGTGAAGTAGGAGAAGTCCTCGCTTGATCTAGTAGCAGTCTGTTAGCTCTTCATCGTATGGATCTCAGGGAGCATTGAGGCCATGTGACAAGCAAAGCCCCCGTGCTGCCTCAAGCTATCAAAGTGCTCGTCTCCACTCACAAATGCGCTCCATCGCTAAGCGCCATGAACGGTAACAAGCCCCAGTCATACTCGATCGCCGGATCGATACCCTCCGCCGCGCCGAACCACATTTCGACTTCAGGCCCGCGGGCATGATGAAAGTCAACAACCGTCACCAACGGTATAAAGCCGAGCCTGGCCGGTGTCGAGGGCACCGTCAGGGGTGTAGCGGCGCCGGACGTGGGCGTCGCAACCTCGGGAGTGTCCATATTTTCCTCCTCTTCTCCGCTGCCTCTATCTAGGGTCTGTTCCTTGTCACCCGCGATGCAACATGCGCCGAGGTCACCGGGTCTGCAGGTCTTCGTGGTCGGGAATCCTTCGCAAACAGTTCGATCGTCCTCTGGTTAATTCGTAGTATGTTCAGTGGTCTTGTGTCTTCTTCTTCTTCTTCTGGCTTCCTTGACGCAATGAGTCCCACTCCTACGACATTGCCATGTACTCCAGTGTTGGTGGTTCTTTTCTTGTTTCAACTGCCACTTTGGTTCCGTCGCACGTTCCGTCACAAGTTCGCCCGGCGTGGGTCGCTTGATGGAAACCTCGCAGACGTAGAGCTATGCCGCCTCGAGTTGAAGCGGGCAAGTTCGGTCTTCGAGAGAAATCTCCCCCCTCAAAAAAAAAGTTGAGGGAGGGGCTATAGTCTAATCTGACGTAGTATCGACTTCCCACCAACTGAGGGGGAAGGGGGGAAGGTGTGAGACAAAAGCCGCCGGTTGCAGATAGGTGTTCAAGAGGAATTGGCCGTTGGAAAAGTGCGGGCAAATGTGCCTTTGTCGGTGAGGTAAATAGCAAGCGTTTTGTCGGTCGTCCTCTTTCTTTCGTCCGTCTCAAGTCGGCAAGTCTCCCTTAGGGGTGGGCAGAAGCTCACAGGATGGAAATTGGTGACGGCTGGGATTGTCCCCTTGAAAGCGCGTGGGCGGGCACGCGAAAAATCAAAGAAAAAAAAGAAAAACAAAGGTGTGTGAAAGCGAGCTGGGAAAGTCAGTCGGGTCGCACCGCTGCTGGGCAAAGAGTCGAGTCTGGGTCGGTGATTCGTCCGTGGTCTTGGTGTTGTGTTGGCAAATTAGGGAATAAGACGTAGTAGTGGCTACTGTAATGATGAGCGGCGTGTCTCCTCGATACAACGTGTCGAATGGCAGTGGCGTCGAAGTTCTACAACAAGAGAACAACAATTGGCCGCCTCCTGGGGAAACACCTGGTGAAAAGGCAAACAGCGAAGAGGGGAAAGGATGGCAAGGGCGAAGAGGAGGGGGGAGAAGGGCCCTTCGAGCTCGGATGTTCGTGGTGGGTTCGTGGTAGGCTTTGTATTGGACCTGGATGCGCTGCTGCTGCTCCCCGGTGCTCAAATGAGCTGGGCTCGGCGAGGGGTGGGTTGCAGATGAGTTGTCGAATTAGTGCCAATGCACTATCGCAAAAACGAGTAAAAAAGAATGGGTTGACCAACGTCTCGATGCGACTACACCTACTTTGCAATTTCTTCTTCGGCTTTCATGCGCCCATCACACTTATGTCGTTCCCATGCAGACCCTTGGAAGCAGCAAATGCTAGGGACACGCGCAATGAACGACTCGTCTCGTCCCGTCCCACATAGAGGGCGACAGGTTCAGGGATTCGAGTCTCCGACGTTCGAGAACATGAATGAAAAGATGGGTGAAAAATCTAATGCTGCATCGAACGAACCCCATAAACCCAGTGCGGTCCCAAATTGAGTCGAAACCGCAATCTCATGGCACTCACACATGGGCGTACAAAAGCACGCTTGCCTGCACCGCAATGCACCTCTTAGGCAAGACCGGAAATCACGTGCGGTGAGACCAGCTCAATGTCGTCCCTTGTGACGATGAGCAAAGTCCCGGCCAGGGAGAAGGGGGGAAGGCTGATCCGGAGATCGTCAAGTGTCTGTATCTTACTGCCGGTCTACAAACCCAGCCGCCGCCCCCGGCATGGTTACTATTTAGGTTGCAGACTGGTAATGATGCTCTGTGTCCAGGACAATAGATTCGTCGCCTGAGTAAACACAACTTCCTACCGCCCAAAAAGAACTGAAGAAGAAAAGGGGGGAAACCCACCACATCTGCGAATCAGCCCGGCGCTAAACCAACCAGCACCCTCAACGCCTGTGTGTGATGCGATGCCAGCGTCCGTCAGAGAAGAAGAGACACGTCAAGCCATGCACGACAGGCAAGGGCACCGACCACCTCCGGCCATCGCCGACGAATTAAAAAATAAAGGAGATAATATATAGAAAGTCTCATCGTCGTCCAGCTCCGGCTCCTCAGCGTCACACCCCTGATCCGACCCCATGGTCGCAAATCCTCTTTCCCTCCCTCTCTCTGTCTCTCTCTGCGCGTCTGAACAAACCAAACCCGTGTAATGTGACCCGGCATGTCCATGTCAGCAGCCCGGCAACGAACACAAACGAGCCCTTCCCCAAATTCCCGTCACCGGAATGAACTCTTGCCGTCTCCCCGGTGAGGGCAAACACAAGCTCACACAGACACATGTACAAATATCAAGCTGGAGGGACAGGCATATCACGCCAAGCTCGCCCTCGTTCTCGCCCCAGGCTCACATCACCTCGCCCGAACTTCAAAGGACCGCCAGCGTGTACTGCATTGCATGAGATTGAGAATCATCACCTCCCCCACCCCCTTCAGGCCATATCCCGTCCCGTGCCCGTTCTCTGTTATCCTCTCCTCATCTCATCCACTACACCACCGCACCTATACCTCATCGCAATGCAGCTCTCGTCATTTCTCCTCGGTCAATTGTATTTGCTGTTTTCTAAATCCTCTGTTGCGTCATTGCTGGCGAGTCCAAACCCCAGCGTCTTTGGAACCCTCCTATGGCAATCCAGGTTTGACTGGGTGTGTTCAACATGTTCTTCATCAAGTATGCACGTAGACTATCCGTGGCCACATAGACATAGTTGAGGCAGTGTGCGAGGCCACCTGTGACCAAATACCACCTGGCTACCGACGATCGGCAACGGCTCTCTCGTCTTCATCCTCCAAAGCAGATTGCCAAGTCGCCAAGATCGTCAACTCTTCTATGCTGAGTGGGCGTTGTGTTTTCACGGGTTTCTATTCCTGGTCTGTTTTTTTATCCTTTGTTTATTTACTCGCTCTTCTCTGGTGCCGTGTCTTCCACCAATATTCCAGAACCGATGCTCTCCTCTCGATGTCATGAGTTTGTAGCAAAGGCGCACAACCTCAGGCAACCCTTTTACGTAGTCGTACCTGGTGTGCAGTTCCTCAAGAAAGGGGGCCTTGACGTCCACTCTCGGCTCCGTCACCACCCTTATGGCATGAGCTTGAAGCCAGATCCAACATAACCGAAGACCCAGAGAACCAGAGAAAAGAAGAAAGATTTGTTGAAGCAGAATGCCAAAAAGAAAAAGTGAATAACACCCCCGATATGCATGCCATTCCTTTATATCGCGTATACTGTTGGCCCTTTGCATAGTCAACGTTACAATAACCGATCCTGTCTTCCGAACACCATGTCAAGGGTCAATGTACTGGAGACACGTCCCGTCTGGTTTTGCGTGGTATCATAGCCTCCCCTCCTCCTATTTATCCTCGCTACGCCCCTAGCTCCTCTGTCTATTGTCCGTTGAACTGTTCTTCCATTTGTTGTGCTGACGCGTCAACGTTGTGGTAGTCGAGTATCTCCGAGTACCTGCAGACAAAATTGATTAGCACCAGGTTCAAAAAGATGTCTGTGGACGTTGACATACATCATGATCTTCCATGTGTCCACGGGCAGGTCAGCGTCATTGAAACTCCAATCGAACTTCTCCTCGGCGACGGGCTCGTCGGTGGGATCGTGGTAAGGGGCAAGGTAGTCGTGGGACAGAGCCTCAGTGGCCGTTATCCGCTTCTTGGGGTCAAAGACCAGCATCCTCTCCAGAAGATCGATAGCGGATGGATCGGCATTCTTGAACTTGTTCTTCAAAGGCTGTCTTTCGCGCTTTGGCAGCGACTTGACGAATCGGAGGGTCTGATCGATGGTCAGCAACAGATTCACGTGTCCCTCCTCATGGTATTCGGGAACTCACGTTTTCGCTAGCAATGCCGTTAATGACATCGTCGGGGGGAGTGCCCAGCAACTCCGTGATGATGGAGAACTGATTGACATGGTCCTTGCCCGGGAACAAGGGCTTGCCCTCGAGCATCTCGGCGAAGATGCAGCCCGCACTCCAGATGTCGACCTCGACATCGTACTTTTGCCACGTGAGCATGATCTCGGGGGCACGGTAGTATCTCGTCGAAACGTAACCGGTCATCTGGGGGTCCTGGATACGGGCAAGGCCGAAGTCGCAAATCTTCAAATCGCAGTTCTCGTTGACGAGGATGTTGCTAGGCTTCAAGTCACGGTGGACGACGCCGGCTGAGTGGACGTATTTCAGACCACGCTGCGATAGTATTAATTGACTGTTCGGAGCGGACCCCGGGGAGATGGGGGGATACATACCATGATCTGGTAGAGGAAGTACTGAATGAACTGCTTCTCGAGAGGCCTGGAGGTAAGCAGCCTGTGCAGATCGGTGCCGAGAAGTTCCGTGACGAAATAGATATCCTCGAGAGGGGAGATGAAGATATCACTGAGGGAGATGACCTGTGATGGGCGTCAGCGCGTCGTCCAACCAACAGACAAGGAGACAGATGGCGGCGATTCAACATACGTTCTCGTGTCTCAGGTGCTTGAGCAGCTTGAGCTCGCGGTATGTCCGCTTGGCGAGGACGGGGGTGCTGAAGGGTTTCATGATTTTCTTGACGGCGACATTCTGGTTTGTGAGCTGGTCACGGGCGGAGCTGACGGCGGCAAGTCGAGTTAGCAAACGGATAGACAGATTTGCTCGCGAAGAAAAGCCGTCGCGAGGGGTCCTCTCTTATAGACTAACCAAACGAGACCGAAGGCGCCCATGCCGACGGGTTGCAAGTCCGAGTACCTCGAGGTGATCTCGAAGGTCGTGCCGAAAATTTGTGCTCTAATAAATTCGGCCATTTTGTGAGGTGGTCGATCTGCCTGATCGAGAAGGATGGGGGTTTCTGAGAGATCGAAGGGTTGAGGCACGCCGATCGATCAAGTAGGACAATGGAAATTGATCGTCTAGCGTGGGGGAAGAGTTAAGAGGATTGAGGGGTGAAGAATGCTCTTTACTGTGCTAGATTGTCGCGGAGGAGGAGAGCCGGAAAACTGGGCGGGCTGAGGGAATTCGAGAAGAGGCTTTGTGAGGTGCGATGGGCAGCTGTCCAGTGTCTAGACGTGGATGGCCTGGGATTGATGGGTAGGTAGATGGATGGATGGCGGGAGTCGGCTGGATTTGAAAGAGATGTAGCGACGGCGGGGGAGCGAGCTCAAGGATTTGTTTCGCTGGAGGGGTGGCTGTTCGGCGGGGGCGTCCTGGGAGTGGACGTGGACGAGAGGGTGGGGATGGGGGGAGGTCGGGTCCGCGGTCGTGGCAGTGGTGGGTGCAAGAGCGCGGCGGGGTAAACGAAAGTGGCAACGAGTGAGAGCGCACGTCTGCCTCGATCTGTAGTGGTGGTGCTGATGGCGGTTCTGGGCTTTCTGGGATTCCGGAGCAACCTGAGCAATGTGGCAACGGCATTAGCGAGCCTCTTCTAGCAGGGAAGCGAGCAGTAAAGAGACAGCTGTGAGAGGCAGCTAGTGGGGGGATAGCAATGGCGGAACAACAATCTGGTTTTTTTCTTCTCCTCTTTCCGCCCTTTTCCCCCGGTCCCGTATGCCTCTTCTGGTGACGTTTGTGTTTTACCCATACCGTTTTTAACCCATTCTGCATAGTAGTCTTTTGCGCCGCCAAGGGTACCCCCAATTCACAATTGACCATGTCGCAGGGAGGCATAACCAGATGGGGCTCGTAGGAAGAAGAGTGGTGAGAGGGGGGCAAGGGTAGGTGAGGGCCAATAGAGTGCAAGTATGGTGCAACAACCAGTGAAATGCTTACCAGCAGAGTTTCCAAACAGTCAGCGTCTGGATGTAGAGTATCTCGACGATGCTCTTTTTCTTTCTAACCTTTCCGAGGAATTTTACTTCCTTTCCGTTCCCCTTCCTAAAGTCGAGGGGTATCCTCGTCCTTGTGTATCCCGGGCTGAAGTCCGCGGTGAAGGGTGGGCGCAGTGGCGGGCGCACGTGGGGAGTGTAGGCAACAAACGGCGATCAGTCGTCCTCGTCCTCTATTCTTGTTCGCTGTCACAGTGTGAAGCTGGGCATAGAGAGGTGGAGATCTGCACAACTGCACTGATCGATTGGCTTGCAGGGAGGCGAGTAGAGTTGGGACAGAGACGAGGTGCGCGGTCGAGGTTATTTTCTGTTCTCTGCGATTCGTTCGGACTAGGGTGGGAGGCTGTTATGCGACTTGTTGCGGCTCGGGCTCCTTGAAATGCGACGCAGGGATTTTCTCACGCCTCGCAGAGTGAAGGGCACAGATGAGTCTGGAGAGGGTGAGTTGACTGGAGAAGATGCTGAGTGGATGTGAGATGGCAAAAAAACGGGCGATAAGTAGGACAGAAGAGAAGCAGTTGACCTTCAAGCTTGGAGGGGGAAAGTACTTTTTATTTGCTCCCGGAGAGGGCTGCGCCTACAACCTAGGCTGAGCCGGAGGAGGGATGGCAAAGAGGGGAGAGGGGTGTATCCAGGCAAAGAAGACATGGAAAGAGACCAGATAGAGAGGGACAATTGCGAGAGACCGGGGAGGAGGAGGAGGAACTTGCTCTGGATGAGAGTGCCCCGCTCCCGGCTTGTGCAGGACCGACCCGGGGGCTGCTGTGTGAGGTGCTTGAGTGCTGGTGGCCAAGGGGTGTGTCTGTCTTCCCTGGCGCGAACGGTGGCCTGTCCGAGACGGGCACAAGATGTGAAAGGGTACGGTTACAGTACGGTACGGTTACAACCAGGCAGGCAAACTACAGCGGCTCTCATTGGCCAGGGCGACGAAGTAAACAGGAAGTGTTGAATCGTGAGAGGTGCTGTTGTGACTGCCCAAAGCTGATTGATATGCGATGAGACGGAAAGCAACCGTGAAGCAGAATGTCAACCGTGGCCGGGGCGGATTGGGGTTGAGAGAAAACGTACAAGTCCCCGATCCGATGTTTATTCAGTCAATCTCAATAAAAACAAAGTATTGTGGAAAAAGGAAATTTGAGGCTGGGTTACAACACAGCGAGATAGGTATCGCAAGTGACCGACCGAGAGACAGTCATACCTGTCATGGAGAGGGCAATTGGAAAGGGCACTTGGAATGGTCTGAGCACCGCGGCACATCTCAGTCCAGCTCACCACGGGCCGCGGCTGGGGAATCAGGCCTCTTCACGTTGTACGATGCACAGTGAAGCGCATGCCAACCTAGCTCGACTTTGGCATCGGGCGCCGCCAGCGCCGACTTGCACTTTAATAACTGCCTACCTACCAGGGAGTACGACATAGCTAGGTGCCCAGAGCGCGGTGGATTAAACAGTTCGGCGCTTGTCTTGTCTTGTCGTTGAGACACAACATCAAGATGACGGTACAAAAAGAGAACAAACAAAAAGCAGGGAACTCCACGGCAAAACATGGGGTTTTGCATCTTCTGGATATCAGGAGCATCGGACATTGGATCGAAATCGACGATGACGGGCTTGTCATCGTGGACAGCACACACAGGTAGTCAGTTCCCAGAAGCAGATCCTGACTCTTTCCCCCCATTCTTAGCCAATCACACAAGCTCGTTTTTTTATCTTCATTTCATGTCCCTGCCTGTGGTGATGCACTGGGTACCAAACCGCCATCCGTCGTCTTCGTCGTTGTGGTGTCGTCGACGACGCCCAGGTGTTCTTTCGAGAATACCATGTTTTGCTCGAGGTGCATCCCTCCCCCCCGGTTATCCCGTTTTCCGTTTTGCAATTCCCAACGGAACCCCTGTTCCGTGCCTGACCATCCCATCCTTCCTGGCTCCTGCCCAGCGTGCCAGTCTCCAGAAGCCTCACCTCACCCACCCCACGAGACGAGACGGTGAGCTTTTTTGGAGTTTTGGCATTTTACGGGTCGGCTACTCGCACCCCCCTCCCCCGTTCCGGCTTCAGGGCTGTTACCTTGCACCACCACCGGCGATCAACAACTTTCTGTCATTCTCAGAGCTCCAACTTAACTCTGACTCTGTCGCAGTGCACAGTTATTCGCAACCTCAAGTGAGCGGTGCACACTAAAAACCACCCTACTCATTGACATGGTAGATCCATCCAAATCTACCATCCGGTGATGCGGCATTCCCGCTCGTGCTCGTGCGTCGTGCATGTCGTCTATAACCAACCAAGCAGAACCGTCCCTAAGGATCATCCACCGTCCCAATTACCTCCTGTCTCTGACCGTATTTTGGTCGGGAGATGAGAACTACCTAGGCGTCTCGCTGTCATTTGGTCGTGCCCAGATACATACCCCGCCTCCTCCTCCAATTCCAGGTACTCTGCAACATGGGGGCCGGATGCAAAGGAAGGAAGCAAAAAACTCCCACGAGACAGATAGCGACCTCTGACGTCATCATGAGATCGCATCGAGATGTGAGGGGGCACACTTAGGAATTCTCCTGTGTCGTGTCCTGCACTAAGGGGGAAAGTGGAGGGGGTGTGCGTGTGTCCCGTCCCGCTACGTTAGCCGCTCCTGCTGACTGGCTCCGGCTGGACTATGGTCGGTTTAGCGTGCAATAAGGTGCTAGCGGCTCACCGTCCGAGCTGCTCGATCCACTGGCGCCCCGAAACAGGATAGGAAAATCAATCCTTCGACACTAACATTTTCACCGTACCCCTCCTGCGGGCCCCGGCAGCAAAATGACCTGCACTACAATAATGTGCTTCGATCGGTGGTCCAGACCTCTCCCAACCGAACATCGATGTCATGGATGAGGATCGAGACCTGGGAAAACGGTCCCCCCAAGTGCCCAAAATTTCCGTCACGGGACACTCCATCAAGCACCACAACAGCCGCACGTTCTAGACTGGCCTGAATGTGCCCAAATCCAGCGTATTGTCTACTGTAGCTAGGCATATGTCCGCAAAGCGGCGGGGGGGTCCGAACGGGTCCCGTTAGAGGCAAAAGGGAAAACTGGTCCCTGATGAATTCCTTACTGTCTTTGCAATGCTGAGATGGGAGTTGCCCAGCTGACCCAACCCAATCTTTCCAGGGCCGCTTCTAGTTCCAACTGAGGGACAGTCTTCGCCCCATTCGATTCATTGTGTTGTCTATCCTGTAGCGCTCGATCCAACAACGGTAGGTGAGGATTGTCGTCGCCAACAAGGGGAACCACTTAACAATTTGTTTTTTGTTTTGCTGTCCGATAAGGCAACGATTACAACAAGTCACGTGTTTCTCTGTCCACTTCGCCCGGTTGAATTTGCCATTGGCGCTGCGACTGCTCTTTCAAGAAAACAAAATAAAAACTCTGCCATGACACAGTGCCAGGATGCCGGTAAACAACAACAAAAGATGAAAGAGGGCGAAAGGATGATTCCTCATCCCATCCCTGAAGTGGCCCATCCACAAAGTAGGGGGAAAAGTCGAGGTGTGTTGGCGTGGGGGGACGCGCGAGAGCCAAACCAGACTCCCTTAACGATTACCTCTGACGCCCGTCATGGAGGGGTAATAACCACGACAGGAGAGGCTTAATACCGGGCTTGCTCCTGCGCAAGTCAAGGTATCCAGGAGGGGTGACGTGCGCAAACCACCTTTTTGCTTGTCTTGCGCCCTGGAATCCCGCTGCAATGGATCTTGAAGCTGTGTTGGTTGGACCCTTCCTGCCGGCGGACGGGGATCCAGGGATCAACCCGTGCGTGATCGTTTTGTCGATGCTGATCCTGAACTATTTTGTTCACAAGAAACGAGCCAGAAAAAGGAAAGAGATGGACGACGAGTGATGGGAACGACCAATGCACACACTCACACGTACCGTTTCAGAGGACCCTTTAACCCGTTCTCTTTCTCTCTAGACCCTGAATCCCTCTATTGTGTACCGGAAGATCATTCTAATCCGTCGACATTTGATTACGTTGCATCCTAGGTGTAGTAGATTCGCCCACCACCTCATCGCGCGAGGGGAGAGCCGGCGCGACGGCCGCCCTGCGCCGCAGCTGCTTAATCAGTCCCGGCATTCCATGTAGCGCGCCAAAAAGAAGTCATGCCTAACCAGATATTCACATGAGTTCAAATCCCAATCACGACTGACTCTTTCCAACCCCCCAATCCAGATAAACCTTGAGGCACGAATCAGTAGTTCCCTTCCACTTCCCCACGGCTCCGTCAAAAACGTATCTTTTCGGCGTTTAGGCTCTACACGTGTGCGATGTACCCGACCAAGCCAACCAACCACCTCGTTGCTGGCCAGAGTGGGCTCGTACACGTTCAGGACCCAACAGAGGAACCCGCCCGTTCCTGTCGTTCCTCTGATGTCATACTGCATCCTCTCTCTCTGCCACTCTGCCCGGCAAGGCTGGGGGGGTAAGGAATGAACGGTAAGCTTTTATTTGACTTCAGTCCCTTGGCTTTCTCTCTTGCAGCAGGGAAGGGAAAGATTCAGGTTCCAAAAGCAGGGTCTCGAAGCAGTGACGACAATCCGCACACATTACCACAGAAAACAACCCTCCCCTCTTCTCCTCCTCTCCGGACCAATTTCCCCGGGCGAATCCTATCTTTTCATCGCTGCCGAAGTAGGTGCTCTGGTAGCGCAGTAGCATATCTGCGCGTGGACAAAACGCGCAGCTGCTGTATATGCAACCGACTTGTTTCGAACAGCTGTGCTGCCGTACTGATCCGCGGGCTGCCGATTCTGGAACCTGCATGCGATGTTGCCTTCCAAAGTTCCAGAACGCCTGCCATGACAGCATTGCACGAATCATTTACCTCTCATGGGCTTCTACTTAGGCCTGACTTGACCGCCCTTTCTTTACCCTCACGTCTGTTGGAAGTCGTACCCGAAAAACATTACAGGCTTCATGTCGGCGAGACCCCCGCCTCTCCTCCTGACCCTGTTTCTGACCATGTTGTGGTGCTGAGGAGGGTTCTTTGTCGTCGCCTTGGGACATAGTGACGTCACTCGAGCAGCATCGCGCCCCAATTGTTTCCACCCCCTCCCTGCTCGTCCCGTCGCCGCTCCCCTTGTCATCCCTGCTCCGTATTACTTTACCCATTCGAGACCGTTCTAAATGGTTGCAGATGCAGCTCATCCACATACGTCTAGGTCAAGCATCAGCCAGCAACTTCACCAATTTCTCAACTACTGTTGCAAAGTTCCAATCTTGTGATACTGGAATAACGTGTACAAAGAAGATATTATCTAGCACTGTTGGTTCGCCCAGCGCCTTCCTAGGAGTTAAGAGTGTGCAGTAGGCACTCGGTACCGTTCACGCCTGACCAGCAGCTAGTCGCCATCCGGGTCATTTAAAACCGGCTGTCTTCTTCCCCGTGTCTCTGTAGCTCTTGGCTCTATAGTCTAGTCTTCGACCTTGAGCGGTTCAACATTCCAGATCTCCTCGGCATACTCGTTGATGCAGCGGTCACTGCTGAAGAAGCCCATACGAGCAACGCTGGTAATGGACTTGGTGATCCACTCCTCCTGGTTCTTGTACGCTTCATCGACGAGGTTGTGCGTCTCAATGTAGCTGTTGAAGTCGTCCGAAACAAGGTAGTAGTCGCCGTGATCACGCACCGCCGAGATGAGCGCTTGGAAGTCGGACACGGAGCCGAATGTTCCGTTCTCAATTGCAGAGAAGACTTTGGTAAGGTTTTCGTCGACGGAGTGAGATCCGTAGGTGTGGGCATGGCGGAGATCCTCGACATCCTCGGCAAGGTTGCCAAAGAGGAAGATGTTGTTCTCGCCAATCTCGCGCGTGATCTCAATCTACGCTAGTGTCAGCAATCGTCGTCGTCCAGCCGGGCCCATCCCGTCGTGTCACTTACATTGGCGCCGTCGCACGTGCCAATAATTAGGCCGCCGTTGAGCACAAACTTCATGTTGCTGGTACCCGAGGCCCTGCAAGTCTTGTTAGCTGGAACGGACGGCATTGGGAGGCTATGCTGGGGCCGGGAACACTTACTCAGTACCGGCAGTGGAAATGTGCTCGCTAAGGTCCGAAGCAGGGATGATCATCTCGGCCTTGCTGACGTTGTAGTCCTCGAGGAAGATGACCTTGAGCAGGTCGCCAATGTCCTCATCCTTATTGACGACGGAACCGACGTTGTTGACCAGATGAATAATTTGCTTGGCCATCCAGTAGCCAGGAGCAGCCTTTCCGCCGAATATGGAAACGCGCGGCGCTACCTTCTTGCGGTCCTCAGGGGACATGGCCTTGAGAGTAAGGTAGCGATGGATGACGCCAAAGATGTTCATCTGCTGACGCTTGTACTCGTGAATACGCTTGACCTGAACGTCGAAGAGTGCAGCGGGGTTAATGCTGACGCCCGTCGTCGTCTTGATGTACTTGGCCAGGCGGACTTTGTTGGCGTACTTGATCTCGGCCCATTCCTTGCGGAACCCCTTGTCGTTGACACTCAGCTCGAGCTTGTTCAGCTGCGTCAAGTCCTTGAGAAATTCGTATCCTCCGGTCTTGGATGCGATCAGGTCGGACAACCGGGGGTTGGCTTGGTGCAGCCAGCGTCTCGGGGTAATGCCGTTGGTGACGTTGGTGAACTTGTCAGGGCCGTAGATGTTGACAAAGTCCTTGAAGATTGTGGTCTTGATGAGATCGGAGTGCAACTCGGCTACACCGTTGACCTTGTGGGAGCCAACAATGGCCAAGAATGCCATGCGCACCATCTTGGGCTGCGACTCCTCGATGATGGAGACTCTGCCGAGGATGTCACGGTCGTTGGGAAACATCTTCTCGACGCTCTGGAGAAAGAACAGATTGATGTCGTAAATAATCTGTAGGTGTCTGGGAAGCAGATGCTGGACTAGGCCAACAGGCCATTTCTCCAAAGCCTCGGGAAGAACCGTGTGGTTGGTGTAGCCGAACGTGGCAGTGACGATGTTCCACGCCTCATCCCATTCCAACTTCTCGAGATCCACCAGGATACGCTGCAACTCGACGATGGCGAGTGTGGGGTGGGTGTCGTTCAGCTGGATGGCGACCTGGTCGGGGAACTCCCTCCAGGGACGTCTAGACTTCTTGAAGCGGCGGACGATGTCGTAGAGAGACGCAGCACACCAGAAGTATTGCTGCTTCAGTCGAAGCTCCTTGCCACGCTCAAGGTTGTCGTTGGGGTATAGAACAGCACTGATGGTCTCGGCACGCTGCTGGTCGGCGACCGAGTTTTCGTAATCACCGCTATTGAATTTTTGAAAATCGAACTCTCCGCTAGCAGCCTTGCTGGACCACAGACGCAAGTTGTTGGTGGATGGCGTCGCGTAACCCGGAATTGGAACGTCGTATGCCACGGCAGTGACCGTCTCGCCGCCCTCCCAGCTAGCGACGGTCTTGCCATTGGAGTCGGTTGACTTCTGGACGTGACCGAAGAATTGGATCTCGGGGGCTGTTAGCATGTCCTCCAAGGTCATACCGTTTGGTTGGCTCAACTCACGTCAACAGTAACGTCGTGGCGGGGGAACTCCCAAGGGTTGAAGTCAAGCCAGTAATCGGGAACCTCGACCTGGTAGCCATCGATGATCTCCTGTTTGAAGATACCGTATCTGTATCTCAGTCCGTAGCCCCAGGCGGGGAAGTTGAGGGAGGCCAGACTGTCGAGGAAACAGGCAGCCAATCGGCCCAGGCCGCCATTACCGAGTGCAGCATCGTGTTCCTGTTCGATAACGTCCTCGATGCGGAAACCGAGCTCGTCAAGGCCATCTACAAAGCTGTCAGCATTTATCTTCCTGGCTATCTCAACTACGCCTTTGGCCCTTGGCGTCACTTACCCTTGGCAACGTCCTTCAGACCGACATTCAACATGGCATTGTCGAGGGCACGGCCCATGAGAAACTCGAGCGAAAAGTAGTAGATGCGCTTTCCGTCTACGAGGGTCTGGCGCTGCTGAGTCTTGTTCCACTCCTTGACCAGACGGTCACGGAACGCCAAGCTAGCGGCGGAGTAGGCAGCTGTCTCATCACAGTTGAACATGCTGCGAGCCAGGGTGGTCTCGACATGGCGGACAACCTCCTTCTCGAACTCCTCCTTGCTTTTGAAGGGGCCGGCCTGGGCCTTAGACCATGCCTCACGCTGGGGCTCTGGGATCGAAGCTGTGGGAAGGAAAGTCAGTCGCGAGTTTTCATTATTGAGGTAACGGGTGTCAGCCAAGGATGAAGTGTGGCAGGGCGGGAACGAAGCTACTGGGTCTATGTGGCGTGATGGAGCTCGCGACGATCAATGCGGGGTATTTTGGGCCTGAGCTGAAGAGCTGCCCCTCCAAAGCTCCACGAGAGCTCGTCCGCAAAAATCGGAAGCCGGCAGGCGACATAGCATATGCCCCAGAAATCATGCAATGGAGAGACCAAAGAAAACTATGACTGACCCTCGACGCTCTTGATCTCGCCAGCGCCGAAGCCGGTAAAGGTTCTCTTGTGCTTGGGGCGAGAGATACCGGCCGGACCGACACTGCCCTGGACGTCGATGATGGGCGCACCGGTGGAAGGACGCCGCTCGCGCAAAGGAATGCGCTGCTGTTCCGTGGACCCCGACATTCTCGTGGGTGATCGAGTACGCTTATGACAACGAAGTGTTGGGAGAGTGGAGACTCAATTGGCCTAGTGATGAAGCTCGACTATTTCGTAAAGCTGTCAGCCGTCCTGTTAGCTATGATGACCCCTCAAGAAAGAGACAGAAGAGTGCGGTGATCGAAACACCACTCGATCGTAGGCGATGAGTGATGAGCGGAGGGGGGAGGAGAGAGACGACGGAGGAAGAGGTCCAGACTTTCTATGACAAGCGGAGCAAACAGGACGTACGTCAAGGATTTCGGTGGGGGAGGGGAGGCGGGGGGGGAGTGCTTGAAGCTCAGTCCACACCACTCACGGCCGGACTCCTCAGTCAGCGCAGCGCCTACGAAGCGAAGCGTCTCAGCCAGAAGAGTTGGTCCTCGGGAGCGAAAGCTTTGCTGGACAATGGACGACGCTAGATGGCGCTGCCGAGGTGATTTGGGCTGCAAGAACTGCTCGAGGACGAAGTACGATGATATGTGCCGGTAGACGTACTTGGAAGACAGGAGCTTGAGAGACAGGAGAGGGTTAACGAGGCGAAAACTGCCTGGAGAGTGTAGCCGCGAGGACTGTACAGGTGTAAGGAAGAAAGGGGAGGAGGGGTAAAGTAAGAGAAAGAACCAAGAAGTCAGGGACGATGAGGGGGACGGTGGGAGCTTAAGAAAGAGCTGGACAGATGAGGAAAGGTAGGCAGCTATATCTCTCAGTCAGCCATGGCATGTTTTATGGACTACGGTACATGCGGCAAGAGGAGGAGAGGGACGAGGTACATGGGCAATGGATGGATGGGAGGCTACCTACCTACCTACCAACCTTACCTCACCGTCCGTGCCTACCTAGGTAAGTAGCTAGCTAGCTTGCTGCCTCTGACAGTGCATCGAGATGGAAGGTAGGGCGTGGGTGCGGGAGGCATTGTAGAGACGCATAGTCCGCGGACAATATCGACTGGAACTTGCACAAATGCACCACTCATCCAGCTCGCGAAGGCACCAGGACGAAGCAATGTGGCACCCTCAAACAACCTAGCATTGACTGTCTCGCTGCTGTGGACTTGGACGAAGGAGGCAAATGGAGTGGCAGACTTTGGCTGATCTGACAACCCGCTCACACCAGAAATCCAATTCGGCGGGGGGCTCTGGCGCCGGAGCCCCATACTATCCTTCGCGTCTCCTCCATCAAGGTTTTGTCAGTGTGTCCGGGCCCGCCCGCTCTGATCTAGCCAGTGAGTGCCTAGGTGAGAGGGCATCTCTCACCTAGTTACCCGCGTGCCTATGTGTCCATGTCGACAAGAACCATCTCGAAAAAAAAATGCTCAGGAGGGAAACCGCATGACATGACCTCACCCCGCGGCGTCGTGGCTTCGAGGATCGGGGGAACCAGAGCATGCAATTCCGAGCCCTTGCCTGCTTGTTGTCTGCTTGTTGGCTGCTGCGATGCATCGAGCTACGGACAGTGCGGGGTGACGCATGCGGCAAGTGAGCACCCCGGCAACAGTGACACAGTTCCCCCTGAGCTTGATGGTAGCAATGCTTCTGTAGAGTCTACCGGCTGAGGCCAAAATTGACGTAATAGAGCAGGTAGCAAGTGCATCAGCGCCAGAGAAGCACAGGTATATATTTGTACGTCTTACCGAATACTGGTCCTTACACGCTGTACCTGGCTTCCTGCGCATCTGCCTATGTGGATTCCTACTTAGAAGAAGGAGTGAAAAAGTACAAAGTTACCGGTCAAGATGCAGTGCTCACTTCCATTTGCTCACAGGTGTGAAGCTACAACTGGCCAAGCAGGGGAAAGAGGAACTTTGGAATGAATCCTCATGGACGCCCCGCCTCCTGCTCTTCCAAAGCCCCAGGACCCAAGGCCGTCTAACAGCATTTCTTGATTGGGATGGCCCGATTGTGACGATATGCACTCCCTCTCCCCTCCCAAAAAAGGAAACCCGGACAGAAAGAAGGTTCGGGAGCCCACGCCGGCACAGCAACTCACTCATTTCACACCGGCACGCCTCAACGGGACATCGGCATGGCGTCCTCACCTTGGAACGCGGGACACGGCGGCAAGTCTCACACCGGTTCCCCGGTCATGGTTCGCCTCGCCAACATCAGCAGCCAGCACGGCAACCACACATTGCATTCCCGTCACCACCAGCCGTACCTTCAAAGCCAGACCGAGTTTGGTTTTCTGCACCACAAACCGCAGCGCTTCACTGTCCCCGAACCTCTTCCTCTTCAAGTAACCCATTCCACCATGCCTGCCGTCTCCCAGGCGCGCCTTTGAACATGTCGGCATTCTACCCAAATACTTACCTAAATACTTTGTACGATGTAGGTGCTCGTACGGCACCCACCGCTATTACCCTGCCCGAACCCTGGTGACGGCCCTGGCACTCCAACCAACAGTTACACACAACTCCCCACCCGGTTCCATAACAACTGGACACCCCCCTCAGTACGGGTGGGGACAAGCTGCTGCGGCATGGCCTGGGCCAGAGGAAAGTGACGCCGCCTTTCCCTTCCAAGGAGCCCTAGATGGATGCTGGAGACAGTTTTCTACGTTGGCAAAGTAGAGAGGAAAGAACGCCTCCTACGCCAAACATGTCGTAAGCTTAAGCTCCTCTCTCCTCTGTCCGTTGTTCCCATCCTCGACGGCGGCAGGGCAGATAGAGGACGACATTCATCGTCGTTCTATCTACATACATCTAGACTCCTCGACTCTCTTCAGAGATGTCCAGGCGCGTAACTGGCTAGACAACAACAACAACAACAACACTCTTCTTCACCTCACATACCCCGCCTTTCCCAGTGGTTCAGCAGAGTGAGACTGTCTGACAGAACACGACATTGCGGACCGCCACCCACAACACCCACGTCCTGGTCGGAATGCGATGCAATGTCCTGCAATCCACCCCATCTTCACCCGATGCTCCTCTGCGCGCCTCTCCTACCCTTGTATGGTTCCAGCCAAGTGGCTGGGTGACTTACAATGCCATTATGCCTTGCTGGCTCCGATATACCCTGCTTCAAGGCCACCCACATGGCCCACCCACTATTACCCCCACCAACAAGCGGCATCGACCGACGAGTGGCAATCCTTACCCTGGAAACATGAGGCTGTCTGTTGTCCTTCACAGCCGCCGCAATACTCGCCGGCAAAGATGGTTATGTACTGTGTATGTGTGTGTGTGTGTGTGTGTGATAAGAAACAGATGCACCGCTTTGAGCGCGCACAGCCTTGCGGTATTAATACGATATAACAGCCATCTATGCCAGGCCTCAAGCCAGCGCTTAAGCGTTCCCTCTCGTCGGGAAGCCTTCCTCAGACCTCTCCCATCCATAGTCGTTCCCGTCAAAAACCCCCTCAATCGACCGACGCTCTCTTTCGCAGTCGCACAGGACCTTTGGATGCCATGTCATCTTGTTGTCGAGCCCTAACCAGGCTCTATTTCCGCGCACCCTCCCTCGAGCTGCCGCAGGTGCATGCATGCAGAGATTTGCTTCATTTCGCTGTCGCAACGCTCCAGCTAAAAGCCAGTTCCCTGTGCTCTCCCGGCTCTCCCGGCTCTTTCGAGATGGCCAAACCAATGTTCGCTTTGCCTGCCAGCCCCCACCCCCACAGTTCCAAGCATCAGTCCCAAACGAATGGTCCATTCATCACTTCGTCTCTCAACTTCCCTTTCCCAATACCGTACTCCAGACAACGGCCGGCATATGTCTCGCCCTAGAGAGCTTCCAAGTGCACACCTACTCTCTTCCCTGACACCCGGTTTTCTCGCCTGGGCGGCAGCAACCGGTTGCGAATACCCCTTTTTTGGATTTTCTTTTGAGATTCGGATTCCAGAATGCAAAGGGGGATTTTCGCTGTCGATTTTAAGGCACCAACCAACCCATTCGCTCGACCGTGTCGTATCGAAAGCGAGCGTAGAAACCAGAGTGAACGCCGTCCAAACGAAGTGCCGCCCACAACGCCCGGCAATGCTGTAAAACGCTGACCCGCAACAGAGGAGATGAATCTAAACATTAAACAGAAAAAGAAAATGGGTGATCCAAGTCGTTCCGGTCTTATAGGATTCCCGAGTCCCGAAGAGCGTTGTTGAGGATCGTCTCCTTGACTGCCGCAAACACCAGTCGGATGTTGGACGTGTCGGTTGCTTGAGTCAGACTACCATCGGGTTAGCTCTCCGCTCCAACCCCGAAACAATGTCACTTACTGGGGATACAGGTTGAGGTGTGCTCGGTTGACCTGGTTGAACCTCCAGAGGAGATATTTGGCCGCCTTGTTGACGTCGTTGCCGCCAGAGTAGTCGGGGAAGTAGTTGCCCAACGGTGAACGTCCAAGCTTTTGCTTGAAAATATCCACCTTGTTCAGGAACAAGATAATACTGGTACGCATGAACCATCTTGAGTTTACCACGGAATCAAACAGTAGTAAACTTTCCATCATTCGGTTCTGCAACTGTTAGTTTCTGCAGTGATGTCGACGGCACGGGGTTCCGGTTATCCGTACCTGACTGGACTCTTCGAGCAGAACTTGGTCGTACTCGCTCAAAGCGACACAGAAAATAATGGACGTGACGTTCTCGAAGCAGTGAATCCACTTCTTCCTTTCGCTTCTTTGGCCGCCGACGTCAAACATGCTGCGACTATGTTAGCGTGTCCCGAAATTGCAAGCGGATTTCGTTGAGTCTCACTGTATGCTGAGCTGGCCCATCTGAAATCTTGTCTCGTATATACCAGTCGTCTTGGTTCTAGCCCTGAGAACGTCCATCTCGTTGGGGAGGTAGTCGGGAGCGACGATGCGCATAACCTCTTGAAAGAAGCTGATGCCGTGGGGTCAGCTGCCACTCCCATCAAAGCCAGAAAAGCGGAAGGGGAGGAACGTACTATTCTGCTGAATCCATCAGGTAGAATTCGGTCTGCCTGTCCATGAGCTGCTCCCTTGCAGGGTCGCTCCATATAGATTGGATGGCAACGCCGATTTGGGGATCGATGTGCGCCTGGGGACCAGACTCGGCTGTGTATTCCATAAGGAAAGTGGCATATGCCTTGTTTGCTTCGATTTGGGGCTCGATATCGAACTGCCGCATCGCCTGTATCACTGCTTTCGCGCATTCCACCAAATTCTTAAAGACGGTCGGTCGATAATTGTATAGTTCGTCTTCGGAGTAGCCCTTCAAGTGAATGATCTTCATCTGCTTGACGATGGTGGATTTGCCGCTCTCTCCGGAGCCTGCGTACTTATCAGCGTGCTGGTCGACAAAGGGAGCGGCCGGGCCTGGGCGCGATCAGAACGTACCGAGCAAGAGAATCTTGCATTCTCGGCGTAGCCTCTTGGAGTCCTCCTCCAGCTGTCTATCGATCGCCTGACTCTTCTTTTTCTGTTCCACCTCCTCGTTGTTCGAACTCATACAGGCACCCATTTTGGCAGGCGTGGCGAGACTCAAGTCGAGCCACTAACCGTAGCAATGATGTGACCCGGAATTGTTTGGTGCCTCGGGTCTGCAGGGCTCCCAAGGATGCGAGGAATGAGGCGGCGTGTGTTCTCCCAGTGGACGCACGTTAAATGCCCATAGTATTATTAGGTGAGATTCCTAGATGGTAGATAAATCGCAAGGCTGAGAATGTCGGCAGGCGGTCGTTGGTCGATGCGGCGGTTTCGTCGGCGGCGGGCTCGGCGGTAAGGCGAGCGTGTCGGTCGATGAGTTTCGGCCAAGGACCAGTCGATGGCAGCAATCGAGAATCGACGATGACGGACGTTCGGAATCGGATATCGCAGGGCGTGAGGATGAAAGGACAATAGGCTTCGACCCTGAAAATCGGGGAAGAGCGGGAAGTGGTGAGGAAGATGGGTAGCGAAGAACAGGAGACGAGAGAGTGCGACCGGAAGGCGGGCGGGCAAGGACAGTGTCGGTGGAATAAATGTGGGTATCACCAGGACCTCGACAGACGGGCGGGTAAGTGCAATTGGGTGCGGCCCAAGCTAAGCAGCGATGTACCTTTCTTGTACCGGGCAACCCAGCGAAGGAGGAAGAGAGTGAGAGCCTTGTTGGATCGTCGCTGGCCCCAGCGTCACAGAAAGCATGTGCAACAAAGGGAAATATGATGACTGAGATCAACCTGACAGTCCTGCTCTGATCTGCTTATCAAATGTCGAAAAGCTGCAGTAACAGAGACTTGGAAATTGAAAGGCTGGAAGGGAAAATGATGGGAGAGGGAGAGGAAATGGGTTGGCGCGGGGGAGAGTTAGTGAGGAAGAGAGGAGTGTGTGGGTAATGGAAAAAGGAATCCCGTCGTGCAGGAAAGCGTAATGTCGATACTAGTGGCAGGCTGGAGTCGCAAGAGGTAGTAGGTAGGAGCAGGTAGACCGCAGCAGCGGTAACTTCGCACCGTTATCCGCTGCAGACAGACACAGAGACCAGGGGGGCGACACTCGAGAGAGAGGGAGGGAGCGGAGAGAGAAAGAAAGAGAGGGAGAGGGAGAAGGAGACTGGGACCAGTGGGCGAGAGTCAAGACGACACACACACACACACACACACAACACCCCCACCACCACCACCACCACACACAACAGATATCTCTTACAGTCAGACCCAGCGAGCCCGGACACGACGCCCTTCGGTCTTCGTCAGTACGCAATGTTGACGACGGGACAGGGACACGTTCCCGGACAACCAGCACAGAACTGCAGCAGGCCTAGCTCAGTCGGCAAGGCCAGGGCGGCAGGTGCGGGTGCGGGTGCGGGTGCGGGTGGTGTGGTGTATGTGAGAGTGAGTGAGTGAGTGAGTGTGTGTGTGTGTGAGCGTGTGTGGTTGGGGGTGTGGATCTGATACCAATGGACGGTTCTTGTGCGTCGACACTATGCCTGTGTCTGTTACTGCGGACGGACTCGGCCTTTCCAACTTCTTCAATCGAATTGGGATGGTCTTGGCTCGTCCGGAGAGGGAAACAGGCCGGACCGGGGCAGGGCAGATGTGAGGGAGGCAATGAAGGTGAATGATGAAATCTCCATTGGTACATAACAATGGAATCAACGCTGACACGCAGGACGGAAAAGGTACCTTGAGATACCTACGCAATCAGATGCCCTGCATAAGCCATAAGTCGCTGCTAAAGCTGGGGCACCAAGGGCGGACGAGTGTGGGAGAGTGTGGTATTCAACTTGGCAGGCCAGGAGAGTCTGAATAGTGAGCTCAGCTCTCGATATGGGCTTGCCTCGACTGCGTGGGTACCTTGGGTAGGCCATTGGGTAAGGGGATTGGACGGGAGCATCCAGTCGTCGTTTTCTTCACACCTCGATGCCTCGCTCGGCTTCAAGAGCGGACTCGTGAGCGAGCCTTAAGCCTTCGCTCCGAGGAATCTCAGCAGTCATTGGTCTTGGAGCTCTCTCATCTGGGTTAGGTAGGGCGGTCCACCTAACCCTTACGGGCCAGGTCCACTCGGTTTAGTGTGTTGTCCCTCCACCGCATGCATGGCATCCAAGCCATTCTCTCTCGTGGTTGGATGCATGCCTGCTCTATTCGGGTTTCGACAGATATTTACAGCACATGGTACGTACCTCACTAATTTCCTGGGCCTTTCGGGACATTTCTGCTGCCAGAATCCCTGGCGATTGACTTGGCCGTGTGCTTTCTGACACCTATTTATTGTCTGCCTTTGCACCGCTGGTCTGGTTTTATTGCAGCAAATACAGAGTACAGGATCGTGCATAGGGAGGAGCACCATACTTGAGGCAGCAAGCAATCGGGGCAGATGATGAGTCTATTGTGAAGGTGGAAGCGACAAGGAATGGCCTGCCTATCCGAGTTGGTGAGGAGGAATACGTCGTGGTGTCTCGCCAGGCCAAGGTTTAATGGACATACAGGTCCACATACGAATACACCTCATGGCCTTGACTTTTACTTTGCTTTCGATACACGTGCATCGTTCTCCCGCACACAGCGTCCATTTCTTGGGTCTTGGGTACATACATACATACATGTAGTGGTTAGTGGGCTGGCAAACAAGGTCCAGCCGTTGAGGATGGCATCTTCGTCTTGTACAGCATCATCGGTAAACAAGTACGACGATATGTATCGCCTCGCCTTTACCACATTCTCTTTTTCGTTCAGTGAGTTTTTTTGCAGCTACTATATAGATCCGCCCAACCCGATCGGTATCGGCACCTACCCCAAGATGCGCACTTCGTCTCCTGCCGCAAACCAGAGTGTCGGGATCCAGTGGCCTTTTCGCTCCGTTTCATTTCTTATTTTTCTTCTTCTTTCTCTTCCTCCCACTTTCTTCTTCTTCTCCATCTTGCTTTACTTTTGCCCATCTATATTTTCTTTTACCATTCTTCCATTCTTCCTTCTTCAGGAAAATCTTCATTTCGACGTCTCTCTGCCCACCAATCATACCCCCTTATACCAAGGCAAAGCATTGCGGCCGGATCCCGGGAGATTCCAGTACATCCTGGAAAGCCACACGATTTGACCGCGCCCAGCAACGCGTCCCCGCATCCGGCAACCCCAGACACCTCGACAGCTTTGACGAGCGAGCGCGGAGGTTTGCTGGCAAAACTTAGAAGGGAAGGGGAGCCAGGCAATGTAACAGTTGTTTCAGTCACCGCTCCCGAGTAATGAACCTTCAACCTCGTCGTCCTACAGTCTCATGTCTGAGTCTATTCCCGGCCCACCAATCAACGACATAGAGGGAGACCCTGGTTTATTCAAGGGTTGAACGTTGGTCAGTTGGAAATTGGAAATTGGACGATTGCCACCCTTTGAGCCTTTCAAACCAAGGGCACCGCAAATGAAGTCATCTGGAACGGACAGCCGTCAAAATGTCATCAACATGCATTTCGCCAGCGTCGGCGCCATTGACCCAGACCGGCATTGGGTTTCGGCGAAGATCATCTCCTTTGCTTCCGGCTTCAACGGATCACCGGCCTTTGACCTGAGGCAGGCTAGCAAATGCCGCCAGCCCTGACGACCAAGGTGGCAGTCAGTCAGCCCGACGCAAAGTTTGAATAGGACCGGCGGATGACTTCTACCCGTCGCTTTAATCGCGGTGGCTTGCCGCTGGTCTTCGTTCTCTTCCAGTTGACCGTAGAGATCTGCCGATCCGGCATCGAGCCCTTGCCTCTTACGGCGCTTGAACGTGCCTATTCATGTATCGGCCAACCCCCCGCATTACACCGAAGGCGCATCCTACACCACCGATGCGTCCAGACGACGAGGGAGATATGAGCCATGTTGCAGACAGTCAAAACGTCGGCGTTGCTGCTGTTACGATGCCATTGCAGATAGATGCCGAAGCAGAGGGCAGACTTGCTGCGTCGCGGTTTCCTTCCGCCTGGCCTGCCGCCACGTTCCAGCGTCGCAGCACGCCATCGTCCTGGATCCAGTAACCCGACCGCCCGCCACTTCCGTCGACTGGGCTTCTGGCCTTTAGGCCTTGGCTCTTTCCAGTATCGTGCGTGCCTATGTCCATCGTGAATGTGCTCACGATGCACTGCTAGTGGAGTATGCGAAGGATGGTAGATGGCCACATCCCCGTCGGACGCCTGGAATTCATACCAGCTTGAAAACTCTATACACGCTTTGGGCACATTCACAGCGCTGATTCCAGCTTGAATGTGGCCTCTCTCCAGGCCCTTTCGATTGCGTCTCTCTCCTCATCAACGGTCTGCCGAGTACGTCCGAGCCGTTATTCGCGAGTTGGGTTCCTGAATTGTGCTCTTATCAAACAACTCACCAAGTGCTCAGTTGAAGGAAGTTGGTGTCATTCACCGACTTTCCAATTGCTGTCGTTTTCTCGGGATTCTAGACCTGACGGAACTGCTTCGAGAGCAATGTGCCGGCTGCGTTCGTATCAGGTAGGCCTGGCAAAGAGCCTGCCTCTTCTTCCATCTGCCGCTGGGCTTTGATGACAGGACACCCTGTCCTCGTCAACGCTTTCGTCAGATGATTGGCGTTGATCGGCTCGCCCTCTCGTTTGTGTACCTGGAACGCCTCGCCCAATCGGCTAGCCTCAACCTGTCTGGGTGTTCATAAGCCCCTCCCCCCTCCTGGAACAAATGTCGACAGGGGGGAAGGCCACACGTGGTAGAGAGAAGGCACGAAGTCTCAGCGTTCCGAGCTTGAAGGGCCCGCAGGCCTGGCCGCCCCAGTCAGCCAAACAGCTCTTGTTTCTTTCATCTTGATCATTCCACAACAGGGGCCGAGTGACCAGTGCAGCTCTGTTGTCGTCCGGTGGCTGGAACAGCCCCGTCTCAAAGCGCGGCGACTTGCTAAGCAATATTTACCTGGACCGGTCAAGCTGCGAAATAAACTTCACTTTCGATAAACCCTCATACTTGCACTCTATCTTGGACTGATGTTCATAATATATTCCCTGGTCGGCTGCTCTTATCAGCTGCCTGAATGAGACAAGTCCCGGTCGAAACCGTTGCTATCCAGCCTCTCATGGCGCAACCTTGGCCTTCCTGTGGTTACTCAGTGCTTGACAAGCTGGTGTCTCGAAGCGTCAGCCTCTTTGCCATATCCGGGTTGAGGGCTCGATGCCAGGCCTGAAGCTATCGGGTATGCGTATCATATGAGCAAGACCACACCAGTCACGATCAGCGAATAGCGATAGCGCTCAAGGCCCTTGGCATTTCGGGGTATGGCCAGCCGGCTTTCCAAACACCATCCTTGATAACCCTCATAAGGGGATCACGTGGCAGGACGTTCCGCGCCCTTATTGGCAAACCGAAGGTGGTGGGCGACGGGCGGCATCGAGGAGATACTCTCGCTGCTATACACGCAGGATTGGGGTGAACTACTTTGGCAAGGGCGCATCCGATTACCAGCGGCTACATCCTCCTGGTACAGGGAGCTAAGATATAAACACGAGAGATCGGCAAAAAAAAAAAAAAAACCCCGCGTTTATTGAGAAAAAAGTGGCCTTGTCGAGAAGAGTTTTGTTGCGGCTATTGGGCTTCTGCTGTGGGATGTTTCTGTCCCAAAAAGAAGAAAAGGAAGAAAGGTGGGAAAGCTCTACAGGACTTCGATAGAAAACGTGGCAAACTCACCTGGTATGGCCTGCCAAGTCGTCAAAGTTCAGGTGAGTGGCCCCTCCGGATCGAGGATGTTCCAAGATGCAGTTTTGAGTTGTCCCTTTCCACCCTACGGTCTTGTCCTGATGTTTCACGTCATCCCATGATAGCCGCAGTTCTGACTAGCGTTGGAACAAACTTTGTCTCTCTCCCTTTTCCATTTCCTTCTTTTTTTGCCCACATTAATACCTGATGATGTGCTGCGTGGCACCCTCCGCCTGGCAGGGACGAGTGAGTGTGTCGATCTCGGGGGCGCGGGACGAACGAATGAGGCTCGGGGAAGGATTCAGTCCCGAGTTTGGCTCGCGGGAAATCGTCCAGAGAATGAGGCAATGGGGGGGGGAGCCTATTGTTTTCGGGTCGCGTTGTCGAGGGTGTGGCGACCCGACCCGATCGCCCGGCCAAAAGTTCCCTTCACCCACGTGCTGTTGAAATGGTCGCAGGGTCCGGGGGGAAACTCCTTCTCGTCTGGAAACGCTGGTCTCGATTTCATCCGTCTCGATCGAGTCTGACTCGGAGCGAGGACTGCATCCCGCTCGCATATTCAGATCTCGTTGCCATCTCCGGTCGGCAACACGACGGGGATGGTGCCTCGGGCTTGCTCGTTTTTTCTTGGTAGTCCGTATCCGTACGAAAAGTAAGGAAGGCCGTAGACCAGCATCTGTCAAGTGAAGGGAGGAGGATAGGTAAACCAAGGCCGCCGAGAGGTGAATAAGACATCGGTCTGTTTACATGAAAACTGTCCGATGTCCGGCCGGCCGCGCCATCTTAGCGCCCGTCTCATCCGTGCGGCGCCCGGCCGTACTGGCCCATTTTTGTGAGCGGCCTGCGAGGTGCAACAACACCACACTCGCGGCTTCGCGATAGACATGCGGCCCGGCTGTAGTCATCTCGAGGACCTGATCAAGCACCCTCTCGGGTTTCGCCATCTAGAAGTGGTGGTAGGTGTGTGTGTGTGGTTGGTCAGCATCAACGAGTTTGGGCTCGAGATGTCACGCAAGGGGCGGCAGCGGGGGCCCTTCCCACCAGCTGCTGAGCAACGACGTGCAGAGAACAAGCCCTGAAAAGCCGTTGGTAGTTATTTCGACCTCGCCATCGGGCTCTCTGCGTGAGCAGGGGAACATAAGACAACCTGGGTTCCAGCGCCCCTTCTCATTGAGGAACAGTTTACAACCCCAGTCAAGCAGTTGTTCTGGAGAATTCCTTGTCACAGAAGACCTGACATTATGTCTTCCACGGAACCCGTTGCCCTCTACAGCCACGGCACGCTCAGTCTCGGTTTTAGCCAGCTTAATGACAATCGCCCCAAAGGCCACACCCCTGACCCGGCGAAAGTGGCCATGATCCTGGAGGAGCTCGAGCTCTCCCCTGTGAGAATGCGCGTTTGTCCCGGCCCAGAGAGCAAACAAACAAAAAACGACGCTGAATGGCAAAGCGACCATGCTGACAGAGACGACCACAGGAAGGCCATGGTCGGTCTCGCCGTCGTCAAGGAGGAATCTTACGTCTTCATCCATCCCAACCGCCGCCTGCCGGCCCTTAGGGGACCCGTACTCGGGGGCTCGCCCTCTCGGAGTCCGGCGCCATTATTGAATTGCCTTGTCGAGACTTACAAAGCCAACGGCAGGGTCTTGCATCCGTCGTCGCCGCAACAGTTTCTCGTGAAGAAGCAGCCGTGTTTCCAGATATCGCGCCAGGTCTGTAGCCCCCACCCCCCCTTCTCCCCTTTGCTTCCGGTGGTTCGCTCCTCTCTCCCCTCTCCCACCTTCGCGACGGCTTTCGTGTGGGTACGTGTTTCTATTCTGTTATGAACATCCCGGAAAACAGACGCCTTATCCGATGTGATGTAGGGCCCCTACTTTGGCCAGCTCAGCTGGTTCAAGATCCTCTACTCAGAGGACGTTCCTAGCGCAAAGCAGCGCTAAGGGGAGCAAACCGTCCGCATCCTCTCCGTCCTCTACCGCGCCCTCGGGGGGAGGGGCAGTACCTCGTCAAAAACAGAGCGTGCGTTCGACCCTGCCTACTCCTGCTGTCCGCCATTCTCAAGTTTCCTCTTTCGCACTTGTCCCTGATCACGTTCTCAGCTCACCCAGGCTCTGGGCCCATTGCTGTGCAAACCGAAAAACTGACAAGACCAAAAACCTCAGAACCTACCTTGACATCGCCTTCAAGCTTGGGAACTCAGTCGCCCGACGTCTACGTGGTAACTCCCGAACAGCTAAGTGGGACATCGACGGCAAGTACCCCGACTACGTCGACTGGACCGCCCGGGTCCGCGCCCGGCCCGTCGTCGACGACGTCTTGAAGACCATGAGCAGGCGGCGCGCTGAGGAGAGGGAGAAGAACCGATTCGCAAGCTGCTTTGACCGGGCCGGCAGTACCGCGTGGCAGCGGGAGGCTTGCGATGGACTCGGTGTGCCGCCAGCCGGCTGTGCAGTCATCATTTCTATTCCAGTGAGCTACGGCTAACGCTAGTTTCCTCCCCCCAGCCCCTTCCTTTCCAATGCCTTTTCTTCTACTCGCAAGCCTTCATAATTCGCTCGTCATGGCCGTTTGCATAACGGACTTGGCCCGTGTACAGGGAGGGACCACAAGGACTAAATCGCGATCAACGACCAAGACTCCAGGGTTCATGCACACTCTCACTCAGGCCGGGGCCGCCGAGCTACCTATCTAGATGCCCGTTCCCTATTCACCGTGTCTCAAGCTATCCATATCGACTCGGCATACAAAACCACAGCATCCTGCACCCCCCTCCCACTTACAAGCCAGATGCTGGTTTATTTCCAGTCGTTCAACCCTGCCCACGGATCGCTGTTTTGCTGAGGCTGAGCCGACCGCGGATGCGCGCTTGATGGATACGCACTATGGGGGGTTTGCTGCTGGTAGTTCTGTGACTGCTGCTGCTGCTGCTGCTGCTGGTAATCCTGCTGACCGTAGAATGTCTGCTGAGGGCCCAGTGGCGGGGGGCCAGGGGGTGGAGGTGGTGGCACAAACCCAGCGGGCATCTGTTGCTGCTGGTTAGGGAAGCCACCGTACTGCTGGCCTTGGTTGAACGACGTTTGCGTGGGCGGAGGCGAGGCTGGACCGCGGAGAACAGCCGGACCGAACGTGGATTGATGAGGAGGCGGCGATGTCGGGCCGGGAGTGCGGCCGTACTGGCTTGGGTCGTACGCCGCCTGGCCGTACGCATGCTGAGGCGTGTATGACTGGGATGTCGGAGGGGCAGCGAAGCCAGGGTACTGCTGTTGGGTTGGGGGCGGAGACTGAGGAACCTGGTACTGTCCGGAGAAGTTGGTCTGGGGGTATCGCGGTGTCGACGAGGTGTTGGCGAAGTTCAGCGGTGAAGGCGTAGGTCGGTTCGACGCAGGTTTCGGTGAAGGTGCGGGGGGCTCCATAGACATGCGCTCCATCAGTCCGCGCAGACGCTCTCGTTCCAACTCTGCATGTGCGTCCTTGCGAGTCGACCGCTCCTGTTCAATGGTGTTGAGAAGCTGAGCACCCTCGGAGCGCCTGTTGTTGACAAACGTCTCGACGTTCTTCTCAAGGCTCTGCACCGTCTCTTTCATCTCGGCGTACCACGTCTTCGCACCCTGGAGACCAGCCTCCAAGTCGAGGAACTCCTGGTACGCCCGTTTGTATTTGTTCATGACTGAAACCCTCTGCCGCTGGATGGCTTCGTACTTGCTCTGTTCTGACCTGACTCGCTTGTCTTGCAAGAGAGTGTTGAAGCTAGTCGTCAGGTCCTTCATCAATGCCGACTGCTTGTGGTTGGCCTGAAGCAGTCTGTTTTGGTAAGGGCGGAACTTCTCCAGCTCTGACTGGAAAAGCTGGTTCTCGTAGTTTGTAATCGACTTCTTGTTAAGGATCAGAATCTCCGAGATGTCATCGTTGTGGACCTGTTGATGTTTAGCATGTCTGTCTAACCTCCCCACCTCCTCTCCACTGCTTCGACTTTCGTACCTTTTCCTTGAGATCCTTCAACACTTGGTTGCGTTCTCTCTTGATGAGATTCAACTTTTTCATGATCTCCTCCACCTTGTGGATTTGGTCAACGACACTCGGCCCCCCTTCCTCGAAGTCGACGTCCAACAGGTTGGGTTCGTTGCCGGAAGGGCTCGTGACATTGCTCGACTTCCCGCGAACCTTGCTAACAGCATGTTGGAACAGAGAGTCGATGCCTCCATGCGTGGCGGCAGCTCTCATTTCCTGGAATTCCGTTTCGTTTTGCCTCAACTTCGCCGCCAGCTGGTTGTCGCTTCTTGCTGCCTCTTCCAACGCCTCCCGGTAATTTCGAATGTCGCTTCGCAACGTCGACGTTAATCTCGAGCTCGGTTGCTGTGTCCAGTCGTTCTCGTATTTGGATCGCATCTTCTCGCACACGCTCTCTTCCATATCCAATTGCTTCGTATTCTTGTCCAGCGTACTCACAATGATCTCCTTATCGGAGCGTAACGTTTCAAAAATGGCAGCTGGATCTTCGTGGCCGGCAACGTCTTCACACCACGTTCTGAACTCTTCATCCGGCAAGATCTCTTGGTCGAACCCTCCTTTCAATACCTGAAGAGCACCGGGAAGCCTCAAGTAGTCCAAGCTTGCCGCCATCTCGCCGTTGGCGGTATCCACTCTCTCGGTCTCGGCTCGGATTAGCTTGGCCTTCTCCTCATCGTAAAGACTGGCCGATTCCGTCACGGCTAGAGGCACGATCTTGGAGAAGAGATCAGGCCCGGTAATGCGCTGAATGTCTTGACCTGCATACAGTTCGCTGACGGGGATCGGCTTCGATGCTGGGAGCTTGGGAACAGGTGGCAAGCTCGCCTCCGCGGGCACACTCTGGTGGTAGATGAAGTCGTTGTCTTTGCTGAATTCCTTGAGCTTGTCCTGTACGGTTGCCAAATGCCGTTTCGTAAAGTCGACAAGGATACCGCCGGTCTCGGCACCGAGGTTAGAGCTGGGTGGCACCGAGTTCGGGAAGTTGTTAGCGATGCGGTTCGCCTCTTTCCCTTGTGTTTCGGCAATCTGAAGCCTGGCAACAGCAACGCCGTGTTGGCCAGCGTCGTCGTCGGCAAGTGCCTGGTAATACTGCGACATAGAGCTGAGGAAGTTGAATTTGACCTGGCATCGTTAGTTTGACTTAAGGAAACCTGGTGGGAAGTAACCCAGGGGTTGGCTATATGGGGGAGTGGCTAGACGGCAGTTCTCACCTGAACCATGAGCAGCCAAACCTTCTCAAATATAGCTCTATTGAAGTTGTCTTGGACGCCTTCTACTGCCTGCGAGTATAAAGACGCTGCTTGGCTGGAAAGCTTGGCTAGAAGGGCCGACTTTTTGTTATCCGCCACCTGTTTCTCCAAAAAAACCTCCTGCGCCTGAGCCAGCATAATGTGAATGAGGGTTTTGACGGTCTCACGGCTGAGGTCGGACGACGGTGCGTGGAGAAAGTTCTCGTTGATGTAAGTGAACATGCCAGCGGAGGCCTGGAAGGAATGGTACGCGGCCTTGAGGCCCGGCTCCTCCGACCTTGTTTGGTGAGCGGCGTGACATGACAGAACGGCTGAGATGTTGAATATGATGGAGGCTTTCTCGAATGCGAGCGAGTATTGGGCCGTCGATTTGTGCGTGAAGGCATCGAACCTGCGAGGTGGTGGGTGTTAGTATGCGCACACGGGGCTTTGGATTGCAAGGCAAAGCGGGAGGGTTGGTGAGTGATGTACCATGTGAAGGAGATCTTGATATGTTGCTCGTCGACCGGGAAGCGCAAATCAAGAAGCTCAAGCTGGCCGTAATATCTGTAGAGCATATCGCGGCCCGAGGTGCTGTCTTTGCCGGCGCCCCTCACGTCCTGTCGCAGACGGTTCAGGGTGGCGCACTCCTCGGCATAGCGTTCCGGATCATCGCCATATGTGTCCCTGATGTAGTCCTTCAGCGGAGTGACCCAGTCGATTTCGTTTGTGGCCTTGAGCGGCGACGAGATCATGGGCGACTGCGTCATTTTGAAAGACAGAGGCGACGAGGTTTCGGCCCGGAGGATGGCGGGGGTTGTCGCGGGAGGGACAGTGAATCGCACTCGGTCGGGTGGTTTGCGAAGACGGGCAGCCTTGTTCAGATGTTGGGATGATTGGGTGGCATACGGGGCCTCGCCAAAGGTGGCCTTGGGAAGAAGTGACAGCTGGGAGGTGGATGGATGCAGCTCTCCAGGCCAGGACGCTCGCTGGGCTTGGTGCTGTGAGTGTCTGAGTTGCTGTGGTAGGTAAGCGGAGTGCGGGGTGGGGGCGTGAAGCGACGATTGGGATTGAAAGAGGCGTGGAGGGTGGCAGCAGTCGGGCGTCAGTGCACTTGTACGAAGTACGTACTCTTGCTGCAAGCCCCGGTACCTGACGTGAGAGTGCGTTTTCGCTAGGCAGCCCGGTCGATGGTACTGACAGGGAGGACGCAATGGTTGATATTGTCGGTGACGGGCGTCGTTGGGCTGCTGTCTGCGGCCGGCCTTAATAGTTCTGGGTGCTGGCAGCGTATCTACCACTGACCTATCTTGCACAAGACGAAGGTTGGCGGGACGGAACTTCTGAAGTCCACGTTGCTTGTTTCTGCTGTTGTTGTATTTGCCGTCGATTACTGCTTGTGAAGAAATGCACCGAGCTCGTCTTCTGGTGAGGTCATAGTGCTGGGGGACCTGGCAAGATGAGCGATGGTAATTTTCAAACGAAGCCCGAAGGGGAGCTCGAAGGGGGAGCTCGAAGGCGGGACCACGGCCGTCTGTATGTCTTTCTGTCTGTCTATTCGTCCGTGCCTTTCTCGACTTCGTGTCTGGAAGCATGCGTGACAGTGATATATGTTTGGTGGTTGGTCGTCGTCATGGTCGTCGTCTTGCTGTAGGTGCTGACGTTGGCGCATAACGTACCTCGGCGGACTAGGTAGTCTGCTGCTTCCGCTGCCGCCGCCGAGGACTGGACAGTGATGATTGCCCACTAAGGGGGTCAGGGTGGGGGGCTGGCTTTGAGGTGGGTGCTGCCCTTCGTGTGTACGTAGGATGATAGGATGCTGGCACTCGACTCGGAGGAAAATCACGAGTCTCAAAAGAGACACGCAATGACTGGAATCAGTTTGCTTCGTTCCTTCATCCCTGCCAATACCTAACTACTCAGAAACCCAGAGACCCGTCTAGGCAGCCACCAACGACTATACGATGATGGACAACTTTACCTGAGGATGCCGCCCGAACTCTCTACACCGACTGACTAACTGATATCCTTAGGATTCTTCTTGCGCGTTCCAACACTTTCCCTGGTGCTCGGCATTCGACGAGATTCCAACTCATTTTTTGTTGGGCAGCTATCGTGAGCCTGTACGTACGATATGGGACCGACCCTCTCTCATCACTCATCACCCATCACCCTGTTGTCACCTCACTTCGTGCAATCCACCTCCCGCATCGACATGCCTGGACGGCCTATCCTTCGACCTCCACTGTACCGTAGTGAGACATGCCCGATGCGACGCTCCTCCGTCGCTCCACCCCACGTCAGGTTGTCCCGAGCTTGTCGACCCAGCCGGCCATTGCTTTCCATCTTGTGATGTTCCATGTGGTCTTTATTTCCCTTTCCCCTGATCGGACTGTACCACTTTCTTGTCATGGCACCATTGTTGCTTACTGTCTCCATCATGTACCCCCGACTGCAGTGACGACAACTTGCCAGCGTCTAATACTTTCCACACCTTGCAGATTTACAATTTGGCGCCTTCCTCTTTCTTGCACTCTCACCCTGAACATCTCGGCCTCTGCCTCAATCGAGACCGTCTCTCCCGTCTCCCGCCGCTTATAGACCTCGTACATCCGCAACTGTACACACACCTCAGCAGCCCGGCTTCTGTGCGACGACATTGGCTCTCCGCCCCTTCCCACCCGCCATGCAGGTGACAGGCAACCGAGAAAGCCACCCTTCCATGATGGCCCCTCATTGGCCGTTGTCGGTCTGGCGCTTCGTGGCCCCACATGGGCCGAGCCAAGGGTGGTCCAGCCCCGCGCGGGCATCATCCTCTCGCAACAGACCCGAACGGCCCGCTGCCTGCAAGGTTGAGGTCTCTTTCACCTAAAAGAGTCTTCAACTGCTGTAGCCGCCCGTCGTGGTTTTTGTTGTTTGCTGCAGCCAAAGAATCATTTCTCATGATGATGCAGCTGATCTAAGACAGAATGATCTTCAAATGAGACCGACCGCTTGTGCGACCCAACCGCTCATCATTATACTGTTCTGCGCATCATCCTGTTCAAATATCCGTCACACAAAGACCAATATGCGGCCTACAATCCAACCGCGCGATCTCCATCCCACACAGACGCCTCCTCGCCAACATCCCAAGCGCGTCCATACTGAATAAGCGCCTGGGCTCATTGGGCACCTCCTCACAGTCATGTAGGCTGGTGGCCTTGGGTCCTGTGTTGATTATATACTGTCATGTTATTGATTGGGTGTGTGGTCTTCTTGTACAATTTTGAGCTGTGAGTGGCCTCCGCGGGAGCTGGCTAATCCTTCCACATCCACTTCCTCTGTCCTCCTTCTTCGGATGTCTATGTTACAGTATACACTTTCTGGTTTGGAAAAGAAAAGGAAAAAAATCCTTAGAACTCGAAAGAATTCAACAACCAATCGACGGCCATCTCCAACATAGGAAGGGGCCGTTTCGCTGGACGGAGACTCTTCCCTTCTGCCCCTCCTTCATGCCTCCAAAGGAGGGGGTGGGGCAGGCTACTACTTAAGTTGCGAGGCAGAAAGAACAACAAGATAGAAGAGAAACATCAACCGAATTTTAACACCTGCCATGCAAGCCCCACTCCCCTCCCTCATTTCCCGTCTATAACCGCTGTGGCATGCAAAGAGCAGTTCTACCATACCGCCCGTCTGGGAGGTCGAAGATATTGATACAAAACGATGCGAAACACCCCTGCTCTCGGGCCTGCCTCATGCCGAGCCGGGGCCGTTCTTGGTGCCGTCCTTCTTCTCGTCACTCTTCTTGTCCGTCGTCGTCGACTTGTCCGTCGTCGTCGACTTGTCCGCATCCGTCTCGGAGGGCTTCTGGTGGGCCGGATGGTTCGTCAGGGTGTGCCACATGGACTTGAGAAAGCCCTCGTTCTTGTGGGATTCGGAGTCGTCTGGCGACACCGGCTGGGTGCTACTTGAAAGAATTAGTACAGGGAGGAGTCGTGGGTGACGGTGCAATGTCACAGGAAGGGGCCGCTGCTGTCTTACCCCTGGGGAGTGACATTCATGATCCGTCGCGCCGTCTTGTCTCCCATCTCGTTGGCCAGCATTTCCACCAGGGTGCGCTGGTTCGCGCTCAAGTACTTGGGCATGTTGACTTTGAACTCGACCTTCAGATCGCCGGACCCGCCCCTCCTGCCGTTGAGCTTCTTCATGCCCATACCCGACAGCGTCAGCTTGTCGCCCGTGTTAGTGCCGGTGGCGACCTTAACATTGACCTGCCCGTCGAGTGTAGGCACCGTGACCTCTCCTCCGAGCATGGCTGTTGTGATGGGTATGCTCGCAGTGTAGAGGATATCGGACCCTGCCCGGCGGAACTTGGGGTCTGACGCAACGCGCACGAAGACGTAGAGGTCGCCCTTCTGCGTCCGCACGTTGGCCTCGGCGTTCTTGCCCGTGACTGGCGCGTCGCCGGCGCCGTCAACCCGCAGTCTCATCCCATCCTCGATGCCGGCCGGGATGTCGACAGTGATGGTCTTGCGTTCCCTCACAACACCATTGCCCGCGCAGGACCTGCACTCCGACCCCCGAGGGATGGTCGTGCCCGTTCCGCCGCAGGCTCCGCACGTCGATGCCATCTGGAAGCCGCCGTTCATGAAGTGCACCCGCGTCCCCGTTCCGTTGCAGGACTTGCACTCCGACCTCTTGGTGCCCTGCTTCAGGCCGCTGCCCGTACATGTTCCGCATTCGGTCAGGGGCGTCACAGTGATGGTCTTGCTGGTTCCCTTGGCTGCCTCCATGAACGATATGCTCGATTGCACCTCGATGTTGTCGCCAACCAGTATTTCCTGCTGGAAGGGGTTCCGGCCACTGGCACGGCGACCGAATGGCGATCCTTGACCGCCCGTAAACGCTGAAAATATGTCGTCGAAGTTGAAGCCACCGCCAAAGCCGCCCTGACCGCCGAACCCACCACCGAACGGGTTTCCTGCTCCCCCAAACGGGTCGCCGCCGGGCGCGCCGCTAGGGTCGAAGCCAGCGGCGCCGTACTGGTCAAATTGCTGCTTTTTCTTTGGGTCGGACAGGATTTCGTATGCGCTCTGAATATCGCCAAACTTCTCCTTCGCGCCGGCATCTTTGTTCGTGTCGGGATGGTATTTCTTTGCCAAGCCGTAGTATGCCTTCTTGATGTCGCCCGCGGACGCAGACTTGTCGACGCCAAGGGTTTTGTAGGGATCGCTCGGAGCGAGATTGCCGGATGTTGTGTGGAATGTCTGTTACACGAGGGTCCATTAGCAAACTGTGCAAACATTTTGGCATTGCAGCGTCACTTACATGTTTGGATGAAGGGGGTTGACATGTCACCCGTGAGGCCGAGGATTTCGTGGGTCTGACGGTATAAGTGACGGTGTGAATCGGGGCGCGCTTGCAGACAGCGGCCTTGAGCTTGGATTGCCGGGAGATGCTGCTGGAAAACAGACGGCCCGGGGCCGCTGCCTTGGTGAGAATGCTTGCATTCATGGTGAAGCTTGACGATGCATCTGAAGCAGTGCTTTCGCAGAGTTTAGGGGTTAATTTGACTGGGGGCGGGAAAAAGCATCGGCGCGCAAGTGGAACTCTCCGGCAAATTCTTTGCCCTTCGATGCCATTGATAGACGGGATGATATCAACTTTTTCTCCTCTTGGCCCGATGCTAAGCCGAACTGCAGTGACTGCCTCAGGCATGACAAAGCGGGTGCAGGGATGCTTCGGGGGAGAAATTGGGGGAGCTCAGCTTTCACGTCAGCAATTGCCATGACTTTAAGTGGCTCGTGAGAAGTGGCTCGCGAGAAGTGGCTCGCGAAAGGTGGCCCCCACACTGCCTGGTGTACAACCGACGGGCAAGTGGAAATTCGCGGTTCTTGATACACGCCTTGTGTGCGTTCCAAATCGGCACCCAGATACCTAGGGTGCGTGCATCGCTAGGCCGGGGGCTCGGAGGAGCGATTGAGAAACCTGAAATTAAGCCACGCCTACATCCAGTGCCCAGCGGCAACATAAACAATGTCAGGGGCCGGTCCAGAGGTTCGGATGCAAAAACTCCAAAATCCCATTACTGTATAGGTGGGCAACAGATCATAGCTATGTAAAACTACGGCAAAGGATCTTGCCTTCGCCGTCTTTCGTCATGGGGTTTCCCGCCCATGGTGAGGTATCATTATGCAGTCCAAATCGCCCAAACAGCCGGCCAGGCTATGCTCCAGCAACACAGTCGTATATCAATCAGCCCTCGTTGATGCCTTCAGTTTCCAATGCAATCCTATATCCGTCAAACAATGTTGTCATGCATCGTGAGGTGTCGAAGTGGACCTTTTGTGGCGGTCGCTTTTCGTAATGGCATGGCTCCTGACTTTGTGGATGAAGTCGACGATGACATCGTTCTCTTGGATCCCAACCCCGTTGAAGTGCTTTCGCACAGTCATTGCCAGCTGTTCTTTGCTTTGCCTTCTGTTCTCCTTCTTGCGAGCCATCGTGGGGGAGTGTAGGCCAATGCCGCCCGGTCGTGAGAGAACCAATTGACGGTATGAACAGGAAAACGAGGTAGGGGTGTTGATATGGTGTTCGCGCCGGTATGCATGTAGGGTATCTCGGTTGAAGGTGTTCCATTGTATCTGCCGAAAGGGAGGTGGGGAGGTTAGTGATTGAAGGTCTACGGATACAATTTGGGACAACGATGTGTCACGAACGAGGACAAGGAGGCCGAAGAGGAGGAGGAGGTGGTGGTTGTAGGAGCTTACCCCGGGGTTTGGAGCCGTCTCTTTTGCGGCGACTGGAACATCCGCAGCAGCGTTGGCGTTTGTAACCTCTCGCAGTTGGGATCCTGTCGAGCTAGCCACACGACGCAGTTTTCCGTTTGAGTGTTGGGCGCCAGAGGCAGATGTATGCTTCTCTTTCACGCTTGTGGCTTCGGACTTGGTGTCGTCGTGAGCGGTCTTGGAGGACTTGGGCGCCATGACGAAGGAGATGACTTTATTGAGGATTCACCGAGGTCGTCAAGGTTGGAGTCGGTCTAGGTTGCAGAGTTTGGTAGCAAGACGTGCCGAGCTATCACATCGTAATCGGCGGGCAGGAAATGGTGTGAGAAGGAGGAGACAAGCGTTGGGGGTGGTCAGAATGGGGTTTTTTTTCCTCACGTCATGGCCTCTAGCAGCAACGCCTCTGTTGGTTACTGCTGGCGGTTGCCCAGGGCCCGGGGCCAGGGCCCTGCCTGGCTTGGACGAGTGAGCTGCGGGGCGCGCTGGGGGTACTCGGGGTCTAATGTAAACGGCGAGCGAGCCTGCACTACACCTGGTACGTACCGACCCCAGAAAATTGCCGACTCCCTCGTTCCTTCCTACCTTTATTTGCAGGTTGGGCTCCTCCGTTTCCTTCACTACCCTCGATAGAATTTCCATTTCCTCGATCACCGTTCTTCATCATTAGTCACGGCAATATGTCAAGAAGAGCCCTAACCCCTACAGCCATGAAGCAGCTCTCTCTGTCTACATCGCACAGCCTCAGGCCTCTGCCGTCAAACGGCGACGTCAAGTGGTGTCCCAATACATAGGTATTTGCGGTAACATGCGCAACTCGCCCTCAGCAGCGGCGGCAGGGTACGGAGACGATGAAAGGCAAGCCTCGCCGTTGCTCAAGTCAATTTAATTCCAGAAGAATAAAGGCAGCCGAGCACTTGCCCGGCTTACCTTATCTTTACGCATACACAGCCAAGCGAGTCTACTTACAGCACCCCACGCGGCACACGAGCACCCTGGTTCTGTCGGACGAGGATCAGCAAAGCCCCAGCATTCGCAATCGCTAAGATCACTCAGCGACACAACAGGACAAATTGTTCCGACTTGCAGTCTCTGTGTGTGTTTCAACCACAACATGTACAGATACATATCTCAACTTCCCCGCATCGAAGGAGGGTTGGGCCTTGACGCTGCAAACGACTGCCTTTGGCCACGTCCGCGACAAGCCACTGGTGAGTCTCGCCAACCGGACTTTAAACCCCCAGGGCCACTGCAAGCCTCCGCCGAGAAAAGTCAATGCCGCCTCCCGCTCAAGTACGTTCTGAATTGCGCGTAATATGCCTGGAACAGATGCTTCGTCGCTGAAGTCGGAGTGGCCCGGAAGCTTGGGTCACCATCTCGCATCTAATTGATTTCCCACGCAGACCGAGGGTCATCCCACGTCTAGACGCAGGTGGACCAAGAGACCCCCAAACTTTCTCTCAACGCCAGGATTTGGATGCGACTCGAATCTGTTCTATTTCACAAGCTTGTGCACCAATGGCAGCTCGTTCTTTCTCCCCAGAATCGCCGCTAAAAAGAAGCAAGAGAGAAAAACACTTTGGTGGTTTTCAATGTCACCGACTCATCAATTCGACACCACCCTCTTGTCTGTCAAGAGGAGATCAGGCCCCAGAGCCAATAGGTGGCTGGGCACGTTGCTTTTCAACCACAATGTCATGACTGACGATGTCTCGGTATTGGTCAGGTGTCTACCGCATCAGGATCCTGCAAGTGGTCAGGCGTGGCAGTCCAGCGACCCGTTGAACATGGCCTCTCAGCCCCCCCCCCCCCCCCCCCCGACGCTCATGGTCCTTTTTTTCTTCTTTTTTCGCACGCTATTCGTCGGCGATTTTCCAACACTTTGGGAAAGCACGATATATTGGACAGATGACGAGAAGAAAGCTGTGCTGTTTCCTGTTCTTATGTGTTGCGAGCAGGCGGCCGTGCAAGGGAGCATTCGGACTCCCAAGCTGGTTGTGAAAATATATGTATCCCTTAGGTTGAGGGCGGGCCCTCAATGAGTGGAGTATGGAGATGGCAGTCTGCGATTTGTCCATAAAATGCAGACTGGCGATCAGCAAGAAATAATCCTTGTCGCCTCTGCCATCAACCTGCTTGAAAATGGGATGCAGTCCGTACGGATACACCCTCGGCCCTTGGCTGGACCAGATCACTCGATGCGGCAGCATTGTGCTTTATGCCCGCCCAGCACAATCCAACGACTGAGCCATCTGCCGAAGAATGCGCCGAGTCCTATGTATACACAGCGGCTGCGAAGCGCGTTTATAACACTGGACGTCGAGCTTCTTGTCCACAAATGAATATGGAAAGAATTGCACACCGTTCATGACTAGGCAGCTCCGTGGTTGCCCGATCTCGTCCGAGTCTTACCCACGCATTCTGTCGGATGCATAGCTCAGCAGCACTATCTATTCCCGCCAATCCGGCCATGCGGTGGCTGCAATAAAAAGATGTGTTATCGAGGATGCCCCAGCTTTTGCGACTCGCTTAGGACACCCTTGGGGGTGAGAGATTGAACTCTCCACCCCGCGCGCGGGGTATGATCGTCAAGAGGGTCTTCCAGTCCATTCAAGGAAGACGGAGCACGAAGCACTCTGGCCTTGTGAGAAGATGGTGTTCGAGACTGCCAACTTCACAGTCCTGGAGCCAATAACTCGGGTGGGGGGGTGCTTCCTTGGTCGGTTAACGAGAGTCGTGTACCGCAGTTCCTGGCCAAAGCCGCGTCCAAGCCTTATTGGGAACCCATTACGAGATGAAAGGCGTCTGAGAGATTGACACCGCGCTGAGACACATCCGATACTAGATGGGCGCGACACTGCAGATAAAATACTTTGACAAACGTCAACCCACCCTATGCCGACACAGTCCCCATCGGCTGTCAACGACGAAGTTGCACCCACACCTGACCCAAGAACGCGGTATTTGTTCCTGATACGCCGTACGCATCTCAGCCTCAAGACGTGGGGTGTTGACAGAAAACCGTCAACGGCATGGCAGATGTCGAGTCAATCAGTGCGTTGGTTAACTTGGTATCACTGCACGATTGTCTTGACTTTACAATCGAAGACTCCAACCTTGGTTTGGCAGTTCAGACGCGAGAGCCGAACAGAGGAGAAGGCTGACTAAGACTTGGACGATTTATAATAAACTACCTATATAGACAGGTCACTTACTGGATAATTCCTAGTCTGACGAACAAACCGGAGAAGATGAGGGCGCTGTGCGACCTGGACATCGCTGGCCCGAGCCTAACACCTTACCTCACGTCACTCTCCATCTCCTTCTCATCTGTCGTTGAATCTTGTTAATTCCCCTCGTCCCTCTCGAGCGCCGCTATCTGTGGCTAGGTACTCGAACCATTGACATGAACTCACCTCGGAAAGGCAAAGGGCCTTGAAGCAAATTGTGTGGCAGAGCAGACTAGCGAGAGCGATCTGTGTTGAAATAAGCCGCATTGTCTGTGAGCAAAGAAGAAGGCACATAAAACACATCCCGGTTGGCAGCAACTCGGGGAAACGAACGTCCTTGAGAAGCCCGCCCTAGAACCCCCGGTGGCATCGGCACGGCCGATCCACGCAAACATTGGGGATGGCGTCCCGGATGGATGAACTACGCCAGACTAATACGGCGGTCCAAGCTCCAGACCGTGCCCCTTGTCCCCACCAGTCTCGTCTTCTTCAAGAGAGGCGATCCCTGCACGGCCAATATGAGCATGCTTGTCATAGGGCGAGGGAGGGAGGAGAACTCAGGGTTCTTTTTTTGGGGGGTCACAGACTCACTGATAGGGGGGGATCCATGGGCTGACAGGTGGTCCCTGGTCTTTTGTCGTCCGTGTTGCCAGTCACGCACAGCCAACTGGGCTCCTCTGTGCACGCAGTCGTCAGGTTTCTCTCGTTCTCTGGCGGGCATCGTAAGACGGCCAAAAGCTATTTGGAAGATGATCACCATGAGAGAGGGTTCTGCATGACCCGCTTTGGAACACGGCTATCTCTTGAGACGACATGGACCAACCACGAGAAAAGGAACGTTGCGAGCGGAAGATAAACCGGGCGATCAATTGATGTGGATGCGATGGAGAATGATGGGCTGTCCCCTTCTCAGTAAGCAGCGAAACCTGCGCTTGCAATCGAATTGCTGGAGAGAATGCCAAGAAGATAGGAAGACGGCAAGACCACGGAGGTGCTGTGCGCGCATGTAGAGCTGGTCACTTGTCAACTTTTCTGTCGGGTTCTCGCGAACGGTACCGAAACCCAAATGGACCAGCTTACACGGTCTGTCGATATTCCGGTACCTAGTGGCTGACCTGCATCCAGAGTACCAGCAAGCAGCAGCGCTCTACTGCGAGGAGGGGGGGGGGACAGACCGACAGGGACAGGGAGATTGCGACTTAGACAGGCTACGCAAGATGCATCATCCATCAGATTCAGACGAAAAGAAACTCCTTGTTGTAGATGGGCGGTGGATGAAGCTGCCTCGGCAACATCGTCTCTCTCTCTTTCTCTGCTCGAGGCAGCTTGGTACAATTTACGCAACAACGGTGCCTGGCCGAATCGCCTCCCCGGTTGCATCCCCAAAACGATGCCGCTGAAGCCTGAAGGAGGGCCAGTCCGAAGGGAAGCGGTCCGAACAACATTCCAGCCGCCTCAGCCATATTGCTCGAGAGGTAATGCATCATCCTGGGCAGGTGCCTACCTAGGTAAGTGAGTAAATACCTAGGTACCCAGGTTGGTAGTGTAGATGACCCCCATGGCGTGTGGCCCACCACACCTTTATAGCAGTCTACAACCTTCATCGCACCTATGGGAGCTTAGCTGCTTGGTCGAGGGGCAGGCCAAGACAGGGCATTCGCATCGCATCGCATCGCATCACGCCCCGGGCCTCACGCCCAGACCCAGACCCCCCCTGGGCTGCTCACACCCATTCGGCTCGTCTGGGATGTGGGAGGCGGAGGAGAAGGAAGAACGGAGAGAAAGAGAAGAAGAAAAACCAGGGCAAGAAAAAAGGACGGACGGCGGGAGAGGGAGGGGGAGTGAGAGTGGGATTGGGAGCGGGAGCGGGCATAAGACTCGAGAACCCCCCACACACTCGCGTCCATCATCCAGGCGCTCGCTCGATTGCTCTTCCAACCCACTTCCCCAGGACTTTGTGCCCTTGACGGCGTTACGACGACATTTTGTAGTATTCGTTCGTACTGACACCACGCCCGCCGCCAGGCGTACCTCGACTACCTGCACACACTGCGAGAGGGAGACAGCCACGTCCACAGCCCCCGCAAAGCCCAGTCTTCAACAACAACAACAACAGCAACAACAACCAACATCATCTTCCTCGGCGCTCCTCCCGGCTTCGAGACGTTTTCCGTTTATTTTGTTTGCATGCTCGTCACCACCACCGTCTGTCCCAATCTCGTCTGATTTTGCGCCGTCCGCCCGTCGGCCGTCCTGTTTGTTCTTGCATCCGTTGATCGACTTGGCAAGGCGAATCATTAGGACTTCAGGTGAGGCAAGCCCCCATTCTCCCGTATGTCGGTCACAGTTGCCGTTCTCTCTCACTTGTTACTCCTTCTCTCTTTCTACCTTCCTGTCTCTCCCTCCCCCCCCACCCCTCCCCCGTCTCCCTGCATTTCCCCCAAACCAACTCTCGGCCGAAGAGCTTTGGGTCTGGTCGCCGTCACCGTGTCCTTCTTACCGGATATCATCAACCAGGACGTTGCATCATGGTTGACACGGATCTCACCGGAGTGCACACTTCAACCCGACGGGATGAACTGCTGCGAGGACACCGACACCGACACCTCAGCGGCGCACCCCGAGGCGCGCTCCGTCACTGGCCTCTACACTTCATACCTGGGTACACGAGGTACCTACTACCTTCCTTGACCTAGCTGGGAATGCCACCGGCGGACATCAACGGTTCGCTTCGGTTCGCTTCGCTCCAAGGAATCGCGTCGTCTCAGTCGAAGTATCCTGGAGCTTGAAGTACCTGGCCTGCGCATAGCGAGACCCCCTATGCGCACACGATTCGACGACGAACCGACGTATCCGATACATTGCTGTTCTATCTCATCCGGTCTACCGCCATATTCCTCCTTGTGGCTTTTCACTCGCTCCCTGTCTTGCTTCCCAGACGCTGAACTGCCCACGTCCTCACCCGTTCGTTCCCAGAGACCCAGAGGCAGAGACAGAACTAGCTCCGTGCTGTCGCTTGCTTGGAAGTCCCCTGCAACCCCCGGACGCAACGCTCTGGCCCATGGTCCCCTGGTCCAGGGCCACTGCTTCCCATCCGCAACCTCCAACCTTGCCGTCCTTTTTATTTTCTTTTTGACACCCACCCCACCTCCACTTTCCCCCCTCCCTCGCGCGCTCAGTCCGTCATGCAGCCTGCGCTCGTCCATTTTACCGCAACAGGCGGCAGGCCCATCATTAATACTACCACTATCTCCACCGACACCCACTTGCTAACTCAAACCCCAGCAGCTATTACCTTACCAGCTTGCCTTTCTTGCCTTGCCTGACCTTGCCTCGCCTCGAAGGGTTGCCTATCCGTACCTCGCGTACCTCGACTGAGGAATCTAACTTGTGCGCCCTCAGTCGTCAACCCGACTTCCTCCTCGCGCATTCCGCCCTACCACCTCGCCACGCCGCTGCCGTCGCCGCCGTTGACTTTACCGGCGGGAGATACTCCCTCTCCGTCATGTTTTGAGAATCCTCTCCAATTGGCTTTGGAGAGGCCTAAAGCAAGGACAACGAGTGCAGTTCTGCCCACCCATATTGCGTCTTGCCGACTCCGACGGACACAAAAAGTGTTCAGTGGGCTGACTGACTTAACACCACGTCGTCACTTGCTGTGCCGTCGACGTTGCGCCACCCGACCCAGGACAGACACCACCACTTTATTCAACCAGTGTCTCGTCGATACTTCGCGCCAGATCCCCGAGTCCCTTCACTACTCAGACACTTCGCGTGCCGGATAGGTAGTTCTGCGCGGTTGCTGCAGTTATCTGTATCGTCACGACAGGGCTCGCGCCGCATGCTACCTTGGTCCTACCGACGACTAGTTCTAAAGAGGCTGCCACTCTCGGAACCATGACTTCTGTTCTGCCCGCGCATCCCACGAACTTCAAAGTCTCGATTTCCCTGTCTCCCACCAGCCCTGCGACAATGGCTCCAAAACGTGAACCACGAGAGAGTCCGCAGCACTTCATTAAGCAGGAGCATGACGCAGGGAGAGGCCGGCTGCGGGAAGTCTCCGAAGACAAGGATATCGACATCATGGACGACGATGGAGACGACGGCAAGGCCGGTTCATCCAACTCTGAAGGTGGCCCTGCAAGGAAAAGACGGAGAAGCCGCAAAGGACTGGACAAGAAATTCGAATGCCCCCAAGATGGCTGTGGAAAGAGCTACTCTAGAGCCGAGCATTTGTATGTCTACATCTGATTACGCACACTCGATGGCTTGCCCCTGACTGACGAACCCCCAGGTACCGGCACCAGTTGAATCACACGCCCAAGCAGATATATGAATGCGACTTTCCTGACTGCAGTCGCACTTTTGTTCGACTGGACTTGTGTAACCGCCATAGGGACCGCCACACAGCCAAGGGGTCTGCCTTGAGTCGCAAAGACTCAATGATAAGCCACCTCTCTCCTACCACCGATCGGCCCCCCTTTCCGGTTCCGGGATCGACCTCGCCCGAGATCAGTAGGCCGGGCATTGGTTTTGCCAACGTGCGGCAGCCCCAGATACACTATGAGACACCCAAAGACACCTCTGGTAGTCCGTTTGCGCAGGCAACAAACACGCCTCCTGGATACCCTGTGGGCTCGCACCCCGTTGGCATGGACGGCTACATGCATCACGACAACGGATTTGCTGGCGTTCAGGCGCATCGTCAGCCGCAACAGCCGCCGAGCGGGGCGAGACCGACAGTGCAAAGCAACGGAGCTTACATGTCACCGGTCCCTACCCAACACGGCTACCACAGCCAACCGCACAACACCCCTCAGTCCGCGGCTTACACTACTCAGCAGAACTTCCCGCCCTTCAATCTACCGCCCTCGGAGTTTTCCAACGGTGCTAGTAACGTCTCTCGCGAGGGTCAGACGTATGCACCGACAACCTCCGCAGAATACAATGAGCAGAGTCATCCCCAGCAATCGGGCGAGATGATGTTGCTAGACCAGATGTCTATGCCTGGGACGATTCCCGTCTTTGGGAGCGACAGCATACTAAGCAAATCGCCATATGTCACGATTCCCGAAGACTTTGTCGCCTATTTGTTTAACACGCAACAAGGTGAAGGCTCGCCGATAGGCCACATTGTGGCTCCCGGGTACGTGAATAAGTGAGTCTACATCTTCTTCGAGACGTGGCGTGAACTTGGCTGATAATTTACAGCTACGGAGAAGTCCAGAACTCGTACAGTGTTCCTTATGTAGGCACAGAAGGTGTGCCCATGGGCTACTTCCCCTCAGGCCCCCATCAGGTCATGGCCGTCAACAACCTGCTGGATCAAAACCTCCCAGAGGCCACCATATCCGAGGAGAAAAGCCAGGAGATCTACGAGTTCATCAACCAGAGGTTCCACGAGAACGACCAGGCACCGGCATTGCGGCAGCGCGACAGTATCTTAGAGGGCGATCGTAGCGACGGCGACCACATGCTCAGCAAACGAATGATGCAGGCATACATCGGATCCTACTGGGTTCACTTTAGCGACCAGATACCCATCCTTCACAAGCCAACCTTCTCCCCCGATAGAACGCCGAACTTGCTGCTCCTGGCGATGATGACGATAGGCGCAGCCTGCCTTGACAAGACGCACGGGCAAAAGGTCACAAAGGCCGGGGCGCAATTGTCCAACTTCCTGGCCTGGCATCTTCGATGGGAGATATTCATGGACCCGAACTTCCGGCCACCGGCCAAGCTGTGGTTGTTCCAGACACTTCTCCTTCTCGAGCTATACGAGAAGATGTACTCAACGAGGGAGCTGCACGAGAGAGCCCACATCCACCATGCCACAACCATCACTCTCATGCGCCGCGGAAGATCACTGATTGGCAAGTCATCCCTCGACTCACCTCCCAACCCTCGAGACGACAAGACAAACGGCTCTCGCCACTCGTCGACCTCGGGCGTGGCTCACACTCCAGATGAATGGTGGAATCACTGGATCACCAACGAGTCGACTAGGCGGGCTGCGTTTGCGGCATTTGTCATTGATTCCATTCACGCTACCATGTTTGGCCACTCTACGGTGATGGTCACTCATGAGATGAGATTGCCGCTGCCTTGTGATGAGGCTTTATGGAAGGCCACTAGTGGTGCTGAGGTCGGCAGGATCGAGTCCAACCTCCTATCCAACGGCGTCAAGCCGATCTCTTTTCTCGAAGGGTTGAAACGGACACTCAGCGGGCAAGGAGTGCAAACCAACCCTTTCGGTCGCATGGTGCTCATGGCCGGACTCCTCAGTGTCAGCTGGCACATGAACCAAAGGGATCTCCAGGTTAACGTGCTCGGCGGTGGCGTGTCTCAGGCGCTGGGTGGCCGAGACAAGTGGCGCGGGACCCTGACCCGCGCTTTCGACGCTTGGAAGGACGATTTCGATCAATCGTTGACAGGGGCAAAAGATTCTTCTGACCCATACCGGTACGACTCTGCGAAGAAGAACGATGCCAATATGGTCTTTGAAAGTCGGATGGTGCTGCATCACCTCGCTCACATGGCGATGCATGTTGACATTGTCGACTGCCAGATCTTTGCCAGGGCAAAGAGGCTTCTGGGAAGAGCCATTGGGCAACAGGACCTTAACAGCGCGCAGAGAAGAATGAGAGATTTGTGGGCGCCATCGGCTAAGGCCCGGGACGCCACGTTCTACGCACTTAAGTTTCTCAGCTCCGTTCTCATGCCCGACGGTGGGCACTCACCGCAATCCAACGGCTACAAGTACGACGAGCCGTACACGGCGCGGGACGACGTTCTTCTCAACAGACCTTGGGTGTTGTACTTTGCCGCTCTTGTTGTTTGGTGCTACGGATTCGCTCTTGAAGGACCATGCCCCGGAAATCCCGTGCCGGTGACGAAACAGGAGCAGGTGCGACAAATGCGAGAATACTTGATGAAGTACGGAGGCGCGACCTCGCCTGACGACCTGAAGATGATGAAGGGAGTTAACACAAACACCGCATTGCTACTAGTTTTGAAAGACTCTTTCGGAACGACACGTTGGGAGCTGTTACACGAGGGTGCTAATCTTCTCAACAACTGTCTTCAGCTGAACACTGGAACTTCCACGATGTAAACGGCAACACCATCGCATTGGCGATTTTTCTTTCTCGAAACTGTATTCCGGGGGGGATGTGAGGAAATGGCCAGATTTGGTACTAAATCATGATGGCACCTTTACGACAGAACGACTCCACCTCGAGATATACCACTTCTTGCCACCGTATTTATGGGAGGATACCAGGGCACCGAGACGAGGATCTGGAACAAGTATGAGAACGGGGCCTAGGCGGCCGAAGCGCTTACATTTTCATACGTGCTGTGTTCCTGTACCTATTTATACCCCCATGACACGCTGCTCACGGGTAGCGTGTTATTTTGCTTGTGATATAGTAGCAGCATAGGTGCTGAGACGGAGAACAGTGCGTCTCAGAGCGTACATTTTTTTGATGAACTCGTCTTAATTTATCTATCACATATCATTTGTATAATCTCACCGTTCGCGGTTGTCAACTTGGTGCTGACACGGTCAAGTTTCCCCTTTTCTCGTCAAACTATCCGTGGGCCACTGAGCTGACAAGGAAGGACCAAGACAGGGAACAGGACGTGGCTTGTGGGAGGGTTGAAGGAGGGAAACCTCACCTATCCTGGTCCAAGCAGGTGCCTGGGCAGCGGAAGGAAGCAAGTTCGGAGAGGGGCTAGCACGGAAATTACTTGTGATACCTACACGCCAACCAGTCCCCGCAAACATCCTCTTGCCACTTGCTGGCTAATTCGGCGTTTGAATTTAGTCTCTTGTCTATGGCGGTACCGCTTCGTCTTGGAGGACTTGACGGATGGAGGTGTGTGTGTATGCGAAGCCTGTCATTGGGACGAGCAATGAGTGGTCTAGCTACTCTCCGCTTTCGCGGCCACGTTCGCCTTGGTGATGAGACGTAGCCACGTGGCTCGGCTTATTGGCGCTTACATTCGTTTGTACTATTTTGCGTGTGGCACAGCAAACTCTGTTGTCATGGTTTGTACTTTTTAGGAGTGGCGAGCAAGACTAACAAAGGGTATCTCCAGGGTCCCTGCCCGGTGTGCGCCGGAAACCAAGACTGGCTAATCGGGGCGTCATACGCTCCAGAACTGCCATGAATCTTTTGGCACGTCGAATGACTGTGATTATCAACTTCGAATTCGAGTCGAACCGATACTAAATGAAGCCTTCTTGCCCGAAGCTAGAGCTGCCTCCCTCCCTGCGCGTAGGTGTGAGGCTCCCACCCTGCTCTACGGTCCCAGTATCCACCCTGACCGGGGCCGAACGGGGTCACCGGCCGCTCCCGGCGCGTGGTGTGGGGCATGCCTGGCATGCAGGACATTTGGTACCTACTTATGGTAGGTAGGCACCTTACGTCATGACTAGTCTGGGGTCATTACTAAGTCGTCAGTATCCGTACATCTCCAGGCCTTCAAGATGGGCTGAATGTACCAATTAGTCTCCTCTCTGAAAGACATCATTTGGTCCAAAAGGCAATAGAGAGGAGATTTTCTTGCATTGATACGCTCCCATCGCGCTGATACGGGCATACGGCGCTGCTTACCTCAGCCCGCCGGCGGCGGCCTCCAGCTCCGTGGATTCACTACCGTCACGGATCGCAGTGGTGTCCCACACCATGACATATCACTCGCAGCCCCAGTGCCCCCGCACGTGTAACTCAAGCGCGTGGACCAACCAGGTGGTGGACGACGTAGGTTTAAACTTCCGTTCCGATGGCTACCCAGGCTCCCTCCCACTTTCACCAGCAACGACCCCAACCCGCTGCAACATCTCCGAGAAACGCCCCGCTCATCAAAGCAGACGCTCAAGTTTTTAATTGTGTCGCCTTACCCTCTTGGCTGTAGTCGTCCGTCGAGGAAAGAAGACATGATGGGCGAAGCAGATGGGACGTCATCGTGCGGAGTGCTGCACCTCGTCCTGCTGCCGGCGGAGATTCTACATCACATATTCTCGGGGCTCGATGCTCGCGACCTCGGACGTCTCCCCCGCACGTGTCGATTCCTGCACGACTTTGTAAAGGGGAACGAAAAACTTTGCAAAGATGTGTACCTGAACACCCTCGTACGAGACAGCGTCGCTTGCCACTCTGAAGTCGGAATTGGTTGTCTAATCTCGACAATAGGACAAACCTGCCCAGGGTGACCCGAATTTGGATTGGGAAAGGGAGCTGCATGATTTTGTCAGACTTGGCCTCCTCTGCACCGACGAGAAAGTGAACGAACAGGTGAGACGGACGCTTTTTCTCAGTGACCGCTCCGATCAAACTCCACCCAGAGGACTCATCCGCACAATGTGTGCTAGGCTCATGAACTGCCATTCGTGTGCGACACTGTCAATAGGCTTCTCAAGCATGCGTCGCCGACGGGCGAGGCACAGAACGACGCCGGCACTCACGCGGCGTCCCGCAACGCCGCCGCCCTCGCTAATATGTTCCGCGAGGAGCCCGCGCGCGTGACCTTCATGACCCGCTCCTTCATCTACGAGCGCGCCCGCGGCGAGGGGAAGCTGCTGCAGCTCCCGTCCACGCCCAGCGAGACGCACCAACAGAGCGCCAAGCTGCACTGTCTGTCCGGGCGGCCGCTCCTCAACTACGGTCGCACGAGATCGACGCGCGTGTACCCCTACGCCGCGGCCAAGGTGTACGATCTGCGGCAGAACACGACCCGGACCGAGTGGGGCCCGTTCCTGGAGGACGGCTCGGGGAGGGTGGATTGGGAAAAGGTCGAGGCCGTGATGATTGTGCTGGGGAGAAACATCCGGGGGCAGAAGCTGACGGCCAAGGTGTTTGCGGACTTGTGGGAGAGGTCGTTTGCCGGGTCGTGGGCGAGGAGCTATGTGCCGTCGCCGAACCGTGGGATCCGGGACCTGGATCTGCAGGATCCGTATGACGTTGCCGGGACGTGGCTGAGAGTGAGCATTTTCTTCTTCCTTTTCTCTCCAAAAAGCACAATCGTTGCAGAAGCCCGTCCCTCTCCTGTATTTTGGGTTTTGTTTGCTGACGGACCGGGACGTCAGGTGGTGTGCTTCGTCGACTACAACGACTTTTACAACTTTAACTTCCCCGGTGACGACCAGATGCCGCGCGAGGTCCCACGGCCCCCGCTCGACGTCGGCGAGGCGACACGCATCATCGTCATGAAGGTTCATGTCACCGACGTACAGCCGCCTGGCGAGGACGACGGCAAGGAACTGCCGGTGGTGCACTTTTACGGGGTCTCGCGGTCGGTGGACGACTCATGGGACGAGAACGCCAACTCTAACCTCCAAGGTATGTGTGCAGCCCTGCTGTGATACGTCCTTTGGGAAAAGGGGGGTGTTGGGGTTGTTTTTGTTGTTGTTAATTCTTTTTAATCTGATCAGCAGTCAAAGGCACCGTACGACTAACGAAGGAGGGCGAGGTGAGGTGGACCACATTCTCCGTCTTCAACGGCCACGTACGGTGGCGGAGCGAGGGGATCCAGATCGGGGGCGTCGGATCGGCCCGCGGCGTCATGGGACACTGGTTTGACAAGTACGTTTTCCCTCAGCCCTCTCCTTGACAACACCCCATCCATACCGTGCTTACACCAACAACAGTGACTACGACCCCCACGGACCCTGCGGCCCCAGCGCCTTCTTCAAGGTATCTGACCGGGCCCCGAGCCCTAAGGAGGATGACGATAAAAGGATCACGTTTGAGGATTTTATGCCCATCGTGGACTTTGACGCGGAGCTGGTGGGCGACTCGGACGACGAGGACTACGTGGTGGGCGAGTGGGGGGAGGACGACGGGGCGGAGGAGGAAGAAGAGGAGGAGGAGGAGGATGTGAGCGAGGAGGAACTGATGCGGGACCTGATGGCGTTGACGGCTCCGGATCCGGACCTCATAAACCTCTTGTTTCATGGACATCACCTGGTTGATCAGTGACGACGGACAGAAGAATGGTTCCCACCAGGGGTATGCTTTCTTTATTCTTCTTCTCCTTTTCGAGTCTCTTGTACCAAGCATTCTACAACACGAACATGTATTTTTCACAGCCCTGTATATTTCCAAAAAAAAAAAAGGTATGACATGGGGAATCTTTTCCTGGATAGCATGCATGATGCGTCATGTTTCCTTACAGCTTGCTCGCCGGCGGGTCCGTGTTGAACTTGTGGTGCTCGCACGTGGCCAGCACGAGGCCGTCGCGCTTCCGGCGGAGGGTTCCCCTCAGCTGGCACAGCGTCTTGCCGATTTGGACGATCTCGCACTCGACGAGGCACTCCTCGCCGGCGGGGGCCGGGCGCAGGTAGCTGCAGTTGAGGGTGCGGGAGACGCCGAGGAACTGCCAGTAGCCCGGCTTGTCGTTGACGAGGGCCAAGGGAAGGCTGGTGAGAGAGTCGAAGAGGGTGGCGGTGGCGCCGCCGTGGAGGTTGCCGGCGCGGTTGCAGTGGTCCGGGAGGACGGTGAAGGAGAAGGTGGCGGAGGGGTTCGGGGCCAGCGTCGTGGAGAGGAGGGTCACGGAGGGCATCAGGGCGCCCGTCCAGTTCTGATGATGTTAGCGGGGGGGGGGCTCATGGAATCTGCGACGGTTTGAGGGGTGTGTGTATGTGTGTGTATCTCAGAGTGAGAGAGTGAGAGACGTACGCCAAACTCGAAATGGCCCGCTTCATCTTTGTCGAGGGCGAGCCATGCCTGTATCCGTTCTTCGCCCGTTTTGGCGTCGAAGATGCCTTTGAACTTGGTCGGGACTTCCTTGGGCATGGTTGGGTCTGAAGGACAAGAGCAGAATGCGTCTTGGGGATGAGATGCTGCTGAGCGGCGCCAAGGTATCTACCTCGCAGATTGATGCAATGTCCTTTCCGAGACCGACTTTTGTAAAGGATTGATGCGCGGTTTCCTGAGACTAGAGCAGAAACCCCTGTATAAGGGCGACAAAGGTCAATTCGGCGTTCACTCAAGATGAGTTCTGGGTGGTGACGGAGCAATCGGGATCTCCCCGTATCTATCGCAATTACCACTGGAGCCAGGGGGCCGATGTACCCGTAACAGTGAAGTGGTCGCCCCTCTCCGCAGGCTGCGGCTGGCTTCCCCGGGTTCTGTGTTCCCATCTACGGCACGCTAGTGGAAGTGCCTCGGCAAATCCCTCCCACCGTCGGTATGTTCGACCTCCCACTTCTGACAAACCAAGCATACCGCCCAAGGCTGGGCCTCGAATCATCAATCCACAATCACCTCCCATCGCCATGTCCAGATAGGTGTCCACCCGCATCTACTCTTTGTCAAAGCGACGCGCGCATACACACAGTTAAAGGGAGAGCGCGCCCACTCCGATGCTCCTTCGCGACCGCCCGCCATGGAGTTCATGACCGCCCTCCGGGGTTCCTTCGACGACCAGAAACCGTCCCTGTTCGAGCTCATCTCCGAGCAGCAGCTCAACTCGCTCCTCCCGCCGACGATTCGTTACCTCCTCACCATCGCGACCCAGCGCTACCCTCGATACCTCCTGCGTGCCCTCAACTCCTTCGACGAGCTCTACGCCCTGTGCATGCTTGTGGTCGAGCGCCACTACCTCAAGACCCGCGGCGGCAGCTTCACCGAGAACTTTTATGGTCTCAAACGCGAAAAGGCCCTGCACGCCGAGATCCCGCGCGCCAGCGCCTCCGCCCCGGGCGTTGTCCGGGACACGCTGAAGCTCAGCACGCGGGATGTGTGGATGAACCTCGCCGTCGTCGTCGGCATTCCCTACCTGCGGCGGAAGCTCGACGAGGGCTACGAGGTCAACGCGCCGCGCGCCCTGCTCGGCGCGGCCTACACGCAGATGCCGCCGAACCCGACGCTGAAGCAGCGCTTCCTGCACTACTACCGCTGGTTCCTGCGCAACGTCTACCCGAGCGTTAACGCGGCCTACTACTTTGCGCTGCTGTCCTTCAACCTGGCCTACCTGTTCGACAACAGCAAGTATCACAACCCGTTCCTGTGGCTCATCGGCACCCGCATGCGGAGGATGACGGGCGCCGATTACCAGGCCATCGACGCCCTGACGAGCGGCAAGCCGACCGGCAGCGCGAGAGCAGGAGCGCCCCCGGGGTGGCGGTCACTGTTCTCGCCGCGCGAGATGGGCCCACGTCTGCTGTCCAGTCTGTCGATGCTGCTGCCCATGAGCATTTTCGCGCTCAAGTTCCTCGAGTGGTGGCACGCGTCCGACTTTGCCAAGCAGCTCTCGCGCAAAGCGACGGAGACGCTGGATCTCCCGCCACCCGTGGTCTCAGGTCTCGGGGGCGGCAAGGGAGGAGCTGGGGCCGAAAAAGAAAAGAGCAAGGCTAAGGAGAAGGCTGCTAGTGGTGGTAATGACGACGAGGCCGCCACCGCTGTTCCAGCTGCCGAGACGGCGCCAATCGCGACGCCATCGCTACTGCCCATCTACACGGTAGCCGCGCCCGAGGACTCGTCGCTGTGCCCGATTTGCCAAGATGCCATCGTCACGCCAACAGCGTGTCAGACAGGCATCGTGTACTGCTACACATGCATCCACCGCTGGCTGGAGGGTCTTCACCCCATGCAGGAAGATTTCATGGGGGATAAGGAGGGCAAGTGGGAGAGCGGGCAGGGGCGGTGTGCGGTCACCGGCCGACGCGTCCTGGGGGATACGGAAGGGTTGAGAAGGATCATGGTGTAAGATTGGATATCGTGGCGGTGCGACTCTCACCCTCCTCCTCCCCTCCTCCATGGGATAAACCAGGCTTGCGAATATAGCGAGCGGCATTCACGAAAAGGGATCAAATATCATGTATCACGTAGACGGTAGAGACGGGCGGTGGGCATCAACCGTAAAAGGCCAGGGCGTTCGGACCATGATTTTGGGCTTTGTTTTTCTTCCCCCCTTTCCCCTTTTCCTCATTCACATAGCATGGCGACATTACATGAATAATACCAACTCCAATCTAGGTGTCTATTTTTTTCTTGGGGATTGGAGGGGATTGTTCCTTTCCCCTTCAACATAGAAAGAGAGAAAAAAAGCAACCCCCCCCCGGGCGGAAGCAAGGGTTGAAGTGAAGAATGCGGGACCCGGGGGTCCGCCTCCACCATCCGGAATGGAGGAGAGCGCTTTCTTCCCTTTCATCTCACGCGTTGAGAACAAATGTCTCACTGCCAAGGCATCGAAAGCCGATCCCTTGTCTACAACCCCATAGAAGTTTGACCGGTTGGCTTTCGATACAAGCCTCCGGGAACACGTATTGGTCTCGCACAGTTTCGCGATAGACGTGGACTTGAAGTCGTTTCCCTTCCTAATGGGCGAGACCTCCTGTCTTGCTCTCGAACGGGCCTGTCAAACGAGACGGCTCGTCAGGATGTCTCGGTTTCCGCTCGGAGCTTTCAAAGAGGAGGCAACTTGTCCCGGGCTAACAGCGCAACATTCCTATCCTTTCCTTCATGTACTTCAGCTCCCGGGGCCGCTTCTTCTAGGGAAAACCATTCCATTGGTCCTCGGGATGGGGAGGGGGGCCTCATGAACGGGATGCCGTTATTGAATTCCCTTGCCCCTCTCTCCTCTCCATAGCGATCTAGTACCGGTAGTTCTTAGCATCTTCGACCAGTCAAGAATCGTATCCCATCTCGCCTCTGTGGAGAAGCAAACGTCACTTGTCTGGACGGGGGCTTGAAAGAAGAAGGGAGGGGGGGCTGGGTGAGAAGGGGAGGAGTCGTGAGATCTCTGTGTCCCTTGGCCAGACGGCTCTGCGCGGCATTCCTCGCCTTATGTGAGGGCAGCGATGGTGGTGTGTCCAGCCCAGGCTAGATACCTCCTTGCTGTCGTCCGTTCAGTATCTTTGGTGATGCGGTGCCTGGGTCGATTGGTGTAAGGGAGATGGCGAGGGCGAGAAGGTTATAAGGTCAGAGGTCTCAGGGCTGCTAACGAGTGAGTCTCTCGTGGCGTTCCCCCTTCCTCCGTCTCTTCGCAGTCGACATCCATAGTCTTTCGTTGTTCTATCCATAGTCGATCACCAACTCTCCCCTTTCGCTGATCGTTGCTCTTGCTGCTCGCGGGTGGTGAACATTTACACACGCTCCCTTGCTCTGGTTGATACGACTGAAGGTGGCCGAGGAGAGGTGGAAAAGAAGAAAACAACATGGCGTACGGCCTGTCACATTCGTACTTTGGTGCCAATTTCATTTCCGACTTCAATTTCATCAACTACGTCGACCCCTCCAATGGCTTCGTAAGGTATGTCCGAGACCTCCTGCGGCATTGGGCACATGCGCACGCGAAGGGAGGGGGCTGAGATCTGGGTTGACTGACGACAAGTCGGGACGCAACAGGTATCAGAGCCAGCCCGATGCCCTGGCAAAGGGTCTCTACTCGATCAACCCGGTCACGCAGGCCGTGACGCTAGGCGTCGACCACACCAACATCTACGGCCTCGGCGAGGGGCGGCCGAGCGTACGACTGGAGAGCAAGAGGCAGTACAATCACGGTCTGTTCATTGGCGATTTCGCCCACATGCCGCCGTCAGTTTGCGGCCTGTGGCCAGCTTGTAAGCCGACCATGTTCATCTCTACTTGGCACTTCTCCGATAAGGATTGGGCTGTGCTCTAATGTGCTTACTGACATGGCGGCCAACAGTCTGGATGTATGGCCCGGATTGGCCCAGGAACGGCGAGATTGATATCATCGAGGGCGCGAACCAGGTCACCAAGAACATAATCTCCGGACATACGCAAGTCCACCGCTCCGTGTCAGCCCGTAGAGACCCAGGTTAACATTCAAGACAGCACTCCAGGATGCCGCATCCCAGACACACCACAGGCCGCCGGCCAACCTCTCTTGCGCGACTGTGAAAGCCCAGGTGTAAGTAGGCCTCATCACGCAGTCCCTCCCTCCCTTCCCAAGCCGAGGCTTGATTCCCCTGACACGCTGAATAGACCAACAACAACGCCGGCTGCAACTACCTGCCCCCGGCGTCGCACCCGCACACCTACGGAGACTCCTTCAACGCAGTCGGCGGCGGCGTCTACGCCCTCGAATGGACCTCTGAAGCCATACGCATCTGGCACTGGCCGCGGCAGAGTATCCCGCGCGATATTATCGACAAGCGGCCCGACCCCTCGACCTGGGACCTGCCGTCGGCGCTGTTTGGGACGTCAACGTGCGAGGTGGACCGGTATTTCAAGGACATGAGTCTCGTGATTCAGACGGTAGGTTGTGTGTGCCAGAATGACAGAGCTGCCGTTCGACTTCTGCCAACCTGCCTCGTTCGTCGAAGAGGTCGATGCGTGCTGACACGAGGATTTGACGACTAGAACTTCTGCGGTGATTATGCAGCAAACATCTGGGGCAAAGACGGGGACACCTGCAACCAGCGGGCGCCTACTTGCGTGGAATACGTGGCGAACAACCCCAGCGCCTTCAAAAACGCGTTGGTGTCCCTATACCCAGACTGGCCGGACTCTTGGCTGACACGGAGTGTGCAGATACTGGGAGGTCAACTTCATCGACGTGTACGAGATCGGCGGCGGCCAAAACACGGGTCCGGTAGAGCCCACGACGACGACGACGGTTAAGGTCACGTCCACAATCTACACGACGGTGCCGAACCCCGCCACCATCGTGACGAGCATCACGCAGAACGGCACCGTGCTCGTCTCCACCACCACCATCAACCCGGCGGGCCCGACGGCCACTGCCCCGCCGAGTCCGTCCACCGACCCCATCGTTCCGGGGCGCGATCCGGCGACCATCGGCGAGTACGCGTACCTCGGCTGCTACGGCTCCGCGACCGGGTTCCAAACGTTCTCGCTCAGGGACTCGGCGGCGGATATGACGCTTGAGAAGTGTGTGATGCTGTGTAGGCCTGGCAAGTATGCCGGTGTCCGCGGAAGGTAAGATCCATAACTCTCTCTCCAATTCATTTGCCTCATTGTAACTGCACAGTCAATGAACGAGCCCTTCGCTGACTTCCTTAACCTCTAGCGAATGCTTTTGTGCGGGAGACCTCGACCCGGACACCAGAGCCGAGGCGGATCGCGGGCGCTGCAACGTACCCTGTCCGGGCAACAATACGCAACTCTGCGGCGGCACCATCAACGTCTCGCCGGCGCCCTCGCGTCTCATGCACCTCCACCGCCGCGCCGCGCCGGCCAACTATCTTCTCACCCTCTACGGTCAGGTCTCGGACGAGGTGCCCGTGCCGGCGCCGCCGCTGGGCGACCCGGAGCCGCACCCGCCCTCGACCTCGACACTCGTGACGACCATCTCGTACACCACCGTCTGCGCGACCGACGCCGCGTCTCTGGTCCTTGCGGAGCACTGCACGACGATCCTGGTCCCGGGGTGCAATAGGTACTGCGGCGACGGGGGCCCGGCGGCCATCAGCGTGCCGATGACGACGACGGTGGTCCCGTGCGAGGGGTGCGGTGTGGGCGGTGCGGATGAAATCACTCTGACGGTGCCGTTACGGATCGCCGCTGTGCCGCTGACGGGGTCGGTGACGGGGTACTGGCCGACCGGTGGATCTGCAACTTTGGCCCCGCCCGGAGGTCCGACCGGGACACCCGCTCCGTCGCCGGTTTCGGTCAGTGCCGCGGCGGACGTGAACCTTGTGTGGGCCATGGGCCTGGGGGTCGCTATCGCGATGGTGCGGTTCGTGTTGATGTTCTTTTGACGAGGGGCATCAGACAGAAACGGATCAGTGGGCTGGGTTCCCCCGGAGCATTTGGCGGAGCACTTGGATATTTTCTCCCTCCCCCCCTCCCTTTTCCTTTTGTCTTTGTCTTTCTATCATCTCTGTTTCTCCTTCTGTTTTCTACACATTCATTAGCATAGCCATCGCCATGATACCACACCAGCGCAACGGGCGCATACATCAGCACTAGTATTTTACACAACATTAAATGACGTCGATGCATATATCAGTCCGTCACAAATCCACCACCTCCACCGGGTTTCCCAACCGTCCTGTGTTTCCGTACATCTGGGCAGCGTTCACCATGAGACTGCTGGTGTTGCCGCCGGGTCCGACCATTAACCACTTCCACACGACGCCGTGCACGGCGTAGCCCAGCACGCGAAGCGCGTCTTTCCAGCCCGAGTGCGGGAAGAAGTCGCGGATGAGGCCGCGTGGGCGTTGGGACAGAAGGGACTCGTAGGCGCGCTGACACTCGTCAAAATGGACGACCTGGCGACCATGGCCCCAGTGCACGTGGCCGAAGACGTGAAGTTTCGGACGGACTCGCCAGACTTCTTGGAGGAGGCCAGGACAGCCCAAGCCCAGATCCAGGTGGTTTTTCTGTATCATGTGTTAGTGAGACGAGACAGCACAGCGGGATTCGGATGCGGGCCGAGAGGTGAGTGACAGACGGGTGGAGCATGAGTGACTAAAATGTCCGTGTCTATGGGCACGGCGTTTCTCCAAGGGGGCGATGCGCGGTCATACTGGAAGGCCATCTCGGAGCCGCCGCAGGCAGGAATGTCGGGGGCGCCGTAGATCTTGAGGTGACGGCCGGCCTTGAACTCGAGGGTCACGGCATCGCGAACCAGGTAGCGAATGCCCCTGAAATCGAGGGTCTTGCCGCGGTCGGAGGGCAGGCGGGCGCTGAGGTCGAAGTAGCTGTCGTGGTTGCCGCAAACGAGGATCTTGTGCTGATGAGGCTGGGCGGCGAGCCAGTCGAGTTGGGCCTGGATGTCGGAGGCTGTGCCGGCGTTGGTGAGGTCACCGGCGTGGATCAGGAGGTCGCCGGCAGGGATGGCGACGTCGGTGCGGTCGTGGGTGTCGGATATGCAGACGACGCGGATGGCGGGCTTGTCGCGGGGTGGCGTGAAGGGACGGCCGCGGAGAAAGAGGGTGATGCTGTAGATTAGAGTGATGATGAAGTGGAGGGGCGACGCAAGAAGGGAATCAATGAGTGTCGGGGGCTCCCAGTTGTTTTTGCGGCGGAGGCCGAGGGCGGTGAGGAGGCCCATGGGAGGCGGGAGAGCGGGTTACTTGTCGAAAGGATGTCAACTGAGGGTTATACGAGGTCCATATGGTCTGTTGTGAGAGGTTGAGAGTGAGATGCGGCCAGATGTCGTGAGATGCGGTGAAATGAGGTTGAGCCTCAAGGACACACAAGCACTGGACGGACTCACTGGAGGGATCTTCACATGGGATAAGAGGGAGCTTCGAGCTGAAACCCCACCGATGACAGCACCAGCATCTTAACAGAGAGTGCAATTGGATGACAACTGACAATGGCGCCGGCAGCTGGCACGGAGCTCAGCCGTGATAGGGTATGTACAGTCGCTGCAGTGGCCGGGGTAGCACAGGCCACTCCGCTATTCGTTCTGCTACTACGCCAAACCAGGAATGGCGCTGCCGTGTGACTGGGCCTGGGGGCGCTGAGGGGCTAGACACCACCTGGAGCTTGTTCCCTGAAAACCCCTCCAGTCCAGGTCGAGGCCCTGCGCGGTGACGTGACGGCTGCCTCAATATACCCGCGTCGCCCAAGCTTTCTCTGGTCTCCTTTTCCTCCAAAAAACCTGCCAAGCGAGACACATCGCCGTCATTACCTCAGCCACTTGGCTTTAAAACACCTCGAGTCTGCCCTCACGATCTTTACATTTCTGGGACCTTTGAAAAAAAAAGCCTCCAAAGCCTTCTTAGCCAACCCAAGGCATTGCATCGTTTCCGGACCGACCTCCCTAGAACCTGTATAGCCCTGCATACCATCCGTGCTCAAGCTCCTCGACCACAAGGAGCTTTGGGACGAACTCCCGGCCCGCAGCAATGGCGAGCTTTCGAGACCTGTACAGCAACGAAAAGACCAAAGGTCTGGACTCTAACTTTGGTGTTGACTTTGTCATCAACTACAAGATTCCGCAAGATGGTAATCCAGGCGACCCTAACCAACCCACCCACACCCCCTTTCCCGCCCATCACGGCTGACCCGTGTGTGATGCATGTTGCGCAGACCGAGCAAGTGCCGAAGCGAGCTTCGTCCAGCTCATCGAAGCCCTGACCCATGTCGGCCTGACCACCGAGGTCCGGAGAGGCGACAAGCAGTCCGTCCTCGTGTTCATCAAGATCGCCGACAAGTTCCTCAACGACCAAGTCTACCGATCCCGACTGCAGGATTGGCTTCAGGGCGCCCGGACCACGAGCTCCGACAAGGACCTTTCTCAGGCCCTCCGCGATGAACCCGTCTCTGACGCCGAGCGCCTGCGTCTCATATACTTGCTGATGGTGAAGCCCAAGAACGAGGGTGGCGCCGGCATCACACCCCAGTCAGGCCGCTGGAAGCACGTCGACAGCATCTTCCCCCTGCACAACCATTCCTTCAATAAGCAGTGGATCAAGCGCGTGAGCACAAAGGGCCAGACCGACGAGGCCGACCTCGACGAAATCCGCGACAAGTTCGGCGAGAGCGTCGCCTTCTACTTTGCCTTCATGCACACCTACTTCAAGTTTCTCACCGTCCCCGCCGCCGCTGGCTTCGCCGCCTGGGTACTCCTCGGCCAGTTCTCGTGGCTCTACGCCCTCGTCAGCTGCCTGTGGTCCGTCGTCTTCTTTGAGTTTTGGAAGAAGAAGCAGGTCGACCTCGCGGTGCAGTGGGGCGTCCGCGGCGTCTCCAACATCCAGCACCCCCGCCCGCAGTTCGAGTTCGAGCGTCAGGCTGAGGACCCCATCACCGGAGAGCCCGTCAAGATTTACTCGCCCATCAAGCGCCTGCAGACCCAGCTGTTGCAGATCCCCTTCGCGGCCGCCTGCATATTGGTGCTCGGGACCCTTATCGTGACGTGCAACTCGCTCGAGATCTTCATCAACGAGGTATACAACGGGCCGTTCCAGTCATACCTGGCCTTCCTCCCGACCGTCATCCTGGTTGTCATGACGCCCACCTTCTCCACCGTGCTCACAAAGTTCGCGACAAGGCTCACTGACATGGAGAACTACGAGACGATCGATGGTGAGTCTGACAGCCACGAGTACCACGAGCCGTTGCTAACGAATCGCAGCGCACCACGCGGCCTTGGTCCAGAAGGAGTTCGTCCTGAACTTCCTGACCTCCTACATGGCCTTGTTTTTCACCACCTTCGTCTACCTGCCCTTCGGCGACCGCCTCACCCCCTACCTTGACTTCTGGCGGTCAACTGCACAGAAGATCACCCCAAAGGACGTAAATTTCCAGACGCAGGAATTCGTCATCAACCCCGAGCGGATTAGCAAGCAGATGTTCTACTTCACCGTGACCGCCCAGGTTGTCAACTTCGCTACTGAGGTGATTGTGCCTTACGTCAAGCGCCAGGTATCTCAGGAAGTCAGGGAGGTGCAGTCCAAGATCGCCAAGGAGGACGACGCCGCCAAGGTCCAGGACCACCCGGAAGAAGCTGCTTTCCTGGAACGGGTGAGAAAAGAAGCCCAGCTTGAAACCTACGACGTCACTGGCGACTACCGGGAGATGGTTATCCAATTCGGCTACCTTTCGCTCTTCTCCGTGGCCTGGCCCCTGACGGCTTGCTGTTTTCTGGTCAACAACTGGGTCGAAATGAGATCCGATGCGGTCAAGATTGCCATCAGCAGCAGGAGGCCCATCCCCTGGCGCGCCGACTCGATTGGCCCTTGGCTCGATGCCCTTGGCTTCCTGTCCTGGCTCGGGAGCATCACCAGCGCATCGATTGTCTTCCTTTGCAGCTCCAGCGGCAAGGGCAGTGGAGCGCGTGGCACCCCTGGCAGCATTCAGGCGTGGGGTCTGCTCCTCAGCATCCTCTTGGCCGAACACTTTTATTTCGCAGCGCAGTTTGGTGCCCGCCTTGTCATGAAGAAGCTGGACAGCCCCGGGTTGCAGAAGGAAAAGAAGGAGCGATTCATGATGAAGAAGAGGCTCCTCGAAGAGAACTTGGGCCAGGGCGTCTCGGACCAAGCAGCCACTCCTGGTATCGAGAAGACAGAGATGATCACGTTGAAGGCTTTGGAGGAGGAAGCTCGCAGACTGTCAACGCAAGGCCACGGAGGCCCCGAGGAAGCGTAGGTTACCTACAAGACGATAGACACGGGACCGCACGCTAACAACCGCTTTGCTAGATTCTGGCTGCGCCAGCGAGGCATGAACGAGACCATCCAGATCGGTCGCAACTTGATTTCTCAGGTTAGTTGACGCTTTTCGACGTCAAACGCTGCCTGCTAACGATTGGTTTGCCAGAGCATTTCTGGAAACTCGACCAAGGCGTGAGGTGAGGCTTAAATTAAAGCCTTGATGATCGCAAAAAATGCAATAGAGCAGGGGCATGCGCAAGGATGGGAGTTACGCCCGTTCAGCCGTATTGAGCTTGTGATGTTTGCTCAACTGCAGGGGTGGAACAAGGGGCGTTTCCTACGTAACAAACGGCGTTCGTTCAGGCCGGAACACGAATTGAGCAGTCTGGTTTTTTCTTTTTGAATACCCCTAATGGAATGGTTCATGGCGTCGGGCTCGGTGAACTCATCTGGTGTAGTTGTGTGGGTTATGCACGTCGTCAACGTCGGTGCCTAGATTGGTGACCGATGGCCACGTTGAGAAATGCAAGAAAACTTGATTTACAGTAGGCGACAGGTGACCGTTTTATCAATCATCTGTCGGGCGAAGGCCACGAGGCAGACCGGGAGGCTTGACAGAAGAGGGCAAGCTGTTGGGGGTTCTTGTTAACTGAAAGGGGGCCCAATATTGGACTGCGCCTCTGCGCTAGCTGCCTTGGACTTCCGTGGATAGCGCCATCTTTCACCATATACGCCTAGGCGGTAGCATGTAGATACGCACTAGCATGTTGGAGCTACCTACCGTACCCAGGTACCTAACACCCTACACCCCTTCCCCTCTCCAACAGCTCCTACCAAACTCCTGAAGCCGTCCTCGCGACATTCTTGCCGCGAGCAACCACCAATCGCAGGACCCTATTCGGGAATGTGCCATGCGATGGACTCAGACAAGTCCGCCTAGCACACTATCCGAAGCATATGGTACACAGTCAAACACCAAGCTAGACAGCCCTAACTCGGATCCAAGACGCTCCTCTATCCGACTTCCTGTTCAGACCATGTCGACTTTGTTCTTGCTCATCTACACACCACCAGTCCGATTTCGTCCAGAGACTAGCTGTCTCCCGGGCACCGCCATCAACCGAATCCGACCGTAAACCACCTGGGCGGCACCTTGTCTCCTTGTCGACATGCAGCGGTGGCTTTGTAATGCCTGCTGGCCCTCTAATAAGAGTGCGTCTTGGGGAGGGAGGGGTCTGACATGCAGTGCGCCCTGCGTCTGCCCACCATGTTCGCCCATACTTGGCCAACCCGCGACCTAAAGCTGTCTTCGGTGGCCGAAGGCTGACTCTGCTCTGAGCTAGTTGCTCAGCTCAGCCGCATGTGGACATGTCCCCTCGAGATCTCCTTGTGGCTTCTCTCTTCGTTCTTTCTCTGCCATCGTCTCGAAGCGGCCTGTGACTACTACGATCGGAACCCAGGTGTTTGCTGGTGTCGAGTCTTTTACCATTTGAATGATCCTTTGCCGGCTCATCGCGCCGTCGTGGCCCCCTCCTCGTGCAACCGTCGCTTTCTCTCTGCAATAGACACGAGCGCCGCCGCGCTGAACCGACAACCATGGACGTCGTGGTCAACTTGGTAACCGGACCTTTCAAGGAAGTCGTCGAAAAGGGCACTGTTGCGCTAGAGAATGCGGGCGACAACAAGGAGATGCTCTCCGAGAGCCAGAAGCTGATCAAGGGCGCCGAACGCATCCTCAAGATCATCGAGCCGCTTTGCGCTCGGCACTTGGAGGAGTATGGCGTGAACTTTACCAACGCGCTCAAAGATGACAGTAGGAGCACCGACGGACCCAGGCTGCTGGAGGATTTGACTGACTGTGGGGTAGACGAGATCGCCGAGTACAGGTCGCAGATGACTGACATGCTGTGGGACTTTGACGAAGAAGTCGTCGAGGAGGAAACATTTGACAAGGAAAAATACGTTGAACTGCGGGAGCTGTGTAAAAGGGCAGGGCTTGGGACCGTAGAGATTTTGAAAAGGATGAAACTTGAGGCAGCACAGGAGCTGCCACTCGTCCCGGTCATCGCGACGTCGCCTCCGGCCGTGACTGGTAGGTGTCCCCGAAGCAATGCCTCTTGACTACGTGCTGACTGTTGCAATCTTGATAGTCGCCTTGGACAGGGGCCTGGAAAATGAAAAAATCCCCGAGAAACAGCTCCATGGCGAAGGGAAAGCTCTTCAGGCGAGCCCCATGTTAGAGGAAGTAGAGGAGCCGTCGCCGCCGCCGCCACCACCGACGAACCCGTGGGATCTCGGTGCAAGCCCAGCCATTGAATCGGGGTTGGAGGTATCGATGGACGAGCATATCGAGCGCCGGCCGCCCGTCTCTACCATGAGCACCCCGGTCTCCGAGCCAGCTAGTCCGGTGGAGATGAAAAGACTGTCTCACAGTTCCAGTCGGCGGCTGGACATCCCTGTTGACCGTATGCTACCCGAAGAAGAGCGCTATCACCAAATGAGTCCCCATGATATCTCACGTTCCCCTATTTCACCCACGGACAGAAACTCTCTCGTTGCGCGGGGTCGAGCGTCGTCCTCGACCGCCCTTGGCGTGGTGTCCGAAGACCAACAGGTACAGCCTGGAAATGCGTTGTTGTCACACCGCTACTCTCAAGCAAGCTCAATATACTCTCATCCCTCGAGGCAGCGTTCTCAGGAGTCGCTACAAAGCTCTGTCTTTGACGGCAGGAGGAATGATGGATCTAACAGTCCAGCGATGACGGAGCATCGTATCTCCTCGGCTTCTGGTCATGACGCGCAGCCTGGCCAGATTTCCCGGGGCCCTATCGTGTCCCCAAACTTCCCGCCTGGTATTCATGACGGCATCGAAAGGGTGCCGTTGGTTGTGAACGATGGCGAAGGGCTGATTCCCGTCGAGTCGGAGTCGTCAGCGAGTATCAGTCCTCCATCAAGGGTGTCGAGTAGACCGGCAGATTGCAGGATTGGTCTGAGCAGCTCCTTTTATCTGTACAAGGGGTTCTGTGAGGGTGCGAAAGAGGTGGCTCGGGGGAGTCTTGGGATCAAGAAGATCACGAAGCCTGTGAGAAGTCTTCGCTCGCTACCAGACCTTCGACTAACTGTAGTTGCATCTAGGGATTCGCCGGCGGCCACGACATCGCCAGGTGCACCAGTTGTTCCTACGAGCTCGATTTCAGACAAGTTGAGCTGGATGTCAACAACACAGGTACACATAAAATCCCTTTCCCTCTCCTCTTTTCTCCTACATCCCCAAAACTTTACTCCATGCTTACACACCCTACCAGAAGAAGCAAATTTCGTCTCGCGCAAGATCGCCTTCCGTCCACGCTTCCTCCAAAAGAGCCATGTCGCCACCAAACGCGGCGACGAGCTCCTCTACGGCTGCGTCTTCTGCGTCCAAGCACAGCGGACTCTCGAGGAGTGCGACGCCACCGTCTTCTTCAGCCAGAGGAAGCTCTTCGACCACTTAGCCCGGCACCCTCGCCCGTTACCGCAGGTGCCAGGCATCATTGCCATCGAGGAGGCCGAGATCCCGCCCAACCTGCGCAACAACTACGACCTGCATTTCCGGGCGCCGCCGCAGGAGAGCCCCCTGGCAGGTAAGCAGACGGAGATTGCGCAGCGACCCACGGCGACGGCGAAGCAGACGGTGAAGCGCATGTACGGGATGAGGCTGCTGTACGACAACACACCGGCGTTTGAGCTCGCGAACGGGGCGAGGATCTCGGGGATCGAGTTCCCGGAGAAATATAACGGGGAGTGGGTGATGGGGTGGCACGAGGGGAACTTCGGGTCGGCGCCGCTGGACGTGTTGAAGCTGGAGCCGCCGCCCAAGAGCGAGGTCCGGATGGACACGACGAGCAACATCTCGGCTGTGGCGAGGTGGAGATTTGCGCCGCGGGCGAAGGACGGCGGGGATTGGTTGCGGTTCGACCGGGGAGAGAGGATCACTAACATCAGCTGTGAGTCGTTGCCTGATCTCCCATTTTGTCCCTTCCATCCAAGCCTAGGCACGTCATGTGTGCGAACACAAATCGGAAAGGCTAACACGGCATCCTAGGGGCCTGGCAAGACCATTGGTGCTGGTCTGGCACTAACGCCAAGGGCGTCTGGGGCATCTTCCCGCAAACGCACGTGGACGGCAACACCATGCGCGAGACATCGGATGGGTCGAGCGTGTCGAGCGGCGAGCGGCGGAGGCGTGCCGAGGGCTTCTTTGGGAGGCTCGCGAGTAACCGCAAGATGTCGTCACAGAGGACGTCCAGCGTGGCCGAGGTCGTAGTCTCGTCGGGACCACGGCCGTCGGTATTTTAGAGAGGAGGACTAGGGAACGCACGTTCACGAGTTGTAATTCATGAATTGGCACTTTGCGAAATGGGATGTGGAGCTGCTTTTTGATGGGTGGTTTGGAGTTTTTTATACCCGGTGATTATCGAGAAAGCCATACGAGTACGAATCCCAGCAAGACGATTTTCCGAGTTCGTTGCGCCATGGCTGCAACAGATTCCACGTCCATTGGTTTGCATGAAAGACGTGCAGGAAGTTAGCTGGCCGGTGCTCCAACTGTCGACTACGCTCCTGAACTAGAGGCTACAATCGATGTGCCACAGCCGCGGGCCGATTATATCTGTGAAAAGGCCGCCAACTGCTCGGCGTTATTCGTCGGGGACGTTACCGCGCGTACCGGTGCCGACGACGGTACGCAACCCGAAGGATGGTGAGAAGGTTTCGCAGAGATGGGTAGAAGAGATGTGATGGTTTGCTGCCAGCTGGACGAACGGGTGGGTGGCCACGGAATGCCCACCGGAGATAGGCCGGGACCGGGGGGGGACGGCCGGTGGCATTTTACACCGAGAGAAGACACTGGGCATCAGCTGTGGAGGACGTCACCGACACATTAATGATTGACTACCCCGCATCCCATTGACCCGAGGCCGACGTCTTGCGCGACACTGGAGCCACTGTGGGGCGCGGCAGTGTTGGACGGTACAATGAAGAGCGAGTTGATGACCTTTAATGGGTTTCGCCCCCTGGCTACCCATCTCCAACCCCCAATCCCGCCCCTCGAGGCGATGCCTCCCCCAACGTTTCTAGCATAGGTTAGAGGAGAGAGACACGCGCCGAGTTTGGGTTTTTTTTTTTTCTTTTTTCACCCTCCCTCTTCTTCCTTTTTTTTCTTCCCTTTTTGGGGGACCGATTCTCGGACTAACTAGCGAGACGACACCTACTTACTTCTTGAGTTAGCCTTTCGAGTTGCGACTTTTCTCCCATCCAGTTCCACACTTCAAGCCCGTAGACCTGTGTCGTGCTTTAGGCGTGCTATTCCCGGCCAGTCTGATTTGAAATACCTTGTATCCGAACAGAGGACGGGCCGCCCATAAAACCACCTACGCTACCCCGTGGAGAAAAGATCTGCCAATTGTCGGCATCTACCCCGGATTCCCCTACACTCCTCTTCGACAACCTCCAACCTCACGACTTCCGTTCGTCCGGAACACCGAAGACCACAGTCCACAGCAGGCAAAATGAGCTTGAAGGGCGACGATATCGCGAAGCACAACAGTGCCGACTCTTGCTGGGTCATCGTCCACGTAAGTTACCACCGACGGGCACTGCTCGATCACCAAAGGACTCTCGATTGACGTCTGGGCGCTCGACAGGGCAAAGCATATGATGTGACGGACTTTCTGCCGGGTGAGTACGCCTTGAGCCATAGCTCACGGTTTCACTTTTGTTAACAACAGCTTCCAGAGCATCCCGGCGGCTCCAAGATCATCCTCAAGTATGCCGGCAAAGATGCGACGGAAGAATTCGACCCCATTCACCCGCCTGACACCCTCGACAAGTACCTCGACCAGTCTAAGCACTTGGGCCCCGTTGACATGGCCTCCGTGGTGGTAGAGACGAAGGACGAGGACCCGGAGGAGCTGGAGCGGCTAGAGAGGGTCGAGCAGAAGCCGCTGCTGTCCCAATGCTACAACTTGATGGACTTTGAGGCTGTTGCCCGCAGAATCATGAAGAAGACGGCCTGGGGATACTACTCGAGTGCCGCAGACGACGAGATCGTGAGTTTTGTGCCCTCGCCCCCGCCCCAGCCCCAGCCCCAGCCCCCGTTACCCTTGAGCCCCGCGTAGCAGAGCATTCAAGAGTGGCGGCTGACCCAAGCCTGACGCATGCAGACGCTGCGCGAAAACCACGGTGCCTTCCACAGAATTTGGTTTCGCCCGCAGATCCTCGTCGACGTCGAAAAGGTCAACTTCACCACCACCATGCTCGGCGCAAAGGTCGACATGCCCTTCTATGTCACGGCCACGGCCCTCGGCAAGCTGGGCCACCCCGAGGGCGAGGTCCTGCTCACACGCGCCGCCCGCAAGCACAACGTCATCCAGATGATCCCGACCCTTGCCTCGTGCTCCTTTGACGAGCTTATGGACGCGGCCGAGGGCGACCAGGTCCAATGGCTGCAGCTGTACGTCAACAAGGACCGCGAGATCACCAAGAAGATTGTGCAGTACGCCGAGAAGCGCGGGTGTAAGGGCCTCTTCATCACCGTCGACGCGCCGCAGCTGGGCCGTCGCGAGAAGGATATGCGCTCCAAATTCACCGACCCCGGCGCCAACGTGCAGTCGGGCCAGGCGACGGACCAGAGCCAGGGTGCCGCGCGCGCCATCTCGTCCTTCATCGACCCTGCGCTGTCGTGGAAGGACATACCCTGGTTCCAATCCATCACCAACATGCCCATCATCCTCAAGGGCGTACAGCGCGTCGAGGACGTCATCAAGGCCATCGAGGCCGGCGTCCAGGGCGTCGTGCTCTCCAATCACGGGGGCCGCCAGCTCGACTTTGCGCGGTCCGGCATCGAGGTCCTGGCCGAGACGATGCCCGTGCTGCGCCGCATGGGCCTGGAGAACGCCATCGAGATCTACATCGACGGAGGTGTGCGCCGTGCCACCGACATCATCAAGGCCCTGTGCCTCGGTGCCAAGGGTGTCGGTATCGGCAGGCCGTTCCTGTACGCCATGTCCGGCTACGGCTTCGACGGTGTCGACCGCGCGATGCAACTGCTCCGCGACGAGATGGAGATGAACATGCGCCTCATCGGCTGCACGAGCATCGACCAGCTCAACCCGTCCCTCGTCGATACCCGGAGCCTCTTCAACCACGGCTCGACGCCGGCGGACAACCTGGGTCTGGCCGTGTACGACCCGCTGGCCACACCGGTGCAAAGGCCCAAGGCGCCCAAATCTTCAAAGCTATAAACCGGCTTTCGGTGCGGCTAGAGTGCATGTATGGTGAACAAACGTAGAGGTTCTTGGGAGTAGCCACATACCTTTTTTTTTTTCTTTTTTTCAAAGGGGAGAGCAAGCATGAAATATTACGAGACTTGATCTACGCATCAGATGTATGATACAATACACTACGAACATGGCAATATACTCTGCAGGATTGGACGGTATCGTTGCCTGTGTGGCCTTTTCCCCGGTACGGCCATGATCTTTTTTTATACATGTGGTTCTTGTGTCGGCGACTGGACTTGCAGTTATCCAGGCCCTATTGCACCCTCGAATCAGTATTGCAAAATCAATATCCCCTTGTTATAGCTCGAAACACCATCATACGTGCCCAAGCCGAGAGAATGCCGGCGGCGTTGGCGAACAACGTGCAACCAACGGCCACGTTTCGAATCGGTTTCTGTAATGGGGCGATCCCAAGGTAACAACTTCTAGGCGCTCTGTATTCATTGCCGAACACCTGGCGGCAGATTGCTTGTTGCGATTGCACCGTCTCACCTGATTCTTCCTAGTACCTCTTCTTGCCTCTCTTTTCGTTCGCCGGGCGTATGTCGCACTCGCAAGATTGCAATACCAAGGCTTGCCAGCGTCTGGCTCTGGGGGCTTTATACGTGTTCCTCTGGCCTCTACAGGTATGCCTCTTACTCGTCTTTCACAGCGGAATGTATCCTTCACGCACCGTCCAGTTAGGATATCTCGGTACGGGGAGGACAAGCATCAAAATACAACGATAGCAACACAATCTGTATCATTGCGCTAGTTGGACGAGAGGAAATTCCACAAATCAGTATCGAAAGCAAGGACAGGTTGATCTGACAGGCACGCGGCCGGTGGTGGAGAGCAGGTGACAATACAGCCATCTAGGTCTCTGCTTACAGCCCGATTTCCTTGAAGCCTGGGGATGATGCCTCCAGCCTCTCAATAGAAATGATCTACATTTGCTTGATAGCGGGAGCCGCGGACACCCTCACGAAGGCGACGGCGTGGTCGACGTCCCAAAATCCGGCGGCCTACTCGCACGCGCAACTACCTAGTCTGTAGCTCTTTTTTTCTTTCAAAAGGGGGATGGATTCACGGACTGCCGCCGGCAACCTACTCATCTTGGCCGCAAACGCAAGCGAGACCCTCGGCGGCCGAGCACATGTCATGAGGTCGCAGGTCCAAAACCATCTGCTCTCATATAGTGACGGGCAGCTCTTGCCTGGATAACCCCTTTTTGGTGGGCGAGTCCTCTTCGGCGTAAAACCTAGACTGTAGCCAACAGCGTAGAATAGTGATTTGACAGGCTCGTGCGTGATGCGAACAACGGTGGGGAAGGAGACTGACTGACAGAGCCTCCATCCCTCACGGTGACCGGAGTTCTGGCCGAGTCGTGCGTGTCTTACGCTATCCGAATGTAGACGCCGGCTCGGCATCCGGTGAGCGGCACCACACTCCTATGACACGAAGTTGTGCATTGAAGAGCTGCATGGGTGACCCGGAGAGCACGCACAGAGAGATGTGAGAGGACGAAGGTGCGTTGTTATACATCGTACAGACTGTACATAGTATAGCGTACATAGTACAGCAGCAAGACTGTAACGACTCAGCCTCTGTGGATCACGGATGGGTACGAGTCATAAACGGCTCCGGTACAATTAAAAGGACATTGCGATTCGTGAATAAGGGGAGCCGGGATGCCCCACGATTTCTTGGCCAGCGGTCCTGGAGCGGCTTAGCGTCATCCCGAACAAGCATGGGTGGGGCTGCCAAGTTGGGAGCGATCGACACCTTGTATGTCTCGTTTCAGAATCCGGTCAACGGGGGCCATCCTTTCCTGAGTTTTCTCTTCTCCAAGTCCAAGGTCGACATTCTTGCTTCTTTCTCCACTCGCCGACTCCTCCCTCCCTCGCCAGCCAATAAGGCTTGTCTGTTTCTGGTCGGCTCTGCTAGTGCACATCGCACCCTGCTACCCAAACGCAGATTACCGGCGGCTAGAACTTGTAGGGCTGTCCCGGTTACCAGCGTCACCAACCCTCCCCCCAGGCCATCGTATCGCGTGTTTCTAGACGATCTGGCCTGGACGCAGCTGATCGGATGCTCTTTAGGCTTTCTCTCCCTCTCTCTCGGTCTCGCATCACATCTGCCCCCATTATCGACGAAACGCGATTCTCATACCGTGACGCGAACACCTGTCCGTTTCCAGTAGCACGCGCAATCACGGACGCCCTGCGTAGTCAGTCAGTCAGTCAGTCGGTCGGTTGGTGGAATGCTCGGTCTTCCTCCCTCGTCTCTGGTTTCTTGGCTGGCCAAAAGCACTCTCTCGCTTGCAAGGGTCGTTGCAGGCCCAGCACACGGCAACACGAACGACGCTAACAGGATGATGCCGACAGGTTGCACAGTTGCTTACATCAATCTGCCGTTCCCCCAGACCATCAGATGGCGGGTAACCTTATCTGACAGCTTTCTTCGGAAACGGGAAGCTCGGACGGCCGTGAATGTTCAAACTTTTTGGGTTATTGATCTTTTTTGGAGGGGTTTTCTCACGAACCACTACGTTAGTGGCAGTGTGTTGACGATCATCATACCCCCGTGCCGTTAACGGTTGGAGTCCGAGGGGGCTACCCTGGCTGGACTAGAGAGCCAACGGGAGGACTCTCGCCTCTCTGCGGGTTCATGCAAGGGTACCTGGGAGGAGAGCGACTGCTATCGCAACGAGGTAACGAACACCTAGGTGCCAGCTACGTATGGATACGGTTGAAGCGCGCGCCATGACTAGGGAGAGCCTCGAGGGGTTCAGGTTGACGCTCGTGCCCTGCTGCCATCATCGGCAAGCGGCCAGTATCTTCATTGCTCGTGGGCTCTCGAACGGCCGTCGAGACGTGAGTCGACGTGAGTGCCCTGGGTGTGAGTCTCCGCCCCAAGCAACCAGCCAGCGCAGCGAAAGAGTCGGTCCGCGGCCTCCACAGATAATTCTTCTGCCCAATCGCTTCCCACATTACAGACTATTTTTGCTTGGGCCCCTCTCAGCAGACCCTGTATTTGTCGAGCCATCACCGTACCTGCGGGATGGGGCAGTCGACACCAGGGAGCCTTAGCGTTTCCACCTTTCTGATGATGGATCTTTGTTGGCTTTTCTTCCCCCCCCATTGTGGAAGTGCCGCGGTGGAGGCCATGTGCCGCCGAGCCTAGTAAGGCGGTTGTGGAAACACATACATATCGCCGACCTTCCATCGTATGTCTGCCCACTTGAGACCTCTCTTCCTCCATAACCTTCGTTTCTCATCGTCAGCTTCACGGCCATCGTCTTGTTTGTTTGTCTCTTTGCTCTTGTCCCCATGTGTTATTCCTAGTTCTAGACACACGTCTCTCGTTTCTAACATTCTACGTGTCTGGTACCCGCACTCGCTCATACTCGCTCTCACCGAGCAACAACATTCTTTATACAACGAGCCACTCGCTCCGTACGTTCTCGAGAACGAACCAATATGGCTCGTTCAACCGCATACAAGGCCATCGCGGCCGCCTCTTTCCTTTCACAACTCTCGTCTGCCGCCATCACGGCCTGCCCGAACGATGAGGTCGTCTGGGAGACGCCCATCGGCGTCAAGTACACCGTCTGCCCTGGTTCCGACTATCAGTTCGGAGGCGGCAGTCTCCAGGTCGTCAGAGACGTCCAGTCGACGCTCGATTGCGTTCAGGTCTGCGACACGGATGCCCGCTGCGACAGGGCCGTCTACGACAAGGAGGGCAAGATCTGCCACGTCAAGAACAGCAAAGCCGAGTTTTCCTGGGCGGCCGATGGTCGCTTCGACGCCATCCGCATGACCAACGACTTTGCCGAGGGCACCTTCCTCGCCACGTGCCCCTTTGATGAGGCGGCCTACCGCGTGCCCAACACCAACGCCGACTACCGCGTCTGCCTCAACACCGACTACACGGGTGCCAGCGCCAAGATGGTCAACGACGTGACCACCATCCAGGCTTGCGCGGAGCTTTGCTCAAACACGCAGGGCTGCAAGAAGTCCGTCTTTGACCACGTCAACAACGTCTGCCACATCAAGGCTGCCGAGCCCGAGGCGTCCCTCTTCTGGGTCCAGAACAAGCAGTTCAGCACCATCCATGTTCCCGAGCGCATCAACCCGGCGGTCCAGGGGAGATGGGGCGATCTCATCCGCCTGCCTGTGATCCCCGTCGCCGCATACATCGTCCCATCGTACCCCGAGCCCAACAGGCTGCTGTTCTTCTCCTCCTGGGGCAAGGACGCCTTTGGCGGCGCCTCGGGCCTGACGCAGTACGGCGACTACAACTTCGCCACGGGCCAGATCTCCAACCGTACCGTCGCCAACACCCGCCACGACATGTTCTGCCCCGGCATTAGCCAGCTCCAGGACGGCCGCATCATCATCCAGGGCGGCTCGGACGCCGAGGCCGTTAGCATCTACGACCCCGCCACCAACGAGTTCACACGCGGTCCCGACATGAAGGTCGCGCGCGGCTATCAGACGTCGTGCACGCTCTCCAACGGCAACGTCTTCACCATCGGCGGCGCCTACTCGGGCAAGCGCGAGGGCAAGAATGGCGAGGTGTACGACCCGGTCGCCAACGAGTGGACCTACCTCCCGGACGCCGACGTCACGCCGATCCTGACCAACGATCACGAGGGCATCTGGCGCGAGGACAACCACGCCTGGCTCTTCGGGTGGAAGAACGGCAGCGTCTTCCATGCGGGCCCGGGCAAGGACCAGCACTGGTTCGGCAGTGCAGGCACCGGGTCCGTCAACAAGGCGGCGACGCGCGACGACGACGACGCCATGTGCGGCATCTGGGTCATGTACGACGCCGTGGCTGGCAAGATCCTCTCAGCGGGCGGCAGCCCTGACTACACGGACAGCGTCGCCACGCAGCGCGCGCACGTGACCACCATCGGCGAGCCCAACACGCCATCCGAGGTGGAGCGGGTCGCCGACATGGCGTTCCCGCGCGGGTTCGCCAATGCCGTGGTTCTCCCCGACGGGCAGGTGCTCGTCACGGGCGGCCAGCGCAAGTCCATGGTCTTCACCAACACGGACGGCATCCTTGTGGCGGAGCTCTTCAACCCGGAGACCAAGGAGTGGAAGCAGATGGCAGCCATGGCGGTGCCGCGCAACTACCACTCGGTGTCGATTCTCATGCCGGACGCGACCGTCTTCACGGGCGGCGGAGGGCTGTGCTATGTCGCGACCATCGGCGCATCGTCAGCCGGTTGCGACAAGACTGTCGACCATGCCGACGGCGAGATCTTTGAGCCCCCCTACCTGTTCAACGAGGACGGCAGCCACGCGGCGCGACCCGTCATCGCGGCCATCGGCGAGGAGCCTGTCAAAGCCGGCGCGACGCTCAAGTTCACGGTTGAGGGCGTCGAAGGCCAGGGCCGGGTTACCCTCATCCGGACAGGGTCCGTTACCCACAGCGTCAACAGCGACCAACGCCGCATCCCGCTCAACGACATCCAGGTCAACGGGCAGGAATACTCTGCCAAACTGCCCGAGGACTACGGCATCCTGCTCCCGGGATATTACTATCTCTTCGTCTCGACGCCGCGGGGCACACCTAGCATTGCAAAGACTGTGCACGTCATCTTGTAGATAATAACATACGAAAAGCGTCAGCGTCAATTCCATCATTAGTTTGCTCACTTTTTGGGGGAAGGGAGGAGGGGGCTGGAAGAGGAAGAAAGTAGAAGAAAGAGGAAGACAGAAGAAGTGAGAGAAAAGGAAAGAAGGGAAAACCAGCATGGCAGACTTTAGACAAATATTTAATTAGATAAGAAGACAAGAATGCTAACGTCTATAATCGAGGCGCTATCTGCAATCTCTCCTTCTTCATCTATGAAGAGGTTCATCTGTATTCTCCGGCTCATGACGGTTTACTATGGTTAGTGACGCTAAAACTGAGTGATGATGTTGCAATAGGCACACACAACTACGAAGGTGAGGCTGAGTGCCCGGCCAAGAGTTTGAGGGACAACGTAAGGTTGCAATGGGGGCCGAATTGGTTGATGTCCCCGGTATAGAAGCTCCAATGTGCATGTGTCCAAGCACAAGGAATTTCTCGGCAGTCCCGGACATCGATTTAGTTTGTAATCCGGTGGAAGAAACTGGTAGGTGTATAGTTTGTCCCGATTCAGTCCTACGACGGCAGAGACAAAGCGGCCGGTTATGGAAGAGGACGTTGGCGAGTTGATCGGACTCGGTGCCGAGGACGGCGCAATCGGCCCCGCCCCGGTGGCCCGTTAGCCGCGTCTCAGTAAAAGGACCGCACCTTTTCAGTTCTGTTTGTCTTAATGGTCAACAGCGAAGGTTTCAGGCGTTCGTCGTGGCAGGACGCGCAAGAGGGCTTGCCTTGATGGACAATGACGACATGATGCATCTGCGGGTCTGGATAGGGTGGAGAAAGGGGGCCTTACAAAGCTACCACGCGACCATATCTGAAATCCGCGCCATGAGACACTGAAAGGGGAGAGCCGAGGGAGAGGCCCCCCAATAATGCCGTCGCGCCAGAGATACAGCGTTTGTTTCAGCGGGGAGGATGGTGCTATGCGACCGTCGAGCTTCTCTCTTGCTCTCTCTCTCTCACATCCAATACTGTGTCGACTTCTTTTCTCCAAGGTAGTAGGTCGATGTCGTGCATGCAACAAACATCCTTCCCAGACTTCGTCCCATCCTTTGAGCAGGCACCCCGCATTCTCTGGGGACCGTTGGGGACCGTCAGGTTGACCAAACACCGCCGCCGCATGTGTAGTCCGTCTCCCTCCCCTCAGATAACAGCACAGCCATGATCCTCGTAATACCTGCCGCCCCCCCACGTTGACCACTAAAGCCCATACCACTGACGGCACTCGAGTCTCGAAAATTAGACGAGGAATGGAGAGAATGGAAAGTGAGAGCACGCAACTCTGAACCCACCTCCCCTGCGAGCGAGTGAAAGAGACAGAGGGAGATAAAGAAAGAGAGAGGCTATTCACTGGCCCGCAAAATAAAGCCGATTCCATATCATTCCCCCCATCCGTGATTGACCCCCTCCCCATGTTTACGTAGAGCGGCAAGCAACAAGACAGCCAAAACGAGAAAAAAACAAAAACAACATCAAAGCATCAACAAAAACACACAAAAACCGCCCACACCCTCGTCCCTTGCTGCTCACTTGTTCTCTCGGTGCCGTCGGCCGTACTTTCTCTTCCCCTTCCAAACCGGCTTTCGATCGCTTCCACGGCCTATTCTTAGCATCTTTCGCTTCTCAGAGTCCGGTCCTCGCCATCCGCCCCAACGCTTCCTCCCGCTTACCAAAACAGCACCATCACTGTTGCACCACCACCATTCACTTGCCACGCGCACCCCCCCTCCATCGGCCGATCACTGACCTCGTGGTTGCCTACGTTTTCAACTTGACGCCGGCGTGACTACCTGCGCTTAGACCCACGCATATCCTAAATAGCCGTCGCGATTAGGAGAGGAAGAAGGAGAGGAAGCATAGCAAGAGAAACCCCCAAGAAAGATCCGCCCGCACAAAGAAGAGGGCTGTTTATTGTCTGGTGTCCATGTACAGAGGTACTTCGCCGACGTACTCTGCGTACCTTTTGGGACCCCGACCACCACCACCAAGCCCGTCATCTTACCTCGACCTCGGAACCACATTATCGCAAAGACATACACGTCCCTCTCTCTCTGTGTCTTCCCCCACCGTCGAGGATTAGCACGAAAGCCACTCCCGCTCCGAGTGTGCTCCTCCCTCCCCCCCATTTTCTCCAACAAAATCCCATTCTCACCAACATTCCTTTTCCCCTTATCTCCCTCACCGAGTTCCAAAAGAGAGAAAAAATAGAGCCCACCCCCCTGCAGGTTACCACCGCCCACCTCGGTCGCATCACCACCGGAACCCTCGAAACGACCGAAACCTGTCCGACCGAACCCCCCCCTCCCGATTGACCGACCACCCCGGAGAGGAAGCGCAACTCGCGCTCTCTTCTCTCTTCTCCCATCAATCCCCCCCCCCGAGAAAGAGAAAGAAAGAGAGGAGGGAAAAGAGGAAGAAGGAAGGAGACGCCAAGGCATAGACGAAGAATGTCGTCCCTCGAGGCCAAGATCGTTGTCCTCGGCTCCCAGAATGTCGGCAAGACGAGCCTTGTCATGCGTTACTGCAAAGGCTCCTTCAACCCGGCCCAGACCACGTCAACCGTCGGCGCGAGCTTCATGACCAAGCGCGTCGTCGATACAGACACGGACACCGTCGTGCGCCTGCAAATCTGGGATACCGGTATGTTGCCTCCCTGACACCTTCTCTCGTTCTCGCAATCGCAAAAAAGTTTAAAAAAAGAAAACCCAAAAAAACAACCCGTTGACTAACATCCGCTGTCCCCTTGCCTCCTTCAGCCGGTCAAGAACGTTTCCGCTCCATCTCCCGCCTCTACTACCGCGGCGCCAACGCCTGCATCCTCTGTTACTCCATCACCGACGCCCAGTCCTTCACTGAGATGGGCGTCTGGCTTACCGAGCTCCGCCGCAACCTCCCCGGCGACGTCGTTCTGCACGTCGTCGGCACCAAAGCAGACATCGTCGCCCGCGATCCATCCCGCCGCGAGGTCCCTTTCGAGCGCTGTATAGCCTACGTCGCCGAGAACCTCGCCCCCGGCCTGGCCTCGACCCCGCCGCCCACCGCCACCCCCAGCGGTATGCCATCTATCCTCTCCTCCTCCGACCCGCGCCAGTCGTCATCCCAGGTTCACCAGAGCACGAGCACCTTCGGTGGCGGCGGCGGCGGCGAGCCGCGGAGCCCGAGCTCCAAGAGGTCGTCCGGCTTCTGGGGCCAAGAGGTTGGATGGGACGCGTGCCACGAGATCAGCGCCGAGAGCGGCGAGGGCGTTGAGGAGGTTTTCCGCGTCGTGACGAGGAAGCTGGTCGAGCAGAACCGCAAGATGCAGCAGGCCCTGCTCTTGGCCACGGCCACGCCAGGCACACCGGGCTACGAGACCGGTATGGACGGCGGCTACTTTGACGGCATGAACCCGCGCGGCAGCTTCCGCGTCGGTCGCGACAGGCGGAGCTGGCTGTTCTCACCAAACTTCTCGCCTGCTGTCACGGTCGAGCAGGGCGGCACGGAGCAGGATGCCGACGAGGCCGCCGCCAAGGCGAGGAGGAAGTGCTGTTAAGAGCTTGATAGCGCCACGAGGCAGCCTTGTCCTTCCCAGTCCCAACGCGGGTGACCCGGGAACAGGGGGTTACGTTTCCCCCTCTTCAGCATGAAACATCAGGAAGAGAAACAGAAACAGAGAGAGGAGGAGGCGGGAGAGAAAGAAAGAGGAGGAAGAGAGGTCGTGGACTATTGGCAAGAAGGAAACTTCACCAACATCTTCTTTTACTTGCATCCGACATGGCATATGAACAGACGGAACTGATGGATACGAGCTTTGTTCTCGTCTTCTTTTTCTTCGAACGTTTTCTTCGAAACGACTGATGGGATACCCCGACGAACGACGATCAAGCACATGTTTTCACTTTTGGGCCCTATTCCCTCTTTACAACTGGACACGCAGTTGGAAAGAGAAGGGGAAAAGGGAGGAGGGGCCACACGACTACGACAACGGCAGATCCGGACTGGCACCGAGACACCTAATCAAACTACACCTATCGACGAACACGGGACACGAGCATGAAACACGAACGGGGGTTTAGTTTTTCATTTATTTATTTTGTTCGGAAAGGAAAGCAGACGGCAGAGGGGAACTAAGTAAGCATTCGTGCGAGGCGTTTTCCGGGAGAAATTTCAGTTACAGACAAGGCATGCTCCTTCCCCCCGCTCACCTGGGGTTCACGGCACATGGAGAGGATTTCTGTTTTGCTTTTGGCGGATTTGGCCTGGGGATGTTCATTCACACACAGGCACACACACACAGACACGCGCGCACACACACACATATATACATACATTCATGTTCGCACGCATGTACGGATGTTGAGAAGGGGAATGAGAGGGTGGGGAAAGGACGAGATTTTGTCATGAGCGCGTTTGCCAGTGTTTGAAGCTCACTTTTTCTACACAAAAAGGTGAGGAAGGGAGGGGAGTGGACATGGTTTATAAGCGTGGAGAGTTTCTTGTCTCTCTCTCTCCTTCGTTTGATTCTTGTGAACGCATCTTTCCAACTCGAGGCATTTCTTTAGGCGGCGGCGGCAGCAACATTGTTTTTCCTCAGTCGGCATCACCGCCATAATCATTCAGCATCCATCTCCATCGTAGCTTGCATCCAATACCAGAGTCGTTTACGCTTCTGCTTGCCGCATCTCCCATGACTTGTGCTTCGCATTCGCACTTCACGCCTGAGAAGCCCCGCCGCCGCTGCCGCCGGCTTCTTGCTGCCGCGTCTGCGCCTTCTTGGACTTGTCCATGTCGTCGTCCACGACGGGTGCCGCGGGGATGTCGACGCCAACACGGTACTCGAGCCCGATGTACGCGTCGCTGACGACCACGACCTCGAGCTTCCTGCCCTGCGCGGCCTCGGGCACCTTGATGTTGGCGCGAGTCGACGGCTTGGATCCGACGGCGATGCTCCTCCCTGGGCCCTGGGACCAGCCGGCGCGTTTGACAGCGATGACCTCGTCGTGGGCCGGGTCGGCGAGGACGACGAACCAGCCCTCGTTCTGGGGCTTCGGGAAGCGGGGCGCGTAGACGTGCGCGTCGCGCTCCGTCAACGGGTTCAGGCGGCGGAGGTCGACGGACACGGACAGTGCCGTGGCCTCGGGGACGGAGACGGCGAGGTTGGGGAGCTGGGCGACGGCCTTTGCGAAGCGGGGCTGCTGGTGGGCCGGGACGGAGAGCTGCCTCGCAAGGTTGGAGACCTTACCCGGGGAGGCGAGGGCGGCGACCTTGGCGAGGGTGAGGTTGGACTTGTCCGACTTGAGGGTGTCGACGCCGACACCTGGGAGGATGGAGGCCGGGTGGTCGGTGGGCCAACGGGCCGACTTGATGCACTGCAAGAGCTTGACGAACTCGAGGCAGGTAGTTAAGTGGCCCAGCTCGGTGGTGACGTCGATGGAGGCCTGGATGATACGGATGGCCTGATCGAGGACGCTAGTCTGGTCGCCGACGTAGTCGGTGATGGGAAGCGTGATGCGCGACATGTGCGCCTGCAGCAGGAGGAAGGCCTTGACATGGGGGTCCCACATGGGCAGGCCGAAGGAGCTGCCTGGGAAGAGTAGGTTGCGCGAGAGCTCCTCGTTGATGAGGTCCTCGTTGTGGCGGACGGGGAGCTCGTCGTACTCGGTGGCGCGGGACATCCATGAGAGCACGTCGAGGAACGAGGCCTGCGCCTTGATGTGCTTGACGAGGTGGCGGATTGTGATGTGGGAGAGGTAGTAGTAACTCATGATCTTGCCCATCGGGGTGGGGTCGACATCGCCGTTGGGGAAGACCTCGACGCAGCTGGACTGCGCGAGTTCGTCGAGCGACTTGTCGATCATGTCGACCATGTAGTCGTTGGCGAGCGTCTGGGCGGCAATGCTGTTGTGCTCCTCGGCCGAGACCTCAAGGCCGTAGTAGGACGGGTTCTTGTGCAGGCGGCGGAAGAAGAAGGTCCACGTCAGGTAGTCGAGAGCGTCCTGCTTCGTCACGATGGTCTCGGCCGAGACCTCGGCGCACAAATGGTTGTCCAGCACTGTGTGCAGGGACGACTCGACAGGGAAGCCCGTGTGGAGGAAGTGCTTGTAAAAGTCCTTCTTGGCGTCCTTGGTGAAGATGCGCGCCACGCCCGAGTTGTCGAACTGCGGACGCCCGGCTCGTCCCAGCATCTGGAGGACGTCGGTCAGGTCCATGTCCTTGTAGCCTTCGATCTTGGCATCGTAGAACTGCGTGCCCTTGACGACGACGAGGTGGGCGGGCAAGTTGACGCCCCAAGCGAGAGTACTGGTGGCCACCAGAATCTGGATCTTGTTGTTCAGGAAGAGCTCCTCGGCCAGCTGACGGTCGGATTCGACGAGACCGGCGTGGTGAAGCCCGATGCCGAAACTGATGGCTTCCTTGAGAGCGTCGTCCTTGACTCTCGCAAGGTTGAGCTGCAAGTCGTCTTCGTCCATATGGAGGAAGCGGCGGGGGTTGTCCTCCATACCGCAGTAGTTGATCAGGTCTTTGGCAGTCAGACGCGTCTGTCTTCGAGAGGGAACGAAGACGATGACGGGCTTGTCGGGGCTGTGTGTCTTAACCGCCAGGAAGGTCGGGCGGTTCATGGATTGCATCAACGGGCAGAAGCCTCGAGTCTCCGGAAAACCATCGATGTAAAGCTCCAAAGGAACGGGGCGGACTGAGTGTCTGAAGTTGAACAGACCCTCCTTGACGCCGAGCCAGTTGCCGAGATCCGTGGCATTGGCGCAAGCCGTCGACATGCCGAGCAGGCGCACAGAGTTCTTGATGGACGCTGCGATGTAATTCATGCCTGAAGTGTCGTCAGAGGGGTTCTTCATGGACGACTGGGGGGGGGGGGGGGGGGGTTGGCACTCACGAGAGACGATGATTTCCAGGATGGGACCACGATCGCCGGCCAGCAGATGAATCTCGTCAATAATGACGAGACTCACTTGGCGAACATAGCCTCTCGTCTGCCAGCTGCGGGAGATACCGTCCCACTTCTCAGGCGTGGTGATGATGACGTCGGCATCCTTAATCGTGCGAGTGTCGGGAGTGTTGTCACCTATGAAGTATGTGTTGTCAGCGGTGACCCAAGGTCACAGCACCATGCAAATCTCACCTGTAAGTTCAACCAGCTTCAATCCCAGAGGCCGGGCAAGCCTGGCTCCCCAGTCCTTCACACGCTCGCGCACGAGGGCCTTCATGGGCGCGATGTATACGACCTTGGACCCTGGCCTCTCCCTGAAAGCCCACCACATAGCCAGCTCTGCTGCGACGGTCTTGCCACTGCCCGTGGGAGAGCCGAGGAGAACGTTGGCAGGCGTGTGGTACAGAGTGTGGAAGATTTGCGTCTGCATGGGGTTGAAGAATTGGAACCGCTGGGCGTAGATCTCCTCGAGAGCCGGGTTCTTCAGCGCGCTAACGGGCAGCGGTTGCAGGTTCAGGAGGTCGGTGTACACGCTCTCCGTATCAGGACGGATGAGATGCTGGAAGGATACGGGTGCCACCGTCTCAGCACCGAGCCATCGGTCAGAAACCGCTCGCACATAGATCTGAGTCGGCAAGGGGTCCGAAAGCGGGATGGTGAAGTTGAGTTCGTGATCATCGTAGAGTTTCCGCCTGTTGAGGATAAAGAACTCGTGGTGGTAGATCTCTGACGTCTCGGAGTTCTCGACCCATATGTAGTAGGACTCGGACGTTCCGTTGGTGTGATCGTTCCACCTAAAGTCAGGCTCGATGAACAGCTTGATGCGAAGGACGTCGCGGTTGAGAGGGGCGATTTCGGCCTCGACACTGACCGTCGGAAAGTTGTTGAGGATGTGGGCAATTTTCTTACCAGCGCTCTGGTTATGAATAAGAGCGCCGATTTCTGCTGGCTCCATGTCTCTCATGGCTTCGATGGACAGGTTTTCCTTGGCGTCAAGCTGGTTGAAAACCGACTTGGGGAAATCGAATTGGTGCAGTGGGTGCTGGAAGGGCCAGATGCGCTTCTCAATAGACTTGGCGAGGGTGAGCAGAACCAAGCACTGGTGACCCCATCTCCTATTCAAGGCGATCATGAACAGAGCTCTACAGATACGGCCGGCCTGCTGAGCGACATAGTTCAAATCGTTCCCAAGTGCAAAATCTTCCGGTTGAGCCCTCGAGATGTACGCTTGCAGCAGGATGTTCGTCTTCGCCTGGGGCGTGTCGACGCCGCCGTCCACGTCACACGGCACGACGTCGTGCCTCAGACGGGAGAGCTCCTTTTCTTCCGAGTCTCTCGACTGGATGTTGTCAAACTCTCCGCTCATGCTGATCATCTTGAGGATATCAGCTTCCGTGGCCATAGGTCGCATCATGGTGTTGAAGATCTGGATGCTAGTGTGCAAGATGTAGTACTGGCTGGCAATGCGGCCAATGTCCTTGCTGCGAAGCTCCTCGGTGACCTCGTTGAAGATGATCATTTGGCTTTGCTGAAGAGTGCGGGCTGCCTGGATGGCCAACTGACGCCGTCTCTGAACAAGCGTAGGGTCGTCTCTGATCTCGGCCCACTCGATGCCGTAGCTCATGGGGCTTCTCTGCATGCGTACGAAGAGATACGAGTAGCCAATCCATTGGACGGCCTCGGGAATCGACGTGACCGTTCCCAGAGCGATCTCGGCGTTCAGATTATCAACAAGCTTCGTGGAGAACTTGGATTCGATCGGCTGTTGCTCCGTGACAGTTGTCAGGTAGTGGTGAAGTCTGTCCTGGGTGGTGCAAATCATACCAATACCGGTGTCTTCGAACTGGGGACGACCAGCACGACCGAAGATCTGCAGCACATCGAGGATGCCGAGATCAACGAACTTACCTTCCTGTGCGCTGTACACCTGGGTTCCCTTGATAACTACAGCGGCTGCGGGCAAGTTCACACCCCAAGCAAGAGTTGCCGTACAGCAAAGAACTTTGATGACACCTTCTCCAAAGAGCCGCTCCATGAGGTTTCTGTCGGAGCGGGCCATACCAGCGTGGTGAACCCCCAATCCTTTGGGTATCAGTTCTCGCAGATCACGCGCCCTGGACTGCTTCATGTCGCGGACGGCATTCTCGTAGTTGGGGTGGCCAGTGGGATCGAACAAGTCGACGCAGAAGTCTTCGATGGCTTTTTCGTGGAGCATCTTGGCGGTCAGAAGAGTGTCTCTTCTCGAGTGGACAAAGACCATGACCTGGTGACCTCTCTGGAGCATGTCCCTGACTTTTTCGAAAGCCACTTGATCCAGGTTTTCCTTGGACTGCTTCGACCCGGCTTTGCCCTTGACGCCGATGAAGTGCTGCTCCAACGGGACGGGGCGGAACGAGGCGTCGAAGTAGAACATGCCGGCGTGTCGGTTGACTTTGAGGAAGTCGGCAACATCGACGTAGTTCGGAAGCGTAGCACTGAGGCCGACAATACGAATCAAGGATTGGGTACTCTCGACCTGACGCTCCGTTCTGGCGACGAGCGACTCCAGGACGGCGCCGCGCTCATCATGAAGCATGTGAACTTCGTCAATGATGAGAAGGCGGACCTTCTGCACCAACTCGGTGTCGCCCGTCCCCTTCCTCGTCACAACATCCCATTTCTCAGGGGTAGTAACGATGATCTGGGTCTGGACGATCTCGGCCTTGGTGAGGTGCATATCTCCCGTGAACTCTCGGCACTTGATGCCGAGCCATGCCAGTCGCTTGCCGAGCTTCTCGGTGATTTCAGCGGCCAGAGCCTTCATCGGAGCGACATAGACGATTTTGAAATCCTGTGCTTCGACGGCGAAATCGGTAACAGTTGGGTCTTCGATGGGGTTGGGCGTGCAGTAGTGGCCAATAGTTTGCAGGACGGTAAGCATGGCAGCATCCGTTTTACCCTACAGGGGCGCATCAGTGTCTTGTGGCAAGCATCGCGGCGGGCAGCGACTTACAGCACCGGTAGGGGCACATATGAGCATGTTCTCATTTGTCCTGTAGGCCACCGGGTGCACCAGACTTTGCATGCGGTTGAGAGTCTGATACCCCTTGAAAGTGCCGCGACAGAGGCCGTCCATGTCTGAAATCTTGACCAGCTTCTGGCCGGGGCCCAAGACGCCCTTCTTCCCTGCAGGAATGGCATATTCTTCGTACTTGTCGAAGAGAAGTCTTTCACTGCCGTTCGGAAGGGCATACTTCTTTCCGGAATGGCTAAGAGAATTCCCTGCGTTGTATGCTTTGTACACATGGGGATATTGGACCTCTCTCGTCATGGCGGGCGCAAGAGAAGCGTTCTTGTGCTGATGGTCCTGTTGTCGCAATGCCTCTTCACGCTGTGCCTTGGTGAGAAGTCTCCCCTTGGACTCCTGAGGCACCTCGGACGTGGCAGCCGTCACAACGTCGTCGCGGTGGCCAAGCAGCTCGATGATGAAGTCAAAGTCGTCGAAACCGATAAGATCGGCGAGCTGGGACTGGAGCTCCTCATCACCCTGGCCGGACGTCAAGACGCTCAAGATCTGGTTCTGGAATACGTCGTCGGCCAGGCCGTTTTTCGCAGCTATGGCCGAGCACTTGCCAGCGAACCATGCAGCGCCGTAGCGTGCATCTCCGCCGGTGACACCATGACCGTCGAGCTGGTCACTGCTGTAGTCGTCGTCTTCGTCGTCCGAAATGAAGTCCCAGACGTCCTGTGCGCCGCTTCCGGATGAGTATCCTTCGTATTCATCGTCAAAGTCAACATCAGAGGGTGGCTCTGAGGGGAGCTTCAAGCCGGCCAGGGCGGACTTCATGGCTTCGAACTGAGCTCGCCACTGGGCTTCTGCATCGTCAAGATTGGCAGACGCCATTGTGTGATTGTCGATGAGAATCGGAAAGCTTTGGATCTTTTCTTTATCTTTTCCAAATTGGGAACGAGTTTAGTACGGTCAGCATGCAGTTGAGTGAAGCTTCCTCTCATGGGCGCTCATAAAACCCCGTCAGAGACGTTGAAATATCAAGCTTACTAGCGCTGCAGTTGAGGTCTTGGAGGAGGAGTCATTCGCCGAGTCGCCACGGGCTGGTTGGTGGAGCCCATCTTCCTAGGTACCACCTACATACATACCTAGGTAGGTACGGATACAGTGTGTAGTGTTCCTGCAGCTGCCATGTTCAGCGGCCAGCGCTGGCGTTGTGGATAATTAGCATCCAATGACGTACGGGAGGGTTCGTCCTGGCGGCATTGTCGCTCGTCAACCGGGCATTCTTTGAACGGATACGGTGCTGCACTACTAACCGCCACAGCCACAGCTGAGGACAAGGGGCTCGACCGAGGCTCCGAAACCGCCGCAATGCTGCCCATTGGCAGACCCGGATCACCCACAACATGTATACATGATTGCCTTTTTCCCAAGGTGATGCGGTGCCCGGGCGGCGCAGAGGCACTTTAATGCCTTGAGGGGTACCTAGACAGCTGGGTTGGGCACCTTAGGGACCATTCTGCAGCCTGGAGGGGCATTCCACTAAGCCAAGTGTCTTAGGTACCTACCTTATCTACCAAGGTCGTGGGTGGGTGGTAGGTGCATGTGATGTGTCGTCGCCGCCCCCCCGGGCCAACTTGCACAACGGGTACCCGTAAACCTTGACGTCGCTGAGACGAAGCGTTCCCCATCCATCGTCCTGCTCCAACTTGAACATCCCCTTTCTCCGTCACTCATCCCACTTCCTGCGAATACCACACGACCTATCCACCGTCTACCACGACAAAGCGAGGTCCCCTGCGAGCCCCAACATCTCGACATCTTCCGGACCGCAACGACAACCCACGACCAAATCGACCAAATACACCACTCCTACCCCTCCTACCCCCCTGAAAATCCGCCGTAAGTCGCAGTCGGATCTTCCCCCACTCAGACCGCTTCGATAGCGGACAACGACCACGACGACTGACACTCATACCTCGTCAAGACAATGAAGTTGCACTACATTGGAGTATGTCCCTTAATCCCCTTCGTTTGTCATTATCTTTTCGGCAGAACCGTCGCGAACAAGACCGCTTACCGAGGCGGCGCTTTCGTCTGGATCTTGCTAACGGTTTGCGCGCCGCATAGATCCTTCGCAATGACAGCAAGCCCGCTGTCGAGCTGTGCAGCGAGATGGAGCTGTCGGCATACTCGAGATTCACGAGGGGTTAGTGCACACCAATGCGCGAGGGAGGCGTCTTCGCCACGAGCGGAGCGCCCGCCCCCGAGCTTACAACCGCCGCACGATCGAATTGGACTGACGGTGCTCTAGGGAGCTACGCCGAGTTCATGACTCTCTTCTCTAAGAAGGTCGCAGAGTCGACACGCCCTGGTCAACGGCAGGATATCGAGGAGGGCGACAACACATTCCACTGCGTGGGACGGAGTGAAGGCATCTGTGGCGTGTAAGTTGACGGCACTCTCCTCTCCGAATATGGCCCCAAGAGTAGTATCTGCGGAACGACGGAAGAGAGGACAGTGTTGACATTTGCTGCGCAGTATCATCTCGGACCACCAGTACCCGAGCCTAGTCGCTCACCAGCTGCTCTCCAAGATGTACGTCCAACCGCTGGCCAGCCGCCAAGCATTCTTTCCAACCGGAGTAGGGCCATGCACTGACCCAGCTCCTCCAGCGTTGACGAATTCCTCACCAAGCACCCCCGCTCCACGTGGGCGACGGGCGAGCCCAAGCTCGTCCTCCCCGAGCTGAAGGAGTACCTCACCAAGTACCAAGACCCTCAGCAGGCCGATTCCATCCTCAAGATCCAGAAGGAACTTGACGAGACCAAGATCGTGTTGCACAAGACCATCCAAAGCGTCCTGGAGCGTGGCGAGAAGATTGATGACCTGGTGGCCAAGAGTGACGGCCTGAGCTCCCAGAGCAAGATGTTCTATCGTATGACACATCTCAGACGCACTGTTTCGCATGGCCAAGAAGCTGACACCCCTCGCAGAACAGGCAAAGAAGCAAAACTCGTGCTGCAGCGTCATGTAAACCCAGCCAGCCCTCTCAAATATCTTTGCATGTCCTTATTTTGGTCATTTCATGTCTGGCGTTGGACCCCGTTTGGACTCGTTTCGGCATAAACGCTCGTTCTGGTCACGCTCGCTAGGGTTCTTCGCAAGCACGAACGGCATCGTATCTCTCCTGTTTTCTTCTTCTTTTTCTTTGTGCAATGAGTACCCTTCCGTGAATGAGGAAGGGCGTGTTCATATCTTCCACCCCAAATGCGCAGCAGTGGTTTCTGGTAGTGGCAAAGGGACGATGGTTCGGGATTTAATACAACTCCTGCGTTGCGGACATCACAACGGTCGTCCCCATTTGAGACATAGGCTTTCCCGAGCATGAGAAAATAAACGGCAGTTGTTGACTTGCACCTCCAGACCCAGCCATGATGAAGACTGCTGTCTCTGTCTGTAATGCTCCATCGCGAACCACCCAGGTCACCAACCTGTCGGTTGGTACTGCTGAAAGATGCGATCAGTGTGACAGAGACGAGTACGGTTGGCTGTCTCGGCGTTGCAAGGCCTCTCTTCATAAAATTCGCCCTGGGCACGACAGCATCGGCCTTGTTTGCGGTAGACCAGATACGGATGCTTAGGGGCAGGACAGGTAGACGCGTCCCTCTCGAGTTTGTAGAGCCAAGCGTGGGCCTACGAGGCATGCTTGCTCATCGTTCCGGACTAACTTCTTCAGAACAGCCGTCGCTGAGTGAGCGATGATGTTCCATCTGACGCGTTCACCAACTTTGTACACACAAGCCCAGTCCACGCGCCCCCCCTCCCCGGGCGGCCACATCATGTGGGGAAAGCAGAATGATGTTTACGTGATTTATGTGACTTAAGCTTTAGGATTATCCAAAGAAAGGAATCCTCCCTTATGGAAATAGAAAATAAACAGAAGAAGCGAATGGCACTCTCACGTTTGCACACCCCCTCTCGGAGTAGACTGGCATTGGTGAACTGACCAAAAGAAAACGCAAAACATGAACGGCTGTTCAACACTCCCGTTTCCCCTTCCAACAGTGGTATCGATAGGGGGAACCTCCCCGACCCTTTCCTTCTAGGAGGGTTTGTGGTGTAGGTAGTACTAAAAGACAACGAGAACTGAGACGGATCGAGACTGTCCCTCTCCAGAGAACCCCCCCAAAAATAACAGGATTTGCTGCTTCGCTTGCATAGTAGAGAGAGAATCTTTTCCGAATTTTGTCTGATAACCAACCAGTCAACAACAGAACCGCTCGCACTTACGCTCTCTCTCTCTCTTTCTCTCTTACACACATGACGCTTTCTCTTCCGATGTGTGGATTCGAACGCGGGTTCATACACACGACATCCCCCCCCCCGGAACCGTATCGTCTCCAACTCCAATCATAGTCGTTAAATAGTGGTCCTCCAGAATAGTAAGGCAAATATCAGAAAATAAGGCGGAGTAATGGAATAAAGTGGATGGCTTTTGAGAATTTAGTCAAGTGACAAAGATGGACATGTTGAAAAATTGATGATGAAGCCGGGCCGTCATCTAACAGGAGTAGACGAAGACAACGAGGGAGAGATAGAATGTCCAACAATGGTGACGCGGGGACGAGGTGGCAAGTGTCGTGAACGTCGCAAGATAAGGGGAGAAAGCCGGTGGTGCAGTTACGCGTACTCGCCCTCGAGAATGATGCGCTCGCTCTTGCGGTTCTGCGCAATCTGCTGCTCGAATGTCTCGCCGGGACTGATGAGCGTCGGCGTGGCGCTCTTGGTCGACGACAGCCGTTCGTTTTTGCCGACGGTGATGGTCGCGACGGGGCTCCTAGCGCCGGGACTGCCTCCGCCGCCGCCGCCACCGCCACCGACTCGGATGGCGTTGGTTTTCAGGGGACGGAGCATCCGGCGCTGCTGCCGCGAGATGCTGATCTGCCTCGCGATGGAGATCTCGACGGCGGCGCGGAGGGCGTCGTCGGGTTCCGATCCGTCGAAAGACGGCTTCGTGACGTGTGTCTGGACCGATGACGCCGACGCGGGAGAGTGGTCCTTTGCGCTGGGCGCGGTGCTCGATGGGGCGGTCGAGTCGGCCGGCGTCATCATCTGCCACGCGGGCTCGTAGATGGTCGGCTTCAGCTGCTCTGTCAAATGGATCTCCTCGGATTCGTCGTCGCCTGCAGGCGACTCTAGCACGAGGCCCGACTGCTCGGGGCCGAAGACGAAGTCGGGCGCGGGGGGCTCCTGCGGTCGATGGGGCCTGAGATGGCTTACAATCCCAGGCGATGGCGTCTTCCCCCGTGTGGCCTCTCTGTGCGTTTCTGCATGTTCGAAGCTTGCCCTTTGCGGGGACGCGAGGAAGGCGGGCGAGGTGTTCGAGCGGTATCGGGGCGACTGAGGAGGGTTGTTCGCCGACTCCGAAGGAGTTGCTGGAAATAATGACAGCGAAAACGCCGGCGACTTGAGCGGTTGTGGTGATGTTGCTCTGCGGCTCCTGGTGCGCTCCCTTTCCTCATCTTCCTTCGTGGCCTTGGCGTTGACCGTCTTCAACCTGTCCAGCGTGGCCTGCCGCCTCGCCAAAAGAGATGATGACGGCTGCGATGGCTGCTGTCCGAACATGGAATCTTCCGACCCTTGCGGCTGCCCCAAGACGTTGCCGAACATGACACTGTAACGCTCCATTGTGATACTAGGGATCTCGACATCCAAAAACCCACCCGAAGGCTTTGGCGGCAACGCCGGCACCCCCATCGACACGTGCACCGGTGCTGAGATGTCGGACTTCTTGACACTCCGTGTTGATCGCGTGGATGCCATCCGGCTCAATAGTTTGGGAGCCTTGGAGTCTCTAGGACTTGGCGGCGCTACCGGGCCTGCTGTCTGTGAGCGCATCATTGCTGGCTTGCTGTCTGCGGGCTTCCTCTCTGTGTTCCGTCTTCCCAAGTCACCGGACTGTTTGTTGGTCTGTGAAATGTCAAAGTCGGTCCTGTTGGCTGCAGACTGTTGGAGGTTCATGGGCTGGGAGATGGCAACTGGGGACGACGCAAGTCTCTTGCTCTTGGAACGCCCAAACAATTTCCATCTACCCGATTTCTGCTTCGGTGGCGGCACAGGTTCCGGGGCTTCTTGCGGCGGTTCTGGCGAGGCCCTGACGACCATGCTGGTGCTCATGCTGGATGCCTGCGGTTGCCACTCGTTTCTTGGTGCGGGGATCGGTGTTGCGAGGAACTCGCGGGACGCAGTGAACTCGGGCGGGGGGTGCGTCGGACTCCCTATTGCCATGCCTATTGCAATGGTTCCCATGTTGCTGTCCATGGAGTCTGGTGTCTGTGTCCTGACAGTGAATGTACGCGCTGGTGAGAAGTCGTATGAGAAGTCGCCGGGACTCTCTAACGGAGACGCTGGGTTGTCCCGTATGGGGATGTGGTACGACTTGTAACCTCCTCGAGCCGAAGAGTGAGGCCTGATATACATGTCATCCTTGGACATGCGTCTATCAAAGGTCCTGAAGCTGGTGGTGCTGTAGTTATGAGGCGAGAGACCTCCACTAGTGCTGGGCCGCTCAGCCATGGTCGAAGAAGCCTTGGAACGAGGAGGTGTGGGTAGAGGGCGATGGCGGTATGTGTTGCGAGTTTCAACGGCAGCAACGGCGGCGGCGGCGGCGGCGGTGGCAGCGTCCTCTGCGAAGGGCACGACCACGTTTTGAGAAACGCTCGAGTCTTCCTTGGTCTGTTGGAAACTTGACACAAGACCCGGCGACCCCAGGACGGGCGACTCTGGGCCGTGCGTCTGCGTACCACCGGGGGCCCCTCCACCACTCCTCATGCTCTTCATAGATCTGGAACGGTTGACCACTTTGAACATGCTCCTCTAATGGCAAAGAGGAGGTCTTTGAAATGCTAGCGCCTGGCCGATCCTTGCTGACGGGGCCGGGAAGCAGGAACTGGGCTGACTGCCCAGGACGCAGAGCGGGGTGATCGGTTTCGAAAAGAAAAGAATAAAGAAAGGAGATGGTGGGAGATGGTTGCAGGACTAGTGAGATCGAAGGATGAGAAGAAAGCCGTCGATCACACGGCTGTCCGGGCAAAAGTAAGAGAGAGAGAGAGAGAGAGAGAGAGGAAGAGAAAAGAGAGGGACTGTCAGTCAGTCAGTGGCTTGAACGAAAAGAGACCGAAGACGCGACGAAAACAAGAGAACCCCCAAACCCCATATGCAGAGAACAGGAGAGGACCCAGATATGGGGAGGGGGGGACTCTCTGACTTAACTCTACTTTGATATCATTCTCTCTGATTTTGCCTCCGCAGGGCCAACCCAGAGCCTAGAAGTCCTCGTTTTCCCACGCCCAGCACGCGACTCGCACTTTGTCGCCTGTTTGAGATTGATAGGACGGATATTTTGGGGGGGCTGATCCACGCAAGGATGACGAACCTCGACATCCTTTCCATGGGGTGGTGTGTGGATCAAGGGTCCCGGTCGTTTGTGAGCGATAAGTCGCGTATCTTTTGTGGTTGAGTGGAGGTCTTGCGGTTTCGTGTGTCAGACTAGCGAGAACTGTAGGGAAGGCCGGCGGCGAAGCATGATTAACGGAGTCGTCAGCTGCATGGCTTGTCCGAGGGACCCAGGAACTTTGGACGGTCCGAATTGGTTTTGACACTGCCGTACGGCGTGCGCTTCCGGCCTGGCTGCTGGAGAAGATGATCAGGGCAGAGACGAAGGGGCTAGAGACCAAGAACTGATGTAGTGCTTCGTATGGAGCGAGTGGTCTCGGATGACTCCATCGCCAGGGCGGCTCCAGGCAATATCCAGTCTGGAGCTGCTCATCACAGAGCTCATCAGAAGCAATTTGACTTCAAATTGACGACGTCCACATGCCCTGACCATTGATGTGCCCGCCGCCCCGTCGTATCGTGCCGTACCTTGCCGCCGGAGAGAGAGCTAAAGAGCCTAGAAAGGGAGGGGGGATTCGAGAAGGGTGGAAGATGAGGGAGGGTCGCACCCGTACTCGGTCTGCGGGACATCCTTGGATGGTTAGGTTACCCCGGCCTGGGGTGAACAAGCCTGGGGTCGGCCCTGTTGTACCGCACGTCCTCTACCTGTACATCGTACTTGTATGCTCTCGCCGTGGGTGGGTTTACTTGGTGTACCTGTGAGTCGCCCAAGCCTCCTCGCCTTCGATGCAAATCGATCCGCAACACGGGGGGAAGAGCGCCAAAACTCTTGATACGACTTGGGCCGTTAGTCGGAGAGTGGTCCAATGGCTCCCCAATGACAAAAGTTGCATCCCGGGATCCCGAACCGATCTCGAAAGATGGGACTGACCCAGAACTGAAAGATGAGTATGGCTTAGAGCCGTCCACTTTGTCCGCCCAGTGCTGGCCAGGTTTTTGCCCAACGGCCAACAACAAGCTGAAATTTGCTTCATTTGCAGTTCAATCTCCCAGCCGATGCAGCCAGCGAATGAGCGTGACACGACGTTGCAGTCGCGGATCCTCCCCGCAGCGTGGCTAACAACGCCTTGCCTGCACGCATCCCTATCCCCCACTCTGACATCAAACGGGTCTCTTGTTTTAAATGAAAGGATCAGAGACGTTGTTGCTCATCCAGCATCCCACCAACCATGGGACATGGTCCGCAATCAGGGAAATAACCTTCTCGCCCAAGCTCTGCCAGCCGAGCGTGACGCCAACGCTGGCAACTGTACAGAGTGATTTTCTCGAATCTCTTGCGTGTGTGGACATCCGTACCGATACTTTCTGGCACTTTGCAGTCTGCCCCCCCCCCCCCCCCTGCTTGTGGACCACGTCGTCTCGCGGGTAGTCTTGGTCTGGTAAGGTAAGGCGGGCATGATAACTCATTGAGTCCCCTCATACAACCATGCAATCCTGCTGCGAATAAGACGCGCACCGCTCGCAACCCGTGCATGTTGCCATGCGATTGAACACGTTCTCGGTTGCGTGAGGTTGGAGGTTTGTAGAGCTAACTGCTGAATGAGCATCCCGCCCAAGGTGTCATCGCATGAGATATCATCTCCGTAATGCTCCATAAGCGGCCTGCTACTCCAAGTTGACTTGTTGCCTGACCGTCCAAGAAAAAGTACGCACACACCGGCTGACGCATCAATAATAAGGTGTCGTATTGAAACAGAGTTGCCGGGACACGAAGCGCCGTCGCGAGGCGTCGCCGAATACTGGGCCCTTTGTTTTTTCGTGTTTTTTTCTTTTCTTCGGAACCAGACTCTCTGGTGTTTGGTTCTGTGCAGCTAAGCTCGGGCCCTTGACGTTGACAAGCAAGCAAATCAAGTCTCTCTCGATCAATGGTAGCCCCATTCGGTTCATGATCTGGGCCGGATCGTCTGTGTATCGAGAAGTCGTCCGTGACAAGCCCGACCAGGTCGAGACTTGGACATGAGCTGGTAGAGAACTGGCAAGGCTGCTCAGCGACCGGGTTTCCACTGTCTCGTCCAGGGTTAATAAGCCGACTGATCGTCTCAAGATTGCAAATCCACCGGCAAATCTCAAGTGGCCAGAGCGCAGGCGAGGTCTGCCGTTCCCATAATTTGCTGCCCAGTGATGATATCGTTTCTCGGGAAATGCCAAGATGCTGCCCCTGAACTCCCGTGGCCAGACAGGCCCATGTTCTGGAATGCAGCATCCCCTTACTTAGCGCCAGGAGGTAAGCAAAATGTGCCTCAGATAGTAGAATGGTTTGATGAACAACAAGCCGCTGCCAGAGAGTTCGTCTGAAGTGACTACTCGAATTATTTTCGCTTCGGCCTTTGATCATTGATGACCATCCAACCGTCCTTCATGACGCTCGCTTGCAGAAACAGTTCGCTGTCGGCTTGGTTCGCTTGCTCGGAGGTCGAATTAATCTCCTTAATTCCAGAGTTGGAATGCGCTATGCATAAGGCGGCCAGGGCGAAGAGACCACCGGTGTCGCATGAGTCCTCTTCCCTCCTTTTTCATTCCTCCTTTCATGTCTCCGGCCATCCCCGCGAAGTTACTCGAATGTGCGTGATTCCCAGCGAATGGGCTGATAGTTTCGATCATTTAAAGACGAAGACCTGAGGGGTAAACTAATGGGACGACATGAGGACTAGAGTGACGGAGGAAAGCTGAGACACCAACGGTGAGTCGCGAAGTGGCGGGTGTCCCAGAAGACGATCGACTGATGGTGCAGAATCCCGCGAGAAGCTAGTGTAGGAACAACTAGGGACGGGTCGATGGGAGGTACACAATGGTCACCACCGTACATCTGATGAGGAGAGGACCAAGCCTTAGAAAGATGTTCTTTCGAGTGAGATCCACCCTAGCATGAGAAAAGAGTTCCCAAGGGCCGGCCAGCTGGGTAAACGGACAAGTGACCGAGCTGCATGGGCTCGGGAACCGCAGGTTGACCGTATTCGATGCTTGCCTCTTTTGCAGGTTGGTTACATGCACCACTCCCGAACTCAAGTGGAGTTCAAGCAGATGAAGAGCTCGAGGGTCTGCAGGCTTGGCGAAGCCGATGCTGGAGCTGTGGGCCGTCGTGGCTGAGGCGCGAAGGACGTGTGGCGTACCAAGGGTCGGTCGCGGATCGGATCAATTGCTTCCACACTGTGCCTCAACCGAAAAGTCTCGCACAGTCACCCCGCCATCACGTGATGGGTACTCATGTTTGGCGGGGCAAATTGCTAAAGTTGGACGATGCTCTTCCTTGCTGGCGGACGCTACCGGCACATCATAGTATTGGTCGGAGGGTAAGGTACGGGCTCCAAAGGCGGTGATGGGAAGACCCGGCTGATCATGGAGAATGGCGGGAGCGACTCTTTGGGTGGATTAGGTCGGAATGGCATTATGGCAGAAGTCCGGGATGGATGAGGCTCAACTTAAGGAAGAAATAGAAAAGTATAATGGCGGGAGAACCCCGAATATGAGGAAATTGAAACTGGTGAGATGTTCGGATAAGTGGCTTTTGGTAATCGAGCTGCTGCTACTGCTGGGCACAAAGCAGAGATGCCGGGAGTGGAAGCACCGAGAAACCCAGGTACTCGCCTAGTCGCCGCGGACGCTGAAGGAAGTATCCTGCACCGCTACTTTGGCACCATTGACGACCTCTCAGCAGGTAGCGAAATACCCCGCCCGGCCCGCTGGACCCAAAAATTGATGTATCCCTGGGAGGGGCACGTCAGGCAGGAAAGAGGAACAAGAAACATCAACAGTCACAAACCGAGTTCCTCTCTCTCCCCCATATTCCACACCGCGTCAAAGCTTGAGCTTTTACACACACCCTTCGACACACAGAAGCTTCTTGTCTCTTTCCCTTTGATTTGCACCAGCGAGCACTAGTCTCTTGTTCCTCTTCTTTCTTCACAATGTCGTGGCAAGGTAAGCCCCTCATAGCTCAGTGCAGTGCAGTTCCCCGACAAAGAGGTCGATGCGGCGGTGGCAGCTCCCCCTCCCTCTTCCTGAAGAGGCCACCCTCAAGGAAACCCCCCCACCTTAAGAAATCAGAGAGCTAACCGTCTCGTCACAGCTTACGTTGATACCAGGTAGACTCGCACCACCAGAACAAGCTCTATCCTCGGCATTTGCATTCCGAGGAGGACTCGATGGACTATATCCGGACAGAAGACTGATGTGTGTGGGATTTGTAGCTTGGTTGGCACCGGCCATGTTGACAAGGCCGCCATCATCAGCATTGCTGGCGACAGCGCGTGGGCGTCTACTGCCGGCTTCACCGTACGTCAAGCCTCGTCGTCTCCAACACCTTACTCACTTTCGCCTTACTGACGTTTTGCTTCGTGCATTGCAGCTCTCCGCTACTGAGATGAAGGTCATCGCAGATATTGTCAAGGGCGACAAGACCGTGACGGACAAGGCCTTCGCCGACGGTCTCTTCATTGGCGGCGAAAGATACGTCATGGCCCGTGCCGAGGAGGGAGCTATCTACGCGCGCAAGGTTGGTCGATACGGCATCCACGCCACAATGCATACAACTCTGACAAGATCGAACAGGGCAAGGAGGGCATCGCCGTCGCCAAATCCACCCAGGCCGTTCTTCTCGGTCACCACAGCGAGGTCCAGCAGGCCGGTAACGCTACACAGGCGGTGCAGAAGCTGGCGGACTACCTCGTTAGTGTGGGCTACTAGACAACCATCGTGGAGTGGATTGGCGCAAAGGGAGGCGGGGTGGGGGGTGGGGGTTGTTTTTCAAGGCATCCCTGAAGAGCTGTGATGTGTGCGAGGCAGGCTGGGCAGCTCGCTCCCGCACATAGCCACACACGAGGATCTGACACATGAATTCGACGAACACTAGATTAGCAAGAGTTACCAATGCCGGAATCTTCGCTTAGTCGCGGCCGCGTCCCAAAGATACCGGACCGAGCATGTCGCGTGTGTCTCAATGCCCCAGTGCATCTTCGGATCGAGCATGTTCAAGCATCTTTCATTCAGTCGTTATGTGTGGGATGACTTCATACTGCTGTCACGGCCGACCGTCTAACTTTGTCTAGTGCACAACTAAATACGGCACACATCCTACTATCCCTTCGGGTTCGTCAAAGTGCGCCGCTGTGGTATTGAGCCCCTCTAATACGCTGTTCTTAGAGCCCATTACTGAGTGCCCGAAAGTTCTGGAGACGCTGCGGCTGTATGTAGCTCGAAGCTTCAGCAAGGCCGATATTCAATCTGACCATGCCAACCAGCTTCTATACAGGCAGCTCGGCATTCCTCCGTCCGACCCCGGACCGGTCGACGGCGGCCCCGATGTACGGCCCGATAACCGGAATGTTGCGTGCGAACGCGGCGATGGTGCCGAGGAAGTCGCCAAACAGAACCATGATGCCGTAGAGCTCGACGCAGAAGCCGATCAGGGGCCACCGCAGCAGGATCAAGGCGAGCCCCGCGAAGAAGGCCGCCGTGCCCTTTGCCTTTTGTTTCCGCGCGAAGAAGAGGAGCGTCTTTTGGGGTCCGATGATGATTGTGAGGCCAATGAGGAATAGGATCTGGCAGGCGCGCAAACGGAGGTCAGCTAATCGTGTTCTGCATCAGGACGATTGGGTTGGTGGATGGGTTGTTCGTCGTTTCACGGAAAAGAGGGTGGGCTTCGTACGTTTCCCATGGCAAGCCTGCGTAGGGACCCAGTTAGCTGCGCCGTCGCAAGGGGGACGGGGAACGGCAGAATGACTTACATGGCCCGGTCGAAGAAGAGCATTACTCCGCCGATGAGGAAGAAACCGCCTGGTCGAGTGCGAAAGCCGGCGTCAGCTCCGGCAGACTCTTGTCCTGCCGTGTGCTCTTCTATGCGCCACAGCTTGGGAAGGGCGCAAACCTACCTCCGGAGCAAAAAATCACTCCGATTTCTGTAACATAGGTCAGCCGTGACCGTTCACGAGAAGAAAGAATATTGGAAGTGGCCGGACGCTGCTGTCATAGAGCTCCGCAGCGAGCGCATGCACGTACTTTGGGTATCGGACATCCACATCGACGACATTTCGGATTACTTTGGGCCGGGTAGGCGTATAGGACTTGGAGGGCAACTTTCAACTCGGGTCGTCAAGAATTGTGTTTTTTTCCCTGGCCGTAATCGATTTCGACGCGGTACTGAGGATTGCAGATTAGGGGTAGATAGTGTGTGAGAGACGCGCCGGATTGATAGGTATTGGCTTATTGTTGGGCGAGCAAGTATCTGTATTTTTGGTTTAACAAAGAACAGATCACCAGGGGTTAGTAGACATCGGTTTCTGGCACGCGAGCAGGGGTCCTTGCTGTTGCTGTTGTGTACCACAAGCTGTTGCTACTGCCGCGCCGTCACAGATATCTTTGGTCGTGCGGGTATGCACTACGTAAGTCGACCAATCAGATGAGGCCGTGGCTTCTTCCAGTGGACGAATTTAACCCGCTCAGCAATTGGAAATTTTCAGTGTCAATTTTTCCTCCCATTCTCATCAAGCCTTTCCTCACTTCGCGATCGAGTTTCTCGACGATGCACGCTTGAAGAGTCGTTAGCCGGCAAAGTCGCGACTTATGCTAGTACGCCATATCAACATTCCGCACTGAAATTCAATGACGTTACGCTTGGCAGAGCGCTGCCTGCGCATTTTCTTCTGCACTGGCGCCTCGTCCGAAGTTCCACTGGATGACGGACTTGGCTGTGGATGAGAGGTATCATTCTTCCCGAATACCGCAGTACCTCTTGTTCGAGCCTACGGTACGTTCTTTGAAGGACTCAATTGTTCTTGTGGTCTGCCATCATATGATGATGGCATCCGAAGCAACGGCTCTTGTCGATCACAAGCAGACACTTCGTGTGGCCGGCCCCCACCCGGCCAGCATCAGGCTTGGCAAGCATCTGGTCAATCAACACATGGTAGGTGACAACACACCAAACTGCTCTTGCAGTTCTGCCGCGGCGGCCGTAGCTTCTAAGCTATGGCAACTGAGTATCGTCTCCCCATACGTTCTCGGTAATCTGTCGATTCACAGGCGGAGAACAACCGTTTATCACGATTAAGCCGGAATGTCATCTAGCACCCTATGCCGAAAGGCGCAGGGCTGTATAGTTGAGATTTGACTTTGTTGGTCGCACATATAATTCCATTCTCCAGCCCACTAGCTGCGAGTACCAGTGTGAATGACAATTCGAAAACCCGCCTTGACGCATGCTTGTCCCCCCATTCCCCAATGACGCCGTATCTTGGTAGTAGTAGTATAGTAGTAGTCAAGACGCAACCCCTAAAACGCCTGCACCGCAATAACTGCAGGATTGCAGCACTCTTTGTGATGTCGTATCACGCCAACCACCACTAGTCCCCGTAATGCGCATAGCCTTGGCCCGGCCTGCCTATTTGAGGACGGTATGCGCGCCGCGCGCTTCAAGGTACTGCTCGGCCGCGCCCTGCGGCAGGGTCCGGATCAATCCAAATACCTCCTTGTCGTGGTACCGCAACCGGGTCTTGGGGTCCACGTATGGTGCCGGCAGGCCCGTGATGTCGCAGTACCGCCTCGTGTGCGCCAGTGACGGCGCCGACTCGATGTTGGTATACGTCACGCTCGGGCCAGGACCGCCGCTGCCACCGTTGGATCGCAAGCTCTTTTCCAAGACGAGCTTCGACAGACTGCGCGAGGCCTGTGCCAGGTTGGGATTGTCGTTGTCGTTGCCGGTGGCGTTTGCGGGCGTCGAGGTGCCGCTCGTCGAGAGGCCGTCGTCGCCGCCGCCGCCGCCGTGCTTGTCTGTCGTTGGCGTGGCCGCGGCGCTCGCTTCTTCTTGTTGCGGGGTCGCCAAAGCCGAGGCCTCGCGGCGGGAAGCGTCGCCGAGGATGGTCTTGATGTTCTTGTTGCGGCGCTGGTTAGGTCTCCAGGACGCGTTGCGGAAGCTCTTGTGAATGGAGTGGATATCGAGCTCGTCGAGGAGCGCCTGGTGGGCAATTTGCGCCTCTGTCGCTTCTTTCGGGGCCGCCATGTCTTCGTTCTCGGTATGTCGCGCGGATGTTGCTGCTTGGACAGGGTCTCGAGGTCCTTTGCTGGCCGGATTGAGGATGAATGGGTTGTCAAGCACAGTGATTGGAGCAGTGACAGGGGGGCTTATTCTGCCAAAACTGACCGCCTGGATAAGCCAGCTCGGTGAGTTCGGTGAAAGGTTCTCGAAGGCTGCATGTACCTAGGTATCTCACTAAGGCAGTAGTGACTTGCGCGGGATAGTTCATTGAGTAAACAAACACACCACCATCGCATACACACAATCCCCGACAAGATGGTACGATGGCAAATCATCCGACCAGATTGACTTGAAGCTCTAGATCAATGATGCTGACTCACTTATAGGAAAGTCCTCATGAGCATCAGCAAAACCTGCTGCTTTCTCGCATCATCACCAACGTGGTAAGGAAGGTCTCTTACCTCGAAGCCACCCGAGGTCGATGCGACTTACATGGCGTTTAGGAAAAACTCAACGAGGCTGTCGTGGTCATGAACAAAGCTTTGCAGGTTGGTTCAACTGTTTGGTGATCTATGGGAGCACTGCCTGATGAAATTTCAAGGAGATCAACATCCAGAACATGAACGTCGAGCTCGTTGCTCAGATGTTTAAGAACTACCAATCCAACGTTTTGTTCCATCTTGAGGGTAGGTCTGTAAGCACAACAGCGTCGACCAACTGTTAACCTCATGCCAGCGACCGACAATTTGAAGCCGCCTTCGTGAACCTCTCGGGGGCGATCGCTGTATGGCCGGGGATCTGGACGAGGAATGAGACAAGATTAATGAGAGTGATTCAGGTGCAATTGCAACCAAGAAGTTGTAGCACAAATACCCCCAACGAGAAGTTGCTACCCTCGCCGTAGAGGATTTGAATTCATAGATAGGAGCAAATGAATTCGAAGCAGCGTGAATGTCCTTAAAATACAGACGTAACTGGTCATCTTAAATGGCAACATTCACGAAAGCGTTGATCCGGGGCCACTTGGGTACGGACCGAGACGCATTCTCACTGAGCTGCGCTAGGATCACAAAGCTGCACTGCGTCACGAGCAGCACCAGCGAGAAAAGGATCCACTGAAATTTACAGCCTCGCAGCCTCGCATCATGGGCGCATCGCAACTCCAACAACCGTAATCGAAAGACACATTGAACCCGCCACACGTGGCGTAGACGTCTCTTGCAAAACTCCTTCGAACAAGGCGACCAGGCACGACCGAATTCGAACCGAACGACAACTGTCCGTTACCCGAGCATGGTCTGTCGCGCCGCGACATCCTAGGACCTGACCACGAACGAACGTCGCGATGGCACCCTCAGCAACAGGCGAGATCCCCCCTCTGCCGGCACCTCCTCAGAGAACGTACCCATCTGCGAAGATCTTCCCCGTAAAGGAGGCCAAGTTCGAGAAGCCAATCCCGGTGCAGCACGATGGACGGGAGAAGGCAATGGCGCAGCCGTCCGGGGGCGCAACCATCGTCATCGACAACGGTAAGTTCCCCAGCAACCCGGCGGAGCCATTGGGAGTTCTTTCCTAGCTAACTAGCCATCACAACCAGGCTCTTCTGCGGTACGCGCAGGATGGTCCTTCGAGGATAATCCGAGGTTGAACATTCCCCCCATCATGTCCAAGTACCGCGACCGAAAAGCCGGCAAGACGTACTCCTTCGCCGGCAGCGATTGCTACGCCGACACGACGGCAAGAAGCCATATTCGGTATGCACACGAGCAAGGGACGGGAATAATCAGCAACTGGGATGTCATGGAACACGTCCTAGACTACATCTTCCTCAAGCTTGGGTTGAACGGCGACGATGCGTCCATCGACATGCCCATCGTCATGACGGAGACGGTGGCTAACCTACCTTACTCCCGGAAATGTAAGCTGGTCTTGTGGGAACCTCCACTACCGCGCAACTGACACCCGCACAGCAATGACGGAAATCGTCTTTGAATGCTACGGCGCGCCGTCACTGGCATACGGTATCGATTCGCTCTTCTCGTACGCACACAACAAGGGGAACACAGGCATAGTCGTTTCGTCGTCCTACACCTCCACGCATGTAATACCCGTCTACAACCACAAGGCGATGCTGAATCAGGCAACGAGGCTGAACTGGGGAGGATGGCACGCCGCAGAGTACCTGCTGCGGCTGATCCGACTGAAATACCCTGCCTTCACTGGGAAGCTCAACGTATCGCAGGCCGAGCATATGCTTCGTGACCACGCATACGTCTCGAAGGACTACGACAACGAGCTGCGGGGATATCTGGACTGGACCGGACTTGAGGACCGTGATATCGTCATTCAGTACCCCTTCACGGAGGAGGTGATTGTGCAGAAAACCGAGGAGGAGCTGGCACGCATCGCCGAGCGGAAGAAGGAGAGCGGCAGACGCCTACAGGAGCAGGCGGCAAAGATGCGCCTGGAGAAGCTCATGCGTAAGGAGAACGAGCTCGAATCACTCAAGAAGCTTCAAGCCAAGCTGGAGCAGCAGACCAATAAGAAAGACATCAGGCGACTGCTGGACAGCAACGATCTCAAGGACGAAGCGGCCCTGGAAAGGGCCATCGCAACCCTGGAGAAGGCGGTCAAGAAGGCGCGGACCAAGGACGTCGGCGGTGACCCGACGGAAGAGCAGCAGGAGCCCGTGTTCGACCTCTTGGATGTGCCGGACGAGGAGCTCGACGATGCCGGCCTCAAGGCCAAGCGTCAGCAGAAGCTCATGAAGTCGAACCACGACGCGCGCGCGCGAGCCAAGGCCGAGAAGGAGGCCGAGAAGGCCCGCATTGAGGAGGAGAAGCGGCTGGACGAGGAGCGCCGCGAGAACAACCTCGAGGGTTGGCTCGAAGAGAGGCGCCAGGCCCGTGCCGTCACGCTCCAGAAGATGAAGGAGCGCGAGCGTCTCAAGCAGGACCTCGGCAACCGCAAGTCGCTCGCGTCGCAGATCCGTATGAAGAGCATCGCCAATCTCGCCTCGGACAACCCGACCAAGAAGCGCCGCCGTGGCGGCGACGACGACAACTTTGGCGCCAACGACGACGACTGGGGCGTGTACCGCCAGATCACGGTCGGTGACAACAGCGACGACGAGCAGGAGGAGGAAAACCTCGAGGCGAATCTCAAGACGTACGAGGAGGACCTGCTCCGCTACGACCCCGACTTCACGTACGAGCACACCCACGAAGCGCAGACAGACTGGTCCAAGTCGATGCTGCACGCTTTCACGCGCGGCCCGCGGCCGTTCGACGCCGGCTCCCAGGCCGAGTTAAACCAAATTCACCTCAACGTCGAGCGCATCCGCGTGCCCGAGGTCGTGTTTCAGCCATCCATCGCCGGCGTCGATCAGGGGGGTCTCGTCGAGATCATCGGCGACATCCTCAACCAGCGCCTCGGCGGCGTCCCCAACCGCGACGACTTCCTGAGGGACGTCTTCCTCACGGGCGGTAACAGCCTCTTCCGCGGCTTCGACGACCGCCTCCGCCAGGGTCTGACGCCGCTGCTCCCGGCCGGCGCGCCCCTCGCCATCCGCCGCGCCCAGGACGCTCTCAACGACGCCTGGAAGGGCGCTGCTGGGTGGGCAGGCTCATCCGCGTGGAAGGCCGCCACCATCACACGGGAGGAGTACCAGGAGAAGGGCTCCGAGTATATCAAGGTCAGTCATGGTCCTTGAATCCTGTCGTGTCCCTCGGCATTTTTCTCGCCCTCCCCCCCCCCCCCCCCCCCCTCCCGTCCCCACCACCAGCCTCCTCAAAAGCTAACTTTCCGTTCCACAGGAACACGACCTCGGCAACATGTCGTATGTATGATCAGTCAACCGGAAACAGAGGCGCTTCGTAGCACGGCAGGTCTATGGGCAGAGGAACATGAGTGGGATGCGGGGAAGATATCAATGCCGTGGGTTTTTCGTTTATCCGTTTGTTTTCAAATCGACGAGAAAAGAAGAAAAAAAAAAGCAGGCTTCGTTGCCTTTCTTTGTACGATCTGCGTGACGTTCCACTCCAAACCCGCACCCCCCTTGGCTCTGGATCAAGTCGCGTCACCACATGGGCGGCATCTACCAGGTAGTGAGTGAGAAGGCAAAGTGATTCAGCGAAGACTATCTGCGACGGGGAACCGGGTCTAGCCGAGGCCAACCAGGTCATGCTGGTGAAAGCCGGCCAACGCAAGACCTCTTCCCATGCCATATGGGCCACCGGCGTAGGAACCGTCACATACAAACAATGATCAGGGTTGCTGCCGAGCGGTTTTCATCAAGCCCCCCTCCAAATCCCTCACTTGACACGCTCACTCTCGTGCCAACATCGCGACAACCACAACAACTACTGCTCCCCGTCCTCTCCCTTTTGATGAAGAACCACAGCCCGAGGGCATCGTAACGAAACACCTGCAAAATGTGGGTAGAAGAAACCATGCCGGTAACGCCAGTCCACTAGTAATATCTTGACAAACCATTGTACCGCAACGCCAGCGACGTGAAAACCAATGAGAATGTAATGCGACGCGCCTTTGTTCCTCAAGCGCATTCACATGGAGGCAGTTGGGGCTGGGAGGCCGTCAGGCAGCTGGGGATCAATCTCCTCGCTCTCCCGCCGCGCTTCGTCCTTCACCTGCTCGGCCTGGAAGCCTTTGCTTGTGAACTGCTGTCTCTCTGCAAGCTGCTCCTGAGCCTGCAGCCCCGCCACTGCTTGCGCAACAGCTTCCAGAGGACCGGCGCCCCCATTGCTGGGCGCAACCTCTGGACCACTTGTAGGAACCGCGGCAGGAGGCGGCATGGGCGGGTGCTGAAGGTTGACGTTGGGGGGAGGCTGAGGAACTTCGCCCTGGACATCAAGCAAGCGTGACTGAAGGTGGATCACGTACTCGCGCAAGGCGTAATTCTCCGACTGCGTCGCCTTGTACTGCTGCTCCATCTCCATATAGTCTCGGACTTGCTGCTCGAGCTTCTTGATGTACCCCTCCTTGCGCTGGCGGAAAGCCCTCTGTAGTGCATCAGGTCAGCGCGAGCCCTTTGGCAAGTAGTAAACGAAGCTGGGGATGAGCGCGCTGGGTACTGCGGGCTTGGCAGCAGTGGGTGGCCGGTCAGTCTGGCTGACGTGACTCTGCATCATGCGCGGGGTGGCCATGCGCCATTGATCCCGAGTCGTCTCTCATTGTGTGTACATACCTGGGCAGCTCGGTTTTGTGCGGCGCGCTTAGATTGCGACAGCTCGCGCTTGGCTTTGCGGCCCTCGGCGGTCTCATCCAGTGCCATACCTGATGGGGGGGAGTGAATCGGAGGCGCTGTAGATGGGCCGGCAGTCGTCGGAGGCGGTGCAATATGTTGCTGTTGCTGCGGCTGTTGAGGCTGCGGCGGCGGCGGCGGCGGCGGCGGTTGCTGCTGCTGTTGCGGTTGAGAAGATACGCCAGCGGGCATCATGTTGACGGCTGGCGCGTGGGCAGCTCGAGCTCGTAGATCAGGATGAATATGCGCTTCGGAGTCGGCGTGGTTGTTGGCTATCGGCGGCAGGACGTCAGTGGGTGGCGAGGTCGAGCCGTTACTATAGCCATGAGCAGGCGACGCGCTCGATGGGTTGGAAGCTTGAGAACGAGCTCCGCGGGATGGGGCCGTCGCGTTGTCTGACGAGTTAGGCGTGGTGTGCTTGCTTAGTAGCTCAAGCTGCGCGTGCAAGTGGGCGTCTGTGGATAGGACATGTCATGTCAGCAACGAATGTCGAAGCTCTGTGCGAAGCCAAGACTTGTCAAAAGCGGATGGCCTGAGGGGAAGTGAAATACGGGGCTGTCTCTGGTTGATGTAGTATAGGGAATTGCAGCTCGATGGAGGTTCCAGGGAGTTGTGAAGTGATCGTAGCAGCAGAGGTCTGGGAGAATCTGGAAGATGCGCCGTGATATGTAGTAGGTGCAAGAACTAGCCGACTGAGCCGTAGCTGAGTCTTCGCGGTGTTCCGCCTCGTCTCGTTTTGCTTCCAGCGACACATCGCGAAGACAAAGAGGGAAAGGCGCAGCTCAGACAACTGCTAGATAGTTTTGGGAAGTCTGCTGATGGATGGGGAAGATGATAAGGGGGGGGTGATTACATATCAACGGTGGTGTGGGAGCGCGACCTCTCCTACAACAGAGCAGGTATTGATGATTGCAACGCAGTTTAAGGTGAGGAAAGCTTCCCCTTGCGCAGTGTACATGAGATCCGGGTAAGGTACAATGCAAGCAGCGATTGAAATCCGAGGTAAGGCGGAGAGCCGGGCCAGCAACTGGGCCTGGATGACGGATTGAGGCAGAGGTGAGAGAGGTAGAGAGAGAGAGAGAGGGAGGGAGGAAGAGAGTGGTGGTGGCAGAGAGGAGGGATGGTACGTGATCGACGGGAATTGGCAGAGGGCTTGCTGACCGTAGAACGACGCGAAGGTAGGATGATTCGGGAAAGGGAATCAGGGAACAGAAGAGAGAGAAAGGAGAAAGGCCAAAGACATTCAATACTCACCTGTGTTAGTGGTGGTATTCGCAGAAGGCGAGGGCGAAGCGCTCTGCATCTTCAAGCTCCGGTTCTGACTCAGCATGAAGTGGACGGGAGAATTGATTACTACAGGCACCCGGCCACGACTTATAAAGAGGGCCCGGACGAGCAGACTGGATGAGGCGGAGGACCGATGCGGCAGCTCAGCGAATGTTTAGGTAATCGAATGGGACCTTAGCGCGTCGTCGAGGAGGGGAAACCTGATGGGGGTGTGGGTATCTTTACGCGGTAACGTAAGGTGTGCAGCAAGGTATCCGTAGGTACCGTGCCTGTTCCAGAGAGGTAAGGACCAAGGTGGAAGATGAGGTAAGAAAGGTGAGGTACAAGGCAAGGCAAGGCAATGGTCGGGTCGCGTAGCTTGGACCTCCTTTTTGTGGTGATCCGCGGCAGAAGTATGCAATTCCCTCAGTTATTTCTTTCCAGGTGTGGGAGAAGCTCGAGCTCTCGGTGATTGAAAATGTGCGGAATAGCTCAAGCGCTGGTTTTTGACGCGTTGAGTGTGTCGTGTCGTCCTGTTTTGAAATGCCAACGGCCGTCCCAGTTTTGTGATAACAAGAGGTCGAAAGAGTCGATGGGTATAATTTCTTGCGTGGGAAAAGGGAAAAGGGCGGGAAATGCGTGGCTGGGAGTGGAGGATTGGCTAGTTGGTCGACTGATTTAATGAAGTTGAGGAGAGAGAGAGAGGAAGAGAAGAGCAGGGAGGGGAAGGCATGGAAGAGGTACTTTGGCCTGTGCCTGCCTCAGCTCGCGAGGTACCTCGCCTGTCACCATCTGCGTATCGTCTCCGGCCTCGACGCGGCGCGTTTTGTGTTGCACGACACGAAAGTTGATGATTTTATTGACGAGGAAGACACTCACAGCCCTGGACCGTACGGGAGATGCCAGGCATCACTGGAAGCCACGATAAGTTGGTTGGCAGAAGGATGAAAGGCTTTTTTAGGGAGGGGTTCGAGTCGGCCTGCCCTTGACAGGCAACATAAATGTACGTATACAAGGCTTTCAGGCGAGCATTGTCCAAAGTGCTTTGCAGAGTTCAATGCCATGTGTTCCTATTTTTCTCACCATCTCATTGCTCGCTGAGGCGTGGATTTTGAGATGCGAGGAGCCGACTAACGAACGAGACGGCGACGGACATGGATTGGACTCTCCCTTTGAATGGCGGCGAATATGCTGTGGCAGACAGCATGCCTTTGCCACGTGACTCTCGCGGGGAGGTATATGCTACTTGCTTCGCTAACGAAGCTGTTTGAGCGGTCAAGAAAACGAGCAATCGATGTACTGCTTGCGCTACTCCCATCCATCTACGATTACTTATCGGGAATGATGTCGCTATCGCCGAGACAATCAGCAAAACCGGTTTGTCAGCCATGCGACCCAGGCACTGGTTCATTTGAGTTGCGGGAGCGCAGAGCGAAAGCAAAGTCCGACAACAAATTACCTCATCCAAGCAAGTCTCCACTGGGACACATGCCGACACCTCCATTTGCCAATGGCGAGCAAGCGACCTTCGGTAAAGCGAGCCGACGGGCTTTACGAAAGGGCCGACGAAGGCAAGGGCAGCCACGGCGCTTTAGGGATCCATGCCGAGAGGTCCTTCGCTGTGGCTGAACAATCGCCCTGATGCACCAAACTTGGTGGTGAGGTGCCTCACCAAGGAGCCTGTTTTTTGGCAGAAACTTGCTAGGCCTGTCAAGTTTCCGGCTGCCCGGCTGCCAGGAAACCCCTCTCTCCTCTATCAGGTGGCCCTAAAGACACGAATTTGGGGGGACGGACTTCCCTCGGCCAACAAGACCTGCCCCACCCGATGCTCAACTTCACTTACATAATCAGGAGCGCCTGGTGCTGTTGAATGCAGGGTCTGTGCGCTAGCGTTCTAGAAGAACCGCACTGACTGACTGGCACACACTCTCTGCAGCCAATGACATGTTATTCGCAGCACTATTCCTCCGGGACACCACTTATCCCTTCAAAGAACGAATACGACGACGATGCTAGTCATTTGGTATTTCCAACAACGCTCATCGTTGCGGACGCAAGACATCAGCTTCAGGCCACTGACAATGTTCTGGAGATCTGTTCACCGCTGACCTGACAAGTGGAGTACAATACCCCTACTGAGGAATCTCCCTCGAGAGGTTGTCTAGCCCAGGTCTGCATATGCCTTTCTCTGTCTGCCCTTGACTTTTGACCGTGTCAACTACTCCAACTCGTCCCGATTGAACGGCAAGACACTGTTGTATCTTCATTGATAGAACAGCAGGCGGGGATGGCCAGAGCTGTGTCGTCAACAGTTGTTCCTGATATGTAGGCTTCCCCCATTCCTGGGACAGGGCGCCAACTTAACGCGACAACTATTGGGGGGCGAGGCCAAATGTGACTGCGGATGGCACACTTGCATCTCCAGGAACTCCGTCGGCACTGTTTTAAACAGTCGACCTGCATTAAGTCATAGTCCACAGACGGAGGCATTTCGGCGACTGGCTGGGAGCCAGCGTTAGATATGGAATACATCGTAGGTTTGGTTATTCACCGATAGGCTCGTTGCTGACTGATGGCAGGCGGACTACCGCTGTGCAGACAAGCCTGTGTTTCTTTTCTGGTTGAGCCTACTACATGTTCGTGCAGCATCAATTTGTAATACTGGCCAGCCCCAGGGCCACACACCCATTCAAAGCACAACCGCCGGCATGTGCCCTGGGGGAGACTTGAATAACCTGCCCCCTTTCCAGACATGGGTAATGTTCTCCTTCTTCACCAGAATCTCGATGTCATCGAGGGGGTTCTTTGCGACAGCGATCAAGTCCGCATCGTATCCCTCCTTGAGTTGGCCGCTCAGGGGCGCCATCCCGCCGAGAACACCCGGCCCATTCGCGGTGCCCGCCTCGATGGCCTGCAGCGGCGTCATACCGTTCTCCACCGCCCAGTACAGCTCCATGGCGTTGTTACCGTGTGAGATGCCCTTTGTGCGGTCGCTACTGGCGCTGTCTGTGCCAAGAGCGATCTTGACGCCTCTCCTGATGGCCAACCTATACGAGTCCTTGGCCTTTTGGACGAGCTTCTCGACCTTGCGCGCGATAGGGGGCGGTAGCTGCGACGTATCCTTGCTTATGGTGGTCACAATATGGTGGGTGGGGACGAAAATGGCACCCTTCTCAATCATTAGGTCGGCGACCTCATCGTCGAGGTACATGCCGTGCTCGATGCTCTTGACGCCGGCCTTGAGGGCGGCCATGATACCGGCCTTCCCGATGGCATGAGCGCCAACGGCGCGTCGGCTGCGGCTCGCCTCCTCGACGATGGCCTTGAGCTCCTCGTCCGAAAACTGTCTGTCCTCCGGATCGTCCAAGAGACTCAGGACGCCGCCGCTGGAGCAGACCTTGATGCAGCGCGCTCCTCGGCGAACCAGCAGCCTCACGGCCTTGGTGCAGTCGTCTGCGCCGTCGACGATAGAGCAGGGGCCGCCACATTCGGCAAATCTCAGCATCGTCTCGATAGGGAGAGAGTGCTGGTCTCCGTGTCCTCCAGTGATGGACATGGCAGCGATCGACGAGTACACATTCGGCCCTATGAGGCGTCCCTTCTCAATGGCGGGGACCAGGTCACCAGCGTACCCGCCAAGCTCTCGAACAGAGGTGTATCCTGCCATCAGCGTCTCTTCTAGGTCTTCGACGGTGATGGCGCCAACGAGGGCATTGGACCCCGGCAGGACGTTAAACAGACCGGTATCGAAGCCAGTCACCACGTCGAGTCCGATGAAGTGGGTGTGCACATCCCAGAGGCCGGGCATGAGAACTGGGACGTGGACCGGCCTGACTGCGCGGAACTTTTCGGGGAGCTCGTCATGCTCGCCGACATGGGCGATCTTGCCGTCCTCCAAAGCAACGGCAGCATTTCTGACGGGAGAGCCGCGGCCCGGGATGAGGAGGTCAGCGATGATGACAGTGACGGCTGACTCTACTACCAGCTCCGATGCAGGTGAGGACATTACAGGAAGTCGGGATATCCTTGAAGTGGTGGCGATGGGACATCGCGCTGATACATCCGCCGCCAATGGCCTACTACCCGGGATGCGCATATTTTGATGGTCTTCCTGAGCTTGCACGACTAGGACCACGGGGCCGTAAGTAGGCTGCTATCCAGGCTAGTTGCCAGGAGTTGGGTATACTCACGTGAGTTTAGTCCATGGACGGTGAAAACGACATCAGATGAGCCCAGAACGATATTGCACGCAGCTCATTTGTATGCCGTCGTCGCACTCTGGAGCGCATCGTCCGTCATGCACTCTTTGGCAACGCGGGGTAGCTTACCCCGGCACTTTAGGATTCAACCAACCATCCATCCATCTTTTTGATAAGGTGAGCAGATACAGTCGGGGGAAACGACCTGCCAAACACAGGAACGCAGGTTAGCTTAATACCGGAAACTGGATGTGGATCTTCGTGAAGAGGCTGGATTGGCTCCGCCGCTCCGGGGTTGCTCGTGGCAGGCTCTCACGCAAGCTGCCGCACGAGAGACGAGGGAAAATGGTTGCGTGAGGCTGTCTGCTATCAACGGCCTTTCGCCCCCCTCTTTTGTATCGAGTCTTTCTATGATCCAAGATGTGCCTATAGTATAGAAGAAGCGGAAAGCATCTACTGTGATACCTACCTAGCTATGTAAAGAGTACCCGTGGCATGGTGCTCGGTTACCAGGTGGCCGGCTGTCCTCACCAGAACCCCACCTGAGGTTCGGTCACAAGCAAGCCCAACAGGGGGTACATCCCTAACATGGCAACCTCCCAACACCCAAGTCTGCGGCTGCTCTCCACCCCATCGGAGACGCTCCGCAGAACTTACATCGCATCTCACAACCGACCATACCTCACAACACTGTCGCGGGAGCCGCACTCTCTCACCCTCACCAAGCCTTCGGAGATGAACACCCCGGTCCTCCCCCGCCGCCTCGTACAACAGACGCCGCGATTCTTCATCGCATCATCCCTGTTCCTTAGAGCATCGTCGTCAGGGCCAGCAGCACTACCCAGGCCCATCCAGCAGCAACAACGTCGCCGCCATCAGCGAGCCATGTCGACGACGTCCGCCGCTCCGGCACGGGCCGTGGCCCGATTCTCCAAGGGTTCCGACGAGGCCTCGCTGTCCTCGACGCTGGAGACGTTGCTGGGAGGCGGTCGTTGGGCGCTGGTGAACGATGGGGAGGCAGTAGAGAGGAGTTTCAAGTTTAAGAACTTTGCGAAGACGTGGGTGCGTAATGAAAAACAACCACCTCTTGCTTCCTCTATACCTGGCTCCCAGGCTATCGAGTTCTCATACGGGCTCGGCATTTGAATAATGAGTAAGACGTGTCGGGACTGGCTGACGCATGCTTGAAAAAAAAAGGACTTCATGACGGCCGTGAGTCTGCAGTGCAAAACTCACAACCACCACCCCGAGTGGTCCAACGTAAGTCATCCGTGAGATTCGCCTCCCCTGAACAGGCCGGCTCGGGTGGGACGCAAGACATCGCACTTTCTCCCCATGCAGCTGACGAGAACATGGCCGATAGGTCTACAATACAACCTTCATCCGTTGGACGACCCACAATCCGAAGGGCTTGTCGGACAAGGACCTCAAGCTCGCCATGATCTGCGACGCCTTAGCCAAAGACTTCGGCGAGGTCGAGGCGCACCCGGCCGCCGAGGCCGCCGAGGGGGACGCGGCCGTGAGCTGTGGCATCCGGGGCTTGGCCGACAAGGCTGCGGAGACGGCGGGAGACTGCTGTACGCCTAAGAAGTGAGGTGAGAGGTGAGAGGCTTCGGTTGCCGCCTCGCGAGGCCGTGTCTGACTTCAGGGCCGAAGTTCGTCTGGTCTTCTTAGAGTCAAGAGTGTGGATGTGAATAATCGGAGCCAAAGGCCCAGGTTGGGACACAACATTCATGTAACATACTGTACACATACCCACACGAAATGAATCGCTTAAAGTGAAAAGGAGAAGAAAAAAAGACTGAATGTTGTACCGTAATTAAGTAATCTACTACAATGCCATTTTCCTGGGCGGCCTTCCCATGATGTGCGACAAGATTCCGCATCGGTTGCCCTTTTCTTGGTGCACAACCGTCAATCCCTCTTCAAACGCCGCCCCAATGAATAATTACGTAGACTTCGAAGCCTCGGTGTCGGGCCTGTATCATTTCGCGTCCTTGCGGTGTCCGGTCCCGCCGCTTCTATACATCGCATCATAAGACAGCCAACAGGTGTCTAGAGCCACGCTCGAAGCGCATGCTCGTGAGCGCGCCGTTCTCCGTCGACGCAGCCAACACAGGCTATATATAGCGTTGTATGCCACGTCTCGGGAGGCCAAGAGCCAACAAGCAAACGGCGCGTTTACTGGGCCTTCTGAGCCTTGATGGCCTTGAGCTTCTTCTCGCGGCGCTTCTTGTGGGCCTCGAGACCGGCCTCGGTGTCAAGGCAGTAGTCCCACCAGCGGAAACTGGAGGCGTAGTTGCCAATAAACTTTTCGTGGTGGAGGTCGTGATGGTCGGCGCCGGCCCAGAAGGGAAGAAAGTGACGCAAACTCCAAGGGAAGTCGTAGCCGCTGTGAGCGTCGATGGCCTGGAAGAGGCGGAGAACGATCCAGCTGTACATGGTCAGGAGATGGAGGTCGCCAGTGAGAGTGACCCAGAAGATAGGCGAGCCAACGATGCCGATGCCGAGGAGCATGACCTCGATAGGCGAGGCGTATTCGGCAGCAAGACCGAAGGGGGCCGAGTAGTAGTGGTGAAGCTTGTGGATGGCCTTGTAGAGGGGTCCGTAGTGCAGGGCACGGTGGAACCAGTAGTGCCAGGTATCCTCCATGACGAAGAAGATGGAGATCTGCATAGCCATCTTCCAGAGAGGGGGGAAGGGGACGCCGTACTCCATGCCGCACCACGTGGCGACGGGGTGGAAGAGCCAGATCTGGGGCAGTTCGACGGTGAAGTGACTGATGAGGACGACCATGGCGCAGTCCCACTGCTCCTTGAGTGTCGGCATTTTTTGCTAGACAGAATGTTAACATGAATTGTATTTTCGAATCCGCGGGCGCATCGGTGCTTACGGGTTGAATCTTGTACTTGTGGAACCAGGGGATGAGATCGCAGATGATGAAGGGCAGACTACGGCCAAAGTAGACAGTTTCGTGCATGACGAAGCTCATGATGCCGGTAGCGAGGATATCGTTTTGCATCCAGAGATACCAAGCCTGGGTGGGATGAGATGTTAGTCGCATGGAAGATGGGAACTGGGTGCGCCGAGGTGTTGACATACAGCCCAGAGGCGCTCGAAATAGTTTAGTTGGACATTGTACTTGGAGACCTCCTCGAGGACGCTGAAGTAGGGCTGGGTGTGGTTGAAGGCCGTGTTGATCACGGTCGAGTTGCTGTTTGGAAACCAAAGCATCAGTGACTGACTTGACTGGCACTTCAAAATCGGGCTCAAGGGTATTCGGGGAGCGCAGGCCGCAGGTCGACTGGGGGCGGACTCACACAAAGGCGGCCATGTTGGCGGGGGGAGGGGGCAGCGCGGTATCGCGACTGGTGCTTCGAAAACAGGTGCACGCACTATCGCAAGGTGTCGAAGAGGAAGATGGGATGGGAGAAAGCCAAAGCTGGCGAAGAATGAGTGAGGGAAGGATGGCTGGCACACACACTCTCCTTCAACAATGCGCGCCGAGGTGTAGGTATGTCAGGTGCAGGTTAGGGGATGAAAAACACAGCGAGCGGCAAGGCAAAGGGTTCAGGACCGGGTCTTGTTGAGGTTTTATCCCATGGATCATTTCGGTTGACGGGGAAGGGAAATGGCACCTGCAGCTTGAAGGCAAAGGTATTTTTTCCCTCCTTTGCGACTCTGGCTCAGGTGGGAATGAGTTATGCTATGAAAACGCCCCCTTTGGTGTTTGTACTGTGCACTGCTAGAGCATTGATGGAGTCGTGTAAGTGTCAGCAGGCCAATGGCAGGCCGAGCCTGGACATCAGCCCATGTGTAGTATGGGTCTATCCGTCTTCCGTGGTGGGCCCCAACCAGTAAGGAGCAGGCGTGCCCTGGCGAATGGGTCGGGCGGTGTGCGAAGGCCAAAAAGATTTCGGGAGGCAAAAGGGTGTACAGGTTGAGCGTCCTGCTGGGCCGGTGCCGCGGATTGCAGGGGCTGGAACCTAGCTCCTCTCCTCCGATCCAAGCTCCTTAGGAACGTAGGTTGGCAGTGGCGGCAGTTTGATTCAATGCCCAAGCAAACATTAGTACGTATTCGTCCACTACGAGTCGTGATCCAAGTCCATAGTGGCCAATCGAGGGTCATCGAAGGGCATATTGTTGCGTAGGTAATTAGTTGGGTAGGTACTTCGCCCCATTACAGCAACCGGACATCGATGGTGGGCCTGCCCTATCTTATCGCCTCACATGCATGATGCAGCAGCACCTCACACCTCGACTTTTTCGCTGCTACGCCTCGAGGTTTACGTGGACTGCGGAGCCTAATTGGGTTAGAGCTACTTGGAGGCGTGTTTGGGCACGTACCCTACCTCAACACGAATACGAATATGGAGGGGCGCGCGTTGCACAATCTCACGCCTTGTGTATTGGACTTGGCGCTACGGTTCTGTCCCTGGCAAGTTTGAAGTGGTCAGGCTTCTTGCTCAAGCTGGTGACATCCTGAAGTAAGGTAAGGTAGATAGATAACTATTTGAGAATCCGACCCCCCCAAAGCTTCTCACATCACCCAACATCCGATTGCCGATGAGACCCATCTGACCACTGTCTCCGCTGCGCCGCCTGTATTGCCTGTGAAAACGGCCCGGCTCTATCCACCCTGCCACTGTTGCAAATGCAATGCTTTCATCAGACATGGACATGGGGGCACAAGGCAAAATGGCGTGTTGCGTTTGTGTTTGATCCGCCCCGACCATGGCTCGGAATATTCCAGCTTAAGGCCAGGCCTTCGCCAGCTTGAAACATATTAGTCTATTTAGGAGGCTAGACTATATAACGTACTCGCATAGCGAGCGGGCCAACAGAGCGAGCGGGCCACTCCTTATCGCTAGAAAAAAGGCTTTTTCTAACTATTTATTAAAAAACAGGTTTTTAACTAAAAAAGAGATGGCTTTGAGTATTATATAACGATAAGAGTTAAACCTTAAGAAATAATAGTATAGAAAATATGATCTCTCTATAACTCTACATCCTTAGTAATTCTCTTATCGATAAGAGATAGGCATATTATATAAGGGTTAGAGTAGGACAATATTTTCTATACTATTATTTCTTAGAATCTAACTTTTATCACTATATAATACTGAAAACTAGAGCTTTTTTAGTTAGGAACCTATTTTTTAATAAATAGTTAGAAAAAGCCTTTTTTCTAGCGATAAGGAGTGGCCCGCTCGGCCTGTTGGCCCGCTCGCTATGCGGATACGTTAGAGGGGGATATACTCTATATAGATATCCTACTTGTTAGTCAGTAATCTGTACCTGAGGTGGCTATGTAGCCTAAGAGCTGGCGGCTGTCATGGCGCTTCCGCTTTGGCTGCTGTTCAATTCTAGAAACCCGTGAAGCTCTCATGGAGTCGCTTTGAGCATTATCATGGCATGGTGTCTTGTCTTATGTATCTGAAGCTGTGTGGGTTCAGGGTCCGAAGCAACACAATGCTCAGCAACGGTGAGCCTTTCTCTACGGGCCGAAACGTATAAGAGTTGCAAGTCACCGTCTTCCCTTAATAACGACCTCGATTCCTGTCCAGCATGCCACTTGGACGACACTGGTAATGCGTTCTCTGTCCGATGCTCCTTGATCTTAACGACACTGTTGTGGGCGTTAAGCCTCAAGCCCTGCGCACCGATGCAGCTCCGGCGGTCTGGCGGCTCCGTCAGCGGCGCCAGCTCACACTGATGACTAAGACCCATCCGACCCTTCACCGCGTAGGCGGCTGCCCTTGTCCAAGTGTTGCCCGGGGCATTCGCTTACCTGATGACGTCTAAACCCAAACTTCCACTCGATTCTGTCTCGCCGAGTCCAATCTCACGCGACTCCTAATCTTCACTGCCCCCGACTTTGGAGACTCACGTCCAACCCATGAATGTGCAGGAGGAGTGCTCTCTGAGTGAGAAGCAATAATGTCTGTTGTGGCCGAGTCAGTATATTCCGTCCCATCTTCCCCTCTCCCTTGGTTTTACGTCAACCCCAAACATGCCGTTGTTGACATCCGCCGTTCCCTGCGCACAGTCAAGTCCGTCGCTTAGACGCGCAGCTGGATCGGATTCCTCTGGGCCTGAGCCTCTCCCAAGAAGACGGCGAGCTTTCTGCCGAGGAGCATGGCATTTTTAACTCTGCCACGGTAGACGCCTTGTCGTCGCCGAGAATCGACGAGCTTCTGCACATCGCGAGAGCTCTGTCCACCACCTCGTCCTCGCTCTCGCTGCTCCCTTCCCAGAGGATCCGCGCTCTACTGCATCAGTCAAAGCTGGCAGAGTGGGACTTCCAGGCCGAGAAAAGCCAGGGGGCTGGGCGAGGTCATTATCAATCAGAAATTGAATGGCTCCTCATCAGCAAGGCCACTGTACAAACCTACGGAATCATCTTAAACACCCTCCTGGACCAGATCATTCCCCTGAGTGATGAGATGTGGTACTGGGACGAGGTTTTGAGTTCATATACTTATAGCAGCCTCTACACCGTACAGACATCGCCGTTACGCTTATGGGCACTGACCAAAGACGTTTACCACGAGAGCAAACATCGGATACAAAACATCAGCCACGCACCAGGAGACCTCGTTGAGTCGACGCGGACCGGGCTATCTCAGCAATGGAAACAGTTTTACGGCATTGTGCGGGACAGCATTAGAGACTCCTCGATTACGACCCTTCAGCGCAAGGTTCTTTCGCCTGTGGCCCTCAGCCGTGGTGAAGCCAGGAGGAAACTGGCCCATCTTAAGCGTCTGCGAGACATGATAGCAAGCGGTCTCGGCGTCCTTGTCGACGAAGGACTGACATTCGGCGGAGACGACGATGACGACGACAAGAGCGAGGCAGGCGTCAACAGCCACGACTGGAAAGGTGTGGTAGAGAGAAGTGTGGCTCTCATGGACATGGTCTTAAAGGAAGCGTTGGTTCTCGAGTATGGGGTCAGCGAGTTCGAGGACAAGGTCTTTGCCGGAGTCGAGGAAGATCCAGAACTTAGTATCCATATCGAGGACGCCAACGCCGTGGAAAAGCCTTCCGTTCTCGCCAGACGCCTCCTCAACATTCTCGACACCGGGCTTCCCAATCACGTCGCCGCTGCGCAGATTCTTGTTCGCAACAACGGTCGCCCGTCAAGACTCATTCGGTACTGGTTGCCCGCAACTGCCGCTCTGCTGTCGTCGACGACCATTCTCCGACTTCTCGCCAATCGGCGTGCCGAGATCCTCGGCTGGATCCAGGACATTGGGGCCACGGCTCGCGACTTTTGGTTCAACTGGGTCGTCGAGCCGACACGCAAGATTGTGGGAACTATCCGTCACGACTCGAGCAGCGAGATTGCCATCATGAGCCGAGACAGCCTGAAAGCCGACCGCGAAAGCCTGGAACGCATGGTTGTGGATTTTGCCTTGGACAAGCCTCATTTTGTGGGCGATGGCGCCTCGCTTACCGATGTTCAGATTGCCGATCTCAGGACCAAGGTCAGCGAAGGAGACGTCACGCCGGTCCTCCGCGCATTCGAAAAGGACCTGAGAACCCCATTCGTAGGCGCAATCAAGGGCGACCTCGTTCGATCTCTTCTCATCCAGGTGCAAAAGACCAAGGTCGACCTAGAGGTAGCCATTAGCGGCATCGACTCGTTGCTAAAGAGCCAGGAACTGGTCTTTGGCTTCGTGGGCCTCACCCCCGGTGTGCTCGTCTCGATCGGCATTGTCCAATATCTTCGCGGCATCTTCGGCGCCCGCAGGGGAGCCCGTCACAGCCATAAGGCTGGAAAGAGCATTCGAGTGTTGCGCAACATTGATCGAATCTTCTCGGAGGCGACGCCATCGCAGAACAATCTTCTTTCCTACAAGGATCACGGCCTGCTTCTGTGCGAGGTGCACGTGCTGCGTAACCTGATGCAGAGAGCGCTGCCCCGCGACAGGCAAAGGGAATTCCGAGAGGATTTGGACGACCTTGCCAACCTGAAAGGCATTCAGGTGCAGATTAGGGCATTGGATCGCATTCGCTGGGCCTACGCCAGATGGCTACAGTGAAGGTAAAGAGGAGGAGGAAGAGAGAGAGCCTTGGGCGCAATAACGATTCGCATGGATACACGGTCTTACGGGTTTCAGCATTCAGGTCACTTTTATTACGCACAGCGGGAACTGCCTTTGCAGTGGGATTTGTACCACATCTGTGTATTCGCTGGAGGCATGAATTGTCAAAGGAGCATTGCAAACTAGCACCGGAGCTTAGCAGGCGGCATTTGTCACTATGGACGGCGGTTGAATCAAAAAGTCGGTGTCTTGGCGCAATTGAGCATGATTATCACCAACCTACGGCGTTGATGACCTGAGGCGCGGGATAGGTAGGCGATTTCCCGGCTCGCTATGTGTGACGGTTGCGCCTTGTGAACCCCAATTGCCCGGCTCGGGTTGCTCAGATTAGGGACCCGTGACCCAGGTTGGGGACCTGGACCCTGAGGCGAGACAGTGCGATGACGTTGGCGTGGCTTTGCAACCTGGGCAAGCCTGACGAAGGCGGGAAACCGACCGAGCGCATTTGACACTGTTGACTACCTAGAGAAACGAGAGGGGAGGGGGGCAGTAAGTGCAACTGCAACTCAAGGTAGACAGTGAGGATAACGCCCAAAAAAAGAGTCCGCTGGTTAGTCGGCCAAACCGGGCTTTGTTACAACGAGCAGGTGATTGCTGATGGTGTTGACCCTGGTGCTCTTGCTTCCGTGATAAGGACAGTCAACAGGACAGATTGCGGTGCTTGCCAGGGAGAGGTAACGACGTCGGATCTACGTCGGAGGGCAGCGAAAGGTTAAATGGAGGAAAGCAAAACCAACCTCCTTGGTAGATCCAAGCGCCTCGTTGCAGAAATAAAGTGACGTTGCGGACAGGGAGTTGGTGAAGTAGGCAGTGTAGTGTTGTTCTCTGGGAGAGTCAGCAGCGGGCTAGGTACGTTGCGGACAGTGTGCTAGACCGCCCACCACCAGCACCAAATCCCTTAGGCCCTGTCCCAGCAGGACCAGCACAAGCGCCAGTTCAGGTCGGGTCGGTCAAGCAAGAATGGCCGGGTCGTGTCTTACCCCAGACGAAGACGCCACTCTCACCCCCCCTAAAGACAAGCGATTCGACGGGGACGCTACGCTGCCTGGTGCTACGTACCTCCTCCTCCCTCCCTCCTCCCTCCTCAGTAAAGTGGACTTGTACAGTGCCCGCCTCTCGCCTGCAGCCCGGAACTGACTGCATACGTACCTGTACTCTGTACCTACCTTGCCTATTCCTACCTTCTCCTACCTTACGGCAGACAACCAGGCCGATTTCCTAACACATCCCAAAACCGATTCCATCCCACCCCCCCGTACCTCCGAATCCGACGGCAAACATCGCGACAACTCTCTCTCCTTCTAAATCCCCGTCATCTCGATTACAACAACTAGCTCGGCACCCTTACGTCGTCCCGGAGAAGCATCACTGTCCCCTCAAGATCGACCCTCTTGGTTCTCAGTCCCTGACCATACGCCGCCGCCAAAATGTCGAACAACCGCAACTACGACTTCCTTGTACGTGTCGAATGCCGCTGCCCCTCCCTACACTTCGTCCCACCCCTTGGCTCGAGACGGTCGAGTCGAATTCCCTGAATGCATCCCCTTTATTTTGGGAAGGCGCTGTCCTTCCCTTGCAACAGGACCATGAGTGGAACAAAATACAACATCGTGTTCACATGTGGCTGACAAGCACCCCAGATCAAGCTGCTGCTGATCGGCGACTCGGGCGTAGGCAAGTCCTGCTGCCTGTTGCGCTTCAGCGAGGACTCCTTCACGCCGTCATTCATCACGACTATCGGCATCGACTTCAAAATTCGCACCATCGAGTTGGACGGCAAGCGTGTCAAGCTCCAGATCTGGGATACTGCCGGCCAGGAGCGCTTCCGCACCATCACCACCGCCTACTACCGCGGCGCCATGGGTATTCTCCTCGTCTACGACGTCACTGACGAGCGGTCTTTTAACAGTACGTTCTCTCCCTTGCGCCTCCCAGTTCATCTTCACTCCGACTCGGCCGAAGCACTTCAGCCACACATGTGACAAAAGGCTGACCACTCTTCCCAATACAGACATTCGCACCTGGTTCGCCAACGTCGAGCAACACGCCACCGAGGGCGTCAACAAGATCCTCATCGGCAACAAGTGCGACTGGGAAGAGAAGCGCGTCGTCTCGACCGAGCGCGGCCAGCAGCTCGCCGACGAGCTTGGTATCCCCTTCCTCGAGGTCTCTGCCAAGAGCAACATCAACATCGATAAGGCCTTTTACTCACTCGCCGCCGACATCAAGAAGCGCTTAATCGACAACCAGAAGAATGAGCAGCCCGCTGCCTCGGGCGTTAACGTCGGCGAACAGGGTGGAGCCGGCGGAAAGTGCTGTTAAAGTGGGATAGAGACGAGAAGAGAGGCTCGACTTTGCTCTGTTTTTCTAAAGGAAGAAAGCAAGACTTGACTTATGTTTTGGGGGGGTTTTGGGTCGATTCGGCGCTGCCGCCGGGGGCACAGCGCTTTTCCACGAAAGGCAGAAAGACATGCAAAGAAAAGAGGGGTTCCCCGGCATTACGGGTCTCGTAGTAGACCTGGTCGTCAGGAGAATGACAATTTCGGAGAGAGGGAGACATGTTCAGGGAAACCAAGGAACAGGCCCGGGGGTATCGGCGAGGGAGGGGCCTTGGGGGAGTCGCGAGTATGGCGGCTCCGTGGCAGGATGTGTTGGCCGGGCTGGGAGAGAACGGTACACGGCGGCGCCCGCCAACCTGCCCACCCACCTACCTTTGGATCCCAAAGAGAAGAGTACTGTGTGGTTATTGTCATGTGGTTTCTTGCCGATAACGCGCTTTCATCCCCTAGAGAGCAAATATCTGGTCTGGAGTTTCGGTTTCTATTTCTGGGTCTTATAATACATGCGTTTTTTTCTCTCTCTCTCGCAACACAGTCCGGGGGCCGATCATGAGGCTCGTCGCGAGACCTGGCATGAAGGCTACATTAACAAACCCGGTCCTGATGAGGGTCTTCCAATCCTACATGTTGTCACATGTGATTGGGCCAGATATTGGCTCTTTGAGGCATATTTGCCAACATCCAATATAGTACAGTTTGAAACCGATTTAGCCGCCTCTTGATCACCATACAACGTGGGTGTTCAAGGTAACGGTCGAGCCGTTTGATAATACAAACTCCTTTCTGTGCCACGCGCGGACGAAACGTCTGGCCTCGTGCACATCGGGGAACGACAGCACGAAGCGAGCCGACGAAGCATTCTCGTCGGGCACGCCGCCGCCCCTCTGCTGTCCCTCAGAATCCACTAACGGCGGCGGTGCGTCGTCATTGTCGCCATACCTCCACTCGGATTCGTCGGCATCGGGGTTATCGCCCGGCACGATGGCCCGGCTGTCTACCTTGAGCGCGAAGTAAGGACGCATGTGTTGCACCGGCCAGCCCAGGTTCCGCTCGCGCGCGTCGCGGCGGAGCCAGTAGGTCAGCATGCGCTGGTCGATAGTGCCGCCGTCGACCGAGAGGATGACGTGGGAATTTGCGCGCGGAGGAGGCTCGGGCGTCATGCTCAGCAGGCCTTGGATGCTGAAAGTGCCGAGGCGGGCTTCAGTGGCGCGGTCTAGCTTGTAGATGTGCAGACTCAATGGGGCCCTGGACGGGGGCGCAAGGGTGAAGATGGAGGAGGCCGAGCCGCCCGCTTCGGCGTGAGAGGCCGAGATGGAGGTCAGGGGGGCTGCGGGGGACAGAAGGGAGCGGCGCACAGCGGCATGGCGGCGCTGGGCCTCCTGTTGATAGGACGCGGCGGCGGCGTACGAGTCGAATAGGATGAAGTAACGGCCCATGGGCTCGAGGGTACTGTAGTCGTAGGCCTGCATCACTTTGCGGATGGAAGTGGACCAGCCGTCAAGGTGGTGGCCCTGGGGGCCGATGCGGTAGAAGTCACTCTCCTGGAGGTTCGGGCTGGCATTGGAGAGGATGAGCATGGCAGAGCGGTCGACCATTGCCGCGGAGGATGATGTGGCGGTGGTTGCGTTGCCGTTGTCGGCGGCGGCGGGGTCGCTCTTCGGGAGAGAGTCAAGCCAGGATTGGAGGTCGTCGTGGTTGATGTGTCTGTCTTCGTGTAGTTGTTGCTCGGCCTGTGAACGCCCTCCTGCCGCTGCTCCCGGTGTTGGCTCTGGGGCCGAGAAGAGCTCGGTAAAGATAGAAGGGCGTTCATCTCCAGCTGTCCCAGCCTGGGCCTTTGTCGCCGGCGATCGTGATTCCAGGATGCTAGCGATCTTGGCTGGCGCCTCACGTTCGGCAAGTCTGGACTTCTGCTTGTGCTCAAACACGCTTTGCTTGTATTCTGCCGAATCGGATTTCCCGTCGGCCGTGGACGTCAGGAAGCGGACCTTGACTTTCCCGTCCCCATCGCCCTTTTGCGTTGCGGTCGAGGCACCCCCGTGGTGCCGGCCGCCCCCCCGACGCGGTGTCGTGATATCCCCATCGGGGAAGAGCTCCTCAAATAGGGTAGGGGGTCTTGGCTTGGACTGTTTCCACGAGGGATTGTCGTCTGCATTGCGCTGGGCTCCGACGGAGAAGTGCCGTACCCAGCCGGCGTAGGGTCTAGGGCGCCATCGCGGCGTCAAGACGGAGGCGGAGGCGCGTGGCAAGGGCAACAACGGGAGCCGTTGTCGGGCGGCGGTCGTGGTCATTCGGGCAGCTCCTCTTCCGATCGAGCTGCTCAGCCCTCGGAGGTCAGCCCATTGCATGGGGCCCAGATGGAATCTATCAGCGCGACGGGTGGGCGGCGCGTCGTGTGTGATTCCTCAGAGGGAATTTGGCGTGTCGTCGGAGAGTCGGGATGAAAGCGGTGGGAAAAAGGGTTGTGGTAAAAAGGAAGTACCAACCTAGGTAGCGAGCGCAAGGAACGAGGTCGGAGCTGGGCTTCAACGGGCTTTCTTCGCTGACGGCCCCGGGGATGTGACGTTGGACGCTTGCAGGGGAGGTACCCCCGTACCTGAGCTGACGTGGGGCCGGTCTTGGGATGAAAATTGTTAGGGGACTTTGAATTTTTCACGGGTCTCTGGATAGGCGGGCACTTACACGAATCTGGATTTGCGTCTTGGTTGATTCGCTTGTGGACAATATCTTCAACCAACAGGGTCGAAGGAACTCTACGAAACTGAAGAAACCTCCAGAGTGGGTGGCTCTCCATAAAGAAACGGTCTCTGGGGGAAGAAAACTACTGATGCAAAGCTGTCGTGGTTGCTTGCGTCTGCCCTGAGAAAACTCATTCATCCCCGATCTCATACAGCAGGGTTTTCTTCATGTCATACCCCGGTCCGGCCCTACACCATTAGCAAGAAACGGCCACTCATGTGGGCAACGACGGGTGCTGAAGAATAGCATCAACCGAAGAAATCCAATCCGTACGACAAGGCGATGAGAAACTCGAGGTCGCAGACGAATTTTCTTTTATTTTCTTCTCGAGTCCGAAGTCCCTTTTCTGTGTCCCGTTCATCAGTTCGATTGATCAGTCCCAACCTCTCACTTTGCCTTTAGTGAGATACCCACTCTCCATAGTGAAGACGTCGACAACGGTAGCGACGACTCCGACAGATCACTCCGGCACGGGATAAGATGGCCAAGACCATCGATGGCAAGGTCCGCCCCCTCGCGCCATTTGACAAGACACTCGAAAAGTCGACGCTAAAAGGCGCGTCCCGGATCTATGTCAACCGGGACTCCCTCATCCAGCTCACTGGCAGCGTCGACAACGGACGGCGCTGCGTTGTGACGAGAAACGTCGCTCAGGATGCGGCCAAGTCCACGTCCACAACGGAGCCGTTGCATCGCGAGGCGGCTCTGTGGACTTTGTCCGACAAGAACATCAGCCCCAACATCATCCTCATGAGCGAGGCGTACCGCGAGGCCTGCGGGTTCGAGCTGGGCGACCAAATCACCATCACCATGTGCGAGAAGACCGTCATCCCCGACGCCGAGGCCGTGAACATCCTACCCGTGACTACGTCGGAGAGAGAAAGAGCCGAGATTAGTGCGTGGGAAGGCGCCTGGATTGGGGTGATTCGGTTCTATCTCGGTCAGTACTATCAATTCCGTGCACATCCATCATGGACATTTGTGACATTTCTTCCACCCCGAAACTCATGTTGAAGAACGCTGACCCCGTCCAGGGCGCGCCGAACATGTGTTCCCTGGCATGAAGTTTGAGTGTGTGGCGCCAGGGGCCAAGCAGATGTTCAGGATTACAACCGTCGACGGTCAAACAGACAACGTCGCCCGCTACGTCGTTTCAACAATACCGAGCATTGTCTCCAGCGAAGAGGAAGAAGAGCCTGTTCAAGAGGTCGTCCGGGACGTGACACGGCTCGTTGTCTCCAACATTCCGGGTCTGCACGCCGAAGAGAAGAGGCTGAGGAGCTTCCTCCGCGGCTTCAACACCAACTTCGTCTACAAGGGCCAGCAGAAGTCCTGCGGCATCGTCATCCACGGCGGTCGGGGCACCGGCAAGTCGTACATCCTGAGCCGTATAGCGGCCACGGGCTGGGGTAGGGTCTTCCGCATAGAGGAGAACGACAAGTCGTCCACGGTGGAGGAGATCTTCAAGCAGGCGCGGACGATGCAGCCCAGCATTATTCTTATCGATGGCCTGCAGGCCTTGATCGGAAAAGACAGGGCGAACTCCACGGCCATCATCCAGAGATTGGGACAGCAGCTCGACCAGCTGGCCGAGGATGCGGTGAACAACGGCACCCTGCCCAAGGTCGTCGTTGTCGCCACTTGTCTGGACTACATGACCGACGTGCCGCCTGAGCTCCAGAAGAGGACGAGGTTCGAACGAAACATCCCCCTCTCTATACCCAATGCAGAGGGCAGGTTAGAGATCCTCAAATCGTTTGACATACCCGTGCAGCCAGAGGTCAAGGACGTAATGCTGGTCAAGTTGTCACAACAGACGCACGCTTTCAACGCAAGCGATCTCGACAGGCTCATTGAGAACTCGATGATCATCTCGGCGGAGCGGCTGGACCCAGACGAGACGGGGTACGACGAGGAGACGATGGGGACGCCGTACCTCTCGCGCGAGGACCTGGAGCAGGCACTGCGCTCTACAAGACCAACAGCCATGCACGACGTGAACCTAAAGCCCCCAACGATCCACTGGCAGGACGTCGGTGGCCAGGAGAGCCTCAAGAAGGCCCTGCGCAACATGATCACTCTCACGACGACAAATGACCCGACGGTCCAGAAGCTCATCCTGACACCGCCCAAGGGTCTCCTCCTCTACGGCCCGCCGGGCTGCTCTAAGACTCTGTCGGCGCAGGCCATGGCGACCGAGTCGGGGTTCAACTTCTTCGCCGTCAAGGGCGCGGAGCTGCTCAACATGTACGTGGGCGAGTCGGAGCGGGCGGTGCGGCAGCTGTTCGAGCGGGCGCGCGCCGCGAGCCCCAGCATTATCTTCTTCGACGAGATCGACTCCATCGGCGGGCAGCGCGCCGGCGGCGGCGCGGCCGCCAAGAGCCAGGGGTCCGTCAACATGCTTACGACGCTGCTCACCGAGATGGACGGCTTCGAGGCGCTGTCTGGGGTGCTGATCCTCGCGGCGACGAACCGACCGGAGGCTATGGACCCGGCGCTACTTCGCCCCGGCCGCTTCGACCGCATCGTGTACGTCGGTCCGCCAGACGCCGCGGGGCGCGAGGCGGTCTTCAACCTATACCTGCGGAAGCTGCCGCTCGCGGCCGACGTGGACGTGGCGGAGCTCTCGCGGTTGTCTGAGGGCTTCTCAGGCGCCGAGATCAAGCAAATCGTCAACGTCGCGACGGAGCCGGCGTTGAATAAGACGCTGAACAAGACGTCGGGGCAGGGAGCGGCGGACGGCGGAGCCAGGCTGGACGGCGGCGAGATGGCACAGGACCAGGTGCGGGTGTGCATGCAAGACATCGTCGAGGCCATCAAGTCTGTGCCCAAGGGCATCACACAACAGATGCTGGACGGGTATGAGAAGTGGTCGAAGCAGTTCATGAAGCACCAGAACCAGAAGTAGAAATAGAAATAGAACGTCGTGATTGTTCCATGGGTTGTGGCTTTTGGTCTCTCTAGTGGCCGTTGGTTGTTTTCACGTAGGTATTCAGGGGTACTCGAAAGACTATCATGGAAATATTATGGCCAAGCACGGATGTTACACTTCGAACCCGGCCTGCGTGCATCTGGACCAGCCAGCACCTAACGAAGCAGCAAACGGTAGTGAATGACAAGTAGATGCACTCACTCACCAAGCGAACTAGTCATACGCCCACGATGCTAGCAAGCAAAAGCCCCTGCCCTGAGAAGAGAGGATGAGACTTGATTGTACTAAAGCATCCCGCACGGATTTTTTTTGTGCCCCCATCACGTCTCCATACGCCTCGGTGCCGAGTTTCCTGAATTGCTTCTATCTTCGCAACTTGCCCGTGGCGAGGAAGGCCTTTTGTCAACGAATACCCTCGTGGTACAGGGGGGCTTCTCCGTGTAGGGAGTCGCACCGGCGGTTTCCTGGCTGGATGGCATGATCGCCTGGACCAGAGGTCAAAAGGCCGCCAAGGCAATGCAGGCATCCAAGTAGCAGCGACATGAGCTGCGCTGTCCGGTGCGCTCCTGTATAGATCTGGGACCGGCATGTGGTGTGATGTGAGTTGCGGTAGAACATCGGGCGGTTACGGGATCACAGCCAAGACTTGTAATGGGGCAGACAGAATGCGAGTGTACTTTCACATGTTGCGATAGACTCAAATGAAGCCCCCGGCCTGCCCCACGTAGAGAAAAGCCTGATGCATATATCCAGATGGTGTTGGTGGTGCAACTGCCCGGGCCAGAGACGTGCGTGATTGGCTTAGTGCCTAATGGCGGGTTGTAAGTGGCACCCGAATCCAGGCTTCTGAATGGATCATCTCGGCCAACATCTGGTGACGGATACAATGGACGAGGTGTGCTTCAGGCTCTTCTGAGTGGCCGAGTGACCGCTAATGCAGCTCGGATAAGGGCGCGCGCGTCAGCCCATTCAGGTATTGCTTGATTCGAGTAGAGCTTTCAGAAAACGAGCACTACCCTACCCGGCTTGGGAAGGGCTAAGGGTCCGATATGGTGTTGCCCTTGACCTTAGGAAAAAGGGAGACAAGGAGAAAAGAGAAAGAATGGCAGGGTGGAGCACCAGAGTGCCTGATGTTTGGGCCAGCTGGAATCCATTACGCATGACCGTGGTTCGACACGTGAAATGGGCGGTGTGTGGGCACCCATTGCAAGTTGGTTATTGGCCCGATTGTAACGGCGGGAGCCGCTATGGGACGACTTGTCGTTGAGATCGCCTTCTGTAATTTTTCTGGACCTCGTCGTTTCCCAGGGGAGGGACACTTTCAGAATGGGAATGGGCTAGTTGTACCAACAGAGGTATTGTGTCGCTGGATTACTATCGACCTACCTAGGTACCACACTGTCAAAGAGCCACGCTAGGGGGAAGGGGTCCTTGCAAACTACCTAGGTACCTAGGTAGGCAAATTGTCCACTCATCACGCTTCTTTTCCTCAGTGATATGCTACCCCCCCCCCCGACAATTAGCTGCACGTCGTTCGAGACGGGACGAACGACAAGTCTACCACCCGTCTTTCTTTAAAATTGAAAAGGGCAACTTGTCTTACTTCTTTCTTCCTTCTCTACTCACCTCCCTCTGCCTCCTCCCCTTCAAAGTAAAACACTCTCAAGGAGATTGGGCGCATTCCCAACGGCCACTTCCAAGGCTCCGACGGCGACTTTATGCAACATTCAACAACGTACTAATAAAGCTTTCTCTGCACAAGTCTTCAAACACCACCGCCGCCGCCACCACGACAGACCGAAACCCCTCCCCGGCAGCTCGACGCTTCAACAGCAACCCGAATCCAACTACACGACCCCCTCCAAAATCAACTTGAAATGACCGACATCTCGACAGCAGCTGCCAACGCCCGCGCCGAGCGCCGCAGCAAGTACCACGAGGCCGATGTCGTCGTCGTCGGCGCCGGTGTTTTTGGCTGCGCCATTGCCTACGCCTTGGGCCAGCAGGGGAGAAGCGTCATCCTGCTCGAGAGGTGGATGAAGGAACCCGACCGCATTGTCGGCGAGCTTCTGCAGCCTGGCGGCATCGTCGCCCTGCGCCAATTGGGTCTGGCCGACACCCTTGAGGGTATTGACGCCGTGCCCTGCAGCGGCTACAAAGTCAGCTTCCACGGCGAGGGAGTCGACATTCCCTACCCCTCCTTTGACGAGAACGGGCGCATGATCCACCCCTCCAACAGCACCGAGTCGACGTCTTCGAGCGCAAAGCAGAAGGAGGGCCGCTGTTTCCACCACGGCCGCTTCATCATGAACCTCCGCAGGGCTTGCCAGAGGCAGGAGAACATCACCATTTTCGAGACCGAGGTGACGGCAACGGTACGCGGCGACGACCAGAACACGGTCCTGGGCGTCAGGTCCAAGACGACGGATCCCGTGACGGGTGATAAGAAGGACGACTATTTCTTTGGCCAGCTGACCATCATCGCCGACGGCTATGCATCCAAGTTCCGCAAGGAGTGCCTCCCCGAGGTCCCCACGGTCAAGTCCAAGTTCTACGCACTCGAGCTCATCGACGCCCCCATGCCATCGCCCGGGTACGGCCACGTCGTCATCGGCAAGGCCTTCCCCGTCCTCATGTACCAGATCGGCACCCACGAGACCCGCGCCCTCATCGACGTGCCTGCCAACATCCCCGAGGCTGCGCCCGCCGCCGGCGGCGTCCGCGGCTACATCAAGAATGTCGTTGTGCCGTCCCTGTCGCCCCAGATGCGGCCGTGCTTCGAGGCCGCTCTCGCCGACGGCAAGATCCCCCGCTCCATGCCTAACTCATACCTGCCTCCCTCGCGACAGACGGCGAACGGCATGCTCCTCCTCGGCGATGCCCTCAACATGCGTCACCCCCTGACGGGCGGCGGCATGACCGTCGCCTTCAACGACTGCGTCATCCTGTCCGACCTGCTCCACCCCTCGCGCGTGTCTGATCTTGCCGACCCCGTCGCCATCAAGAACGTGATGCGCGAGTTTCATTGGCGCCGCAAGAGCCTGACTTCCATCATCAACGTGCTGGCCATGGCCCTGTACGCCCTGTTTGCCGCTAACGACCGCCAACTGCGCGCCCTGCAGATGGGCTGCTTTCAGTACTTTCACCGTGGTCACGCTGCGGAGCCCATGGCGCTTATGGGCGGCCTCATGCACCAACCGTCTAGGCTCGCCTACCACTTTTTCAGCGTCGCCTTCCTCGCCATCTGGCTCAACGCCCTTGACGTCATGAGCGGCAGCGTCTTTGGGTTCCTCAAGGCGCCCCTGGCGCTCATCGACGGCATCCTGATTCTCTGGAGAGCAAGTGTTGTGTTCTTGCCCGTCATGTGGCGTGAGCTGAGATAGAGGTATGTAGGTGATTGATGGGGAAAACCCACGGTTATTAGATTAGACATGAGCGAGAGGCGTTGGCGGAATGAGTGATGAACCAACTAAAGATGAGAAGGAAGTGGGATTTGGAACCCTCCTTCCGGGGTCCTCTGTTAGGAGGATCCTCGGGCTGTACATATACACATACACATACGACGAACCATGTTTGGGACGGAAGCGGATCATTGGATCACTGGGTGTAGATAGAGGCGTATTAGGCCGCATTATAATCTTAATATGTTCAAAACTTCTGGCATTGGCAATTGTCCTGTTGCAAGTTGATGTGTGAACTTTTCTTTGCAGCAAACCAAGCCCAAAGGCACTGAGGTGTGAAATATCAAGGTTCTTGTTCTGGGAGCGGCAGTACTGTTTGGGACATAGGTTGTTACCGGACGAAAGGACTTGATTCGTCTTGGATCTGTCGGTATGCCAAGATTGCATGCCATTGTGGAATGGCTCTGCTGGCGTCTGTGTTTCTCGCCTGGGGAGTAGGTATCGAGATTGACAAAAGAAGATACCACTGTAATTGCTCCTGGGGCAATGATCAATTACTCTCCCTAAACCCTCATCTAAATATCTAAAGGCAACATTTTTTAAGTCTTACTTCTACTCTACAGCTAGCCTTAATAGAGTTTGCAAAATTGTATTATATTAGCGCTATAGTTGCAGCAAATAACGCATTATTAGGCTGCTTCTTTAGTTTCCTAAGGGCTGTTAGTCCTATATTAGCTAGATTTATCTAGATAGCCTGCAAAATCCTCTCTAAATAAGCGGCTATTAATATGTTTAGCTTAGCTTCTCTAGAGATAACTATAGGCTGTTTGTCTCTAACCCAACACTTTTAGAACTAAACTGCAATAATAGCCTCTTGTAATTCAAGGTATAATTATGTAGCACTATAGAATAGTAGTTATCCTTAAGGCAATGCTAAGTCTGTCATATAGGGAAATCAAGTCCACTAACTAGACTGTAATTAAGGTTGTAGTGTAGGCGTGCGGGCGGACTTGGGGTTTGGAGGCAGAGCGTTTGCCGAGCTGACGGCACATTTGTTGCACGCGGTTGCCGGACGTCTGTGATGGCTTAAAGGTGACGACAGTCGGCGTTAACAAACGCTGCGTGTTCGTTCTTGTAACACAGAGCAACACAAGCAACAGCATATAATTCCTAGCTCGTCTACAGCTACTGATTCGAGTTTGTCAAAGATGATGTGCTGATAGACCGTAGCTGTAAACTGGGCTGAATCTCACTGGCGGGGTTTTTACTGTCCTGCATGTCACGATAGCCTCAGCATCTGCAGGGTCTGTTTCAGTCCCTTGGAGCTTCGATGATGACATCTCAACTCCCCTTCCTCTTCCGATGACACCTCTTGGACGTCACCTGCTCCGGGAAGGGAGGAGACGCTGCTTCAGGAGAAGGGACCTTCCCTTCCACACCCTGCTCCCGCAATACGTCCTTCCCTCCCTCGCACCGAAAAAGATGGGTATATAAGGATAAAGTCTAGCAGAAATCCTCAACACAGTACAGAGTCGTCCACATGATGAATGCGGGGGCCCTACCCGCAATACTCAAAATCAGAGGGAAAAGCTAAGCTGGTACCCTGAAAAGGCGTTCACTTGACTCTATAAAATGTTGGCGGGGGTTTCTTTTTTTGCATGTTTTATGAACTTGATTGGTACCATAAGAACCGTGATATTGCACGCATCATCTTTTCATGGTGGGTTCCGGGGTGCAGTGTGTGGCACTGGAGATAAAACAGACAGAACTGCTTGCACCATGGGAGAATTGAACGCAGATGGTAAGAAACGACAGATTATTGAGGCTGAACCATTTGAACTACGAATCCTCGCACAGTTCCATTCTTTCTGTTGTAGAAGATGGAGTTGGTCCTGCCGAGGTCGCAATAGTGCTCACAGGAAAGGGGAGGAGGAGGGGGGTTTTCCTTCCCCGCCACCTAAGCTGCTTCTGGCCCGCCCACCTTGCCCGCCCACCCCTCCCTCTGCCTCTTTCTTTGCATCTAATACACTTCCTCGGACTAGGCAGTAACTTTCTTCTGTTGTGTTGTCGTCTTCCCTCGACCAGACCCATATCGGTGGCCATCTCAACATCGTGAACGGCCCTCCTGGCTGACTGCTGCAGGGGGGTCGTTGGGGAGAGGCACTCATATCGACCTGCTTCTCAGTCAGCTTCTTCTTTGATTTCAGTCCCTCACTGAGCCTGGGCCGCAAAAGCATCATCGTACAATTATGTCGCCGCTATTGGATAATGGCATCAAGGGGCAAACTCGATTGTGACGCTGATTTTCCGCGTCTAGAACCAACAAACTGGTGTCCAGCTCCTGGGGGTCCGTTGATCCTGCTCGTAGCTCTGAATGGAACTGCCGGACCTCCGACATTCTTCTTGGGAGGAAAACAAAAAAGAAGCACAAAAAGTAAAAGAATAGAGAACTCAGATTAACAATGCTGGGAGTCTTACGATTGTTACCTCTGTCGAGGCAACAGCTGCTCCGCATTGATTTTCTCATCACCGTTCTCAGGGCAACTGAGCCTCCCCGCAGGGGGGGGGGAATCGACCTTCCTTGACGGAACATCGACTCCCATCACAAGCAGGAAGAACCACCCGTCCTTCCCTCAATAGAAAGCCAGAAGTACCATCTCTCCCCCTGATGCTCACTTGTATATAATGCCAAAAAGTGTCAAACGTTTTCAACACAGTCCCGATGATGACATACTAAACCCAGCTTAGCATGCAGTAGTACTGCAAGATGCTAACAACATCTCAGTTCTGAGGGAAACCAACTCCTCCGAGCAGGGGAGTCTTTTTTGAACTTGTTGCCTTTTTATAAGTCTTCTCAGCCTGGGTGCTATCAGGGTGTCGTTGGTACCAAAATGTCCGCAACGTTTTCTTTTTCAGTTCCATGGTCCTGGGAGAGCAACACGATTGTCGGTTTGCGGACAAAATGACAAATTCACCAGTCTCCCGAGAGGGATCGAACCAAAACTTCGGGAATCTTGAGGATTTGAAGCAGGAGACCCGTTCAACCACAAAACCTTGCACGGTGGTATGCATGGCGTCAAGAACTGGCAGGAGAGAAGTAGATGAAGGTGGAAGGCGGTTCTGTGAGAATGACCTGAATGAGGGAGCTTCAGCCCTGCTGCTTCTGAAACCGTATGACATGGTCAACACAGGGTCGAAGGGGTACGTCGCTCTTCAAGGCAGCACCTGCCATTCCTCTTGAGAGACAGTTCGTGTTTCTCCTAACTCACAAGCTTGATTCTACATGGCCTTGGTCTTCAGGAGCTGCGATGAGACAAAGTAAAGGACGACAGACAGAAAATCATCAGTCAAGTAGGTGTAAATAGGGCATTAGAGTGCATTCTGAGTGCTGGCATGGCTGATAATTCTACGGTGCCGCAAGTGGCTCTTTTTTAACCGTGTCAGCTGTCTTCTGCTGGCAGACAAAGAATGGCCTCGCGGTACCATGGCCAATACGACTCCTCAATCCACGCCCGGAGATATTGTAGTGCGCATACAATCTGATAGACGCCCGTGGCCTTTGCGGTTGAGCCAATGTGCTGGCTGGTCCACAGTGTCACACGGTCATCGCGCCTCGTGCTCGCCACGAACGACCAGTCGTGCCCCTGGACGATGATGCCGGGGAGAAAGGCGGGCAACGTCGGCGCATCAGGCCCGGCGCGGCTGGCCAGCCTGTCCAGCAGGCGCCACTGGGCGACGTGCCAGGTGACAAGCTGGGCTTCGGCGCCCTCGACGAGGCCATCTACGCCAACCTAGACGTCACGACGGGCGGCATCTCGTGGAACCTGGTCTTCCTGGCCGCCCATCCCGAGTACCAGGACCTGCTCGCGGCCGAGCTGGCGGCGCGGAACGGAAGCCCTGACGAGCGTCGCCGGTACATTCTGGGAAACTCGACGCTCCTTGCCGCGTGCATCGCCGAGTCGTCGCGCCTCAGGCCGCTGGCGGCCTTCTCGGTACCGCAGTCGGCCCCGACCGAGCGCCGGGTAGACGGCTATCGGATCCCGGCCGGGACCGACTTCATCGTGGACTCGTACGGCCTCAACCTCCGCAGCGGGTTCTGGGGGCCCGACGCGGCCACGTACCGGCCGCAGCGCTTTCTGGAGAAGGGCGCCCTGGAGATGCGGTACCACTTCTGGCGGTTCGGCTTTGGCCCGCGCCAGTGCATGGCGAATACGTTGCCGACATCATGATCCGGGCGCTGATGGTCCACCTCGTCGAGAACTATCGGCTGAGTCTCTTGGATGCCAGCGAATGGGGGCGCAACCCCGAGATGTGGATCAATCACCCGAGCATGCAGATTCGATGCACGAAGAAGAGCGGATGATGGTGGCGTGCTTGGGGTTCCTTATTTCCTCACATTGATCACCTGTCGTAAAGGGGTGCACATAGGTATAAAGATCATGAGTTGAAAGTGGCTTATAATTAAGGTAAAGTGATTAGGCCTTACTACCTCCATCTAAATAAGTATGCGGAGCGGCATTCGCGTGGTGCGGAACTGGGCCCACTTGAGGTGGTCCGGATTATCTGATGTTCCGGTTCCGAACGCCATGGGCCCCACTTGTGTGAGGTTATCACGACATCACGCCAATCACGCTGGCGCTGCACTCGGTCGCAGTAAAAGATTAGCAGAGTTCACGGATGGGGTTTTGAACAGGTCGGACTCTAGATATTTCTCAATTTGATGCCTGCCTGCCTGCCTGCCTGCCTGCTTCTCTGCCGTCTTGATGGACTACCACTCAATGCTCGACGACGACCTCAAGAATCGTCCTTGTTGCCCCAACTCCAACTCTACTCGTGGCAACACAATATCTACTTCATCTACGTGTGGCCGTACTTGGGCGCCACAGCCATGACCTCCTTCACCGCCGGCCGGTCGAGCATCCGCTGACTCCAGGCCTGGATGTGCGGCCAGTCCTTGATGTCGACGCCGAGGAACTTGAACATCCACGGCATCGCGAATGGGAAATGAAATAGGAGAGGTCGGCCACGGTAGGCCGGTTCTTGAGAGTCACGTAGTCCTGCCCGGGCTCCGCCAGCCGCTTCTCCATCACGTCCCACTGCTTGAGGACGTTGCTGTGGAGTCTGCAGTGCGGCAAGGTTAGACGATGGTCTCGCGGCGTCGCAGACGTCCGTCCTGGCGGGGTAATCTTACTTTTCAATGGTGCGAGGGAGCTGAACGGGCTCCTTGCGCGTTGAGTAGCCCCGGAGGAAATAGAGCCAGTACTTGGCCGTCGCCCTGTCGTAGCGCAGGCAGTCCAGGTTAGTCGGTGGTGAAATGGCCCGCCAAGCGGCATCGTCACAAAACGCTGTCGAGAATATGAAAGGCCTCCTCACCCAAATGCCGGCAGTTTGGTAGGCGGTCCAAGACAGGACGCAGCCTTTCTCAAAGGCGGTTCGGCCACCCCAGAGTCCTTCTGTGTCAAAGCGATCCACGATGTACTGCAGGCACGCGGTGCCCTCGAACACGACGACCTTCTCCCCCGTCTCGGGGTTCTGGTCTTTCAGAGCCGGGACGTAGCGTTCCGGGTGCACCGAATAGTACCAGGCATCGTGCGTGTCGATACACGACAGCACGTGGGGGAACTGCAGCTCGCGGGCCAGGATCAACGGCTTGATGTAGTTGATGTACGAGGTCTCGTCCGCTGGTAGACAGCGCCATAGGGGTCTCTGTCAGTCAGTCCCACGACTACAGCACACATGTAAAACTGGGTGGGGATGATACGAACCCTTGATGATGTAAAAGATCAGTCGTCCGTCGTACTCCATATCGCCCATGGCCACCTCGCCGTTTGGCTTGTTTTGCACGTCCATTGTGGGGTGTTGATGAGATGCTGAGTTGGTCGGTTGTCTGCTATGTAAAGGACCCTTCGCTTAGTTACTGAAGTCAAGCCGCTGAACGGTCGGGAGGTCGGTGTGAGACTTGGGTGGACGGAAGTTTGACTAACACTTGGTTGGCATGCCTTTTTTGAGTTGGCTGTGATACAACGATAATACTGCATGCTCAAACGTACCACTATGTGTCTGCGTTTCCCTCCTTGTGCGTGTACGGCCTTTGTCGTGTGGGCCGGTTCGGCCAGCATCTAGAGTCGATGCATCCTCGATGCCATTGAAATGCAACGGGTCCAGCTCCACCTATCCAACCAAGTTCATAAAGAAAAGTAGTGACAGGTGACATGACACCTCGCGCTGTAGGCCAAGGCCGAAGATGTTGTGAGGGCTGGTTTGTCAGATGAAGCGACACCAATTCATTCTTGTGAAGATGGGCATCCCGTGAGATGCTTGGGATCGTGTAGAAATGAAAAAGATCATAGAACAATCTCGTTTAACCCCGTAACTAGATTTCCTAAGCCTCTCTTTCCCGCAATGCCAGTCTCCCAAAGAGGACTCTCCGTAACACGCAGTCGACTTTCCACACGATACAGACAGTGCTCCGGCATATGATTCTGGCCTACTTTGCCTACGCCACACCCCAGAAACACTGAATGTTTGGATCGATGCATCATCATCGTGTCACTCTTCATAGAACACCAAGCACCGCACCTTCATGCTTTCTCTGAGCGCAGCATTCTCCGGGGTCTCGGGATGAGGAAAAGCGCAGTGGGCGCAAACTGTAGCACCCCGTCAGCGAACCGACCTGGTCAGTCATGTGCCAATTGCACAAGGCAGGGCTCCATGGACTCACGTTTCGACTTCACATCGTCCTTGTTGTCCCAGATCTTGATGAAGGTGACTTCGTCAGTGTCCTGGTGGTCCAGGTAGAACCAGCGCTGCTCGGGCGCGTAGCTGATGCTGACCGTCTGGCCCTGCAGGCTGTACTGGTGTTTGAAGATATTGGTAGGATGCACATGCCCATCCTTCAGAGTACGGCCGTCCATGGTGGCAAGCGGCCATTCCTCCACCGGGCCCCGGAGAGGCCGCCACACGCTGCGGAAAAAGGTCAGTCCATGTGGCCGTCGTGGGACGGGCGTGTTCGCTTGATCGAGGTCACGAGATACTTGGATGGAAGCAGTCTCACTACTTGATAATCTGAGCACGGCCCTGGAGAAGATGGTCGGCCTCGTCGCCCAGGCGACGGTGCACGCGGCGGATAGCGCCGACGGAGGATCTGTATCGATCCAATAAGCCAGATGCAACTGGAGGGGGCAGGTGAGTGGACTAACTGGTCGCAGTGGACCTGAGGACAGACAACGTCAGGGTTATATGATTCCTTGCCACACCTTTGCGACCGGACCGGACGACACTTACCAGGCTGGCCGGCTGCTCTCGGCCATTGGGATTGTCTGTCGTGGCCAAGGCCGGATCCCGCCGCCGGAGCGTGTGGTCGAAGATCACGACTCTATTGGCGCCCGTCTTTTCCTTGACGAGTTTCTCGACAAGCGGGTAGTACTGGGCCGCGACGGCGGCCTTGTCGTTGGCCCTCAGAGCCTCGAGGAGGTCCGCAGTGATGGACGCATCATGATGGTAGGCAAAACCGTGCGTGTTAATGTCGTACTCGCCCATGTTGGGCCGAGCATCCGTGATCTTGACTGCGTGTTCTTGGTTAGAGTAGTTGAGGGTTTCGAATCCCTCTGCCGGGGCGCCACGAACGAACGGGTTGCCTTTCTCTGGAGCCCATGGCTGTAGGAAGGACATGCGGCTCTCGAATACAGCCATGTTTGGTGATGTGCATGTAGGAGAAATGGCTAAATGTCTTACGCTCTACGCGGCAACAAGATACTGCATGTCGATGCTATCCAGCAGAACCGCCAAGAATTACCGTGGGCGAACTGGCCGTGTTAAATCCTCTGCATTCGAACATTGTGTGACGAGTGCCCAGCCACTGACCCCGGTGGCCGAAAGAGTTCGCTTTGCTCCCCGAAGGATCTATCGGCCCGTGTTCTCGTCGCGCTTCCGGCCTCCGGTCGGTCGGTCGGTCGGTCAGCGGCGCATCCCAGCGTGGAAGCTTACAGAACGGAAAGCTTACTCCGACCCTACTTAGCCAGACCTTCGCTCACACTAAAGAATGAAGATTCCTCCCGGGTTGCTACAAGGCTCCTCCCCCAAAAATGACTGAGACAACACTACTCATCCAAGGCACTGCCCAACCAGGCCTCGCACGGCGCCGCGTCGTTCCCTAGAACCATGTCCACCGCATCTTGCCCCTCTCACTTTCGGCGTCGGTAGCCATGGCCGCCACAGCCGCCACAGCCGCCACGACGATTTACGCCCATGCCTTCATCATGTGCAAAGACCCCAGCAGCTGCCAGGGTAGTGAGAGGAGCGCCTACGCAGGGGCTGTCGCGCTGGCCGCCGGCATCGCCAACGTCGGCGGCATCTTAACCCTGGGGCCTCTGCAGAGCGCTGTCAGGTCCAACGCCAAGATGGGTCTGTTCTTCTGGTTGATCTCTCGCGGTACCAGTGTTGCCGTTCTCGCTCTCGCAGGTAAGGCCCGTCAGTGGTCATGCGATCCTGAGCTGGGCTCACCGTGGTTGCCGGACGTACAGCTGACTCGGGCCGGCGGTAGTGGTGTACAGAGCCATGTACTTGGCTTTCCTCGGGCGCATCTTTGAGGGCTTCGCCACCGACAACCTTCTCCACTACAACCTCGGTGCCATCTACGTTTCAGTCACCGAGGAAGGCCGCTTTTCACGTCTCATAGGTACTTCCTTGGCCTTGTTCATGGTGGGTATGTCGCTGAGCCCGGCCATCGTCAGTTTCCTACCCAATTTCTTCACCAGTTTTGTCATTGCGCTTTCCGTGTTTGTGGCCTCCATCGTTTATCTGGCACTTTTCGTGCCCATGGTATCGACTTGGGAGTCGCCCGAGGACCCGAGACCCGGCCGAGACACTAGAGACGGCATCGCGGACCAAAAGGCCAAACCGTTTGACCTCTTCCGCAAAGCTATACTGGTCCTTCGTCCTCTCCTGTACCTGTGGCGCGACCGCCGCGTGGCTCTCCCGGGCATGGCCCTGTTGCTCTACAACACCACCCAGGCCTACCTCTTCCCGGCTCTGATGGTATACGCGTCACTCAGGTACTCCTTTACCGGGAGGGAGAATGATTGTCTCATCTCGCTAGCCGCCGGTGTCTCTGCGATCTACCTCGTTGTGATTTTCTATATCCTCCCTAAAGCCAAGGCCTGGTTGGGTTTGGGAAAACCATCAAAGGACGCCGCGGGGGATGGGCCCGCCGAGAGCCCAGGCTCGTACCGCGAAGGGTCTCATCGCAGCAAGGGTGCCACATCCACCCGGCACGACTTCATCTGCGCCATACTTTCTGTGTCCATGCAGCTACTCGCATTGCCCTGTATACCCTTTACGACAGCAGGGTGGCAGCTGTTTTCGCTGTTAGCTGTCATCTCCCTCGGGCTGGCCGCATCAAGCTTCATCAAGAGCTATGGCGTGTCTTTGGCCAAGAAGGAGTCGGCGGCCGTGGCGAGCCTGGCCATGATGGAAAGTATTGGCGGGCTCATTTCAGCCGTCGTTCTCGGCGCCGTTCAGACCCATGCCGGGGAGGCCATGGTCTTCATCTGGGCGTCGGCGCTGCTCGGCGTTTCAATGGCCGCCATGGTCTTGAGCGAGATACTCAGACTCAGACATTCGAGATCATGACTTGTATGGAGAGAACCCGGATAGCTGTGAGGAATGAAGCGTAAGGAGCCAGTGTTACCCGTTAATGTGTCCAGCTGTACAAGAGCCAGCTGGAGGGCATGCGGGTGGTCAGAGATGCCCGTATGTACACTGGTCAGATGATGTGACGGAGGTCTGAGAGACGGTTGATGCCAGATAGCTCACGAGCTAGAAGGGTCGCGGGAATTGTGGTATGGCGGGTGTTATGTATCGCGAGCCGCACATGACACAAAGATCGATTGTGGCAAGGAGCTGTTCACCATGTATTGTCAGTAAGATAAGGGCACCACCTGGAGAACTTGACCATGGGAGTCGAGACGCATACCAGGGATGAAAGAATAGTCGAAAGCGATACTGTGTACACAGGGGAGAACCCCAAAGAGATCTACTAAAGAGGCAGTTTTTGCCATGTTTGGAGGAGGGAGGGTGATACTGCCAGGCTTGAAAACGATCTTTGTGTGGACAAGTCCAACCAGTCCCGCTCTCACCTGCGGTGATCTACTGCGTAGTAGATGCCGGAGCGGTCCACCTCCCTGGGTCGAAGTCGAAAACATGACCAGGATTCAAAGCGATACATGGCTCCCTGTACTGATAGGAATTCGTTAACGTCATAGGTAACTAGGAAGTAGAGCTACAACCTCTCGAGGAGTATGGGGGTGGAGGGCACGCAACAAAGTCACTAACTGCTTCCAGTTAGGTACTGTACATAAGAGTGGAAGGCCACTTTGCAGATTATCTACGGTAAGCCCTGCGGACTGCTGTAGTTTACCTTTTGTAATGAACCAAAGCAACTACAAAGTGAGATAAGGAGATAAATGGTTGATTCTTGTAGATCCATCTACTAGATGTAAGACTTGGATGATATATAGCCTCTGAGGCTATGTCATGTGACGGGAGTGAGTCCCACGTCGGAACTTAAGGTTCCAGACATGGATCTTACGTGCAGTTGAGCCACATGCGCCACAGGCGTTATAAGAAGTCGTACTTAATCGACTTGGGGAATGAACAACTACGCGTTTTCTTGCTCCTTGACTCAGGTTACCTATGCAATCCACGAATTTTTGTCCCAAAGTGCAATGGCCTCTCCCTCAAGCCGTCCAGTTCAAGTTCCGCAGCCACATCGGTGTATCTTGCCCCGAACCTCGATGCGAAGGTCCCCAGTATCACAAAAGAATACTTTAACCGAGAGCAACATGCACGGACCGTGCAATATAGTAGGCATCTGTGCCCTGTCTATTTTCTTCCGCAGATTCAAGAGTCTACTTACAGAACTTTTACCTACACACCAGTCCCTTCAAGAGAACGTGGTTGTGGACACTCTCGGGTTATCAAAGCAAGATGAACAGAGAAAATTAGAAACACGGGAGAACCTAGTCCCTATGTGAGCCTTCGACGATAGACGCCCATCATCCAGCTACCCCTGAGCACCGCCAGGCCGATGGCCATCTTGATGCTGTCCGAGATAACGCTGAGCTTGCTACCGGGAACCTCGTGCCAGTCGACGGGCACCTCGGCGACGCGGATTCCGGGGCTGGTGCCAATAACACTGCCGTCGTCCCCGAAGACGGGTGCGGGCGGGGCCGACTCGGCGAGGAGGAGCATCTCTATGTCAAAGATCCAGCCCTCGGCGTGCATGTAGGGAATGATGTGCGGGAGGGCGGCGCGCGTGAAGAGCTTGAAGCCGCACTGGGTGTCACGGAGGCGAGATGTGGCGGGTGGAGTGAGAATCATGAGGACGAGGTGGAAAGAGCGCATGAGGAAATTACGGAGAGCAGATCGCTGGTTGTAATTGTCAGCGGTTTGAGCGTTGCGTGAAGCCGATGAAAGGGCTTGCATACCTTGACAACGGCCTCGCTGCCGACGAGGTGGGCGCGGCTGCCGATAGCAACACCGCGGTGAGAACCATCCACGACATCCTCGCAGCCCTGGATCAGACGGCCCAGGTCGCTGAACTTGGTCGCGCCATCGGCGTCGGCAAATAGCACATATTCGCCGCGGGCGTGGCGGAAGCCGTGGGTAACGGCGCCGCCCTTCCCACGGTTACGCTCAAGCTTGACGATGCGGATGACATCGTGGAGGCCCCTCTTCTGCGCAAATTCGAGGCAGACATCGACGGTGCGGTCTCGGGAGCCGTCGTCGACAACCAGGATCTCGTAGCCGCTCAGGGACTCGGAAGGCGGGTTCTTGGCACGGCGACGCGGCGCGGTAGGACTGAGGAGGGGTTTGGACGGCGATGAGGGCCGGCCAAAGTTCTCATCGAGATAGGCGACCGCCTCCTCGAGGGTGGGCAGGATGCGAGTTTCTTCATTGTAGGCAGGGAGTACGACGGTGAGGCGCACGTCGGCGGGGTCGATGGTCGCACCCGAGTCGGGAATGTCGCGAGGGTCGGTCAGGTGTGCGCGAGCTTCGGAGACGCTGCGCTCGGCGAACCAACGGTCGAACCAACAAGGCGCGGAGATCTTGATCGGGTTTCCGGAGGCGGAAGAGGTGAGGTAGACCTTCTCGGAGGGGAGGACGGCGCGGGGCTTCGGGGCGATGAGGTGGAGGGTGACAAAGATCTATAGATGGGAATTGTCAGCTTCAATTGAACCAATTGTGGACCAAATACAATAGAGAGAAAGGTCTCGTCCGAGAGGAAATCCGGAACCTACCGTGAGAAGACCAATGGCGGCAAGACTGAGCAGCGCGACGACAAGTGTAGGCCACGATGCCCGTGTGATCTGTTCCATGGCTAGGTCGCGACAATGACAGGTGGATGCTGGAGTTGCCCTTGGCCGAGGGCAAAGAGGTAGAAAAGGTAGTCAAATGGTTAACGTGTCTGCTGGGCAAAAGAGAAAGGGAAACAAAAGAGGAAGAGAAAAAAAAAGGGCTGAGGGAAGGAAGCACTGCAACTGCCGCTGCTGCAGCTCAAGTCGGAGACAATGAGAAGAAGGCAGCGCAGTTGGATTGCATTCGCGGTATTGCACAGCACTGCAGTGCAGCCAGTTTTAGGGGTTCTGGGATACGTAATGCGGAACAGCTCTCTCGGGAAGGCCCCTCTCATTTGTGGCTTGACAAGGCTAGCCAATTGAGCCAATGAGGGGGGACTGGTAGGGAGGCATGGAGCATGGAGGGGTAGATCCCCTGTAGGAATGCTCCTGCTCTTTTCGGCTTGTGGGGGACGGGTACACTGCAGCCTTGCATTAGTGTACAACTTCGGTGCCCTGTCACCCAGAGTTCAGATGGGGTGGAACGCCGCCAGCAATGCGACCTGCCATGAATCGCATTCATCATGGCATTGCTGGAAGGGATCATCCATCGTCTTTTTCAGGTTGGGGGGGGGGGGGGGGGGGGGGGGCTAGCAACTCGGCCCCAACCGACTGGATTCGCTTGCATTGCTTCAGCGTAACCCCACGAACACGGTCATATAAGTCCAGGTTTATCTAGGGAAACAACGACAACAACACCCCATTAAACAGCTATAGCCTCAGCGTTGCCGAGGTCAGCTTGTCTACACCAAAAGCAGCCAAAAAAACTCGGCTAGCACGTAGGAGCGCAATACCACTGCCACTGCAACAAATTAAGTCCAAAAGCACGGAGAAGGGATCAAACCGGAATCCCGTGGCATCTGATCGATCAATTCGGGTCAACCTGGTTGTTGTGCTGTAGTGGCGCGCCGTGAGCCGATCCAAGACATCGCGAGGCCCCGAGGATGCTCCCGTCCCGTTCGGATCCAACCTACCTGCCAGATGCTGCCTCGCATTCCCGGGACTGCCGTGCCTCGCGTGGAGAAGAGCCAGATCGGTCGGTGTTCGCCCAAATGTTCATTTGTTCATCGATCTGCGGCGGACGTACGCTTTCCTTTTCTCTTTCCTTTTCCAACCCATCGTCTCCGTCCAGAGTGTCCTATATGGCGACCCGAGGTCGAGGGAGCATCACCAGCCCCGAAGACCGCGTCTTCATCCCCATCGGTGGCGCGTCACCCGCTGCCAGTCGCCGTCTGCCATCACTTCACAAAGCCACGCGAATTCCATGCCACACAGCTTGGCCCACCCCCCTCTCAGATTCGCTCACCAAACAGCACCAGCCCGTCCACGTCCAATCGCACGGACGGCCTGGCGCCACCAGGATCCTTCTTAGATGAAATTGAGAGGTTGAAGAAAACTTCAGCCGCCCGGGCGGCTCCTTCAAGCCACACGACACCTTAACACAGCACGTTTTGTTTTCTGTGGAAATTGTGGCCAAGCCGTTCGTCGTCTCTTTCCGCAGCGCCTGCTTGGCCACACAATTTAGGTTTGATGAGGACGGAGAGAACCCTAGGCGAAGGGGGGGGGGGGGGGGGGAGGGACGCAGGCATCTCGTCGTCCAAGCTCTCAGCCTCTCACGGTCAGGCCCCGAATTCTCCGTCTGATTCCTCGGTAGCCCGTCAAGATCCAACGCAGAAACAGCAAGCCAAGATCGGCCGTATCAGCTGCGCTTGATTCGAACCAATGTCCGAGAACACACACGAGACTCAGCTCCTCGGGACCGAAGGACGAAACGAAACCTCAATTGCCCAGTGTCACCGTGGGCTGAAAGGGGGTGATGAAAAGAGGAGACAGGAAGAAGCAGGGCAAAGGCGCCAGGGTTGTACCGCATATGCCACGCGCTGCACAACCCTCTGCCATGACTTCAATATTTCATGACCCTGCATGCATATTCGGCCGAAGACTGACAGGTGCACATGCATTCATGAGGGACTCGACGACAATGAGGCTGCTGCGGGGAGGAGCCGGAGGTCACCGAGCCAAGCATCTTTCACTTCTCAGCTTGCCTTGCCAACCCCCGTCCCGTCACTTACGCGAGCCCTTCGGCACCAACGCAGTTTCTCAATCAGTCCTCGGCGCATATGCAAGAAGTCGATAAAGCATGTGTTGGCGTGCGTGTCTGTCTCCACCAACGCCCAAAGAGTAGAACCGGCGGCTGGGTAGGTTTCATCCCGCTCGCAGAGCTGTCCACGTACGGAGGTGAGAGATCCAGACCCCCACCAAGAGCTCCAGCAGTCTAGGCCACTCTCGTCCCTGACGATCCTCGCGCGTCGCCGACCGCTCCCCAGTTCCTGACGATCTCTCCCTCTTTTTTATCATCCCTTCCCAAGTAGACCGGCGACGGCGCGTCCGCGATGCCGGATCGCGGGGCAGTGTAGCCGGTTCACTGACGTTTGACGACCAGCGCCTGACAAACCGATAGCACCGAAGATCGCAATTCGACTTTCGCAGTCCAGATGCGTAAAGACTCCCAGCTGATGCGCTAAACAAGAACGTCGACAACCCGACGCTTGGGCTTTCCCGTCCGTCCGCCGTCGTCTCCTGGTGGCCCCGAGCGGCAGGCCAAGGTGTGGAGGACACCATGTGCGATATGTCTGTTCATCAGTCTCGGTGTTGGGGCCAACCTGGCCAGGCCTACCGAACTAAGCCCAAGGTTTTCCCACGTGGCCTTGGGGACTGAGATATCGTATCCAGGTACTGTGAGGCTACATCGGAACTGATTGGATGAGCTCACTCTCTATCTTCCTTTCCCTTTCACATGCCATCCCTCCCTCCCAGGGCGGCTGCTTGTCTCGTTTTACGCCAAATCATGTCTCGCTCGCATCACGCCGCCTCGATAGAATGAGACTCTCGTGCCTTGCGGATGGATGCGTACAACGTCACCCCAACGAAAGGTACAAGATGACCAGAAATGACCCTTTTTGAGTGATGTTTGTGAGCTTGTTTTGATTCTGTTTATGTTGTCAATTTTCGTCTAATGTCGGGCCGAACACCCCAATCAGGCAGGGTTCGTCTTAAAATTTGAGACAAGTCTCGACAGTCGGACCAAAAGATTAGATACATTGACATCATCAGGGAGCCAGAGTGCCCATTCCGCCGGCCACATCGCGTCCCCACCTGATTTGCTATAATAGTATGAGAAATAGGAAATATCTATGGGGAGATCCGGTATAAGTTGTGGTCGTGATATGGTCATCAAATACAAAGTAACGAGGTTGAAAATGTGTAAGAGTCCATCCTGGATCCGATTGCGAGCCTAATCCAGTCCTGTTAAAGATGCTGTGATGTCTCGGCGTTGCTGAGGTCCAGCGGCAGCAACGTCGAATGATTCCGCTCCCCTTCAATTGGCGGTTTTCTTTTGCCCCTCATTCCGAATTGTTGTGTTGGCAGAAAAAGACTACTGAAAAGAGGTTTCGTGATGTGTGTGTGTGTGTGTGTGTGTGTGTGTGTGCGTGTGTGAGTTGTGGTATAAATGAATAAATAAAGAAAAAGACAAAATAACCGACATTTGCCGTTAAACGCCGCGGTATTTGTACGAAGGCTGGTGTTGATAATTCCATCATAAGGCGGCGGACGGTTGACGTGAGAAAGAAACGAATTGGAAATGCCGCAGCACCGCTGCCGTTTTTAAACTGCGACGGCGGAGCTCTTTGTTGACCAGAGACTCTTTTTCGTCAGCTTAGAACCGGCAAGCTTCGATAAGCGCTTTCCGGGCTTGTTCGATGAAACAACTCCGGCGGGCGTAGCTGTCACTATCTCGACCGCGACGGCTTTGTTGATGGCGTCATTGGAGATCTGAGGCGGGCCATTATCGCGTCGGAAGTCTTCCAACGGCGGAACGTCATGGATGCTGGTCGGCTTGTCCGGGTGTGAGTCGATCTTCTCTAATTCAGTGAAGCGGGTGACTTTGGGCTTTGAGGTGTTTGTGCGATCCCTCTGTTTCATCGCCGAAGGTGCGACAGCGGCGGCAGAAGCGGGCGGCGGAGCGTATGTGTAGGAACCGCCCTCTTCTTCTTCCTCGACAGATTCGTAGACTGGTTCGGGCGTCACGCATGCCGCTGGTGTGGTGGCAGCGGAGGATCTGCCAGACATAGGGGCCGAGAAGGGGGCGTTGGGGTTGATGTTGAAGTTGAAGGACGAGAGGCCTGATGAAGAGCGGACGCTGGTCATCGAGGCGGCCGAGGAAGCGACTGTGTTCTGCTGGGCCAACATGGAGTTGCCGAATTGCATCGGTGGGAGAGCATTCATTGCAGGAATGGCGTTAAAGCCGCGCATCGACAGTGGCGGCTTGGCCCTGTCTGTTGAGATTGTTGATGACTTTTCGGTCTTGGGCGAACCGTCCCCTCGCTCGGAGGCATCTGATGCCCGACGAGAGCTTGGGTGAAGTCGATGGGTATGGGCAACAGCAGCAGGGGTTTGGTGAGCAGGCGACATTGCTTGGTGACGAGTGGGCTTCATCTCCAGGTCCTCCTGCGAGCTGGTCGAACGGCTAGAACTCGTAGAGGGGGATTCTATTGCAGCGTGTTAGTCGTTTGCTGTCATTGCTGCTGCTAAGCTGACTATGCGATGGTACAGATCAACTTACCCTTAGCCGAGGAGGGACTGTTACGTCCCGAGCCCCATGATCGATCCACCTCCTTGCCCTTGAGCGAGATGCGGCTGCCATCAGGGACGGAGTATATGGAACTCTTATTGCGTTCCTGCCAGTAGGGCGCCGGTGGCGGAACACCGCTGTAGCTGTAAGCCCTGGGCAAGCTACCCATCGGGCTAGCGTTGACGGAAGGATAGGTGACCTGGGAAAGGCTGCTGGAAACGCGAGGCAGGCCGGCTGGCCCGGGCATTTTCGTCAACCCGCTGGCAGCCATGGCACTCCTCCGTCGATTTTGTTCCAGAATCTTGGGTCGGTCCTCATGCTTGAAGGCCGATGGTGCTCCGGAAAGGGCGTCAATGGCCGCATGAGTAGGGACATGTCGGTAAGGTTGCTTTGGAGGTTCTGCCGTCTTTTCTGCCTGTTTTTGCTTGTGTTCCTTGGCCTGTTGCCTGGACCTCTTGAGGAGGGAGAAGACAGACATAATCGTGAGTTTGGTGGGGAGAGAGCAATGGTGCTTTTTGAGGGGAGGCGGCGATGGAGACACGAATGAGCACACACACAACTGCCCAATTAGCCCTACAAGAAAAGGTGCTTCGTTGCCTGAGTGAGGAACAGCAAGTTCGTGAACAACTCGACGTAGCGGGAGGGAGGATGATGATGGGAGCAACAGCTGGCGGGGCACTGTTGTTGTTCGACGGATGGGATGTCGTATATAAGTCGAGCCCGAGCAGCCGGTCTGGGCTATAATCAGGCGGCACAGGTGAAACTCGGGCGGTACCACAGACGAATCCCCAGCTCGGATGGTTCCGTGTCCTAGAAAGATGGGCAATGTGTCGGCTTGGCGAAGACCGTTCGTTCACTGGCAGCTTTGGTTACGAGCGATGGCTCGTGCTGCCTCTTTGACAGGTGGGCGGGAACGGCGTCGTCGGTGGGCCGAAGTGCGATGACGGGAGAATGTTCAACACGGGTGAGGGGATGGGCGAGAACCGCAGTCAATAGAAGTATGAGCAGCTTTAGATAATGAATATTGTTCGGGGAGAGAGGAGCCAACAAGAGATAGAGGGAGGTAGAGAGAGAGGGAAAGAGAGAGAGAGAGAGCAGAAGTCTGACTAGAGAGGGGGACGATGAGCGAGAGTTGGAGGGAACTCCAGGTAGCCCAGAACAGAAGTTGGGTTCGGGTGCCCTGGTTCCTTTTAACAGGCGTGGCGGAGGTGTGTGTGTCCTGGGGTTCGACATGGGATATGCATGGGGGTGGTGGCAGACGGAGATGGGATGGGTGCATGGGAGGACGTGGATTGGGACATTTCCCAGGCGGGGGAGCCTAGACGACGTGCAGGTCAGTCACTCAGTTTTCTCTGCAGTTCCTGGCTCCCGAGGGTACAAGTGTGTCCTGTCTTGGCAACCACGGCGAGTCCAGCCTTCAAGACGAACCCATTTAAGGTCGTAGTGAGATGGTGCCTCCGTCCGTCCCGCTTCTTGGTCCGTCGGCGAATGCGTGTGATGGTGCCGCCGCGTTGCCGTCACGGGGATTTTGGAGAGATTTCGTTCGGCCAGATATCGATACCCCCTGAGTCGCACGGTCGATTGCAAGGCGTCGAGGCCGACGCTGACGGCGGCCATCGACGACTCGCCTCGAAGGGGAGACGGAGGGGGGGTCCGAGACGAGACGAGACGCTTGCTACTGTAGTCTGAAGCTTCAGACAGCTATGGCTTCGACGCTTGTCGCCGGACTCTGGAGGCAGTGCCGGTATGTAGTGTATGGGACTTTGGACAGACTCGGTCCTCGGTTGCGTTGATGACGACCACATTGGATGTCATTCTCGCTTCGGTTCATTCGTAATAGGGCCAAAGAAAGAACAGCACAGCACCGCTGTTTTTCCAGCACGGCACAACAAGTGACAGGTGCAGCGGTTCAAGCAGCGACGCGTCGCCCGATAAGACGTTGGCGGCTTTACCTTCCTACTCCTTGACCTGCCTTGGCTGGAGAGTGCGCCTCTGGTTGTTCGCCCTCTAGGCCTCTTTGCTGGATCAAACGGCCCTCGTATTCAGGCCAAAGTAGCGGTACCCGGCTGCAGGGATGAGCCAGCGACAACACCGAGCGTTACGGTCCTGGTTCCAAGAGAAAAGCCTTTGGCTGGAATTCGATAGCGTGGGTGGAAGACAAGCCGCTAGAGGACGCCCAGGTACCCAGTACCAGTCAGGGGGGAGGGCGTTGCTGTCAGCGCTGCCCCTTTCGCCTTTGGGTTGGGTTGAGGTGGTCCGCAGGAGTGGAATGGTGTGCAGGACCCAGCCCAGCCGCGCTGGACAGGGGCCAGTCGAACTAAAATCGTTGGTCGGCTTCAGGGGAATCGGGGCCGTTGATGGACGATGCAGATGAATGATGAATTGGCGAATTGTTGATGGTGTGCCAACACGCCACCCCCCTCCCACTCCCCTCTCATTCTTTCTCCCGTCCTTCCACAACCACCATCGTCGACCCTCGTTGCCGTCGGCTACGCTACGTTGAGTAAGACCTGGCGGTCATCCTTTTGGCGTTTTGTCAACGTGCTTTTAGTTCTCAGAGCCAACCACAGCAACGGGCGAGGGGGGGCAGAGGAGTTAGGTGCTACCGCATGGTCTATCTTTGGGTCTCCATCGTATGCTGTCTATCGTCGTTGTTCGTTGACGCCACTCGGCATCTCCTCCCCATTACATCAACGACAATGGTTTTGACTGTGTCACCCAACTTATAGCTTTGAACCAAGACCACCATGCTGGATTGGATTCGAGGGTGTGGGGGCATCGGTTGATGTTCGTCTTTTCTTGAATCTTGACGAGGCCGCGGCGTCCGAAAGAGGACAGCGCGATGTTCAGTATCCGTATCAACGACGTTCTGTAGGGTAAGGGCCCCGGGCTCCGCACCGTATGAAGCAAGAAAGGCCCACCACGCCGCATGTTGGTTCGTTTCTGCTAGCTTTGCAAACGGGAGCGGGCGGGATATGGCCGGATGTATTTGGACGACGGCGGTTTGCTGGTTTTCTTGCTTTTCTGTGGGTATCCCCTTCTCCATGGATATGTTGACGTCTGTCTGTACCGGCCTAGTCTTTTGTTCAACAGTTCGTATCTCAAGGACCATGCAACTTACTTTGTAGGTACCTGCTGAACAGTCGGAACCCTGCAAAAACCTCGAGGACGGCTCTAGTTCATAATAGGCTCGCTGATTTCCCACCCTCAGTAAGCATACTTGTAGGTGGCCCGGCCTGCCAGTTCCCGTCTGTTCGTCCATCGAACGCATCGATACGTCCTCGAGCAAGGTAAACCTTGCTCAGGCGGAATGTACAACTCATATTCATAGCGAGCACGAGATTACTTCATCCTGCCCGTGTATCCTGAGCCCAGTTGAGCTCGAGTCTTTCATGATCTAGTCTCTGAAGGCCGGAGCCCATGTCGCTCGGGTCCCGGTGCCAAACAGACGGTCCAACTTGTCTTGAGCATGCTATCATCTAGCTGTCATCTGCACACGTCTCGGTACGTATAATCACGAAGCGAGCGTCACGCAAACCCCTTTAAACAGCCTCAAGTCTCCCGAGATTGTCTCATTGCACTTGATCGGAATGGGCCAATGTTATCCAGACCACATTTCGGGCCCATTCATTCTATCTGCCTACTCAGCTACTGCATCCTGGTGCCTGCGGCACACACAGCTTGTTTGCCGCAATCGGTAGGACGCTTGCACACACCGCACACGCAATAAAACCCCCGACCTTCGTGCTTTATCTGTATTGACTGCGTTCCGACGCACATGCGGTGCTTGCATGTTGATACCTTGCTCGACCCAGTCGCTTGGTCCGAAAAAGGACAACAAGCTGGACTGGGGGCCTGGGCCCAGCCGCCTGAATTCGACAGTGTCATGGCTGACTGCAGGGCAATATCTCGGATTGGGAAAGCTCTGACAGCTTAGTTATCTGGACCCTGGCAGCCCGGTCCTGGGAATATTGATTTCGTTGTGGATGTTAGAAGCCACATCATGGGCGTCCCGCGCTGAATCTGAATGGTAACGAGAGCTGCTATCTCAGTCATTTTGGGGGGTTAGGGCTATAAAAAAAAAGGTCACTATGCAGACTACCGTTGCATCGTTGGCGCCGGTCACTTCTTTGCTTTTCCCTTATCTCTACGATCCCTGCAGGCCACGATGGCGCCTTGCACCAATGGAAAAAAACACGGCTCATCGTCAGCTTTGTGACTCTCAGCTGTGGTCGTGTCACCCAAGTCCGACGTACCATGGCTGGCGTTCTGGGCACGTCTTGTCCTCGTGTTGCAGGTTTACACGCCTTGTGATTATGGTACGGTGATCCCGAACGAAGCTGTTGGCGATAAGTCATGCTTGTGCACTACCAGGGACCTGGTTTTCGAGAGACGACTCTCGTGTCAAACAGCCGTACATCTTGGCAACTCCTGAATCCTCAGCCTGGCGTGAATGGGCTTGCTGCAAGGCTGGGCTGGCAACTGTGAGCTTACGACTCCCACGCCGCCACGGGTGACGCCTCACAAGGGGTGTCTCAATCTTGATCGGGCTCAGCCAATTCAAGTCTGGTCTGTTCCGATCAACGCAAGGGTGCCCTTCATGATCTATAAACATCTGCACAGTTATGCAACACTGCCATGGGACAACGTCCCGTTTCACATCGTCCTCGCGGTGCCGTTTAGAGCAAGGCAAGAGGTCAACGCCTCATGAATTCAATGGTAACCCATCTTTTCGCGCAACGTCACCCCGAGACTCGCACGCCGCATCGCGTGCCGCTGGCGTTAGGTGTCTGAGGGGAGAAACGAGGTGATATCGCAAATCTGACATGCATACCGCCATCCGCCAAAGACGGATAAAGTTGCGTCACTTCCTAGACACCAGAAGGCAGCAGAGATAAGATGCTAAGTTGAAAGTTTTCGGCGATAACTCATCCCATTCATCTCCCCCCATCCAAAGGCAGCAAATCTGCGTCATTGAGGTTGTTGGGCTGAGGCGCCATCCATGATCATCCTGCCAAGGACTCTGGTTCGCTCATTCTGCGCCGCGCCCCAACTAGGATTTTCTCCGTCGCGGCCCTCGCCAGCAGCTTCCGGCCCGTTCGGGTTTGCGGCCCCCTGCTAGGGTCCAAATGGAGGTCCCTAGACTCCGACGCCGGTGCACATTACTTCCCTGGATCCTTGGCCGGTCTGCAGGCAACCCTGTCCAAGTGTGGCAGTTGGTGGCAGTCGAATCTCACTCTCATGGCCATGGGTCATGTTACAACTGGCAGTTGGTGCTTTTCGGTCTCAGGTCGGCAGGGCAGACCGATACTCAGTCTGCTATCTGGGCCTCGATCTCGAATTAGGGCGCGAGAACTAACAGACTCGGAAAATTCGGCCACGATCAAGGATGTTGATCCGGGAATGTCGGTAGACCCCAAAACAAACAGCTCCAGCCGTTCGTCGATGCTTTGTTCTTCCATGCCACCACGGGCTCCCCACCACAGCCTCGACAAAGACGAGCCCCATGACCGGCCTCCAGCCTCCGCACTCGACACTCTAAAGTCATTTGACGTGTCATTATCGGTACAGAGCGATTACGGGTAGATGGCATCGTCAGATCTAGTTCGTCCTGTGCAGTCGCCTTTGCTTGGCTTCGACGGCGCCGTTGCACAAAGAGGTGAGTAACCTCAGGCATTGTCCGTCTTAGCGTGCTCCAACCCCATAACCTGCCAGTAAATACTCGCCCTCGTTGACTCAGTGATAGTGAAACGTTGGCATACGCTGCCGATCAAGGCTTCAGGGATCGAGCCGTCGACTCATAGTCGACTGTCAAAATCCGCGTAGTCCGTGACCACAAACAACAAACTGCGTCTTCTTGGCCGATCGATTGTTGCTTGAGGCTGGCTCATGAGGCTAGTTCAGCGGTGACGTGGACCTTGCGTAATTAATGGCTTGCCTGACACATAAAGATGCCATCTCACCCCATAGGGTCCATAGGGTTGCGGGTGGACAGAACTGGCTGCTCCTTTCCAAGCACATGCTACGCGGAAGCTAGGTCGTGGCTCGTTGCAGATTCCAACCGGTGCTGGAGCTGTGGTGGGGGGGTTACCGATGGCCATGAACTCTCAGCTGGGTTGAAGTGGAGTGTCGGCATGTTTGCTCCTTTTCCGTCATGAAAAGGTCCTTTTGCGACAGAATTCAAGATGGAGAGACGAGAAACGAGGATGTTGAAAGCGGGGAGGGGAAAAATGATATCGTGGGGATGGCTGGGCCAGGACCCCTGCATGTTTTAACCTTCACATCCCCAAGCAGGAGAGCCCTGTTTTGAATCCCGAAGCCCCCAGTGATGTGGCACGAGCTCTTGGGACGGATCTGCATGGGAGAACCAAGAACTGGGTCGCCTCTGATCTGATGCTCTGGGCATCATTGCTAAACGTGGGTATGGGTTTCTTGTTTCCGCATCCACTTTGCCGAATGACACATGCTTTTTCTGTAGCTGCTGTGTCACGGATACAAAGCTCAACCGTCCGTGGTTTACCGGAACAGGCTTGGAGGTCATGTCATGTTCGGAAGGTCCAAAGATGCTCACAGGCGGCGGTGGCACGTTGATCTACCGATTTTGCGACATCGGCACGGATACTTCTGACGGGTTCCTCAATGAGAAATGCTGTCTAGAACCATGTACCAGCTCTCCGTTCCAGACGTCCGTAAGTTTTGGGCGTTGATCAACGACAAGATTCAGTGTGGGGAAGCAGAATCGTTCGTTTCTAGCTCTGCTTCGGCATCGACATGTGTCTTGGTCGCCAGCCCCTTGGGATCCGGGATTTATTGCCGCATTTCAAGCAACGAGGTTGAAGTGTAATTCAAAGATATGGTTGATTTTACGGTGCCGTCCCAAGAGACCACTTTTCAAATGAATGAAAAAAAAACTAAAAATTGCGCAAGAAGCATATGCAGGGTCCTCAGCGTGCCTCCCATCTAAGGTTTCTGATTGCCTTGAGTCTTGTCTGCACGCTGGCGGTCGCAAATCCTTGGGATGACAAAATAGATCGGCACTTGATGGTTAGTCAGCCAGGATCCACCAAGCAGAAATCTCAGGTAAGAGCGCCTGCCCAAAAGAGAGAATTAGGCGAGTAGCCGCACGTTGACGCAGCACAAGCCTCCCCCCCCCCCCCCAAGTGCTTGTCGCGGATGCGATGGTGGTAGGTGCGCCAGTCCCAAACCTGGTTAGTGCGGTGCGGGTACCGAACCAAAGAGCGGCGAGTGGGAGGTGCGGTGGTGCTGCAGTTGGGTTGGGCCTGCCACTGCCACGGAATCACGCGCATTGGACAGGATTGATTGCCCCCCAAGTGCCAGCAGCAGTGGCCAGCGCAGTTTCCCTCCCAGCCCAGGCAAGGCCCGTACCAGTCCACAGTCCACGGTCCACAGCCCACAGCCCACAGTCCCAGTTCGCCTCCTCTGTCCGACCAACCGACCCGACCGACCGACTACAGCCTCAAAGTTCTTCCATCTCATCATCAACCGTAATCCTACGCAACACAAAATTATTGCGCCGCGTCGCCGCAGTCGATACGTCCTGGAGTCCATACTCGCCCACTTTCATATTCCGAAGCGCGTTGCTTATCATTTGCTGCCTGCACTCCGCTATCGCTTTCGCGTCAGCAAGCATCCTTCCTACCACCTCACGTTGCCGCCTTGCGTCGCTCAACCTCCCCAGCGCCCGCCAATCGCGCGACCCGACCGCCCCCTCCCATTTTGATGGCTCCCTGATCATCTCGTCCCTACGTCACCCGGGCACATCTCGTTGCCACAAACCATCGACGACGACCACATCTCGGACGAGCTCTCGAGTTCTCGTCCCCGACCGACGTCTCGCTTGAGAGCCGCGCCCCATCCCAGGCGCGACCGACCGACGGGAAAGTGGCGCTCACCATCCTCAGCCAGACCGACGCTGAGCTTTCACTCCAACAACATCTCGACCTCGCTCCCGATATCCTTAGCTACCCCCGTCTCACCACAGAGGGGGGCACCGAACCATTGATGATGGCACAACCCGTGCCTCATCATGCGACGGACAAGAAACGCGTCAAGGTCTATGAGTTGCGCAACAATGACTGGTTCGACCGAGGCACCGGCTTCTGCACCGCTGCCTTCATGCAGGTACGTCTTGTCGCGCGCATGCTCCCCTCTTCTTGCTGGTCCACCTACTCTCCATGACGCTATTCTCTTCGACGGTTCGATGCTAATCTCAGGGTGATTCACCAGACGGAGGAAGGCCAACCTCGAGACCCCAGAGTCATTGTCGAATCCGAAGACCACCCCGACCGGCTCCTACTAGAGACCAAGATCTGTAAGGAGGACGGGTTTCAGAAGCAACAAGGCAAGTTGCGCGTCGCTACCGCATCTGGCGCAGACCGACTGACCTACGGCACAGAGACTCTGATTGTCTGGACGGAACCCAGCAATGGCATTGATATGGCTTTATCCTTCCAGGAGGCGGATGGCTGTGCTTTGATCTGGTAGGGACCAATATTCCTCTCCTTCACTGGTGACGGGTGCTGACTACGGCATCACAACAGGAAATTCGTCAACAGTGTGCAGCAGACATTTCAAGGTGGAATGGCTGGCGCTGGTAAGCCCCGCGCCGTTGGCATGCCTCGGACATCTCAACCTAACATTACAGACGCAGACGACAGCCTCTCTGACGATCTCGCCATGGAGATGCCCAGCGCAATCAGCCTCCCTCCCGCCGAGATAGGGAATCTACCCGAGATCGAAACCAGCATGCGTATGATGAGTCAGACCGTCAACGGACGAGAGGCACTTTGCAAGTGTATCACCCAAGAGGGCTACATTCGCAAGCTGATTCCCTTGGTTGAGATGGCCGAAGATCTTGAGAGCTTGCCCGACCTGCATCGCTTGTGCAACATCATGAAGACCGTCATCCTTCTCAACGATACTCAACTCATCGAGCACGTGGTATCCGACGAGTGCGTTCTCGGCGTCGTGGGTGCCCTCGAATACGATCCAGACTTCCCAAGTCACAAAGCGAATCACCGCCATTGGCTTGACAATCAAGGAAGGTACAAAGAGGTCGTCCCGATCGAGGACGACAACATCCGGAGGAAGATACACCAAACCTACCGACTCCAATACCTGAAGGATGTTGTCCTGGCACGGATATTGGACGACCCGACCTTCTCTGTGCTCAATTCTCTGATCTTTTTCAATCAAGTGGACATCGTTCAGCATTTGCAAGGAAACGGAGGGTTCCTCAACGAGCTCTTCAGCATTTTTAAGGCGACCCAACCGGATCAGATGCGGAAGAAGGAAGCCGTCCTCTTCATCCAACAATGCTGCGCCATCGCTAAGAACCTCCAGCCTCAAGCTCGCCAGACGCTCTATAATAATTTCCTCAGTCACGGTCTTCTCCAGGTCATCAACTTTGGACTTCGTCATCCCGACGTGAGTGTTCGGGTGGGCGCAACCGACGTACTGGTGTCTCTGATAGACCATGATCCGCACATGATTCGCGGCACCATTTACCGGCAGCTTCACGACGGTCAACCACCCTTGACAGATTCGCTCATTGACTTGCTCTTGGTAGAAGTCGACCTTGGCGTAAAGTCACAAATTTCGGATGCGCTAAAGGTCCTCCTCGACCAGGGACCTCCGATTCAGTCACAGGAGGCTTTTGCAAAAGCGAACGGGGAGTTTTCTGGCCGAAGACCACAAGCAGCGGAGAACCCTCAGCACGAATTGTTCCTTTCCCAATTTTACTCGACATCAGCACAGCGGCTCTTCCGGCCACTGATCGACCTTCAAGGTCGTACAGACATGACCTTCCCGGTGCAGCAAGCCTCAATGTTCACATATCTCATTGAGATCCTGTGCTTTTTTATCCGGCAGCATGTGAACCGCAGCAAGTTTTTCGTCCTACACCAAGATCTCCTGCGGCGAATCGCTCAGCTCTTCGCTTGCCCGGAAAAATACCTACGGCTCGGTTAGTACGAATGACAAGACTTGATAATTTCCCCCACTAACTTGCACTACCAGTTGCCATTCGATTCTTCCGCAACTTGGCGGGCATGCAGGACAACTTTTACGATAAGCACATGATGGAGCATGGTATTCTGGAGCCTCTTCTCGACATGGTGTTTCGGTCCATGCCTCGGGACAATCTGCTGAGCTCGGCTTGCGTGGAGTTCTTCGGATTCATCACCCAACAAGAGCATAGAAAGGAGATCAACAAGTTCCTCGTCCAAAACTACCGGGAGCGACTGGTTGATTTAAGCTATATGGATACCTTCCGGAACATCATAGTGGTCTTTGATCAGACGCAAGGTCACACCATTGACTTCTACACGGAAACAGAAGAAGATCATGCTAGGCGAGCCGCCAATCCCAACCAGAGGATGACGGAACACATCGCCATTGACCAAGCCGAGGAGGACTACTTTAACACGTCAGACGATGAAGATGGTCCCGAAAGCAGAGCCTTTGACAAGGTGCAGCCGGCAAACGGCTCAGCGGCGTCAACACCAGCCTCAAAACCATTGGTCGATTATCCTTCGGACGAAGAGGTAGACGAGAATGCGGACCCCGAGATGTTGCCAACCTCCGATGACAAGCGCGATGGTACAGACGGTGCCTCTGACACTAGCAGTGAATCATCTTCAGTCGCACCCCCGGAACGACTCTCTGAAAAAAGGCGCCGCGAAGAAGACGACGACGACGAGCTTGGCAAATTGATGCAGAACAAACGCAGAAACAGCAGTTCTGCAGGCTCGAACGCATCGATGACGTCGAGCATGGTCAGGAGAAAGAAAACGTTTGCCGATCGGTCAAATACGACGACGCCGAAGAAGATTGCCATCAGCATATCCCCGTCAGTGAAAACCGCCGGGACGGCAAGATCGGACGATGAATCCTAGGCGTTTTCTCCGGCATATATTGCGCGGTTGGCTGCCTACATGATTGGTGATGACTGTTTCTATCATGATTTTACCAAGGACGGGCGAGTTTCGGGGACCGAGGCGTTATTATCACAGTTCACGAAACGGGAAATCGAGAAGAGTTGCCAGAGCTAGCTAGAGAGCGGAAGAGTGTGTGAGGGATACCTTGTCGCAGGAGGGGAGGGAGGCCTACGTAAGGTTCCAAACGCGGTCAGACAAAGGCAAGTTGGCAAGTTGACATCAAGGGAGCCCTTTGTGGGAGAGTAACTTGCGAGAGAAGAAGAAAAGGGGTGCAAGACCTATCGTGGTATGGGGCTCTACGGGCTGGGATCGCTGAAGTAGCTAAGTGTACTATATTTGTTGAAGTTGCTTCGCTCAGGCTTTGCGGCCGGCGAGCCTGTCTCTACGAGACTTGGCCTCTGGGCGCGTAGATTCCAACCCTTCTCCGAGCAAATATCAGTTTGGATTGAACCAGCCTCGTCTCCTTGTGTCAACGGGTCGGTCCCTGTAACGAAGCTGGAGAGCATGGTTGGCGTTGCTAAGAAAGTCGAGACCGCACCATGATCTTACCTGCCTAGTTGCCAATACAAAGGCAACACGGGATGCGAGCGACACGTCCACGGCCATCTGTAAAGAGAAGCCCATGACGGCAGCATGCGACATAAATTTACCTTTACTTAGGGGTATGTAACACGTTGTACAGTTTGATTTGTTGTCTATGGTAGCCGTTGTCAAGTTAACATTTATATGCAGACATATTTATACACTTTTGTCTGGTATGAATCCCTCCCATCTTATCTAACAGTAGTCGAGCTCCACGACCACGCTCCTTTGGCCGGCTGGAACCCTGTCTTTGCTGGGCCAAGTCCCCTGGTGTACTTTCCTGTGCGTAGTCCGACGTGTCGGACGATCCTGGATGGAGAGGGGGACACATCGTCCTCCTCCTCCTCGCTCGCGGCGTCCCATATCTGCTCCTCTGCCTGGACAGCCGGCGCGAGACTCGCAGCTTTGCCCGCGCCGTTGGATTTGACCCCGCTCTGGGAGATGACGCGGAGGAGCACCTCGCGCGCCTCGGTCTTTTGCCCGCGGTTCTCATCGCCGACAGTGACACGGGCCTCGTGGATAAGCGCCATGATCTCTAGATCCGACTTCTTCAACTCTTCCGACTTGGCGGCCCTCGAGCTCTGCTTGAGATAGTTGAGCGCCCAGTGCAGGGCGCGCCGGCACTCCCTCGAGGTGCGGTACTCGCGGTTCTTGAGCTCAGCGAGTAGCCAGCGCACCTTATCGTACTCGTGGCGAAGGACATAGGCGGTCAGGAGGTTGGAGAAGTTGTGGACGCTGTAGCAGAGGTCATTGCGGCCGTTGACCTCGGCTGCGATGATGCAGAAAGTGATCATCTCCCGGTAGTTGCGCAAAGCCTGGCAGATCCGGGCGGCGCGGTTAAAGAGGCCGTCATCAATGTGCAGCCGTTTGTCTCGCAGATCGTCGAAGATGGCCTTGATGTAGGGAAAAGGCCGTCCTCTGCCGTCTTCACGGCCCGCCACAGTCTCCTTGTGGGCCTTTTCGATTTCCTCAAGCTGTGTGAAGACAATCGGGTACATGGCATCTCTGACATCGCAGCCTTCAGCTTGCGCCTGGCTTAACAAGGACATGGCTTGCCTGCTCTTGGAGCCCTCGAAATGAACCGTAGCTCTGATGGCCAACTTGAGACACCGACTCGTGTGTCCCATACCATTGTGCACAGCGCGTTTGTAGACGGCCAGCACGCGCCTCCAGTTGCCGAGCTGGGCTTCGACCTTCATGCGATCAAAAGCAGAGGCCTCGTTGGCAGGGCTTACCATATAAGCCGCCACCCGAACTCGTTTTGCCCGCTCGACCGTGTTGGTCAACGTGAGTTTTTTGACACATTGTTCAAGACCGGGGAAGGCGGCATCAAAACCGGCGCCCTCCATGGCGCGATAGAGATCCAGTATCTGTTGGGTATCGTATCTCCAGTCCCTCTTGCAGCTTGTCAACATAGAGGTCCAGAAACTGCCATCCGCCGTGTACCCCGCGTCCTTGCAGAAAATCAGCCATCGCTTGAGCGCCTGCACATCTCGACATTTTGCGTGTCTTTCAGCGATGAACGCAACCAGATGACGATCGAGACGTAGGTCGAACTCCAGGATGTATGCTTCGAGGAACATTTCCACTTCGCCCCACGTGTGAGTTTTTGCGTATGTTTGCAGTGTTGCTACGAAAACACGCTTGAAGTGTTCTCGGTTATGCCTGGTAATGGTTTGCATCGGCTTCATTGCTTCGAAGTCGTTGCGGACTGCGGCCCAGTCCCCTTTGTCGGCCTTCTGCAGGATGAACTCGCCGATAATTTCGACGTCGTCTCGGGCCTTCGAGTACGTTGCAACGAGTTTTTCCAAGTGCAGCTGAGCCGTTTCGGTTTGGTTGGCTTCAATGCAGATCCGCACCATCCTGGACTGGATATCGTATGTGTTCTCAATCCCATAGAAGCGGTTCTCCTGCGCGTCGTTGAAGAGCTGGATGGCGCCCGCGAAATTGCGCGTCGAATTCCAGTATACCCATATCAGGTCTCTCAACCACAGTTTTGGCATGTCCCAGCCGTCGCGCTCCCTGAGCTGGTTGATACTCCGTAAAACCTCCCTGCACTCGTAACCGCGAGAGGCGATGATCGACTCGACAATGCCGGTACAAATTCTCTTGGAATACGCCGAGGTACGGTCGAGTTTCGCAAAAATTCTTAGGAAAGCATCGATGGCCAGAATATGCTGGCCATGTTCGGCGAGCTGCAGCATGAACCAGACCGTGGTACCAAGCTTATCCTGGTTCCGAGCATTGACTTGTTGCACGAGTTGAATAACGTCGATTGAACAATGTGCCTCAAGAGCACGGCCAATAAGTTCTTTCCCGATCCGAACATAGTCAAATCGCAGCGTCGACTGTTCCGGTGGCAGAAGATCGACATTGCCCATGTACAGTCTTGACGCCAGATGTAGCCGGTCGGAGAGGTGTTCGCCAGCGAGTCCTTCCAAGCTCTCCCGAGACACCAGTGCTTCAACGACCTCAATGAGACGACTGGCCAGTATGTTGCATTCTTTGATAGACCCGTGATTGACCGCAAACTCCATGATTTGCCCAGCGATGTCGACATCACCTTCCTGCTGGCAAGCCGTTGACAGCAGTGAGGTCAAGTCTGACACCCAGCCAGGCAACTCTTGCGACCTTTCAACAGACTTGTACGCTCGGCTGACAATATTTAAAGCAGTGATCGGGGCGTGGAGGTTACGTTGTAGTTGTTGTACCGGATCAAGTAACAGGTCTTGCAGTCCACCGGGCCCTCCAATGTGGGGATGTTCCCTCACCACGCGCTCCACTGCCGCGGCAATGGTGGGCTTTTTCATAAGGCTTGTATTCCTACGACTCTCCACCAACATTGGAACGCCATGTCCGCTGGGCAGGGCCTGTATCGCGGGAGCCGGGGACGGAAATCTGGTCCATGACGGATCATTGCTGCATCTCTTCACGGCGTCTGAGGCGGATCGTCCACGTTGCCCTGGCGTTGCTACTATATGGCCCGAGGAAGTTTGTGTGGCAGGCCGGTCGCTCGCTGCTCTCGTTGGTCGTGGTGCATCGGAAGCGGCGTCATTGGCATTATCCAGGTACGAGCTATCATATGACAGCCTGCCTTGTTCGTGGGAAGAAAAGTGACTTCGCGGCCGGGTTGACCAGCCAATGAAGTTGGTATCAGTGGCGACTTCTTCCTGGAGGGCCTCGAGGGCGGCGGCGCCGCTGGTGCTGTATCGTTTCAGAGACTTCAATCTCCTGCCGTTCTCGACCGCGGACCGAGCAAGCTTTATTCGCTGGCGACGCTCCTCGGCTAATAGTACGAGAGAGCATGATGTTCCAAAGAGAAGACCTCGAAGCGCATGGATCGCAGCCTTCGACGGGACAGGGGCGGGAGAGGACATTGTGCGAGCTCTACAATGGCCATGATCGTTCTCGAGTCGACTACCGGATCATTTCGAAGAAAAAAATGATCAATTGGTTTGGGCCGGGTATCGTGATGTCGGAGGGGCGTGCCAATGGGCCGTTGGGGCGGCCTAGGTCAAAAAGTTGAAGGACCCTGTCAAAGCTACAATTATTATCGTACCACCTCGGGTCGTTGATGCGCGGTCGCTTTTGGCCGCCAATGACCCGGCCGTCGTAAGAAACTTGACGTCGGATGGATTTAGTATGACCCGCTCCGTTTCGGTGATGAGTCATCAATTCAACAATTAATTCTCCACACTCGCGTGGGCGAACAACAGCTTACTCATCACTGATGCGATATCTGCAAATGGCTTCGCTCTGTTGGGCAATAAATAGTTCTATCACAGTTTCACCATCACATCGAGTGAGATTATGTGCCCTCGTTGCATTGTCTGGTTTTTTTGTTTTCATTCTCCGTCAACAAGTACTATGGCTAATGTTGGTTTTAATTTGCGAAATGGCTTGATTAACTCAATGACCATATTCGAATGATTACTCTGCATGCCTATCACCCAGCCCAGCCAGGCAAGATTCGGTTGATTTACTAGATATGGCAACATGGCTAGAAGTTTGACCACCCTGTTGTTGTACCCCGCGAATGGCAACGGTCTTACTCGGGGTTAAGCCTGGCGATTAGTTTAAGTCCATCGGTGTCTCGATGCGTGGCATGGGCTGGATCATCACATACTCAAAAGGCTGGTCCTGGGGCCAATTCTTGATGTACATATACCCAGGAGGGTTTAGAGCTGGTGAAACTCGATGACTGATAACTGTAAGTATGATGTCATCAGAAAACAGACATGCGGACTTTACTGCCAATGGAGGCGACGCCTGTCGTCCTCATCGTGCCTGGCCTAATCCGGAATTCATCTAGTGGAGAAGGAAGGAGTGGCCGATATCAGTTGCACTTTGCCTTCCGCCTTGACACTTCCGCACAACCTGAAGTCACCTTCACCTCCAAATTTGTTCGTCAATCAAATTACGCTCGCTCAATCCAACCTGTACACCCGATCCTTGAAAAAAGAGTTCTTCTTAGAACAGCACATCCCTTGTTATCAGCATGTCGGCCCTACCTATGGCGGCTCCCCCCAAGAGCCCTCTAGCTCGTTACCGCATTCTTTCCCCTACAGCCTCTGTCCGAGTAAGCCCATTGTGCCTGGGTGCCATGAACTTCGGCGATGCCTGGTGAGCTGCCTCTGGCGAGAGATTACGTCTTTCGCTTTCTCTGCTAACGCATGCGTCAGGAAGGGGTACATGGGAACATGCGATCAGAAGACCGTTGGAGAGATTCTCGATTTCTTCTATGAGCAGGGTGGCAACTTCATCGATACCGCCAACAACTATCAATTTGAAGAGTCCGAAGCCTGGATCGGCGAATGGATGAAGAAGAGAGGTGTTCGCGACCAGATGGGTTAGTGTTGCTATCGCCCCAACCCAATTTCTCTGACTCCATGTAGTTATCGCGACCAAGTATACCACCAACTTCCAGGCTGGTCCCAACGCACCCAACATCATGGCCAATTTCACCGGCAACGGATCCAAAAGCTTGCATGTCTCTGTCGAGGCCAGCCTGCGCAAGTTGCAGACGAATTACATTGACCTGGTGGGCAACTTTACATCGTCTTAGGCAAGTGACGTCGCTAATGAAGGCTAGCTTTACGTGCACTGGTGGGACTACTCCACGTCCATTCCGGAAATGATGCAGTCTTTGAACAATCTCGTCATTGCCGGCAAAGTTCTGTATCTTGGGATCAGTGACACTCCAGCGTGGATTGTCAGGTACGCACGCGCGTTGAGATGAACTATCTGGCTGGTCGGTTTCTGACTAGCAAGTAGCAAAGCAAACGAGTACGCCAGAAACCATGGACTTCGCCAATTCTCGGTCTATCAAGGCCGGTGGTCTGCTGCTTCGCGAGACTTCGAACGAGAGATTATCCCGATGACCAAGTCCGAGGGTATGGGCTTGGCACCCTGGGGTTCTCTTGGGGGCGGGGCCTTCAAGACGGAGGAGCAACGTAATTCTCAAGAGGGCCGCAAAGTCCAAGCAAGTGAAGCACAGATCAAGATCAGTCAGGTGTTGGAGAAGATTGCCAACAACAAGAACACCATCATTACTAGTGTTGCTCTGGCGTACGTCATGCAAAAGGCACCGTACGTCTTTCCCATAGTTGGCGGTCGCACTCTCAATCACCTGAAGCAGAATATCGAGGCACTTGCCTTGAATCTGACCGATGAGGATATCAAGGAGATCGAAGGGGCCGTTCCGTTCGACATGGGCTTCCCCCACAACTTCTTGTGGGGAGACAAGGTGCCGTCGAATCCCGGTGAAGTGTGGTTGTTGAACATGGGAGGAACCTTCGACTACGTTCCCGAGCCCAAGGCAATCGCACCCAGAGAGGGGGGACAGTAGAACTGGCGAGTAAGGACTCAGCGGAAAAGGTGGCGGCCTACGGACTTTTAAGCCTTGTCGCTGGACAGGCTTGTGGAGCCCTCTTTTCATCGATGCTGCTTAGTTTAATATTGTAATCTCACTCTGAATCGTTATGGTTTATTTGTCCCTGATGCATGGCACCTGTCGAAGCTGTGAAGGGGTAGCGTTGTCGATGGAGATGAGACGCTTTTTTCAGCGGCACATGTGCAAAACTTTAGCAAGGCCGGTCACCACACGAACTGATCTACATCCCATCATGCTGGCTGCTTTGTTCCAATAAGTCGCACGGCCGACTGCCATCGGTGGCTTCCTGCGGCTTATAGCACCAAGATCTTTGTAACTTTGAGGTCCCACATGGGCCTTGACTGGTGTCTACTTGCTGAGGTGTGGCAATGAGAAAGACTTGATAGAAAAGGGTCTACCTGAAAGTACAAAAATGTAATTTCAATTATTGCTATCGAGTAGGCTAGTCTGAACGCTCAGAGGATGTGTCATCCACCTAGCCATACTTCAATACTGAAATGAATCCTAATAGCACAGCCTGACTCGTGATCTAGAAGGCGTAATGGGATATTGTTCACATGCTGTAAATGTGAGCGGTTCAGATGACCCTGGTAGGATAGGGAAGCTACGAGAAGATGTGTGGCTGCCAACAATTGACCCCCAGCAGTTGCTTCCTTCCCCAAACATACCGGGCATCTTAGGCGGCTCGTCTGTCCTCCCAAAAGTTCACTCGTTTTTAGCCATTCCAAGAGAACGAATTACTCTCTCATTGAATCACTGACTCTAATGGTCTTTGTTTCAGGCATTCTGATGTCGCCCTGCTAACTAGCATCTCGTTGCAAGAGCATCTATGACGGAGGACAAACATCGAACACTACAACTCACAAAAACCCACAAGTCCGGCTCGGGAACAATGTCACCCGAGTTCCACAAACAGAGGACGGAGACTATCGGAACATGCTCGAAAAGGCACTGGCATAGATCCATCGATATATCGATACCTCGGTCGATGTCGGTTATGGATAATGCCAATAAGCCGAATGAGCTTGGTACGGAAGATCCCAATCATGACAAAACCGAACCAACACGTTCTTGCTCGCAAGTGCCGCTGTGAGTCTGGCACTCTTGGCGCCGGGATTGTCTGACCGCTAGACTAGAGTTCGAAACCATGGCTTTTCTCCCTCAGCCCCGGAAAGTTTTGACATGACCTGTGGGACCTATGGGCAGCAGCAACTGCCTTCCATCCCGACGGCCACCGCGGTACACGAGGTCAACTACAGGGGAGTGATCACGGCTGAAAGGCGGCATCCAGACAAAAGAGGATCTTCAAACACTCCCAATGAAGCAAATCCAGCAGTATATGCCGCAATATCTGTGAAGTTGGAAGAGCCCTCTCCGATTCCCTATTTACCACCACGCGAAGTCGAATCACCAGGACATTCCTCCCTTCTGGTGACCGTAGCCAAAGGGCCGACGTTGAGCAATGCATCATCTCAACGGGAAAGTGGCACTCTCCCATCCAATTCTCACTCCGATATTACGCCCGAATCTCAATCAAACAGCCGATTCGACCGGAACGAAGGTGAGCAGGATGCGTCTACATATTTGAGCAGTTCTGACGACCTTGTTAGCGTGGGATATTCCCGAAGACAGGAAATTCGGCATGCACCGCTCGCTATTTTCTCCCCAAGTACTGAGTCCCATCGAAAGACAGCGCGGAAGACCCTCCACAACGCGAGTTGAAAAGATGAAGCTCGAGAACTACAAAGCCTTGGCGATCCCAGCCACTCGGAACCTTTCTCTTCGAAAGAACATCAGGGATGGTTTTGCCAAGGACGAGACCTTTCTCTCTGGCAGCCAGCACAGCGTCAAGCGACGAAGAAGATCACCTCCTCCACCAGGGATTGGCCCTCTTTCCGTCTCGTTTGGCCCAAAACCCGCCATTACCCGCAAAATCAAAAAGAGAACGGGAGTTCGCGAAAGCTTCATTATAGACCCTGATCTGGACCCGGACAGCAAGAAACAGGAACAACCAGAAGGATTCAATGTGCCACACAACGCTCCAATAGCTTCAGATTGTGCAGGACAATCATACCACCACATCCTCCCTTCCATTGAAAAGAGCACGACGGATAACGACGTTCGGGAGCCTCTTGTCCTGCCCTCTTTGCGAACCCACGACAGCGTACGCCAGTTTAGAAGTCCTAGATACAGTTTTAGTGGTTCGTACACAGATTCTTTAATGCTTGCTGAAGATACAGGTTGTGGAAATGGTCTGCTTTGGAGGAGCTCCTCCAGACAGGAGACGGCAGATTCAGAGGCCTTCCAGACATACCCTTATAGTAAGTTTTCACTTTGGGCCTCGAGCACGTCGCCAGGATATTCGGAGACGGGCCGACTCAACGACAGCAGAGGGAGTATCAGCAACGATGCGCCGGCCTGGCCCGAAGACAGTACAGACTTTACGGACTTTGGCAGCACTGTCGCGCGACGAAGCACAGCCAGCAACCAAGCCACACTGGAAAGAAACAATAGCCATGTCCGCGAAAGCCACTCTAGCTCTACGAATGTTGTAGGAATGTACATCTATGGCGAATCACAAATGGCCTCGGGCTCATTGACCGCGTCGTTACAGGGACAAGACGGAGGATCGATCACTAGAGTTGGAGCATTGGAAGAGCTGAGGCCAAGGCCAGCAGGGGCTCTTCCAATGTTTCGGAAGTGTGGAGAGAATGGGTGCAACTTGCCCGCGTAGATAGTTGTCGCATGTCGAGACAACGTTTTAGGGTTCGTCAAGTGGTATGTGTGGGGAAGAAAGGGGCATGAATGTCGATCAGAGGTTGTAAGTTTGGCGCCCTCGTGGTAAAGACCCGGATAATGGGAGAATTCGCTTGATGAAGACTGCGACGGATATCGACAGCTAGCTTCTCACTCAGTACAAGAGTATCATCTGATATAATACATACTAGGCTTTTCCGTAACACTCCTGGTCCGTCAAATCGAATTGCTTGTGTATGGAACCCACCTCAAACGCCATGCGCCCGCATATTTTCAGAGTTCCCATCATGGCTTCCCAAGTGTGTGGGTAATCAATTCATTTCGCGCCCTTGCCCTTGGCCTCCGTTTCGCCAAGTTCGCGGATGAAAACGCTTGCCTTGCCTTCGGCACTGTAGTCCTCCATACCGGTCTCGAAACCTGGGCAGACACCAATGGCAAGGTATTTGCCATCTTTGGAGAAAGCCAGAGCCGCAACGCTGTCCGGGAACTTCTGGTACTGCTTCATCCTACGCTTGGCTTCGGCGTCCCAGAGGGCAACAGTTCCGTCACCGCCGCCTGAAGCGAACGTGCCGTAGACAGGGTGGAAAGCCATGGCATTGACCGGGTAGACGATGTCGCCCTCGCCGTCCGGGGCGGCTTGGCGATGGCACTTGAAGGCATATTTGCGGGCCTGGGACTCGGCCGAGTCCTCGAACCACTCAACGGCAACACGGCCCTCGATGCTGCTGGTGGCGTAGCCAGCATCGTTGGGCATGCAAGAAACAGCGCGGGTGAGGAACTTGAGAGAAGACTCGCGCTGCTGCCAGGGTTTGATGTCGTGGGGCCCTGGCGTGGAGAAGAGGGAGGGGATCTGGCTCAGGTCGTAGATGTTAACGAGGCGGGCGGTCATGGCAACGACAACCTTCGAGGGGCTGACGGCCAGGGCGTGTGGCTTCCCGGGCAGATGGACGGTGATATTGTCGTCGGATGGCGACTTTGCGTTATGGATTTGAAGGGTTTGGTCCCAAGAGGCGGAGATGAGGAGGGCTGCCAGCTTGGTCAGATGTAGCAATGATGGATTGGGATCGAAGGTGACATACAATGCTCTGTGCTGTACACTACGCAACGCGCGGGAGCGGTGTGTTGAGCTACTACTTGCTTCTCTCCTGATTCCAGATCGACCCTGTGCCCAGTTGCTTAGCCTCGTCGCGCAGCATTGACGGCACCGGGGAGTTGCCTTACCTGTATACGCAGTGGTCCAAGCAAGCCGTGTAGGCTTCATTGTCTGTCGCGCCGAAAGTCACATCGAGCACGGGGGCGCGGAACTCGATCGTCTGGAGGAGGGTTCCCGGAGCATCCTCATCTCCACTATGTGTGTCGTAGAGGTAAATCTTCTTGTCCCAGCATGACACCAGGAGTCTCGTGGGAGAATCGGGTGCGTACGCCAGCGAGGAGATGGCGTCGCTGGGCGGTTGCGCCAGCTCGAATTGGGATGCTTCGAAGCCATTAGCATTCGGAAGTGGGTTGCCGAGCAGTACAAAAGCTGGCAATACCTCCAAAAAATGGACTTACCAGGTGCCATGTTTCGTTTACAATGGTGATGTTTTGAAGCTCGTGGCTCTGTTCTTCCCTAGGTAGGTAAGTAGGTAGGTACCAATAGCTTGCCCAGGATACTAGCTTCTGGGTCTGTTTACAATGCACAATTTGGTTGGAGGGGTGCTCACGTGGTGATAAGCGAAGCATAGCTTATCGGTCGAATCAGCATAAGTTCTGCCGCGGAGTACCGCCTCTAAGCACCCCCCACCATTGTTCGGATTTCTGCGATTTGTGAACCGCAGTAGCAAAATTGTGACTCGATCGCCCAATCACCAACGCAACGCTGCTCACCCTCAAGGCCTCCTCTTCTTCGCCTTTTCGACGTCACATTCCTCCTCGGAACAACCGATCCGACCTCAGCGATACCGACCCAACGAGCAGGTGGAATCTTTACAGAGCACAGAGGAAACTAGCTGCCCAGAAGACGACTAGGAGGAACGTGTAAAAAGCCCGCGCGCCTTCTTTCGCACCCCGCCCCTCCACACCTCGACCTTTACATCACCCAACCGCCACCACAACCACCTCCGTACTCGACGACTTCGAGAACCAGCAGCGAAGATGGCGGAACCGAACTACAGCCACTTTCGATACTTCGAAAACAAGTATCCTGAGATCGATGAGTTCGTCATGGTCAACGTCAAGCAGGTTTGTGCCCCGCCGGCCCAACGCACACGGGCGAGCCGAACCGACCCAAATCCACCCGGTCGCCGTGGGCAAGTTGGGGGAAAAGGGGTGGGAGAGAGGGAACATCCTGGTCTGACAGGTGATACAGATCGCCGAGATGGGCGCGTACGTCAAGCTGCTCGAGTACGACAACATTGACGGCATGATCCTGCTTTCCGAGCTGTCGAGACGTCGTATCAGAAGTATCCAGAAGCTTATCCGAGTGGGCCGCAACGAGGTCGTCGTCGTGCTCCGTGTCGACAAGGAGAAGGGTTATATCGATCTCAGCAAGCGCCGTGTGTCGCCGGAGGATATCATCAAGTGCGAGGAGCGGTACAACAAGGGCAAGATGGTCCACTCCATCATGCGCCACGTCGCCGAGAAGACCCTCACCCCTATCGAGCAGCTGTACGAGACCATCGCATGGCCTCTCAACAAGAAGTACGGCCATGCGATCGACGCCTTCAAGCTGTCTATCACGTGAGTTGGGATCATAAGGAACATTGGAAACGGATAAAGAAATACTCATGCATTGGACAGGAACGCTGAGGTCTGGAACGACGCCACCTTCCCCAGCGAGGCCGTCTCGGAGGAGTTGAAGTCATATATCGCGAAGCGTCTTACTCCCCAGCCCACCAAGGTCCGTGCCGACGTCGAGGTGACCTGCTTTGGGTATGAGGGCATCGACGCTGTCAAGGCCGCCCTGCGCACCGCCGAGTCGCGCAACGACGACCAGACCCAGGTTAAGGTCAGGCTCGTGTCCCCCCCATTGTACGTCCTGACCAGCACGTGCTTGGACAAGCAGCTGGGTATCGCCAGACTCGAGGAGGCCATTGTCGAGATTCGGACCAGTATCGAGGCCGCCGGCGGCTCGCTCGTCGTCAAGATGGAGCCCAAGGCCGTCACGGAGAGCGATGACGCCGAGCTGCAGGCCCTTATGGAGAAGAGGGAGCGCGAGAACGCCGAGGTCAGCGGTGACGAGAGTGTCAGCGAGAGCGACGACAACCCGGAGGTCTAAATTTTATCTGGAGTCATCATCAAAACAAAAAAGGGGCGGCTGGTAGAATGAGCGTATCGGCAGGCTTGGAACCCCGAGCGGTTCTAATGAGACGACCAAAAGAAGAATTCAACCATTTCAAACTGTTCCCTCGGATGGTAGTGAGTGAGAACTGGGTGGATGCTGCTAATACAAAGACTACTCAGCAAGCAGGAATCATTGCGCTGCTAAGTCATGTCGATATACACCACGAGGACACGGATGTTGAGAAACAAGTGTTCTTTCAAGACGACGACAAACAGACACAGCAGCTATGCTACAGGAAGAAATATAGCCATGTTGATGGTGTCTATATTAGCTATCTGGCCCGATCAAAACGAATCGCATGTGTCCAAGTCGCTAGAGCGTGTTGTTTTCAATCTGGTTGTTCAGTAAACAAGCATTCCTTCTCGTTTACACACAGAATTCACCCTTCAGTCGTGATACTTATGATCTGTAGTTCCCCTCGACTCATCCAGCGTCAACAAACCATGCCGCCTTGGTAACAAATTCCAGACTCGTCGCCAAGAGGACACGCAATCAACGCGGCAATCTCCCACGGCTCCGCAATGCGCTTGGTTGTACACGGCACTGTGTCGGCGCTGAGCCCGAACTGACCCGCCGAACTTTCAAATGGGTTTGACATCATCTCCGTGTCGATGCAGCCCCTACATTCATTTTTCGCGTAAGTGATTGAGTCTTTTTTTTCGCCGAGTCTAGTGCAGTATTTATCCCTTTGGAAGGGGGGACAAGACAGAAAATGCTTGACTCAAGGACATATACTATTGACGCGGTTCGGCAACCATGCCCGGCCCCGCGCGCTTACAGGCGACATATGCGGCGACCCCGGCCGAGGCGTAAGTACTCGTGATGCTGCCGACGTTGACGATGCTGCCGCCGCCCTTCATGTTGCGCATCTCCTTTAAGGCAGTTGGAGGTGCCCACGACGTTGACAGCGAGAAGGTCGCTGAGGTATTCCGAGACCAGGTCGGTGATGGGGAAGATTTTGTGTTGTTCCAAGGCTTATTTAGTCTTGGGTCAGCTTTGTATGACACAATTTGTTCCCCTACAAGCTTGAAAGAAGAGGGCGCCAGACGGAAGCCGAACCAGCTTTCACAGTTTGCACAGTTCATTATACCAAAAGCGGTACACATGTTTGTTCGACACTTGGTGAGATGGGCCGATTGTGTTGGTCTGAAGACTTGTTGGAGCCGGGTTCGTAGAAAAACGACAGGTAGGTTGCACGCCGAGCCGTATGCCACCGCTCCTTGCAACTACATTGAATTTGTCAAGCATGAATAATTGCCGGTTTCATGGGATGAACATTGAAAGAGCACTATGTTGAATGCCCGGGAAATATTCATACATGTGAAAGCACACAGGGCCTTCGGGTACAAAGTGATTGTTGGCTTTGTTTAATACGTCTGCATGATACTTCGCAAGAAACTGCGGAGATCCGCCAGCTCCGGTTCGAATCTGTATTAAGATGACCTTCTAGTCTTTACGTTTGTGTAAATTACCCAAGGAACCGATCCACGAGGGGGAATAGAGCGCCCCTTCGAGGCCCACTTAGAGGGGGGTTCATCATGTCCCCGTGTAAGTGGTGTCGTTGGTTCACCAACAAGTCGACTTATAAAGTCAGTCGCAGGAATTCTCCCCTTGACTTTGGTCATTTGCAAAGTCTAGGAAACGAACATCTTGACGAGCATGACATGGAGAGACGGGCTGACAGACACCAGAGAGCTGGGAAACTTCCTGGCGAGATCCGCAAGATGATTGACCGATGACCTGATGAGCCCAGACAAGTCTCTCATCGAGGATCTCGATGCACATCAAGTAATGCTCACGCCGTTGTCACTGACTCAACCTCTCATAGTAACATACCAACTGTTCAACTTCCCCCCTTTACTTTTTTATCTGTTCTCCGTTTACCCAATACCCTAAACCAACAGTTCCCCGTTTCTCTCGGCCTACCTGACCCGGAAATTCACATGCGATTAGCACATTCAATGGCAAGCCAATCCCCTTTCCAAGGCAATGCCATCGCCGTTAGGGGCGACACCGGTCTCGCCCTATCACGCTACCCCGTCGTCCGCGGCGCCACGGTCTCCATCTACGCCACCTCGGCCGACAACCTCGCCGCCGCAATCGCTGGCATCGAGAAGGACATGCCCAAAGCCCGGGACCGCATCATGAGCAACGTGGTCGACATCGGCAAGTTTGAAACCGTGAAGGCGTGGATCGACACTACCGTCGAGAGGTTCGGCAAGCTCAACGGCGCGGTCAACGTTGCAGGTTACTCCCCTCCTCTGTCTTTTCTGTCCCACACCTCGACAACATTTGGCATTGGGAGCCCCTTTCAAAGCCATTCGAAGGAGAAAAACCTTCCGAAATGACATCGAGCTACACACTGCTGACAGATGGCTATGTGGATGAGGGATTGGTAAGAAAGAAATCCCGCACCGGTGACATATATCGGGAACATGAGGAGACTGGCCAAGCGCAAGTCGTACAACCAAACTTGATAATACTACCTGCACTCCCCTTCCTCGTTCCCGGGAAACGGGTCATCCTCATCGTTTGTGCTGGTCCCGGTTAGCTGGGTCGGAGACATCCTGCTACCTGAACCAGCGATGGTGCAAGGAGGTGTTGGCAGTGCTGCCTCTAGAAACTGGGTTTAAACACTCTGTGGTACCCCTCTGGCAGTGGCACTTGAGTTCGAGGATGTAACGCCTTTCAAATGATTTCACGGGCTTGAAGCATTTGGCCAACTACATGGATATAACTTGAACCTCACAAGTGCCTCCGGGTCATGTTAGGACGCAGGTGAACCCGCCCTCTTTGAGGGGCTCGCTGCTAGTCACCACCATCACGACGACAGCCATTGCTGCCCTAATAGTGGCGTTGCGTTTGTTTACGAGATCCCACATCGTTCGGAAAAGCATCAATATTGACGACTATAATTTTTTCTTATTGAGAGACATCAGTATGTTCGAAGCTTACGAAAGATAGTCATGGTTGTCGTTGCTTTAGCCTTCTCAATGGCCTTGCCGGGCATCGTCATCAAGTGTGGGATTTCCCGAGTATATCAATAACTGCAGGGCTGTGGCTAATGTTTCTACATCTTAGAAATATAGACCGGAGTTTCATACCACATGTGGGATATCCTATGGTCGACTTACAATATCTGGAACCCTCTGGTATTCGATTCCTTTAGACTTGATGGGGAAACCTATCGACTGACCTGAGACCCTTTGGCGCAGTACACCATATGCGCGACCATCTTCTACGCTCTCAACATCAGCCAAAGCTCTCCATCCTCTTCCTGCACCTTAGACTCTCCCCAGAAAAGCGATTTCGTCAAGTCGTCTATAGCCTTGCAGGCATTGTCGTTTACTACTCGATCGTTTACGTCTCGACATATTCGGCTGCCGGCCGACCAGGGCCAGCTGGGATTTGGCAGTCCCAGAGAGCAAAAAATCTTGCGTGGACAAGCTGACCATGTACATGGTACTCAGCATCGCCAATATTGTCATGGACGCCTTCATCTTGCTGCTGCCGCTGCTCATCATCGTGCCTCTTCAGATGGCGCCGCGGCAGAAGGCTTCCCTCGTCCTGCTCTTTGCAAAGTAGTAACTTGGATACTGCGGGTGAGATGAACGGTGCACCAACGTGAAGACGGTGCCTGTCTCGGCTGAAAATCGACATTCGAGGAATGAGCCCGGCATCATGGTCCGGCGAGAAACGATGGTGGTGGAACAATAAGGCCAATGAGCTGTGCTAATGATGGCTCGAAATGGAACCCAAGGGAAGCGAATAGACAAGTGAATCTTGCGGGTTTCGACTAGGCCAGATGTTGCTCATTGAGAGACACTACTCGTCCGAAGAGTGTGCTACACCGTCAGCTCCGATATCGTCGTTCAAAATCATGGGCAACTTCGCAAGCCAGTGAAGTTCAAATAGGCTAGAGCATGGACAGGCCATCAAAGTACGGCCCGGATGTGTCCTGCCATTCGAAGCACAGGTACCTTTTAGGACATCAGGAAACACAGATTCGTTCGTGGGGTCGTAACTCTTGCCCCGCAAGTCAACATGAGTACGAACACTCTACTAGGAAAGTTACAATTTCAATGCATCCATTTCTTTGTGATGCTAAATTGTCGCTCTACCTTGGTAAGTCGGTGGCATAGTAGGTGTACACAGGTAATTCCCTATTTACCCCACCAGGACCCGCCCAGATAAACGCGATAAGATACTTGATATGATAAGCACGTGGGATGTGAACTGCCTCACATAAAGTTTCGTTGTGACGAACAGGATAGGAAGCTTGTCTCTCGAGAGGCAGCGACTACTGACTCTCATACCCAGTTGCACACAATCTACGCCCATGGCATACCGACAGCTATGGGCGCGCATGCGAGGCAGCTTCCTTGGTGACACTACAATTCGTCTCCTGAGTCTCGCAACTTGGGTCCCCATCGTGATCACGTTCAACGACCATGTCGCGACCATCACAGCGATCAGCGGCGGCTCCATGTACCCGTACTACAATGAGGACCGCAACAGCACCGTGGCAAACGACATGGTGCTCACTTGGAAGTGGAATCCGATGGATGGACTGCGGAAGGGCATGATAGTCACATTTAGGTGCGTCGATGGCGAGCGCTGTCGAAGCCCCCGAGATGTCGGATGTGCTGACCTTTCTCTCGCGTGCTGTAGAAGCCCATTCCACCCGGAAACCGTCGCGATCAAGCGAATTGTTGCACTGGAGGGAGAATACGTCACACCGAGGGCGCCGCATCCGCCTGGAATAGTCAGGGTACCACAAGGGCATATCTGGGTCGAGGGTGACGGCCCGCAGGGCCAGACTTTGGACAGCAATACCTACGGACCAATATCTATGGCGCTGGTTACAGGACGGTGCGTATGGAATATCTGGCCCTGGCGCAAGTTTGGGCGCGTGAGGTGGGAAGAATATAGGTTCGCCCCTAGATACTGAATCGAGGGCTGGGGGTTGCCTCTTGTACGAATAAGCAAGCAGTGATGTGGGAGACTTGGCTGTCTTTTGGGGGGCGGGGGCATTGGCTAGAGCCCAAGCATTCGAAGTCCCAAGAACTCTTCATGTATCATACATATCCTCCTATCTCCTATCGCGACCATTGATTACTTCAATTATCCGGATAGGCCCTTTAAGCCTGAGGGGATGTTTCCCGGCACTCCCCTCAGCAAAGCGGCGCAAACCGTCTTGCGTCACAGCTCGGAGCTCTCGGCACAGGGTCCGTCCCGTGAAATGCAGCTCCAACGTTGTAGCTCTAGCGTCTGTCAAAGCACTCCCGGCAGAGAGAGACAGGAAGCTCACAGTGACGCTGCGGGACTGCAGCGCTGCGCGTGGTCTGTGCACCGCCAACAAAAATCCAGAGAGCCCGGGAACCCTGTAGGAAATTTCAATGTGACCATTTGCTGCTCCTCGCCGCCGCCAAGTTTTTCGACTGCGCAACAAATCCACGCGACAATCACCGACGAGGATACCTCTCTTTCTCTCTCTCTCTCCCTCTCCCCCCCAAAACCTGAAGACGGCGTCGGTATCCCGCAGTGGGTGTGCGATTGCTCCAACCGAACCAGCCCCCTCCCGTGCCGAAATCGAGAAGCACCACAACGTCCACGCTCACCCACCATACGAGAGGGACCGACCGACCGAACTTGACGTTGACAGGAGAGAAGCTGGTGTGATTGCGACAGGCAGCATTCGCAAATGTCTGTCGCTGACCGCATCGTCAGCTACCTCGCCCCTGCCGACAACAGTGCGCAAACGATCAAGGAGGGTTTCTCGGTCTCGAGCCCGGCGGCGGCGGCCTCGTCCGGAGAGGATAGACATGAGGGACAGACGGGAGGACTTTTGCCGGATATCAGAATCAACAGACAGTCGTTCGGACAGGACATGATCTCAGAGGAGGATGACTCATTCGAAGAAGAAGGCCGCCCGCCTTACCTCCATGCTATGATAGCCGGGGGTCTCGGCGGGTCGACGGGAGACATGCTTATGCACTCTCTGGACACGGTCAAGACGCGCCAACAGGGCGACCCGCACATCCCGCCAAAGTACACGTCCCTCGGCTCGTCCTATCACACGATATGGAGGCAAGAAGGCATCAGACGAGGTCTCTATGGCGGGTGGGTACCGGCACTGAGTGGCTCGCTCCCGGGCACCATGTTATTTTTCGGCACATACGAATGGAGCAAGCGGTTTCTCATTGAACACGGCCTACAGCACCACTTGTCCTACCTAACAGCCGGTTCGTTGAATTTAAGCCCAGGACTGGAAACCCCAAGCTGACTGAACATGCCTAGGTTTCCTTGGAGACTTGGCCGGCTCCGTCGTCTACGTCCCGTCCGAAGTGTTGAAGACCCGCATGCAGTTGCAGGGACGTTACAACAACCCCTACTTCAAGTCGGGATATAACTACAGAGGCACGGTCGATGCTGCGCGGACCATTGTCCGCCACGAGGGGCTTTCTGCGCTGTTTCACGGTTACCAAGCGACGCTCTATCGCGATCTCCCGTTTTCAGCGCTCCAGTTCATGTTTTGGGAACAGTTCCACGCCTGGGCCCGTACCTACAAGCAGAGCAGGGATGTCGGTGTACCGCTGGAGCTCTTGACCGGTGGTCTCGCCGGAAGCTTGGCTGGCGTTATGACATGTCCCCTGGACGTCGTGAAGACGCGGCTGCAGACCCAAGTGCACCCTGACCTATTACCAAAAGAGAGTAAAGCGGCGGCCAAGACTACCACGCATGCTTCGACGTCAAAATCACAGATGCGCAACATATCAACGTCATCTCCGTCAACACATACTCCTCGCCCAGGCGCGGTGAACCTGCAGACCTCGTCCGTCATCCAGGGCCTCAAGGTCATATACCAGACGGAGGGGCTCAGCGGATGGTTCAGGGGCGTGGGCCCTCGTGGCGTATGGACCTTCATTCAGAGCGGCACAATGCTGTTCTTGTACCAACGTATCCTGAAACAGTTAGAGGTTTGGAATCCTCCCGTGGAAGCGCAACGGGAGCATGCCATTTAGGGGAGGGCTGTCGGTCAGGTCATGGAGGGCTGGGGTGTAACAATTTACCAGGACTTGGGATGGAGAAAAAGTATTGTACAAAACAACACTGTCTGTACACTTTGTAAGGATAAGCATGGGGACTGGCGTTTGACGGCATCGTAGATGGACGTAATGTCCAATAGAGAGAGCTGATAGAGAGAAAGACAAGTCTCATTTCAAATGCCTATTTCGTTTGCTTCTTATACTGAACACTTGAGTGAATGAATTGCGACCTCAGTGGTTGTAAAGAAAAGGCAGTGTTACAAAGATGTTGGATATGAAAGCCAGCCAACCGACAAGTTGTTGCTGTATGTGAATCTCCTTAAGAGATTCCAGTTGTCAATTGAAGCCTGCAGCGCCTGTCCAGTGGGAGTACCCACCAATCTTGGTAGGTACTTACGGGAGGTAAGTAGGGACGCAAGGTACCTGGGATACTTAGACCCCTGCTGGTTTCCTGCTCAGGCCCCTGTGTAACAGCAAGGAGCTTGACGCGGGGTGTCTTGTAGCTTCGGTGCAGCTCCCAAAATTTCGACCTTTGCAACACGACCTTTGCAACACGCGCTTCACAGCAAGAAGCAAGAACCTGCGACTTTGTCTCCCACTAACCACCAGACACAAGACCGGCTCAAACCAGCACCGCCGCTCACAATTCAAGAGTCAAAAAATCTCGCGTTACCAATATTAAACCTATTCAATGGCGTCCGACTCGGGTACTCCCCCTCCTCCTTGGGAGCCGACTCTGAGCGGTTCCCTTCCTGCCTCAACCGCGATCCCGTTGAAGCGCGCCGCCCTCGAGGAGGATTTTACTCCCTCTGTACCATCTCCTCTCAATCCAGACGTCCGATCAACACCGAAACCTCAAGGCGTCGACGACATGCCTGCTAAGCGCAACAAAAAGGAGTCGCTGAAGAAGCGCGAGTCCAAGGGCGCTTTCGGCGGCGACAGCAACCGTGGCACGCCGGACCCGAAGCATCGCGAACCTAAGCAGAGCGATTACAGCCCGATGCGCTACAAGCTTGCTCCTCCAAAGCCTTCAGATTTCGAACCCGCGCGCCCCGCTGTCTTCACTTACCACCATGACGTTCCTGCCCTCGACGGCGGCAAGATCCAGTTCTACGAGACCTCGGAGCAGTGAGTTCGCCAGCGTCTATGCGCCTTGTCGCAGCTGACTGACAAGAATACAAGTGTTCACAATAAGAAGAGCTACCACTACACACACTGCATTGCCGATCCCGGATTCCCCTCGTCGCTTTACTACCGCGGCACGGAGGCAGAGCCTCACGGCCCTCACCTAAGCTTCGAAGACAGCGCAACCCACCTGTTCTTCGACCAGACGGGCCGCCACATCACGACCAACAAGGGGTTCCGCATGACGCGCGCAAACGTGGCGATCCGCGAGGGACGTTTCTACTGGGAGGTCAAGATCACGAGAGGCATCGTCGACAAGAAGAATGGAGAGGGACAGCCCGAGTCGCACGGCCATGTGCGCATGGGCTTTGCTAGAAGAGAGGCGTCGGTGGATGCCCCCGTCGGTTTCGACGCCTATAGCTACGGCTTCCGCGACGTCGGTGGTGAGAAGGTTTACATGTCGCGCCCGAAGCCCTTTTTTCCGGAAGAAGAAGGTATCCGCGAGGGCGATGTCATCGGTCTGGAGATCCAGCTACCCTCGGAGCGCCTGCAACGGAAGGTCTTGGCTGGCCAGTACAACCCCGCTGTTGACACAGGCCTGGACGACGACAGCACGGCTTTCGATGCGCCCAACATTGTTCGCGACCGTATTCCCATCCGCTTTAAGCAGCACATCTATTTCGAGAAGATTGACTACCACACCACCAAGGAACTCGAAGACCTGATGAACCCATCGCCCGTTTCCTCTGGTCCCGCGAATTCGGTCGAGGCGCCCAACCCCAATCATACCGTCCCCGCCCTTCGGACTCTCCCCAGCTCTTACATCAAGGTGTACAAGAACGGTGTTCTCATGGGAACCCCCTTCACAGACCTCCTCGCCTTCCTGCCCCCAGCCTCGAAACCGCAGGCGCAGATCGGCGCCCGTGAGGGCCTCGACAACGGCATGCTCGGTTACTATCCTGCCGTGAGCGTCTTCAGAGGCGGCGCCGCAGAGGTCAACTTCGGTCCCGACTTCTGGTTCCCGCCTCCCGGCATTGTTGAGGACCCGGACAACGAGGTCTCCATGATCGACGGCGGCCAGGACGAGCCCAGCAAGTCGTACGCATTTGCATATCCCGGCCTGGATAAGATCCGGCCCGTCTCAGAGCGATACACGGAGCAGATTGTGGAAGACATCGTATACGACATCATCGACGAGGTCGACTTCTGGATCCAGGATGGTTGTAAGGTCATAGATCGCTTCGGCCAAGGCGAGAAGGCTGGTCACACAGGCAGTCTCGCAGCCAGCGGCCGTGACGAGATCAAGGAGTTGGTCCAGGATGATTGAGAACTGGACGAGAGACAAATCAAAAAGCGTACATTGTTAGGAGATACCCAACTTTTTTCTTTTCTTTTTCTAGAAGTTTTTTGCATTGCAATCCATGGCTGTATATTAAAACTATTGGGGGATGGCATGGGAGAACACCGTCTCTACACAATAAGGCCTTCTTATATTTGCGGAAGGCTTGACCTGGGAAAAGCCGAGGCCTGATTCTAAATGGACACATGAAATTCCACAGTGCGATTCGTCTCGTAAGCCCAATCGCGCGTCTGCTCATTCGTTCATACGTCGTTTCATTCGTTCGTCGAAAAAAGAAAAGAAAAAGATCGTCCAACACTCAGGACGTGTTGTTCAACAAGAAAAAAGGAAAATGCGAGAGCTTGCTGGAACAACTCAGGGTAAGGCGGACCCTCCCGTTTCTCTTTCCTCACTTCCTAGTCGATCTCCTCCGAGGAGAGTCGGGAGTCGGCGAGGACCGCCGTTGGGGCGACGTTCTTCCCGAGCTGTGCCTGCCGCTGCGCCGGCTGCGCTCACTCCTCTCGCTCCGTGGACGGTCTCGATCCGAGCGGACCGGCTCGGTGCGCGAACGCGCTGGGGCCGGGAGGGCTGGGTCATCGGGAAGCTCCTCGATGCGGCCGCTGCCATCGATGATCTCAGGCGCGTTCTCGCGCTTGATACGTTCTTCGCGACCGCGCTTGTGGCAGTACCACAGCACAAACAAGAGGACTGTTCAAAGGTGTCAGCGTTCTATTGAGATACATGTGCGTCTTGAGGGAGGGGGATTAAAACTTACGGAACAAGGCCACACTCCAAATGACGTTGGTGCCGATGAAAGCCGGCCACCGCAGCTTCAACGCATTGACGATGGCCTTCAACATGCCCACCACGGCGCCAGGTTTGGAGACCAGGTCCGCGAAGCTGGTGGGTGTGAACATCTTCTTTGCGGCACCCTTGATGCCCTCCTCGGCCGACATCTCGGCGGCGTTGATGCCCTGGCTCTTGGCGGCGGCGGCGAGGACCTCGGGTCCCAGGCTGGCGGTGAACTTATCGGGGAGGTTGGTGACGAGCTTCTTCATACTGTTGGGGAGCTTGTCGAACGACTTCTTGAGAGTGCCGTCGCGATCCTCGACGAGGTTGCGGAGGTCGTCGACTGCGGTCGGCACGCCGTTGACAAGGTCCTTGAGAACGAGGGTGAACTTGCCGACGAGTTCGGACGACTCGGCGGACAGCGGGATGGCCTTGTTGTTGCGCGCCGAGAGGTTCAGGTCGTCGAGCACGCGCGAGAGGTCGTCCTGTTCGCGCGCCGCCTCCTCGGGCCCCACGGGCTTGGTGGGCGCCAGCTGCTTGTCTTTGTCGCCGCCTCCCGTGGCCTTGTTGAAGAGGAAAGCAATCTTGCTAGGAATCTTAGAGGGGCCCGAAGCCTGGGGCTTCTCCGCGACGGCGACCGTCGCCGCCTTCTTGGGGGCCTGTTGCTCCTGGAGCGGCGCGGCGCGGCGGGACTCGTCAGAGTCCCAGGTGTACTCGGGGGTTTTGCTGCGCGGGGGCAGCGCGGGGCGTACACTCTCGTCATCCGAGTCCATCTCGTCCGGGTCGGAGAGGATGCGTCTAAAGAAGGCCTCGTCTTTACGATCTAGGAGGGGCGCGGGGCCGCCTTCCGTGGCCGCGCTCGCCGTCGTCGAGACGGAATGAGAGCTCGTCTGGCGCCGCGACGGCGAAGGCCGCGAGTCGGGTTTGAGATGTGTCGATGATCCATTCTGCTGTTGCGGTCGCTGCTCTGCTTCGGCCGCCTCTTTTGCCTCCTTTTCGGTCTTGTACTTCTTAAACTTTTTGTAACTCAGGTACTCCAACATCGTGGGCGGAGGGTTTCTGGGCTCTACGCCACAGAACCAAGGCCGAAGAGCTGGATTGCAGATGAGCGGGAATGCGGTCTGTCTGGTGCAGAAGATTTCAGTTTGAGTGACTGATGTATCTTGTTTGTTTGGTGTGACCGTAGATGAATACCTAAGGAGTCTTGCTAACGAAGGCGGTCCGCGACAGTTCTTTTTATTCAACGGCCAAGCGCTTCTGAATCACATGCGGTCTGGGTCTGGCCCGGGGCCCTGGCTTTTCCTCTGGCAGCGTCGTCATGTCCCGCGACGCTCAGGTGTTAGCCACAGGATGGGTTGAACAAGCATGTGGGAATGGCTTGCACAGCCACGCGTGATGTCACCAGTGCCGTTTGATGATCGCAATCCCCTGCCATTGGAGCCCTCCGGCGCGACGTCAAACAGCCCGCACCTAAGCGAGCGCCGGCAACTGGGCCCGAGACCCGCTTATATGCACCGCCACTTTGGAGGCCGCCCCTCCAGGGTCCAATATGTCGCCTCTCTTGTTGGGACCCTGAGACCCAATGAAAGAATGTGGGATGGAGCTTGGAAGAACTGGGTGGTTCGTCTAAACTGTTCGCTTTGCTCTCTTCTCTCTTTATGGGTGTAGAGCAGGATGTCTGTGAGCTACGGTAGTCAAGTGACTGGCCTCTGCTTTGGCCGCCAGTCCGGGGTATCTTCAAGAAAACTGCCTATACGCATCCAGGGGTTGAGCTTCCGAACAGAGCTTCATGATCGATCATGCTCGATCATGCATCATCCTCCCTGTCTTCATCCCCGCCATTTCCTTGCACGTCTTCATCTGCCATGCTGCCCTTCCTGCCTCCACTCCTACGGCGGCCCCTTTGGTAGGCCTCTGTACTGGTCTCTGCCTCCTCTCCCACGTAGTGTTTACCGTCCCAGTCTCTCGAGCATCTGGGGCATTTGTGGCTACGCTGCGTTCGCCAGTATGCGTCCTGGCATATGTGGTGTAAGCGCGCGTTACAATCCCTCTCTGCGCATCTTTGCCCGACGGTGACGATTCCCTTGCACGCCTCGCAGAACTTGATGCGCTGCCATTCCTGCGCTGCCGCGTCGGGGTCGTTGTAAGAGTCAATCAGCCACGCCCTAAGCTCGAGCAGTGCTCGGGGGCTGAGGCTGTAGAACCCATTGTTGGACTTTTCCAGCCAGCCCTGGTTCACCAGGTTCACAAGCATGTCTTCCACTTCGCTGTGCTTGAGTCCCTTATCCGTCGAAGATTGTGTCTGAGTCGGTGCTCCATTCTCATTGACGTCGTTGTTGTTCTGCTGCCGCGGAGGGCGGGCAAGCTTGATGGCCTGCATCTCGGTAATGCACATGAGCTCCATACGCGGGGAGTTGTACGTCTCGAACATGGCATCGAGTAGCCTCTTGGTGAAGGCGATCTGTTCGGCATTATATGTAGTTGCGAGCTGCGTCATCGGGTCGGAAGCCGTGTTCACAAGGGCATAGACGCGTTTCTTGGAGACTTGGTGAATGGTGCTCCGGACCTCGTAATCGAAGAAGGAAACGGCTTCGGCGGCGGCTTCCAGGTAAGACTCGAAGTCTTGTTGGGTGACCTGCTCCGGGGAGACGGGATCGCGGTCTTCGGCCTCGATGGTAAATATTTCGGCGAGAATTGTCTGCCCCTCTTTGAACGTAAGGGTTCCGCGAGCCACGAAGGCTTGCAGGAAGGCCCGATTGCCATCATTGTAAAGTGGTGGGAGGTTGTTCATGTTGGTAATGTGGTGTCCAGAGCGCAGGTTTATACGATGCTTCTGTAGTCTTGTCGAACTAGTATGATATGATGGGGGTTGAAATTGCTCAAGGAATCGGAAGCGATGTGTGCAATTCTGTCAAATCACCAGGGACGTGTGCTGCCAAGAAGTATTTATCGCGAGGAGGCTTTCGACGCGCTCTTGACGCGCATCGCAGGACATAGGCTTAATTGAATGACCGAGCTCCTTTCTACGACCCCACCAACTAGTGTCTTATTGTCACATGCGCCACAAAGTGGCTGGAATATGGCAGGGAGACGTCCCATCGGGGGATTTTCCATCTCAGGGGGAGGAAGGTTGCGATCTTGATTTCCATCCCCTGCGCATCGGCATACAGGTACACGCGGTCCGCAGACAGGGCTTCTCCGCAGCCAGGGCCACCAGGATCCTCCTGCCTCCAAGGAAGTGGAGGTTTAGATCATCCTTTGCCTGAGCCTTCTTGGTAAATGTTGGGCAGCTGTTTTGACTTCTCGAGGTCCAAGGTGCCACATGCCGACGACATGGCATTTCGCTGCGACTGCTGATCATGCTTGCTCATACCCTCCGATTGAGGTTCAAGCTATCCCCTTTCAGCCAGAAAGGATCCGGCTCGGCGGATTCAAATTCGACGCTCACCACCTAGTTCCCGCGACCTTCGATCTGGCAGAAACTGGCACATCACGCCGTTGCCCTTTCATCTCAACAACACTGCGCCACCAAGAATTTGCAGTTAGCGCTGGATTCACCCAGCTTGCCGTATCGGGGCCCAAGGCCCGAAGCCACATCCGTTGCTCGGGCTAAATTGGGCCACATGCTGATATATGTTCTTTTTCTGACTCGGGGAGGAGGCCAAGGCCAATACAAAACCACTAGCCTGAAATCGTGTCATGGCTCTCCCTGTCTTCTCGCGAGCCCCAGGCACCGATCATTCGGGACACGGCATGTTCCCCTGCCATTGAACTCAGCTCAACGATGAGATGATATGTGGTGATCATCTTTCTCGATAAATTCGGGAGGCCTAGTTCGTTCTCACGTTCTTTGGAAGTTTGCGGAAACATCGGATTTTCATAGTTGTCATCGACGACACTGGCAGCGGCAATGTCGCCGCCTCACGCTTTTCCAGGAAACCTTCCGTCGAGCCCCCCTCCCCTCGGCCCGGTCGCCTCTGCCGGGTTCAGGCCCGTCCGCGGGAGACCCTCCTCAGCGTCCGCACCCACACACCCACAACCGTCTGACGAATCTTTTCTCGAGGACACGCCTCCTCTCACCATACATGTTTCGAGCCATCGATGCCTCAAACCTAAGAAATTGGTCCTGGTTTTTTTTTTAGGCGGATAGTTCGGTTGAACTCGTACGTCGCCATGCCACTTACCCTCTAGCATAACTTAGCTTGACACTCATCATCCTGCGGACGGACTTTTCTCAGCGAGCTTTAACGATACCTGCGCAATGCTTCTCTGGTCGAACCTACGCAGCTAAGGGGTGTTCTTCTGTTAGACGGATGGTAGCTCAACGTTTTCATCTTGGGTCAATTAGCCACCGAGTCGGTGGTCGGCAGATGCCGTCAGAATAACTTCCAAGAAACCCGCTAGAATGCCGTCACGAGGCCGCTTGTTTCGCCACGACACCCTTCACCAACCAGCCCCTCCTCTGAAGCCCTTTCACAGACTGTAGAACAGTACTCCTGATGCAATATCATTCTGGAGATCACCTTACACTATCGTGCACCACAACTAGGTAAAACTCTTCATAGCCACCTCGAGCGGCCCACGCCACCCACCCTTCGTAAAATCCCCGCTCCAAGACATTTCCGGACTGCCGACTGCAAGTTGTAGGGGGGGCTTGCGGCTCGTAATTTGGCCCAAACACCCCTTGCCTCTCTGAAATGCTGGGAAGTCTCGTCCTTTGGTCACTGCACCTGATCGTTCCTTCATCCTCCTGCGAGCGCCGGGCAGGGGTCATCAGCTTCTCCTGCTCAGGTCTTCCTTAATATTGGCTTTCTTCCCTTCCGTTGCTACACAAGTAGGGAAGGACGGAGGCTATCCATGCGCAGATCGCTGGGGCCCGGATCGATCTTGGGGCTGCGCTGCATGATAAACATGGCCATACTGTTTCCCTCATCCCCCCAGTTCTTAGTTCCTTCTTTCTTTTCGTCTGTCCATTCGCCTTGCTTGTCCCCTGCTGCCGGCCAACAGCTCCGAATTCATGTCTGGCCTGCTGTACCAACATCCACGGGGGTGATATGGCCATCCAGCTGCCCCGAGAAGAGCTAGGCACCGCTGTGGGAGTTCTCGTTTACTCCTTCTTCTGCCTAGCATGCAGTCTCCTCATGGCATGGCTGGTGTATGCCCATCGTGAGGGACTCAGCTGTGAGTGAATGCGATGATGGGTTCAGTAGTATCGTCTTTAGTCTGACTGATGGTGTTGCACACAGATGTTGCACTGATTTCATACTTCACAGGGCTCTCGACAGCCGCTTCTGTAGCACAGCAGACCCATACTCTTGTGCGATGGAGGGATATCAAGCTTGAGCAGTTCCGGCATTCGAGCATCAATGTCGGCAATCCTGAGCTGGCCATAGCCGGCCAATCAACTGGTCTTGACCTAGTACTGTTCTACATCCGTAAGTTGCGGCTCACTCATTCGGCGTCACTGATCTGACACTTTGTAGAGTTCTACAGCTATAACGTCGAAGCACTTGTGACCCTGTTCTGGGCCTTCGCTCTCACTCAGTCAATCTTTCAACTCGAACCTGCTAGGTCGCTACGTAAACGAGTCAACTATATCTCAAAGGCTGTTGCTGTTCTCCTTCCGGCATTGCTGGTGGGGATACTCCGACTGGAGGCTGTTCAGAAGCAGACGGTCCCCTTCCTCGTTCTCGCCGACGGGATCAGTAAGTTTAGTTTATGCCGTATACTTTCAGGTGGCATTCGCCTAACAAACGATGCAGTGGGTTTCTGCCTAAGCGGTAGCGGTGTTCTCCTCGTCGTCATCTTGATCAAATACGTCTACACTCGCCGAAACCTCCTATCGTGGAACGTTCGATACGGCCAAAGATCGAACAGTACGAAAAGTAGCGACACGCTCGTTTTCGACAGTAGTAACGGGAGGCGTCGCGGGAGTATCTACGACAGATGGTTGGTGGTTCGGTTCAGCATAGCATTTGTCGCGTTGGCGTAAGCACAACTTGCCTCCTAGTTCACCCATATCTACGCTAGAGTAGCTGACGGAACACTTCAAGCATCTTCCAGGTCGTCACCATCATGTTTCAAGTCACCTCCGCACGCCAAAATACTCGCGATTCACTAAGCGACAGCCCAGATCTAAGCACGGAACGACTGCATCTGGACCTCTTACTCTTCATTCCCGGCGTATCCGCGAGTTTGTTGACCTTTGTTGTTTTCGGCACGACGAAGACATTCCGAGATTATATTGCTAGCAAACTCATCCCGCGATGGCTCAGGGATAGGAGTAGGATGAAGACAAGCAGCCCGCCATCTCGGCGAAACCGCTTGTCGCAGACGGTTTCCAAGAGGACCGCGGCATATCCGCCGCGGCTCTCATTGACGCCATACGTCACGAACGACGGCGGTCTTTACTCTCCAATCTATGATGGAAACGACATTCAGCTGGGGGACCTGAATGTAAATGGCTCGAGCAAGGTCGCCGAGGACGACCAGTGGCCGTTGGTGAGCCCCAACGCGGGCTCTAGTGACCTAAAAAAACCTGCAAATGTGTATTTGTTTCCGAAGCAGTAGTCTTACGAGTTTATGACCAAAATGATACCACACGGGCCAAGGCTCGCTTTCTGTCTTAAGGCTATGTCACAAGCATTCGCAGGTGGTTCAGGCCGCAACGTCGCTTCATCACTTCTGATCCGGGCTGCCCACGTAGCCCGGCGACATTCGGAGGGTTATGCCACAGAGTTGCGGGACATCCTGACCGGTATTGTTGTCCATGGCCCGACCGGCAACTACAATTCTTAATGTCGACGGAAGAACCACATATCGGCTCCCACACAAGCTCGGATAACAAGAAGTTGTCTCCTTGGATTCATCAATGCATTGCAGACGTAGCGTCCGCCCTGGAGAATACAACACTTCCTGAGCGCTAAGAGAAGTAAATCGATACGTTGTAGTCGTCCATTGATGGTCCTGTGGTACCCCACCCTTAGACTGGTTCTCCCGTGGAACAACTTCCTTCCAAATCGCTGCGGCTTCGATACCAACTCTCGATTACGGGGTTGAAAAGCCCTCAACCAGGTTTAAGCACACTTTCAAAAACGTCGATAGACTCAACTCCACCCCTTGTCAACCAACCTTTTTGACGTCACCTTCTTTCTTGGGCGTAAGTGTGAACTGATTAGAATCTATTTATATGGAACTTCCTTCATACATTGGGTCGCAATGCTTAGGCTGAGACCATGGTTGGATTCGCTCCGGATTCAACCACGGAGAACTACGAGCACCGCGACAGCCTCGCCCCATTCATCCCCCCCTTTGTCGTCTCGCTGATGAGTACTTCAAGGTCTCCTATGGCCTTGAGGAGGGCCAGCGAGCCCCGTATTATCTAAACTTGACCCTGAGAGGAATACTGTAAATAACAGAATGAAACTTCAGACTCAAGAGCTGTACAAGAACGCAACAAATTGCTTGCAATTGCTAGTGACCTCATCTACCTAGCCAAGAATGGCGGTGGGGGTCGTGGTGTCGTTTGGTGGAGTGCAGGTTATCTGCTGGTCGGAGCACCGCTGACTAAGCAATTTAGCGCGACGCAGGTCCCACTCGCTGAGCTCCATCAGCACTTCAACCTCTTCCAACCTCAGATTGGGCCGTTTTTGACGACAAACACTCGCGACAAACAAGTGATTAACTGTACTCTGTTCATAGCACGGCCACCCACGAACACGGTCCCGTCATTTTCCGCAATCCGAGTTGAATTGACTGAGTTAGCTTGCGCCAGGCGAGGTCTGTCATCCCCATCAACTACTCATCGCGGTTCACCGAACCCACCACGAGGCCAGATCCACTTCACAGCTTGCGAAGGAGGACTACCAGTGGGATCAGGACGCAGAATGTGCTAGCAGGACGAGTTTCACTTTGGGTACTTTCACTTCCTGAGACTTGGATTGGAGTTGGCTCTCATCTCGAGACCGCGCTCACCAACCAGCATTGTTGCTGTTGCTGCTACCGGCGCGGTCTGCCACCTGACTTGAGTGTCAAATTCACTGCATCCTGGCACAACGCTCAAACCCCATCGCCATTCTTTCAACTCCTGTACTTACTATCAGGATGTCAGACCTCACAGAGTACAATGTAGTAGTATTCACTCGGAGCGATGGTCAGGATTATGGACCGGGGTACTGGCCAGCCCCTACAGATGCGGCGGCCAAGAACGCGAAGAAGACCACCCAAGAAAAGACACCAAGAGCGAAGCCTCAGATGGTTCGACTGACCGAAGACGACCCAAGGTTTCAGGAGTGGCGTATAAAGCTGGGGATATTGTTGAAGCAAGAACTTACACCTACAGGTAAGGGGACCCTCCCCTAACTGATTACTCGCGCGCCGTCTGACCTCCTACACAGAGGGTCTTCCTTGGCTTGTCAATTTCCCGCGTGGGTACTGGCTGTATGAGAAGTCGAAGCACCTCTGGGTTTCTGGACACCCGGATAGGTCGAGGCCTCTCTACAAGAGCCCGCAAGAGTTCGGTATCCATCTGCTGTGGCTCCTCTCGAACTCGAATGACCGCAATGACTGCCGCTGCGTTCACTGCAACACTCGAGAAATGCCGAATATCGACGGGCTGAGCGTCGTGGATGGGCCTCGGGCCCTGCCGACGGCGACAAACACGCAGCCCCCATCCAAAATCCGTAAGATCACGCCGCAGATACCGCCAGGCACAACCGCGTCCCCTGTTCCTGCAGCAGCGGCGACTCCTCCAGCCGTGAAGAGAGAGACACCTGTGCCAGCGCCCACAACCGCGGCGAAAAAGGAGACACCGATACCGGTTCCGACGATACCCTTACGTGCTGCCCCGGCCTCTGCCCCAGCTCAAACGCCAGCTCAGGCGCAGCCTCCTCTGCAACAGCAGCAACCCCGATACCAGCATCAGCACCAAGCGCTGCCGAGTCAAGCGCCTCCGGCCCAGACGCAAGGACAGCCTCCAAACCAGGCTCCCGTCCAGCCCCAAGCTCAACCCCAAGTTCAGGCACAAGTGCAACATGCCAACCAGGCTCCGCCCCAAGCTCAACCTATGTATCAACAGCCACAGTTCTTACCCTACCCGCAACCTCATCTGGGAATACAAGCCCCGACTCTGTTCCGTGTCGGAGAGCTGGTCTGGTTCCAGATAGCGTCTGGCTGGCGTCTAGGCATCGTAGCCGTAACTCCCACACCCACCAACCCAAAGCCCGGCGTCAAGCCCGAGCTCCAGATTCTTCCAATGTCCCACCAGCTCTTCAACCAGTCGCCGATCCAGACCCTGGAAGCAACAGCACGCCCATTTTTGGCCTTCTCTGTGCCCAACGTCAGCATCCCGGAGCTGCAGAACAAGGCATACGACGAGGTCAACTGGGAAGCCTTCCTCCGCAGTCTTACCCCCGAGGACACTCATCGTCGCGAGGTGGCACTGCTCGATTCATCAAAGATGGCGGCCCAAAAGGTCGGCGTGTCATTCTCCGTCTTCAGTCGTCTCGGCGAGAACGAAGGCGGCAAGAAGGTCGACTACCACGGCATCTTCCTTGGCGCTGAGCGCATCGAGCTCGGCGACGTCCTCCGCGTCCGCATCTCACCAGAACAGAACCTCCCGCCCGCGGCCAACAACCTCCCCGACGCGCTGCTTGCCCTCCGCGAGATCTGCACCGCGCCCATTGACGTGCCCGGCATGGCCTTCTTCAAGGGCGACATCTACCAGCCCCTCTCGGGAGACAACGCCCCAGCCACCGATGCCGCCATAACCGTGCCGGAAGACAAGCTCCCGCGACCGCTTCGCGAGGAGATGGTATTCCGCAAGAAGTTTGCCCCCGCGGACCGCTGGCGCTGCGTTCTGCTCAAGCAGAACGCCGTCCTCCGCGAGCCGGATCTCAAGGGCCGCTTCTACGCCACGCATAGGCTGCTGCCGCTGCTCGACGGTCAGGCCAAGGCAGCGTCCGAGGCACAGAAGGGCATAGTGCGCGACGTGCAGCAGCGGCTCAACCAGCGCATCGACACGTTCAAGACGGCCTACATCGGGCAGAAACGCACTCGCGCCGAGACCATCGGCCCCGCGCTGCCCCCAGGAAGCGTCCTCCAATTTGAGGCATCCGTGCGCGAGGAGGGCGCTTAGGACATTGGAAGGAGGGTGGCCTTGAGGTCGCCTATTGGTGCTTGTGACTTGTTATGACGGTTTGGCAGCACAGGACGACGAGGCCGTGGTTGGCAGGGCAAATGAGCAATGGCAACAGAGACCTGTGTGTTTGTAGAGGATGCAGCGTGGGCACCATGTAATGGACGTTACCACCTCACCCCTTCGAGGCTGTCTAGGGGCCCGTAATCTTTCATGTGAACCCGCAGGCCCTTACCCAGCCTTAGCCTCAGAACCAGCTCCGGGCTAATGCCTCGTCAACGAGTCACGGCCGCACAGGGGCCAGATGGATGTGAATAAGCCGAATTTGGTAGGTGGTACAATACGGGCCTGGCATGACATCTGGACAAAAGGGTTGACATATCAATACCACACTTACTGCCTCTCTATACATCATCCTTATTACCCATGCTACCCTGGGAACCAACCATCGCCCGCCAGATCCAGACTGCAGGGGCGCGTACAGACATATATACAGACACATATATCCCATCAGTAGTTGTGTTTTTTACATCCACGTTACGACCGAACGCGTGTCAGCCGGCAGCGTACCGCTTTCATTGTTCAACGTCCAAAAAAAAAATTAAAATTTGTACCGCATTACGGACATACATTCCTCCCTCCATTCCCTCCGCTGTTCAAATGGTCTGCAGCCCCCTTTTCTAGAAGGTCGTCTAGAAGAAGAAAATAAGAAGAAAGGATAAAAAGCACCCAGGGGAGGGAGGTCGATTTCGTGACAACCAGCCCAACGAACGGTCTTCGTCCCAGACATACGCGCACACATACCAATCAACCGGAAAGATAAAGAAAAAAAGAAAAACAAGGGGACGGGGGGGGGGGGATAGAATACGAGTAGACAGATATGGCGAATCCAGATCTCCATCTGCACGCGCGTGGCAAGGTTTCCTTTTCCCTTATCCATCTCCATCGACCCTTTGAGCCCTCGTACCATCATCCGATCCGCGGCACCTCGAACTGGTGAGATATCTGTTTCCATTTTTCTCGTTTCTTCTTCTTCTCCGTAGCACCACTACTCTACGACGACTCACCGTTGGTACCACAGCATAACTGACACACACACACACCTGAGTTCCAGGGCGCCAACCCATCCACCTGGCCTCCCTTTCCTGTTCCCACCACCCCCTACTGCCTCCTTCCCGGGGTTGTGGTTCTCGCGTACCGCCTCGCAGCGCGCTCACACGTTTAACGCCCTTTTTCAGCCATGCGGTCCCTCCGCCACCTCTTTAACCTCCGTATGCTGAACACAGGACCAATCTGAGAGTACACCCTGCCCCGAGCGCTGGTGGGCTATATCTGCCACTCCATTGCCTTTTCTCCTTGACCTGCTTCCAAGATGGGATTGCAAACATCAACACTCACATGTTATGTTCCTCAAAGTGAAATCATCGGACGACGACTCAGTCGGGAGAGATTAGATTAGGGCGCTAGCGCGGAACACATTGCCGCCTTCGGGCCGAATGATGCGCTGGGGACATTTCACGGAGAGAATCCAAAAGACTCAAGAGTCAACCGCCCCCCCCCCCCCCCCCCCCCCCCCGCCAAAAACAACCACTGTCCAAAAGTGGTTTTGAGTTTCAAAAGTCAGTCCTTGGGGGGGAAGAATTGGTAGTGGTGTAGATGGTTTATGAGAGATGGGAAGAAGCTGATGGTGGTAATTGTGATGATGAGATGAAAAGAGAAGGATAATCCGCCTTCCACACGGCTAGTCTGCCACCCCCTGCATGGACCCGCGTTGTCGGTTCTGGTCTGAACGCCCAATACTGCTTTTCTTTGTCGCTGCAATGCAATTCCGTCTTTGACACAACGCCGCTCAATTCTTCTCCTTCAGCTGCCAAATCCGATTCGTCCCTTCTTCCGCAATTGTGGCCTGATCCACCCCCCCCTCCAATCCAGGTGCGTCCGGGTACGAGTCCTCCTTATCTCTTCTCGTCTTCCTCTCTTTCTCTCCTCATAGGACAGGTGTGTGCAGTGGGTGAAGCTCATTAGTCGGCAGGAGGCATTACTTTTGGTGTAGTCGAGATAATGCTGGGTCGTGATAGCATAGTGCGTGAAAGCTTCATATTCTTCGTCATCCCTCCGATCCCGTTGGGTGAGGCAGAGGAGAGGTGGCCGCGGCGAAAAGAAGACATGTGATGTGATGCAGATGATGAATGGTCATGTGGTTTCGTAGTGTTGCAATAAAAAGAAATGATGGATGCTTGTTCAACAGGGAGAAATCGGATGAGGACATTCGCCGGAGAGGGAGGGAGGGTCGAGGACTGATAGAGAGCGTCGCTCGCCCTAGATCAGCCCAGATTCTGTTGGCCCCAGCCGTGTCGGACGGTGTCCAGCGCCGTGTTGGCCGTCGCATCATTTGAGTTTTAGACTCTCGATCTTGGCCTGTATGCTCTTCAGAATCTCTGGGTCTGGTTCCGGCTCGACCTTGCGTGGCTTCAGACGTGAACAGTCGCCGCACTTTTCATGCTGGCACTTCTTGCATTCGGTTCCGTCGGCTACGCCTCCTGGATATATCGTCTTGCACTTATGGCATTCGTGATGCGGCACAGCATTCGGTCCAAACTCGTCGCCAGGGTAGCCAAAAGGATACTTGTCCTTCTTAGGCCTAACATAGGGTTAGCACTAAGCAACATTACCAATTTAGCTAGGGTAACATACGGGTCTCTGGGGCAGTCGGTGCAACGGTTGTGACTGCACTTGGAGCAGGTCTTGCTGCCAGCAGTGAAGAGCGTCTGACACTCGTGGCAAGTTCTCCTAACTCTCTGACGGGGCTTCTTGTAGATAAGGTCCTGTCCTCCAGTCTTGCTGGGGCGCTTGAGGACGATGTTCTTTGCGTCCTTGGGGTCGTAGTTGTAGTCGGGGACGATGGGAGCGTTCTCCTTCTGGGCCTTGAGGATGGCGGCCCGCTTCTCCCGGCTGGCGATGCGCTCGGCCTCGGTCCGTTTGGGCGGGTGGCGGATACACTTGGTGCAGCGGACGTGCTGGCAACCCGGGCACTCTTTAGCGGCAGCGAAAGTGGCACTGCATTTGTGGCAGGTTCGGTGGACGCGCATACGGATGGGCTTCTCGACACGGAGAGCGGTGCCCTCGGTGGAGATCCACTCGCTTTGCTTGATCTCGAGACCGAACCTCTCGCCCAGCTTCCTCGCGCGCTCCTCAAACAATTCGGATCGGGGTACCCTGACTACGCCCTCGAGATCCTCGTACTTGCTCTTGGGGGCCTCTTTCTTGGAGGGTTCCTTGGGGGTTTCCTTCGTGGCGGCGGCGGCGGCGGCGGCAGCAGCGGCGGGCTGCTCGGTAGCCGGGGCAGTGGGTTGGCTGTACACATGTTAGATAGGTATCGCAGACGGTGTAAGTAGCCATGTGCAAGACAGATGTAGACATCGAAGAGCTGGTTTCTTTGCTTACCCAGAAGCAGCCGACTGGGCGGGAGGATGCTGGCCGGCAGTAGACAGAGTCGACATGCGCTTAGAGGAACCATCGCCCCTCTTGAAGACAGTCTTAGCGCGGGACAAGATCTTTCCCAGTCCCTTTTTCTCTTTCGGGACCGATGGCCCGGCCTGTGCTGGCGAGCTCATGTTTGTCGAAGTTATCGTGCAAGACGGGTCGGGTTTGGGAAATGTAGGAGGTGTCCTTGGTCAATTCTAAAGATGAGAGTCGGGATCGACTGTGCTTTGAGGTCCAGTCGAGCACGGCTAGGATTTGGCGTTTGGGCAGAGTTGCAAGATGCGCAATTGTTGTCTGACGATTGAATAGTTGGTTATAACCGACGAGATTTGGAGTGGGTGGCGTGAGGTTCAAGTATGAGTGAGGTAGGCTACAGAGTTGTCGTTTGATTGTATGTGGTTCGTGCAGTACGAGATGGATAAGAGGCTGGAGGCGAGAACGGGGGGTTGTCGATCGTCGTTGGTGGTTGCAAGTAGGGATTCGACAAGTGATGTGTGGCGATAGCAGAGTCCTCAGCTTAACAATTCTATCTTCTGCTTTCCGTAACCTGTTGGATAGGCAGAAGAGTAGAGAGGACAAGTCGAGCCGCAAGCGAAAACTGCGGTTTATTGTTCGGGATGAGTCGGCCAGGGAAAGAGAAGAAAGTGGTGTAAGAAGGGGGGGAGACGAAGAAGAAGAAGGATGGGAAGTAAGTGAAGGGACGGGGAGGAGGTGGTTGAAAGGAAGTGTGGAAAAAGTGGGAAAACAAGGTGCAGGTGGTGAGAGGCAAGGTAGAGGAGAAGACTAGGGTCAAGAACGGCTAGCAGTGGGTGAAAAGGCAGGTAGGTGTCAGTGTGCTAATGTCTACACCAGCCCGCTCTGCTCTCCTTCCCTCAGCTTCCTCCGTACGGATACAAATGAATGAATGAATACATTATTCCCCCGTCCAGTCTGTTCCAGGTCGCAGGCCCGCAAACGCAGCCAATCCAAGCCAGAGCCCATGCCAATGCTAGCCCAGTCCCAGACTCTATCTCTTTGTGTTTCCCTCTTCCAGACCTGGCCGGCGGCCCATGTACAGCACAGCAACCGCGCAAGTTGCAACGAAACACCACACACATGGATGCCCACCGACACCATGGCACAGCGGCGAGCAATGCAAAAAAGACCAGACCGACCCAACCAAACCTGGACTCCGGTGCAGTGGTAACACTAAAAACCCCTCTCTGGGTGACTGGTCACAGGCCACAGAACATGATGGCCCCAGTGGCTTTCCTTTGCCCCCAGTTGGCTCCTCTAGAATGGGCCCATCCCGGAGACGAGATCCATAGAATGGGCGTGGGCGGGGCCAAACCCCCCAGCATGTTGGTGCTGTAGGTACGTACCGTTACCGACAGAGGGACAGCAGAATTGCGACAGATACAACCCATCACAAAGGACAGCCAGCAGCGTCCGCACAGGCGCTGGGAAACTGGGGACTGGGACCGGGACCGGGGGAGGGGAAAGGGGGTGTGTGTGAGAGGGGAGGGGGTTGAAGGGAGCCTGAGAGGCCAGAGGCTGGCACACTGGGGAGGCAGAAGGGGGAGTGGGTGAGGGGCGTGCTGGGAAAGATCAAGGGCTGACTGGCACCACATGGGTGGGGAGGGCGATGCCCAGAGAAGCGGGGGCCTGGTACCTTCCAATTGGGAAGGTTGTCCGAGCTTTTTCTGGTGCTGCGGCTGCGGGTTCCTTTTCTCTTTGGGAGCGGGGGTTGTGATGTAGGATGGGGCCAATGCAGACCCTGGCAACCCTGTCGGCTGCCCAGCACAGAAGATGATCCCTGTCCAAAGAAAAACGCACGCCCAGTTGGAATGGGAAGCGGTGGATCTCAGTAGCTGATTCGCACGGAGCTGTCTCTGGAATATGTCCGGAACCAGCCCGTTCGGGAGAGACTCCTTGTCTGACTTGTTGAAAATGGAGGCATCGGGCTTGCAGAGAGGGATACTGTACACGCTTTAGCTAAGACCAGTAGACCTCGAATCGCAGCATGGAGCATAGAGCACGAAAAATGAGCAGAGGCATTGCAGGCAGTTAAACCGATCATCAAGATGCATGCATGGAAGAGGCTCAGAGAGGCTGAGAGGCTAAGAGAGAGGGAGAGGAATGATGGGCCTCTCCCCCCCCTTTTCCCACACGATATGCTGCCAAAGCGCCCTTCAGAGTCGAGACGATAAAACAAAACGAGCAACGACGGCTTTTCGTGCCAGTCATCGTGGGCGCTAAGAGGCTCGGCACGGCATACTGTGGCAGATTTGTCGAGACTACCTAGGGACGATTCGGATAGAAGGGTGGTAAGCGAGCAGCTAGTGGCGCGAGTAGCGTGCCCAAGTCTTCCCGTAATGCAGATACTTCGCCTTGAAAGTATGTTAGGTGGTTCAGCATACGTGTAGGCATGAGTTCGTGGGCGAGACAGCGAGACAGCAAGATGGCTGAGGCAAAAGTACCATACCAAGCAAGCCTTTCCAGTGGTAGTAGCCTTCTTGGCCTGTCTCCAGCGGACGTAATTAAAGCCTCGGCCGCGAATCCCCAAACTCTACTATGACAGCGCCCCCCGGCCCCCCAGCAGCATGCCACCCGACGTGTCGGCCGCGCCTACAACGTGTGATGTGATGTCTCACTCCGGTCCTGTCGCTTGTGAGAGAAAGAAGAGGGATAGTTGGGGAAAATGAGAGACTAGGGTGTGAGCGGACGTGTTGAAGAAAAAACCGACAACCAGAACCTCGGATCAAACGTCTGACCGGTTCGCCAGTTGTCCGGTAGGTCAAAATCTTCGTTCTTGACCAACGACCGATGCGGGAGATGCTGGCTTTGAAATATCGCAATCGCACGAGGAGGCGGGAAGGACAGTGCTCCTATCCGTGTCCATTTGTCGACGGGTATTTAGATGGCAAGTCGGACCCGAAAGGGATTAGCGGACGGGCCTCTGTTTAATTTTCCTCCTTCCCGCCTTCTTCCCGCACACCGGCTACGGATAACAAGCGCATTATCTGTGTGGACCACGATGCAGTGGGCGCTTCCCCGGCGGCGCCTCGTCATTGTTGATCCTCTTTTGCTTCCCAGGATTGAGGTTCTCCTCCACCCGAGTATGGAGTCGAAAGACCATGTTCGACGCAGGAGACTCGGGAGAGATGGTTCAAAAGGGGAAGAAGTATCCATGGCTGTTGGAATGGGATGTGGGCATCACCGCCTCCTCCTGTCGCCTAGGCCTCGCGATGTTCCTGGCAGACTGGCCCGGTCTGGCCTCGTCTCACACATCAGTCCAACCAAGATGGGACATTGACTAGAGTCCGAAGGGCGGGGGGCATGTCTCGCTGTGCTCAGTCATGGGATTGGACGCTGGTAAGAGTTACGAGACTAGTATCGCATTGAGGCACCCGCACCTCGTTGGAACCGACGCGGCCCTCCTTGCGCGCCAGGCCAAGGGGAAGGACGAGATGTCGGACCTATTATCCCAAAGAGAAACACCCTACATACGCGAAGGGGGAGGGGCTCGTAGCCGTGAAAGCGATCAACGTCAGGTACGCATCCCTCGTTCTCTGAGATGCCTAAATCTGGAGCTTATCATACATGGCATACGATAGGCGGCGAGCGTGGCGTCTCTCTCATTTCGTCTCCCTCAACAACAATGGATGTTCATTCGTCCCGTATCATTCATTACGTCGATGATTTGACGATGCCCTCGCCGAATCAACCTACAACACACCCGGCGCACGAACGAGCCATCGCTGGGAGCGTCCGGGGGGCCAATGGCCTACTTTCCAACTCTGCCGAAGGCTTTTCTATTCTCCACGGATGCTGCGGTTGCAACACCAAGCCCTGCGAAGCGGAGAAGGAATGGATGAATCCAGACGACAGCCCAGTATTTGCGCGCGCATCGGTGATGGCTGAGCCGTACGTCTCCTCGGCACAGATACCTCCTCAAGGTGTAGGTTGCTCGGCTCTGCACTAGGCAAGAAATGCTCCGTCGTCCGTCCCCTGCTGATCCCATGTCTCGCCCCCAAACGCGCCAAAGAGTCAAAAGACTCCTGGGTATTTCCCCCTCCCTTCAGGGCTTTCCGTGGTTGCTGGCCACCGTGGAAAATAACCCGGGTGTCGGCCGACCGCAATGCCAGCAGTTCATCCCCAACCCCAGGTTGTGGTCAGCATTCAATGGGATACCCGACCTTTTCTTCAGCCCAGGCACAGGGCACGGCGTCAGATTCGAGGCATGGCACACAGGGTAGTGTAAGGCAAGTCAAGGAAGTCACGATGCTCCTTACCAACAGACGGGATACGAACATTATGCAAGCCCGTTTGTTTGTTTGTCAGAGGAGAGAGAAAGAGAGAGAGAGGTGGACGATGCTTACCGCTCTTTTCATTGGCAGCACGTGTCAGATGAGTCGATCGGAAGCCGAATTCCCTCTTTCGCAAACAAACCTAACATTGTTCCATGTAAAGTCCCCTTTCCCTTTGCCTTCCCCTTGCCCTGCTGTTGGGGTTGCTTCATTAACATCCCTCTATTCTTTCCTTTCCCTAGGTACCTAGGTATTATTTCTGGATTTTGCCTGCTCCCACCCCCCGTTCTGTCACCAGTTATCGCCGACAGCGATGGAGGGGCCACCTGCTCAAGATGCCAAATACACTGTACGGAGACAGGCGGACGCACCGACTGACCAAAAGGCGAAAGCCGAAGAGATACCCGCGACCCCGTTTATTCCCACGTCTCTGGTTGCTGCGTGCACTAGTCGCCTCCTTTCTTTATTACATTCTTTTTATACGTTGGTCCTTTTGGCCGCTACTTGGCACCGGAACAGGGATTAGAGTCGAGTCCTTGGACTGCTTGGTGGAGTTGACCAGGGGGGCAACGGTTGGGAGTTGGGACGGAGCTGGGAGCTGGGATTCGGGAAGGACCACTTAGGACCCTCTATCTTCCTTGCTTTCTCTCGTTTGGAGGCATGTCTCACTGAGCACAATGGGGTCCAGGCAGACGAGAGACGAACGAGATTTAAAGTAATTAATCCTTAATCGGGTTTCCCAGACAGAGTAACCATTGAGAAACACATATTCAACACAGTAGGTGTCAAGGGCACAGTTGACATCACCACGAGGGACCAGTATCTTATCGCCGAAAAGTTGGTATGGAAATACACGCCGTAGGTACTTGTCCGCTATCTGAGACAAGCGTACTCCTTCGTCGCATGTCATTACGGGAAACAATAGCTCACCCGCCTCCAATTCTCTTTGTTGTTTCCTCCCCCATTATCAGGTCTCTTTGCTTCCTTCCGACATGAGCGAAAATAGCATACCAAAACAACATCATGAAGGAGAGAAGGAAGGAAGCAAGGCAGGTTCTAGATCTAGCTACCTACCCGACTGGTGAACTGCTAAAAGCTTGGAACTCGACGGATTGAGTGCCTCACCTGGGGGTGGGGAGGGGCGGAGGGGGCGTGTGCCTCACACACACGATCTGGCCCTGATAATGCTCAGTTCCAGCGGGCAGGTACGCTGTCACAGGCACGCCCCCTTTCCAGTGTTTAAGGAAGAAAAGAGACTTTTTCTGGCGGCTTCCACGCGGAGGAATTACACTCAGTGGCCTCTCTGCGTCTCCGCTTTCATTTTACGGCCGCAATCTCACTCCTCCTTCCCGTCTCTCTTACATTCCCCTCTCCCTGCGTACGACGTATCTGTGCTATTCCTCCCGGCCGAATGGTCAACAAACAAATGCTTTTTCGTTCTCGAAGCATTGGCGCAACCGGAGCAGAGTCATCCGTCCGCTTTCTGCCTGGGACGACGCGAAATGCCTCTCCAGAGATCCGGCTCAACGGAAACAAGGGGTGGCCACTGCCAAAGCCGAACCAGCCCATTGGAAAAACGCCCGTTTGCGACGAAAGCAGCGCAGCATCAGGGAAGCCGATTCATCAACGCACGAAGCGGTCAGACGTCGCCGCCCGCAAAAATTTGCCAGGCCACCACCAAGACACGACGCCAGGCCACTATGGCTGACATCCCACCACCCTGCGTGACTGGCTGCTATTTCCCCATATGGCGGATATATTCATACACTACGCTGGACTCTCACTTGTACTGCTGCCGCACATGATGCTTGTTTGCATTCACACCTATACTACCTTGTCGCCGACACGGAACAGGCTAGACAGACATGGGGCCTCTCCCGCTCTTCGTCCGTGGATATGACAGTTGTTCCATCTGCACTTCCATGCCATCGTTGCTTTTGTTGATGCGCATGTTGGATGATGTGCCCGACTTACTCTGCTACCCTGGTGTCACCAGCGGTCAAGTGAGCAGAGTGTCAAACATGTCAGTGTGTCTCCGTCGACGCCAACCCGGGATCCTCTGTGGCACGCCCACCTGAGAACACGACCACCGACGCCTTCGAATATGGACGCATCCACACAGACGACGCAATGCCTTGATCTTGGATCACACTCCGCACATACGGCTCCCAGGAACCGGCTAGTGCTAACAACCCAGCTGGCCTTGGAGCCAGCCAGTGCCTGGCACCCCGTAGCCATTCAGGATCGTGTCACCCCGCAGCTGCACCACGGCGCACCGCAGCGCAGCGTCGGAACACCCTAAGATGCATACCGGCGACACCTGCAGCTGTTCGAGGTGCTGCTGCTGCTGCGGTTCACCAAGGCGGCTTCGAGGCCGGCGTCGGGGAGTCGGACATTTCACCTATAACTGCGCTGAGAGCGCTGCGGGCGGAAGCCTCGCCTGGAAACATGGCTGAGTCGGCCGTAAGTGATCCGAGCCCTGGCGTCTCGCCCCCCAATTTACTTTCATTTATCTCGACCACGCGAGCCCGAACACGGTCCTTTCTCAACCATCCTGTCGGGTTTTTACTCAACATGGCTGCTAAGCAGAACATAGTGTCACAGATTAGGTTTGGGGGTTTGGCACGCTGACTGTACCCTGTCTCTCGTCTGAGAGCTTAGTCCTGACGCGGCCATCTCCTCGTGTCGATGATTCAAGCATGCTTACTCGGCCGACCTCGACTGACAAAGTTGCCGGCTGATCGAGCTCCACTTTAACCAAACAAAGGGTCACGACCACTGAATGTCCTAAGACAAAATAAACACATCCACCCTTGCCTGTCCGGTATACCCTGTACACACCAGTGACCTCTGGAGGCAAATGTTATGTTACAGGCCAGCTGCAATAGCGTCTTGCCGTGGCAGGTGATCGCTGACCAGTTGCGCCGGCCTATATGCATCCAATCAAAGTGTGCCGCCAATGCCAGAGGCGGGCCGCAATACGTACATTCGATGTATCCAGAACAGGGAGCCCAAGAAGATACTGCTGGAGAGATGGAAAGAAACTGTGAGGATTAGCTGAAAGAGCAACGTGGAGTTCTTCTATCCAACAAGACCAGAGTTGTTAGAACCAACCGCATAACAGCCGCATAAGTCCCGCACGCCAGCCGGAGTAGGCGATCACGGCGATGAGAACCCAAAGCTGGCCAGTCGGGTCAATTTACTCTTCAGCAACCCTCGAGGAATATCTTTCGAGTGGTGCCAGCTCCAAGCACTCCAAAGGTACCAGCTGCCCCGCACGAATGCCACATTGTTGCTGGCGGCTGGCCTCAGTTCCAGCTCCGAACTTTGCCAGAAGCGGATCTCGCTGCATGATGCGGGGCCTACGGAATGACAACTCGACAACTAACCAGACAGCCGACCCTCAACGGCTCAGACTCACATCGTCATATAACGCACGACTCGAATGACTTGCAGCCACTACATCTCTTCTCACCCCTCCGTGTGGATGCCCGCCCATGCATTGACCAGGAAGAGTTTTCTCCTATTCTGCACAGCGGCCGCTCCCCCCTTCATTGTTTGCTGTTACAGCCCATTGCTAGGGATAGTCTAGGTCGGGTCGGACTTTACAGACTCCGGGCCACTTCGCCTGCCTACGCAGGTAGGTGAAGACGAACATCTCACACACCAGCTGGAGTTTCGTTGGTGGCAGATCATGCCAGCCGTCCAGCGTAGAGTGGTGCGGGTATCATGTGGCGCCACGGAACGATTAGCTCAGATCGACGTTCCGGTACGGATAGTCCATGCTAAAAAGGCACCCGCTGGACCCCTTTTCTAATTACGGAGCACGTTCTGGACGCCATGACACCACGAACATTCCAACTTCATTTCGTCAGCCGGATCGGAGAGACCGAGCTAGCTCGAACACTGAGGGTTCATGTTTAGTATTGGAAGTCGCCAATGGTGTCTCCCGTTTCGTTTCGCCATTGGCAGCCTGCTGGAACAATTGACATCAGGTGGCGGCGGTACGCCAGGTGCTTGGTTCCAACAGCCAGCTCGGTTATGGTGGGGCCAGGCTGGGATTGGATGTGTTTTTCTTCATCTTGACTGTCACGCACGCCGGTCGCCCTGTCGGGTATTGTACGAACACACTACTCGCGTTGTTGAGCCAATGGCCTGACGCAGCCCAGCCTAGGGGTTCATGGCATTACCGGTAAAGGTTTGTGTGTCCTGTTTCCGCTCCCACCTACCCATCTCCTCGATCTACGTATTGTGGCTTTCCTGGCTTTAAGAGAGAATGTTTGTTTCCTCCCTCACCGCCTGTCCGGAGCCAATCAGCAGCCAAACCATTGCTTTGGGAGGTTGAAAGGGGTGGAGGGGGCGAAGAGAGAGGGATTCGAGAACCGGACGATTCAAGGAAGTCGCCACTCAAACAGGCAGCTTGCCCCTTCCTCGACAACAATCAAGATACTGTACAAGCGTCACGAGCCGCGCGAAGTCCAAGGATATCCACACTTACAGACCCTCCCCAGCCCGTAACTGGCTCCTTTACGTTCGCTTTCCTGGCTTCAAAAGTTCAATCAACACCAACCCCCAAAAGACCTTTCAGGCAATCACGAATTCCCTGCCCCTCAGCCCATTTCCATGACAGCCAATTGTAACACAAGTGTGGCAACAACAAAGACTTTTCAGCCTTGCACGAGGGTCCAGGGGAACAGCATCCGGCGCAACAAACCGATCCAGGTGGTTACAGTAACGTAGCAAGAACGGCAACCTTGCAACCTCGGTGGGGCAACCGACATCGTCGCCTCTCAAGTCTCAGGATCGCAGGCCACGGATGCGCAGGCCCTTCCGGCCGCCGGTCTTTCGCTAGCCGCCCGCTCAAAAAGTGCCTGGCATGAACGGATCTTGCAAATCTTGCGTCGTCTGGCGCCTGCCCGCCGCTGGGTTATTCCTAGGTCATCACGCCACTTCGAACCGGGTTTACCAAGCAGACGGTGCGACCTAAAGCCGTTTCGGCACGGCAGCACCTGTTTTCGGTATTGATAGTCACCCCGGGTATGCGACGTCCCATCACAAGACCCCCTCCGGAGCCTCGTGGCTGCCCCCACCATCTCTTTGGCCACGGTCTCGTTGCATTGATGACGTTCACTGTGTGGCCTTTGGGGGGTTGTGCTTGTCGGTTTGGCTGATTCGCGAGTTCCGAATCAGACCTATGTTCTTTAGCGCATGTTGAGACTTTTTATACGAACTTGACTAAGCTCGTCTAGGCCGTAAGGCTTGATAGGTAGTTTCTTAAAGCGCCTGTGCTGATGGGCATGACCGACAGGCAAATATTTACCTCGTTAGCATCAAGCGTTACGGACTTGATCAGGGCAAGCCGTTCTTCGCTATTCAACGGCGTCGTCGTAAGGTTTTGATGTGATTACCCCCCTCTTCTGGAAGTTCTGAAAGAACCCCGGTCCCTGTCTCCGTAGGACGGCCCGAGGCGAAGCGTCATCCCTTCGCTCTTCGGTGCGGGGTCTTAAACAGAACGATCCGCGCAAGTTTTGTACATCGTTTTGTCCTTTGGCTTTTCGCCACCATCCTGTCTTTTTCTGTTGTCAGTTCATTCTCTCTCGAGTACTGTACGCGATGCTACGCTTAGAAACAGGGGCCTGTTGTGTGGTAACAGTGATGGGCGGTTATTCCGCTCGCCGTTGTTTGTCTTTTGTTCAATGCAACCTTCCCCTCTTAGCCCTTGCCCTTGTCCCGACCCAGTTCGCGTAGCTTTCCCGACTTGCTAACCAGACCCGTTCGGCTGCGAAGCTTCTACCTAAAGAGCAGGTGGGAGGAGGGGGCCCGGAGCGCACCTTGTCGAAGCTCATTTGCCGCAGCAGAAAGTGCTTTTGGGCTTCTGATCAACAATAATTCCAATCATTGCCTACGACACGTACGATGGATGTATGTACTGTCGTGTTATTGCAAAGGTCATTTCCGGCAGGGATGGTTTCGGAGCCGAGCGTCGGTTCTGCTTATCCGTTATCCAGACTCTATCCATGGCGGGAACGGCCCATTGACCCCCCCAGTCCCCCCCGTACAGTAAGTTCCAGGGCCGAATGGATATGACGGGTACAGTTCTCTCTCCATCTATCCATCTATCATCAGCACTGCATCGTGCTGGATTGCAATATCCCAATTTGGAAGGTCTTGGCGGACTTGCTTCCGTCTTCTGACTTTTTTCCGTTGCTCGACCATGTCCAAAGGAGGGAGGTATCGTTCCTAGCCTCAGAGCTCAAGGCCTCAGCACGTTTGAGACGACAAAACCTTCTAGCGTGGGGCTCCCAGATAGGGCTAGAATGGATGCCGACGGGCTCAGCCGTCGAAGGTGTTATGGCGATCGAAGGCCCGGAGAACGACACTGGCCAAGACTCGCCATCGGAAGCACGGAGGGGGTTGTTGCCGGTTCCACGGACCTGGTGAGACCTTCACCATGTCTCTCACCTGTGTTTCACTCGCCAAAAGGCAAGAAAATACACTGTTCGCCACGTGGTCTTTGGCCAACGCTTCTAGTTCTCGAGCCCATCTATATGATTTTGGACTAGTACGGATATCTGTATACATGTATACATTTGGGTGTCGAAGGCGTCGCCAGGGGCTGCGAGCTGTGCTATAGTACCGAATCTGGTGTACTATGTAGATGGGCGCGAAGCTTGCTAGCCGTGCTGTGAACCACCATATTGCACGGAAAGAGATGAATCGTAGTGCAGAGCCGTGCTCTTCTTGGATACAACACCGTTCTTTCTGCCCAAATGGCGGGGTGGGGCGATGTCAATCGGAATGCTCCCCGTCGTGCTACATTGGTGTTCTGTCAGGCATGGGGCTCGATAGCGGCCTTACAAGCCAATAGGAGGAATGCGGAATCAACGTGAGCTGGGAATGCCGACCACTGACGTTTCTTTTCCCGGGCGGTGTTTCCTCCGAGATTGGCAGAGAGAAACCCCCTCCCAGGTCCCAACAAGGCCCGTTTCAAAGCCAGGTTGGGATCGCAAATGTGCAGCTGCCAAGCGCACGCCGTGGTTCCACGGGGGGTCCAGCGGCTTGACGAGCCCTGTAATTAAGGCCTGAACAGGATAGGAGCTCGGGGGTGCAACGGCAAGGTTTACGTTCGCGCTGTCCACGTCGCCGTCCCAGGTTGGGGGGATGCGCCGGAGAGCCGCGGCTGTTCAGCGACGTGGACGGAGAACGGACTCGTCCTGTTTTCGGACGGCAGGGCCGCTGCAACGAATGGCATGCCGACGATGACAGGCAATTGCGGCGGCGCGCATTGTCATCAGGGCGTTCGAGTTATGGAAATAGAAACCAGTTACATGCACTCGCTGTGATTGCGCCATGTCATATCATTGTGACGGAGGGGGCGGCTGGGTTACAGAACAGTCTGCTGAGTTGCCCTCTGTTGGAGATTGTGTGATCCCACGCCATGCACTACAACCCCGGTTGAACTCGAACTCTTTTCTTCTTCTTCTACTTTCCCCTTTTGAAGCAAAGGGTTTATCCGGTGTTTTTTTCGGGCCCGATGGAGCCCAGGCATTGGAACTGAACTGGAGTCTGCTTCGCGAGACGAGAGGCGAGCGGGAGGGCCCGCCCACGGACCAGGGGTTCGAGTTGGGTGTCTTCAGTGTCTGGGTTTGCGGGACCGTTGGGTTTGGGTACATGAAATTCGTACCAGGCAGGGCGTGAAGCCGTCGTATCATGCGATCTGTGTATCCGTAGTTGACGGACATTGCCACTGCTGATCGTCGATACCGTGAACGCAGCAACGAGCCCCTGAGTTCAAGGATCATTCGGATGGCTTTTTGGGCCGGTCAAGGGATTGAACTGGACTGCATCTCGACCTACCGCGGGAGACGGAATGTCGCAACAACCGTGGCTGAGGGACGAGGAAGATGACTGAACGAGGGAGGCCCTTTTGCGGTAAAGCCTTCATTCCCGATGCCTGCTTTGATGATGGGATGATCTGACTTTCTGCACCATGTACGATGTAGACCACAGGTCGGGTTCAAGGTTGTTGGGTCACCGTAGGGTGGCATTTCGACCATGGCCTTTGGGTGTTTTGGTTCCCAGAGAGGCCGGTAAGCTCGTTTGCCCATGCTAGCGATCCTGTGCCCTCAAAGGTTCGGCAATGACACCTGGAAATGGGTATCCCGGACCCCCGAGAATTTGATTTCTTCAGGGACAATCGCCGTCGACTCCGGGCGCCCGAAGTAAGTTCCTTAGACGACAGCTGGATTTGACTTTTTTCCTTTACAACGGTTTTGACAGGCCAAGTCTCCAAACGCTAAACCTGGAAGGGAAAAGACGGCAACGGGCAAAACTGGGTCCGTTGACCGTCTGGGCAATCTTCGTGTGCCGATGCTCTCATGATCCACATATCACTTCGAGTTTCCTGGCTCGTGGAAATACCCAGAAATTTGACGAGCCCGGGCGCGGAGATGAGAGACCACAGCCGAGGGGAGATGCCGATGGGTCTTTGGAGTTGTTCCTGTACGGACACCTAGGCCCTGTGAATGCGTACGTATAGGCACTCCATCCGCCATCCACATAAGAATGGGAACACTGATCGAAACAACTGCCTTTCTGGCACTGTCAAAGCGCGGCCCAGGAGAATGGGTGACTTTGCGGAGACCTACGTCAGTCTGCATCGTTGAGATTGGCCTCTCACACGTCGAACCAGCATTCTCTTTTTCATTCTTTCTTCACGAGTGGATTTATTCCATCTTCCAGGGCTCCCATGTGCTGAATGCCTGACTCGCTTCGGAGCCGGGGCCGGACATCGTGGTTTTCGTGAGTCGTTCATAGGCACAGGTTTTGTGATAGGTGAGTGTTCACTGTTGGTACGCGAGGAAAGAGTCCTGACAATCGTGGAATAGCAGCAACTGAGGTTAGTCAACCCGATTGAGATACGGCGTTTGAGAACACTCAGCAAGCCAGGTAGGCGGTATCGAAGTGCATCAGCTCAGCGATGCTGATATGTACGAGTACGTACATTGGTCGTCGTTCGACTTGACACCAATGCGCCCTCCCGCTGTGCCGTGCGAAGTGGAGGGACGGCTTGAGCGCGGGAACGGAATTGGACCGCTTTAGAGATTTTCGCAGGTACGATTACACGTGTACGTACATATGAGTGAAGATCCATTCAGTCAAGGGGTCAGGGAGTCAAAAACGCGGGAAGAGTGGGAACAATGCCCTGAACGTCGGGAGACGAGCCAAGGGCCTATCCCCTAGGTCTCCTCCACAAGGCTTCACCCAAGATGGAGATAGGAAAGGAATCATGGCTGGGGTGGCCTAGTTGTACACTAAAGAAAGAGGGGAAATGGGAGGAGAACAGGCCATGACCTGTCCCGCCGCCTATCTCAGGACCCTGTGTGTTGGTAGCAAGCCGGGGGCTGTTCTACCTTGGGCGCGCGACTCATGCTGAGCGGGAATGCGGCAGCTTAATGAGTCGCTCCCATATTCCAAACCAGGGTGCTTGTCAAGAAAAGATTAGAGGCGGCCGCTGCCTCTTGAGTACGGAGTACAAAGTACCCAGTACACATTTCGAATCATTGGCCCCTCCCTCTTCCTCGATGAGATGAGTACGACACGAAGATGAGCTTCAAGAGGATGGGACATCCAGCCGAGGCACCGGGCTCTCGGCCCAGACCCATATTGGGAGTTAGTGTTCCGGATCCTCGCTGCGGTGGTGAGGCCACTTCGGACGGCCGTGGCCGGCGGCTGTTGCGGACCGTGGTTGACCGTCGGCCGCCCAGTGGTTCCTATCAGGGATCGTTTGCTACGTAACGATGTCTGCCCGACGGCTTGGCAGTCGGCTTCCGCGGTACACAGAGTGGCCAGGGGAGAAGTCCTGGTACACAATAGTATCAACGTCGTGTGGTATTGTTTCAAGATGATCAGTGCTCGATTGGTGTGTGTGTGTGTGTGTGTGTTCGTACATAGTATCCGCAGATCGGAACGAACCAAGACACAACCAGCATAATGGCAAGATGACGGATATGAGCACCCACCCCTTACCGAGACGGCGGACACTGACACTGGCAGTGCGCCTTCTCGTTGGCTCGTTGGTTCTTGCCGCCAATATGTCAGGGTGTTTGTTGTCAGCCGTTGCTCTTTGCTTCACTCGACTTGCCGGGACAAGCATCCCGTCAAATAGCCACTCAAGCGTATTACTGACTTGGGTCTGGGGCTGTTGTAGTTTGACGGAAACCGAGAATGAAGGCCTGAACTACTCTGTAAAACAACAATGAAAGGGTGACATTTGATACGGAACCAAAGAGCCTGCATTCTTGCTCCCCATCTTTCACGCCATCTTTCACAGGTCCCCCAATTCTCTTTGCTTGGGGCCTTGGAATACACTACTTGTGAGAGGCAAATCCCAGCCAAAGCTGCAATGAAGAGGAAGGCAGTGAGTGATTGCCTCTGGTTCATCATCCCACGGAAGCCGGACTCGTGGGGATCCCGCAAAGGGGCTAACAAGATTACTCTCCACTCGTAATGGAGTATTAATGCGTCACGGCCCCATAAACTGCCATCTGAATCCGAAGATCGTGGCGGACATAGCTCAGTTGGGAGAGCGTCAGACTGAAGCCAACTTCAATCATTTAATCTGAAGGTCGTGTGTTCAATCCACACTGGCCGCATCTTCAATTTTTTAGGCACATGCATTACAAAATGTGCCTACACTGAACACCCCTCATTCATCGGTTGGCGAGGCTTCTAGTTTTTTACCGGATGGTGGCCACAACAAACCTAAAGAAGCAAAACGTGTACATACAGTCAACAAAAAACAATGATAGAAGGAAAGATGTTAGAATAAATGCAAACTGTGATTTCAGTGCGACATGAAGGCAGAGAAAAAGAAGAAAAATTGGAAACCCTACTGGACATCGTGAACCTGACAGTCAGTCGTGAGTGACCATGCAATGATAAGAGGCGGCGATAAGAGCTCGGCCCGGGGATAATCCACCGTTGTCAGCGCCCGCAATCTCGTCATTTCGTCACGAAACGCGACTCCAAAAAGACATTCACTTGGCCACTCTACACGACATAGACACGTAACTCCTCACAAGCAACCGCATCACATTAGGTCCTCTAGACGCATCTCGCTCACACTCGCCTTCCAATCCATATACACAAACCCAAAGACTGTGCATATCGTTTTTGCACAGTCGCCCGCAACAAGCTCAAGACCTCCCCACCACAGCTTTATGCAACATCGGCCCACTGAGTCTTCAGATACGCACCATCGACTAGACAACCCCTCGACACCCTTTCCTCCACTTCAGCATGGCTTTTATGAGCGCCAACATCCGGCCGGCGTTGCTCAACTTCGCCGTGAGGACCCGGGCAGCGCATCCCCGCGCTCGATCCCAGACGCCGGCCGCCATGACTCACTCAATGCAGTCAGCGCCTCTCAACTGGACGAGAGGCTTCGACGCTTGAGCGTCCACGATGCACCACCTACCGAGAGCCACCAAGCTGTTGCTGGTCAGCGAGTAATCGACTACGAGAATGCACTGACACCGTCAACTCCTCGACAGGCCTTGGGCTTCAAGGTCATCAAGCGATCTGATGCTCGACCTGACAGCGTACAGCTCACAGACTTTCCAAACGGTGCGGCTACACAGACGGGGAGAAACCCTTCTTGCACCGAACGTTGGCTAACTCGTTTCCTATAGAGATCTTGACCCAGATACTGTCCCACCTGCACCCCGACTCCCACTCGGCGATAGCCCTTGTGTCGAAGCGTTTCTACTCTCTCGTTACGACCCCACATGCGTGGCGAATGGCATTCTTGCGATTCTTCCCGGGCCATGACAGTTTGGCCGTAAAGGCCGGCCAGAGTCGTTCAGGGCCCTTGGATCATGACCCGTCCGAGTTCGTCCGGTCTGAGGCGCGGTACTTCTCGCGTTTGACCTCCCTTGCGACTTGGAGGAGCGAATACTTGTTACGAACACGGCTTCTGCGCGGCCTGATCAGAGGTAAACCGGGAACCAGGTCTGGTGGAATCGGCGCTTCTGCCCGAAGCGGCAAAAAGACAAGCGCTGTCTTGACATACAACTCAAAGCTGCCGTGGGCTGTGACCCACCTACACGCCGACTTTTCAGCGAAGAAAGCCCCAAGGGTCATTCACGGTGCTTCGGACTTGGGTGTAGCAACTCTCAGTGATCCGTTCATTGGCAAGGTGGAGAAATGGGGATTCAGAGATCCGTTCTCCATTCTCCAGCTCGAAGAGGCCTTCCCCAATCTTGAGCCGTGGGGCCTGGGAGATGGCCCTGCCGCTTGCCCAAACATCATGGACGTCAGTCATCCTTACGGCGTCCTCTCCGGCGAAGGCTTTCCAGGTGGTCGTGCCTACTATCGTCCCATCAACGAGCTGCACGGTCGATATCTTGGCAGCGATACAGGTGTAATCGACACCTATCCCGACATCCCCAAGATCCCGGAGTTGTCAGAAGCACTCTCGAGTGTCTGGATCGCCAAATCCACCGCCGTTCCCAACCTGACGCACTCAACGGTTGGCATCTTGACGGGGTCCACGCTGGGCATCGTCACATCCTACGCTCTTCATGGGGACGGAAGCGGGCCTCGGCATCCGAATGGCCAGATGACGGCGCGATGGGTCCTTAGCCCTGGCGTGCCCATCATCTCAATTAAAGTCGACGACCAGTACACGCAGAAGCGGAAGACCGCTCAGCGCATTTGGGCCGTCGCCCTTAATGCTTTGGGCGAGGTGTATTACCTTGTCGACACGCCCAAAACAACGTTAAATCGGTCCAAAGGCGAAGACGCCACCAAGAATGCGTGGTTCGCAGGTCGCTCGGTTTACTGGCGGCTGATCGATGAAACGCGTCGCCAAGCTCGGCCGGATGAGTTTGACAAGCATGCCCTCCGAGGCGCCTACTCTCCCCGATCACCGGCCGACGCCATGAAACTGAGCAAGGAACAGCTCGTCGCAGAAGCCCGCGAGATTGAAAAGTTCTTGCGCTACAAGCCTGCCCATTTCCGGAAGGTGTGCGACGGCTGGGACATGAGAAGAAGACTCGAGGTCGATTTCGCAAACGACGACGCCAGCGGTGCCGGCGAGGTCATCGTCTCCATCCAGTGCGGCCATGACAAGAAGACTCCGCCCACCGTGACTCGCTACATCAGGGCCCTGTCTAGGACGCTTCGACAGACAACAGAGGATTCCGATGATCTGCCTGACATGGCGCAAGACACTTCCGAAGCGCCACAGTCAATCTTCGGAGCCGGCAAAACTCATCAACCTGAGTTTAAGCCGACGGACGAAGCAGCCCCTGTTTCTTCAGGCTCGCTAACTCCGCAGGCAACACTTGACTCTTCTGATGAGTGGATCGTTGCGACGATGAATCTTGGCGGCCATGGCGAGCCAGAGATCACTGCGTCAGCCCTCGACCTGTCGTCCCACGCCCTCCTTACGCTGACGGAGGACCCTCTTCACATTGGTTACAGATCTGCCGACAGTCCTACCATGACCCCCCAAACTGCCGACTCCATGACGGAGATTCCCGGTCGAAGAACGCGAATGTTGGCCATAGGCACCAGAGCAGGGTCCGTCGTCGTTTGGGACTGTCGTGATCAGCGCAACATCACGGAAGTAGCGCCTCTCCGTGTGATCCAAACAGAGTCGCCAGAGATCAGTTGTTTGGCTCTGACAGCGTTGTATCTGGTCCACGGTGGAAGCGATGGCCTGGTGCAAGCATGGGATCCCTTGGCTTCTTCCCTCGAACCTCTCCGTACTCTGAACGGCCGATCCAACGGGCGGGTCCCACGTCACATGATGACGATGAATCCTGCGCTCCAGAGTGACACCTACTCTGCTGTCCGGGCCATCTATCTCGATCCCGATCCTACCTTCCTGCGCGGCATCACGTCATTCGGCGCCTTCCTCCGCTACTGGGCCTACAGCGCTACCAGCCAGCCGCCAGGCCGCAAACGTCGTCTCCGACACGCCGATGTCCACGGTCGACTTGCCACTCGTCGACAGGGAGGGAACGTATCAGGATACATTGCTGCGGAGACTGCGGAGCTTCGGCGGGAAGAAGAACAGACGGCCCGTGAAGATGAGTGGCTGCGCAACAGATTCGGCGTTGGCGCCTTTGGCGACTTGACCGAAGAGGAAGCTCTCCAGTACGCAGAGATGATTTCGCAGGAGACTCTTTTGTTCGAGGAGCAACGTCGCACCAGCGCCAGCGACACTGGGTCAGCTGCGGAGGCCAGTTTCGATACAGCGTCATCCTTCAGCGAGAGTACCGTGGACACGGTCACGCCTGAGCCCAGCGTCACTGGCTTCACGCCACCACCTCCTGTGGTCGAAGAAGAGGACGAATATGAACAGCAACTCCAGCAAGCGCTTCGCCTCTCCTTGATGGAAGCCACCAACGATGTAGAGCAGTTGTCGCACAAGAACAGTTCTGGCGACTTTGACTTCGCCATCAAATACAGGCCAAAGTTGTCCAAGAAGACCAAAAGATCGCCCTCAACATCGCCATCTGCAAGCTACATGCCAGTTGCAGCTTACGAGGCCGGGTCATCTAGTAGACCTATGCCAAGGGACGACGACCTCGAATTGGCTCTCCGACTTAGCAGCGCCGGTTCTGCCAGCCACGCCACGCCCAGGGATGACGATATGGAGTTGGCGTTGAAACTTAGTCTTCAGGAAGTGGCCGCCAGCAACCATGCGAATCTTGGCATGCCGCATGAAGAGTTCCCCATGTTGGAGACCAAGGGCAAAGGCAAGCGAAAGATGTGAGGGCAGGGGAGGGGCGTGTTTGTCTGCTGCGATGCTTGATTCGGTATCGTCTTATTGTTGCGAGATGCGGTTTCTTTCTTTAGCTCCTCTGCAGCTATAATGTTTTTGCTTCTACTTCGCTGCGAGCGATATCCCCATTTTGCTTAGCCTATTTCTTTGGAGGCTCATCTTCCATCCTGGGCCTTTCAATACAGATACTATTCGAGCGCCATTGATAACTCGCAGCATACTTTGATGTTGAAAGGGTGGACTGTAATGTAAACCCACAACGTTGCCACGTCTTGCGTCGATATTGATACGATTTATCTGATTCGTGTCGACCGGGAAGCGTCTTCGCGTGATGACATTTGCCGCCTAGTGAGCGTTCTGCCCGGCAGGCAGTCGCGAAAACGATATGGGTAGGTGGTAGCATCCACCAAATAGCGTAAGATGAACCCGACACTCTCACCACCTGTATTGCCTGCATGTCATACATACATCTTCGGCGTGGTGTTTTCTATTCGAATCCATTGCCATATATATGTACGTCGGTTAAGCTTGATTGATAGCTTTGACCTTCTGTTTTCTCTGGACGGACATCACAGACGAACGAGCATGGGAGCTGGTATATGCTACCAAGCTACGTCTCATTAAAGGTCACGTTCACATTAGGAGGCGTTCAGCCTGCTGGGTTGCAAGGGCAGGCAGGCGGGCAATGGTAGTGTTTTCTTGGCGGTTACTGATGACATGTTCCAGGGAGGTGTCATTGCAGAATGATGGGCGAAGAATGCGCCGTCATCCAATGCGGTCGATGTCTTTCATTTCCTGTGATTTACGAGGGCGGAGTCAACTAAACCGAGCGACAATAACGCTTGTCCTGCCTGGTCCATGCCACGAACCTCGTGCTGAAGAGTACTTGGATGCTGGACAGCGCATTGACGCCAGTCTCGTTCAGACCGACGAGGATGATTTACCCATGGTTGATTTGGCTCCGAGTCTAAGGTCTCCAGGGTGCATGCAGCCCAAAGACACGGCTTTGAAGCCTATAACAGCCTCGCTGCCCGTCAGGACGACGGTGACATGCGTATTCTACCGAGATCGGTCGGAGACGGAGACGTCTCCCCTCACAAATATATGCAGCGAGAGCCTCAATCATCAAGGGCTCAAAAGGATGGGGATGCAGCCGCCAAGGGTTGTATTTGCTGTCAGCATTCTTGCAGTCCACACCGCTCACAAGTAACCTGTAGTAAGATGGTGCAAGGGCTTCTTAAGATTGCCGCGCACCCCAATAGCTTGCCAATGCTCCTCATTGATTGGGACGCCGAAAGGGACGAGGCGATAAGGCGACTCGACAGTCGCAGGACTTCTGAGCGCCCCGAGGTTCCATGGCGAATGTGAACTTCTGTTCATGAATGCTTGGCCCGCCCATGTCTTCTTTTGAGTCCTCCTTCGTCGCGCGTGTCGTTCTCATACGGGCACAATATCGCACTTCACCAACCGTCACACGCCCTGACTGACGTATTTCGTCATTCCTATCAAACTTGGCATCTTGTGACGAACCTCAAGCCCCCCCACGGCCTCTGGACCTCTCAGCTGCCAACAGGCCACATATGACGAACCCCTAAGACTCACGGCGCTTCCGATGACAGCAATATTCGAGATCAAGTGGATTTTGTGACACACGCGATGGTGATCACAGGCCAGGTGCACAGTTGTACGCGGGTATACCGTCAACACAGGGCAGGCGTGAGGCCGACATCCGACGCTGGCACCGACGCATCTATTCCGGAGAAACCACCCGGGCATGTCGACATTCCAGTCGCAGAACTGTCGCCGAATCGGGGCGTCCGTCGCTGCGACCACTCCGTTCGAAATTTCCCCCGGCTGATCAGCGTGGACTTCTGACAACCTCCCCTTCGGCCGATCTCACCAACGAGTCACCCCTCCCTCCCTCAAAGACATATATGCCTCCCCGGATTCAGAGTTCGCTATCGCTTAGCACCTGATGCAGACGCAATGCGGCCGGTGTTCGGACGGAGTGGCATGCCTCAGGGCCCTTCGTCGGTGATTTCAGCAACTCAGATTCTATACCGCCCTTCATCAGCTTCGTCGCCCCATGAACGTGGATCGTCGAGGGGGGCATCGAGAGAACAATAGAAACACCGCAGCACCGGCGTCCGGGGGACGTGGAGGACGCAAACGACAGAACAACCAGAGATACAGTGGCCGGCCTCCAAATATACTCGAGAACAACCGCCAGCCGAATGAAGCCGCATAGCAGCCTCGCTATGTAGGGGGGTGGGGTGTAACCATCCACGCCTTGGTCTTAGCGTTCGGGGACAGGTCGTGGATAGATTGTCCTCTCCCGCCCCGCCAGGCCCTTGCCGGGGCCGTGGCGCGGGGCGCGGACCGAGGGAGGTTTCGGCCTCTGTTTCGGACCCCCGCGCAGGGACGACACCCGTATTTTGATCGCTCGACCTCCCACACCTCCTTTTCTGTCTTCGGTGTCCCGGCGCCGACAGACGGCCGAGCCCATCGGACGTTTAGGGGGTATCATAGCAGCATCATCTCTCACGACAAGAGTAGCTCGAGATGAGGAATACAGTTCGCCATTGATGAAAGGGGCTGCCCTGAACCCGCCCCCAACATCCAAAATCTCCTCGTTCCTTTGGCCTCTTGGTATCGCGTCATCCATCAGTATTCTCCCCTGTCTTGTTGCACCCTACTGCATAGCAAAGTTACCATACCCAGGTTGGAGAGGGGAAGCAGAGGACAAATACGGATAACCATGACAGACGGACCGAGGGCAAAGATCATCGCTCCGCCTGTCACGACAGTTTCCCCTTTGCTCTGGGAAGCGCAATTGATCGTGATTGTCTGGCCTTGAATCAAGGCCGACTTTCCTTCTCCTGCCTCTAGGCCTGCAGGACTGCAAGTGACCGGGATCATCATTTCGTGCTCAGGCGGGATGTACATTGTTGGATCTCTAAGGAATGTCGCTGTGAACGTATACACCATTGGCCACGTCGTGGTTATCGCGCCATCGTTGGCCGAGATGCAAGCAACATTTGGCTCGAAGCTTCCCGGTGCCGTAAGCGTCAATATCCAGAAGTTGCGGCCGCCTCCTCCGACTAAGCCAGATACCCTTAGTGGATATCTGCTGTAGTTACCGCTGGATGACGCTGGTATTGAAACAATACTGCTGGGAATGTTTAGTCTGATACCGAAGTGCTTGCTGATGTAAACGTTCCGCTCAGTGTCTGGAAACCTAAGCGTGAAACTCTCTGTCACGGGGGTAGATTGATGAAGTAGAATCTCCAGTAGATGGATGTGGGAATTCTACTCAGCTGGGCACTCGTCAGTTCCGACTGGGTCCTGCTGTGGTCTCAACGCTTGCGGTCTGCGAACTGGCTTCGACTGGAGTCGCTCAGACTAGGCCACCTGTCCTTGGCTTTTCCGGAACCTGGGATCTTGGAGCTGTCGACCATTGACTCCTAAAAATGTTGGTGAGGGATGAGCTGTTTTGAGACGTATCCTCTACTGTGAGTGTTATTGCCTGCCTGGAAGGATTCTGTAGTGAAGAGCTTGCCCAGGTCGTTGATGGTGTGCTGTTGAATCCGCCAAACTGTCTCTGGGGGTGTGGAACGCGGTTCACTGCACGCTGTCAGTACTTCATGTCTTGCTAGGTTTCTAAAGATGACCATCGCATCTGGCAAAGTGACATGAACCAGGAAGGGAACCGCTACCAGAAACCCCAGCACAAGGTTGGTCGGTTTCATGTCAATGCGTCGTCCCGGATCGCATCTCCTCCATCTACCACATAGCCTTGCCTATTTCGATGTTCAACTCAAAAGGCGACGTGGGAGCTGTTTCAACAACATCTTCTGATTTCGTAACTTTCAGATAGTCATTGTCACAATGCTCAAATCCATTACAGCCTCCGGTTAACCATAACGTGTAACGTAAACAGGGGGTTCAGGAAGCGAGGAAAGGAGTATCAGTTGTGGATGCCGGAAGCAGCCCACGGCTTGAGTGAACACGTAGTTTCGTATTCTCTGTTATCTTCGGGGATTGGCGAGATGCATTGAAGTGTAGTAGTATTATTAATGCGGGGGGTGGGACTGCGGACTGCACCACCTTGAACTGGCTGGCAATTGATGAAGAATCGACACGGCTGGGAATATAGCGTCTTGGTAAGCATATGGAGTGCCTTTCAAGAACAAGGACCTTAGTAGAGTGGTACTAAAGCTAGCTCTAGCGGGTTTTCGTGGCGTCGTCAAGAGCCTCCGAGGTTCTCAGGGTGCTCCTCAAATTAGAGCAAAAGATACACCTTTTGCAAGGTAGAAGTGGTTTTCCACATAATTTCGATCCAATCACCTCGAAAAGGAGAAGGCGGAGTGCAAATGCAAAGGGGGGGCTGCCAGCAGCCGATCGCGGTGGCATATCATCGCCCGACTCCATTGGCCAATGTTCGAGCAACCTCTGCTTCCCCATCTGCGATCCTCCAAAAATGCTGACACAAGGCGGAAGTGTCTCAAACGAACCAGTTCACATGAACTCAGCCAAGGCAGATCCGACGGACAGCGGTGGCATTTGGTACACAATCCTTCGCCATGATCAAAGACGTCGACAATAAGCAACGGGGCAACTCCAGATTCTTACCTAGATGCTGTTTGGTACGACAAGAAACAAGGCACATTGTGTCCAAGGGAGTCCTATCTCCAAGGTTAGCCATGAAGCCCAACGTCCCAGTGCGTTCGCAGTCTAGCACCTATTATCTACATATTATCAAGCTCAGGTGTAGGTCGCAACTTGCTACACTGCGTTCTGCTCCCGAAAGCCAGTCTGTTGATTCATGACTATGCTGAAGGTGTTCATAGGTCTCGATGTGCCGAGCGTTTGGATGTGCATCATGATCAGGGCAAGAGGTGTCAAGCCAGGTCTATCACAGTAGCACATATACCCCGGCCCGGCACTTGCTGGATGGCTGCATGAGTAGAATCAACACATTTACCCACACAATGACGAATAGACCGCCCGTAATCGGCCTCCGTGTCTAGCGTACCGGTGCGCGTGGGAGAAGCGGATGGGGCAGCGGGCGTCAAGGGAGTCTAGAAAGCTTTTCGCCATTTCCGACCTGCATATGTCGGGCGCGGGGACAACGGCCATGACACCATGATGGCCGAAGCTCCGTTGCAGTCCCATCGACAGCGCGCAAGGTTCAATCATGAAGATCAGCAAGCGGTAGCATGTTGTTGGACGACACGTTCTTTGCCCCGATGGAGGCGGAACACTCGCTGTGCCCAGCGTGCCGCTCCCTCAAGTCCTGGTCAACCTTTCCCGCTTGGCTGGTGCTAGTGCCGTCCATGCCGCTGGGTTGTGTATGCGGTGCTGTCATTGTTTCTGTGCCTGGCCAGGCTGATGGGATGTGTCATGTTGATGAAGGCTGACGGGATGAGTGAAAAACCTTGTTTCGTTGATTCTTCACTGGTCGGTCGTCAGCTATAGCTGTCGATATAGCCCAATTAGGAGACCTCTGAGCTGAGCCCCCCGAAAGATGACAGATTCTGCAACTGTGGGCTCTGCAGCCGCAGAGGCAGGCGAACCCGGAATGAGCAAAGATATCCTTGACGGCGGGTATATTGCTTGTGTGATAAGGTACGGAGTACAGGGCCTTCGTTCAGCTGCGGGGCTGGGCATTGTCGATCAACAACGAATGCCTTTTCAGTCGCAGAGACTAAAGGACAAGACCCATCCGATGGCCCGCCCACGTTGCATTGGGGTCGAGGCCAACCGTGTTTACGGGACTGTGATGTGCATATGTCGTTGCTACGCCGTGTGGCCGTGGACTTAGTCGCGACCTGCATGCCGGCCCGGTCTCGAGGTCGATCGGCTTTGGGGTGGTGGATGATTCGGGAGACAACGTTGTGAACGACGACAGCGTGAGAAATTATCTGCATCCAATTCGTTTCCCCGCGGAGCTGTGATTCGCAGACCAACGACCGGCCGTCAGTCGACTTGCCTTCTCAACGCCGCCACCACGAGGAAGGGAGGCGGAGAGAGGGGGGGGGATGACGTCCGTCCACTTGGCTGACTGATGCGAGGTGAGGAAGAACATGCAGGACGAAGGAGCTGGGAGACGGAGACTCCGGTCAATTGGTGATAAATTAATATGGCAGTCACGATTCACAGACCGGACCTGGCTCGGCACTATGAAAAATGGCGCACGGTTCAATGATTGACCAAAGTCAAGAACCTTGACCAGGGTCATCGTTCTTTCCCTCGGTCCTTCCCTCATGAGGTAGGCCCGGGAAGCGTTTCTGGAAGTCGTATCGCTGCTGCCATCTGCTTGGGCAGACTCGATCCTCTCCTCGTCAACGCTGCTCTTCCTTCCTATTTAGTCTCATCTATCTGTGTTCTCTTATATATCCACCCTGCTTCCGCAAGCCTCCCGGCGTCCGAACCGGAAGGTGATCCGGTGCGAGAGTACAGGGTCCTCCTCGCTTGTCACCATCAGGTAGCTAGCTACTTACTGTGTAAGTAAGTTTGACACAGTCCCTATTTCGTTGCACTCCAAGTAGATTGCTTCACTTCCACAACCTTGGCGTGATATGGTTCGGGCAAGAAACGGTTCGCAATGCCGTCCCACGTCGAGTTGTGGCATTCAAAACAGTCTGCCGGACACAGGATTACCTTGAGGCTGTGACCATCTTCACACCAGAGTAGGCGATGCAACGTTGTCAACATGGCATTCCGCCTCTCTCAACTTGTCCGGTGTCTTTCTTGGTTGCTGGCTTGTCGGTCGTCCCGACTGCCAATGCTTCGTCGCATCGCGTGGGGGGGCGATGGTGTGGACAAAGGAGGTCCAGACGTACAACCACCCAAAGCAAGCTAGCGGGTGCCTGGCGCTCCAAATCGTTAGTAGGGTATCACACACTGTGGCTTTCCATGCAATCCCGCGGCGGCCATGGTAGTTTTTGGGACCAGCCATTGGGGGCCAGCCACAAGTTGGCTAGTTCCCTCAGCCTGCGCCAGCTGATCGTCCCGCTACAGAAACGGCCAGAAACTCAAAAGAAGCACCGCTGCAGAACCCACTGGCTGGATTGGTCCTCGTGCTGCCAAGCGCTGTCGACATTGCAAACAGACGAGAGGCGCATCAGCTTGAAGCGCAACCAGCGCTGTCACGACGCCGAGGCCCAGGTCGGTTCGTGAGGTGGTTTGCCGCATCTAACAGCAGTCATCCTGTCCGTGGATGCCTCCCGTCAACTCGAAGACTGACATCTCACTGCCATGACAGCCGGCACCCGACCCGGTCTCATGTCAAAACCTACCTACCCATGGATACAGCACGGCAGCAAAGCGGTATCCCGCCGTCCAAATTTCCTCTCAGTGTGCGTCTTGACCGATGTCGACCGAATGCGGGGCCGACACATGGCTGCCGATGAGGCGCGAGGGAGGGGACGGCGACAGCGCCATGCTGAGAGGTCTGGCTTGTCATAGCTCCGCTGCACTAAGCCAAAAGCAACCAGACGGCACTGTGTGTCGATAACGAGACAGGCGACAACCAACATGCCTGCTTTGTTCCCTGGTCCCCAGCTTTTCCTTAGAAGGATGAGGGCGGGGAGAAGAACCACCGGACCGGTGCTGGGCACGGAGGAGGCCTGAATCCTTGTCTTACACCCCGTTGTGTCATTCGACCATGCCGGCCTTCCCTTGCTTCGGCATGCTGAGAGCGGCACAGCCCTTGCTCAGAGTTGGTCCTTGTGCTCCTCTTTGCCTGGATAGCCATGGCAAGGACGCCATCTTGCTTCGGCTGCCACCCACTCAATCCGATGGCAGAAGCTAGTTTTTCTTGTTGATCATCCCGCGAGCCCAAAATTGCACGTCCCCCCCCCATCCTTCTCGGTCATTCCTCTAATTGTCTGCTCCTTCACGGCCTCACCCATCATATGTTGTTGGGCTTCATCCTCAAACTCTGGATATCGATTCCTTGGGGGGTAAAAAGGACATGATCCCAACGTATCCAACTCATATTGCCTAGACGGGCTTGACGATAGTTAACTCCGGTTGATGGAGACGCGCCTTCGCGCGGCCAGTCATCCCCCGCCGCCGGGGACGCCCATGCAAATCGCAAAGACGAACTGGTGACTCGGCGCACCTCGAAAGAACCACCAGTCGGGCTCCGCCTTATCATCGACGACATGCTATCAACTACTCTAGTCGCCTCAGTGTTTGCCGGCCTCGTCGGCGCGCAGAGCCGATCCGCCATGGCTCTCACTCCTTCCAGTGACTGGTATGTGCCGTCTCCCCGAGCTCCCGCTTGCGCTTCTTTTCAGGAACTAAACCGCCTCAAGGTACGGTGTCGATGGGAACTGGTCGACGATTGAACTCCAGGTCGGCACGCCTGGACAGTCTGTCAATGTCCTCGCGAGTACGTCTTTGTCTGAACTTTGGGTCATTGGGCCCGGTGGCTGCCTTGGAAGTAAGTTTGCTTTTACGAGCTTTTGGTGGCATTTACGTGCCGATCTGCGCCGCACCCAGAATGCTCTCGGCTAACACACAACAAGATGAATCTATCTGCAACGCCCGAGGCAACGTTTTCACGATTGCCCAGTCTAAATCCTGGAAGCCTCTGGGCGCATGGCAGCTTGGCCTTGATTACCTTGGCTATGGCGGAAATGGCGATTACGGCCTGGACAAGCTGTCATCCACATTGTTGACGGGCAGCACAATGCGTATGGACAACATGATCACCGCATCAATCAACAGTACCAATTTTTACCTGGGATACCTCGGGCTTGGCATCACCAAAGGAAGCTTTGGCAACTCGGTCGCCGATTCACCCCTCACACAAGCGGTCAAAAATTATGGTTGGATTCCCAGTTACAGCTACGGTTACACTGCTGGTGCATACTACAGTAAGTGCGAAGGTCGTTCTCATCCAGTATCCGATCTAACTACATACAGTGGGTGCTTCTGGTACGCCTTGTTCAGTGACACTAGGAGGTTACGATGCGAGCCGATTTGTGCCGCATAATGTCAACTTCACTCTGGACCCCAGCGATGGGCTTCCTAACGCTCTTGTTCGTGGCATCGAAGTGTCGGCCGGTCAAGACAAGGCGCTGCACGCTGGTTGGAACACCACCACGAGGATTTTGTCCAACATGTCAACCTCGTTCAGTGCCACGATCGATAGCTCAACACCCTATCTTTGGCTGCCGGACGCCGTTTGCAACCAGTTCGCAGAAGCCTTCAACCTGACGTACAATAGAACGTTCAACCTCTATACTGTCACCAACGAACAGTATGCCGACTTCAAGTCCGGCTTGTCATCTTACTCATTCACCTTCTCTTTTACCAGCCATGACAACAGCAACGATTCTGGTCATCCCCTCACAGTTCCCGGCGTTGTCAACATCACCATCACCGCGGCAGCCTTCGCCCAAGTCCTGCGGTACCCCTTCCAAGGCGAGACGATCGGATTGGGCGAACCACCTGTTCCCTACTTCCCACTACGAAGATCATCTAACTTGACGGACACGTTCATCATTGGGAGATCATTCCTCCAGGAAGCATACCTGATCACCAAGTATGACACTGGCGTCTTTTCTCTCCACCAAGCACTCTTCCCAGATGAGCCGCTGCAGTCTCTGAAGCTGAAGAACATTGCACAACCAAACGACAGCCCTTTAGCACGACCGCCTGCTCAGGTGAACTCGCAAGGTGGTCTCTCGGCGGCGGAGATGGGCGGTGTTGCGGCGGGGGTTGTCGCGGCATGCATGATCATATTCGCTTGCTGGTACTTTAACCACCGCCGAAAGAAGGTGAGGACCACAACCAGAGTATTGGAGGATGGAAAGGACGCCGCCTCGTCGACTACACCCGACCTACCAAGGAGCCCCGTGGCCAAGATGTTCACCAAAATACTGGGCAGAAAGAAGACCAAAAAAGCATCTGCAAACGAGGCCATGGGAAGCACTTTACAACCTGCAGAAATAGCGGCTGACGCTAACCAAGCCGTGTACGAACTGCCAGTGCCTGTAGCCCCAGTCGAGCTGAATGGCGACGACGGTAAGTCGGTTCTCGAGCACAACACAGTGTTGGGGACAGACGATACTCAAAACATCGACACATACGAACTGGCCAGGAGAAACGTGGAAATTCAGCTTCGAGGCCCTTTGCCGGCATACACCCCTCCTGAAAACCCCTCAGATTTCCCGCCCACAGAGAAAGCGATACGAGATATGAGTCCTGCAGTAACCTCTTCGCCTGGTGAAATTGGGCCCGTGCCGTCTTCGTTGCCGGCGTCTCCATCTTCCCCGTCGTCTCCCGTATCCTGCGACAAGTCGTCGTCAACCCATGGTTCATTACCGTCGCCAATGAGCTCCCGCGCAGGGGAATGGTCAAACCGCATGTCGGATCTCTCGTCCCCGTCGATGGAGGCCACGTCGTACCACTCGCATACTTTCACGGTCAGCAATGCCGGAAACACCGTTCCGCAGCCTACCCCTCCCGAGAGCGAGACCTTGACGTCGAGCTCGCCAAACTTCTCAAACACATCGCCGTCCATTCTTTATCCTGCCCTTCCCGCCTCTCCTCTTCCGACTCACCAAAGGACACTAATCGATTCTTCCAATGTGGTCTGCCTGGGCCCCTTGCCGGAGCACATCTCCATTCCAGGGCCCCGGACGATTCCCGCCCCACTGACGTACCGTCAAGGCAGCAGCAACATGGACGTCGTTGTTCCCCAGGTTCTGGACGCGAGTCGAGTTTCAACCGACACCCTGGGAAGCAACTGGACCGAGTTCGAAGAGGAGCTGATGGCGCAAGAGCTGACAGGGCAAGTGACTCTCCAAGAGAGCATCAGAAGTCGCGAAGAGGAGTCGGACTCCTTAAGAAGCCTGCATCGTCTCGACGGTTCTGAGTTCATTCACATTCCTCAGCCGGCGGAACGACGTTACAGCTGGGAGCGTTGACGATAGGCACGCCGCTTTCTCGAATCATTTGTTTGAACATTCATCGATACCACTTATAATGCTTGGCCGCGCAGAACAGCGGGCTGCCGCACCATTTTAACTTCCTTTGCCTTCCTTCCCTCTTTTTTCACACTTCTTTTCCTAGCAATCACGTACAGATCAAAAAGCGAAGGAGTTTGGAACAAATGTGCACCCCGACCATGGGATGGAGATATCAGCGAGCGGTGGGCGTACGGTGCATCGTTACAAAATGGGTCCTGGTCCGGTCCTCGGTTTCATTATCTTTTATCCAGGCGTGTCTTTTTAGTCTTTCCTTTTGTCGTCGGGGAACGGCGTCCTGAATACCAAAAATAGGCAGGATACAGGCAAAATTCGAGATGGGAGAATTGCGCCTCCTTTCGGCGGAAACCATTGGGAAATGCCCGAGAAGGCACTATATCAAGACACCAGCGGATGCAGGAAGTGGTAGCAGGTGTGTGCTTGGGCGAGGTTCCTCCAGTCATAACTCCAAACTGCTCCATAGAGAAGAGACATACACATTTGAGAACGGCGATGGAGCCCTATTCCGTCCGTACGTCGACATTGATTAACCTGCTCAGGGCTGGATCGCAGCGGCAACGCCCCTCTCTAAGGTCCAAATTCTTTCACGCCGTGTTTCTCTTTAGCGCCGTCCACAAAGTATTTTCTTTTCAACATGCATGTCTCAGCACGACCTCTTTTTCTATACTAGGGTCCGCCCACTCAAGACTTTTGTCTTCAAGGGCTGTCCAAATAGTCCGTCCACCAGCAGCGTGTATCCCCGATGATCCCCAATCATGCCGTCTGGTGTCAAGGCACCACCAAGCATATCCGTGCCTCCACTTCACCAGATCTCTTCCCACCACGTCAGCCCCGCAAAGGCAGCCTCCACCGCGGCGTCGTCCGGGTACTTGTCGGCGTCCCCGCGCAGACAGTCCTTGACGGCCTCCTTGACGGCGCGCGACATTTTCAGGCTGCCGCCGCAGACGACGAAAATGGCATCCGAGGCGGCCATGGCGCGGATTGTCGATGGGTGCTGCCGGATCACGTCCTGGACGTACTGCCGCGGGGCCGCGGGGTCGCGGGAGAAGGCCGTGTGGATGTCGAAATGGCCGCACGTTGCCGCCGAGTCCCGGGTTTCCGCAGTGGAGGCGACGGCGGCGTAGCGGGTCCCGAGGTCCTCCCACACGTCCCGGAAGTGAAAATCCGCGTCCCGGCTGCGGTTGCCGAAGAACACGGCCGTGTCGCCTACGCCAGATGACGAATGTGAGAGACGCTCCTCGACAAAGAGGCGAAGGGGCGCCACGCCTGTGCCGGTGGCGACGGCGCACAAGGGCCTACGAGCGTGAACCGGCCCGTGAAGCGAGGCGGAGCTGCGGTTGAGGGTCACGCGTAGGGGCGCGCCTAGGCGGGTGAGGGATTCGAGATAGCGCGAGCAGAGGCCCTGGCGGGTCTTGCGGAGGATCGTCTTGTATTTCACGAGGGCTACGAGGAGCGTCACGCTTTTTCTACCCGTCGGTGCTGCCGGTGTCGATACCGGTGCCGGTTGGGATGGATCAGGAGACGGGGGGGAGTCGGGGTAGGAGTGGTGAACGCTGGCGATGCTAAAATCCCGGCCACGCATAACGGGGAACATGTCGAGGACATGGGCGAGCGGTATGCGGACCGAGGTGAACTCCTCGAGGACCTCGAGGATGGTGCGGCGGGGCCGGGTGGTGTAGTCGTAGAACTCGTCCGTGTACTCGCGCATGGTGAACTCGAGGAGGCGCTCGCGGTGGTACTCGTCCGAGGAAAAGTACGACATGTCCTTGAGGAAGCTGCGGCGCGGGGTGCAGGTGATGTCGAGGTTGTGAGTGAGGAGGTCGCGAAGGGTCGTCGGGCGGCGGAGGTCGATGTAGAGGCCGCGGGGGAGAGCTGGCTGCCCCGACGACGACAACGACGACGGCGATAAGGAGAAGGAGGAGGAGGTCGAGAGGGTGGGGGTAAAGGATAGGGGCAAGTCTGCGATTGTGGACCAGTCCATCAGATCTATGAGCTTCTGGACGTCTTGAGGGAAGTTCTTGGGGTAGATTGTCAGAATGTCGAACGGGTTTATCGTGGGCGGTCCATTCCGGGTCGGATCGAGGGCGAGACGCACGAGGCGGACGTCCTGGAAGTGAGTTACGGGGGTCACCCGCTTATTGAGCTCGAGGGAGGCGTCTTGACCGCCGGGGATGGGGAGAAGGGTTGCCGGCGGCTGGTCATACTGGGGCTCGGCCCCGTTCGTTGTTGACGGGGAGCGCTCGGTTATGGCCATAGAACCTGTCTTCTGGGTCAAGTCCTCGACCGCGGTTGTGGCGCCGGTGTTTTCGTCGGATTGAGCTTCTTGGCCTGCGGGTTCGTCGGTGTGACCGTTCGCAAAGACTCTGGACCACTGGTCTTGACTCTGCGGTGCACCAGAACTGGATGCCAGTGCGACGGTGTATCTTGGAGGTAGGAGGGCGTCGTTTGGGATAGGGCTGAGTCCTTCGGGCAGTGGGTATAAGTCGAGCAGCCTGTTGCGCAGATCGGCTGCCCATGGCATGTATCTTTCGTCCACGCTGGAGGCTTGTCAGTAGCATTCGTGGAAACGTATATCGCGAAAAATGGCATGGGTTCGAGGAACGACGCTGGGCCAAGGAGCCATTTTCAACGACACATCGCCGACCAAGAGGCGACATCGTGGTACGCAAATCTCCACCACAAGGTGTGAAGGACACCGAAACATAGCGAAGAGGAGGAAGAGAAGTAGGAAGAGCAACAAGAAGATGTCAGGGACTGTTGGAGGTTTGATAAAACTGGCTTGGCCCTCCAACTGAGAGGATATCCAGAGGCTCCGGGCAATCGCAAGTCGCACCGCAGACAATAGGCAGGGTGCCGCATAAAAGCAATCAACGGGATGAGCAACGAACGAGATAGAACGCAAAAACGACTCACCCATCCGAGTCCTGCTCATCAGCTTCTCCTCGAGGATAAAACTCCACGGCCCCCAGCTGCTCCAGCCGCTTGTGCAGCTTCCTCGCAGCCCAGTTGAACCTATCACCGATGTCAGGGTCTGACGATGAAATTACGCAATGGCCTTGCTCCTCAATCACACAGTGACTGCACAGAGCCACATAGGGAGGACGACATACTTGATATACATGCTATCGCCGAGCCCAAACGTCGTGAACCGGACGGCGCCCAGACACCCCGAAGGCAGCTTCTTCCTCAACAGGCTCCTCCAGAAGGTGCCGGAGTTGCGGGGCATGTCGCCCTGGCCCGTTGTTGATATGACCAAGACGACGAGCGTGTATTGCAGGAGCGTGCTCTATGAGGGCGATTAAGTCAACGTTTTGTTAGGTCATTGAAGGGCATAAGGAGCGGCAGTGCCGCCTCGAGAGTTGCAAGCTCTCAAACCCCTCCGTGCCAGTTCGCCATAAGCCCGGTATCGAGGGGACGAGGGGGTCAAGGTAAGCTCACCAGCTGAGCGCCGTTCATCTCGTCGACCTTGGTTTTGAAGTGCAACCGCTGGGCGTCGCGGCCGATCTCCTCGGCAATGTCCTGGCTGTTGCCGGTCTCCGAGCCGTAGAGGATCAGCATGGACCGGCCGGGCAGGTCGGCTACCCGCGCCGGCTCGGGGCCTGTCGTTGGGGCTGTCATTTCCATTCTTTTCTTTTATCCAAGTCTTCAGCGAGAGTTCGGTGTTTGGTTTGAAAGGCCAGGCTGTCCTTGTTTGACCGTTGGCCTTGGGAATTGGTTTGGATGTCGCCGGCCGAGTCGTGAGTGACTCGTATCAAAATGCGGCTCTGGGGTGTTGGCGGGGAGGTGCAGCTTCTCGCAGACGGGGTTTTCTTTGCTTCCCAAGCGGCATCGGAGCCACAGAAATCATTCAGCGAAAAGGCATACGTCCTTAACGGAGTCACGTGGTATCGCCTGTTGTTAAGCGCAGTTTATACATCGAGCTGAAGAAGAGACAAGAACAAGCAAAACTACAAATTAAACGTCGCGATATGACTCTACAAGTGAATCTCGAGGCTTCACCGGATACATCCTCTTATTGGGGGACATGTGATTTGCGGTGCGAACAGCCAGTGTGTGACAATCAGCCACAGGCATGGATTGGATGGATCACTCACTCCCAAGATCCAGAAATGCTCATAGCGCGTGTGGCGCACAATCGCATCGAAGACGCACTGGGCCAACTGCCGGACTCGCTGACCACCCAATCTTGTCGGGATTAGGGTGGCCTTGGGAACATGGGAGCCACCAAAAAGACGCGGCGCGTGCTGGGCCTTGCATGTGAGGTAAAAAAAGGCTGGGCGGATACGGGTGGCGGGTGCTGGTGTCACCTCGATGCAGGGCCAGTGATAGCGCCCCGTTCTGAAGAAGCTCCTGTGGGGAAGGTTGAGGCTCCTTGAGTCCTTAGTGCGGAAGGACGGGCTTTGCGACTCAGGTTGTCGCCTGAATCGAAGTGGGAGGGAGGGTGCTGACATCTCTGCGACTGTTCTGTTGATTGGTGCCCGTGGGCACGCAAGGTTCCCAGCTGCTCCGGGTATATTCCTACGATGATCAAGCAGCATTCATCAGTTTGCTTGCAGCCATAGTATCGGGAGATTAACAGTGGAGCAATGGCCACGATAACTCTTCCCTTGTTTATTGGTGTTGTTGAACGTTCAGATAGAGTCGAATCTGATAGGGAGTTTGGATACTGAGACACCCAGTTGGCCACAGCATGCATGGGTGATGGAAGCTGGGAGAAGGGGGAAATTTCTGCCCTCGTCCCTTCTTTCGGCAGCATCCCCCTCCCCTGCATGGGACCGTTGCGACCCCCGGGAAGCTCTAGCGTGGCCTGCTAGGGGGACCCTCTCCGAAGGCTTCATGCGCTCCGCGAAATCTAGTGGGCCGTGGGAAATTGTATCATTCTGATCCAATTTCGGACGCCAAAGCAGCTTTCCGCGGTCCCGTTATCCTATAGCCTGGATACGGGAGGGCGGCGTCGACGGGGGACGGGGAACGAGCCCCGAATAGGCACCCTTGTTGACGACCGACCGGCCCAGCCGCCGAGTCTTACTGTAGTTGAATGAACGCGCTTTAGTCTTGTTGCTGTATAGAACAATCAGCGTGAACAGCGAGCTACTGCAGGGAGCAAGCAGCCCAAGAAACCAGGACTGCATTGGCGCCTGTTGGAGCTGATGAAGCAAGGCGAAGGTGAGGTAGGTAGGATGAGACTTAACTCAATCGGCGGACGTCGGACGGCAGCTGTCGAGCTTGGTGGACCCTGGAATTTAAATCTCCGGCGCATGTTTCTCGCAACTATCGGCGGGGGAGCGACGGCGAGCCATCGTAACGTTAGACGGAGCCAATGGACAGGAGGCAGTAACTCGTGTTTCCTCCACACGTTGTGGTCATATCGCGGAAGACCTGGGCAATCCTGAGTTGGTCCCTGGATGAAGCAGTTGGGAAAAGGTCAACCTGAAAGATTGGCCGACGGGAAATCGAGAGGCCGCTTCCGGAATGAGGTTTCTTGGCCATGTACGGGGAGTGACAACCCTGAAAAAAAGAAGTAGCAGCCCAAGTCGAGTCACGCAAATAACGTTCGAGGAAGGCATCGCTGCATGCCTCGGCACATCCGCTCACGGGCAGATTGGTGCAACTCTTGCCGGTGTCGAGTTGCAAAACATCCGATCGGGATTTGTATGCGGACAAGCCGTGTCGGAAAGGCACTTGATCAGGCTGGTGTTGTCGAATGCCATAAAAAGGATTGTGGGCTATTAAAATGCACGCAACGGCGGCAATCCTCTGCTTGCCTCCTTTAGTCCCAAGGCAAGTGGTGCGGTGCTGCCGAGCTTTCTGTCGCATTTCGGCTCGCAATGGCTCCACGAACACACGTAAATCGGCAGGTGGACACTGGAGCAGGCCAGGCTTGGCCGGGATCCCATCGCAACCAATTTGCGGGGGAAGAGTCATACCGTTCATTCGTTCTACTGATAGGCTGAGCGGTGCCATTGTCGCCGCCCAGACACACCATACAGGCTTCTTCTCTCGTAAGTTGCATGCCACAGAAAGTTGTGTCAACCGATGACGATCGCATGTGTTTGTTGTTGATCTCGTAGCCATGTGACGGTCGGAGAGGGCCCAGGACTTCGGAGGAGGAGAAGAAGAAGAAGAAGAAAAAGAAAAAGAAAAAGAAGCATCGACGAAGCTACTACCACTGTCCGAAGTACCGTGTTCTCTTGCAGGGGTTTTCGTCTATCCCATCACGATGCCCGTGCTCCGTTCTGTGGCTTGCTCTAACATGTACCTTCCATGTCTAACACTATCGCATGGGTCCACCTTTCCGCCGTCCTTGCCCCGGAATACCTGACACGTACGGCACGCACCGTGGCACCTTCTCCCACTCTACTGTTGGCATGGCCGTGACCGCCTTTCGTGCCCCCCTCCTGCCTGCCTCGAAAGGTACAGTTAGCGAATGCATGGCATGAGGCAATGGTAACCATCGACCATTGCAATAGAAAGACGGAGCGTATGCAGTCGAGTACCGACATCAGCGAATAGAGAAATTGGAAAGAAGAAGAAAACCCTCCGATGCCAGGCCGAGACACCTCCAGTCTACATAGCGTCATTGTGTTGACAAATATATGGTAATCACGACAGATCAACAGGGCCATTTCGTCATCCGGCGAGCACACGCTCTCAACGTTACCTGTGCTGGCTGGCCGTCATTTCCATTCGCGCCTACCCCCTTCTTCTCGTTCCCACCCAAAGCCCCAGCCCCTGTGCGGTTGCTGCAGACACATTAGGAAAGTACCCATCCGGACCCTCGTCGTTCTGCACCGCCACAGCTGCCAGGTCCCCAGAACGTGGGCCGCACCTGCTGCTCGGTGGGTTTGCGCCTCGCTTACCCTCGTCCGTTGGTCCCCCTGCTCACCAAGAGAAAAAAATATTTGTATTTCAGGTCGCGCGGCTCGAGCCATCCCTTTCCTCTCTCCTTTCCCTCCACATCACAACTTCAAGATCCTGTGTCACCGCGCAACGCAACGTCGTCTGTCTACTTTTTTCAAGCTTTCTAGGGCACCAAGCTACCCTGAGAAAATTCCCCCTCATTGTTTCAGAGTTCAACTTCACCGAACTTCCATTCTACCCCAATCCGAATCTTCGTTCCTGTCACCGGGTCCAAGTTCGCACGTCATCTGTTATCACGCACTTCCAACCGGAACGCAGTCAAACCCACCTAAGCCTCCATCTCTATCCACCAGACCACCACCGCCAAAATGTCTGCTGTCGTCGAGAAGGTTTCCGAAGCCGTCAATGACGTTACCAATGCTCTGAGCAATGCCACTATCTCCGACAAGGCCGCCGATAAGCCCGCCGCCAACAACGATGCCGTCCTCGCCAGTGCTGCTGAGGGCCGTCGTCTCTACATCGGCAACCTGGCCTACGCGACAACGGAGGGGGAGTTGAAGGAGTTCTTCAAGGGTTACCTTGTGTAAGTCTATACGCCTCTCTCAATCATCTCTCAAAATATCCCGTTCTTTGGCCCTGCGACCCCCCCTGTAGCTTCCACCGGAAGCTCGCTCTGGGTCCTGTATATTTCCTCAAGCGTCTTTGTTTCCCCACATGGTGGTATTGAGCACAGCCTGTGGCATCATGTCATTGCTTGCTTGCTTGCCGCGTCTCTTTCGGGCTGTACTACATCGCCGTCAGGCTCAGCATGGCGTCGTCGGTCGCTGCACCCGTTGTCTAGATCGCCTCATTCGACCGTTGCGATATTGCAGCGTGGCCTCTCCTCTCCTTCATGAGCCCCGCAAATTCCCACCCACTTGCGTCACGCATGCCAACTCATACTGACCCGCCTTTTCCCACAGCGAGTCCGTCTCCATTCCCAAGAACCCTCGCACCGACCGCCCGGTTGGTTACGCCTTCGTCGACCTCTCGACTCCTTCTGAGGCCGAGCGCGCCATTTCTGAGCTTTCCGGCAAGGAGATTCTCGAGCGTAAGGTCTCGGTTCAACTTGCCCGCAAGCCTGAGCCCGCCGGAGAGAAGGCCGAGGGTGCTAACGGCGAGGGTGCTGGCGAGGGCAACCGCCGCCGCGCCTCCGGTCGTGGCCGCGGACGTGGCCGTGGCCGTGGTGGACGTGGTGCCCGTGGTGGCCGCGTGAGTCACCCCCCCCCATTTCAGTTGCTGGACCATTGCTGACACCTCATAAGGAGGATGGCGCCCCTGTCGAGGGTGCTGCCACCGAGGTCCCTGCCGGTGCTCCTGCTACCTCTGAGGTTCTTCCTCTGACCGATACCACCAACAAGGACGCTAAGAGTGATGCCGATAAGCAGGCCCGTGCTCCCCGTGAGCGCCGCGAGCGTGGCCCTCCTGCCGACGGTATCGCCTCCAAGACCAAGGTCATGGTCGCTAACCTGCCCTACGACCTGACCGAGGAGAAGGTCAGTTTCATCGCCGCCTTGTGCCTCCTTGATGGTTCTCTACTGACACATTCAAATAGCTCAAGGAGCTATTCGCCGCTTACGAGCCTTCGTCGGCCAAGATCGCTCTGCGCCCTATTCCCCGCTTCATGATCAAGAAGCTCCAGGCTCGTGGTGAGCCTCGCAAGGGCCGTGGCTTCGGCTTCGTCACCCTTGCCTCCGAAGAGCTCCAGCAGAAGGCTGTTTCCGAGATGAACGGCAAGGAGATTGAGGGCCGTGAGATCGCTGTCAAAGTCGCTATTGACAGCCCTGACAAGACCGATGAGGAGGCCAACGCCCCCAAGGAGGAGACCAAGGAGGAGGTCAAGGCCAACGGCACGGGCGCTCCCGAGGCTGCAGCTGCTCCCGCCGCTGCCCCTGCGGCTTCCACCACCGCCGCTCCCGCTGCTGCTCCCGCCTCTTAAACGTAGGCGACCAGCCTACAGCCCCGGCAATGCGTCTCTGAGCAAATACTTGGAGATGCTGCCTTTACGAGCTTTATGATGCGGTACCCATTACGACGATTTCGAATTTTTTTGGAAGTGCCCCGAGACAGGTGGCCAACTACATTTACGTCTGCCTCTGACCAGACTCGTTCTCGGTAGATAGGGCAAACAAGATGTTCAGGGCTCCCATGATCCCTAGACTAATTCTCATGATCTTACTGGCCACCTCTATGTATTTGTTACCTAACCTCCATTTTCTCCGTCACCCATTGCTGGGTTGTACAATAGCTTTAGCTGGAGGCGGTTTGGAAGGACGAGGAAAAGTTTGGCGCAAAACAAAGAAAATCGGGTAGCTTTTTGCAGTTAAGAATGAAAGGCGGTGCAACAGCAAAAACAAACCCAGGAGCTTAGTCGGGTCGACTGTCTCATATGCAAACAGTGATTTAAGGTTACGTGATGGTTCCGGCGTGCAGCAACCATCTGAACTGATCTGAACTGATTGCCAGACAGACTGAGCGCTGCTGTGCACATGGAAGATAGCCATGCAAACAAAGACGACAAGGAAACGAATGATCTGGCTTGGTCTGCTGTTCAACGGGGGGAGGAACATGAGGTTGACTTCAGTGGTGCATTGCTGTGGTTGGAGGATGGCTATTGGTCCAAAGCACCGGAGCCCCCCAAAAGCCAAGTGTCCCAGAACCACAGTCTGGACCTTTTTTGTTAGGTCCCCATGAAATGTTGTTGTCCCCTGTCTTTGCGACATGCCTTAGGAAGTTGCCATTGCATGTATGTATTGCATTGGATTGCCTTGACTCACAGCTCTAGTATTTATGATTTCGTCTCAAGAATTCCTTCACTGAGTTGCACAAGTTGGAGTGTAGCAGCCTTGGAGAAGAGACTGATCAGTTATAGGCTTGCGTGTCCTCATCGCCGGCCCTTATACATTTGATTTGCTTGGGCCCAGCCAGCGCAGGCGCCCAGACTTCCATACCCTGGTCTGGAGCCCGCAAACCCCTTATCGACATCAGGAAAGCCCCTCCACAGTTTCTTGCTGCGACAACCTCACAACATATCCGTGTTCGAATAGCCCGACTCGCCCGGCCGTCAGATACCCTTCGCTCATAACCCCTACTGAATACTTCCCACGATGGCTTCCAAGGCCATGTGGGAGGTTGACCCCGAGACGCGCGCCAAGGTGAGTTTTTCTGGACGTCATACGGCTCATTGCGACCGCGCGGTCCTCCGCTAACCCCCCTTCGCCTCCCAGCTGGCCGCGATCCAAAAGGAGGCCAAAAACAACGTCTGCTGCGACTGCAACGCCCCATCACCGCAGTGGGCTTCTCCCAAGTTTGGCATCTTCATCTGCCTGTCATGCGCCGGCGTCCACCGCGGCCTCGGTGTGCACATCTCCTTCGTACGAAGCATCTCGATGGACGCCTTCAAGCAGGTCGAGATTGAGCGGATGCGCCTCGGCGGCAACGAAAACTGGCGAAACTTCTTCGACCAGCACGAAGACACAAAGATGCGGGGCATTTCGTGGGACGATGCGACGATCGCGGAGCGATACAGCGGCGAGGTGGGCGAGGAGTGGAAGGATAGGCTCTCGGCCAAGGTCGAGGGCAAGGAGTACGTTCCGGGCGAGAAGAAGCCTATGCCGGCAGCGGCCCCGAAGCCTGTCAGCCGGACGGCCACGCCGCTGGGCAGCACAAACAGCCGCTCGGCCAGCCCTGGGCGCAAGGTCAAGGTGGACGACAAGTACTTCTCCAAGCTCGGAGCAGAGAACGCCTCCCGACCCGATGACCTGCCGCCCAGCCAGGGAGGCAAGTACGCGGGCTTCGGAAGCAGCCCCATGCCCGAGAAAAAGGACGGTGGTATCCCGACGGTCGACGATCTACAGAAGGACCCGGTGGCCGCTCTGACCAAAGGCTTCGGCTGGTTCACGAGCACGGTTTCCAAGACGGCCAAGACGGTCAACGACGGCTACATCCAGCCCACAGCGAAACAGGTGGGTGACCCTTCTACACTATCTCCGCCCGCACCGGCTCGGACGAGGAACTCGGGACTAATCAGACGCCCTCCTTGAACAGCTGGCCGAGTCGGACTTTGCGAAGCAAGCGCAGCGCGTCGCTCAGCAGAGCGCCCGTAACGCCCAGGAGGGCTTCAATCGGTTTGTCGAGGGCGGGCCCAACAACGGCGGGGCCGGCCACGGCGGCGCGTCAAGACAGGCACCGCTGGACGAGAGCAAGAAGGACTTTTGGGACAGCTTTAGCAGCCTGGCGGACCAGAGACAGGGCAACAGCAGCAGCTCGATCGGGACCGCTGCTATGGGCAAGGGTGGCAAGACAGGCGGCGCTGCGGCGCCTGCGGCGAAGAAGGACAACGAGGGATGGGATGACTGGTGAGCGTAAAGGGGCGGACGTTGCTTGTTGGTGAACCAGGGGAAGACAGGGCATTTGGGGGTGAGGGTGTTTGAGTTGAGCGTTAGTCGTGCTTTTGGCTGGCCTGCATGTCACATACATAGAATATCAATTTGAGCTGCATTATCACTTGTTGGAAAGAGGACAATGGGTTTCTATATGTGACATGACGACCATCGGGTGTTTTGGCAGTGACTGGAACACCATCCCAATACAGAAAACTGCCTAGGCGACGAAAGAAGCACCGATTTGGTGTTTTATGGAAAGCCGAAATGCTCGTAGACGCCGTCGGCACCGCCCACAAGCACCGGGAATACGTGCGCGTAAGTCGGCGTCTCTGTCCTGAATGACCGAAAAGGGTTTGAGGTGGGGCCATGGCCCGAGGTTAGCCGGTATCGCTAAGTGCCCGCTAGTGAGTGTACAGTGTACGGAGGTCTCATCCCCCCCGGTGACGACACGGACCTGACTTTGTGAAGACCTCGAGCTTGCTCCCACCTTCCAATTTCCAGTCCCCCAATCCCCAAAGGAATCACTCGCCCACACATCAACACCGGACCGGGTCATTGAAGCAGCAGCTCACCATGTCCGCCCTCAGAATCCTCGTGCCCGTAAAGCGGGTCATTGACTATGCCGTACGTCGTGCCAGTGCAATGCCAGACCTTTGCGCACCTTCCCTCGGAAAAAGTATTGGCTTGTGATGGGCGTAGCTGACGGGAAGCCCGAACCCCAATGACAGGTCAAGCCCCGCGTCAACAAGGCCCAGACGGGCGTCGAGACGGCCGGTGTCAAACACTCGATGAACCCCTTCGACGAGCTCTCGGTTGAGGAGTCGGTCCGCATCCGCGAGAAGAAGCGCGCGCCCGGCGGCGTCGAGGACATCACCGTCATCTCGGCGGGCCCCCCCAAGGCCGTCGATGTGCTGCGGACAGCCATGGCCATGGGCGCCGACCGCGCGATCCACGTCGAGACCAAGGAGGGCGATGACCTCGAGCCGCTGAGCGTCGCGAAGCTGCTGCGCAAGGCCGCCGAGGAGCACAAGAGCAACCTCGTCATCCTCGGCAAGCAGAGCATCGACGACGACGCGAACCAGACGGGCCAGATGCTGGCCGGCCTTCTCGGGTGGTCGCAGGCGACTTCGGCGAGCATCGTCGAGTTTGGCGAGGGGGACAGCGTCAGCGTCACACGCGAGGTCGACGGCGGTGTCGAGACAGTCAAGGGCAAGCTGCCGATGGTCATCACGACGGATCTTAGGCTCAACGAGCCGCGGTATGCGAGCTTGCCGAATATCATGAAGGCCAAGAAGAAGCCGCTCGAGAAGAAAAAGCTGGCCGACTACGGCATCGGAGTCGAGAAGCGGTTGAAGGTGCTCAAGGTTACTGGTGAGTCGTCGCGCACGGCCAATCCCACATCACACTCCTCATTAGGGGTCTGCGTTGGGGCGAGGGATTGGATCGGACTGGCCGAAGAACGGTTGCTGACGCTTTTCTACAGAGCCTCCTGTGCGCCAGGGCGGCGGCAAGGTCGAGGACGTCAACGGGCTCGTTGCGAAGCTCAAGGAGCTCGGTGCCTTGTAAGCGGCGTTTGGTGGCCTGTATCAGTACGAAAAGACTTTTTTTTTTTTTTTGGCAATAGACCTGATTCCGATGCAACCTTTCCCGGCCACAAGGTCGTTGACAATGTGTTGCGTTGTTGCATCGCCGCTCACCACACAGTGTAGTCCGAGTATCGTCTAAGCTTGTCCACTTTGCCTGCTGGTCGGCTTCAGTGACGAGAGACTTGCTAACCGCATCACTTGACCGGATCCAGCGAGCGATTTGGTGGCGGTGGTGTAACTGATGGATAAAATTCACCAATGTTCCTGGCTTGTCCTTGCTTCGAGAAGTTTGTCCGTCAGTCCGTCTTCAAACCCCCCATTTGCCCCGGACGAATAAGGCCAATGTCACGAAAGTCATAACATCCATCGGCGGTACGTTTTAACGGCAATCCATTCATTTGCCTAATTGTTTTCCACAGCGCCGGGGAATCGTAACCGGGCCTGGGCACAGCACATCAACTTTACACCTGACTATACGAGCTTCCGCCTGCCGCTGCATCAAAGTCCATGGCCTCCTGCAAGCCGACGATACTGAACAGTTTCCTTGGCGAGAAGTCGGATTTCGTCCCGACCTCGCCGGTTTCCTTAAGTTTGACCAGCGACTCGCGGATAGCCCCGTACGCCGGCGCGATGGCCGCGAACGGCACGATCATCATGCGGTACCCCAACGCCTTGGCCTCGGCTGCAGTCCATGAAGGCGTGGCGCCGTGCTCAACCATATTCAGCAATACGGGTGTCGGCTTCAGCGCCTCGCAAGCCCTCCGTGCCTCCTCAGCAGACGTCACGCCCTCGAGGAACGCGACATCCGCGCCGGCGGCGACAGCGGCTTTCAAGCGGCGCATGGCCTCGTCAAAGCCGTGAGTCTGGATGGCGTCGGACCGCGCGATGACGACAATGTCGGAGCCGATCTTCTGGCGGGCGAGGGTCGCGGCGCGGATGCGCGAGACAAAGGTGTCGACGTCGACGACCTGCTTGCCCGTGAGGTGGCCGCAGCGCTTCGTCTGGACCTGGTCCTCGATGTGCAGGCCCGCGACGCCGCTGCGGGCGTACTGCGTCACGGTGCGGGCGACCATGTTGGGGCCGCCGTAGCCCGTGTCGGCGTCGGCGACCAAGGGGACGGACGGGTCGAGGTTGGCGAGCATCTCGGCGTGGGAACGCATGTCGTCCAGGGTCGCGAAGCCGAGGTCCGGGAGGCCCAGCTTGGAGGCGGAAGTTCCTGCGCCGGTCTGAGTGTGTGTGTGTGTTTAGGTGTTAGTTTAGTGAGGACGTTGGGGGTCGAGCGGGATGTGGTGGAAGTTGAGTGGATGAGGGTGGCCGTAAGGACCGTACCATGTAAAGGCCGTCAAAGCCGACGTCAAGGGCGATTCTGGCGCTGAAGCCATCGTAGACGCCCGGCAGGAGGATGAGGTCGTCAGTCTCCTCCAGGCGCCGCCTCAGCTTCGTCGCGGCCGGGACAGGGGTTGAGGTGTTGCCGCTTGACGACATTGCCCGATATTGGACCTTGTGAGGTAACGAACGGGGAGCGAGGTGTCGGGTTTACGACACCAAATAAGCTTTCTTCTTGGCTTGTTCAAGGGCACAACTGATGATCTCGACTATTGACCAAGGACAGGTTTCGACTGGTCTCGTGGTTCTGTGTTGTTGTTGTTTTTTTGTGAAAAGCTTGAATGAGTCCTGGAAAAGACCCCAAGGCTCACCACTACCACTACCACACCCTCCACATCCACCCTCCATCCGAGAAAGCCGCCAAGACCCGGTATTGTTTAAGTGTATCCGTCGTCATTGCCCTCGCATGACGCAAGTGCTGTGTACTCCCACCTCCACACGTTGTGGACGCTCTCTCGGCCCCGCTCCCACTTCTTCCTTTCTTCTTTTTCCTCTTGCGGGAATCCCATGGTAATTGATTAATTGGGGCTCCAACTCCCCCTTCCGGCCATTTCGGAAACGGCACGGCAAAGCCGGTCGGTACCGGGATAGTCTATTACCACGACCAATCACTCACAGCGAGCCTCACGACCACTGGGAGGGTACCCCAAAGGAGGGCCCTCGCGCAGCGGAAGATGGATTACAAACCATGGGTCATGGAGGCAGTGGAGAGGTAGTGGGAATGCGTCATGATTCCCTAGATTCCGCGGTGGCGTTTGCTCGATGTGCCCAGGACGGTAATATTGAACTCGTTTCCCTGGCCGGAATACGGGTGCTTGGGTTGACGACCTCCGAGTCAGCTACCGTCGGCATGAGGGAACGCTACGTCCTTGCAGTGTTGACTGGGGAGGAAGCACCCATCGAGTGTTTGGCTGCCGTGCTCTGCGAGTTGATGAGAACCCGGAGCGGCGAGTGGACTGCATCGTGGCTCGCAGCCACGTCAAACTTACTACTAGTACATGTGCGTTGTTCGGGACTGATGGTCAGTCTCTCCGAGCTTCGCCAAAAGCGAGATCTGGGCATCTGCAGTCCGAGAAAGCTTCGCTCAGGGATGGCATTCTCAGTCACATGTAGTGGCAAGAATCTCACCGTAGGGAGGTCGCGTCGACTTCTCGAGCCTCTCTCCACGGCCAGCGCTGCTGGCCTGTTCGCCAAGTTTTCGACTGCCGTCTCTCGTCATCCGTGGGACAGGTGGGTGGGAGAAACGACGGTGGCATCGGTCCCAAAGACACCCGCGACGCCTTCGGGGGTGAGGATCGTCCGAGTGTCGAGACCATCCGATGATGGCCTGCACTTTTATCTGGAAAGTTTGGCGCAGTCAGGACTCGGGGCTCGGGCTGATCGGCCTCGAGCCTGTGCTTCCCATTGATTTGCTTGTTTGTCTTGCCCATGATGCTGCATGCTTACCCCTCGTATCAGCAGCCGCAACCGTCTTAGAGTTTGAGTTTTGATGCACACAGGAGCGAATTTTGGAGCGAATATTGGAAACAATAGGCTTTCGAGCCTGGAACGCCAATAAGAGCCCAGTATGATGGAGCCCAGTATGATGAAGACACTCTTTCGATGTCGAGGTCCGAGTATGACCGTCTGGCTCATTCGAGCTCGTAATCGGTATCCTTTTGTGTTCCCCCCCCCTCTCGGCTTGGGCTGATCTTGATTTGCTTGTTTAGACATTTGTCCCATGTACTTGGTGCTTGAGGCAGGGGAGGGAGGGGGGTAAAAGATTGAGGAAAGATATAACACTTGGCCTGACGCATGGCATTCTTGACTCTTGTGGAGGGTTTTCCTCCTCTCACCTAGCCACACAGAGTCAATGGCCGAGTCGCTTCGGAATAGAAATACCCGGACATTCATTTTATACCTTGATCGTCCCCTCTCCCTTTCTCCTTTCCTTCGTGTCGAGGACGTTGCATTCTCTCGCGCGAAACAGGCAAGCCGTCCCCATTATCACCATCATCATCATCATCATGGGCAGAAACGCCGCCGTATCGGGCAAGGACGCCTCTGTTGAAGTGGCCGAAAAGGGCTCCGCCGAGCCGCCCTCGCCCTCGTCGTCGTCGCCGTCGCCGAGACTAAACACCCCCGACGAGGTGGCCATGGCACATCCGGAGTGGCAAGCGGCCGAGAAGCTGCTGGTCAGGAAGCTGGACATGACACTGATGCCGGTCATCTGGACACTGTACATGTTTAACTACCTCGATAGGAACAACCTCGCGTACGTTGGAAGCTCTTGGGCCGTGGAGTTGTGTTGTGTTTGTGTGTTGAGAGTTGAAAGAATGCCAACGGCTGACGTGTGGATGACGAACAGGCAGGCCAAACTGAACAATTTCGAAAAGGACCTCGGGCTCGTGGGGAACCAGTTCAACACGGCGGTTTCAATATTCAACGCCGGGTAGGAGGACCAAACGTCCCCCCCTTTCCGCTCTCGTCTGGTCAGGGGCTGTTTGTCGCTAATTCCCCGGATGCAGGTACATGATCGCCCAGCTGCCGTCCAACATGCTCATCACCCGCGTCCGGCCGAGCATCTACATCCCGTGCTGCGTCCTCGCCTGGTCGTGCGTGTCGGCGGCGACAGCGGCAGCAGAAAGCTTTGGCAGCCTCATAGCCATCCGAATCGTGCTGGGCATTGTCGAGGCCCCTTTCTTCCCGGGTGTACGTCGCTCATCTTCCTTTACCCCCTCGACCTCTGATCACATCCGCCAACGTCTAACATATCCTCGACAGGTCTTTTATATCCTCTCCTGCTGGTACACCCAAAAGGAGCTCGCCTTCCGCACGGCGATCCTGTACTCGGGCATGCTCGTGGCGACGGCCTTCTCAGGGCTCATCGCGGCCGCCGTCTTCTCGCACCTCGATGGCGCCCGCGGGCTGGCTGGGTGGCAATGGCTATTCATCATTGTTCGATTCTCCCCCTTCTCCCATCCCACGGAAATTCCGGAAATTCGCTGACGTCTCGACGACAGGAAGGCGTGGGGAGCTTCGTGTCGGCCTTTGCGGCGTTTGCACTCCTGCCGGACTACGTCGGGTCCAAGACGGGCGTGTGCTCGTGGCTCATGTCGGACAAGGAGCTACGGGTCGCCGCCCAGCGTATGGAGGCTGACAGGGTGTCAGTGCCGCAGCAGACGACGACGGTGTGGAACGGGCTGAGGCTTGCGGTGAGGGATGTGCGGACGTGGCTATTTGTGAGTTGTCCCCCACCTCCTTGAAAGTGTTATGGTGTGGAGGTGAGTCCAGAGGCTGACGAAGATGAGCACAGGTTTGCATGCAAGCCTTCTATCTCTCCTCCCACGGCCTCAACAGTTTCTTCCCAACCATCGTGCACGGCTTCCAGCTTGGCTCCAACACCATCACGCTCGTCCTCACGGCCCCGCCCTACATCGTCGCCACCGCCATCGCCCTCTGCGTCGCCGTCTCCTCGGACCGCCGCTCCGACCGCGGCCTGCACATAGTCGGTCCCGTCTTCGTTGCCATGCTGGGCTTCGTCATCTCAGCCGCGACAACGAACCGGCCAGCGCGGTACTTTGCCAGCTTCCTGTATCTTCCCGGCGCCTTCGCGTCGACGGGGCTGATCTTTAGCTGGTCCGCGAGCGTGATGAGCGAGACGCCGGAAAAGAGGGCGGCGGCAACGGCCATCGTCTGTCTGCTGGCGCAGTTCGGCAACATTTGGAGCCCGTACTTTTTCAGGCCGGAGGACAGTCCGAGGTATCTGCTTGCGTTTCTGCTAATGATGGTGTTCTCGGTGCTGTGCATCGGCACCGTGCTCTTGATGAGGCGAGTGCTGGGCAGGGCGAACCAGCGGATGCTTGCCGAGGCGGAAGAGACGGGCAGACGGGTCCGGCTGTATGTCCTTTGAGAGGTTGGATGGATGGATGGATAAATGGACGGGAGGAAGTGGTTGTGACATTGAGCAAAGACATCTTGACGGATGTTTTAGGACGTAATGTGAGGCTGTTTAGCTATGGCGATGGAAATGACGCGGGATCGAAAAGAAGCCCAAGGCAAAACTATATGTTCATTCCCTGTTGAACCGAATGGACACGACTCTGTGCACACGTTTGCATGTAGCTTTTGATAGACTCTCCGTCGACGACTCTGGTCCACGTTGGTGATCTGGGCCTGACTGTAGCACATAAAGACATGGATTCTGAGTCGACATAGCTCAAGACGAGGTGTGGCGGACTTTATTATGACAATTGCCAGGCCTCGATGGTTAGGCCCCAGTTCTAATACCCACATCCACGGACAGAAAGACTTTCAATCACTTGATTGAGAGAGATATCTTCCCAGATTGACCACCTCACTCGAGAGCTAGTTGTTTTCGGGAATATTTTCAAGCTCCAGACCGACTCTGCCGGAGTATGGATTGTCCTCCCCTCCTTACCATAGGCTGCCTTTCAGCTTTTGACTCCGGTGTCAATGATTCGGCCAGAGGCGAGACTTCGCAACTGCATCCTTGGCACGCAACCAAGCGTCTCGGCAGGAAGGCTGCCGGCACAGTAAGAGCAACACTACACACATTTGAGGCCACTCGGCGTCGGTACAGCGGTGGTATGGATGTCTGACTTTTGGCCAACTCAAATCCTGCACGGATTGCTCTATAGAAATGGTAGAAAAACAGCTCCCAGCCCAATCGTGGTTGTGTGCTGAAAGCTTGTTAGATGAGAGTCATTAGAGGAACAAGGCAGACCGCCCTAGAGCGAGCCGGGGACTCCGAGGAGATGGTGCAGCATGGGCTGTCTGTCTATCCGTACAGATACAGTCTGGCTTCTTTCAAGACCGACAACAGGGACACCGACTCGAGTCGGTGAAGCAGACTCGAAAGGGGGGATGACTCCTCCGTTTGCGACAAGGGAGGGCCTGATAGCTTGCGATAGGGACGGAGAAACTGGTGGGCGGAGGGGCGACCCCGTTTTTGACGACCCCGATTGATAAGGTCGCTTTAGGACGGATTTGGGAGATGCCCATGCACTTAGGCGGTTTATGCATGGAAAGTCCAGCGCGGTGCACGAGTGGGGGCTCCGAACACGGCGGTTTTTTTGGAGGTTTTTTTTTGTTTGTATTTTTAGGGGGAGGAGGTAGAGCGAGATACTTCTCGCACAAAGCCCACCAACTCTAACATTGCGTCAATTATCAGCACAATGAAGTTTTCAGAGTAATGACCCCGGCGACTCTGCCAGCTGCTGAGTCGATCCTACGGTTCAGGGTACCTGCCCACCGCCAACTGCCGACTCAATGGCAGTTGGGCCTGGCTGGATTCGCAGTTCTTGCAGCGCTGGTGATGTAATGTTTGGTCAAGGTGGCTAGCTAGCCTGGGCGGCTGATAAGAGGAAGGGAAGGGAGGTGACTGACTGAAGGCGCGAATTGCAGAGACGTGACGGAGTTGTCTGTAGCTGGGCGAATTATGTAATGCCCCGCGATAAGGGACGACATCGGCGGGCGGATGAACGGGCGCGCCTTTTGATGGTGTGGAAGGGAGGGGCAACAGCGCCCGTGCCCGTTCTTGACGGCGAGAGATTCCCCTGCAACAAGTTGCATAAGCCTCCGCCCCTCCCCCCGTAGCTGGCGTATCAGCGCCGATTATACCCAAAAGGGGCCCAATGACAAGCTGCCCAAAAAAATTTGCCCGCTCATCCCAAACGCTGCTGCTGGCTGTGACTTGGGACGTGGACCTTTAACACTTTGTGATGGGGGGGACGGGGGACGGACGGGGACGTGGAGGAGCAGGAAGAGTGCCCGCCCCGTTTGCTGCGTGTGACTGATTGACTGTGACCTCCGTGTGCCGGCGCCCGTGCTTATTTTTCTACCCGACCTCCTCCCACCACGGTTTTCCTCCTCTTTTTTTCCCCCTTCCTCCTCCAACAAAAAAACCTGTCACACCAAACCTGTCACAGAATCTCTCCGGCCATTATCCCTCCAACACCAACGTCTCGTCTCGAGCAACTTCACTACCCTTTTCTACTGATTGACCCTTTGCAAGCTGCCCTTATGAACGGGCGTCCTTCAGTCTTCACCTCTCAGGTATGTTGAGCTCTCGCTGTCGTCCTCTCCATCCATGGGTTGGGGTCGGTCCGCGCTCACGGTCTTCGTCGTCGTGATACCTTCCCTCCTCGCAACCCCGCCGCCAAAATTCTTGTCTCATGCTGGTGCCCATAGCCCAATTGGGGCTGCTGGGTCTGGCTTGCACTCTGTGGCATTGCTTCTCCAAGTCATTTGAAATTGGAGAATCTCGGTTGCTGACTCGCTATCATTAGGATTATCTCTCAGGTTAGCACGATGCCCTCCATTGACTCACCGCCCCTCCACCGGGCACACAAACTGACCATGCCCTTCAACCCCCAACAGACCACTTGTGGAAGGCTGCTAGCCCCTAGAGTGTCTTTCCAAACAACCAGCAAACCAACTCTACACATCACCTCTTCCTGAATACCAATCGACATGTTCTCCCGATTGGCTGCCTTCTCCAAACCCGCGGCCAAGGGTGCCGCCGGGTTGAGCTCCGGTCTCCGAGTTCAGACCCGATTCCTCTCCAGCCAGGCCGCTGGCAGCAAGGGCCGCAAGATGCCCGCCACCCAGACTCGTGCCACCAACCCCGTCAGCGACCTTGACGCCACCCTCACCATCCGAGTATGTCGCCGCCGAGAAGCATCGCCTTTTGCGTGCCATTGTGGATGAGGTTTGCTAACAGAGACTGGCAGGATGGCCCCGTATTCTCTGGCCGTGCTTTCGGAGCAAACTCCAACATCTCGGGCGAGGCCGTCTTCACCACCTCCCTCGTGGGATACCCCGAGTCCATGACCGACCCCTCGTACCGCGGCCAGATTCTGGTCTTTACCCAGCCCCTGATTGGCAACTACGGCGTGCCCTCCAACCAGAGGGATCAGTGGAACCTCCTCAAGTACTTCGAGTCTCCCCACATTCAGTGCGCCGGTGTCGTTGTCGCCGACGTCGCCGTGCAGTACAGCCACTGGACCGCCGTCGAGAGCCTCGGCAACTGGTGCGCCCGCGAGGGTGTTCCCGCCATCTCAGGCGTCGACACCCGAGAGATCGTCACCTACCTCCGTGAGCAGGGCTCTTCCCTCGCTAGGATCACCATTGGTGACGAGTACGATGCCGACGAGGACGAGAGCTTCATTGACCCTGGCGCCATTAACCTGGTCAAGCGCGTTAGCACCAAGGCTCCCTTCGTGGTCGAGTCCCCCGGTGCCCGCTTCCACGTCGCCCTGATTGACTGCGGTGTTAAGGAGAACATTCTCCGCAGCCTCGTCAGCCGTGGCGCCTCCGTCACCGTCTTCCCCTACAACTACCCCATCCACAAGGTTGCCAACAACTTTGACGGTGTCTTCATTTCCAACGGCCCCGGTGACCCCACCCACTGCCAAGAGACCATCTACAACTTGGCCCGCCTCATGGAGACCTCCCCCGTTCCCATCATGGGAATCTGCCTCGGCCACCAGCTCCTCGCCCTGGCTGTTGGTGCGCGCACCATCAAGCTCAAGTACGGCAACCGCGCCCACAACATCCCCGCCCTCGACTTGACTACCGGCCAGTGCCACATCACCAGCCAGAACCACGGCTACGCCGTTGACTCGTCGACCCTGCCCAGCGACTTCAAGGAGTACTTTGTCAACCTCAATGACGGCTCCAACGAGGGCATGATGCATAAGACCCGCCCTATCTTCTCTACTCAGTTCCACCCTGAGGCCAAGGGCGGCCCGATGGACAGCTCCTACCTCTTCGACAAGTATCTTGAGAACGTTCAGCTTTTCAAGGACAGCGAGAAGATCTTCAAGGATAACCGCCCTACCCAGCTCATGCTCGACATCCTCAGCAGGGAGCGTGTCGGCGTCGAGCCCACCACCCTTGCCGCGGCTGCCTGAGTGTGATGGTCAAGGCGTGTTCCAGTGGAGAGAGATGGTTTCCTCTTTGCAAAAGATTGGGTTTCTGGGGTAGTTTTGCAGTTTTTTAATGGTGTCATGGTTTTGGTATCTGGGCCTCTTGAGATGTAAACGTTGGGTGGCCAATGATGGTTCCCTATTTCCCTTTTTTCTATAGTTCAATAGTGGCTCACAAGAAAGCCGCTCTTCTAAAATGAAACGTCCAACATCTTCTTCATCTATCACCTGGAGGCCTGCTGGCCCTAATTTGTGTCTATGGTTCTCATCCTTGCCCACATGTCCAGCGCCAGGTGACGGGCAATTGCCAGCTCAAGTAACAAATGACGGCCCTTACGGCTAGGCTCGTTTGGAGAATAAATACCTGGATCTATTCTCGACGGACGGTCGTCCGTCCGTCCGCCAAACGTCATCACCTATCGCAGCCATACAACCATGCAACGAGTAACAACAAGCATCCGCGCCCCCCCTCTTTTTAAATTTGTTTGATGTGGACTTATGTTCGACTTTCAGCCTTTTTCTCCCATACTGGTTTTTCTATTCTTGAATGTGACAGCAGCTACGGTCTTTTTCCAACACCGTCGTTACGACAACCCCGTGAAACAGCGACGGCTCTCACGGCCGGCTCAAGATGTCTCTCAATGATGGACTCGACTGCAACTAGTAAACAGCCATCCGCACCAGTTTGGGCAAAGCAAATCAGTGAACGGTTCAGCTGATCATCATTGAGGGGCCTCTCGTGAGCGTAGATCACGCCGATGACTTGTCTTCCAACAACCCACCGCTTGCTCACGCGAGGGCAACGTCTTGCATATGAGTCTTTGAGACACCGAATAGCCCACGACATGTGTCTTTATGTGCCCGAGGTCGAGGCAAGAAGGTGAAGATTCGGGAAACCCGGATATAAATACCTTTTCCACAAGCATTACAGGCTGCCCCATTGTACATGGAAAACGTGGCAAAACTTTGACGAAGTTGCATGGTACGTCGACATATTCGTCTCTCTCTACTTGGGAGATCGGGGCGGGTTTTAACATTCAAGGTTTGCTTCGGGCCAGCCTACGTGGGATATCACCGCAACATTCTGCATCGGAACGTGGCGAATTTACGGTTCAGACCGAGTCCCAGCAGATCATGACCAGCTCATCTTACCCGATGCGTGTGTGTACCTCGGGGTAACGGTAAAGATGAGGAAGGGGATATCAAAAAAAGAGAAAAGCGCGTGTCGGCGAGAGAGTCTTCAGCAATCCTTAGGTCATCGGCGGGACTACGACCACTAACTAACGTATAACATTACCTACCCCCGGTGTTGCTCTTTTCACTGTCCTTTTCTCCCTCGATCCTCTCCCTTGGCCCGGGGATTATCTTTCACTTGAGTGAAGACAAGCAAAGATAAGTGAAACACGGCCTTTGAGCGAAGGCAGCATCGGTACGCGGCGTACTCCCCTTCCTCGACCCAGACGTCATGGGCTTGCGATAATGACATGGGGAAAAAAGAAGCTAGACAAAGTTGGTGGGGGATATGATGTATGCAGAAGGACAACAGAGGGGTTGTTGATGCGGCGTCGTCGTGGGCTGGGCGCTGAGCATTGCGAAGACGACACGGGGCGCGCCACGCCGGGGCTGACTACAGAGACAGAATGAGAGGGTTCCAAGAGAAAAAAAGTCGATAGGATGGATGAATGCGGATAGGAGAGCCGGCATCAAAGACTTCACTTCAAGACAGCAGGAGAGAGAAGAGCGAACACCGGGACGCCCGTTGAGAGGTACCAGCTTTCTCGATTTAGCCACTCTCGATGAAAGATCAGAGCGAGCTTCTCTGCAAAGACCTACGCGCCTCGCAGGCTATGTGGACTGTGTGTGGTATGGTATCGCAACGTGGATGGCACGTCTATCTATGGAAACCCCGAGGTCAAAGCAGAAAATTGCAGTCTAAGCCGGCGTCTTGCTGCCGCCGTCACAAAACAGAGAGCGTCAGGGTAAGTTTGCGCGCAAGAGCCGAGGCCTCCTTGTTAGCCAACCATTCCTTCCGTACCAGATCCTCCATCCCCCGGTTATTTTTTGGGTTTCTCAATCGTGTCGTTTTCTTCCCTCCCTTGTCTTTTTCTCACTTCTCCCCAAACCCCTTTATCAACAACGACGTCCTTGTCGACGAGCCAGCATCTACCCTCCCTAATCTTTGCTCTTGGCTCTGGTATCGGGCGACGTTCATCCCCAATACAGTGTAACACTTCAGCCGCCACCCTTCCGGAGGCATGTAATGAGCCAACTGTAACCCCCGATGTAAAGTTGGCCAGGGTCCATAAAGAATCACCAGGCCCCTTCTCAGCCCAGAGTTTTCCGATATCGTGGGCATTGTCGTTGCAAGGATCGCCGGCGGAGTCGTATAGGGCAAATTGATGTCGGCTGACCGTTCCAGGACTGGGGCACACTACCAGGCGCACAAAACAGCAGCATAACCCAAGCTTATTGCGACTTGAGCACTCGGGATCGTGTTCAATGATCTCAATGCGCTCAGCGCGCTCCTAGTACCAACCGTCGCGGTCGTCCGAGCGGAAGCGACGACCGTTGTCGGGGCGAGGTCCAAAGTTTCCGCGATCACCCTGTCTGTAAGGGCCACCCTCGTTGATGCCGGGCAGGTACCTGTCGCTTACCATGCGATTTCCACGGCGACCGTTACCGCCGCGCCTGCCGCCACGCGATGAAGGGGGCGGTCCCCTGGGCGGTGGTGCCCCACCAGCCATCTGTCGACGTCGGTCGCCTTCACGGTGTGGGGGGCGAATTCCCACAAAGTTCTCTTTGCCGCGGTCGACAAATTTGTCACCATTCTCGAAGGTGTAGCGGTTGATGTCGGTCTCGGGACCCATGTCGCGACCGATCTCAGTAGTATAGTGAGATCGCATATTTCTGATACGCCTAGCGCCCAGGTCGTCCGAGACAGGCTGGAAGGATATCGGTGGGCTGGCACGGGTGGTTTGAACGGCGCCCCCGGGGAAGCCCTGAATCTGTCGCGGAGGTCTCGGGCCAGGTCCGCGCTGCGCATCCCCTCTGGGCCCCGAAGGCGCACCTTGTGTCCCTAGACCACCACGGGGACCAAGGGGGATATTGTTCACGTCCTTGACCGCGGGGCCGGAAGGTGCAAGCCTGGTTGGCTCAGGGGCTGGTCGTGCGGGTTGAGCTGCGGATCCCGAGACTAGACGAGCGACACCATCCTCGTCGTACAGAACTTCGAAGCGGATACTTCTGTCGCGGCTTTGAGCCTGCTCTTCGTCAATCCAAAGCTGTATCTTGTCCGTTGGGACGAAGTCCACCCACAGCTCTTTGCGGTTGCTTTCATCAGGCCAGCGGACGCCGTGCAGGGCGTTTCGAACGCGTGAAGCCTTGGTAACGGAGCTGAAGATGGCAAAAGCGTGGGTCTTGACCTGATCGAGGTAAAAAACGTCGATATCGTTGTTGTTAGGCTCTGCATCGATAGGAGCCGCCAGCTCCACCAGATGTGCGCGCACCGTGTCCTCTTTAAGAGGCCTCATAAGATTCTTGATGTAGAGGGATTCGGTGGCATAGTGCCTGGCTGCTTCAACGGTTCTCTCGTGATCCATGACGATATCATCGTCGCCATCTTGACGGTTTATGCTCTGGTGCGCTGGCTCGGGCGTGTGGTCAATATTTCTGGATTCCTCCCAGGCTTCAGCGTTGGCAGCATGGCCTTCGTTCGCTCTATCGTGGATGTCGCCATCATCTGTCACCATTGCCGTATTCTCGCCGTCTGCATCGGTCGGCGGCTGGTCTTGATCCATAGCATCGGTGATGTTCTCTGAGATGTCCATTGCATCCTTCGCAATGTCGTCAACGAGACTAGTGCCGCCCTCCAAGCTCTCTTTCAAGGTTTCCTTGACGCCCTCCGTGACTTGGCCCACGATCGCGGCGATGCCAGATTGGTCCGAGCCCTCGGCATCGTTGTCGTTGGCCGCGTCGACGCGGTCCTGGTCTGCCTTGGCGCGCTTGCGAGAGACCAATTCGGATGATTCGACTGGACTCTCTGATCGACGTTTCCGTTTTTGCGCATCTTGCGCTATCTCGGCAGGAGCAGGAGGTGTAGGGTCTGCTGCTGCGATTGACTCTGGAACGGTCGCGGTCGTGTCTTGCTCGTCCGGCTCGGTGGCCGTTTGTTCGTCGGTGGCTTGCGGGACATTTTCGACTACTCCAGCAATTTTGATCCCGGTTTCGGCGATGGGGACATCTTTGGGAGTGGTGTCGATGGGGGTGGTTTCGGCAGGCGCCTCTGCAGCCTCGTCCGCCTCGGTCTTGGGGCTCTCAGCCAGTACAGGCTCTGGGGATGCCTCTGGGTTTTGGGACGCAGCTTCATTGTCGCTTTCTGCAAGGCGATCAACAAGTTCCTGCTTAAGGCCGGCGACACCGAGTCCTCTGCGCTTCAACTCCGCTTTGAGCTGGACGACGGTCTGCTTGCTCCAGTCCTTCATCTTGTATAGTTGGTGATTCGGCGCAAAGGCTGGCGCATAGCTAGGCTGCTGGAATTGGTGATTTCGATTGCAAGAGTGCGTGTGTCGGTACGGATTGTGTCCTGCTGGGATAGGTTGCGCGCTTAGAGAATAAGTTGTGTTGGCGAATTTGCGTTGTTGTTAAAAGGCTTCAGGTGAGGTAAGGTCCTCGGTGGTGGCTCTGAGCGCGTCTTCGCGAGCCTGAAAAATTGCCCCGTCATGCGAACTCCAGAGCCTCTCCACTATGAACAAGGTGAACAAGCACACACTGGCAGGCACGCTAGGAAAGCAAGAATCTCACTAGTGCAGGGGTTCCTTCCCACCCTCAGTGATCGATCCCGCCTGGCAAAGATGTCATTTCTGCCGAATGCCCCACATCTCCTTTTTCGCTAAAAATTGGGCCGGTTATCTGCCGGAAGATCGGCCATTAGTCACGTGACTCAGAGGTGAGAAGCAGTGGGCGATGAGGGAAAAGACTAGGTAGTTCGAGGGCACAATGCAGCTAGGCTCTTCTTCTTCTTCACTCGTCTGCCATGTAAAATTATTGTACTTTTATAGATGGACATATATGTCTGCCACCTTTCTTGCCTGCCAAGTTTGTCTTAATAATTGAAGAAGTGGGAAAGATTAGGAAATGGAAGGTTCGACGGCAATGTGATAAGTATGCACGGACCATCCTCTTGCCTATTGGAGCTGCCTGCAGCCTCTTGAAGCTGCCGCGTCTAACTTGCCTTGTAATGCCTTCCTTACCGCAGTAATCGCCTGCAGGCGCGGTTTTTTGTCTCGTTGCCATTGTCTCACCGCGTCGCCATCGACCCGAAGAAAGTATCTCAACGGCTTTCTTGTCTGGTCGCCGCATCCGTCGCCGCATTCGCCACAGACAATGCCATAGGCCTCCCTAGTGCCTTGCGCGACTCTTTCGACTGAGGCAGCTGCGGACTCTTTGCTTCCTGCCTCTGCGTGAAGTTGCCGCACGTAGGTAGCCAAAATAGAACTCTCCAGATGAAGAAGCGACGAGGAGGGTTGACTCGACAAAGAAATGCATTTTCGCAGCTGCAATTCTCGCCCTGCACTTTTGTGAGATGTCAAAAAGCGTGACAGTCCCGCAGCTCCAACGCTTTATGAACCTCGATTTTTCGAATCCCATTTCAATTTTTGGCAAAAAAATACTCTCTCATATCTCATCACTCATCCGGTCAATACCACCACCAAACAACCTCTTAGATGGATCGACACTCTTCGGTTTCCGGGGAGACTCCCTCCTCAACGCACACTCCGCCGGTTAACAGGCCGCTTGGTCGCAGCCGCCTCAGCGCAACACCACTCACCGATACTCCGCCCACGAGCGCAAGCGGCGGCAGAGCGGGTACGCCGGCATCAGACAGGATCTTATCTGGCCGTGTCAAGAAGACATCGCGCAAAATCGCCACAAGAAAAGATGACGTTCTGAGCGAGAAGGAGAAGGAGGAGGAGCGCCGGCAGCTGGAGGAGATGGATGAGGAAAGAAAGCTATTTCCCGGCAGCGACACTTGGGCAGAGGATGAGCTCAGACTCTTCAAAATTTTGTACATGAGACAGTACTGTCCCCTGTTGCCGTCTCATTGGGGCATGGATTTTCGAGGCATTCCCATCCCGGACATTCTCTTTGCGAGTTCTGACGCACACCCGCCTCTCATCAACTCACAATCAGGAACGGACTTCAAGGGTGAGTCGAGTCATGGACCCTTGAGAAACCCAAAATACTAACATCATATAGCAACCAGAGCACTTGCTCGTCTCATTGATGTCACTGCTAATGTACGAGGGCTCTGTCAGACGCGCCAAAGACACAGAGCACGGGTATTCATCGAGAGGGAACTACAGGAGTACACGAAATGGGCTGAGCAAGACGGAGAATACGGCGATGTCGAGTACTTGCCGAACCTCATCATCGACATGGTGGACACGACAATGACGCCTCAAGCTATCGAGGAACATATGCAGCTTCGTCTCAAAGCTGCCGCCGCTACACATCGCGCACATTGGAGGAACGACATGCCTGAGTCTTTCGGCAGCGGCGACCATGGCACGGACAAACATCAGTCCAAAGACGATGACGATGAAGACGCCGAGCCCGAGGACAATAGGGTCGTCCTCGTGCCCGACAAGTACCCGACACCGTCTCCGCCGAAACCGCATCCAGCTCCTCCGTCTACCCCAGCGCATAAAGGGATCAACTACGATGGTTTTGAAGATCGCAGTTCTGCAAGCGCGGAACTCGACAATCCAGCGAAAAGTATGACCTATCAGCAGGATGGACAATACACCCGTCGCCCACCTGTCTTGTACGGGCTCTTTATCGTCAATACCTCCGTCATGGTGCTGACCATCGACTCGGCGAAGGAAGGGGACGAAGCCTACGTCAGCTACCAGGTGGAAGTTGGCTTCAGCAAGCGTTACCAGGCCGTGTGGAATGCCATCACCATCGCAATAGTGGTCTGCCTGGCGAGAGACGCAATGATCGACATGAAGGAGGATTTCAGCCATTCCATGATGGATGGAGATAGCGACCCTGATGCTTGACATGACGGAACGAGTAGTCGAGACTGCCGTAGACATGTGCATGCCTCGGACTTCTTCCTTTACGACCTACGCGGCGGCTGGTGGTTCTTTGGATGCGTATACCCCTATCCTGTTTATATTGGCAGACGCCGCAGATACCCTTCCAGTTAATTGTGACACCTCGTTGCCAAGCCACTTTGCCCCAGAGAACTCAAGTCGCCTGGCACATTGCATTTCGGCTCAGCTGAGCAGATGGTGCAAGACGAAAGAACTACAATGTCATTTCAAAATTAGTCGATTGGCTGGTGTTGGCGAATGCAGCCCTCGGCATGCTGCCTTCTCGACAGCGGGCATTGAGAAGTAGATGCGCCCCAGCCAGTAGGTGCTAAATTGGCAAACACCCAACATGGCAGCACATATTGATTCGGATCCGGCATCCATATGGTTGTTACAGTGGCCCGCTCGACGTCTCGAAAACCCCCTCTTCATCAGCAAAGGCCATCGGGGCTCGGCGTTTCCATGCCTCGGACCAGATTGACATCAGGGGTCGGTCACCGAGGCGAGGCAAGAGAAGACGACAGAAGAACATACAGAAAACACCAGAATACGGGGTCACGGGCAAACCTAGTGTGAGCGACCACCAATCTTGCCTCCTCTTATCACCGAGGGAGGACCCTGCGGACGCTCGGGATTACGTATCGTAAGCGGGAAAAGTGCACTGGGAGCCAGTCACTGGGGACCGGCATGATCCCCGATCGCTCTCATTCGTCACCGCCTATGAAAGGACCCTGTCAGCTTATTCAGGTCGTTTGTCACTGGCTCACGACGGACGGGGCGCGAAAGGGGGGCGGGCGCCGTTGGCAGATTCTCGGAGCCGGACTCCGGTCTGGTCTTACTCCACTGGCAGTAGGTCTGGTGATCATGGTTGCCATCTGGTACCCCTTCTCCCGCTCACATTATACGATAACTGGACTGGCAAGTGAGAGATGGGCTGAGCCCGATGGTGGTGTGGATGATGGGTCGATAGGCTGAGAGCTAAGGTTGACCATTCCCGAGAATCAATCCTCGAGCCTTCTCGTCGAACGAAGGGAGCTAAATTCCCAGACATCTTTTCCGTTTTTGCCTACGCTAGTGGTGTCCGTTGCTGAATGCTTTTGGCATAAACCTGTGCTACATACATGGTTATGCCAGAGCTCGTCCATCTCTTGGTCGCGTCCTCATCGGGTATGTTGCATTGCATCCTGGGGAGGAAGCCCAGGGCTTGTTAATAGTACCGTACTCGAGACGCTGGCATGGTCAGCGCGCTGCCAGTCTACTTGGGTGAAGCGGCCCTGTCTCGATCCCAGGGCGCTGGGGAGCTGTCGGACTCGGTAGGGCCCTCAGAGACCCCCTCCCCCCCTTTTTTTACAGGCGCTGCTGCATCTCGCTTCGGCCGGCAGAATGATGCCGGTTATGTGAGAGGTGATGGAAGAGAGGATAGGTGCTGTGTACGAACAATGTAGGCTTCTGGCAGCATGTGGACAATGTTGTTCAAGGTACGTACGTACCCCTTTACCGCCTTGTTGGCGTCGTATCTACTTTCTTCTTGATCACTCATGTAATACGGCGCCTTAGATGTTGTCAGCATCAGAAGCGGCATCAGCACCAGTCGGTGAAAGGCGGTGCATGTGTACACTTGATACAAATAGACGATACATGCATGCCTTTTAGAGTTGGCATGGAGCACATAGCAAGGCGGTACAGTACGGAGGCAAAGCTGAGCAAAACTCTTCCACCCAGGCTTCCGTGGGGCGGTGGTGGCCCAAGGATTCGGTGCGAGGTATTGACATGGAGACCCAGCGTCCCCTTTTTTCGCCAGAGATGCCGATTGATCCATCAGAAGCCAGGCAAATCATGAGGGAGCCCGCTAAGATGGAGTCGAGTAGCAGCGCAGGACGGCAACGCCCCTCCTGGGCCAACAGGGAAGGCCGGACCAGGCGAACCGGAAAGGCTAATAACGCCGTATCTTTTCGGGGCTAGGCTTCTGGGATTCTGGGTACTTGCATAGTATAGTCTCACTGGGTCCTTGCCTGTCGCTATCTGGGTCCAGATGTTTGATCAGGATCTGATTGTGCGTGGTGTGTGGTGTACCCTCCGAGATCTGCTGTCGCTGACTGGCGATGTTCGTGAGTGGAAGCGGACGGATTCGAGAGCTTCATCTGTTTCCATGCTGGACAATTCATTCAATACAGCAGAGGGCCTCCACACACATAATTACCCAAAAACATAATTATGCACCTAGTATAGTCTTCGCGAAGGAAAAGGGGAGCACATTTAAATAAATAAAAATTGATAGCCAAAGGTTGCTAGGGTCTAGAGGGCCGTCGTCCTGGACCCGGGCGTCATGAATGCCGCGATGCTGGACGCAGCAAGGTGGGACACACGTCTCTCGGCTCGGTTGGAGTGGGCTTCTCTCGCAAACACTACCTTACGCCCCCTGTCACCCTGAGTGCTAGTGTCTTAGCGACATGTGTCACGGCAGCCAATCAGCGGTAACCTGTTGTAATCCGGGACCTCTCAGCCCAGATGACCCAACGACAGGGCTCCGATTTTCCCCCATTTGTCGTCCGTCGCTCGTCATTGGGGAGCGAAGGAGGAGACCAGCAGGCAGAGACAGGCCCAGACGCGGCACGCAAAGCACAGTTGCAGGGCGTCCCGTCCGTTCTCGTGATTTTCTGCCACCAACGGGCAGCGCCACGCTTTCCTGTCCCGATCCCCTCCCATCATCGCCCAGCAGCAGCTTGTGTTCGACACCACGCTACAATACACTACACTACTCGCCATACATACGCTATCACTGTTCCCTTACGCGCTACATTACTCGACGAGGCCCTGACCTGCCTTGCTAGACCAACACCTGCCTCGTCCTAGATCAACACAGGTTTCCTCTTCATTCACTTCTTACCCACGCCCCTGTGCCAGGCCTATCCGGTACCTCTCACCGCCCGGTAAACCCTCCCAAGGAGCCCGCTGCCCTTGCCAGTCGACGAGGGGGGCTCTTACATGTCTGGCAACCCAAGAAACATCAGTTGTTTTCTCCTCAGCATGCACTCGAAATCACCATCTTTACTCTCTTAGGCCGCGCCTTCACTCTGCCATCCCGCCTACCCACCCACACTTCGTGGTCCAACAAGTTTCCTCCGGGCCTTCAACAACACCCGACCTGAACCCCCTTGGCGTTCGGCCCATCCACTTTACTTCTCTATCCCTCTTGCTGTCTCTCACGCACACCACACTGTGCCTGTAGAGGAACAACCAACGGCAAAAGCCCTCCTTCATGCCTTGGGAATTGGTGGCGACCCTCTGGCCTCTTTTCTCCCCCCCCCCCCCGGTCTCCGATTCCCGCCCTCTTGCCGGCTCTCTATAGCCACTTCCTGAGGTTGTCATCAGCCCTGTGGATAGGTCTCAGCACGTCTCCTGACGCTCTTCCGGACTGTCGGCCGTCGACCGTCGAAGCACCTTTGCATCGTGGTGGGTTGACTACCTTTGACTCGGTTCACCGTCTTCTCTTCATCTGTACACGCCGCTTTCGACCGTCCCTCCGTTGGTTATCTCCTCTTTACTCCGAGACTGTTTCTTTTCTCCGGACGTAGTATTGCTGCCTTCGCCAAGGCACCAAGTCTCCCTAATCTATACCCCCCTCCCCTTTTCGTGTTTGTGAAGGTCCTCTTTCACACCCCGTCTCGATACCCTCGCATATTCTGTTGCAGTCAATAAACCCCCTATACGACCATTACATCACGCCCCGAACGAATCACGCCTCTCCTCGAATGGCTATGGCCGATGGCATATCCCCGGCGGCACAGGGGTTGGCGAAGCAGCCCCCCTCAACCATCCGAACCGCCCTTCCATCCCGACGAATGTCTCCCAAGGCCCGAGATGGAGGACCGTACGACGCTGTGGAGCACGCGAGAGGGCCTAGTCAAGTGGGCAGAGGCGAGCACTTCGAGCCATCAGCGACCCTGCGGCCGGATTCCCGACGTAGTCCGTCGAGCGAAGCCACGTCAATGTCCCAGGCAAGGAGTCCGGTCTCCATTTCCAGTGATGGCTCCCCGAAGGATGTGAGGTCAGAACCAAGACCCAGTCCGGCGCCAACAACGGCGAGTTCGTCGTCGGGTCAGACGGGCCAGGTGTGCAGGTAAGAGGATCGCCGCTTTTCCGATTCGCCTTTGGGCGGCATTCTGATTATTCGTAGCAACTGCGGTACGACGCGGACACCTTTGTGGCGGAGGTCTCCCCAGGGAACGACGATATGCAACGCCTGCGGCCTGTATCAGAAGGCAAGAAACGCCTCGCGGCCGACCAACTTGAAGAAGCCCCCGCATCTCGTTGCCGCGGCGCCGAGGACTGCTCCTCCGAAGATCGCCCCTGCGCCGGGTCCAGGTCCAAAATATCTCGGCGCCCCTGCCCCGACGTACGTCACCGAGGAACAGCAACCGTCGGGTACTTGTCCGGGTGGCGGGAAATGCAACGGTACGGGCGGTGCTGAGGGCTGCAGCGGTTGTCCCGCCTACAACAACCGGGTGTCAAAGTCTGCTCATCTGAATGTCGGTCAGGGGCAGGGTTGCGGCGGTGCGTCTTCGAGCCAATCTGCGGGCGAGCCGATGGCCTTAGACGATCCTGCAGCTCCGGTCGACATTGCTGCGTTGCAAATCCAGGGGCAAAACCCGAATCAGACGGTTGTGATTGCCTGCCAAAACTGCGGCACTACCATCACTCCGCTATGGAGACGAGACGAAAGTGGCCACACGATCTGCAATGCTTGCGGTAAGTGCCGGGTTTTCTCTCTTTTTTATCTAGTTTCCCTGAAGAAGACATCGGAGTGTGCTGATACAAGAACCAGGTCTATACTACAAGCTTCACGGAGTCCACCGACCTGTGACGATGAAGAAGTCGATAATCAAGCGACGCAAGAGGGTTATCCCATCTTCGTTCGGTGGTGAGTGGACCGAGGAGATGCTTGAGGGGTCCGAAACGCAGAGTGTGGCCCCAGAAGGGAGTCCGGAAAGGGGCACCATGAACGAGGACGGGTCTGTTAATCTGGGCTTCCGGCGTCGCGAGGAAAACAACATGACGATGCTCCCGGGTCCCAACCTGCATCAGAACCGACAAGGCTCTCCGCTGCCGTCACACGATTTAGCTGCTTATCAGTCATCGAGTTCCCGGACTTCGCAACCCTATCCGGGGTCGCTCAACGACGACAACCGACTCGCTCCCATCACTTCGCTGGCCGCCGCCGGAGAACGGCAATCGTCGCTGTCGCCAGCTTCTTTCCTCTCTCCGTCTAGGAAGCGATCACTGTCCGCCGAGGGAAACCCGTCGGGAGACGGTGGACCCGATACCTCGAAACGACTCTCGTCCATCAAGTCAATTCTGAACCCAACCAGTGCTGACGACAGCCCTGCATATCAATCGGGAAGCGACGACGCGGCGGAACACTACGCCCGGTCTGCCATGTCTCCCGCCGCCTCCGCGCCGAGTCCAGGATCATATTCCAACTCCCACATGACTCCTCTTCCATCTCCAGGGCCGAGCAGCCAGACGAGTAATCCGGGGTACAGGCTAGAAACGGAAAGGGTCAAGGCGGAGAAGAGGGCGGCTTTGGTCCGAGAAGCCGAGAGGATGAGGGAGATGTTGGCGGCGAAGGAGAGGGAATTGGCAGAGCTGGGCCACGAATAAACGATGCGAGAACGCAAGTTCCAAAATGATGCAAACGAAAACGGAATTATCCACCTTTGAACTATCTGGGGAACATCACGGGCACACATTATGGCTTTAGGAGTTGCTTCTACATTATTCTACGCTCCGGTGGCGGCGGGCTGGAGGCTTCATTTCACTTTTTCAGATGGGGTTATTTCACCTGGGGCGAAGGTAAAAACACAAAACGGACAGGGTCTGGCCTTACACAAAATGGGAGAGGACGGCGTGCTTTTCCCCCGAACGCATTCTGGCGTGCCTTTTGGAAGAAACCAGCATCTCAAAGCTTTCCACCGGCTCACGACACGGCGTTTCTTTCCTTGCGACAACCCGATTTACCGGTTAGATCTCAGGGGGGGAGGTTCATCACGGATGAGAGAAGGAAGGCTTAAGGGATCGGTTTGGAGTTTTTCATTTTGTTGTATTTTCCAAAGTATGCTTCCTTGGTGTCCTCGGCTTAGGCACTGGGCACCCACCATGTAGTAATTGGGCGAGGCCGGAAAAAGAGGTTAGCATCCAAAAAGGGTCGGACATGGCAAGAGGCGCCACCGGACGACGATGACGGTGGTCGGTCTACATTTCTCGCTAGGGTCTGCGTGTGTATCAATGTCTCGCAAGAGGAAGCAAAGTAGTTGCTTGCATTCCAATCCCAAACGGGGTGTTACCTCCTTTTACACCGAGTATTCTCTGATTGTTTCCTTCCATACCTTGCGAGGTCGTCTGCTTGAATCACTCTGTGCTGTGAAACTTTCTCAACACCGATGAAAACACACCGAAGGAGTCTAGGGTCGCTCGTGATAGTCGCATAACGGGGGGGGGCATCGAGTCCGTGTTGAACGAGCTGTAAGCTACGGCATGCTCGCGGAAGCAGTCAAGGGGCCTTGCTGGGCACTTGGATCATCAGTGTTGAGGGCAAAATCAGGTCTGTTCAGACTAGCCGTTGCGGATCCCAAGCAAAACCCAATTTTTCCCGACCACCCTTTCTCCTTACACCCTCTAAAGAAAAGTCGTACACCATGCCGCCCTACCCGGCACAACTTGCCATCGAAGAAGCGTTGCGCGCATAAAAACAAAGGAGAAAATAAGCCAATGAATGCTCTTTCCTTCCAACTCACACACAGGTTTCTGCTTTAAAGTCGTGGATACACACAATATACACAGCGGACCCCGGCACATCCAAATGGGGGAGGTTCTGTCGGGTTGTACAGGGTTGTACCTGATCCGTCGCTTCTCTTCTTGCGTTCTCTTTCCCAGTTTCCTTGGCGAAACTGAAGATCGTCTTCTGAATCGAGCTGTGCGCGATTCTTTGGTTTCCCTCTCTTCAGTATCTTGATTGTCGAAAAGAAAATCCTCAGCAAATCCGATTCAACTATGTTCGTATAACGGGTTGACTTTTATAACGGAGAAAGAATTCGTGCCCCTTCCTCCCACCAACGGTTTAAGATTGGGGAAGGCAAAAAGAAGGCATCCGAGAACGAAATTTGGTCATGTGTGGTTGAAAAAGGGGCGGCTAGCTTACACCTGCTCTGCGCCCCAGCCGCCGTCGGCCTCGCGCATGTTGGCTGGCGGCTCGATCTGGGGAACGAACTCGAGAACGACGTAGGCGACGCCGATGAGGCCGACGATGGAACCGGCAATGATCTTGAAGACGCCGTCGGAGAGGAGGATGGAGCCGATAAAGATGTAGACTGAGAGGGGAGCAATACGTTAGGATCGCCGATGGTATGCGGAGGGATGACTTGGAGAACTAAGACTTACAAACACCACGGCCGATAAAGGAGAAGAGGAAGGAGGCGTAACGAGAGACTTGGGGAGGGATCTGGAACTCTGGAACAACGTTAGAAAGGCTTTGCTGAGAGGGGCGGGCATTGTCAAGTACCGAGGAGAGCGGTGCCTAGTTGAGTGTTGGTTAGCTACGTCACTGGCAAGCAAGTATTGCAAATCTTGAGGAGAGGCTTACAGAGACCGAAGAGGATCACGTAGGCACCGACAATGATGCCCTGGCTACACAGGGAGAACAGTCAGTCTAGGCTTCTCAAATTGCCATGTTGACTTTGTGTCCGGTTCGTCGCGACGAAGGGGATTCTTGCGTCGCACAAGGAACCGTGCGCGCGGGCATGCGGACAGGGGGTCCGTCGGAGGGATTGGGCGGGACGTACAAGTTGAAGTTGAAGAATTGGGCAATGCCGCCCAGGACCATGATGGTCGCTGTGGCCAAGTTGACGATGCGGCTGATGAGAGAGACATAAGGTTAGCGGTTTGCGACTGCGCCCAGGGGGTCGAGAGAGCAGCAGGGTAGCTCTGCAGGGCTTCATGATGGACCTACAAAGTGTCGGAGAGCTCCATTTTGACGGTTGTGGGAATTGCGACGTTGGTGTTGGGATTGGTTGGAGGTTCGATGTGGGAGGTCGACAAGATGTAGTGAAAGAGAAGGAGAAGCTGACGTGGATGGAGCGGCCAGGCAGCTGGATATCGCGGGTTCGGGAGAAGACGTGTTGTGTCTTGTGTGGGTGTGAAGGAGCAAGGTGTGTGACGTCCGTAAAAAGAGGCTGGGTTGGTTGTGTCTGACTCCTGAAGCTGGTAAACCTGGCAGTAAGATACAAAGGGTTGTGTGGTGGATATCTGACCGGCCGGTACCAGTACCCGCTGGTGTATGGCTTTACACGCACAGTAGAGGTAAGCGTTTTCATCGAGCAAAGTACAGAGTACTGCCACCAGCCACATAAAGGAGACCCATCCAGCCTCTTTTCTCCAGGCACCTACCTTGGTAGGGGTGTCTCAGTGACACCGACTCCTACCCGCTCTGGCAGGCACGAGCGGGAGCACGGTGACCGCCTTCCATACCTAGTCGGACGGCATAGACAGGCCTGTGAGATTTGCAGCGTCGGTTGCGCTTAGCTGAGGCAAAGACGAGATGAGAGACCTTCTCACCAGCTTCAATTGATGGTCTGATATCAGGACGTCTACCACGTCCAAATGTTCTTATCGCTCATCCCGCCACGTCATAAAATGTGATCGAACTCACCTGATATTCTCATTCGCCACTACTTGTACAATTACGTTCGCTCCATGTCCTGGTCATGTTGGTCCTTCGAGTTTCCGTACACAGGCAGAGCCACCACATTGGCCGGCTGCCAGGGCAAGCTTTGTTCGCCGGCATTCTGAACATTCGGAGGTCTATACACACACCCCCGGTGCAAACGAAGCACCATTCTCCTATCAAGGATATCAGAAACATCGGGATCATCGCCCATGTTGATGCAGTTTGTGACCATCCACCCCAACGTGGCCTACGTTGACGAGACAGCTGACTCTATCTATCACAGGGCAAGACGACGACAACTGAGCGCATGCTGTACTACAGCGGTGTGACGCATCGTGTTGGAGGTATGTGGTGTTCATCACAACTCCCGTTCAGGCTCTTCAAGCTAGGCTCCACTTTCAAATGAACGAGATCTGTAGCCTCGGGGTGAAGAAGAGGCTGTACCAGGACCTCCCGGCTGACAACGAAAATGCAGATGTTGATGCAGGGAACACAGTGACCGACTTCCTCGACCTGGAGCGAGAGAGAGGCATCACGATTCAGTCAGCCGCCATCACTTTTAACTGGCCCCTCCCTGAAGAGTGCCCACAAGGCACACGCCCGAAGACAATCAACCTCATTGACACTCCGGGCCATCAGGACTTCAGATTCGAGGTTGACAGATGTTTACCCGTCCTCGATGGCGCTGTGTGCATCATTGACTCGGTCAAGGGCGTGGAAGCTCACACGGAAAGAGTGTGGGCTTCAGCGCACGATCACAAGATCCCCCGCATCGTTTTCGTCAACAAGCTCGACCGAGACGGCGCCTCCTTCCGCAAGTCCGTCTTGGAAATCGGCTCCCGTCTAAACGGATGGCCGCTCGTCTGTCAAATTCCTTGGTGGGACGGCGAACAGTTCGTGGGCGTCATTGACATCATTGATCGTGTTGGTTACCGATGGAAGACGGAAAAGCAAAAGACCAAGTACGAGTTTGCAGAACTAAAAGTGGTGCTCTCGGGCAATCCCTTACTTGAGGAGATAGAGAAAGCTCGCGAGCGCCTTGTTGAGGGCCTTGCTGAGTGGGATGAGGCTATTATGGACTTGTTTGCGGACGACCACAGCAAGATCACTGGGAAGATGCTCAAGGAAAGCGTCCGGAGAGCCATCCGCAGCGGCGATGGTACCGTCATCCCCGTCCTGGCGGGTGCAAGCTTCCGGCACATTGGCGTCGAACCCCTGATGGACGCCATCGTCGATTATCTCCCCAGCCCCGACGAACGTCCTGAGCTCGAGATCCGAGCAGGCCCAGCGAAGCACAACCTGGTAAAGCTCCTGGAAGGAAACACGGAAAAGAAGTCAGGAAACCACCGTATAGCTGCTGTGGCCTCAGTCTTCAAGGTCTACAACCATCCCAAAGAGGGGATTCTGAGCTTCGTGCGTGTCTACTTTGGCGAACTCCACAGGAACTCGTCTACCTGGAACACGCACAACCAGGGGGCCGAGCGGCCATTTGGCTTGTTGCAGATTTCCGCGGCCAAGACGGAAGACGTACAGCACCTTGCGACGGGTCAGATCGGCGCCATCAAGGGCTTGAAGAAGGCTCGCACGGGCGATACGATTCTCACAGCTGTAGGCCAGAGACAGATTCCGGATGCGCTCAAGCACATTCAAATTCGACCACCAGAGATTCCACCTCCAGTGGCTTTCCTCGCCATTGACCCGCATGGGCCAACTGCGGCCAAGGAGCTGGAGGTCGCACTGGAGAACGCGTCCCGAGAGGACCCCAGCTTGAGGTGGAACCGCGACGAGAAGACTGAGCAATTCGTTCTCCAGGGCATGGGCAAGCTGCATCTGGACATTGCCGTTTACAACCTGAAGCAGAACCCCAAGGTCCAGGCTGACTTTGGGCCCATCGAGGTTGACTACAAGGAGTGCATAACCTCTCCAGTCGGGCCGCATCACGTCAGCTTCGACAGGGTTGTCGCGAGCAAGTCGGGCAAGGTATCGTGTAGCGCCGTCCTTGAGCCCCTGGAAGACCACCACCGTCAAGCCGCCCTGGAGCCCACCGTAGAGCGCGACGGCAACATGATCCACGTCATCATCAACCTGCCCGAGGATGGCATCGCCAGCTTTGACCCGGAAGAAGCCCGCCAGCAGCTCATTAACGGTGTCGTCTCCGCGGTGGCCCGCGGCCCGCGTCGTGGCTCCCCTGTGCAAGGCTGTCACATCACTATTACTGTTGACGCCGAGTCCACCGAGAACCCGTCAGGCGGTCACTTCACTGGCGCCGCGTCGCGCGCCGTGCGCGAGGCCCTCCGCGAGGCGCACACCGTCCAGCGAGCCGTCGGCATCCTCGAACCCGTCATGCTGGTGCATATCAGCTGCCCCGAAGCGGCGGCGGGTATGGTGCAGCACGACATCTCCTCCGGGGCGGGCGGGCACGTGCTCGAGGTAAACGACAAGTCGGCTGAGTCGAGCTCCCGCATCGACGTGAGCAGGATCTACGCACCACCAGACCCGTATGAGACGGTGGCGTCACTTCGGGGGAAGAAGTCGTTGGCGCGGACGGTGGAGATCGTGGCCAAATTGCCGTTCAAGGAAATGCTCAACTTCGATGAGCACCTACGTGGTAAGACAGGTGGTCGGCATTCGATGACGATGGCATTCGACAGTTTCGACCGTGTCGTTGGCTCGCGAGAGAAGGCGCTGTGAGAGAAGACGGCGGTGGTGAGCCTGGATGCATGTACAACACGATAAAATCGCCCTTGTGGCCCAGAGGTGCTGAGGATGTAAGATATACGTGAAATTCCACGCTGTAAGAGATCGTGGCATGTGGTGCAATCAATCGCAAGAAGGGCGAATTATACAGAGCACACTACCAGAAGTTAGTTCGCTCCAAGCAAAGCGGCGCCTCGGGACAAGTCGTTCACCGGGATCCGCTGCCGGTCGTCTTCAAGGGAGACACGCCGGGCCGGACTAGCTTGCCCGAAGTATTGCGCTCCCGGAGCCATGCGAAATGGGTAGTCAATTTCACTAGGTACAATCATGCCTGAGGAATATTTCGCACCTAATTCTAAAACCGAACCAAACCAACTGACACAGAAAACCATTGTGTTGAAAGGAGGGATGCAGGTGGTTTCGCGAGCGGCAAAAGTCAAAAATTTGATAGCACAACCTGGTTTCGATCCAGGGACCTCTGGGTTATGAGCCCAGCGCTCTACCCCTGAGCTATTGTGCTTGGGCTGATTGGTGATCAGAATGAATCAATTGAGTAATATGTACCTCGTGTCTCAAAGCTCTGACCTCGCCCCACCTCAGCAACGACGAACACTGGTCTTTTACCTTCAGCAAACCTGACGAGTTCAGGCTTGCGGTTGCACTTGAATAAGGTCTTTGAGGCTGTTAGAGAGACCAGGCGCAATAATGTTCAAACACTTCAATAATGAGCCAGTGGAAGAATGGTCTCACTTCAACACTTCAACACGAGTTGTTTTTGAACTACCTAACCCTGAGTGGTACCCTTGGAAAACCACTGATGTTTGAGCATTTCGCTCTTTACTGCCGTGAGCTCTTCTATTCACCGAGACAGCGAGCACCAGCTTGTTTTCGTCGGTATGAACGAGGTGTTCAAGATATCGCCGACATGACTGTAAGCTGTTGCGCGACTACCAAGCTCTTCTGGAAACCAATCAATGCGTACTGGCTGGCTCATTAATAGACTTTTTTTTTTTTTGGAGCCGTTGGGGTTACTGCGGTGTGACATGACCTAGCGCGCTACTTCTGTTCTATCACGAGAATTGGGATGAACTGCCATGCTTGTTCATGCTCGTCTGATTCACTCGATCGTTCTACCAGAACGACGTCTGCCTAGGCACACCATCAAACCAGTGAAAAACAGAAGCTAGGCAGCAAGAATCTATCGAGGTGTGTGATGCTACCGAGAATGATGCCATCCCATCGGCCTTGGATGGATTTGTTTTGCTGCCAAGGACCGGGTTTTCCATGAAGAGAATACGACCTGAAAATTTTAATCCAATCATAATTATGGCGGTCAAAGATTTTAGGACAAATTGGAGTGTTAACAAAGTAAAAGTGAGACCCAGCCGCTACCGGTGGGATAATACGGCGTGTATGGCGGTTGGATTCAACTCTTTTCTGTCTGATCTCAACAACGGTCCGACGTCGACAGGAAAGAACGAGACCATCATCGTCAGGAAGCGATCTGAATATACTTACAAGCGAACAAAGACGTAAGAATACACCTCCTTAAACCACTTACTGACTTCTACTCAAGTACTGCAATCAGCGTCGGATTGTGGATGTTGTTGAGGATGAACGACGGAGATTGCATCGGGGACAGCTTCAGATTAAATCTGACATGGATCACCGAGTAAGATGGCCCTTTCCGAGATCGATTCCGAGGTATTGCGTGTCTTTACAACTTTGGCTGGGGAAAGGATGGTGTCACTGACTCACGTACAAGCTCTCGGATGCAAAATAGTTCCCCGGATGCAAAATATATGTCGACGCGGACATGAGAATGTCCACTACCTGGGATACCTGAGCCACTCTTTGTAAGAATTTCTCTCCAAGGCGTCAACATCGGCGCGCGCGGGTTACCACTACACTGGGGTCCCGGGAACATTTTCCAATAAATGCGTCGCCTTTCTTCCCTCAACATCGTGCTACCTACCTTTCCCTATCCCACCTCCCCTTCTGCCTTCACTCAAAATGATCAACACGCTCGCCCTCGCCCTGTCATCCCTGCTGGCCTTGCCAGTCAGTCTGGCTTGCCCTACCAAGCCTCACACCAACACTACTTGCCGTCCCGTCTCGGGAGACAAGACGATCTCTTCTTTCCAGCTGTACCCCGAGAATGCGGACTACGACACAAAGCGCTGCGTTGCGTATCTAAGGTCCGGCCACCAGCCCTCCACAGCGCGACGTGTAAGAAGCTAACTTTCTCACCAGCGTTCTCTACAACTCCACCGTGGCCGTCTGGGACCCTTACACGAACTCCGTCGTCGACACCATTGCCGTGCCGGGCCTGAGCTTCAACCCGACACTCCACTCCAGCGGCGTCCGCCGCGATCCGCTGGACCGCCTCTCCATCATCATCGACGCCGGCGCCGCCTTCGACACGGCCGGCCAGGACATCTCGGGCGACAATTTCCTCGTCAAGTACGACCTCGCCTCGCGTCAGGTCCTCTGGCAGCGCAACCTCACTGCCGTCACGGGCGGCGTGTACAGCGGCTTCCAGGACACTGCCCACGCTGCCGACGGCACCACCTTCGCCCTCGGCACTTTCCCCAGCAGCATCATCCGCGTCAGTGCCGACGGCGAGACCGCCGCCGCCTGGTACCTGCAGACGCCCCCTGACCACACGGTACACGGCCTCTCGGGGCTCGTCTCCTCGCCGGACGGCAAGTCGCTGCTGGTTGTGGACAACGCCGACGGTCAGCTCTACCGCTTCGACATCTCGGCCGCCGAGGGGGCGCCGGTCCGCGTCCCGCTGACCGGCGCGGAGCTCATTGGCACCGCTCTCGATGGCGTTTCCATCCCCTCGCGCTACCACGGCACCGTCATCCTGGTTTCGGACAACGCCGCGGGCACCGTGGTGCTCCGCTCGCAGGACGGCTCGTGGGACGCGGCGGAGGTGCTGGGCACAGTGCCGGCTTCGCCGCTGGCCGAGGGCGGAGCCAGTGTGACCACGGTGCAGGTTGGTGGTAGCGTTTATGCCGTGTCCGAGTGGTTCATGGACGATAAGGTCGCTGGCACGTTGGCGGGCAACCGCACGGAATGGCCGTTGGTCGATATTTCGGCTCAGATCGACGCCCTGCTGATCTGACCGCGAGGGGTCTAATACGATTGCTGATCAACAAACGGACTTAAAGGAAATTAGAGTAGAAGGGGGGAGGAGTGAATAGCTACATTACCAGTGGAAGGGGAGCTGATGACGTGAACTAATTACTATTTTCCTACTGAAAAGATAATATTGAGGGACTCGGTACTTTTGGACGGTGTGCAGGTGAACGTCCGCAACTCTTTCCCAGCTGCCAGCAAACACACATCGCGAACTGGTACACCGGCCATTGACACAAACCCTGGTTGTGTGATTGCCACCTTCTGCATTGGCTCCCTGTGCACATCTCATAGACTCTCTTGGGGGAGACGTTTGACAGTTGACAGCTGTACCTCGTGCCCCTCTCGATTGCCTGTTGGTTCAAGACTCAGAGCTGACGTCGGAGTGTTGGAGGTAGTAGGATAGCCAAGACTAACCCCAAGACTTGCTAACCAGGGGAATGGCCAATTACACACACAAACACACCGAGTAGTGGACTTTCCCTTTCCTGCCAAGGCGGCACGCTACCCAAACGGCTTTTCCTGGGCGTTGAGCTGCATCCGAGCGAGACGGGGATGGCGACTCCCCCCCCGGACGGGCGTTTTGCCCGGGGCGCTCGCTAATGCACGCCGTCGCTTGATCTTTTTTGTAACGCCGAGGTCCTGTCGCGATAGCATCCTATCATCACGACGGCACGTGCTAGTTAGCATGCAACACCGTTCGAGACCAAGCAAGAGGCCGCAATACCAAGGCGCAACACAGCGGAAGTCCATCTCAGTGCCGAGCTGGTTCCACAACTCCTGGCCTAAAAGTGAATGAAGCCAAGGCCCCAACAGCAGTCGACCGTGACGGCCGTTGCTGGGGCCGTCCTCATTCGTGTTTAGTCGTTAACTGGCTCCAAGCAAGCGCCAAGAAGCGTCATGCAAAGTTGGACGCCGGGGGGGGGGGGGGGGCATCAAAGCGCAAGACCAACAACCATAACAATAACAGGGGCACCTGCACCACCCAATCCATATCAAGCGCCGGGCCGCCCACTCACCTCACCTCACTTGGTGTCTTCTTCTCATGGAGGAAAACCGTACGCGAATAGCAAGAAGATGATGCTCCCAGGAAGACGTAAGATACCAAACGTTGTCCTCCTGGGCCTCCCCGTCTCCCTCTTCCTCCTCCTTCTCTGGCACAATGACGGTGCCCTCCCCGCAAACCCATTGTCATCGCCATGGTCATCCGCGGTGCCGCCAAAACCAATAGAGTGGATGACAGACCAGGACGAGTCGTACTTTTGGAGGACGGTCAAGGTCAACCACCCGGCGCCCCAGCCCCTCCAGCAGCTTCCCGTCGCGCCCTCTGTCCGCTTCCCGCAGGTCCAGGCTCATTTCCCACCCGAGACTAGCGCCCAGCGCCGGGTCCGCGAGGAGCGCCGGCAGGCCGTCAAACAGGCCTTTTCGAAAGCGTGGGCTTCCTACCACGAGCACGCCTGGCTCTCGGACGAGCTGATGCCCGTGTCCGGGGGCCGCCGGGACACGTTCGGGGGCTGGGCCGCGACCCTTGTCGACTCGCTCGACACGCTCTGGATCATGGACATGAAGGACGACTTCTCCGACGCTGTGGCGGCCGCCGCTACGATCGACTTCACCACGACCAATCTGGAAAAGATCAACGTCTTCGAGACCAACATCCGGTACCTTGGCGGCTTCCTGTCGGCCTTTGACCTCAGCGGCGACGTCCGCCTGCTGCGTAAAGCAGCCGAGGTCGGCGAGATGCTGTACAAGGCCTTTGACACGCCGAACCGCATGCCCGTCACCCATTGGAGGGTCGGCGACGCCGCCAAGGGTGAGCCGCAGAAGGTTGACAGCGGCGAGCTCGTCGCCGAGCTCGGGAGCCTTTCCATGGAGTTCACCCGTCTCTCGATTCTCACGGGCGATCCGAAATGGTGGGACGCGACGCAGCGCGTCATGGCCGTCTTCGAAGCGCAGCAGAACAAGACCAACCTGCCTGGGCTGTGGCCGCTCGTCGTGAATCCGGAGACGGAGGTCTTCTACGAGGGCGACGACTTCACCCTCGGCGCCATGGCCGACTCCCTCTACGAATACCTGCCCAAGATGTCCGCCCTCGTCGGCGGCCGCAGCCCCATGTACAAGGCCATGTACGAGGCCGCTATCGCCCCGGCCATCGAGCACAACCTCTTCCGCCCCATGACCCCTGGGAACGACGACATCCTCGTCGCGGGCCAGGCGCACTCCCGCGGTTCGGATACGGGAACCCGATACATCGAGCTCGACCCCCAGGGCCAGCACCTCGTTTGCTTCATGGGCGGGCTCATGGCCCTTGGCGGCAAGCTCTTCAACCGCCGGGACCAGCTCTCCCTCGCGCGCAAGCTCGTCGACGGGTGCATCTACGCCTACCGCGCCTTCCCGCACGGCATCATGCCCGAGACGTTCTACATGGTCCCCTGCCCGTCCAAGGAGACGTGCGAATGGGACGAGAGCCTGTGGAAGAAGCACGTCCGCCAGCGCGCGCAGAAGGACACAGGCGACGACGGCGGTGGAGGCGAGGGACGTTCGGCTGACGACATCATCAGCCAGGAGCGTCTCGTCAAGGGGTTCACCGCCGTGCCGGACAAGAGGTACATCCTCCGCCCCGAGGCCATTGAGAGCGTCTTCGTCATGTACCGCACCACGGCGGATGCGGTGTTACTCGAGGCCGCATGGGACATGTGGACGGCCATCGACAACGCGACGAGCACGGACCTGGCGAACACGGCGGTCCGGGATGTCACGGCCGAGGGGAAGCCGCCGCCGGCGGACTCGATGGAGTCGTTTTGGATGGGGGAGACACTGAAGTATTTCTACCTCGTCTTCAGCGAGCCGGGCCTTGTGAGTCTAGATGAGTTTGTGTTCAACACCGAGGCGCACCCCTTTAAAAGGTGGAAATAGGTTGGGAAGCTGGGCCACAACAGTTATCGATTCCCTATTCCCTGAGCGACTCTCTTCTGGAACTTGTTCTTTTGGCACGTACTGTCCCCGAGACATTTCCGGCTTGGATAGCGGCCGCCAACAACCATGCTTGTCATCGCCTTGAGTGTCTTGATCGTGGCGAGTAAATTTCGAGACATGCGGCCGGTTTAACGCTTTACCTCAGAAATGTACAGACGGAAAAAGAGAGATGATGCTCCTGTGCGGGAGAACTTGAAGTTTGCTGACGCCAAGAGGACCGGACGTTGAAGTCGGAGCGAGATGACATGTTGCTTCTGACATGGGAGCTGATGCCAAGTATTGGATTGTCAGTCTCGGCCGTAGTGAAGCCAAGGTTCCGGAAGAATCGGTGTTCCGCCCATCCTGCCTGCCACCGTCTCTCAGCACTAGTCTCCGCAAGTGGGCTGCTCCGACCCCAGCCCCACGGCACGCAACCCAGTTTCCGCTGGCAATGGATCCGCTGCTGTCGGTGTCTAATAGGCGGGGGCGTAGACAGATACGTTATTGTGTCCATCGCAGTTCGTGCAGGGGGCGGTGTGTCTCATGCGTAGGCATAGGATTTTGGTCTTCTCACGACTGGCCGGAATCATTTTGTCTCCATCGAGCTGAGGCTTCGCAATTTGGACGAGTGGGATATGCATCATGATCATGATGGATGACTGGCAACTTCCCGCGGGCTCCGCCTTACGTCAGTTCGGAAGAGAATGAATTGCTAGACGACAGCCATGTCTCTGTCATATACTCCGAGTGTCATCATCCTTGACGCGGCGAGTCTGCATAGCCCCAGTCCCAGTGACAATATTCGGGAAGCCGAATTAGGTGCCGTATGCAATAGGCGCCTCAGCCATCCAACAATGTGTTGGGGGGCGCCTCACACGTGGTTATCGTAGGCCGGGCCCGGAGTGTCGCTGATCCGCGGGGCGTAGTTCCATGGTTGGCCAAGTTGCGATCCCGTTCTCCACCGCTGGGCGACCCCTTCGTCCAACAATGTTCGTGGGGATAAACAAAGAGAGGCGTTTCTGTCCGTCGTGAAATGGGGGTGCTGTCGGTGTGTGTGTGTGTACGTGAGTGGTTGCCAGTTGGGACGAAATGAGCAGGTGCGCTTATTTGCTTCCGCCCTCCTCGGGACGTTATTTTTAGGCGACAACGTGCCAGCGGACAAGCGCTGATGGATGCACTGCCCGACAAGGGCCGGCCAGCCAGACATGGTAGGCTTTGACAAACCAAAGGGCCAATAAGGCGTCGAGCGCAAGCACATGCGCCCCACTTTGCTCGCCAGGGACCGTAGGAAACATTCATCCCTCATCCTCCTCAACCAGATCGAACGAAAACAAACGACGGCTGGGGCACCTATCACATCACCGACATCGAACCGTACCGACAGCGGCTCGTCGAGAGATTCCCCCAAAGACACCAGTGACGCAGAGCTAGTGCTGACGGGAGCTAGCCTGTCCAAGTCATCTCGGAGCACGCCTTACCCGAGGACGGGTTTTGGGCGAGCAACGTCCTGCCATGGCATTCCGCAGTGCCCGTCATCTGTCATGAAGGATGAGATGAGATGGCCGTTGCCCGCTGCTGTAGATATTCTGTCTAGCCAAATCCTCCATTCACACTCAGCCCCAGCCATTCTTGGCCAGACCGGCGCAGGCCATATGGCTTGGGTGATGGTCGACGATGGGTGCCTTGGGTTGAAGGGATCCAAAATAGACTGCACGCACATCTTCATCAACTAACGCGACATTCATCCCACCACGATGGATGCAGACCTGGAGCATATAACAGTCCCTCGAAACCCTATTTTGGCGATTCCTTCTTTCTTGCATCCCACAACACATCAAAAGACACACTGGAATTATTGTTCCGCATTTTTCCTATAGCATCTCGTCTCATCTCGCCTCCTTCCGATCCACTGGCCTCTAAGCAGTCCCTCTCAGTGACCATCATACATCATACACAATGCACTTCACCACTACCGCCGCCGCTGCCATCTTGGCCTTTGCCTCATCGGCTCTTTCTGCCCCCTACAACAGCCCTCGCACCGAGCAGACTCCCGCTCCTGCCCTGTCTCTGACCCAGCAGCTCTTCCTTGCCGACACGTGAGTTCACTTACACACACAACACTCCCTGTCCGTGCACAGACCTCTCCCACTAATACCCCACCTCCTTACAGTGCCGCGGATCGCTTCAAGCTCCTCCCTGACGACAAGCAATTCGTCTTCGACTTCAACCAGCCTCAGAATAACCCCGGAAAAGGCGGCGAGCTCATCGCCGCAAACCGCAAGACCTTCCCCGCTCTCGTGGGGACGGGCAGCGGCCTTGCTCTGGGCCGAGTGGGTCCCTGCGGGATGAACACGCTCCATGTGCACCCGCGATCCGCCGAGCTCCAGATCGTCGTCGAGGGCCGCCTCATCACCGAGATGACGCCCGAGAATGGCGTCGTGGAGGCCGCCGACGGCAAGACCCGCCGCGTCATCCGCACCGAGCTGGGCCCCTTCCAGATGACCCCCTTCTACCAGGGCTCCATCCACAGCCAGTTCAACCCGGACTGCGAGGACGCCGTCTTCATCGCGAGCTTCGCCGCCGAGGACTTTGGCACGGGCCAGGTCGCAGACAGCACTTTCGCCTTCAGCGACGACCTGATCGCCGCCGCCTTCGGCCAGAGCATTGCCGGCGAGGATATTGACCGCGTCCGCAAGGCCATCCCCGCCAGCATCGCCCTCGGCGTGGACGAGTGCTTGAAGAAGTGTAACATCAAGAAGCGCTCTCTTTGAGGGAGGTGCCGGACGGGCCGGCAGTGCATGCAGCGCTGAGTTAGCTGATGAGTTAACTGGTCTAGGGGGTATGGAATTGGGCTCTGGGTTGCATTACACCGGCGTTTGTTCTTCGGCAGGCGGGCGTTTTGGTTGGGTTGATCCATGGCGGCATGAGCACAGGAATAGGCTTATATGACGGGGTTCTTGTTCTTTTATATATTACAGACTTCGCTTTATCTTCTGTCTTCGTCCATCTTGGTGTGTAAGTCCATTCAAGTTGCCAACATTGGCGGTGAGGGGGAACTGGCCTTCATCCACCTCGGCCTTCTCAGCTACAGCGTCATTGCAAGGCGTCACCATCTTGTGCACATGCAGTTCCCGCCACGTCTTACTCGCTGGCCCGGTGACAGCATCTCGTCACGGTTGTTTGTGCGAACGCTCCAATGCTCTAGTAAATGTACCTGAATCCGGCAGCCCTCTTCTCCTGCTTCAAGTCGACGGGCAGCTTCTCGCCGCCCTCCGCCAACACCGCCGCGTCCTGCTCCGCCCTCTCTAGCTTCTTGTTCTCCCATTTGTGCAGGTACCGCAGGACGAGCGCGAGCGCGGCGACCAGCACGCAAATGGCCGTGTTGGCGCTGCCGCCCGCTATGTACTGCGGGCCCGACTGGCTGGGATACATGTAGCTGCCGTAGATGGTCGCCGTGTTGCCGATCATGTTGGCGATGGCGATGCAGGCGGACCGCTTCACTAGCGGCCGCGGGAAGGAGTTTGCTACCCAGGACACAATGATCTGATCTAGCGATACCCTTCCAGGTTAGAGGATTCTCGGGGAGGAGTAAAGCGGAAGGAGAGGGAAAGCGGAAGGGGCTTACACGCGGATATGGCGCCCATGGGCATGAGGAACATGGCAAAGTAGCGGGCCCCGATGTTGGTCGAGCCGGTGGCGATGGCGTTGCCGACGGCCGAAAGGAGAGTGAGGCCCACGATGTGGAGAGAACGGTCCTTCGTCTTTGCCGAAGACCAGGTGACGCAGAGCGAGATGAGGAAGGTCGCGGCCTGTGACGTCGTAAGCGGACCGACTCGAATCAAAGGAGGTATAGGGGAGGGGGAGAGGGGTCTCCTCGATTAACTTACCCAAGCGGGCGCGGTGAGCCAGAGCGTGTTAATCTTGCCGTACCCCAGCGTGCCGACGATGGTCGGGAAGAAGTACTGGAACGTCTGCGATATCAGACTGACGTGCTGCATTAGCACAAAGATGTATAGGCGGTAGTCGCGCACGGCCATCTTGACGCCGTCCATGATGCCCTGCTCGCCATACGTGTCGGCCTCCTGAATGTCTTCGATCAGGCGCCAGGCGGCGTACGCGCGTTCCTCGTCCGTCAGCCACTTCGTCGTGTGCGGGTAGTCGGGCAAAATCCACATGGCGACGAGCGCGAAAGCGATGGCTGCTACGCCTTCCTGTGGTCAAGACGTCAGTGATTTTGGCGATTCATTCGGCATGAGAGAAAGGGGAAGGAAAGAACGAACGATGATGAAAAGCCACCTCCACCCGGCGATGCCTAGGTCTCCCTCCAGGCCGCCAAGGATGCCGGCGCCGAGCAGACCGCCAAACATGTTGGCCAGCGCGTTGCCGGCGTACAGGTACGCGATACGGCGGGTCAGCTCGGCACGGGTGTACCACGAGCTCATGAGGAAAACGGCGCCGGGGAAGAAGGGCGCCTCGACGAAGCCGAGGAAGAAGCGGATGACGATGAGGTGAGTGAAGGATTGCGCCGCGGCATTGCAGGTCGACACGACGCCCCACATGCAACACGAGGCCGCGAGGTAGAAAGACGGCTTCACCCGCGTCAGGAGCAGGTTCGAGGGGAGCTGCATGAGGAGGTAGCCGACGAAGAAGATGGAGGTCGCGAGGTTGAAGTCGGTGCCCGTCATGCCCAGGTCTCGTTCGAGCGTTCCCTGGCGGGCCTGGGCGAGATTGGAGCGGTCGAGGAAGTTGAGAAGGTACTAAGTTTTCTGTGGTTAGGACTTGTTTTTTTTTCGCCCCGGACAAGAAAAGGGGGTAGGTCAATGCCCACTCACCATGACCACGAGAGTTGGCATGAGGCGCCGGTCTACGCGCTTCAAAAGAGTCTTGTCCAGATTCTTGTGCCAGGCCTCGTCCTGGCTTGTGAAGTGCTGCGCCCATTCCACGGGAGTTGGGTTCGAGGCCGTAGGTCTGAGGCTGCCATTGTCGCCCTTGGCGATGTTCTCGTCCTGTTCTATGCTCGGTTTGTTGGCGTCCATCTTGACGGCGCGCCCGTTTTGGAGTGTACTGGCGGAAGATATGAGACACGATGATGGTTGGAGAACAAACCTTAGAAGGTGTCCGTTCCCACGAGAACAGCTCGAGGATGCCCTCGTGTTATAAGATGATCTCGTTACCCCGTGGGGGGGGGGAGAAGGCGGGGGAGGATAATGAGGGGAAACTGCGGCATGGCTGGCTTCAAGCTTCAAAGCTTCGGGAACAGGACTACCGACGGCGGCAGCTACGGCAGTAGAGCGGCATTCTCGCCGATCTCGAGCGTGGGGTTATTGGGGTCATTCATGTCATGACAGCATCGCATGCAGGTGAGATGCAGATCCGAGCGACGTCTTGGGGCTCCAATTCGTCGACGTAACCTCGGACGGCTCTCCTCTCCACGTCGAAGACCGGCATGAATGCCGTGAGGTTCTGTCCGGAAGCCGTTCGTCCCAACCTTGGGTTTGTTTCCCTGAATGAGACGTGATCTGATGCGCGCACCAATTGGGAGATGTTGTGGCTTTGTCTGTGTTTGGTGGTACGATGTAGTCTACCCCTCAAGGCGGCGCCGGCAGAGACATCGTGCATTTTGAGTCAAGATCGCCATCTCCAACTGCCCGGCTTGGCAAGCTCGGAACTTTAAGTAGGAGCCGAGGCGTGTAAGCTTAAGCCTTCCGGATTGATGTGCATCGACCTACTCTTGCCATGTGGGTGAAGCCTCCTCCAACGGCAACGTTCGACTTGTACCTCGGTCAGCACAGCCTGGATTGAGACTCTTTTTAATGATGGGCATCTTGCGCTCACGGTGATGAGTTACCGAGTCTTATCGCGTACCTCGCTGCGCCCCTTCGCCAAGGAGGAAGCCGTGTGGTATGGCTGGCCGTCTTCTCTTTCCCACAGGAACAAGACCTATATGAAATAGTCGACATTCGTAAGGGCCAGGTCCCTCGACATGAAGAAGTGCTGTTTCCGGTGAGCAAAAGGCCCGCTGTTTTTGTCTTTCCATATTGTATTGTTCTCTTTCTTGTCACGCCGAACCAACATACGCCTCTGGACATACGCCGGCCAAGTAATAAGAGTCCATGAGAAGATGATTCTCACTGCCGCCCCAGCTGCACCGGCCTCGGCATTTCGCGTCCTGTCCAGGGCAATCACTAATCACCGAGACGAACAAGGCTAGGGACAGTCCAACACCTTCGATTGCAGGGTAAACGCGCTAGGCGTTGTTGATACTTTAACTGAGTGTTGTAGATTTAGCTGAACATTTCAAGTTTTGGAAATGGATTCGGTTTGACGGCCCATTGTACTATGGCAAACTGATAGCGGAAGGTTGGTGGCCGGTTAGGAAGACGTGTGCTGCCTGTCACAAACTAAACTGGCTGGCCCGACCGCATCGCAAGGAGTCTGACTGGAAACACGCACTTCAGATAACATGTATAATTCCACACAGTCCGCCCCCCTGAAACCGTCGCCGAAAACAGAGGGCGAAGCTTGGTTGTGTAGGACGCTCACTCGCTAGCGCCTATCTCCCTCTGATGAACCATTAGTACTGAACGTGTCTGCAGAGGTGGGAGACACGGCAACGAGAAACAACCTGCCTGATGCCACCTCGAGCCTCATTCGATTGTCACTGGCCCACGCTGTCTGACTCCCAGGGGAAGACCGCGCTACAAATCGAGCTCGTTCAACAATTCAACGATTTGAGCCGGAAATTCCCACATGAGGCAGCGTTGTCACTGCATGTCCGGTAGCCCTGCTCGCCCAGTCATGGCTTTACTTGTAAGACAACTTTTCGACTGTCGCCTTGCACCACTGTCTCTCATCTGGCTAGACGTAAGTCACGGCTGGTGATTTGAGAGCAGAGCAACCGACGATGTTCCACCCCGCACTTGTTCCTTTCAGGCCAAGGGTAAAGAAAGTCAACAGCAAGTGACTTGTCTGGTCATTTGCGGTATTAGATGTGTCGAGACAGCTTGCCGTGTAGTGTTCCGCACGGAGTAGAGCGTGCTCCATCTCATCAGACCAAGCGAGCGATGGAGTGCACATAGCCGGGGGGTGGGGGGACGGAGAATGACAGTACATACTCTTGTTTCCGAATATTGCAAGTGATCAGCAAACAACACAAGGCGTCGATCAGATGCGAGGTTGCATGCAGGAACACGAGCAGGCCCGACTAGCAGCCAGAGTCAGTTAACCTTCGCGTCCTTGACATCGCCAGGGTGGCAACTGTACTTCAACTGTTTGAGTTGCAACGATGCCTGATGACAGTTCAAGGGGGTTCGGAGAGTCTGAAGACTGCTAGCGGCCGGCCATGGGCGGATGTATGTAATCGGCCGAGTCAGGAAACGCAGCCATGCCAGCTCTGGCACAATCTTGTGCAATCCCGTTACCGCAAACTCCCTCCCTGCTCTGCCAACAGCATCCGAGGGACGGACGAGACGGACGTGGTGGCGACAAATGCCACCCCCGGACTGATTACAAGGGCACAATCAACAGATCGCCTTCGGCGATTACGTCGACACCTGACAGATCTTACCTCTGCTGTTGGCTCGTTCACCCGGGAGAGGTCGACAGATATCGAGGAGAAATTCGTTGAGAAATTTGCCTATGGACCATCGGAGAATCGGATCAATCTCTCTCCAGAGAAAACAGAAAACAGAGCACATAGCACAGAGCAGAGCACGTGGGTGTGCTAAGGAGGGGATGAGGTGGAGGATCAGGACATGAGGCTCATGCAAGACGCCCACCTCGGTCAGGGTTGAGGTGCTCCTTGCAAAGTCACCCACCCAGTGCATGACTTGTGAGACGACAGAGCTCGACGACAGGGCGCCCGCAAACGGGAAGAGATGTCCGTTTCTTCCTGGGGTGGCTTGTCTGGTTGACGTTTGGGTGTGATTGTGGGTGCGAAGTGGTGCTTGAGCTGATTCTCTCGGCTCGAAAGGGGTGGTGGCAGCTCGGGGATGGATGAAGTTATGAACAGGTAAGCGGCCCACGTTCCGGCATTGTCTACCTAGGCCTCGGTACGGTGGGGCATGTTCCAGATATCGCCAGTCTGGTCTTCCAGAAGCAGTAGGCAAGACCGCTGGAGCCGTGTGGCGTTCTGAGTGCTGAAGAAGGCGCCTTGCAGCATTCCAGCGCGGCACCGACGGGCAGAAGGCCGTTTCGTTGCCCTTTGGGTGTGAGTGTGGCGGGACAGGAGATGGATAAAACGAAGGAGGGGGAAAGGGGGAAATTTTGGTTCATGCGGTTGTTCCACCTTGGTCGTCGCACTAGACGCAAGAATCCAGTTCTCAGGAGGTGGCGGAGGAGGCACAGCAAGTAAGCAACTGAAAGGAAAGAAGAGGGAAAGGATATAACAGAAAAAGAAAAAGAAGACGACTTCGATGCTCGATCGAATCGGGTCGAGTGCGTGCGAATGTACAGAGTAGCCGTGATGCAAACGCAGCCTGCTAGCCAGTCTACCACCAATGTCAGCTAACGTACGTGGAATTAAGCTTGAAGGTTAAGATTGGACGACAAAGAAGCGCGTGTGACATTGCGACCGGCCGCCTCTCATCACTTTTCCCGCGTGACCGACGAGCCAATTCGTCGGTTGCAAACCAGGCTGCACCTCTTTTCGTGCTCCAAAAATCAATGGTGCCAGGAACCTCATCAAACAGATTGCCCGAAACAGCAACGCTCTCACCTCGCCAGTCAACGGCGCAATGTGACGGATGGGGTACCGAGGGGCTAGCGATGCGGTGTCGGCGTCCCCTCCTCCCCTGTTTTTCTCTCCCACACACACACACTATGTGATGAGGTGCTAACTTCCTGGCTCTCCAACTGGTCGACCGGCAGCACAAGGTTTTCGGCCGATGCCATTTGTCGGGCCAATCAGAGACCAAATCTCCATGGCGGACCTCCCTAATTGTGCATGACCTCATAGCTAATGTGCGGGAATATGCACGCTTATGCAGGTACTGGAGTCTGGAGTGCCTCCTCGACTCAGGTTGGAACCGTGAGCTCATTTCGTTTAGCTCCAGACGGCAACAACGGCTTGATCGCGCGGCGCCCCTCATTGGTTGCTTGCCCGAACAAGTCAAGCTTTGCCGAGATGATGGCCATGTTTGATTGGCGAGTTCGTCCGAGGTCAAGGGGCCCGTGTCGGAATCATAATCTCAATTTCCCCCAGGCATCGAATCCTTGGGCTTCCCACTACTTGACTCTTGGCTCCTACCAAAAACGCCCAGCCTGAACATCAACGCTTCTGAGGCTTGACTCCTACCCCCGGGCCCGTGGGCCAGCCATCACCGTTCAGTCTTCACTGTTCTCCCACCGCCCCAATGTCGCCATGACCAGCCGGAATCCTTGCGCCCGCCCCTCAAAGGGGCCCAGTCGAACCAGTTCTGGCACAGTCTGGCCAACAGGGGAGGGGATTGAGGATCGCGCCAAGGTTGTGTGAGCGTCGTTTCTGTCCTCTCTGCGTTTGCCCATGGGCCAGTAGACCCGACCAGACCAGACCAGACCAGACGACCAAGCGACGAGAAATCCTCCCCCAGTCCATTTCATCGTCGACCCATCCTGCCACCTCCACTCACCATCGTTCTCCTCTTTCTCTCTCTTGTCCTTGCACCGCATCCCTACGCCTTGCCCGGTCTCTGCTTTGGAGACGTTCCGATCTTTACACCGACAATCGCTGTGCTGTCTCTTTTTTTCGACTTTCGAAAGAATCCACGCTCGCTACGATTCCAACACGCGCGCGCGCAATTTGTTGCTTGATTTCCCCGTCTCGATGTTATAGCACTGGAACCAGACGCCACAATAACCATCGCTGCTGTTAACCACGTTGCGCAACGCGCCGACCACCCAAGACTTGGCTCTTGCTTTTTGATTTCATCTCTTGACGATACCGCGACGACGACTCTCGACGAGTTCCTGCTTCCCAGATGAAGCTCTCTACTATCCAGGCCGCCGTCGGCTCAGCATTGCTTCTGCTGTCCGCCCAGCCCGCCGAAGCGCACGATGGTTCCCATCGCCACCTTCACAAGCTGAAGGATGGTCTCAGTCCCAACGACGAACATGAGTCGCTCGCCGAGAGGACTCTCGTCGAGAGGACCTCCGACGGAAAGGCCATCTGCAGTCTGCCCAGCGATGGCGATCTGGTCAATGTGCCGGGTGCCTCCAACAAGGGCTTTGCCATGAGTCCTGACCAGGCCTGTGTTGAGGGAAGCTACTGCCCCATTGCCTGTAAGCCGGGCAAGGTTATGGCGCAGTGGGAGCCGGACTCATCTTACACGTACCCCTCTTCTATGGTGAGAATCCCTTGCGCTGTCGCGTTCTAGCACAGTGGCTGACCAACGCAGAACGGCGGCCTCTACTGCGGGTCTGACGGCAAGGCCGTGAAGCCCTTTAAGAACTCGCCATACTGCGTAGATGGCGCTGGAACTGTCGAGGTCTACAACAACTGCGGCAAGACCTTATCTTTCTGCCAGACCGTTCTGCCCGGCAATGAGGCCATGCTCATCCCCAGCGTCATTGACAAGTCCATCACCCTAGCTGTTCCCGACCCCAGCTACTGGTGCAGCACGGCTGCTCAGTGAGTCTCCTACGTCTTTGAGCAGACATGCCAGAACTAACACGACCCAGCTACTACATCAACCCGCCCGGTGTTACCGATGAGGGCTGCATCTGGGGCGATTCATCCAAGCCCGTCGGTAACTGGGCTGCCTATGTGGCAGGTGCCAACCAGGACACCCAAGGCCGGACTTTCGTCACGCTTGGCTACAACCCCATTTGGGAGGGTTCGGCGCTCAAGAACACGAAGCCCACCTATGGTGTCAAGATCGAATGCCCCGACGGTGGCTGCAATGGCACTCCTTGCGCCATTGACCCTTCCTCGAGCGCAATTGGAGATGTGACCAGCAACCTGGCTGGCACTGGTGCAGGCAACTCCAAGTACTGTGTTGTCACTGTCCCCAAGGGAAAGAAGGGCCGCATCGTCGTTTTCCCTTTGGATGGTTCCGGTAGCAAGGACTCCGAAGAGAAGGAGGAGAAGAAGGAGGAAAAGAAGGAGGACAAGATTGAAATCAAGGTGGTCAAGTCTACGCCGTCCCCGACACCGACGCCCACTCCTACGCCGACGCCGACGCCGACACCAACGCCGACCCCGTCACCGTCCTCCTCTGCTGCGGTGACCTCCAAGAGCCCGAGCCCTAAACCCTCTAGCTCTGCTTCCTCCACTTCCTCCACAACGGCGACTCCTACCGTCATCCCTGGTATTTTCCACGAGAACGACAACTCAACCACGTCGTCCACCGAGTCCGAAGCGACAACTTCTGAGCCGATTGCCCCCACCGAGACGGAAGAATCCGCCCCCGCGACCACCTCAAAGGAGAACGAAGGCAGCAAACAAGGTGGAGGCGCTGTTGCAGGCCTCATCATCGCGTTTGTTGCGGCAACCTTCCTGTACTGATTGTGCCTACACATCAGTAGCGCCTTTCTTCGCTTCATCCCAGTCAGCCAGCCAGCAGCAGCAGCATCATCCCGTTCTCCGCTTCCACGCCTATGCTTGTCAACGACGGCGCAGCGTCGTCCTCGTTTTGCTGCTACCGCCCAACCTCGATGTCTCGGACCCAGCCCGCTCGGTCGGCCGTACTCTTTTCAAATTTCGGGCAAGCACGCTTGTCAAGTACCCTTTTGCGCTGCTGGCTCTTCTTCGCTTCAATCCGCCGCTTTACGACCACATGCGGCAAAATTTACACATACGCCTGTATCAGATGGCACATTTATCATTTGCGACCCCTATCTGGACGTATATATTCGAACCCCCCGCCTCATCATCGCGGCAGTTTAGTGTTTATTGTCTTAGCAATCTTGTGCTTACAGCACGAGTAGGCAAAGCTTTCTTTCGGGTATATCATGCTCGGCTCCTCGAATGAGGGTGCACTTTTACACATTTTCTTCTTAGGATCGGCTTGTTTCTCATCTATACCCATTTACGCACGCATTATTGTTGCTCTCTTTTTTTGTTTTTATTCGAAGAATACGTGGAGGAAGTTCTATGTGAAATGGAAACATTGGTCATGACACGGAGGGGATGAGGCACCTCGGACAGGGAATCCGATCCTATGAGGAGGGACTTGTTATGTAGGATGGCGGACTTGATGGTCGAGCTTTGACCAACAAGAACAGGTGACGAAAAGGAAGCGACGAGGTTTGTGGATGGAACATACGAATGCAATGTCTTGTTGACCGTCGACCCTCTTGTCTCTCACCCTCTGCGCCTGGTCTGGATCACCCGATGCCGTTCGGGCTTGGTCAGAATGTGTGTGAGAGAGAGAACTGGGCCTACTACTCGCTAGACGGCCCGAGCAATAAACGAGACATTAAATCAACAATGCTTGCTATGCAAAATTTGTGTCTTGGAATACCTGACTCAACCCTACGTGACATCTACTTGTGTTACCGTTGTCGAGCGCTCGTCGCATCTCCTGCCTGATAGTGGCGATATCACATCTTCGCGGATGGAAGTCGGTGCATAGATTTAGGGATATCTCCGGCCCGGGGTACACATCTGCAGGGAGGGGAGAGAGGGGGGGAGAAGACGAGGAGAGTCGACAAACAAGCCAAGTGAACAGGGTATCATTTCTTTCTTTTCCACGTGAAGCACAGTTCTAGGTCTCTGAGCCGGATTTCGTCTCGCCCCCTCCGTTGCCCACAGCTGTTATCCTTTGACCCAGCCGGGCACATGGTCCAGATCCAGATCCTCCTCGTACTGCCTCTCCCGGACCGCGGCCCACGGCATCGGCCACCCGGCTAACACGGGGCTCTTTTTGGTGGCGCCCATGACGGCGAACCTGCCCTGCGAGTGCGCGACGAAGCCGTGCATGAAGCCGAGCTGGATGAGCGCCGCGACGGTCATCTCGATGTCGTCCATCTCGACGGGGCTATTGCCCCAGACAAGCCCCTCGTTGGGGCGCAGCTTCCTGGGCCCGCCGGGCGGGGGCACGAGGGTCGAGACCGCATCGTGGGACACAGCCGCAAGGAAAGCCGGGGACGCAGACGCCGAGGAGAAGGAGGAGGGGGGCTTGGAGGGGACGTAGCCCTCGAGGCGGCGTTGGAGGTAGGAAGCCGTCGCGTGCAGGTCTGCGAGGTCGAGAGTCGCGGCGCGGCGGTTCGTGGCCGTGGCTGTCGCGGCAGATGACGCATCGTCCGGGCCCGGGGCGTAGGTCAGGAGGAACGTCTTGCGGGCGAGGGAGCGCCAGAGCAGAGGGCGGAGGCGGTGAGTGAGGAGGAGGAGAAGGCCCTTGTCGAAGAGATACTTTTCGTGCTGCGCGAGGGCGTGCTGGAAGTGGACGAAATCGCCCCTGCGGATGGACTGGGCCAACGGATGGTAGATTGGGGCGAGGGAGGAGGCCTCGGGGCGGGAGAGGAGGAGCTGCGAGGGCAGGCGGCCGAGGAGGAGGTTGCTGGGGATCAGGTAGGAGAGGACGAGGGCGCGGTGGGAGGTCAGCGGCGGGGGGATCTGGAGGTAGGCCTCCTCGAGGCAGAGGGCGGCGCGGAGGAAGTGGCAATTGGCGAGGTTGAAGCGGCCCAGGTAGTAGAGGAAGGTGACGCGCTGGGAGGCTGGGTAGAGGGAGAGGGGCGGCGAGTTTGTCGAGATGTTTGTGAAGATTTGCTTGGCGAGGTGCGTTCTCCGGCACTGCTGGCCGTCAGTGGACTTCCCATCCGGCATCGAGGAATGTATCGGGAGCGGAGAGGCGTGTCATATTCGAGAGGGAGAAGGAGTGGGGTAGAGGAAGGGGGCTGAACGGGACTCACGGCGAAGAGCAGCTTCAGGACCAGGTTGGCAAACATGTAGACGCCGACCTTTTTGCCCTCTGGTTTGCTGTACCGCGCGCTGGAGCGGTCCGTCAGGCAGGTGGTGAAGATCTTCTGGATGATTTCAGCCGAGGACTCGGCGATGGACTTGCGGTCGTCGGCGTCGACGTTGCGGATGTTGCGCGTCAGGTCCGGGCGACGCGAGAGCATCATGGTCAGCCGCGCGAGGGACTCGCAAAGGGACATGGCCGTCTTGAGGAGCATGCCGCCATAGGTCGGGTGAGCGAAGGCGGTGCTGCAGGAGCTGTGTTGAATACGTCAGCGAGGTCTTTCATGCTGTCATCTCACGAGCGTCATGTTCGATGAGGAGGAGGCTCAAAGATGCACGGGATAGGCTGCAGTGTGGGGAGGGGGGGGCTCACTTCACCAGCCCGCTGAGCAACGTGTGCGCGCCCAATAGGTCGTCATAGTCGACATCACGCCAGAAGAGCATGTAGTCCTTCATGAAAGTCACAAAACCCGGCCAAGGCGAGCCCTGGCCTTCGGGCACATCGTCCTCCTCGGGCAAGCATTTCTCAATAGTGTTCTCAAGAGCCGTGCTGGTACCGGCGCCGCTGCCGCCGTTAGCGTGCGACGGGGAACGGAACTGCGTCTTGAGCTCTGAGGCGAGAGCATGGTATTGCTGGTTCGCTGTGGGCTCAACGAGGAGCCAGTTACGGAGCTCGTCGCTGTTCTGGGCGCGGACGAAAGTGCGGATTTGTGTGAGAAATTGGATTATGAGGGACATTGTCGGCGCCGCAGCGGTACGCGCGCGTGGGGACTTGAGTTGAGCCAATGATAGCGTGGGTATTCGGGGCGAGTGTTGGCGTGAGATGTGAGTGATGCCCCAGCGGATCGTGATGAGAGTCGACAGTGAGTGATTGAAGTCCCAAGTCAAGGTGAGGTGAGATGAGGTGAGGTGAGGTGGATCCTTCGGTGTGCGGGGAGCAAGGGGGAGTGCGTGCTCGGTGAGGTTGGCGGCGCCGCCCCGCCGGGAGACCCCGAGCCGATATTTGGATGGAGGGGCCGGTGGTTTGCTGAGCCCTTTTTTTTTCACTTTCTTTTTAGAATTGATTCGAGTTATGTCATGTCACGACTCGGGATGACGAAACAAATCCCATAGAACTAAATTGCCACATACTTTCTTCCATGAATGCTTCACTTTCACTCCTGGGCTCATTTCAGTTTGTACAAATTTACACATCCCAACATCTCTTGCTTCAAACCCGCCATGACTACCGCAAGCTGGGCGGCGAAGCAGCTCCTAGTCACCAGAAGCTAAGCATGCATGCATGCAGTCTCTCTCTTTCTTAATTTTAACACCCCCACGAAGCGTAATTTGAAGCTAGGGATATGCCATCCGATCTTCCGTCAACTACACAGACTCGACGCGCTGCACGACGACGGCAGTGGCTGCGCCGCCACCGTTGCAGATCGCCGCAACGCCGTATTCGCCCGGCTTCAGCTGGTGCAGCAGTGTGACCAGGATCCTCGACCCGGAGCTTCCCAGGGCGTGGCCGAGGGAGATGGCTCCCCCGAGGGGGTTGACGCGGGCACCCTCCAGTCCGAGAATCTATGAAATGCAAGTTAGCAACGACCTCGGCCCTGGATCCCTTTGGCGATGGACGTCATGTCACTCACCTTCTCGTTGGCCTTAATGACGGCGGCAAAGGCCTCGTTGAACTCCCAGACAGCAACCTGATCCTTGGTGATGCCCGCTCTCTTGAGCGCAATGGGGACCGCCTTAGCCGGCGCAATAGGGAAGTCCACAGGGTCGACAGCAGCGTCGGCCGAACCGCAAATCTTGGCCAGCACCCGGGAGCCCGATCCGTACTGTTGCGCAATCTCCTTGCTACCCAGGACCAGCGCGCTTGCACCGTCGTTCAGCGTGGAAGAGTTGGCCGCGGTAACGGTACCCGTGCCGTCACGCACAAACGCGGGCTTCAGCGTGGGAACCCTGTCGAACTTGACGTCGAGGTAACCCTCGTCGGCCTCGATAGTGGTGTCGCCCTTCTTTCCGGGGACGGTCACAGGAGCAATCTCCTCAGCGAAAGCGTTGGCCTTCCAAGCCGCCTGGGCGCGCTCGTAGGACTGAATGGCGTACTGGTCCTGCATCTCGCGGGTAATCTCGTGCTTCTTGGCGGTGTTTTCGGCGCAGTTGCCCATGTGGAACTGATCGTAGACGTCGGTCAGGCCGTCCTTGAGCAGACCATCCTCCATCTTGACGTGTCCGAACGGCGGCAGGTTGGACGCGCGAGGCACGTAGTAGGGCACCCTCGTCATGTTCTCCATGCCGCCGGCGATTTGCGCATCGGCCAGTCCCAGCTGAATATTTTGCGCGGCGAAGACAACGGCCTTCAGTCCCGAGGCGCAGACCTTGTTGATGGTGATGGCCTCGACGCTCGACGGGAGGCCGGCGAAGATGACGGCCTGGCGAGCTGGCGCCTGTCCGACGGATCCTTGCAGCACATTGCCCATGTACACGTCCGAGATCTTTTCGACGGGGACCTTTGACTTCTCAAGGGCGGACTTGATGGCGACAGCGCCGAGCTTGGGCGCTGAGACGTTGGTGAACGAGCCATTGAACTGTTGGATGTGTTAGTGGTTGGGCCCAAGCTACGCAGACTTGCTGGCTAGCGTTTACCTTTGCCGTTGGCGTTCTCGACGCACTGAGGATGTATGCGTCGCGGATCTCTTGCCGAAGCGCGGCCCCCGTAGAGAAGTGACGGACCGCCGCTTGCCGTGCGATTTGGCCTGGGAGCCTCGACGAATGTCTCGAGAACATGATCGGTATTGGGAAAAAGGTGATAGTATATCCTGCGGCAGGTACAGAAAGCGACGACAGCAAGAGGGGACTTGAAACGATCCTACAGACGTGAACAGTAGAAATAAAGATGAGATGGCCACAACGGCTCTGCAGCTGGAGAGGGATGAAAGGCGAGCATGTGGATGGCGCGGGACGGCAATACCCCAGGTGCTACGGTCTTCCTCGGCTTAAGAGGGGGGGGGGGGGTTTGCACGGGCGGGGCCGAGCTTCTCATGGGAAGTGCAGCGCTGTGAGGTCACTCAAGTCCCCCAGGTTAGCAGCGGTGCTGCGTGCAGAAGGAAGGTCTGGGGAACCGATCCCCCACCCCGGGCCGTGGGACTAGGGGGCCTGATTCCGCTCGGAAAGGTCAGGCCGGGTCGGACCAGGAACATGAACCAATTCCGGCTACTTTCCTGCTGCAGTGCCATCATCGCCTGCATTTTGTCCACGGTCCGGATTCCCTACCCCTCCGCCAGAACATCGTGGCATGTGCACATCGTGGCCATAGTGGCCCAGTTTACCGAATGTGCTGCAGAAACATAAAACCCCAACAGCGATGACGAAGTTTATCAGTTATCACACACGGATTGCAGTCAACAGCGAAGAGCCTACGGATACATACATCCACAGGAATGCAAGTAGGCGTCTATCAAAAAAAGAAAGAAAGAAAAAAAGAAATGACGAATGTTAAGAAAGGCCAGTCATTGTGCCAACACACTTGCCACCGAACTGAGCATCGGCTGGCATCATTTTCGAAAGAAAGAAAAAACGACAAGACGAGATGGGGGAAAATAAAGAGCTAGCTCGAGACTCACAAAGCGTCATTGAAGTGGCTCGAGTCGTGTGTTCCCACTGTAGGTTGGCTCTAAGCGGTTTGGTCTCGTTCGATTCGCGCTTCGCCTCTGCGATTGTGATTGGCCCAAACTTGCAAGATCCACATGCTGGCACAAGCGGCAGGCGGTGGTGAAGTCGAGTCGAGGTGCTTCCCGTGCCATTCTGTCGGGCCGTTTGGCCATTTATCCATCATTCATCTTTAACCCACATAGATTTGCAAAACTCCAGCATTCCAGAACGCCAGCCCGGGATTCCGAACTATCCGCCCGCGCATCGAGCCATCTATCTGATCCGCTTCCGTCCTTCAGCGACGACCATCTTGATCCTCCCTCCGACCCTTTCAGTCTTGGTAATCAGTCAGCGATAGCGACGACCATGTCGACCGCCGCCCGCCGTCGCTTGATGCGCGACTTCAAGGTCATCCACGATGTTCATACATTCCGGTGTCCAACAGAATCACTGACACTTCGAGCAGCGCATGCAAACCGACCCTCCCGCCGGCGTCTCTGCCTCCCCTGTGCCCGACAACGTCATGACCTGGTATGTCCGAACGCTCCCCGTACCCCGCCGGCTGCTTCCATAACGACATGCGGGCTAACAGCAACCCTTTTAGGAACGCCGTCATCATCGGACCCGCCGATACGCCCTTTGAAGACGGAACCTTCAGACTCGTGATGCAGTTCGAGGAACAATACCCCAATAAGCCGCCCGCGGTCAAGTTTATCAGCCAGATGTTTCACCCAAACGTCTACGCCACAGGAGAACTCTGCCTGGACATCTTGCAGAACAGATGGAGCCCTACATACGATGTCGCGGCGGTGTTGACGAGCATCCAGAGGTGAGTTGGCATGTCGGGCGGCGGTGGATTTGTAATCCGCCCGCTGACAACATGTTCCGGGCTAACGTTGCCACAGTTTGCTTAACGACCCAAACACCGGTTCCCCCGCGAACGTGGAGGCGTCGAATCTCTACAAGGACAACCGCAAGGAGTATACGAAGCGGGTTCGCGAGACGGTTGAGAAGAGCTGGGAAGACTAGGCGGCAACGATGTCACTGTCACAACGGAACACGTATGATTGATATGAACAAGATGGTCCGCTCTACCTCGGTAGGGAACGGTCCTTTGGGAATAGGCTGCAGGGCTGCGCTGTGAAGCCAAACTGGGGCGTAAATTGACGTGAGCGACACCCGGGACCGGCTAGACATATTCCTTGATTTGCTTCGCATTAAGCAAAATAGCTGGGGTACCCAATGAGGTGTTAGTGGGGGGGATTTGGCGTTTCGGCTCGTTCTGTTCTCTCTGAATGGCTTTTGGGGCGACCCTATACTGCGATAGGCGTTTCGCGGATGTGCTTTTGCTCTCTTCTCTGTTGAGTCACCGGCTATCGGTGACGTTAGGTTCGTCTTCATCTGGCTTTTACAGGGGAGTTCGTGGGAAGTGCATTTGGGACCTCATCAGCAGCGAAATACCAAATCTATTGTCCAACATGCGGCCCGGCGTTTGTAATATGAACCCATCTGCGAAAGCGGAGCAGGCCACTCCCATACACCAGGTACACAGTTCTTTAGTCTGTACGTACGCAGAATAAATCGAAACCATTGCGCCAATTTGGGTAACCTTCATCAGCGACGATCCTGTCGTGTGCCCGGCGACGGCAGCCCTCTAATTAGTGTGTAATGCGTGCTCCAGGCCCATCCGTTTGGCCAAAAAGGCCTGTCGTGGTCAGTGTATGCTGGTATTTCCAGCAGAAAGACAGGGGACTGACGTGGTCCCTGCTGGGACGGACCCCTCGGACCATCTGCCTGTACCTGTACTTGACGGTGTGCTTTGAGCGAGCGCGAAGGAAGGTACCGGCGATTAAGTGGTCACTGGTGAGGTGGGCATGAAACCTGAGTGGAAGTGACCCCAACTGGACGAGATTGGTCCGTTCCCTTTTCTCAGGGTGGGTTTCCAAGTCCCTGGCCGACAGACTGACTTGTGACTGAGTGCCAGTGCCCGCCCCTGTGGACCGCACCACAGGTACCTTTCCTCTCTGCACCTGCACCTGCACCTGCGCTGTACCACATTCTGCGACCAAATAATTCCACGCGATTTCTAGCGCGTCCCCCGTCATTTGCATCTCGACCCCCCCAAAGGCAACCCCGATTCCCAAACAATACAAACCACCACGGCTCTTTTATCCTCTCCCACTTTCCAGTCCGACTGCCTCTCTGGCTGCAACTGCTGCTGGTTTGTGCTGTCGCTATCCTCCCCTCCCTGCATCGCCGCCCTGCAAAAACCTGCGATATGTCATTCTAACAGCCTTCCCCCATCTCTGCACACCGTCATTTCATCCCGCCCGCTTTGTTTGTGTGTGTCCTTTCAACACAAACCCCCGTTGCCGAGCTGCGGCCGCCGAGTGCCTTGCCGCAACCACACGCACACCCCCCCTATCTTACAACAACTTCGCCCGATCGGAACCCATGACCTTGGCTTCGACGCCTTCTGGTCTGAAATATCGTCGCCATGTCTAGCGCAAACAACAGCATCAAGGTGGTGGCTCGATTCCGTCCACAGAACAAAGTGGAACTGGCATCGGGCGGCCAGCCCATCGTCAGCTTCAATGGCGAGGAGACCTGTACCCTCGACGTAAGTTCCGTTTTGCTCTCTTTTTCTCTCTATCTCCTTGACACCATAGCGCATGCGGGTAGCCGACTGACAATGGCCACTTCCAGTCGAAAGAGGCGCAGGGCTCCTTCACATTCGACCGAGTCTTCGATATGGAATGCAAGCAGTCCGACATTTTCGACTTTTCCATCCGCTCGACTGTCGACGATATTCTCAACGGTTACAATGGAACCGTCTTTGCCTACGGCCAGACGGGCGCCGGAAAGTCCTACACTATGATGGGCTCCAGCATCGACGACGAAGAGGGCCGCGGTGTCATCCCCCGCATCATCGAGCAGATCTTCGCCAGCATCATGTCCAGCCCTAGCACCATCGAGTACACGGTACGAGTGAGCTATATGGAAATTTACATGGAGAGGATTCGCGACTTGTTGGCGCCTCAGAACGACAACCTCCCCGTACACGAAGAGAAGAACCGTGGCGTCTACGTCAAGGGTCTCCTCGAGGTATATGTCTCGAGCGTACAGGAGGTTTACGAGGTGATGAGAAGAGGTGGAAATGCCCGTGCCGTTGCCGCGACCAACATGAACCAAGAATCTTCCCGTTCGCATTCCATCTTCGTCGTTACCATTACCCAGAAAAACGTCGAGACCGGATCGGCAAAGAGTGGTCAGCTTTTCTTGGTCGACTTGGCCGGTAGCGAAAAGGTCGGAAAGACGGGCGCCAGCGGTCAGACTCTTGAGGAGGCCAAGAAGATCAACAAGAGTTTGAGTGCTCTCGGAATGGTCATCAACGCCTTGACCGACGGCAGATCCTCCCACGTTCCCTACCGAGACTCCAAGTTGACCCGAATTCTGCAAGAATCCCTGGGAGGTAACAGTCGCACAACTCTTATTATCAATTGCTCGCCCAGCAGTTACAACGACGCCGAAACCCTCAGCACTCTACGGTTCGGCACCCGTGCCAAGGCGATCAAGAATAAGGCCAAGGTCAACGCCGAGCTCAGTCCAGCCGAGCTCAAGGCCCTGCTTGGCAAGGCCCGAGGCCAAATCTCGACCTTTGAGACGTACATCTCCAACTTGGAGGGCGAGGTCCAGCTGTGGCGTGCTGGCGAGTCTGTGCCCAGGGACAAGTGGGTGTCTTCCCTATCTGCGGATGGCGTCGCAGGAGCCAAGGCAGAAGCGAAGGCGCCCCGTCCTTCGACCCCATCCCGCCTGCTGCCGGAAAGCAGATCTGAGACGCCAGCAATCTCGGAGCGCTCGGGAACACCGAGCTTGCCTCTGGATAAGGATGAGCGTGACGAGTTCCTGCGGCGCGAGAACGAGCTCCAAGATCAGCTCGCCGAGAAGGAGAGCCAGTACAACACGACGGAAAAGGTTCTTCGTGAGACCAAGGAGGAACTAACCTATCTCAAGGAGCACGATGCCAAGACTGGCAAGGAAAACGAGAAGCTCCACGCCGAGGTGAACGAAGTCAAGATGCAACTCGAGCGCCTGAACTTCGAGGGCAAGGAGGCACTGATCACCATGGACGCGCTCAAGGAGCAGAACGCCGAGCTGACGACAGAGCTCGACGAGGTCAAGCAGCAACTTCTTGACGTTAAGATGAGTGCCAAGGAGACGAGCGCGGTTCTTGACGAGAAGGAAAAGAAAAAGGCGGAGAAGATGGCTAAGATGATGGCCGGTTTCGATCTCGGCGCCGATGTGTTCAGCGACAACGAAAAGGCCATCTCTGAGGCTATTGCCCAACTAGAGGCTTTGCACGAAGTCAGCTCCACCGGCGAAATCGTCAACCCCGACGACCTTGTGGCGCTCAAGTCGCGTTTCGTTGAGATCCAAGGAATCGTGAGACAGGCCGAGTTGTCCGTATACAGCGCTTCCTCAAACGAGGCAGATGCCCGACGCAGGGCTGAGCTCGAGGACCGCCTGCAGTCCCTCCAGCAGGAATACGAGGAGCTTCTCACACGCAACCTGGGTGAGAATGACGTTGAGGAGATTAAGTCCCGCCTGGAGAGCGCCTACTCCAACAAGCAGACCACCTCCATGGAGCTCGTGGATGAGCTCAAGGCCGAGATCGCACAGAAGGCTGCCGAGAACTCCAAGATGAGGACCCTTATCGAGGACCTCCAGCAAAGAGTCAAGGCTGGCACTGCCGCACCCATGGCCAACGGCAAGTCCATTCAGCAACAAATTGCCGAATTCGACATCATGAAGAAGAGCCTCATGCGCGATCTTCAGAACCGCTGTGAGCGCGTGGTTGAGCTTGAGATCTCGCTCGACGAGACGAGGGAGCAATATAACAACGTGCTCCGGTCATCCAACAACCGGGCTCAGCAGAAGAAGATGGCCTTCCTCGAGAGGAACCTTGAACAACTGACCCAGGTTCAGCGCCAGCTCGTCGAGCAGAACTCGGCGCTCAAGAAGGAGGTGGCCATTGCCGAGCGCAAGCTCATTGCTCGCAACGAGCGCATCCAGAGCCTCGAGAGCCTGCTGCAGGATAGCCAGGAGAAGATGGCATCTGCAAACCACAAGTATGGACCCCTCCTCGCCTTTGCTTTCAATTTACCCATCTTGTCCTTTTCAACACATCCATGCCTAGATCCCTTTGCTAATGACTGGTGTCTCGTAGATTTGAAGTCCAGCTCGCCGCTGTCAAGGAGAGGCTGGAAGCTGCCAAGGCTGGCAGCACCCGTGGCCTGAACTCCCCCTCGCTTGGTGGATTCAGCTTCACCAACGCCGGCAGCCGCATTGCCAAGCCCCTTCGTGGCGGTGGTGTTGACAACCAGGGACCCTCTATCCCCGTTATCAACAGCATCCAGCAGAATGAGGGTGGTGCTGGCAAGCGCAGCAGTTGGTTCTTCTCCCAGAAGTCTTAGATTGCCTCGTACCCCTCTTACCACTGAGCCCCTGTTCTCCCGATATCGGATTACCGTTTCAGGCAGGAAACGCAAGCTCTTTTATCCAATAGATATGGCAAAGCATGCGATAGAAAACAGCTTGGTGCGGACTAGACCGCTATACCCCCGCTGTGCTGATTCCAGCGGCAGCAGTTTCTTTCATCCTTGTCACCAAAGTTCCCTGCGGTATTTGTCTTGCAGAGACCCTCTTCTCTTTTGCTTCATCCATTATGCTGGAAGACAGAGATCAGTTGAGTAGATGAGCAAAGACTCACGTGCAGACTTGAATGATTTGGGACACAGACTGGGAGAGGAAACGGCGCATTCTTTGATGTCAAGTTTTCCTTTTGCCTCTTTTCAGTTGGGTCTGTGTTTTCCTTGGATTTTGCTTTGCCAGCAGTTTCTGGGCGGTCTTTAGCAACTTCTTTTGGTCAAAGGGGAGAGGAATGGGTTGTGGGATGGCGTGGAAGGTGGATGGGTGGATGTATTTATGGAGAGTGTGTTCCCACATGACCAAAGGGTATTTGATGACAGAGTCATCAGGTACGTTGATGACTAGGCATGGATTGGGCCGAGAGAAGGAGCAGAAGGCGACCTTGGGACGATGAGAAGAACAGCCGATTGACATGCGTGTTGCCGCTGCTGGATAGTCTGGGGGGGGAGGGGTTGGCGTCAAGACACAGCGGACCTCCCTGCTTATGAAACCCAAGACGATGACGGTTAATGACATTAGAAAACGATACTTGTTGCCAGAATTACTGCGAAGGGCTTGGGTGAGTGCATATTCAATTTTCTACTTGAGTGGGTATGTGTGCGAATGATGAAAGAGATTTGTTGGTTACTATTTTGATACAACATAACGAAACAGATATGTGGGAGGGCAAACTCCCGCCGCCTCAATGAGAGGAGTTAGCATAGAAAGATGTACGAGGGATATGTAAGCCACGTCGCAAAGTCAAGTCAAGTCAAGCAAAAGTCTGCTCTGATGGCCAAGTTCGTTCGTACCACGCAAGACCAAACATTGAGGGTTCGGAGGCGAAGCCTGGTCGACTTGGACTCGGCGAGCAACGACCGCCAACCAGTAAGCTATTTAGCATGCGCGCTGATGAGAATGACCTGGGGAAGGATGATGGCGGCCATGAAGAAAAAGGCGGCAAAGGTGACGGCAAAGATCTTGGCGTAGAGGATGACGAGGCGCTTCCAGGCGGAACGGGAGAAGCCGCTCCATGCGTCGTCCATGGTGGCGTAGCCCTTGCCGCCGACGACGCGGGGCTCGACCTTGCCCTCGAAGGAGCGGTCAAAGGGGATGATGGTGTTGGCCTCCTCGGGCAGGAGCGAGGCCTGAACGCGGACGAGGACGACATGGGCGGGGATGACAACGATGATCTGGATGGCGATGCTGATGAGGGTGACAACGATGCTCTTCCAGGCGTCCGAGGTGTGGAACTGGGGCGTGTTCGATCCGGACCCGCCGTACTGCATGTTGGGCAGGTCCATGCCGATGGCCCAACCGATGGCGATGGGGACCCAGGTGGCAAGCTGCTCAGCGAACCACTGGGCGGCAACGGGGCGGGCGGTGGCGTCGAAGGCACGCTTGAAGGGCGGCAAGCGCTGCCAGAAGTGCTGGGGGCTGCTCGGGGTGATGATGATGTGCACCCAGGCGGTGCTGAGCTGGACGAGGGACAGAGCGGCGAGAAGGGTCGCGAGGGAGGCGAGCATGTCTGGCAAGAAGGCGGAGAAGATGCCGAAGAGGGCGGTGGTGGCGGCGCTCTGGACGAGGTAGACGGGGAAGCCACGGAAGTTTGCACGCCAGCCACCGTGGGTCTTCAGCAGACGGTGGATAGAGCGGATGGACGAGGTCACGGTGGTGGAGCGGCCGCCGGTGACGTCCTTTGTGATTGGGACGGGGCCGTCGGGGCGCGCCTCCGGGCCGGCGGAGAGGATGGCGCCGTCATCTTCGGCGAGGTTGACGGGGTCGTAAGCGGGCGGGTTCTCGTCCTCGACGATTGCGAAAATGGGGTAGATCTGGTGGAGGGTGTAGGTCGTCTGGGAGTGGCTGTGTCAGTTGGGAGAAATCCGGAGTGGGAATCATGAGAAGGAGGGGTGTCTTACCCAGAGGATGAGGGGGAGGAAGACAAGGAAGTCGGCCAAGTAGACTGCGTAAGTCCAGGCGGGCAGCTCGGCTTGATGAGGCGTTTCGTCGAAAGCCCTCTTGTAGACGGCGCCGGCGAAGTGTTTCAACTGCATCTTCAATTTTTCTGGGTTTGCCTCGGAAAGATAGGTTCAAAAATGAAGATGGGAACGAAAAAATTAATAAGGTAGTTGGAAGGGGAATGTCAAGGTTTATGTTGTGTAAGAAGAGGATACGGGTAGAATGGAAATGACGGGAAGGATGTAGGAGGGGTGAGTGTCAGACGTCAAGCGAACATACTGGGATTCACCCTTATGGCGATGGCGACGACATGTCACTGGTCACTGCGCCTGTTCTGCCTGGATGGAAGTCTCCATCGGCAACAGAAAGTACCTTGCAGAAGGAAGGAGTTTACACAGTATGCACGCTGGCACGCTGTACTTGTGCCGGGGTCCGGGTACCAGCAACAAGTCACCAGGCAGCAGGCGGGCACAGCCACACTCTGTTACGCGCCCCGTCACAACTTGCATGCAACCTGAACGAGCGGCAAAAGCTGGCGAATACCAGTGACCTGGCCGCGAGGGTTGATGCAGCCAATATGATGTGTTTTCTACGCCGCCCGCCCGCGTGTCCTTGCTGACAGGCAATGTTTGCAATATTGCGCCGACTCTTTACCGTTTGTGCATCGAAGGGTCGAAGGTGAAGCCACGTAAATGATGCGGGCGGCGGACAGCTGTGCTTCCTTCGCTTGGGGGGATGAATCTATTGACGAGGCTGTCCAGCATGAAAAGTACGAGAGGCGCATGCATCGAGATCTGGCGGCGGTCTGCTAGCCGGCCGTCGAAGGTATGTGCCTGAAACCTCGTGTCGTATTTGGCTTCTCTTCGGACTTCAGAAGGATCCAGCGTGGCGTGGCCAGGGCCGCTAAGCGGACTTGGACGTTCTTCTACATCATGTTTGCATGATGGTGTTCGGATCCCCTCGTCGTAGTCTCGGAAAAGTCTCTTTTCATCCGAGATACTGGACAACCACCCTGCTGGTTTCCCAATCCGAATGGTGTCAACCTCCGACGCACCCGAAAGGATTCGGGTCCTTTGGGTTGGCAGGCAGCCTCTATCGCGTGGACATTGCTAGCTATTCTTTCTCCTGATCCATGACAATACCGGCCAAATAGTACAATTGTATGATATGCCAATGTAGCCGTCACCATGCTAACTGATAATATGGATTTTCCAGCGTGACTGGGTGTTGGGTTCGCGGCGCAACTGACCAGGATGGAACCGTCAATCCGGCAGTCCGGTAATCTGAGTAGCGCCTACATCTCCTGTTCAGGGTTCCATTCTCTTTAATTTATTTTCTGCGTTGCGCCCGTCGTGTTCAGTCCTCTCCCCCCCAGTGGACTGTCAGTGTGCGCGGGACACTGCCAGGTACAACTGTGTTGTCTCAGGGCCCCACCTCAGAGCTTCCCTCCTACGTCACACGCATCTCTTCACGAACCCAACCTTCGGGGTATCTTCAGCCTTACCGACACCGCAGGAACAAGAACCCCCCATGTCCGGTAACACTATCCCGAACCTGCTATCCCTTCGCGGTGCAAGGGGTGCAAGGGGCGGTCGCGGTCGCGGAAGAGGCCCTGGTGGCCCCTCCTCCTCGGGCCCAACTCATGATCAGACGATCCAGGGAACCGACGACGACGCCGCTGGCTCGCGCCTGAGTGCCGTCAATGTGGGATATCTCGCCGATCCCTACGCACAGTTCTTTGTCGAAAACTTTTCTGGGCCCCCTCCGAGGAGATTACCCATCATCAACCGAGGTCCGTGGCAGGGTCTGCTTCCGTCGAGCATGGAGGCTGATCTCTATCCCAGGCACTTACACGAGAACCGTCGCTCTCGACAACCTCATTGACGACTTCTTGGACGTGTCCAGTAGAGCACAGTCCGGCACCAGACAGAGACAAATCATCTCTCTAGGCGCTGGTACCGACACCCGTCCGTTCCGTCTCTTTCCCAGGGCCAACCGGCCTGAGCTCGTCTATCACGAGCTTGACTTTGCGGTTACGGTCCGAAAGAAGGCACGCATAGTGCAGTCCGTTCCTCCCTTGAGCCAAATCCTTGGAGTGCTGTCCGTCGAGGAGGACGGATCGTGGTCCTCGCGACCATCCCAAACAGACGAGTACTATTGTCACTCGCGCGACTTGCGCGAACTGGTGCAAGACGGCGCACCGCCCCTAGCAGGTCTCAGAACCGATATCCCAACCTTGCTAATATCGGAGTGCTGTCTCTGCTACCTCGAGACTTCCACAACCAAAGACGTTGTCGCGTGGTTCGAGCGGAAGATCGCCAACCTCGGCATCATCGTCTATGAACCAATCAGACCCGACGATCCATTCGGCAAGATGATGACGTCCAACCTTGCGGCGAGGAGGATACGCATGCCGACCTTGGAAAACTACAAGCTCCCGCAGGACCATACACAGCGTCTCCGTGATGCAGGGTTTGAGCATGCCCACGCCCTGACAGTCGAGCGCATTTGGGAGAGTTGGGTTTCGACTGAGGAAAAGGAGCGGGTAGACCGGTTGGAGGGGCTTGACGAAGTCGAAGAATGGAAGCTTCTCGCCGACCATTACATTGTGGCATGGGGGTGGAGGGGTGCTGGGTTTATGATGCACGGCACAAACGGGGCGTAGTAAGTTATCCAGGACTATCACGTCGTTTCATCGTTGCTTAAGAGGCACATGATCAATCGGAATGCCAGACGAGGTGAATATCATCATTCGCAAACATTAAAACTTATCCTGCCAAAGAGGCTTGGCCTCGTTCATCAGCGTTCTAAAACGAGGCTCTCTGTCTAGCTTCGCGCACTCCAGATGAACGGTTCGTCGTCGGTTACAGACAGAACCGTTGGAACTTACTTGGCAAACATGTTTCTCAAGTCTCCGCAGTATGTAATTCGCCCTGGACGAGCTGCAATCGCTCGTTGGGAAACCCCAATTCATCTTCTTGGCTTGATTGCTTCGGCCAACAACTTCCCAGCCCGGCTTCTTCCCCGTTCCCCCGTCGGTTGGAAGTCGGCCCCCCGGCTTCCCGACTGATGTTGGCTGCTCTCATCCCAGTCGAGCCAACCAACCATTTCCACCTGTCTACGTGAGGCCCCAACCCACTTCTCTGGCAAACGATGCAGGTTAACCAGCCTCATCCGAGGCACTGTTGGTCCAACACATTTCTGTCGTCACGAGCCGACACGATGTCCCCTAGCATCCTTCATCCTCTTCGAACGCCATTTTTACGTCTGCGACAACGACAACGACTGCGACAGCGACAGAACGACTGAAGCGAGATGGCCAGCAGACCTTGGGACACTCTCCCGGCCGAGACCCTAGTCAGTATTGCGGCCCATCTCGAGGGCGTTCATCTGCCGGACCTCTCGTCCTTCGCCCTCACGAGCAAATCCTGCTACGCCGCTGCCGCGTGTCACTTGTTTCGCGACGTCCACATCCGGATCAAACATCCTCGGAAGCTACACCGAGATGTCGCCAAATGGCTCGCCGTGTTGAGGCACGCAAATGCTGCGAGACACGTCCGACGCCTGGTGATGACGTTCGAGGACAAGACGCTCCACCACAGCGACCTATACTCGCCCGACCGCCTGAAGCTGACGCCCGAGTCGGCTGACAGTCTCAGCTACGCCAAGCGCATGCTACCAGAGAACCGCCGCCTCCGTGATGCCTTTGTGAACCCGGAAGCGTGGGCTCCCATGGTCCAGCTGCTAAAGGTCCTGGCCGGGTTGACCGATATGGTGATCGAGCACGAGAGTAGCTTTTCGCCCTACCTTCTCGAAGCGCTTGGCACCCAGCACACCAAATGTCTGCTCGAGCTAAGGTGTTTCGACCTTCACTGTACCGAAGGCACTTCGTTCAACCCATACGACGTTGCACTCCTTCTGTCGCCCCAGTTACACGGCATCTCTATCAAAGAATATTTTCAGTCCTTTACCGGCCACACGAACGAATCCGTCGTTTCCAGGCTCGTCAAGGGCTTGTCGCCGAGCCTCAAGAAGGTTGAGCTGGAGCCGGTCTTTGGGGCCAGATACCACAGGAGATGCAACCCTGAATTCGAAAGCCAACTGCAAACTTTGATATCCCAAGCGACGAGCGACAATCTCAAATATTGGAGGAACGCAGCGAAGGCCACCGTCGCACCTAAAATTGGGTCCGTACCTTTCCTCTCCCTACAGAGGACCAGTCCGGAGAGAATACGGGCGTGGGTCGAGACGACGGACTTTGCCCTGTTGCGCCATCTGAGGCTGAACACGGGATCGAGGGAGCTGCGCTGGCTTGCAAAGCACGCTGAGTTTCGCCAGCTCGACAGCCTTGAGCTGCACAATCGCGGCTACATCGGTGCTCCTTCGGACGAGGAAAACTTCGACGAAATAGAGAATGCCGCCGTAGATTTCCTAGCCGGCATGCCCGCGTTGACGTCGCTATCACTCGAAGGCCAGCTAACTTCGCCGATGCTCCGAACAGCAGTCTCCCGGTTCGGTGGCACATTGCGAAAACTGATGCTTCGGCCGACCGCCAACGGCCTCTTGCCGGAAGAGGATATCAAGCTCGGCCCAGAGCACATCGACCTGCTCCCCTTGGCGTCCCCCTTGTTGGAGGACTTGACGATCACGGTGGCCGTCCCCACCTTCCTTTCGCAATCGACAGAGTTGGCCGGGATATGCGAGAGTCTCGCACGGGTCCCGCACCTTCGGAGTCTGCACTTGACACTACGCTCAACGACAGAGGAGGATCCACTGATGGTGAGCAAGCGAAGAAGGCCTCGTATCGATCGCGATGGGAAATTTCAATCGCCGGATATCCTGAGAGAGGAACTCACAGACGAGGTTGTGAAGTGGGCTTGGGAAGCCATCTGTGAGAGGGGTTCTCGCTTGGAACTACTGCGGATGGATACTCTGTATCGGTGGAGCGGCGCCCGCAAGTCTGAAAAGGTTCACCAGGTGCGCAGAATCGGGGCTATGGGCGAGGGAGTTGTGGCCGAGACGCTCTACCGACGGAACAGGGTATTGAGATGGCGGGAATGATCTTGCCTCGAGGTGTTTCCCGCACGGCAACTGCGGTGGTGGGAGGAAACGGGATCCTCTGTTGTACATAGTCTTGCGAAACTCGACCGGGTTGGACAGGAGCCCGAACCTTCACTGTCAATACCATTCATTTCGATTATCATCTCACTGGTTAGTCTATAGATCGAAAGTATCCCTTGGATCAAGATGCCGGTAGCCTGGTCGTATGATGATGCCTCTCAAAGACCGGAGTCTAGGTGTCGAGATATCGTCCCTCATCAGTGTCCTGGAGTTTTCCTAGGATCCGGTCGCATGCCAGGGGGCAGGGGAGTCCTTCGCTGGGCAACCGCCATGACCGAGCTGGGAGGCGAGAGCAAACGGCGAGAAGTTGGACACCTTGCTGGATGTCGTTTTTGAATTGAACTGAGCAAGCGGGGAGCAAGCGTGCAAAACCAAGTCGCTGCTAAGAAGACATCGGAAAGGGAAAATGTAGAGCGATGGACACGAGCTTCTTCCTGGTCTAGGTGCATCCACACATATACGGTAATGGTCCATCAAGGATATCCAGACCTTCACGTATGGCCGGAGTGCGCATTAAACGAGCCTGATCAGAATCATGGGATCCATATGTGATCGACTAATAGGGAATGAGTATCGCTGGTAAAGCCAATCCAGGTCTTGTTAGAGACTGATGGCCTGCCTGGGACAGCGATGACGGTCTACGCAACCCATACGAGCTTTTTTTTAACAGTTCTTTCGTCAGATGTGTCTCCTTACAGACGCAATTCGCCAAGGAGCACATCTCACATCAATGAGCGAAGCCATAAGGGCCAGAGACCTTCTTCACCACGGCCCAACACGGGGCCGCGAGCAATGAAAGCGAAAGGTCGCAATAAAGAAGAAAATTCTTCATCGAAGTGTTCCAAAAATTCCCTAGCCAGCCGAAGCCAACTAGGAGTGGTCATAGTTATAGTTTTCAACTAGCAAAAACACGATCTCGGACGAATCCTCACTGATACGCGTAATGCCCTTGCACTCGGATGAAGAAGAAAGAGAGAAAAGAGAACTGAAATCTGGCGGGGGTCTACGAGATTTTATACCCCTCGAATCCTGGATGTGGGGCGGGCAATCAGCCGCAGTACGTACCTCTCTCGTTGCCTGGCGCAATTGATTGAACCATAGCGCTACTGAATTATACTGCGGTTCCACATGAGCGGCCTCAAATGGGTACGTACCTCCTCGAAGGAACAGTACTGAGAGGCTGTCAGTGCACAAGTCAGTCAGCAACCACACGGTGGGTGAGTACGTACCAGTCACAGCAACACCGAAGCTCCGTAGCCGACGACTTCACATCTCGAAACCTGAAGCGTGGGGCAACACCAGACCAAGGAGAAGGGGATCTATCTGGAAAGACATGCGATTCCTACCGACGTCGCAACAATGCTGTCCTTTATTCTGATCCAGAACCGCCAGTATGTTCCGTTCCAGTCTCTTCAATAGGAGGAGACACACACACCAACGTACGAAAGGAGGAGGGGAGGTTGACTGACATTCCGCGACCCAGGGGCAAGACCCGTCTTGCGAAGTGGTACGCACCATATAGCGATGATGAGAAGATCAAGCTCAAAGGCGAGGTACGCATATTCTTCGCCTCCATCCTCCCTCGTTCGCTCTATCCAGCCCACGCAACTGACACTCCCCTTCCCCTCTCTCTCAGGTGCACCGCCTCGTCGCGCCGCGCGACCAGAAGTACCAGTCCAACTTCGTCGAGTTCCGCAACAACAAGATCGTCTACCGCCGCTACGCCGGCCTCTTCTTCTGCGCCTGCGTTGATACCAACGACAACGAGCTGGCATTTCTCGAGGCCATCCACTTCTTCGTCGAGGTCCTTGACGCTTTCTTCGGCAACGTCTGCGAGCTCGACCTTGTCTTCAACTTTTACAAGGTCTACGCCATCCTTGACGAGGTATTCCTCGCCGGCGAGATTGAGGAGACGAGCAAGCAGGTCGTGCTGACGAGGCTGGAGCACTTGGATAAGCTGGAGTAACGTGGGTTGGGGGGAGAGGTTCGAAATCACAAAAGGGGGGAGCGTCAGAGAGCGTGGGGCATCACGGTCGTTGATGTGGATTGTAATCAAGGTTGGAGACTGGCGGGCTTCCTTCTGTGTCCTGCATAGGCGTTCGGGTGGGCAGGAGTCCGGAGTTCAGTCACGAGCGACATGCACGCAATCGACTTCGGTTATGTGTCATCTATTGATATTGGGAAAGCCCCTACTAGGCTTCAAATGAGAACGAGAATTTCGGGGATTACTTTTCCCCGTTGCAAAAGGCGAAAAAGCTGCGTCCGTCTGTCTCATCGCTCAAGGGCCCGGCCAAGCGCTCGACGAACCAAGCGACATGCTGGGCCAAAGATATGGGTGATGACGCCGCTAGATACCTTCTAGCATCCTGAATACATGAAAGGGAAGGGGTAAGGATAAACGCAACGATATACTCAAGGGCCAATACATTTGGCTCTGTGGTCCAAAATACCCTTGTGTCCAACCCAACTGAATGTCAAATGACTCCTGATCCCAAAGATCAGACTAACCCTAGGCCTCCGAACCTTGCTATTTGGACCCAAACAGGGAAACCAATTTGATGGTAATGAAAAATAAGAGAACCGCTGACTGTTGAGCGTTGGAAGATGTTGTGCGGAAATACAGGTGGTTGGCGGCGACAGGTATCACCTGACTGCACGACCAAGCAACCAAACGCTCTCAACAGACAGCAAGATTCACAGCCTTGACCCTGGCTGTGTATCAAAGGAAGTAATAAGTCCACTTGAGTATTTGAAAGCCGCAAGTTAGGTATGAAAGATCGAACCAACGATGGTGCGAGATGAGTGAGGCCGACTTGAAAGTACAGCCATCAGACTCAAAGATGTGATATCTCATTGGTGGTGGTGCGATCTTCTCCAGCCTCTTCATACATCTCCACAGCAGTTCTTCTCCGGGTCGTGTTGATGTATACGCGAGCCTTATCCTGGAAGAGACCCACGACGCTAGGATCGTACGGCGGTTCTCTCTGGAGTGGCTTCAGAGGCTCAGATGAGTCCTCGTCCTTTTCACAGCTCATGTTGCGAGCCGACTCGGCACCCTCATCAAGGACGTCGACCATGGTCGCATCCTCGTTGCCACTGGGTGCTGAATCTTCCAAAGGGTGATAACAGTCAGCGCAGGAGGCAGACGATGCGAGATGAGAAAGAGCGCACGCGCTGACGCTTTCATTCTTTGAGTTGGCTGAGCCGTTCAACTCCAAGCGCTCGGCCAACTCTATGGCGAACGCCTCCAGAAAAGCGTTCGCCTCTATTCGGGCCCGGCGTTCGGTATCCACCACTTCATCTGGTACCATGGCTTCGTTCTCGCTTAACGCAACTTCATTTGGGGTGGAGCTTGGGGCAGGCCTGCGATCGACATTGCTAACCTGATTGGCAGTCGAAGTGCCTGCGGACTCTCTCTGATGCCTCTTTGGCGACATATCGATATCGTCCCAAGGCAGGCCGCTCGCCCAGGGGTCTTGCTGGCGCGGCTTCTTTGGCGGCGGTTGGATGTTATCCCATGGCGACAATCTGCCATCCGAGCGCTTTCTCTTTGGTAAGGAGCAGATCGTTGTCTCCTTTTTGCGTGCGGTTTTCTTTTCGCCGACCTCTCTGGGGTTGATCGGGTCACGACGCGCAGGTCTATTGGGTTGGATCGAGCCGCCGGCATGTTGTGATGCGCTGAGGTATGCAGACGTCTCGCGACGGCTCGAACTATGCCGGCGATCCGAAGGCTCGTAATGGCGTGAATCCTCAGCACCATATGTAGAGCGGCGTCCATCCCGGCAATCTGGGTGTTCATTACGACGCGGCCCATCATAATGATCCGAGATCTCGGGACGACGGCCCTCATCCGGACGGTAAGTGTCAACGGGGCGGTAACAGCTGTCGGCGCGATACGAATCGACAGGCCGGTACAAGTCAGGGCGACGGCGACGTCCGATCGGTTTCGAGTTGCTTCCGGACTTCAAGGGGCCTCCAGTGTGCGTGGGGGAGCTTTGCGGCTCAAATGCGCTGTCATCAGGATGAGACTGTATGTATCTGGCCCGCTCCTCGCTCATGTATTCGCCAACTGTGCTCGAAGCTTGGTCGAAGGAAGGCATTCTAGGGCGCCCAGCATGACTGACGTTTTCAGTCTTTCGAACTCTTTCCACCTTGGGATATACCTTGCGCCCTGTTGTGCCGTTGTTGGAAGAGTCAACAGAGATGTGCGGCGAGATGACCCGACTGTCTCCAGAGCCCCTTCCAAATTTGACGCTCGAAATCGACATGCTGCGGCATCTGCCCGTTGTTGACCCATCAAAAGCTTTCCCCCCATTCTGAGGACACTCTTGAACGAAATGAGCACGAGCCGCACCACAGATGCGGCAGATATAACCCTTCGGGGGCTGTTTGTTGGACGAGAGGTTTCCGATGGTATCGCAGTCCTTGACGAAGTGACCTGGGTTACAGTCAATCTGGTTAGCACAATGATATATCCTTCGAGCAACTTTCAGTCGAGTTACCTGGTATTCCACAGCGGTTGCAAACATAGTTGGCAGGAGGGATCCGAGTCTCTGGTGAAGATAAGACTGGCGCTTTGTTGGAAGTATTGGCGGAAGACGGGGTCGTTGTCTTGAGCTCCTCCAAACGAGCCAGCAGTATCTGTCGATTCGCTGGGCTCTGATCAACTGACTCGCGATGTGTCTCTTCCAGTTTTGGGGTGACTAGGATTCTCAGAGGCAACTGAATCGGGGGTAGAGTTGAAGAGCAGGAAGCTTTGTTCGTGGACGACAAAGAAGGACCCGGCACTGAGCGTATGCCGGATGGGCCTTTGTAATTGATCTCAATGTCTCGTCTGGCATAGTTGAAGGCCTGGCGGTCCTTAGGAAAGTCCCTAAGGAACAGGTTCCTGTGACTGGAGAAGATAGTGATGACGACTCCCTTGGTGTAGTTCCTGGATCTCAAGTAGTCACAGCCTCTTCGTATAGTTACAGACGAATCCTTGTGGGAACGGTGTCCCAGGTTAGGAATCTGGAAGACAAGCCATCTGGTGTAAATTTCCAGCAGCTTCTCGTCATCCTTGGTGTCAGGGAAGCAACGTTCCAACTCTCCTTCAACCTCTCTTTGTCTTAGGCGATAGAAATGCGTTGGTCTCATTCCCAAGAAGTCCGTCTCTGCTTCTTTCATGTTGGCAGTTGACAAAACTGGCTCAGGGTGGGTCAGAGCTGCAGAGGGACTGCTAGCCACTCTAGGGTGAGGTGAGATTGGGGTTCTCATCACGCCTCTGAATGGCACTGTGCTCTTAGATCTAGAAGACAAGAAAATGTCAGTGCTGAACAAGACTGTGGACTCTCAGAGGGGCTGCTGAAGAAAGAATTTGGATCTGAGAGGATTGCACCAGGCAGCAAACGAAGGATCATTCCAATCCTTCATAAAGCAAACCACACCTTCTACCAATCCCGTAGCAGCTAGCAAAGCTTGGGTGTGAGTGAATCCGAGTTGATTTTATAATCGCAATTCTTGATGAAGAGGTGTTGTGAAAGAAAAAGTCAACTCCAGTGGGTGGTGAATGCCGGTTACAGTTGGGAGGTGGTAAAAAGAGGAAAGACCGACCGTAGATGGAGTTATAAAAGCGAAAAATTACATGAACGAAGTAGAAAGAGAAGCAGGAGGGGGGAAACAGATGCCGCCTGTTGGTAAAATGAGGAACCCATGAGGGAGGCAGTTGAGGCAGTCTCGCAAAACGCCCCTTCCTTCTTGACTGTCCCTGGCCCAGGTAGGTCCGTCTTCAATCTCCTTCTTGCGGCTGGACTTGCCCATCCACATCATTTCTTCTACCTGCCTAGGTAAGTAAGACAGCAATGTTTACACAGCACAACAATTCAGCAGGTTAAATAGATAATAGATTAGATGATTCAGAACTCGCCTTTCATCCTAAGCTATAAATCAGGCAGGTGGTTGAGGAACCAATATACACCCTCCACAGATGGCCGGCTCCATCCATAGAGAAGCTCCGAATATCTATTTGAAACCTTTAACCCTGATAGTCGCTCCTACAGTCCTCTGATAGCTACCCATTTCAATGTTTCCTTCGGCGATTGGTCCGTTGGGTCTATGCAGGTATCAGGTTCATGTACCAGATCTCGCTAGGAGGTGATGAACCAGACAAAGCATTGCGATCCACCTACTTCATTTCGCCTTGGGTTTTTCATTGGAGTCGATCTGTGAGTGAGCTTTCCGGCGCTTGAACACTTGAGCTGGCCTTGAGTCCTCATCCAGCCGCGGCCGCTTGCTTGGTCTGATGTGATCTTCCTCAGTGTTCACTTCTTGGCCAATCTTGAGGTATCCCGCGTTGAGAAAAGCCATCCGCGAGGAGCATCCGCGAGGAGCATCCGCTCATCTTGACTTTGTTGAAGTTATTCGTTGCAGGACTGGGGTCACACGATCCGTATGTGGAATCGACGAACGCGGTACCTATGGCGCTGTAGATGTCGTCTGATACAACTAAATGTGATTCGTTGGCCGTTGCAATCGTGGTTGACTGGTCCAACGACTCAATTTTTCCGCTGACTGGAGCATGTGCTTCGAAATTGGCAATCAAGGTATCCCATGTACTCGAGTCGTACGCTCATGACGACGAGAATAGCGTCTCGTCTGATATAGTAGCTGGTATCGGGTGTATGTCTAGCCTTGACTACTAGACATCATGGGATGACAGTCTTTCATCAATTTCTGAATGGGACTATTTGGTGGAAAAGATTCATAGCCGGAGTCTCTCGAGAAAGGGGAAATTTCGCTGCTGCTGTTCTCAGAGCTTTCGAGTGGGTCAATCGAAGAAGGCCTGTTCAACTTCGGGCTGGTGAAATCGTCCAAGGAGGGCAAATGAGCAGATTTCGCACCAAGGCTCATTTTGATATCCTGAAAAGTTTCGTCTAACGGAAAAACGTAGGCATCTCCAAACATGTCTGTAGCAACAACGTGCCCAAACACGTCCGCGATGGGCGATCCCACTACCCAGGCGCCGGAATCCCCCTCAGCAACTGACACAGAGTTAGTTTAGGATTTCTCCGCATGGCATGGGATAAAATACCTTCGCCCTCGTTTAGCGTTAATACATACGACTGGGTAAAAGAATCGGCGAATTCCATCAGAATCCTGGTCGGTGTGTTCGAAAGAACACCAGGTTTTGGTATTTCACCCCCCAGAATCGTCTCAACCTCCACTTGGGAGGAACCTGGGAGGAACCTTCCCACTTGAGTGGTAATTAGGCGCTCATCACAGAGTCCCAGAGGCCCCACGGACCCGAAAGCATTCGCGCTCAGTTTATAGAAACCATTCAACTCTATCAAAGCCCAGTCATGAGCGAGGCTTGTGTTGTCAAAGCTACTGCTCTTGCTTTCCAGCACCCTGCCGATGCTCGGGTTGCTCATACACTGCCACCAGAACAGGCCGGAGTTGACATCCTTGTTTTCGTCCTGGTCAGAAGCAATCTTGCTGGAGGAACCTGAGCTCTCTTCGTTAAGAAAGGCGCTGTGGCCTGCTGTCAAGCCGTACAGTGTACTTATACCGTCGCTCCCGACTACTTTGATGACACCGCCGCAAGTCGCCGTTTTTACAGTCAAATTGGGGCCCAAAAGCCTCAGATGTAGTCCACAGAGGCTTCTTGAAGACAACAATCCACCCAAATTGTCGCAAGAAAAGACTTCCACGCCTGCCAGCGAAGCCGTCAACCGTGGTCCTCGGCCCTCGATGACGACTTTGAACGTCGGCACTTCCGGATCTGACGGCTTGCACAACTCCTCGACAATGACGTTTTTTTCGAAGAAGCTTTCGACAACTTCAAGCATTTGGCCAGGGCAAAGTACGACGATGTGCTCTTGGGCACTTTCCTCGGTCGTCCCAAGAACCATCGAGCGCAGCGCTATCGGGCCGGTCCGTCCGCCATATTGTTTGATACGTTCAACAAGCAAAGGCTGTATACGGTCGAGAGTCTCGTTGAATCGTTCGACCGTCGGCTTATCGGGGGGTCTCTTGAACCTGAGCATGCTTCGTCCACCCAGTTTGACCGGAATTCCTTTGGGCAACAGCGGCTTACCGACGTTGACCTTCAGAATCTCTTGGGGCTGAGAAAGAATCGGATCGTCGGGGGAAGGATAGCCAGAGTCGGTGAAAGATCCCAAGCTTTGCAATGATTTCGGACTTGGTGTGAGGTGGTGCGACATTGGCCTCGGCATGCGTGGCTTTTGAGGTGTCTTGTCGAAGCAGTTCAAGATTTCGGCGCGAGTGGCCGCTACCAATGGTTCGCTATCAGTCATAATGTACGCGACTGGCTGTTGAGAAGATGGAAAATCTACTCTCGTCCTCTTACGGCCTAGGACCATGGCGGCGGTTCCCCTCTTAAGGCTGGGTTTGGGCTGGGCCAAGTATGTGATGGCCGGGAAGACACACTTTTTTTGGCATGGAGAAACACTGCCTCGCTGTCAGCCCAAGATTCGCCACTGGTATCTTGCAGTCAGCTGTTGATAGGGACGCTTACATACCTGCTCAATGGGAGTGGCTGATCTGTAGCCTGCTTCAAGAGTGCATGTACTCAGCCTGTCCTAGGTGGTTGGGGTGGCTTCATTTTGGGCCGCTGTTTGAACTCCCTTCTTCTGGTTTGGCAACTTTTTTTCGGGGAGCTGGTTCCCCTCTTTCTCGGGATCTCGTTGAATCACAGGTTCAGTTGAACAGTTACAATCCAGCATGAGCGGGTCTGAGACGGAAACGTTTCCTTTGGAATCTGTCACGAACGCCCAGTTGCAGCAGCTGGGAGAGGCTCTATGGGGTTGGAAACCGCGTTCCAATGGCACGACGAGTCAATATGGCGTGGTTACGACACATTTGCGTCCCGACTTGACAAAGTTCGGACCTTACTTTCAATACTACAGGGAGATGACGGCCTCATACATTTCCGATGCCTTCCCGCCTGAAGAGATCAAGGCTTTGAGATGTCATGATGATTTATTTGCCATCATCAACTTGATCAGGTCAATCCCCGATATGCAGAGAAGCGAGTTGACAACGAAGTACTTCTCAAGTCGAGAAAATTTTGAAGAGACCCCGCCTGGAGATAAACAGAGGGCCTTCAATCTAGCTATGAGGGCCATGATGATGATTAGCTGTTCGTCTGAGGGGCTGACAGACGACCTGCTCCCGCTGGGAACGGAGTCCAGCATCTGGCGGACGGACCAATCTGCAAGGGAGTTTGTCTCCGGAGTATTTTCGACAAGGGATCACCCGAGCCTCAATGAAATCGATGAGTCCCTACCCGACATTAAAGCATCTTTAAGAGCAGTCAGGCTAAAGAAAGTGGCCCACTTGTCGTTCCACGGCACAGACGACCTCCGAAATCACCTGCGCCTCGACACCAGGAGGCGCTGTCGAAATCTTCCATCATACTACTTTCCTCAAGGAGTCACTTAGAGCTTTGAAGAATAGTGCTGAACAGTACGACCCCCCGAAATAGTGAAAAATGACCAGGCTGACGATCAAAGATGCATCTTGCCGCGACAACTTGCTCTAGAAACCCTCGATTCCCTCCAGAAAGTCCTTTTCCCTCCGGATAAAGACTCGCGTGCCTTACTTCGATCACTGGTTTCAAAGGCATCCTTCGACCCCGACTGTCTGTGCCTGAGCTCAGTCTCATACCGCTCCAATGATGAACGAGATCTCTCCTATCATTACTGGGGCTCCCGACTCATGGACCTTTATGACGAGCTTGAAAACCCGAGGCCCCGAGGTCTCATCGACATTTGGCTGGAGCAGCGGAGCAAGGCGAGACATGTCATGCTGGCGACACTGGTGGGAGTAATCATTGCAGTCATTCTGGGGATGTTAGGGTTGGTGGTCGGCATTTTCCAAGCCTGGGTGGCTTATCAAGCCTGGAAACATCCTGTGAATGTATAGACGGGGATTCTACTGTGTAAGGAACCTGGCTTCACGTCTTTTATAGTAGCTACATAATAAGATACATCCAACGTACTGCAACAGCCGAAGAGAAAACTCGGATCTGGCGGCTGACATCTCTGGTGTAGCAGTTAGCAGAAGGCATATTTTAGAAACTATTCCCAGCTTGGACCTTGTGCAACCCTCGAACAATGCCCTTACTCCGAAGACAACCTTCCGTTTTCATTCAAAGAGAGATGACTATATATCCTCTCTTATTCCTCGAGTGAAACGGTGGTGCAGACGTGGGATGATTGAGGTGGCGTCAGAGATCTGAGCGAAAGAGACCATGGTCTGAAACGCTGACACACGCCACGGTGACAGACGCTGGGACGATTCAATAATTCGTTTCATGAAATTATACGTCAAAAGACTGCCATGAAAGCTTCTCTGGAGATTTTAAACGGCTCACATGGCATCACCCGTGTCAACGATGTGTCAAACATGATCTGCTAGCCTAGCCACGGGTGTTAATCGATTAGCCAGATCAATCCATGACTTCCTCGAAAGCAAGCATACAACATGCGTCAACAGGCAAGACCCAAGTATGCTCGCATAACTATGATGCCGACGTGACTCGAAATTCACGAACATCGTGGGGCTGCTTGAAGTTGATGTCAATTGCTTGCACTATTAAAGCCATGCCTCGGCCTGCCGTTTTCGCAGAGTAAAATGCACAGCTCATCACGCACATTATTCCTAGTCCGATCCATCATCAAACTTGAGCCGTTCAGTCCTTTACTGCTCAGGTAGTAGCGAAACCTCTTTCTCCCGAGTCTCACATAGTGTAAGATCGCAACGCTTTTTCCATCTCTCCTCGTCTCCATTGTTTCCAACCGCAAGCATAACACACCGTATCACAAACGTTACCACCACAACAGCAAAATGAAAATCTCCCTTGCAGTAATTGCCTTCCTCAGCAGCTTCGCAACTGCAATGCCCCAGCCCCGGGGCTTCAATGCCAGAAACACGAACATCAAACTCCAGGCAAGAGTTGTCTCAAACACACCTGGCGGTGATGGTGGCGGCTATGTTCTCGTCGAACGTCAGGCCAAGGAAGATCAAGGCAATCGTCCAGTCAATAAGAACCAGCGTTCCAAGGCAGCGGGAGGCAACGGCGGTTCAAACCTTATCCAACAACTCCAAGAAACATTTGACAGGAACAATCCCAACGGGACCCCTGCGGCTCCTGGAGACCCCGATGACCTCAACGGCGATGGTGTTATCAATGTTTTCGAAGCTGGAGCTCAAGCATCATAGAGACACCGCTAGCTTCAAAATCATCATAGGACCGGGATCAGCAGTCACGTAACTCTTCTGCATTTCACCCTCGGTGGTTTCCGAATTTTCATCGGGCTATTGCGGCAAAGGGTAGTTTAGCAACATTATCTATTTATTTCTTGGGTCATTATCAGTCCTTCAGCTTCAATTTGACATGGCAGTGCCGTTTGCCACTCTGTGGCAACGCAGCTTAGATGCAGTAGAACCAGTGGTCGTCCTACGGTGTGATTTGTGAGGCCTGGCGTTAGAATTGCAGAATAGGGGAGGTCAGATGGAAGATAGGAACAGTGAATTGATCGCTTGCGCTCGATAGGATATGACTAATCTTATCCCACGACCTTGACGCTTCCAAAACTTCCATTCATGGTTCTGATACCTCCGTAAAACAGCTGAATTAGTTTGAGCTCGTGACACCTCACCAAAGCGTCTTGCTTCTGATACCAACAACAACCATCCAAGCCTTAGCCTTCTAATTATAGTCCTATGTTTGTTTCCAACTCACAGTCCTCCTTCGGATAGCGAAGTGTTCAGATTATGGCCTACGCAGGCTACCTCGAAGACTTGCCGCAGTGGCTCTCACTTATGCGTGATGTTCATCAGAGCTGGGGGTTGACGAAACAATGGCAACAAGAAGAGGCCACAATTGACGAGCATCTAAGTACGGCCACGTGGTGATATCTGATTCTTGGCGTTGACATCGAGCGCGGTATCAAGATCGGCAACGGTCTCCGCGATCCCGACAAGGACACTAGACCATGAACGTGGCTAGATTTTCAGCACACCCTGCGTGGCATTTGCAAGGTTGCGTGAATAAGTGAATAATGTTCTCTCCACGAAGGACATTTTGGTTTGGCATGTACACCATACTCTGCGTTACATTCCTCCCTCTCAAATCGTTGCTGCCCTTCGTTATTCTCTGTCTACTCCAGCCTAGGATGTCCATGTACACCGATTGATGTGCAGTATCACGAGATCCTGGTCCAAGTATGCCCGTAACCACACAAATACTGCGAGGTTCATCCTCAAGTGACAAGGTATGCAACCCGTTCAGATCAGACTGTGATTGTACTTAAAATCGGCACTCCCAGGTCATCGAGTGAGACGGGGTGGGGTTCCTGCATTGATACTGGCAATGACCTTCTAGAAATGTGCCATCTCATCCAATACTGGGGCTGCAATGAATCCAGTGCCTTGGGATAACATAATGCCTCTGGCTGGTTTAATGTTTGGCTCGGATGCTTCGGCAAGGCTCGAGGACATGCTCATATGTCGAGGCATAACCGTATGGTTCCATTGGCTCCCAGTGATCTACGTTGGAGGGCTTGACAGCGAGTCGCCATTCATTGATGTCAACTCTTGCGAAATGCTCAAGGATCGAGACTTTCGAAACGCTTTCTCCGACGCCTATACCAGGAAATTCACTACCAACGGCCAGATGTTTACTATTTGGGCGAAGGACCCCGGCGAAGTCCCCAACTGGCATCTCTTGAACTTCGTGTAGGTGGTGAATACGCTCAAACGGCTATCTGGAGGCGCAGAGCCTACGGTTGACAGTTCATGTACCTCGACGACAACGACTAAAACTGGATGGTTGCGATGGCCGCAGCAAAGACAGGGGGAAGAACTGAGCAGGACTAAACGACCTACTCTCTTACTGCGTCCCGGATTGGTGGGTCTTCGGGTTGGAAGGGCCCGGCCGGCCGACGACTACCGGCCCTCGCCTCAATCCGAGGTTCTCATCTGATGGTTCCAAAAAGAGATTGAAACTTCACATTAAATAGAATGCTCATGTTGCCAGTAGAAAATAGGGACGGAGATGAACGTAGCCACCCGTTCATCCCATCCGCCAACCTCTTCACTTTGTTCCACAGCTCCTAACAGACAAGATGATAGATGCCGCTGTAAGTACTCTTCCTCAGAGACTCGAGGGTCGGGGCAGGTCGCTGGTCGCCTGTCGGTGGCAGCATTCTTAATCCGGTTTCCATAGAATTTGGGCCGAGACATAGCAGGAGGCGCAGTGGGAAGCTTGGCAAGCGCAGTATGAATCTTAAGATCGTCAGAGCAACTGGTATCAAGCCAGCCATCTGATCATAATCAGTGACGAGTGCGGTGAAAGTTTCGTCATTCTTAGATGCCGTAAGATAACGAGGTTGAAACCAAGACGGTCCTTTGGGGATGCGGCACCGCCTGCAAACCATGGTAAGGCATATTATGGATCGGTGCCGGGAGAAAAGTGACCAGGATGGCGAGGACACCAAACAATGCTTTTGAATTAGGTAAGCCTCATCAAGATTGAGGGACATCGAGATCAGTGCGCAAGTGACGGATCTCGGATAAATGGAGAATCCGGCACCAGAAATCGACGCTAGGTAGCTATGGGTCCAAGAAACTGGCCTGTGCGCTCTCTCTTGCTGAACTGCTGGATCACAGCCAACACCACTTGGATCCTATTGTCTCCATTCCCAGCCCTTCATCCACCTTAGTTGTCCACCTCACAGCTTTGTTGTATCACCAGCCTACTTTTTCTATTGCGAACGTTCTAATTCAATATCTTGAAGAAAAAGTACTATATCTGCTGAGGGCTCCGACTCGGCTGTGGAATTTCCGCCTAACTTCTAGCAAATCGATCATCGCTTCTGAAGCAGTCTTTGGGTCACTTGCAGCATCCACACCCATCTCTTACTTGCTTACATTGGCTCCCACCTCGCGTTCAACAACTCAAGACCATCAAAAGTCTTCAACCCCTCAGAAAGTTTCCTCTTATCTTTAGGTGTTGCTACTCCAGGGCGTCAGCGAAGATGGCTTCCAAAGATGACAAGGCGTACAAGTACCGCCAGGAGATCAGTCAGGTGAGTGAGGATGGGTTCATCAACATTTCTTTATGTCATCATTGTGTTGCAACACACACTTCTCGTCAGAACCACCACATTTCTTGGAACTCATAAGACATTCTACGCCTGTGCCTATGAATGCTGGCATTGAATGAACGATGGCAACAGCAACCACAATGGCTGCACACAACTTGAAAGAAGGCCTACCTATCCTGGAAGATTCTCCCTGTTCTTTCCACATGAGAACGCAGCTGCAAAGCGCACATCAAAAAAAAAATCCTGCTTAGTCGTCAGTCCATCGACTCGGCCTTCATGGAAGGCAATCGCCAGGGCTGTACCTGCCTCAGCTGCTGAATGGGTCCCACCCCCAACCAACATCGTCCGCTAGACAACGCCCAGGGTCAAACATATTCATAAGTTCCAACGGCAGGCTTCAAGACCCATACCAATCGCCATCGAGTCTTCGAACGGATAAAATGACCGTGGCCATGGAGGACCGTGAGCTCCAAGCCTTCCTAAAATGGAGGTCTCACTATGACCAAGATAGTGCCGGGTGTCACATGAAGGATCTTATTGGAAGCCTCGAAACCAGTCTCGGAATCTTCGAACAATGCACAGAGCCATTGGCTGACGGGGCCACCGACACGGAGCCTGACATTGTCCCGGGGAAGTCAACATACATACGACCTTCCAGAGCAAAGGCGGCCGTGGCGGCGCGTATACAGCGCGAGAGCACGGAACTGTTTCAATCTGCCTTCGACGAGGTTCGAGGCATCACCGTCGTCTCTGGCTATCAATCCATCCTCGATATCCGAATTGGTGAAGTGCACCAGCAGGCGAAGGGCAAGCGCTCTGGATCCTCGAAACTCAAAAGCCAGCCTGATTTCGCCATACGAAGACCCGAGAAGGGCGACAAACGGTCGTACGGCTGGAACGATCGGTTTACTAACGTCCTGTGTAAGATGATGTATGTCTCTGGCGAGACCGCCGAGCCGTCAGTTGAGACCACGAGCATGATCGAAGACATCGTCCGTCAGCAGGTCATTGAACTGGTAAGCTTGTTACACGCCGAATGACGAATCCATGCTCACCCATCGTTAGCTTCGAAATTGTACTGAGCTTGCAGCCCGTCGCGGCGCCCGAGCCATCACAATCAACGATCTCATCTTCCAGATTCGTCACGACCAGGCCAAGGTCTCGCGGCTGCGGACGTTCCTCTCCTGGAAGGATGTCAGAAAGAACGTTAAAGATTCGGACGATAAGGGTGGTGAAGCTGATCTTGGCGCTGGTGAAGATCCCGTTGGTGGCGTGGTGCCTGGTGGCCCAGTCGATGATGCTACTAAGAAGAACAAGAAAGCCAAGGTCGGTCTCCCTTGGGAGCCGTTGTCGTTCTACAGCCAAGAAGTTCCCGAACGCGACGATGAGGAAGACGAGGAGGAGGAGGAGATGAACTTCATTACCCTTCAGCGTCTCCGTAAGGCCGATGAGCGCACCAAGGCCATGACGAAGGAGGAGTACGTAACCTGGTCCGAGTATCGCCAAGCCTCTTTCACTTACCGCAAGGGCAAGCGATTCCGCGAGTGGGCTGGCTTTGGCATTGTCACTGACAGTAAGCCTTCCGATGATATCGTCGACATCCTGGGCTTCTTGACGTTTGAGATGGTGCAGACTCTCACCGAGCACGCACTCAAGGTTAAGGAGCAAGAGGATCTGTTCAAAGCACAGAGCGGCGGCGAGAATGCGGGCTCGAAGAAGCGCAAGGTAGCGACTGGTCTGTTCGACCCGCCCAGCGAGGGCAGAAGCCCCATTGAGCCTCGCCATGTCCAGGAGGCCTTCAGACGCCTTCAGCAGCGCCCCAAGAAGACCCGAGCCATGCTCAACGGCTCGAGACTGCCGCAGCATACTGCTCTCAACATCGTGTGTAGCTCCCGTGTTTGGGCCGTGTGTCTATTGCTAACGACTATTTCCAGTTCTGATTCTCTTTTTTCGGGGCGGATATCCAGGGCCGGCGTGTCTGGCTATCAACTGCAACAGTTTGCTCGTCTTCGTTCTTCTATTGCAACAATGTAAAGATACCCACGGGCTACGGATGGGCAAATGGCTTTGGCGTTTATTGGTTCGTCTCTTCATGCCTTTGTAAGGCGGCGTCTATGGACAGAGTGTTCAACTAGGTAATTATCATGATAGCAACAGACCAAAAGACACAGGCAGTAGCTTATGATGGTGGTCCAAATCGAGCCCCCACAGCTAGATGTGAAGCCAGGAAGGACCGGGTGCTCGAAGTGCGACATTGAGCACTGGCGGGGTAGTCTGAGGGGATGCTGTCAAAGAGCCAATTCGTCACTAATTGAAACTGCAATCACTCTTTCGTGCTTAGTGGTTGAACAGTCAATCTTCTGAGAATCCGATCCGCAATTCGTGGATATGTTGGTACCTATCTAGGTATTGTTTGAACCTACTTGGATCGAGATGTACGTACCGCATCCGCTGTTGATCACCCACTCACTCACTGCCTGCCATCCATCCCACCATTGTGTCTTGGGCATCGAAATACCCCGCAATGAGGCGCAAGCTCCAGCCATCCCACCAACCTGTAGGGATTAGATAAGGCAGACAGGACCCCTTCCGTACTTGTCCACTGCCCTGCTTCGATCCAGTTGCCTTGCGTCCCATTCATTACCTACCTTACCTGTACTTGACGACGGTGGCGCGTTCCATTTAAGCCATACACTCTCGACATCTCCCTTCATACCTAATCGACAAAAAGCGCAACGAAATGGCACCTCCACCGTCAATCGCCGTGAGTCGCACGCCCGCCCCTACACGCTGCCCCGCTATTAATCGTGATGACGACATGGCCTTCTTGCTAACCATGGCCCCGATAGACGAAGCTCAAGGTCCAGCTCAAGCTGGCAATCGCGCGACTGCGCATGGTGCAGCATCGCGACGAATCCATGTCCAAGACACAACGGCGCGCCATGGCGCAGCTCCTCGAGGTGGGCAAGATCGACTCGGCGCGCATCCGTGTCGAGAACATCATCCGGTCCGACATCACGACCGAGCTGCACGAGATACTGGAGCTGTACTGCGAGCTGCTCATCGCGCGCGTGGGGCTCCTCGAGGGGTCGACATGCGACCCGGGCCTGGAGGAGGCCGTCAAGAGCATCATCTACGCGGCGCCCAAGACAGAGATCAAGGAACTCCAGGTGGTACGGACGCTATTGGCCGAGAAGTACGGCAAGGAGTTCGTCATGTCGGCGATGGACAACGCCGACGGCAAGGTCTCGGAAAAGGTCGTCAAGAAGCTGAGCGTGACGCCGCCGAGAGAGGAGCTCGTGCAAGGGTATCTGGAGGAGATCGCCAAGGCGTACAACGTCGACTGGCCGAAGCGACTACGCGCCGACGAACCGCCAGACCTGCTGGCCGACGACGACGACGACGAAGACAGTCCGAGCGGCGGCATCGGTGTAAGGATACCCGAAGGCCCGTTGGGCAACAGCGCCAAGCTGGCTCAGGAGCAGGAGGAGCTAAGCAAGGCGACGCCGCCGAGGACGATTGGGGGTCCCAGCAGTCCGCTGACCGTGACGCCGCCGAGGATGACGACGGATAATATCCATCCCAAGGTGACGCTGAACTCGCTGGAACTGAAGCCGAACAAGAAGATGGACGCGGCGGCGTCGCAGAAGAAGCCCAGTATCAAGGGGCCGGGAGGCAGTGTGCCAGACATCACCGAGCTGGAGAGGAGATTTGCAGCTCTAAAGAGGTGAAAGTTGATACCACATAGGCCAGAGGTTGTGGGCCGTTTGGTTTCAGGAGACAGCATCCGTCGGGGGTGGGTGGTGTAGGGCATGCGGTTTCTTCTTCTTTTTCTTCAGTATGGTCTAGGCATGGCGTGGAATTCATTCGTATGTCGTCTGCTTTGTTTGCTACATTCGGTCCCACTGAGAAGGGAGCACATATCACGCATCCCAGAAAGCAAACAATTTGAGTCAGGAGCAGCAAGCCGACTTCCTTTCGAAGCCCAACGGGTATTCAACAGAGAGAATGAGAAGGAAAGAGGAGAAGAAAAATCTGGAAGACGGAGGGGCCCAAGTCCCCCCCCCCCCTCTTAAAAGTGACGCGCCTCTATGGCTCTCTTGTTTTTTTACATATGATACAGAACATCCAGTGAAGGTGCTGTCCTCACGGCCGTGCGCTCGCCTGCCCATGCCCTTGAATCCCTCAGCCTTTACACCTTGTCCTGTCCTGGAATTCCCCAAATGGTGATGTTGTCATTAAAGATTGCCCGGCATGAAAAAGGCTTGCCAGGCCAAGGGTACGTGGTGCCGTCTCATCGAGTCCGACTGTCTTTCTTGGTCGTGAACGTTGTGTCGTATTTCGTTTCCAGTGCTCTGAGGCTTAGATGGCAGGCTCCTCCACCATCTCAGTGTCCTCGGAAACGGGGGGCACACCGTCGGGGCCCTCACCCTCAAATACCTTGCCACCCTCATACGTCTTTCTCCTCCAGCCACATGGTTCGGCGGGATCCTTGATCCACTCCATCGTCGGGAAGTAGTGCTCGTTCTTCTTCATGGTGATGACCCACGGGACGCTGTCGAATGTGACGGCCTTCAATCGGAAATCTGAGTATGATGGTTAGTGTATGCGTAGGGTAAAATGCGGCATAGCAACTTACAGGTGTTGTCCGGAATTCCGTGAACAGTAGCGAGGAAGGTCTCCAGATCGGGCGTCGGCTTGCCGTTGACGTGGGTGATGAAGTTGGTGGGCGCCAAGCCATACTGGTATGACGGCGAACCACGGGTACGGGCCGAGACGTACACTTCGCTGTGCAGCTTGCTAATCTGCTGCCTGACGGCATGGTGAGGTCGATGCAGAATGGCTCCGCAGAAAGAGATGGCATGGTCAGTCTCAACGTCGTCGGCGGCGACAGTGTGAGCCTTGATGTGGATCTCTTCGCAGTCGCGGACGATGACGGCGTCAAGAGACTCATGAGAGTACATGATGTCCAGCTCGGAAACCTTGGTGATGACCTTGCCGTTGAGAGTGAGCAGGATGTCGCCCTCGAGGAGAGCGCCCGACTGCTCACCGCGCTCGAAGGTGCGCTTGCTGACCATGAACAGCTGGTGATGTGTCTTGTTGGCCTCGGTGACCTTGCGGATCCACTCGTCCGAGACGCCCATGACCCTAGCCTGGGCCATAGCGATGGCTCTGAACTCAACGGACAACATCCGCAACTTGGGGACAATGCCCTGCTGGATCTGGGAGACGACAGGCAACAGAGTGGGCGTCGCCAGGCCGAGGTGGTACTCCTCATCCCGGTTGCTGCAGGCCGAACGCTCACCAAGGTACGTGAGCCAGAGGGCCTGGACAGTGCCGTCGTCGGCCACCAGAACACCGCTTCCGCATTGGTTGCTGAGACTCGTATCAACCGTGATTGCGTCAACGTTGATGGCACGGTATCTGGGCGCTCCAGAGTTGGCCGGGATGGCCACAGCAGTGACTTCGGTGACCGTGGTCGTGGCATGGACAATCTTGCCAATTCTGTTGTATCCCATGAAGTTGGTGGAGGCTCCCTGAGTGATGTTGACCGTGCTCAGTCTCGCACTTTGAACGGGAGCATTGACCAACGCGGGGTCGTACTGCACAATGGCGTAGTTTTGAAGTGGGTGGAGGAACACGACCTTGCCCTCAACAATGATCGAGTCCGCAATTGTGATGGTCACGTCGCACAGATCATAGGGCACAATGGCTCTTGAGATGACAACGAGGCCCTTCTCCGCGTCAATGACCAAGCCCATGCCCCACTTCCGGTTCTTGGGGAAGCCGTCGAGCTTGACGGGCATGGTGCAGTTGACGTGGACGAAGCTTCGCACCAGGTCGGCAATAGCCTTATGCTTCACATTCTCGAGCTCGATGAAAGAAGCAGAGCGGGCCACAGGCGGCTTAGGGGGGAGGGGATCAGCAAGGTCTGAGAAGTCCCACAAACCCGTCTCGTCGTTTCTGACAGCCATCTTCATCTTGGCTGACCAATGCCGGTCGACGTAGATGATTGTGGTGTTCAGGGTGTGCAGGTCACGCAGGTGCTTGTAAGTGACAACCACGCGAGACTTGTCGGGGATCGTCTTCATCACCTCGATGAAGGTCTCCAAATCAGGCGTCTTCTTGTGGTCCACGGTCTGGATCAACCAGCCATTGTCCGCGCTGTCGAATCTGAAAGAGCCCGTGGCCTCACAAACGAAGACGCCTTGGCATGCAACGCCGTACAGACGGGCCTGCTGGTAAGACAAGCTGTGGAAACTGGCACCGGCGACGGACACAAAGCGGTCAGGAGTGATCTCGTGCAGATCACCAACATCGACATCGACCTCAATATCCTCGCCACCCCTCTGCAGCTGGAGGCGAATGGTCTTGCCGACGTTCGAGTCCAGCAAGTCATCCAAACGGATGAACTGTCCCACGCGCTCGCCGTTCACCTTGATGAGAATGTCACCCTCCTCGATCTTTTGGTCAGACTGGCCCTTAGGAAGAATGATTTCGGCAACAAGCATGTTGTTGTCCTTGGGAAAAGCTTGCCGAGCCGCGGCCTCCTCCTCTGGCGTCAGACCGAGGCGTCTGCACTCGTCGAAGGGCTTGAGGAGAAATTGACACTGGATGTCGCCTCTTGTAACGGGTTTGCCCTGGCGAATGCATTCAAGAGCTCGTAGTGGTCGGTCGAGAGGCAGGAAGTAGTCCGTCGAGGCCCCGTCGGATCGTCCACCGGCTTGCAACGCAACAGCAAAGCCGTCGATGTTCACGACCGGACTGCCAGAACTACCGCCACTTGCGGCAGCATTGGCCTGGTAGTAGCACGTGTTGAAGTCGCTATATCCGTCTCCGTACTCTGGCGCATTTCGGTCGAGACGGCTGATGAATCCGGACAAGATACTGAGCTTTTCACCAGCATCGTTACCAACGACTCTGATCTCGACACCCACTGTCAAGGCGTTAGCGGATCCACTCAAGCACTTTGACCATCAAGGTGTCTGCCTACCCTTCGCGAGGTCTGGACGAAGCACCAGCGCGTTCAACTTCATGTACTTGACGGCCTTCGGGTCGAATCTCAGAATACCAAAGTCGTGAACAGGGTCGCGGTAGACGGGGTAAGCATCGACCTCTTCGTGGTTGTCGAAAACGACGTATCCCCAAAACGGTCCAGATCCAACGACGTGTCGGTTCGTCAAGATGTATCTGTAACACAGCGATGTCAGCACGCTGTCTCCCTTACATCTGCATTGGCGCCCAGCGTGACATACCCCTTCTGTGCGTCCACCACGAAGCCAGTCGCTTCGCTCGTCAACGCTGCCTCCGTGTCGAAAGAGCACGTCTGGCAGAAACGAATAGAGACGACGTTGCTGACGACGTTCTCAATCGTCTTCTGCCAGGCTTCGGGCTCCTGGGTGATGGGAAACATGCTGTTCAGCCTCGCGGCGTCCTCGAAATCAGACTCTTCCTCCTCAACGAGAGCATTGTGTTCGAGCTCGACCTCGGGGGTATTATCGCCAGCAGACAGCTTTCCGTTCAGGGCGCGATGTTGCTTGTGCGGTCGCAAGCCCTCGGGGCTTTGTGGAGCCTTGCGCTTGATGCGCGGCGATGTGTTATTGCCGTTCATGTTCGCAGTCTCGATCGTGGTATCTTGTGTTGAGGGTTGTTCTCGTTGCGCAGTCGGCGGTGGGTTAAGCGCGGCGACAGGCGAGGAGGAAAATAGACGGCGGGTCTGGGCAAAGACGGACCGCCGCGTGGTCTTATGGATTATGTCTATAAGAGGAGCGGTCAGAGGAGTGCGGGAGCAGCCGCGTTGTTCGAACGAGAAGAGGTCGTGCTGGCGTCTAAGGAGCTGGGGGGCGGTAAGGGCTGTAGTGGTGGTGGTGGTGGTGGTGGTGGTGGCGGTGGTCCAAGACGTTGTCCAAGGTCGTGGTGCTAATACTAGGGTGGATGCAAGGCTCGAGCAAGTCCCTTTGCGTACGAAGACGGAGCGCATCCAGCGTGGGAAAGGACGGGATGGCAGCAACCTAACCCTCCAACGACACTGACGATGTCTTGGTAAATGAACGGAGGGAAACCGAGCGTTTGGCTGTCAGTGTAGCTTTCGACGGGACCTGAAGCCGAGTTGCAAGAAGTTCCCTAAGGTTTTGATGGCGGAAATAAGAGAATTACCCCAAGAACCAACAGCTTTTTTTCTACTCGGTCTGTCGTCGTCGTCGTCGTCGTCGTCGTCGTCGAAAATTTCAGGTGCGGCACGATGGCAAACAACAGGATCTGTCCAATATGGGGGTCACCCAGACCAGATCACCAGGCTAGATGCATAAGAGCCCGCTTATATGGGTGCATGTGTCCCGGGTGAGCGCCCATCCCTGCTTTGGACCCGCTGTCGTCCCCAGTTGCTGATGTAATGTCACACTAGCGTCCCTTGAGAGCCTGTAGCCTTCGCTAGGCCGGCATGGCAGCATGGCAAGGATCGCCTAACAGTCTCGACAGGTAGACGTCAACGGGTGTGTGCCTGGGCCGCAGCTTTAGATGGGACGAGATGGATCATACTCTCACGCTGCACACCACCATCGTCAAGATTCTAGACTGCAACAATATGCAGGTCTCACAATGTCCTGCTCGAGTGATCGGCTGATACGCACCCAGCCTTGGATTCTGCCCCCGGCAAACCCATTCGTCCGATGATAAGTCTGTCAATGACCGAGCGACGGACGCCTCCAGTCTTCATCACCACCACCCACTGCGGCTTCAGCACCTTCGCAATATGAGGTGTGTGCCTAGTCAGGAGAGTGAGTGTGCAGAATATTCCTTTTCGATCCTGCTAGCCGTGGCTACCTAAGAAAACCTTGTTCTTCAGAGTGCATATGCCCAGTATCTTCAGATGCTGCCCTAACGCGAAGAAGACCTATCCAGGTGATGTGACAGCAACAGGATGTTGCCAGTCTTGTCCATGAACTAAGCTAAATTGTCGTGATACTCGTCCCAAAAGAAAAATCGATGAGTGTTGTCAACTAGCAACCCGCATCAATGGTGGCGTAGTCAAAGCATCCTAGTCGGGCGAGGTCAAGATGGGGCGACGACTTTAGACGGCTCCGGCCAAATCATCATCACCGTTCTCGTCCTCCTTCTTCGGAACGGCAGCCTCATTATCAGACTCGGCATCGTTCTCGACCTTGGGGGCCGACTTCTTGGCAGGAGTACGACGCTTTTTGGGAGTGCTGTCTGTTCAGGGGGAGTTCAGTAACGGTTTCTTTCGCAGAGGAAGTGGCAACCAAACACTCACCAGCACTGGTGGCAGCGGCGCGCTTCTTGGGAGTGGCTTTCTTCTTGGTCTCCTCGTCATCCTGATCGTCGCCGGTATCCTCGTTGGCGTTTTGTCCGTCACCGGCAGCAGTAGCCTTTTGCTTCGGCGCCGCCTTCTTGCGAGCTTCGAAGACATTCATTAGCGCTAAGATGCTAAATAAGCGTGAATGAAGTAGCAACTTACGACTTTTGGCCTTGGGAGCGGCGGTGTTACCCTCGCCTTCCATGCCGAGCTCACGCATCTGGACTACGATCGAAGTCCATTGGCCTTGGATCGCTTTGAGGGTACGGTTGGGCATGTTGATGTTCTTCCAATCGACTCCCTTGCCATCAGGAAGCAGAACCGCGAGAACGCGAAGCAAGAGCTGGTACTGGTTGGTTGAACCGAAGTGAGCGGATGCTCAATATGAACAAGTGGATGAGGGAAAGAGACTTACGCGCTCGGCGTCGGTCCAGGCGCCTACACGGCCACCCGCCGGAGCTTTCTCGGAAGCATTGGCGGAGGATGAAGCGTTGTCCTTGGGGTCGGCCATCTCGAATGTATGGTAATGTCGGGTTCTAATGGGAAAGTCAGCCGGGTTATCAGGAACGCATACGCCAGGGACAGACATGTGAGTAATAGCGAGGTGCAGGAGGTGATGAGAAGACAAGGAGAATATGTGAGAAAGTGACGTGTGTAGGGAAGGATGGCTCGCTTACTTTCGAGGTTGGCGATAGATGTCCGGCGTTTACGGCAATTAGGTGGCTAGTGAGATGAGAGGAAGTGGTGGTTGTTGAGGATGAGGGATGAAAGTGAGAGAAGAGGTGGAGTGGCAGAAGAGGGTATTTTGTTGGGGGGAATGCTGGAAGAAGTTGCTCGATGAATTGGGAAGGAAGGCAAGTGAAGGAAAGTCCACGGCAAGTAAGAGCAAGACACCTCCTTCCTCCTTTACTTCTGCCTTTGCAAGCCATGTTCAGCCAGCACGCTGATTCTGCAAGAGAATTGTTAGTCTGATGACCCAACAGCCCAATGACCAATACTAAGGCTCGTATCAAACATGTCTTTTTGCAAAAACATTGATCCAGACAATATTTTTAGACGAGTTCGGCAGTCAGGATGGTGCTCTGACCGTTTCCAACTCGACAACATGGAAAGGGGCAGGAACTTCAGAAATCCAGGCAACCTACACATCACGGTAGAAATGTTTAGGAAGCCAACTCCAGTAATATTGGCTTTGATGCCTGTACACTTGCGGCTTCTGGTACTTTCTTACCATCATATGAAATAAGGTGATTTGGATTTGGGTGGGGGGGTTGATGATTTAATGAATCAGAATGTCTGCAGCTTCGGGGCCTGTGAACGTGTCTCCGGAAATCAGCAAAGTCGGTAATCTTGGGCTACTTCAGTTGACCGGTTCCGGCGATTCGGTCTGTCCTTGGGGAAATAATTTATGAAGGTGTGTAAGATTGAAGCACTAGTTCTTCCTCGTTGAGATAAAGAGTGGTCGAAGCTGTATATCTCGACGAGTCGTTGAGGGGTACCTGTCTTAAGGTACCTAGGCAGGCCCAGCCCTCCCTCTTAATACTGAGACTATTGTGTCGGAAACGATATTGATGAATTGTATCCCCAGAAACAAAACCGGGTAAAACACGACGTGAGCAAGGAGGTGAAAGACGAGGCAGAGTGCCAGGAGAAACAACATGGCAAAGAGGGAGAGGAAGCGAAGTATTTCCGTAATGATCATGGCGCTCAACATCCTCAACGAAACGTATGAGAGCAGCGCAGAAGATACTGAGCCAAATAGGACAGTGAAAGACGGTGGCAAACCGAAAGTTCGAGGTTGACATAGGCCACGACGCCAAAAAGGAGAGAACGAAGGGGCAAGAAGAACAAGGCAGGGTTCGAGCGAAAAGTTTCCAACTGTTAGTCAGTGAATAGATAACCCCTACTGCCTGCCCTAGGCTGCCGATTGATCAGGCGGGAGCTAGATCACCATCAGTTACTCCCCATTATCCAGTTTACCACAGCGCCAGGTAGTTCCTACGTCGAAAAGGCAAAACGGTATTGGTTGTTACTCTCCTGTTCTGATTAAGCCAGCGCCTTGCCCTATACTGAACCAAACAAGCATCACCATAAGATGAAACTAGATTTAAGTGGAGTCAATTGTCTATCTTCCCGTCTCTCGCGAAGGGCTAAGAATGCTAGTGCCTTGAACGTGATCAGTAGTCTAACACATGTTACAGGAATCATCCCTTCCATCCTAGGTAACCAAGGCATGAGACGACCAAGAACTGGCCTCTATGGACCGTTTCTAGGGCGATGTGACTAATAAGAACCCCGAACCCCAATGCGAAAGACCAAGCTGTGAAAGATGTAGCGCAAATACGAGGTGTACGGTGTACACACACGCTTCCTTCCCTCCTCTACGTCGTAATCGAACGCCGCCGTTGTGAGATGAAGACGGCCGATGTGAATGTGCAACGCGGATTTGGCAAAAAACCACAGGTAATGAAAGAGAGACAAAGTCGGAGCGCGATGAGTATCCTCCCCAAATGCCGGGTATCGTTCCGTGTCATACCCCCCATCCATTCCAAGCTGTCGTCAAAGTTGTGAGAACACCTCAGTACCAGAAATCAGATGATAGAATCCTTCAAGTACAAGAAGAGCATGCGTCAGAGCGAAACGTCGCTCCATCACGCCGCCATCTTGCCCTTGTATACCATGAACTCCCGAATGCGGGCCTCGTGGTCCTCGCACGCAACAGCCCACTTTCTTCGAACCTCCTTGTCTTGTGCCATCCATTCCAGATACTCCGTGATTTCATCGTCGCCGCGAGATACGAGAAAAGAGTAACTCTTTCGAGCTCGAAGATCGGCAATGTTAGCTTTGCGAGCGTTGAAGTGCTCGATGACTTGAGCGTTGAAGATCTCCCATCTCATGACATAGTTCTGAAAGTCTTGCGTGTACTTCTGCCAAGCACCTCCCGTAGGCTTGAGATTGACTGCGAACGTCGGCGGAGGTCGAGGCGCCTGAGGGATTACTGGGAAATCGAGTGATGGCTTCTTCTCCTTCTCGATGGGTGCTCGGGTCGAGGGCTGGCTGTCGAACGGAAGGTTCATCTTGAGATCACCGAGAGAGCCCAAGCCCGAATTCTGTGTGAATGGCGCCACGTTCTTGAGGTCGGCAAGGCTGGCCCTAAATTCCTCGCTGTCCTCGGAACCAGCAGCATTAGGATTGAAGTCTGACTTTCGCGCAGGGAGCGTGGGGCCGGTCTCTTGCATCCCATTCACATTGCCAGGCCTCCATTCCGGGCGAGATGGCTCGACAGGAATATTCCTGACGCCGTTTGATTGGTCTCTCCGCGGAGCGGCCCCGGTCTGCGGGGGGTCAATGTCCATCGCATTCGGGCTCTTCGCCCCGACAGGCTCGGCTGTTGACTTGCGCCCACGCCACTCGCTCTCCTCGTCACTGTCATACTCGTCATTCACCAGGCCCGCGTTGCCTCCCGCCGTTGGCTTGATCTTGACCTTCCGGGAGTTCACTCGCGAGATGCGAGTTGGGGATGTCGACACTGATTGTGCCGGCACGAAGTTCTGTGCCCCAATCTGCTGTGTCCAGTCCTGTGCGTCAAATCTTCCATCAGCAGAAGGAGAACCTGCCGGCAGGCCAGAAGTGTCTTTATGGTGTCGCAGGCTTGGACGCTTGATCGGGGATCGACGGCCTACGCGACTTCCAGACTGCGAACGAACCTTGGCAGCTTGATCTTGGATGGGGCTGCCAGCACTGAATTTGTAAGCCTCTGAGCCATCTCCATTGACAAAGCTAGTGTTAATATCATCTGTGCTCCTCCGGCTGAAAGTTGATTGCTGCGGCGCGGTGCGTGTGAAAGTGTCGTCGTCGATCGGGAAATTGAAGCTATCGGCTCTCTCGTCAGCTTGATCTACAGAAACGTCATGCTCAGAGGCAGTGGTATGGCGCTTGTCACGACCGAGCGGCGTCAGGTCCGGGGCCTGCCTTTTGACAAGCCTGCTCAGAAGTTCGCCCTGCTTCAGCTCAAACGGCGTCAGAGAGTGACTTCTCGAGCTGTCCCCACTAGGAGACGGTGACTCGAACACCATGCCGTCGCTTGAGTGCTCCGCTACATGACGCTGTGAAGCTCGTGATTGCCGAGTTGTGGATGTTCCAAGGTTGCTGCTGTGCGCAGAAGCAAAATTGGACTGAGAAAATGCCAAAGAAGAAAAAGGAGCTGAGGGATAAGAGGAGTCGTACATGGAGGACCCTTTGGGCGTTGCTGTCGCCTGAGTGTTGCTAGTTCCTGCCGTCGACGTCAGCTTTAGCTCGGCTCTTACGGTGAAACGAATGTACCATTGTAGTTTTGTGAAGTTGTGGGGTTTGGCTGGCTGTTTTCAGCGGAAGGGCCGGCAGCAGTGTTCGGCGGCGTGTATCGAGCGCTTGCGCGGGATCGAAACGGGTCTTTAGGCGAGTGGGACGCGGTGGCGTTCGATGAATTTGGACGATCACCTTGCGGCGTCGATGTCGACGTTCTCGGGCTCGAGGGCTCAGTTCTTGCCTGGCGAGGGACACTCTGCGCGCGTGTTCGAGCGCTGCCGGGAGAAAGATTGGGGCCATACCCTTCCTCGGGTGGCCGGGGGCTTTCACGAGTGCTCTTGGCCCGTCCGATGGGGATTCCATCAAACGGGTTGGTCTTCTCTCCGCCATTGGCTGTGTACGGGGTGCTCTGGCGAGTTTCCGAATACGCTTCACGGAATTGAGCAAGAGGATCCGGTACGCCTGCCTCTTGTTGTCTGCGAACATTGTCCGCGAAGATGTTAGTGTGCCGAGAAGAGGTGGAGTAGTTGGAGGTGTTCACCGGGGGCTCGTCTCGGGGAACTGGTGAGTGTGGAGTGTAGCCACCCTTGCGTCCAAACGAAGCATCGGCTCTCTGTTTCTGGGATGGAGTCCGTGGTACTGGTCGTTTTGGAGGCTCGGGTTTGGTCTTTGGTTGGGACTGGGACTGGGACTGGGACTGGGACTGGGACTGGCTGCCGCGGCCACCCTTCATGTTCTCAAACGCGTGCCACGCATTCCGCTTCGCTTCCGGGTCGTCTCTCGCCTGCTGTGCTTTGGCCGTAGGGGCAGCGCCTGAGGCAAAATTGCGATATCTGCTCGCTCCTGAAGCTGGGGGAGGCGGAGGAGGGTTACGAGCCGTTGCATTGCGACGAGGAGGGGGCGGGAAGTTGGCGCCGGCGTTCTGCCAGGGGTTACCTCGCACTCCAGAGGCCGTGGGGTATCTTGATCGCGTCCGTCCAGCATCGTACTTGGCCCTCTGCTGGGGGTCCGTAAGGACCTCGTGGGCCGACTGGATGATCTGGAACCTGGAATTGACTTCGGCCTCTCGGCCCGGATTACGATCGGGATGGTACTTGAGTGCTGCCATGGATTTAGCAAAGGGGTCCAACATGCACGAGAGAGAGATCTTGCCATACCAAGCTTGCGGAACTGCTTCTTGATTTCGTTGGTATCAGCGTCCGCTGGAAGCTCTAGGTCCGCGTAGTAGTCGCGGCTCATATCGACTCCTCCCATCCTGAAGTTTCTGAGAGGCTATCAACAGCCTAATGAAGGTTCGGTTGTCTAATTCGCCCCCCCCCAAAAAAAAACCGCACGCCAAGTCTTGGGCGATCCTGTAAGGTCCGGGCTATTGAATTGCGCACAAACCACCGGGTCAGAAAGACATTTGGCGTTGTTGAAGCTGTCCTTTCAAGTTGAGCTGTCGGAAACGTTGGCTGGATTGGCAAGTTGTCGTGTGGCGTATATCTTAGTGGTGAAATCTGAGGCTGCGTCAACAGTGGCTGAGCAAGTGACGTGCCGTCGAAGCTTGCAAAGCTTGGTAGCTGACGTTGTCCAAATAGCGCGGTTCGGTGTGAGGAAAATAACAAGTCGAGAAGCGGTTGCTATCAGAGAAGTCGCGGATTTTCCAAGATTCTCGGACAGAAGGCTGTTGTCGTCGTTTGGAAGATGTGGTCGAAAGCGGTCGTTGTTCGCAATGGAGGGGAAGAAAAGCAAAAGAATGAAGGGCTAGAGGCAGCGAAGATGTCAGCGGCAGTGTCACGAGAAAAGTTGGAACAAACTAGCATAGGCATTCGCGCGCACGAGAAATTTCGCCGCAGGAGGACACGGCGGTAGTGGTGTCTGGAGGAGGAGTAGGGTAGGCAGCCGTTGAGTGTAGCACGCGAGTAGAGCAGTTGGTGGCAGACGGAAGATGATTGTCAGTTGCTGGCCCGACAATCTGTAATGGCCCCACGGTCTGTTGTCACTTGCAGGTCGCAGCGCTATGTTGGAGACAGCAACCGCTGCACGGCGGCAGGGGGGAAGTAGACGAAGAGTAGCGATCTGAAGACGCAGTTCAAAGGAGAGATTGGGTCAGGCTGAGATGGTCGCAGCAGTTATCCAATATCCGAAGTTGGGAAGCGGCAGCACAGCAAAGCGTCCGCCAGTGTGGTCAGTTCCTCGCCAACTTTCTTCGGCGCTTGCAACAAGATGGGGGTCATATGATGATGATTGGGCAGATGTGATTGCAACATGCGTATGCGGAAAGCAACTTACCCAGATGACGTCAAAATGCCAGCCGCGGCCGATACAAAACTGGGAGGCTGTTCGCTTCTCGCGAATGCTGGGTGGATGACCGAGACTGTTCAAGTTCGGGGAGGCGTAAACGTTGTTCCAAAGAGGAAGAAAGGTCGCTCAGAAAGGTGGGAATGAAGGAAGGAAGAAAGAAAGAGGGAGGAGAGCCGCATCCGATAGGTGTGAGACCAAAAGGGAAGAAGCAAATATTAAGTGAACCGTTAATGTTGACAGTCCTTCTGTGCGGTTGCGCGGGCAGCAGGAGGGATGAAAAGGGTCTAAATTTTTGGAAGGGAATTCAGGGACCCCCCGGCTAGTTTGATCACTGTCCTCTATGCTGCCCCTCCAAAAAAGGACGCCTCAGCTCCTCGCTTTCCATGAAAGTCGTCCGGTTGTTGTTTTTTTGCTCCGACCCCCAATCGCTCACCCACAAGTCACAACACGCGCGGCGCGTGCTTCTTGTATTCAGTCTGCTGGCGGTGGTAGGGGACCTTGACTGAAGCCATGCTCGATTCATCCAGGAGGCCTAAGCATCCTTCCGTCAACCTGGCCAGCCGTGCCAGCTACCAACCTGGGTAGTAAGTAGTGTACTCTCAACCTGGTTCTAATAAGCCACCGTTGTAGTTGGGGATCTCGGGAGGCGTCACGCGCAACTCCTCGAGTCAGCAACGCCAACCGTGCCAGTCAAGCCACCCGCCTGCTCTAACGATCCGACTTTGCCTTACCTTGCCGTCGACCTAGTATGGATGCTGAGAGCACTGCCTCCCCTGAAAAATGGCTCATGTCGGGGCACTCCAACTTCCTATGTTCTTGGGAAGAGAAGGGGGGGCGAAGACCAACCCGATCTTCGATCACCTCGTACAGGGCCAAGCTAACGCTACCCAAGTAGCTGGCTATAATAGTGTAGATCCCCGGTTGAGGGACTCTAGGGAAGCAAGAGACCGCCCATGAACCTAACTTGGAAACAGGCTATAAGGCAGAAGGCCAGGCTTCATTTGCAAGAGGGTTCAAAAGATTCTCCAGCATTCCTGAAGTCATCATGCCTATCAGAGTTGTCTCCTAAATCAAAGTCAGCACACTTCCCCTCCGATTTGTCTCGACCGACGTTGCCCTCTCAACGCCCTCCACCTGTAGCTGTTTATGCCTAGCGTGAGCCTGGACGCACCCCTAACTGATCGCCTCCCCCGCATGAGCCCGGTCCGCGGCCTGCAGGCAACTAACCGCTGCGCTGGCCGGACCGACGTCAGCCTCTCCCTCTCAACGGACGGCTACGCCAACATGCGTCTCGCGCCAAAGTCTGCTAACGATTCTTCCATCGCATGTTTAACTCGCATAAGTCTTCCTGCTTGGCCAGATGATACACTATCGGACCCAAGGTCTGCCCAGCCTTACCTACGTACCTAGGTATGTAAGTAAGTGTACCTACGACGTCAAACTTTGGCCCCACCCCCGCTGTCTCTAGAACCAAGAACCTGGGACAGCTCAATGTATCCGGCCGAGGCGACTAACAAACAATCACCAATATGAAGGCTGGTGGGTGACTTGAGTTCCCTTTGACCCGATTCTTTCTATCCGTTCGAATGCAGTTCACGTTATGTATGGCCTTGCTAAATGGAAATCGGAAATCCTCAATTGGTCATTTCTAATATCTCCGTCGTCAAGGTGGCATGAACCTCATGTTCGCCTTCAAATATTTCGACCCTGAATATGTTGATATCGTGGTAACCAGACTAGCCCCTAGCATCCCTCCCAGCCACACGGAAGAGGAGTCTCCCGTCATTCGCCTTGCTGCGCAAAAACAGCCCTTGAACGCCTTCGCTGTGAATTGTTTTCCAGCCCCATTTGATAATACATGTACTGTAAGTTCGTGGCCGTCTTCCTACGGATGCCTAGAGACGTTTGTCGAGCATAGCCGCCCTGATTATCCCCTCCTCCGCCTTCAGAGTTGACTGGGCGCGGTGGTCTTCGTCCATCCCTTGTTCTTCATGTTCGCCTCGATGGCCCTCCAGATCGACTCCGCGGCCTCCTTGTCCCTGAACTTCGCAGCCTCCTGAGCTCCAGTACCGTCACGCCATCTGTCGACACCTAGCTGCAACACACGATGTCCCCATTCCTTGACGCTGTCGGGCGGCTGCTCGCCGCGCCAGCCGATGAAGATACCCAGAACGCGGCGGAAGAGGTCCGGAGGGGAGCTCCACTTGTAGTTCTTGAACTGCCAAGACTGGCCCGTGGTGAAGACAGCGACGACGCGGTTCCAGTACTCGGGCTTGAACTGCTCGGGGCCTTCAACAAGGATAAAGCGCATGGGCCGCGAAGGGTCGATGTCCTTCATGACACGAGAGACGTGCAGCATACTGGCGGCGGCACTGCCGTCGGGTTGCACATAACGTCCTCCCTCGAGGAAGGATCGAATATTGGACAGCCGGAGCAGTGACGAGGCGGAAGGCGATAGGAGGATGATGGGGTCCGGCCGACGCGTCGGGGCCTTCTGGTTGATGGGGAGCGACGGGTTCGTGCTGATGCTCGCTGCGCCATGAGGTTTCTTCTGTATAAAGGGAACGGCGAGCTTGCGGACGTGGGAGAAGTCCTGGAAAGCCTCACGTTAGCTGCACGTAAGTTGAGACCTGGCGCTTTGCGCGACTCACTGTGGGCTTCACGCCGCGCAACACCGAGTTGCGGTCACCCATCTTGCGCTCGCCGTTATAGATAACCGCCAGTCGAGGGTCCAATGTGCCGCGCCCAGCTCGGCTAGCTGCGGTCGCCGGCGCAGTCTTAGACGCGCTCGCGCCAGTTCCCTCCTTGCCGTCCTTGTCGCTGGCCAACGGCTTGATGTGCTCACTCTCTTCACTAGCGCCTTCCAGCCAGGTGAACAGATCTAGACGTTCGACGAAAGCAAGGTTCTGGACCGTCCCGAGGCTGCCCAATTCCTCGTTGAGGCGAGTCGCGCTTGCATTGTACTCGGGAATTGCGACATCCTTGTTCAGCCAAGCGAAGTAAATTGATCGCAGGTCGACAGGGCGGTCGCTGGAGATGAAGCGCGTGGGTGTCGAAAGCAATACCGATACTGGGGCTGGGTGAGAGAAGAGCAGATGAGTGGCTTTCGAGAGGGCTACTTCGGGTGCAGACGCATCGGCGGACGCTGTCGGGACTGCAGGTCGCTTGGATGCGATGGATTGCCGTAGCAGGAACAGGGGATCCTGCTCAACAGCAGCCATCGTGAAATGTCGAATTTTCGGTGCCAAGAAGCTTCTTCGTAGGTGCCTGGAGCTTCTGAGAGCTTGCAAAGATAGCCAAAATACGGACTTGAACGAATTGAGCGCGGTGAGACTTGACGACGAAGCAACCGCGATCAGGAGTTTGGAAGCCTCGAGTTTTGGGACCGAGAAGTTCAGCCTCAGTCGCTAGGCACACTAGCCACAACAGCCTCAGTCAATTACAGTCCGTTGCATTAGCAGCATTCGTAATTAAATAATGCGTCTGTGCGTAGTCAGCAAGATCGCCAGATTTCACACACTACCCCTAGCCAGGGCCAGCTAGGGGGGGGTAACCTTACAAAAAGGCTGCACTTTGCGTATATTTAAATATCTAAATAGCTTTAATTAACTAGTAATAATAATAGAATACTACTAAAATAATAGCCTAATACTACTACAGTTGCAGCTAGTAATATAGAGGAGCTATTTTTAGTACTATTAGCTAATAGTACTTAAGTATATAAGGCTGCGCATACTACAGTTATTATTATAATACTATTAAGAAATCTATTTACTAGTAAGCTATTAAGTAGTTAAATAAGAATTATTATTAAGTAGCTATTACTATAAGTAAAATTAAAGTTAATTATATTAATAATAAAGAGGCTAATTGCAGTAAGTAAAGTAATAAAAAAAATTATAGAAAGGAGTATAAAGTAGTAAAAGTCTTAAGACTATAAAATTAATACAAGTAATAAAAGCTGCAAAATTAATATAATTAATAAAAACTACAAAAATAATATAATTAATAAAAACTATAAAAATAATATAATTAATAACGTACACGCATAGCGAGTCGGCCAACATAGCGAGCCGGCCACTCCTTATCGCTAGAAAAAGCCCCTTTTCTAACTATTTATTAAAAAGTAGATTCTTAACTAATAAAGACCTAGTTTTTAGCATTAGATAACGATAAGAGTTAGATTTTAAGAAATAATAGTATTAAAATTATTATCTCTTTCTAGCCTATATTACTAAGCTTACCTCTTATCTAGGCCTCTAGATAAGAGGATTACTAAGAACCTAGGGTTAGGAAGAGACAATAATTTCTACAATATTATTTCTTAAAATCTAACTCTTATCGTTATCTAATACTAAAAACTAGGTCTTTATTAGTTAAGAATCTACTTTTTAATAAATAGTTAGAAAAGGGGCTTTTTCTAGCGATAAGGAGTGGCCGGCTCGCTATGTTGGCCGACTCGCTATGCGTGTACGTTAAAGGCTGCAAAAAGAGTACAAAATAGTAAAAGTCTTAGAGTTACAAAAATAATATAATTAATAAAGGCTACAAAAAGAGTACAAAATAGTAAAAATCTTAGAGCTATAAAAATAATACAATTAATAAAGGCTGCACTTATAGCTACCTTAAAATTATTAAAGACTCTAATAATTGCAAAATAACTATACAATTTAATACTCTTAATAATTTATTTAAAACTCCCTTTAAGACTCTATTGCAAGCTCTACAGTTGCATACTTTATTACCCTTATAGTAATAATAAAATACAGCTGCACTTTTACTCCTTAAGCCTTATAAGGTAAATATATACTTCTTAATTAAGCTCTAGTTTCTTAGTATAGTATTAGTACTAATTATTCGCCCTTTTTAAATTGTATAGTAGCTAAAGATATTATTAGCTAGTAATATTATAATTATACAATAGAATAAGTAATTATTAAAGGAGATAAGGAATTATATTTAAAGCTAACTTTAAGAGTAATACTACTTAATAAAGAGATAAATATTAATTAAGTTTAGTAAAAGGAAAGTAACTACAAAAATATTAGTTATATACTTTTATAATAACTTTAGTACTATAAATAGTAAATAGCTAGTCTTACTATAGGCTACTATTACTAAGCAACTTAAGTTAATTAATTAATACCTTTTAGATATATTTTTTACTATTAAAATTATATATATAGTTAGGATAATTGCATTAGCCTTAAGTACTCTAGTATAGTTAAAAATAGTAGTAGCTATAAATAAGCTAACTAGAGTAGCTAAAATACTATTATAAAAGCCTTATAGTTGCCCTCTGCACTTTAAGGTAAAGAAGGCTACATTAAATAAAATAATTAATAAAATTATTAAATAAGTAAAGTTAAAAGAGAGGTTATTTTAGTAGCTAATAAAGTATTATTAATATACTAATTAGATAAGCTATTACAATAGTAGTAAGTAAAGCCCTAATACTAATTAGTACTTTATTATTAAAAGGGAGTACTTTTAGCTTATACTATATAACTTTAAGTTATAGTAAGAGGTAATACTAAAGTAGTAGTTAAATACCTCTATTAATAACCCTCTACTAAGTATAATAGTAGCCTTTACTTAATAGTATACTATAAAGAGTATAGTAAAAAGTAGAGTAAAGAGTATAGTAAAGTAGAATATAAATAATAAGACTACTGCAAGCTAACTAATTAAATTAACTGCAATATATCTAATAAGTAATAATACTATAGGAAATACAGTAGTTAACTTATCCTTTAGTAGTAGTAGAGAGCTAGGCTAATTAAGATAACCTTAATACTTCTAGTTCCCTCCTCCTTAGTAGTATTAACTAATTAACTTAATACTACTTAAGCTACTACTGCAAATACTATTAAGAAGGGCTAATTTAATACTATTATTATTACTACTGTAATATAAAGAGAAGTTATTATTAAGTAGGTAGATTAAAGTAAGTAAATTTATTAAGTAGTTTATTAATTAAGAAAGTAATTAATAAGTAAGTAAAAGTAGTATAAATAAGGCCCTTAAGTAATTTAAATTAATTATATTCAGTCTTGCAATTATCTAGTAATTACTAATTGTATACTTTTTAGAGTTAAGTATACTTATTAGCCTTATTAGACTACTAAAGTAGTTAATTAAGGATTTTCTTACTATATAGGGCTTTTGTAAGTAGTTGCAATAATTATTAATTGTAGCTAATACACTTAAGCAACTAAGTAAATTATTGCGCATTAGTAGCCTAATTATTAAAGAGGATAAAATTACTAAAGGAGTTAAAGTTAATAAAGGGACTATTTAAAATTACTTAATTAAAAAAGAGAGATTTAGTAAATATATATACTCTTAATTAATAACCTACTAATTAACTACCTTTACAAATGTACTATTTGTATTCTTACCTCTAGGGCTAAGCTTAATCTTATTACTAAGCCTCTAATTAAATTAATTACTCCCTAATAACTTTTAAAGTTAATACTTTAATATTAATAATAATAATAACTACAAAAATAATACTATTAACCTACTAAGTGCAAAGGCTACTAATTTAATTTAAGTTAAAAATAGTAGTTTATTAATAGAGTTATATTTAAGTAGTAAATAGGTAAAGAGGTAGGTAAATAATAGGAGTAATAGAGAGATTAGTAAGTAGTAAATATACTACAATAGAGATTTTACTTTAATATAAAGAGCCTATAAAGCTATTTTTAATATATTATTTTTATTATTTATCTTAACTATAGCCTATTTTAATAATAGTAATTACATTACCTCTAAAGTACTCTTAATACTACTCTAGCTAAAATATACTTCTATATTCTGTATAATAATAAGATTATTAAAAATCCTTTCTATACTCTTAAAATTAATAAAGGAGTAGTAAAAGTAGCTTTCTATTTGCCTTATCCCTTATTTAACCTCTACTATGTAGTCTACTAATAAGTCTTTAAAGTCTTAATTATTAGCCTCATCCTAGTTCTATATAGAGTATTACTTTTAAAATAGCCTCTTTAAGTTACTAAAAAACTCCTTAATTAAGTTAAAGTCTAGTAAGTATAGAGGGAGAAACTTAAGAATAATACTAGTAGTATTATAGGCTTCTTTAATATCTTATTAATAATAAAAACTTATATTATTTATTATAATAATTAACCTTAACGTACACGCATAGCGAGTCGGCCAACATAGCGAGCCGGCCACTCCTTATCGCTAGAAAAAGCCCCTTTTCTAACTATTTATTAAAAAGTAGATTCTTAACTAATAAAGACCTAGTTTTTAGCATTAGATAACGATAAGAGTTAGATTTTAAGAAATAATAGTATTAAAATTATTATCTCTTTCTAGCCTATATTACTAAGCTTACCTCTTATCTAGGCCTCTAGATAAGAGGATTACTAAGAACCTAGGGTTAGGAAGAGACAATAATTTCTACAATATTATTTCTTAAAATCTAACTCTTATCGTTATCTAATACTAAAAACTAGGTCTTTATTAGTTAAGAATCTACTTTTTAATAAATAGTTAGAAAAGGGGCTTTTTCTAGCGATAAGGAGTGGCCGGCTCGCTATGTTGGCCGACTCGCTATGCGTGTACGTTAGTGTAGGAAAGGTATTATACTTTAGTAATAGACTCTACATTATCTATATAAAGAAGTTATTACTATTTATTATTCCTAAGTATATTACAATATTAATAATACTATTAAGAGTAAGAGTTAGTAAAATTTAATACTATTACTCTTATTTAAGTATAATTATTTAATAGGCTATAAGACTTTTTAGTACTTATTCTATTCTTTATATACTTATACACTTATTAATACTAAACTTATTAATAAATATAAGCTACTGCAGGCTATACTACTATATACAATATAATTAAGTGCATTAAAGATCTTTATCTTATTAAGTAGTAATTAAATAAATCTTTTTTAATATTTACTTAGCTACTTAAAGTTACTAGTTAAGAGTTAACTTATAAATAGTTATACTAAATTATTTAAATAGGAAATTTAATATTTTATTAAAAGTAAAATTATTATAATATACTAGAAGCTCTAATAGCTTATATAATTACTAGATTTCTAACTTTATTTAACTATACTTTATAATAGAGTATCTCTTTACCTACTTAGTTACTTAATATTAATATTACTACTATCTTATAGTCTAAATAGAGTATTCTATTTAAGTAGCTACTTTCTTATTTATTTTCTCTATTAATATTAATACTTAAGCTATCTTCCTCTACTTATCCTTATTTAGTATTAGTACTATTATTTATATTATATTTAATTAATTTAATATTTAGTCTAATTAGCTAGTAGTAGTAATAAAGATAATAGAAATAATAAGGATAAAAGTATTATAAGTATTGCAAGCTTTATAAGCTTTATAGACTTTATAGGCTAATTGTCCCTCTCCTCTATAAGAGGGTATTAAATTGTATATAGTAATAATAGGGGAGAAACCTCTATAGTAATTAAATTAGTAATTAGTACTAAAGAGTAGTTTATATAGAGTCTAAATAGCTTTACTTTAAGTAGTAAGTAATAGTAATAGTAATAGTAATATAAGGGTATTTTAATATTAATAGTTCTATAATTCGTAATTCTACTAGTGAAAAAGTAGCAAATTCGTAATAGTACGCATTTTGCCCTTATGTACAGATGCATTATTTAATTACAAATACTGCTAATACAACGGACTGTAAGCTGCGTCTGCTGCACCACCGCTCACCTCCCTTCTCGAGTTGCTACGCCACTCAATCCCACTTCATCCGCCATCTTAAACAGACACTGGCAAGTTGCAATAGGCATGGGCATGTTAACAGCTGCATACAAGACTACTCTTTAGGACATTTTCTGCTTAGCTACGACGCTGCCTCCACGGTTGAATTCAGTCTGGACATGGACCGGCTGATTCATGGTCACCCCTCAATCTCTCGTCGATCTGTGAAGTGATGGATACTTCCGATCCCTGACGCCTGTCACTTACAATATGTTCAACCTTGAGAAGAGATCCTGTCTTCCTCCGACCGTGATATACACACAACCCTCTGCCGCCTGAAGAATGTTTGGGGTTGGCTGGGCACATTGGGCTGTTTGGGAGATGCTCCGGTATGTCGAATTCAAACTTTGGCAAGGACGCCAATTTCCTTTTGGACTGGGACCGCTGCTTCGCATCCCACCATTCTTTGGGTTTCTTGGGGAGATCATCGTCACGTCTCGGCTGGCACCGCTTCAAGCTTGCCGATCTGTAAGGTTGCGACGGATTCCAGGTGTCTCCATCTCCCCTAGGTGGTACCATTTCGGTGAAGAACCCGCGTGGCTTTCCGTCGACTGTCTTATGTGTAGGCGGAGTCCTTACGCGCGTGGCTTCCTGTGTCGGCTATCAACATTAAAATGCTTCAATATACAACGGTGGCGACTCACTCCAGCTGGATACGGGGTAGTTGCATAGTCGGACTGGCCTGGTAATTAACATTAGCTTCAAAGCACCTGGCACAATCATGGACTGATGCATCTACGATAGTGAAAACTGTCGGGATCAGGCGTTGCCGGTGGTGTTTTCCCGGCCAACACCTCTCGAATGGAACTTGTGATGCTGCTGATGGTCTGTTCCGAGTCTTTACGATGCCAGGGCGCTTTTCCAAACCAACCCGTTCCATGTTTTGACACGTTTTGTTCTTCTTTGTTGACGAACCAAGCCAGAGCCTTGAAACCCGTCGTAGTCGCTGCATCTTTCGACACCTCGGTCGTTTGCGGATGGTTTGATTCTGGGGCGGCAGGCATGCTTGAATTTTTCTCCTTGGTGTCAGCAGTAAAACTACCGTGTGATAGAAATACCGAAGTACTCACTGTCTTGCACTTGAATAAAGAAGAGAGCTTGATGCCCCTGCGGCTCTTGATGCTTGGTTCTGTGGTTTCCCCGAGATGAGGTGGGCTTGAGGGGGGCTGGAATTTCACCTCCACCTCTTCAACGTGCGCCCTCAAGGTGTTCATAGTCTGGGAAATGCTGGGTATTTGTTCGCCACAACTACTCATCGGTTCAGGGGTTCCTGGTTGTTGCAGAGACAAGACGAGAGCTCTTTCGGACATAGGACTCAGAGGCTCGGTGGGATCTAGAGTTCCTGTGAGGAATGGGGAAGTTTGTTGAGGTTGGAGTTCGGGTTCGCTGGTAGCAATTCCCCGAAATTTGCCAGTTTTGGCCGTCCATTTCCAAATTCTGTTACCGCTGCTTGTCCGCGACCCTCTTAGGATCACTTCTCTTTCCGCCCAGTACCCGTCCGGGAACCATACCTATTCAAATCCTTCTCTGGGAGATCTTGGTGGATCAAAGCATTGTCCTGGCATCGGGGTCAAATGAGCATATTGCGGTGACTGTCTGGTAGATGCAGACCTGGACGCGGACCTGGGTGACGCGACGGATGTTAATGGCGGCGATGAGGGCGACCTCGACATTGCCGTTCTCCCGAAATATCCATCTCCGATCATTGGAGTAGGGGTGCTTGAACCGTCCCAGCTGTCTCCTGGAGTGTCTGAGGATCTCTCCGGGGAAGTGACTCGGAGAGCAGTCTTGAAAGACAGCCTCTGCACATCACGGTGAGCGGCTGGGTACGATTGCGAGGATGATCTGTGAAAACATTAATGCCCATGCCTTTCTTCTTGATACTTGACAGTCCTACGATCTTCTTCGCGTGTTGAAAGGGTTAAAGAACGGCATGGCGCCCAACGGCGGGTCGCTTCCGGATCCTCGACGTGTTGGCGCTCCATCAATGGTACCAAGGACCGGATCATCGGCCATATTCCGTGGTTCTTACAGGTAGACAAACGATTCAGCAGAAAGCATAATCTAATAACAAAGGTCGTTACGATGTGTGGGGTGGTAGGGTCTAGGGCGAGACGGAAAACAGGAAGAGATGTGACGCGCCGAGACGGCGAAAACCAAAAGACGCCTACGTTGACTAATGCCCATTCTACAACACTGAGCGGGGAAGCTTCACAGAGTCGTCGGCGTGTTGTGGCTCGCACCTGTTCCTACCTGGGTAGGTAGTAATGGCGTGTTCCAAAACGGCGACGGCAATGAATCTGGCATGTCACTGGAAATGGCAGGATCTTTGATCAGGCACGGGCGTCGACGCTTTCTCCCTCCATCAACGCGACAAGCGAAGACGCCCACAGTGTTCTCAGAATCCATTCGATTAGGATTGCGGGTATCAAATCAGACCTGCTAACGCCTTTTAATGCCCCGGGGTCGGCCAGTCTCCAACTCCCATATCCCAGTTTTCGTTTCGTTCAGTCAACTAGCATCGTGTCATCGCCGTCAAACGGAGCGCCCTGCTGCTCAACCGCCACGCCCTTGCCTCTGCCAGCCAGCAGTTCCCTCCGGATTTCAGGTGCGATCGAGTGGTGGCCGTGCGACAAGAGCAAGTCAAGAAGGGCCTCTCGCTGGTCCTCGCTCAGATCGTTTCTGTATCTCTGGGCGAAAGCCAGCAAACTCTGATGGAAGACAACGGGCAACGACTTGACCATGTCCCCGGAGAACGACTGGCCTTCCTTGATCGATGCCGGGTCCACACTTCGGAACCTCAGAAAATGGAAAACAACCGAGTCGATGACTTGGTAGGGAAGAGCGTACTTCTTCTCCAGCAAAGTTTTAATGAAGATATTGGCCGCTCCACCGCCCTCGGTGCCGTGCGAGGCTTCCTGGGCCGCACTGTAATCAAATCAGCATCGTCCTGAGCACGTTGGACGGGCAAAATACGCACATTTCGGTGATACCCTTCAGGGCGGCGGCAGAATGAAGGACTGGTACCGATACTCTGGCAAGCACCGCAGAGACAATGTGTGCCTCGCGAACGGTGCAGCCGCTCGACAGCAGAGGGAACAAGAAGCCGAGGAAGAATGCTCGGGGCTTGTAAAGGGACTTCTTTAGCGCGTTGAACAAGTGCACGTTCAGCTTCTTGTTCTCGTAGATGTCCTCACGGACCTTGTCGAGAACAACAATCTCCATGAACTTCTGGCAGACAAGGGGCTTCGAGGACGAGAAGATCCTCGTTGCCTGGTACACGGCATTGGGCGTCCATTTTTGGGGCTCGGTGATCCCGATGATGTCCTCCCAGTGCGGCAGGGTCGGAAGAATCTTGAAGGGCTTCGGCAAGGGACCGCTTTTGTATCGCGACAGAATGTGGCCGATCCTGGTGCACTCGTTAGCATTGGTCTTCTGACAACACAACCGACATCGCCACCTACTTTGTGTATACTTCGATGACCTTTGGGGGAAGCTGATAGTCTTCGTCAATTACTGGCACGCCGGCTGCTTTCCGAGCCTCAGCAGCCTCGTGCGCGGCAATTTTCTCCAAAATGAGCTCCGTCAGGTTGGTGCCGCCGCCAGCCATCTCGTCATCGGGACCCTTGCTACCCCAGCCGTGCTGGTTCAGCATCGCCGCAGGATCGTCCTCGGATTCGGGCAAGAACTTGCGGTACGTCTCGAGGTCCTCCGGGTCGATCTCAACCTCTTCAACAATCTCATCCTCTTCGCCCCACGCTTCCTCGTCCTCGTATGCCTGTTCGTCGCCGCCAACATCGACACCGTATCTCGACTCGATTCCGAAAAGGTCGACGGTCGGTTTCGCAGCAACTTCTGGTTTGGCGGTTCCATCCTCATCGGCAAGCTCACGGCCTAGCCGAAGAATGGTGCGACTCCGTGTCGCATCGACAAAGCCCTCGCCATTGTCGTCGTCATCGTCGGTAGTCTTGCCCTTCTTCTTCTTGGGCGCCTTGTTCTTCAAAGGACCCGTAGCAAGGATATCATCCTGCAGGGGGTTGTGTCTGCGCGACTGGCGGTCGGTCGGGGTGGTTGCCTTGCCCATTTTCGAAGATACTCGGACACAATGTGATCGTGGCGGAGAGCGACAGACAAACGGGATTGGCGGTCACCTCTTTTTTTTTTCTGTGCCCGAGCCAGAAATTTTTGATTTTCTTATCGATTGCCCCGCGCCTGAAGTGCCCAGAACCCTGGACCATCTTTGAGTGGGTCATAAACGACTTTACGACCAATTAAAACCCCTGCTATTGACTTCATCGGCGGACATAGCGACTGCCCCGCCACAACACCCCACCAAAAAGCTTCTGCGAGTGACTCTCCCGGTCTGTCTTACAGAGAAACCGAGACAACTTTCTTGGAACATCTGTTAAAAGTTGGCACGTATTTGGAATCCTGTCTCTCATTTTCGCAGTATCTCACTTTATCAAACGTCAAAATGCCAACAGAATTGGAAGAGGTATGCTCATCCGATCAAAGTATTCTGAGGACTTGGCTCATGCTGTGACAGCTCGTGGGCTTCATTGCTCATCCCACCCCTCAACTCAGAAAAGTAGCCATAGAAAACCTGGTCGGCTACTCTCAAGCGCAACCTTCGATCTTCAAGACGGAGAACTTGACACCGGTCAAACATCTCAAGTTTCTTGTCAGAGACCATCCTGTAAGCAAAAAAATTGGGTTGTTTCAACGAAGATCCCTCAACTAACCAGTGTTCAGCAAATCGCTGAACATGCCCTCACAATCCTCATCAACCTCACGGCCGAGAAGGACGTGCTCGAGAACGTTGCGACAGACCAGAAGTTTATTGACATCGTGTTGGACTTGATTGTGGTAAGTGCGAGTCTCCGGAGAGGAGACAGAAGAACCCACCATCGAATGACGCCCAGGCACTCACTGATACTCCTGAACAGAAACCCGACGAGCCAAACGCCAACTCCATGGCCATGCTGCTTGCAAACCTGGCAAAATGGGACGGTCTCAATACTATCGTTTCAAAGAAGCAAACGCCGCCGGCGGAGCTCAAGTCGAACGACTTGGTGCTCAACCAGCTTGTTGATCTCTTCGTCAAGGAGAAGGGGGCCTACAACAAAGATGCGGATTACGACTACCTCGCTTATCTCTTCGCCGATCTCACCAAGCACACCGAGGTGCGGCAGCACTTCGTCACGAGACAGGAATACGACGAAGTCATCCCCATCACCAAGCTCAAGGTCTTCACCGAGCATCAGTCCGAGATCCGGAGAAAGGGAGTCGCGAGCACCATCAAGAACGTCGCCTTTGAGATTCAGTTCCACCCGACGTTTATGGACGAGGACGAGGTCGACATCCTGCCCTACATCCTCCTGCCTATCACCGGTAACGAGGAGTATGACGAGGACGACACCATGGGCATGCTTCCCGACCTGCAGCTGCTGCCACCCGACAAGAAGCGCGATTCGGACCCGAAAATCATCCAGACTCACGTCGAGACGCTGCTGCTCTTCACCACGACGAGGGAAGGCCGAGATCTGCTGAGACGAGTCAAGGTCTACCCCATCATCCGAGAGACGCACGCGCGGGTCGACGACGAGGGTGTCAAGGATGCTTGCGACCGGTTGGTGCAGGTCCTCATGAGAGATGAGGAGCCGGCCGAGGGCGAGGGTGAGGGCGAGGGCGAGACGAAGCTCAAGGAGCTGACGAACGGCTCAAGGGTCGAGGAGCTTGAGGATGACGATGAGATCGTGGAGGTCTAGACCGGTCTCTTTTGAGTTTTCCTTTGGTCACGGCTTACGTAGAGGAATACCCAGGTCTGCAAGACATTCACGAGATGAAGTGTGTGTGTGTGTGTGTGTGTGTGTGTGTGTGAGTGAACGGCGATGATATCATGAAACCGGCAACTCAGCCCGATCAATTGACCTGACTGGAGGCCTGCATGCCGTGTATTCTAGGGTCTCGGGCGGTTCCGTGGCAAAGGACTGATCTAGGGAAGGACGCCACGTTAGCAGACCTCGCCTCACTCATGGCCTTGGGGTGCGAGGATCAGAACCAGCCAGAGGTGTAACTCGGTCATCAAAGCCCCCAACTGGCACTTTCTCTCCATGCAGATGAGCTTGCACCGGTACCAAGGCACCCAATGACAATGCTCACGTCCTCAAGCGGCTCTCCGTCTTGGCTAGTAGCGATTCAGGGAATACCGAACGGACAGACAGTCTTGCATTACTGGATCCAAGCTACGACGACGGCGTTACTGAGCAGGATCTCATCCCCGCCCCATTTCTACAGAGATAGATATACTGTCATTATGGGGCCAATAGACGCAGAGACCAAGCAATCCCCATCGTTTTCGTCGTCGTCGGACAAGAAGGATGCTTTTCGACCCGGCCGGCCCAGCAGCTAGCTCACTCGCCCAATCCCCTTTACTCAACGGTAACTGTGACCTTGCTCTTGTCTACGCGACGCTGTCAGCTTCCACCCTTGCTCCCTATCGGAAGGGAGGGACTCACAAAAGGCAACATGGTCCTTGATCTCCTTGGCCCCGTCTTTGGGCGTGGGATAGTACCAAGCCGCGTTCTCCAGCTTGTCATCTGGCGCTAACCGTCAGCAAACGTTCGCCCGTTCTTCCCCGCTCCGTCTTTCCTTGTCCTCGAAATCCTGCCCATCTCCGTGTGTATCGTGGGGGCGGAGAAAAAGAAAGAAGAAGAGAGAGGAATCCAAATCCAGATAGATGGGAGAGGGTCAAAGGGACGTGAAAAGATGTTCAGCTCACCCCCGACTTTGACCGAGTAGTAGCTCGCGGTCCCCTTCCACGGACAAAACGTCGTCGCGTCCGTCTTCTCGAGCGCGTCCGTCCGCACCGCCGACGGCGGGAAGTAGACGTTGCCCTCGACCTCCTCCCACTCGGTCGCCTCGGCGACCGTGGTTCCATTCACGACGGCCTTGGCTTTTCCTGACTTGGTCATCTTTCTTGACTTTTACCCTGATTTTGGGTTCTTCGGCCTTGATTTGTTTTGAGAGTAAAAAGGTCCCGGTCAACTGTCTGAGAGCTATAATCTTTGGTGATGCACTATGTCTTATATGTTACCAGCAGGGAGAGAGAAGGAAGGAGAGCACTTACACAACGAGTGCGGGGAATGCGGACTTCATGCGGCTTCGATTCTTCGCCAAATCGCCAACGTCATTGGTCTCGATTGATTTATAAGCCGGAGTCTACTCACATCGTCTGATCTGTCTTTCGTGACAATAGTCCATTTACTTCACATGGGTGGCTAGGGAGTGGGAGTCCTGTATGTAGCAAATCATGTTCATATGCCGAATGACACTAATGTTATTTTCTTTTGTGCTCTTGTCTATTGTCGATTGCCTCCCCTAACGCCGGCTGGGTATATGCGTATGTTTGTTCGTTACATGTTTCCGAAAAAAGGAAAAAAAAACACAGTTTAGAGATTGATAATGTCAATCTCTGAAAAGTCGGGCGGATTGGCGCCATACACCACGCGGATCTTACTATCCAGCGCCGTTCCCTCGTTGCTGATCCAAATGTGCTCACTATACTCCTTCGTGCGCCGAATCTCGTCATCGCTGACCCCAATATCGTCACGAGGAATCCAGACAGCGGGTGCTCGTGCTCGTAGGGCGTAATGTTTGAACGCGTTCTTAACGAGTGCATCACGCTCGGCGGGCGTCAAATCTTCGATTTCATCGTGAAAACCGCCATACAGTGCTTCCCCAAGAGCCCGTTGGGCCTCCAGATCTTTGTTGCGCTGTTGGCGGCGGTACTCGGCGGCCGTGTGGACGGGGGCGGCGCCCACGTTCCAGGTCTTACTGCGAAGGTTTTTACCTTCCCGCTTCGCCCAGTGACCGACGTTCTTGACACGGCGCATAGTCGATGGCTTCCGTTTGGGCCCCTCGTGCTCCATCCTTTGCAATTCGATACCGGGGGCTTCGGCTCCGGATCCGTCGCCATTTGCCATGGGTGTCTTTTCGTCTGTGAACTCGTCGCCGTCGTCGTCATTGGGGAGCCCCAAACGTCTGTTTTGAGCTCGCTGGAATGCCTCGTCTCTGAGGACCGCCTCATCTTCGACAGTGATTGGCAAATACCGGAACAGGGGTGAAAACGACGTGTTCAACGAGATTTGGTATATCGCCGTGAGGCCAAGTGTTACCAGCATGATGACCCCCTGCGGCGTGGCAGCGCTGTTGTCATTTTCGTCCACAGTGATGAAAAACAAGCCCGCCAAGCAAGCTTCCATGACGTACAGGCCCGTGAACGTTTGGTTGATCGCGCGAGGGTACAATACACCACCTGTGTCAGTTTCGAAGCGCGTGACGTACAACATACTGTAACGCTGAGCGAACCATAGTAGGCCGAACGTTAGGACAGCAAACAGCGAAATTAGCGGAGCAATGACGCTATAGACCAAGGCGATGCAGGCGAAATTGGTGTAGACAGGGAAAAACTGGCCCCATGCAATAGTCGAGAGGGTCGTGTTCCTCTTCCACTTGTCACGAGCCGTGGTGTCGAGTATCCGGGCCAACAGGTACCAAGTGACAAGGCCCCCGATCTGAAGCAGTGTTCCGGAGCTGACAGAAAGCGCTTGTAGCAACATGTACGAGAAGAAGTAGTTGGACGCTCTCGGCAAGTTTCTGGCGAGAATGTTCAGGATTTCTCCAACATTTGAGAGTGTCTCCAGATTAGCCCACAGCTCGTCAACTGATGCAGCGAAGAACGACGCAATCGAAACAACGAGGAAGACTTGGATGAAGAGGAAGACGAAGTAGAAGCGCTGGACAAATTCGGCCTTCTGCGAGCCGGTTTTGACGCCCCGAAACAGCGCGAGTTGTTCGAGAATGAGGGGGACAATCAAGAGGAGGAGCGCAAGCAGGATAGCGGGCAAGACACCAGCAACGGCTCCGGCGACCTTCTCAACGGGGTCCTTCTTGATCCATGCCAGCCAGGGAAACTGCCCAACCAGACCGTCAATGTTGGCAATGGAGGCCGTGAAAGCGATAGGGATGGCCCAGAAAAAGGCCATGGCTGCAATGACGACGGTGACGACGCCAGACCGGATGGACTCGTGCCACCACTTCAAAGCCATGTTGTCCCAGATGACATCCTTGGGCGAAACTTCGTTAATCCGAGGTGACATGTGCTTCGGAACGTGGTGCATGAGACTTTGACAGGCCATGTGTGCCGAAACCTGATGGTTGAATTGGATAAAGGCCGAGTTCATCAAGGGATATCGCTCTGGGTGCGCTTGGTCGTCGTCGATTTCGACGTTCAAACGCGACAGCTCCGACCGACACCAGTAGATCGTGTCAACCTTGGGACCAAAAGTCAGCCAGGCGAGCCAGTCAGGGAAGCCCCACCGTGGTAGTCGATGCATTGGCCTGTTCTTCTCCTTGATCCATTTCCGCCACTCAGCATCGTCGTCCAATATGTTCTTGTACTCGCCGCCGATGGTGTTAGATTCGGGATAATCGACGGGGGCCTGGCTGTCTCCGCCCGTGAAGGGAATGTAGGCTTTGATCTTCTGCCACGTGGTCTTGTCCTTTGACTGGCCAAAAGGGTATTCACCGCCGTCGAATCCTTGGGGTACGGGGGATGCGTAGCCACCGGCCGGGGCTTTCCAGAATTGCCAGAACTTGCGTTTTTCCTGATCATACATGTGGTCCAGGTTGCTGACTTTGCGCACCGTGTTGCCATTGCCGAAAGGCTCGTAGCTTCGCTTGTAATTCTGGTCGGTGGTCTCCTGGGAGACGGCAGATGCATTTCGGGAATGCGTCTTCTGTGTCTCTGTATTCGCGGGTGGTTCGGCTTGGTCCGCCGTGACTCTTGCGCTCTCAGCTGTTCCGGGGCGTTCGCCCTCGGCCAGAATCTGGACCTTTCGAGGTCGATCACTCGGATGCAGCATTGCGAAGCCGTTAGTCGTCTCAACCGTCTCCTCCACATCATCGCTGAATTCCCTGATATTTTGCTGCGCTTTGCCGACGCCGCCAAGCAGGCCTTTGCCAACTTTGCTGATGCCGTCCCCGATTAGTCCAAGCCCGAAACCCCTGGACTCAGGCCGGTTGCCATTGTCTGAGCTTGAAGACGAGGTGCTCGACCGCCTTGATTCCGGGTTCTTGTGCTTGTCGTCGACTATGGCGCTGATGTCGTGGGGGACATCCTCGTGCTCGCCGGAGCTGATGCCAAGACCGGCTTCGGCTCTCTTCTTGGCATCGGCATCTTCTCGCTGCCGCCTCAGGGCTTCTTCTTGTCTGCTCGGCCCCTTGGTGTTGGCCTGCTTTCTGGAGAGTTTGTCCTCTTTCTTTTTCCTCTTGAGTTGCTTCCTCTTCGCAGCCTTAACGAGCTCCGTCTCGGCTGCTTCCAACCTAAGGTGGATACTTTCACGCAGCTGGATCTTCTCGAGTAGAGTGGTCAAGTCACGATTGAGCCAGATGTTCCGAATTTGGCCAGGGAAAACGTCGAACAGGCCCAACAAAGCCTCCTCTGTCAGCCATTTGGAAGGGATGCTGTTGACAAGAATGGTCGTGGCCGAAGCCCGGAGACGATGCTCGGCACTCGTCAGATAATCCTGTCGGACTTTGATGTAGACACGGAGTTCAAAGAAGAAGACCGTGCAGACCCAAATGATGACGAGCAGCGCCAGGATCAGATGTGCCCAAAAGCGGCCGGTGTGGGTTCTGCTAATGTTGCCCCAGGCCAGGGTATCCAGACCCGTAGGTTCATTGTCGGTATCACCGCTGGCAGATTGACCTGCCCTGGCCATGAGACGAACTGGGTCGGAGCTGGTATCATTGGCCTCATTCTTCGCATCGTCGATCAAGTCATGACCCACACCATCGCTATAGTTGAGCGGAATCAAGATAGGAATTACGATAACGGCGATGGGGATGAATATTGTGAGGAGAGTTCTTAGATAGCGGAGGAAGAAGTAGGCGTCCAAGCCACACTTTTTGATGATGTCGCGGTCGTCGTAGTGGATCAGGGTGCTGATGAGACTCCAAGGTGTGCTGGGGGGACTCTCCGTTCTTTCACGTTCGGGAACAAGATAAGACTTTGGTTTGCTGCAACACGTCAGTAAAGGGTCCAAAGCTCAATACATCAGGGTGGGCTGGCGTACAAAATACGCGCAATCTTATTCCGTAGAAGCAAAAAGGCAATGATTTGCACGGCGAAAACCGAAAGACCAGTTGCCAGGGCAGTGAGGAACGCAACCAGAGTTATTCCTTGGTATCTGTCCGAAGGAAGAGAGACGGGTGATGGAGAAGCCGGTGGCGATGTTTCTGATGTCGTTGACGACGCCGAAGAGGGAATGGTTCCGTTCGAGCTCAAAGTCGCAGAGATTGTGGCAGAAAAGGCCGTTGATAGAGACGAGGCCAGTGAGGAGGCGAGCGTCTCCGTAAGCGAGGCCGAGCCTGACGGCGTCGCGATGGGAGTTGCCGACATGTTCTACTGCGTGGGCCGACGAGCGTCGATATTGAAGGTTGCGGCCAGTCTCGGGAGGGTTGCAAGGCCGTCGGCTATGTTGGGGGATACGGAGTGGTCGAGAAAGAGTATTGTACTAGGCTGGGGAGAGACGAGGGAATCGTGGAGGAGGATCGTGGCCGGGTCGTTTACGAAAGCAGCAGAATATGCATGGTGGTCTGGTGTCGTCCAAGTGTGTTTCGAGTCTCGTGTCGCTGTTGAAAAAGCACGCGATGCGTGTGATCTGATATGCCCGTTGCTGTTGCTGCTTTACAGCGGGGACTGGCGGCTTCGAAGTGCAGCGAGCTGGCAAGTACTTAACGAAGTTGGCCGCGATGGACGAGAAAGAAGAATGTGAGCAAAGATGTCAGGTTAAGAGGCAGTGGAAGAAGAGGGTGCCAAGCAATCGCAGCCAAAACGGTTTGACCGAAGTTGATGTGATTCACTGATTGGCTGGGCAGGGTACAGGACGCAACCTTGCCGGGGCCCAGGCAGGGGTGGCAGCAGCAGCTGTCGCTGCAGGCCCGCAAAGGCAACCGTTGTCCCCATTGTTTTATTTATTCATTCCCCAGCGGCACTTCGCTTCAGAGGCCCTGCGACTGGTGACATCAGCGGCTTCATTGGCTGTCGGCTCCAAACGAAACGGGCCCCTGTCGCATTTGCGGGGTCTGTAGTGGGATCCCGCCACGGTTCGCCGATACTCTGTGGCATGCTGGGGAGTCTCTCTGACTCTCTGCTGGTGGCCTCCAACCCAATCATTCGTCACTTGTCGCGGGTTTCTCGATACACTATCTGTACATATCCGTACCGTACGAATTGCACACTTTGAACATGACTCTGTTGCCCAGTGCCCGCCCACTGTCCACGGACTGGATTTCCCCATCCGCTCAGACTACTGTCCAGCTGTCGCTACCAAGACTTTTGGTGCCCCCTTCCTGCGGCCCTCCCGTCGTCTGTATCCGTGCATCAACATAAAATGCCCAGTGTGAGGTAAGCACCTACCTAATTAGGGTAGGTAGTTGGTAAATTTGCTGGGTAAAGGGCGAAAAGACAAGACGAGTGTTTGCCGCCTGTTCGGCGCGCGACGCTGACGCACCTCGGAAATAGCTCAGCGCGCGCTTCGTCCCAACAACGACAGACAACCCAATCTAACAGAACCAGCTTGTTTCCTTGATTCAAGACCTCGACGCCCCTACAAGCCGATTGTCTCCAGCCGTTTGCTTGCGTGCTTCTCTTGATGTCACGGTACAATCCCCTTGTCTACCCCCTTTTCTATTTCTTCTTCTTCTTCTTTTGTTTATTTTTTTGTTATTCAAAGCACAGCTTCCACGGTTCTGTGTTTGTGCTTCACAACGATGCGGATATTGAGAGTGGCACCTGTGGCGCTTCGTTGCCGCCCGCACGAAACCTCGCCTCGACTGGGAGCCCCCCCTGCACGAATGAATCTCCAATGACCCTCTCCTCTCCACAATCGAACATGTTGTGCTGCATTCGTACAGAGATACGGGTCATCTAGGAGCGATGTCGTGGCTGCAGGGGCGTGGTTGCGTGGCTGTGGCATGGTGCCACCCACCTGGTGAAAGGCGAAGGGCCATCCCTCACTCTCTGTGTTGCCGTCCTCCTCGTTGTCTTTCCGTCTAGCTAATCTTTCACCACCTCGATGTATCTCGGAAGACGAAGCTTTCGCCGAGATGCTGCGCTGTGGATGCCTCTTCCCACGATAGGATCAGACAGCCAAGCTACGCCACAATGTCTGCAAGAGGCGGCAGGTTTGCGTCACTAAGAATGTCAAGGGATGCCTCAGCCATACGGGCTGGCAGAGACCACCAATGAGAACGGGGCCATCTGCTTTCTGTGTACAGGATTGGTCAGGGAAGCAAACCAACTGCTTGGCACAGTGCCCGTAGCAAGAAACAGTAGCTATCACATGAGATGCAGTATGTCCGGATGGGGATGCTAGAATCGACGTCGACGATGGAAAGAAAATCCTGATATCGACTGGGAGATTATTGACAGCGCTGCATGCCGTCATCCCACCCTCTAGTCCACCACCCCTTATCACAGACCCTTGCCTGCCATATTTGCTGGCTTTGGATCCAGACTCTCCCAGCTGTCCGGCCGAACCCAATGTCATCGATCGTGTGGGAGGGTAACGAGCCGTCATCGGGTCCTGCCGAAGGGTATAAGCAATCTGATATGCGAATAGCGTAAATCATATCGGCCCCGGCACCGCCGTCACCCGTACAGGTATTTTCGCTACTACTGGGGGAACCGTACCGTAATCCTCGCAACATGACGATAATGTTTTGGCCCTGTTCTCCGCAATCCTCGCCGAACGCGGTGATGTACCTGAATGGCGCCTCGCTCGGCCTCAAGCCAGAACGTCCACTACAACAACACGGACATCTAAAACATCTTAGCCGCCGCTGTCAAAAAGGGAACCGGCGCGCCACATCTTGCTACCGTCACATCGTGCTACAGCACGACACCTAAAACCTCCTCAACACACAACCGTTGTTGGTTGCCGAAATTCGCATCCGACGCCCACCTGGCTGACTGACTAACCGATAAGTCGCTTCTTTCGACGACGCGCATCTCTCGTTAACCACAAGTACATCGGTTGCGCTGGTTAAACATTCAAGCAGCCTTGACCGCCCGAGTTGGGGGTTGGCAGTATTCTAAGGTTCGCATTACCCCCACAGCACCCACCACCGACCGGCGGCGCATCGGCAGTTGCTTCATCTGGTAATAGCAACACCATCAACCACTCTGTCACTTCCCGTCTCGCGATCCCGGCAACCCTTACCAGCCCATCAGTATGGTCCAAGGGGAGTTAGGGGCCATCGAAGCATCCGCCCTGCCCCTCATTGATCACGCCCGCTTCCCCGCTTCTCCAGCCAGAAATTGTCAATTTTACCCCGAGCTTCCCTCCGGACCCCCACAATCCCCTCCAGATGTGAGGCTCCATGTGCCGACTTCTTAAACAGCCGTTTGGACGACCATGTCGGAAGATCCTGTCGAGCTGAGATCTGCTGTCTTTAACGCTTCCGAGAAATATCACGACTTCACATCGAAAACCATGTCTGACCCAAAGGACCTGAAGATCGCCGTCATTGGCGCCGGTATTGCTCGCCCAGACTCTCCCCCCGTATGTCTTCAGACTAACACGACGCGACGTAGGGATGGGCGGTTTGGGCTGCGCACTCGCCCTCGCGAAGAAGGGCTTTAGGCATATCGACGTGTACGAAACGGCCTCCAACCTCGGTTTTGTCGGCGCCGGCATTCAGATGCCACCCAACGTCGTCCGGGTTCTCGACCGCCTCGGTTGTTGGCCCGAGATCGAGGAGACATGTACCGATGTCAAGGGATCAAGCATTCGACGTAAACTCACCCTTCGGCATTGGAAACTAACATGAGCCGCGATACTGACACCGCAAAACAGAGGGATCGAGCAACGTCGAGCTCGCCCACGTCGACATGCCCAACATCCGGGAGCTCTACGGCTTCCCGCACTGCAACGGCCACCGCTCGTCGCTCGCCGGCGGCATGTATAACGCCTGCAAGAAAGAGCCCGCCATCACGTTTCACTTCGGGACGGCGCTGGCATCGCTCAACTCGTTCGCGCCCAAGCCCAACTTCACGGCGCAGCCGCGCGACGGCGAGGCCTACCCGGTCGAGTGCGACGTTCTCCTCTCCTGCGACGGCATCAAGAGCACCGTCCGCACGTCCCTCCTCGACTCCGTCGGCGCCGTTGGCGGCGAGGAGGAGACCGGCCAGGCCGCCTACCGGATCATGCTCACCCGCGAGCAGATGGCGGACGACCCGGAGCTCCTCGCCCTGCTCGACTCGGACGAGGTCATCCGCTGGATCGGCGAGAAGCGCCACATCATCGCCTACCCCGTCTCCTCGCACACCATCTACAACCTCTCGACGACGCAGCCCGACTCCAACTTCGCCGCCGCCACCAATGCGACCTACACCACGCGGGGCTCCAAGAAAGTCATGCTCGACGTCTTCCACGACTTTTGCCCGCTGGTCCACCGCATGCTGAACCTCGTCCCGGACGGCCAGGTCTGCGAGTGGCGCCTGCGCATGCACAAGCCGCTGCCGACCTGGGTCCACACGGACGGGCCCGTCGCCCTCCTCGGCGACGCCTGCCACCCGACGCTGCCGCACCTCAGCCAGGGCGCCGCCATGGCCATCGAAGACGGCGCCGTCGTCGCCGAGGTGCTCGCCCGCGCGCCCGACACCGACCCCAGGACCCTCCAACGCTGCCTCAAGGCGTACGAGCTCTCGCGCCGCGACTGGACGTCCCAGCTCGTCAACATGGCCTTCCTGTCGGGGAAGCAGCTGCACCTCGGCGAGGGCAAGGCCAAGGAGGAGCGCGACCGCCTGTTCGCCGAGCACAAGTCGGCCGGCGCTGTGCCGGATAAGTGGGCCTCGCCCGACGTGCAGCGCATGATCTATACAAACGACTGTGTGGCCAACATCCGTCGAGACTTTGACGGGCTGTACAAGAGCGCGGCATGATAGAATTTTGTCTTTGCTGTGTAATTCGTTACGCGATCCGTCCACACGCCCATTTCCCGGTCAATCTGTCCATCTGCCGTTCCATGTGGCTAACCCCAACGCTCGTGCTCGTCCGATGGCATCCGTGGCGTCTGCCTAAGGCGCATCCGTCATCGGCCCACGACTCCTCGACGGGTGACTGTTCTAGGCCGTACCCCGCACTCTGCGCCCAGCTTAGCCCAGCCCATCCTCCCAGCCCAGCCGCAGTTCACCTTCACCTCGGCATACTCGGTTCACGTTCATATAGTCATGGACTAGGGGATCATCAGTTCGCATCCGTTGTATTATGTATGTCATCCGGTGATGAGAATAGAAAACAAGCTTTCGAAGCACGCCTGAGATAAGGGTGCGATCGCATTACGAGCTTTCCCATGCTCCTAGCTCACAAGGGGAAAGAGAAGTAGCAACGCCCCTCAAAATGAATGATAGGGGGTGTTTCGTGTAGACGTAAATGAAGAAAGTCGGAAGCAATGTTAAGAATGTGACCTCATGAAGCCTTCCTTCCCCAAGGCGAGGTTCCTAGGTCTCCTCCTCGAAGATGGTTGGTCCGCCGCCTCGAGAACGGATAAAACCCATCGCCCCCTTGACGCCGTACAGACTCATGCAAAACTTGACCCGCCTTGACCTTAAAAAAGTAAGTGCAAAACCAGCTCTGTCAGTCGGCTGCCGCGCTCTTTGCAAGCCTACCGGCCGGTTCTGTCCTGTAGATATCTCATGTGTAGCCGCACGGTAGGAAGGGGAGGCGTCTGTCTTTGTGCCATGCGTCTCTCAGCATCGCACATGTCCATGAGAGCCTCCCAGGCTCGCTCCCTCTTCTCCCCTCTTTCTCCCTTCCTCTCGTTTGTCCCACCAATCATCTCTCTTTCTTGTCGTCTCTATCCCAGTCGAGGGTTCGGGTATATTCACATCCGCGCTCCACCTCCTCGCTCCCGGCGCGCGCTCAGAACAGGCAATCAAGACAGCAACAGCACGCGAGAGCACCGAGCAAGCCAGCCATGATGCCGCCTCCGGCACCGCTACCGCCGCGGTTGTCCTGGTAGTAGCCGCCCTGCGGCGGGTACTGACCCTGCGGACCCCCTGGCGGGCCGTAGTGAGCCTGGGGAGGGTACTGTCCCGGGGGGTACTGGCCGGGGGGCGGGTAGGGCCCGCCCTGTGGGCCGTATCCCATCTCCGGGCCGGGGGAGTAGTAAGGGCCCGGGTGCTGTCCCGGAGGTGGGGTGCCGTAGCCTCCGGGGCCGCCGGGGGGAGGAGGGGACGAGTAGCCCTGGTAGGCTTGTTGAGGGTGTTGGGGGGGAGGGCCGCCGTACGCGGGAGGCTTGTCGTGGTCGGCCATTCTGGTTCTGGGGATTTGCTTGACGATCTTGTGGTTCAGTGAAGGAGAACGAAGGATGAACGTTCGTCGTCGTAAGGGGGGAGGGTACGTGTCGCTTTTAAAATAAATAAAAAGAGATGGCTTTCTTTTCCCTCGGTCGACGACGTCGGTCAGCAAGGAAGCGCGGTAGGTAGATAGTTAGGCAACAGGGTGTCGCTTTTCGTCAACGCGCGGTGCAAAAGGCGATGGTCGATCGATGGCGAACTCTCCTCGTCGGTCGGAACTCGTGGAGATGTACGGTGTAGGTATGGAAGGAAAGGATGCAAAAGGCAAGAAATGCAGGTGGGAAAGGGAATCGGTAAGGACTTGCCACACCACCCGGGAGAACGTGGCGATGTTGGGGGGGCAAGAGGGATGGGCAGTGAGAGGTGAACGGATTGGATGGGAAAGAGCCAAGCCGCGCACGCGGCGCCAGGAGGCAACCTGTCTGGTGTTTGGGTTGCTTGGAGGGGGCGGCGCCGGCCTTAAGTTTGCAGCGGTGCTCGTGACTCTAGCCTGAAATAGCTTATGCACCAAGTCTCTGGGCGACGCGCCCGTTTGCAACTGGTTGGTTGGTCCTTAGGAACTTTGGGGGGCCTCGGGGCCTTCTCAAGCCGGGATTTGTTGTTGTTGGGGGGGGGGGGGTTGTTTTGCAGCGTATCCTAGTAAATTATGAACTCCGTTCTGCCCCGTCTCCTACCAACATGGCGCGGAATAGGTTTACTGTTGTCGACTCTGCAGCTCGAATCCAAGACGAGAAAGTCAACAAGACGACGACACAGCGACACGGGTGACACAGTCCCTGCAGGTTCGCTCTTTTTTTTTTCATCCCATGTCCGTGTACCATGAAAATCTAATGCAGGACAGGCTTGGGAAGGAAAACAGTGCGTCAAGCAAGACCTGACCCCAAACTCTCCGTGTCTCACATTCGTCCGTCTGTCGCCCTGCCGCCCCGTTGTCCTCGCCGCCGCCGCCCTCCCTTCTAACCCCCGGCTGGAACAGGACAGTCTTTCGTCTCAAAGAATATTGGTCCCACACCTCATCCCGGGGGGCTGGAGCCGAAGTTAGGCACTCCGCTAACCGGACCACATGTTCGCTCATCCTCCGTCGTCGACCCACCGACCGGGGGCCTGCCGGCGCAGCTCCCCGGAGGAGGTCTCGAGACGAATTTCCCAGACCGCACGGCCGCGGCTTCGCTCCGTGTCTCCCTCCCTTTCGCACCTCCAACCTTGTTTGTTCCCGTGAGACCCCGGGGGCGGTTCTGGTCGAAGCTTGCGGCGGTAACGGCGTTAGGAGAGTCCCTGCCCAGTGCCGATGACCACATTTTCGGCCACAGGCTTCGGTATTGCGACCCTCGCGTCGGGTGTCGGGTACATGGACCTCCCAATCAGCAGAACATGTCAACTCCAACGCCGAAACTTATACGTCGTCGACGCCCCCTTCCGTGCCGATGATGTATGTCTTTGACCTGGGGCGCCAAGGGCTCCGTTCGCCGTCGCAACATTCTGCTGGGAAGCTCGCGCCCGATTTTCAAGAGATCACTCACTATATCAGGGTACATCTTTTCGCTACCCGATAACGGGAGTCATGGAGAGGCGGCCGAGTTGATGTATGATTGGCATGCACAATTCCAAGTCTGGAAACTCCGAAACGTTGACGGTACAAATTGGCCCTGGGTATGTCCATTTGCGGGACTCTCAAAGCACAACGCACGCAATCAACGGCTTCGTGGACCAAGACATGCCTTCGTCAGCGAAATTATAGAGGTTGTCGGTTTTCTTATTCAGGCTCATCCAGTCTACTATTCTATTTTGTGCAATGTTTACCCGCACCAAATCCCAAAACCAAGCAGGACCAACATCCCCAAACTCCACTGGAGCCAGGCCAGGCCATTGATTACCCTTCCTCCCTCTGGTAGAAATCCCCGAGCCATTTTTACATTCGTGTCGCTTTGCATTGCTTCGCGTCGCTCGCTGAACCCGATGAATGAGGGAAGACTCTTCGAATTCGAAAAGGATGGTAATGGAGACAATTCGCCGTGTGGATGGTGGAAACGCACCGGCGCCATGGTCATGTGTCAACGGCTCGGTCCCGATCCCAGGGGTGGCAGCCCTCGCCTTCTCAGGTCTTCGTTGGCCTCCTCTACGTGCTCGAAAAAGTGGCCTTGCATCGAGTCCCACAGAGATGCCGGTGGTACTGCAATCGTTGCCGACTTAGCCATTGTCTGCCCCCCTGCCTCACTTCGGAATCAAGGAGCACGCGGTTTCTTACCTTCCAATACCCCGCTTCTCTCCAAAGCATATTGTGTCACCGCGCAATGTGTGCTGATTTGGAACATGAATCCTGCGCCCCGTTAGTTTCAACGCCCTCTCGTCCAAAGGGGGCCGCCCGTACCGAGAAATCCCTCTCCCACACGTTGACTATTGAGCTCGCTGGTCGTCGCTTGAACGAATGCTTCATGCGTTTCTGCATACAAGTCAGCATCCTTCCCTTTACCTTCAGGCCTATCAAGACTTGCCTCCATGGGGCGAGTAGCTTGACTGAAAACTAAGACCACCGGCCTCCAAGTTGCGGCTTGTGCCCTTGTAGTCGCCATACACTACCCCCACAACTTCTGTAGCCATGTTTCTGTGGTAGTACTATTGCAAATTAGCTATACAGAAAAAGATCGGCATCTCCACAAGAGCACCTACGGGAGGTCGATAGGCGTTCGTCGCCGAGGACCACTTCGGCGTGAAGAACATAACATCTGTAGCAGGAACACCAGGTATTTTGGATTTCACCGTCAGGACAGTGTACAGACTAGGATCGGCTTGGTCCTTATCGACAAAGGCCGCGTTGACAAACTTTTCGGCTGCGTACTTGAAGGGCACGTAACTGCATTGACATTAGGCAGGCGGCGAGGGAAAGGGTATAGACGAGATGGGTGTGTGCTTACTTGCCGTCCCAGGCAACGACATCGAATGGGGTGTGGTTTTGCTTGCATGACCATAGTTTCCCGGCCAGCTTGTAGATGACTAAAAGTTGAAGTCAGCCCAGATCATTGCGCCGTGGATTCGATCGCCTTACTCTCCCATTCCGTCTTGTCCATGTCGAAGGAGGCTACGGGGAACTCGAAATCGCGCGGTAGAGCCATTCCGTTGCTTCCAAGTGGTCCCAGCTCTGGTAGTTCGTATCGACTGCCGAACACCTCTTGGATATCTGAATCCATTAGCTGGCGTTCCCAAAACCCTAGGTCGCCGTCGAGTGACTCACAGCCTCGGACTGGACCATCTGGTAAGTCGACCTTGAACCGGATGCCAGCCTGAACAACCACCAGCTCTCCAGGCCGTACCATCAATCTGCCACCAAAGGTCAGCTGAAACGGTCTCCGGAAAGGGGCCCTCGACACCGCCGTTGACACCGTACCTCCCGAACTCGGTTTGGACATCCAGCCTACCAACTTGGGGAACGAAAAGCATGTCCCCGTCATTGCTGCAGAACGCGCGGTTCTTCATCGATGCATTTGCGGTGTACACGTGCACGGCTAGCCCGTCCTTGCTCGTCGGGTCTCCGTGTCCGACTATTGTCTTGAGGCCCTGAACAAAGTCCACACTCGGGCCGATGGCCTCGGGCATTGGAAACGCTCTCCAACAGAGCGCACCGGGAACGAACTCGACATTTTCGTTCCCGGAAGAAAACCGTGACTCGATCTTGACGACAAGCAAGGTCAGGAGGTGAGCACACATTGGGAGGGAGGAGTTCTGTCAACAAAGCCACCTACCTCTGTGTTTCGCGGCATCTTTTTGAGATCTCCATGAGCCACGGAGGGGAAAATGCGGTAAAACCATGCATGCTGGATATCTGCTCGGGGCGCAACAAATGTCGAGCCATTTAACTGCTCCGAATAGAGGCTGTATTTAACCTTCTGCGGGGCGTTGCAAGAACGAGGAAGAGTCCCCGGACTGAACCTGTGAGCTCGAAAACTTTCAGGCGACAGTTCAACAACGTTGACTTACATGGCTTCAGAAGAGAATCTATTCCCAAATCCAACTTGGTAGACGTACGGATCCGCCGGAGCGGGCTCCGTGGTAAGGGCATGTTGGGCCGATGCCCCAAAGCACGGCACAGGGTCTGGGACCTTGGGGTATCTTTGGGAACTGGGCGCGATGGATCCCATGGCCGAGGTTCGTCAGGGCGCGAGGGAAAGGGACGATTAGACCTTGGTGCTTGGACAGAGTTGTTGAATCTTGCAGGATACGGCAGTCTTGTCGTTGGAAACGGAAGGATATTTGGCGCGAAAAATGCGGTGTTCACACTACAGTATTTGTGGCGTCTAGCTGGTCCTTCCTCGAGTCTTGGACCGAGAGCATATGCCCTTACGGCACTAATGTAGATCAATCGACCAGTGGACGGTTGCGCAGATATTGATCTCGTTAAAACAGCACAGGTACACCTACAGCCAAGGTACGTATACCCGATGGATAATCGGGCGAGGGAACGTCCCGTCCATTGCCTGCCGGCGGCAGAAGACAGGGCAGGACAGGACTGGGTTCATGGGCATCTGGCGAGCCCCCACCATGGGCGGACGATTTGCTGCAACTCAAACCGAACAAACCTCCTCGGGCATTGGCCAGATCTCGGGATGTCACCAGAAGGTCGAAACACTAGTGCAATGCCTTCTTGGAATGGGTCGATGTAAGCTTTGGCCAACGGTCGCCCTTTGCAGCACACAACGGCCCTCTTGGGGAACATACCGGACCAAGCAGCCTCCATCTCCTTCACGGGCGTTCCGTCAATGACCGCAACCTGGTCCGGGCTGGGCACTTTCATCCGGGCTCTGGTCGGACAAGGAGCCGAATCGGTCGGTCGTTTTCCGTGCTAGGATCCCGTGCATCGTCTCGAACACCTATCTGCCTCGAAAGATGCAAGATGTGGTATGAATCGAGAAGAAAAGCCCAGCAATGGCAATCCAGCCACGTCGTCTGCTCCAGTTCTGTCCCGCCTGTTCCGCCTTTCTAAACGCGGCCCAATGAGGCTGAGGGGAGGCAGGGCAAAGCAAAAAGCCCACGGCGGATGGGGCATTTGCTGGCAGGTAAAGTGTGTCTCTGTACTCTGTACCGGTGACAACAATATACGGAGAAAGCTGCCGGGTAGAAGATGCCACATCCCTGGTGCCAGAGTCGTAGACGCAATGACTGGGCTTCAAGTGGCGTGCAGAGGGACGCACCTAGACCCGCGGCCGGCAATCGCTAGCCCCAGATGGCAGATGGTACTAAGATTGGAATTCGGCAGTGAGTGATCTTCTGCAGCTCCCTGACAACCTCACTCTCGCTGTGTGCAGGCGGTCAACCCAAACACGTCCGAGACTGACTGGTTGTTGCCAGCAGTCTCAGGCTTGGGACGCAGATGCACATCGTGGTGCGTTCTGGAACGATGCGCGCCGTCTGGCCACTGACCTCAGGACAGGAACGAGATTGTCTCGAGCCGGCCAGGCATCTCGTATGCCGTGCGTACGTATTGACGTGACAAGTAGGAGGCATCACCTCATTCATTCTAGTTAGGTCGTGCAGGGTCCGCGAATACTTTGCGACACGGGAGCCGAGGACTAGGCCACCTCGGCGCCAAGGCAGGCAAGTGGTCGATGAAGGCACTCCCAGTTGTGCCTCTGGCAAATGCCGCTGTCAGGACGGCCGGGTCTAAGCTTGTCTGGTATTGAATATCTCACTGGCTGCCCCTCTTATTACACCTCACAGCCGCCACCGTCGTTCCTTGGAAACTCGTCGTGTGATCCCAAATCGCAAGTGTTGCATGCAGGCTTGATGGGTCACTATGAACGACTCATCCCGGGAGAGCCGGCCTGTGTGAAGTACCCCTCGTCGCGGAGATATGAATGGTCCTTAGTGACCGACGACCAAAGGACCGAAACCCCTTTGGAAGGCAGGCCTTTCTGGCTTGAAAATGCAGCTTTGGTCTGGTAAAAGAACGCAAAACAAGGCGGCACTGCTAAGATGAACGAAAGATGCCTAGTAACGTGCTTTTTCGAGTAAGGACAGACGCAGTGGCTGCCTTCAACTGAGTGACGGTGGGTTCAACTGGAAGCTTGTCCAAACCTGGGAATCGGTTTGGGTGCAGCGGCAGTGTGGATGGCCAAGGAAAGACGGTTGGCCAAGGCCTCGTCGTGGGGTGATAGGCAGCCGAGTGAAGAAGTGCTACCCTCCCCCACATCCGAAGAGAAAATATGGGAGGAATCTAAAGGTTGGTAGTGGTGTTGTACACTGCTTAGGCGTACACTACTTGGGCGTGTAGTTCCGTGCGCAAGGGAAGGGTGTTCTCAGGGGGGCAGAAGCTAGGTCGTCTAGGCGCTTGTTGGAAACCGATAAGACAGCGCTGGGAGGCCAACTCGGGGAACTGCACCGCAGCTGGTGAGATGAAGGAAAGAAGTAACGTAGCGCAGCCATGACAGCTGACTTGGGACAACTCGAGATGAGCGAATGGTGTATGGAGAGTACTGTTGGGTGAAGAGCCATTGGGCCGGGTTAGCAAAGCATGCCGAGTCTGAAGCAGAGATAGGTACTTACTCTCCAGTGTGTAGACGCAAGTAAAGCACAGGCAGGACCCAGGGGGCAGTAGCCTCTTTGGTGCAAAGAACGAGACCGAGTACAGAAAGCACAAACTTGCCGTACCGACTTACACCAATGAATGTACCTCGGGCTCTCGCAATCAAGCCACCCAAGTAGGAATAGGGGGAGAGACAACGGAGCCCGAGACAGTGCACAGCTGCATGCGTGTGCATCTCTAACGACAACATGAGAGCAATCGTGATGCCATACTGCAACCCAGATGACATCGTAAGGTTCTTTCGTATCATTAAGACGATGTCCCAAGTCCTAAACCCCTCAACCCGACCGAATTTGGCATCGACCTTCCCGGAACGGAGAGTTTCGACGATTGAGATTGGGATGCAGGCGGAAGTATCTCGAAACGACCGATCCGCGAAAACTCGGCAGGTTATGACGGCACGCCGGGTGATTTATCAGTTGCCATTGGCACGGGAAAACAGCTAGGTCAAAAAGGTTAAATGCCAGCCCAGGAAGGACGGTGCTTGAGGCATCTCACCTTGCAAGGCGTCCCTCTGTAGAGGAGAAGGTAGGCCGGCCTGTGCGTGCCCGCCGTGACGAATCTTGGTTCTTTTTGGCATCTCCAAACCAAGGCCAAAGCCAACGCCAGCCAGGGCCCGACCCGTGCCCATGACGCCGCTGCCTGGTCTCCTTTCCCGCCGGGCGGGTGGTGCGAAGGAGGTGGTCAGTGCGAAGGGGGTGCCGTCTGTGCGGGTTCGTCTTTGGCAGCTTGCCTGCCCGGAAGCCGGTTCTGTTTGCAACCTCTCACCTCGTCTCCTCCCTGCGACGCTGAACTAACCTAGTTAAAGTTCACGTCCCAGGAGGGGCAGCCCTGGGCGGTATATGTGCAGGGCAGAACGGGGGCAGGGCAGGGCCAACAAGACATGGGGAATGAGTCCCATGGGAAAGGCAAAGACGACTTCATACTCGCTGCATCGCCCAAAACCCTTTTGCTTTGCATCTATGCATCCGGGCAGGAGGAAGATACCAAAACCGCCCAGGACAAGGAGACAATTGCCCGGGCAATGTGGCGAGGGTTGCAAAGACAAGGTGCTCGACAGGGTTGTTGGTCTCGAACAGAGTCAACCGAAGCTGCTCCAGAGACCGACTTGGCTGACTTGCAACTGTGACCCGTTCAGCTACCTATTCAAAGTTAGTCGTCTTTTGCAAATGTCGCCGGGGTTCCTCTCCTGCCCCTCACGAACGTCGCTGCCGCTAATACGGACCGGACTACCTTACTTGATTCAGTCCGTGGCAGCCGAAGCGAAGGACAGCCTGCTCGTGCCGATGTCGTCTCTCGCCTGTCGCCTGTCGCCTGTCGCTCATCCAGCTCTGAGCGTCTCCATGTGGTATCCACCTTCCCGAGGAATCTCACGTTGTTGTGGGGCGGTCGGCTATTGACTGATCCACCACAACAAAGTCCAGCGTACGGATGCCCAGTGTAAGCGAATGCCGGCCGTGGTGGTCTCGTGTGTGTGTGTGTGTGTGTGTGTGTGTGATGGAATGAGAAGGAAGGGTACGGCTCTCTCTCTCTCTCTCTCTCTGTGGCTGCTACGAGCTGAGGTTGAGTGACGGGGTATCGCAACTTCCCATCCTAACCTGCACTTGCACATCGCGCCTACAGCTTCTGCATCTGCAACTGCAACCTGCTTTGCATCGTTCGCCTTTTTTCGTTATCCTCTTCTCCAACACGCACACCCGAGACTCTGTCAATCTACCATATTCCACACACGAGCCCCCACGAAGAACGCCTGACGCAGAAATCGCCAGCCGTCTGAGTCAACGTCTCAAATTTCTGCCCAGACGCCCAGCACTTGCCTTTGCAAGGCAAAGAGGGGAGCCAAAGTCACCGACGCTGCACTCTCACATTTTCGCTTCCTTCTCGGCTCTGCATCGTGTTTCGGGCCCTTGAATCAACCTTGTCGCAAAACAAGGGAACATCGACGCGGACAACTCTCCGCTGCTCTGGGTTGGGAGGGAACACGTCTTCGAACCGCATCATCGAGGCATCCACTTTCTGCAGATCCCTAAGTCAAGAAAGACTCAAGACTGCAAAAGCGTCTACGTCCTGCTTGGTGCGCCCAAAGTCCAAAGTGCAAGGTACACGGATACTCGTACTTGTACCAGGCGCCAGAGTTCCTACACCGTCACAACCACACCTGTTGCGGCCAAAGTAGTTCCTGCCGCCCTTTGCCCAACCTGCTTGTCGGGATATCTTTCTCTTCAACGCCAGGCCCTTAGGCAACCATCCTGTATCACCTTGCTCGACGTGGTTTGTCGTTACTGCCGTGCTCTGCGGTCGTACTTCCAACATCTGCTGGTTTCAACTCCTGCCCTGTCATCCAAGCTGCTCAGAGTTCTTCCTGAGGCATACGCAACCTTGATTCGTCTGAAGCCACACGGTAGGTTCACTCTCAGGCATTCGGTTCGGTCACTCGGACTTCCTACAAAGTTTTGCGTTTCGGTACCTTGTTCGGCTTCGTTCCGGCAACCAGCCTCTCGATATCCAGCTGTCGGTGAGCCCCTTCAGTTCACCACCCGATCGTTCGGCGAGCAGATCGCTGGCGCACACGTACCGTGCTTGGCAAGGGAACCATTCTGAGCTGTACTCTGTCTTCTGATAGGTAGGCCGACGTGGACACTGTTGGCGGTCTAGCCTTCCAGACGACTAGGGGCACCTGGCCAGTCCTGGAAGAGACACAGTATCTCTCTCCTTTTGCGCTACACAAGGAGCTGCAAATTGCATAAACTTGAACAGATCAGTCCGTCGCGTTTGGCAACTGCCACTTGGCCTCCAAAGTCCACGGAAAAGACGACTTCGACGACCATGGCGGAAACGCTTCAAATCCCGGACGAGGATGCGGCCTGGCTGTCTCCGCATCTGCCGTCAGAATCTGCCATCCAGTCAGCCGGGCACCAAAACCGTCCATTCGTCACTCTGACCTTTGCCACATCGTTGGACTCCTCACTTTCACTCGCTCCTGGAGTGCGTACACGCCTCTCCGGTCCCGAATCCAAAGCTATGACGCATTACCTGCGTCGCCAGCATGCCGCCATTCTCGTTGGAGTCGGGACTGTCCTTGCCGACGACCCAGGCTTGAACTGCCGCATCGCAGGTGCGGGTCTCGACGCTCAGCCTCGACCCGTTGTACTAGATCCTCGCGGCCGGTGGGACTTCACCGAGCATAGCAAAGTTTTCGAGATCGCCCGAGCAGGCAAAGGACTCGCGCCTTTTGTTCTCGTCGGGGCGGCGGCTATTGATTCTGAGAGACAGCAAGTCCTGGAAGCCCACGGCGGAAAGTTTGTCGTTCTCGACACCCAGAAGGCTGAGCCCCGTTTCAATTGGCCGTCCATTCTCTCTGTCCTCCATGACGAAGGCTTAGACAGCGTCATGATCGAAGGAGGAGGCCAGGTTATCAACTCGCTACTGAGTCCCGAATACCACCAACTCGTCGACGCTGTCATTGTGACCCTTGCACCCACTTGGCTTGGACGCGGTGGCGTTGTCGTTTCCCCTGACCGCGTCCACACCTCGGAAGGCACGCCCATGCCTGCTGCACGACTGGCCGATGCAGCGTGGCATCAGTTTGGAGAGGATATTGTTCTTTGCGGCAAACTCAGGCGAGGCGACTAGGTAAGACTGCCATCCCTTATGCGCCAAAAAAGTCCCATCTAACCTGGATTGTTCTTTGCAGTACCGGGGGGGGCCACTACCTCGAAGCCATGGAGGATCCTCGCTAGCTCAACAACCGGCAATGTGGCCAGGTTATTACCTCAGTGAATGGTCAAGCAGGTCGCTAACGGCAACACCTCCTCCCCGCTTGGACGCCCGAGAAACGGTATCATTTGGATCAAGTGTCGAGACTGTCCTATGATGTCAGGACCTTGCGATATCAACCTGCCCCTGCTTCCCCACTGGAGCGCTTAACGAGAAATACGGTCTATCATACCTCGCTTGCCTGGGTGTATCCCATTTTCCACCATTTGTCCTTTCGTCCAACTGGATGTCCAATCCATTCAGATGCGCCCTCGCTTTCTGACCTCCAACCACCTGAATGGAGCATAGAAAATTGCCGTCAGCACAAACGCCGAAATGAAGCCAATATCTCCCGTCGTCCTCGCAATCGGTCCCGTGAACCACGCCTGGTCCATCCCTGGTATTGTGAGCCCGAAGCTCAACACGCTTGCACCGATGGCAGCGAGACCCGAAGGCAGCATGCGGGCGATATTCCACGCGGCATGATCATATGAGTCGTAGTCCATCCGGCGAAACAGCACCAGCTCCTCAATGATGACCGCATCAAAGCAACCGGCCCAGTACCCGATCAGGCCCAGAAAGTTTCCAAGTGAATCGGCCCATGCTTCGGCTGCGCGAATGGCCATCGGTATCATGATGCTCAAGGCGACGACGACAAAAACAATCCGAGGAACCTTTGCGAAGATCGGAAGCATCTGCTGCATACAGAGAGCGGCTGAGTACATTGAGGTTGCAATGTTGCCGATAACACTCAACGCAAGGACCACGAGCACAAACTTGCCAAAACCGCCGGCAGGGGTTAACATGGCCGCCATGACGCCCCCAATGCCATAGGCGTCCCATCCTGACTTCCACTCGGGAACGTTGTTGAGCGCACCCCCAATTGCCGCGCCCAAGATAAGAAGCGGAACGGACGGGGTTATGATGCCGAGGTAAATATACGAAAAGATCCTGAGTCTACAGACGGTCAGCAGCTAACCATCAGGGGGGTAGATGCAACTTGCTTGGTGGTCTTATTGGGGTCGTGGTACGCGGTGAAATCCGATGCTGTGCCGCCAAAGGTGATGAAATATCCCGCCATGAGACCTCCATAGTTGAGGATCTGAGCTGCTGTCGGCGGGGGCGTCTCGGCCTGCTTCCACAAGTGTTTTCCACCGCAGCCCACGGCAATGACTATCGCGACCAGATTAGGAAGCCACTGCCAACGCTCCCACATGTGAAGGGCGCGGTACCCGACGAAAGAAGCGGCGAAACTGACGAGGCATGCGATGACGATGCCAACCTTAACGTCGATATGGCCCGGGTTGACGGCTGCGAGTGTCTGGCCCCCAACTATTGAGGAGGAGAGGGAGAAGCCGGTTACGGTAGCGGCGTTGAGGAGGAGGGGGATGGAAACGAGGTAATATCTGGACCGCCAAACATTCAGCGAGAGTTCAAACTTCTCAAAAACGACGCATCAACGTACCCAAAGGAGTATCTGGCCTGGACGAGCTGTCTCAATCCAGTATAGGAGCCAGCAATGCCCATGAATGCCGGAGGCACACTGGTCAGCAACGCAAAGAAGATGATCACCAGCGAAGCGTCTCTCAAACTTAATCCGAACTGAGCAGTGGCCAACGCACCCGTTGGGATCCTGCAGACACGCATCTTAGCTGACCAACTCATTCCGGTATCGACAAGGACGGTATCGAAAACTTACGGCAGCAAGCAAAGCAAGCTGGTGAAGAAAACGGTGAAGAGGTTGCTGTAGTTGGTATTGGTCCGCGCCTCGAGGGGCACGGGATGGATTCCATTCTCCTCGACGCCGGCATCAAGCAGTCGTTGATACCATTTTGGAGTTCGAACGCCGTCTTTGCTGCATACCTCGCCATCCTGGACTGTCGACAACTGAGCAATGCCACCATGGGTCTTGGAGACGGGAGATTGACTCTCCATGTCGTACGTCTCTGCCGTTTCCTTCTGCGTTGTCGAAGTCCAAGAGGACATGGCAGCGGGCTCCTGATGCGTGATTTTGGGGATGGCTAGGCGACCACCTCGTTTCTGCGAGCTCGCTCTTTTTTGCGGTACGAGTGTAAGAGTTTTGCCAAGAAGTTCCCTTCCGAATGCTTGCTCTTCCCTCGTGGAAATCACCTGTAGGAGGACGCCAGCCCGGGACTCGGGAACTTCGGGGGGGGGGGGGGGGGGGCAGACAAGACGCGCGAGAATGGACCTGCGTACGGAGACCGGTAAGGAAAGAGGCGCTCCCGAGAAATTGAGCCTGGTCTGGGTGGACGATTCGCTTCCGTCAATGGGTCTTCTGGATCTTTCACCACTTACCACTTGAACCGAAAATGCCCCGTCGCAGAATTGGCAATATCGACTTGCTTCCAAGATCCGCCACCTTTGCTGGAGGTAGGCGCGTTGAAGGATGTCGTCACAACCAAAATGTCGTTTTATGCACAGTTGCAGAGAGGATTGGAAGTCGGTGAATCCGGTCCGGGCAGTCCAGCATTGGTGGATGTCCAAAGTACAGAATGGGATGGGGGGCCTGTTGACAAGCGCGAACAGAGCATGAGATTTTGGACGAATACCACGCACGGATTGGAAGTACCATAAAAGTGCAGTCGACGGCGACGGAGCGATCAGAGAATCCAGGCTTGCTCGCACGTTTGCTTGCGCCCTCCCAGCTCGTTGAGTTTAGCACAGATTGTGCAAGATGAGGGCCACGGCAGGCGTTGACGGTTAGGATTAGCGACGACAATTACTTTGGAAACTACGAGTCGCCGTTTTGCAAGCTCACGCCTTCCGAAACGGCTCGAGTCATCGCTATGTCTTCGAACGGTCAAAGGTCGTTCCTTGATATAATGATGCCAAACCCCGCCGAAGCCACCATCCGCATCAGTATCAGCACCAGCAGCCCGGCGGCAGCTACAGTTCGAGCAGACCGTTTCGCCACAAAGGCTAAGCAGACGGAAGGTCTGGAAGGTCTACCTGGACAAGGGGAAAAGGGTGTGGACGCATGGGGGGGCGGACGTGGAAAGAGCATGGATGAGGGGCGGAGATGGGGTGTGGGATGGCGGTTGAAGTGAGAGGAAGAGAAAAGAGCAGCTCATTTGGAACTTGCTCAGCCAAGCCTGCCCATGACACTGCTCTCTCTCAGCAGCTGTTATGGCTTGTTTTGACGAGTGCACAAAGCCTTTCTCTTCTTTTACTATTTTCAATCTCCTTCTTTCCCGCAATTTCGAGTTTCCCTTTATATACGCATCCCTAATAATTCCCAAGTGGGTCGTCAAGCACGGAACAAGATGGGGAAGGAAGCTCTTCAGCTGGGTGAGGGGTAGAGAGCGATCATCAAAACGTCACGGGAGGGGGGACGGAGGGCACCCGAGAGAGCACCAAGGCGGATGTGAAGTCGGCCGGACCCAGATCCAAAAGCCCTTGCCCCCAAAAGCGACCCGAGGGAGGACCGAGCTCTGAATTGGGTTTTTGACGCGTTGGAGGAATGAGTCTCGAAGCACTGCACGTCCACGTCTATGTCCATTACCCCCCTAGGGACCTTGCCTCACCTACTCTCACACTACCGAATGGGACCGGAATTACTGGGAAGTCAAGTCATCAGGGAAGGGGAGGCCCGCCTGGCGGTCGATCAACAAGTCCGCAGACGCCGGCCTTCACTTTTGGGAAAACTTTCCCCCCCTTCTTCCCCTATTAGTGCTTCCTCTGCCCTTTTCCCACCGCCATTACTCCGTAGCCCGTACCTACAAACGCAACCTGTTGCTGCACTACCCTTAGTCGCTGTCTTCCTTTGTTCGATTCGAAACTTGGCATTGTTCTGGAACCCTTCTCCCGTCCGAGCACCTCCAAAGAGATTGGGGCCCTCCCCCAACCTTGGACGGATGTGACTTCAGGCTTCGTCCCGTCACGCTCGCAGGGCATCGCCTTCGCTGGATGTGCCCTCGCGGCGCAGCTCGGGATCTGCGTCATGTCTCAAACATTTGGCAGGGTCCTGAGCTGTCAGAGTTTAGGCTGTTGCTACAGCTACAGAGGCAGCTGTTCTTGGCCCGGGAATTCCATCGAACTGATAAGAAGCCCGCCGGGGCCAGTGTCCGGGTCTCTTTTCGGAGTCGTCAGTTCGACGAACCCATTTATCCAATCCAGCTAACACTCAACTCGGGCGGCCACCGTTGATAGCCGTGAAGCCAAGCCGAGCCGGTCTGGGTTGAAAGAAATTTCGTTGTGTGAGCTGGATCACGTATCAAGTGACTTTCAATCGCAGAGTCTTCGCTGGTTTGTCGAGCCACTTTTGAGCCAACGCATAGTTGAGGCTTTTTACTTGGTCCTGACAGCACTCAGCCAATATTGCATGCTCCCCTATCCTTGGCCGACGTCGAGAGCTGCATCTAGGTAGGTCCCGATTCAGGATAGGGAAACGAGCGCCGAATCCCGTAGAGGAGGGCGGAAGGTCAGCCATGCTGCGCCTTTAAAACGGTGTCCCAAGTGGGGGAATCGGACAGCAGGTTTGATCCCAGTCTACCTCGTGGCTCATGAGTTTTGAAGAATTCTTCCAGACGGCGGCGTATCTGGCGCGTTTCTGGGCCTTGGGTGTTGCATGGCGCCTGGTGATACAGATCTTGCCTTTCATGAAAACTCTCCTCTCCCGTCCCATTTCCCTCGTCACGAGTCGCGACCCTGTAAAAAGGCGGCTCGGCCACCACCGTGCCATTGTGATTACCAATGTGTTGATGGCTTATGCAGTGCAAGCCTGAAGGTTTGGAGTGTTTCGACCGTTGGAGTGCTGCTAGCGCAGGGTTGTTACTGTTTCTTACATTTCTTTGGCATTGCGTCTTGCCCTCCCTCATGTGTCAATCCGTTTGCCGCGTTTTTCGTGCTGGCGACGGTTTGATGGAGATTGGCATGGCCGATGCAACGGCTTGACGCTGAGCGAAAAACGTACCCAGGAAGGGTTGCATGACTCTCTCTCTCTTTCCTTCTCCCTCTTTCTCTTGTTAGGCGCTTGTCGCATTCCATCCCTCCACCCCAAGAGCATGATCGACTGAGTTGGTAGTGCCCCGGCCGTCGCGTGCTTTAAATACAAGTTGACCGTGTCAGGTTGAGGCCAAGGGATTTCTTCTCTCGTGGTGAGTGCAGCTAGAATCGGACCAGTTCAAACGAGAATGCAGCTCTTGGTTGTAGGAGCCCTGACGTGGACCCGAGAAGGCTGCACAAGAACGACCAAAAGCGAAGGCGAGTGTCTCAACGTTGGAGCCAAGTTCCAGCAACTGAGAGCATTATTTGTTCAGCATTGTGCGCAGGCATAGTGCCAAGATGCTGTGCGCATTGTTGACATGGACAATGGTTCCTTGATCTTTTGAAATGCGACCTCGGCTCTATGCTACCATCAACGGGCGTTCAATTGAGCTCTTCCTGGCTTGGCTATGCAGCGAAGTTGTCGTCGATTCAGGTCCGGACTCTCAAGAGCCATTAGCTTACTCGGCCGCCCATAAGCTGCAAAGCGGTTGGTTCGTGTACCATCAATATCCAGGAGATCCGGGCCCCTCCTCGAAATCAAATGTGCACGGTTTCATCAATTTGGAAAACCAAAAGCTTAGTTAGTACTGCCAGCCCCATCAAGGCCGGGGCACCTCAATTTGCTGTTTTCCCTTCAAGGAAGAGACAGGGACTGGTTGAGTAACGCCTCGGCTTCCTTGCTGCGTGGAGTTATCGAGCAATCAAAGTGCTCCGGGTGGCTTTCATCTTGACGTTAGAAGAACGCATCACAGCCTTGATAAGTGTATGGAGCACAACTCACCAGGTTCCACCGTTGGTGAAGGCAATGTTGGGCTCAATGACTTGGCCATCTGCTCCGATTTTCTTGCGGATGTTGAGCGTAGCAAGCATTGTAGCGACAATAATCCAAACACTGTTATCGGCCAGAAACCGCCCAATACAGACTCGGCGCCCAAAGCCAAACTGCCCAAGTGGCAAGGGCTCACCATGGCCCCCAGACGATTGTGGCTGGTATCTGTCTGGGTTAAAAGACCTGGGGTCCTGGTATATCCTCTCATCCTGAGTCATGGCGCGTGAGTTGAAAAAGACAAGCGACCTGGGGAGAGCTGTTAGCAGTTTCTTCTAGAAGCATGCAGCTTTTCGGGCCGGCGAGGGTAGAGGGGGGACTGAACCTACCCTTTCGGGATGAACATGCCGTTATAGACGTCGTTCTCGAGAGACTTATGGGGAATGCCTAACGGTGCCAACGGCGACCACCTTGAGGCCTCTTTGTCAGAAACGAACCCGCGACGAATCGAGTCAACCGGAGGGCTTACCTGTAGACCTCCTGGACAATGTGGTCAACGTAATGAAGGGATGGTCTGTCTGAGAGATCAGGCAACCTGTCGTGTCCGACAACCCGGTCGATCAACGCCTGAGCCTTCTCCTGGATCTCGGGATTGAGCACCATGTTCAAGACGAAAACAACAATGGTGGCCCAAGTCTGTGGAAAGCCGGGTCAGCAATGCCTTACTCGTCGGGGAATCATCATTGAGGACCGAGTTACCGTGTCTGCCCCTGCGATGAAGATAGCGCCTGCCGCCCCCTTGATGTCGTCAAGTGACCATTCGTTGTCGATGCCCTTCTTGGCGTTGGATGTGTACCTTTCCAACAACGTGTGCGCGAAGGATGGGCTGTCCTTGCCACGAGCCTTGTAAAATTAGTGTTGCGGGCGTCGACCATGACAAGGACCATGGACTTACCAGTTCGTCTTGTGCAACTGCGAACGGTGTATCATGCAGCTTCTGTATGGCCCATCCCCATTCTCGCGCAAATTTCAGCGACCCGTCTCGAATCAGCCAGTTAGGCAAATGACGAGCTGTTATGCCGGCCAACGTTACTCAATATACGGTCCGCCAGGGACGTTTGGCATGCGCTACTTACCGGGGGGGAAGATGTCGACGATGCTGTTAGCGGGAATCCCACCGTTTCCAGTCGCATACATAGCATCTTCGGCAATCTTGACGTAGGGGTCACTGTCATCCTGCACATCGATGCCGTAGCTCACTTTGAGAACAACGGCAACGGCAAATCTGGAAGTGTTAGGCAAAGGACGGTTAGTTCCGGGTGGGTTCAGAATCGCGTCACCTTTTCATGGACATTTCCCACTTCTCGGGGTTGTAGATGATATTGCGGACGGACTTACGGGCCTCTGTAACCTGCAGAGGGTACCACTGACGGACGTTGGTATTACTGAAAGAGGTCTGCAGCAGCTTTCGGTGCATCTGCCAGCGGGGGCCGAAGGGGAGAAAGGTCAGCGTCTTGCCCCAACCCATGCTGCGGAGGTGTAAGGTACGTTAGCATATCGGCCCGACACTTTGGCAAGACAGGAGGGGTAAAAACAACATACACCTCGAAGAGGGTGAATCTGGGTCTGTCGCAGTAGTTGGCTCCCCTCCGGTCGAGGAGATCCTTGGCGGCCTCAACACTGTTGAGCACGATCATGGACTGACCAAGGGACTTGACGTGAATGACATCCGACTCTAGGAATTCATCAGCCAAGCGAAGGTCTGCCCGACGTGCACAGAGGGGTAGGGGAGTCAGCGGGGGCTGGACTCACTGTATACCCTGGCCCATTTCGCGTATGCTTCAGCAGTCTGTTCTTTGGGTATAACGCGGAGGTGGCCAAGGAGAAATTCTCCTGGGGGACCCGGTGGCAGAGGCGGATGTGACCGAGAGGATCGCGGCTTAACGAAAAGAAGAAGGAATACAATGGCAAGACAAATCAGTGTTGTCGTCCAGGCCGAGTTACTGCGGTCGGAGTCTGCCATGTCGAAGTCAGGCGAGCAAGTGGATGACTATTCACGAGCGCAGGGCTAGACGAACAACAAGAAGAGTTTGGTAGGGAAGCGAATTTGGGCAACAATGAACAAAGAAGGCTCTGCAGAAGTGTAGAGTCCTGGAGTGAAGAAGGCAAGCCCACAACGCAGGTAAGAAAGAGAGAGATTGTAACAAATGGGTAATGAAGGGCTTGACGCTAGAGAGACGAGAGGCTGGTAGGACATCCGGCTGCTTGGCCTTCTGGTGGACGAGAAGAAGGCACTCAAGGAGAAGGGCAAGTAGATATCCGTTTAGCTCTAGTACATGGGCCTCCCCGAGACGGCCCGGCGATGCATGACAGCGTCGTGTGTTGGTCAACGTGAGGTAACAATGTCTACCGACCTAGTAAGGTAGTTAGGTAGGTAGCTGAGTAAGGTAAGGTAGGTAGGCAAAGTAGGTAGGTAGGCAGACAAAGACCAGAGCAGGCGTACCGTTACTAGAAAGGGCTGTTGCGGTGGGCAGGCGAGGTACATCGAGTCACTGTCACTGCCACTGCCAACTGCAGTGTCCTCCGAGAACCCATCTTCTTTCCTTTCGCCTCCTTGTTCATTGTTGTTTTTGCGTTCAATTCCGCTTGATGGAATCTTTCACCAAGTCATTCATCCCAACTTGGTCCCACGATCTATACTCGACAGCCATCCAACGCAATCACCCCCCCACACACACGCACACACGCACATGCATACAGTGAACGACGGAGAGAGAGTGTGTGTGTGAGAGATGGGGCACCAACGCAGCGTTATGCACCCTCAAAGTCTAATCCGGTACCATGCCGTCCATCTCCACGTGTCGCCGAAGAAATGGAAACAAACGGTCAGTCCTGGCCGACCGGCGCCCGAACCGGATGTTATTAACGAGCGCCTCCATCTTTCTTATTGATGCAATCGGAACCCCGGCAACACTATGTCTTGCTCGTCGAGGTGTCGCAGTTCCATGGAGGGTGTATCGAGAGATATAGGCGGCACAGGCCCTCGATGGCGATCCAGCATCCATTTGAATAAAAGATCAGAGGATCCCGTCTCGGCGGGTGGTCGGGCAAGTTTTTTTGCTGCCTTGGAAACCCAAGGTAGGTAGGTATATACCTAGGTACCTACGTAGAAAGGTAGGCTGAGTGTAGGAGGCCCAGACACGTCCCACTGCAACGCCCGATCGGATGCGCTTGCACTAAGCTAACTTTCCCTCTTTAAAAGGTGGCTCCGTCCGTATCCGTACTACTTCGGCTCGGCTCTTCACGTTTGATCCGTGATCAGGGAAAGGGCATACATGCCTAGGCTCCGAAGTATCCGTACGGAAATAGGTATTAGTGAGCGAGATTGGATATGAAAAGAGCCTCAATTGGCTACATCTAGCGTATTTCATCTCGCTGAGATCGATCTTGCCCTGGCCAGATGCGAGGCGCCAACCATGCCCGCCGGCTCATCAGCCAGATCGGTTTTTATTCTCTACCTGCTTAGGTACACATGTACAACAACATCAGATTGGCGAAAAAAATCAGAAACGACAAACAACAAAACCTAGCAAGTGTGTGCTCCACTTTCCTCCAGCACCATCAACTGTCTGAAGAAAGAAAGAAAGAATAGAAGAAAACAAAATAACAAGGGAAAAACCCCCGTGCAAATCCCGCGAAGAATTGCAAGAAGACGCAAAGGCTTTTCCCATCTCTCTCAGCCCATAGGGCAAGACCCCCAGGGTGTCCCACTCGGTCCCCTGCCCGTCCCCCTCGTCGTCCCACCAGCTCACAGCTCCCAGTCGCGAACCTGGCAGCTCATCAGCTCGCGCGCGCCCCGCACAATACATCATCATCCCACCTTCTGCCCAGCGGGGTCTCACCGTCCGTCGGATGGAAAACTTCGATGCATTTGCCCCTCACCACCCTGATCTTGAACCACCGTTATCTCGACTCACCATCCGAGCTGCCATCTTCCGCTCGGCAGCCATCCTTTCTTTGCTTGGTTCGCGAACCGATGACGATCACTCGAAACCAACTGATATAATCTCCTAGGGCGACCGACCTCTGGGTCTTGTCTCCTCACGACTCACGACTGACGACACCCCATAGGACAACCTCGTCCGTTCACGTACAGCATCACACCCAACAATGGCACCCTCCAAGACCCCCCAGATCACCGTTCTCGGCTCCCTGAACATCGATCTGACGTCCTATGTCCCCCACCACCCCCTGCCGGGCGAGACCCTCACCTCCAACTCCGTCGTCATCTCTCCGGGAGGTAAGGGTGCGAACCAGGCCGTCGCCTGTGCCAAGCTCTCGCGCTCTCGCGATGCCCCCAACGACACTGCCGCCGAGTCCGCTTCCGTTTCCATGATCGGCGCTGTCGGTAGCGATTCGTACGGCGACCTTCTCCTGAAGAATCTCGGCGAGCACGGCGTCCGCACCGACCGTATCGCCGTTGGCGACAACCTCAAGACCGGCATGGCCATCATCGTTGTAGACGAGCCTACCGGCCAAAACCGCATCATCCTCGCGCCCGAAGCCAACCACGCCGTTACCCCGGACAAGTTCGGTGCCCTCCCTGAAACCCTCGATCCCAAGCCCGACCTGCTGGTGATGCAGCTTGAGGTGCCCCTCGAGACCGTCCTCGCCGCCCTGCGCTCCGCAAAGGCTGCCGCAGTCCCCGTCCTCCTCAACCCGGCCCCCGCCCAGCGTCTCCCCGACGAGGCATATGACGGACTGGCCCACCTCGTTGTCAACGAGACCGAGGCCGCCATCCTCTCCGGCTGCGACGAGTCCGAGCTCGATACCTCCGATGGCCTTAAGCGCGTCGGCGAGTGGTTCATGGCCAAGAAGGTCCGCAACGTCATCATCACCCTCGGCGGCCGCGGCGTCTACTACACCAACCAGGACGGTGCGGCCGAGCTTATCTCTGCACAGAAGGTCAAGGTCGTCGACACCACTGCCGCCGGCGACACCTTTGTCGGCTCCTACTGCGTTGCCGCCGTCAACGCCCAGGCCAAGGGCGAGGCCTTTGACATCTCCGTGGCCATTATAAACGCCAACCGCGCCGCCGCCAAGACGGTCGAACGCAAGGGCGCGCAAACTTCCATTCCTTGGAGGGATGAGCTGCAGTAGGGGGGCCTGCCTAGCGTCGGAAAACGAAAAGAATAAAACTAAAACAAAAGGTAAACAACCGTAGACATGCTTAAAAACAAGGAGGTTACAAGGAAGAGAGGAAGAAGAAGAAAAAAAAGTTGAAACAACGCATCATTTTTGCTGTAACTCGATTGACCCCAGAAGCGCGGTCCTTGGAAACCGGTGACCGGCTCGAGGGACAAAACGCAAAGACTACGACTAACTCTCTGACTCTGGTCGTGATGCCAAGAGCCAAGGTACAGGCTGTCAAATCTCATGAAAACCAACCCGTCCAACTCCAGCGATTAGATGACCTTTGCCCCTGCTCGCGGAGTGAACCTCCATTCATTACCCTTCTCTCCACTGCGAGACCATCACTACTTGTACCAGACGCCGAAAACCCCTGACCTCTCAGAATCCCTGGGCCCATCGATCGCGGACTTCTCAGCATACCCAAGTGGTTCGGAGGTGGTTCGTTCCCAGTCTCGGCCCCGGTCGTAAATTCATCGGGGCACGTTGCAGTTGACGGCCTCCGCTCCTCTTGTATCGCGCGGGTCGTCCGCCAATCCGCGGCCGAAGTCCTCCGGAGCTGGGACCACCCGCCATGCAAAGGCTCTGCTGGTCGAACTGTCACGTATTTTCCAAGACTGGCCTCCCTTCTGGGCACAATCGGACGCGCTCGCATGGCCTCCGGCCTGTCTTCCACTGACAATTTCATTCTGGACCTGGACTTGACCAGCTTATGCGGCACCGATAATTGGGCATTGATGCGGCGCATGGCGTTTCGCGCTTTTTCTGGCTCCCAACAGTCATGGACGATGCTCAGTACGGGATTGATGCTTGGCGTAGGACGTGGAGACCACGGCGATCGGTGGTTGCGATATTTGATTACGGCTGTGGCAGAGGTCTCCAGCTTTGTCTCCATTTCGACAACGCCGTCAATAGCATGGGACCCGCGTTGAGAGGGGAATACAGAGTGTCTGTATCTGACGACGACCCGAAAATATTCTAGGCGAGAGTCTCCCAGCTGATATTCAAGATCTTCAATCAGATCATCCGATCGTTCTCGAACGTGACCTGCTTGGTGTGCAAGGCGAGGCTGCTCTAAATGGACATGCGCAAGCAGGAGTACTCTTTCACCATTACCCAGAGTCCTATAGACACGTTAGAGATTACCGGTCCCACCGAAGTAAAAGCTTACGTCTGTGTCGGGTTGTCCTGGATAATATCAAGTACGTAGTTACTCCCTGTAGGAATGATCTGAATACCCATGCTATGTATACACCCGTACTTGAAAGGATCTATGCGGGAGTCAGTATTGTACAAGAGATGAGCGAGTACTTGGACATACCCTCAGCATGCTGGTATCTGTCTTTGTCGGCTGCTGATTCATAATCACTATCATATATCCCGGGGCTAGGTGCTTCCTTCTGAGGTCGGCACACTTGTCCCGAGACCGTGATGGCTGTCCAAATGGACGTTGTGCTGCCATCAACGACTTTGAACTCTGGAGTGACAGCAATTCGAGGCAGGAGGGTCAACGGATCGTAAGTCGCACATCGTTCAGTAGCTGGGCCAAAGGAGGGGGGGGGACTACGGTATGAGTGATAAGGTGACACCTCAAAGCCATCGTAGGACAATCCGGGGTTGGCATGCGTACTGATTCTTTCGGAACGGTGGTGTTCTGTACTGAATCAGCAAATCTTCCCATAATGTCATGGTAAAAAGCCCGACTTAAAAAACTCACGGTGTGCTTGTGAAATACTCCCAGGAAAGGCTGGCTGCTAAGCAGCCTTGGTTAGCTCGAGCGCCCGCCTAGGCCTCAAACCCCCTCTCTTCTTCACCACCACGAGGGGCTCGTCAGGCGGCTCCGGCGCACTTTCTAGACTCTCGTTCGTCTCAGCGCTCGTCCTTCGCCGGTTCCTCGTTTCTCCTCTATCGAACCCTCCATAGCCACTCCCGAGTCTCTTGAGAACTCTAAGCGGCTGTGGGATTTCTGCAGGTCGCTCCGGTTCCGCCTCGTGGGCGAAAAACTCCATGTCAGTCGGCTCGCTCTCGATGGATGCCATGTCTCCGGCGGTTGCTGGATTTGTATAGTTGCAGATGTTGGGCCTCCTGTGGGTAGAGCCTGCTCACAAGTGCAGTACTGAAGCGATGGTGTCGGCGTCGGCGTGTCTCTGTACGTTCGTAGGCTTTCTAGGTCTTGCCACGAGTCTGCGTAGCTCTGGGCGCGGGTGGCGAGGCTTTTGGCGGCGGTGCTGTCGGCTGACCTGACGCGTCGGAGGCCGAAACAACGTCGTTGGGGCCTGGACTTAACAGCACCGGCTGCGTCTCTGAAGTCACGGCACACGAAGCGTGATAGAAGAACTCCGGCGATGAGCGGGGGCACGACGGTTGCGAGGACGATGAGGACTACAAACACGGGCGGCGAGAGGCCCATAATGGAAAAAGGATAACGTGAAAGTGTTTGTATGCTTCTTGGAGATGGGCACTTCCAAAGATAATTGTCATGCGGGACCTTTTGGTAAAGATTATTGTAGTGGCTACGTAGAAGAGGCTGGAGGAAGAGGACATGGCTATCTAAGGTAGGTATGGGCCAGCAACAGCAGAAGAAATGGAACATGAAGGGAAGGATGTGTTACAAGGCTGTATAAGGAAGTCGCTATCATGAAGGGCAAGAGAAGGTCATCATTCCGTCGCAGGCACGCTCTGTATGCTACTACGTTTTTCAGGGGTCGCAGCGCCGCTTTTCCCCAATGTGCGCAGCAAGTTACCTACGGTGAGTTTCACATCACTCTCCTCCATCGGAAGAAAGTTGATCTACAGCGCAATTAGCATGATTATCTTTCTTCTTCAAAGAGGATCACATCTAAGATCACTCACGAGGTCATCGCCGCCTACCGACGCCGCTCCGTAAAGAACCGCCTCCGAAAGAGAGGCTGTGATGCCCTTCTGCACTCGGTCTTCCCACACGCCTTCCCAGTTCCAGTCCCCGGGCTTCCTAGGAACCGCAGCGACAGAACTCCCGATGCTGATAGGCTTCCTCGCAATGGCGAACTCACTGCTGGCCGATTTCGTCTCTGGCGCAGGAGGAGCAGGAGGGTTCTCCTCATTTTTCTCCTCCTGGTCCTTTTTTCCCTCGGCACTGTCCCCAGGCCCCGTTTCCTCGTCTTCTCTCTCTTGAGGAACGGGGTCACCGGTAAACACCTTGCCTGCCTGCCGCTGACGCGTCCTCCACGCATGCCAAGCACCAGGATTCCCTGCCGCCTCAAGTGGCACCGAGTCCAGCACGCTCTCGTCGTCGAACGTGCTCCGGATGTACCGCAAGACCTCGTACGTTGAAACGTCCCGCCTCGACGTGTCAAGATACCCCGGCCGGCCACCCAATGGCGTGGCCTTTGAGCTCGGCGTCGTCGCGGTGCTGGACGCGCCGTGCTTGGCGGGCGTTGCGGGCGGTTGTTGCTGGCCGCTGATCTGTCTGCTTCCCACATTGCTCCGGCTGCCCCTCCCAAACCATGCCGGGAATCCGTGTCGCAAGCTGAAGCCGCCGGGTGGAAGTCTCTCGGCGTCGGTGGCGCTGACGGTGCCGTTGTCCTGGATGTCGGTGGTGTACATGTACGTCGTCAATGGTGTTATCAAGGGATGGAACATGTCTGTTGAGAAGGTAACGAGTGGCGGCAGGCGTGGGTAAGTATCCGGAAATGATATTTGAAATCTGAGGATAGCCGTGGCATAAGGTCCTGTATGCATCTCAGTCTTGCCGTTTCCGCGCATGTCACCCGTCTGACCATGGCAATGTCCCAGGATTCCATACCATGCCTCACGAACATGACTCCTGACCACAGCATCGGGTCCCCGGGGGTTAGGCTCACAAAGACACCTTCGGGACAAGCCTGTTTCAGGCCGGCACTAGTACCAGAGGTTAGCGATCACATGTTGACTCTAAGTTGAGAAGATATCTCACAATTCGGCAAGGAGGTGCTGCCGTCTCAGTGACGGCATGCTGCCCATTCGCAGACTCGTCATTTTGGATGCTGATGAAACTCAAATAAAGAAATTTTTGGTGAGATGGAACGCGCCCTTGATCAAGTGAAGTGAGTTGAGACGTGTTACGCAGGGCAATCGTTCATGCGTCGTGAGGCAAGACGGTCAAAAAGGGCGGTAAGGAATTCTGCCGGAACAATCTCTCATCTCGATAACACTATACAGTCTATCTTATCGGTAACGAAGTTTAAATTACCCCACCATCTGCCCAGTACCTACGGTAGGTACGTCACGACTACATAGGTACTTGTGTACTACCTTGGCGCTTACCCCGCCAAAAAATTGTTGCCGTCTCGGACATCTCGGTCGGCCAACTTCTCTCTCGCGGCGGGCGGCTCGGTCGGGGGACAACGAGGAAACAAAGGGGGACTGAAGGAGCCCAGCAGTTGGCATGCCGTTGGCAACGTGTTTCATGCTGTGCACACCAGAGTGATTCGCGAAAGAGGTTCCGGCCTCGAACCACGCAGATGTTGGCATCATGATCTATTCACACCCGAGAGGCGATGTGCCTCATGCAAATGACTGGTGGTTGCTGCTATTCAGCCCTGGCATATCTGCGCCGACTATAATCACGTGCAGTCCCTTCTCAGGCGTGTCACACCGAGCGAGCATCATGAACGGCGCCGGCAGGCTTCCCCGCTTAAATCTACCTCCCAAGTCTGGCCTCGATCTTGCTCTTCTCCTTCTGCTTCATCTCGGCCAGCTCCTCCCTGGTGGTGTCGAACTTGGCGTTCACCTGGTTGAAAGGGTTCTCCGGACTCTTCTCAAACTCCTTCCTGATCTTGTCCTTCCTCTGCTGCAAACGCAGTCCCTGCCCCGTGCCATCGTCGTCCATCTCCTTGAGACGACGCTCCTCAAAGGCCGCATATGCCGCCTTGAACCGTCGCTCGGGGTGTCTGTCGATCTTGGCATTGGGGTCGGAAGCCGTCAGCGAGAGGGCGTCGAGGGCGTTGTCGATACCCGTGGCGTTGAGCGATGTGAGAGGGCCGCCGCTGCGATCGTCGTCGAGCTGCGACAGGTCGAGCCCACGTGTCTTCTTGACGGCCGTCTTGTTGTTTTTAGGGCCAGCCCGGCCGGGGGTGCTAGCCTCCTCTTCCTTCAGAAGGGCCTCCTTCTCGGCCTTCTTCCGAGCTGCCTCGGCCTTTTTGGCGGCTTCCGCCTCCCTTAATGATCACAGTGCGGTTAGCCATGGCGCTGGTTCAGTTTGTCTTTGCGGGGAAGCAGGAATCTCAAATGATTTGTGAGAAGTGAGGGATGAATGTCGTGCCAAGGCACTGACTGTGTGTGATGGTGTGTTTTTGTGGTGCATCGTAGGACCTTGATGATGCCACCGTCTCGCTTGTGACTTTCCTCCCACTTACTTCTTCGCGTTGCCCTTCGCGCCCTTTGACCATTCAGCATCCTCGGCAGCAGCCTTCTTCGCGTCCTCGGCGGCGGCCTTTTGGGCCGCTGCCTCGGCCTTGCGGGCGTTGCCAGCGACCTTTTTGGTGTTGTCTGCTCCCTTCTTGCCGGCCATTTTGTCCTGCCTTCTAGTGGTGGTGCGTCAACGCTGTCCGGTGGTATGCGAAGCGATGCAATGCGCTGCCACGCGCTGGTGCTGCTGGTGTTATACCCGCGCTGATTGTAGGCTGCTTGCTTGCTTGCTTGTCTGCTTGCGTGTGCCCGCGTGCGTGGTTCGTGGCTTGCGCCTGGTTGTTGCGTCAAGCAGGTCGTGCGTGGGTAGGTTGTGAAACCCGAGGGGAATGGGAGAGGGGAGAAAACAGGTTGGAAGCCGTTGTTGTCTCCTCCACAATTGGACTGGACGGAAAATGGGCGGAGCGGAGCGTAGCGTTGCGTTGCGTTACGTCGGACCCCCCCTGTGTAGGGCCGGTGAACCAGGTATCCGTAGGCGCGGAAACATGGACGGACAGAAAAAGAATGAAGACAGTGACAAAGCCTTGAAAATGGACGGTGTGCCGGATTCTGGGTGGAATGAGAAGAGGGCGCGGTGAGATCCGCCTAATTCTTCCTCCTGATCAAGGCGCAAATACGCTACCTCAAGGCCGCAATAGGTGGTTCAAGGGACATAAACACGATCATAATGGAACCACGCCTCGACAAATCAGGGGCAGAAAGCCCAGCATAGATAGGCAGTGCTATCTTCCCTCATCCCCGAGAGTCAGCCGTAGCGTAACAACCGACCCCATGACCCAGGCAGAGGCCGCCTTACCTCGCATCGCATCACATCGGTAGCTTCTCCCTTGCCTCTGCATGCTGCGTCAGACAACTAGGCTAGTGAATAATACGACCCTTCAGTCAGAAGAGTCAGAAGGCAGTGTGCTGCCCGCTTCCCCTTCACCCGCTCGGTGATGAAGTCGCAACCCGAGTTACAGTGTCGGATGTCGAGCGACACACGGTACGGGCGATTGTGGGGCTCCAGAGCGGGATCAAGGGCCCACACACCAGGCTCAACATGCGTCACTCCCAGCTCTCGTTGAGCTCCCAGCTGCGTTGCCCCTCCCCCCCGTTCTCTCAGAGGTACCTTGCCAGACCATTGTTCTCGTTCGTCCCGAGACGTCAAGACGGGCGTTCCACCTGCACGCAGCACTCGAAATCTTGTCTGCACACAACTTTTGAGGAACCGACGAGACATGACATGATGGCCAAGTCCATCGCCGTTGATCACCTCCCGCTCTCTGCACTACACAGAACGACTGCCAAACATCGTGTCCCGCAGCGGACCCCAACGTTGTCCAAGACCACCGGTTGGTTGGGTGTCTTACTTCCTTGCCCGACTGTAATCCCGCCTGGTTGTTCACCGCACCTGGCGTGCGTGCTGTGGTTGCTATACTCAATCAGAAGCCCGTGTTCGTGCCTTACACCGACCGGATGCAAGTCTTCCTCCCATGGACGCGCGCTAGCTTCCGGGTCAAGTCCTCATCGTACAAGATGTATCCTGAACCCGATGGCAATGTATCAGGCCATACCCCCATGCTTGTGCTTCACCGAGTTGATGTCAGCCACTCGGGCAGAGATTCGGTCAGCACGAGCTGCAGCACCCTGCCCTATTGAGATTCGAGGCCGACCGTCGTAGGTCCGTTGAACCCGTGCCGTATGCAGCTAGCTATCGGAGGCTCACAGATTGCAGACACGCATGCGTTGCCAGGTCTGACAGCCCTCCATCCATGATATGACAGGAAAGTTCTTGCCCACTAGCCGTCGACCCTCGCTAGATATCGATCGGATCCAGACTCATCGGACCGCAGCTACGTGGGCAATCTCTTCCTGCTCGTGCATTGTTGCCACTCGCCAACTCCTGGACGCTGTCAGCAACTTCGGATGCCGCCGACCTTCTCTTGTTCTGTGAAACAAGAAGCTACATCAACAATAGTTCACTCGGCGAAACGGGACTGACCGGGACTCTATGTTCGCCCTAGCATCTTAGGCAGCCCTGCCCGTCTCCCAACGACCGCGACACACAGCGCATTCCCACAAAAACGGCAATCAACTTCTGCATACGCTACCCAGGAAGCTGACCGGCTTGTGAAGTCCAATCCATGGCCAAGTAGCAGACTTGGAGGATGACATCCGCGAGCCGCAGTCACCAACTGGGTCCGTCTCCAAAAAGGTTTGCTTGAGACTATATCATATCACAGGGCCTCTTCTTCCTGCAAGCACAGGGTCTTTCGCAATAGTAGTAAGAAATTGGTGTACACGTCAGCCCTGCTCTGACGTGTTAAGGCCCTGCGGTGCGGTCGACGGAGGACACGCAACTGCGCCCAGCCAAGGTATCGTGGTACTCGACATCACATGGGCCTTCAGAAGCCAATTGTTCGAGAAAACCCCTCCTCGGGGCGCTTCAGTCTTTCCGGAGCCTCCAATGGTTTCAATCCAAACCATGCTATGAACGGTCGTGAGGCTCTCTGGCACGGCCCACCAAGGTTTCTGGCCCAAGCAGTCCAACTTATACGCTCATTTGGAGACTAATGAGCCCACGAATGGATCGAACCGTAGCCGGGATCAGAGTGTGGCCGCCAGCTTTGACGCTCATGACCGCCGAGGCTGAGTGTATGTATCCTGATCTTTTGAGAAGCAGCGGTGTAAGGCAATTTCCCACTGGCCACGAGGCCTAGCATGGACCCATGGGAGCCACGTATCACGGCGACCGCAATATCAGCATGCTGCGTACGAGCCGTAGATCTCCAATGAAGTGGTTCCCGGATGCCCCGGAGCCTTGCCCCGTCATCAAACAGCCCGGGCGGCGGAAGCCAACAAGCAAAGCTGGATAACCAAGGGGATCGAAATGACAGCAGACGTCAAGGGGGACAAGATGAGGCGAGCGAAATAGGGCCGGCCGTCCCCGTTCAGGCTGCCAACCAGGATTATTGCACCGCAACCGCCATGCTGAAAGCTGTGTGACGTGAGAACGCCCCTGGAAGGCGGTAGCGGCTTTGAAGAACGCCTGCTCCAGGAACGACTGGGGACCCAAGAGGCGCATGTGGTGGGCATGGAAGCTCTGCCCTGGGGTAGATTGAAGTCGGGCATGCCGTACCGGGAGGCCAAGCCGGTATAGTGACTTCCATGCTCCTCTTCTTGGCCATGGGCCATGGTGCAAGCCATCCTTGCAACTTTCCCGGCTCGAGACAAAAATGAGTTGTTCTCGCAGGCGGTGAGAGATCTACAGGGCTGTAACGGGTTGGTAGGTGACATGTCACATGTCGATTACGGGGGAAACTTACAAGGGGCGCATGGCAAAGCTCAACACCGGCGTCAAGCTTTTAAGGCGTCCAGCCTAGCGATATTGTGGTGGAGAATCACACCTTTCCGAGACCAAGATCATCTCAGCTGGCGGCGCGGTGGTTTACCGAGCAGGTGAGCCGACTTGACCGAAGGTGAGTGAGGTGAGGCTTCAGGCCGGTGAGCCCATGGGAGTGTGGGGGGGGGTGAGCTCTGAGGACCCGTGGTCATAAATTCCTGATGATTGGCAACGACGATGCAATATCCCAGTGGGCATGTTCTAGCAGATTGTCAATGAAAGGCTGCAGAGAGGTGCAACAAGGTGCTCTGAGTCGCCAGCATGGATGAGGTCCAACCATGCGGTGGTGAGAGTTTGCTTCTGGCTGCCATTACCTCTATCCCTCCATAAACAGATACACAGCTTTCCGAAACCCATAGAGAGTGGGAGGCAAAGGCGTAGCAGCTCCCAGTCAAGTCGAATGACTGGCCTTGGACCGAGAGACAGCGCGGTTCCAAGGACAATTCAGTAAATGGATTATTACGTAGGCTAGATGCGTTGATGGAGTGGGTCACGGGGCGACTCCCTTCATTCAAACTCGAGACACAGACAGGGCCGATAGTGTTGGTCTCGACTGCGAGGTAGATGAGAACTTCTGGCTTGAATGAAGAAAAAAATTAACCCTATGCTGGTTTTGCGGAATTTAACCACATTGTCTCCCCGGCGTGGGCTCGAACCACGAACCTCCAGATTAACAGTCTGACGCGCTAGCCAATTGTGCCACCGGGGATACTCTGACGAGTTTGATTACAGGACAGGACTCCGTTGTGCATTGACCTCAGTTCTTCCAACCATATTCTAACAGGTCTTCTGGATGCTTCGCAGTGGGAGTGCTCCAGGGTTAGGGCCACCAAGAAGCGGAGAATGTGTGGTGACAAGCAGTGTTAGCTTCAGTCATTGGCTAGCAATTGGTATATATTCCACACACGAGGGTTGTTCGATCTTCCGTCGTCGCAAACGCTCCCGACTGAATAAGTGCTGTCTGGTAGTTGGGCAGTAGTCTCGCCAGATTCAGCCACAACGAGTATCACGTTTGGGGAGAGATGCATGTAACGTAAATAGGAAAGAATCGAAGTCCAAACCGGGGCTGGCTGTTGTAGAGGAAGTCTACGGGGATGCACGTGTCGTCTCTGAAAAGCAATATGGAGGCCTGTTTGAGGCATTCGGTCAACGGATGCTAATCTCGGGTGATTTGGTTGATCAAGGAAGGCTCTGCCTGGTACATAGGCTTACAACAAGGGGGGGGGGGGGGGGGGGGGGGGGGGTGCTGGTCAATTATATGCCACTGGGACACGCAAGCGAGCCGTTCCTCTAGCGTCGTTCTCTTACGGACGACGCGGTGTTGATGGATATAATACATACCGCTGGACGATAAGGTCTTGGCGGTGTGAAACAAAGGTAGCGTGACCAGTTGCCAGCAGATAGTCGATAATGGGGGCCATAAACCCAGAATGCCATGTTGCAGATGGCTCGATGTTCGGTCTCGCTCTCAATGCATGCAGGCAAATACCGAGAAAAAAAAATAGATGCAAGGGTGCTGCGTATTCTACCCGTGGGTGGATAAGGTAGATTGAGAGCGCAGCCAAACCGACGTATTAGCCTCCTCATGAGGAGTGAAGTGTGGGATCAAAATGGTTCTTCGCGTAGATGAATGGTTGATCAACAAGTGTTGGCCGCTTTGAATGCATTGGTAGGCGGAGTTTGGCACAGGTAGGCCGGCCTTCATAGTCGTTAGCCAGCAGCCGCGTCTTGATGATGAGATGTGAACGGCAATCAATTCCCAATGAGCAGGGTGAGGCAATATCGCGTCAGGTCGATGATCGGTGTGGGCGGTATCGAAGGGCTGGTGTTGCAGCCGCAAAAGGAAATAATGATTAGATGATGCCGTGCGAGTTCTTGGTTCGCCGGTATGAGGAGATGCAGATCTTGAATTGAAAACACCGAAGCAAGTCTCAGGTCATTGTTACTTGCCGAGCAAGCAGAAGTGGTTATTGTGTATGTAGGGCGAACGACAGTCCAGTCGTATCAAGTTCGGAACGTACCCGCCGTTTGCTCCCCTTCTACTTTCTGCCTCCCTCGAGACATCAACATGAGGGAGACGGTATGTTGCAGACAGATCGAGGCGGAATGGCGAAACGGAAATGAGTGGACAAGTGACGATATTGACTGGAACCGCAATCGAATATTCCCACCTAGGTAGGTAGGTACAATGAGCATCTATCTACAGGCACGTCGTAGTAGCATGAGGTATGTGGAATTGTCCAGAACTGGGGAAGGGATTAGAAAATGCGGTCAAGCACTTTCCTTGGCCCAGGCACTGAGAAGGAATACGAATACCTAGGCAGAGAGGCACAATTATTGGATACCTGCATTCCTAGGAGGGTACCTCCGCAAGAAGGGAGGGAGACATGGTCACGTCGTGCCTCCCTTCCGTCCCTCCTGGACCCGTTTACCCCATGTCTGAGGTGTTGGAACTTGGACTTGCTTGGTACAGTAACGGCCTCTCTGCCTTCCTCGCTGTATCGGCCTTTTCATTCCTTTCTTTTTCAGACCACATGGCCCGCGACCCCGATCCATGATCCACGATCCACCGTCTTTGCATCCCAGGCACCTACCTAGCTAGGTACTCTGTAGTGTAAGTGCCTCTCTCCCTCCCTTAGCTCGTGACATACCGGCCAAGAGACGCCATGAGGCATATCTGCACCCGAGGGAATCGCCGTCCAGTTGCGCATGCGCACCCATATGCATGCCCCATTGCATATCTCTTCACTGGACCTAAGATTCCCGTCAATAAAAAGAAACTTACATGCGGAAGGTACAGGCAGACCGATCAGAGAAGTTACGTGCGTATATCCGTATAGGGCCATCCCCTGTCGAACGTCGTTTTCTCACCGACTGCGTCCAACCTGCGCAACCCATGGAGGTGCATGCCAGATCGACAACCACTGCCCAGATGGAAACTACACCCCTCTCAGCGTTGATCTAACGTGCTAAGATACGTAGCCAAGGCGATGTCTCTCGGGGCCACAGAGCTACACAATATGATCATCCCCATGGACAAAATATCCAACATATGTCTCATGCGTAACACTGAGCATATCGCAAGGTTTTTGTAGAAACGCAGTGTCTACAGAGAAAACGACGACGACAACGAAGACGGTCATGGGGAGCAGCCGAGCTGGAAAAAGAAACGAACCGGTTCTCGTCAGCCGTCAGCCATCCATCATTTCTCACACATTGCATCCACCGCCAATCTCTCTCTCACCCTTGGTTCCACGCTTCCTTTTTCCACCCATCGCCAATCCTTCCGCACACCCCACCCAACCGGCCAAACTGCACGAAGCTGTACGAATACTTGGTCGTGGCCCCGCCCGTCCTTTGTCGCTGCGTAAACTCGATCGCCAATCGACACAGCTGAGACAGACCCTCTAGATCGACGGCAACTAGCACACTGGGGATGACAGCATGACATGCAATCTGACAAGACTAAGACAAGCTATCGGGTCACACTTGAACGATAACAACAGCGGCGACGACGACATCGGAAACACAAACTCAGAGCAGACTGAGCAGTAGTCGTGGAGCACAGCACAAATGCTTGTGCAGGGAGCTGGTACCAAGACGATAAGCGTCCACCGCAAACACTTGCAGTAGCCGGCCGTTCCAGCACTGCGCACCCACCTCGTCGCACAGTCAGCACAGCTCCTAACAAATACCTTGATTTGAACATGGGCAAAATACAGCCCGCACTTTCCAGCCACTTGGGACGGGTCGGACGGAAACATCACATCGTAGTAGTATCGGCATTTCTGCGCAACATGGTTCAAGCTCCGCTTCCGCTCTTCGCCCCCTTTTCGAGCCCATTGACCGTCGTCTCGCATCTGCTGCGAGTTGATCATCATCACGAAACGCGATTGTCTGATTCGTCCGGCAAGCCGGATGTTTCTCCCCCGTGATGGAAATATGGTCGCAAATGACGGGCATCCTTGACCCTGAAATTGCTCTTCGTACCCAGACACTCAACCCGGCCATTGGGAACACCCCCTGCTCCTATCTCCACTCGGTCTGGGAGCCAAGGTGTTCCCGTACCTAGCGGCCCATAATACAGGACAAGCGCGAGATAATATTTACTATGATGAGAATGAGGGGAGGAAACTTCCAGAGCGCCGGCCCGCTCGCTGTCGGTATATCCATCGTCGCCTCGTCGTGAAATCATCCGCGCTCATCACCCAAAGTTGAAAGGAGCGTCATTGATGTCCAGCGCCAGGGGCGCATCATAACAACCCCCCCTCAGGAATAAGAAAAGCCGCCAAACTCAACACCGGTCGCCCGCGCCAGTGTTCTCTCTAGCAGTCTCCTGAAGCTACTGTGCAACCAGCAGCCAGCCGGATTGCCGACTGCGCAGCTGCATCTCAAATATCCAAGAACTCCTCGTTGCCTCCTTTCCGTCTCTCCAAAAAGGCCACAAAACCCCTTAGAGGTGTGTAACCACGGTTGGTGGGGTTCTGTGCGGAACCCACTCCATCTCATTTAGGAAGTGGCAGAGAAGCCCAACACAATCCACCGAAGAATTCGAAGCATCTGAGAATGGAGATATGACTGAGAGCCATCAGGATCCCTTCCCGGCAAGACCGAAAGTGATTCTGAAACGGACAACGGGGGTCAAGGTTCACAGATCAGCTCTTGAAGCAGGGACATACCCTGAGCTTGCCAAATCTAGCGAGCCCCGTTCCTGACGTTGACAGGTCATGTGGTTGACAATTTCAAACCCGGCCGTCCCATCGGAGGAGCGAACCCCTCCTTTTCTTTTTTCCTGGATACTCCCAACACGCGGAAGCAGTTAGGCTTGACAAGGGGAGACTGGGAACACATCCCCAACCATTCGGCTGCTCCCCTTTGATGGGTCGCCAAGCGCCGCGTGGCAAAAGGCTAGGAGACTTTCAACTGCCCCTGAGATCCGGTCATCCGGGTCCAGAGAACATTTCACTTGGACGAGGTGGCGTCGTTCTATGTATCAATACCCCCTACCCTTGGACAGGTTTGCAGCAAGCAGCGCTCCGGTAATCATGTTGTGGCACAGACCCAAGCGTGATCGTAACAATATCACACGATGAGGCACAATACCGGTCAAACATGACAAAACCTCGATCGCGCAATGGCGGCCATGACGCCTTGCGGAGATTCAAACCCCAGTCGATCGGTCAACTACTCGATTGTTCTCTCTGCGCGGGCCCTGCCGGGAGCATCCGCCCATGGCGACTTTACCGCCGCCGGAGACATGCAGAAAAATACACATACATGTTCCATAAACCACACCGTCTCTGTTGCATTGCGGAGGAAGAAGTGCCATCTTTGGAGTTTGTGCGACAACGCCGGCGCGCCGACTGACGACACAAACGTGGCAGAAAGACATCTATATCTTGAGCTCCTTCGATCTCGTCAAGGCTCACCTGCATAACATTTCTACATACATGACGAGGACCCTGGTTTGATTAGGCGGCGTCTGCTGGGTTCATGTCCCCAAACGAATATGATCACAGTTCCGAAGCGTGCCATCGATGGCCATATTCGAAGCAAAGAACGAGATGCGGCACTCATGCGCCTTTCTTTTCTTTTTCTTCATCGAGAACACTCTCAAGGAACTCCAAGCCACGTACCCGGGGCGACGGAAAGAGCAATCACATTCGTTTCCGAAAACCGACTCGGAACCTGCTGCTATTGAGGGATCCTCTCAATGCATTCTGCGATGGAGGTGACGACAATCGGCCATGGAACGAACAAGCGTTGTGGCAGAAGGCCTGGACCACCTGTGAGCTACCCATGTGCAGATACAAGGCGATACCTCTGCTATGATTCTCTGTGCGAACCATCTACCTGGCGTTTCGGCACCGGTTCCGGCACTCGCCCGATCAGGGCCCAGAGGAACGGTTGTATGGGGTGCTTGGACGCCTCGCCGGGATGTCAGGCCGGGCCCCCTTGATCTAGTACAGAAACGAAAGCCAATTTCCCTGATTGTGATTAACCTAGAAGGGAATCACCGCCTTTTCGTTTTGCGGGCCGACTTGTTTCGAGGTGCTGTCCCCCTTCTCCTTCTCGCTGTCTCTGCTCAGGCGTGGAGTACGAAGCTCAGCTTTCTTTTTCAGCGGTCGACGAGACTTGAAAATTATACGTTGAGGAGACAAGAGCTATGACCGCGGGAAGCCAGGATATGACCAGGTTCGCCAACCTCGTAGGCGCGGATGCTATCCGGTCACGCTGGGGAAGGGGCCTAGTAAACGACAGCCAGCTCCACGCGGTCACAGTGACTTGTCCAATACTGCACGCCTCCATCTTGTCATCAATGGCCGATAATTTAATCATGACAAACTCTGTTTCCGGGCTGGAGTCGCCCGGCCAAGGTTTAAGTGACGAAACGGCTTGCTCAAGTTGACCCCAAGTTGGCCGACAGTGCACCTGGCAGTGCACCTGGCGACTGCGGGGGAGTCGGAAGTTGTCAACGCCACAGACATGCTGGACAGCGCCATGAGGCTCCTTACCTGCGGTAGAGAGACATGGCGACCCTGATTGAGGATGATTTACGGGCGCCACACTGCGTCGCAGACTCGCAGTACATCGTACAAGGAATGATATCAGATGGTTCTGGACAGGGACCGACTGGCCCCTCGTCTGTCCATCTCGTTCATGTCTTGCAAGCTGGGTAGACCACTGGTGCCGGCGAGGGAGGGGGGGCGGCAAGAGAAGGGAAAGACAGGCCTGTGAACACACAGGCACTTGGCTCGAAACCGCCCGTTGTGCCCGAGCTCGTCTGCTCGAGCCCAAGCCCACATCCACGCCAACCGACGCTCTCATTTTCCTCACGTCAAACCTTGCGCTGACGTTCAGTCCCTTGACCTTGTCGAATGGACCATCAATTTGGGAAGTGGCAGGCTGGCAAACAGCACGCTCCTGGATGTCACCTGCCGTTCCGGCTGCCGCGACTCCCACATTGCCTGTTCAGTTGTAACAATCGAGCCCGAGCGCTTCTGCACGATGCCGAGCAATCAGGGACGGCAAGCCTCAAGCAGGCTGTAGGTACGCGGCGTGGCAGCCGAACTGTCTCGTTCTCTGCGAGTATTCACGCTCCAGGCATTCATCAATCATGACGGCGCTGCCAGGAGTGCGTCCGATCCCACCTGAGATACGCAGCCAAGGCGGTCCCTCTCCAAGGTATTCGTAGTTACGGGGCCACAGAAATTCAAATGACGGGGCGGGCCAGGGTCATGGTCTTGTCGAGAGGAAGGCCTTTCAACTCAATAACAACCCCGGTTCGCTTTCATTTGTCGTGGCTCGTGTTTGCAACCTCACCGACACGACGGATGCCTCTGGAGAAGTGCGGCCTGTCCACCCAACTCTCTGCTGCTGGTTACCCAGTCTGTTGGTTCGACTCCAATACCCACATTCGCTATTTAATCAAGGTGACACCAGGGCCATCTCGTGTGACCCCATGCTGCGTGGGACCGCCTACGCCAGGGCAACGCCAGTCAGTCAGTCAATCCGTCACTGACAAGGCGGCAAAGGTCCAACCTCCAGGCGCCGCCATTCCGGTTGTGCGGGTTGTGTATCTATCCCGAGATGCGACAAAGCCTGCCTCGAGAGGGATCCGGGGCGACGTGACGGTCGTCTGTCGAACAGGACATCTAACAAACAGGCTGATTATTTGCCAGCGCGACAGCGCCCGTCATGCGGAGTAAGATGCAGCGTCAAGTGACCAGGCGCGCACAAGTAAGATGCCGACATGTCACGATGTTACTCTTTGAGGGAGGGGAATGGCTAAAGGGATGGATGACAATCTGAGGTTGGGCTTGCATCGCCGCCCTGCCTGAGAAGAAGCTCTACACCGTTTGTCGGAGGGGGGTAAGTTAAGCGTGCTTGCTGTTGTCATTGCCATTCCAATCGGAAGCTGTTATGGCCAAGGGTGCATGGGACAGACCAACACAACGCCTGAGCAAGCTGCAGCCCCGAGGGTCGCCATTTTCAGACGTCACGGCACATGTTACAGTCTCCACGCTACGCTCGCCACCTACCTTGCTTTGTGGTTGCGGTCACAGGCAGGCGGGAACTCGTCTCGGCCGATAGCGAGAGGTGTGCGACGTTTGAGACGCGCATCCCCCCCCACAGCCGCATACGGCCGCTGCTGTAATAATAACTGTACGACCACGGGTGCTCTCTCGTATCCGGTAGCACGCCGAAGCAAGCACTTGACTGACTGGCTTGTGCAGACCTAGTGGTCGATGTTGTCTGTGCCGGGCGATGGACGGGAACACGAGTCCATCGGGAGGCTCAAGGATGTCGGCAAACAGGCTCCGAGTAGGTAGCGTAGGTAGACGGACGGCAGCAGCAGCAGCAGGGTACGGGAGCGGCAGCGGCAGCGGCAGCGGCAACGACAGCGGCATCTTTTTTCTCCTTTCTAATACTTACATGCCGACTGTAATGCATCAGCTGTCGAAGTCCGGCGGCAGGGACACTGCGCGGCCCTGGTCATTCGATTCACCGCCTCTAAAAAGCGACGGAAGGGGGGACGGCGAGACGAGGGGAGCTGATTATATCAGCCGGCTCTGTTCTGTTGCTCAGATCCCATGCCTCGGCGCTCTGCCGCATGGCCTGTACAGTATTCGTAGGGAGTGACAAGCTCCGCGTGCCACAGGAAACGTCTCCGCGTCCCACCTCACCCGACCAGGCCCAATAATGGGGACGGAGCGGCAACAGGATTGAGGGAACCTAGGATAATCCGTCACGACGAATCCCCCCCGTCTCCTCCCAAAAAGCTAAGGATATTGTACGATGACTGTCGCTCACCGCAAAAGATCAGACAGCGCGGGGAACCGATTCAGTACAGGCTGCCGCCTTGCGGAGGAGGCGGTCTACGATGTGTTCACCACGAGTGAGCCACAGGGGCAGCCTGGTCTCCCCAATTAGCCCGCCCTCCACCGCTAGCGTTTGACCAGCCCTCGGCCGGTGGTTTGTCGTTTTCATCCAACGTCTAATGTCGACCCCCCTGCCGCAGCAAAGAACCATGCGACCCAAGTGCCGGGGGGTGTAAAACCTTGGGCTGCTACATCGACCACTACACAGTACTTACGTGCGCTGCCGGAACTGTCTCGAGTGCTGTGCCGCCGTGCCTCACATCGCGAACACTACAAGCCCGAATCCTGAATCTCATCGCTTCACTCTTCTCTTGCAAGGCAAGGAACGGCATTGCGGCATTTGACTCCTTCTGGGTCCTTCTGGGAGGATAGACCATCCTTGCCTTGGGTGTGTGTGCCTTGCGGCAAGCCAAAGCCTAGTGTCCGAAGCGGCCAGGACACTACTACTGCTATAACGACGACAACAACAAACAACAAACAACAACAACAACAACAACAATAATTTCTTGTCTTGAGATGTCCAAAGACTGCATGAGAGAGCATTTGGACCCGGGAAAGGAGACGATGGCGCCGAGTGGACGTGGAGCTGGTGCGAATGGGAGGCATCATGGGAACGTCGTTGCGCTGTAACTGTTGCTTCTGGTGCGTACTGCGCGACCGCTGTACTTGATGGGCATGTAGCTGCTACGCGGCGGCCATCGACGAATCTGCAGCCATTGTTCAGTTCGGGTCGGAAGCGTCGTCCGGGGTGGTTGGTGGTGTGTGGTCTTTTTTTCCTTCTTCCTTCTTTCCTTCTTTTCTTTTTCCTTTCTTATTTCTTGCCGCCCTGCAACTATCCACACCCCAATTCCGAATCGGCCCTCTTTCCCTCACCCCCCCAAAGCAAAGTACCCCTCTCTCAGTCTAGCCTCGTTGCCTCTTGTGAAACCTTTTTTTTTTCCCTTTCCCTCCTCTTCCCTTCCTTCCCATACTCGGCTGATCCCTGCCTTCCGGTCTGGCGCCATCCTTCCCCGAGTCTACCATCCCTTGCCAGCTTTCCCTCCTCCGTTCATGTCGGTCTGTCGGGTACGTACACAGCACGCTGCATTGCACTCACTCACTCACTCGATCTTCTCGGTCATGTCTCCTCACCTATGACCCAACCCAACCGACCCTTCCACTACCACCGCTGGCAGCGGCTTCTCTTGGGGACCTCTTACCCGGGCAGTAGTAGTGTACACGTCTCCAAGGGATCACTTGCCTGGCCGGGTGTAGACGTACTCTTTCTATCCACACCTGTAAGGCGAATGCTCATGGCTTTGGGACCACCATCTCGACAGGGGTAAGGGGACTACCAGCCCGAACCCTCGACTCCATGTGTACGAGTAGTGTACATTGCTCATGTACCTCGACATGGCAGAAAGAAAGAACGTCCCAAGAGAAAAAAAAAAAGAAAGACCCACCGAGTGTCGTCTGGGGGGGATACCCCTGGATCAGGTACAGGGCTTCTTAGGCCCCACGAGCGTCATGCCGGGCAGTTGGATCCCTTCCCACGACGTGGGACTTTCGCCGCCGCATCTCCCTGAATCCCTCCTCCCCGGTGGGCAAGTGGGAGGATCGTCTTGTTGCTTTTTTGCGCTGGACATGCCACGGTCATGGTCACCGCCGTTCCAATCTTAGATCCAATTTGCTTCCGCGACCCAGGCAATGGTACGGTCCCGGTGGCCTGTCCAACCCAGCTGGGTCTGGTCTGTGTCTGGGGGGGTGGTGGCCCTGGGCTTTGACGTCTCTTGGTCCTCTCATCATCACCGTCCGCGCTCCCTTCATATTAAGTTGCTCTGCTTCCCCGGAGCGAGCCCGTACCTCTCTCTCATCTGATACTTCTCCTTCCATAAGGTAACACCTCCGCCACGGTGCCCGGATAGCTCTGCACTCTTGCTCTATCTGCCTTGCCTCTCTACTTTACCTTTGCTTTTTTACCTTTGCTTCTCCAGGTTACATCATCAGTCTATCGCAACCGGACCTGTCCTCCCTTTGACGACACTAGCAAAACATTTCCTTGCCCACACCGATCTGGACCACCTGTACCACACGATCCCGCCTACTCCCTCGATTCTTCGCGTCAATCGAAACGTTCCTTGGACAAGAACAAAAAGTCCTATATATTGTAGCGTCGTCCACGCGTCCCTTACTCCGACCAACGTTGCCGCCTTACTCCCCCTCCTCCACCCCTTCGCCCCGCCAAACCGCCACGAGCTTCACCACACCAGAAGTCGGATTGCGGCTGCGCATAATCGGAGGAAACCACGCACAAGATGAAGAGGTTGGGCTACATGACGGGAGGCCGTCGTGCCAGCTCCTCGGGGCACGGCGCGAAGTCAAACCTGCCGCCCTTTCCCATGCGACAGATGTTCGTTCTTGGTGAGTCGGACATTGCCGTGCCGCCCTGGAAGAAACAGAACCCACGGCGCAATGGACGCTGACTCGTCTTGGAAACAGCTCTCTGCAGGATATGCGAACCCATCGCCTTCATGTCCATTTTCCCATACATCTACAGTATGGTCGACGGCTTCCACATCACCGAAGACAAGAGCAAGATTTCCGTCTATGCCGGCATGGTCACTTCCGCTTTTACCTTGGCCGAGTTCTCCACGGGGGTCATGTGGGGAAGACTCAGCGACAAAATCGGTCGCAAGCCGGTCCTTCTGATGGGCCTTTTCGGCACGGCCATCAGCTCCCTGGTGTTTGGTTTCGCCCCGAACCTGCCCGTTGCTCTATTCGCGCGGGCACTGGGTGGCCTTTTGAACGGGTTTGTGCCCCTTGGTCCACTCTGCGGTCGAAAAGTTGCACGACGCTGACTTGTGCATAGAAACATTGGTGTGCTGCAAACCACCGTCGCAGAACTCGTCACGGTCAAGGAACACCAACGTACGTTCGGATCCCTTCCCCGGTTACAAATGCGAGACTAACATGTCGGCCCCTTTAGCTCGCGCATACACCATCATGCCTCTGGTTTGGTGCCTAGGGTAAGTTAGGTTTGCAGCGAACTGTGCTCCAACTGCACGACTCGTCAAGGTTCACTGGTCAACGTTTCTGACTGTCAAACAGTTCCATCGTTGGCCCTTTCATTGGTGGCGCACTCGCCAGGCCTGTAATCAACTACCCTTCGTTGTTCGACGCCGGCACAATTTGGGATCGGTATCCCTACCTCCTGCCCAACCTGTTCAGCGCTGTCACCGTCTTCTGTGGTGTAATCATCGGCCTTCTTTTCTTGGAGGAAACTCACTCGGAGCGAAAGAAGCGGAGAGATCCCGGCGTGGAACTGGGGAAGCGCATCCTTTCGTGGGTCTCTACCAAGAGCTGCCAGATCCCGGCCCGCAAGGCGGAGAAGCAAGCCTTGCTCGACGATGACGAACTGCCCGGATACCGCACCACGGAAAATTCACCTCAACTAGTCGGGTCTGCCTCTGCTATTCCTGAGCCTACGGAGACTTTGGACCTAACAGATACGGCAAACAACGATGAGCTTGAGGAACAGCCCAAGAAGATATTCACCAGGCCCGTCATCTTGAACATTATCTCGTATGGTATCTTGGCTTTGTAAGTCAATCCCTCTGCTTGTGGACGCCAACAACACGCTGACCTCGACCCAGCCACACCATGACATTCGACCAATTGTTCCCTGTGTTCCTCAGCACCAAGCCAGATGAGCATCCGGACACTCATCTTCCTTTCAAGTTCGTCGGCGGCTTTTCCATGGAGACCGCACCCATTGGCGTCATCCTTGCCGTTCAGGGTGTCTACTCGATGATCTCGACGGTTTTCATCTTCCCGTGGGTGACACGACGTCTCGGGCCTCTTCGCCTCTTCAGGATGTTGGCCATATCCTACTTCATGCTGTACCTGATGACTCCGTACCTGGCGCTCTTGCCGGAGAAATGGAGAATGGTCGGCATCTACTTCATGGTCATTTGGAAGTGCACCTTCTCGACAATGGCGTACCCCAGCAATGCAATCCTGCTCACCAACTCGGCCCCGAGCCTCATGTCACTCGGGACAATCAACGGCGTCGCGGCCTCCACGGCGAGCTTGTGCCGAGCTTTCGGACCGACCATATCGGGTTTCATCTACTCCCTGGGTATTCAGACAGGATACTCGGGCTTTGCGTGGTGGACCAGCGGTGCCATCACCATTATTGGCGCTTTTCTCAGCATGCATCTCACCGAGCCTCGTGGCCGTCTGGATGAGCCAGTCAAGGATATTGAGACGGCCATCGAGCCATCAGAAGCCGAGGGGCTCTTGATCCCCATGGACGACGAATCTGAAGCGGAGGCTGGCCCAAGCCGTAGATCGTGATCATCAACCCCCCACAGGCACGATTTCGTACTTTTAAGGCTCGACTCACATGGGCGGGTACCGAGAAGTCTAGACTTTTTTATTCTTTCCCATCTTTTCTTCAATTCTTTCTTCGATTCGATCTTCATCATTTAGCAACCGGAGTTTTCATCCTACGGCGTTCATCATGGACAGGAAGGGACAATCAAGACATAGACTATCGCTTACGGGACACGACGGGATTACGGGAAATATGGTTGGAACAAAACGATTTAATTCAGACGGGGACCAGAGAGAGAGCATACAAAGGACTCTCACGACTTGTCAGCTGTTGTGTTCTCGACATTTCCATCAGCGGGCTGCATGACGGATGTTCTTCTATTCATTTCATTATGTTTTCGCCTCGACTTTTCATACTTTCTAGGAGGCGTTGGTTTTTACTTATTTTTACACATCATGTAAACGGGCCAGGCGACAAACCTGGATCGGATGGTTTTGTATTATGTCTTGCCGTTGTTTTCTTAGCCGGACAAAGGAGTTGGAGATACCATGGTAGCCCAAGGGACACCCGACGTTGGAAAGAAGGAGATTTAGGAATCCGCATTTAGTGGTGGCGCAGTAACGCAAAAGCGAATGGTATCTGTTTGACAAAATAAATACCACATGAACCAATTGGATTTGCATCAACGCAACGAGGAAAGAGGGAAAATGAACGTGACCGGTGATAGGGACGAGAGAGGAATCCTTTCGGTGACATCTGGGGTCTGTTCCACAAGCTTTTGCAAGTCCGGGGCCGATGATTATAGGTCTCGGGTAGGCGTCGAGGAATTGACATATATTCTTTTCGAAACGGTGTTCTCACGATGTCGATGCCGAAGGTGACTGGGTCGTAGATATTGACTCCGATGCATGGACGAGATTTAGCTGCTCGGCGGGACACAGGGAGGGGATTTAGGATGCTATTGGTAATGAGGCGAATTGACATTTGACACAGGAGGATGAGATAATGATAAATCGATAACGGTGGGTGGGCAGAGGTTGGAGAACCCCCGTTTACTATATACAAGGTTCTCGCGCTAAGCTATGTCGGGGAGAGAACTTGATGGGAGAAGACGAGAGAGCGTTAGACCTCGCTACTTTTGGAGTCAAGGATAGGATGGATTGATTGGATTATTCCTTTATGATGTTGAAGCCCAAACGGTCGGGACGACGGCGATTCAGTCGCGAATGCGACTTGTCGCGAAGCCATGGATTTCTCAAACAGCACTGTGAAGGCTCAAGAAGGCCCTCGGCCGCAAGTTGAAGATCGACAACGGAACGAGCGACAAGGAAGAACTGCTGGCAAGGGGAAGAAAGACTTGGGCGGACGTCGCCAAGCTCTCTCAGTTCCCAGATTTGATGGAGAGATAAGAGGTCGGTTGCGGTTGGTTACGGTTGCTGAGTCCTGATGACTTAAGTGCAGGCGGCAGCCTACCTATCTGCCACCTACCTGCCTGCCTGCCTGCCTACCTGATGTAAGTGCTTCCGGTCGACCCTCGTAAATTACATGCCAATCAGAGCCGGCTGAACCGGCGACTGGTCCAGGGCTGTTGTGTGTGGCCCGTGGGTGCATCTGTCAACCGACAGCCCGGCGGCCGTCGCGCCGCCGATATCTACGGCGCGGGTTGAGGTCCCAAAGAAGGAATGGGCCGACCGGGATCTCGATGCGCACGCGCGGGGTGCGAGGGGATCACGTTTCTCGTCTTGCTTGGTGTCTATCCTGAGATTTGGGCCGCCAATTCCAGAAAGGGACCCGAGATATGAAGATTTGGGTGCGGGCTGGTGGTCATTTGTTGACTTGCCTCTTCAGCTCCCCCGGGAAGTCGTTCTTTCTTTTCTCTTTTCTTCTATGTCATTTGACTGGAGCGAGAGCTTCCGCCGTCACTTGTCGCTGTAGACCATGTACGCCCTCGCTCCCTTAATCTTATCAGCTGGTGAAGTGTTGCTTACACGACCAGTTGGGTTGAAGAAATATTTCTTCGTCTGTAGATTGGCCCGTCACCTCTCAACTAGCGCGCCCATCAAACCCCCAGTGGACCTTTCTCTCTTTCTCTGCCTCCGCCTTGCCTTCCCTGCTCTTGGCTTCCCATATGCATTTCGGCGACCCTCAAACCCCCCATAGGCGTAAGGTTGCATGCAATCGCCCGCCTTTTCTCTCTCTCGCTTCTGGTTCTCCTCTCTCTCTTCTTCATTTCCATCGTTCAAACAAGCTACTGGGCCTCACTCTCGCTTGTGCCATCTTCCCGCTGCCGTGTGCGCGCCCCCATCCGACTTGGCTCGACATGCGGAACCCTGATCCGAAGCTCGGTCAAATCCCCAACTTCCAGAGGGGTCCCAGCTGAAGCCGCCCTTCTTTGTACATATCCCTCGTTGTTTCTTCAAGGAATCACTCGGGCCATATCGCCTCGAGTTCTGTCCCCAAGGTCTGTAATCGTACAGGCGTCAAGCCGGCTGCATCTCTTTAGCGCGGCGTTAAGCAGGGGAAAGGCAAAAGAGGTCTCCCCCCTCCCCTTCTCCCTCCCCTCCCTCCTACCGTTAGTGCCACTGCCGAATAATGTGTGGAGCTGCCGCCGTGCAAGTCGAGATAGAGTCGCGATAGAAGGGGGTTGCCGGCACTTTTGTATGCCTCACCGACGCCTCTCCTAACCCTCAACCTCCTCCAACTTTCCAGGCTGCTCTCCTTTCAACCAGTCGTGAGCTGACAATACTCACTCGTCTCGACTTCAAACGACCACATCTCTCTCTGTCTGTCACTCTCCCTCCTTCTACCCCTCATTGGAGTCAGCTTCCCACCGCCTCTCCGACTCCCCCGATAGGCCGCTGGCGCCCCGGAAAATCCAATCCGATTCCAGACCTCTTGCTTCCCAACCCCCTCCCCTCTCCGACCGCAAAGCCCATCTGCCCGTCCGAAGAATCGCAAGTCACAATGCCCGCCCACTCGCCGCCCTCACCAGCCCTCAAGCCGACGAAGAGGCCGCGCCAGGGCTCCTACGACGCCGAGGCTTCCCCGCCCATCTCCGCAGGCGTTGACCAGAGCCCGTCCACCGCCGAACAAAATGATCCGATCGCCGCCGCCGGCGCAGCTTTGGTCGGCGCCGACAAGGCCGGAGGGAAGGCTGGTCAGAGCAGCAACTTTCGCAACGTGAGCGCCTGCAACCGCTGCCGCCTACGCAAGAACCGATGCGACCAGAAGCTGCCCAGCTGCGCCAGCTGCGCAAAGGCCGGTGTCGCATGCGTGGGCTACGACCCCATCACCAAAAAGGAGATTCCCAGAAGGTACACCGCCGTCTCGGGCCGCCGGCCCTATTGTCTCGCAAGCGCGACGGCGCTGTTGCCGTCGATACGTCTGCTGACTTGTAGTTGTTAAGCTATGTCTTTTATTTAGAAACCCGCATCGAGCAGCTCGAGGCGTTGCTCGCTAGCCGCAACATCCCCTTCCCGCCCGCCGAGAACCTGGAGCTGTGCTCGCGCCCCGGCGTAGAGATGGCAAAATCGAACACGGACACCGCCCCCTTGGCACGCTCCGAAAGCATCGACGGATCCGGCCCGGCGAAGAACAGCGTACACCGACCCGATCTAGAGAAGGCCCAGAAGGCGGAGGCGGGCGGCACTGGCATGCTCGATATCGTCAGTCCGTCCAAACCACGGTCTCTGGCCTCGGCCTCGGGCGTCTCTTTCAACCGCGTCGTCTTTGCTGCCGTACAATACTCCGTATCGGATCACAACGGATCCCAGGACCGGGCCGGGGCCGGCAAAGGTCTACCCATTGGCAGTGGAACGTCGATGCGCGACTCCTTCTTCGGACTTCACACAAAACCCACCATCCGCCCGGCGACCTTTCCCGAACGAAACGTGGGCATGAGGCTCGTGACGCTCTACTTCGAGCACGCGAACCCCCAAATACCTATCCTCCACCGCGGCGAGTTTATGCAGATGTTCGACCAGGCGTACACTAGCCCGGGCGGACCGCGAGGGTCTCGGGAGCTCTATATGCTGAACATGGTTTTCGCGATAGGGTGCGGCGTCATTGTGGGCGAGCCCGTGAAGTCCGAGGGCTCTGGCGCCGGTCCTCGCAATCATGCAGATTTGAACAAGTTTGGACAGTCCCAGCCGGAGGAGTACCATGCGAGTGCCATTGTACATCTTGAGGCTTGTCTCGGTAACAGCGGCGGTGGTCTGGAGGTTTTGCAGGCCGTGCTGTTGCTGGCCAATTTTGCGCTCCTGCGGCCTGTGCCGCCTGGTCTCTGGTAAGCCCCCTCTCTCTCTGGTCGAGCAGACGATTCCGTGACAGGGCATAATGCTGATGCAATTTTGCAGGTACATCATCGGTGTCGCAGTGCGCCTAGCTGTGGACTTGGGCCTCCACTATGAGGACGGCAATGACGTGGAACCAGCAATGGTCGAACCCTCTGGGAAGATCAAGGACGAGAACGGCGACACGAGCGAGGCGAGAAATGCCCAATCGCGAGAACGAGGCAGACGGCTGTATATCCGAGATATGAGGCGGAGGTTATGGTGGTGCACGTACTCCTTGGACCGCCTCGTGAGCACTTGCGTAGGACGACCCTTCGGCATCAGCGATCAGGTCATCACGACCGAGTTCCCCTCGCTCTTGGATGACCAGTACGTCACGGCGGCCGGGTTTCTGGAGATGCCCGCCGATTCCTCTGTGCCGAGCTATAAGCACGTAGCGTATCATTACTTCAAGCTGCGGCTGCTGCAGTCCGAGATCCTGCAGGTGCTGCAATACAACCAAACGCAGGTCGTGCGGGCCTCGGGGCAGAATCTCACAAACTCGGATATGCACACCCACCTGCCGTCCCCGTTCCTCGTCAAGTTCGATTCCTTCCGCTCGTGGCGCATTGACATCGACCGCAGGCTGTACCAGTGGAAGAACTCGGCGCCGACGAGGGAGGAGACGGGCGTGGCCTTCTCGACCGAGTTTCTGGAGCTCAACTACTGGCAGGCCATCATCATGCTCTACCGTCAGAGCCTGAGCGTGCCCGCCCTATTCGAGGGCGAGTACAACACCTCGAATGAAGTGAACAGCCCGACAGCGTTCCAGGCGGAGCTACGGGAGGACGAGGATAGAATCTATCTCAAGGTCGCCGAAGCCGGACAGAAGATCCTGCGTATCTACCGCCAGCTTCATTTGAGCGGGCTGGTCAGCTACACATACCTCTCTACACACCATCTGTTCATGGCCGGCATTTCATACCTCTACGCCATCTGGCACTCGCCTATCGTCAGAAGCAGGCTGGTGAGTTGACTTCCTACCCTTGTGAGCGTAGAATATTTTTTGACGCGGAACAACAGACGATGGACGAAGTGGACTTCACCATCTTGGCCGCTAAGTCGGTGTTCACCGACTTGATTGACAAGTGTCCGCCTGCCGAGACCTGCCGCGATGCCTTTGACAGGACGGCGAAGGCCACCATCAAGATGGCCAACTCGACGGGCGGCTTCAACTCAGTCCCGCCGCGCAAGACGCGCGAGAATAGATTCGAATGGAGCTCCGCCTCCGGCGACGGGACCTCCACGTCGGGCGCGAGCCTTCCCCGCCGCCGCCAACAGCACCAGTCGCAACAAAACAGCTACCAAATGGACCTGGCGCTGTCTGACAGCCTCTCGTCCCCCAACCTCTCTGTAGCCGGCGAGCTGCCTCCGCGAAACTCCCCGCGCACCACCGACTTCAACATGATGGGCCCAGGCCAGGGCAGCCCCTCGGAAATCGACCCCTCCTTCGTGGCCTCGCCGCCTGTGTCTCGCCGCGTGGCAGCCCAGCGATCTAGCAGCGGCGGCTCCTTTATGGCCCAGCAACAACAGGCAGGACCATATGGCATGGGCGAGTACTCGGACATCCAGACGATGGATTTCTTCCAGAGCCTACAGGGCAACTCGGACGGGGATCTCGGAGGGTCCGGTGAGGTGACGACGCCGCAGCTCGACCTGGGATTCGGTATCAACTGGGATAACATGCACCATGATTTCAGCGACGGCCAACAGATGAACATTTTTGACGGGTTTTTCTTTGGCGGTCAGCAGCCGCAGCAACAACAGCAACAACAGGCTTCGCCGCCGGATCAGCAGCAGGGTTCTAATGGAGGAGGTAACACGAATGGACGACCTGGAGTATAAGCGCAGTCAACGATTTCGAACTGCTGTTGTGCGGAAACACCGGGTAAACGCGAATGAACATACTTTTTGCCTGTGAGTGGCACTCCACATACATGTAAATACTATACGTACGAAAGATACGTAGAACAGCGGTCACGCACCGCAAGGGGGGTTTGGTTGGGTAGTGGTGCGAGCGAGACCGACTCAAAAAAGCAGGGGTAAGCAGAACGATTGATGGGAATTCCAAAACAAAAAGGGGGGGGGCACGTGATAATGGGCGGCTTGTGAATCATTCTGTATTGGTATACCCAAGCAAAAGCGATTGGAAGCGGGGGAGAACAGAGACGGATGAAAAGGAGGGCCGGGGTCGTGTTACAGCCAGCGAGCCAACGAGATATAATGCCTGTCATTACACGCTTCCTCTTGTAATGGAGCCGGAGGTTCTCCTTCGACGGTATTTCTGATACCTTTTCTGTCTACCAGGACTTCTTGACTCACTGGGTTTTGAACAGTATCATCATCATTGTAAACAAACAGACAAACACAAACACACACCTACCTGTGAGTCAGTGTCTGCGTCGCCTTTATTGGTTACTCCTGTCGGATACCCTCTGCCGTCCACTTGGTGTAGTGAGTAGTCATAGGTTCGAAGCCGTGAAATTATTCTTATTTTTTAAATTTTTTCGAATTTCTTGTTTCAGGGGACTGTTTGGAATTTCACTTCTACAAACCCATCTTTGTGGTTTAGAATATCAGGAGACGGATGATACCTGTCTGACTGACATGATAATTTTCACCGTCTAAGCGTAATACGAATGATGAGAAACACTGACGTTTCTTTCCGTCATCGTTCCTTAAACGATCTGTTCTATCTGCTGGCTATGCCTCAGTCATCTGTCACATTGCCGCCGCTGATACAAAGCTGTTTGAAGCCGATCGATTAACCATACACTAGGTAACTAAGCATAACCTTCACTCAACCATCTTGCACGCACAACATGAGTTTGCAGAAACATCGACGTTCATCAGCACCATCCCATCCTCCTTGATACTCGGCCGCGACATTGCTAGTCTCTCTTGTTCTCCTGAAGGCTGCCATTGCCGTTGGTGCTGCTGATTCCAGCAAACTGCTGATATAGGAGGGTGAGAGGATACCCGAAGAAAGCGCCAACCACGCACAGAACTGTCGCGAAAAGGGTCCAGGCGTGCCAGGCCCAGTAACCGAAAAAGGGAACGAGAAACTTGAGCCACTCGCCGATCTGATAGTGGTCCTCCTGACTGACGATGAACTGGCGCTGGCGGCTGCCGACCGTGTTGGAGTCGCCGTAGCCGCGGGGCATCGGGTTACCGTTGGCGTCGACGGTGCGAGTCTCGAGGCGGAGGACGACGACGAAGTCAACGGGCGCGTTGTAGAAGGGCACGAACCAAAGGCGGAAGTCCTGGCGCATCTTGACGTAGAGTAGGTTGGTTTTTTGGTCTTGGACTGTGTGATGGTCAGTTTTTTTAGTTCAGCGAGGCGGGTGTGTCGCAATTGTCAGTACCACAAGACTCGATTTCCATCTCAATGTTGGGGCTGAGAATGCGGTACCAGCGGTAGATCATGAGGATCAGCCAGCGCGAGTTGATGGGGAAGAGGAAGGGAATCTGAACGTTGCCGAAAGAAGGGACGTGGCAGAAGGGGTGGGTGAAGGCGGCGTCCTCGGCAAAGTTGGAATAGAGGGCATTTTGTTGCTTCTCCGGGGAGCCCTGAACCAGGTCCCGGATGACGGTCCTGATTTCCTTTACTATAAGAGGCTGTGTCAGCGATGTTCTCGGGAATGCAGAGAGAATGGTTGAAGTTGTTCAATTGCGACGATGCACTCAACAATAGACGGTGTCTATGCCAAGTGTAGTGCGTCCTGACCTCTTGGCCGAAGGGATGCGGAGCCGAGGTTCGCGCAGGTGGTGCATGGGGTTGTCCTGATCAGGGTGCAGACAGCATGCGTACCTGGATGATCCATATTTGCGTCGTGTCCGCTACGAGTACGATGTATCGTTTAGAAGAGGAGCTGTAGTTGATAATGTCGAGCTGTCGACAAGCTGGTATATTGATATCAATGTAGCCAAGGAAATGCCCGAGTGGTATTATCGGCAGCGGTATTTCTCTCTCTCTTTGATGTACGGATGATAGCACACAGAAAGAGATGGCCAGTGGTTGCAAAAAGAATTGGCGGAGGGAAGGAGGGAGGGAAAACAAACGTTAAAAAGGAGAACGCGGTCCAGCTGACAGCTTGACGAAAATCGCGGGGTGATGAGCTATGATGTCCCTCTCTCGTCGCAAAAGCGATGGCTTCCGGGACCGGTGCCACCACTTGCCACTCTAGCGTCGAAAATTAGGGACGGAAAGGTGCTGGTATGCAAGAGCGCCTTGTAGCATTGCTGATCCAGTAGGAAAGAAACGTCGGGGTCCTTGCCCGATTCCCTCGCGGAAAGCTGCGTTGTGTGCGCTTTGAGTGTGCTTCCCCTGGCCCTGGGAAGCCGAAGCTCGCAGGTGATGTCATTCTGAAACTATTTGGAGCATGGCGTGCAGCTGTCTGGGGAAAGCATGTGAAATGCGGCGCGTGTTCTGTCATTGGTCAATCCATTTGGGCGACTCCTGCCTGTCACTTCTGGGTTTGCCTAGGTAGCCTACGACTGACGGGGAAAAGCCTCTTTCGTCGACCAGATCGATCAGGTACACTCACCGCATCACCGATTCACTGCATTCCACACACCGAGACATACTTTTCATGCATGACTTTGAGGAGTCGGCTGATGACAGCTGCGCCGAGCTTGGGCCTGGGTGGGTGCAGCCTGTTTTCCTCCGTCACAGAAGGGGACCGAAAATCGAAACAAGTAATCGGGCGAGGGTGAGAAGAAGAGTCCAGGGTACAGTAGCAAGCATGTATTCATCGTCTCCCATCAGACGCAAAATTACATTATCTACTTCATCGATGCCCATCTGTCTCAAGCGGCGTCATCAAATGCCGAGCAAACGGCAACCTCTTCACGAGCACCGCACCAGCTACCGAGGCTGCGCGTCAGGAGGCGTCGTCGTCGCCCCAGCGAACCAAAACAACCATCACGGGATCTCTGGATCGGCCGTATTCGGGAAATGCCCAAGATCAGCATTCCGGGGTAGTGGAATGCAGGCCATTCGTATAGAAACCGAACACGTCCTCCGCCATCCCTCCCGTCAATCGCATCCGGAACGACCCCACCCTCCATCTTTCCATCTGATGTCCGTATTCTTCCCGGCCTGGATCGGTGCTCCAACACCGTCCCCGTTTGGCCTACGATCAATCACCCACGCCTCATTAGGTCCAGCATTCATACGGTGCGTTCTCCCATCGTATTCAGGAGATGTCGCACTTGCAAGTCTTGGCTGTTGCATTAACAACGTGCGTCATCCAAAACAATAACCAGTCGCTATAAATTAGGTAAGAAAATTTTCGATCCCGGTTTAATAGATCCGCGTCACAGTTCAGTAGTCCCGGCTCCGGCGCCGGCTCTCGCCTCGGTGGCTGTGCCTCCGTGAGCTGCTGTGCCGCCGGCGCCTCCTCTCGGGCGTATGTTCTTCAATCACAACCACCTCGTCGTCCTCGTCGTCCGTCACGACCCTCGGCGGCGGCGGCCGGCTCGCTCTGCGCTCCTGCATCATCGGCGGCTCGGCTTCAACGATGACCGGACCCGGCGGCCTGCTGAGGCTTCCTCTCTCCCTGACCCGCACCTCCTCCGTCGCAATCACTCTCGCTCGAGGGCTACGGTGTTTATGGTGACGATGCCGGTTCTTGGAGGGGCGCGCGGAGATGGCGGAGGCCGTGCTGGTGTACACCGAGGACGACGAGGTGTCGACCGGTCGGCCGAAGTTGAGGCAAGTGTACACCATCCAGAGAATGAGCAGGAAGCCGGCAACGGCGCCAAGAGTGATGCCGGCTATGGCACCGGGGCTGAGGTTGGAGTAGCCGCCGTAGGTAGCAGGGACCACAACTACGCCGCCGGCGGTGGTTTGGCGGTGGATGAGAGGCATTCCGCGCCCTATCACCCTGCTGCGTCGGGATGACGCAAGAAAGCTGGACGCAAAGGTGCACGGTTGCGTGTTGCGAAGCAAGTGCTTGCAGGGGCCGCAACGGACGCCGGCTTTGGTGGTTGACGGCAAGGCTGTGTACGTCGCACTGGCCAAGTTGTCGCAACGGGTCGTGGGACGGCGGTGCAGTCAAGCAGTTGTAGGTCGCGATGCACGCAATGACGTCGAGAGATAGACTCAATGTGGCGGGCGGGTGAGGTCGCGCTGTTCTCGTCAACCCGTCGGCAGCGACGTTGCAGTGTCGCAAGACCCGAGACAGATACTGAGCACTTGGCGGGTGATCGTCGAGGTATTGACGACAGCGAGGTCAATCAATACCGTTGACAAAGGCGCAAGTGGTCGGACCGGAAGTGGCACGCGCGCTGGTAGGGCTAACGAGCGATGCGTGCGTTGCGATGCGATGCGATGCTATAGCCGAAACCAATATGGGATGAAAGCGGGAGGAAACACGGCCTGCGCAAGAGACGGGAGCCGAGAGGGATGGAAGGAAATGGATGGACGGTCGACACTGAGAGCCGAGTCTGACTGGGAACGAGTGAGAGCGACTTCTGATTGGAGCACTGCACTGCGCTATTGGTTGCATCTGCACAACACCCGCGAATCTCATGCCCGCGCCAAAATTTCCACTCGCATCTGTACTCGAAGTATGCCTGTCTGTCGGACGGTCCTGTCACTAGCCTGGTGGCCCATCATCGCGGGACTAGAACGCCACAGAAGACGACGCCTGATCCACAGCAACTGGTGCCGATGCCAGGGTCGAAGCTTTAGCTTGCCGTCGCTGCACAGCAACCAGTCAGCGTTTCCCCGCTTCCATATTGTCTTGGCCAATCTCGATTGCAGAAAATGTATCGTTTGTTTGTTTTAACAACCCTCCTCTCGTCCCTCGCCAACCTCGGGCGCACAACGTCTGTCTTGCATCAACCGTAGCAGGAAGACGGATGAATCACAATGCTTCAACTACCTCAATGTTCGTTATTGGTTCTCGATATCGTGGATATCCGTGGAACCCCATTGACGAGCCTTCAACTATGTGCAGGAATTATAACCACCCCCCAAAAATGAAATATCCCCCAGCAAAATCATTGTCATTGCAACGCAATACCGTGGTGAGGACAGTACAGCTCACCAAACCCCTAAGTTGGCACCGTGAGAACGAAGAGCTCGCCAGTAGAGTCGCTAACCATGAACAACCTGCCCTTCTTGTCCCAGGCAAGCCCAACGGGCCTGAAGCAGCTTCCAGGGCAGACAGCATTATCGCTGTTCCAGGCGACCTTGATTTCGGCAGACTTGCTGGTTGAAGTTGCAACCGGCTGTCCGTTGGCACCAAACTCGACCTTGCTCAGGCGATAGCCATCAGGGGGCTGTCGGTTCCTTCAAACAGTGTCAGCATTCATCCACCGCTTTCTAATCACGGATCCCTCCTCCAAAACTCACCAGCTGCCGTGGAAGGAAATGTAGGCAGATCTTCCGTTGGGGTGGAACTTGATGTCCAGAGGCGCCGTGTGGGCGGTGAAGGTGAGGCGCGGCGCCACAGGCACCGTCTGGCAGTACTCGTCCGTGACGTTGCCTGACGGGCTCCCCTGTATCACTTGGCTTCCTACCTGGACGTTAGGCACGCCGGCAATGGTGCTGGTCTCCCAGACGGCAAAACAGTGGGGGTAGCCATAATTGGCCCCCTTCAAAGGGTTGCGTGCTGTCTTGTAGCTGCCGTGGTAGTTGAGTTCCTCGCCGGGGTTGTCGTTATGGACATCCACGCCGCTGCGCTCCATGTCGTCTAGTGAGTTCTCCACAGACCACTACGAGGACGTTAGCTGGCAGATCAACCACCCTTGCCCGTTTCAGGTACTTACAATGCCACCGTCCTTGGGATTCTCTCCAACGCCGACACTGTTGCGCAGTCCCCACCCAAAGACTTCACCCGAGGTATAGGGCACGGGGCCGTGTGCGAGCTTGTTCAGGTCGAAAGCACGAATTTGGCTACGGCCAGACGAAGCCTCAGCCGTCGGAAGGTCGAGATTCGGGGCAGAGCCGCGCGAAACGAGCAACACGTTCGGCCTATCTTTGGGAATCAGCAGAGTGCGGGTCTGGTGGTACCCGCTCTGCGCCATGCCGTTGATGATGGACCGGGCCTGTCCGACGGAGCCAGCAGCGGCGTTATAGGGATAGGCCAGCACGTCCGTAGCCGTCGACGCGTAGAGGGTTTTTCCATTGGCCGAGAGAGCAATTCCATGAGTGAGCTGGGCGAGGATCAGTAAGCCGTAAAAGTGTCAAGACCACATGCGAGGTGTGTCGGCGATGACCTACGTTTCCGTTGGGAATGAGCTGCTTCTGAGAAGATACGCAAACATTCACTCCGCCTTTGTCCGTCAGCTTTACATATCGAACGCCAGTGCCGCCTTGTTCAACGATGAGGAGGTTGCCGAGGCTGTCAAACTGAAGGCTGCGAGGGTCGCTCAGCTGGTTCAGTATGAGTTTCGCCGAGTAGCCCGGAGCGAGTTGGGGCTGTGAGACGGGCGTCAGGTTGGCGCATTGAGCCGCAACTGCTGGAAGCAGGGCCGCTCCCAGTGCCGCAACGACTATGACGAGGGACTTGACGGATGCCATCTTTTGGGAAGCTGTGCCGGGATAGTGGAGATGCTGCCGTACGTGATGCCAAGCCAAGCTGTCTTGCTCGTATAATGGTTTTCGAGGCCAATCTTCTGAGAAGCTGAGTAGGGTCGGAGGACAACCTGATGTCCGACCAACAACGCTAGAGGCAGGTTATATAGGGCAATGGACTGGCAGCCAAGTGTTTGCGCAAGCGCGGTCTAGTGTGTTGAAAACGAAACAGGGAAAGAGATGCAGCCATCTTCCTGCTATTTCCCTCGTCACCAGAAGATCAAAGGGAGCGGCGGGTCTATCATCTTCATCCACCCCTACCTGCCGCACCGGATACTAGCCGCCGACACCTGAAAGCTTCCTGACATTCCCCCAGCCGGACCGGAAGTGGGGAGGGTGGTTTGTAGATCTTGACCATCGTTTCTTCCCCTCCCATCACCATTACCACCCCTGCTTTCTGTGTCTCGCAGCCAGAGACATCACCATAAGGACCGTTGAGCAAAGTGCTCCCAGACAGAACGGTAAACAAAGGGCACCTTTTCAGGTCAGGCTATTCATACACCTCGCTTTCAATGCAGTCAACCGAAAACCGAGCAGCCCCTTAGCAAGCTAGCAAACACGCAAACTAGAGGGAAACTGCTTTGTCATGGGTGTCGTATCTTCTGCTGCTAGACTGCTTCTGCGTCGCCAAGCCCATCACGTTGTATGCGATGCAACGAACTGCCGGCGGACGATTTCCCATCACGGCAGCTCCCAAGACGGAACGGAGCAAGGGTGCGTAAAGGAAGGTACGTCAACCCCAGCCTCCCCCGACCTGTACGACTACCCAACTGGCCACGATCGAGGACGAAATTGGTGCAGGAGGGCAAGTAATCATTTCATACAGGTCATTGAGTGTGACAGAGAAAGGACAAAGTCACAAAATATCCATTCACTGAATTGTCGGTGGCGGCGACTTCATTTCAACTGTCCGACGTTGGTCACCCTTGGAAGAGGCCTGCGGGCTTTGAGGAGGGTTGACTTGACTCGCCACAGCGTGATTGTATGCTCTTTTCCCCCTGGATCCTGAGTTGGGTTCTCCCTGGAATGATTATTAGCCTTCATAATAAGGTTGTCCCCCCGCGACGGGTGCGGAGAAGACGGTATCAGTGCGGGACCGCTCTGTAATCGGGAAGACAACCGAAGGTGTTGGTGTGTGGGGGAGTCTCTTCAATTTGCCAATCTCTCTATCCGTAAATGAGATGAACTTGGCAAAGTCCTCACCGGGGACAACTTGATCTTGGCGACGCTGTTCCGCATTCCACCGATTGGATGGAGGTACTATTGCGCAACTGATTAAGCGATTATAAACCAGTCTACCACGCGGGGGAGAGCGAGAGGACAGGAGCCTGGAGGTATTCGCGGCCTACGCGGGTTCCGAGTTTCTTCGCTACAGTGCTCGCCTACGAAAGAGCGGGAAGCCAACCCCACGCTACCAACTTTCGGATCTAATTTACAGCCGACTTTCACATCCGTCCTCCCGAAGAAACGCAATAAATGCGGTGGAATCCTAATGCAACGCAGAAACAAGCCCAACGCTTTGCGCTGCACCGGTCACCGGATCGTCCCCGTCTTATTACATGTCGAAGGAATATTCGGTGTTTACCTGGTTGTAGTACTTGGCTGGTCCTCGGGAGCCGAGACGCGGACCTCGGCGCTGGACGGTCAACTCCACCCGGGGCCCTCTCCGTGTCGGCAGCGCGGCGCGCCCGGTGGGGATCCACGCTCAAACGGCGGGGGTTAAGTGTGGGTGTTCATCTCAACAGTGTCCCAAGTTCCCAACATGCCAGATCTGCTCTCCGGTAAGGACTCGCTTACCCAAAATGGGGATTTCCAACAACTCAACAAGCACCGCCCGCTTAGCCCGTTGCCGGTGAAGCATCCTTTGGCTGCGGTGCTCGCGTGCAGCAGCATCTAACCCAAGCCCGACGCCTCACTCTCGGCTGAGCCGAAGGTTGCACTCTGTTCACAAAACTACAAGGCCATTTCCTACAACCAGAACTGACGAATGGCCACCATCCACCAAGTTTAAGAAACCCTTCCCAGAATGAGTGATACGAGAGCGCCCGTCAGCGCGGGGTCAGGTTCGTCCCTGACGCAGAGCTAGCCCAACTCGGATCTGAGAACCCGGCTCCCGTCACTGGCTGGCCGACTTGAGACAATGAACAAGGAAAAACGTGAAAAAGTCACCTGACGACGTGGACACCTCGCGTTGATCGAGATTCGCTGCGGTCCTGTGGCTTGCCCTGAGCCCAATCGCTGCCGTCTTCCATGCCCCCCCCCTCAGTTGCTGCCTGGCATTCACAGACGATACTTGCAGACGCGCGACGCGTAGCACCATTCCAATGCAGTCAGCAATCTTAAAGGCCTGTCAGTGACTCGAATCAAAGGAGCCGTGGTGTCCACAAGGCGATTTTCGCGGGCCAATCCCGGCTTTCTGACCACACTTCGCATCGAACAGCCCACGCTCCCATACGTTTCGCGAACGCTTGTAAAGCCCGTCCATTCTCAACAAAACGTCGTGTTCAATCCAGCAGCCTCAAGGACCGATTTCTTCAGCTCTCCGGCTCGTGCCTATAAAGAAGGGCTGAAAGAGCCTTGTCCTTAGTGTTCATATGTCCTCAGCTTCTCAGCTTCTCATACCCACAGCCAACTGCCTCTATAAACATAACCTCGCCATGTCCGCCTTCAACGAACAAGACCCCAAGCGGACCTACCGCGGCAACTGCCACTGCGCCGCCTTCGTCTATGAGGTCGAACTCCCAGAGATCAAGAGAGCGGGCGAGTGCAACTGCAGCGTCTGTGCCAAGAAAGCAGCACTCTGGGCCTCGTCTGCTCGCGAGGACTTCCGCGTCGTCAAGGGCGCCGAGAGCGAGCTATCCAACTACAACTTTGGATCGGGGCAGCTGACCCATAAGGTGAGATCACGGACAAAAGCCCCTATATTGAGGTGAGAAGCTCAATAGCATGCTGCCTCCAGTTCTGTGGAAACTGTGGTACCGCCATCATGGTGGACTTCCCCAACGGGCCGCCAGGTATGAAGATGGCGTTGAATGTAAGACGACTGACCGGACCCTTCGTCCCACGATGAACCTCGGAATCAGAGCTGACCCGAGGGCAGGTGCGCTCAATTCAGGACCTCGACATCGCCGGGCTGGAGAGAAAACCGTAAGGAACCGTTTCAATAGCCGGTCTCCAACCAGTTTGCTGACGCCTTGGCAGTTTCGACGGTGCAAGTCTTGGGCCCAAGTATGAACCTCCGGTTCATCAGGGCCCGAACCCGACAGCCGAGGTCGAGGGGGGCAAGCTCCACACAGGGAGTTGCCACTGCGGCGCCGTCACGGTGGCGGTCGTCAGTAAGCCCATCAACGAGACATATGAGGGCCAAGTCATCGAGTGTGATTGCAGCATCTGTGAGAGAGTGAGCCACCGATCCGACCGTGCTCATCCCCGCGCGAGTTCAAGCTAACATCGATTGCAGAACGGATACATCTGGCTGTACCTCGATATCGACCAGGTCGTGCTGTCGGGAGACGACGACAGCATTGGGCGCTATGCCTTCTCCCACCGAATCCTCTCAAAGACCTTTTGCAAGATCTGCGGCGTCCCCTTGACCAACCAGTACAACCCGCTGACGGAGGAAGAACGCAGCATGTTGACGGAGGACGCCCGGCATTGGCACAACGTGTTCAGAGAGAAACACCCGGTGAATGCGCGGGTGTTGAACGGTGTGGATTGGAAGACTCTGAAGACGCAGCATTCGGACGGCAAGACGCAATTTCAGCCAGGGTATGTGAACCCCTGAGCGGCCCAAGCGGTCTCGACGGTTGGTTGAGGTGTGATAACGTGCGCACGTCTCATCTTGTCGTTCCCTTGGGTGGGCAGAGCCCCGGCGTGATAGAAACTAAGCCTTGGGTTTACGGCTCGTATGAGTCCAAATAGGATTGCCATCGTCGTCGAAGTGCGCCCACTGGAAGAAGGAACAGCTGTCCTTGCCGGGCACATTGCCGCCGTGGCACATCCAAAAATATTTCCCGTGGTTCTCCCTCTTCTTTTGCACAACCCTCAACACGCAGGGGACCTCGCAGTTGCACTTTGGCGTGTAGCGCGGGTGCATCTTGGCCCTGTAGTCGCGGTAGGTGATGTTGATGCGCTTGTTCCCAGCCACGGGGTGCGGGTCGATCGACTGCGCCGGCGCGATGCTGTGCTTCCACTCCTCCTGCATCTCGGCGTGCATCACCAGCAGCGAGTTGTGCGGCAGGTGAATTGAGATCTGGCCCTCGGCATCGGCGTCCTCGGCCGTGTTGTTGCCGCCCCCATCCTTGGGAACAATACGTCGCACACGAAACTCCCGCGCGACGCCCAACGAAATCGACCCGATGACGGCGCGGGGGCCGAGGTACGTCAGTTGGTCGCTGTGCCACCCGACGTTCTCCTGCGGTCCGTCGTAGCAGTTGACAAACGCCGAGTTGGGAGTCCAGGGTTTCGGGGACTGGAACGGCAGCTTCTCCCCCCCTGGATAACGGGTCCTGATCCTCGTCTGGATCTCCTCGTTCACAATCTTGGCGACGCGAGGCTTGACCTTGACGAGTTGGGGCGTGATGCGGCGGACATCGCTGAGCTTGGCGCCGTTGTAAAGATAGTCTGTCTTCTGCGCCTGGATCTCGTCGTAGCTCTCAACGTAGAAGCTCGACGTGTGCGGACTGGCCACGACGTTGTCAAAGAGCTTGAACGTTACGTTTCTGTCAAAAGACTTGGCCTCCGCCATGAGTTCTCGCAAGAGGTCGTTCGCATCCTCCGGCGGTAGGAAATTGTGGATGACGGTACAGGGCGTGTGTTCGGCGATGTCTGCCGGGTCGTAAAGGTGAAGCGTGGCCCCTTTCTTGGACATGAGCTTCTTCTTGGCTGGCAAGCCGGAACCTCCGTCGTTGTCTTCCAACTTCATGGCGAATCGCCGAAGCGAGCTCTGCGTGCCCGTAATACCACTCGATTTCTTAGCGGGGATTGCTGTCTGCAGAGCTTCGAGTGATTCTGCTACAGAACCATTGTGCGCCAGAAGGACGTCCAACAGTACCTCTTGATCAACGCCTAGGTGAAGAGATGAGAGCATCGCCAATTTTACCTCTGTCGGTTCGTCGTCGCTGCCATCGTCCTGCTTTTTCGGGGCTGAACTCGGCTTGCGCTTCTTCCTGATGAGAAACGAATCCATGGTGTCGTTGAGGACCGCATGGAGAGGTTGGAGGCTACGCAGACCATCCAAGGAAAATACCAAAAAAGGGCTGTATCAAGGGTCGTTCAGTTCTGCGGCAGAAGACTTAACTTTCGGCGGTGAGACCACCACTCGACGTTCAAATGTCATCTTCTCCGACTGTTTTCCAAAAGGGGACGTCGCCGTCGCCAGGAGGCGCGTGTGTAGCGCGTGTGTAGCGCCTGTTCACGTGCTTTGTCCAAGATTGCCCCTCGATCAAAGGCCTCCGATAAGCACATATCCGAGTGATGCATTGCCCCACTGTCCAACCCCCCCCCCCAAGCACTCTGAACCCCTCCTCGTCCCGGCCGTGGGTCTGCCGAGGTACCCCGGATCGGAGTTACATCACCGCCTCCCGGGCAGAGCTATCCCGCCCGCATTCATATGCTTTTCTGCGTGTATCTGTGTGTCCGGTCAATACGCCGCACAGCATCGTCCCCCTCCTCCCCCCCTTTGAACAAACAGAGCATCACACGGGTCGCAATTCCCACCAGGTAGCCGTCAGACCCTCCCGCAATGGCCCCGATGCTCGAGTTCCGCACGCAGGGCTACAACCCGTACGCCGTTAAGTACTCGCCCTACTACGATTCACGCATCGCCGTCGCATCTTCGGCCAACTTTGGCATCGTTGGCAATGGCCGCGTCTTCTGCCTCGCCTTGACGGCGCGGGGCGTCGAGGTCGAGACGACGTGAGTTTATCCTCACCCCCCCCCCCTCTCTCTGCTTCTATCCTGGGTACGGGCAAGATGCTGAACGCCGCCCGCCTGGCCAACAGATTCGACACGAACGACTCGCAGTACGACCTGGCCTGGTCCGAGATCAACGAGAACCAACTTGTCGTCGCGTGCGGCGACGGCTCCATCAAGCTCTTCGACCTGGGCGTCAAAGACTTCCCCGTCATGAACTTCCACGAGCACAAGCGCGAGACCTTTTCAGTCAACTGGAGCCCAATAACAAAGGATACCTTCGTCTCAAGTTCGTGGGACGGCACGATCAAAGTGGTAACGCCCACCCACACACCGCACCACCCCCGCAAATTGGCATGCTAACCCTCCGTCGTAGTGGTCCCCGACCCGCGAACACTCCCTCCGCACTCTCCCCGTCGGGAACTGCACCTACTCGGCTTCCTTTCAGCCCTCGAACCCGCACGTCATCTCGGCCGTCTCGTCCGATTCCCAGATCCGCATCTTCGACCTTCGCACGCCCGTCTCCTCGCGCTACCATCTGACGTCCATGATCCCCGTCCACGCCGCCGGCCCGTCCTTCCCCTCCGCCGCGCCCGCCGAGGTTCTCACCCACGACTGGAACAAGTACCGCGACACCGTAATCGCGACGGGCGGAGTCGACCGCGCTGTGCGCACCTTTGACATACGGAACCCGACGGCCGGGCCCCTGGCCGTCATGCAGGGGCACGAGTACGCTGTGCGCAGGCTGGCATGGAGCCCGCACGCGAGCGACCTGCTGCTGACGGCGAGCTATGATATGACGGTCAGGTTGTGGGACGACCGGTCGAACGCGCCGCCCACGGGACCGCCGGGTGGCGCGCAGGTCGGCGCGCAAGTCGGCATCATGAACAGACATACCGAGTTCGTCGTCGGTGTGGATTGGTGTCTGTTCGGTGTCGGGGGTTGGGTTGCAACGGTCGGCTGGGACGAAAGGGTTCTTCTCTGGGACGCGAATGCGCTCTTGGCTGGCCGGTAGCAGGAGAAGGGCGAACGTTTGATTTAGGTTGGTCTGGGTTGGGTTGGTTTCTGTTTTGGTGGCGCTCAAGATGCTCCTCTTCAAGGAGGGAGGAGGTGTTGAGCTCTTTTACTCTTTCTATTTGGCTTCCTTGCTGGGGCGTTGAGGATTTCAAGAGGCAGCGTGCATGGCCGATTTGAAACAAAGGGATCGACTTTTTGCATGTGCTCCGACGGCACTGGCTGGCGTTGATAGGAACAGGCCTTGACATTCTATGTTCGAAGGGGAATTTACTCGGATGTAGAGTTAGAAAAGAAGCATTTATGCAATGGTTGTTAGTGTATGGCAGCGACATCGCGCAAACTCCGTAGTCTTATGAGCCTTGACCACATCGACCTCCTCACACGAATAATGCTGGGAACCAGTTGTGTTTCTGAAGAGAGGATTGGGAGACTTAATTGTCCCTTGAATTATTTACATCGCTAAACCCGTGCTTCCTTTTTTCTCCCTTTGCCAGTGATATACGGTGAAGGGGTTTCTAAGTTTTCAACCCATCCCGATGGCCGTGGTGGTGGTAGTACATAAAAACACATGAGTCCATATCGTCGAACGAAAGCCGTGCTCCGTCAACACATGATATAATACAAAAAGGGGGGTGGTTGGGTATTCCATGTCTGCTTCCGTGTCCAGGCCGTCAAGACGTGGCAGATGCAGACCTCTCCGATCTCGTTGGAACCATTTCCCCTCTCTCTACACTCACTCTCGCTCGTGCCCGACACTTAGAAAGATGCTCTCTCACCTCTTTCAAAACCACCACGTCCGCGATCGGAACGTCCTCCACGGTCAAACCCACGGTCGGAGCGTCCCCCACGGTCGAACCCACGGTCGGAGCGTCCTCCACGATCGGACCCGCGGTCGGAACGTCCGCCGCGGTTAAAACCACCGCGCTGACTGCGGTCGAAGCCCGTGGACTCCATCTTCGAAAAGGGGTCCTGGGACTCCCGGCGGCTGGAGTAACCACCGCGGTCAGAGAAGCCGCCCCGAGATCCGCGATCGCCGTCGTTGTCCCTGGAATTTCTCGATCCATAGCCGCTGATGTTTATGCCACGGATCCTGCGCAGACCGCGCTTCTCGGCCATGGCGGCACTTATGGCGGGCGTGTTATCCATCTTCATGGCATGGACGAACCACTCATAGAGCTCGTCGGCCTTCGGCTGGGCCAAATCCTTGCTCTGTCCGAAAAGCGACAGGTAAGCAGCTTGTAGAGTGTCCTCACTCAGCTGGGAGGAGATTTCTGTGACCTTTGCCGTCAGCTCTGACGGCTGAGCCCCGCTGCTGAAGTCGAACTGAGCGGCTTCCAGGGACGTGACGGGCTTGATGGGAAGGCCCCTCAACTCTCTGCGGGCCAGGTCCAGCTCAGATTGAGGAATGATGATCCATCCCTCACCATCCTTCTCTGCGCGACCTGTGCGGCCGAGCCTGTGGATGTATTGCTCACGTTCCGAAGGGGTGCCGATCTGGATGACGTGGGTGACGTTGGGAAAGTCGAGGCCTCTGGCAGTGACATCAGTGGAGAATAAGATAGCGGACTTGGCTCCGCGGAACTTCTCGGCTGCTCTGGTGCGTGCCGCTTGCGAGAGCTTCGAGTGGATCCTCCAGCTCGGAACTTGGTTACGACTGTACACCATTCTCTCGTCAACGTCGCCAACGACGTCAACCCAGGCGGATGTTGGGAGGAATACAAGGGCCTTGAAGGGCATCATGTCCGGGTTGTTCTTCCGCTTCTCGAGCTCATTTTCCATCAGCTCGTAGAGAGTCGGCATCACGTTGCCCCAGCCCCTGCAGTTGACTGCGTATTGTGCCACCTTTTCGTGGGTGAGGACATCGTCGTCGGAAATGGTCTGAATGAAGTCAAAGTTGTCGGGGCGGACCCATTCGCGGGCCAGCGAAATGACGTTCTTGGGAATGGTGGCGGAGAAGAGTAACGTCTGGCGTGGGGTAACAGTTGGGTCGGGAAGATGGCCGACAATCTGCCGGAGCTCCTTTTCGAAACCGACGTCAAGCATACGGTCGGCCTCATCGAGGACAATTGCGGCCAGGTTCGGGGCTGCAATACCGCTGTGAACGTCCGAGAGAAGATCGTTGAGACGTCCAGGCGTACCGACAAGGAGATGACATCCTTCTCTCCGCGTTCGCGCGAGCATTTCGTCTTTCCTGGTTCCACCGACAGCGCGCTGAACGACCAGGCCGGTGTTGCCGCACAACTTTTGGGCTTCGATGGCGATCTGCTCAGCGAGCTCGCGGGTAGGAGAGATGATGATTCCACGGATGTCGCCAGCGTCGGCTGAAAATCGTGCCCTGCGGGTGGCGAGCGAAGGATCCGCCTCGAGCATCCTTTGCAAGACGGGGACGAGGAACGCCAGTGTCTTTCCGGTACCAGTTTTCGCCTGTGCGACACTAAGAGGCTGTCAGTGGCTGTACGAAGCACAAAATGATGCGCTGTACATAGCGTGTAACTTACAGATCCATGCCCTTGAGAGCGGGCTCGATCGTCATGCTCTGGACACTGGTCATGTTCTCGTACTTCATGCCTCTAGTGATGGTGTCGACCAGGTTCTGGTGCACGCCCAGCTTGTTCAGATCCTCGAACTTTGTCGTCAAGCCGGAGGGCTTCTTTGTCTCGACAGCCGGTTCAGCAACTGCGGCTGCGGCTGCGTCGCTAGAGTAGAGTCTGAATGCATTGATGCTGACAGGGATGCGGAGTGCGCTTTGCGAAGACTGCGCGATTGACTTGAGGGCAACGGGTCTCGTTGCTCGGAGGGTTGAGGTTGCGAAGCTTGCGCCGCCGATGCGAGCGCATCTTCTTAAAGATTGGCGAAACATCCCGTGTGTGATTAAAGGCAGTACCAACTGAAGAGAGAAAGGAAGGCCGACGATACAATACAATTCTTTTGATTGAGGTAGAGGGGATGGAAAGGGGGGGGAGTGAGTGACGGGTATGGAAGGGGGATGGATGGGATGGCGAGGTTCGTGGGAACTTTTTTTCCGCCGTCGAAACCGCGAGAGCTCTAGGTGGACAGGAGGCGAGCAGATAACAATTTTTTCCAGGTCTTATCGGCTCATTTGGTCCACTTAAACACTTTTTAATGGAGCCTGCCACAGACCCACTGGCAGACGTGACGTTAAACATGCTACTGTGCGGAGCACGGTGCATAGAGTGCCTACCCGTCCTACCGACCCAAGGAACCCAGAGGTAGCCCCGCCGGTCGCCACACTCCTATAAACCGGACTCAGACAAGAGGCGGAATGATTGGCTTCACTCACGTACGGCAAAGTTCATGTTGCTTGCTCATGCGGCAGATTGGAGGACCGTGAGAGGTTGGTTTCCATCATTGCAGATTCAAACACATCTCACATCAAGCCTTAGGTGGGAAGGATACTTCTGGGCCAGAGAAGAGCAGCCCATCCTGCTTGACTTGCCCCAGCAAAAGCCGACACTAACAAAGATGCAGGTCGTAAGAAATTTCCATTTGTTCCGCGGATGGTCTAAATCTTTCCCAAATCCGGCATGCTTTCAATCCTCTCCCAGCACCCCTTATACCCAAATATGATATTAGGAAATAAGACCTTATGTACTCCGAAAATGTCTAAACCCATGATCCAAAAGAAAAAGAGGATGTTTCTTTCTACCGTTAAATGTCATCATACTCGTTCAAGTTCGTCTTATTGTCGTTTGGGTGCCACAATCGACAAGCCCTCTCCAACACCATCAGACAGTCCGCCCGTGAAGCCCTCGACCGTCCAGGCGATGGCTTCCGTGAGGGCTTGCCCGACCCTGCCGTCGCCGACATTGCATAGGGCGCCAGTTATGCGCATGCCCTTGCTGCCGATGGCGTTGGCGAGGCCCATACCCGCGCCCACCAGGTTTTCCGAGATCCGGTACTCCCTTTCGGTGCGGGCTGCAAGTCGCAGCAGAAGAATGAAGTACGGTAACGCCAGGTGAATGAGGACGAAGATGTTGACGACGGCTGTCTGCACGCCCCGATGGAGGATTGATCGCCCGTGATTCGCGCCTCGTGACGGCGAGTACGCCCGGCCGCCAGAGTTGGCTGGAGGGATGAAGTTGGACGGCGTCGACGTGCGCAGTCGGTGGAGCTCGTGTTCGTTCAGGTCGCTCGGGAGCGCCTTAAGAATGTACTCGACGCCGTCTAGGAATGCTTTCCGTTCAAAGTCTACCGCTGGTCGCCGCGAGGGATGTCTCAGCTCATCTTGAGCAACAGCAATCAAAGCAAGGCCTATGGAATGGTCATGTTAGCCGTGAGGAAGATTCAAGCATGGGCGAGTAGAGTGTTACCTTGTTGAGCAAACCGCCAATCTACGTTTGAACACTGGCTTGTGCCATGCTGCTGTTGCTGCTGTTGCTGCTGCTGCTGTTGTTGTAATTGTAGTTGATGTTGTTGATGATGGTAATGTTCGGCCTGTCGCCGCTCCTCTTCGTGCCGGTCGGCGGCAGACCGCATCTCGTACATACGCGACGACTGATGGTGCTCGGTTGCCACCAGGCTCATGTGCTCCTCGGTACTCTCTGAGATGATGCGAGCCTGGGTGATGTTGGGATGCACGCTGTCGAGCCCCGACAGTGAACGGGCGTGGGACTGCCTACTCGAGGTGAGGGTCTGCATGCTGGCGCTCTTGCGGATGGAGCGCAGCGGCGGGAGCCGGGACTGGAGAGACGTAGGCAGCATCGAGAAGACAGTCGATGACATTCTATTCTGTGGCAAGGTGATTTCCTCGAAAATGGGACCCCAGGGTCGGAAGGGGGGCATCGTGTTTTTAAATTGTCCCAGAGAGGCGCAAAGTAGGTCCGTCCGCGGTAGTGGCTATTCGGGTAGGGAGACCACAACAATCCAAGTTTGCTAGGGAATTTGGCGAGATGGGTGTGGCGGTCTGTTCTCACTCGCTGGTTTTCCGGTAAGACGTCGGGCTTGTGACGCAAAACGTTATCACCGGAGCAGGAATGCTACGGTTCGACAGCGCCAATTCTAGCCCCGTGTCCGTGATTTGCGACTTGGGGGGAATGTAGGCGACGGCCGAGTTTGAGGAGATTCGTATACAATCTTAGTTGGCGATTGCCACGTTTGGATGCGCTTGCGCCAAGGGTAGTTTCTCCGAGGCAAAAGTGGTATGAATTTCCTGTAATTCGGGGTGCCGAACCGGAGGAGACGACAACACGTTAAGAGATTGGGAAAGCAGAAATGGTGGACAGGGCGAAGTCAAGTCAGCTTGCTCTATGAGTGTGTTGAAGAAGGTAAAGCTGAGACAGAGAGACTTGAAAAGGAGGAAGAGAAATGGGAGGGGAATGGGATGAGGGGGAAGAGGAAGAAGAAAAGAGTCGGGAAGTGAAGCAAGGTAATGGATGTGTAAGACGGCCAGTAGGTACTAAGAACCGAAAGAAGTGGAGGTGGAGCTGGAGTGTGTGCAAGGTTAGGAAGTGGTTGGTGTGTGGATGAGAGAGAGAAGATAGGCAGAACGGTCTTGGTCAGGCCCCAGTGGGTTTGGATTCTGTGAACGGCTTCTTTTTGGGTATTTGTGTCTGCTGGACAGAGCATCCGGTCAACGGGGCCCTCTACGGTCTGGCTTATCCCATCGGTGGTAATCGGGTTTGTTTCTTGTCTGATGCAACAGGACAGAAAGCGTCCCGTCAGAGGGACGAGGAAAGTTTACCTCATGTTTGCAAGATAATACCTCTCGAAGCACGGGTAGCAGTGAGCCAAAACCTACCCGAGCCCTCGAGGCTTCTTTGTCACGTTTGTTACTGCGTCGAATGCAGGTTGCTGCGTGGCACATACCAAAAGGCGCAAACAGTCTCGGGGGAGCTCGCACCGCACGCCCCCTATCTGGTCCATGTCCATGCCAACGCCCACGCCCATGCCCACGAGCCTTTTTTTCCTTACTGTTCGCCCTGCTTTTCTGGGTGAGAGACGGAACGGAGATGGAGACATTGAGGGACGGACGTTCTCGAAAGCATGTGAAAGACAAGAAATGTTGGGTCGGAGCGGGGCTTATCGGCTTCTAAACTGGCCCCTATCATGCTGCCCATGCCACCAACCCACCCACCCACACGCAAACACACACACACACAGGGAGAGAGAGAGAGAGAGAGAGAGCAGCAATCACATAGCCCATGGCGCCATTGCATTTGCATGAGAGAGGGTGGAGGGGAGAAGAAAGGCGGTCTCTGATAGAGAAAACTTCCACGGGCATGCGCATAAACGGGACGCTAACCATTCAGTGTTGCAGCGTCCTGTATATCTGTCTTCTGCTGCCATTGAAGCCATAGACGATTCGCATTGTGCTTCTCATCACAGCTAACAGCACCCTCGGTTTGTCTGGTTGCGAGACCTCATAGAACATTCACTGCCGCCACGGGGGCGCCCAGTTCGTTTGTTGAGGCCACATAGGTACGTCCGGTACAGATGGGCACGGTTGGATCAGCAGCAAATCGACGGCCTGCAGTGACGAATCTCGGGTGCATAGGATTCTGTTGTACACTATGTACCACGAGCGGCGCTAGAAACGCAGCGAGTGAGATCAAGCCGCGAGCCCACGTCGCCGCCTCGCCCCTCACACCCTCCTCCGCCTACCAGATTCCCCTCATCCCGCACGAACCATCCAGGAGCAAGATGCCTCAAGCCGGACGACCCCCCCTCGATCTCTTCCTTCTTGTGCTATGCTTTCGCTACATATTTACAAGACGAACTGGTTGGTTCTGACGCTTGCTTCTGCGTGCCGTCGCTGGCTCTGGCCTTGTGCCAATGGATGCCGTTGCCATCCCCCCCTGCCTCCCGCCTTCCCGGCCAGGGAACCTCGGACTGTTTTGTGACATGCGGCGGATGCAGGGTCTTGTTTCTTAATCAGATATGGACAACCATAGGATCTAAGGGACCTTTTAGATAATCAAGACCGTCGACCGATGCGCACTAGCACGCCGGGAATGGGAGGAGAAGGTAACCCATGGTGACATATTGTTCGGGCATCGGATCTTCCTTGCCTGGTCCACCGCATCGGGAAGATGAACGTAAACTACAGAAGATGAAGACAACGGGGTACCTGCAGCCCGGCCCAGACCCTGGTAACGTCCACCTCTGGCATGGATTTCTTTGAACTCGACGCTGAACACTGAACGCCGTGCGACGCAATGTCTCTCGTTCTTTTGCCCTCCTTTAATGTCGCCGGATCCGAACAACCAACGGAACCCCCCCACCCCCCATTATGCCACTTCTCGCATCGCATAAGTCTTTGGAGGCAAGCCGGCGTAAACACACAGCATCGTTTCCGCAAGAGACGCTTCGCTTAGCACACACCTTGCACAGAAAACCAAGCGAACCCCCACGTGTTCGGTGTCAATCTAGGCCCTAGGGTTGAAGGCGAAGACACTGGCTCGAGTCGATCTGGCCCCCCCACCATCGCCTTGACTCTCGGCGGGTGAAACTAGAGTGGCCCTGTCGCCTCATATGGTCGTGGGCTCAAAGACACAGCATGCTCCAGTTGCAAAGTCATATGTGGAAGGCCAGCGCCAGGAAAATCAAGCCGAACTGGATGGCCGTTTTCCCGCCGTACGCAAGAAGGGCGCCTTATCAGGGCTAATCCTCCAACTAAGCGGCGAGCAGGGCCGCTCACGCATAACTCCCACGGGTCGAGTGTGCGAGGTGACCAGGATGGTTCCGCACGGCATACGTAGCAGCCCGGTGCCATCGACAACGAGTGCAATGAGGCTTTCTCCCTTCCCCCGAGACAAGATCGCCATGTTTGTTGCCCAGGTCATGCGAGACAAATTACCGGCCAGGCACGCACTCATTCGACCTCATCCAGGGCCTCCATCAAGCTGAGCACATGTTGCCCGTGGCACTGGCCGTGATGCCAGCCGGCATTTGTGGGGGAAAACTTCCAAGGTTACTCTCTCAGTCTCAGCGGCATCGCAACCATGAAGAAATAGATCGGTGAGGCCATGAGAGCAGCCGGATTGGCAAGAGAACGTGTCATCCACCAGAATGCCAGAGCCGCCAACCTCTGCGACAATCGAGATAAGACTCAGATAACAAACCCACCTCCAAAGAGATGTCTCGTGCTTCATCAGCCACGATGCACGTGCTTGCCACCCCCTTCCCTTGATCGTCTTCGTAATCCCCAGATGCCGTCGCTCCCAAAATCAACTGGCACATCACACTAAACAGCCGTTACTTGTGTATCACAAGCCACAGTTCTTCTTGGGAATCCTGCCATTCATACCTAGCACCTTCGTTTGTTCAATTACTGCCCCTACCCTCCCCGAATAATCTCCACCGAAGCCGTAGGCTCCCGCTGCGTGTGTACAGATCCCAAATGCTCAAAACCCGTCGCTGCCCTTCCACCGGGAAAACAACGCTTGCAAAACACTCTCCCTCGCGACTTTCAAAGACTGCCTTCCTACTTCTTCTCCTCAGCTCGAGGCCTTCTCCGCAGCAATCTTGGCCTCCATCTTCCGCCTAGCCGCAAGAATCATCTCGTCCCTCCTCTTCTGCAGAAGCGACTGCCTTTCGTCCCGGTTCGAGCTCCATCCCCTGCTAGCCTTCTCTCTCTCCGCCGCGGCGTCTGCCTCGGCCTGCTGCCGCTGCTGCGCTGCGATCTTGCCCTGCAGCTTGTACCTCGTAATCAGGTCTGGCTGCGTCGGCTTTTCAGGTGCCTTGGCCGGTGCCGAGGAGCTCGCTGACGCGTTGTTGGCTCCCGGCGGGGAAGGGGGCTGAAACGTGATGGGAGGCTGTGGGTGCAACGTTATCATCAGCAAGCCTGCGCTTTGCAAAGAAAGAAAGAAGAATCTTGTGATGAACAGCCTCAGAGGGTGCCGTCACGCATCGTGCCTTCGTCTGTCATAGCAAACCACCCCCCACCCCCCGATTCAGGGCGTAGATAGATGGATTAGACTCACCGTCTCCATCCTGCCTGCAAGGATCCTCTCCGACGTTCCTTGAATATTGCCCCCGTTCCTCTGCAGGTCCCAGAGAATGGTCCGCCGGTCCACCTGCGGGAACATCTGTTGTATCCTCTCAACCGCCGCCTCACGTATGCGCAGCACCGACTGAGCACTCTGCCGCGGCGCCGGCGGCGGGGCGGGGGAGAAGAAGAGGAACCGAATAACGAACGCCGTCACCAGCAAGATCACCACCAGGTATGGGAGTGAGATCTGCTCGTTGGCCATGCTTGCGACGTGTGCGTGTGCGTGTATTTCAGTGGTTGAGGGTTGCGTCGGATCCGGTCTGATCGGCACTCTCTTGTTGAGGTTGCGTGCGTTCGTTAGGGGCGAGTAGGTAGGGATTCTCTCGGTCGCGGCAATTGGGTTGGTACACGCCTTGGAGAAATTGTGATCGTGGTTTGGGGAAGTGGAGGAGCGTGTGGCTGCTACGCGGGGGAGAAGGGATGTGGTCGGAACAGATACGTGGAGTCCGTCAGCAGCTCGAATGGAGTTGATGAGTTCATCAGCGCCTTCAATGGGGGAGCAGGGGTTTGGGAGCTTATGTGGCGCGACATCGGAGTTCTCCGCGAAGGAAGGGGCGCACGGAGCTGTCAATGACGACCCACTTACTTCCCCGGCCGCTGTAACCACAACTTCCAAGCATCACCACAGCATTTCGTTGGCAGGTAGAATCACACATGTTGCCAAAGGGAGCAGAGCATGAGACAGCGGTGCTTTGGAAACATGGGCATCGTCATGTTTTATTTCCCTTCATTTGACGGCCGTGGGTAATTCCCATTGATCAGTGACTCATACACACAAAGCAGTGTTAGGCAGCTTTTGCCATCCGCCTAGCCCAGCTTCAATCCGGAAGCCTGTAAAACGTTGCCGTATCAACATGAACCCAACGCCTGTCGGGTGAAATGCCCAGTGCTCAGGTATTAGACCATTCCAAGCCTCGTCAACCCACCGAGAAAGCTAGCAAACCGTAACCAGGATGGACCTATGCGGTTGGTTGTACCAGATTCGCCGCGAGATCACCGTAGTGGAGCGTGAGCTCTCTCTGCATCCAGGGTCAGTGACCAGCAAGTCGCTGCAAGAATCATTGATACTTACCCGCTCCTTCCGCCAGTTGGTGGTGTCCCAGACGATGTAGTAGCCGCGCTCGAGGTGAGGGGCAATGTTGGTGGGCATCATAAGCTCATCCTTTGTCAGCCAGACTTGCAACTTCTTGTGCCACCGCCAGTTTCTGTTGTGTCTGCAACACTGTCAGCGAACCTCGGGGTCAAGTCGAAAATATAATACACACAGCTCGATGGCAGCCAAGTGCTGCTTGATGTCCTGCGTGCAGCTGTAAAAGATCCAAAAGAGGGTCTCCTCGTTGAACGACGGGATCTTTGTGTCGATGGGCTGGACGTTGGTCACTTTGTAGCACTCTGGCAGACGAACGCTGGGGATCGCAGGACGAGGCGGCGTGTCGTCGAAGAGGGAGTAAATCTGCGTCGAGATGAGACTGAAACAATTAGCAGATGGCCCGTCTCACGAGCATCGATTTCCCTCCTTACTCTGACGAGTTGACGTTCAGACCAAACTCGTTGGGATCCATCCCCTGCATGAGCGCTCCGTAGCTGGGGTAGTTGTTCATGAGAACACGCAGGCCCTTCATGCCGAACTTGTCGATGGGCGCCATTCCTGCCAGCGGATCCTGGACCTCGGGTGACTGGGCATCGTTCTCATCCTTGGCCTTGCCGGTGACCGAGTCATTACCGATAGCTCCTAGGGGGTTTCGGCTCTCGGCGGCTTGAGCTGAGCTGTCACCGGTTGTTTCTTCGCGGAGAAGACCGCTCTTCTCGGTAGATCCGTCTTGTGTTCTTGGTAGGTCTTGGAACACGTCAGTGAGGGCCAGGGTATAGCACGGTGACAACAGACGTACCCTGTACGCTGACAATTGACGGGGAGCGGCCATCTGGTCTACTATTCGCGGATAGCGCGTTAAGCAGACCATTACCTGCGCCTGCACTTCGGGGAGGTATCGCTGCGGGGGAGGGGCTCGCTTGGTTGCCAAAGCCCAGAGAAGGCATCAGGTTGGCGCCACGCTCGCCACCAATCTCACCGTTCGCATTCCTGTTCAGAGGCGGGAAGTCATCTACCGGGTTGGATTGCGCCTGAGGGGCTGGGCCTCCACTGCTCTGGCCACCGAAGCGGAAGGCGCCTTGGCGAGCCGACGTAGGGGGAAACAACTCATCCTGAGTGCTCTGTGCCGAAAGTGGTGTCGACTGCTGGTTGCGCGGTACAGGGCCGCCACCGCCGCCCAGGTTCCGCGATGCTGTTGATGACCACATGTTCGATTGACCGCTCGTGTTCATATGGGCGTTGTTGGAGAGAGACGGAAATTCGCTACTTCAAAAGTTAGCATCCACCACCGCCAGCATGATACGAGATATCCAGTCCTGAACTGCGCCACAGAGGCAGGAAAGTGGGATTTGTGAAAGTGATAATGAAAAGAGAGGAGAAAAGATCCCAGACGGGAAATATACTTCTTGAGAACCTCAGCGTAGCCCTTTTTAGGCAATTCAGCAGGGGAAGCAGGTGAACCCATCTTCTCCTTTGCTGTGGCTCTCTTTCTAACCAGCCGATGCTTTTTTCTCATTGTTGTGGGAGGTAACAAGAGATGACGACTTTGCAAGGGCAAGAAGAACAGGGCGACTCGGTATGAGGTGTGAGGTGTGAGGTATGAGATGAGTATGGGGTATGAGGGTCGGCTTGTGACAAGTGTAGCCGTTGTGGAAAGGGGAAGTAGAAGGAGAAGGGGGAGGTCATCGCGGAGGTAAACACAGGGTAGGGGCAGGGGAGGTGAAGTGATTGTCCATCTGTTGCAGAGGAAGGAGGAGAGGAGAGGAAAGAACGTACGAAAGGTCCAGCGGTGTTGCCGGTTGCGACCCGCTTAAGCTCTGTGCAAAGCTCACGTTTCCTCCAAGTTGACGACCTTGATTTTGCAGACCAGCACCTCCCATGGGCACTCCTCCTCCAAAGGCCCAGCCAGATCCATTACTGCCTGTGATTCCAGACATGGCGAGTTAACGTATTGCTTCTTATGGGTCGCATGTAGCCTCATAGCACATGGACAAAGACTATGTGGCCCTACCTATCTTGCCATTTGGTAATCTGTTTGACACTGTCCTCCCAGGTTGTTGTGGTTGCTGCTGCTGCTGCTGTTGCTGCTGCTGTTGCTGCTGTTGGCCACCAAAGCCTGCTGGTATACCACGCAGCGATTGAGGGGCCACTCCTACTTGTTGCGCCCATTGTCAGCTTAGGAACCTCGAAGAGCGGCTTTCTGGGAGAAATGGTGTCCGAGAGAATTGCATCCAAGAAGCGTATGTCAAAGGAAGGCCATGTTTTTCCATCAAAAACCCCATATCTATGTCAGGCAAGGCCGGCGCTGAATGTCGAGACTCGAGGCTCTGAGGACGGCGAGGGATCTGCTGGTGGCATCGATGACGGCGTGGCTGGTCGCATGCATCGTCGCAGTATTCCAACGGTGTTTCTCAACGGCATAGAGTCGTAGCGACCAGCTTTGAAAGTCGCGACAGGATCCAGATGGCCTTGACAGACAAGCAAACGGCGGGGTACCCCAAGGCTGAAAAGAGACGACAGAGGGTCATGCCTACCTGGTCGGTTCATGATGAAGGTTCTTCGCGGTACGTGGTCGCAGCAAAAGAGTCGCGTCGTGTAGCTCGTCGGCGGGCAGGATAGGGGATTCGGGGTTCAATTCGTCTCGACGATGGGTCGGGTTCGCTCGAAGGGGTCGTTGTGGCTCGAAGCTTGCACACAATTGAAGCTCACTGCTGGGGATTGTTGGTGTACAGTGTATGGAAGGTCGAAGCCCAGCCAACACTAACGCGGAGCACCGGTCAAAGATGGATCCGATGGCCTGTGCGTCTTGAGCCCCTCCAAAATACCCCTGCATCAGTGTAAACCCGCGCTACTGCGGTAGGTGTTCCTGGGGCCTTTTTTTGACATCACGCCGTTCCCGATACATGGGATGACAGCTTCCGCAATGACCGGGTGTTGATGATGTATGTGAGCAACGCTTCTTGTCCCAAGGTCTCGCTCTGGCCCTGGAGCTGATAAGGCAGGCTGTCTCTACGCGGCATGGATGACGAGGAGCATCCAAACCACTCTGAGCATCTTCTAGTCAGGTCTTCCACCAAATCTTCAGTCCACCCAGGTGAGGCTACTTGGTCCACCCATTTGGATGGTCCATCTTCTCCTACTTGGGCTCTTAATCTCAAGCGTCTTCGCTCGAAGTCCGTATACAAGCTGCTTCTTACCAGTAACAAAGTGCCTTCAAGACTGACTGCGCCAGACAAGGAAACATCACCAACTACCTGCCAAGTGAAGGTTGCAAATCGCATCGTGTTCTACTCATTTGACTTGTCTGCTTCGTGTAGATCATCGTTTCCCTTTGCTCTCAAGTCAAGAAGGTCTATCAGACTCTTCTCAAAGTCGAGGCCCTTTAGATATCTTCCAATGAGTACAATTTTACCGTCCTGGGCTCCCGCCGCCTCACGTGTGTTTTGCGACGAAGCCGTTATCTCGAACGTCTCCCGGACGCCCTGGGCAAACATTGTGTGGCCGTCTTCGAACACTATCCGACCCTTTGACCGATGGACCTCCACTACCGCCGTCTCATCTCCAGGCACTCGATGGTCCCAAAGAACCGCACGCATCCATTCGTCGACGACTTCAAGCTGCGAACGCCTCAGCATTGGCACCGGCACCGAGACGGTGGAAATGGTCTTTGGGATTAGCGACAGTCCTTCAATCACACCCGACGATGTTTACTCACGGGGTCTGGGTGATTGTGACCCTTTGGCCTAGCATCAAGCTCTGGAACCTTGTCGTATGCATGCAGATTCAGCAGGAAGCCCTCAAGATTGGGTACCTCGCCCTGCTTAGTGACGTGGATCAAGGCGAGACCATTGATGGACTCTACCCTCGCAATGACTTGCTTCAGCTCTTCATCGGATACAAGGTCCGCCTTGTTGACGACAACGACATCGGCGTGCGAGATCTGGACGTGCGCGGTCGTCATAAGCGGGCCGTGCCCATGGTCGTCGTCATTGTGATGCTCGTCGATTTCAACTTTGCCGGCGGGATCGTCGAGACTGCGAAGGATGTTCTTCGCGTCTACGAGGGTCACAATACCGTCCAAGTAGATGGTGCTTCCCAGGCCGTCGTCAACCCAGAACAAAGGGGCGAGGTTCCCAGGATCAGCCAAGCCTGTGGTTTCCAGCAGGATAAAGTCGAATGCGCCCTTCTTTGCCATAAGGGATTCGATGGCATTGACGCCAGAGTCCCTGACAAATTCTAACGTTAGTATTGTGATTGACCCGATGCATGGTTGCTTACTTGACAGAGCAGCAAATGCAACCATTGCCAACTTCCAGCCACTCCTCCACTTGACTGTCACCCTTATTCACGGTGAGAGACTTTTCAATGTCGAGTGCTAGGACATGTAAGCAACTCCAAAATCTTTTACACGGACTAAGCATGCTTACAGTCGCCAAACTCTGCAAACTGGTATTAGCTCGATTATCAACTTAACCTCTGGTCGTGCGACAACATACCGTTCATGATGACAGCAATCTTCTTTCCATGCCGAGCCGTCAAAATGTAGTTGAGTAGAGTCGTCTTCCCAGCACCAAGATAGCCCGTCACAATGGTAATGGGAACCTTGCCCCCATTGTCCCTGGGACGCCCGTCTTCCTCTCCTTCTTCCTCCAGGGTATGCACCTTTACCAGATCAGGCGGGGCGTCATCGTCAGAATCCATGGCGGGTTGGAGGGGAACCCTGTGGCCAAGCTTAGACCAGGTCTGTAAAAAGATAAAATATTTGGGTCCACAGAAGGGTCCTTTCTTTCTCTTGAAGGTGGCTTGTGATGTACCGAGAATATGCTTCACGGACCAATCAGTATGTAGTAGAACATGCCGTTTGAGTGTTTTGTACGGATAGAGTGAGGGAAGTTTCCCTGCCAGTGAATGAGGTTGTTGCAAGCAGGTCCGGTACGTACCTATATGAACCAGGTTTTCCACGTCGCCCCGCTCTATTTTCGGTCACTTTGGCCGGGCATTGGGAGAAAACGATTCTTGCTCCGGGGAACTGTTTCTGACTAAGCCGAGAGTCATTGGGCTGGAGGGTACCAGCGTCCCGAAGGAGAGAAGCTCTGACCCCCAAAGTGTTCGATGTGGGTGACTTGGAGCTCGACTTAGCCGCCCGCCTCGACTTTTTGGCACCTGGCCCAACGACGACGATAGACACCACGTAACCTGCACCTCTGACCGCGACCTTTGAAGGCGAGGAGGTCGACAACCGAAAAAAGACACTCACCGAACGCTGCATACGTATCCCACACCTTCATTCATCCCAAAGTGCTCTCTTGCCCGCCCATTTACAATGTCAATGGCGCCGAGCTCGCCCCGGCTGCCCAGCCCACCGCCGCCCGCCGAAATCCAAATCGGCCCCAAATCCCCCTCGATGGGCGCGCAGTCGAACCGTCAGGCCTCGCCCATGGAGCAGTCACTCATCGAAGCAAACTCGAGGCGTCGCATACACCCGGGCACCAAGGCCGCCGACATGGCTGCCGGTCCACCGCTTGTCCCCCTTAACGAGGTGCGTACACGGCACTGCGAAACCACTACGATCCAGCTACCTCCTTCCCTCATTTATTTCCGCGCGCGGCCTCCACGCTGACCTTATACCTACCGTACAGCTCGACTCGGCTTTCCAGCTCCAAGAGCACTTGGCCGCCCTACATTACTACCACACCAACAGCAACAGCACCCCGATAACCCGAGCGACAGCCATTCAACTTGCGGCCCCTCCGCCGGGCATCGACCGCACTCTCTGGCTGTATGAACTGTGCCGGTTCCTTATATCCCAGTGCAACACCCTCATCGTCGGTTTCCTCTTCGACTCACCGCCCTGCAGCGCCGCGACGTGTCCCGAGATGCGCGCTTCCGAATGGCAGTTCCTCTGCGCCGTCCACGAGCAGCCCAAGAGTTGCTGCGCCATCGACTATTGCTGCCATACGCTCGACTGGGCCGCCAATATCGTCACGGACCCTAAGATCTTTCCCTCGCGCTTTGTCGTTCTCTCTGATGTCCACAATAAGGGTGTAGCCGTCAAGAACCTCGTCAACGTCTTCCGCCGCCTGCACCGCATCTTTGCCCATGCCTGGTTCCAGCATCGCGCCGTCTTCTGGACAATCGAGGGACAGACCGGGCTCTACGTCTTTTTCAAGACCGTCTGTGACATGTACGACCTCCTCCCCGCCGAGAACTACAAACTACCGCCCGAGGCTGAGGGTCTAGAGACCGCGACGGCCGTGCCTGACGCCAACGGCGGCGATAAGAAGCAGCTGCCAATTTCGATCGCCAAGCCTCCGAGCCGCGGTGAAGGCGGCGTTCAGGACTTGGACGACAATTTCCAACCCGTGGGTCGCACTGCCACGAGACGCCACGTTAGAGCGAGCCCGTCTGTCGGCAGTGCCGTGACGACTGTCGTAGAGGCTGAAGAGGAGGAGGTTGACGTGACAAGCAAGCTGCGGGAGATGCGCATATCAGCCCCCGACACGGTCGAGGAGGAGCTCGAGGCGGCGGACGTGCCCGTCATTGTCGAGAAGGAGGTTATGGACGATGCATCACCCACGGAAGAAGAAGAGCCTGTGGTGCCAGAACCTCAAGTCGTTGAGTCCGAGAGATCTGAAACAGAGTCTTATGATGCGACAGACTATGTCAAGCCAACGGATGATGAACCGAGCAGCGCGTCAGTAGCAGACGAGGTCGAGGAGTCCTCTGGGTCGACTGAATCTCAGCCGCAGTCCAAGGCGAAAGAAGCCGATGGCGAAACTGAGAACTCAGACAACAGTTCCGCCAATGACACTGCCAACGGCGAGGAAGAATCTACCGAGATTGGAGAGGTCAGCAGCGTTCATGATATCACCCAGGATTCGGCCAAACCGGCCAAGTCGACGACCACAGACGCCACAGAAGATAACAGCAAACCTGAAGAATTCGACAAGGGCGACAGTGAGCTCAAGGCAGTTTCTAAAGAAGGGGAAGACAAGAAGGAGGCATTATTGGGGGAAGAAGCTTAATGACCTTGCTAATCCTGATGAGTTTGGAAGTATAGATGTGGTTATTATTTTTTTCTCTTCCTTTTTTTCGGCAAAAGGGGGTGGGGGGTTCACGCAAACAGTCACCATCTTCGTCTATCTCTGGTCTGTCCTAGGGCCAACAGGGACGACACTTGTACTATTGTTGTCAACTCGAGGGAGCTGCTCGACACGGCCACGAAGTTCTCATGGAGCACTTCGGTATTTTCTTCTGTTACTTGTAATGAGATGAGATCCATGAATGTATTATTGTTCTTTTTTTCTTCTTCTCTCTCTCTTGCACTCCCGATGCTCGTGATGTGGTTTTTCTTTTTGTCTTCTTTTTGGCGCGTCACAGGAACAGTATATCAATATGAAGGGAGAAGATGATGATGACAACGTCTGTCTATGTGTAGCGGGAGGAACTCCAGTCGGTGTCCGTGAAGTTATCGAGATGTCCCAGAAGAGCAGAAGAGAGAAAGGGGGCGTGGGACCGCATAATGCTGGTCTCCTCCAGGGGTTGAGAGCGAGAAAGATGGAAAAAAGGACCAACCAACACCAAATTGGGTGGCCCGCCCCGTGAGACGTGGTAATGTTAGGTTTGAAAAGAAAAGGGGAAGGTCAGGGTGGTACCTATGCTGCTATGAGAGTTGCAGCAGAGGGAACTGGTCGGGCTCCGGGGTACCGTTCACCGCCCGCTTCGTTCCTCGTTGACGAGACTCGATACATCGGCGCTTCCTTCATGTGTTGACACCACACCGCAGAGGTCGTCGCTCCGGAGAAGGCTGGTTTGATGTATATCCAAGCGTGTATATAACGTGTTTCTGCTGTCGGCGCCTTTGTTGCTCGCCCCATTCTTCACATGTTCTTCTTTTCTGCTCCCCATCCGTTTTGCCGAGAACGCCTGCGTCAGCGTTCTCTTCGTCAGCCTATTCCAAGGGCTTCATCCTCTCCTCCACGCTAATGGCAACAGACCAACGGAGCCAACTTTCCGTACCCTATTCAGGCTCGATTTGCATCCTCCTCCGCCATTTGCATCTTGGCAAAGATGTGACGAACCTCACGGAGGTTTTCCGCTTGTGCGGAAACGGCGTTGGCGTTGCGCTCATCGGCGAAGGTCCGAACGTTCTGCAGTATCCGACTGTAGCCCTCGTCATTGGGCAGCCACCACCGCACACAGGAAGGCTCATGAAACATCTCGGCCATCTTGGTACGGAGCGTAATCGGATGGATGTATCTTGGATGAGCAAGTCAGTCTCTGTTACGCGCGGCACGGATTGCACAAACGCCGGACTGCTCCGGGTGGGGGGGCACTTACCCCATAGTCTCTAACAATGCAAATTTTCTCCTGATCCAGGTGTGATGTTTAGCATCCTGCGGCAGGAACAGTGCTGAAAGGGCGATGCAGGCCTGTATGAGAATCAAACTGCCCTTTGGACTCGACGGCCACTTTTCCACGGCCTCAAAGATTTGACAGATGGCGTACGCGTGACCTCGCAGCTCGCCGTATAGCTGTTCTCGCTGTGTCGTCGATGACTGGCATTTGTGCATCATCATAGTGGAGTTGAATTCGCTGGTGAGCAATGTCGTGGAGAAGATGGGGAAGTCATACAGGACTCCGGGGGCATAGGGGTCCACGATGTCATCGTCACTCAGGGATCGCGTGTGGCCGAGATCCGTGACGAGGTAAGACGGGTCGGTGAGCGCATGGTCCCAGCCATCTCTCCAGCCCTGGAGCAAGTTCTGGATTCGTTCGTGTTCGGTTGCGAAGTCCTCGGACGAGATCTGGCCCCTGCTGCCTCGCGCAAATAGAGTCGACATCTCTCTTGAGATGACTCTTAGACGACCTGACTCTGCTTCCAACTTCCAATGTAGGCTATCTGCCTCGTCCAAGATGGCTTGCTGGTCGCAGTGTTCGACAAAGGCTGTGAACCATTCGGGGGATAGCATTGTAGGGAATCCACCCATCAGAGCAATGAAAATGTCGAAGCGCCCGTACCAGGACACGATCATTCTTCCGAGGGCACTCTGAGCAGCCGTCTCCGGAGTGAAGAGATGCGTCAACATCTCGAATGCGGCCTTTTGGTGTCCCATAAGATTGATCCAGTCACCCAAATACTCCTATCATCCCAATTAGCAAGAAGCATGCCCAAGGCGATCGAGATTGTCCTGTCCATACCTCGATCGTGGCAAGCTGTAGCACTGTCAGAAGCATGGCGACATTATGCTTCTCTTTTCTCTTTAGCGAGCTGAGCAAAAGTATGACGCTCTTGTTGTAGTACTTCAAAAATTCCTCTATTTTGCCATTGGGATCTTGCAGTGTACGTTGATATGCAGCAAATCCGGCGATCGCGTGAAGCAAAGCCTCGTTTTGTAGAGCAAAATTTGGAAGAATGACACGAAAGAATTCGTGGGCATCTGTCAACATACAGTAGTGGTAGTGTGTGACGTTTTCGCAAAAGTACTCCAGGTGCTGGCGCAAGTCGGCAGGCAGATGTGACCAGTCGGCGTGGCCACTCAGCGACAGAATCGCAAGATCTGGCATCGCATATGCGGTCGTTGCTTGACTACTCGTCGACGCGGAGGGTGATGAGCTTTTGGTCCCTTCATGCGACGGCGTCTCAGAGTCATGGCGTGTGCCCCCTATGCGCTGTAGAGTGGCCGATGAGGTTGTGCTGCTTCTGCTTGTCCGGGGAAATTGCTTCTGATAGGACGCCTCGTCCCCTTCATCCTCGTCCGGGATGGTGTCTAACCCGGCAGGCTCGGGTTCTTCGTCTCTGTCTTCTGCGTCGTTAGAGGAATCTGGGCTGGTCTCCTGAGTTGACGATCCGTCTTTTGATGTCGTAGACTGTGCAGCCGATCCCCTGGTTACCGGAGCCTCCGGGTAGATGCATTCGCGACTTCCCTTCCGACATCCTACAATCGAATTAGCTTAGATGTCCTCCCAAGGCAAGTTCTGGTTCACATACTGTCGCAGACCGGTCGAGTTTCATCGCACTATCTCGGCAATTAGAAGGAAAAGACCTCGCTTATGGCTTCTTAAATAAAAAAACCCACCTTGACTCTCCGGCTTCTGCACATGTAGCATCCGGACCTTGTGCGGCGGTGCTTGACGTGATCCAGACCCGGTGCCGACTTCCTTCGATTCCTCGAGGATTTGGGAGCAGCGAGTCCGACTGGGTCGGGGAAGCCAGTGAAGTATCCCAAATTAGGGTAGGGTCCAGGCATGGCACCACCCATCATTGGCATCTGGGATCCGGGGAACTGAGGAGGATGAGTGTCCTTTGGGCTTGTGCTTTGGCTGACAGCCACCCCCGTCATGGAGGTGAGGAAGTGATGATAGTAGTCGCCCATTTTCGTGATCGGGAGCTAACAGTGTTGCGGTTTCTATGTAGAAGACAAGGGGGCCAAGAAGATGAGGTATTGTGGAACGCGTGTCGGGATGTCCTAAAGAGCTGACATGCTCTGGGGGCAAAAAAGACTGTATCCCTTGAACTTCGTGGGTCGCTTCTCGCGAAGGCGGGGCGAGGTGTAGTGGGGTGTGATCAGAGTCAAGCCGTGCTTTGCCTGGGAAGGACGGCCGTCGAGTGAGCCAGAGTGTCGTTAAAGAATGACTCCCAGGAGTCGAAGACGCCGAGGATTGTGGAAAGAAGGTCGGTCCGAGGAAGGGGGGGCAGTCACACGCCGATCAGGCCAACCAGATCGAGAGCTTCTGCTGTTGAGCTGGCTGCTTTTGGTCCGGGGCATGGATACTATTTCTTCAAAACAACGACTCCAGCCAGCTTGGTAGAATTGCGGAGGATTGGACGTGGGAGGGGGGAGCAGCTGCTAGCTCGGCATAGGTTGAAGAGGGGTCCGTCCTTGGAGTTATGAACCACAGTGAAAGGGAGGTCAACCGGTCCTTATTTTGGAGAACCAGGAGTGAGTGAGCTGTGCCACCCTGAAGAGGGTCTAGGTCACCCAGAGCCACAACTGTCCCTTCCGCAGTCTGCACGGCGAGTGGTGATGACCGTAGTGGGGCTCCTGGACGCCCAAAATGTAACTGGGTTAACTGGAGGGCGGGTATCGCAGCCCACGCTTTGGTGATCTGCTGGCGGGATTGGCGTTACGACGGGGGCTCCTGACAGGTGCTACGCTAAGAAGGGAGGTCGAGACTTGTAGGGAGATGATGATGAGGTGATGGTGTCTAGCCTTTTTGCTCAGGACAATCCCGGTTGAAATCGAATGCCCTTGAAGGCTGGCAAGGAGAAGATGGCCAGGTGTGGTTGGCCAGGGTTAAGCCGAAGCCAAGGGGTATTAATCGGAGCACCAACTGGTATGGGAATCGAGTCCCAAGCACGAGCCAGTGTCAACTTTCCTTCGGTCGTGACCGGAAAATAACAGGTTGGTGTGCGCCGATGTGCCGTGGTTCCACTCACTTGGGTCCGACAAGGGGTAAAGATCGAGAGACAGGGTCAGACTCGGATGCTCGAAGCTGGGTAGGTGATTCCAGGATTGAGACGAAACTGCCCGAGAATGTGGGTTTAATGCCCGCGTTACAGGAGGGTACGCGGAATGTGGTCTCCTGAAGGGATCTCGTTCGTCCCTCGATAGTGAAGATGTGGTGCGTGCAGGACAGTGCGGTATCTCGAAGCGACTAAGCAGTGACAATGACCTGAAGAGTAGGCTGGTACTATATCGATAATCCTGGAAAGTGGTGGACAGCCTGCTGGCGCGGGGTGAAGAAGTGTTGTTTTGTCTTTTGGTTTTTTGGCGCGGTCGCCCTCGCGAGCTCAAACACCGTTCTGCTGGCAGTTCCTTAGCCTCGGGAAAGCGGCTTGGAACGACGGCCCTAGGTTGATTAAGGTTCCGGGATGGCGCGTGAGGAATGGAGCGGCGGAGGCGTGGTAGACACTTGCAATGAGAGCGATCTCAGGCGTGATATGGACGGAGATACCCTTCCTTCACTACCCGTGCCAATGGACAAACGTGGCAACGGCTGGCTGTTCCAAGGCTAAACGGCTTGAATAACCGGCGCGTGCTTGATTTGGTCTGGCCGTCTGCCCAAGGTCTTAGCATGGAAAGAAGGAGTATGGATCGCCAGGTCAGTGACGACTGTAGACAGGTTCGACTCACCCCTCAAATCAAAGCCACCGTCTCTCCACGGGCGCAAATGTGTGTGTGACTCTAGGGCAGAAGTTGGACGTAGAAATTCTGCTGAACGAAAACGAGGCACAGATAAGCCCTGGTAGAGACATGGGTCTTCAGGTCAAGGTGATGTAACGAGCCAAAGCAAGCGCCCGGGCTGGCGGCGGCGGTGGTGGTTGTGGGGGGGCGAATCTGAGAACGGGCTTGCTGGGGTTGGAAGAAAAGTCGACACTCAACGCCCTGTCAACAGCCGCTTGCTAAAAGTTTGATCAACGCCGGGCTAGCTGGAAATGAGGAAGGTTCCTATTGTTGATATGAATCATCTGATGTCCTGACCCAGGATCCAGCGATAGAAAAGCCGTGACAGCTAGGGCATACGATGTATAGAGGAGAGTCGCACTGGCGTTGGCATGGATTTAGAGGTAGTTAGTTAGCTGTACAACCCAACTTGTGTATACATGGCCGCCAGGCCCATACAGTGAAACCCACGTTCCCAAGTCCGTCGGCGCAAAATTTGTGTTAGTAGTGTGAGTGCGTAGCACGGCGCCAGCAGTCGTCTGGCAGTTGGCAGCGCGTAGGCGCGTTCTTCCACGCAACTCTAGTGCGGAACTTGTCCCAACCCTGGCGCCCAGTCACAAATCTAGGCCCGTTAGCTTCGATCGGGAGGTCACTCTTAAACAATGTGGAACTGGTCCTGTCTAAGACTGAGGAGATTGATGAAAGGAAGCTCCCATGAGCCCATCAACCGCCACTCGGAGTGAATTCGTACTGTCCAGTACAACCGTATAGGACTCAGAATAAGAGGAGCAAGAGAGTGCAGACTGGGCGTGAGCTTGAGCTTGGAAGGAGCGGCCAGCCAGTCACTCGTGGACGGCTTTCCGTGTTCCCACGCTGCTGGGGCGTGGAGCCACGGACTTGGTGGAGGCGGAGGGGGTAAGTAGGTAAACACTAATGAAGCCAACGCCCCTCGCCCACTTTAGACCACGCCTCAGTTCACACCCTCTTCCAGGTCCTGGGGAGCTCAAGACCCCAAATCTGGTCCTGCTGGTGCCATCGAGGGTCGTAGAGGGGGTGTCGTTGGAACAGAAGCACAGACATGGGGCCGGGAGGTGTGGCTAGGGTGGAACAAAAAGAGGAGAGAGTGAGGGGGGGGAGCAGAGACAGAGTGAGAGCTAGCATCATCATCTAACTTTCTTGGCACGAGGAACCTGATGCCGCTAGTGCCCATGCTTAAAAGAAGGCAGCCGGTCCTTTGGACAGGACGAGAAATGAGCCCAGGTCGTCCGTGTCTGCTGTGGCCAGCCAGCTGGTATTTGTACGACTATTGCCGCTGCTGTTGCCACCATCAGCTTTGCCTCTGGGGCTTCGTAATTCGTGCCTTGTACCTTGTGCCTTGTGCCTGAAGCTGTGCCTGTGTTGTGCTTGGTGACATGTCGCACGCGGGTGGAGCCTTTGAAGGACGGGAATCCGCGGGATCGAGGGACCGGCGGCGTTGACTGCAGATGCAGATGAGGGGAGCGATCGGGGACGTTGCCGTTGCCGTTACGGCCGACTGTCGAGGGGAAGTAACCCTGAGTGAGGCCTAAGGTAAGCTATCACGGCTGTCTAGGAAAGATAAGGGACAGAGTGCCGTGCCGTCCGCATCTGACAGAAGCTGCCTGGGCGAAGAAGAGCTGTCTACCGCGTTGTTTGTTGTGTCCGTTCCCCATCCCAAGCCTTGAGCCATCGGTCAAGGGAACCAATGCGCCGAGTAGGCAGCAGGAAATGGTGGCTGCCTTTGCGCTCGGCATCTGTACGTGGACTCTGCCAGACAGGTACCGTTGGTGGGCGTTTAGGAGCTGCTGTTTCTCTGCCAAAAGCAGGTGGGGAGGAGTCGACGATGGATGCATGCTTGCATGCATTCGTCCCAGACTCCCCTTCCCTCTCAGGACAGGTAAGAAAAGGGCAGGGAGGGCCCTTGTCAGCGGTACGGGCCAATTGATTCATCCGTTGTGGATAGGAAAGTGGATACTGATCATCAATCCCAACATGCAAGCAGAGCGACATCGTCCCATGCCAGGATGAGCGGCAGGAGGCAAAGTTGGTCTCCGCTCTCTGTGATACGTACCGTCAGGCCTTCTCAGGCAAGAAACAGGATGTGGGCGTCAACAAAAGGAGGCAGGAACTAGAATGGCATGAAAAGTGAAAAGAAAATGGCTACACACTTACCTGGTTCTTCGACAAGGTGAGAGGGATGGGCGTGCATGAACGGATGCCGATTTCTAGAGATGCGACGATGTGTCCTGTCTTGTGAGTGCTTGCCCACCTACATACCTCGTGTGTTGCCTGGTAGAGTACTCCGTATTCCGCAGGTATTCGTACTTGAATAGAAATTCAGACTGCTTGCTACACTTACACTCCACATGGCCGGGCTTGGAATATGGCTTGCATGGCTTGCATGAAAGTCACGTGGCTTATGGGGGAAGGGATGACAAGTTGAACGAGGCTTGTTACGATGTATGCAATGGCGGTCTCTCGTGCCGATCAGCCCTCGAAACAGCAGGAGTAATTCTGTGCTGTATCCGTGCAGTTTTACAGAACAGCTATAAAACATGTACTCTGTACACTACCTATATACAAGTAAAAGCTGGACGGGCCGGGCCCACCTTCCCACGGTTCAATCCCCACGGTGCCTTCGGCATCGGGGACTTTTGCAAAGCAGGCAGGCGGCGGACACGGCATGATCCCTTCCTCATTTCTACCGTTCGGGAAAGGCCGCTATCCTGCACCTGTCTCGCTCTATCCGCCCAATTACACAATTACTGCAAGTATAAGTACAACACGACTCTACCGGGGTCCTCCGGACCTGGCACTCTACTTCAATCAGCGTGGAGCGTAGACGGTCTCGGAATCTCGGATCACATTTTTGTGTTTGAAAGCGTCAGTCCAAGTACACTCACTACCTAGGTAGGTAGGTATACGCTAGACACTAGGTGTTCAGACAACGCGGACAGGCATGCAAGATCCGACGATGCACGACAGCGGCGACTCCAATCTACCGAATACTTACTCGTCCGTCAAAGAAGCACACGTGACATAACAATCTACCTACGCGCATGATGTGTGGTCCGCTTTTGGCGCATAGGGATCCAATGAGTGCGTGTTCCTCTTGGCTCTCAACCAGGCAAGCCAGGTCAAGTTTGGGCCAGTTGCTGGGCCTTCCTTAGTCTTTCATCCATGTGCCCGTGTTACTTCGCAGGTAGGTAGGTACAGATACTCGAGTGGAATCGGCGCAGCCGCCGACATCAAGCCACCCCAGTCTCCCCAAGACATATTGTCTTGCATACAGGTCCTTTAAATAACTTATCCAAGCCGTTCTGGCTGTTCTGGCGGTATGTACGAATCCTAGTGCGGTACACAAACACACACGACTCTTCAGCGCCACGGAACACCCCCGAATTGCAACGTCCAACCTTGCACAGTAGCTTTGGCCCCGCATTCACCTGCTCTGGGGGACTAATAGTAAGCTCAGGCAAGGAACATTGAGATTTGCAATAAACCCAGTATGCTTTGAAATCCTGAGGTAAGAGGAGGCACAGGGAAGTTACCGGCTCGTTTTGTCCAAAACTCCGCCTCTTGCCTCCTCTGCTCCTCGTCCTCCCTCCTCCTCATCCTCCCATTAGAGCTCCATGGGGTTCAGCCCCCCGCCAGTCACTTTCGGCATGGGCCGGTATATGCTTCTTTGCGGGCTGCGGTACGAATTTAACCTCCAATGACCCTATTCAATGGTCTCCAGCGGCCCAGACCGATCGAAGTACTGCGTCGAGTCCCCTGCTAGGTCGTCCCCCCCCCCCCTTTTCTTCCCCCTCTCTCTCTCTCCCTTTCTGATACTTTTTTTTTGTTTTTTTGGCTTGCATGCGTCTGCCTGCACTCGCCTGTTCCCTTAAGTTCGTCCGCTGCCCTAGCAGCTGACAAAACCAAGACAGAACACAGACGACACTTATCTTATTCGTCCTCCCGATTTTGGGGCCGTAATAGCGTCCTGTAACTTGACACTATCGGCTACCGCAGTGTCCTGCCATGGAACACACTTCCAAGGTGCCCTCACTTATGCATCGCTGCGATATCTGATGAAAACTTTCCGTGCACCGACGCCACCACGACCACAGCAAATTTATCATCAAGCGGCAAGCGCGGTATTCCCCGAGGGCTGCTTCAACAACAAGGGCGGCAGCCCATAGCCACAAGGGTCACTTTGCTAACCCTCGTATGTTGCAGCTGTCAAGTTTGAGGAATACTATCTACAAAATACTCCATATCACAGTAACAAACGAATAGCATTATTGCACTGCTCGCCCGCTCAAACTCCAACTCGGAATAGCTTGAATCCCCAATCCAGCTGAGCTGAGTTAGGCTTTATTGCGCCTTGCACTCTCCTCTCCCCAAGGTAGTCGACTGTACCTGAATAGACCTACTTACCTGTACAGTGGTACCTGTATTGCATATTCGTCGTCCAGACGGAGCAGCATCTCACGTACCCACTGCATGTCGGAACCCACTCTGACTGTCTGCCTGCTTGGGATTTCTTTTCATCCGCCCCGCCCCCAGCCATCACCAGCAGCCCGCCTTCTAGAATGAAAATGCAAACACCGCTCAGGTTCCTTCTCCCAAGCGGGACAATTTGCTTTACCCACGCAAAGGTTAGTCGCGAGCTCATGGTAAAGATGACCCCTGTTTTAGACTTCCAATCTGCTTCAATATCAACAAACGGCGTCCTATAGCAGGACGTGTGGCCCACTGAGTCGAGTCAACAAACTCCGACTGTATTCCGAAAAGACGAGACACATAATTCCCTACAAAGGGTCGGCCCACAGACTTCTTTCCGACCTGGCTGGGCGCAGTGTCCCAGCACGTTAACGGGAGAAGCTGTTGAAATACGAAGGCCGAAGAAATGCAAACGAAAGAGGATGAATCGTGAGAAGAGAGAAGAAGAAAAGGAGAAAAAAAGAAAAAAAGAAGAAAAAGTCAATTGCATTCATTCCCTGGACGTCATAGATCATCTGCTGCCGGTGCACCGTAAAAGGTCTCCAGTCTCCCATGGCAAGGCGTGCCCCGAGACAAGGAAGTCGGGGCCAGGTGGAAAGGCCGGAATCCTGAAGCATCTCAGTGGAAGTCTCACAATTCTTCCTGCATTGCGTTTTTCCATCCCCACTACACCATACATGGGCTAGGCGGCCATGGCGTCTGGTCCATGGGTATGCGCCTCAACTGCAGATTCAAGTACCAACTTGTTGGCCCTCTCGACTCCGGCACGCGTCGATGACCACATTTGAATTTTACCCTCGAGGTTTCTACTAGGACCTACCGACCAAAGTGTCCCAAACACTGAGAGGTGCTCGCCCAGACCAGTGTGGTGTCATGCTGTTCGTTGACCCCCTTTGCGTCTATTGCTGCCGCAGAGTGTGCCCCCCCGAAGCTCCGTGTTGAGGACGGGATGCATCCATCCGTAAGAAGGGGAAGAGGAAGGGGTAAGAGACCTGCAGTGAGCCAAGACATCCCTTCTGGAGGAAGCAGCACGAAAGGTTCGACAAAGCCCCAAATCGCCCGCCCACTTGAAGCCCAAGGTCATGTTGGTCCAGTTATAACATCGACTAGGTAATAGGGGGGTTCTCGCACACGGAGAGCTCAGACAGTGGAACACGACAAACACGGACCTGTTATTGACAAAGGGCCTTCACGTCAATCCTGCTGGTGCTCGGCCTACATCTACATAGAATGATACGGGCGAGGGCACGAAGCCGCCAGAGCCACCACGTTCTGAATTCGGGTACAGTTTTTCGGGGGTAACGGAAAGACGAAGGCATCTCCTCATTTCGACACGCCCGGGAATGTCTTGCTTATTCGAGGCTGACGCCCGACGATGAACAGACTGCGAGAATTTATTGTAGTAACGAACTAACGCCGCGTCTGGCGGCAGGGCGGGATCGAGCTTCCCTGCCACAAACAACAGCACGTCTTGCTATGAGATTTCAACTCCGTGTACAGCTGTCAAATAGGCAAAGCGCCCAACAAAACAATGGTGCTGGCCACAAGTATACTAGACTGTGGAACACACACAATACGCCCTCGGATCTCAAGCCACCCATGTCTGACTTGGCCAGGCTTGACGCTGGAGTCGCCCGACTCTCGGGATGCAAAGTCGACCGACCCATCGGGCCTCCACGTAATGGAAAGCTGCAAACGTTGAACGAACTGCGGAGGCCCTTCCATATAAACCTAGTTCGAGAACATGATGTGGCCAGGGCGCCTAGCGTCATCAGAAGATTGGCCAGCCAGGACTGAGAAGCAGCGCGAACGCGCAGGTGTGTGTGTGTCTCCAGATGGTTTTGCGGCGTCGTACCTTTCTCTTTATTTTCCATATTTTCCGCAGTGTGACCCAAACGGTCTAGCCGTGGCTTCAGCTCGACACGAGGTACGGGTGCTTTCTGCCCTAACCGCGTCTAACAAAACAAATTTGTACTAACGCTTCGCTGTGGCGGACTCCGGGGGCGTTTGCTGATCAACCTTATGGGCACATGGGTTCGTGACACGAAGGTGCCCGGATCGATCGAATCGAACGATTCATATAGGATTTGGATCTATGAGTTCTGAACGAAATCAAGAGCCAAGGCTGACGACAAGGCGGTTGGTTTCTCTGCGCGTCATTGTGATTGCAGGTCTGTAGAAAGCCATTTTGCTGCAAGAAGACGCACTACTTCATCCTGGACCATCGAAACAGCTTATCTGAAGGGAACTTCCTGTCACCCCTTTGCTTAAAAACGATGAAAACCCCTTAGATATGAGTCATTAGCAGCCAGGCCATTTGCCTCACGCGTTCTTCAAGTCATGTGTTGTATTGGCCACTCGTTTCCCCAACCTCAAATGAAATGACCAATTTCGACTACCTACAGGCTCGAACAACACGAGTTCCGGTTCAATACTCAGATAGTCACGGCGAGATTCTCTTCAGTAAGGCTCCGATCAAGGCGCCACTTTCGGTGATATATGGTGCGTGATTTGTCACTCGACCCAGCAGGTTGAGCATCTTAACGCTCGAAAATGTGACAAGGTCGCCTCCCATCTACAACGAAACGGACATAATGCGCCTCGTCTGGATCTCCCTTCCAATAGCAAAATCCTCTCCCGGCAAGTCACCCTTGATCCCCATTTTCCTACTTAGCCTCGCACTCCATACCCGATTCTGGCTCTCTGAGGCCTCTGTATGGGGCTTCCAAGTTCGAAGTCACAGTTGCAGTCCGTTTGGCAGCTTGATCTTCGCACCGCGGCCCACAGCAGGCAGGACTGGTATAGGAGATGTTGGCGAAAGCATACATAATCTCTGGCATAATGCGCAACCCCTGATCAGCACTGTGTATATTGATGTCGCCGTCGTGTACATTGCCCCTGCAAATGCCGCTGGGATCTCCATTCGCTTTCCTGGTGTACTGGAATCACGACATGTTCCGCACGCGTCATGACCTCTAGGCTGAGGTGATGTGGTACGAGAGACGTGCTGAGGCACCAAGATTCTCCTTTTATGGTGACCTATATCAGTTTTACTACTCACAAGGCGACTTGGGCAACATCTTGAACACCTAATTTCGGGCGCAAGCGTGGTACTTCTATTGCGGCTTGCGAATTCCGGGCATACTTGCTTTCGTCATATGAGATAAACTTGGCTCATCAAATGTCAGCCAGGGTCTCCTTCCTCGACACTATTCACACCAAGGTAGCTTGAACGTTCTTCAGGAGTCAGTCTAAACGAGGCACAAATAGTCAGCCCAGGATGCTCCCTTCTATCTTGAACAGTACACGACTTACGATGGACCAGGCGCTTGGGCCCCGGAAGGCCGCGCTTAGGGACAGGCGTGGTGCCGACGGCGACGTCGTCGAATGTGTGCGGGTTGAACGCCAGAATCTGGTCGTAGACCTCTCGATCGGTCTTGTAGAGGGTCGTGTTCGGGCCGCCCTCGATGACGGGACCAGTGACGGCCATTTTGCCCGAGTCCTCCATCGACCCAGGGGGCACCTCGTCGGTGCGGCGGATAACATAGTACTTGTCCGCCGAGGTGGCGAGCGCCTATTGACGAGTCAGTCTGTGTGTCTCGTCAAGAGGAAGAACGTAGGCGCAAAGAAGGAAACTAACGGCCCAAGTGAGCAGAAGAACTGCTGCTAGTGCTGTCATCGTTGTGCTAGAAAGTATTTTACTGGAAGAAGTTGCAGTAGAAGAGGTCTGCTGTAAAAACAGGAAGCTCAAAGTTGTAAAGGCTGCTCGAGCACATCAATCCATAGGCGGCCGCTAAGATAATAGACAATAGTATGCGATTGTAAGCCGTCCAGTCTGCTCACCGACTGTGTACTTCTACCTGGGCTGGAGGGTCTCGTGCTGAACATTCCACCAATCTGCCAGCTCCTGCACCAGCGAAGTTATCGTCAACTCGGGGCTAAGATCCAAAAAGATCACAATGCGAACTGACACTGTAGAGAACATCTCTATTTTGGACCAAGCGAGATAATCACCGACTGGAACCTTCTGAACGTAGGGCCACCTTGTGATGGCTTGGGTCAAGGCATGTGTACCCAGGCAGCTACGTTCGACCTGGGCTATATACCATCCGGGGGAAGAGGAGAGGATCGGGACGGTGGTAAAAAGCCTAGGACCTAGTGCCCGGCGGCACGCTCGATCTCCCGCAGGCACACCGGGCCCCTCAAGTCAATAGCTTTTTCGATCGACAGCCTCTTTCCTGTTGCAGGACTCTAGGGGTTTCAAACACAGCCTACAGGGAGACTGGTGTATCAACAGCACGAACTTGGGGAATAGCAGGTTTGGAACCTTGTGAACTAGAACCCGTCGGGCGGTTAGGACAGTATATCCGATTCCCAAGTCGTGGCGAGCCCCGCCAGAGTTATTGAGAATTTCGGGCTGGCTGAAGATAGGGATGTGTCTTATTTCCGAACTCTGTAGAAGTCCAGTGATCAAGCGGTTTGCCTGTGGGTCTTCTTATTCAAGTGTGTTTTAACAACGGACGTTTTGTAGAAGGAGACCGTAATGGGGGAAACATTGTAGTCCCTGTGGTGCCAGAGGCCGTGGTGTAACTATAGCAAGATGTCGGACATGGGTTCCATATCTGTAACAGCCTTTCAAACGAGCTAGAATAGCGCATACTTATTGAAATCCCGCGGGGATAGGCCGTCAACTTCTGGTGAAAGAGTGGTGATGTTTCCCACCAGTATAGCTCGAGAATGGACACAGACTGATATAGCCCTCGAGCCGCTGCACACAATGCGTAATACTCCTGCAAAAATCTGCACGAGAGGCCTGCTAGTATTGACATTTGCCGATTCCTTTTGGGCTGTAGCTGGTTTACGACTCTGACTTCTAACAGTTGGAGATGCGTACAGACTGGTAGAACAGGACAATGAGTCTCATGCAAGTCCAATTAAAAGCACAGACCAACTCTCGTAATTGTCGCAATATCACATGATATATCACGTGGCTAGAAATACAGCCATGCGCTCCCCCCGATCCGAGAGGTCCAGGGCCCTGCCGAAAGGGATGAATGGAAAGTTTCAGCCGAGATCAATGGCCACATTGCTCAAGGGAGTGAATGAGGCTCCAATGCTCATATCGTATCATGAGCAGCAGAAGCCACGCGAACTATCACCGACCAAGTAATTAAAGCCTTGTATGCTTGAAACGGGTGGTTGAAGCCGGATCCCAATCAATCTCTTAACAAAGCCACCACTTACAGTACTCGCCTCTGTCTTACAAGCGAGGGAGCGGGCGACATCTCGTCAAACCGAGGAGACCAGGAACCCATATATGTCACTGATACACCACCATCGATAGTTCAAAATCACTGGAAGGCCGAAAACACCTGTGAAGGAGAGAAAACCTCATTTACAATGGAAGTAAACTTGTCGACGTCCGCCCTGAGCGAGCCTGTCCGCCTAGGCTTCGGCTTCTACTTCCTCCCCTTCGCCACGTTCTTATGCTTCCTTGTTCCGGTCCTCTACCTCTTCCCCCCGATTCCAGCTACCACCCGCGACGCGCTACTGGCGACTCACTCCCAGATCGGCGCGGCCTCTCCCAGAAGCAAATCCCGGGATCAGCCCCCCGCCGGGGAGCAGCAGAAGACCGAGACCGGGACCAGCGCTGGTGGGTTCGCAAAGGTCGAGTCGCTCTGCGTCTACCCGGTCAAATCATGCCGCGGCATCGAGGTCGCGCGGAGCAAGCTCCTCCCCACAGGCCTCGAGTTCGACAGACTGTACACCTTTGCGCAGCTGAAGTCCCCGTTCCCCGTGTCCGTCGATGGCGCGGCCGAGGACGGCCGGGACACGCACTCATGGGAGTTCGTCACGCAGCGGCAATTCCCCCTTTTGGCGACGGTCAAGGTGGACGTCTATGTGCCCGACGCCACCAAGAAGACCGTGTTCCTCGAGAAGAGCGGCGACGCGTGGATCGTGCTGCGCTTCCCCTGGCGCGAGCCCGGGTGGAAGGGCACCATGCAGTGGGTCGCGGCCAAGATCCGCGACGGGTGGCGCGGGGAGCCCGAGATGGAGGTGCTGCTGCCCGTCGAGTTCCCCACTGACAAGGAGATCGAGGAGCGCGGCTACACTCGCGAGGACGTCAGGGTGTGGAAGGAAATGGTGCCCGCCTTGAACATGGAGAAGGAGATCCCTGGGGAGCTGAGCCGGTACCTGGGCGTGAGCAACAAGCTGGCACTGTTCCGGGTCGACCCGGGGAAGCTGAGGGAGGTGTATCGGTGTGCGCCAGCCAAAGAGGACGCCGGGTACCAGCCCGTCGTCGGATTTCAGGACGCCGTGAGTCTCTCTTTCTCAGTTGACATGGCCATGTCAGACGCGGGCTGACGAAAGGGTGGAATCGATGACAGTATCCCCTGCACCTCATGAACACCGGCAGTCTCCAGGACTTTGACGCCAAAGTGCCCAAGGACGATGAACTCCGACACCTCGACGTTCGGAGGTTCCGGGCCAATGTCATTGGTACGTCAGAACAACGCCCCCCGTCCCGTGCTCCCCGTTGGTGTACTCTCTTCGACAGCAGCCCGGTTTTAAAGGGAGTCGGTCCGGCTAATAAGACGTTGGACAGTCTCCGGCGCCCCGGCCTACGACGAAGAGTCGTGGATGTCGGTCAAATTCACTCAGGGCACGTCCAAAGTCACTGCGCCTACAAAGTGTCAAGTCTCGTGTCGCACAGTTCGGTAAGTTCCCGCTCATTTTTACCTTAACCTCCGTCTCAAAAACAAGTCAAGCGTTGCACACAGGCGATTCTCTTGGCAAGCCTCCCCCTCCAACAAAAGAGAAGCAGCTTGTGTCCTTTCCAAGAACATCAACTGACCTCGTCAAGTTGCAAGATGCCCAACGTTGATCCGGTTACCGGCGCCCGCCACCGCGTCGAACCGGACAGGTCTCTCCGCAAGCTTCGCGACGTTGACGAAGGCGCCCCGCGCATGGGGTGTCTGGGCATGCAGATGGTACCTCTCTTCGAGGGCACCGATCGCGTCGAGTACATGCAGGCTTGGCTCGAGGTGGGCATGTCCGTCGAAGTGTTAGAGCGCGGGCAGCACGTCTACATTAAACAGTGAAGTGAGTAGGTTTTCGGTTGTGGGCTTGGCCGGTAGGGGTAAAGGAACGGTTGCGTGGTCGCAGTGCATAAGATATACTGGGACGGAGCATAATTAAGACCAGGAGAAAAGAGCTCAAAGGTGCAGGTATAAAACACGAAATCAGTTCGCCAATATCACACTCGAGCCTCCATTATATATCATGCCGTTACTCCCCCAAGATTTCCGTTACAAGAAACAAAACGACAACAAGCAAGTTGCTTGTCCCAGTGGTATCCAGCTCGAAAACACTCTTCATTGGATGCCCCTCCTTCCCCCCTTCCCATGTACAGCCGAAGAAAAAGACGCCTAATGATAAACAGAAAAGGAGGAACCTCATCATCGTCATCATCATTATGTCGCGATCCGCACTGGCATCAGCAGCTCGCCCGTAAGGCCAAGACACCATCGCCAAACCAAGCCTGTGAAGCCAGAGGCGTTTATTTCAGATCCGCGGGCGTCAACGCTTGAACCATGCTGGTTCCCTCGCTGAAGCGGGTGCGGAAGATGCGGTTGGCGTTCTGGAACATGCCGTCCTTCAGGGACACGACAATGAACTGCGACCCCTTGAAACGCGTTTTGATCAGACGGCCGATGTTTTGCGTGTGTGACAAGTCCAGGGCAGCGTCGACCTCGTCGAGGATATACATTGGCGCCGGCTTGAACTGCAAAAGAGCCATGATGAGGGAAAGAGCAATGAGGGATCTGTGCCGCGCACATGTTAGTTCTCGGGTCGAATATCTGAAGGGATGTGGGAATCTCGTACCTTTGTCCTCCAGAGAGCTCAGTCAAACTCTGCTTCCACACCTTGCCGAGGGAGACCTTGACTTCAAGACCCTCGCTGATAGTCTTGCCTTCAGGGGGATCCAGCTTGGCAAAACTGCCAGGCAGGAGCTCGTTGAAGATCTGGCCAAAGTCGCCGTTGACTTTCTCCCACGTCTCTTGAAGAGCCTTCTTCTTGTAGTCGTCCAAGCTGATGATGGTCTCCTCGATCTTGCGCTTGTCGCGGATGACCGTCTTCATCATATGCTTGAGCGAGATCTCCTTCTTCTCGACGCTCTCAATCATGTTCATGACCTTGGGATTGATCTTCTTCTTCATGCCCTGGAAGCGGTCCGTCAAGTTGCGGAGCGTCGCCTTGCACTCGCCAATGTTCTGGCCCTTGAAGTCGTACGGCGTACCTGAACGGCCAAAGTTCTCCTTCTCGTCGGCGATCCAGTCGTGCTCCTTCTCCATGTGAGCTACCGTCTGCACGGCCGACTGCTGTTCCTTGTGAAACCTCTCGACTTGATGGCCAAGTTTCTGCTTTTCGAGACTCTCCTCGGCGATACGAGCATTCTTGGACCGAGTAGCGTCCTCGAGCGCGCGAAGTTCATCATCAAAGCCGTGCAACTTGGCGCGTTCATCATCAAGCTCGGCCTGGACACCATCGAGCGTCTCTTGGAGGCTGCTCTGCTGTTTGACGAGGTCTTCGATGTCCTGCTGCTGAGCCTTGATGGCCACCTCGACTTCTTGCAGTTGCTCGCGGGCTGCAGACAGGTCGCCCGAGACTTGTTCAGAGTCAAGCTGCGCACCTTGCACCTCCTTTTGCAGAACCTTGACCGAGGCAGAGTTCTTTGTGAGAGTCGCTCGCAGCTTGTCCAGGGACTTCTGCAGCTCAACGAGCTTCGCGTCCTTGTTGTTGTCGAAGTCCTTCATGTCCTTCTCAATCTGCTTAACGTCGGCGGTGGCTTCGGCGTGCTTCTTCTTCGCTTCCGCGGTGTCTGTCTTAAGCTGGGCAATGGTCTCCTTCATATTCTCCACCTCTTGAATGATTGAAGACGAAGAGTTGCCGCTGATCTGCTCCTCGGCGAGCTTGATCTCGTGGCTCTTCAAATCGAGCTCCTGTTTAATCTTGCGCGCATGATCAAGCTTAGACTTCTCACTCGCGATGGTGAGTTGAAGCCCGTGCAATGACGCCTCAGCCTCTTTGAGTTGGCGAGTGATGTCGTTAAGCTTCTGCAGGGTGACTAGCACGCCACTGGAGTTGGGAGAGCTACCACCAGACAGAGTACCGGAAGGGTCGTAAGCATCTCCTTCCAGGGTGATACTCCTCATCCTCACATTGGGGTCAAAGGTCACTTTCTTCGCCGTGTCTGCGTCGGCACAAATGAGAGTGTTGCCAAAGACGTACTCCATGGCTGCAGATACCTCATGGTCGTAACCAACGAGGGACAGGGCTAGGTCGACCTTGCCTGGAGCGATTCTTTGGGCCGTCGCGATGGTCTGAGCTGAGGCCTTGAAGGCTGCGATCTTGTTTAAAGGAATGATAGTGACGCGTTTGCGAAGCTTTCCTCCCTGGAGCAGCTGGGTACCAGTTACTTCAGTATCAACGACAACGTTGTAGAGACGACCACCGGCGCAGATCTCAAGGGCAGTTCCCGCTTGCGTATTCTCTTTGTCCAAGGTGAACAACTGAGCAACCAAGCCCTTGACCTTGGACCTGTCGAAGTTAGGGGTCGGGTCCGCGTAATTGAAGTCAATGTTGGCGACCTTGCGCTTCAACCCATCCGCCTCTTGGCGGAGGCCTCGGATTTGCTGCTGTAATGAGGACTGCTTCTGGTACAGCTGCTCTTCCTGGCCAGGCTCGAAGCCCAGTCTGCCCAGCTCTTTTTCGAGTTTCTGGGCTTGTGACCTCAGTACTTCGAGATCCTTCAGGAGATCGGCGTTTTGTTCCTTCGCCTTCTTGGCGCGTGGTTCTTCTTCCTTGATGCGCTTCTCGAGATGGGCAATCTTCATCTTCGCCTGCTCCTGTTCGGTGACAGCAGCTGTCGCACGGTTCCTCGCGTCTTGGAGCTGGCCTTGGTAGCCGCTCTCTTGACCGTCTTTGGAGGCGACACCGGTCTGCAGCGTTTGCAAGAGTTCCTCCTTGGATTCGGCCTCTTGGCTTTGCTTCTCCAGGTCATCCTTGGCAGCGTCGAACCTTGCCTTGATTTCTTCAAATGCCTGGGTCTTCTCTTGCAATGTCGCTTCCAATTCGGACACGTTCTTCTCGACGGCCGTCTTCCTTTCCTTTTCTTCGGCCATGCTGGACTTTTTCAAGTCCATGACGGTGGCGAGTCTGACAAGCCCGTTCGAATGCTTCTTCACGGCGTCCTCGAGAGCCTGCGCCTTGCCTCCCTTCTTCAACTCCTTGTCACGTTGTTCGCGAACCCGCTTGACGTCCTCCTCGAGATGGGAAATTTCGCTCTTTAACCGTGTCGCTGACTCTTCGAGGTCCTTTTGGCGTTGCTTCTTGCTCTCTAGGTCTGCTGCGGACTGCTCCAGCTTCTCCTGGCAGCGAACATAGTCGTGCGCAACAACCACTCTTGTAAGGCGCTCAAGGTCGTTCTGTGTTTGTTGGAAATCGAGGAAAGCGCGCTTCTCTGTTCGCAACTTCTCGAGTTTGGGCTCGATTTCGTCGCGGAGCAGCTCTGTGATCTCCTGGAGCTTCATCTCCTTCTTGGCCATCGTCTTCAGCGCTTTATCTCTCCTATCCTCGAACATTCGTGTTCCCGCCGCTTCCTCGATCATGGCCAGAATCTCGACAGGCTTCATGTTCAGAACCTTTGTGATTCGGCCCTGCATGATGAGGAAGTTGGGGTTGTTGATATTGAGCTGGACGGACTGGAAGAGATTTTGTACTGTTTGTTGCTGTGCGCGGTGTCCATTGATGAGGTATTTGGATGTGCCGCCCAAGACAATCTGGCGAGTCACACTGATGGTCGCATACTCTTCGAAGCCGATGGGTGACTTTTTCTTGTCTCTGTTGTCGAAAACGATCGTAACGCTCGCTTTCGTGACGCCGGCTTGGCCACGTTTGTAGATAAGGTCCTGTATGAGGATAACATCAGCTTCAACGTCCATGAGCAAAAAGGGAAGGAGGGGGAGGGGGGAGATATCAGACGGAAGCATCCGCACCTGGAGATTCTGCGCTCGCACTGTTGTCATGTTGGTGATACCCAGAACGAAACAGATGGCATCCAGAATGTTGGACTTTCCGGAACCGTTGAGACCGGTAATCGAGTTGAAACTTTCATCCCTGTGTTGTGTGAGCTTCCGGTTCGTCCTTCGATTGGAGCAGTGTTTGTTTACCAGCCTGAAATCACCGTCCGCACGGCATACGACTTGAAGCCCTGTGATCAGTTAGTAAAATAAAGTCTGCCGCAAGAAATCGGATCGCATACGTCTATAATAACTTCTATGACCCTCATGCTGCAGTAGTTAGTAGTTGGCGATGGCGTTGCTGAGGAGTGTTGTCGGTGTCAAGGAGTTTTTGTTTACTTTCCATCGGTCGCGTTTCCACTTCACTCCCCCCTCAGAGTCTACACCCGATAAGGCCCTTATCGGCAGCCGTCAACAGCCCGGCTGCCAGTTTCCCACAAGTGCGACTTGTCATTGTCCCGGCCAGGGCAGCCCCACGAACATCAGGGGCGCTAAGCCGGATGCGGACTCGACCAAAACAATCGGTCGGTTCGCAATGCAATTCAAACCCAGGTCCATCAACACCACGACACATCCATACAGCTTTTGTGTGCTTCCCACTTTTTGCTAACCTCCCTCTTCTCCCCAAGCAACCGCCTTACTACGCCCTTTTGAATACTTTTGCGACCTCGATGATCAGCTAGCATTTTCTCTTCATCCCAACAGCGACACTCTTGCGCGCGTCGCGACTTTACCCCTCACAATGGCGACGATGCGAGGAACGCGTGTGCCAGTCGGCTCCGCGTCATGGGTCAACGAAGAAAGGACGACAGCCTTGAGCATCGTCCAGGCCGAGGCCGAGGAGTTTTCGTTCGCTGCAAAGAACGAGTTCGACTGGCTCAACGAGCACATGGCCGGGATTTTTAACGAGAACGAGATGCATGTTCACCCTTGCCACCCAGCTATGGGCCGTTTGCTAACCTGGTTGATAGTAATGTCGCTGAGATTTTCAAGACTCCCGGAAAGTTTCGCAGCAAGACGCCGCGGACGACGCGTAAGGTCGAAAGCGGCGAGCCCCGTGTTGTAAGGTGCCCAAACCGCACATATACCGCTCTTTTGCTAACAGCTTGTAGCCGCTTTCAGATGTGTTCTCTTCAACGCCCAATGGCGCCCCGAATGCCTTCACCCAACAACTTGCTCGCACTACTCCTAAGGTCAATCCTGCACAGTCGACATCGTCTCCCATGATCAATAGGAACATTTCGCCGCACAAAGCCGCTCCCTCACCGAGACCGGTTTCGAAACCGCCCATTGCCCTAGCCGATTCTGGATACTACGGCAGCCAGGACGTCGACAACGTGAACGACGACAACGATGACGAAATGGACGTTGACCTCATCGAGGAGGAGACACAGCTTGGAGAGCCACGATCCAGCCCCCCTAAGACAGGACGTGTGGGACACGTTGCATTCGACACTGCAGCCGAGCAAAGCGCGCTCCAAAGCCCGACCGTGACGAGGACTATAAGATCACCTGAAGTCACATTTCAGACTGCCAAGGAAGACCAGACCACAAGAATGATGAGAGACATAACCGAAGAGGCACCGTCCCCCGTCTCGGAATCCTCATCAGCACCTCAAAGCTCGCCCAAGCGTGCTCAGATCCCTTCGTCCCCTGTGGCTTCTCCTAAACCTCGCTCCGCGAAGGCCGCATCGCCCGTGAAGACCTCGCTGCCTATCAAGCGCTCTCCGGCCAAGGTTCCGTCTCCACCTTCGCCCTCGCCCATGGGCTCACCATCTCCCGCGCCCGAACCCACACCCGCTGCTGATTCGCAGGATGAAGTGGATGTCCACATGGATGATGATACGAGATCTCCATCCGACGAGTCGAGTCCGATTAGACCGGTTAGGAAGAGCAGTCTCAACTTTGCTTCGCTTCCTGCCAGAGAGCCTCTGAGGAACAAAAGCATTGGGGCACGTGTTTCTAGAACCAGTCACCTGGACACCAATCGCCAAAGTCACTACAGCAGACAAACTGGTGGCAAGAGCCTAGGAAACAATTTGGATCTACTTGGAGCATCAGATGACGAGGAAGGCAACGAAGACGAAATGAAAATCGACGATTCGACCGAGGCGACAAACGGGACCGACAGCTACGCCTCCAAGCACAATAAGACGTATACTCAACGACTCCAGGACCAGATCAATCTACTTGGCAAGTCTCAGCCAAACGCCAGCAGGCCTTCGAAGTCAATTCCAAGCTCCGCGATTGCTCATCAAACTTCCCACACCAGCGCACACCAACCCGCAACAGAGGCCAAGGCAGCGTCGCCGGTAAAGAAGTCGGCCGCGCCTCCAACCCCTGGGGCATTTCCCGAAGATGAGGAAGACGAGGGTGAGGAAGAGGAAGAGGAAGAAGACGACTGGATCGCACCACCGGTCCCTGCAAAGGACACGCCCAAGTCCAGCCCACGACCGCAATTGCCCAAGAGCCACACCGCAGACGTCATGGAAGGCATCGAGGGGGCCGACACAGTCAGTGGCTCAGAGTTTGCTTTGCCTAAGCAGCGGCAATCACCTGGCCGGTCGAGCTCACCCAACCGTGCCCCTATCATTCCTGAGCGTACTACCAGCGTCTTCAGCCATGGCAAATCCGCCTCCGTTTCCGTCTTGCCAGACATGTCGAAGGACAAAATGGCCGAAGACCTGTCTCCCGCCAAGAAACACGTCTCTGTTTCAAACCCGTTGTTTGTGGTGCCAGAAAACGGACGGCCAGAGACCCCTCAATCGCCTACGCGAAGCTTCCGGGACAGCCCGCTGAAGCAAGTCAAGAACAAGTTGTCTTCTATTCTGAAAAGCTCGAAGGGTCTTCTCGCGAGCAGCGCAGCAGTAAGCGCTGAGGGCAAGTCATCGCTCATGTCACCATCCACTGCTCGATTTGGCCTTCATTCCGGCCCGTCCACGGACTCGATCGCACCGCCCCAGTCAGCTCCAGCAGAGCCGCTGTACCCTGATCTTTCCAAGCGCATCGCAGCCGATGTGCAAACACTTTCTAGTGTGGGAAGCCCTGAGAAACCTGTCGCTCGCCGCACAAGGGCTTCTGTTGAGAAGGAGAAGGAGGACAAGCGTAAAGAGAAGGAAGCCAAACTGATGGCCGACCAGATGAGCAAGCTGGACAAGGCTCGCGCCGAGGAACGCGAGAAAGCTCGGACTTTCAGCAAAGAACAAGAAAAGATTGCCGCTATGGAGAAGAAGATCGCGGCACAGAGGGAGACAGAATCCGAAAAGGAGGAGGAGAAGGAGGTAGAGAGACCTGCTCGAACGCCGGCACCAAAGGAGGTGCCCAGGCCCATCAGGACTAGCCCCCGCAAAGCCAAGAACCAGGCCGAGGCCGAGGCTTCGCAGCCAGGGAAGCTGGACGTGGAAATGACGGAAGCACCGACACCGCTGCCGCCGCCGTCTGCCCCTCGCTCGGTCGGCCCGAGCCAGACGGCAAGACCCAGGGAACTTCGCCGCCCGATGAAGCCAACGAAGGAAGCACCCAGCAAGGTCAAGCAAGCGCCTACTGTTATTCGCGTTAACACCGGCTCGCAACACTCGCAGTACCACCCTTCGACGAGCACTTTGTCCTCTGGTCTTCAAGATACACTCGGCTCGTCGGTCAAGGCCAAGGCCAGCCAGCCAGGCTCGCACAGTAAGCAATCCCTGGCAAGCTTGAAGAGCTCCGTTTCTTCCAACGGACGGCCCAAGGCGCTTGAACTCGCCGCCAAGCGAAAGGAACAAGAGGAGCGGGAGGCGCAAAGAAAGAAAGATGCCAAGCTCGAACTTGAACGCAAGCGCGCCGCCATCCAGGAGGAAGAGCGCAAGCAGGAATTGCAGAGGCGGCAGGAAGCAGAGAGGCAGAGGGAGAGGGAGCGAGAGCAAGCCGAGGCGAAGAAGAATGCACAGAGACAAGCCGCCATTGAGCGTGCCAAACAGACTCGAGCACCACCGCCGGCTGTGCGGTCTCAGCCGAACGGTCCTCCCGACTACACTGCGAGCCAACGCAGTGATGGCCAACCTCCTCGGCCACCTTCACGCCTGACTTCTACTGCCCATCGGTCTCAGGAGGATCGACCGGTCAACGCTGTTCTTTCGAATGCTTCCAAGCCTGGCTCCAAGAGGCCTCTCCCGCAAGAGGGTAGAGAAGAAAGGAGCTCGCGCAATCCTGCTCCTCGCAACGGGCCGTCCTACCAGTCCAAGGAGGCCAAGCGTCGCCGCACGAGCGACGATTTTGCCGATGAGCTTGATATGGACATCCAGCCCCCCAACATCAAGGGGCCTCCTGTTCGCCCGCCATCGGTCGGCTACAAGAAGGTATGTCACACAATGACCGAGCTGTTTGTTAGAACAGTTAATAACATGGAACAGCAGGAGATGCCTACCAAGTCGATGTTTGGCTACAACAACGCACCGCCGAGCGCATCTAGGGACTTGTTCAAGTCTACTGTCACGGCTCAGCACCACAGCACGATCAAGTCGGTCAAGCAAGTGGACATGAACCAGTTCGCCCAAGGACAAATTCCCTTTGCTCCCAACCCCAACCCCGCTGGCCCGGCCCACAAGACACCGGCACGGCCGATGGGTGCTACAAGCACAAAGTCGGCAGCCAAGGCCACGAGGTCGTCACCGCGTTTCCAGGACGGCGAGAAGATCGAGCTGCCTGAAATCGATACGGACGAAGATGAAGACGAGGGAGACTCGCACTTTGGCGTGGCGCCTTGGGCCGACTCTCCTGACTTGAGGCGTGCCCTCATGCGGCAGGAGACCATGAACCCCGAGGGTATCTTTGGGCCCCCGCGCGCCCTCAACATGGAGGAAGTATTCAGCAACAAGGAGAGGTGGCACAAGTTCCGCGCGCGGACTTCAAGCGCCAACTGGAGTGGATCCGATCGTCTGACGGAAGACGAAATCAGAAAGGATCTTGCAGCTCGCGACAAGTTGCGTAGAGAAGGCGGCTGGTCCTACGAGATGAGCAAGGACTTGATTTGAAGAGTCATTCCGGGGCTCGGCGTTGTTGATTTTCCGCGGTTGGTTGACAGCTGTGTTGGACACACATGCGAACGTGCTCATGAGGATATCAGTATGAGGATCGAACGGCTACTGAGTAGGCTCAGCTAAGCCTCGTGTATTCTCCCCCCCCCTCCTCAAGGGAACAGGAAACTTGGTTGTAGGAGTTGTTTTATTTTATTAGTGTGGCGGGCGTTAGGCAGCATAAGGCATAAGTTATGACTGCGATAATTTTGAGCAGAATGGCAAAGACAGAAGCATTTTTGAGCAACATCACCCCCAATGGTCCGTTCCCAAGGTCTAAAGCTGATGTAACTTTCGACCAGGGTTGGGGTTGTCTTTCTCGTCGGCACGACAACCGAACGCTTGGGCCAAGTCTGCCGGGACACAGCGCGCTCCCCCATCTCAGTTAACGCGTCAGACCCCTACCGCTCTCCAGAATTGCCCTAGTAACCTCACCAGCGGTTGTAGCTAGCTAGCTACCAGACCGTTTTCACCTCCTGTTTGAGACGGGCAAACCAACGATAGCTCACTTCTTTCTTCTTTTTTTTCTTCTTCACTCGGTCCGGCTTGTCAGACTTCGGCATCTTGCATCAACCGTCAATCGATCTCGAGTATGGTTACCGATGGCAGTGCCGAAAGCCGTAAGCGCGCTCGAGCTACACCCGTAGATCGAGAGCGTATGATTCCATGGTCCTTCAAAAAGCGAAAGCTGGATGCCAACGGCAATCCCCTCGCATCCTCCCCCAAGACGCCGAAAACAAAGCCTGGCACCAAGTCCTCGACCATCAAGAAGGCTGCTCGTAAAATAGAATCGTCTCCCGCCTCGGCCTATGACGTACCAGACTCTCCAGAAGACAACCCGCCACAACGAATCCGCAACGTTAGAAGCGTTGACCGACCGACCGCCAAAGTCCCGATCCCGCCTCGTGGCAACATCGATGCCGACATCTACGATATCTGCGGGTCCGATGATGAGCTGCACACGAGCCCGAAGGAGGTGATTGCGCTCAAGACGAGCCCTGTGAAGAAGAAGAGCACTGCTGCGGCGAACCAAGGAGCGAGCGGGGTCGGTGCAGGAAACACAACTAGAAAACGGGCGTTTCAGAAGCAAGGAACGAAGAAAAAGGCGGATCAGGACGAAGAGGTTGCCACAGTAGAGGACTCGTCCTCTCAGGTTCGGTCAAGCGGAAGGCGCAGGATCCCAACCGCAAAGGTCCTCGAAGTGCAGGAGGAGAAGCTGGCGAGTCGTTCAGCCACCCCGACATCACGCGCAAGGTCTTCTGCGCCGGAACAGGACGCCGTGGTGTCGAAGAGTATTACTGCGAAATCGCAGCGCATTTTCTCTATGCCCCTGAAGGGTATTTTGACACCATCGAAGCAAGATGGTACGCCGAGGCGAAGCAAGAGCGTCGCCTTTAACTCAGTCAATGATCATGATAAAGAAGTCTTTTTTGAAGACCTTCCGACTACGTCTGGGAGAGACCGGAAGCCTTCACAGAAACTAGTGGAGGCGAAAACGACGGCGACAAACTGCCCAAAGTCTTCAAAAGCGCCCGCGAAGGTGTCCGAGGAAGAACTGGCAGAGGAGGAGACCGAGGCACCGAAAGAAGAACAAACGGCCGAGGATTCAGAAGAAGAAGAAGACGAGGATGTGTGCCTGGTATGCTCAAAACCCGATTCCAAGCCCGGTAACCGGATTCTGTTCTGCGATGGCTGCGACAAGGCCTACCACCAGAAATGCTACAAAGTCCCCAAGGTTCCCCGAGGTGACTGGTACTGCAACGAGTGCGTTCAGCAGAAACAATCACGAGCGGCGGCTGCGGGCGAGGCGGTCAAGATACCCAACGTTGAGCAGCACCTCAACAGCTTGAAACGGGTGTTGCTAGATCGTTGCACCGGGCGCAGACGTATTAAGCTGATTGATCAGGATGAGGCTATGGAGAAGGCACACCAGTTGGTGGAGCAGACCGTGTTATCGGGGGAAGGAAACTCGATGCTGATCATCGGTGCCAGGGGCTGTGGCAAGACTACGGTAAGTCACAATATCAACCGACGCAAGACTGAGACTAACGCGTGGCAGCTGATTGAGAGCATCATTGGCGACATGTCTCGGCAGCACAAACAAGAGTTTCACGTGGTGAGGTTGAACGGGTTTATCCATACGGACGACAAGCTAGCCCTCAAAGAAATCTGGCGGCAGTTGGGCAAGGAGATGGACGCCGAGGATGAGGTCAATGCTCGGGTGAGTGCTTTCCCCAGTGATGCTATAGAATGGAAATCTAATCCCAACCACCTCTCGCAGTCAAACTACGCCGATACCATGGCCTCGCTGCTTGCCCTCCTCTCCCACCCTTCGGAAATGGCACAGGCGGAAGCAGGTGTGACCTCTCAGGCGGTCGTCTTTGTCATTGATGAGTTCGACATGTTTGCCACGCATCCCCGCCAAACCTTGCTCTATAACCTGTTCGACATCGCGCAGGCGCGCAAGGCCCCGATCGCGGTGCTGGGTTGCACGACCCGCATGGATGTGGTGGAAATGCTCGAGAAGCGCGTCAAGAGTCGTTTCAGCCATCGCTACGTCTACCTGTCGCTCCCGAAGAGCTTGCCAGCGTACTGGAAAGTGTGCAAGCAGGGTCTGAGCGTGGACGATGAGGACATGGAGGTTGAAGGCATCGACATGAGCATCGTTGGGCACGAAGCCTTCCATACCAACTGGAAGGCGATGATCGATGTAGGTGTTCCAACAATACTACCTGTGTTCACAGAGGCCAGCCGCTTACCCGCCCACAGGTCCTCCACAAGGATAAATCATTACAGAATCTTCTGCAATATCATTACGCAACATCAAAGTCCGTGTCGGCATTCCTGTCAGAATGCATACTTCCCTTGTCACGTCTATCACCAGGTTCTTTAAACCTTGTCATCTCGTCGCAGAACGGCCCCGGTCCCAGTGTGTCTTTAACCCCGCCAAACTCCAAACTGCACATCCTACCGTCACTCTCGGAGCTGGACTTAGGTCTTCTCATCGCAGCAGCTCGACTGGACATCGTGGCACACACGGACACGGTCAACTTTGCAATGGCGTACGACGAGTACGGCTCGCTGATGGGCCGGCAGCGCGTACAGTCGGCAAGCTCGGGGATGCTGGCGCTCGGAGGCGGCGTGCGGGTGTGGGGCCGCGGGGTCGCGGGGCTGGCATGGGAACGGCTTGTCGCGCTGGGGTTGCTGGTGCCGGCCGGGCTCGGGACTGGTCGGGCGTCCGGGTACGGGGGGCTGGAGGGGAAGATGTGGAAGGTCGACATGGCGCTGGAAGAGATTCCTGTGGGGGTCAAGTTGAACAACGTGTTGGCGAGGTGGTGTAAGGAGATTTGAAGCAGCATGGCGTCGGGTTCCGCCCCTCTTGAGCGGAGAGTAGAGACATCATAACACACGCACCGAGATGTATAGTGGGACAATGGACCCCCAACCCGTTTATGACACCAAACCCTGCCGTGCATCAGCCGCGAGGGGAGGATCGAGGCTGCTTCACATGAAGATTTATCGTTTGACGGCGGCGAAGATCCGTTGAAGTAAGGGGGGGCCGGCTGCAAGTGTTGCTGATTTCAAGCCTAGCGCCATGACTGTGCGGCGTGCGCTGCGCGCTTGTTGTGTGTTCGTGGTATGCAAGCGCTGCACTAAGGTGGAACGACGTGGCTTTACTCGTTTCGTTGCCGCCGCTGCCATGATTGGAATCGTCCCGTGCAGAGCGTTTTTCGTTTTGAGTGAGTATGAAGGCCGACTTTTCAGCACAAGCCCAGCTCGGCTAACGAAGCCGTCTTGGGGACTGCTTCGCACGTTGATTAGTGTCCTCCCACAGTGCTTAGTGGAGGGTCATTGGAGGGATTACCGTCGCATGAGCGATACGCCACGATCCTAGTGAGATCCGATTGTAGTCTGATCACTGAGAGTCTGTTCGCTCGGGTTAGGGGAGTGTCATGACTTCCACACCACCCGGTAGGGGTGGGGGTAGGCATACTAAGATACATAATCATGTCAAGAGATGTACAAATAAACGTACGGGGGCGCTCTTGTCATCACCCCGCACAAAAGGACCCTGGAGGTCCATTTGATGTCATTCGCTTCGATTACTTTGTATTGCTGTGCCCGCTCGTCTCTCGTTCGACTCGGCCGGCATTTTGGTGGATGGGGATCGTCAGGGGAGTTATTCTCGGGGGGGGGGCATAAGCAGGGCATTGGGTTGGGGTTTGGTGCTTTCCTTCACGAAGCCGATGATTGCTTGTCTTCTCTCTATCTCTGGTCTTTGACCAACGGACCCCTTGTAGGAAATCGTGCTCGCGAGCCCTCTCGGTTGTACAGTGTGTGCCTATCTGTATGAAAATTAATTTTCATTCCCACGAAGGACCTTTTGGTAGACGCGCGGGAAGAGGGTCGAGCGAGCTGGCGGCCGCCGTCGTTAGAAAAGATCCGGGCTCGACGGGGTGTCTTTCGTCAGGGCGGCCGCTTGCCAAGAAACGTCGCATGTGAGGTGTCGTCCCAAGCAAGGGGGTGAGAGGGAAGACTCGGATGTAAGTACCGGTGCCCTGGCCGGATCAACACCAACAGCAACACCTTTGCAATAGAGTCTTGGAGGGTTTTGTGGACCCCTATAACCGAGCGGAAGATGTGCTGCAGCCTGTGACTCGGGAACTTTTAAGTGTGATCGTGGGGGCGTTGGGCAATCGACCCAGTGATGGCTCAGCACGGGCTTCAATCCCAAAATACCCCACCCGCCCGGCGGCCGCCGCCACGTTGCGGTCCTGGTTCCGCACATTGGGCCCGTCATGTGTCTTCCCCCCGGGCTTCGAGTGTCATCGCCTTTCGCCATGATAGGCTTTTGTTTTTTATTTATAGATAACAATGATAAAAAACATCGATATTTTCCATTTCATCCCAGAAAACAAGAAGGAATGAAGGAATGCGAGCGTCTTGTATTCCGCTCTCTTGCCAATTGACATCCGACGAGAGCATCTCGGCTTGGGCGGCTGGCCGGTTGGCTGGCTGACGTTGATTTGGGCTGTGAGCCACGGAGTACTTACATGTACATACGTCCGGCTGCGTAGAAGAGCGAGACATCCGAGCCGACAAGCGAGAGGCCCCCTCCCTCCCTTGGTGTGCCCTCGCCTCATTCGTGCGAGGCGGCGGCGGCGGCCGCCCGTATTTTGTCTCTTGGGGATGGCAGTTTGGACCAATCGGCCAGCCAAGCGTTCCTCTTTCTCATGCCCTCGGGCGCTGAGTTGGAGGAAGGGGAATAAAAAACTAGAAGAAAAAAACTTGACCGACACTTTCGCGTCGTGGGCGACCAGTACTCGACCTCCGCCTCGGCCGCTTCCCCCGCTCTGTCTTACTGCTGAATGGGATTAAAACCACTTCTTCAACTCTTGCCTCGCATTCCTTACCGTTTCTCATCCCTTGAGTTCGTGCTTTCCTCATTACATACAACCAAACTTTGATTTCAGCCCATCCCCAAAGGCTCTCTTCTGCTGCTTGTCCTGGGCTGTCTATTTGTCCTCCCGCTTACACCAAACCTCCCCCCTCCTCCCTACTGACGGGCCGCCCGTCAGTTGCACTAACCGGCGGCGGCTTTTATCCCTTCCGGCAGGGGACCTGACCTACCCGGCCTCACCGCGCTGCGTACGCCCACTACGAGCGCCAACGCCCCGCAGGGTCGCGGACTGCACGTCTCACACGGCCGCCGCTGCGCCTCCGTCCCTCCGTCTCCGTGTGCTTCCACCCCTCTCATCTCAGCTGGCACAGCCTTCGAGACACGACGCATCATCAACCTTGAATTCTGGTTTTTGGTTTGGGGAATTTAATTTTTTTTTCCTTTGCCGCATGCATTGCGCCTCAATCTATATCCTTTCTATGTGTACAGCAGGTTGCCAATAATCGACACTTCATTGCACCCACTGAAGAAAAGCAAAGGGGGGAAAAGGGATCGAAACGTTCTTACTGGATTCCATCCCTTGATCATCGATTCATCCAATTTACTGAACCCGACTCGTTCCGTCCCAGCTTCAGTTCAGCAAGCAAGCAACTTTACCTTAACCTTACCTCACATCCTTGCCCCTCCACAAGGTCATTCATCCTCTTACCTCTCCTGCATCGCATGGTTCACAACCAACACTCACCCTCGCCCCCATCCAAACACACACACACACACACACACACACACACACACACACACACACAAATCCGTGCCGACCCTCATCAATCATGTCAAAACGCACAACATTCACGACCATCTCACCTTTGCCCGCCGGCATCACCCGCGAGGCCGTCCTTGACTTTCTCCACAACCACGTCGAGATGATCGATCTGAACCCTCTCATCAAGGAGCGCCACCGCATCCCCGCCCCATCCCATGCGCCCCCGGAGGAGCACGCCTGCGCCTGGTACTCCCTCACCGACGAGATATCATACCTACCCGGCGGCCTGGTCACCGGTAACGTCAGCTACACTTGCTGCTTCCACGACCTGCCCACCGGCATGCAGACCCACTGCTACGCCCCGATGGGCCTCGAGATCCGGGATAAGTGGACCGTAGCCGGCTGCCTGCCTGGCGAGCCTGTCGAGCCCGTCGAGCTCGGCATCGGCGCCCCAGTGTTGGGCTTGTACATCCGCGAGGACGTCGACATGCGTTGCAACGTCTTCACCACCTCCTTCGTCAAGAAGACCCTGAAAAAGAGCCACGGCCTGCTGGTCGAACGCCTGCGGTCCAAAGTCCAGCAGGCCTCCTCCTCCCCTTCCGTAGCCGCTGCGGATCAGCGGCACGCCAGCCAGACCTCGCTTCTGTCTGGGCCCGGCACCAACGGCGCATCGTCGCACATGCCCCCCCATCCTCATCCTCCACAGACCCATCCGGGTCAGACTCACTATACCAACGCCCCCGCCGACCAAATCTGCTTGCCGTACAGGCCTTCGCATCCCAAGTCGCCGTCTACACCACCCGGCGACGAGTCCCAGAACGCCACCTACCCGGAGCCGCTGCGGTTTCGCCACGCTGCCGCTCCCTTGACGTCGTCTCTGTGTTCGGACGCCGGGTCGCAGCCCGGCGGTCTTGGCGGTGGTAGTGGCAGCGGCAGCGGCAGCGGCAGCGGCAGCAACAGCAACTACACCCACGGAAGCCAATCGGGTTTCGGAGGCATCCATCCCTGCGACGACACGCATCAGCGTGCAGTCGCGGGGCAGCAGCAGTACAGCGGCGGGACTCTGCAGGGGCCGTTCGTGGCCGAGCTGGATTGAACCGGGGGGGTAGGTGGTCATGTAGGAGGAGTTTTTGAGGGCGGCGGTGGTCCGCAGCCATTGTGTTAGCGAGGGGGAAAAAAACCGATACCCCCATATCTTTGCAATCCACTCCGATGGATCTATATACATGCATTCCTTTTTTCTTTCGTTCTTTCTTTCTTTCTTTCTCCGTATTGAGATGGCCATGCTGTCATGTCGCATGTCGTAAGGTAGATGCGCCAGTGCGGTACAGACTTTCCGGAATTGGCAAGTAATCTATCTATATCTGATGCTCCGGCCCAGCGCCGTGGCCCCGTTGGCGGATCGAGATCGGCCTTGGCGGGACTCTTGGCCCGAGGCCGGAACCGGAGACAAGGGCGATTCAGCAGATGGGCTACTCAGCCCGGGGAATCTCGGCGTCCTGTCAAAGGAGGTCGTCTGGGCAGGATGACTGTGGATTCCGGGCTTCGACCGAGGAAGGGGTTTGCGTTGCAAACAGTTCGAGAAATATCACGAGGAGGGAGGGGAGGGGGAGGGGGAACGACCATGGCGTTTTTGGTCCCAGAGCGGTTTCTCGCGAGCCTGACGTTTGCGTTCGAAATCAACTCTGTCCCAAGGGCCATACGGAATATAGTCCGCCCCCCCCCCCTCCCCCCCCTTTCTGCAGAGCACGCGCTATGGACGGCTGGCTTCTGCTTTGATGATGTTTGCATCGTCGTCGCTCGCGGGCTGGGTGGGGCGGGGATGTCGACGCATTCGGGGAAGGGGGGGGGGAGATGGAGGCATCGAGGGACACCAGCTGGCGAGGGGAAGGACCTGTCGCATTGGTATCTCCATGTTACAAGTTTGAAAGCGAACATCAATGGCAACCCGCGACAAGTGTTTATTCACACATGCCGTTTGTCGGAGTGAGCGGGACGTTCTGGCGCAAAGGGCATCAGGGCTCGGGGGATCTTGGGTAGACGCCGACATGGTGAAACGAAGCTAGCCGCTCGTGAAGAAAGCCGCTTCAGGAAATCTGGTCCCCGGCTCGCTGCTCAAAGAGATGACCGCCTAAAGAGCCCGGAAAATACCAGATTGATCGCCTAGTTGGGCCGCCCATTAAGCCCAGAGCCTGCTGTTGCCCGCGGAGTTAGTCTATGGGCAGATAGATGGGTTCGTTGTGCTCAATGAACAAACTCTGTGCTCCCATTCTACGTCACGACATGGTCGACTCCTCTCGCGCCCGGCATTCGTGTAGTTGCGACATACGACGCTTACTCGGGGCTGCCGAGAAAAGCATTGCCTGATTGCACTCGACCAACCGGCATCATCATGGGGAGTCGATGGACCGAAACATGCAGTTTTTCTTTGGCATTAGAATCCGAGGTCCATCGAGTGACACACACACACCAAACGGGATAAGTCTATAAGGTTCTAAAGTAATAATAATGGTTAAAGATACGTAAGGCGACAGGGGGCACTGAATCAGAAGTAATGATGCTGTGCAGAAAGCAATGATACCGAGTCTCCTTCACCCCCCCCCCCAATTTTTTTAGACAATGAGAGAAAACCAACGGGGCAAAAACAAGAATAAAATAAAATGCAAAGAACCAATTCGAGGGCTTTTGTTCACAAAGGAGAATTGTCCGTCCCCTCATCCACTGGAAGCGGGATCGCCCTTCCCCCGGTCTTTCACCCGGGTTCCAGCGAACACCGCGATAGTTCTGGGCTCTCTTGTTTCCTCACTCGTCTCGTCTCTCGCTCCGTTGTCTGTTCTTCCGTCTTTTTCTTCTCCTTCTCCTCCTCGCTTTCGTTCTCCGCGACGTCCCCGGTCCCTTGGTGACATATCGGCGTTAAGCAATAATAGGGCGTTAAAACATGACAACAACGGCGGTGGTGGAAAAAAAGGGGACGCCTAGATAGACAAGACAGAAACACAAAGACGTATTGGCAAAGGCAGTGATGTTTCATCCAAGACCTTCCCCCTCCCATTTTCTCTTAGTGGAGCCATCAGCTGGACCTCCCCTTTTCCAGAGACGCCGAATCTCATGCAAAGGAAGAGATGACGGTTGAAGAAGCGAGGAAGGAGCCGAGGACGAGAAGAGAAGAGCGAAGGGGTGCAGAAGGCGCAGCAGGTCTGGCTTCACTTCACCCCACGCCCTCCCCTTCCCGAATTCCCCGGTTCCCGCCCCATGCTTCCTTGTGAGTCTCTCCCCAATCAACACGAGGTCAACATCTCGGGGCCAGGCAGAGGCACCATCCGATCCTTCTCGACGGGGGTGGGGCTAGGGGGTGTAAAGAGACCGAGAATGGCTCGGAAGGTTCGCGTTGTCTGGGGGTCTCGCTTTACAGAACAAGAGCGGCGAAGACACCGGCGGCCAGAGCAACACCCGCGGCGGCGCTCTGCTCGGCACCGAAGGTGACGACGACGGTCGGCTGGGCCCCAGGGTACTAGCCAGGCGCCGTGGGCGTAGTGCCCGAGATCACCCGGGACCACAGGGACTCCAGGGTCCCCGGTCGGCACATCGGAGGAACAGACGCAAAGGACTGGCTATGAGAATTGGGGGTACAGCCGGTGGTCTTGCAGTCGTCTTTGTAGTTGGTCGTCTGGAGGAGTGGTGGCTTGTCAGCAGAGTTACTTCTTCTATCCGTCGTAGGGGGTTTCTTTTGCTTCATGGAAACATTTCAAAGATGAGAACAGAAGAGGAGGGATAGGACATACGCAGGTCTGAGTGCAAGAGCAGCCGGGGATGATGAACGTCGTGGGCTTGTCAATGGTGTAAGTGCGGTTGTTGTAGTACAGCGTCGTCAACTCCGGCAGTACGTCGTCGCGCGGTCCCACACCTTGGTGATGGCGTAAATGCCCGTCCCGTTGTGGCCTACCCCGTTGTTGACGTGGTGGGGGAGGAAAGCAGCGGAGACGGTACCGGCAGTGGCGACGAGGCTGATGGCCGCGAGGCCCGACTGGATCTACATCCCTGTCTATCTGGTCTCTCTCTTGCCAGTGTCTTTGGCGAGGTCGTTGACAGTCTTCGTCGCGGGGATTCGGAGCTAGAAGTTGAGCACTGGAGGGAGCTGAGGTTCCGAGGTCCGAGAGTTTCGAGCAATATTTAAGTAGTAGTAATTAATGATATTCTGACCCAAGGAAAATGGTGTGTTGCGCTTTGCGATGTTCTAATGATGCTCATTGTGCTGTAAGTGAGTGACTGGGGCCAGTAAAAGCAAACCAAATAAAAGAAGGGGGAAAAATAGAAGAAGAAAAACAAAAAGAGAGGGGGGGAGCCTCTGAACAAACGAAAGATTGGAGTCCTGTTGATGTAAGAAGAGCAGTATGTGTGTGTGACGAGTGGAAGAAAGGAGCCCGTAAACCAGGAATAAGCGCGAGGGTGGTTCGGGAGCCTCTCTTTATGCCTGCCTGCCCATCCTGAGGATTCGACCGACCGACCCCTCTTCCCCTTCGACGTCTATCAACACTCATTGGCACGGGACACTCAGGGGTTGCTTGGATCCCGGGTATTAGGGTACATATGTATCAGAAGCAAAAAGACCTCAGGCTGGACAGTCTCGGGCACATACCAAGATTAGATCATGTCTCTATCTCTACTTTTGTCCACCAAGACGCCTGCTCGCGCCCAATTGGGAGCCCCGGCCTCGCGGCTGGGAATGCCAGCCGAGAGTTTCCGGTGCCGTGTTTGTTGTGATCCGCCGAGGTGCCGAGAATGCACCTGCCGACTGCCCGTAATGTGGCGCATTCCAGTCGTTGGGTCCTGAGGGGTTGATTGATTGAATCCGCACATCGGCATGATCGCACGGAAGAGTTAGAGAAGCCAAAAACCAGCCGGTATGCTCCTTCCTAGAGTTCGACGCTTCCCACACATCATTAAACCAGCATACCTGGCGCTGCAAGCCTTGATACCACTTTCATATGCTTTCCTCTTATTCAGGGTTATGTCGGAAAGGTCGAACCTCTTTCCCCGCTCGGGTCGAAGGGGGTTTGGTTCTTAGATATGTACAAATGAGCCATGCCGCTCCACGACCGCTCTCCTCCCTGTTTTGCATTTCCCCTTTTTCCTCACGATTACTTCCTTCTCATCGTAAGGCCTACGAGACGGCCCATTTCAGCGTGCCAGCGGGCAGCCGAGGTGCCTCTGTCCTCCTATCTCTGAACCCTAGGCTCGTTCATCGATCGCCACGGGCTCCATCTCGAGGATCGTAGTCGAAACTTGCGCTGTCATGCTATCCTTCTTTGGTCGTCCGCCCCCACCAGCCCAGTCATGATTCGAACAGATGTGAGAAATTAAAGCGAAAGGGAGGAGGGTGGGGGAGGGGGAAATAAAGAGAAAAGGAGGGAAAAACAGAAATCAAGTCCGCATGTGATGGTGACGTGGTGTCCCGCGGACTCAGTTTCGCCGCCACATGGGGTCTCCTTCTAAGAATAGTCCGCCCCCAACGCCTATATTTTTCCAAAATAGCCCAGATGGCGACCTAAATCGGCCCGTGCGGGAGAGCCATCTGGTAAATAAGTGAAAGATCCTGCCTACCGCCTGGTAATGAATCAAAGACCACCATGTTATGCTCAAGATTATGGTTCGAGTAAAGTGCCGTAAATGCCAACTTGGACTGCGCGGCCTGCGCCGGAGGCGATTCTAGGTATGCAAATCGGTCGTGCTGTGGTAAGATTGGGCGCGGGTTGTACCGGGTTTCACCAAAGTTTTCTTCGCTTTCCGAAACTGCGTCATGCCGACGTTACTCATTTGCGGTTCGATCGGCTCGTGCTGCGCTCCAGGCCACGACCGCCCGTGACTGCGTCAAAGTCGTAGTTCTTCAAAGTATGCTCGTACTTGGGGCTTCTCAGGAATTTGGGAACCGAGTCCTGCGTAAGGAAAAGAAGGTCGCGTTAGCTCAAGAATTCCAAAGCATACCGGCTGCGATGACGAAGACAAGGGATGATAAACGTACACTGGCCATCAGTTTAAAGACTGCGTTCTGAGCGTCCTCGAACAATGACATGACCTCTTGCAGAGTGTCGATCATGGCCACGTCTTGGCCGACGGCCTTGGTCATTCGGGTGGCCAGGTTGTTGCGAAGTTGGTGGTCAATGTTCAACTCGCAGGGAGAACCGGGGGCGAGGAATGCATTATAAATCCCATAGGCCTGCGCCATGATCTCCTTGATGCCGTCCATCGAACTCGCGTTAGGGTTCTTCTGGGCGACCCTAATCGCTCCCCGACAGCTCCGAACAAAGTCGTCCACGTCGAGGTAGAATGATAGGTTCTCCTCACAGTGTGTTTCCCTGAGGTTCTCTCTGAAGAGTAGACGAAGCGCGGCGTCGTTCAGGATCTTATCGAGCCTCTGTGTGTTGGAGTCTCGCGCAATGACGTTCCGAGACGGTGTGACCACTTCACTCTCCGAAGTCCGTCCTCTTGACCCAATGCCATTGATCAAATCCTTGCCCTTCGCCGTCAGTTGATAGATGGCATGCTTGGTAGGCTGGAATAGGTTGTTGCTGGGGTACTGTGCCATGTGAGCACGGTCTTGTACGACGGGCTCCATCAAGTCGTATTCCACGAACAGGGCGGCAATGTCGTACGTCTCCCGCCTGTCCACGGTTGTACAGCAGTCCATCAACCAATCAGTGGCAGCCTTGCCGGTGAAGGTATCCTTGTACGTCTTGCCGTTCACTTTACGTTCGCTAGCCATCTTGACACCGGTAAGGCCGTCCTTGTAGTCGCTCAGGGAATCCGAGTCGGCCGAGCTGACGCTCGATTTGACGTTGGGGCCGTGTGTACCAATGAACCTCCTGAAGATGACCTCAATCGTACCGCGATCCGTGATGAGCTTGTCCGTCTGGCCGTCCCTCTCAAGGATGACAAGTTGCGACAGGGTGGAGCCGACGAGCTCGGCTATCGACTTTTGCTGGATGCCGTTGCGGGAACAGAAGCGATCCAGCACGGTGACGCCCTTGGGGGTCAACTGCCACACGGAGCCCTTCATGTTGTACACCTGCTGGTATTTCCCGTCGGCAGACTCGATGAACCTCGCCTCGAGGAACTTTTGGCAGATGGAGCGGGCCATGTCCTTGGCCATGGAAAATGTCGTGGTGGTGGTGGTGGTTACTATCCTTGAGGGGTCCTTGGGATCAGGCATGCGGTTCGATTGGGAGAACTTGAGGGAGCCCAGGTTGTTGATTGCATCTTCGGACAGGAAGGTGTTTTCCACGCGTGTTAACCGTACTCGATGGGCGGACAAAGGCAGCAGGCTGACAATGAGTGTTGAGAAGAGGTCCTTGAAGTCCTGTTCAATTCTTCGTGTTAGCATTCATCGACGACCGGCAGGGCTTTGGGCCACGAGTGTTCGGGGGCGGGCAAGCGGTGGGCGACCGTCGCAAAAGGAGAATCGGGTTCGGCGGGCAGCGTCAACCTGGCAAGTTACTGACCTTGGTGAATGGCCGGTCATCATCCGTCATGCGGAGAAGCCGCGAGGATGTTTGATGCATTTTGCTCTCTATGCTCGGCAGTCGGTAGGGGAGAGGCCTATTGGGGTCTGTCTCGGTGTATGGTTGAGAGGGTAGATCCTGTACCAGCGATACCTGGCTTGGATACTTGCCCTCTAGTTGATTAAGAGTGCTGCTAGAAGACGAGTAGTTGGAAGGGCTCGAATATCGGGGGTATTTGTCTGTCGAGCCTTGGCTGGCGGCAGAGTAGTCCGAAGCAGAGTCGGGGGTGAAAGAGGCCCTGCCCAATGCGGAATTGGAGGCGCGCTGGCGGATCGACGGGTCCGAGGAAAAGGCGGCGAGTGCGGATTGGGTCTTGTCAATGGCGGCTGTAGCGAAGCCGAAAAGACCACCAGAGCGTTGTAGCTTGTGCAAAGAGCTGGTTGAGGGCGAGTGGTGATGGGAGCGAAAATACGGGCGGTTTACCGAAGACACGACGTAGGGATCGGTCGATGATGTAGTTGTGTTGGTATTGGACGAGGGAATGGTGGTGGTGGTGGTGGTGGGTGTCGCAGCAAGAGGAGTGCTGCCGGCGGTGGTGTTGGCCGTGGTAGTGCCGGTGGGTTGCGGATTGGCACTGGTACTGGTAGGGTTGGGGTTGGCTGTGCGTGTGGGAGGTACAGAATCAGAGCTGGCCTCGTTTGACAATGGCTCTTGGATGGAAGGTCGGGAAGTCTTGCAGACAGCGGCCATCTAATGGGAAAAGGAGGGTTAGAAGAAGCGCGGACGGCAAGACGGGTGTTCAAATAAAAAGGCAGGCGCAAAGAAAAAAGAAAAAAAAGAGAAGAGAAAGCGGGTTTTTGGTGAGGTAGGGCGTGGGCGTGGATGAGGGGAGGAGAGGAGGAGGTGTGTGGTAGCGGTAGTAGTAGTGGTGGAGGAGAAGGAGAACCAGGGACATGGGCAGCAAATGGAGTGACTGAAGAGGGAAGGGGAGGGGGGTAGGTACAAGATCAAAGGCGAGGTACAGTATGTACGAAGTACACAGGCCTCAAGGGGCTGATGTACATGTAGACGACGGAACCCTGCAAATGAAAAAGGGTATCAGGGGGGGCATAGGAGGGGAGGGGAGAGGAGGGAAGGAGGGGATGGGAGGGGGATTAGTACTGAGAGCTCAGTGAGTGAGAGTGAGAGTGAGACTGGGAGTGGGAACGGAATAGGTATCGCACACGGGACTTGGAGGGGCGCTACACGCTGGCCGAGAGAGTGGTGGGCGGGCACAGCCTAACACGTCTGTCAGGACCAGCCAACATGGACCAGGCTTCGCTTCGGGTCACTTTGTTTCTGAAGCCGAGAGCTACTTGATTGGTGGTGAGGTTGCCTTCCAGAGGGAATAGGCCCAGTGATGACAATGAACAGGCTAGGTAGGGAGGTAGCAGACGAGGAGGATGGCAGACAAAGAAGACAGTGCGGTATACCAGGTAATTCAGCACGGGCAGCATGAGGGCCTGGGGGAGCCAGAGAAACGAGAGACAGAAGGCGGCAAGAGCAAACAGAGGGAGTAGAAGGGGAAATTGGTGATTCGATCACGGATATGACCGTCCAGCCGTGGGGTGCGGTAGTGGGTGAAGATGGACATAAGGGATCTAAATGATACTGACTTGAAGCGGCGAGATGCGGTGATGTAGCCTTTGGTTTTGGCCAGTCCAGGTGTGACGTGACAGTCAAAGCTGTCCCTAGGGCCCTGGGAGGGGGAGGTGAGGACCGCGAAGGGGCTTGGAATGACTGTTTTGTAGTTCACGCTTGGCTTGGCGGCATTGGACTCCGAGGGACACACGGACTGGCTTGACGTACGATGGCGGCGGCGTAGACGCGGACGAGAGCGAGCAGCAGAAGGGCGCAACGGACGACGATGATGAGACGGGAATAAGAGGTGCGTCGTAGTGTGGTCCGTATCATACGTGTAGTGGCAAACAGGCCTGGCGCGCGCTGGGATGCAGATGCAGATGGTAATAGTGTAGGGTAGAAACGACGGGCGTTGCTTTGGTGCCGGTGTCCTTTTACTTTTACTCTTGGTTTTGGTTCTCTCTTATCCCCTGAGGTCCGTCCGGGTCAAGGCTGAGTGAGGCAAGGCGAGGACGGAGAAGGGCAATAGTGAGACTTGAGACGGAGGACTCTGCTCTGAGACTCGAGATTTCGAATTTCGTTAGAATGGGCGGCGACAGGGAAAGAAAAGGGACATCAAAACAAAACACAACAGGAAAAGCAAGAAAGAAAACCGGTCAACGAGGCTATAACGGTAACGGAAGGGGGTGGTCGTGGATCAAACTGTCTGCCCATAGGTGTGTGCAGTCTGTCAATGATTTGGTTGAACTTGAAATCGGGTTGCGGATTCGGTTTTGGCTCCTCTCTCGATCTTTCCTCCCCTCTGGTTCCCTCTTCTCTTTGCGAATTGGAGCCGAAGTAATAGACCAGTCTGATGAGTCATCTGGAAGGTGGGTGGAACGCGAAACGGACTGGAGCTTACTGTGTCTAAATAATACATGGTGTAGAGGGAAGTCAAGCCAGGTGCGGCGCGATCTTTTTACACAGTATCACAAGGGGCCCAAGAAGCATATGAAAGAGAGAAAGGAGAGGGGAGGGAGACAAGATCTGGATCGTTTCCAACGTCCAACGTACATCGATCGAATGGTCGACTTCCAAACTTCTCCTCCTTTAGCGCATCTTTCTTTCGTCTTTTCTCCTCGCCCCAACCAGCCGCCGTTGCGGTACCATCAAGGACGACATGCTGTGCCATGCGACTGTAAGGCATGTGTGCCTACATACACCATACGATTTCGTGTACACACACATACACACACACACTTACATAGGGGGGCGCCACGGGCCACGAGGTGAATATGCATGGTCCTGTTCCGTTCCGCATCCCAAAAGGCAAGGGGGGGAGGGGGAGGGGACTTGTAAGGTAAATGCTGGCTAGACACCGCATCGACTGTGCACCTCCCCTCTCCTCTCGTGTATCCTGACCCTCGTGTGCCCTGTGATCTGGCAACCGGGTTCCCGATGGAAGATGGGTTCTCTTGTCCGTTTCTCTCTCTCCCTCTCTCTCTCTCTCTCTTTTGTTCCCTTCTTCTTTCCTTGCTGCCAGGCGGAGGGATGAAATCTGCCACCCGCTGTCAAACAAACCCCCTGGCCAAGACCAGAACCATGCCAAGAAAGGAGTTTCCACACATGCATACGGATACCCTCTCTGTCTCTTCCAAGTCTCTGCAGGAAAGGCGGTCCCGCCCGTTGCAGTAAAAAAGCCTGGTGTGGGACCCCTGAGCTTTCCTGAGATACGATACTTGTACTCCATCAATCACGCATGCAACCCTCCACAGCGGAGGAACTTTGCCCAAGTATTCCTTACGCCTACTTTTCTCTCAGTCCACCTCAACTCGCTCTGTAGCCATTGTATCCCTCACTCACGGGATGATAATAGAGAAACAGAGAGAGAGAGAGAGAGAGAGAGAGAGAGAGAGACCACTCGCCCCCCCCCCCATAATCCCGCAACGTCAATGTGTCGGTCTGCTATGATATTCTTCAAATGGCAGTCAATCGGGGGAGCGCGGTAGGAAAGCCCATGGACCCCAAAGCCGCTGCGTCTCCCCTCACAATTCTCCTCGTCATTCTCATAGTGCTCATGCGCATCTGTACTCCTCAACCCACCTTACCCACAACGCACGAAGGTAAGGGTACACCAGGAGGGGACAAGAAGAGGAGACGAGAGGGGACATATGAGAATCCCTGCCGCATCGTCCAATCACAACATTGTGCGTCAACTCCTTGGGTACCTAACCCCGTTCCCTAGGAAGCTGCTGTCCCCATCGCCCGCGGCCCAGCCTTCTCAAAACTGCGCTCCCAGCACACCGCATCTCGGTTTCACAGAACATACAAGACTCACAAAGACCCATTCAATGGGGCGTTTTCCCCATGTGAAATGGGCATCACTCTTATAACCAGGGGCTGAGAAAGGGGTTCCGATACTGACTTTGAGATAAGTGTGTTTTGCGGAGTAGCAAGTTCGTTGCACCAACCGCACACAATAAAAAAAGAAGAAAAGCCACAACGTTGTGGTCATCCCTACCATGTGCTACCTTAGGCGTCCTGGGGTAAACAAGAGGGGGGATCAATGTTGGTGAGGTATGATTGTAAAGGAATAAGTAATGTGGAAGGGGGGGGAAGGCTGCCGTGCCTCATGGCAAACAACCCGGGCAACTCAGGTAGAGTCTTGGTAGGTATCCGTGGTGTAGTGTCGAGGTGGCAGGCAGGGCACATGGCAGAAATGTGAAGAATGGCAAGGAGCCCTGGACGCTGATGGAGTAAGGAGAAGCAGGCGTTCAGGGGGTACCATGCAGGTGCAGGTGTAGGTGCAGCAGAGGTGTGTTCGTTCCTCAACATCGAATCCAGCAGGTCCATCAAAAATCCGTTATTATGCACAGTGCGGACACCCTTCACGACGGCTGTGGCTGCTGGCTTTTGTGCGGCTTCGTCTTCGCCGATCGATGGAGGGCTCTGCAAATATATTTCGACGAGAGAAACAACACCACGTCGTAGTCAGACCTCAAAGGGGTTAATTTGGGCGATGTAATTCCCGGGAGGAAGCAAGAAGAATGGAATGGAGGAGCAGAAAACCCCGTTTTTTTGCTGTTGATGATAAAATCCCGCCCATCCACACGGGGCTCTAAGAGAGTTGTCACAACGTTAGTCGAATCGCTTCGAAAGGCCACATAGATAGCCGGCTCGTGATGTCGGACTTTTGACACTCGGGCCTTTTCTTTTTAAGGAAACGGGAGCGATCATGATTCTCTTTGCGCGAGACAGGTAAGCGGCGGCAACCCTCCGCCACTGCCGTTGCAGTCTCGTCCCTGGAACATTTTGGGGCACCGCTGCGTGTCGTTTGATCGGATACTACAGGCAGAACATCCGCTATGTCGTAACCTTCGGTTGCATATGAGGCCTTCTTCCCTCATCATGCGTCCGGCCCAGCCGAGTCCCCAGAAGAAGAGGCAGACACGGCGCGGATGCGTCATTGCTAGACGTTTCGTGTCGATTGAACCTGCCGTCAGAGGCCCGGCCAACTTATCACAACTCATTGGTAACGACGCAACGAGGAGGCTTGTTAATGCAGCGTCATATGCTGAACGAACCGTACTCGGAAGAGCCCTCGACCCTGCGTCCACGTTCGAATCCTACTGTATCTGGCAAACCCATCATGCTTCACCAGCCCTCGAGCCGCAGGCTCCGTCTCAGTGTACTCAAGACATGTCCTGGCACAATGCGAAGCAGCATTTGCGACTGATCGCGCTCATTGGTCGTTTGGTGAAATACCCCATGGCTCGACATGATACGGCACGCTGCAGCCTCTCACGAGCGGATATTGTTCTCTGGGGAGACTGGGAGTGCTTCAAACCTTCTTTGTCTGCCGCTGGCCGAGAAAGGGTAGCTTCTAAACCCAAGGGTGCTCATCATCTCATCTGCTCTGATGTCAGAGGCCTTGGACCGGGCTAGGCCTGGGGAAGGCCTACGATGGTAGAAGCGGGATTGAAGTGATAGGTGGCGGGGGGAAGAGTCGCTGCGCAGCGCGGAGGGAAAAGCGACAGGCGGCATGATCAAGACAGGCTAGGGAGGGATAGCTCGGGTTCCTCGCCATCTGATATCGTCTTTGCAAACCACCCTCTCCGCCTAACCCTGCTGTCGGGCAGACGGGAACACCAGTGATAGGTAGTGGACGATGTAAGCTTCTACGAGGGAGCAGCCACAGAGCAGGCCACGACAGCGTGCCCTGAAATCCGAGTCTAATGGGCAACCTGCACCCCCCAAGCCATCGCGAAAGACCGGGAAACGCGGGGTTCTCGTCGCAGCCGTGTGGGGGGGGGGGGGTGTGGGTTGGATTATGCGCAGGCCTAGGCACGGTGTTGACAGATGCAACTGGCATACAAATACTTCTGTAGTGTACCTAGGTGGTTCAACCGGGCGTATCCAATATCTAGAAACAAACAGACGGGTGGGTGTTCCACGGGTGAGGCTGGGTGGGCGTGATGGAAAAGGCGGTGATGCAAATTTCCTCTTACCCGCCCGCCCCGGGGTCGCTGGGAGAGGTACAGGGCGGGTGGCTGACGACAATACAGGCATGCCGCAAAGCCAAAAGGTGTTGAATGATAGATGTTAGGCATCCAACGCCGCTGCCCATGTCGTTGCAATTGGATAATGGTTTGCTCGTAGTGATGTGGATGGTGGATGCGGGTGGCAGGTACTCTGTACACAAGTACAGATACTCTGTACAGACACAGAGACATTGCCGATGAGAAGATCGGCGCTCGTGCTGTACGTATCCAGGTACGGACATCATACTATCGTTATCTCACTGCTACTTTTCGGAGAAAATGACGAGGGGCGCGGCAAAAACAGCGTCGGGTGGACTCCATCTCATGGCTTCCATGTGTCGACAGATGCTATCAGGCAGGTACCCAGCTCGATGACCAATGACACTGACGACAATGATGACAGGGTGTATAGAAGTGGAGACAGCGGGGATGTGTCTGGGTGCGAGGCATGGTGGATGCCTCGGAAGGAAGAAAGTGGTAAGGCGTCGGAAGGCATGTCCGAACACACTTCGGATACCAGACCAGAGAAAGGCGCAATAATCATAACTGTGTGAGAGATGGAAGGATAATAGGATGAAGCTGGAAAAGACATAAGAAAGGAATCCTTAGCCCAGAGAAGAAAATAAAATAAAAACATTTTTGTACCCGTTGCGCGAGACACATGTCCGCCTACTCCATAAATCTCTGTCCATTTCGTCGTTTCCAGTGTCCCCCCCCCCCCCCCCCCCCCCCCCCCCCCCAAGGGGTGGTTCTTTCCCTTTTCTTTTATCTTCAAGAATTCCCTCTGTCTTTAACAGGTAAAGACAAAAGCCAAAGGGAATCCCGCAACGAAATGACAGAAAACTCGCTTTGCCTGGCACCTTCTGTTTTGTGCGTCACATCAGCAACGGCAGCAACGGCAGCATCAACGAAACACCAGGCTCGGGCAGGTCGGAATGCCAATGGGCCCCAATTGCTCCTGGAACAGTGGCGTACGTCGTAAGGCACACCCCACTAGCACTGTGCCAGAAAACGACCTGGAATACAGATACTACCTTACGTACGGATACAAGCTTGGGTGATGGTGAGGTACAGTGTCTCCAGCAAGCTATAGGACCAGCCTTGGGAACAGGGGCCGGCTCCTGGCAGGCTGGCAGTCTCACCACTGGCCGACAGATCGGCGCGTGGCCTCAGGGATCCCTCCTACCGAACCAAGCCGTTTTGGGTCCACTACTTCCCTGCAACCACGCAGCGGACTCGCGGTGGGTTCTATGCCGTCCATGGGCGGCGTCACGTAGCTACGACCACGCAACCACCCCTATCCTTGTCCCATCTCTGCTATTCACCACCCAATCCCAAATTGTTGTGCTTCTCTTTTTGTGCTTTCCATAATCGTTACACATCTTTTCCTTCTTTTCCCTCCTGTGTGCAGCGTGGCCTTGTTTTGTTTGCTGAGGCGCGCTCGTTGATCTTCACTACCACCCTGTATGCACCCAATCCCAAACCCAAAATGCCAGTCCGTCTCCGCACCACCACCATCTCCCGCCTTCGCTCCCATGCGCTCCCCGGCTGTTGCTGAATGCTGAATGCTGGTCGATGACTTCTTCGACCGCCGACCCATACCGTATCGTAACTGCAGAACCAGCACGGTATGGCCTCTTTCGCTCGGCATTCCCCTCTCCCCACAACCTCGGTGCACAGTACGAAACCCTTCCCCGTACATTACCCTCGCCCAATCTGGCTGGCGCCGGTGCATGGCCACGCTGGAAGCCGAAAGTCGTCCAATGTCTGTCTCTATATGGTGTCTATCCGTGTACCTTTCTGTACGACAGGAACTTTCTGACTCCGCTCGTCTCTGTCAGTTCCGACAAGGCCACCCACCCACCCGCTCCGCCCCCGTTGGACAAGACCGACGGCATTCTTCCCGTCGGCGAAGAAGAAAGACTGAAACGAGACGGACGGCAATTTAATAGAGCCTACCTGCCTGGTCGCTACCGCAGCAGAGAACCGCCAACCAAAGCAGAATGTGAAATCTTAGAGTAGTTCCTACTTGCATCGGCAATAAGCATCCTTGGGCCATTTCGGCACTCCACCGCGCGGGAGCTACACTCTACATCACATCATGCACGGATGGCCTGCTTTTGAGCGTCACGTCCACCAAGCACGGTACCGCACCCATTGACCGTACTAGACACCAGCTGTCCCATTCCTCATGATGAAGTATGCCGCGTGCAGTACGGTACGCATTCCGTATCGTTCATGGAAGATGCCGCCGTGAAGCTTGGCCGACGGGTGTGTGCCAAGCTCGACGCTCCCGAGAGAATAGGATCGACTTCGGAGTCACCGTGATGACTGAGGAGCTGTCGATGGAGACCCCCCTCGTGGCTCCTTATTTCCGACCAAGTTGCCTTCGCCCCTTGGTCCCTGGCCGCCGATCTTTTCCCCTTGGCGGTTTGAGCCTTGCCGGCGTGCTCTCCCAAAAACTTTCACTTGGACGCCGTTGCCAGAACAGATCCACCATCCCAACTGCCTAACAAAGGTTCGTCCGCGCGCTAGGTTACAAGCGGCGGTTGAGTACCTTGGTACCCGTGCTCCGGAAACTGCCACAGCGCTATTTCATATCCCCCATGAGGGCGCGTAGCTGAGATGGGAACACCACTTTGGAACTCAGTGTAAACATTTACACTGAGTTCCCTCCTGGACAGGGGAGCGAGCCGGTGAACACTGAGCAAAAGGTGTGTATCGCGGCTTTGATTAGCTCTTGCTGGTCTTGGATAAGGCTTAAAACGTTTACATTGAACCTACTGTGGCGTAATAGACTCGAGTTGACCACGTATTACGTAGGTTTCCATCCGAGCAATCCGCAAAGAATTGAGGCCCAGACGAGGTTGTACTGCTCGAGTCCCATAAAAACTCTACGCTATATATCGTAGTATGAATACAGGATTGATGGATGGACATGCTCCGCAAACGCTTGCTACCGCTTGCGCATCTTCTACAAGTACACGGATACCGGAGCGAATGGGCCTGAAGAGAACACCGCCGCCTGGGTCTGGAATCCGCTGATTATCCACTAAATGCTCCGTAAGGACTTCTGGAAGCCTTCCATGGAAGCGATGAAAAGCAAGCGAGGCAGGGAGAGACCCAGGCTTCAGGGTGTGGTTGCGACCGAAAACTACATAGCAGGCGGCGGTGGTAGGCCAAACTGTTCAACATCGGCATCCCAAGCCAGTACGACAGTGGCCCTACTCCGACCCAAGGCTACGGGCGGACTCTTGTACAGAAGAGGTAGTGTAGAATTATTCGACAACGGTCAGTCTATTCCCGTCTGAGGTCTGTTCGAGACAGGGACTCCATAACTTCGCTCCCAAGCCAGTTCAGCCTCGGGTTCAAACGTCTGACGTTTCGCCGGCCGCCTTCCCACCCATGTCAACGTATGAGAAATCATTTTTAGCAGCGTAAGCTCAGAGTCTGCGCGGCAGTCCTAGCTCACCATGAACCTTGCTGTCTACCCGAGTCGGATATCAGATCGAACGAAATCCCGCGGGTGCCGGGCGCGACTGATTTAACAAGATTGTGTTCGAAGCACACCAGAGATTGACATCGTACCTGTCACAGACCCGAAGCACCAATGCATAGGTGAATATTGGGTACCAGACCACTGGCTGGCCTCGGCTTATTCGAGGAGCCGTCAAAGCCTCCTATTCACCAGCATCTCAATGACCATTCATCAACGTCACGCACTCATGCCTCGCGTTTCATCCGTAACGGCCAGCAAGACGTGTTCCGACACGACGGCCGTTAGTTCAGGAAAACAGACCCAAAATAATCAAGCCTTCCACAGGCAAGGCTTCCCGGGGAAGCCCACCGGGAACATGCTCCTTGTCGCCTGCGGTTTGGCGCGAAGAAACTCGGCAGGGTCCAACTGCCAAGCATCGCACCATCTACAGAACGAAGCTACCACACACTGCGTTACTGACTACTGTATCTGCCCTGGACGATAGGCATTGCACTTTCTAACGCAAAGGGGTGACCTGAGGGGCGGCCAATGTTTTCGAGTTGGCCGGCTTGCGGGCCGTGATGCCTAGCACAGTGCCAGTTTGCGGAATTGAAACCCCTGCTGAGGTCACATAGATGTCTTGCGAGATTCATAGGAAGAGCAAAAGTAAGGAGCCCGGTGCAATCCAGGACATGGCTCACGATGTGCCGATAGAGTGGGTTTGCCGGCAGAAGAATCAAACTGCAGCTGAACGGCGATGTGGACGTGTCACCGGCAAGCCTCACTGACAGCTCAGCTCAGCTCAGCTCAGCTCAGCTCATCCATTACGACCCCCCCCCCTTTTTCTTTTTCTTTTTCTTTCTCTCTCTCAAACTCACCCTCCGATCCGACTAGAATTCATTCAGAGCTACCTGAGACGGGTTGATCCCTCACCCTCATCGAAAAGCCGAAAACCGCGCCTGGTAGAATTACAACATTGCTCATGGTTCGTAGTGTTGCCCACAGGGGAGTTACCTAGTGAGAGCGAGCGATCGATCAGTTCGTCGTTCCGCTGTGGCCATGCAGATATCCAAGCTGGTCTTCGAGAACGAAAAGGCCATGAGCTCAGCCATAGGACTGGTGCGTGGTCATCGACTCAGAATCATGGCCAACGGTAGCACTTCGCTCGTTGATTAAGCGAAGACCGTCCTGGACAATTCGGCCGTCATCAAAACGGTGACAGACAACAATTACATCCATCTCCCCAACAACCGTTGGCAACTGTTAGCTGAACCCCACAACGCGCGAAAGTGCCTAAGGGACCGTGAAATGGCAGAGCAGACTTACTGTGTTGCTAGGCACCGAGCGGATGAGGGAAGCCTGTGGTTTGCAGGCTGTCAAAAGGTCAAGGCAGGTGACGCCAAAACACACGCCCAGAGTGACACGAATGGGGCATGTTCCGCTTTGAGAGGCCGAGGCTAGTGTCGAGATCGTAAGACTGTGCCTCGCGGTTCAAGCAGCCCCCAGCTCAGCCCCCTTATCCTCCCACGTGGATCTCTTGTGACGGGGGCGGGCTTGCACGCTTTTCTTTTTCTTGTCTCTGTCCGTCAGTCACGATCCGGGGTGGCCTCCCTCCTCTGCAGCCACGCGTGTTCCGCAAGGCTTGTTTTGAGCCGGCGTTTCTCCCTTCATCCACCATCGTGCCTCGCCTCGTGTCGAGAGTCAGGGTCTCGTTATGTGCAACACCCAATTTGAGGGCTTTAGACCAGTTCGTCCTGTCGCCTCAAGCCCCTGTCCGCCACACGACTCCATTGATAAGCGCGCATCCTCCTTGCGGGCAGGCGCTAGTACTGTGCCCATGGCATGCAGGCATTCAAACCACCCCAGTCTGGCACCTGGCCGGTCACTCACGAGGAGAAACGACCACCGCTTTTCGGGCGTCGAGTTCTTGTCGGCTTGACAGTCGGCTCACAAACCCGGGATGTCGTATGCCGTGGTTGCAGAGGAGTGCGGACGACGACACCTTGACAAGTCAGTGTGAACAGGGGGAGGGGGGCGGGCACCAGCCCCCTGGCCTGGCCGTCTCAGCTGTGGAGATTGCCACGTGGTCGGGCAAGCCACACGGAAGCTTGCACACGATGTTCAGGGCCCTTGCCCAGAAGGATTTTTGGGGTTAGGCTGGGGTTAGGCTGGCAAGCTGGCACATGGTTGACTGGTCTGGAAAAGTGAAAGCTGACGCCGACGCCGCCTACTTGTACACATGAACAACGACGACAGATGATAGAGTTACCACCACCTACCTACCCAACCCCCCGAGTCATCGTATTCCCGAGAAAACGATGCACCAAGCCCAAGCCCCCCCCCCCCCCCCCCCGCCGGCCGATTTTTGTCTTGTGTTCGCGCAGCGACGTTGGCTGCAACCTACTCGGTCGCCGCGTTGGAAAACAGGGGCCTCGTCGTGACGCCCTCTCGGTCGCTGACGGCCAAGCGTGATATCACCAAGTCGCAAACGGAAACAACAGGACGTGAAACGGATACCGACGCGAGTGCCGCCGCCCTTGAGAAACCACACGCCCGTCCCAATGCTTTGTTTGTAGGCTGCTGGAGCATGGGCGAAATCGTTAAAATACCTTATTACCACAGGGCGAAACCCGTGACTCCCTGTGGCTGAAATTGGAGATGCAATAGTTCGTGGATGTCGAATGATGTTCGGGCCTCCCCGGCAGTACACATCTGTACACACCCGGACTTCGAGCTCGCCGGCAAACGAAAGGCTACTCTACATTTGCTTCCATCGGATGGGGAGCTAGACACTTTGCAGCCGGATTGAGGCGAGCGACCGACAGACCGCCTACAACACTTTGACAATAGACAGACAAACACACACACACACACACACACACACACATGCAATCATGCTTACACCCCGGCGTGACGACGTCCCAAAGGAGCGGACAGAGCTTCCCGAACAGAAGCTCGAGCGGTGCGGCTCGATAGCCAATGATGCCCTCCAAACAGGCGCATCGCATGAGAATGACAGGTCCTGCTTTCCGGACCAACCCAGCCGTCCTAACGTAACGCAAACCTAGTTCATCAACCTAGTGTACATACCAAACGTACATCGGGGAGCCTGCCGACCCACGAACGAGCCACGAACCGAGCAACGAAGGGTGGTGAAGTCCTCAAGGTCTCGGTTAAAAGCAAGACAGAATCGCCGCCCGGCCTTGAACTACGCCCTCCGCGCCGAAATTTACCGCTATTGATCTCAGCCGTGCCGTCAGCCAACCCCAAACAACATGAAACTTCTTACATCTCCCCTCCCTTTCTTTGGGTCCGTTAACACCGCTTCTTGTCATCCCCGCTCCGCCCCGGCACACAAAAGGTCGCGTGGCACATCTTGCTCATTCTTTGATGTCGGATTCGCAACCGCGAGGCCCCTGGTCGCTTGTCTGCAGCCAACCCTTGGCTTGGAGGTGCCGGGTACACACTGTACCGCCATCTGATACGCCGAGCAAACCACCTAAAGGGGGGAGGCGGCGTTCTCGGCGGTGTGTACTGTGTACATGGCCGATCGGCACCCCTCCGTCGTACGACGCGGCGGGCGTTTGCCTCCTTCGCCTCTTTGACTGTGGAGCGCGAGGTGAAGTAAGCTCCCATGTCCCATCCTAAGGTACTTACTTCGCCATGCCTTCGCATTGCGTACCCTTGTACTGCAGCTCGGCGGTCACGACGTGGGTCATCTCAACCACGGAGGTACCCCACCTTCATTCCAAACGCGTTTGAACCCACGCATACCTGGACAGTAGGTCATCATGTCCCTGGCCTGCCTTGAACCGCATTCCCTTCCCTCTGTTTCACTCAGAATACTCGTAAATTGGGTCAACGAGACCATTCGTACTAGAGTCTAGGACTTCTTCTCCCTCGGGGCCTTGGTGGGGGCAGAGATGGAGCCTTTACTCCTGGAACCCCCCCCCCCCATCTGGCACTACAGGGATGGGTTGTTTCTGGAACACTCATGGAAGATTGGCTTATTTACGGACAGGGCAGAAGCGATCGTGTTGAACACAATCGCAGCTGTCAGAAGACAGTCTCCCCTGATGTTGAGAATCGGCCGCTCCTCAGCTGATGCCCCTTTGTCATTGATCCGCCGCCTCGGTCCAAGGCCCGACGTTGCACGGAGCACAAGAATCAAAGGGCTCCCCTGTGTTTCTCTACGGCTCTAGGAGCCTGAGGACGTGGCAGTTGTCCGATATCAGAGTCCAGACTGTTGTTTGGCGCTGGGCAACGTGGCTACCGGCCGTCCTACCTGTCTCGTGCGACTTCGAGCCGCCGCCACCCCCTACCTCGTATGACAACGAGCCTCCAACAATACCATGGTCGGACTGGGCCAATCCACGGGAACCTCACCCTTGGTACCGAAGCTCTCCATCCGACGCGCGATCAAGTCCCGCCTCGTGGCCAGGCCGCCCGAAGAAGCCAAGTGAAGTCAAGTCACACAAGACCGGACTAACACCGGCAGGTCCACGGCCGTTCCCAGGATCCAGCCAGCCATACCGGCAATGGACCCGCGCCTTTGGGCACGAACTCACGTGGACGGTGGGACTGCGCCCGTTTCTCTATGCACGCTTCGATAGGCGGCAGATGTGCTGGCTGGATGTCGCTTTCTTCCATACTAGACCAAGCAAACCTCCTATTGTTTTGTTTTGTTATTGGTTTCCCTCCCAGGCTTGTGCAACCAATACAAGTCCAACCAAATTCAACGCCCGGTGAGCCATGTCGACTAGCGATGGGGCGCCGCGGCGCCGGTCCAGACCATTTACGGCACAAACCCTTCCACCTCCTGTCAACGACACATCGTCCTAAAGGGTCAGATACACACACACACACAAAGGTATGCTGGGTACCCAACCCTCGGCTACGACTAGGGGGGGGGGGGGGGGGGGGGGGGGGGGGGGAGGGTTAGGATGCGTCCCTAGCCGTCTAATCTGCTGCTAGACCGTCCAGATGGCCTGATTATCTGACACCTCGGCCGTCACACAGACATGGCCGAAATGGCGGCGAGCTCGTGGCCAGCGCCGTCTTCTCAGGCGACAGAAATGAGCTACCTTCTGTCTGCTTCGGAGACGGGACAGCGCCAGGGTCTGTCGAACTCTGCCTGTGTCATTTCTTAGGGCCGATGAGCAACCAGAGGTAAGCCGGTAGGCACGATTCCGCCCTGCTTCCGATGCAAGACGAACACCAGGTTGCCCGCGGCTTTGCTTGATCAGCAATGACGAACGAGGTTGAGCGAAAGGAGACGCGAGCAATATGCCCATGGCCGCGCCGTCCGTGGTCTGTGGTCCGTGACCCGATGGATCCCTTCCCTTCTGTGCCAGGGACCGGCATTGCCCACAGGCTGGTGGTGGTGGTGGTGGTGCTTCGTCTGTTCACATCGGCAGTTGCAAGACACAGGGAGTACGTGCTGCAGTCTTCTCTGATCAGTCGGCCATGTTCCGAAACCATGGACGGGGACGGCATATCACGCGGGGTTTGAGGGGGGAGTCCTCTACAAGTTATTGCCGCGCTGCGATGCCCGGGCTTTGCTGCAACGCGAGAAGGCCACCCAACTTGGATGCTGGTACACGCCCGGCCATCCTGTGGAAGTCATGCATTCATTGGTGACCGGCCGTGGCAATCGGGTGCCGGGCCCCTAAGCTGCGTCAATCGCCGAAGCGGCATCTGTCATGATGTCTGTTCTTCGAAAAATAAATTCAAAAAGCCTTTTTTTTTCTTTTTTCTTGCTTCTATTTTTCTTTGCCGACGCGACTGACTCGAGGAGTGGCAAAAATGACATCGAGCTTCGGGCTACACAGCACAACCGGCCTTGGTTGATCCCAACCTCCCGAAACCGACAGGCGCGATGGCTTTGGCTGATGGGTCCTGGTCCGGCCGGTCATGGTCGTCGACATCGCCCGGCCCCGATCTCTCCAGGGCCCCTATCTCCCCAGAGCCCCGCCGTGTCAACATCGTCACTCGGAAGCAGCGTGGTTGATACACACGAGACGACGGCGTCTGCACGAAACGTTGGATTGCCGGGCAGGGTAGCCCCCCCCTGTTTTTTTTCTTCTTCTCTTTCCCTTTGCCTTCAACAACAAGGATCCCAGTTCTCACTGTTTGATCTCTCTCGTTCGCGGTATCAAGACACGACTTACTAACAGATCTGTAGGCTGCGCTCACAAACGTACATGCATACCCATAACTAACACACTCGCACGCAAACACAGAGTGAGAGAGAGAGAGAGAGAGTGCGCGTATGTGTGTGAGCACAGATTGAGACGAGGGACGCAGAAACCGGTCGCTGACATACCACCCATCCCCGGCAGACCAAACTTTGGACTGGTATCATTGTACGGACACATGCGCTACATTGCAGATGGAAACAGCTGGCTTGCTCTCGGGTCCGTAGGGGCAGAGTTGTCGACTTGGACTCTCTTTCGGGTTTGTCTTTTGTCATTCGGTTTTATTATTATTACGCTCCGCACGAGTGCGGAACCGAAGAGACCGCAAGAAACGTGATCCCACATCAGAGCCCGGAGCTGCGGAGGCGGAGCTTGAGCCAAAGCCTCCCCCTCCCTCCTTCCGAAGTCAATCTGGATTTCGTTTGTCAGTGTACAGGGAAATAGGAGAGGGATGCTCCGTGCACTGCCGCTCTGCATTGGCATTGAGGCTCAGCCAAACTGTGTACCCAGCCCCCAAAGGCGAGGCTCTCTTGGGTAGGTCGGTTTGCGCGGGGGGGCAGGAGGGGGGAATCTCGGTTTCTTCGGGTCTGAGATGCGTCACCTTTTCCTCATCAACGGTTCGTTCGAACTCTGTGTATGGCGTCGTCGTCAACAATCCGTGGCAACCCACCCGACGCTCACGCGTCTGCACAAGCGCGACATCCGCCTTGCCCATTCACTCACCGGCGAAACTGCAAGTGAGTAGGTACGTCTTGTCCGCCCTGGGCGTCAGTCAGTCATCCTGGGTGTCGAGTCAGTACAGTCTCCATTTAGTTGGAAACGGATCCCCGCTTCATCTCTCGACATCACTTGGCCACGCTGGTGGCCCGACATACCGGCGAGAAGGAGGCATTCACCAACCCCCACGCCTGGCGACCTACATCTCCCGAAGCCATTCTCGGTCACACCTACCTACCCCTTCCCAAGGTCCATGTCCATCATGAACCGTCCCGCTTTGCAGCTGCAGGATCTCCAGGTCCTGCAGAAGCAGCATGTCCAGCAGATGCAAGAGGGGTTGCAACAGCAGCAGCAGCGGCGGCGGCAACAGCAGGAGGACGGCGGGCTTCCTCGTGGAGGAGCGGAGCCGACTCCCGGCCACGGCGGCGAGCGCGGGCTTCGAGACTTCAACTACAACGGACGAGTCCGCAACAGCGATCGAACCAGCGACAGAGCCAGCTCGGGCGTCCTTGGCCAGCACCACCCTCACCGCAGCTCGTTCTCCATCTACTCGAACTATTCATCTTATTCATCCTCATCAGACGGAGCAGGTGGTGGCCGGGACCGAGAAGGAGGAGGAGCAGGAGAACGAGCAGGAGGCGTCGGTGGTAGCGGTGGTGTTGGCGGTGGCGGTGACAGCAGAGGCGTCGGACGGGGGATACCACCACCAAGGCCGCCACGGTCGCCGCCGCCACCCTTGCCACCACCACCGTTCCCGCATATCGAACAACCGCGGCGGCAGCCCGATATGGAAGTGCCGCCGGCGCCCGGCACCGCGGACACGGTGAACACGGCCGGCACTGAGGCCACGGCCGTCGCCGGCACCGAATCGGTGCGGCAAGTGCGGCAGCCGCCGCCGACGTACGGTATGCAGCCTCAGGACCCTTACAACCGCGTGCGGTTCGCCGACGAGGAGCGCCGTCGTCGTCATCGTCAGGAGGAGGCGAGCAGGGCGCGCTCTCCGCAGGAGATCGACATGGCGCAGATCACGGGCGGACGAAGCATGCGTGCCCTTTCCGTGTTTGCGTGCTGTGCGTTCTTTTGGTATCGGTGTCTGATGGACGAGGACTTCTGATGAGGGCTGCCGACGACCGAGCCCCCCTCACTCCTCATCAGGATCACTTTGTCTTTTCTTTCTTCTTTTTTTCTTTTCTTTTGTCGTTCCGTCCGTGGCCTTGACTTGAGCATCACACCAGAAGTGTCTCTACTTTTGCCGTTCTCACTCGGCACGCTCGACTGGCCATAGACGCCGGTCGCGCAAGCTTGACGTCGGCTCTCTATTCATCCCCAGATCAGAAGTTCCGTCAGCTAGTGATAAAGACGAGCGCCCGAGGACGAAACTGACGATGCGTGGTTGACATTCGGAAAGAGAGATGACATCACGGGGCGTTGATGACGATGTACCAACAAACAAAGCAATGATGAATTGATGACCAGGTAACAACGGGGAGGATGTTTTGATGGACAAATGAATGAAGCCGGCAAGGCGATACGACACAGCAACAGGTCATGCAAGTTGCATGAGGATATGAGGAATCAGGTTGGTACCGTTTTCACAGGAGCGAGATGAGGATTACGGGAGTTTGTGGGTAGTTGTGGGAACTTATGGGATCTGCTTTGCATTATAGATGGACTTTACTGTACAGTTAAACCTTGATCATATCAGGAACGAATGCAATGACTAGCATACCAGGCCCACGGGGAGTGGATGACGATGACGATCTGATATCGCTTGATGTTATACACACCTTGTCATCCTGGTCCACGTGTGTGTCCCAGTGGGAGGGGGGGAGGAGGATTGCCACTTTGATAGAACAGAACTATGTACAAAACCCCGGCAGCAACGGAGAAGAAAGAAAGAGAAGAAAAAAACTTCCTCGTCAAGTACCATCTAGAGCCATGCCTACGAGGCAGGCTGGGGGGTCTTTGCCTGGTACCGCCATTGGGTTCTCTCCACCCCATACCCTCGTAAGCTTTCCCTCGTCGTGGAGTCGCGAAGTGTGCCGCCGCGGCAAGCACTGTCACTCCCCTCGCTGGAAGAAATGCTCCGAAGACTCTCGGGGGACGGGAATAGGGTTATGCTAATGCTGACCCGGAGGTGAGAGGGCGGGGGCGGGGAAGGGGGGAGGCAGGGGGGTGGACGACGACGACGACGAAAACGACGGCGACGAAACCCCGCTTACACGTCTGTTGCAGGAATCACGGAGAATATTCGAGACGCCTAGAAATAAAAAGAAATAAAAGGGGAAAGGGGGAGGGGTGGGACGATTATGGGCATGCTTATTCATTCCTGTCATTATGCCATTCCTACCATCCAGCCTGGTTTCTCACCACGCGAGCCTTTCTAGTATTGGTTTTGAGGACGGACCACGAGAACGAAGAAAGGGGAAGCCCCGGGGGCCTGCATAGATCTCGGTATTCTCCTCCACCCCCGATATTCAATAATAAGTTGATGGATAATAAGACATTGTTATGGCAACAAATTGACCCCGGCACGCTTTTGTTAGCAAGGAAGAACATCTCTCCGTTGGTGTCGGTGTTCAATGACGTCGACCCATCTAGCAGTCACTTCTTTTGCCGTGGGGGAAAAAAAGGAGGACAAGGCTCGAGAAACTGTCAACCCCACCGTCAACTGTCAACGTCCCTAGACAAGCCTGGTACAGCAAGACTCTCAGCTGCCCTGCAAAGTATGAGATTCTCTGCAAGAGACACCGTAGCTCCGGAAAACCCAACAGACGTTCCCCTTCCCCATCGTCCGGCTTGAGGTTGTTGAAGTGTCACTCGTGTCACTTACAAAGTAGCCCTCGGCTATGACCGGCAGCAATATCACGGCCGCGATCTAAGGTCTTTCCGAGATCGCCGGACGTTCTTGTTCTTGGCAACACAGCTTGGACAGAAGAACGGACTCAGCAGACAGAGGCTCGGCTTCCCCATGTTCACCCAAGCCGAATGGGTCGTATAGTTCATCTTCTCAGAGTCTCACCATTTTGATTATCCTACATCTCAGCGAGATGCACGGGACCGCCGGCCGACAACTGAACCCCCCATCCGACTGCATACCAGCTTCCTCGGCCGCTCGGCCAAGAGGACCACCCCGGCTCCGACATCTTCCACGAGACTTACAACCTTTTCATATCTGGTCACCATTGCTTCGAAAGAACCTCCCCTCCTCTACCGAGGCCCACGAACATGATGGTGCACGATGTTTGGGCTGGGGCCTCGGGCCCGTCTCGCCTTCCAGTCTCCAACATTGTTGCTGGACAAGCCGAGACTCCCAGAAGACCGGCCAGGTACCGGTCTCTGACACTGTTCCCCGAGACGAGTCCGATGATGGTGGCTACGCCCGCCAATGCTGCGAGCTTGTCTTTCGCGTGTGTCAGGGCGCGGCCGGACAAACTCATCAGTCGGCGTCTCCCACGCGTGCATAATGTTCCCATTAATGCACTGGGTTCTGACGAAGGCGTGCCAGTGTCACGTCAAGATCTTCAAAACTACTCCTGGGGTGTCAGCAATATACCGTGCGGCAGACTCTTGCAGGCGAAGATACACATGTAGCGGGTGTTGAAGTGATGTGCCAGGGAGACTGCCGACAGGCATGTGTCCCGGACACTCCGCAAGAGTAAGTGAGGTGAGCTATAGGAGATAACGACGAACCCCAGCGGTGACTCGGAGTGAGGTAACTTCGAGTGATAAAGGGCGGCGGTTTTTACTTGGTGATGCGGATCGTCCAAGAGAGGCTCTTGAGAGGGACGACATCGGCCGGTCTGGTCGGGTGGTAAGAGTTGGCGACGCGCCGTTTGCACGCGGGTTGCTTCGAACTGCAGCCGTCGAGCCGGCTGCTCATCAGGTCGACGATATCTCGGGAGTCCATGCGTATGTGCAAGAGCGCGAACGACCTGTTGTCTGGTACTTCTCGCCAAACATCAGCTTAGACCCAATACTTGCCCGGTGAAATGTTGCTCGTCTCCTGGATGAGATGTCAAGCAAGGGCTTGCTGCCTCCAGTCCTGCCTCGCCAGACTGAAACATACAGACTCATCGAGATCATATTCCCTTCACCCACGATCCACCGATTCCACAAAGAACAACCTGGGAGACTCCGGCCTTGGATAGAGAACGATGTCCTTGTCCGAGGCAGTCAAAGTCCCGGGGTCAGTAGCGTGCCTCGCGAAACGCCTGCAAAAGCCGCATTCGTTCTCGACCACCCCCGGTTCAGGTCTTCAGAGGATGCGTGATGGCAATTGCTACGCCGGCGGCGGAAGTCGTCGTCTTCACCGAATGCCTTCTGACATGCGACGCAGAGGTTCGAGTTCGCGAAAGGATCCGCAGCTGGAGGACTGTTGCGTTGGCGATGCCCTGCAGGTTGGTGATTATTGTCGAATCGTACTGCTGGGTTGAAACGGCCTTGGTGGCGAGGAGGCTCGCCCGATGGGCCGCCTATTGTCTCGGAGGTGGCTCCCGGTAGCTCTAAAGGCAGGTAGCGTGAACGGATTCTCTTCTCAGAGGCATGATATGACAGAGTCGAGTTGAGGGGCGACGCCGTGAGTATGTTAACGATTGTTCCTGTCCACCAAACTTTCACTTTCGTCCTGTCGCTTGCAGGCTAGCCATCGTGATGAGTTTCGATGGCCCAGCTGAGGGGCAAGCGCGAGCAACCCGATTATTCGAGCACACTTGAGATGGTGATGAAGGTAAGTGAGGTATACCTACACAAGAGGACAGAGAATTTGTTTCATCGGGGGGTTGTTAAACGCTCAAGAGTCGACTTGTAGCGAATTTACGCATGCAGGATGCATTAAATATAGAGAGCACAAAATATGTTCAGTCTGCCCTATTTATTGAAGAGCTTCGTTATGTTGATCCGACGGAACTCTCGAATTGTAGCTGTCGGTATCGTAACATCACTCGGTGTTGTCGGTGTTAACAGGCCCTTGGATGAAGCTTGATATCGTCTGACATCTGAAGTATCAATGTGCCTAGGTAGTTCAGATGAGATCAAGTTGAGATGAAAGATACGCCGCTGAGAGAGAAGCAGCACTGGGAAAGAACCGTGGCAACCCACATCAAACGCTAATTAACACTGTGCGGATACCGTTACATGGATTGCACCCACTTGTTCAACTTCACTCACTCATTCACTCATCCAGAAGAGCCCCATCTTCAATCCGGAGACGCTCATCGTCCAACCAGGACCAGTGTCTCAATATCTTACCGCCCTATCTAGTTTCACCCTCTTCGACCACAAAAGTGCTACGGTAGCAGCGTCCAGGGAAAGCTTTGGCTCACCTCGCCACAACCAGTCCCTCTCACCGGGCCACCTCGGGCTCTCTCACTCTTGATCCTCCCTCCTATGGAGTAACGCTCTCTCTTGCAACCGACCAGACCATCCCCTTGCCCTGTAACCATGGACGCCCAAGAAGATGATAGCGACATCAAGCTGCAAAAGGTCTCATCGGACCTCATCGCGGACTTCTCCCGCTCTCTGCCCCTCTTCCTCCGAAAACCCGACGGGCAGACCCTCCGTGCCCGCGTCCGCATCTCGGAAACGGCACGTCTGACTTCAAGTGTAAGTGCCCCGGCACACGCCCACACCCACACCCTCATCTGGGATCTCACGATGCCAACTGCCATTACAGCTCCTCGACCCCTTCCAGGAACTTCCTCAACTCCTGGACCCCCATCTGCCAAACTGGCTTCCCCTCCTCGCTTCGACCTACCTCGCCCACCTCCATACGCGCACGCGCACGCGCACGCGCACCTCGGCCTCATCATCCTCAAACCGCTCGCAGCTTCTCGAGCCCCTGAACCTCGCCATCGCCAAACTCATCTACACCTTCACCAAGATTCGCGGCGAAAAGGTCATTGTCCGCTTCCTTAACGTCGAGTCCCGTCACATCGAGCCCCTCCTCTCGGCCCTGGAGTTTGCCGAGCGCGCTTCCTCAACGGCCCGCCCCTCCCCGACACCCCTATCACCACAGTCCGCCGGGTCACCGCCGGCGAACCCGGGACAATGGTCCTGGGAAGAGCGTTACCTTGCCCTCCTGTGGCTATCCCACCTCCTTCTCGCCCCCTTCGACCTGTCCAGCATCTCCTCCACATCCGCCGACCCGGACATTACCCTCCCCGAGATTCCGAATTTTGAATGGCCCCCGAATCTCCCTGGAATCACTGCCCGCATCCTCCCACTCGCCATCAAGTACCTCGCCTCGTCCGGCAAAGAACGCGACGGCGCCCGCGCCCTGCTCGTCCGCGTCGCCATGCGCCGCGACATGCAGTCGCTCGGTGTCCTCTCCGCCCTTGTCCGCTGGTCCCTCGCCTCCCTGACCCCGGACCCGTCTACCCCGCCGCAGCCGCCCTACTTCTACATCGGCATCCTCTCCTTCCTGGCCGGCGTCCTCCGCTCCTCCATCAACACCTCCGACATGGACGCTTACCTCTCGCCCATCTTCCTCGCCGCGCACTCCGTTGCGTCCGCCGAGGCCGCCATGTCTGGAGGGGACACCCCCGTCGCGGCCGCCATCCGTTCCGTCGCCGTCGCCCGCAAGATGCTCATCAAGGTCATCCGCTCAGTCGCCGTGCTCCTCCTCCGCAAGGCCCCGCCGGACCCCCACAGCACTGAGCTCATCGAAACCTCCATCGGCTACCTCCTCGAGTCTCTCGCCGACAACGACACCCCGGTCCGCCTCGCCGCCTCCAAGGCCCTCAGTATCGTCACCCTCAAGCTCGACCCGGAAATGGCATCGCAGGTTGTCGACGCCGTCCTCGACTCCCTTAACCGCAACGTCCTCTGGACTCGCGATCCCGGCACCAAGATCTCGACTCGCGACCTCGCCGCCGTTGACCCCCTGGAGTGGCATGGCTTGATGCTTACCCTCTCTCACCTCCTCTACCGCCGCTCCCCGCCCGCCTCTCAGCTCCCGGACATCGTCCACGGCCTCCTCCTCGGCCTCTCCTTTGAGAAGCGCAGCACTTCAGGCGGCTCCATCGGTACAAACGTCCGAGACGCCGCCTGCTTCGGCATCTGGGCCCTCGCCCGGCGTTACACGACCGCGGAACTCCTGCAGGTCCCTACCGCCGCCGTTGTCGCAGCCCGCCTGCACGATGCGGACGCCTCCATCCTCCAGGTTCTCGCGACCGAGCTCACCGTCACCGCTGCCCTGGATTCCGCAGGCAACATCCGCCGCGGTTCATCCGCGGCGCTGCAGGAGCTCATCGGCCGGCACCCGGACACGGTAGAGAAAGGCATCTGGGTCGTCCAGACGGTAGATTACCACACCGTCGCGTTGCGGTCCCGCGCAATCCACGAGGTGGCCCTCAACGCAACAAAGCTCTCGCCGCAGTACGGGACGGCCTTGTTGGACGGCCTGCTGGGCTGGCGGGGCATAGGAGACGCCGACGCAAGCGCCAGGCGTGTCGCCGGCGCGTCCTTCGGCACGCTTACGCTCGAGCTTTCACGACAGAATGCCCCCAATGATGTCGAACAGTTCACGGCCTCCATCAACAGGGTTTTGGCTCGTCTACGCACGCTCCAGAACCGTCAAGTCGACGAGAGGCACGGCCTCCTCCTCTGCCTTGCCGCTGTGCTGGACAAAACCCCCGAGCTGTTGGCGAAGAAGCCCATCGACGGCGTCACTGGGATCATTCATCGCATCATCCATGAGCTGCAAACGATATTCGAGGGCCTCCAGACGACGACGTATCGTAGGCCGGAGCTGGTCGCCGAGGCAGCTAGTCGTCTCATTACTTCCTCTTTGCCTATTTTACAAGCAGCAGCGTCATCTGCCGACTGTTACTTGGATCTTCGGCCAGGTTACAAGGTTGTATCAACCGAGGACACCAGAGACCTACTTAAGGCTATTAGGGCGGTTGATGCTCTCGAAAAGATACCGGACGCCGTGGTTAGCCTGGTATCAACTTTCAACCACGTAGTCAACGCCGGTCTCGCCCGCCCAGAAAGGGAGGCCATAGAAGCATCCTCCGAGGCCGCCCTTGTGCTTCTCACTTTTTCCAGTGCTGAAGAGCGCAGACGTATCATAAATGAGTGGGCAAGCACCGTCCAGCAGCGGCCGACATCGCGCACGGCGAACGACACCGGCATTCTTTCTGCTCTTACGATGGCGTATCCCGTGACCACCACGTTCAGTGCTCCGGAATCAGAAGAGCAGAGCCTGGTCTGCGACACAATACTGACGAGGTGGGCCGGCGACAACAACATCGAAACGCGCGTGGCGATCCTCCAGAGCCTGTCGCAGAGCGGCGTGCTCCGCGACCGGGCCTTGGTGTTTCTAGACCTGCTGGCGGAGGGCCTGAACGACTACACCACCAATGCCAGGGGGGACGTGGGATCCCACGTCAGGCTCGAGGCGCTCAGGGCGACCAAGGCACTTTGGAAGGTCGCACTCGGGGAGGGCAGCTCCGGGACTGGCGCTACGGCTACCGACGGGGCCGACTCGTGGCTGCCGGTGGCAATCTCGAGGTTGTTTCTTAGGATCTTGCGTCTGGCCGCCGAGAAGCTGGACCGCGTCCGCACTGAAGCGCATGCGGTCCTTGCTTTAACTCTAGAATCGAGGTAGGGACCCTTTATCTGGTGTCGCGACTCAGGGGGAGGGGGGGTAGGGAAATCAAGTCTCACTAACACAACCCCATCAGTTTCGCGTCAGGTTTTGCAAAGCTTACCTACTCGTCCAAGGAGTACTTCCGGACGCTGCTCGATCTCTACTCCTCGGGCTCGAGCCTGCACTGCCAAATCTCAGAGCCGGCCAGGTCCGACGCAGGGGCATGGATGGCCGAGCTACTGGCGGGCTACGTTACGTCGGCGGACACGGGCAACGAGGACTTGGTTATCGCGTCCCGCGCCGCACTGGCCGACTTCTGCGCCAGGTCGCCGCAAAACCTGAGCGCGGTCTGCGCAGCGTTGGTGAGCAACGTCAAGACTAGGCAGGGGCAAGACCGCGTGGTAGTGCCGACGCTCGAGATCGTGGCGTTCCTCTGCCACGTCGGGCTCTTCCAGAAGTGTCAGGAGGTTGAGCCGCGGCACTTGTGCCTGCAGGTGCAGAAGGCGGGGTATAAGACAGGCAGCGTCAGGAAGCTGGAGGCCTGCATCAAGGTCTACGGCTGCGTGGCCGGGTTCGGAGGGGAGGGCGCAGAGACCGGCCAGGACTCGGCTCCCGTAGAGCTTCAGGCCAAGAGAAGGGCCGGCGTCACCGAGGCTAGGAAGAGACTAGGTGCCTTGATGTTTCATCCGTGGCCTCGGGTGAGGAGCCTGGTCGTGGACGAACTGTGGAGGTTGTTTGGCGACGACGGTGGCGCCGATCTTTTAAAGAGTGTCGACTGGAGCAAGGCCGAAAAAGCATCCATCAACCGTGTCGTGAATCAGCTTGGGTTGGCCCAGGCGGTTTAGTAATACATGGACGCGGAGTTGGAGCGGAGGGTTCTTTTGAACGGGATTGAAGGTTCTCGTAGTTGTGTGAGGATGCCCCCGCCCACCCAAATAATAACACACTTCGGGCTACTTGCACTGTCACCACACATTCCCATATGCTTCAAAGTTTGGCGCATCCCTGAGATGTTTCGTCAACCGGCAAGCGTGCGTAGGACGGCCAAGTTGGGACGGAAAACTTGAAGTACGCTAGAAGCTGCTAAAAGCAAAGCAAATCCAACAGCCGTCCGAGGATGGCGACTGGTGTGTTGCCCAGCAAAGAAGGTGGACGGGGAGAGGTTTTGCATACAACGATAACGATACTGACCAGAGCCGACTGACTCTCGCGCTGGCGATGCTGCAACCTGCATAGCACGGGGGTGCGGCGTGGACGTCTGCGAAAGGGCGGGATGCGTTGCCGTCGAACCACGCATCCCGCCGAACCAATCTATCGAGCAGCTGCGATATAGGTAGGTAGCTCACGAAGCGTTTCTCAGCAAGGGGTATCTGTCCCGTGTCGAGGAAAGCGGCAAGGGTTCGATAGGAGGGCGGGCTGATGCCGTCACTGGTGTCTGTGTTGAATCGTAACGCGTAACCAAACAGTTATGGGTTTTCGAGAACCATCCTGAGGAGAAAGTCTGGATAATATTGTCGGGGGCTCGGCGTGCATCACGTTCTGTGGCGGTCTCATCGGCCAGCCTTTCTTTTCGACTTTTGCCGAACTTGCAACTAACCTAGGGATGAATGCTGTAAGTGCACTCGGGGCCGAGACGGAACGGCCAAAGGTTAGATAATGCCAAGGCCGTACAGAACTTTCGCAAGGGCACCGACCAAGAAGTGCGTTTTGCATTTTGCGGTTGAGTCGTGTCGTCCTCCTCTCCTTTACTTCCCCTTCTCCCCTCCGTTCACAGCAGGGTAGGAGGCGGCAGCCGACAAATCGTATATGGGATGCAAGCCAGTCTCTGGGGTGAGAGATTTCGGTTTTATCTGACGAGCTTGAGGTGGCATGACCCAAAAAGGGTCTGTCTCTCCTGCTTCGGGGATGCGGGAGCCAAGAGCTCGTAAACACGACTCGGATCCAACATGGGTGTTTCACAGCCGGTTACCGACATTGTGTTTCTCGAGTCTCCCGTGCACTTGCAAACTGGATGATCCCAAGACACAGATTGCGTTGGCCACACGGGCCTCGTGCCAATTTTTGTCGACCGGACGACTTTCGCGTCCAACAAGGTCGTGAGGCTTGGTGTGAACACCCCAGGCATGTCATTCCGTTCACCCGGTAGCACTCTTGTCACTTGCGACTCTCGTTGGGCGCTTTCGACCCTGGGTTGCTTGAGACGACGGTCAAGGCTGATGCTATGTAGTCTGGGCGATTCGCAGATTCAGGCCTCTGCTTCAGGCCTCGCCGCCATATCTGATAGTGCTACTCAGTCGGACGGCCTGGGGACGGCCTGAGATGATCGAACCAGAGTCCCTTCCTACGGGTCGAGAATGTGATGTCTGCTGTTGCAGCAGCAGCAGCAGCAGCAATAAGAACTGCGGGTAGAGTTTGGCGGGAGATTAAAGCGGGCTGTGCCAACGCTGTGCCACGCATTGCCACGCATATTGGACATATCCCGTCGCTCGCAGCAAAGTTTTCGCAAAGAGGCGGGCGCTCGTTCAGTTGTCAGCGACGTTCGGAAGAGAGGCAATTGCCGCGGCGATAGCAGTACTAGGATCCGGCCATCTTCCCCATCCCCCTTGCCTATGGTTCTCTGGTACAATAGGTCGCTGGTACAGGATACATAGTCCGGTCTGTCGTCCGCTCGCCCATGACGAACTCACTCTCCCCCCTCCACGTGGGAATTGAGACAAGGAATCCTGGAAAGCAAATTTCAGCATCAAGAGGCCCAAAAGACGATAGGTACCGGCGGATTGACCTGGATACAGGCAGGGTATGGCGTGATGGACAAAGTAAGTAAACATCCAGTTTCCCAGCCCAGCCCGCCTGTCGAGACAAGCTAGGACTTGTCAAGTGGGAGCTACTTTTAGCATCTATTGACCGTGAGTCTGTCGTCCATGGCAGTCTGCAGAGGGGTTCAAGACCAAGCCTAAAAGAGAATGGGCCATTGAACGCAGACGGCCCAATCTGGCGAGGGTTAATTCGGAGACGAAGCACAGCGGACGGATGGGGTGCGGGCATCGATCCGGCCGTCGATAAGTGGCAGTCAATGATGGCTGGAAGGAGGGGCTGGGATTGGTCGATTGGCGAGCATCAGGTTAGCGTGGCCATCATTCAAAAGAACCTGCTTAGTCGGGCAAGCTGGCAACCATGCGATGAAACTCTTCAACAGCCGGCCGTAGACGATTGAGGGCTGGTCTCGGATCAATGTCGCGTGAGCAGTGGTGTGGTGTGAATGAGGCAGACACATCAACGCCGTTCCTGTCAGCTCGTTCCGGCGTCAACAACAGATAGCCAACAGCCGACGACCAAGAGAGAGAGAGAGTATGTATATGTGTGTGTGTGTGTGTGTACGAAAATCATCTGGACAGAGGAGGAAGTGCAAGACCAAGCCAACTAAGTCTTGATTGGCTGTCGAAGGAATACATGATAAGCTAAGACTCGAGATTCAACCTGCGCGGCGTGGCATGGCATGACGGCAAGCACGAGCGTATGTCTGCGGGCGGGACAGGGACGGCATGATGTATCCGACCCGCGACTGCGAGTGCGTGAGACGGAAGAGATGAAGGGGGAGGGAGCCCCACGAGTCGAATCGACGCGCACATATGTTTACAATACCTGGGTCTGCAGGCGGTGTTGTTGGTGTTGTGCAACTTGTTGGGTTTCTTCCCCTCCGTAATGCATCTTGATTGTCACGACCGAATCGGGCCTGCTATTATTTACGGGACTCCATCGAGTGTTCCTGGTAACAGGAAACTGGAGCGACCGGGCCAGTAGGAGAGGACGGCAAATTGACAGCCTACCTGCCTAAGCGGTGGTCCATGCTTGCCCTCCCCCTCGATGCTCCTCACCCAGCACCTAGCACCCAGCTCTTTATTCCTGTGCCTGTGCCTTCCATGCCTGCCTTTCCCCAGCTAAGCGGTTGTGTCACCCACTTTGCTGCTCTGCCCTGGCCAACAGATGACGAGATAACCTCTCCCGCCTTGTCCACAGTTCAAGTGGATAGGCGCAAGGAGGCCACTTGCAGGGAAGTAGGGCAGGCAGGGCATGGCAGGGTAAGACACAATGTGCCTTTCTTCAAGCTTCAATGCTGGGACTGTAATTGACGGAACAGCTCGAGAGTCGAGACTCGGTCCCTAAGCTGCCGAATGGAGAACACACAGCTCTGTGGGATACAAGGCGAGGCTGGTAAGTCAAAGATAACGGAGGAAGACTGTCAAATCGACTGCTGCGGACGAGGACGGCGAGAGAAGACAGAGAAAGGGGGTGGAAAGCATTAAGACGAGGCAAAGATGGAAGTGCAGGAGCGACCAGCGTGCTTGCCTCCGCTTTCCTCGTCCCTTGTCCCGTCCTCAGGTTGTTCTTCCGAACACGCCCCCATCGTTGCCCCCACGCCCCCAGCCACCCTCTTTGGGCGTGTGGACCCTCGCTGTCGGGCCTGGCCCTTTCTCCAAATCCTCTCTACCACCACCTTATCCTTCTCCTTAGTTGTCTTCTGCCCTGCATTTTTGACCCGCCGTTGACTGAACTCAAAATCCGGCTGGAATGCCAACATCGCTTGAAAAAAAGTCGCAACGAGTCGGACTCCAAGTACGAATACCTCAGTTCTGCCTCACCCCCTCCATAATACCAGCGTTCAGTCATTCCCAAGTGGCCTCGGCAAAGTTGACTGGTCTCACCTCACTCACCTTGCCTCATCGGTATCACATCACACCGATCGGCCAGGCGCAGTCAGTGTCTCGTCCATGCCACAACCAATGCCCTCCTCCAAACACCTACGCGCCTCTCACTTGCAACTTGCAATTGCGGAAAATATTGTGATAGTGTAGGATGAGGATGGGAGGGGCATGCACCAATGCACCTTGACCCCCGAGCTCTATTCGATGCTTGGGTTTCCTCACCTGACGGCAATGATAACGGCCATGGCTTCCTTTTTCCGGACCACCGGTCGACTGGGCAACTTGGCATAATCGTCAGCCACCACCATCACCTCTCTCTCTCTCTCTCGCGGGTTCAACTTGTATCCATACGCCTTGTCTGCCTTGTCTGCCTGCCTCCATCATCTTGCAGAGACTCATACCACTGCTGGCCTGCCATGAGTCCTGCGCGCTACAGCCCGTTCAACCCTCGTCTTGGTTCGGGTTAGCTGTCTCGCGCCATATCAACGCTAGTGCCTGCTTGGGTTGGAGATACGACCCTTCCCAATACCTGTACAGAGCACAGATACTTGTACTCTGGATGTAATCACTGATGGATTTTACGGGGCACACAAGGCGATGCAGCTGTCCATTTTAGGAGCTGTGCCGAGACGACGCGCGCGACCCAACTCATGCTGTTCGCTGCGTATCCGTACTCCATCCATCCCACATGCTCGAGTCGACCAGGCCAGCCCATTGTCGCCTTATTCCTCTCACGATCCTGCATGTATCACCCAGCTCAGCTGCAACGAGCTTTCCGTCCGTCTGTGCCGCCGGTCCCCCCGGCTCAGCCATGCAACAGAACCCAACAAAGCTAACTGCGGTTATCTCTGTTCTCTTCCTTTCAGGTCGAGGATTCCCATCCCTTAGCTGCGCATGGCTATCCGGCCACGGCGCTCGTTACCTATCGAGGCAGCCCAGAGAAGCATGGATACGCCAGTCTGTCGATAAGCTTGCCAAATGTGTCAGGCTCTGCTACAGCCCATCAGCGTCTAATCGGCAGGGCACGGTAGGGCATGGCACCCAGCAATCTGTGAGATGTGAACACCGTTCCTTGTCAAGCTTGCCTGCCGCTTATTGGCAATCCCTCGCGACAATGCTCCACTGGTAAAGAAAGAGAGAGCAAGGGTCAAACCGTCTCCACGCATCGTCTCCGCGCCTGCGTCGTGCGTTCGGAACACAGCAAGTACGTACATGTACTAGACTGCGGCACTGACGATTGCGAGTTGAAATGTCATTATGGACGCTGGTTCGACTCTCAAGGCACTGAAAAATCGCAACTTTTCCGTGTCAGCAAAAGGGGGGGGAGGGCGTGCGCATAACGGCCGTTGAAGTTTGAACGGCCGGTCCACCAATCCTGCGAAGAAGAAACTGGCCTCTAGTCTGCCGGCGCCTTATCTAAGTGGAGAGGAGCACACGACTGGGAAATAAGGATTGAGTCGACCTCTCAGGCAGCCGAGACAAGACACACACAAACACAAACACAAACAGGGAAGAGTGTTGGGTGGTAGTGGACAGTGGGCAGGACAGTATCTGTAGACTTGCCAATGCACCCAAGTCCCAACAGCTCTTGGACCGTGTTGATATCTTGGGATTCGGGATGACGGATTCAATACACTGCTTCCTGTCGTGATTTTAGAATGGCGGCAGCAGCGGCATGCCCAGGAGGCGATGACGAGGCGGCGGAAGCAAAGGCCGCGGCAGAGCACGCAGTCTTGACGCTTCTCACACTGCTTCACCTCGGCCCCAAGTGTCGATCAGAGTAAGATATTGCCGCGGGATGAAGACGATGCTCGAAGCGAGCCCCTCGACCATCCGAGCCACCGACTACACTGCACTAGTCCATAGCTCCCCAGCCAGCTCCGAATTCCCCCACCATATAGATGAGCAGATCATTCCGTTCACGCTTGGGAAGAGCAACTAGCGCGAGCGTTGGCAGTTCTGCGACGGCTGACCGCTAAATCTGCGTCCGCACTAAGACTGACTAAGATGCTACGGAGACCACACAGATGGACACTTGGCACTGGATGGAAGGTGACGGAGGGGCACAATAGGAATGCAACAACGAAGCAGCTTGGTCTCTCTTGCCAAAGGCTTGAGTTGGTTCCTTTCTTGATGACAGTACGGATATGGATCTTGTGGACGACAGAACACCAACCGCTCAGCCTTGAATGCTCCCCTGTGGCCTGTCGAACCCGCCGTTCACCCACCCGACCGCCTCTCAACCTCTCACTCCTCGCCGTCTAATCGACAGGATCGGGATTGGCCAGCCAAGAAAAGCTGCGGGTGCACACCATCAAATTCCTGACCGCACACCCTCTTCCTCGCTTTCACCAGTCCCTCATCGCCCTGTCACACCCCCCCTCCCCCCCATTCTCCCCAAGGGCCCAAATCCCCATTCATCATTCATCCCTAGCCTGCAAAGGGACCATCACCAGGTATCCTTGATTACCCCATCCAAGCCCAGCCTATCCTATCCCACCGACCACCCTGTCCTAGGGGGTGGGGGGCCACTAAGAGAGCAGCGGTATGCTCACAAAGACCTGCCTCTATCTGCGTCTGCTCGGTGCAGCCAAAGTATTACTTCCACCCACTCCTCCGCAGCATCTCGACCAGACTCCATGTCTCCCCCCTTCCACCACTTTCGACCTCGACCTATGCCCGCGATTCTCTCTACCGTTTTGTCGGTACAGAAAGACAGGAAACTGTAGCATTGTCGCTCGTCGTTGTCGAGACGATTATGCACCCAATTCCATCATCGCCACCCGTCACCACCCCCGGATCCGGCCTGCTTCATGTCGTACCGTTCGTCCCTTCGTACCCGCAGAGTTCATGCATCAGACGCAACAGTCGCTACAGCGATACGTCTACCAGCCGCCCTAGCAGCCTTTTGCTCGTCATCCGCCAACCGACGGATTGTGTTATCTCGAAATCACCGCCAACATCGGCCATTGTGACGAGTACACCACACGCACCACGCGCTGAGAGTGAACGCGCACGCTGAACGACTCCTCGCACCTCGACGTCACAGCTACCTCCCCGCTCGTCGTCCCCTCTACGGAGGTCGACGGGCGTGGATTGCCCGAATCCGCCATGAATCTCTACACTGAGCCGCCCGAGTTGCGCAGGTTCTCGCAAGACAAGCCCTCGCTGCTTGTTTGCTGGTGGATAACGTCATTTTGCACCGTCATCATCCTGCTGCGAGTCGCCGGCCGCTTCATTCGAACCGAGAGGCTGTTCCAAGAGGACAAAGTCGCCGCCCTCGCCCTGATCCCTCTTTGGCTTCGGATGGCTTGTGTGCATTTTGTTCTGCTCTACGGGACCAACAATGCGCAGTTCGACGGGATCACTTTGTCCGAAGAAGTCGAGACGAGGAAGAGAATTGCAAGTGGTCTCGTGCTTGCGAGCCGCATCTTCTACGCAGCGACGTATGTCAAATGACTTCCCTTTTTCCAACACCCCAGCCACGTTTGTTCCAAACCGCCCGGCGACTCTTGTTTCTTTTTCTTTTCTTTTCTTTTCTTTTTTTTTTTTTTTTTTTTTTTTGGTGTGGCAAGATTCCAGCACTTGGGGACGCGGGTACCAGCCAGGCGGTAAGATGGCTTGCTAACGCTTCGTCTGTGCAGATTGTGGATTCTCAAGAACACCATTTTAGAGTTCTTCAAGCGTCTGACCGGCGTGACTTGGGCACGTTCCTACGAACAGACGCTCGTTTTCATCAGATGTACCTTGGTTGCAACGTTTATTGCCATCGTCATCAGCGATCTGGCTGAATGTCGACCCGTTCATCATTATTGGCAGGTTACTCCTGACCCAGGAGGGCAATGCCGCCAAGGCTTCGCCCACCTCATTACCATGGCGACGTGCAACATCCTCACCGATTTGCTCCTTGTCTTCTTCCCGATTCCAATCATCTTGCGCAGCCAGATGAACGTCAAGAGGAAAGTCCAGCTCACACTGCTCTTCTCTCTCAGCCTATCCGTCATCGGCGTCACGATCTACCGCGTTCCCCACGTCATCAGGGACCACGGCAAGCAACAGCTGCGATCGGTGTTGGCATCAGTCGAGCTTCTATTTGCGACCACGGCAGCCAACGCGCTGGTTCTTGGCTCGTTTGTGCGGGATCGAGGTATCAAGAAACGAAAGTTCAAATACGGCTCCGTGGCCGCAGACTCGATGGACCGAGGCTCCGACTCGCGACGGCCGACCCTACACCAACACTGGGGCAGTGACGAAGATCTTGTGCGCGACGTCGGCCTCGGGGTCGATCCCGACTTACGAGGACGAGCCGGATCGCAAGATGAGTTGGATACCGAGCAGCTTCGCTACACTCCTGCCCCAGTTGCCAGACCATTTGGCGAGGAGCTGAGGCAGTGGCAATTCCCTCAGCGAAAAGGAAGCAATGCCGAGCGTAGCGACGCGTCGCTTCTACCCCACGACCTCTCTTCTTCGAGGAGCAACTCGACCACGACGCCCCGGAGAGTTTCTTTCTTCGACGTGGGAGGCTTGCTATCGGAAGACCAGGTCGGGGCGGGACCGACATTCCGTAGAGACAGCATCGTCTCGAGCGTGGACCCGATGTCGGTTGTTAGCGGTCACGGCGCACCCTCGCCAGCCTTGCCCGCTTCATCGACTGGGTTACGACGTGGATCTACAGCGCTGCTGCAAGACCTGGGCGGTTTCTTGGGCCCTCTCAACACGAAACATTCACGCCAAACATCTAGGACTGGTACGGAGCTACAACCCATCCCGCAATCGCAACACGATGACCACCCATCGTATAACCCTCGGCCTGGCGAGCCCACACTCAGTGACCCTGGCGGCCTTTTGAAGTAGTCCCAGCACAAGTGTACGAGGCGATCTCGAGCACATATCGCGCTCATGTCACCAATTACAGCCGAACCACAATCGCGTATCGGCGATGACGCTTAACGAGGCATCTTATGTCTATGTATAATGACCGTTTCAGCAGACATGCCGGAACAAGTTATCCTTCACACGAATGAGGAGTTTTTTTTATATAGAGGTCTAGAACCTTCAACCGGTGTTTGTCTTTTAACGTCGAGGGAGCAATTGGACACATCAGTCGCATCTGAACTTTGGTCTTCCAAGGAGAGATGATCTATGATGACGGGGAATGTTGGCGTTGGAGGAGGATCCGACCCTACCGACGAGGAACTGGGGGGCTCTCTGCGGTATGTTTGGCGGAGCTTTACGATGATTACGAAAGCTGCTGGCTTTGCTTTTGGTCGTTTACATATACCCCGGCGAGATTACGCCAACATGTTTGTATTTATCGATGCTTGTTTCCACACCGTAACGATTTTGAAGTATCTATATTATAATGATATACCAATCGCGTCGCAGCTTGCGTCGCAGTTTTCTCAATCAATCTGCGCTCGTACAACGGCCCGTGATGCAGGCTTCCCGATCCTGCTGTCCGATGAGGTGTCCCTGTAGGATTTGGCTATGGCCCTTTTCCCGACCCAACTCCAACAACTGACTCCTTCGGCATGTGCTGCCGGCAGCACAGCACACCCCCCCTCCCCCAACCAACTACCTCCCTTGACTGAGCTCATGTCGTTTTGAGTTACCTTGTTGGGCCGATTAAACTTTTCTTCGCATATCTCGGGTCCGACGAACTGCCAACTCGGCGTTTGCTCCCCTCCGAGTCAAACCACCGTCGCCCGCCCGCAAGGTCAATGACTCCTGTTCCGAAACGGGCCTGGGTGTCCCGGAAAATATGGATGACGCCGGATGAGACATCCGCATTCACGTCCGCAGCCACTTTCTTTTTTGTTAGGCAAGGACTCGCTAGTTCGATCCGAGGCTCGGCAGTGGTGAAAGAAAAGGGCCTGGAAAGGTGACACCGGCAGCGACCCATCGGGAATGGGGTGTCTATTCATGAAGCTGAGACTATTCATTCCGTGTCTTTGATTATGCGTTCATCCAGTATCCATCTGCCCCTTTTTGCGGAACCACCCCCCCTGATATTGGGATGACGGGTTACTATCATTCTGGGATTCTGTCACTTGCTGTGGCGGGACAGTAATCGGTCTAGGGAGCGGGAAAAAGGAGTCAGGTTTTGTCCTCTTGGATGGGCCTTGCGACGGCGGTAGGCAGTGATGGCATGTGTACGGCGGGTGAATGGGGGGAGCGACAAAAGGGAAAGGGGAGACAACAACGTTGCATGAACGCTGTGTTGCAAAACCCTGGGGTTCAAACCTCGGAGGGCTAGGCATCATGTTGCTTGTTCGCATCGTGAGGCCCGCTTCTGAGACTGGCGGGTGGTCGGTTGTGTGCAGCTTCTAGTGCTGCACGGCCGTCACTTGTCGACACACTAGACAGATACCGGGGGCAAAGCCTCTTCATATGATGAATGGGATCGGGGTACGGCTGTGCTTTTATGGGAAGATTGAATTGTAAAAGATACCTGGCGAGGGGAGGAGGCAGTTCACATTCGTGCTTGTGCAGACGCGAGGAGCCAATTAGTCGAGGCCCTCCCCCGTCGCGGGACAGCTTCGGCAAAGGAAGTACGGTGAAGAGGGGAGTCAGCCCTGTTTCCGTTATCCGTCTTGTTCTTCGCGGAGGCGGCGTTGCGAGACGACAGCATTTGTGCCGGGCAGCAAGAAGAGCCCGGCGCCCCCTGTCGACCTCCCTCAGCGGCCGCCTTGAGCGATCGGAGAAGCCACCCGAGCATGGTTGGCTCCGAATCGTCGCAGATGAACGGGCATGGCGACGCATGGTAGGACGGCGTGTCTGCTTCTGTGATGGTTCAGAACTAACGTTCCTTCTTCCGAAGCTCGCCGGCCGCAAGTACGTCGAGAGAAGCCGGGGATGCCATCCAGCGCGGTTCAAGGGCCCGACAGAGAAATGCCCACCGGCTGATCACTTCACCATTTCAACCCAAGTGACCCGTTCAAACGAAAGCGATGTAAATAGTAAGTTAGGTACCTCGTGCTGTCCTTCTAGGAGAAGCCCCTTTTTTCTTTTCTTGTCATACACAAAACAGCAGACCGTAGCAGTTCCCTCAACGCCAGACTCAAGAGTGATGCAAAGAGTATAGTTAAACTCCCTCCCCCGTCCGCCGGGCGTCAGCCATCCTGTCGGAAAGGAGTACTCGATCCCAGCCCGCACAAACAACCCCCCTTTCCCGTCCTGCTTCGTCCTCGTCTTCATCACCTCCCCTTCCTTGGCGGCCCAGACAGAGCCGAGCGAAACGCAAAGCTTATACGCACAATCTGTAACTGGCGTAGCGGCCAGCCGTCTCAGAGGTTCGGATAATCTTGACAACCTGCCCGCGCTTAAGACCGAGGTACTTGGCGACGGGGTCTTTTTGCAGGATACGCGGCAACTGGGTCTCCTTGAGACGGTAGCGCTTGAGCAGGGCGACCTTCTCCTCGCGGCTGAGCAGGATATGCTTCGGCACGAGCTCGTGCTGGGTGATGTTGACGAGAAGGTCCTCCTCGAGGAAGCACTCGACCTTGGCGAAGGACTCGATGGTGATGAGCATCTTGCGGGCGGCGGGGGAGAGGGGCACGTGGGTGACCATGATGCCGGACGAGTACTTGTTGCTGATGAGGTGGTGGATGAACTTCTTGATCTCCTTGATGCCAAAAGTCGTGTCGGCGAGAAATTCGACCCAGAGGGTGCCGCAGTCGGGTGTCGGGTTCGGGTTTTGGGATGTCGGAGGGGGGGTATATTTGCGAATCATGTCGGCGGAGGGGTTCGCGGAGAACTGGAGCTTCCCACGGCTGTCGGAGGGCGTCAACGGTCAGTTTTGAAAGGAAAACAAACAGTCTAGTTCAGGTGTGCGTACTTTACGCTACCATCGGCGGCGGTGTATTCCATCTTGAAGCGGTCGAGCGAGATTTTGAGTTCATCCTCAGCAAGTTCATAACCCTATGAACCATCGTCAGTCTCAACGTCGTCAGGTCGCAAGTCTCTGGTTCGATTTGAGTGGTGTGATGGCGCAGGCATGATTTGCCATTGTTCAAGGGGGACTCAAAGGAGTGATGGGGGGCGCCGTACACGATCCGCAGCCATCTCGTGGGCCGTCCGCCAGGCTCGCCACAGCCTGGTAACCTCCTTGTTGACATCCTTTTGGTCCGACATCGTTGCGACGGGCGCGTATTGTTCGGTAAAACTCGTAAGGTGGCGTCCGAGAAGAAGAGAGCGTCGCCGTCGAATAAGATGGGCGGGCTATTCGAGATGAAGGCGCGGGTGATGGATGGGTATCGCGACGACGGGACGTTCGAGATCGAAAAAAGATTGGCGTCGCAAAACGGGTAAGCCAAAAAGTTCTGGCGGCGGGTTCAGCCTTGCAGCCAGAGCAAAAGTTTGAGTGGGGCACTTGAGCATCAAGTGGTGCTGCTGTTTGTTCAACCCCAGCCAGATTGGACGGGATTCTGGAATAACCGCCGGGATGGTTAATCCGAGACTGGCACAGCCGGAAGAACCTCACGGTGTCCGTGTTGCTGTCTGAGAGAAACAGTACGTACCTTACTGATTGACAGACCCCCTGGCAGCAACCGGGTGGCAGGTGCACAAACCACTCAGGTCGGTCCAGGTCGACAGTAGGTACACTATCAAGGGTCCAGAGTCACAATGGGCGCACGTGCCACTGCGTGGACTTGAACCCCACAGCCAAATCCAGGATGGCAGGTGGCCTTACCTCCTGGAGAAAGGTACCTGCCACGGAACCCAAAAGAGTGAATTTCAACAAAAATTGGGGGATCTTTTAACGAAAAGTTCACCTTCTGCGCGGTCCTCCTTAGTTCCCCATCTCCCTCCCTCTCCTTCACCACTACCCTAGCTGCCCGCTCCCACCCACGGCAGTGCGCGCCAACCTCTGCTTTGTCTAATTGACTGCTGTTCTTTTGCACCAGCAGACAAGCTTCGCCATATTCACAATGGCCGACACCAAGCAGGCACCTGCTGCGGCAGCAGACACCAAGACCGAGACCAAGACTGAGACCAAGACCCGTCCTACCTTGCCTGATGAGGCCGAATACCAGAAGAAGCTGAAGGTTGCCGAGAAGGAGCATAAGGATGCTCTCGATCAGCTGGTAAGTCGAATCGTCAATCCAATTGGCGACTTGCGGCACGTTTCCCTGGACGGCCGGAACCGCGGAAAGAAATGACACATCTCAATTGGATCGCAAACCGCTTACACGGATATCTACCCAGAACGCCATCAAGGCCAAGATCGATATCGCCATGCCCAACAAGAACAAGGAGCAACAGTCCCCCACTCAGAAGCGCCGCGCCGAGCTCATTGCCCAGGCCAACGAGATTCGTCAGAAGCAGGGCGCCGGCAAGAACGCCCGTACCTCCAAGCTTGACCAGATCAAGCGCCTCGACGAGCAGCTCCGCTCCCGCATTGCCGAGCAGAAGACTGCCCGCTCCAAGGTCAACTACAAGAGCGTCGAGGAGGTCGACCGCCAGATCGAGAAGCTCGATTCTCAGGTCAACTCGGGCACCATGAAGATTGTCGACGAGAAGAAGGCCCTCGCCGAGATCTCTTCTCTCCGCAAGCTGAGGAAGAACTTCTCCCAGTTCGACGACTCGCAGAAGCAGATTGACGACCTTAAGTCCAAGATTAAGGAGATCAAGGACTCGATGGAGGACCCCGAGGCCAAGGCCATGTCCGAGCAATACAACAAGATCCAGGCCGAGCTGGACGCCATCAAGGCCGAGGGCGACGAAGCCTACAAGAACCTGTCCTCGCTCCGTGACGAGCGTTCGAGGCTCCACAACCTTCAAAACGAGAAGTACCAAGCCGTCAAGACCATTAAGGATGAGTACTGGCAACAGCGCAAGGCCGCCCAGGCCTACGAGCGTGAGGCTCGTGAGAAGGCCCGCGAGAGAAGAAAGGCCGAGCAGGACCGCTACCACAAGGAGCGCAAGAAGGCTGATGCCGAGAAGTTCCTCGCTGATGCCAGCGACCCCGCCTACCTGGAGGAGATTCGTCGCGCCAACAGCCTGCTCCAGTTCCTCGACCCCACCCACAAGGTCGAAAAGGCTCCTCTCCAGGCTGACAGCGGTCTCAGCGCCCAGGCTTCGCGTACCGTTGACGACTCCGGTCTCAAGGGCATGAAGATTGTTTCCAAGAAGGACCGTGATGATGAGCTGTTCCCCGCCGTCAAGAAGGGGAAGAAGGGCAAGAAGGGCGGCGCCTCCGAGGAGAAGGCCGGCAAGTTCAACTGCCCGCCCTCCGTCGTTGAGGACTGTGCTTTCCTGGGTATCGACCCCCCTATGAGCCAGGCCGACGTTCCCGCCGTCGCCGAGAAGGTCAAGGCCAAGCTTGAGCACTGGAAGTCTGACCAGGAGGCCCAGACCCAGCGCGTAAGTGTTTCTTTTTACATATACCCTTCCTCCCTTTTCTCCTTACCCCAAAAGATCGACAGCTGCTGTTGTTGCTTGACGCTGACGTGGTTTTCTAGAACATCGAGAAGGCCAAGAAGCAGCTCGAGAAGCTCGAGGCGGACGAGGCCAACGGTGTCACCAGTAACGGCGACGCGGTCGAGGAGGTCACCAAGGATCTCGAGGAGACCTCCGTCGAGGAGAAGGCATAGTCAGACGACTCGCCGATCCGCCTATTAGTTGACTGTACCCTTGCCCACGTCCCATCGGCCTTTTTGCTAGTCCTGGTCTCCTCTCCCGTTGCGCCCTCAACGGCGATGATGAAAACCACAAACCCAAAAGGTCTCAGAGAGGCGACTGACTCCCTCAATATACGCACACACGAAACCAACACCCTTTGCATAAACCAAGAAAACTCAGATCATGGGGGACGCTTAACCTCTTTATAAAACTATCTGGCCCGTCTTTGCGTCATTTCTAGCCCGGCCCTTCGAGGCGGCTTTCTTGTACTTAACAGCATCCCCCCAAAACCTAGTTCCAGCCAAAAATGAGAGGTGAAAGAGAAGAAGCTTCTTCAGTTTTTCAACCAGAGGGCGCCATGAAGAACCTATCATGAATATGCTCTCAACATGCAGCCAATGTAAGTGGACGAAGGTCACTTATTTGATCGAAAATGTGCGTTTGTTTTGTTCTATTTCGTCGCAATGTCTCACAACAGCAAGCTCAGAGGCCACAAGAACCCAACTATCTCCAATAAGCTCCTTCATGCTCGTTCGCTGCCCGTTTGCTCTGGGCCAAGAGCACCACAAGCTGTATACGGAGCTACCCCATTCAGAATAGCTACCTACTTACTGCAGACCCCCCTTCTAGTGCGGCAAGTCCATGCATTTCCACGTATCACGGAGCTCAATTGCTGCGTCCATTGGACCCTGTCGTCATCTTGGGCTGTCGTGGTCAGGCAGGTGTGCTTGTGCAGTACGTCTTGTCGTATCGATTATGACCGGGGCTTGTGGGGAGGGGCTCGGGAACGGCCGCGTTGCTGTCATTGTTTCTCCCTATCCATCATCGCAAAAGTCCTACGTTGCGCGGCGGCCCGCGTGAGGCCTTGGCTGTAACGGATCGGCTCGCAGCTATCTCACATTTGTGTACGCCAAATGATTTTGACTCACTCTGGAGTTGATGGGTATGTACAAGCTGCTCATCGTCCACCGTTTATCGCATCGGACCCGGGCCAGTTCAAGAGGTTTTGCATCCTTTGCGAGGTATTTGTTCTAGCAGGCCATCTACTCCTTCGAGGTTGTTTGTCCCGTTATGGATTTTGCTAGCGCAATGGCAGAAAAGAGAATGAGAAAGGGAGAAACAGCATCCGGCCTGCGCCATCGTAAATGCCCAGCCGCGATGTACTCTTTGCAACGATCCGTACTCCAACGCCAACCTACCCAAAAGAAATTAAAGCCATAAGACAACTCGATGACATACAGAATGGATCGAGGACTAAGAACACAAATCGTTGGTGTCTCTTGGCGTATCAGACACAGGAACAAGGGGTGGAGTCCTGTCAACGTGCCACTCCGTCCTGCTATGCAAAGGTTTGGTGAGCCAGTATTGATGTGCCCCTGGGCAAGTTGCTCATGCAGTTCGTGGACATCGTAAAAGTAATTAGAAACAAACCATCCTTACAATCCCGTGACGGCGCCGTGCTCCCTTTTAAAAAAAAAAAGATTAAAATCAAATATGTCTTGGATTTCTGGGAGTGTTGTGCAGTCCCATGGGATATTCGTCAACATTTGAGACGTCATTATGAGCCCCAAGGATAGTACCCGGGTGGTGGAGGTGCCGTCCGTCCGAACGGACCCGGGGGTGGTCCTGGATGCCCCATGGGAGGAGGCATGGATCTCCTGTCTCTACCTCCCAAGCCTGGCGTTCTCCTGCTGGACGCATCGATGGGAGGCGGCGTCCTCCTTGAGAATGGATCTCTGTCGTGGCCACTAGGAGCAGTGATGGCCTGTGGTCTTCCTGGTGGCGGCGGCGGTCCCCCGCCGCCTGCGAGCCTTCTTCCGGTTGATTTTCTTGAGCCACTGAGGGCGCTGAGAGGAGGGTCCTTGACAATAGGATCATCGTCGGGAGGCAGGCTAAGATCGACTAGACTGAAGAAATATTCCAAGACCTCGGGGTATCGTTGGACGCTGGATTGCCAGTCCTCGTCGATGCCGCGCTTCAGGTCTGCTTGTGCCTGGGCGAGTTCGGTGGGATGGGGCGGCGCGTGATAATAGTGGTACGCAGTGGCGTTGATACGATCGATATTGGCGGCGTGAGCTACTTTTCGGCGCTCTGTGAGAAGCCGGAAATACTCCAAGATGTAGTCTTGGGCATGGGCCCGGACCCAGCTCCTTAGAAAGGCAATCAGCATAACGGACAGACATGCCAGGCATCATCAGACCTACCGAATGTCGTTGTATATGGACTGCATCATACGCTGCTCGGCCTGTTTTATGGCAACATCGAGCCCTTTGGCCTCACAGTCGCATGCCATAGAGGCGGGAGCATGGCATATGGCGCAGTCGGGGTCCATCCTAACAGTGGTCTTGCGTGTCCGCGGAGTGCGTGGCGTGCGCGGTCTGCGGTCTCTGGGATACATCTTAGCAGGATGTTACACTGACAGGTCTGTCTTTTGTGGACGAGGAGAAGTTCGAGAGGACAGTATATTGTCACAACGAGGTCAAGACGGGTCATCTACCACTAGTTGCAATGACATTATTCCTCTCGAGACCCAGATACGGGGTTTCATGGAGAAAGGTTGGTGGTATGGGAGCTGAACAGAAAGAGGCTCGTGGAGTGAGATGAAGGTGATGGAAGAAGAAAGGGAGAGAGAGAGAGAGAGAGGAAAGCGGTGATGGACTGACCTGGCTTAAGTGATTATTAAGAGGGGGGATGGTTACAGCGCGGGAGGGAGTCGGCGGGCAGGGACAGGAGTTGGGAATAAACAAAACTAGGACGAATGAAGTGAGTTCCTCCCGTCTGCTGGTGCTATGTATCCTGCAGCATCGAACCATGAAACAGCAAGGCAAGCAAGCAAGCAACGCTTCCAAAGGGGCGCGATGGAAAAGATCGAGTCGACGACTGTGGCGGAGGTCGTAATAGTCAAACCGCAGACTATCATTCAACGGAGAGCAGAAGCAGATGATGCGGGAGGAGGCGTGGGGAGAAGAAGGTCTGATCCACGAGGATGCGGACAGAGGAAGAGAAGATCGAATGGGGACGGGGTTTTTACTGCAGCAAGTGTCGTGGCTCGAATGCCAGCGTTCCCTAATATGCAAGCCTTGGGGGGTAGTGGCCCAATGAAGGGTAGGGAGCGGGATCCAAGTGAGAATGAGTAGGAGATCGGTAAGAGGGAGAGGGAAAGAGAGAGAGAGAGAAAGGTAGTCTGCCCGACGAGTTCCCAACGAGATCCGATAAGCGACCAGTAAGATCCGGGCTTGGTTCTTTGCTGGAAGGGGGGAGAGAGGGTGGAAGATGAAAGAAACTGTCAAAAACTACAGCCGACTAGTCTAGAGATTGAGGGCAGAGAGCAGCAAGCAGAGTCAATGTGAGTGGAGGGGCAGGTTATGTGTGCGTTGTCGCCGCCCCTCGCTTTGCGTTGCTTCCGGTGCCGTTCCCGCATTTGGGCTTCAAGGCGGTCAAGGACGAGGGGCCAGGGGGGTACAGTAGAAGTACGATGCACAGAGGTATTTGCAGGCCTAGAGGAGAGCTGCAGTCAGAAGAAGCCGCGGGGCGGATTGCAGTGAAGAGTGAAGCGGGGAGGGGGGATGGAGTTTGGGGGGCTGGGCGACGAAAGAGACACTGCTCAGGCTGCGTTGGTGGCCCCGCTGGTCCAACGGGAGACGCCGAAGTGGAAAGAAAGCGGAGAGGGTCGGCGGGTCAGCTTCCAGAGGCCGAGACGACCGGCGGGGTGGGGTGGCTGGGCCGCTGGATGTCTCCTCTTTGCACCTCCTTACCTAAGTTCGCAGACCAGACCATCACAGCAGGCCAAGTACAGCACAAGCAAAGTACCTCACGTAGGTACGATGTGGAACGGGCAACTGATCGGCGAAGAACCACTTGGTTCTGCTCCGACGCAACCTGCAATATGAGAGCCCGATTTGCTCGGCCCCGAGTGGGCAACGAACGACTGACGGAGGCCCGGCTGCTCTCAACTCCCCAGGTCCTACTAGACGACAAACCCAGCAAAAAACAATCCCGAGTGTTTTCAAATCCCTTGAATCGTGACATGATACTACTCTTTCTGCCGCCTATGGTGGTTCTTGTCAGGCCTTCAGTGCTGTGTTTGCCACGCTCTGTGTCAGGGATACAGGCTTGCTCACCGCATCTTGTCGCATGCTGCCGGCCGCTTCATCAGCACCTGGTGGTGCATTCGCTAGAACAAATTGATAAGTCAGATTCTGAGCTCGCGCAAAGAACCCGATGGGCAATCTCCAGCGACGCGATCCAGGTCAGCCGAATTCCCCCCTGATAAGCCAGTCAAGAAGACAACGTCAGGCAACTTGACGAAGTGACGTTGAAGAGGCTGAAAAGACATGCGAGACCCGTCTTCACTCTTCCGGTCTTCCTCAGGCAGCTTGAGGAGATCTTGCGAGGCAGTGCACTCTGCCAAACATCGTATCAGACAGGTCGATAGGTAGTAGGTAGGTAGTGGAGTGCTTAGGTGGTTCATCCCAGTCTCACAACGGCTACTCCCGCCCCAGCTCGATTATGTAATAAGTCCGAATTATCGTATCTTATCGCTCCCAACGGCGACAAAGTTCCAGAACTAATTTCTAGAGCTTCGCTCCGTCCGGCACTGTCGCAAACTTTCGACAACAACCGACGTCAATCGGCGCACTCAAAGAACGAAGATGGCGGCAAGATGCTCGGCAGGTCATACGCTCTTTCTTCCATTTCTCTACCCATCGTTGTTCGTTGGCAGAAATACGACGGCACCTCGCCTTGCTGCCCGAGCTGTCGCATGTCGCCGCCATAGCTCGACCAATGTCGCCCAGGAACCCAAGACCAGCCGACTAAACCCAGCCCCTGACGACTATTCTATGCCCATTTTCGCCGACAAAGCCTCAGTAACCCTCTATGCTGGTCCAGGTGGCCACGGTTGTATCTCGTTTTTCCGCGACGCATACCTTCCCGACGGCCCTCCGAATGGCGGCGATGGCGGTCATGGTGGCAACATCTACATACAAGCAGTACACGGCGAAACCTCTCTGCACAAGCTAGCCAGGAGGCGCTTCATTCGGGCTGGGAAAGGAAAATCCGGCCAGGGCAGCTCAAAAGGAGGTCAGCGAGGCGACGATGTCATCATCACTGTGCCGGTCGGCACCGTAGTGCGCGAGTTGAGCAGGGAAGACCCGGTCGCCGAGGACGCCATGCTGCAGCGCTCCATGAAAGCACAGAAGAAGGCTGAGAAGCGCGCGAGAATGGCGCGCGAGACAGAGTTGGCGAGAAAAGAGTTGGAGGAAGGGCTGAAAGAAGAGGATGAAGACTTGGACGACGAGGAAAACAGGAGCACGAAAAAGATCGTTGAGGATGATTTCGATGGGCCCGAGGATCCCGACCGGAACAAGTTCCTTCTTTACCCCGGGCTTTCAAAGTCTGACCTGAAAACAATATCTCTCCCCCGAGCTCCGACCCGTACGCGCCTCTATCACCAGCCGGCCGGTCCGATCCAGCTTGATCTGTCGCGCCCTTCCCCTCAACCCATCTTGCTGGCTGTTGGCGGCATAGGCGGCCTTGGCAACCCTCACTTTGTGTCGCGAGAGTACCCACGACCCATCTTCGCCACCAAAGGCGAGCGTGCTGTGACCATGGAGATTGAACTCGAGCTCAAGTTACTTGCCGACGTCGGTCTTGTTGGATTGCCTAATGCTGGCAAGAGCACGCTGCTCCGTGCGCTCACAAACTCGCGCACACGTGTGGGCAACTGGGCCTTCACGACGCTGCAGCCGAACATTGGCACAGTTGTCTTGGACAACTACAAGGGCCGGCCCGTTATCAAGAGCTACAAGCGCTACCCGGCCATCGACTCCAAGCACGGCGGGCCACGCGAGGAGGAAATCCTTGTCGAGCAACGAACCCGCTTCACGGTTGCCGATATACCGGGCCTGATCGAGGGTGCTCACTTAGACCGGGGTCTTGGCATCGCATTTTTGCGCCACGTCGAACGTGCGGGCGTGCTTGCTTTCGTCGTCGACCTCTCGGCGGGCCCGGCCGTGACGGCGCTCAAGGCGCTGTGGAACGAGGTCGGACTTTATGCTCAAATGCGTGAGGAGGAAGAGCGCGCCCGCGAAATCGACTCCCGTGTCGACTGGGGTCTCAGCTCCGACGCCCACGGAAATACGCCGTTCGGGGGCACGATGATGGTGGCGGATGCTCCCTCGGCACCCAAGCAGGAAACCGGCTTGCACATTGCGGCCAAACCTTGGTTTGTGGTCGCCACCAAAGCCGACCTTCCCGAGACACAGGAGAACTTCAAGGAGCTGAACCAGTACCTTGACCAGATCAACCAAGGAACCACTCCTCACCCAAGCGGGATTGAGAATGCCTGGACAGAGAAGTGTACCGTGATCCCCGTGAGCGCCATCAACGGCCAGGGAGTTGATCGGATTGTTCACTGGACTGTAGGATTGCTCGATGAGTAGCTGTATCATATCTTGTGTACCATCATTGTATAACATCAACCCGCTGATGGAGAAGTGGGGGTTTCAAACGCATGTGCATACCATCATCGTCTCGCCGAGAGTGTGGCGAACCGATTCGGCGGATCACTTGAAGTTGACATACACTATTGACCGCATTCTTGTTACATCAATTGACAAAATCCTCAATATCGGCCCGACGAACACTGCAACAAGGTCCTACATCTTATACGTGAACCCCGACTCATGTTCCATCATATCAAAGGCCGGCTTCCCGGAAAACCACCCAGCGGACTCCGTCCCGATCGTGTTGTACGTAAACTCGGCGTCCTCGTGATCAATCTTGACCGTCTCGTGGCCCCGTCCTCCTGCGGCGGCATCGGCGAGGAGCTGCTGGTGACAGCAGCGCTCAAGACTCAGGAACCAGTAGACGCAGCTCTCAACGGACTTGCCGCAGGTGATTAGGCCGTGGTTCTGCAGGATGGCGGCCTTCTTGTCGCCGAGGGCGGCTGCAATGCGCAGGCCTTCCTCCTTGCCGAGGACGATGCCGCCAAAGGAGCTGTAGAGGACGATGTCGTTGTAGAAGGCGCAGGTGTCCTGGCTGATGTTGTCGAGATTACGGCCCAGGGACGAGAAGGCCTGGCCGTAGAGGGAGTGGGAGTGAGCCACGCATTTTACGTCAGGGCGGGCCTCGTGGACTGCATGGTGAATCATGTAGGCTGATATGCGGTGTCAGTTAGCGAGCACAGGAGCCGACGAAGAGCGGCAAGAGCGTCGTGACGGGATAGACTTACCAGCTGTGTTGAGAAGCTTGATCGGGCCACCCTCGACGACCTCACCCTCGGCATTCACGCGGATGAGATCCGAGGCCTTGAGGAGCGGCCAAGGCACGCCGAACGGGTTCAGCCAGAACGAGTCCGGCTCAACGGGGTCCTACGTCAAGGAGACATTAACCATGCGTTTCCAAGAGATGATATGGACGACAGGGGAATGATGAATCATACCCGGACGGTGATGTGGCCCGCCACGCCAGCGTCGAACCCGTTTTTGGCAAAGATGCGGAAGCCCAGAGCCAGTCGCTCTTTGAGGTACTGCCGCTCCTGATACGGATCGTCGAACTTTTGGGGCCTGGGGAAAGCCGTAGTCTTCATGAATGGGGACTTTTCCTGCTTGAGGGCGCCGTTGCCGTTGCCGTTGTTGTGGGTGGCGGCCGAGGCGTCTACCTGGGGTAGTTGGTTGACGGATGTTGAAGGAGCCATAATTTCTATTGTAGTATCACTTCAATTTTTTTCGGCCAAGTAGTGAACCGGGTGAAACTTTGAACTGGATAACGAAAAAGTCGGGAGGTTTACTTGATCAAGAAAACCTTTGGTATTTAAGCAAGTCGGAAATCAAGTTCTAGCGATGATGGTGGCTGACGCGCCCATGTCGATCCTATAAGGCGCGCTCCCGTGCGGGGAGCCAAACTTTCGGCTCTCTGACATTCGGATGCCGGTCCCAAGTTTAACGGCAAACTCATTTCCATTGTTGGGGATACGCGGCTTGTTGACCATCGGGTTTACGCCTTGTGGCAGGAGGGAATCGTAGCTTGCTCGAATTGCTAAGGGAGGGGAGCCACCCGAGGAACCCCGCGCTTCGAGTGTCCACCCCCCCTTGGGCTTAAGCCTCGGTTCCCACTTTGATGTGTGTATTCGCAGAGCGCACCAAGGACTACGACCAACTGTTTCAGACTTTTTAGTCGCGATAGCGATAGCGAGCAACACTATGACGCTATTTTCCCGTACCCAAAGGACTCGAAATGTGATTTACCCTCGTCAGGCCAATCACTCGCTGCAAGTGGCAAGTTCCAGATATGTATTTACTGTTCTGTTGTAGCCTTCTCCGGACGTAACGGGAACACAAGGTTTCAAGAAATTCGCGATACGGAAGAAGTAGGCGAGTAATGAATCCTACTGATGTCGTGTCATTGGAGTACCATTGTAATCTTGCGAGGGCATCCCATCCTTCGGGTCTACGATGTAGGGAGCTTCGATTTGAGATGAAGTTTACCAGACGACGAGGAAGTTGACAGATGGAGAGCTCCTGAAAGCGGGACGGCTCTCAGCAGTTGGAGGGGGAAACAGAGCCAGGGCGGACCCTGAGATGCAGGGGTGCTGATGCGGGGTGGTGAGAATGCTCAACAAGGCCGGCATCTGATTGGCCAATTATTTCTAATCGAGGGGCTGGCCACAGGCTGGCGCATTCCGCGACCGAACCTCCAACTTTTTTTTTTTTTTCCTCCTTGGTGGCGGCAAAATTTCACACCGCGCGACTCGAACGCCGATAGGATTGGACTCGCTACTGAATCCCTTCCTCTTCCCAAATAAGACACACATACGTGCGCAATCCACCAAACCCACGCACGTCAATCCAATCCTTCAATCATGGGTCGCAAATTCAGAGTAAGTCTTTCCGGCGTATTGTTTTACGTTGTCGCTTTACGCTGACTTTCATCCCACCAGGGTGGAAAGAAGGGCAAGGGTCGCGGCGGCGGCAACGCCACTGGCGGTGATCGCGGTCGCCAGCCTCGCAGCGAGTCGTGGCAGTCGTACCCTGCCGTCAAGAAGGAGAACGAGAGGCTCCAGCGTTACTACAACACCATCATCGGCCTCTCGGAGGAGGAGCAGGTTCCCTTCTGGGATGCGCTGCGCAGAGACCTTCCCAACAGCTTCCGCTTCTGCGGCTCCAAAGGGTAGGCCCACGGCGACTCGCTTCTTGGTGGTTCTCCCCCCCGTGCAGCCCTACTAACTTGCTACCCTCAGCCACGCCTTGGCCGTGAAGAAGCTCCTACAAAGTCGATACATGCCCGAGATCGAAAAGATCGAACACGCCGACGGGCGCGCCGTCGAGCCCCCCAAGCCGTTGTCGTGGTACCCCAACGAGCTTGCTTGGTGGATGACCACCCCGAAGAACATCATCCGCAAATACCCCCCCTTCGCCGCCTTCCAGAAGTTTCTCGTTTCCGAGACGACCGTCGGCAACATTAGCAGACAGGAGGTTGTCAGCATGATTCCCCCTCTTCTGATGGACGTTCGCCCCGGCATGACCGTGCTGGACATGTGCGCTGCGCCTGGCAGCAAGGCCGGCCAGCTCCTCGAGATGATTCACCAGGGCGAGGAGGCAAGAGTCCGGAAGGTCCTGCGTGCGTTCGCCAAGGAGGACGGTCTTGACCTCGGCGAGGAGACGGAGGAGGAGCGCCAGGCTGACCTCGAGGCCGACCCGGCGGATGCTGGCCGCACCACTGGTCTTCTGATTGCCAATGACGCCGACTACAAGCGCGGCCACATGCTCGTTCACCAGCTCAAGCGTCTCGGCTCTCCGAACTTGCTCGTCACGAACCACGACGCCACTCAGTACCCCTCCATCAAGCTCCCTTCCGACCCGGCGACCCCGAACAAGCCTCAGTACCTCAAGTTCGACCGCATTCTCGCCGACGTGCCCTGCTCGGGCGATGGCACCCTGAGAAAGAACATGAACTTGTGGAAAGATTGGCAGCCCGGCAGCGCGCTGGGTCTCCATGTCACTCAGGTCAGGATTCTCCTGCGCGCCCTTGCCATGCTCAAGGTCGGAGGCCGTGTCGTCTACTCCACCTGCAGCATGAACCCCGTCGAGAACGAGTCTGTCGTCGCAGCCGCCATTGACCGCGCCGGTGGTCCCGACAAGGTTGAGATCCTCGACTGCAGCAACGAGCTGCAGGGACTCGTCCGCGCTCCTGGCATGCGCAAGTGGCAGATCATGGATAAGTCCGGCAGGCTATGGGGCTCGCAGGCCGAGGTCGACGAGTACACCAAGAACAGCGCCGACGGCATCGCGCCTGGCAGAATTGTCGATACCATGTTCCCGCCCGTGGAGGGTAGCGTGGGCGCGGACATTCCTCTCGAGCGCTGCATGAGAGTCTACGCTCACCAGCAGGATACCGGTGGCTTCTTCATCACCGTTTTGCAAAAGAAGGCCGAGGTCAAGATCCGCCCCGAGGACCAGAAGATTGACGACGCGACGAAGTCAAACGGGAACACGGCAGCCGCCACCCCCGTGGCCGAGGAGACGAAGCCCGAGGAGAATACTGAAGAGAAGACCGAGGCGAAGACTGAGGAGGCACCCGCGGCTACCGAGACCGGCAAGCCGGAGGAAAAGAGTGAGGCAAAGGCCACGACCGAGGCCGACGTGCCCGAGCAGGATGCTATAAACGGCGCTAAGCGGCCGCGGGAAGACGACACGGCTGACGGTGAGACCCAAGAGACAAAGAAGCCCAAGCTCGACGCGACACAAGAGAAGCCTAAGAGATCCAACCGCAACATCCACGGCCAGGTCGAGGAGCCCTTTAAATACCTCGACCCCAAGCACGAGGTCATCAAGAACATCAAGACCTTTTACCACGTCTCGTCACGCTTCCCCGAGGACCGCTTCATGGTGCGCAACGCCGCGGGCGAGCCGGCCAAGGCCATTTACTACACCTCGGCGCTTGCGCGCGACATTCTCGTCGAAAACGAGGGCCGCGGCATCAAGGTCATCCACGGCGGCGTCAAAATGTTCATGAAACAGGACGCCCCCTCGGCCGAGATCTGCCGCTGGCGCATCCAGTCCGAGGGCATGCCGATCCTGCAGGGCTACGTCGGCGAGCAGCGCGTTGTCCGCCTCACGACCAAAGAGACGCTCCGCCGCCTCCTCATTGAGATGTTCCCCCGCATTGCCGACGGCGAGTGGGAGAAGATGGGCGAGATTGGCGCACGCGTCCGCGACATCGGCATGGGCTGCTGCGTGCTCCGCGTCGAGCCCGACGGCTCCGACCCGGCCTTCAGCGAGCGCATGGCGCTGCCGCTGTGGAAGAGCATTCACTCGCTCAACCTCATGCTGCCCAAAGAGGACCGCACCGCCATGCTGCTGCGTATCTTCAACGACACGACGCCGCTCATCAACAACAGCTTGCAGAAACAGCGGCAGATCGATGAGGCGGCCAGGGTCAAGGCGGCGGGAGAGGCCTCTGCCGCCGAGAAGGAAAACGTCGACACCGAGGAAGCCAACGACACCGAGGATGTCATCGACATCGAGGACGCCCCAACGCCTGAGGAGATGGACCGAGACGAGCCCGAGCCCACCACCACGGCTACCGAGAACTCTTGAACCGAATTTGTTCAGTACCCGTCGAATCGCGTCAAAGAGGGCGATGAGGCGCACTTCGCTTGATTTAAATCCAATGTGGTGTTTTTACTTGGGGGGGGGATTACGCCTGTCCCAGCATCATCCAGTTTCCATACACATAGCATATGCTGCAATGGCCCAGAGCTGATTGGGTCGGAAGAGAGAATAGATCTTGGGTCGCACGGAAGAAAGACGAAAGAAAAATGTATGACTACATGAGAATCGTTGAGACGGGCGTTTTTTTGTTCATTTATACAGTCTCGAGAATTGGAAAAAGAAATCACGGCATGGACCGCCCAACGATCACCTGTGGCAATTCCCTTTCTTTTCTGATGCTTTCTCTCGGTGATTTGAGCTACAATGATTTAGGTGTCTGGTGCAGTACTTGTGAAATGTTGCCCCTGGCGCAAGTCGAAGAATATTTTGATTTGGTTTTTTCCTCATACCAATAGATAACCCTCGGTGGCGGTAGGATTTTATAACGTTCGACACCGCTCTTCACCCTGGATGATTTGATGATGAGGAAGAGGAAGCTAACGGAAAGGAGGAAGGCATGTTTGTGTTCTCATGTCCAGCTCGCAATTCGTTTTCCACTATCAAACCCGGGATTGCTACATAAATGTGTAAAAGGACACTTCGGAAGTGAACGAGAAACACCAAGAGGATTCCCAATACACTTGATTGATGTTAACGTATGAAGAGCTTGGGATGACCAGGAAAACCGCTATTTGATAACCGGTGAGGATCAGTAACGATGGCGTTGAGAAAAAAGGTGGGGGGAAAAAAGAATGTGCGCATCAATCGCGGACGGGAATTGAGCCCGACGTGGCTGGTATGATGTTAGTGGCGATGTCCCAATGTGATGATCATGGTCCGGAGGTGCGCTTACGGGTCGAACCCACAACCTTGAGATTAAGAGTCTCACGCTCTACCGATTGAGCTAGCCGGGCAGGCTTTGGTATTGTGGTTGGTGACGATGTTCAACGGGTCGAGGGTCTATGACTGCGGGTCGCACGGGTCTGAAACATCGTGGGGAGCACGGAATGAGTCTTGTAGGCTTCGTTTTGTGTGTGGGTTTTGGTTTGTTTTGTGTTTCTCCATACAGAAAGATAACCAGTCAAGTTGGTTTTCTAAAAGCAGCTGCGAGATGACGCAGACAGCAAAGCGTTGCAGCATCTGGCAATGGGGGTATATCTTTCTTCACGAGCTGCATCGCAGTAGTCGAAACACGACACCGATCCAACATGCACGTGGCACGCCACGTCCTCTGTTTGTTCCCTCACATGTATCCGCGAATGCCCCGAATCACCCCAGACTTCTTCCCCTTTTCATCTTTTCGTCGGTTTTGCACTCCACCTGAGAACAAGGAAAACCCCGAGGCTCTGATTAGTTGATCCGCCAAAACCCATCGCGGAACCGAATCCGGGCCGTTCCAGACTCACCTCTGCCGAAATATTTTGGATCCGCCGCCGCCGTCGACGTCAGGCTGGCGGCTGCGCCGTCTTCAACTTCTGACGGGCTGGACGCCACTGGCGGAAGGTGCGACGAGCCCGCAGGCACCGGGGTCGGCGGCTTGGACATGATGGGCGGCGTCGGATTGTACGACGTCGGGTTGAGGAAGTCGTGGTCGGACAGGACCCTGTGCAGACCCGAATGGCTGCCTCGCGTCGTGACGGGGCTGGTTGAGTGCATCGAGCCCTCCCTGTCCCCTTCCATGCGGAAGACGAACTCGCCTCGACCATGAGAGTTGGAAGATCCGACCGAGAACCTGTTCTCCTCGACCTGCGACTGGAGCACTGTGTACTTCCTCATCAGATTCGTGTACTGCTTCTGCAGCTCAGCCTGCTTCGCCCGGCTCGCCGCCAGCGCACTCTCGACCGCAGCCTTGGTCTCGGCGGTTCGTCTGCTGTAGATGCCCTCGTGTGCCTCCAGAAGCTTGGCGTTCAACACACCAATCTGGGTCTGGAAAAGCTTCTTAGTCTTTTGGAGCTCCTCCTCGCGCGCCTCGAGTTTCAGCCCAAGCATCTCTGCCCGGTTTTCTGCTTCCGCCGCAGTCGTGATTGCCGCCTGTCTCTCCGCCTCCTTGGCTTGGAGATTCCTCTCCGAGATGGACAGCCGCTCCACATCGGCCTTCAGCCGGTCGTTCTCGGCGGCATTGATCTCGATGGACTGCATTGTCTGCTTCGAATTGAGCTCCTTAACCTCGGCATCGCAAACCAGCTTCTTCAATTTCTCGGACTCTTCTCTTGCACCCTGTAGCTCCTGCTGCAACGACTGGATTTCCGTCTTGGTCTTCCTTGACTCCTCGCGCAGAGTTCTTAGTTTCGCGGACAAATCAGACTCCCACTTCTTGGCTAGAGTACGGCTCTTCTCCGACTCCTTTCTGATTTGCATTTCGGCCTTTTTTGAGTCTTCCAACCGCTTCCTCAATGTTCGGTTGGTTAAAATGAGATTCTGAGTTTCAGCCTCACTCGCGGCTTCTCGAACCTGTCTCCTTCGCAGCTCGCCAATATGCGCCATGTGCTGCTGCTTCAGATACCTCTCAAAGTTCAGGTCGTTATGCAAAAGAAGTATCTGTCGCTGCAAATGCGCAATCTGAGACTGACCATCAGACACAGAAGTTGGTGCAGAGATGGCCGGCAGGGGAGGGGGCATGTGGCTGCCAGACTTCTCTGCCGCGGATTCTTGGTGGCTCAATGCGAGTGACGGCACACTGTCGTTCGCCAGTGACTGATGCAGTCCCGACTTGATGACCTTGTTCGAGTGCAACATATCTTGCAACTGTGTGTGGGAGGGCGACGGTATGAGCTGTGGGGGAAGTGTCGGACTATCGGCGATCACATCCGCCTTTGGGACTTCGAGTGAGTTCCTATGCGAAGGTTGGCTGGATAACGAGCTCTGTCCTTGACTGGTCGAGTGAACACGACTGCTCGCCCGCGAATCCTGTTCCGTGTTCCTCCAGCTCTCCGCCCCAGGTTCCGACCCGGAGCCGCTGAGCAGGGCGGGCCCAAGACCATCCCGGTCTGATTCGTCACTAAGCAGGAAGTTGTCTCCTTCGGCGGTCTGGGTATTGCCCGGATCAACGGTCGCAAATGTCTCCGGGGAGAAGCGCAGCGCCATACATTCGGCCACGACTTCTGCAGGCTCACTAGTCATCCAACGCCCGAAATCGGTCTTTTCAGACTCGATCGTAAGAGTGTAGAAATTTGGATGCAAAAGATGGCTTTGTCTGTAGCGCTCGGACTTGTGCCGTATCTCGGTTGGCTGGACTTCAAGCTCGTCTGGATTGGCTGCATTTGCGTGTCGGAGGTACCGCTGCGGTTTCCGGATGTAGTCCATGAAATTGATGGGGTACAAGCCGTAGAGGATTGTGAAGTAGTTGGCCAAATGAGGGACTTCGACGTCGTCAGTCTCCGGAGAGTAAGGGCAGGTCTCCCATCCCGATGGTGATGCCAGACTCTTTTGCTCGTTTTCATCCGATGTGGCCTCAACAATACCAGTCCGTTCGCTATCCCAGAATAGCAACCGTGCATAAATGTTGAAAAGACTGGGGAGATGCGGCACCAATGAACTGGGCATATGTGGCAATATCATGATCAGGGCGGTGATGGCCACGGAAATGACAGTTGCAGACGTATCTTGCTGCAAACACCGCAACAAGTTGTTGAACAGCGGCGTCTGCAATATCAGGTGTAGGTGCGGTGGCTGACTTTGGACGAATTCGCAAAGGAGCTTGGCGACTCTCGCTCGGAATTCACTCCGCACGAAGCACGTATCCAATGTGAATAGGAAATCCTGCCAGCTCGTTAGACAACTATTTCACAACCACGCCATGCACGTTATTTGACTCACTCTGGGCCTCTTCTTGCCGTATGTAATCAGAGCCTGTCGTATTGCGCGCTCGCTGGATTGCGCGCTCAAGTCGGTCTCGGACTGGATTTTATAGTATTTTTCCAACCACGTCAACAACAGTCGTTTCGCAAACGGGTTCACCAAGGCTTCGGTATGTGAGTCGTCGTTTTCCGGTGTGTCTAGCATCAAAACCTCTAGCGTCGCATGGTGGGACTCTTCCATCAAGCCTTTCTCCCGGGTAATGTTCTCTAGCACCGGGTCGTTCAGAATGTCCCACCACTTGAACAGACGGGCCGGCGTACGGATCGCAGGCACAAGAAGGCGGAAGATGTGGATGTAAGGGGCATATTTGGCCGGTGCACCCTTGACATGCTTTTCCCAGATGCTGAGGAGTTCATCCTGGAGTCTCTCGGCGCTCGAATCGTCGTACTTCTCGTGCTTGTTCAGGTAGGCATCGATGACCTCGGCGACTTCGTTGGGCAGTGGAAGGGAAGGCGAGACGTAGAAGGACGTCAGGGTTTTGGAAAGGTCCTTGAGTGACCTATGTAGCTTAGTGTTAGTCGATCATGAGTGTTATCGCGAAGTTGCGGGTGGCTAGAATGCTGCAAGGTCAAATATCGCGCACCGCGTGACGCAGCCCGGCAGGTTGGAGGGAAAGCGAGGAATACGATGAGAAAAGTCTGGCCACTTACGCTGACGACGCCATCGTATTTAGCGGTGGCTCTTCATCGAGCCTTGCGATGTTTTGATATGTAACGAAAAGCAAGGCAAGGTCCGTCTACGGGCGTGGGTGGACGTCGATGTCATGCAACTCTCAGGCAACGGAGTCTGCTGATGCAAGGTACAAGCTTTGCCAGGGACCCTCTGGTGCAAGGCCGGAAATGGGCAGGCTTGAATCATTGGACGCTACAGGCGCTGTGAGGGGCCTGGCGAAAGACCACTGTGCAGCACGCCGTGGCGACCAGCGGCCAAACAGCGTGGGCTAAACAGCTCGCGATTGGTCCGGCTTAAATTTTCCACTGGTACTATGGGTCCTGCGGTCTGCGATGGGCAACGTCGAGAACCGCAAGGTGGGGATACTTGCACCTCGGTGGCCCGGCTGCACTGCAGGCATGTACCGGGACCCACCAGTGACCTCACAGGGGGACATCCGTGGGCTAACCCCGCAATCCGTGAAAGAGCGCCATGCGTCGTGGGCCACCGATGCACCCGACCCCAGAAAACGTACGGGAGACAGTGGGGCCATTGGGCCACTTGAAGCTGTGGTGGGTAGTGGTCTTGTCCAGAAACGCACCTGATCAGTCGCAGATGGGCAGTGACCTGAGCTGAGCGGCACCTTTGGCTGCTTCGGAGCAGGGCAGTTGCGAAGATCCAAGGGAGGGGGAGGGGCGCCGGAGGGACATGCTGTGAGGTAAGGTAAGGTACCTCAACGTCCACCCCAAGGTAATGCGTGAGGAGGTAGACAAGTTGGAAGTCTGGTAAAGCAGCAGAAGCAGGTAGAGAGATCGGGCCGTCGTCCAACCCCTCCTTTGTCCAGATGACTCGACCCTTATTACTTCCTTCCCCTCCCTCCTTCGTCCAAATAGCTTTGAGCTGTCTTCTTCTCCTCACCTTTCATCATCACAACAAGCATCGTAACCCGAGCTTCCCGTACCCAATTCCCAACAACGACCTTCTCCGAGATCCCCTTTTCTCGGTTCCAATTGCTCCAACTACTCCAACAGCAATTGCAAGCTGTATTACTTCACATTTCCCCCTTGACCCATACCACAAACAGTCGACAAGATGGCAAACAAGAGCTCGGCAGTGGCGGACGAGCCCATTGAGGTTCTGTTCGCCCTGCAACCCAACTTCGACCTTCTCGACATGGCAGGTCCAATGGAGGCCTTGACCACCGCCCTTCATGATCAGAAGGACAAGAGTGAGTACACAGTCCTCCCAACGAGAGAATCTCCTCATCCGTTTCCCCGCTCCAAACCGCTACGACTCTGCAAAACAGTCGCACTGACCAGTGCCCTTCCCAACCCCCACAGACTCGAAGGCCTTCGAGTGTACCATCGCGGCCGCAGAGCCCAAGGTCGTCTCCGACTCTGGCGTCACCATTGGCACCCAAATCTCCTTTAAGGACGCCTACGAGCGTCTCAGTGACTTTGACGTTCTCGTCATTGTTGGCGGCGGCAGCGAAACCGTCCTCAAGGCTAACGCCGAGCCCCTCCCCCTCATCCAGGCCTTTTCCGAGCTGCAGCAGACGGACCCCACCCACGAGCGCACGCTTCTTTCTGTCTGCACTGGTGCCCTCTTCCTTGCTAAGCAGGGCATCCTCGCCGGCCTGTCGGCCACGACCCACTCAGACTACATTACCAAGTTCGAGATTCTCTGCAGTGAAGCCGCTACCCGCAACCTGACCGAGCGAACCGACGTGATCGACGATGCTCGATACGTCGTCAACAACTTGCGCTTCGACCTTGGAGACGAGGACGAGAACCCGTATGTCCGCCGCAAGTCAGACACTGGCCGCCGACCCTCCAATGCCAGGTACGTCTTCCCTAATGCCCCGTTCACCGTCGCCGTTGTAGACGAAGCTAACGCCCATGAACAGAAAGGGCAGCATGTCCTTCAAGAGCTCTGGCCGCCGCGAGTCCATTACTCGCCGCGCCGCGATGCGCCTGGGTGGTCTCCGTGTCATTACGGCGTCTGGAAACAGCGCTGGTGTGGATGCAGCTTTGTATCTCATCAGCGCTCTCGTCGATGACGCGTCGGCCGAGGAGGTCGCTCGCACGATGAACTGGACCTGGAACAAGGGCGTCGTTGTTGACGGCCTCGATGTCTAAGCAAGACGTCAGTAAGCCATGACGTATGGATGATGAAAGTCCATCATGGTCCATGAATATCTGTAAGAAGGACGGGAAAAAGCCTTCCAGATGTGTACGGGATATCGAAATCTCCATGTTGCTAGCAATGCCGTGTTTATTAGTCGCAATCCAACCCCATTCAAAGATCCTGTTCTGCGCCCCACGCCTCCAACATGATCCACTGCCCCAGCGACGACCGACTCCATATCTTAGACATATTGTACATGTCCGCCAAGTGACTTGTACGATGGCCATAATTCTCTTGCCTACAACTCCTCATACCAAATAACCCCATCCCCAAACCCAAAACCAACAAGTGTGCGCTCCAATTCTCCCCTCATAAACCAGTGGAGATTTAACTCAGGTCGTGTTGGTGCGTGGCCTTACATAACGAACACCGTCTGGTGTCGGAATCCGGGGTTCAAGCATGACGGACCAGGCGATCCCTTGATCAGCAGGCTCACTTTTCCGTTAGTTAGTCCGCTGGTCAGGCAAAACATCGGACAAAAGAATGTTCAGCCAGTGTGCATAGGTCAGAAGTGCTACGAAAGATGCCAACCATCAGAGAAAATTACTGCCAACCATGTCTTCTATACTCAGACATATCAACAAAAACCATGCGCAGTACTGAAACGAGTGGAACTCGAAAGGCTCGTTCAACCTGTACGGAGTCCGAGATGCTCGAAGGGTAGATCGCGTGACTGACTCTTACTCCACCTTTTCCTAGAATGTCTGTGCTGTGTACCTTTGCGCAACATATTCCTACCAGAATGATTTTGGTAATCAATTTCGATTGTACAAAAGTGCCTTCCGGTTCTCTTTTGGCAACTTGATTGAGTAGATGCCCTCCTCCGACGAGCCCCGCCGTATCCGGTCCACAGCTTGGATAGGCTGGTACCTAGTTAAGTATTATTTTAACGGCCGGCTGCCGGGCCCCCGCTCCGATCAGTGTCCGGCCCTGACCACGAGACCCACCCAATGTGAAATTCACGGAAATACGTGAGCCCGACGGAACCAATCAGCCACATGGAATCAATGAACTCGACCTAGGGAACTTTTTGGATTTCTCGCGAGTCGCAGCAGCACCTCGATCCAGCGCAGCAGCACACCGACGACAAGATGGCGGAAGCATTGACAAAGGCGGTAGCCCGCCAAGCACCCAGCTTCAAGCTCGGAACGAAACCAGTCTTCCTGTACGTTACAGTCCGACCCCGTCCAGAAAGCCTGTCCTCGGAGCAGCCGCACTACATGTCGAACATGCCAATAAAAGCTAACCTCCCATTTCCATCCCTCCTCTCAGGCCGAATCATGTCATCACCCTCATTCGCAAGGACCGCGCCCCCGCGAACTGGGCGACCTTCAACGTGCCTCTGACCTTCACAAAGTTCGACCTGCGCGACTATCTCTGGAACCTGTACGACGTCGAGGTGACGGCGGTACGGTCATGGGTTAAGGAGGCGCCCATCGAGCGCAAGGGCGCGTCGTCGGGCTACTACCGGCCGCAAAGTCAGAAGTTCATGACGGTGCAGATGAAAAAGGCATTTGTGTGGCCCAGCCCGCCCGAGGACCTCGAGCCGTGGAACAAGAAGCTGTGGGACGCGCGCGAGGCGACGTCGCAGAAGCAGTACCGCGCGGACGTCGCCCGTCAGCTCGGCAGGCTGGCGTACCCGAGCAAGGAGAAGGAGAGCACCGACCGGAAGAAGCTGCGCCATGTGGCTTCCCGGATGGTGGAGGGCAAGCTAGCGTTCAAGAACAACATCGAGTTGGACAGCAAGTGGGACCAGATCGTCAAGGCGGCCAAGGTGGGGGGAAGAAAGTCATCATGAGGCGGAGCAAGGGCTTGGGGGAGGGGGAGGTTGATGTGGCAGTTGACGTGTACAAAAGTCGAAGAGAACACTTGGCCGACATGCGGATTGCATGTTTTGTACAACACAAAAAGGAAGGCATGGGATATAGACATGTCAATTGGTATTGGTATCATCAGGTTCGCTTCTTTCTAGCCCAGCCCGCTCCAGCTCCTATTGCGCAACCCAGTGTTGGGACTCTTGAAAGCGGAGGACTTCGTTGCCCCATCCCCACCAACCCGCCGTCAAGTTGCGCGCAAACACCTCGAGGCCAAGGTATCCTTGAGGCAGCAAGTCTTCAAACAAGTGACGGAGATTTGGCTTCCGGGAGTGTACATCAGGCACCGCGGCGATCACCCTCTGCGGGACCTTGCGGTTGTCGCCCCTTTTTCTGGCAATGATGAGTCTCTCCCACGGCTTTCTCCAAGCAGACTCGGTATCGAATACAGGCTCTCCTTGGGAGGTGAGCTTGACCCAGGTCCATTCAGCGGCGGCCTCGAGGCCCCAGCTGGCGAGAACTCCTCTGGGCGAGGTGAGCAAGTCTACCAAAGTTGCTTTGTTAGTCACCCAAATAGCAACGAGGCCGCCATCAGCAAGATGGCCAACGACGGGAATTTGATCCAGAAGCGTCCGGGTATCCTTGAGACCGTAGACGGTGGAATAGCCGCCCGTCTTTCTTCTCGCTGATTTGTTGGGCCATGGGGGATCCAGAACGATGAGGTGGAACTTGGGCGCTGTCGAGAGGAATGAGTCTCTCGTCTCTTGGATCGAGCCGCTCAGATATACAGACTCTTCAGGGATGAAATGCGCCGTAACCGCAGCCGCATCCGCATCCGCTCCTTGCGACGTAACATGATCCTGCTGGCTCTTCCGGCCTAAGCCGCCGCTGCTGTCTCTAATGTTGCTGCTCCCGCCGGTGGTCACCCGTGGGAGGCAGAATGGCGCGGCGTAGTTCTTGCCTAGCGTGTCAAGGGCACTTCTCACCGCCGCCTCAATCATAAGGTCTGCAAGTTGGCTCGCTGGCGTTTGGTTGTTGGTCTGGGGGTCCCGGGGTTCCGGTATTGAAAAGGGTGTGGCAACGGGGTCGACTGAGACGAGCCGTCTTTGCGGTGGCCCTACTGTCTCGGCACTGTGACCCGGCAAGACCTGGCTTTCTTCCAGAGAGGCGGGGATGTCGACGAGGAATACGGACCGGTCCTCGGCGCGAAATAAGATGCTACGTGGTGAGGAGCTTGCCGATGAGGCCTCTGACGCAGGTCTAGAGACCATGGTTGGGAAATCCGAGAAATTCGTTTCCCTCTTCTTCACCTATCAGGCCAACGTGCCTGACTGGCTTTGTGGCTTTGACCGGGGTGTCTTTCCCGCAGACTCGGGTTGAGGCCCGGCCCAGTCCAAGTGCCACTTGACCGGACCCGGGGCTTGGCTGGGGTGGCCGTGGGGAGGATAGTTCAGTCTAGAGTGCAATGGTGCCGAGGTCCTGCGTTGGCGCGTTTTTTTCTGAAATAAGGCGGTCTGGTGTTAATTTTCCAAGGAAATATTTTTTTTCGGGCGTGGTTTTGAAAGTCCCTCGGCTGCCCAGTTCGTGCTTCCGCATGGCGATGAAGAATATGCGGAGGTATCGTGGCTATCGTAGGTCTAACTCCGGACCAAAGTGAAGTAACCAGGTAACGAGAAGAGGCCGCTCCCCAGGAAGTACCTATCACTGGAGAGCGTCGAGTGACCATCCGTCCGTGGGGACGCTCGGCAATCTTCGGCTCGTGGCCCAGACCCCTGTGCTAGAACTCAGCGGGCGAAGCCCCCCAAAGAAGCATTTACCGCTCGTGCGCCACGGCCCACGGCTCCTCCCCCAAAAGAACGACAGTGCAATGAGAGGGAGCCTTTTAAAAATCTCGCCTTTATGACGTCCCACTCCAGCGCATTTCGGCTCAAGACCCTTCCTATCCCATCCCTTCCCGCATTGCCCCTTCTCCACGGTCACCCCACGATCCTTGCCCTTCCTGCTTGCCAGCTTGCGTGTGCTTCCACTCCTCTTGCTGTTGCTCTGATTAGGAATACCGTCTCCTCCCATCAACAACACACCTTTGGGATTTCAGGAGTAGCGGAATGCTTCTCGAGTGACCCCGGTCTTTCGCCTCCCCCTCCTCCACCACCACGAACAACCAGCGAGCGAGCGTCGCGGGTCGCGCTGACCAGGTAATGCCGTCAGCGTTACTGGAACATGCCTCCATGTCGGAGATAGCACCGAACAAACAACGAGATGCTGCGCGACCGAAGCCGCCCCCGAGGGCGCCCCCCGTGTGCCCAACCGACGATGACGAGACGATAGAGACGAGGAAGCAAACGCGCACGTTCGACTACATCTGGCGGTCCGGCGTCGCCGGAGGCTTGGCAGGCTGTGCTGTAAGTAGTAGGATCGCGGATCTATCTCGCTAGAATACGGAGATGGTGTTTCTGACTATAGCGGGCATTTACAGGCTAAAACGGTCGTCGCACCTCTCGATCGTGTCAAGATCCTCTTCCAGGCGAGCAATCCGCAGTTCGCAAAGTACACGGGCTCGTGGTTCGGCGTTGTGACGGCAATGAAGGACATCCGCTCTCACGAAGGCCTTACGGGGCTGTTTAGAGGACACTCAGCGACGCTCATTCGAATCTTCCCATACGCCGGCATCAAGTTCCTTGCGTACGAACAAATCCGCTCCATGGTGATCCGTCGGAAAGAACATGAAACTCCGTGGCGCCGCCTTATCAGCGGCTCCATGGCGGGCGTCACTTCCGTCTTCTTTACATATCCCTTGGAGGTTATTCGCGTCCGTTTGGCTTTTGAGACAAAACACGGGGGCTCTTCGCTAGCTGCGATTTGCCGCCGGATTTACAACGAGCGCTTTGTGCGGACTTCCCCGGCAGCACAGGCAGCCAGTACCTCGGCAACCGAGGCGGCGGCCGCTTCCCCAGTCGCCGCGATCGCACCGCGTTCGGGATTGATCAATTTCTACAGAGGATTCACGCCCACTTTGCTGGGCATGCTTCCTTACGCCGGCATGTCCTTCCTTACGCACGACACTGCGGGCGATATCCTTCGCCACCCCAGTCTTGCCAAGTGGACGACCCTTCCCCAGCAGAAGAACTCGCCCACGGGAAAGCCTGCACCACTCCGGTCCTGGGCCGAGCTCCTGGCTGGCGGTGTCGCTGGTCTCGTATCCCAGACTGCTTCGTACCCTCTGGAAGTCATTCGCCGGCGAATGCAGGTTGGAGGCGCCGTCGGGGACGGCCACCGACTTCGCATTAGCGAGACGGCGGCCATGATTTTCCGGGAGAAGGGGACGCCGGGATTTTTCGTTGGTTTGACGATCGGCTATGTCAAGGTAGTGCCCATGGCGGCAGTGGCATTTTACACGTACGAGAGGGCCAAGACGTGGCTCAGAATCTAGACCAGTTTACGTCTCGCAAGACTGTTTGAGTTTGGCGTTGTCGGGGCACTTGGGACAAACAAGCAATTTTGGGGAATTTTTTTGGTTTCATGAAATACGCCACTAAAGGAGCAGTTTTCTGAGTCCAAAGGCGTAGTAACGGAGCGCTAGAATGGTGGCTAACAACCTACACACGACAATTGTTCAATAAACAATTGTTCTTGTTGCGTCACACGCCATGATCTTCACTTCGTCGCGAATCTTCACAAGACACTCTTGAATGCGCATCTCAATATGCTTGTGCTGTAGCGAAGTTGACTTATTGAAAATAGGTTGTTCATCATTTCAGTTCATGTTCGCATTTCATTCCTTCTCCTCCCCGACACATCTCGTGATTTCAACACCATCCTAGTCATTCTCAGCGAGAAAGAATTGTGGTTGTGGGCAGGGCGTGAACTTACAGGCACGCCAGTCGGCTCAAAGCTATGGACCAACTGACTCTCGTAGTTGAGATTTGGGTTCCCGATGCGCGACAGGTCCAGCCTCTCTTCGCCCTCGCGCTTCTCGTACTGCTTCGCCGTTCGATCGTCGTGCCATCCGCTCTCCACCCTCGCCTTCCCAACGTCCCGGGCGGCTGCACGCTTCTGCGCGACCGAGCTGCGGACGTACTCGAGGTACGGGGGGTTACCCGGCTTGATGACGTTGTCGGCAGCGAGGACGGACCCGGGGCCGATAAGGCCGAGCTGCTCGCAGAGCTTCAGATCGGTGGTGTAAGCGGGCTTGTAATGGTCCAAAAACATCAGGTCGATCCTGGGGAGCGAGCCCGCAGCGTGCAGACGCGCTATAGAGGCGTCGCTGGGGCCGACAACGACTTTTACGGTGTCGGCGAGGCCGGCGAGGTCGACAAGAGAGCCGATGACGGCGGCGAACTCGGGATTCCGTTCGAGCGAGTAGTATCTTGCGTTGGGGGTGGCGGCACGGGCGGCGGCGCCGAATAGAATGCAAGAATAGCCCACGTAGCCTCCTAGTTCGACCTGTTTGGCGAAGAAAAGTGTCAAAAAGATCAAATGAAGGTTTCTCGGTCTACCGAGGGTGTGGTTTGAGGGGCCATGGTTCAAAGATTCGAGTCGTCACATCATCGGATGATGGCCAAAAGTCAATCGTGACTGTAGACCCGAAGATTTGGGAAGTGTTTGGAGTAATAGGTTTGGAAGGGGCTAAGGAGGGGGGGCTTCTCGCTCACCATGATTTTGGGCTTGACCTCGGTGATCAAATCCGTCACGATCTTGCCCTTGTCCTCGCCGACATTCATGAGATACTTCTTGGTGCGGCCAAAGTCGTCGACGGCCTTGAGGACGCGCTCGGGGGAGCCCCGGATCTCGTCGAGGTCGGGCTGGCTGTACACAAAGTGCAGGAGTTCGATCTCGCGGCCGTCGTCGAAGAAGACGTCCTCCTGGACGGCATATGCTTTGCTTTCGTCAAAGTGAGGCATCGTGGTGGGTAAGAAGTTGATTTTGGCCTATAAAAGGTTCGATTGATCTCCGATGGACGTGCGAGAAGAACGAGTATCTGGTATGCTTTTTTGATTGAGGGGAACTAGGAGAGTAGAGAAAGTAACAACAGAGTCAAAGGTCAGACATGTCCTTGTCTCTCTCTCTCTCTCTCATGGAAGTAAGGTCTAGTTATCACCATGATGGACGAAATAGAGTCCCACCGTCACTCAACACGCAAGGAACCCCGAGCAGTACCATGGCCGGAAGCCGCAGCTCTCGCCGACCATGACCACCTTTACAGCCTCTGTGGAGGGAGCCCTGAGGCGTACAGTTGCCCCGGCCAAAATTGCCGGGAAAGGAGAGCCTGGCCATTGAAATGTACCTAAGAAATGCGAGAGGTACGTAGCCCCTGATGATGGAAAAGGCATGGCGGGGTAGCAAGCCCGAGGTGGGGGAGGGGGTGCCACTCGATTCTTCGCACGGTATCTGTACCTAGCATAAAGAGGTCGCTGTGGGTGGATACGGAGGTACAAGTCAGGTGCTTTCGCGACCCGGTGTGGGTACTGGCACGCGGTGAGGGGTAGCTAGCTGGGCGCCTCAATATCATGACGCCAACAACACCTCATCAAACCGCGTCAAAGATGTGGCAGGCAGGTAGGTAGTCGGGGCTCATCCATCCACGCTTTCCTCCTCCTGCTCAACTCAGCTAAGCTCTGGGATGATCTTAGGATATACCTTAAGTGCCTGTCTAACCAGCTAACGTGGATACCTCTCGCCTTGTGGCGCGTCACGATAATGACAAGAAAGGCGGTAACTGTTCGAAGCACATTGGAAGTAGTTGCACAAACAAGAAGCGGCCTGTGATCCAAAAGCACGCACCCGAATCACGAGTTTATCCTATGAGCGTCAGCATTTCCTAATCAATAGTGTAACTTTTCGACTTCTACCAAAATGCATCTCCAGGCCAGAGCGTACATCCTAGACAGTGTAAGTAGGTATGTACCAGTTTTGTGTAACCCACTTCTACCGGTAGCACAGAACCAGGGGAGGACACCCAACACTGGTCCCATCCAGCAGGTATCATGTTTTCATCCGATCGATGCTCCCACAATTCCCAGGACCCGAACAATCTGATGAACTAGGGTTCTTACTGGAATCATGCGGGCTCGCCTTTCTTGCTCTCCCAACCAGCTAACGAGAAAGGATGACTAGCCGTCAACGACCTCGATGCGGCTCGCCGGACAACTGTCTCCGCCTAGGTGTGTCCTCATTCCCCTCCTTCCCCACGTGCAGTATCTAGATCTTACGATTCGTGTCGATCGCCGCCTGAGAAAGCAGACACAAAGTAGTTGGGTTCCTTCCCGTCGGTCTTGGCGTTGCACCTTTTTTTTTTTTTTTTTTTGGCCTTGCGGGCCAGCGCTAACCCAGCACCGCCTAGACTGCAAGTCTTGTATCCAAGATCCGAATATCGATGATGGAATCGACTTTTCATGCACGGTGAAACATGGGATTTCTCCGGTTTTCGTCCTGGCGGGAAGTCACTGATCGGACTCCCAATGCACATAGCACGCAATTGCCCGTCCATGGGGCCGCACTGTATCTGTATCTTGTTACACCATGAAAGGCACCGACCCGGGGCATGCGATGCTAGCGCTAGAACGCCCCCGGTCGACCCATCGACGAGTGTCGTATGCATCATGACCTTCGCCTGCCCGTCTTCGCGACACAGTAGCCGTGTGCCCAGGAAAGGGACTCGGCCAAAAGAAGCAATCAAATGAAGGGGTTTCCTTGCATCGCCCATCGATCGCGGGCTAGTTTCTTGGCTAACCTAGGTAGTGAGCATAAATCTTGTACCAATGGCCCAGTTACAACCCAAGTCTGACGTTCACGACGAGTCGAGTCTACTTGTCATTGTCTCTCCACTTCCACTTCTACGCCTAGTGTCATCATCAGAGAGAAACACCTTGAGCTCTAAGCGCTCTGGCCAAGTCGTGGGACCTTCCCCTTGTTCATGCTTTCCCCGATGGTTCGTTTTCGTCTGCCATGACACTGTGCTACTTGACCTCTTCAAGGAGGTAAAAGTCGGTCAATGTTTCGAGTAGTGGATATGGATGAATGTTGGAGGCGTAAGTGATGATGCTGACGACTCTACTGGAGAATTCGACCCGTTCCAAAGTGGATGGCTGCGGACGAGAGGCACGGCTCGCTCTATCGGTTCCCCAGCTGCGGCTTGGATTTCGTCATGAGCATGAAATTTCATTCAAAAGCTCGGTGTTGGAAGCACCTGGAGATGATCATACGTGTTTTCATTCTTTCACACACAAACATCAGTTGACAACTCCTAGACTCCCATCCTTTCGAGAATCCCCTTTTCACGCCTGTTTCTTAACAACACACCAACATATCAAACTTGCCCCTCTACACCCCCATCATTCAAAATGGCCTCCGACATGAAGGCGACGGTTGAGCCTACCACAAAGGGTTTCTCGGTCTGCGGTTACGAGAAGATCGAATACGACTTCGAGTTCCTTGATGGCGTTTTCAACAAGCAGAATAGCCAGTTGGCCGATTGTTACTCGCGTTGGAAACGATGCTTGGCCGTCATGGATCTCAACATCTTCAATCTCTATGGAGAGGAGATGAAGGAGTATTTTGACCACTACAACATCGACCTGAAGATCCACAAGACCATGATTGGCGAGAAGGCCAAGTCCATGGAGACGCTACTGAGCATCGTCGACTCCATGACCGAGTTTGGCGTGTATCGCAAGGAGCCTGTTCTCGTTGTTGGCGGTGGTCTCGTCACCGACGTTGCTGGGTATGTCTATGTCCCCTCGCGTGCGAAAACTCGACTTTCTAATGAACTGCAGCTTCGCATGCGCCGCTTACCGTCGCAACACACCTTTCATTCGTATTCCGACCACAGTCATTGGTCTCATTGACGCCTCCGTCTCCATCAAGGTCGCCGTTAACTACGGCAACTACAAGAACCGCCTGGGAGCTTACCACGCGCCTACACACACCTTCCTCGACTTCAAATTCTTGCGCACACTACCCACAGCTCAAATTCGCAATGGCTTTGCCGAGTTGATCAAAATCTCCACTTGCGCACACCTAGAGACATTCGACCTGCTCGACCGTTTTTGCGAGGAGCTCATTGAGACCGGGTTTGGACGTTGCGATGGTGCCAGCAAAGAGGTTAGAGATGCTGCGGACAAGATTAACCGCAACGGGATCCACGAGATGCTGAAGCTCGAGACTCCCAACCTTCACGAGATCATGCTTGATCGTGTCATTGCCTACGGCCACACGTAAGGGACTCCTGGTGCATTACGTTGGAGAATAGAATTTAACCGCATGCAGCTGGTCTCCTCTCCACGAGCTCTCCCCTGACGTTCCCCTGCGTCACGGCCACGCCATTTCCATCGACATGGCTTACTCTGCGACACTTGCCCACGTGCTCGGCAAGCTCTCCTCCCAAGAACACCGCCGGTTGTTGAATCTCTTCTCCCGTGCTGGTCTCTCCATGGATCATGCCCAGTTCGACGAGGAAATGCTCGACAAAGCGACATCGGCGATCCTTAAGACCCGTGACGGCAAACTCCGCGCCGCTGTACCCTCACCTCTTGGTCAATGCGAATTTCTCAACGACGTCTCCCACAAAGAGATGTGTGCTGCCCTCAAAGTGCACAAGGACCTTATGAAAGAGTATCCCCGTGAGGGTGCTGGTCTTGAGGCTTATGTCGATGCAAGTGACACGGGATATACCATTAACGGCGCTTCTGTCGAGGATGAGTCGAGGAAGTTCATGAATGGGGTTGAAAAAAGTGTCACCAAGGACGATACTGTCTCCAGCGGCGTCTCGTCGAATGGTTCATCAACTCCCGACTATGGTCTGTCGAGTGGTAAGAACCTTGGTCGGGATGATGCTAAGTACGCTGCTGCCGGCTTCGAGCCCAAGGTGCTGGAGAGTTTAGGCAACGACAAGGTTGGTGTCACGGAGCATAACAAAATTCGTCACGAGGTCGAGAACGAATGCTGTTAAGGAAGCATCTTGATCACCAAAGGTTTTCTTTGTCAAATGTCTGGAGTAAAGTTGGACCGGATGATGGGTAGGGAAAGGGTTCAAAAAGCAAAGTAGAAGAAAAAAAATTGTAAGAAATGTTAAAATTGTTACTTGAACCGTCTGCCCGCTTCAATGGCGATGTTTGTATGGTTTTCGCAACCACCTCCATATCAGAAACAAATTGGAATTGGAAATAATTATGTAGCCACCGGGCTTGCTACAGAAAGTTGACACCGCAAGTATTCTTCTGCCAGATTCTAAAAAGCAATGACAAGGGGGAGACGAAGAGCTTGGCATATTCGATGTGCAGTGGCACTGCCACACTGGTGGAAGTCGTCCTGAGGACTGCCAACAATCAACACCAGTACACGCCGCCCCCGCAAAGCCCCCCGCTGTTTCGAAGTAAACGGAGAGTCGGGTACCGAGACAGCTGAAATGATTGGCTTGACAAGTGCATCCCCCCCACCTTGATCAATTGATCGTACCCGGGTTCCGAGCGCTCGGCCCGTCACCTTCCAGAAGCGGCAATACAACGGTCCTCGACGGTTCCCGGGGGGGGGGCATCTTTTCACGATAAATCACATCGGAAGGATGTTGATGTGGCGCTTGAGAGTCCGGAATAAGTGCCAAAAACGTTATAAGACACTCGTTCTCATACTATCTTCTCTTCATCATTTTCTTCTAAGCATCTGATCTTCAGTTCCCGGTGCTTCCCGGACCTCCACTTACACGACCCTTCGAGCAGTGCCTCGTTTCGATTTTCTGCATGCACTCTGCAGAAAGGCCCAAGAACGTCCGTCTCCTTGAAGCACGAGGTCGGACCTTCTGACGTCAAAACATCAACGATGGATAGGATTTGTTCAGAAGGGAATATCCGGACGTTCCCATGTAAAGCCCACCCCCCTCCCCTTCTGTCAAACCCTTCTGCCAAAGTCTGGAAGGAAGCTGTCAAAACTTAACACGGGAGGTGCTGAAATCTACCTACCTATAGGGCGTCCTGACGACAGCCACGGAACGACGCGCCCGAAAACATGGCAAAAAGCCCAGTTCGAACCAAGGCCGCAACGACGCTGGTGCGAAAACCACGCTTCTCCGATTACCTCAGGGTCTTCACCTACGCGACGAAATGGGACTTCTTCGTCTATATCATCGCGTCGCTGGCGTCCATCGCCGCCGGCGTGGCCCTGCCGCTCATGAACGTCATTTTCGGCCAGCTCGTCGGCCAGTTCACCAGTTACTTCAGCGATACCACCACCATCTCCCGCTCCCAGTTTGAGAGTATACTGAACCGCCAGGCCTTGTATATTATGGCCCTGTTCGTCGGCCGATGGGCTCTCAACGCTGTCAACAAGTTTTGCTTCAGGATGATTGGTATTCGGCTCTCATCCGCCATCCGACTCCACTACTTACAGTCGTTGTTCGCCCAGTCGATCCATGTCATCGACTCGATGCCTCCAGGGGCTGCGGCGACCGCCATTACTGGGACGTCGGCCGTATTGCAGATCGGAATTTCCGACCGCCTGGGAACCTTTCTGCAGTTCAACGGCACGATCTGGGCAGCTCTGATTATTGCATTCATCTGGAGTTGGGATCTTACCTTGGTGACTTCGTCACTAATCCTGTACATATTGATCGTCATGGGTGTGGTGTTGCCAATCATCGTCAAGGGCGAGACTGCGACGACCGAGGCCGACGCGCAGAGTACTGCGATAGCCAGCGAGGCACTCGGAGGAATTCGGCTGGTCATGGCTTGCGGCGCGCAGAGACATATCATCTCCCGCTACGAGGGCTGGGTACAAGAGGCCAAGAAACGGGCCCAGAAGACCGCCCCCGTGGTAGCGATCCAGTTTGGTCTCATCGTGAGCTTTTCTTCCCGGCATTCTCTTGACCGTAAGCAAACCGTTCACAAACGCTAACTTGAGACAGTTTTTCGGCATCTTCGGCGCTTTCGGGCTGGCTTTCTGGTACGGCACCCAGCGATATATCGCCGGCGCTCTCGACAATGCCGGCGTGGTTGTCGTGGTATTAATGTCCGTGATGATGATTCTCACCTCCTTGGAAAGAATTTCGACGCCCATAATCGCTGTCAGCAAGGCTATGGTCGCTGCTTGCGAGCTGTTTACAGTGATCGATGCCCCTTTGTCCCCCGCCGGTACCCTCAAGCCAGAGATCGACTCCCAGGATATCGTCTTCGAAGACGTGACGTTCGAGTACCCTAGTCGAGTTGGCGTAAAAGTCCTCAACTCACTGAGCTTTCGCATTCAGCCTGGCCAGAATATCGCTCTCGTCGGCCCATCCGGCTCCGGCAAGAGCACCATCGTTGGCTTGATGGAGCGATGGTACTCCTTGAGGGAACAACACTCCTTGCCAAGGGTTATTGATGATCAATCATCAGAAAAGCCAGGCAATGAAACAGTGGAATGCGTCAATGAAGAACTGAAATCGCTCATTCGACCGAGCCTATCCGGAACCATCAGCATCGGTGGTGTGAACCTGGAGGACCTCGACCTCAAGTGGTGGAGAGCTCAAGTCGGCCTGGTTCAACAGGAGCCCTTCCTTTTCAACGCCTCCATATTCAGCAACGTAGCGAATGGCCTGATTGGGACCGAGTGGGAGAAAGAGCCTGAGATGATAAAACGAGAGCTGGTTCGCGACGCTTGCCAGGAATCCTACGCCCATGAGTTCATTTGCCGACTACCTGATGTAAGTCCATGTTAGCAGATATTAGACACTGCAAATTGGGGCCATGTTCAATCTCTAACCGAACCTTGCGCGCAGGGTTACGATACACGGGTTGGAGATGGTGGTGCTAAACTGTCCGGCGGACAAAAGCAACGACTTGCAATCGCCAGGAGCATCATCAAAAAGCCCCGCATCATCATCCTCGACGAAGCGACCAGCGCAATCGACGCCAAAAGCGAGAAGATCGTCCAGGCCGCGCTCGACAGAGTCACACAAGGGCGTACTACGATAACTATCGCCCATAGGCTTTCAACGATTCAGAAGGCCGACAACATCGTTGTACTGCAAAGAGGGCAAGCGGTCGAGCAGGGCACCCACCATAGTCTCCTCAGTGACCCTTCAGGAGTCTACAGTTCTCTGGTGCGGGCTCAAGCGCTGAATCTGTCAACGACGGGGAAGTCGGTATCGGACGTATCTGCTTCGGGACTCGATTCGGAAATGGAGGAGAAAGTGCTTGTGGATCGCGAGCATCTTGCTTCTACAGCCTTCACCGACAATTCAGAGGGAAATGCTTCCAATAAACCTCGAGGGCTTGTCCGCAGCTTTGGGAGACTCCTCTATGAACGACGGGCGAAGTGGACGTCGTACCTAGCCGTCATTCTGTCCTGCATGGCGAGTGCAGCCGGTACACCCGTGCAAGCATGGCTGTTCTCAAAGGTCATCGCTGTGTTTCTCTTGACTGGCGACGAACTCAAGAGAGAGGCAAACTTCTGGGGCTTGATGTGGTTTGCCCTGGCTGGGGCGGTTGGCCTGGCGTACTTCGCTCAGGGCTGGATCGGTCTGCGTCTCCAGTACTTCGTCAGCGCGGCGTATAAGAACCAATACCTCACCGATATGCTGCATCAACCTCTCAGCTTCTTCGACGAGGATAGTAACTCGCACGGATCCCTGAGCGCGAGAATATCAGGCGACGCGAAGTTGCTCGAGGAGCTGCTCGGCCTGAATCTGGCGATGTTGCTTTCGGGCATCTTTACCGTTATCGGTTGTGTCGCCATCGCGCTCATTTTTGGTTGGAAGCTCGGCTTGGTTGCCATGTTCATCACCATGCCAATCATGCTGGGCGCGGGGCTTTGGAAGTACAGACACGAGGTGCAATTCGACCAGATGAATACGGCGGTTTTTGCAGAGAGCTCGCAATTCGCCACCGAAGCCATCGGCGCCATCAGGACGGTCTCCTCCCTCGGCATGGAGTCCATCATCAACGCCCGGTACGAAAAGCTACTCAACGGACATATCCTGGCAGCGCGCCGCAAAGCTCAGTGGACAGCCGTGCTCTATGCTTTCGCAGACAGCGTAAGCCTCGGGTGCCAGGCGTTGGTCTTTTGGTACGGTGGGAGGCTTCTGGCCAGTGGTGAGTATTCCATGGAGGCGTTCTTTGTGTGCTTCATGGCCATCATCCAGGGTGCAGAGGCGGCCAGTCAAGTCCTGGCCGTGGCTCCCAGCGCAGCGCAGGCGGCCGCAGCTGCTGATCGCATCCTCGATGTCAGAGAGTCTGCGGACGTTGGGCAAGCTGCGACGAGGGGCAGCGAAGACATTGCCGAGGCCGAAGGGGGCGTGCGAGTCGAGCTGCGCGACGTCCACTTCAAGTATCCCACGCGCGATGTAGTAGTTTTCGAGGGGTTGAACCTCGTTATTGAGAAGGGCCAGTACGCGGCCTTCGTCGGCCCCTCTGGCTGCGGCAAAACGACCATCATCTCGCTCCTGGAACGCTTCTACGACCTGAACAAAGGCCACGGCTCGATCCTTTGCAACGGCGTCAACATCCATGAGCTCGACGTGTACGACTACCGCCAAAACATCTCACTCGTCGCCCAGGAGCCGGTCATGTTCCGAGGGACGGTCCGCGAGAACATCCTCTTCGGTATCGAGGATCCCGGTTCCATCTCGGACGAGAGGATCCATGAGGTCTGCATCGACGCGTTCATCCATGACTTTATCGTTTCTCTACCCGAGGGCTACGAAACCGACGTTGGTGCCAAGGGCGTGTCCATGTCCGGTGGGCAGAAGCAGCGTATCGCCATTGCGCGTGCCCTGATTCGCGACCCGAAGCTTCTGCTTTTGGATGAGGCCACGTCCGCGCTGGACTCGGAGTCGGAGAAGATTGTGCAAGCCGCATTCGAGAGGGCGCGTGACGGACGCACCGTGGTTGCGGTAGCCCACAGGCTATCGACCATCCAGAACGCAGATGTTATTTTCGTCTTCAGCGAGGGGAGGGTGGTAGAGAAGGGGTCTCACAACGAGCTCATTAGGAAACAGGGAGTCTACTGGGAGATGGTAAGTTGTATCGCTGCCACGTCTTCGGAAATCCTTTGCTAACAGACGATCGTAGTGCCAGAGTCAGGCCTTGGACCAATAGGATCTTAACCCCTATCGGTTGCAGGTGTAAAGAGTGTAAAGAGTTGTCAAGTCGAACGCAAACGGGGTACAACCGAAAGGCCCCTTCGCCACAATCACCCTCTCAGCATTTGGAGTGTTTGGTATTTCTGTTTGGTTTTCATCGTGTCTAGTCGTCCTTTCGGGGGTATCAGGTTCGCATTTTAGAAAGTTCATCTAGATCATAATTAGAAACATATTTTGACTCTATTGAAATCCCCGAGGCCTCTCCCCTATACTGCTGCATTGTCTCGTGTCCTTTGTCATGTGTCGGAATGATTCAGTCTACGTGGTTGGACATCGCATACAGGTCCAAAATGAGCAAGCCGCCATGCCCCGTGATCGGTTGTCGCGTCCACTGCATGATCTCGCCCTCTCCTTCGACGTCGGCCGCTTCCTCCACCAGACGCCATGCCCCCGCCGATTCGTCCTTTTCCATGTACCGTAGCACGACGCGGTCACCGCCGTCCTCGAACACGAACTCCCGCCGCCACAGCCGCCGCCACTGCTCGTCGGGCGTTCCATCCACGACGTTGAGGCGCTCAATATGCCGGTTTCTCAGGGCCAAAGCGTACAACACGCGGGTGTTCAGCAGCCCGTCCTGGCCCGGGTAGTCCCTCAACATCAAGACGGCCTCGTCGCGGACGACGGGGTCCCGGCTGAAGAGCGACGTGACGAGCAGGTGCCACGCCAGCCCGCGCTGCAGGGACAGGTGGTGTGCCGGATTCTTCCGGGATTCCTCCTTGGCCATTCTCAGCGCGATGTGGCTGAGGGAAATGTATTGGCGGAACAGGGGCGTCAGCAACACAACAGAGTCGAATCCGAGAAAGGAGGCTGGGTTGTTGAATATGTAGACTCCCAAGAACTCCAGGCGCAGGAGGATCGCTCGGAGATAGGTCGGTGACTCGATGTCGGACGAGAGGATGTTCGCGAATAGGGGTTGAAACGCGGCGTCCAGCTTGTCCATGGACTTTTGAAAGCTGACACAGTACTCCCTGATGCTAGGGCTGCCGAGCAGCTCAGAATGGAACTTCGAGATAGAGTTGTCGTCGTGAAAGCGGCGGATGTTGGAGTTCTGGATGGCGTCTTCCATGATGGCGTTTATCGCAGCCTGGTGACGTCGCAGAGTGGGCCAGGTCTGTTCGAACTCATTCAGACTCCTGAAGACGGGCGGTACCGGGCTTTCGAGAGCCCAATCGCTCCGCATCTGGCTTAGGAGGACCATGAAGGACTCCATGGTTTGCTTCTTGCTCTTCAAGCCCCTTGCTAGGTTGGGGAGAGTCGGTCCGTCGAGTATCCTCCCTCGGAAGACGGTGCGGGCCTGTCTAGCCAGCTGATTAAAGACTTCTGCTACTGCGCCGATGACCGGCTTCGGGTCAGGCGCCAAGTCGGACAGATAGAGCTGGGCGTCCGTATCCGTCATGATGGCCAGCAGCAGGGACAGCGCGTGGTTAACATGATCCAAGGCAGCCACCCTGTTTCCGCGGAGGGTCTCGAAGAAGAGCAAGAGTACGGACAAGAATATAGCATCCTGCGCGGAGGACCGCCTTCTCTGCAACATGAGGGAGTCGCAGTAGTAAGTGACGGCCTGAAAGTAGTGGGCGTCCCCCTCGACAGTCGGCTGATCCGGTACCGTCACGGCGCGGAGCGACGCGAAGGCGGACTGGCGGTACCACACGCTCAGCGCACCTATAGCCATGGCGGCGGAGCGGAGCGTGCTGTTGTTGCGACAGATTTGAGGCAACGTGACCACCCACAAGTCGCCGCTGGATGCCGCGCTCATCCAAGGGCCCCTGAGTAGGCAGACAAACTCCTCAAAATAGAGCAGACCGGCATCGTGCCGAAAATCTCGGGTGTTGGTGCCCAGCTTGGCCTGCGTCATCGGCGACGGGGCCTGGCGGACGACTTGCTTGGAGTTCCAGCAGATCTCCGTGGGCCCCAAAGCTTTCCTCTTCGGGTTGACGAGGTAGCCCTCACAGTGCCCTCGGCTTTGGAGGCAGTTGCTGCAATGCGGTTTCGCCTCGTCGCATTTTATGTGACGTTTCTTGCAGGTGACACAGCCGCTTCGCACTTTGCGCGTGCTTGTGCGGGACAGCTTGCGTTTGCTGATCCTGCCCGGTTCACTCCCCGAACCGGCGGTCGTCTCCGGAGAGGCAGACCTAGGGTCAATGTCAGCTTGGAAAGGTTAACTCCAATATTAGATTGAGGACCAGACTACTTTATAGTAACAGCAGGCATGATTTCTTTGACCCCTGCCATGTTTTTCCGAAGTTATGTTGATATCATACTAGTATGATGCTGGTATTAAGTTGGTATGATGCTGGGGTCATTGACAGCCAGCAATTAGTTCATGACGCCATGAAGGAAGTCGGAGACGCCAAGGCCTGTTGCAGGCCCAGGTCCAGAGTATCACCCCCCCATCTCCTGCTTATATAACACAAAGGGACACTGTCGCTTTGCTCGGCACAACCCCGGTCGACACCCCGGCTGAACAACCAACCACTTACAAAGCCATCCTCACAAGCGTCTAGCCTGCCTCATCACGGCCTTCGTTGATTGCGGCCCTTCAATTAGACCCTTCCTTCTACACACCCACGAATCCACGAATGACCTCATCTATTGAAACCGTTCGTTATCACTCGATTGACCTGTGAACCTAACAACTTCTCTATCTCGGTAGTGAGTGACAAGATCTGGACCTGATCCCAGCAGTCATTGGCCTCAAAAGTCTACCCAGAAACACGACACCAGCCAGCTCAAAAGGAATCCATTGAACTTACTCGTTCTGTTGGGTGCATATGTGTTGAAAATTGTTTGGTGGTCTGAAACCAAATAAACACAACATTATCAGGACTACCAACATACAAACGTGTGAATTTCTGGATGTCAAGCATGTACAACGCCTTGCCTTGACCGTCGGGATTTCATTTTCGAATATCTATTCAATGTTTCCGCACAGGGCTGTCTCCTCACAAGATGGGTCCAGTCGGGTTATACAGAATAGACGGTGAAGCATAGTATGCCAGTCCCGGTTTCCACCCGGTGCGCATGATCTGCGATGGCAAAGAGACGGAAGGCGGGCTTGGTGATACCCAGCCTACAAGGCGTATGGAAGAGGAATCGGAAGTGACGACAGTGTTCAGCAACACATGAGACTGGAGGGTGGCAATCTTATCGGTGCGCATGGGATTTCAAAAGCCTTTGCCGTCCCTGAACTCTCTTTAAGCCTTTTTGTTGCATCGTAGAGCGAATGTGATTGCGGACTACTATTCAATCTTGCCGAGTTCTATTTTCACTGTCTCGAGGCTTTCCGAATACCTCGAACCAAGTTCATCTTCACCCGCCCAGCATGATGTCCTTGACGCTTGTCAAAACGTGACCGGAAGTGGATGAGTGGCTCAAAGCGATGCCACCATGGACAAAAGGAGGCTGCGCTCTGGAGGTAGGACGGAATCCACAAGCAGCTTGCCGAGTCTTGAAGTACCTACGTTGATGGTAAAGGCAATCAAGAGTGTTGCACGTGTATCTTTTCGGGTGTGGTATAGACGGTTGTTTTGCCAAAGAGCAAATTCTTGGGCTGAGGCTCAGTCCGTCTTGTCGAGCCATGAGTATTCATCCGCCTTGACAGGCATGACCTGATCATGATTGAACCAAGGGCGGCATTGGTTTCTTTAAAGATGACGTGTAAGTTTAGAAACTCGCACTACGGCCCCGCTTAGAGAAATTCCAGGGGAGATGGTGGGTTCCTCGGATGTAGTCGAAGTCAATGGCGGGTGTACAAGTGTTTGTTTGTTTGTTTTCCTGGAGGCTGGCAACGGAGAGAGTTCACCACAAACTTTCAAGATCCAACCCCCTCTTCCTTGCATGGGAGGGGAAGTATGCGCTCGGTACCTGCAGCTGTCAGGCCCTCGAGCAACTAAAATCCCTAAGCACCCGCTGGTCAAGAGTAAGCGAGGTCTAAAAAGATGATTTGGTTCCGTCCATTGTTTTGCGTTTGCGAACAAACAATCACCCGTCAGTCAGCACCATCGCCCCGAAAAATGCCACATGAACGAATAGTATGGGAATGGAGGGTTGCATCGTCGGCCACTCCATCTGGTAGGCAACGAGACGTCGCGAGAACATCCGACGGGTGTGGGTGAAACTAGCGCACATTCAAGGCTTCGTATCTGCAACGATGCACTCACACACCGGCGAGCAATGAGCAGAAACGCCATACCAAGAGGTCACGCATGCAGGTGGAGTGTTGTTGAAGGTCAGCGGCAGCATCGTGGTTGCTGGGATATATGAATACGGGAAAGGGGGGGAAGGGCCTGGTAGGGAGTGTGCCTGTACGGATACTGTCTAAGTAAGAGACGAGAACAGTCGGGGGGGGGGAGGAGGGGCGCCACGGCCTGACCGGACGACGTGGAGCCAGGGGCCGGGGGTGAAAATAGTGGATATGGCTGCTAAATACGGCAGGCTTTGGGAGCCCGGGACACCGGTAAAATTGAGATGGCAGCCGTGATTGGGCCACTGTTTCGGCCGGCCCTGGCCCCAAGCAGCCCGGAGTGGCGGCCACATGCATCCCTGATGCGGGTGACCTCATCGCCACCGTGGCTTGGGGTACGCCTTGTTCCTGCATACCTAGGTACCTACCTACCAGGTAGGTAGGCACTGAGTAGATGCTGCTTATACGCTGGTCAATGGCCGTCTTTATGGGCGGGGCAGGACGCTAAACATGCCAACTCGGGGAATGTGGAGTCACCCTCGAACTTCAACCGACTTCACTTGCCTATTCCACACCTTTCTTCCCACCCATGACCCCATTCACTCTTCAAGGTTCCTACACCTTTCCTTAGAGCACCTGCTGCGCTGTCCACCACTTCTTCATTGGGTCAAGCTTACTTGCTTGTTGAGGGTGTGGGAGCTAGGTAGGAGGGGAAACAAAACAAGGGAACGAGGACAAGGAGGGGAAGGGGGGTTCCGCTGCCTGGCTTAGGGAACAGGAGGGAACCCTGCAGGAAACTCAGGCGTGTAATGTGATCTGATAAAGCATCTCTCTCTCACATTCTCACTGCTGTGCCTGGATATGGTCACTGGCTTTGCCTTTTCTACCCATTCACCACCCCGTCTCCTTCACTCCTTCATAACCTTCCTCTCACACCCTTATTCACAATAACCGTCCTCCTTTGTACCTACGGCGTCCTGGGCCACCTTGTTCCATCCGTGTCTTGTTCACACTCTCCCCGAGTCTACTTGCCGCTTGGATATATTAGTGTCTGGTTCATCCACATCCTCCTATAGCGCTGCATCCCATCTTCAACCAGAATCAGAAGATAAATCTCTTGCTCCAGCTTCCAGCTCAACGTTTTCTCCGTTATAGTACATCGCCGCCGCTTTCAACGTCCCTCCTATCATCAGAAGAAGAACCCAGATTGGCTCACCATCTCAAACGCAACAATGCGTGCTTCTCTTGCCCTGGTGGCTGTCTACGCCGCTGTCACGGCCAGCGCATTCCAAGGCTTCAACTACGGATCCACCTTCACCGATGGTCGGGCCAAGACACAGTCGGACTTCGAGTCTGAGTTCAAGACCGCAGCAAGCCTCGAGGGCACGAACGGCGCCTTCACATCTGCCCGCCTCTACACCATGATCCAGGGCGGAAGCACCAATGACCCCATCTCGGCCATTCCCGCTGCCATCTCGACCAAGACTACGCTCTTGCTCGGTCTCTGGGCCTCAGCCGGTGAAGCCGCCTTCGCCAACGAGCTTGAAGCCCTGAAGAAGGCTCTTGTGCAGTACGGCTCTCAACTTGGCGGCTTGATTGCTGGCATCTCGGTCGGCAGCGAGGACCTCTACCGCCATTCGCCCACTGGCGTTGCCAACAATGAGTTCGCCGGCGCCGAACCCAACACTCTTGTCAAGTACTTTGACCAGGTTCGAGAGGTCATCAAGAATTCGCCTCTGAGCAGTGCTCCTCTTGGCCACGTCGACACATGGACTGCCTGGGTCAACGGCAGCAACAGTGCCGTCATTGACGCTTCCGATTGGATCGGAATGGACGCATACCCCTACTTCGAGAGCACCAAGCCCAATGACATCTCCGACAGCAAGGACCGCTGGGCCGATGCCTTGGGTGCCACTCAGGCCGCCGTCGGCGGCAAGCCTGTCTGGGTCACGGAAACCGGCTGGCCTGTTAGCGGAAAGATGGTCGGTGCTGCTGTCCCCTCGCTCGAGAACGCCAAGAAGTTCTGGGACGATGTCGGCTGCCCCATGTTTGGCAAGACCAACGTCTGGTGGTACACTTTTCAGGATTCTTCTCCCACCACTCCCAACCCGAGCTTCGGTATCATCGGCTCGATCCTTACCAACAAGCCTCTGTACGACCTCTCATGTGACAAGGCCAGCTCTGGATCGTCGTCTTCCGCCTCTGCCACTTCGACCAAGGCCGCCTCTGCCAGCGCTTTTTCGCAGACTAGCGGTACTGCGTCCACATCTGCGTCTGCGCCTGCGTCTGCTTCAGCTTCGGCTTCCGCTTCTGATTCTAATCCTACAACTGCCTCCTCCACCGGTGGCGGCTCTGGCTCTGGTTCGGGCTCGAGCCAGCAGAGCTCCATTCTTGGCACCGCTACCACCCTGACGACTGCCGTGCCGACCAGCGGCTCTGGAGCTGGTGGAGACGGCAGCGCAACGGTCAGCCTAACTAGCAGTGCAGAGCCATCTGCTTCCCAGGGCTCCGGCTTCAGCTCCGGCACTAGCCGCCCCGGTACTAATGGTACCGTCAGCGTGCCAACGACGGCGCCCACCGTTGTCCCTAGCAGTGGTGCTACTTTGACGACCTTCAGCGTCGTTATGCTAGCCGGCATGGCTGCCCTGGCCATGATGTGAGGTCCGGGGATGGTTGAAGGAGCATTCGGTTCTCGGCGTCAATAGCATTGGCTTTACATCATTATAATGGTCAGTTAAAGTGGATAAGTAATCAGCATCCGCATATCCCGCGGCGACGAGGAAACACATAGGGGGAAGAGTGGTTCAAGAACGATTGGTTTCTGCAGAGCTTTGATAATGAGGGGGGAAGCAGGATAATCGGTTGGATGCAGATACCTACTCTCCTTTTGGGGCGAACAAACACATTTGCCAATAGGCTGGCTATGAACATATCAATCAAAAGTTTTCTTGTCCATTGCTTGATCGTATCCAAAATTGAGACTTTTTGCGTTCTTGTATGGGACAGACACAATTCAACCCATGAGCGTAAGGCCTGTCAACCTAACGAGCCATGCTAACCTAATTGCATTGAGTACATCTTGAGTGTTGTGAGACGTACATATCCAAACGGTCAGCAACGCGTGCTGTTATACCAAAATGGGCAACTAGACACTGTTCCCTCGACTGAAATACACCCCAAAAAGTGTCTTTTCGTACCAGTGTGTTTACATTGGAACAAATGCCATGTTTCGGCCGTTGGAGGGCGCAGTCTATAACCCCCCCCCCCCCCCCATCCCATACCCCTCTCTTCTCTAAAGCGCCCTCATCTATTTGCAGCTTTTGCGTCTCAGCGCATCTATTCGTCAAGTCTCGTCGCTCCTAGTCGCCTGGTACTCCCCATCCTCCGCCTTCACTCCTTCACATCCCCAAAAAGCAGCTCCAGGTCCCTCTTCTCGCCGCTGTGGTACACCATCTCGTAGAACACGCCCCGCGCCCTGTACAGCTCGGCCGGGCGCCCGGCCTCGACGACGCGCCCGGCGCCCATGACCACCACCGTGTCGTAGTCGGCGATGGTCCGGAGCCTGTGGGCGATGGTCACGAGCGTGCGCTCGTCGTCGACCTCGCGCCGCAGCACTGCCTGGATGCCCCGGTCCGTCTCGTAGTCCATGCTCGCCGTCGCCTCGTCCAGCAGCATCAGCCGGCTGCCCCGGACGAGCGCGCGGCACAGGGACAGCACCTGGCGCTGCCCGTGCGAGAAGTTCTCCCCCTTGGCGTTGACCGTCGTCGAGAGCGCTAGGCCCGAGGCGTCGGGCGCCAACGCGACGGCCGCCGCGGCCGCCTCGGCGGCGTCGGCGTCGGCCTCCGAGTGATACCGGAACGACGCGATGCCCTGGCACGACTCGAGCGCCCTCTCGAGCACCGGCGCCGCGATCGTGCCCGTCGGGTCGAGGTTCGACCGCAACGTGCCGTTGAAGAGCACCGCCTCCTGCGGGATGATGGTCAGCGCCTCGCGGAGGCGGCGGCGCGGGATCCTGGTGATGTCGATGCCGTCGTAGAGTATCTGGCCTGAGACGATGTGCGTGAAACGTAGAAGGGAGAGAACCAGCTACGGTTGAAGAAAGAGAGTTAGCATGATTTCCCTTTCGGCGAGAGAAGAAGAAGAGGAGGAAGAAGAAGAAATCAGAACGGAATGGAAGCGTACCGTAGACTTGCCGCTGCCGGTGCGGCCCACGATGGCAACTCTCTCTCCGGCCTTGAACTTGAGGTTGACGTCCGTGAGGATGTTGGGTCCGTCCTCGTCGTATCGGATCGTTGCGTTGCGGAATTCGATCTCGCCTGTCGACGGCCAGTCTCGGGGCACAACGTGCGAAGGGTCGTCGGTAAACTCGCCCTCTTCGGGGTACGAGTCGTCCGCCTTCTCCTCGGCCTCGAGGCCGGCGTATTCCTTGATGCGAACGAACTGTTCTTCGTTAGCACTTTTGCTGTTCGTTTATCGGCATGTGTGTCGCTCCACTTACGCTTTGCAGCTCGACCTCGAGATCGTTCATGCTACGAACCAGTTGCAGGATAGTCTGACTCAATCCCGTGGCGTTGTTGAGCGAGAAGCCCACGAGGCCGGCACCCACGACACCGGCCTTGGACACGGCGATGATGCCCGCGCTCAGCCCGACCAGGGCAGTCACCACGTCCACGCGCATGGCCACCCATCGGTTGCAGTTGAAGTTGGCCTCCGCCGCCCGCGACCAGACGCGCAGCTTATCCGCCAGGTTGTTGCCAAACGTCTGCGGCATGCCGCTCCTCGCGCGGATGATGGAGAGCCCGGCCAGCGTGTCCGCGAACTGCGAGAAAATGGGCGATTGCGCCGACGCCACCAACCGCTTGATGGTCACGGCGGTACGCGTGTAGATCTCGCCCACGACGATGCCGGCTGCGCAGGTCACGGCCGCGGGGAGCATAAAGATGGGCATGATGGAGCTGATGGCAAAGATGCGGATCACCAGCGAGATGCTGCTCTCGAGGAACGCGCGCAGCTGCGGGCTGACGGTCAGGTCGAGCGACGACATGTCGCTCGAGAAGCGGTTGATGATGCGGCCGACGGGTGTCTTCTTGTACCACGCCAGCGAGACGCGCATGACGGCGCGGATGAAGTCGTTGTGCAGCCTGCGGGCGGCGTGCCAGGCGCCGTTCTCGAACACGAGGAAGACGACGGCGTAGAGGACCGACTCGGTGACGGTGACGGCGGCATAGATGCCGAGGTAGAAGGCGATGTCGACGGCGACGTCCTTGCTGTACGCCTCGACCCAGACGGAGAGCCAGAGGGAACCACCCATGACGGCCAACTGCGAGATGAGCATCATGACCATGCAGAAGACGGCGTACCACGGGCCGCCGAAGTAAGTCATATACTTGAAGACTGTTCAACAATGTTCGTCAGCTCGGTCTCTTGCGTGCGCAACAGTGTTAGATAGAGAGAGAGAGAGAGAGAGAGAGCACTTACACATCAAGCGGGCGCTCTTCCCGCTGGCCCTCATCTCCTGCGCCACCACGTCCTTGGTCCCCTTGTCGTCCGCGATCTTGCTACGGTCGTTGAGAGGATCCGTCTGCGTTTCGACCTCGGTGTCCGAGTTGTCAGAAACGTCGGTACTCTCGCCTCCTCCGACGTCGTTGGCAACGGCAACAGGGTGCCTGACGACGCCGATGTTCTGCTCGAAGTCTTTGATCGCACCGTTCTCGAGCGTGATGGCGACGTCGGCCTGCGCGGCAACCCACGGCTGTTGCGCCACCAGAACAACAGTCCGACCCTTCAACAGGTCGGTGCAAAAACACCGCTCCCAGAGTGACGCGGCGGTCTTGGCATCGAGGGCTGAGAATATGTCGTCAAGCAGGAGCAGCGGCGCCTTGGAGTACAGCGCCCTGGCCAGGGCCACGCGCGCCTTCTGGCCTCCCGACAGAGAGGCGCCGTTCTCGCCGACGATGGTCTGGTCACCGTTATCCATCTCTCTCAGGTCGACGGGTAGACAGCACGCATTGACGACGTTATCGTAGCGCACCGCTTCAAAAGGGCTGTTGAAGAGGATGTTCTCCTTGATGCTGTCGTTCTGGAGCCATGCCGTCTGTGATGCAAACGCAACGTCCTTGGGCCGGGTGATGGTGCCGCTCTCCTTGATCGTCTCTCCCAGCACCGCCAGCAACAAAGTCGTCTTGCCGCTACCGCTGGCGCCCGACACGACGTTCAGCCCGCCCTCTACAAAGTTGATTGAGATGTCCTTGAGCTGGAACGACGCCGTCTTGTTCCGCCGGAACGTCGCGTCCCGGATCTGCAGGGTCCCCTCGGGGTACTCCTCCAACGGCGTCGTGCTTTGGAAGTACTGATCCAGGCGGCCGATGGCGATCATGGCGCTCGTGATGTTCCTCGAAAGGAAGCCGAGCTGGGTGACGTTACGGCGAATGGTCTTGACGAGGTACGTAGTGGTAAATGCCGTGGCCGCCGTCAGGGGCTGCTTGCGTACGCCTACGTAGAGGGTGAACATGGATATCATGGCAATGTAGGGCATGAGGGCGGTGATCTGGTTAAGCGTCACGTAGATGAGCGACACGCGCCACAGGTCGCGCTGCTCATTCGCACGCGCCTCCTCGATGGTCTTGATGATGGCGTCCTCCCATGCAAAGTACTTGACGGCGCGGATGGAGGCGAGGTACTCCGACACGAGCGAGATGCGAGAGTCCTGCGCTCTTCTCGCCCTTCTGGTCTGTCTGGCCATCAGTTGCGCCACGAAGACCGACAGGGGCGCGGCGAGAAACAGGATCGCCGTGCCCACGAGGGCAGGCCACCCGAGCATCTTGTAGAGCCCGACAAACGCGATGATGGTGCCCGTGGGCACACCCATAGACACCATGACGATGTCTCGGGAGCCGAAGATGGCCTGCACGTCGGCGGCCATGAGGTTGGCCAAGCGACCGGCTGAGGTCGTGGACTGGCCGGGCTTCCCATCCTTCTTCTGTTTCTCCTTCTCGGAGTCTCCCTTGGGAGCGAAGATGTCCTCTTCAAGCTCCATGGAACCCATGGCCCGGTGGTACAGCTCCTGGGTCAAGGCGGACCTCAGACGCACGACCAGGCGAGTCGACGTGAAGACATACTGCTGGAACAAGACGGAACGAGACAGGGGACCGCAGAACATCAGAAGAAGCCAGAGCCAGGGACGAATCGGAGCGCCCTTGGGATCCGCAAGGTACGCCAGCAGCTGATATAGGCCATAAGGCGCAATAAGCTCGCAGGCGTAGGCCGTGGAGATGTAGCATGCCATGAGTGTCACCTCGCTCCGCAATAAGTAGAACAGGGTCCAGGCGGTCGTCACGCCCTTGACCCTCGCCTTCTTGATCTTCTCCAGCAGCAACAGCGGCTCGTCATACCACGGCAGGCGGGGCAGGTCGTCGAGGGCAATCTCCTTACGGGCGCCCTTCCACATCAGCGGCGTGAGCCACTCAAATGTAAGATAGTACGTAGCCCAGCTGCAAGTCTCCTCGGGCGCGGGCCCGCGGGCCTCGTACCCCTCGGGCACGTCGTGGGTCAGCGACGGGGGCACCCACTCCCGCGGCGTAGTGATGGCGACGATGAAGGCAGCCGCCAAGCCCACCAGGCCGCCAGTGACAGGCGCCGCGATGGCGCACTCGGCCGACGCTTCAATACACGGCAGGACGGACGAGGCGGCCAGGACCAGTAGCTCGGCCGAGATGACGAAGTTGACCTGGTGCAGCGCGACGTGCCGCCACTGCAGGTCGTTGACGAGCCTCGAGAGGCCGAGGACAAAGGCGTAGCCTACGGTCAAGGCGTTAGGCCAGGGCGTCTGGCCGCGGGCGCTAGCGAGGGCGAGGAAGGCCACGGCAGCGGCGCGGGAGAATTGGGCGGCGAGTTCCCAGGGCCATCTTATGGCTGCGGCGCGGATGTCGGGCCGTGTTGGTGACGACAATGACGACGACGACGACGACGACGACGACAACGGTTTAGTACGGCAGCGGAGGAGGCGGCAGGCGGTCCAGAGGGCGGAGAGGACGAGGACAAGGAACTGGAGGTAGCCGGAATCGGCGAATTGGGTGACGTCGTCGATCCACGACAGCTGTCCGTGGCTGTTTGAGGTTTTGTCAGTTTTTTCGGGTCCATGCTACCGATCAGGACCAACGTTAAGTGAGCGCAAAGTGAGTACGAGAGAGTATGAGGGTGAGTATGAGATTGAGTGAGTGTTGCGCACCCAAGCTTGATGCGCATGCGCGTCGAAAATGCAAAGATGAGGTTTGGTTGAGCAAAGTACAAAGTTAAAATGGAATAAACGACAAAGGGATATTATACGTATCCGGCGGGAAAGACGGGTCGCGATGCGACTGCAACGTCTGCGCCGCCGATCTGGGGCTGGAAAGCACCTCGCCGGCGCCACGATGCGCAAATGCAGACGAGACAGGAAGCCAACTCGCTAACTCACCTCTGCAAGTTGGTTAGCAGGACCTGGGCATGCGAACGCGCCGTGGCCGTGAGCACAAAGGCCCGCTCGAAGAAGAAGTCCACCACCATCATCGTCACCGTCGTTGTCGTTGAGGCCGAGGCCGGCGCGGTATGTCAGACTCGTGCGCGACCGTCCCGGAACTCTTTGCGCTTCTGGAGGGGGAAGGGGCGGTTGTGAGCGGCGGGGATTTGTTGAATATTATTGCGAGCACGTCATGGGCGACTTTTTGAGCGGAGAGAGCGCGGATGAGCTGATGGCAAGCAAGCGTTGCAGTGTTGTTCAGGTATTGCGGCATTCGACCAGGTTGATCTAGGGCTGTAGCAAGCAGAAGATGCAAGGGCCAGTCAAACAGGTAATCCGAAATAAAGATAAAAAAGACATCAACGACTGTCCTGCACAAATAACGAACGAACTTCAGGACCAATGTTGAACAAAGATGGTATGGTTGTGAACGAAATTGGCAGACCGTTGAATTCGCAAGTAGCGATTAGATACCACAGAAGCTTGGGGGGGGGGGGGGTCCAAGGATTCAAGCACCGTCAGGGAAGTGGATTCTCCTGTGTCTGCGCGCAAGTTGGAAAACAGAACGGACGAACCAGGCCATCCCAGCCAAGCAGGCACCGGTGGATGCATTCGTCCTCGCCCGGGGAGGGGCCGATTTCTCACCATGAAGAGGGGGGGGGAGGCCAACCCGTCCAGTCACGGCCTTGGGACAGGATGGGTCAAGATGGGGGAGAGAATGCTATAGGTAAAGTAGTTGGGGAGCGGCGGTGCGAAAGCGGCATCCAGATGTTGCAATTGCAGCCTTTCCACTGCCAGCAGCCCAGGGGGAGGGGGGGTGCTGACACTACCCACGGTAACCCACCGAGACCGAGACAGCCCACCATCCGCGCGCGGACAGCTTTGCCGGCTCGGGACCGTTGGTGGGGGGGGGCGGGTTGCCTGGAAGAGCCGACACGCAGACGTCAGCGAATCGCCCTCGAGTTTCGGTCGGGTCGGTGAGCTGCCCGTCCAAGGCTGTACCCGCCGTCCCCCCTGGGCTGGAACGGTGAGTTTTCCCCTGTGGCATGTCCATCTAGCTCCCGCCGTGGCTTTGTCCCCGTGGGAACCTAACTTCATCATTGGACCCGGGCGAAAGCTTGTTCTCTCCCTGTCGTCTCTTCTTAGCATCCAGGCATCACGGGTTTCTCGCTCCCCAACATGCGGTGTGGAAAGAAACGGGAAACCACAGACACACCGACTTACCGTAATTGTCTACCATCTCGTGTGTCTAACTCTTCCGCCTGTCTGCCCGTCTGCCACTGCTACAAAAAAAATTTACTGGCTGTCACTGATTGAAGCTCATCCCTTCCCGGACATCGTGGACAACGAATCCTTGTCGGACCGTTCCCGGCGGCCGCTCTCGGTCACTCACCACCACCCCCCCCCCCCCCCCCCCCCCCCCACACCCCCAACATCGGCGCCAAGCACCCGGTCTTCCCAAAACGGGCAGGTCCTGCTTGTCACAGTGTGATTGGACCACAGCATCACCACATCGACCTCTCATTGACGACTCGGCACCCGCTGTCGCCCGTTACTCGTGTCTGACACGTCCTACACACATTGTCTTCAACCGACGTACGCGGCATAGGCTGACCAACAAACGACACGTCATTCAAGCAACATGGGAAACAGCTCCTCGTCTGATTGTATACTCGCAACTATTCAGATTCGTCCACAAACACACACACATACATACACACACCCACCACCATACACAACTTACCCGCGGTGTTCCTGTTCATCATATGTACATTGCTTAATAGTAACCTTCTCGACCAGCTCTGAACTCAGCGAGCACCTTCACTTCCAGTAAACGCCCACCCATCCGTTGAACTTTCCCAAACGTTTTGACGCCCTAGGCAATGCATTTAAAAAAGCGCCCCATCATCCATTTCGTGCCAAGACCAACATTAGGGCACATCCAATGTCCAAACACGCCTGATGCCGCCGCTGCGGCTTAGTCAGCCTTGATAGCACTGTCGTCGTGTTAGCTTTGTCTGCATACCCCCCGGTTCAGGTACTTACCCGTAAATTCTCCTGACGAATGCGTACGCGCTCAGGAACCCGATGGTGCCAGTCAGGAGGCCGTAGACGCAGCATGCCATGAAGCTGTAGCTGAAAAAGAGCATGCTGCTTACGAACCCCGTGATGTGCAGCTTGAAAAAATAGTACCACACACAGTACAAAAACACCCAGAAGGCGCTGCCGCCGCCGACCATAAATGACTGCCACCACCAGTTGTAGTTCTCTGAGCATAGCTGGATGTAGATCGTCACCACCGTCACCTCGGCGATTGTCAGGATAAGTATCACCGACACGACGGCCAGGAATCCGAACACGTAGTAGTACCCGCTCTTGTCCTGCCACACCGACTGGAACACGAACAATAGCTCGATAAAGATGACGGCGAAGGGGATGAGTCCGGCGAGGAGGACCGATTGCCACGATTTGATATACCACGCCTGCTGCGGCACCTGGCGAGGGATGGAGCTAGTCTTGGTCGGGTGCTCCCAGTTCCCACCGCGGACGAATCCAAACCAGGACCCGGCGTAGACCAGAGGAACCTGAATGCAGAGCCAAAGGAAGACAATGGCCACGACGGTTCCGAACGGGATGGCCGTACTTGAGGCCTGCGCCCACACGAAGAGGTTGAGGATGAAGACGATGCCAAAGAGGAGACCCGGAAACAGGACGGCCGTAACGAGCGCGTTCTTCCGGAAGTCCTGCCCGTCAAATGTCTTGTACACCCGCGCCGAGAAGTACCCGGAGAAGAGGCCGGCAAAGACGAACAGGCCAACGCCCACACTGATGAAGCCGCCGCGGAAACTGGGGTTGAGAATGCCCAACGCACTCAGCAGAACGAGTCCCACGGCCATGAAGAGGAGCTGCATTCCCGACCCCACGAGGGGCGCCAAGAGGTATCCGTGCTGAGGCGTCCTGAAGACATCGGCATGCAGCAGCTTCCAGCCCGTAACGTCCTCCAGGGCCTCGTCGTCCGAAGACACGTCCCCGTCGTTCTCGAAATCGTTCCCTTGGTCAAGCAGCCCACCCGACTTTTCCGACAACCTGGGAGACCTGTTACCAGTCTTCTTACGCTTCAGCTTCGGCTTGCCGTCCTCGAGGGGAACCTCCTTGTACCCCTTGATGTCAGAGCGGATCGTCCTCGCCAGGATCATCAAGACGATGCCGGTGAGAAGACCACAGATAATGAGCGAGTTGACGATGGCCAGCCAGTGGATCTTCTGACCCTCCTCTTGGTTCACAAAGTACAAATCCCATCGTCGCGACCATTCAATGTTGTTATCCTCGCGGAAGTAGACAGAGTAAGTGTAGGGGATGGTGAGCTTGGCGTCGTCGTCGACATCTTCTTCATCTGTCGGGTGGTAGGAGGAGTCGGTGTTGTGCTTGGACGCGTCGGACGACTTATTCGGGGCGAGGTAGAGTTCAAGGTTCTGGTCAATGTTCTGCAGGTCGGCGGGGCAGCCCTTCTCGTCGCGCTTATTGTTGGGGCCAATACTTTTGGGGTATACCTCGAACCCGACGACGACCTTGCCGCCGCGTTCGCCGGCCTTACCGGGCGCTTTGCGCCAGCGGATGACAATGGTGTGGTGGTTGTTGATGAAGTAGCGCGGCTTTCCGCCGCTCGCCGCGTAGTCGGTAAACCCCAGCTTGAAGCCTGCGGCGTAGTACTTACGGCTTTTGTCAACGGTGACGAAGCTCGTCGCACCGGGAAGGTTGTCGACGATCCACTCGGTCACGTAACCATCCTGCACCATCTCTTTGGCCCTGCGCATCTCCTTCCTACCAATCTCCCGGTTGCACAGCAAGTTGCACGGCTTGTCCTGGCCGACAACCAGGTCGATATCGGACGTCTTTATCCTGTCACCGCGGAGGACCTCGCCGAGGTTCAGAGGGATGCTCTGTCCGCTAAGCAATCCGGTGCCAGGTCTCCGCTGGCCCGTCGGCGGGCACACAAAGGGGAGGTCGTAGTAGGCATATTGCAGCTGGGTGTTGTCGGAGTAGACCTTGTTGACCAGCAAGGGGATCTGCTCGCCGTCCTTGTAACTTTTGATCGACCAGCCTGTTTGTCCAACATAGTCAGCACAAATGTCTGTAGGATTTCAAGTCCAGGACTCCCTTGGGGACGTGGCGAACCTGGAATGTAGAAGGCGTCGGCTGGTGCGGCGAGCAACAGGGAGACGAAGCACCCCAAGCCAGCCTTGAGCGCCTGTCGCATCGTGATATGTCGGGTCGCGAGTCGTCGACTATGTCCAGCGATATCGTTGTAGCGGGCCTCCAAATGGAATTGAAGTGTCACCAGAGAGGTACGGGTGACTTGTCTTCTAGTTGTTCAGTATGTGGTGGCGAGGAATTGAGACGGTTGAGGACAACGGGCCGCGATCAGGGTCCGTGGTTGCACGGTGCCTCTCCGCGCCACGACGCCGCAAATGGGTTGGGACCACTGGGGATTTAACCCAGGACTGGACCCGAGGTGAGAGTTCGGGGGAAGACGAAAAGGTTATCGGGGGAGGGGGGAAAGAAACGAGTGGAATCGGTACCAAGTACCCAAAGTCAAAAAGTGACAGGCTCAGAGTCGAGTTTAGACCGCGTTCTTGTTGGGAAAGACGTAGCTCAGCCGACGTAATCCTCTTCTCAAAACGGGATCAACCTTGGTGCAAGTTTGATGACCGCGCGCAGAGTCGCAGAGAGTGTGTAGGAGGATTAACAGAAGACCAGAAACACACGCACGAAGAAGGGGGGGCGAGGAGGAGCAGAAGAAAGAAGAGGAAAAGGAGGCAATTGGAAGAACGGGCGAGACCTGGCCGGAGACGGAACGGAATGAGCGGGAATGGGAAGGTGTAGCATGGGATGGGGCGGCGCACGGTTCAAGACAACACTTTAAAGATGTACCGTACAGTGTAAGTATTAACCGCCTGGGACCTTCAATCGCAGTTCAATGTTTAAGTGCCAGAGCCCCTGAGATATTGCGTTCCATCGCGTTCTCTCTCCGTTCGGCGTCGCATATTGCCAGGGGCCTCTTTTCCCCCCTTTCTTATCTCGCGGCGCTGCTCCCAAGACTCAGGGCGAAGGCTTATCGCTATCGCTACTGCAACCGCTACTGCAACCGCTACTGCAACCAACGCCGCAGGAATGGTCATGAAAGGTGCATACACAGCTCTATCCGTACGGCAGACGCTGATTACTTCCTCCAGCCCCTGTGTCTGCCGCCGCCTACTATCCCAGAGCACCAATCAGGGTGTCCCCTTGGAGAAGCTAAACTCGATTGACATCGTAATCGAGATGCAGCCAAGATGAAAGGGGATTGGCGCCATTACTTGCCTTGTTCTTCGCAACGGCCTAACTCTTCTTTCAATGCCATCAGGAGTCAAATTGTTATCTGTGGTCGTCCTTGAAGATTTATACCCGTTGATTCGGATTGCGCACCCTACACACTTACTCAAACCAGAGGCCACTATGCCGCAATGCCGGTTGCCGTATGCTACTGACTCAACACAGGGTGGGTGAGCTGCTGCTCCAGTGGACACGATCGACACTTGCCAGTTCATCCAAGCTACCCGTACACTCACTGTCCTTGCACGGCTGCACTGCTATCAATAGAAACACTGTGGGCGACCTCGCCCATCCTCCCAAACATTACTGCGAACAATCATGATCGGGCGGGGTGGTGGACTGGTGGCGAGACCAGGACATCGTCAATCGGCACCTACACCAGTCAATTTCCCATCTTGAATGCCATGAGAGGACAACGCCCGTGCCAATGTAATTGCTCACCCTGGGGGAAGGGCGGGGAATTGGCGGGAAAGCGAGCGGGAACGGATGCTCCACTGTATGAAAACACCCGTTGGTCCAGAACTAACTTTCCGGGCTCCTTTGATCCGCTGTCCCGAATCAGGCCCCCAATGTTCTCCATTTTTTGCCGGCAGTTCGATCCGCTCCGTTACGGTATCGCATTCCCCGTCACTTCGACTGCCACCGTATAGCCCGGAAGGTAAGCTTGGAATTATCCGCCGATTCGGTCTGGCAGATAGGATGGCGCCAGAACTTGGCGACCCTAAACAGTTTGCGTATTCAATTGTCAGCCAACAAAAGGGATCACTTACGTCCTATCTCACTTCATCGTCACTTCATCGTGTCACCGAAATTGTATGAGAATTTTCTTCCGAGGGTTCCCCCCAAGTGTTGTTCAAATTATTACTAGTGTTTCTGCGATGTGCCTCTGCCCTGTGGGTATCTTCAATACAGACGCGCCGCTAACAAACAGCCTTGCAGCAAAAGACTGCAGCTTTTTTTGACGAAATATTCCTTTTGTTGACCAAAACTCCTGTACACAATTTCTGTGTCATGTAAACTAGCCGAGACCTCGATCGCACCTTGAACTTCAGTAAAAAAACAAAGGAAACTTTCAAGTGGTATCGTGTTCAAAAACTCTCCGTCAGTCGTAACTCGTCATCGAGGAAAATGGTTGCTGGGACGCGGCCGCATCAAGCAGTCGGAACTGCTGACCGCCGAGTCGTCAAGTCGCCGTAGCTGGGCAATACCGCGTTGCCTTGGAACTCGGGTGCCGGCTGTTGCATCAGTCGGGGCTGGAAGTACGCATCCACCTCCGCCTCTTCCTGCTGCGCCATGGCAGCATCGAAGCTGGGAAGACCCATGTCTAGGAGATCCTGCTGGACAGGAGGCTCTAGGGCGATCTGCAAAGGGATGCTCAGGTTCATTTTGGAGTCGGCCACCACGAGTGTTAACTGCAAAGTGTAGGTACGGGAGACGAGACAAGCATGGAAGGTTGGGATAAAGGTCTTTCGGGACGTCGGCAGCTTGAAAGGGATCTGAAGAACGGCCCGGTGCAAGATGGGCGACGCCCGTTTCTTGCTCGAACGACGGCTTTGGCTGTGGTTCTGGCTATCCGAGTCTGAGTGGCTGCCTTCTCGCAGGCCATCGCTAGAGTAGCCCGAGTCGCGGCGAGCAGGGGAAGCCAGCTGCTGTCGCCAAGCCACCTTGTCCACCGAGGTCGAAAACAAAGAGACCGAAGTGTTGTAGGCGAGTTGCTGGGCCAGCGCATATGCCTCCTGGCTGTCGCCCATGTTGGGCAGCTTTGTCATGGGGGTCGACCCGTACCATGTTTGCGCCTGGAGTTTGGCAGAGACGGTGGTCACCTTGGGAGGCAGGATATCGGCAGATGCAGGCTCGAAGTTGAGGTTCACCAGGACGGAGCCCTCGGAAGCCGAGCGGCCGTCGGCTGCTAGGTAAATGGCGCTGGGCTGAGCGGTTACGGCAGTGATATAGCCCTGCTTCGAGGAGAAGATGTTCTTGCGAATTGTCTTGGTCTTGCTCAGCGCGTATCCCCGATCTTGCTTGGTGATGTTCAGAGGCGGATCCTCAGGGGAGCGGGGGAGGACTTTGATGAAGTGGGTGTCCTCCATGAGCTTGGTGGGCTTGCCGCCGAGTTCGTCTTGTCGAACAACGCGAGCCTTGATGGCATACTGGACCTGGGTCATGTCGGGGGCCATGTCGTCCCTCTCCCAGCCGCCCAACGTCGGGGGCAGGCGCATGTGGTAATCATGGATGTAATCCGACTGGGCCTTGTGGGTGCAAGCACTGATGGTCAGGTGGTGAGGAATGACGAAGTTGAAGGGAAAGGTATAGGCCCTGCCAGTCTCGAAGATGCGGGGCACGGGGTAAGCGGATTCGGGGATGGGCATCTCCAGCTTGAGAAAGGTGTGGGAGGAGAGCTGAGGAATCTGTACAGCGTCTAGGCGAGTCCTGGAAGTGCCGATCAGGATGATCTGGATATAGTCGAACCGGCTATCGTGGCCAGGGGTAATTGTCACCTCTCCGGAGATGGGGTTGCCTGATGTGTAGACCTTGGAGTGGTAGTGGTCATTGATCTTGACCTCGACGCTCTGCTTCCGGGAGGAGGCAGGCTGCCGGGCGAAGGTGATGACGGAGCTCATATCACTGTGGCTCGACATCTTGGCTAATTTAGCTTGAGATGATGACGGCTGTTGATGGCAGGGAACCGAGCACGATGCCGTGCCTATCTATGGCCGACGTGGGATCAATGGAAAGGGGGCCGTTGGGGTTGTTGTAAGCCCAGCAAGCGTGCAGCAAGCAATGTTATTCGAGTGCGATGTTGCAGGCGTTGGAGATGTCGTGATGGTGGGGTACAGCTCTTATATAGACAACGGCTTGGTTGAAGATCCCCCAGATATTGGATGGGACAAAGATGGAGTCGGAAGGGTTGGAAATGTGCTGATGGGAAACAAAAGGTCGAGAGCCTATGGGTGGTACGCAGAGATATGAACATTCCGGCGAGTGAAGGAAGGGCGAACCGTCTCTCTTTAAGGACGAGCCACAAGTCAAGGATGAGCAGGTCCCCCCCCCAAGACCAAAAGGCGATTGCTTCGACTCAACTTGAGCGAATCCATGACCTCGCAAGCGCCAGGGCCGAAAACGATCCCTCCACGCCATTGTACTGGCAAAAGGCGGGCTCCTCATCTTCAGCCAGCGTGATGGAGGGAGGTGGGAAAACGTACCAGTACATGGCGGAGGTACCTGGGATACCTAGCCAAGGTACGGAGGTACCCTGTGTGAGCATGACGGGGAACGAGGTTGCCCGGGGGGGGGAGAAACAAGACTGTGAGTGTGGTGAAAAGAGTGGAGACGGTAAGGAGAAAAAAGGGCGCTGGAAAATGCAAAATGTCCCCACAAGGCGGTGGTCTTAGTGGATAACGGGAATGGGAAAGAAAAAAAGACAAGTGACGCCCTTCAGGTCAACGCTTGGGATCGAGCTAGAGGGAAGCGACCAGCGAGCAGCTCTACAGCAAAGTGGTGGCTTCCTACTGTAGCAGGACGGTCGGTGGACGCATGTGGGGACTCAGGCCCCCGGAAAGAAAAAGTGTCACAGACTCATAGGGCGTACGCAAAGTACCTACTTGGGCATGGCCTGTTGACTCAGACAGTACGGCTTGCAAGGCGTGAATGGCATTTGGCTGCTCCGCAACCTTTCCGAGCTCATCAGGGTCACTCCGGTCGCCGGTCCTTGGTACGGCGTTCTTGTTTCACTAGTCCATTGTATTGCAAGACCTTGTGATGATCTACTGGACACCGGTTGCTTCACTCCCCAGGTACCGTGTGTATGGAACAGAGGCCGATGGTGTACATTTCTATCTAGATACCCGGCTCGTCCACAATGCAGTGGTTGTCCTCGACGGACGCGGATGACTGGAATTCTACAGGAGCATCCTGTTTCTAGAGATTGGTAATCCGACGCCTCTTACAAAGCTCGTCCAGCGTTCAGTTCCTCTGAATTACCTAGGTAGGCAGTATTCACTAGCGCGTCGCGCTTGATGGGCAGAAGAGTCATTATGTCTAGTGCAAGTGTATGTTGTCGAAAGGCGCGGTATCCACTTTTGAAATGACATGAGCTCGTATGACTGGACCTTCCCTCTCAGACGGCGCCGATCGTCGGCAGGTGCTCCATGCCATCGACGCATTGAAGCTTCTACCTACGCCCGTCGCCGAGTTCTTCCCAAAGGTCATCGAAGCGGTGGTGCATAAACCACTTACCGGGTACCTAGCCAGCTACCTGCCCTGCCGATTTTAGATCCGAGGGGGGAGGCAAGCTTTCGGGTCGCCGACGATACTTCTGAATTACATTGGCTTTTGTCCGGATACACCAAGTTCCCGTCCGCCAGTAACGTGGGACTACATGTGTGAAATCGTTACTCGCGGCTGTGACTACTGACATCAGCGCCAACCACGGGGGGTATTACCAAGCCTCTTGGAAGCGACAATCTGCCCGGATATTGACAGTTTGTTGATCGAAAACAAGAAGCACGGCCGACGACAAGAAGCAACAAGCAGCGCGCCGAGCGTCTTGGCTGCGATCATGGTCGAGGCCCTTTGCAGTTCACCCGAAACTCGATTGGTCTGGCCATCAATCTTTTCCAATTTTTGCGACTGTATCTCATCTCCTGCATCTTCCTGCCACTGGGCATGCCTCGACTGCCTTGTTACGTGTCAGGGTGCACTCTTGTTATCGTCCAACACCAAAACACCGGCCAGAGAGAATCTTCCAACAGAGTCAGGGGTTCTCCAGCAATCACAAGCAAAGACCATGCTAGAGACTGGTCTGGTCGATTGATTCGGTGTGGGCTTGAGGGCCTCCCAGCTCGGAGCTCGATCGGAGCCGCGCCAAATTCCAGCCGCTGCCATCTCCATCTCCATCTCCCATCTCCAGTCTGGGGTTTAAAGCTAAGAGAGCCGCCCCCGTGACACCACCCAATATGCAACTTAAACCGAGGGTCGGATGCGGGCACGCGGGGAGCCATGATGGATTCAACGTCTCCGACCCCATGATGCGTCTGCCAATCGCTGCGGCAGCCTCTCGGCTGCAACCCGCATCTCTTATCAGCCCGTGTCTCGTCTCTTACTCAACCATTTTGGTCGGCACTGCGCGATGACAAGGCGCGCACCACACCACGGTAACACTGCAACCGGCCTCTTCCCTCCCGAGGAAATGCTCATCGCTGTCCCTCAGTGATCTACTTCAACTATACCGCCAGTCTGACACCACTGTCCTTATCGATGCCTTGAATCCATTCATCGCCGGTCGTCACCCTACACTACAGCTTCAAAGAAGGGTGGGAAGTTCCCCCCCTGGAGCTTCGCTTCGTCACGGCTGCATTTTCTGATCACATGCATGACCTTCTTTCTACGCCTGGGCAATGTGCAGGTGTGTCGTGTGTCTTCGACCCCCAAAAAAAACCGAACAAGAAATAAATGATTCAATAAAAACAAAAATCAAGCACCTCATTTAAACAAGGGCGGTCCGGACAGGTTGTTGAAGAGTGCGGCGACAACATGTACCTACACCAAGTACTGCATGTACCACTACCTCGGAGGCCCTTTCAATTCTTGGATTCCGCCCTCAAACAGCCGCAAAGGTGGATAACGCAATGCAGTGGACAAACGACGAAAAAAACAACCCAAACAAAAAGAGATGCAAAGTTCGAAAAAACACACGACATCCGGCTGGGCTTTACGTACAGGGAATCGATGTCTAATGAGATCCATCCAGGGGCGCGGCGCCTTGCCGTTCGGTGCCTGGCGGCTGGCGCTGGCACTAGGCGACATCCATGCCATCGGGTGCCCTTGACGTACACGGTTGAGGGTGGATTCCGCCGGCGGAGGCACATCGGCCACCCGGTTCGGCCTCCCGTTAGCGGTCGTTGCGCTCTGTCACGCCGGTGGACCCCCGGGTCTGGGGGTGTACTAGGTCCACTCTCAAGGATGCGCCGATGGAGTGCGCCTCGCGAACTCTTGACGTTAGGGGAAACCGACGGTAATGAGATCCATCCGAGATGCGACAATTGCCATCATGAAGTGAAAATTTTACCCACCATCCCTCGTTTGAGCCCTCTCTTGGACGCCATGTAAGGGCCGCTAGGCCATTTGTTGACGAGGGCACACACAGAGAGACCAAGCGAGAGAGAGAGAGAGAGAGAGAGAGAGAGAGAGAGAGAGAGAGAGAGAGAGAGAGAGAGAGAGACGAATCGCCTTCATGCAACCGACCACGCCGCTGCCTATCAAAGGCTTAGTTGGTTGTCTCGTCGATGACGGCCAGACGACTGATGGTGAGCTTATGACTGATGGAATCCATCAAGACGATGCCGCTAGAAGGCATGGAACGCCCGATGGAAGGCTGGAACGTCAGGCACGTCAGGGCCAAGGTATGGAAGCACGCGGATCTTCAGACATCTGCGGTCTCCATCGCGGAACAAAATGGGGCTCCTCGGGTTACAGCAAACGACGCATCACCGCATACCTTGCGGCTCTGAGCAACAGCAAGCTATTCGTGCAATACAGAGCACACCACGTTGACTGCTGGCCAAATCAGGGGTGTGTAAACGGGGGCTATCAAACACAAGCCAGCATCCGTCTGGAAAACAGGAGATAATTGTGGGTTCTGGTGGTCGACTGTGGACGGTGCCGGATGGTGCAATCCCTTTGCGTATCCACTTTCAGCCGACGACAAACGAGCTATGGGTGGCCACGGTCTAATGCGATGATGCCGGTTATTTTTTTATTTTTCTCTTTCATACTAGCTAGAACGTCACCGGCGTCTGATGGGCCATGTGGGATGAAGGGTTTTCACCCCCCGAGGGATGTCGTTTTCTTCTTCCAACAGATGTATTACGGAAATTTTTTCTCCCATTTTCGGCGACACGTGGGGCTCTCCGTAAGCGCTTGGCCCATTCAGAGAAGCTCTGAGGAACACGGGTCAGGAATGGTCATTGGCCATCATCGGTCGACCCACGATGCACCACCGCCTTTGCTGGCAGAGAGACTTGATACATCCCACGCTCGGAACGAGAGAGCGGATCAATTACCTAAGACACCCGCCCAACCGCACTTCCGCATATGGCCTCATCGTTCGGCGGTTGTGGCCAGACCGTACCTATTAGACAACGTTGACGACGGAAAGGGACTACACAGTACTTCTCCGTCTACAATCGGGGGACGGGACGGCTGATCGGGTGGGGTGCTACCCCCTTGCCTACACTACCTTCTTCCATAGTCCTCGAGAACGCAGTCACGCAGATGGATCCAAAACTTAAGCACTGAGGTCTTTGCTGACTCACGCGCCCTACGGCACGAGCCTGTCCGTCGCGCCCTGCAGAGCGCCCCATGTCAATCCGGTTGCCCGCCTAGCAACAGCCTTGCACCATGCAGACGACGCACGACGACGCACGACGACACACGCTTCACTCGGGACGATTCGTCCCAGGTCGCTGACCATCACGGCGGCCAAAAAGGAGCTTACCAACCCTTCCACACCACCCACCCAACAACCCCCATGATGAATAATTGATGGTTATGCCGTCCCGGAATTCATAATCCTTACTTTAGGCTGAAACAGACACACAATCTCTGGGCCGTATTGCGCCAACCTACTTCCGGTCCGACATTCGTCGTTGGCTTCGAGGCTTGTTGCGTGCTCCGCTAACAGAACACACTAGCCTCTCGGGGGCGTGCCATGGCATCTGCCATAACCACCATCGTCTACAATGCACTACACCACACCGCGCCCAGTCCCAGGGAGTCGGTCAGGCGGCCGGGTCAAGCTGCTGTTTTCTTGCATTGACACGAGTAGACCACGGAACCTAGACCAGAAACTCACTTCGTCAGCCAGGCTCAACAGGTTTCACGTCTTCATGAGCAGCGAGGTCACCATCACTTCAGTCCAAGGTACTTCGAGGCTCGCATGTTCCTCTACCTCGTCTACCTTTACCCCAACTTCGCCAGACAGACAGCCAGCCACCGGCTGCACCCGCACCTCTGCCAAAGACGGTCAGAAACAAGACTCAGGCCAGGCCGCCAACCCGGTTCTGGGAGCGCGCAGCCTAAGCCGTCTACTGCCACGTCTGCGCCATTCTCTCGGGGTAAGCCATCGTCGCCCAGCTTACTGTGTTGTCATACATGTGGAAGCGGCCCTCAGCTCTTCTTGAGGCATGCGTGTGTGTGCCAAGTAGGATATTGGCCGCGTTCGGTTTATCGACGACTCTTGGGGGTCTCTTTGCGCAACAGGCCAAGTGACGGCTTGCATACTCTATAGGTTTCTACATCACACCCGGCTCAGCTTTGGAGCAGTCGGAGTACTTCTAGGCACATCACTTTTTTTCCTTTTTTGTTCTTTTTTCGGAGCATGTAATCCCCCTACGCAAGGGCGCATTCAGTCGTGCCACGAAATGTACAGCATGATGCCGGCGCCCACGGCGATGGCAGCGAACTGCACCAGCGTCTTACGCAGCTCGGCCATCTTGTTCGGGCCCGTCTCCAGCAGCTCGGGAATGACGGCAACAGTGCCCACATAGAGGAACGTACCCGCGGTGAAGGGCAGAAGCATATCGCCCCAGGTCTGGCGGCATTGTCAGCATGTTTCGTCGTCGTTGAGGTTGTCAGCGTAACTTTCGCACTCACCAAGCTGGTTCCCCAGAGACCCGCGTTGCGCCCCATGGCGCCTTCGCCGGAGCTGCCGCCGAGCTCCTGAATGGCGATGCCGATGAGCGTTCCCAAGAGCGCGCCGAGCGCGGTCACGAACTGCGCACCCATGGCCGCCTTCTTGCTGAACCCCGATTGCACCAGCAGGGCGAAATCGCCGACCTCGTGGGGGATCTCATGGAAGAAGACGGCGACCGTTGTCGTGGCGCCGATGGTTGGGGAGGCGTAGAAGCTAGCCGACATGGCCAGGCCATCAGTGATGTTATGCGTGAAGTCGGCGCTATGTGTCTCTTGGGTTAGCCAAAGACTCGAGAATGGGCCCAGACCCGTGGTATGCGGCGGTAGCCGAGAGAAAGGCCGTACATCAGGTTGAGGTAGCCTCCGAGCTTGACACTGGGGTTGATCTCCTTCTCCGTCCTCTCCACAGCGTCACCGCCGGAGACGGCGTCGGTCTTCTTCTTCCGCGACTTGAGCTCGCCCGCCTTCTCCACGCCCGACGAGGCGCCCTCGGCCTTTGCTTCGGCATGAGAGTGGCCGGCGTGATCGTGCGAGTGGCCGGCACCACCCGTGGCAATACGCAGCCCCTTGTCCATGGCAACAAAGGTCATGAAACCGACAAGGATGGCGACACCGAGGAGCAGGTTGCGGTTCGGTTCGACGAGGACCAGGCGGGCGCGCTCGGGCTCGTCCTCGCCGAGAAAGATCTCGGGGAGTAGATGGAAGAGGGTGTCGCCCATGAGGCCGCCGACGGCGAAGGCGACCATGACGGAGAGCGAGGAGGGGTCGATGTTGGGTGGGCAGAGCGCCAGGAGGAAGTTGGGCGGGCCGGAGATATAGAGGGTCGCGAGGATGGCGTTGACGGCGGGCGAGCCAGGGAAAAGTACACCGAAGGCGCGGGAGAGGAGGGAAGGGGTGTCGCTCATCTTAGATAGCTTGTCGGCCGTGAGGCTCTGGACGACGGAGCATTGCTATTTCGAAGGCGGGTTGTTAGCATTCTGCAGTATCCCGCGTCTGGCTTGCGCGTTCCGCCTGTGCTGCGGGCAACACAGGAATGCCGCTCAATTAGAAGCTCTTATCTCACCTGCAGTTGCTCGTCGAGCTCCTCGAGGCTAAGGTCGGCGACGGCCTTGCCTGCGAAGCCGAGCTTCTCGGCCACGGAGGACGCGATGCCCAGCTGCACGAGCAGAAAAAGGGCCCAGAAGACGGGCTTCCAAGAGCGGGCCATTCTGTCTAGTGCGATTTGCTGAAGAGATTGGAGTGATGGGGTGTTTTGTTTTTTTGTGACAATGGCTGGAGAATCCGGTGTATGCAGGTGTTGTTCACAATCTTGGAGCTCGCGAGTCGCACTTTCAGACAGGACACTTGTCGATATCTCTCTCTGCTAAATTTCCTTACTAGGTGGTCTTGTCATCCCATCCCTTTCAGGGGACCTTGGGGGAGCAAATAAGCTTGGCGGGGCGGCTGTGAGCTCTCAAGCGCGGCCGAAGGGGTAATCCCGAACCATTCCTCGGTCGGGGTGCGTGCCGCGGCGCCGATGGCCGGGGCGAGCTTGGCCCATCCGCTCAGCGCAGAGTTGAGGGAGCCGAGAGCCTGAGGGGTGGCCTATAATGTTGTAGTGAAAGTGCGCCAGGTGGCAGATGGGCGTAAAGTAGGAACAACGCCACTAGGCCGTTTTGGGGGGTAGGAGTGCAACTCTTGCGTCCAATGTTGGGTTGGGATATCCGTGTGCTCTGCCGGGTCGCGACAAGTAACAAACCATCATCATGGTCAGATGAACTACGCTTCGACGTTCGAGACGGTCGCGTTATTTTCTCTTGTTTCCGTGGAAAAGAGAGATCCGCGACGAAGAAGGGGGGAGGAAGGGTCCCGGCTTGACCTATTTATGTCTTGGGAGACGAGACTCAGTTCATCTGGTCCCCTGCAACGGGCAATTGGGACGGTTTCGAGGACCCGGACGGGCTGGTGCTGCCCTCCGCCCACCGTCGCCGTGTGACGACTCTTACTTGCCAAGGTAGGTAGATATCATTAAGCCTACCTATGTACCAATGCCGTTGCCTAGGTACCTAACTATAATTGCGTGCACTGGCGCCAGAGGTGGTACTCGGGAAGTGACAGGCCCCCGGTTTGCTGGGGAGGAAAGAGTGACTATCAGGGTTGTGGTTTTCGGGATGTGGGAGGGGGGAAAGGGGGCGTGGAAACTTGAGAAAGGAGCGTTTATTTCTTTCCCCCTTCAACTTGACATGACATCTTTCGTTCTCTTGTCTCTGTCCCACCCATGGCGTTTGGCTCTGTCTGTATGCATATCTATGGACCGGAGCTTGCGAAAGTGGTCATGTCGTGGTGTCTGGTTCCGCCGGCAGCCACATGATGGCGATTGAACCCAATCAACTGTTGTTCTGGCTAGCTTCCCTCCATAAGATGCAAGCGGATCTTGTGATACGGGTACCAGAATTAAAGTTGGGAACGGGATCCAGTCCCTACAGACACTAGATGATGCAACTGGCCATGATCTCTGGGAAGGCCTTCACTCTCTCATTGTCGTAAATTGTAGAAACGCCTGGCTTGAGCATCTTAACCCTCAATGTCAAGTTTTGGATTACGTACTGGCTGGGCTGTAAACTACTCATCTGCAGCGCCTCTCCGTCATCCTAGGCCAACCAGATGTTACCGCCATTGGCGCCTAACTTGACAACGAGGGTGCGTGGCCGGAACGAGTTGTGGCAAAAAGTTCCGTATTGTATTGTAACTAGGTAGGCCCTCTTAGGTCCGAGAGAGCACCGTGTAGCAGTGCTGCCAAGAAAAAGCGCGACACAAGAAGAGAACTCCCCGGTACGTTTCCAACATCTGAAATGGAAGAGGGAACCTCCTATCACCAAGTCACTTCGATTGATTGTCAATATCGTTAGCCACCAAAGACTCACCTGTTGGGACAGGGTAGCAAGTAGTAGCCGTCAAGGCAAGCAATCACTGTCAAAGGTTCACGCGTCATAAAATTACTAGGCAAGTCTGACAAACACTTCCTTGCTCGACTTCGACGACGCCAACACATTCCAGACACACAGTGCCCACTGGATCACCAGGGCATTGAGTTGTATCTCGTCTATTGGCAGATGTCATACATTTTGCCCAAAGAGTACGGGAATGCCGTAGTCAATGTAAGGTTGACAGGAGGGCGGTGGGGTAAGATTCAATGCCGTTTACAAACATGTCAGCCGTTGTAGAGACAAAGAAGATTAGTACCCAGAGGGGGAAGAGGGCTCTCATGACTGCGTATACCAGTTTCTTGCAAAGCTGCCTGTATCTTCTTGATTTCGAGTCGGTGATCCGAACGTCATTGTTCGTCCCGAATATGCAGCACGTCCTCAGTTCTGTTGCCATTGCAAATTGCAAAGCGAAAACACCCCCTAGAGGCCGGTGGCTACCGAACTCAACCAAGACGACAGGTGAAAACAGCATAAGCTGTCAACATGTTAATGGCGGTCGCCCTCCAATCATTTCACTGCAGGCTTCTGCTCCGGAGCCAGGACGGAAGGCAACACTGCCAAAGAAGGCAAACACCTCTAGGCACCAGAGATATTCATTCACGCATTAGACAAGCGAGAAACCCAGTTTCGTAATGATCCATGTGTTTGATCGATTTGTACAGACTATATACAAGAATGCCACAGGAAGAAAATAGACACTAAGAAAGACCTGGAAAAAAGCCCGTGATTTCCTGTCCCAATGTCTTTTCCTTTGCCGCTCAAATAACCCCTGGAGGAGGAAAAAAATCCCATCCGTGATATGTTCACCAATCCCGTTGTTCACCCTCCCCCGTTGTGAAACCGAAAGTAATGCAAAAAAAACCGAAGCGAAGTTGAATGTAATCCGATGGGGAGATACACCCATGTTGTTGTTGTTTTGTTTCTTTCATAATCGTCATGACCACGTTTCCCTATCTTTTCTTTTCTTTTCCTGTCGTGGTGTGATAAGGAGCCGCGAGGGTTTCTTCAGTTGTGCTTGCTCTTGCGGAGGCTGCTGGCCTCGAGGCAGAGACCGAACTTGCCCTGGCAGCCGCAGGAGGGCCTGCACTGGAGGATCTTGCTGCCACACTTGCCGCTGATGGAGCAGCAGGAGCCGAACTCGCTGCCCTGGCAGGTGAAGCCGGTCTCGCCACCGCAGGTTCCGTCGGGGGAGATTTTCAAGCCGTTGGTGGCAGAGGGGACGGGGGCGGCAACGGTAGACGAAACCGGGACGGGGGCGGCGGAGGAGACGGGTGCGACCGTGGCGACGGGCTTGCTTGTGGCGACGGGCTCCTCGGCGGCGTACTCGGGCACAGGGGTAGCAGCCACAGAAGAGGCGGCGGGGGCGGCGGAGGAAGCGACGGCAGTCTTGGAGGGGCTGGGGGCGGGGGCAGAGGAAGCAGCGCCAGAGCCGGAGCCGGTGTTGGAGCTGGAAGAGCCACCGAGGAGGTTCAGGTTGACGGCGACGGGAAGGGGGCCGGGGGCGGCGGTAGTCTTCTCCTCCATGTCAATCTGAGGGGGGCCGTTGAAGTTCTTAGCCCTGCACTGGGCCTCAAGACCCTTGCACATCTTGTCGTTCCAGACGTAGCAGTTGGCGGCGCCGGTCGGGGGCGCGGAATCGAAGCACTCGTTGCCCTGGAGGTAGCAGGCGTCGACGCCGGCCCAGCAGCCCGTCTCAGTGGTGTAGCTCTCGACGGCCTTTCCGCACCAGTTGGCGTTCTTGAGTAGACAGTCGCTGGGGACACCGCCCTTGAAGGAGACATCCTTGGCGCTCATGGAGGTGCCGGTGGGGCTGTAGGGCTTGGGGCCGGGGACGGGGTAGGGGAACTTGGGGTTGTCGTAGAGGTTGAAGGTGTTGCCGGGCTCGGAGCCATCGACGTAGCCGGGGATGCTGACGGCGTACTCCGAAGGAATCTCGAGGGAGCCCGAGGGACCGTCCTGAATGTAGATCTGGGCGCAGCCGACGTAGTACTGGGGGTCCTTCAAGCTGACGGCCTGGTGGAGGGCGAGCACCTCGGGGCGGACGAGGTAGTAGCCTGCGGGGAGACCAGAGGGAAGCTCAACGGTAAGGAGACCCTTGTTGTCGATGAGCTTGTCGACGCACCACTGCTGGGTGGACTCGTCGTAGCCCTCGTCCCAGATCTTAAACCAGCCGGGGCCAGCGGCGGCCGACGTGGCGATGTCGTCGACCTTCTTGATGTACACAGCACAGGGGCCCTTGTGAGAAGGGTCGATGGATCCCTCCTGGCGCTTGTCGGGCCACTGGCGGAACTCAAAGGTCAGCTTGGCGCTGCCGGGGGCGGCACAAGTGTACGCGGCAGCGATCTGGCCGTCCTTGCCTGTAAATAGAATGAGTATTCGTGGATCAGGTCTGAGCGTCGTGACGCCATAAAAAGGGTGTTTGTCTTACCGCAAGCCATATCTTGGTTGGTCAAGCCGGCAACGGGGGAAGTGGCGGTATCACCCTCTTTGGGCATGCGGATGCAGGTGGCATCGCCCTGGGACTCGCCGTTGATGTACAGCTCGGAGAAGAGAGTGTGGGCGTTGGCGGCGGAGGCCAAAGCGAGGGCGGCAGTGAAGAACTTCATTTTGATGGATGGAAAGATTGGGTATCCTGGAGTGAGTTTGCGAGCGGCTTCTGAGCACGAAAGGATTCGTATGTAGCTGAGGGCAGGCCTGCTGAAGTCGAGATGGATGAAATGGAGGTTTGGTTGTTTCCAAAGAAGGTCGACGTCGATGATATTCTGAAGAAAGGACTGAAACGGAGTTGGTTTTCGAGGTGTAAGCTCTGGGCTTTGCCTATGTAGGTAGTATCAAGGAGTGGACTGTTCAACAGCAGCTTCGTTCTGGACGAGAGGGACTGAAGGGAGCAACGACAACTCAAAAGTGACGAGGCTCGGGTGGGTATAAGGAATGGAAAGTTCGTTCAAAGGTGAAAGCGAACAAGAAGGGAGTGTGAATCAGCGGCCAGCTGTGTACAGAACGCGATAGGGTCGAGAAACAAAAAGGGAAGAAGGCCTGTTATCGAGGACCCGAGATGGGTTTATATCAACCAACCAACGGTCCAAAACCCAGGCGTTCCATGACAGGCACAGTAGAGAGACCAGGCCCGAGAAGGGAGGGCCGTTTCCTCCCCTTGCCCTTGACCCCCGCCCTTGACCCTCTCCGAGGCTCCGCCGTCCTGTTGGAAGAGGATCAAGACTAGCCGGGGGGAGGGGGGGTGATGATGGTGGTTGGGTAGCGAATAGTGGCACTCTGGACTTGAGTGACTTCGAGCGCGAGAAAAGTTCAAGACGGCTTTGCACGCCCCCCCTTTCGACGTGCAGCTCCGCTCCTGCAAGGCTCATGGGCAGGCCCTGTGTGACTCCAGAGTGAGCCCGCCCTTTCTCCATCTCATCTCTTGGAAAGGCGGGCGTCGTCTGGTACCTTGCAGCAGCAGTCCGCCCCCTGCCTTTCTTCGTGCGCTTTGGGGGGCTCAAGGCGCCGGCGATTTTAACCCCTCCCTCCCAGTTCCCGCCTTGCAGGAGGAGGTGCAGTAAGGGTGGTTACATATCGTGGCGCTAGCGCGGTCTTCTTCCGCTGGGGACCGGCCGTGGTCGTCGACGACTTGAGCTGGCCAAGAAGGCAAAAAATCAGGTTCGAGCCAAGCATGTCAGATCATGGCGTCGGGAGGACCTGGGATGTATCCGTCGGGCTGTTGCAACGTGCAGGCAAAGGGAGAGACGCCTGTGAGAGAATCACTGAGGGACAGAGGCCCCGGCCAACTGCAAAAGAAGCCTGGGCCCCCTGCCAGCCTGCCAAGACGAGAAACACTGGCAAACGCTCGCTGGGCTTCTGATTGCAGGGTCCAGTGGCGTGCGTTAGCGGGCAAACGGGGAGCGCAACATGAAACGAAGGTGGGCGGCGCTACCGATACCCACCCTGAGCAAGTCTCTTATCCGGTATCCTCACTCTCAGTGCCCTTAGTGCCCCTAGCATTCTGTGCTTGCCCGTCCCATCGGGGAATTACCGCGCAGGATTCCAAGGCAAAGCAGGCCCGAAAAAGAAAAGGATCGACCAAGAGCCGACGGAGCGAATTAGACGCGCGGTGTTGTTGTCATTGTTCACATCCAACACGACGAGATTCCCCTCAGCCCTGGCGTCCGTGGGAAAACTACCCGCGGCGGCGAGGGGGGGAGGCAGCGCCACCACTATGACAACGCGCACAGTCTGGACTTTGGGAAAGGCTGTCCCCCCCCCCCAGGGTGATCGTCATCATGGGAGGAAGAGAAAGCCCGGTAGCTGCAGATGGAGCTTGCTTGGCTATGCCGCGCTAGAACTTTTGCCCGAGAGGAGAGGCTCTTGTTGGATGATGCTGATGATGACGACAGTATGTATGTCTGTAAGAGTGTACAGTAGATACACATGTTTGAGCGGCAAAAGAAAACATGACAAGTCAAGACTCGGACGCCGTTTAAGATTTGTCGATCTCCCTGGGCACTAACCCGGTCCAGCAAATCCCAAAGCCGAGATGGCCCAGGTCTGCGGGATGAGACGAGTCAATCGCTTGACTGATTCAAGCAGAGACAACGGGAAGAACCAGGAGTGGCCCAGGGGAGGGGGTTGGGACGAGACGAGTTGTTGTTGGCTACAATAGCTCTTCAACATGCTACGGGTATTGTACCGGTCTTTCGGGCAGGTTCTGCCTGGATTGTGTTTTGAGACGGCGCCAGCATGAGGAAACCCGTCGTCCGCAAATACTAGATCCCGACTTATCAACAATTGGGTTGGTCTCTCTCTCTCTCTCTGTTGGTGTTGTTGGTTGGTTCGAGGTCGGGCTGCCGAGATTAGCGCAAGGGGTGGCGGGAAGGGGGCTCCCAGGGGGGAAAGAAGAAAACATCTGTCATTGTGTTCAAGTGCGGCTGTTTGGGAGAAGATGAGACGAACCATTCGATGATTGAGACGAGACATTTCAATTAACTCCTGACCATCAGCTGACGGCTGGCCTCCCGTCAACGTCAGCGTCCAGGCGCACACACACTCGAGTGGCTTCGGCACGACGCACGATGCATGCTTATTAGGTACTCACACGGCATCTAGGCCCTGATTAACAAACCACGCACCAACGCAGTAAGGTTAATACGCTTTAAGCAAAGCCTTGAAACCTTGGGACACGACACCTTGTCTTTAAGCTTGACTGTATGGTTTGCAACTTGCGCGACTTTGCAAACGTTAAAACCGGGGCTGGGGAAGAAAGGGGGGGGCATGTACTGGAGCCAGACACTGGAGCCAGACACTGGACTTAGACAGAGCCAGAACCGGTTCCACGATCTGATGGCTCCAGCTCTCTCGCAACGTTCCCATCTTTTCTTTCCAACTTCCTCCCTCTCTCCCCCTGCCCCGATGTCACAGTGATACGTACATTCTCCCGGCCCGCAGGTCCAGTCTTCCAGGTTCCAGCACATGTTTGTTTCCCGTCCCGGGCCAGCTGCCGACCAGGCGCCACGCGCAACGAAACCCACACGCTGCAACACCGCTTCGCATGTGCCGTACCACCGCCCTGTCGGAGTCAGAGACAAGGGCTTGAAAGATGGAGCGAAAGAGCGATAGAGAAAGAGAGAAAGAGAGACAGAGATAGAGAGAGAGAGAGAGAGAGAGAGAGACGGGGAAGCGTGAAGACTTGGAAAATATGGAGACGGGACAAGCTTGCGGGCAAACAGACGCCTGCTGCTCCGATTGGCAGCCTGCAAACGCTTACATCGTACATACGCAGCCGCCCTGCCAGCAACCGCCGCCTTGCAAGCAGACCAAGTACGGATACTCCAGTCTGTAGGCATGAATGAGGTGCATCTGGGTCGCTTACCGACGAAACCCTCAAGCTTTCGCAACTCCGCTCTTCTGCCACGGCGAAACCCACCCCCTGAATCAGACCGAGGAGAGGGACCAGCATCGATTCGCTCCCCGTTGATCTCGACGACATGACAGATCCCGGAAATCTCGCAGCCCAACACCGCTCTCCACAGTTTCCCTCCCTAGGCCTGGGTCCGTCTTCTCCCTCGGTGCCGGGTCCAGAGGAGAGGAGAAAGGAGGGGGAGAACACACTTCGCCCTTCATCTGGGACGACTCGGACGAGACCTGCGTCTGGACCCCCTCCGACTCGTGGGCTGCGTTCCACAACAGTTCATGTTTTTTGCCCGGGACTCCCGTGGATATCTCCGTGGATTCTGGATAACTCGCGTGGGAACCATGGGAACGCTTCCGCCCTCATTTTGTGGACAATGCACAATCTCCCACTCACTCTCGCTTCTTTCCTGATTTCCTAAGATTGCATTGATCCTCCCTCCCCGTTTGTGTACGCATGTTGTTTGGTTTATCGCGCATTATCGCCCTGGTCCTGGCCGAGTGAGGCTCCCACTGGCTCCATCTGCAGTTTGTTGTTCCATTGTCCAATGTCCGAGCCCCCCCATTTCGGGTGGCTATTTACAATCCCATTGTTCCACGGGCCGTTCGTCACTAAGTCATCAACATTCATCAATCGCTCATTCCATCAACGAAGAGCCCACAAGCGAATGGCTTCTATTAAAAAGTGGTGAAACAGAGCGAATGACTCGGGCGCTACCCAAGCCTCCCTCCCCCTCCCCCTCCTCCCTCACGGTCCCATGCTTCTCCACCGCTTCGCAGTGCCTCGTTCGTTGCGTGGCTCAGTCAGATCTCCATTTGATGAAGTCGTTTCCCGAGTAATGTATTTGCCCACACCACCCGCCATGCTGTCCGCCCACACCCGCGGGTCCGGGCAGAGCCAGCTGGCTCAGGCATAACAGCACAACCACTATGCGCGTGCACCCGAGAGCGAGACTAAATGTGTCCAATGGCGCAACAATTCGCCTTGGCGAAAAGGGACAGGCCGTCAATGTGGCGAGTATATTGCCCACGTCATGTGCCAGCTGAGGCCATCGGGAAAGTCCAATCTGGAGAAAGATGCCTTGTGTGATGCTTTCTGTCTGTTTGTACATCTGTCTATTTGTGTCCCGACTAACGGGGGATGAGGAGACAGCGGGCCAGAACACAAGCAGCCATCCGCATCTAGCCCTCCCGGTGTCCTACGAGATCATACTCTGCAAATCCTTCAAGTTTATGATGGGATAGGTACTGGAGTCTTCGTCGCCAAGTTGACACGAGTATGTGCGCTCCCTGTGGCGAGAGCCCCCCGTTAGGCCCGGGTGTCCAAAATTCGTCAGACAAATGCCGGCCAGATGGTTTCCCCAGTCTCTTGATCAATGTCATCGACGACAGCTCAGGTTTCGACGTTCTCTCTTAAGGGGTGCACGAATGAGCAGAACCCACCGGTCCTTCTGCCGTCAAGACATGCCTACCCAAGATCGCTCGTCGTGCTGAATGTAGCCTCATATTAACATAACTCCTTGTTCTACAGGCTGCTAATCAGGGATGGCAGAGAGGAGAGATTTCTTCGTGGACTAGAGAAAGAAAAGGCCCCCGGCGGTAAGACATAGCAGGGCCATGGACAAGAACGACGGAGTAAACTCCCTTCCCACATCCCTTCATAATCTGACCATGGCCCCATTCTCCTAGCATCGCGACGACTAAAGTGTACACGCATAATTGATTACACCATTGTCTATGCAAAAGCGACGCTCTCACGCTCCCTCTAGAGACAAGCCCTCGTGTTGTTGACAAGGGAGGTAGCCTTGTTGTCCCATTTTAACTTGTTGTTTTGAAATTTCTTTTGATACACAGTATTGTACACGCCAACATCTCGTGGGTATCTTTTACAATCTTGACGGAGGCTGACTTATGACGACTCGTTGATCTTGGCAAGGATCCTGTTACAGGGAAGGAGCCCATCAGTCAGCTCGTCTGCTCTGGCGAAAGAATGGGAGGCCGCAACTTTGAACAAAGGGAATCAAAAAGGTTGCGACTTACTCGCTGTCACGGAAGAGGTGGTACTCTTCCTCGCCGACCTTGACGGGGGAGCCGCCAAACTGCATCGTGATCGTCAGCCATCAACGCCCCGGTATCGTACCTGTCACCACCCGATTTCTCTCCCGTTCATCTCGTCACCTTGACATCCTCCCTGACATGATGCGGGGGAAAGAAATGCCAAGCAAGAAACCGGTCGGGGGTTAAGCCTGCAGAGTACGAAACTTGCAGGTTTGCTTTATAATTGAAAAAGGAGGGAAGGTAATATTCATGCATCTCGACATACCTGGGGGATCAGGACACGGTCGCCAGAGCTGACACCCATGGGCAACCGCTTGCCGTCGCGGTCGAGGGCGCCGGGTCCGACAGCGAGGACCTTGGCCTCGTTGAGCTCCTTGACACTGGACTCGGGAAGGAAGATGCCGCTGGCGGTCTTGGTCTCGGCCTTGACGCGCTGGACAAGGACGCGGTCCAAAAGGGGCACGAGTGCGCGGACGGAGCGGAAGGAAGTGGCCTGTTGATACCCGTCGAGTTAACCACCAAGAACATTTTGCGGTCGCAAGGGGTCAATGGCTAGCGCAGCATCGCCCAGCACAACTGCCGAAGTCTCGGGTTAGACCGCGGCGGTCGAACGGAGGATGCTGCCAGCTAGTTTGACGGACTTTGAGAGTGTGTTCTCACCATTGTGACGTTTGGAATGGATCAAGGAGGAGTGCGCAAGTGTTGGTTGTGGAGACGAATTGGCTGATGACAAGCAATTGAGGATGAGGTTCAAGTTCGGGAGACGAGCTTTAAGCCTTGAAGCTATTCCAAGAGCTTCCAGAATGTCGACAATTTTTTTGGGCCTGTCGGTCAAAGGATTTCCCGATGCCCCACCATTCGTACAGTGCAATCATGGTGCATGTGTAATATGAACACGGTAAGGCATGTCTGTCTCTGTCAAGGATCCAGCATTTACAAAACGACAAAGAAGTGACCGACAAGATAGAGGCATACATTTTCCTTACAATCTACCTAAATGACCTTCTCGTGCTGATCTAACACGTATTCAGTATGAGGGAGGTAGGCGGTAAGGATATCAAATTTCACCAACAATGATGGGTACAACATGATCTACAGCAGTGCGAGGATGCTCCAAGAGTACAACTTGCACCAAATAATGATTATCTACTTTACTAGGGTTCAATCGCTTGAAACAACCTGAATTGAGCCGAGGGTACGGCATCTACATAATATCCTGTATGTGGGCTACGTCACCACCCAACCTATAAGAAGAGTGTCTGTCATCGCTTTCTCCCCCACCCCCCGTCTCGAGGCGCCCATATCATGAGAAATATCATCCGCCGCGTCCTGTTCCCATCCCAACTATTTCCATCCTGAGTCCGTCTACAGCCGAAACGCCATTTTAACATGCAATCTGAGAAGTCACTACCACATGAAGGGATCGAAGACCTATTTAGGAGGCTGTGGTGGCTCCAGAGTGTGGACGTGATCCTCGGCGTGGACCACACGGCCTGGCTCAGGTTGCTGGCAAATGACCGTGTTGGCAACCCAGGGCTCATCCAGAATCTCTTGCATCGTTGCTCTCTCCTTGACCTTGATCTCGAGCATACGCCCGATAATGTGGCGAGACTCACGAGGAAGCAGGCGCAAGATTCGCCAAGGGCCCCGTATGACCTCTTTCTTGTCTGTCTGTTGTCCCTCGGCACGAGTCGAGTTTGGTGGAGCTTGGGTCGAGGATCCCTGCGATGCCTGACCTTCAGTCTCTTTTGGCTCATGCTTATGTGTTTGATGTTTGCCTTCCTCAAACATGTCTCTCTGTGGAGTGTCCGCGAGATCGTTGGCCGACTTTGACGGCATAATGAGCTTTTTTGGGTCATGGCCTGGTGTGGGCTCGGCCGCGAAGAGCTTGAACGAGTTGTCTGTCATGCGAGGCACCTTCCAGGGAAATCTTCGCAAGGTCATGCAACAGAAGATGATCGCGAGTGACCAAATGTCGACTGCCTGGGGATCATACTTTCGCTCGTCATAGACTTCAGGAGCCAGGTAAGGATCGGATCCTACGATGCCTGGGACTAGTGAGTCTTGTGTTTTGGAACCAATACAAGAGTTACTTACCAGAAGCAAGCACAATGTCGCTTTCGAAGGGATATTTGAAGACATGGGCACTACCAAAGTCGATGATCTTCATAATACCATGCTCGCTGACCACGACATTGTCGAGTTTCATATCCCGGTGCGCAAGGCCCATGCTGTGGAGATATGTCACGCCGTTGAGGATCTGCAGGAAGCAGCAGCCGACTTCCTCACGTGTCATTTTGCCTGTCATTACGCAGGCAAAGAGGTCATATGGAGCGTACTCCATAACCTCATACCACTTGCCCTTCTCCTGGAGGATGTCCAAGGTCTCTATGACATTGCCGTGATGCAAAGTCGATCCGACGCAGAATTCGGCCGTCAACTTCTTGACATACTCTCTCTCGGTTTCGTAAGAGTGTCTGGGTCGAAACTCCTTGACAGCGAAAACAACACCATCGTCACTCCGCTTCATCAGCCTTACGGAGCCCCCAGCGCCTGAACCAAGGACCCTGCCGAGCTTTCCATACTTGGAAGACAGTCCGTGATCATCTCCAAAAGGGAGTTGATGTTGCGACCCTCGCGTGGGCGGGGTTCTTGCACCAGACCGAACAGACGAGGGCGAGGCTTCTCTCTTTTTCTTGTGATGTCCGCCGACCTTGAAGAACCTCTTGAGGTCCGCGAATGAGCCTTGTCTGCCCGAAATACTGGCCGAATCATCGTGAGGAATCTGCAGTTCATCGCCGTTGCCCTTAAGATTGCCCAGGAGGCCTGACTGTCGCTTGTCGCTTGGTCGGCCTAAGCTCGACGTTGAGCCAGACGGAGACCCGTGCTTGTTCTTTCTGCGCGAAAACACAAATCTTGAGTCGATCTGACCCCGTTGAGGATGCGAGGGCGGAGGTTGGCGTTTGTGGGCGGCGTAAGGGTCGTTAGCGTCCCCACCAGGCGTCATCGGCTTGGAATAGTACAGAGAGGCCCGAGACGGACTAGATTCTCGCGATACCGGAACTGAACCTCCTGCACCGATGGAAAACATGCCCTTTCTGTGCGACCTGGTGTCATAGTCTCGATCGTCGGCAGACGTCGACCGTGTCGCGACTTCCTCGTTCGACTTGCCTCGGATAGGCAGCCCCTTTCTGGCCGACGATGGCGGCGAGTCCTGGGAGGAAGATGCTTGGGGGGTGATGACCGAGGGTTCGCTCGAGGAGGGTTTCTTGTCGTCATGCTGGTCTCCCTTCTTCTTTGCTGCCGGGTCTGAGGGATCGGTCCCTGCCGGGGTCAGAGGAGGCGACTGCATCGGATGTGCCGGACCAAAACGCGGTGATCTTGGTCCGCTGGAGACCGGTGTGGGTAATCTGCTATTATCGGACTCGTCTTCTCGAGAGCAAACCTATAAGGAACAAGGAGATGTCAGCAACAGAGCAGGTTGTGCAGGCTGGTGCGTGCGAGACAATGAAGAAGCTGGGCTGGCATGGCAAGTCTAGGGCACCTAGGATGAGCATGGGACTGACTGATCAATGGAGCCTCCCAACAGAAGCTCCATCCAGAACGAGCCCAAATGGTTGTGGGGGGTAGACAAGGTGTTTGGGAGAGGGGCCTAGACATTGATGCGGTGTTGCTCAGAGAGAGAGTAGAGGGGTAGAAATAGACTTTGAAACGCAAGCCCAGGAGAACGCCCAAGCAGAAGGCAAGCAAGCCAGCGCTGAGGTCGCCGAGGACAAGCATTAAAAGACGAGATGGATAACGTACACGAGAAGCAGGTAGCGAGTATGGTTCAAAGCCAAAGACATTCATCCGGCGTTGCTGCAACGGTGCACTTTGAAGGGATTTGGAAAGGGCTCTGAGCTCCTCGGGCGTGACTTCGGGCAGGGAGGCTCCGGTAGCGGCGTCAGTGGGAGACTGGGTGTCTGTCGGTGATGTCGTGGTGACGGTTGGGGTGATTTCCTGAACGGAAGAAGCGAAGCGGACTGCGGGCGCATCTTGGGGGGGCATCTTGTCTTTGTCGACATTGGTGTTATCCGACGCGGTGCGGGAGATTTCTGGGCATTGCGACAAGCGCAGCGGTCAGCACGAGATCGGCGTTGGCGGCGAGGATGAGAAATGCAGGTGCAGGTACAGGTGCAGGTGCAAGAAGTTTGGGGCGTGGGCGTGGGCGCGGAACATTGGGTGAGACTGGGAGGGAGTGTTTGACTGTGACATGCGCAACGGACGAACCGAGGGCGGGGTTACGCCGGAACAGACGGAAGAATAAGTAGGGTGTTTGTTGTACCTGGGACTTGTGATGCCTCCGTGTGAGGATCGCGGGCGGGAAACGGGGTAGCCATGACCCCGACAGAATCGCGCAGTTCGTCTGCTGGGGGAGAGTATTCGGTCGCGTGTAGTCAAGAGACGAGGTTGACGGCGGGGGAGGGAGAGGAGCAGGAGGAAAGAAATTCAAACCAAACGACGCAACGTCGGGTTTGTGACAGAAAAGTAGTGTACAGATGGATACCCAGCACACCCAAGGACGGGCAGTGGATGCCGCCAATTGCGGATGGTGGGGCAAAGCACTAATTGCTTGGGTGCACTCTGACTGTACGTACACAGCTAAAATGCACCGCATGGGTAAGCGTCGCGAAACATGAGGTAAGGCCCCTGCGAACAAGAAGCATCTCTGCCATTATCACTAGCCCTCGCCTATTACTCTTACTACGGACGTGGTCTCCGTCGCTCCTGCCGGTCCTGTTGGACTCTCATGACATGATTCCTCTGGATAGATAGTGGGAAGTATTGGGAGAGTAGGAGGACGACGGAGTAGAGGGGACTTTTCGCGGGTCCGTCTGTCTTCCCGTAACCCGCAGCAAGTAAAATCACGGCGGGAATAGAGAAGGGCGCGCAAGTACATGATACAACACATAGCCGGAAAGGTTTGGCAGGAAAAAGGTGCAACCTGACTGGTCGCCGTCATCGTTACCCATCCCTTATCGGAGAAGCAGCGGGCAGGATAAGACACCGAGACATCGCACTGGAGCATTTGGGCCGCTGAAAGGGGAGCCGAGAGGGGGCCGGGGAGGTCTTTACGGCTTGAGGGAGACCGCGAGGCAAGCCGCAACACTTGGCAGCCCGCCTAAAATCATGGATGCATTGCGCGTATCTACATCAGGAACCCGACAGAAGGGCCCTGCCGACCACTCCTGGCCCGCTCTGCCAGCCTGGCAGCCAGCCCCTGCCTGTCCCTGTGGTGATCGGAATATTCTATTTTTTCCTCAACCGGGCCACTTGCCCATGCCACCGCCAACAACCGTCCATAATGAACACCCCTGGTCGCTGGCCATTTGTTTTGTGGTTCTTGGCTTCGCATCAGTGACACATGCGACGGCACTGAGGCGCCATTCGGCCGTTTGGGTTGGTCATACCTTCACCGATTTTACGAATCTCGCAGAAGAACCAAGTCCCAAGACACAAGAATTCATGGCTATTGATGGTCCTGCCAGCTTCGGACGTGGCCCGATCCCCACAAGGCCGATGACTCCTCTCACTTGACGCCCCTTGGAAAATCTTTTTCTTGTCTCCCCGAGTCCCGACAGTAGGTTTCCAGGGCACATCCCGTCCGCCAGGCTAATGTCCACCAGATCATTCGACAGTGCAGCTCTTGCCTAGGCCGGGACGAACGAGTCAAGCCCGCGAGGAAACAAAAGTACACCAATCCCAGCCCGTCTTCGCCCTCCTTCACGAGAGACAGCAGAATCAACTCTGAAAACGCACAAATTTTACCATCCGCCGGCTCACGCAAGCCGTGAGGGCCAGCTCTTCTCTCGGCTTCGGCAGTCAGACCGGGTTCCAATGACATGACTAAGTAGCACGAGGAAACTGAGCCTCGCTTCCCTCCTGAGCTACCCCTTGGGCCGAGACAACACATGTTCAGCGCACATGCCGAGACGTACCTCACTTGCCATTCCGCAGTACCGCCGCATTTCCGGTCTCAGACCGACAAGCCGAGCACGGTGGCGTGGGTGCTGATGTGTTGCAGCTGCAGCATGAAAACGGCCAACGTTCCGTCACATCACCGGCATCAAATCGGTCCCACTTTGACGATGGTCGGGAGGCGTTCGCTGCACATGACAGGCTGCTTCGATGGAACCTTTTCGTCCAGGCACGATGCAAAAAGAGGATCACTTCCCAGGGGCGAAAATGTGGGCAGGGCAGTCTGTCCAGATCTGGACTCCCAGCCCGTCGCATCCAGCGGGGAAGCTGTGGTGCTGCATCAACCAGAACCTAATGTCACTGTGGAAGCCTCCGAGCTAAACTTTTCAGCACTGGCACCTAGATACTAACAGCATACAGGTACTGATACGATACTGTGTAGATGCAGCTCCAGTTGGAGTATGGACGTGCAAGCTTCTTGCTCAAATCGGCACCCCTGTCGATCTCGATTGCGAAGCTTTCTCAGACTTGACCGGTTCTTCTCCACTGATGCGCTGGCCTTTGCCGCTTGCAACTCGGGGTTGAACTCGCCTCGCTGACCCAGCCTCTCACTTTGGTTCGGCGCGGCACGATTGAGACTTTCTCGCAACCAACCCTTCTCGGCCCGGAGAATCCAAGCTCCAGGCCGACCCGGCTCTACGCATTTCCACGAGCATCGCGTTTGCTTTTCGTCATGGTGTACTTGGCTCTCTGACGTCTCTGGTCTTGCATCGGCCAGTCCGCTAGCTCGCTTCATTCGCCCGCAGACGGCCGCTGACCACCAGCTGTCTCGCGCAAGCGACAAAGGTGAGAACAGACTTCATCTCAAACCAAGACCGTGTTCTCGACGTCACTGCCCCGTTGGAACTTCTGGGGCGCATGATGCACCTCTCGTGGTTTGCCATGTTCCGATCACGCGACGCTGGTGCACCAACGTTTGTGCCATACTCTGCCTGTTGGCTTAGCGGTTGGATTTCTGATCGTACAAACACCTCCTGCTATTCTGTCCTTGCCTCTACCCCTTCCAATTATAGTACATCAAAGGCGCTCTTTTTCGTTTGACATGGTATACAAGTGGATACGTTCCGCGCCTGACTCCGGTTTTATACGTGGTTGAAATTCGACTTTCGTAGGACGGGTGCTCTCTCATGGCACGACGTTGATGCCAATCGACTTGGCCTGGAAGATAATAGACCGGCAGAGCGACTCCAGGCTCAGTCCCGACAGACGCATTTCAGTTTGTTTAATCTTGGCGATTTCGTAGACGTGCTTCAAGCTGACCGTTCCGACCGTCTCTTTTCCGGGGTTGCTCGCACCCTTCCGCTTGCCTTTGTTCCCCGGGGGCACCTCGGCGGCGTTGAGGAGGAGCCACGACGTGTGAGGCGTCCGAATTTCGAAATGGAATGATCGGTCACCTCGGACGGTAACTCTACAAGGCGTCGGCGTGCCAGGGTTGATGTGCGCCGTTCTTGCATTGAATTCCTACGGCGAGCAGAGACGTATGAGCATTGATCTCGACCATGGCATAATCGCGCCCCCTTAAAAGCACAGATGTTGGGCATATGGTGGTATGTGTTGATCGGGGTGTCCAAGGAGAAGTCTCACCTTGCAAAAGTCCATCGATTTGACACCCTTGCTACCCAGCGCTGGACCGACGGGTGGACTTGGGCTCGCCTGGCCGGCGCCCACGATGAGCTTGACGACCTGGTCGGCCATAGTCGCTCCTCTTTTCGACATGATCGCGAGTTGCAAACGGCTTGAGTTGCTGTTGTTGCCGGGAGGGTGGTCAAAGGCGGGTGGTAAGCAGGTATATGCGCCGTGGGTAGTAGTAGGGTCGACAGCTTCGCTCTATCTGATGCTCAATGTTCGGAGGTGGAAAATTTAGGAGCCTTAATGCACTAGCCACGCGCCAAACGTCCAAGCGACCGGGATGCTCGGGGAACGCAGGACCCACCCTGGTCGCCTTAGCCACAGTTTCACCGTCATTGGGTCGTGGGATGACCCCTCGGCCCCTCCGCTGGATCTTGTTTGGGGGCGGTCAACTCAACATCCTCTCTCATCTGGGTTTTCCTCTTAAGACCACATCAAGAAGCTTGTTCTCCCTGTTCATTGCACAGACTTGCTACTCTTCTCCTGCAGAAATACGGACTCACAACCTATCCGCTCCTTTTCGTCCATCTCCCTCCCGAGTCCTGTCTTCAACATGTTCAAGTGGGCGCAACAAAAGTAAAGCGTCTGCTGCCGTCCTCTCTTGCGTTTGCCAAGGCTAATCTATCTAATCATTTCAGACTCGCCGATGTGGCGGGTACCCAGGAGCCGATTTACGGCCCAACAGCCATCAGATCCGTTGCCGAGGAGGCTAAGACAACCACACACACCGAGACCACCAAGGACGACCTGAAATGGATCGCGGCCGACTCGACTTCGGTCGAGACGCAGAGCTTCTACTTGATGGGCGACAACGGACATCTTGGACTGGCTCAGGTCATCTACAGCAATGTTGGGTACGGGACAGACTCTGCCCCATGGCGCCCACTGATGCTGTCTTCTGTCACGCTAACCTTTTTGCCTTGACGCAGAGGCATCCGCACGACTTGTCAGTTCAACGCCAAGATTTTCTATCCTGGGAAGTCGAAGCCCACTGTCTGGGAGACCACGCAGCTCGAACACTACGAGGTCAGCGATGACCGCATGTCCTTCTACGCCGACGACTGCGCCGTCGAGCTGTCCGAGGACGGCACCTACTACACGATCAAGAGCATGAACTCGGAGAACGCGATTGTCAATCTCAAGGTCACTCGCACCGCACCAGGATTCCATGCCGGCAAGACGGGCAAGACGCTGTTCGGTACCGACCTGGCAAAGCCTTGGGGAACCATGCGCCACGCCTTTTGGCCGCGATGCGTCGTCGAGGGCACCATTACCACCAAGGAGGGCCCCGTTGACTTCACAGGCCGCGCGTTTTACGTCTACGCGCTGCAGGGCATGAAGCCTCACCACGCGGCGGCCAAGTGGAACTTTGTCGACTTCCAGGGCCCCAACTTCTCGGCTGTCATGATGGAGTACACCACGCCGCCCTCATATGGTTCAACGGTCGTGAGCGTTGGCGGCATCGCCAAGGATGGCGAGATGATCTACGGCGGCGTCACCCAGACAGCCGCGCATACCAAAGTGAAGAACGACGCTGTCAACGAGTGGCCGGAGCCCGAAGAGATCAAGTTCACGTGGTCCGGCAAGGACAAGGACGGCAAGGCTGTCGACGCCATCATCGAGGGCCCCTTAGGAGAGCGTCTTGACAGAGTGGACGTTTTGGCCGAGGTTCCAGGCTTCGTCAAGAAGATAGTAGCGGGCACAGCGGGTACCAAGCCTTACATCTACCAGGTGAGCTATATATTGTCGTGTCATATGCTGTACGCTCTGTACTAACATCAATCCGCAGTATTGTCCGACAAAGACCAAGCTTACTTTGAAGCTCAAGATTGGAGACGAGGAAATATCCGAGGAGGGTCTCTGCTTCAGCGAGGCCACTTTTATCTCCGAATAGATATGGGTAATGAAGCGACGACTGTGACTTCTTGGGTAGACGTTGCTGGTGTGGTTAGGCGTTCTGATGGGGCTCTCTGGTCACTCGCTCCTTGGTTACGCGCACATTTGTTCATAACAATGTTCTAATACAATTAAACACTTTCCATGTTCTGACTAAAATGCCCATTTATCTATCCGTACGTGGCGGAGCCGTGTCTGTACTCTCGACTGTCATTGAATCTGTACCCGGGGGACCCCGAAGACCCTGACCCCAACGCCAAAGTTCCGTGTTGAAACAAGACATCTGACAGGTAGAGAGAGACTGCGTCTCTTCGACTGAGTCGTAATGGTTCAGGGGGTTGTACAGTGTCTGCCTGAGGTAATCACGGTGTTTCTGCACGGGGCAGCCAAACGAGCACAGTCCAACTTGATGGCAAGGACCTTCAAGAAGCTTGACAGGATGCCTAGATACGGGGTACCGTGCGTCTTCCAGAGAGGTCGTGTTTGCAGCAAGCCCCGCTCGGTACCCACCACCTTCCTTCCGTTCCTGGGATACGGTCCCATGCTTCTCCTTCTCAACCCATCGACGCCTCGACTAGCGCTCCTCCACTTCCCACGCCAAAGCTCACTAACAGCCAGGCGGAGCAGCGTGCTACACGACTACAGTAACATCTACATTTACCAACCAAGTGCGCGATCATCCACAATGCCGCCCATGATCCCCTCGCGCGGCGGTCCCAGCGCGGCCAAACGAGGCATTGCGTCCAGAGTGCCCATGGGGGGCAAGTCCAAGACTATCCTTCCCGGCGCGGCAGGTGCCAAGCGACACCGGTAAGCATTTGCTCACCTGTTGCTGTTCATTCTTGGGGGGGATGTAGTCACTGACCTGGAGAATAGTAAAATACAAAAAGATTGCATCAAGGGCATCAGTAAGTTCTACTCCCATTCTGGACCAAAACACACAAATACCTGTGTGTAGAGAAGAGAGAGCCGCGCTAATCTAACGCATTTCGCACAGCGAAGCCCGCTATCCGGTATGTATTCCTGATGATTTCATATCAAGCTCTTAACGGGTTTCACTCTACCTATGCCCCGATCAAGGCGAATCATCTTTTTCTTCGGCAAAAATCGAGAGAGACTCAAGTTCTTTCATCTTCCTTTGGCCACGATATCACCCGGGCTTCATCGCCTATCTTGGCGTTCTCACTTACCCACCTCTGGTGTCTCGCTACACCTTAGCATGACTGCTTTCACTTCTCCACGATCTTAGTTTAACACGAACAATGCTAACACTCAATGTCGTATAGCCGTCTCGCCCGTCGCGGTGGTGTCAAACGTATCTCTGCCACGATCTACGATGAGGCACGCGGTGCTCTCAAGTCATGGCTTGAAGCAGTAAGTCTCAGCCTCTATGACCACTACCCCCCCCCCCCCCTACTATACTACGCGTGAGCCTGGGCTAGACTTTAACACTCATCATAGGTTCTCGGCGACTGTATCACGTACACTGAACATCGTGGGGCCAAGACAATCACAATCCACGATGTAAGTTTGCATTCAAACCCACACGCTCCTGGCTATTCAGTGCCCCGGTTTTAACCCATTCACAGGTACTCCACGCTCTCAGACGTAGAGGCACGCCGATTTACGGTTTTGACCCGGATACTTGGGTCGACCCGAAGAGCCGCAAGGCGGCGGTGAAACAGGACTGAGCGCCGTCGTCCGTAACGAGAAATGTGTCACGACCCAACATCGTTTTGCTGGAGTAATTATATTCTGTGTTCGTTTTTTTAATCACCCACGATACCGCCTGTTTGTCAGGTTATGCTTGGCGTTCTAGGTCAGGCAAGTAAGGCCCAAAACAAAAAGCCCCTTTCACAAACTGCGTTGCTTTTCAAACCCCGTCCTTAAGAAGGGAAGAGGGCTATACTCAATCTTGGGTATCCGCGACGTTGGGACAGGGATCGGTCACCGCCGGGACTCAGTTACCACGACGGGTGCATCACTAACCCGAGAGGGTCTTGCACGAGAGCGTCGAGCAAGGATGAACGGAAGACGATGGAAGTCCTCAGGGCAACGGGGTTTCGAGGGAGGGGGAACTCCACCGGGGAGCTTACGTGTTATGGACAGACAGGAGAGTCTCGCCCGTGGTGTCAGCAAGCAGAGAGTATTTGGGACCGGCTCGGACAAATCAAGAACGCCGTTAGGAACACCATAAAATATGCCATGCTAGTTGAAAGGGGGGTATTGATCTCCAGGGGGGGCTCGATGAGCAGATGGTAATTTCGAGTCTACGTGTCCCGAAACTCTTCAATGTTTAGATTGCCGAGGACACTCAAAGAGAGATAGCAATCAAGAGCAAACATCAAAGATTGAACACCGCTACACAAGATGCAAAATGCAGATTGCGAACAAAGGGACAAACAGATCGAGCCGATGCGCCAAAACGAAGGGATTCAATTAGGCAAGCCAAGGAGCAAGGGGTACCTTTGACCTCCTTCCCTGTTGCCGCGTCTCCGGTGGTATCTCGAATATCCACAATGTCGCGCACGAAGCGCCGGGTTCCGTCTACCTCACTCCTCCGCTCTATGCATATGGCCAACTGGATAAATAAATAAACAAAACACCGTCCATAACCGTAATAACGAGGGGTATCGTTTGAAGTGCAGATCAAAAGAAGTCGGGAAAGAAGCCACCAAGAAACACGACCCTGCGAGGGGAGCGCCAGCCGGCATGTCCACATAGGTTCTGGGGTATAACTGTTCCATCCGCCGCCGCCGTCCGCCGTCTGGCCATTGCAACCGCTTCGCAGACAAGACCCGCAACACAAAAAGGAACATAGAAAAATTAAAACATGTACCACCATTCTGACCAAAGGCCAGATTTGAGGAAGCATTCAAGACAGAGAGAGAGGCTTCACCTCTTCTTCTTGGTCATCTCCCGCTCGGCCAGCACAGCGTCCAGCGTCTTGGCGGCCCAGCGCTCGCGCTTCCTGAAGGTGCCGTTGAAGAACTCGGGCAGGACCATCTGGCTGTTGGCGTGCTCCATGGCGAATCCGACCTCGGCGTCCTTGCCGCAGCGCTCGCGGGTGATGCGGACGGCCTCGTCGAGCATGTCGGCGCCGACGCCCTTGCCGCGGTAGCGGAGCTTGGTCGTCCAGGCGCGGATGATTCCCTTGCCGCCGCGGAAGCTGCCGGCCTTATTCCGGCGCTTGCTGCTGAAGGACGTCGCCGCCATAGGGCTCGCCGGCTCGAGGTGCAGAACGAGGGCGCCGATGATCTCGGAGCCGAACCGGGTGCCGAGCACGAGATCCTCCTCGCCGGGAGAGGCGTCTGGGTGGGGCCGGATGAAGGACCATGATATCTGCTCAGCAAGGGGCAGGTAGCCACTTGTCACCCAGCGGATGGCCAAGAGGTAGGCCATGATGACGCCGCTGAGAAGGGTGAGCGCCATGCCGATGTCGCGCTGACGGCCATAGGAGTACTGGTAGGCGACGCCGAGGGCCAGCGCAAGGCCGGCCATGGGGACGGGGTGAAAGACGAGTGCGTAGGCTGCCTGTTGGCGTTGCTGGGCAATGGAGTCGGCGACGAGGTGCAGCGCTTCGGCCTTGTCCTCACGGGTGGAGAGGATCTCGAGCGACAGCGGAGGAATGTCGTCGAGAGGTTCGAGCGCGTGAGAAGATGCCAATGGAGATGGCGCCGCGGGTCGGTGGCTGTTGTGGGCGGCACCGGTGGGCTGAAGCACGGGGGTGTTGGTGTTGGACGACATGGCTGAGGGGTTCAAGACCAAGTTGGCGCGTAGAAAGGTGAAAAAAGCTGGACGACTGTCAGAAAAAGGGACGTCAAAGTTGTGTGTCGACAAAGACAAGTAAGAGACGGCGAACAGGATGCGGGTGAGCGTAGGTTGTGTGAGTTGTGACAAATAGGATGAAAAGCTTGTCAATATTTCAGATGAGATGGGCAAGTTTTCCACATCCACACACGTCTACATCTGGACTGGTCTGGATCACTGGGAAGCCGATAGCCGTGGCCGTGGTGGAAACTTTCGGCGCTTTTGACGCAGGCCCCACGCACAGAAGCACTCGGAAGAAACTTCCAAACGGCCTGCCGGAGCGTTGATCGGCTCTGGGCGCCGATGAAGACGTGTTGTGGCTATGCGGCGGCTCAAGTGTGTCGAGGAGAGATATCGGGTTGAGGTATGTGCCAAGACACAGAACAGAGTAAGAGATGTGGAAGAACGAGTGGCCCAGGACGAGGGGGTATGAGAAAGGACTGCAAAGCAAAGCAGAGCAAACAAAGGTACAATATTCAGAAAGAAGAAGAAAACTGGGAGAAACTGCTGTTGTCGTAGAATGAAAAAGAAAGGACGCCGTGTCTTCTTACCTGCGCTTGTCTTGATGGCCGGGACGGCATGGTTGAAAGTGTCGGTCAGGGCATTGTGAGAGTGCCAGTTGCTCACGTTGAGCTCGCGGATGCCCATGTGGTGATGCGACTCCATATTATTGGTTCGTCGGTTCTGTCGGGTCGATCCAATTGGGAGGGTTTCCTCTAATGCTGGGGGACTCGGGTACTAGGGAACAACGCTTCGCCAGTTACAGATGCTGTAATTGCTGCGAGAACGGCCGCTAACGGGTTGACAATGACGCCGGCTCGATTGGCTGCAGCAAGCCGGGGGGGAAGGTTGGGTGTGGTTAGCTTCTTAGTGGTAGCAGCTGGCGACAGACGATAAGCGCCGGGCTCAAGACGGATGCTAGTCTCGTGAGGTGTGCGTGCGTGTGTGAAGACTGATGAGTGAGAGAGTGAGACCCTGTCGCCGTAAGAGGGGCAGAACATGGATCGATGGTTCGTCTATATAACCTCCAGGAAGCTCGTCTAGACAGACCCCCAAGAATACGTAGCGGGACGTGGTCCACGCTGGTCTTTGAGGGTTTGTTGGTGGCTGGAATTCGCAAGGGTAAAATCGTGCGATGACTCCCGTTGCGTTAAGCCGTTTTGCTTTTATTAGTAGGCAGTTATCGCCGGTAAGGTTGGTCTGGTCGGGTCTGTGTCTCTTGGTCTTGGACTTGTCTGTTGGCTCTGCCGGCCGCCGTTGGACTTGCACACGGACTGGTAGATGTATCGCCCACGCACCCGTCGTCGGGGATCCCGTCCCAAGTTGCAGATATGGCTCAAGAACGGCGGAGTGGAACGAGAACCGTAGAGGAGGAGAAGAAGAAGAAGAAGAGGAGGAGGAGGAGGAGGAGGAGGAACCCAAGGCTGAAGCAAAAAGTATTAAGCAGAGAGTAAGAGGGGGGGGGGTTGTTGGTTGGGTTCCGTGAGCCCTACGTCCTGCAGGCTGGTAGTACCAATCAGTACATGGGAAATTGTAACCAGACAGGAAAGAAACCGAAATAAAAAAGGCTTGGGACATAAAAATCTGCAGACAAGAGAGAAAATTTTTGAAGAGTGGGTGGACTTTGGTTAAGTAGGAGTGGTAGGCCTGGGCTGGACGGTCCGGGGAGATGATGGGCATGGGATGAGCATGGATGGGGACGGGGAGAAGGAAGGGGAAAAAAGACACAAGATTGTCGTCGTGTGCGCTTGCGAATGGGAACCTCCTTCAAACCAACGTCGAAACGAAGGTACCTCCGCCGCTAGCTACGGCACAGCGAGGCCACTTTGGCTACTTTGGGTGACAAGAATCCCCTTTTCATTCAGCTCGAGCCAGGGGGGGGAGGCATCTTGTTGGGGGTTTTCTTTTGGTTTTCTTTTGTACTGTTGTTTTATCTTTCCGCCTGGAAACCCCCCATTATCCATGTGTGTATTTGTGATGTATCCGTCTCGATGCGCTGGTTTTTGTTGGTGGCTTGACGCATGTGGGCGAGCTAGTGTAGTGTAGATGTGAGGTGTGTTTCTACCATATCAACCCTATTATCCGCACTATCCATCCGTATCATCGGATCGGCTGGCACACTGCCCAGCTGCTTCTCCCCTCTCCAGGCTCCCCTTGCCTGTCTATCTGTTTCCTGTGTTGATGCCAGTGTGAGAGATACAAAGGGACGCGCGAACACTCACAACACACAGACACACGCACCACCCCGGCAAGGCGCTTTCGAGCCCCGGCGACAGTGACGGCGACAGCGACAGCGATAGCGCCAATGTCGCGTGTGTGCTGCCGCTGATGAGCGGTGGGAAGGATGCCGCCGCAGCAACAGGCTCCCAGGCTACATACATGCTGCTACTGCAAGAAGCAGGGCAAATCCGCACCCGCCGCCGTCTTGCAGATGGATTTTTTTTTTGGTGAGGGTCTCTCTTGGAGCTCTGCCGCCGTGTCATTGGAGCTTTCCCAGCTTCTGACGCGCTCGATAACGCGGCACCGCGACCACGCCAATCATGCTGGAGGGGTCCGCCGCCAAGGCTTGTCAGGCCTAAACAAGGCCAGCATCTGCCATCGTCTGGGACCAACGGACGAGGTTCTTGGCCCGGATAGTGGGTGGAGGTGGGGGCAACTGCACACTTACAGCGAGTCTGTGACCTTGCCCAGACTTCCAAGGGGTGGTGGGGGGTCCGCTGCGTTCCATGGTGTTGGAGGTGTCCAGTGACTCCAGCTCAGTCGTGCAGTCCATCCAGTTCCGTCCTCGTCCGCGACGTGATCCGATGCATCATGGCTGTGACTTCTTCCTTCGCTTCTCTCATACCTGGTCGTCGACTCCGGTCCCCGTCCGTCGATGGGATGGCCCAGACCCAGCCATTCTATATTGGGGGATTTTGGTGCCTTGTCTATCCGCGGTCGTTGGCGTCGCCGTTGGTTTCGCAGATTCGTCATTCGCAGCGGTTTCACCCCCCACCCCCCCGGCATTGTCTTTGTGGGCGAAGCACCCGTCGATGCACAGGCCATGCATTGCGTACGGAAGCAGGTTGCTTTCTCATCTTCCAACAAGACGTGAGGTGAGGTGTCGTATCTCTGGTATTCGTATCAGACTTCTCGCAACACCCACCCATCCACTCACCCCCCTCGGCAGACACCGGCTGGGTGATGGGTGGTGACATCGGCGAAGGCCATGTGTATCTGGGTAGATTCTGCAAGATGCTGTGTCTCTGGCGTCACCCCGAGGTCTTGGACTGTTGTCTATGGTGGTTGGGTGTTGGGGGGCAGAGGCGTCATTGGAGGGGGTGGGATGAATTGGATCGGATTGGACTACATATCTTGGGACAGATAGCGGGTATGCCTGGCCGGCTGGCAGCAGCGGCTGGTCCGGCCGGCGAGCAGATGAGCAAGTCACTCGAGCCAAAATCTGGCGAGTCAATTCGACCCGGGCAATGGTACGAGTAAGGCAAGGTGCAGCCTTGGGCCGGGCGTCCAAGAAGTTGTTGGTCCTTTCCTGGCGGTGGTATCCGTACTGCTGCCGTTGTCATCCAAGTTCCGAGGCGAGGTGTGCCCCCTTCGTCTTCGTTCATATTCTTCCATGAGAAACACGCAGGGCGCTGATTCAGAGTCTACCGTTATTTACTTTTCCTACCGTACCTACTATGCCTCGGATCGACTGTCAAAACGTCGGCGATGACGAAAGCCGGTGAGGGATGATGGCGGGGAAGAGACTTCGAATAAATTGAGACGATGACCGAATACATGGCACAACAAACCAGAGGGCGGGAGCCAATATCGATATCCATCCAAGTCATGCCATGCCATCCCATCCTACAGATGCCTGACCGCCCTACCCGGTGATGAGCTTCCCCCCCCTCTTCGCGACTGCCACCCGCTCTTGTGAGTCTCGCTTCAAGAACCACGTCCGATCCCCCAGAAAGAGTTCCACCAACAGCTCCAGCAATATCCTTGCAAGTGTAAAGCCGTCGCCCGCTGCCGTCAATCTGCCGTACGGCTAATGCCGATAAATAACACCGGGTCAGCGAAGAGAGCCCGTCGGCGGCGGTGTCTCATAAAGATGCGACGCTGCGAGCTGCAAGCCGCGACTAGAAGCAAAGCAAGATAAGAAGCCCTGCACAGTGACGTTGGAATCGGCCTTGCAACGCCAATGAAAGATAGAACAAGTGTGATAAGGTTCGTGGCATTGGAAATGTCATCGGGCACGGTGATAAATCACTTTGAATTGGCCTGTGGCATTCGTTCTTTTGTTCGGTAGATCCGTCTCATCGTAGGTTTGCCGAAACGACGTGCACCATAGACATGACTTCGAACTTTCCGTCACCCCATGCAACACACGCATGCTTCACGTAGAAGCAGATGAAAGAATTGCTCCAAGACTCACCCCCGGCTTCATAGTCACCTGCATACTAATTCGTCTTATATGCCAGTGACGCGGGCCGGCAAAAGCGTGGTCTGTCCCAGAATCCAAGACTCGGAAATGACTCGGCAGGTGGCCCCGGCCGGCGTCACAAAGTCGGCGTCTGTGTAAAGACCGGGGCGGAGCGTGAGCGTACTGTTGACCACGACACCCGCCGTCGGGGCCACGAACGGCGGCGGCACCGTCATGCTAGGACCGTTGGAGCTTTGGGACCATGGTGAGAACGCTGCCTCCCGGCCCGGCGCTGACAACTGTAGTCCCGACGGTCGTAATCGACGTGCCCGGCGGCATGCTCAGTTCTGAGGTCGCTCCAGGGGTCGTCGTGGTCGTCATCGACGACGACGACCAAGACAGCCCGCTGACAATGGCACCGTTCTGGCAGGTCGATGCTGCACGCCTAAAGTGTTAGCTGCGAGCTGTTGTCACATGCACGGTTTGAAAGTCGCCTGGCGTATCACGTACCTACTACGGAGCCAAACCGTACAGGGTTGCAGTTCGGCGGGTAGGCCTCGGCCGGGTTAGCAAACATCGCAAATACCTGACCGCTGGTGTCCTGGCAGAACCCGGCCTTGCCGCCGAAAAGGCTCGGGTTTGACTACGCGAGCACGCCGCTATTGAGGGAAAAAAGTGACGGTGATGCTGTCCGGCGGGTGACAAAAAAAGCCGGATTATGAAAAAAAAAGTTATGATCAAGTCAGGTGTTTTGGGGCCAACGATGATAAGCGGTACTTTCCCCTATCTGCACTTAACAAAGGTATTTTCTATCACATCCCATTTATAGGAGTCCGGCTTTTTTTGTCGTCCGATTGCATGAGTAGCCACCCAGAAGGATGCCGCAGCTAGCTCTACGGCCTGCTTAACCCAGATCATGTTGGAAACGACGAAGAGAATATCAAAAGCCGGCCTTTACTTCAAGGGGGTTTTCGGTACTATATCAGGCGAATCGCCAAGTGCTGGTTGCCGTCGGACGGATTATCAGAGGGGAGCTGAAGGACGGGCGGCTCCTTGGCGGGTTGCCAGAGACAGCGCGGCGACGAGATACGTCGTCCTTTTTGCCTATTGTCCATCCCACCAGGTCGGTTGGAGATCTACTTGCGTTGGAATGTGGGAAATGACATTTCCTATCTAGCAAGCAGGTCCTAAATGGTCCCAGAGAGGGGCATTCCTCCACGTCGACACTGGGGGGAATAACGCAGCGACCAACATCAGCTCTATGCAAAAGCCAAGGGCTTTGAAGAAGACTGGAGACTTCACCGTGTATGCCAAATCAAAATTTGGACGTTGGGTTTACATTTCTCTTAGAAGTGCGGTCTCTACCAGTCGGCATCATGTCTCGGCTTGAAGATGAATATCAGGCACACTATAGGGATGAACGGTCTGGTGCGGCTCACAGTCAAATGCCCGAGATGAGAAGCAGCGCCACTAGATGAGTCCTGCGACCACACAAACGGGGCCAGTACAGGAATCCAGGTATTTTGGTAAGGCATGCTGGGAGGACATGACCCAGAAACATCCATAAAGCTGAAATGTCGAACAGCCTAGATTCAGTCATTGCTGACAACCTCAGACTAATGCCTCGAATCGAGGCCAGATTCAGGCACTGATAGCTCTTGGTCTGGACGATACCGTCGACGTGTTATTGGTCCCGGCCTTGAGTGTGTCATTGGCTGACGAGCTCGGCGATGACCACCAGCAGTGTCAAGAACGGCATTTGGGTTACCCGTAGAATCAACGGTTGATCGGTGGCATGGATACGGCGAGGTCACAAGCTTAGCTAGCTAGTAAGCAGTACTGGGTCAACGGCATCCTATTGTTTCGTTCTCACAAATGAAATCGATAAGAGAAATCGGGATCGTCTGCGGCCTGCCAATGTCATCTACCTGATGCTGGACCCAGTCGATAGGCGTTTCTGTAACACACTTCTGCAAGCGGGAATGGGCTAAAACAAATCCCCGCATAGCCCAGCCCCTGATGGACGCTCCGGAGGGGGCTTAACAGTCGAGCAGGGGTGTTTCTGCTGCCCCAAAGTTGGTCCAAGACTCCCATTCGCCCCAAGCAACTGGTTCGTAACCACGCGAGCATGACACGATATGCAAGCGCTACCGAGGTGGAGAGAAGACTGGCGGACAGATGGGCCGCTGTAGCCGCATATCACGATGGTGTCTTTGAACCCTCCCCCCCCCCCCTTCCCTCTGGGACAGCATCGCGGGTTCTCGACTCGGCAATGATGTAGAAGGCGGGGGGCCCATATTCTCTTTGTTGCCGTTTATGTACAATACCTAGTTAGGTTGCGTCAGCATGCAACATGAATCCCTAGCATGCGGTGCTCGGAACGCACAAAGTCGCCTGGTCGCGACGATCCGCCCACGCGCCGGATATCTGAAACAGTGGGTAAGGAGTTTGCAGCGCGTATGCTACTGTGCCTTTGGAGATCGTCTCCCCAAAGAAAGCCCCTCTTTCGCTGTTTGGCCTGAATTGGAGCAGCTCCGTGCTGCTTGTGCCAAGTAGAATGCTCGAATGCATTGCATGTCGAAAGAAGGAATCCATACATAACCCGACCTCATCCCGAATGGGCCGAAACTGATCGTCTAGACGCCCCTCAAGCATGCTGTGGCCCGTCCGTCGCGGACCCGACCCACGACACCGGCAGATGCCCAGGCGAGAGACTCGGATTTGCAAAAGGCGGATTGGTCGGCGAGATCAGCCGGGAGTTGTCGCAGTCCTGGGCCACTGGGGGGCAAGACATTAGGGGAGAGCCGGTGAGGTGCTGGGGTTCTACATGGTTCCCGGCCGAAGCGGTAAACCGTTGTTTTCGACACAAGGAACTATCCAGACTGGAGCTTCAGACAGGGCAGACGGCGACCAGATATCTCCTTGTCGGCGGTGACAGATGCGTCAACATTCATAGAGCAGTGTTCAAGGTTGATTGGTTTGGGCGAGCGGTAAGGCGGACCTGTGGCCCCTGATCGCCTGTTGGTGCTGTCGTCGACGACCAGATGGACTGCTGTTGGTCGGATCAGGATCAGGGTCCTGGCATGAGCCAGATGACAAGCCAATCCCTGGTCTTGGGGCGCCGGCGGCAAAAATTGACGACGGAAAGCGTCGCGTCGTCTAGAGCGACTCCTTTGGTTATCGTGATGAGACTCAGCACAAGCAAACGGGTCGGTGTTGGCTGAGAGAAAGATTACAGAGTGCTGGTCGCCGTGGGGAATGCTGAGTACTTGGATGGGTGTGGGAGTATATATTGCAAAGACCGTGAAGCTGTACACGATTTGCGCAATTGTCCTTCTTCTCGATCCCTCTCGATCCCTCTCTCGCTTTCTCGATCTCGGACTAAGAAACACCGTCTCCCGCATGCAGTTTTTCGTAGGTTGTATCCACAACTTCTTCTCCCTGCCAAATGTTTGGGTTTACTGTGCCCGTCTCAAGTGATTAAGCTACATAGGCTTTCCACCCCTCAAACTATTTGATTGCTTTTCTTTAGGCCCCAGGAAGCACACCATCGCTTGTCGAAGTTATCCGATCCGATGGATCGACAAAGCGTGGATAGAGGATCAGTTCGATATCACCGAATGATCCGGAGCGAGTGCATTGTTGTTTAGTTTTGCCGCAGCCCCGTGCTCGTATTCAGCAGCTAGGTTCAAAGTGCTGAGCCTCAGCAACCCCGGCACGTCATGCCGTGACACTGCCCAGCCCAGGACTTTCTCTCCTGCGGCGCAACGAGGTCGGACGCTAAAATGCTATTTCGGCATGGAGATTGCGGAAAGGCTCGATCCCGCCTTTCGACTGCTTGCGTCAGTGTCTCCAAGGCGGAAGGCAAGGCGGTCTCCAGCATCAAAACATCGCCGGGTGCCTGAATTGGTTACCCTCACCTCACACGGCAGCGCGTCTAGCCGATGTGGCGGCTCGTCTTCCACTCATCCACCAGTCCCGTGTCCAGCTCGTCCGTGTCAGATGGATAATGTATTGGCCGAGTGTGCCTCGCTTACTGCCTCGACAAGACCACGGCTTGATTGGTCTGACATCAATGTTGCACATACACCGGCTGCCGCAAGACACCTCGACTCGACTCGCTCGGTTTGCTTCTTGTTTAGCCGATCTTCACGACATTCGAGTTCACTTTAACAGAAGCTGGCGAGTGGTAAAGTTGGCGAATTGTGGTCGGGCCTCTTTGCTCTTGATAAGTACGCGGCAAAAAGGACGGAGGATGACGACGGAACGTAGCTACATGTCACTGCCACCACATTTCCCGCTTACCTCACCTTAACACACCTAGACGCCGAGGGGCCTCTCCACACCGGATGTCTCTTTCCCCTCTCTTTGACCAGGACCAACAAAGCTGGCAGGCTGGGCACACAGCCCAGTCGCCTGCACGCACAGCAACTCCCCGGGGGGTGAGGCCGCCATTTTCAGCCAGTCCCAACCCGCCGTTCAAGTCCTAGGGGATGCTGTCGAGTCCTGGATTCTAGGACGTCCCATCTTGCAGGATTCAATCACCTCATGGTCAAATAAATCAAAAATGGGTGGCGGATCAGTCCTTGTTTGGTCCACGCTTCACTGACCGTTGCTTTCCTTGCCATCGTACCTCCAATTCCGGCTCTGGGCCCTGGCAGCACCATGGAGTCGAAACTCTCGCTGTTGACCTTCGGGGATGACCGCCGTTCGCTGAACCAGAGTCATTCAGCCCTACGAGCTCTCACTTCATCCCGCCTCAGTCGGACACGACCACGACGAGACTCTTGCTCCACGAGTTCATCATCCTCAACCTGCTCCTCCATTGACTCCACCAGCTCACCCTCATGCGTGTAAGTCTGCTGTGCTTGAACTTTGGGTGCATAGCTGGCCGTTATGGTGTAGATCTCGAGCTGAAAGCTAACGTCGCAGCACTCGTACCGTCACCCCGGACCAATGTGCACTGCACAGGTTCATTGTCTGGGCCGCCGTCCAGCGCAACACATCCCAGAAAATGACGGCGGCTGATCGTCTCGAATGTCCACTTCTGCGCTGCCGCAAGAGGTTTCCGAATCACGAGGCCATGTTGAGGCACCTGTACGCCTGCGACCAGCTCTTTACTGGCGAGTACTGGTGTTATGAGTGTGGCAAGGCCGAGAAGTTCAACGACGGGAAGTGCAAACGCTGCCTCGGCCACCCGGGAAAGAGACGTAGGATCATGTCCGTTGCGAAGAACTTCTTCTCCTCGTTAGGGCAACGGTCGAAAATCAACCATATGCCAGACCTCGACATGAAGGATGTATCCGACATCGCCGCCGTTCCACCACTCAGCTATGATTCTTGCATTCAACCTCAACAAGTCGAGCTATCCTCGTGCACCGAGATTTTGGAGATTGACTCCGTCGAGGTGCCTCTTCCAACACCGATGGATGTCCATCGTTGCATCTTGGAGAGCGAGCCCGCGGTATCATTGGCCATGGGGGCGGCAGGCCTGGAGTCGACCGTGTCCGTGTTGCCTGACCCATCGTTCGACTGGCCTTTGCAGAACTGCCTCTATACAAATGACAGCATCATGGGCAAATCCGACCGGCCATCGCTGTCTCTACACACCTATGGTCTCGAACAGCATCGGAAACAGCACCAACCCACTGCCCGAGCCAAGAATCTCTCCCCCAGCAATTCGCTCAGATCGAACGCCAGTACCGACACGACAGCTAGTTACCTCGTCTCGCCTGCTTCTGCTTTCAGTGGTGCTTGGACGACCGCCGAGACTAGCCTCACTTCGCCGACCTCTGATGGCAGCTCGGGGGGGTTACTCTCCCGAGGCTGCTCCAATGCGAGTCGCTACTCAAACTACAGCATGCCGTCACATGCCTTCATCTCGGAACTGCCAGCAGACGATATCATGCTCCAGCCGCTTCCTACGTTTCTCCCGGACGACTTGAACTGCGACCAACAGCTCCCACTTCTGGAAAGTTCGGATGCGGCACTTCGCCCGAACGAGAACGGCGCGGTCGCCCCTGAACAGACGTCTGACGCTTCGGGTCTGGTGAAAGCAACAGACACGGCCATCCCTGCCCATGCTGTCGATGCCAACTCTCTTGTCGGATCAGCGTGGGACACGCTAAAGACCCATATCACTTCATCCCTAAGAAAGCTGCGACACCTAACCCACAATCCTCTTGTGGGACAATTGCAAAGCGTATCATCACAGGAAATAGCCAACAGGGGTCTCGCTGTGCTCAAGGTTCTGCTCGAGGGTGGCCGTTCGACTAGCAGCGTCGACATGCTCTGCTTCATCCACGTTACCTACTCGCTTTCTCTCATTGTCCACGAAGACGACACGCGCAACCGTTCAAAGCAGCTCTTTGCGCAAGCCTTCTGTTACAGTAATTGGCTAGCTGCAGGGGAGCGAACAGATTATGCTGAAGTGGCGTCTGCGATCTGGCAACCATTGGATCTGTCGCTTGGCGAATTGGATGAACTGATATCAGAGCAGGATGGGCGTGTATCTTCGACGCCACCAAGTCTGAAAGGCAAGGAGTCAGCCTCTCCCCCTTCTGGAAATCAATTGAAAAAGGACATTTTGTTGGAAGTGGCGCGCTTCTTCTTGGACGGTAAGTCGTACACGCCGCTCATACGGTTTGTCGCTGATTCAGGAGACCAGAGCTGGAACACGCCGTCTTGCCTAGCAAGAACCTTGAGTCGACCGAGGTCCTCAGCTCTATGCTATGGACAAAACATTCTGTGGATACTACCGACAGTTCGACCCTGAACAGACACCTCTCTGCCAGTTTTAGAACGTGGCGGTGCGAGATTCGCCGCGATTTCAGTCATGCCGAGAACCTTGATCCGAACATAAAGCGGATTCAGATGCGCATCGACAATGGAAGCATTCGCAGCGCAAGGAGGGCGGAGTTGGAGCTGATGCAGGCGGGCAAGGTAAGTCTTGCCGAAGGCTATTTCACCGTATGGTGCTGACACTGTTGGCAGGGATGCGTGTCAATGCAAGAATACTTCGACAGCTACGTCCCCAAGGTAAGAGAGCTGTCTGACTGTTTCTACCATCAGTATTTGCTAGAGGAGATACCTCGAACATCGTACCATGTAAATGGTGTTGATCTCGCCCGAACCATCTTTTCCGGTATCTGGGAAAAGGAGGCGATCAAGCACGCCAAACAGGATACCGCCAATGTGAGTGGCGAGGCGGCCCTCGAAGAATTCATCAGAAACACAACAACAGCGCTCGATGACCCGTGGGAGAGTTTTCTCCTGGCGCCGGAGGATCCGCTTGTCATGCCGACGCCCCTGCCTGACACTCAGCGAGCGATGAACGACGCGGAACTCGCGAACGCTATCTCGCTATTTTACGAGACCGGCGAGAGCTCCATGAAGGAGATTTTGCAGACGTCGCTCACACCAACCAACTTTTGTACCGCGCCGTCCAAAAAGTCTGTGCAAGCGACTCTTAGTAGCACGGGGCAGAAGTTGGAGGTGAAGGCTAGCGATTGTTGCGAGATTTGCGGATACCAACCAAAGGGCGATCCCCAGTGGTTCAAGGGTAGCATGGCGAAACATAAGAAGCTGCAGCACTCAATGGCGCCTCCCAAGATCTACCGGTGTCCGTACCCCGGCTGCACGAGCCAGTACAAGAATCGACCGGATAACCTGAAGCAGCACCAGCAAGACAAGGGCCATTTTGTGGACGGACCAACGGAGCGGAGGCCTAGCAAGAGGAAGAAGAGAAACGAGTGATATACATATCGACTCCCTGTCGCATGGGGGCTCTTGGATATAGAACCTGTGGTGAAATTACATTTTGGCGCATAAAGGTGGAACAAAAGATACCATGTCGCATTGTGGGAGCTCCGTAGTAGGGAAGTCATAAGACAAAAGCAGGTCTTGCCAGTCTAGGGACGAATCATTGTGGTAGACGGGGAACGATCATAATCAAGAGTAATGGATGATGCTGGGTTCGGCGCCAATGGAACCAGCGTTCAGCTATCATCAATGTTGGAAAAAGAGAAGGTCGATCTTACCTAGTTTCCTCACCCCAAAACGTGCTGATGGGACTGATGGTCATAACACGCCGCACTGAAGACAAGGCTTTGCATGCCGGACTTGAATTAAAGAGTCATACATACATGCCTGCAAGAGCAAGACAGGCAAGCTGGCTGTATTATCCTACCGTATCAAACCCAGCCTATATGCCCTCAAACAACTGAATGTTAGCATGTGGACTATGAACCAAGATAAAGTTTATGTTGGACCACAACAGTGGCCCGAGTTGTGAGGTTGAAAGAGTCTCGCGAACATCTGGTAGGTGGGTAGGGGTGTGCATTTGGAGTATCTCGGTGAAGTCGGTGTAGACTCAAGTGTGTGGCAGGGATACGACCTGGTCAAGTGAGGAGGAGGACCCCCCCCCTCCCCCACACACCAAAAAAGCACCCCGAGGCACAGACAGGCCATTCAGCTCCTGAAGGGGGGGGGAGTGGTAGGGCTGATTTGCGGGCTTCAGGGGGAGCTCGATGCTGTAGCTGTAGCAAGCCGTTAGGAACCCGGTTATGCGTAGACGCAGTGTGGATCGTATCGCTCGACTTGGATGAGTTCAACGATAAGGAGCAGCGGCGGCGACTCGCGAGTTTGGCTCGAATTCCCAATACTGCGATCAAAGATGACGATAGACGATGTCAACGTCGGATGCCGTCAGGCGAGTATTCCTTGAGGAGGGAGGACGGGACCTGAGGGTGAGGTACGATGGGAGGGGGGTGTGTTCTGAGACCCCCCCGGGAGCTGGTTGTAGGCGACAAGAAAGGTACCTGCACGGGAAGGTGGTACAAGCGCAACCTAACCTACATGACAGCGCGCGCTGGAGGCCCAGGAGTGCGAATAGAAAAAGGCATACAAGTCGAGCGAGCTGCTGTCAATGTCAAAAGTCTCCAAGTTCGACCTCGAACCTGCGCCGTCGGGACGTCTAACCAACGTCGAATGTGACTTGTGACTGGTGCCCCCTCAGCCGCACGTTATTTTGTCATGTAAGTAGAAATATGTCAGCGGGTGGTTAGGTTGTGATAAATGATTAGTGGCGGGCGTGGTAAATGTGTGTATCCCCTTGACAAGCCTCAAATTTGCCGATAAAACCAGAATGGACGGACAGAACAGAAAAACACACTCTGACATGGGTATTTCATCTCCTGTTCTCTCTCCCTCTCTCGATTTTTAACAGTTTCTTCGGCCATCTCCATGGGCCGAGCGCGTGCTTGATTGACAATCCGATGTTTCTCGTCTGCTCATATTTCCCCTCCACACTGGAATCGAAACACGTTGCCTTTGCGGTCTGTTGTTATTGCTGTTACTACTACTGCTGCTGCGCGTTTTTACGCGCTGAATTTGGGGGGCGGTTGCTAAAAAAAAGCCGGCGCAGTCAGCAACAATGGGAGACCCGGCCTGAAAGACGGGGCGAGGACGTCGGTGACATCACTCTCTCCCTTGGTAGCTGAACAACGATCACGTGCCGTCCGTTTCGGCTTAGGCGGGTGGCATTGGCTCTCGGGATGTGTTCAGTCTGTGTCCGGCCCCAGTCCTCAGGCCGCTTTACCCCCTCCCTCACCTCACTTCCAATGAGTCTGGACCCCCTTTTTTTCCTGTCTTTCGCCCCAAGTGCAGTGAGGTTTGAGAGCGCCCCAAAGAATAGGCCCGCGCCACAGAAAATTTCTCCCTCCAGGCCAGTGTCCTCCTTCCGCCCCCCCCCCCCCTTCACTTCCCTTCCAACCCCCCTCCCTCGGGGAGTTTTTTTTTTTTTTTTGCTTCCTCGCTCAGGCTCTGACTCTCGCTCCTCTGGCCCGTCCACATCCACGTCCCTCGCCGCCCCCATCCGCCCAGGTCTCTTCCATGTCCGCCTTCTCTTCCTCGCACACCACTCGCATGTTTGCTCTCCCCCTTCTTTTTCGTGCACACCTCCCAGAACCCACACACACTCCACGCCTCTCCCTCCCCCCAATCCCATTATCGACACCCCCAGACCACATTCAAGGGTTCGTTTGTTGCATCCTTTTGAGCATCTCGGGGATTTGCTTCACGATAGCGGAGGCTCAACGACTTCGAGGTAACGACTTCGACGTCGACGCCCACGCTCACGCCCTGCGCTGAGCCTGTTCCGAATTGCCGTCCTCGAGATTTTTCTCGACTTTCGCCGTCGCCGCCGCCGCCGCCGCCCAGCGTCCCCCTCACCCTCACACACACGTCCGACCTCAAACAGACCCTGTCCTTTCTTCCCTTCCTCTCGCCCTCCTCTCCTTTGAACCGTCGACGACTTTTTCCTTCCCTCGACAAGATGTCGAGTCTGGGGCAGCCGGGTCACAGCAGCCATCCCGGCCTTGCCTTTCCCCAGCCAGGCATTCGACGCAGCCACGGCGGCCCAGGCTTCCCGCCTCTACACGCGAATCCCGCCCAGCAGAAACCATCACCGGGCCCTCATAACGCGTCGCCTTACCAACAAGCATACACTCCTCAGCAGCCTCCCCAGGCTCAGTATCCCCATCATCTCTTCCAGACCCCTACCCCCGTCAATGGCAACGTCAACGCGAACTCGCGCCCGACGAGTCACGTTCCCAATGCCGCCGCCCTTGGCCGTCAGAGGGTGCCTCCCCAGAGGCAACAAATGCCCCAAAACGCGCCTTCCATGTTTCTTCCTCTGGGCAACCAGCAGGGTATTGGGCAGCAGCAGGCCCTCGGGCAACAACAGAGTCTAGGACAACCGCAGGGCCTCGGAGCCCAGCAGAGCCTCGGCCATCAACAGAGCCTCGCTCAGCAGCAGGGCCTCGGTCAACACCAAGGCCTTGGACAGCAGCAGGCTCTGGGCCAGCAGCAAAGCTTGAGTCAACAGCAGGGCCTTGGACAACAGCAAGGCTTGGGCCAGCAGCATCAGCACCAGCAACACCAACATCAACAGCATCAGGCGCACCAACAACAACACCAACATCAGCAGCAGCACCAGCAGCAGCAACAGCATCAGCAGCAGCACCAGCAGCAGCAACAGCATCAACAACAGCATCAACAGCAGCATCAACAGCAGCAGCAGCAGCAGCAGCAACAGCAACAACAGCAACAGCAGCAGCAGCAGCAGCAGCAACAGCAGCATCAACAGCAGACTCTGGGCCAACAGCAGACGCTTAGCCAGCAGCAGCAAAACCTCGCGCAGCAACACCAGCAGCAGACCCTGACCCAACAACAAAAGCTGAATCAACAACACGGTCTTCACCAGCAACAACAGAACTTGAATCAGCAGCAAATCAAGAACGAACCGATCCTCTCCCACCAGGCCCAGGCCCAGCCTCAACCCCAACCCCAGCAGACTCTGTCCCAGCCTACCCCTCCCGCGGTACAGCAGCAACTCCCGCAGGCTCCTCAAGTCCAGCAGATACAGCAGGTTCCGCAACAAGTTCAGCAAGTACAGCAGGCTCAACAAGTGCCGCAGGCCTCCCCAGTTCAGCAGCAGGTGCAGCAGCCAGCCCAGCCTCGGCCTGAGACGCCAGCCCAGGCTAGCGAGCACCATGGGGACAGCATGGAAGTTGAAACCTTGGCCGAGGGTGACGACTCCCTCGAGCCCAAAATGCTCGACGGGACGCCTTTCGTTCCTAGGACACCCATGGGGGAGATGATGTCCGCACCTCCGGAGGGAGGCAGTTTCCCGACCCTCGAGGCGGTCCACAAAAGTGTTCTCGCGTATTGCACATCGGTCGGCTACGCGATCGTCATCGGGCGCTCCAAGAAGACGGTTCCTGGCCTCAAGAAGGTTCTGTTCGTGTGCGACAGAGCGGGCAAGCCGCCGAGTCGCGTCAGCCCCGAGTTCCGCAAGCGCAAGACATCGTCGCGCAAATGCGACTGCCAATTCGGTTTCTTTGCTATTGAGCAGCGAACCCAGTGGACGATCCGATACCGACCCGATCCGCAGCATCTGCAGCACAACCACGGGCCGAGCGAAAGCCCGCTGCTCCACCCAGCCGCTCGCAAGCTAGACAGCAAGATGGTCGCCGCCGTCAAGGCTCTCAAAGAGAATGGTGAGCCGACAAAGACCACACCACGAGAAAGAGCAGCCGCTGACTCTTCGACAGGGGTTAGTGTGAACGAGACACTGGAAATACTCCAAAACGAAAACCCTCACGTTCCCCTACTTCCCCGCGACATCTACAACGCCCGGGCTGCGATCAACCGGAATCCACAAAAGGTGGCCACTGGTCTGGCCGAAAACCGACCAGCGATCTACAGCAAACCACACCCCACTGCTGAAGAGCGCATTCGGGCGGATCTGAGGAAGGAACTCGCCAAAGCCCGCGAGGAGTTTGACAAGTTCAAGGAGGACAAGCAAAAGGAGGTGGACGAGCTGAAGAAAAAGCTTGTCGAGAAGGACCAAATCATTGAGAGGTTCGAGATGTTCATCGACATATGCAACCAGCGCGTCATGGTCCAACGAGAAAGGCTCGGCGGCCCTGAGGGGGCCGGCAACAACGGCACTTGAAGGGGATTCGGATGGTTCGGTTCAGAGAGGGCGTTGTTGCATGGCGGAAACGGAACTGGGAGTCGGATTTGAGGTTGGGCTTGTACGATGCTTTCTTTTCTGCGTAGCGGAAGCATGGCCGTTGGGCAGTTGGGAGGGCGAGGCAGGACTGGATCTGGTGTTTCATTTGGTTGGAGTCGATTTTTGGTCGTGTGTCAAGGTCCCCTTAGAGCTCGGGGCCAAAAGGTCGTTATTTGTATTTGAAGGTCTGGGATTGCATTGGGCGGGTTTTAGCACCAGCAAATATCGCGAACATGACTGAAGCAAGCATTCAACTTTGATCTTTTCACGCGTCGTTTGCAACAGCAGCACTTCGTGACGAGGTATTCTTTCCAACTGATGTCTGTACTAACTTTGAAGAGCCCGTGAAGCGTGTCTCGACGGTATTCGACGTTAGGCGAGGCCAGGCCGGTGCGGCAAATGAACGGTGCCATTCCATCGGTACTGAGCTTCAACATTAGGAAGTTAACTATTCTGTACTTGACTGGGTGAGGGGCCGCGATTAAACACCCTGGGTACCTAGGTAGTAGGCCCAAGGTACCTAAGTCAACAGGCGATTGTGAGAGCAATTTCGGGGCCCAAAGATGGTGGGAACCAGCGTCGGTTCTAGCAGATTGGATGACCTGTTCTGGTGTAAGCTGGGGTCATCTGAACAGCCGAGGCTTGAAAAGCTCACACGCAGCCCGCGGCGATCAGGGTGAGTGAGCTTGCTTAATCCATGACTGCCTGGTTTGAATGTGACAGAGCTGAAGACAAGTTACCTATTACAGAGTAAGACATCAGCATGTGAGAGAAGAAATGCAGTCCCATGTTTCTACGACACTTCTCCAGCATGTTGAAGGTTGGCGGGTTGCTTTTCCTGGAGTCTAATTGGCTGGTGAAGTCACATACTGAGCTACCTTAGCTTTCAACATGCCTGAGGAAGTGTACCTAGGTATGCACAGCCGGTTTAGATTGGGAAGAGAAAGCAGCATACTATGTCCAGTCGTAAACCCCCCTAAAATTGGAAGGGGGGGGAGGACAAAAAGTAGCTCAATCCATGCACATGGCTCTATGCACAGGGGAGGGGTCTTGGTACAACAACATGGTACAAATAGAATTATGCTTGATGCAGATGGACAGACGGGATGAAGACTTACAAGTACATAGTAGAGGGGGGGGGGGGGATGGGAGGAGCCAACGGGACTTACTTGACAGCGTGCCTGAGCTCCTCTCACTGCTCCTCTATCCAGCATTGCCAGCTATGCCATGCCAGCACAGAAAAGAAGAAAGGTTCCATAACGGACCTACATTTGATTTGATGAGACTGAGCACCTGTTAAGGACTTCAACCAATCAATCAGACGGGCCCGTGAGTCCTTAGTGGGACTGATGTGCTTCCCGCCGCGCAGCTCCAGCGTGGCCAGCGAAGCCTCCCTGACACATGCCCTTCGCGACAAGGGTCCTGCCTGGTCGCGTAAAACCTGCAGACTTCTGAGAAGAGTGGATACATGTATACTCTTCACTGTTTTTCGCGCTTGGTGTACATTAATTTCTCACCGTGCTTGCTGCTGCAAGATGCGAGGGCGACGTGAAAAAGTGGAGCCACGTACAAGTCAACGGTCCGGGGGTTGTCTGGAAAGTCAACATTGCAGATTATCCGTATCGTACCAACCTGCTACCTCACCTGTTCGGAGGCTATTCTGCACTTATCTCCATCTACCCAACCGGCCGCGAATAGTCACCGAATCATAACCGACGACTACGACGACGACGTCGAGCACTCCCGATTTTTGTACGCGATACCCCCGTCCAACCCAAGGATATCCAACTCTCCTTTAGCACTCGTCCTCTTCATTCCGTTTCTTTTGCGTCCACCGCGTTCCACCTCGTTGGTCCTACGGCCAGACAATCACCGCCCCTGAAGGTACTCGGCAGACCTGCTGCTACGTCAACCTCTTATCTACCATTGCACACACGATGATGCCGACGTCGAGCCTGTAAATATCGTCCTTCTGCCTCGTCCGACCCAGACCACCCATCATCCGCCATGGAGGTGGCATCGCCCCAACTCCCCGGCGCGAACGGCGTCGCCTCGCCCACCGCCGATCCCTCGATCGATTCGAATGGCGTTCTCGACCATGTCGCTCAAGCATGCCAGATAGCCCTCGGGGCCACGAGCGAAGACCTCCAGAGCCCAGGGAGCTTACTCCACAAGCACCGTTACTCCGACACGCTCCAGCGCTGCACCCGTTTCGCGACTGATTCCCTCATCGCCCTGTACATTCAGAAGGACATCCTGCCGGCGTCCACAATACAAAATGGTGCCGAAGACCTGAGTTCGTTCAAACCGCCTAGCAACACGCTTCTTGGAGGATACCCCCGCTAACCACGCGAACGCAGAGTCCCCGGCCTACACATACTCCCTGACGACCGAGATATCCTCTTTGACCCCGACGACCGTGTCGTGGCTCGTTCTGCTCAAGCAACGCCCCGGACCCATCGATCACACACTCCCGCTTACTTCCCAGATACTTATCACCAACCTGCCGGGCCCTGCGACCCTAAACGCCACCGCCGGCGAGCAGGGCCCCTCCACGTCGCCCTTTGAGGTTTTGCACTCCTACGTTCACCATGTGTTGGCACAGTACTTCGATGCCAACACCCGCAGCCAGATCGCCAATGGTGCCAGGGGCAGGGCCGATGTGGACTCGAAGACGGGAATTCCCGTCACCAAGAAGAGGTGGAACGATCTGGAGCTGAGCTTGCTTCACCTGCAGCAGAATGTCGAAATCCCCGAGGTGTCCCTGATGTTTCACACAATGGTACAGAATGCACTGGAGGAGGCCGAATCGCGGCACTCGAAGCCTACACTTGATCTCATTCCCAGTACCGACCTCACAAACAGCACCTTCCTCAACAGCTTGCAGAACAACGTGAACAGCTGGATCAAGTCGATCCAGGTCATCACAAGGATGACAAGAGACCCTGCGGACAACGCCAAGGATTTCAAGTTCACCGCCAGTCAGGAAGTTAACTTTTGGCTGTCGATGGAGTCCGCTCTGGAGGGAATTGAGGGTCAGCTCCGCAGCGAGGGCGTTCTGTTGACCTTGGAGATTCTCAAGCACGCCAAGCGTTTCCAGGCCACCGTCAGTTTTACTGCCGACACGGGCTTGAAGGAGGCCATGGAGAAGGTTCAGAAGTACAATCAGCTCATGCGAGATTTCCCGCTTGATGAGCTGCTCTCCGCCACGTCCCTGTCCAAGGTGAAGGATGCCATCATCCAAATATTTGGTCACCTGAACAGAAAACTAAGGATCTGTCCCTATCCTATTCGGAGAGCATTGCCGCTGGTGGAGGCCATCTCTGGGGATCTGGATGAGGTGCTGCATCGACTTCTGCCCGGAACGGAGCTTGTGAACCTTGACTACAACGAGTTTAAGGCCATTATGAAGTCCAGCGATGACATCTTCACCACCTGGGACGAGAGTATCAAGGAGTTCACCAATGTCGCCCGCGAGGTCACCCGCCGGAGAAACGAAAAGTTCATTCCCATCAAAGTCAACCCCAAGCATGCCGAGCTTCAGAGTCGCCTCAAGTATGTAAGCACATTCCGCGATAACCACGAGCAACTCCAACGCACCATTGTCAACGTGCTCGGCCCCAAGGCTACTGTGAGCGGCTTGACCGAGACCACCAACACCAACGGCGTTGTCGTCGTGGAGGAGATGGGTGACGTGGACGCGGTCGAAGAAGTCAAGCAGGCGTGGGAGGCGCTGAAGAACGTCGACCTACTGGACGTCTCCGCCGAGGGCACGGAGAGATGGGCCAAGGCCGAAAACATGTACAATGAACGGACGTCTCGAGTTGAGAACTCCATCATCGCGCGCTTGCGTGACCGTCTGGCCACGGCCAAGAACGCCAACGAGATGTTCCGCGTCTTCTCCAAGTTCAACGCGCTTTTTGTGCGTCCCAAGATTCGTGGTGCCATCGCTGAGTATCAGAACCAGCTGATGGAGCATGTCAAACAAGCCATCCACGGCCTCCACGAGCGCTTCAAGCAGCAGTACGGCCACTCCGAGGCCCATGCTATGGCCCAGCTGCGTGACCTACCGCCTGTCTCTGGTGCCATCATCTGGGCTCGCCAGATCGAGCATCAGCTCGATAACTACATGAAGAAGGTCGAGGACGTGCTGGGTTCCGAGTGGGCCATCCATGCCGAGGGCCAGAAGCTCCAGAGCGAGAGCAACCTCTTCAGGAAGAAGCTCGACACGCAAACAATCTACAAGGCGTGGCTCGACGACGTTCAGCGCCGGCAGATTTCCATATCGGGCTTCTTGTTTGACATCCGACGCATGCGATCGACGGGCGGCAACTATGAGCTTCTGGTCAACTTTGACCCCCAAGTCATCACCCTTTTCAAGGAGACCCGGAATCTTATGTGGCAGAACTACGCCGTTCCCCACTCGATCAACAACGTGTCCAAGGACGCCAAGCGTGTCTACCCGTTTGCAGTCAGTCTCATGGAGAGCGTCCGCACCTTCTCGCAGACGATGCGCCAGATATCCGAGATGGGCGAGGAGGCCGTCCTTGTTTATGGGTACAGAAACGACGTCTACGCACTTGTCTCCAGAGGCGTCCCCCTCAGGTGGGAGTCGTTTGTCAATTCGCATGAAATTTTCTTTTCCACCAAAAACAACGCGACCCTCCCCAACGTGTCCGAGTTTGGGCTTTCGAAGCCGTCGGAGAGCAAGCACAGCCTCTTTATCCGCGAGTTCGCCGCCGCCGTGTCTCTGCTGCAGACCAAGACCGCCTCTTTGGCATCCATCCATGCGACTGTGGAGAAGGCGGTTGCCGAACTCAACGCTTGCCCCTATGAAGCCAGCGCTTTTGCCTCGCGCCTGGAGACCATTCAGACAGCTGTCGACCAGCTCAACCTGGAGCAGTATGTCAACCTGCCCTATTGGGTCGAAAACATGAATCAGAAGCTCAAGGAGGTGCTTCTCGGTCGTCTACAAGAGGCCATTCTGGCTTGGATCCAAGCCTTCGAGGACGACTACCTTGACGACGGTCGCCGCAAGCAAGTCACAGAGAATGGCGAGGAACCTGTACAAGAGGGACCGGCCATCAGGCGCTTGATCCATGAGCTGTCCATGCGGAATCAGGTGATCTACTTGGATCCTCCTCTGGAGTATGCGCGCTCAAGCTGGTTTGTCCAGCTACATGAGTGGCTGGGAATCGTCTGCAACCTCAAAAAGATCAAGGCCACGCGCTACCAGATGACCTTGACAACGACTACGATGGACGAGCCTCACTTTGACGACCTCCCGAGCAATTGCACGGATTTGCTCAGCCGCGTGTACGTGTCTGTTGAGAAGAAGCTCCGTGACATTGGGTCCTATGTCGACAAGTGGCTGCAGTTCCAGTCTCTCTGGGATCTTCAGTCGGAGCAGGTGTACGAGGCTCTCGGTGATCAGCTCTCGAGATGGCTTCAGCTTCTTCAGGAGATTCGGAAGACTCGCCAGACTTTTGATACCCAGGAAGTCAGCCGGCAGTTCGGTCACATCACCATTGACTACGACCAGGTGCAGACCAAGGTCAACGCCAAGTATGACCAGTGGCAGCACGAGATTTTGATGAAATTTGCCAGCAGACTTGGCAACCGCATGCGTGAAGTTCACGCCGATATTGAGAAGGCCCGTCGAGACCTCGAAAGCCAAGGCTTAGATGCGTCTTCAACCGCTCAAGCCGTCCAGTTTATCACCGTCGTGCAGGCTTGCAGACGCAACGTGAAGCTTTGGGCACCTGAGATCGACATGTTCAGACAGGGACAGTCCACCCTCGTGCGTCAGCGCTACCAGTTCGCCAACGACTGGCTTCACATAGAACAGATTGACAGCTCGTGGGAGTCCCTGACGGAGATCTTGGAGAAGAAGTCCAAGATTGTGCAGGATCAAACCGACGCTCTCAAATCAAAGATCATCGCCGAGGACAAGATCGTCAACGACAGAATTGCCGAAGTCGCCGTGCAGTGGAACGATGAGAAGCCTGTTTCCGGTACTATCCAGCCCGATGTTGCATCCGCGACCCTGAGCTCCTTCGAGGCCAGAATCTCCAAGCTGCAATCCGACTTCGAGATGGTCGCCAAGGCCAAGGAAGCTCTCGACATTCCTGCCGCCACGGACACCTCTCTGGGCACTATTTTGGAAGAAGTACAGGATTTCCAATCTGTCTGGTCCAACCTGTCCACTATCTGGGCTAGTCTCAACGAAACGAGGGAGATCTTGTGGACTGCCGTTCAGCCCAGAAAGATTCGGTCCAAGATTGACGACCTCATCAAGAGTACCAAGGACATGCCCAGTCGCATGCGCCAATACGCTGCGTTTGAGCATGTCCAGACTATCCTCCGCGGCCTGCTGAAGGTCAACTCTGTTCTTTCTGACCTCAAGTCGGAGGCGATTCGTGATCGCCACTGGACCAAGATTTACAAGCAGATCAAGCCTGGCAAGCGATACTCGCCGGTCTCGATGACACTCGGCGACGTTTGGGACCTCAATCTCGTCGCTACAGAAGTCATTGTCAGAGACATCATTGCCCAGGCCCAGGGTGAGATGGCCCTGGAGGAGTTTCTCAAACAGGTTCGCGAGACGTGGTCCACTTACGGGCTGGAGCTCGTCAACTACCAGAACAAGTGCCGTCTCATCCGTGGCTGGGACGATTTGTTTGCGAAGTGCAGTGAGAACTTGAACTCTCTCCAGGCGATGAAGCACTCGCCCTACTACAAGGAGTTCGAAGAGGAGGCGTCATCGTGGGAGGACAAGCTCAACAGAGTCCACGTCCTCTTCGATGTCTGGATCGACGTCCAACGCCAATGGGTTTACCTCGAGGGTGTCTTCACCGGCAACGCCGACATCAAGCACCTGTTGCCCGTCGAGTCCTCTAGATTCCAGAACATCAACAGCGAATTCTCCGCCGTCATGAAGAAGGTCTACAAGCAGCCCTACGTTCTGGACGTTCTCACAATCCCCAACGTCCAGAAGTCTCTCGAGAGATTGGCTGAGCTTCTCAACAAGATCCAAAAGGCCCTGGGTGAATACCTCGAGAAGGAGCGTGTCTCATTCCCCCGATTCTACTTTGTCGGTGACGAGGATCTTCTTGAAATGATCGGCAACAGCAATGACACTTTGCGCATCGCGAAGCACTTCAAGAAAATGTTTGCTGGTCTTTCTGGGCTCATCATGGACGACGAGACGATCATCTCTGGCTTCACATCCAAGGAGGGCGAAGCCGTCCGTCTCAAGAAGGAGATCTCGCTTGCCAAGACACCCAAGATCAACGACTGGCTCGCTCTACTGGAGAACGGCATGAAGAACACACTAGCCGAGCTCCTCGCGGAGGCTGTCGATCAGTACACCCCCATCTTTGAGTCTGAGAAGATCGAGAAAGAGGCCATGGATACGTTCATGGAAGCTTTCCCCAGTCAGATCGTCGTCCTCGCGACCCAGGTCGTTTGGACGACAGCCGTTGAAAAATCCCTGGTTGATGGGGGCAAGACGCTACAGTCGCTCTACGACCGCGAGGTCCAGGTGCTTCGCCTCCTTGCCGACACCGTCCTGGGCGATCTTGAAATCATCCAGCGCAAAAAGTGCGAACAGCTCATCACCGAATGCGTTCATCAGCGAGACGCCATCGAGAAGTTGACCAGCCTCAACGCCACCACGCCGACTCACTACTGGTGGCTGCTTCAGATGCGCTACGTCTACACTCCCGAGGGCGACTTCTTTCAACGCCTACAGGTCAAGATGGCCAACGCCACGCTCGCCTATGGGTTTGAGTATCTCGGAGTTCCCGACCGCCTCGTCAGAACACCCCTTACGGATCGATGCTTCCTCACCCTCACCCAAGCCCTCCAGCAACGGCTGGGTGGATCTCCTTACGGTCCTGCCGGAACGGGTAAGACGGAGTCAGTCAAGGCTCTCGGCCTCCAGCTTGGTCGTTTCACCCTTGTCTTCTGCTGCGACGACACTTTCGACTTCCAGGCCATGGGCCGCATCTTCCTCGGTATCTGCCAAGTTGGTGCGTGGGGATGTTTCGACGAGTTTAACCGTCTCGAGGAGAGGATCTTATCGGCCGTCTCGCAGCAGATTCAGAACATTCAGCTCGGCTTGAAACAAGGAGCCGAAGACGAGAAGGCCCAGACCGAGCTCGTTGGACGACAGCTCCGCGTCAACGCGAACACTGGCATCTTCATCACCATGAACCCCGGCTACGCTGGCCGTTCCAACCTCCCGGACAACTTGAAGAAGCTGTTCCGCAGTGTTGCCATGTCCAAACCTGACAAGGAGCTCATTGCCGAAGTCATGCTGTACTCCCAGGGCTTCAACCAGGCTAAACAGCTCTCGAAGCACACGGTCCCATTCTTCGACCAGTGCGCGGCGAGATTGTCGAAGCAGGCCCATTACGACTTTGGTCTCCGTGCCCTGAAGAGCGTCCTCGTCAGCTCAGGAGGGCTGAAGCGTGCGCGACTTCTCGAGAGCGATGGCAGCCTTGGGGCCGAAGAAGTGGTCGAGCCTGAGATCATCGTCCAGAGCATCCGGGAAACCATTGCGCCCAAGCTGATCAAGAGCGATGTCGAGATCCTCACCGAGGTCGAAGAGGCCTGCTTCCCCGGCGTCAAGTACGTCCCGGCCAACCTGCACCAGCTCGAGGAGGCCATCAGAACCCTTGCGGACGAGAGACAGCTGGTTGTCAACGACACCTGGATGACCAAGGTCCTCCAATTGTACCAGATCCAAAAGATCCACCACGGCGTGATGATGGTCGGTAACTCGGGCACGGGCAAATCTGCCGCCTGGACCCTTCTGCTCGACGCACTCCAGAAGGTCGAGGGTGTGGAGGGTGTGCAGCATGTCATTGACTCCAAGGTCATGTCCAAGGAGGCGCTGTACGGAAACCTCGACTCCACCACCCGTGAGTGGACGGACGGTCTCTTCACCAGTATCCTGCGCAAGATTGTCGACAATCTTCGAGGCGAGGATTCCAAGCGCCACTGGATTGTCTTCGACGGTGACGTCGACCCTGAATGGGTCGAGAACTTGAACAGTGTGTTGGACGACAACAAGCTCCTCACCCTGCCCAACGGTGAGCGTCTCAACTTGCCCGCCAACGTCCGCATCATGTTCGAGGTCGAGACCTTGAAGTACGCCACTCTTGCCACGGTCAGTCGTTGCGGCATGGTCTGGTTCAGCGAAGACACTGTTACGCCGACTATGATGCTCGAGCACTATCTCGGCACGCTTCGCTCCAAGCCTTTTGAGGACCTCGACGAGGACAATGTCGCAGCTGGACAGAGTCCCGCAAAGGCTCTCGCCATCCAGTCCCAAGTGGCCGACCTCCTCGGTGCTTTCCTTTCCGGGGAAGACTTCCTCGTGGCTGCACTCAAGGAAGCCGAGAGTTACAATCACATCATGGACTTCACTGTCGCGCGTGTGCTCAACACCCTATTCTCTCTCCTGAACAAGGCAGTGCGCGACATGATCGAGTACAATGCCCAGCACTCCGACTTCCCTCTGGATCCTGATCAGGTCGAAGCCTTCATCGCGAAGAAGCTTCTCCTCGCGCTCGTATGGGCTCTCACCGGCGACTGTCCTCTAAACGACCGCAAGTCTTTTGGAGATGCTGTCTGCGGCCTTGCCAGCTTCGGCAACCCGCCTCTCGACGGCACTAGCTCGCTCATTGACTTCGACGTCACTCTCCCCAAGGCCGAGTGGGCGCCGTGGCAGAACCAGGTGCCGACCATCGAGGTCAACACCCACTCTGTCACGCAGACCGACGTGGTCATTCCGACGCTGGATACCGTGCGTCACGAGGATGTCCTGTACTCCTGGTTGGCCGAGCACAAGCCGCTGCTTCTTTGCGGTCCTCCCGGTTCGGGTAAGACGATGACGCTGTTCAGCGCTCTCCGCAAGCTTCCCAACATGGAGGTTGTCGGTCTCAACTTCTCCAGCGCAACGACGCCTGATCTCCTGATCAAGACCTTTGAGCAATACTGCGAGTACAAGAAGACCCTGAACGGAGTAATGCTCTCGCCGACCCAGATCGGCAGATGGTTGGTCATTTTCTGCGACGAAATCAACTTGCCCGCGCCCGACAAATACGGAACGCAGAGAGCCATCTCCTTCCTGCGTCAACTCGTCGAGCACAACGGTTTCTGGAGAACATCGGACAAGTCCTGGGTCACCCTCGACCGTATCCAGTTCGTCGGTGCTTGCAACCCGCCCACCGATGCAGGCCGTACGCCCCTTGGTGCTAGGTTCCTCCGTCACGCTCCTCTCATCATGGTCGATTACCCCGGAGAGCTCTCCCTGCTGCAGATCTACGGTACTTTCAACTCGGCCGTTCTCAAGATTATCCCGTCTCTCCGCGGCTACTCGGAACCGCTGACCCAAGCCATGGTCAAGCTCTATCTCGAGTCGCAACAGCGCTTCACGCCCAAGATCCAGCCTCACTACGTGTACAGTCCTCGTGAGCTTACCCGATGGGTGCGAGGTATCTACGAGGCCATCCGGCCTCTGGAGACCCTTTCCATCGAGGGACTCGTCCGCATCTGGGCGCACGAAGCGCTGCGACTCTTCCAAGATCGTCTCGTCGCTGAGGATGAACGCCAATGGACCGATGACGCCGTCCGACGGATCGCCCTTGAGCTCTTCCCCACTGTTGATGACCAAAAGGCTCTCGGCGGCCCCATCCTCTTCTCTAACTGGCTGTCGAAGAACTACGTACCTGTCGACCGGGAGCAGCTCCGAGACTTCGTCAAGGCCAGACTCAAGACCTTCTGCGAGGAAGAGGTTGACGTGCCTCTCATTCTGTTCAACGATGTCCTGGAACACGTCCTGCGGATCGACCGTGTTTTCAGACAGCCTCAGGGCCATCTTATTCTCATCGGTGTCAGCGGCAGTGGAAAGACGACGCTTTCGCGCTTCGTGGCATGGATGAACGGCCTCAAGGTCTTCCAGATCAAGGTTCATGGCAAGTACTCCGCCGAAGACTTTGATGACGATCTCCGGGATGTCCTCCGTCGCTGTGGTTGCAAGGGAGAGAAGATCTGCTTCATCATGGACGAGGCCAATGTTCTCGACTCTGGTTTCCTCGAGCGGATGAACACTCTGCTCGCCAACGCCGAGGTTCCGGGTCTTTTCGAGGGAGACGAGTTCGCCGCGCTCATGACGGCTTGCAAGGAGGGTGCCCAGCGACAGAACTTGCACTTGGACTCGCCCGAGGAACTCTACAAATGGTTCACTCAGCAGATTGTCAAGAACCTGCACGTCGTGTTCACGATGAACCCGCCAGAAGGCGGTCTCGGATCCAAGGCCGCGACCAGTCCCGCCCTGTTCAACCGTTGCGTGCTCAACTGGTTCGGCGACTGGTCCGATCAGGCCCTCTTCCAGGTCGGCCACGAACTCACCCAGTCGATGGACCTGGACCGCCCCAACTTCCAGGCGCCTGATACCATCCCGGTCGCGTACCGCGGCCTCAGCCTGCCCCCCTCGCACCGCGAGACCATCGTCAACTCCATGGTCTACATCCACTACTCCCTTCAGAGATTCAACACCAAGCTGTTCAAGCAGCAGGGCAAGGTCACCTTCCTCACCCCCCGACACTTCTTGGATTTCGTCGCGCAGTACGTCAAGCTCTACAACGAGAAGCGCGAGGATCTGGAGGAACAGCAGCGCCATCTCAATGTCGGTCTCGAGAAGCTGCGAGACACGGTCGACAAGGTTCGCGACCTGAGAGTCAGCCTTGCGGAGAAGAAGTCCCAGCTCGAGAAGAAGGACGCCGAGGCCAACGAGAAGCTGCAGCGCATGGTTGCGGACCAGAGAGAGGCCGAACAGAGAAAGAACACCTCCTTGGAGATCCAGGTTGCCTTGGAGAAGCAAGAGGCCGAGGTGGCCACAAGAAGAAAGGTGGTGTTGGAGGACCTCGCCAAGGCCGAGCCCGCCGTCGAAGAGGCCAGGGCCAGTGTTAGCAACATCAAGCGCCAGCACCTGACCGAAGTCCGTTCCATGGGTAACCCTCCCCAGGGTGTCAGACTGGCCCTCGAGTCCGTCTGCGCTCTGCTGGGCCACAAGGTCAACGACTGGAGGATGATCCAAGGTATCATCCGTCGCGACGATTTCATTGCCAGCATCGTCAACTTCGACAACGAGCGCCAGATGACCAAGTCCCTGCGTGTCAAGATGCGCAACGAGTTCTTATCAAACCCCGAGTTCACCTTCGACAAGGTCAACCGTGCCAGCAAGGCCTGCGGTCCTCTGGTGCAGTGGGTGGAGGCACAGGTCTCGTACTCTGAGATCCTGGACAGAGTCGGCCCTCTCCGAGACGAGGTCGACCAGCTCGAGGAGCAGGCTCTGCAAACCAAGGCGGAGGCCAAGGCCGTGGAGAACACCATCAACAACCTCGAGTCGAGCATCGCCCAGTACAAGACGGAGTACGCTGCGCTCATCAGCGAGACCCAGGCTATCAAGTCCGAGATGTCCAAGGTCCAGTTCAAGGTCGACAGGAGTGTCAAGCTCCTCGACAGCCTGTCGTCCGAGAGAGTGCGCTGGGAGGAGGGCAGCAAGTCCTTTGAGACGCAGATCAGCACCCTCGTCGGCGACGTGCTCGTCGCCGCCGCCTTCTTGGCCTACAGCGGTCTGTACGACCAGACCTTCCGCAAGTCGATGATGGACGACTGGCTGCACCAGCTGCAGCTCTCTGGCGTCTTGTTCAAGTCGCACAACCCGGTCACCGAGTACCTTTCGACGGCCGATGAGCGCCTCAGCTGGCAGGAGAATAGCTTGCCGGTCGATGACCTGTGCACGGAGAACGCCATCATCCTGAAGCGGTTCAACCGCTACCCTCTCATCATCGATCCTTCCGGCAGAGTCACAGAGTTCTTGCAGAAGGAGAGCAAAGAGCGTCGCCTGACTGTCACCAGTTTCTTAGATGATTCATTTACCAAGCAGTTGGAGAGTTCGCTGCGTTTCGGCAACCCCATCCTCATCCAGGATGCCGAGTACCTCGATCCTATCCTCAACCACGTCCTCAACAAAGAATACCAGAAGACTGGTGGGCGTGTTTTGATCCAGCTCGGCAAGCAGCAGATCGACTTCTCGCCGTCGTTCAAGATTTACCTGTCGACCCGCGACCCGTCGGCCACGTTTGCTCCCGACATTTGCTCTCGAACCACATTCGTCAACTTCACGGTTACGCAGAGCAGTCTCCAGACCCAGTCCCTTAACGATGTGCTCAAGTCCGAGAGGCCAGATGTCGACGAGCGGCGATCCAACCTCATCAAGCTTCAGGGAGAGTTCAAGATCCATCTGCGACAGCTGGAGAAGCGTCTTTTACAAGCTCTCAACGAGTCTCGCGGAAACATCCTCGACGATGACAACGTCATCGAGACTCTGGAGACGCTGAAGACGGAGGCTGCCGAGATTTCGGACAAGATGAGCAACACCGAGGGCGTCATGGCGGAAGTTGAAGAGATCACCCAACAGTACAGCATCATCGCCCGCTCCTGCAGTACCGTCTTTGCGGTGCTGGAGCAGCTTCACTACCTCAACCACTTCTACCAATTCTCGCTCCAGTACTTCCTCGACATCTTCCACTCCGTCCTCCATGGCAACAAGAACCTTGCCAACGAGACAAACCACAACATCCGCCGTGACGTTATCGTCAAGGACCTCTTCGTCACAACGTTCAAGCGGACTGCACTGGGCCTGCTTCAGAAGGACCGAATCACGCTGGCCATGCTGCTTGCCCAGGCCACGCCCTACAAGATGGACAAGACGCTGATTGACATTATTCTTGACGATCGTGTGGAGGGCAAGGATCTCTCCACCGACAAGGATGCCAAGGACGATGTCTTTGCCCGCGCTGGCCGCATGAACGCGCTCAAGGAGAAGCTCGATAGGGTATCCTCTGCTGACTGGGACAAGTTTTTGACGGAGGAGCTTGCGGAGAACTTTGTGCCCCCGATCTGGGAGGACACCACGGAGGCCTTCGACCAGGCCCTGCAGTCCCTGCTCCTCGTCAAGCTGTTCCGCCTCGACCGGTTCGTCCCGGCCGCCGAGCGCTTCGTCACCCTCGTCTTCGGCTCTGACACATTTGACGTTGTTGAGGACCTCAAGGAGACCGTGAGCCAGGTGCCGGCCACGAGACCGATTTCCTTGGTCTCCAGCCCTGGTTTCGATGCCAGCTACAAGGTGGACAACCTCGTCGAGAGGATGCGCGTCAAGTGCACAAACATCGCCATGGGTTCCAACGAGGGTCTCGCAAGCGCCGACAAGGCAATTAGCAACGCCGCACAACTCGGCAACTGGGTCCTGGTCAAGAACGTCCATCTCGCTCCTACGTGGCTGCAGAGTCTCGAGAAGCGCATGGAATCGCTCAATCCCCACTCGGACTTCCGGCTGTTTTTGTCGATGGAGTCGAGTCCCAAGATTCCCGTCAACTTGCTCCGCGCCTCGAGAGTGCTCATGTACGAGCAGCCCGCCGGTGTGCGCGCCAATATGAAGGACTCCATGTCCTCCCTGTCGACGAGGGCCACCAAGGCCCCTGTGGAGCGCACAAGACTGTACCTTCTGCTCGCGTTCTTGCACGCCGTCGTCCAAGAGCGTCTGCGCTACGCCCCCAGCCTGGGTTGGAAGGGCTTCTGGGAGTTCAATGACAGCGATGTAAGTCCTACACGGTGTGGTCTACTTGGATGCACATGTGCTAACACGCCCTAGTACGAATGCTCGGCATTCATCATTGACACGTGGGTCGAGAAGGCCGCCGGCAACCGCACAAACATTGCACCCCAGAGCATCCCCTGGGAGATGATCCGCTACCTTGTGACGGAAACATACGGCGGCAAGATCGACAACGAGGGCGACTTCAAGCAGCTGAACGAGCTGGTACACTCGTTCCTGACTCCCTCAGCCTACGATGTCGGCCACAAACTCGTCGAAGGCGCAGATAACCAGGAGGAGGGCAGCCTCGTCGTACCGTCAGGCACCTCCCTACAGGACTTTATGGCATGGATCCACAAGCTGCCGGAGCGTGAGCCGCCCACGTACCTAGGTCTGCCTGCCAACGCAGAGAAGCTGCTTCTTGTCGGTCTCGGACGCAGCCTCATCGGCAACTTGAAGAAGGTGACGGAATTGTTGGAGGAGGGTGAGCAGCTCATGGTCGAAGCCTAGTGAGCTTGCTGTGGGGAAGAGGACGTGCATGGTTCGTGTCCTGCGCCCTGAGGATGGATTCTTTCTTTCTTTTGTGTTAGAGATTGAGCGCGCTGCGCCATCTATGTGTATGTTCTCCCGTTTAGACTGTTTGGGCGGCATCGCCAGAGACTGGAACGGGTTGCGTTGTCTGTAGTACATTATTTATATACAATGATACCCTTCATTGGAGATTGGTTTCCCAGCTAGTCTTTTGCATTTGCCTGCGTGTGGGATGTGGTTCTTCTATCGGCGTGATGGAGTTTGCTTCAAAAACGAAAAGGCTGCATGCGGCACAAAAGACGGTTGGCGGTGCGCGATAGCATGCACCGCGACAAGAACCCAACAACATGAAAACCTAGGTGGGTGAAGAGCAACGACCGAGGCAAAGAGGACAGACAGGTACAATAAGAAATAGTCGCAGTGCATGTTGCTGTTTAGAGAGTAGAAGAAAGGAGACGGACGGCAAAGTCGAAATGCTCGAAGGGACTTGATTATCAAAAGGCAAGATAGTGAACGGGAGGATATCTGAATGGGAGGAGATGGAGTGGGAATTCGACTTATGAAAACAGACGGTACATGGAATTGGTGGCACTCTAGTTCGCTTGACAACTCACATGGACAAAATGTAAAAAGTGAGACTCATAGAACATTTTTCATGTTCTCGACGACCAACCTGGGACTCGAACCCAGAATCTTCGGATGAGTTTGTATTCCTCATAGGAATCCGACGCCTTAGCCATTAGGCCAGCCGGCCATATGGATCTAATTGCTTTGTTGGAGAAACCGAGCCGGAACCTGGTCTAAGTTCTATGCTCTGGGTGGGCCTGTGTACGGTGGATACCGCCATTGAAAGTAACTATGTTTGCTTTCCTTTTAGGGGATGGGGGGGGAGGGTGTTGTCCCTGTGGGTCGGATGGGAAGCTGTGGCAGTTACGGATTGCTGGTTGAGGACCCCTTCGGCGGTCCGTTGGGTGCTGCTGTTTGGGCCTCTAGTTCCTTATTCCTGACCAGCGGGATGATGTGCATGGGAGTTCCGGTATGCGTTTTGGAGGCTTTGGGGCCACTTACAGCGTACTCGTGGAAAGCACGCTGGAAAAGAAAATGCACACAACCACCCGGTAACCGGGGATGACCACTGCCAGTTGAACTTTTGAACAGATGGGAGCAACGATTGTTTTGGGGTGGCTGCAAGAGACCTCGCGGGTCAGGATCCAGAGACTATGGTACATATGTGCATCGAAATCCATCCACGCCGCGAGGCGTACGGGGCCCAACAGCCAGAACTACCACGGCAGCCTCGCAGGAGCACGTCTGCTCCTCCTGAACCACGCTCTCACCTCGGCTATTCGCGCCCGCCGTCGACCCACGGTCCAGACGGAAGCCTCCTAGTCCACCCCGTCCGTCGCCTCCGGCTCAAACCCGAGACATACGGCCGTGGCATAGTCCCCGTCGTGGCTGATCGAGACCGCGGCGGTCTGCTCGGGCTCGCCTTCCCTCTCGCCCCGGATGACGGCCACGGGCGGCCCGCTGCCGTTGGCGTTCTTCTCCCTGCCCGCCTCCAGGGCCCGCCTGACGATGGTGATGTCGTGGAACGAGAGCTTCCTAAAGGGGTGTGCCTTGAACGCGGCTTCTTTCGCGGCGAACCTGGCTTCCTCGTCAGTCCCGAGGACGCCACGACGGGGGCGAAGAGCGGTTGGGTGATGTGCCGTCGCCGGGGTGGGTGGCTCGCGACGGCATCATCTTGGTAGCTGGTGGCAGGTGTGCGTGCCCGTGCATGTGGGAGCTTACCTCCCGGCTACAAAGGATGCCCTCTTCCATAACAGTGGGTTCTGTTTCTTCAATGCTTGGAATCCTCTCTCTTGGCTGGTCTCAGGCTTCGCCGTCGGCTCACGCGTCGACGGCGGGTCAACAGGGACTAAGGCGCGCTCATCCTTGGTCAAGACACGCTCAAGAAATCTGGTCCCTCGATCACTGGCCAAAAGTCGATATATCCGTGAGATTTGGCATATATCGGTGCCGATATTCAGAGGGAAAGGAAACGGCCTCGGCGACACCATGAGTCCATCTATCAGCAGTTTTGTAAGTGCGCAATGCGAAAGGTGAACAACTCGGAATTGCTGGCAATGGATAGATTCACTGCCACAGTGACCCAAAAGAAACGACCATTCCGTATTAAGACTAATCCATATCGATAAACAAAGCTCGAACGATAACGACAGCGATAAGACGAGACGGCCGCTACGTCATCCCTTCGCATCCCTACACCACCTCCCAACCCAAACGACGACGAAGAGGAATTACATTCCACACCAACTCTGTGCATGCGTAATGCTATGTACATGAAACCATACAAGTCAGTTGTCATAGCAATATCTCAGTACAACACCTCTTGGTCCCGTAGTTCTGACTTGGGCATCCGGTCAAATCTCTCTCTGCTCCGTCACCTGCCTCCGGTCTTAGCTCGATGGGTGCTTCAATCGAGTGAGGTCCACTCAATTCTGCAGGCTACCATGTTGCGCTGCCAGAGTAAGTGAGGCTGGTCACATTTACTGGTCATCGGCGAGAAGAGGAGCACGCTCCGCGTCAGCAGGAGCGGAGGAGCGGCTTCGCCAAGGGTAGTCCTTGCCGGTTGCGGCCGGGTAGGCAGTGACGAGCGTCGAGACGAACAGAACGGCCATGATGGTAAAGGCAAAGATCCACTGGAAGGCAATGACCTGGCGGTGGAACTGGGCAACACCGATAGCGGCAGCCAGAGCGCTGAGGGAGAATCCGATGGTGTAATCCTGGATAAGTTAGCAGAAGGACAAGTGCCACGGTTTCACTGGGCGTACCTTGTATGCTACGATGAAGAAACCGCCGTAGACTAGGATGGACCAGATGAAGATGTTTCCAAAGATGCGGGCAACCAGGCTATGCGGGTGAGGGACCATGATGGCACCGTTCCAGTAGATGGCCACGAACGTCCACGCCAGAGGAGCAGAAATAACGGGCCAGTGGATGAAGCGCGGGTAGGTGTTGTGGCGGAAATACAGCGACGACAGGTTAGCGAAGTTGATGAGCAGAATGAGTTCGGCCCAAACAAAATGGGAGCGGACAAAGAGCATGACGAATGCGAAGTGCAGCAGGTTGTTGAAGATGAAGTGAGATCCGACACTGGCGGCGGCATTGACATAATCGCTGTTGCTCGAGAAGAGGTGGGCGACGTAGCCGACTTGCAGAATGAAGAGAACGATCCTAGATGTTGTTAGACCAGACCCGCCTAAACAACGCTGTTCAGACTCACCAGTAAATGTCGACAATGACCGAGTTCAGTGTAAAGGCAGTCGGGTACAGGTAGTTCTGATCCCAAATTCTTCTCCGAATCGTGAAGCCATCGCGGGGCTCGTTGAAGGTATAGTAGAGGGTGACGACGAGGGACAGGAGCCAGCTCAAAATGGTCAAAACCTTGTACGTCGTGATGGACCTGACGCTGTGAGCCTCCTTCTTGGAGAAGGGGTTCACTGGAATCCGGAGGTTAGTTTCGAAAGATGAGAGCATGTCTGCTCGACGTTTGCGAGGACTCACGGGCGTTGATGCGCTCTGTTGCGGTAGGCATCTTGAAGGATGAACTGCCAGACTCTTCACTGTTCTCGTCGAGTATCTCGGTCGGCAAGCGCTATTTGTTGACGGCTAGCCTAAATCGTTGATCGGTTTGGTGTTGTACAGAACGACGTTGCTAGCAGGCAGAAGCTTGGAAGTGGAAGAGTTGGAGACCGCAGGAAGTATTTAAATGGCAGAAGCAGGAAGCATGGGGTTGGGGGGATGGCTGAATGGGACGTTTAATCTGCGGGGAAGCAACTCGTCACAAGTATCCGTAGGCACATTAGCTTGTAACATGGTGCCGGGAGCTCTAAGGAAGGTACGGATAGCAACTTAGGTATGTATCTTTCCTTCTGCTGCAGGCACGCCGGGCGTTGGTTACGTAGGTAGCTGAGGTGCTCTTCCGCAATGCCACACACCTGCCACACCTGCCATACGCCTCTCGAGCTTCTCCCCCGCCACTCCCTCACAGGAAGTCGTTGCCTACCTTACGAAGTAACGGCTTTTGGCACGCATTGGGCGGGGAAGGATGGACACGACCCATTGCTGCTCTTGGGCCAAGGCTGTCTGTGGCAAGAGCATAATCCAATCTGTGCGTTCGCACAGGGAAAAGCTTAGAAAGGCCGGAACATGAGCCAGTGGACGAATGAGATGATACGACTTGGGCGTGCTTGTTTGGACGCCTTGCTTGTCCCAAAAGGCAACGGACTGGTTCGCTGGCTGGCGTCTGGAGCATTGCATCGCATCCTACGGTTATACTTGGCAGCACACACAAGCTTGATGGTTGACTTGCTCGGTCGGAGGGCCATTTCAGAGACATGAGGAAGAGGTAGCCAGCCGCCCTTGTCAGCGGTTTGAATCGGGATCGCCCCTGTGCTTCGCGGTTCAACACAATAACACAGGTAGTAGTGGATAGCGTACACTAAGTATTCGTACAAGGAGCCAATGTTTTGAGAGTTGGGCAGGCGGACTGGACCTGCCAACCCTGCCCGTTTGATGCGCTCGCTTCCTTGTTCTATCCGATTTGGCAGCACAGGGTATATCAGCCACAACCCGGACCACAAGGTCTAGACAGGCAGGTAACGACGCGTTGGCGTCAGAGCTGACGATACTCCATAGGCAAGGAAGAGCCGAGCTACCACCAAATCAAAGCTGTATGAGACCATTCAACGGGAACCGAAGCTTTCAACCAGACTTTGGTCATCCCCTGTACCTACCTTGATGGGGTGACACAGCAGCATTTGACCGACGGGGTGCCACCATCCAGGCTGGGAGGAGGTCAGGAGGGAGACCGATGGGGTCGAGGATGGGGGATCCTCTAGCTAAGGAACAGACTGCGTTCGGCTGTGTAGCGCCATTCCCTAGCACCATGATGAAACTGGACGGGCTTGGGTTTGGACACAAAAGATACAGACGTTGGAAGCGACAAGGTGAAGCTCAACTGAAGCGAGACGGAGAGAGAGAGAGAGAGAGAGAGAGCGCGCGCGTGTGTGTGTGTGTGTGTGTGTGGACTATGGAGAAGAGACACTGAGAGACAGAGAAGAAGATCCTTGCAGCAGTCCGATGGCTGATGGAAACAGGGGTGACCGTAGCGCGAAGACTGGCAAATGTGATCCGTGATTGGGTCATCCTTGCACGGGTATGACGACTTTGCGAGACTTTTCCCCACCCATCCCGATCCATGTAGCCAAAAAGGGGCCACTCTTTCCCGCTCCCAAAACTTCTCCATCCTTTCACGTCTCGCACCGATATTCTGCCCTTGGTCACCCATCATCATCACCTCATGGCTTCCCATCTGAGCTGACTACCCACTGCAGCAAACAGGGCAACCTTGTCTCTTGCTCCAAAGAGACGTCCCGACTCGAACTGGCGCAGATGCAGCCTCTGCGTATCCTGCGCATCTAGAAAGTTGCCTGTGACTGCTGCACACCACCTATCGTCCAATTCGCCAATGGAGCGGGACGTCGTCCAAGAGGACGCCATTCAGGACGAGGCGGCGGAAGCTATAAGTACCTAGGTAGTAAGGTAGTGCGCGCAACACACCATCTCACACTGCTATCCAACACACATGCCTGAACACACACCGCCTTCTTTGCCTATAGGCAGGATTCCCATCGTCCAGAGCGACAGCTAGGAGGACGAGCTGTTTAATACGAGGATGGTTCCCTGGGCCTCATCTCGATGTGGGGTATCTTTTGTTTCTGTAGCTTCCTGGTTCTGAAGAAGACACCGTTGGTCCACTACAAGTCTCATGCCACTTGCTCTGTTCTTGGCACGTTCAATGGTCCAGGCCCATACGTGGCTGGCATCGACCCCACGACCGCCTGTATCCGACACGATGTACCTATACCCCGTCGATACTCGACACCGGCCCACGTCACCGCACCATTCTCTCCGGCTGCCGGGCTAAATTGCGGGGATACATCTCAACTCAGATCACCTGGCCATCCTCGATGCACCCGAGCTGGATATGCTCGTTCTGCCCCTCACGCCCGATGACAGCATCCGCGCACCAGCCGTCTGAGGGCAAGGTTGTGCTGCGGCCACCACTTTGCCGACTGGATGCCACGAAAGCAAGGCACCAAGCTTTGCTTCATTCGCCGGCGAATCTCATCACGATGGTTTCAGTCTCAAGTTCGCTCAAGGCCAAGAGCAAGTTGCTTCACTGGCTTGTCCGCTGTCTATACATGGCCTCGTCTGCTTATCCCAGATAGGTACGCTCCCAACTCTTCTCGGGTGATGGAAGGGACCATCTTCTACATCTAACCTCTCACGTTTACTCCTTGATCCACTACTCTTAGTCCTTACAATGCTCTTCTCCCCAGTCATATCCCTTTATAGAAAAAGGCCACAGCCCTTCGGGCAAGATACTCGTTTCTCCTTGTATCTCTAAAGTACTCATCCCCAGCCATACAGCTTGCCCAGGGTTACAGCTGTCCTGTGGCGTGGGAAACCTTTGGGGCTTCGGGCCGTTCCTCTCGATCGTGATTCCGTCTCAAGTAAACGATGCCATTCCGTTATCTTGCTTGGCACGTGTTCCCGCCATGCCGATTACATATCCGGAACTGTCATTTTCCTGGGTGGGAAATGGTTTTGGGAAATGCGGTTCGCGTTTCTCGTCGCGCCTTTGGTCTCCAACGACTTGATGCCGACGTATCTTCTGGGGACTCAGGGCTGCGGGCACTGCGGACTCGTGCTGAGACATGGTTTTCGGGTCAACGTCTGTTTTTCTGCTACAGTCTTTGATATGTTGCTGGCGACAAGTGGCGTTATGCCATGGACGAGTGGCTTGGCAGCTAGTGCTCATTTTGCGGGATGTGAGAGAGACTTGAGATGGCATTGCGACTTGGTCTCCAAGTATGAGATGGGTTCGATGTATCAAAACTGCCACCCTTGTTGTGTGAAGGTTCGAGCACATTCTGATGAGCTGCTGGCCTCAAGCCAGCACCAATCAACCGATCGGGATTTTCAATACCAACAGAAGTTCAACAGCCCAGCACCAGTGGTCAAATGACTGTTGATTAATATTTTTGTTGGTAGCTTCGGTGCCCAAGTAGAGGACAATTTTAATTGCCCGCCTGGCGGCTGCGGTGCCCGCGTCTTTGAGTCGTGGCTTAGCCTTGATTGGCCAGGGAAGTTATCTGGATTGTCCATCTTGAAATATCAATCGCCTTGATGGTCATACGTTGCCCAGATCCTTTTGGACTTCATCTAAGAGGAGAGAATCCTCGTCTCCCAGGGCACCACAGAAGACCAACGCCTAGAGACTCCTCGATCAATCACACGATTGGGTTCTCTTAGGTGACGGCGAGGCAAGCCCGTCCCTGCCCATCCTGGCGCTTAGGCGCTGTGCGCAGTGGTGTCAGGAACGGCTGCCGGATGTTTTCAAGAAGCTCGCCGCGAACGATAACGACTGTGTCAGCCGGCCAAACATACAGCTCCCAACTAGCGAGCGCCAGCGGTCTTGGAGGTTTCACGTCGAAGTGTTCAGGGCACTCTGGCACCAGCTTGCGTTGCAGTGGGGGCCTGACGGCGCCCGGAGCTGCTTCCCGGGTTTAGGAAGCTCTCCCGAGGAGGTGCTGTTGTGCACGTGCTGGGTCATCTCGAGTATGGATGTTGCTAGCCAAGGTTTCCCGGGAGGCCAAGTCGGTTGCTGGGCAGGGGTAGTGGTGTCCGGAGCGGAGTTTGACGATGATGCCCGGGAACTGTTTGAGCGAGCCAAAGCCGCGGCACGGGTCGTCTCTATATGGGGTCCGGAGGACTTATGGAAGGTACTACTTTCCGTTTTCAATAGCTGCAGCGACGCCACAGTCACGGGAAGGAGTAAAGAAGATGTTGCCTTACGCGGGACAGTTCAAGAGGAGAGACATGGTGGATTTTAGAGCGGTTGTCATCATGACGCTGAGTTTGACGACGGGTACGGGTACGGGCTCTTTTTCGCCGAGGTAATTTGCGATCAAGTTGATGGCTGCCATCTCGCTGCTAGGGAGGGTATCCCAACGACGAGCTGAGGTGGCGACCATGGCTTTTGAGGAGCATAACCCCGATGGGTTGTTGGAGTATTTGTTTGTTTATCTCCAGGTGTAGGCGTTCCCACGACAAAACTTGGGCAGCTCCACGTGAACACCAACTGTATCTTTTCAATCAAACCCTGGTCGTAGGTTCACAATAGCATCCGCTTGGTAACAGACGCTAGACGCTATTTGAGAGGCAATTTTGTCATTGGTGAGCCCAATAGTAAATGCAAACAATGGGATCACTGAGGTCGGAGAATCACTGATCTCAGGCGTCACCCCCTTTTAAGTGTCAAACGCATGATTCGAAGTAGATGTCGAACCTTGGAGACCGATATGTCACATTAATCATCGATGAAAAGCCACGGGTCGAAGACATCCACCACCGAGGCAGTATGATCAGCGGGATTCACTCGAGACGGATAATTTGGCCTGACCGATGACCCAAGAGGGATCATGAAGAAACTTCATGAGATTCTTCAACAAACCCATCTCAATCATATCCTAAGACCCCCAGGGAAGTATAACATCTGCATGTATGAATATCGGAGGAAATGGGAAAGTACATGGCATAGCATAGGAAGACCTATCCAGGGGATCTCCAAACCATGTTCCCACTACGAGAGGCTAACTCAGGGCCTTGTAGTTGCTTTGACGCAGCTCGGCATGAAAACAACATAAGTCTAGGTGATCGACTGATATCGTTAACTCGCATAAACCGAGTTATTTAGATAGCTAGCCTCGTGGATTCGTGGCCATTCGGGACTCGCGAGTTATGTCACGGTTTAAATAAAAGTGATTTGCAAATGCAGTTTTCCCAGCTGGCGGATGTATGATATCAGGGATGAATTTGAACCTTGCCTCCGTACCATGTCCGCACAAAACCTACACACAGTTGAACCGTATTCGGCGTCGAAAGAGAGAGAAATAACAGACGCGAATCTGGTACCCCTAGCAATTACACTTTGCAAATCACAACTTTTGATCAGACCGCCCGATCCCCAAACTTACAAAGAGGCTCAATCGACCATAATGCTGTTCAACCAAGCAGTTTTTGAATGTCCGCCATCCGGGTCTCCTGGGTCTTCTTGCCCTTGTTCTTCTCCTGGAAAGCCTTGCCCACAAGCGTCCGCTTCTCATGCTGGATGTCCAGCACGCGCTCCTCGACGGTTCCCTCCATAACGAGACGCCATACCGTCGTCGGCCGCTTCTGTCCCAGGCGGTGCACGCGGTCAATGGCCTGATCCTCAATGGCCGGCGCCCACCAACTGTCGGCCAGAATAACCGTATCCGCTGATACGAGATTGAGGCCGACGCTGCAGACAGCCAAGCTGGCGAGCATCACGCGCGTGTCTGGGTCGTGGTCCAGGGCGTGGATGGCCGCATCACGCTTCGGTGCCGTCATGGAGCCGTCGACGCGGACGAATTTGTATCCTGCCTCGATAAGCTGGTTCTGTATGATAGTCAAGAACGACGTCCACTGCGAGAAGATGATGACCTTGGACTTGGGGTCCTTGGTAGTGGCCTGAAGGATTTTCAAGAGGGCCTCGGTTTTGGAACTCTTTGCATCGCCGTCGAAGCTCTCCTCCTCCTCCTCGCTGACTTCAGGAGCGGGCTCGAGCAGTGCATCCTCCTGTAGCTGGTTACGGCACATAGGGCATTTGTGCTGCGTTTCAATCACCTTGGAGATGCACGCGTGGCAGAAAACGTGCTTGCAGTGCGTGATGACAGGTCTGTTCAGAGTGTCGAGGCAGATGGCGCAGTCTTCCTGCGTTTCGATATAGAGGCGCAGCGCCTCTTGCAGAATTTTGATGTTCTCAGAGTTGAGGGCGACAACTGATTGGCCCTCAAGAGCGGCGAGGAGATCGTCGATCCTTTTGCGGCAGAGCGTCCAATGGTTACACCTAAGTCAGGGCCAGTCAGAAAGAAGCTCTACTAGGACTTATCGTTCTTACACTTGTCGCAGACGAAGGAGCCGTTCCAGAACATTTTGGAACTGTCCCTTCATGCCGCTCGCGTTGTTCTGATAATCCTTCAGAGCAATCTGTGCTTCGGATCTGCGGGTTACATCAGCACCATGTTCCAGGGTCATACTAAGTGCCAAAGTTAACTCACAGCAAGGCTTCGTATTTGTTCTTCTCATCCGGTCTAAAGGCAATACGGTGGACGTATTCCTTCTTGGGCGGCAACTTGAGGTCGACAAATTTCATATCCTTCTTGCGTCGCAAGCAAAGATCTCGCATCAGCAGTTGAAGAAGGGTTTCGGCTTTTTCGTTGCCCTGCGCAAGCGGCCGCGAAATGACGGTAGTGAAGATGGCAGGCTGTTCGACGCCTCCTGTGATAGAAAGGAATTGCAGCAAGGACTGGAAATCCTTGATGTTGTTGATGCTGGCTATCGTCAGTCAAGCGTCCTCAGTAGCGCACCTTCGTGCGATGGAAAAGGTTGGATGGATTCTAACATTGGAGTTCCTGTGAGCACCCATCTGGATTGCGCCTTGAGTCTTCTGGCAGCAACAGCAGCCTTCGTCTTTGCATTGCGTATTATATGGCCTTCATCAAGCACGACTCGTCTCCAATCGGTAGCCATAAGTGGTCCCAAGGGCGTCTCAATCTTGTCCTTACCGCCTTCGGTTGCAAGCTTGTTGTAACTGGTGATGACGACCTGGTACTGGGAAAGCTCACTTTTGGTTGCCTTGTTGTTTCCGTGATATGTGAAGATCTTGGGGAGGTGCTCTTGCTTGACATGCCTGCGGATCTGCTGTTCCCAGTTGCTCATTACGCTCAACGGAGCAACAATGAGCGTCGGGCCTGGGCCACCGGTCAATATTAGACTGATGACTTGCAGCGTCTTGCCGAGACCCATTTCATCGGCCAGGATTCCTCCGGAAAGAAGTTTGGGTGGATTGGACACCAGGAAGTTGGTTGCCAAATTGTACATGCCACGCCCTCTTTGGTCCCACTTCCACAGCTGGGTGCTTTCCTGAGAACCCTTGGTAGGCAGCTGGGGATTCTCCTTGGCCGTCATCCAGGCCAGACCCTATATGGAAGTTAGCCTCTGTCTTGTTCCAACATATTCGGCGTGTTTTGTATTATGTCCCAGACGAAGGGCTCGCAGACCAACTTGGACGCAGCAAGAGGGCGGCCTTACCTGAAGTTGGTATGGCAGCAATGTTGACTCGAGGACAGCAGGTTGCTCTGCCATCGTCATCTTGGACAAGAAGTCTTCGTCTACGACGAATGACTTGATAGCATCTCCACGGTGCTGGTCCTGAACCGTCTGGCTGGCTTGTGCCAGCTCCTCTAAAGAGACTTCGGGCGCTGCCGTGCCCCCGTCAAGGCCAATTCTGGATTGGCTGCCCTTGATGCCCAGCACCTTCCGCTGTGCCTCGGCCTCGGCCCTTGTCTTCTTGAGCTCACCGGCCTTGATAAGCTTGTCCCTTTTCAACTTCTCTTCCAGAGCCAGCCGGTTGATGGGGTTGCTGGTTCCGTAGATATGCAGACGAATGGGGCAGTCGAACATGCCCTTCTCTCCTGTAAGGACAGCTTCTATTGCAATTTCATCGCGATCCTGGCTCAAACATAAGTTGCTTCCTTGACCAGATCAGTTGAAACACGTACTACATATGGCGCCAGCTTCTCCACCACTTTGCGTGGCAAATGGCCAATTTGGACGCCTATAACATTGCATACCCGAATGGCATTGCGATCGTACTATAGTTGTGTTAAATGTCATACTGGGTGAAGAAAAACAAGCATCCTCGGCTCCGAACAATCATTCTACCTAGCAAGTGTAACAACGATGAGCATATACCTGGTTGTTGGGCTCTCGCAGACAAATGACTAATTCGCCTGGGGAGGCGTATCCATTGTAGTAGCGCACGCCGACGATTTTATTATCTACGTCGGGGTCAGACCACGGAAACCAACAAGAACAGGGGCGGCTCCATACCGAGAGTTCCATAAAGCTCTCGTGGTGGGCCGTCCGGAGCTTGAGTCAAGTCAATTAGCTCCTCGTCAGTGTCGTAGTATGTGTGAGGTTGAGACGAAGAGCCAGGTATGGCACCAAAGCTGGCGAATGGCTGTGTATTCGATGGTGCACCTCTGAAAGCCCTGGCACCCGTCTGACTGCCTAGAGATACTGAGCGGTTTCCAGACACCCTCTTACTCGGCCGTGGCGCAGAGTCATCGTCGCTGCTAACGAGGTCAATGACGGGGAGGCCGCGCTTTTGGGGTGGCATCTTTAGTGCCCGAGCACCCGGTTCTGGGGTCGTATTTCCGGAGCCGGATTGGGAATAAGTCGTGGAACAATGGATCGGAATGGGAAAGCTATCAGACTGGTAAGATTGATAGGAAGGTCGGTACCGAAACACATCCGTTTCCCAAGAAGACGGGAAACTCATGTAACCAGTACAAGCGCGACGACGCGTTTCGCTTGGCCTTCAGGACGGGATCGACGCAGGGATCTGTCTGGATATGGCTGGTGTGTGAAATGTGGCTGACGGGTTGAAAGGATGAAGACGCGCCTGTCCGTGGGGCCCGGTCGAGGAGCCAGCTTGCTGAGCACGCCATCGTGGGGAAGGTCCACATCAGCCAATCACCACCGATAGAAAAATCACGACATTTCACGTGACTTGTCTCGGGGCCTGTATGGGTGGTCTCTGGCCAACGACGACGACTTTGCGGCTCTTGCACCTTCACAACCTCACTTCATTCACAATTTCGCTTCTCAGGTTATTGTCTGTTGAATTCGCTATCCTTTGGTGCCCAAAAAACATACGGAAACGTGGTAGGTTGAGCTCCTCGTCGGCACCTATCCACTCTATGTGGTGGATAGATCGGTCATTCCATCATCAGTCATCAATCAACCGACAAGCGCTCTACGGCTCTCGGCATTCTCAGTCTTGTATCAAACAGAACGTCTCCAAGCTCGGGTCGTCTCCGAAGCCAAATACGCGAACGCCTAGAACGATATCGAACACCATCGGCACTCTCCCATCTACTGCTTCGGCAGTCGGCGGCCGTACGCCGAGTAGTAGCCACACTTGGCCACATGGCTGCTCTTGCTCGTCTTCTCATTGAAGATGTTGCATCCCCCCTTTGCAACGTTGGGAGGGGTGTAGACTACGATACGGTCAGCCAAATCGCGGCAGAGTCGGTCACGCGCAACCTACGGTGGAGGGACACAGCGAAGTCGCTGCCCCTGTTACAGACTCGGTGGACACCAAGCTCGTCTGCCATGTACGCCACCGCATTCTCTTTGTGTGTTCTTTCAGAGATGACCTTCATTGGTTGCTCTTCGCCACCCTCGGGAAAGGCATATCGGATCTCAGTCAGGTCGCCTTTAAGAATCTTCATGAGGCAGTGGGCGTTGCCGTGATCATGGATGGGACTGCCTTTGCCTGGGGACCAGACAAGCACAAGCTGTGCTGTGTTAGCTTCAATGTCTGCCACGAAGTCGTGGCCTTCGGCGTCCACTTACGAGGTTGCTCTTGCCGTTGCCCTCATCGACGAGGTTACGGGTGTATCCCATGCTCTTTTCCGCGAATGCGAACTGTATCCAATCGCTTTCCTTCGTGTTATACTCCTCCATCAACTTCATCAGCTCGTTGACGTCGACGTCGGCAGAGTCCAACCCCGACGATGGGCCAAGTGCCTCCTTCAATGCCAACACGAGGTCGTCAAACTGGTTGCTGTTGTGTTTGATGTCATGCCCGAAGGCGGAGGTGATCTTGGTCAGGATGTCGAGGGCCATGGCTACGGATTCTATGAACTTGGCTGTTGCTCTGGATGGTGTTGAGTTGTTGAGTGGTTGTGGTGCGGGGTTTCGACTCGTTTTTGTTCGTCGGTGATACGATCTATCCGGTCACCAGGTCTGGCTGGCACGCCTGGCGGACATGGGCGGGACTGGCGGAACTACTGGTTGATCCGACCTCGGACGGTGGGTCGTCCTGTTGTGCCTATCTTTCTCTTTGAGACAGGGTCAAATTGTCCACGTTGCTCGAGCTCCGGGTGCTTTTTCGGCGACCATTTTCACGGTTGGCGGAAGGGTCCCCAAAAATGCGCGTTTCTGGTTGGACGAGACAGCTACCGGTCAACTCAAGTGATCCCGGCAAAGCCGGCGATAGGCGACGGGCGGCCCCGATAGGTGTGTGGTCAGATGGTCAACGATAAGACGAAATGGGTTTGGTTAGAGTTTCGCGATGCAATCTAGACGAATTACAGATTTTATGACCTACTCGCTTTGATGCTGATTCTATGCAAAACGTGAGGTTTGACAACACCTGATTCCCATTTTCTGTGGTCAATTGGCTGGACCCGCTCTATGACCCTGGCCGATAACCGCATCGTTTTGTAGTCAGCTGGGCGGATTCGGTGGGGCCTAATTGCCGGAAACGGGGCTTGTCCGTGTTACTCATAGTACAGATTGCTCAGCTTGAGTTTGGAATGATTGCCACCACCATGAAGAAATAGCTCCAAACAATACAATGTCTTCTGAGCGTTCTATTACTTGCATTGTAGACTTGGTTGACTGTAAAACAGATCTCTAAATGTCAATTTCCGAAAGTCGAAAACAACAAAGACTAATATCTCTTGGTTGCAATTGTTCCCCCATTTTAAGATGGCAATCATTAGTCCTACGCCGACCTCTCAGTCAGAATTACAAGATGGAGTCCGACAGCAAATTTCGGAACGAAATTGTGCGGTATCTGGCACGTCTTGCAAGGAAGACTTTGGCTGGCGAAAAATTGTCAGAAATTTCACACCATCGTCAGTTACATTCTGATCCTATACCAGTTTCTCGGTCTAACATGGGCATAGATGGTTCGCAGTTAATATGGGAACAGGAATAACCTCGATTTTGCTTCACAACCTCCCTTACAACACGACATGGATTTCGAATGGCGTCGCAGTCGCGTTTTTCATTCTTAACATTTCTCTCTTCGCCGTCTTTACCGCAATCACAGTTTTGCGCTATGCGCTGTATCCTGAAATATGGAGGGCTATGGTCACTCATCCTGCTCAGTCTATGTTCCTTGGCTGCTTTCCTATGGGATTTGCGAGTATGTTTTAAAGTCAAAAGATGTCTGGTGCAGCACGCTAACTTGTATCAGCCATCATAAATATGATGGTCTTTGTATGCGCACCCATCTGGGGTCAGTGGGTGGTTTCCTGGGCCTGGGGGCTTTGGTGGTTGGACGCCGCTCTGTCTTTGGCGACATGCATAACGGTGCCGTTCGTCATGTAAGCCGTCCGTAGGCCCGAGTACTCAGTGTTGCATTAACATGTTTTCCCAGGATCCATCAACACCGCCCGGGACTCCAAGCAGTAACAGCTGCTAGTCTACTGCCCATCGTCCCGGTTGTGGTCGCATCATCGACTGGCGGTATAGTTGCCGAGGCCCTTGTCAACCCAGGCCATGCGTTCATCACACTCATCGCCTCCTACATCCTCTGGGGCATCGGTATCTGCTTTTCAGGCATGGTGCTAGCGCTTTACTTCCACCGCCTAACCATACATAGTCTTCCACCCAAGGAAGCCATCGTCTCCGTCTTCTTGCCCATCGGGCCCCTGGGTCAAGGTGGTTTCGGCATACAGCAGCTAGGAAAGGTGTCTCTCAAGCTCCTCCCACAGACCACGGTCTTTAAAACGGCTGCTCCAGGAGCCACACACGGCGGAGAGATTCTCTACTTCTTGGGAATCTTCCTGGCATTAATCATGTGGGGCTTCGCCCTGGTATGGCTGTCTTTTGCGCTCATCAGCATCGGGACGATGCAGAAGTTTCCGTTCAACATGGGATGGTGGGGGTTCACCTTCCCTCTTGGCGTTTTGGCGACTTGCACAGGCATGCTCGCTCAGGAGTTGGATAGTGCGTTTTTCCGGGTCATGACCATGGTTCGTCTCTCTCTCTCTCTGTCGCCTCTTGTCAGACCCGTTCTATAAACTGACTTGCCAGATATTCTCGCTTTCCGTTTGTTGTCTTTGGTTGCTAGTAGCTGTTGGAACACTCCACCAAGCCATATCTGGCGAAATTTTCTTCGCGCCCTGTTTGAGAGACCTGAGGGACAAGCAAGCGCAAGGCGGTTCTGATCGGAGAGTCTGAGCAGCCTGGGAGACCAAGGGACTTTGCTATATCCTACAAATTTACCAGGCATATTTTTAGGACGGTATTCTTCAGCTTTCCAAGGGGTTTCAGTCCTATCGGATCCTCCGAGAGTCGTTTCACTGCGCTTCTTGTCTTGAGCTTCAAACTGAGGGGCGCATCGTACGTTGCGCTAGGCAGATGGATAGACGCTTCGTGTCCCCTCTGCGGGCCACACCTAGGCCAGCTTCCAGCATGTCAAATTTAGCGATTCCAGGTCTACTGTACGAACACGACGGCCGCGGCCTTTCCCTTTTAACAGTGTCTTTGATGTCCAGTTATACTCTGGCCAAGGTAGAGCACAAACTTAGTTACTCCTTGGTCATCGCCTTGGTCTCGTAGCGAGTCATTCCTGCTGAATACAACGACCGAAGAAGCATGCTCATTTTGAGCCAGAAACTCCACAGAAATGCCTATTTTGCGATCTGGAAGCTCAGGGCGGCATGCCCGGACAGAACCCGATTGTCAGCAACGGGGGGAACCCCAAAGACGCTAATGGCGGGGTCGATGAGGTACAGGGCAGGCCTAAAATTCTCTGGCGGGGCACCACCACACTCCAGGCGCAGCTCGCCGGGAAAGTTTGAATAAGAATTTCAATTGCGCTCGCATCCACTGGTCGGCGACTATTTCGCACACCCCGCCACCGCCCTCATGCGACTTGGAGGAAATCGGCCGTTTCGCGCTCTCTGAAAGTGACAATAGCACCCGTACAACAGCTCGTACCGGAGCACGGTGCTGTCCCATCCATTCTACCATGGCCTCTTCTTTGCAATCTGCCGGGTTCAAGGACGTGTTGAACAGTGAGTCTTGCCTAACATCGCGTCGCCGACGATGGGTCTGATGGGTTTCGTGCTGACGCTCCTTGTACGCAGATGCCTACGATGTGTGGCAGCAAGTTCGCATTCCCGTAATTCTGTTCGCGGCTTTTGGCCTTCTTGTTCTCCGTTTCTATCTCCATAGCACCGACGAGAAGGGGGAACTGAAGGCGCTTCCCAAGGTCTACAACACAGAAAAGCCCCAGTCTAAGCCCATAGACGAAAAGAAGGACGTAAAGAAGGACGAGAAGAAGGATATCAAACAATCGTCATCAGATTCTGTCACCGAATCGAAAGCGCCCAAGTCGAACGGACCCAGAAGGATAAAGGGCGGTCTGGTCAAACGGGTCTCTTCGGACTCGGCAAACGCAGAAACCCTAGTCCGCAAGATTAGGCCTCTGGTCTTCTTCTCGAGTATCACCGCAAACACGCCCAAGATCGCAAAGGAATACGCCGAGCGCCTAGAGAAGGAGCTGCAGAGGTCCGCCACGGGCACGGGCTGCTCGTTCACGACCCCTGAGGTACTCGATCTTGCCGATGTCGACTTTGACGACTACTTCATCACTCCGCCCAAGTCGGAGAACGATCCTGCCGAACTATTCTACCTCTTTCTGCTGCCGAGCTACAACATTGACACGATCAATGACACCTTTTTGGAACACCTCCAGGAGACTCACCATGACTTCCGTATTGACACCGCACCGCTGTCTTCGCTCCTTGGATACTCCGTATTCGGCTTTGGTGACAGGGAGGGTTGGCCGACGGAAGAAGATGGGTTCTGTTTCCAGGCCAAGCAGGTCGACAAGTGGATGGCCAAGCTGACGGGACGGAAGCGAGCCTTTCCCGTAGGAATGGGTGACACAAAGAGGGACTACACCGAACGGCTATCTGAATGGTCCGAGGGCGTCGTCGATGTGCTCACCATGCTGGCAAAGACAGGTAGCCTGGGAGAAGGTCTCCCTGGAAGCGGCGCCCCAGAGGAGAGCGACGACGAATCCGCGGAAGAAGAAGACGACGAGGTCCTGATCGAGGACTCAGAAGCGAAGCCCGAGAAGCTCAAGAACCGCAAGAACATTGACGATGTTGAAGACCTGGGACGCATCATGAAGAGCTCCAGTCCAGACACAGACACAACCAACCGCACGGCAGCGGCACCCATTGCCGTTGACTTCACATCGTACGGCAAGACGACGCAGAAAAAAACGCCCATGTCCGCTGCCAAGGAGATGGTGCCTAAGAACTCGCCTACCTACGCATCGCTCACAAAGCAAGGCTACTCCATCGTCGGCTCGCACTCAGGCGTCAAGATCTGCCGCTGGACCAAGTCAGCCCTTCGCGGTCGCGGCTCGTGCTATAAGTACTCGTTTTACGGCATCAACTCGCACCAGTGCATGGAGACGACGCCTTCCCTGTCGTGCTCCAATAAGTGTGTCTTCTGCTGGCGTCATGGAACGAATCCGGTAGGCACGACGTGGCGCTGGGTCGTTGACCCGCCCGAGCTCATCTTTGACGGCGTCAAGGCCAACCACTACAACAAGATCAAGATGCTCCGCGGTGTGCCAGGTGTCCGTGCCGAAAGATTTGCCGAGGCTATGCGCATCCGGCACTGCGCCCTCTCCCTCGTCGGCGAGCCCATCTTCTACCCATACATCAATGAGTTTCTTGGCATGCTCCACGCCGAGCGCATCTCGTCTTTTCTCGTCTGCAACGCCCAGCATCCGGACCAGCTCGCCGCCCTCAAGGCCGTGACCCAGCTGTACGTCTCCATCGACGCCTCCAACAAGGAGTCTCTCCGCAAGATCGACCGCCCGCTGCACCGGGACTTCTGGGAGCGCTTCCAGCGGTGCCTGGACATCCTGAGGGAGAAGCGCTTTAAGCACCGTACCGTCTTCCGCCTGACTTTGGTCAAGGGCTTCAACGTCGACGATGAGGTCGAGGGATACGCCCAGCTCGTGGAGAAGGGCCTGCCGTGCTTCGTCGAGATCAAGGGCGTCACATACTGCGGCACCTCGACGGCGTCCAACGCCGGCCTGAGCATGTCTAACGTGCCCTTTTACTGGGAAGTGGCCGAGTTCGTCAAGGCGCTGGAGAAGAGGCTCAACGAGAAGGGTCTCAAGTACGGCATCGCGGCGGAACATGCCCACAGCTGCTGTGTTCTGCTTGCGAGCGAACGCTTCTACGTAGACGGCAAGTGGCACCCCCGCATCGATTATCAGCGCTTCTTCGAACTGCTAGAGGAGCGCGGACCGGACGGCAACTGGAAGCCGGAGGACTACATGGGCGAGGCGACGCCCGAGTGGGCTACCTGGGGTAACGGTGGCTTCGACCCCAGGGACGAGCGTGTGGACAGGAAGGGCAGGAAGATTGAAAGCTAGTCGATTAGGAGCAATTGAGCACACAAAAAGAATTTGGCCTAGCCGCGTGTTTCCCCGGAGCAAGATGCCAATTCTGCTTCCAAGCTGTGGGATGTCATGAACCTTTATTCCTGCCTGATGATACGTCCCTGCCAGGATCGTCAATATACACATGGTTTTCTCTTACAAAACCTTCTATCAAAACAGCCCAGCCGGCCAGGTATTGTACATTGAAAAGTCGTGAATTCCTCTCCTTTCCTCGTTCTTTTCGCAGGGTTCCGGGGATTACGGGGGTGGATAATTGGATTTGCAGCATCACCGTATTGGTGTAGTGGCTGCGGGTTTTGGGGTTGCGTGCCGGAAAGGGAGGTTTCCAGTATGAAAAGCAAGAGAGTGGAGAACTCGTTACGATTGAGAGTTACTGCGTCGGAAACGAGGCTCTCGTTTAGTCCAGGCCGACGGTGGGCATGTTGCCGAGGTCAACGTTAACGCTACCCTGAAACTGGCCAATGTTCAGGGAGTCGTCATAGGCAATCATCTCGGCGAGGACGTCAAGAATGGGCTAGGGAAGAAGAGTCAGCGGCATTTAACACAGCGATGCGAGTAGGCATCGAATAATATTCTCACCTTGGCTACAGTCTTGTCGTAGATGCTGATCAGGTCACCGGGCGTAGGGTAGACCTTCAGGCCCCTGTAGAACGCAAGCGCAGCGTCAACGACCCGCGTGGCTGTAACATCACAACTGTCAGCAATCGGACCTGTACTGGAGCTTCAGACACCTGTCGGTGCCGAATGTACTAACGATCTTGGGCAAGAACCTCTCCCTCGGAGACCTGCTGGAGGAAGTAGGCTTCCTTCTGCTCAACGTCCGTAGGGAAGCCCTCTTCCTTGGCTGCATCGACAGCCCGCTTGATCGCTTGCCGCTGACGGACGGTCTCCTGCTCGGCCTCCTCCTTCTCGGCCTTGTGTTGTTTGCGTTCGTTCCGGCGAAGCTCTCTCCGGAACTCGGCCTTGTTGCGGCGCTGGTAGTCGAAGAAGGCGGCGTAAGCTATTCGCAGGGGCGTACGAGGTTAGAAAAACAGCTTTCTGCCACCGATGCCTCGAGGGCTTCCAGGCGTCGGCAGAGCGACAGGCTGGTTACGGGGCGCGTGGAGGTGTCGAGGCAGACTCACCGACCAAGCCGGTAACGGCGGCGGCGACCGATGCCGTCACTATCGTAGACGTCTGGGCCATATTTGGAGATTTTGGGAACGTTTCTTGACTTTGGCGGACGGAAGTTTGGCTCTGAAGTTGCAGCAACAAAAGCTGAGGAAAGGACGAAAGTTGCCGAGAGATGCGCTAGAGTTGGGGATGGTCGGAGGGCCGGGAGAGGACAACTGGCGAGGTTTCGTTGACGGAGAGAGTATCGATGGGAAGAAGCTCTATCGGGAATTGATGGAGCTTCCTCTACCAATTTTTTTTAGCCTCTGCGCCATCGTTCCAAGGTCGCGTTCTCTGGCTGCCAAGCAGCCGCTGAGGGTGGGTCTTGGTGCACGGACCATTGCAAGTGGGCGTATCGAATCATGGAACCGACAACTCACACTGGCACCGGCCCAGGGAGTTTGCGTACCTACCTAGGTGAGTGTGCCGTCCACCATGTATCCAATGTGCAGTGCAGGGGTCCCGTCCCGCCTTCTCACAGGCTACCTACTTACCACACAGCACACAGCACCGCAGCTTCCCATATTCCACGGACTGTTGACGGTGCATGAAACATTCTCAACCTAACCCGTCCTGCAACTTCACGAGGGGGCTTCTGTCCTCGCCCTTTCTACACCGGGCTCTATTCGCGGCCACCGGGTATCGCCAACCACACCCTCTCGCGTCACATCAACCCAATTGCCCAACATGTCGGAGGATCGGGAACGCAGCAAGATCTCGCTCCGGAGCGGCAAGAGGAAGGGCCGCCCCCAGATTAGTGCACCTCGCCAGATCTCGGAACCCATTCTTCAAGATGGATCAGGTCCGGTACGGGCCTCCGGCTCGAGACCAGCGGCCGATGCTGGCCCCCCTCCGGTCCAGCCAAGGCTGCGGCCACCGCCGCAAGCTGGAGGAGGAAAGGTGAGCAATGCTTCTAGGATCGGGCCGATGGAGGGTTTTGGGGGCTGACGGTTGAATCAACAGACCTCGGACTTGGTGAAGCGACGATACTCAACTCGATTTAACAACCTGCCGAACGATTTCGATGTGAACAACCCGCCGGTACCGGCTATGCCATCCCTCGACAAGTACGAATTCCGCCAGCGCAGAGCAGCACAACCACCTCCGAGTCGGGGAGGCGATACAGCCCCTGCGCCAATCGTAGATATTAAAGCTCTACGAGACCCTGGCTTGATCCCAGATCAATGTGCGTATTGGACCATTGAACCTCCTACCTCTTGTCTCGCTTCTAGTGCACTAACCCTCTGTAGATGTTGCCAGCCTGCTTAGCGAAGCATCCGAAGACCAAATCCGCGAGTTTGAGGACAATCTGCGCAATCTCAAAGGCCGAGCCAATGCAGATCTGCAGCAGAACGTCATGCAGAACCGCACACAGTTCATCAAGATCAGCAAGGAGGCCGAGAAACTGAAGAGCGAGATGCGGGCGCTCAAAAACCTTATGACCGACCTCAAGGTTAACACGACGGCACTACGCCAGGCCTCCAATAATGGGGACAACGCGTCGTCTGGCCTCAGCGGAGAGCTCACGTCGGGCATGAGCAAGCGGGACAAGAGAAGTTCGGTCGCCGATCGAAGCGCTCTGTGGAACTCGCAGATGCAAGCCCTGTACAAGAATGTCGAGGGATCACAGAAGTTTTTGCCCAACTCTGCTCGCCGCCATGTCATCCAGAATGCTGGCGCATGGATCGAGTTGGATAACGCCACTTACAAATCCCGCCGAGCGATGCAGATATTCCTCCTGAGCGACCACCTCCTCATTGCTTCTCGCAAGAAGAGAAAGGCGGATGTGCCTCCGCGTGAGGCTCAGGGCCCTCTCGTTAAGTTGGTTGCAGATAGGTGTTGGCCACTGCTTGATATCGAGGTGGTGGACATGGCAGGGTCGAGCGATAACACTACGACGAGGAACAAGCTAGCGGATGCCATCATGGTTAGAGGCGTCGGCCAGGAATCCGTCATCTACCGAACCGAGAAGCCCGAGGATACGGAGAAGAACAGTCTGCTTCTGAACATTCGCAAGGCGGTAGAAGAGCTCCGCAAGGAGAGACAGTCAGAGCTGGAGGCCACCAACAAGGCCAAGGAGACAATCAACTACTTTGCATCCCGGGACCCTGGTCTGCTTCAAAAGACAGAGCTGTTGGAGACGCTATCCGACATCAAGGATATGCTCATCGAGGTGGATGGGAAGCAGCAGAACCTGCGATGGGTGGAGAGTCAGATGGATGAGCTGGATATCGACATTGCACTACAGAGCTTCGAGCCGGCTGTTGGCCGCGTTGAGAAGCTCAAAAACCTCGCCCGAGGCCTAAAGAACAACGCGGTGGCGCAGGACTTCATCAGCTTCAAGGTCGAAGAGCGATGCGCGAAGCTGGCGGGCATGATTATTCGCGAGCTGGAGACAACGCACACTGCGCCCACAAAAAACAAACGCAACATTAGCTGGTTGGCAAGACTAGGCTACGAGGACAGAGCCCGCGAGGCGTATCTGCTCGCGAGGCACGATATTATCCAGAAGAGGTCGAGGTAAGTCGAAAGGTTGGGCAGCATGTTCATGACCAATTACTGACCTTTCCTCCAGACAATGCATCTTCCAGGGCGACTTGCACCTGTATATCTGGGAGGTGTCGTTTGTTTACTTCTCGCTCATCCGCAACACTGTGAGCTGTTTTCACTCATGCTTTCCCCCGCCGATGATGAGCGCCTGCGTCAAATGGGCCAAGGAAGAAGTAGAAGCCTTCAATGCTATCCTCGCCCGTCAGCTCAGCGGCACTGAGCGCGGCGGTAAGGTGTGGAACGACTGCATGGAGCGTGCTCACGAGCACGCAAAGATGTTGAACGAGGTGCAGCTAGATTTCCGCACTCTCGTCGGGCGGGACCTAGAGCAGCCATCGGGAGTCGCCAGTCCTGTTGGTCTGGGGTTGTCGTAGACGGAAATGCCAGAATGCCTATCAGTTGTTGGAGCACGTGGATGATCCATGATAAAGACGGACCCGTCGACGGTAGTGAGTATGACAGCGACGGTAATGGGAATGACTGACGGGCTGAAGACTGCGGGCTCTTTTTGGTGACAAGACAGGAGCAAATGATCCCGAGACATTAGCAGGTCGAGTGGCGGATGTGCTACGGTCGCCGGCATGTGCCGGAGCATTTTTGGATCTGGGGATTGGCTCGACGCCCCTAAACTGTCATTGTTTACTTTGCCTGCAACAGCGTTTGTTGATTGAGGAGATAGTAATCGCGGGAGCTATTGACTCGCATTGATTTGGGAACACGACCAAAGAAAACATTAAACCAGTTGACTGAAACACTTGGTAGTCGACGAGGTGCAAATAATTCAGGGCTTACGAAGTCTGTGTGAAGGAGAGAGGTATCCATACGACCTATCCTTACTTAATAACTTCATGTGTGTACCGTTGTGTCGGGGTCGATGCAGTAAGTGGAGGTTCTGACGCAGTAGGTGTGTATCCATTTAAGCGAGTCCTCCAATCCAGTCCAATGTCCTCCAGTCTGCCGTCCCATCCATGCTTGACCTGACCTAGACGCTGCGGACGCCCCCCCTCATCCACTCAGGTGTCCCTCCTCGCTCCTGCCCTGGTCTTGTCTGGCGACTGCAACCAGCTGAGCAAAGCAGAGCAGAGAAAGCACCACGCACACACGTACCACGCCCGCCGCACCTGCACCTGCGAGAGAGTACCTACCACCTTCCACATCGCAAAAATCCCCAGCGCCCTGGCATCGACGCTCTTCTCAACCATCCATCCACCAGCATCACAGAACATAATCCCGCTCCACCCCACACGCTTGCGCGAACGCTTCCCACGTCGTGTTTCTCCCCCTGCCGCCGAATACTCGATCGCAATCCTCCCTTCCGTCAGGCCCCTGACGAAGCTCTGACCGCCTTTGACGATTCGCCGCCAGCCCCACGCTAGGATCGAGGTGCTGTGCTAATCTGAATACCGCGACCGGCTGCTGAAAACAACGTCATCCTCACCAACCTCGACGACGACGACCACCACGCCGACGCTGTCTCTCTTAGCACTTTACCCCGCCGTCATTTGCGATCGGGTACTCAATCTCCAAACCAACCTTTTCAGTTCCTTAGACGACCTTCAGCATGGATACGAACATGGAGGATGTTGGCCGCGTCCCCGCCGATCTGCCCTCCGCCCAGAACCTTGAGCCCACCACGATCCCGACCCTAGACGGCTGGATCGAGAGCCTCATGAGCTGCAAGCAGCTTGTCGAGGCCGACGTTCAGAGACTTTGCGAGAAGGTCAGTCCATTTGTTCTCGGTCGATGATGGGGACCACGATGCGCGTCCACCAGCCGTCGGGATCCGCCATCCGTCTTTGTCGTCTCCCTCATCCTTACCACCCCTCACTCGCGTGACCCCCAGGAACGGTTTCTAACATCCATCAATAGGCGCGGGAAGTCTTGCAGGACGAGTCCAACGTGCAACCAGTCGTATGTCTCCCTGGTCGCAGGGCAAGCAATTCGAGCTGACCCCTTCTTTCAGAAATGCCCGGTGACAGTGTGCGGTGATATCCACGGCCAATTTCACGATCTTATGGAGTTGTTCAAGATTGGCGGGCCCAACCCCGATACCAACTATCTCTTCATGGGTACGTTGTCCTTTCGATAGCCTTGCAATCTTGCGGCCAGGTGCTCACTCTCCAACTAGGTGACTACGTCGACCGAGGCTACTATTCCGTCGAGACTGTGACTCTCCTCGTCGCCCTTAAGATTCGATACCCACAGCGCATCACCATCCTCCGCGGCAACCACGAGTCCCGCCAGATCACCCAAGTCTACGGCTTCTACGACGAGTGCCTCCGAAAATACGGCAACGCCAACGTGTGGAAGTATTTCACCGATCTCTTCGACTATCTCCCTCTTACCGCCCTCATCGACAACCAGATTTTCTGCTTGCACGGCGGCCTGTCCCCCAGTATCGACACTCTTGACAACATCAGGGCCCTTGACAGAATCCAGGAGGTGCCTCACGAGGGTCCCATGTGTGACCTGCTCTGGTCCGACCCCGATGACCGCTGCGGCTGGGGAATCTCGCCCCGTGGCGCTGGCTACACTTTCGGCCAAGACATCTCCGAAGCCTTCAACCACAACAACGGTCTCACGCTTATTGCGCGTGCCCATCAGCTTGTGATGGAGGGCTACAACTGGTCGCAAGACAGAAACGTCGTGACCATCTTCTCTGGTGAGCTCGCTGCTTTTAAATGTGGCGATGTGACCAACCATGACTGACTTGACCAGCACCCAACTACTGCTACAGATGCGGTAACCAGGCGGCGATTATGGAAATCGATGAACATCTCAAGTACACCTTGTAAGTGTCTAAAAATGACCTATGCATTGTTTGATTCGAGAGGAGTAAACTGACCACGCCTAGCCTGCAATTCGATCCTTGCCCGAGAGCCGGCGAGCCAATGGTCTCAAGACGCACACCCGACTACTTCCTCTGATCCACCCATCCGATACCCCAACTGCCTACTCCAGAGCATTCTGGATGCTACTCGTGGACAAGATGCGAAAGATACAGGGGGATGCACATGCTCAACTTGCATTGGTGCTTGGGGGGGGTCTAATCTTGTCAGATTACAGCCACAGCCAAGAGAACCGATGTACTCCCAAGAAAGAGAGATTTTGCGTTGAGCGCTATGATAGAGAAAGGCAGAACGGCCCAGGCAGCTCGAATATGAGCGCGAGCCCCTCACCCAACGGGGCGCCCTGGTGATATTCTGAACTCTTTGCTCCGTCATCGTGTTAGATACTCATCATAGACCGCCGGCAACAGAAAAGGTGTCGATACTAATGACAAGCTGATGTTTTAATTCCCTTGTTCTAGGTGCTGGCATGTTATACCACGGTAAGCATCCTCGTGCTATTACTCGGCGGCATTTTATCCATGTCTGTGGCTATGGCGAAAGACCACAGCACCTTAAGGTTATTCCAACCTTGATTGTGCGCCACGGTTGTCAGACATTGTTATTCCACCTCTCATCACCTGCGACGACGGCGGCGACGCTCATGGCTCCGTTTCCTCTCCCTGCTCGACCGTCTCCGAGGTGGCCTACCCCTTAACTTTTTTTCGTATACACGCTCCCGAAATACTTCCCTGGTTTCCCTGACATCCCTCCCACCATTAATTTCGTTGCTGATCTCTTCGGAGCGACTACTCCGCGAGGAGCGACTGACGCTCCCGCTACCGGTCAGGTAGCTGGTCGGCGAGAAGTATTCCGTCCGAGGCAGGTGGCTCCTTCGAACATAGTCCCCGCGAGCCAGGTTGCCGCTGGGCGTGAAGTATTCCGTGCGGGACGAGGCGCGTCGTCTGCGGCTGTCGACGGCGACCGTGAGCCTCTCGTCGAGGCTCGCGCGGAAGGCGAGGCTGCTGACGCGCTTGTAGGCGTGCTGGCCCTTGAGGTAGTCACCGGGCTTGCGGGCTCCGTCGGGGACGTGGAAGCGGAGGTCGAAGCGCATGAGGGCGTAAACAAAGATGACGACGATCTCGAGGTCGTAGTTGAAGACGTAGTAGCAGGCCTTGTGATGCCACCACCCCGGTGCCCAGACGGGGCGCACGGCGTAGTTCACAGCGCAGCGGTAGGCAGCGCCGATAGTGAGGAGGGTGGCGGTGGCGAGGACGATGATAAGCTTGGTGGTGAGGGAGCCGTATCCGAAGGGTTCTGGGCGGCGGAGGCCCGGGTAGAAGGCGGCGCAGAGGAGGATGGGGATGGGGAGAAACGCGAGGAGGGCCAAGGTGGTGGAGGTGAAGAGCTGAACGAGGCGGCAGTCGTGGAGCTGTTTTGGCACGAGGGTGTAGAAGCTAACGGTGAGGGCGGTGACGGCGGAGATGAGGCAGACGAGGATAAGGAAGTAGCAGAAGAGGAAGAAGTAGCCGACGGCAGGGAGCCAGCCAATGTTAGGATGGAGGCCGCAGATGAGGCGATGGGTTAAGAGGAGGTTGAGGGTGAACAAGAAAACGACGCCGGCGGCGGCGAAGATGGAGGCGGCGATGTTGAGCCTGATGTTCCAAGGCTGGGTGGCCCAGGCGATGCGCAAGGAGAGGGCGATGATGCGCGTCAGGCAGAAGCCGACGAGGACGCTCGAGAAGAGGAACTTGTGGCCACAGGCCTTGTTGCGAACGAAGATGGCCAGGTTGACGGCGGCGCCGGCGAAGAAGAAGACGATGAGGACGATGCAGAGCGGCACATCAACGCGGACCGTCGGGATGAGGCCCAGGACGGCCACCTGCGGCGGATAAGGAGGCCCATAACCGTACGGTGACAGCTAAGGGAGGCGGTGATGTCAGTAACAGGATTCCAGAGGAAAGGGGGCGGAAAGCGGGCAAGAAGATTCACGAACTGGATCCCCAATGGGCACAACCGTCGCCATTCTGACGAGTAATAGATGTCGGAGCTGATGGCGGGCGTGACGCTGCGACAAGGCCAAGCGGCGCGGCCGCGATGAGGTAAAGGCGGGGAGGGAGAAGGGAACGGGCAGCTACAATCCGAGGAGGCAGAATCTAGACTCTTGGCAGACGGCACTCATGCTCATGCTGGGAGACATCGAGCAACAGAAGTCACCAACAATCGACAATACCATCCTTCTGCCTGGGGGTCTTGGGAAAACGGCGACGACGGGGGGAGCTGCAATCCTTATCATCGCGGGTGTGGGAACTTGTTCGTCCGAGCATCGTTGCTTTTCATTAGCGTCGGCGAAGGGTGCGTTGGTCTCTGGATATCTCGGCACAGACTGAGAGTTGGGCAAGAGGAACGGACGAGCCGTGGTTTCAAGCCCATGGCAAGAGGCGACAGCTAGGAGGAGAACCAGAAAGCGGGAGGGGCTTTCCAGCTGGGAGTTGTAGGGCTTCGTGGCGTTCTCGAAGGGTGGACGTTCGTCTCAAGGATAGAACGACGTTGTGGGGAGTCAAGTCAAGATGATAGGATATTGCCTCCACAAAGCTCCAACGCTTTTTTTGTCTTTGTGTTCTCCAGCGTTCTCACAGAGACTGCCCGACCGAGACGCCACGTTCAAATGACAGTTAACTCGCACATGTTCCACGAACTCAGCGAGTGATCCCAGTCCGCGGGCATGATGGGCACGCAGCCGTGTGGCAGTTTACGATATGCGACATGCAAGATCTCTGCAGGCTCGGATCCGCAAGGCGAGGGGATAGGCAAGCCGCGAGGCGCGAGACAATCTCAAGGGAGAGAGTCGTCACGCGGCGGGTTGTGCTGCAGAAACATGTTTCCCATCGGCTTTGCCTAGCCCTCCTGGGACGTTCGACGTCGGTAGTCCGCATCCTCCAGGACGTGCGCAGTTGGTCGCTGGTCCACGAGGGCAAAAGTCGATGGCGGAGGAAGACGAACCCACGGGCCTTGGCCGTCTAGTGCCGGGGCCTCGATCCGCAGTTTTCGTTGCCGAGGGAAATTGTGTCTGGACGACGAGTAGTCCGATTCAGTGCAGTGATCACAATGCACAATGTTAGGAGAGGAGTCGGAGGAGTCTCAGTCGGTTACTGGTGACATTTGTTGATTTCAAGTGAATAGCTAGATGTGTGTCCCTCACTCATCAAAAAACAGGACCAGTTATTCTACGGACGTAGCATGCTCGAATTCGCCTTAGGAACACGACCTCGAATAGGATATGCTCATATTTCCCCCTTAGCCTTGGCAAAGTCGTGATATATCATCTATAGACCCTCAACCAGTTCTACAGGAGACTGGGTGTATATGAAGTGATGATGGTTTGTGATTGGCAGGTAACATGACAAGCTATACATGTTGGTGGCCTCTATACCGCCGCTGAGCCGAAGTCTTGAGCTGCTGAATTGGTCTCTGCGTTCGATGTTCTTACCGATGGTTTATCAGGATTTTCGCCTGGTCCGAGACGAGCATAGACAGTGCCCCCAACGAGCATGTGAGTCTGGAAGTTCCGAAACCTTCACACCATTCTCAGCATCAGTATCAACAACTACCACCGAGCTGCCGGCGTTGCAGTCTAAGAACCAGCCAGGTCCGGATTCTCACTTGCTTATCCATCCCCATCACGAAGCTGCAGACCTACAAACTTGCATTGGCGAGCTCGATGTCATGACTTCCGGAGCTTAGCGGAGATAAGTTCCTTGTCTTCAAAGTTCGGCCAGGTAGGAATTGGTGTTGGGTTCTCTGAAGACGTTGTGAGTGGTTCCGTCGAGTGTATCTCAAGACTGAGAGGCAGTCGGTTGATCAAATCGCTTGAAAGTTGGAAGGAATGCAGCCGGTGTCGTTTAAGGTAACTGACAGGAGGAAATCTTTCCCCTAACGAAGGATCCGAGGCTAGGTTGTGCGAATGTATTCCACACGCATGGACTTGCCATTTTCCTGTGATACTTTTGGGTATAGTCCTGGCTGCTGGATAATACTGACATAAGCACCCTTAACTCTTCTTTGCTCTTGACGTTACACTACTTTTTCTCCCAAAGCTTTTTCCAAGCCGTCGCTTCATATCGTAAGTGCCACAGACCGTTTCTCAACTCCATCCCAAGGCGAACCTTTGTTTCTTTCTTAATGACAGTGGGGCTTGTACACAATACTTGAGGAGTCGATCCGGTCTCTAAAATGCCGTTGTGTGCAGTGGTGTGGCGAGCAACGGTCTCAAGTCGATGATCCTTTGTTGGGCTTTGTTGGATGAGAAGTACAACCGGCATGGGGTGTCACGGGGATGAAAATGGAAACGACTGAGCCTAGAATTGCCGCGCCCGACTTCATTGTCCAAGAGGAAAGCCACTAGATGCCCGCCACGCTAGCCCTCCGCATCAACATCGATAGAGGGGCAGTGGTGAGGCAGATCCGTTGCAGACTCACCGGTAATATGCACGCTCAGATGCTGTGGTCCACACTCGCAGTCTAGTGGCATGGCGCCAGTGTCTCAACCTCACAAAGAAGGATCGAAACCATGTAGAGACTGACTGAACATTCTTTCCGGGAGGAGTCGAAAGCAGCAAACTAGGTTTGATTTGACCTGTTTCTCAATGTCTGTCGTAGCCAGCAACTAGTGTACGTCCAGGATGGCGATGTGGAAAGACATACATTCGACACACAAGTCTGACGACCAAATCGAACCTTGTTCCTCTTGTGGCGAACTTGAGATACATACGTAGTATATAGGCATGAATGTCAAGCCCTTAGTTGTGACAAAGGTGCCAAACAAAGTAGGAGCACTTGACGAGTGTGAAATGCGTCTTGTTGCTGCGGAAGTAATTGTGAAGTCCCTTGCCATACGGCCCTGATTGGCCGAATTTGTCTTAGTTACACAATTTCCGTCATGCAAAAACAATCAGCCAATTTAGGGAGACGTTCCTAGCATTACAGGAAGGCTATGGACGGTTTACAATTGTCGATTGAGGTGTGAAAATAGGTCTCCCAGGTGTGATGGCACTACTTGCGATGAACAAATCTTTACAAGTTCCAAACTATGCTGTAAACAATCACGCGGCTGTCGACTTGAGGATATAGTTGGTTTTGTTTGGCCAAAACTGAAGCCTGGTTGAGAGACCCTGAGGCTGGTGCAAGATTGCTGATACACTCTGTTTACAGCCCCCCCCCCCTCCTGTTTTAGATAACGACTTGCGCGAAAGGTGGGTGGGCACAACAGCTTGAGGAGGACTTCTTTCTCATTGGCAGCAAGACCACACTACATATTGAAGTGAGCCCTTGTCTCGTTGCTTGCACAAGAAAACCATGTCATAACGTGGATAGGCGGGGAAATGTACATCATGTCAACCTTACGCAGTATCAAACAATGCCTAATATGCTTCATGTAAGCGGTCACTGTCAGTATACCCTAAACGTTCCCGGGGAGGGTGACCCTGCACCCTATGATAATCTGTCCCGTGATCATGAAGTAACTGTTCTTTTGGACCAACTCGTGCAAGAAGGTTAGCCACCACAAGACGTCAGAGATACATTGCGCATGTGGAGGTACTCGGAAAACGAAGCCAAGAAGCATTGGGATTCGTTCGAATATTCAATTCGGCTGTAAGTTTTAAGGTCAAGTCATTCATTGTAGGTATCTCGATGACAATTAATACCTCATCGTTCGCCAATAGCATGTGCGACAAGAGGCGCAAGTCTCGATCGATAAGAGCAAGCTGTCTTAAGCACCCAACAAGCCGGAAGTGGGTAGTATTAGTGTGTCTGGTAGGGGAAAATGTGCATGATTATCACAACATGGCGTGCTGCAGTCTATGGACAGTACTAATTCCCAGGCTGTGAGATGCACGGGTAGTAAGACGGAATCCAAGAAGACTGATGATAGTGGAGAGGTGTTAGAAAGCGCTGGCAAAGAGTGAAATAATGACTCTGTGACTAACAATTCGTGTTGCACGATTAAAATACATATGTAGAACAGGTCGGCTGTCGATTGAACAGTAACCCAAGCTCAGTCAATAGAATACGAACTGAGAGAGATCTGATAGCACGAGTGGTGGCCAGTTGTGATTGGGCAGATCGTCTAAACTGTGGTGGTGTTCATCCTTGGGGAATGATCCGACGCAGCGGCCAGGCCTTGTCCGTGCCAAGCAAGGTACGGAGTACAATCAGCGCTGGGGCCACCTCTCATCTCGCAAACGCCTGCTGGTGCTTGTGCGGGACCCTTCTCCAGTTTTATCATGACCCCTGTTCTAACCCTGAAGCAGTGCTGAGCCTCACCAATCAGAGCATGTCGTCGTGGGAGACGAGACATGGGGGAAGTTGTAGTAATTTCGCCTCTTGCTTCGCTTTGCCAAGCGCCCCTGCTTCTTGCGCTTCGAGTCCATTCGGCACTTTGTATATACTCTCCGCCTGGGGACTCATGGGCCATGATTTGATAGCTCGGCTCGGTTGACTATATCATGGCTGCTACCACACCACGGCTGCCCGTCTTGTGCAATGTGGTGTGTGGTCTTGTGTCGGCAACTGCAGTACGACCCTGCCGGGATTCGGACCTGCGCAAGCCACACCGCAACCCATCTGTGATACATATGAAGTCGACTCCCCGATTGTCTCGTCATCTGCAGACGCACTGCTATTTCTCATCGTCATGGAGCAGCAGCATGAGCAGAAGCAGGAGCACAGCACGCCGGCCAACCGACGAGGCGCTCAGCATGGTACCCGACCGTTGCGTGGACCGTGGTACGAGTGGAGCGCCCGGGATGTGAATGAATGGATGAACCCCAAGATTTGGTCGGCGCTTGCGTTCTCCAATGTAGGTTTCTTCAAGGTGTTTGTGTCAGCGTGGAAGCGGCTGCCGTGTGACCTGGTCGGTGGACTGAAACAGGAGACATGAGACATGCTGTCAACGCCTGCTAACGGTGCCGAATGGGAACGTTCACATAACATCTGCCTGGCGGGCTAACGCTGGAACAGAAAACAGAAACGGAAGACCGCCCGCAAAGTCGGACGGAGACTGCCGTGCGGGCAGGGTGCCATGAAAAGCGAAAAGGGATGGCAGAAGGCTGTCCGTACCATCATTCAAGATGGGATGACAGAGACACGAATTGGTGCAAGGAATTTGCTTGGGTTTGATCAGCAGCAGATAGAAAGGAAACGGACACTTGCTTGGTCCTTTTCACATTGATTATCCCGCATTCTCGCACTGACCTGGTAGACCCCAAGAGCCAGCATGGACCATCCCTCTGCCACGCCACTGTCGAAATCATGTTTGGGTTTGTCGAGAAAATATACGCGCCCATCGGCATCCCATACCGCGACGCAGCGGACGCAACGTGGGATCGAATATCCACAAGCAGAGAAGCGGAGAAGGAACAGAAGAGAAAAAAAGAGAGAGGTTCAAGACTAGGCGACTTCAAGGGAGCAAAGGCGGGTATGGATGCAAATGGATGAATCAGAGATGAGGAAGACGGTACGGCACGGACGAGAAGGGAGGGCTTGCCGGCGCTACGGCGTGCTGATATCCCAGGTGCTCGGGGACGGCATTAGGAGAAAATCTTCGAGAGAGGCAATGCTGCTGAAAGACAGCCCTATTGCGTAGTCAAAGCCTTGGGTCGAAAGGGGGCTCTGGGCAGTCTATGCGTACAACAACTATGATGAAGGCGGTTCATGCAAACGTAAATGGAAGAAGCATTCGTATACGGAGGAGTTATGGTGCAGGCACCTGTGACTATGTTAACTGTTGTCGGCGAGTTTGATTCATGGCCAATCAGGGTGTGACCCTGCTCCTCTCCCGCCCCGCAGCTGCTCCTCTGCTCTGCCAATCTTGAATGGTCAAGGGAGCCTTTCCTGTTTCTGACGATTCCGGTGGCCGTTGCTCCCTCGTGCGGGCAGGGGTACTAACGTTGTCAGGTAGGTAGGTACATGGGTACAAGGGTCAGGTACGTGTACGTCTCACCCGTTCCTCCGTAAATGTGTGTATCACTGTGGGAACCTCAGCTTTCTTCCCGGATGCCATTGCGCGACTAGTACTCTGTAGCACTGATTGTTCCTACCTAGATAGGTACTACAGGTATATTTCCTTCCAAAAGCAGTTTAGAAAGGTACGGATAACTGGGTGCCTTGCCCATGCAGACATGGACCGGACTGAACTGGCGCCTCCCTCGGTGCAGCCACTCGCAACGTCCACAGCCGACCGACCTTACTCCATTTCTCAATTCTCTTTGGGAAAAAAAAGTCGTGCGGTGCAGGTCCTCGCGCGTCGCTATCCAGTTGTTGCTACGCGCTCCTTCCTTTTCTTCCCGAATTCCCAAAGAAGGCAGGCCCCCAACCTCGCCTGCCACCTGACTCCAGCGAGGCTTCCCAGCCCCATGTCTGGTCCCCGTCCAAAAGGAACTTCCATCCTTGTCGGAGAAGAAAGAAAAGGTCCACACCTCCTGGTCACCCCTTCCCGACGCGTGCCGTAAGGTCCAAGGTCTAGGTCCAGTCCTGGTCCAGGTACCTTGTTGACAGGCTGTGCCCATGTCCTGTCCGTCCTTTTCTGTTGTCCGCCGTTGGTCGCTCGCTGCCTCCAATTTTTCCCTATTTTCCCAAGGTCCTCCCGTACCTCCTCTGGTCTGATTCCCCTTCCCTTTCTCTCCCGCGCGTGAGTGTTGTGTGTGTTTGTACCAGTGTGTGGTTGCCAACAACATCGTCCCGCCAAAGAAACGCAACACCACCACCACCATCATCATCATCATCATCATCATCATCGTCACCTTTTCCCTTCTTCACTCGTCTCGAACGAGCATAGACTGTAACACGTCGACTTATCCTACACCTCGAATGCTGACTGCATCCTCTTAATTGTATTCCCGCCCGAACAGAGCCAATCCTGGTGCACCGCAGCCACTTACTTACTCTTGTTCAGTTTCTCATTCCATTCTACGTAGTCTGTGTGTGCTGTTTTCCGAGTGCACTTTTCGGTATTCAACCTCCGAGAGCCGAGTCCGAACCACAGTCGACCTCCTTCCTGCAATGCGCTGAGCTTGCCTTCCGAAGACCTCTCGTACATTCTGCCAACTCGTCAATCGCGACCCGGGCACCCGAGTGTTCGCCAACTTCCTTCCACGGTACCCGCCTGTCGTCGTTCCCTCGATTGATGTCAATCATCTGCACACCCACACCCGAGTCTTCTGTGTCCTGTTTCAAAACAGTTCGATTGTTATTGATCCCGCCTCTCTCATACATCAAACAGACGCCTAGGAATCCACCTTTTTTGGTTACGACCATTACTCGCCAAACATCACTCGGAGCGCTCTTTACTATCGTCGGCCTACATCCGCGACAAAACCCGTTGGAGTCGACTAGAGAAGAAGCCAGCTGACTAGACCACAAGCAGCGAGATCTCGGGAAGACAGTCATGAACTAGGTTCTCTCTCGGTGACCAATTTTTGCTCGACACCTCCTAAGTTGGGGGCCACCCACCACTTGATGATGACTTCCCCAACCACTCTGAAGAGAAACAGCACAACCGGAAGACAAAGCATGGGCGCAACGGCGAGGATAGCGCTTCTGTCAGCGCTGTCTGGTTCAGCACTTGTTTCGGCACAGTCAAACTGTGTCTCGCTCCAGGGCTCAACTACCTGCTCTGCTTTTCAGTCGGCTTCCGTTTCGACGACAGGTTTCGTTGCAGGAATTTTGTAGGTCGATAGCAGCCGCTCTCCGCCATAGCGTTTGCTGACTAGCTTCGTCAGCCCCTTTTTACAGTTTGTTTCGAATAGGGAAACATTCGACCAGCAGATGCTGTCATATATTGACACAACCTACGTGCGAGAGAAGTCAGTACCAATCCGTTTAAATGGCCTCCACTATTTACTCACGTTTCATCAGATATCAAACATTGCTTGGCTGCAGCAGCGTTAATCTCACTCAACCGGATGAGCTGTATGCCCGTTTCACCACCACAGTCATCTGTAACGCTATCGTGCAAAACTCGATAGACACGTGCAACCTGCCTGCGGCGAACTCGCGGCCAGTTTGCGCTGACACATGCGTTAGTGGTGTAATCCTTGCTCATGTCGATGTAATCCCTTGCTGATGATCCACACAGGCCGAATTCGCGCAGAGTGAGGCACTGCTCACTTCGGACAGCAGTCTCTGTGGTAATCCAGGCAGCAACCTCATGAATCAGATCAGGGCCGACTTCACAAACTGCGCTCTTCCCGCCGACTCCTTGTCGTCTTCAAACTGCATCCAGGGCATCGCCAATGAGCGCGATAACTGTGGCTACGGTAACAGCACTGTGGGACTGTGCTCCTACTGCGCATCTGGCGGTATTAACTCGACCGACACCTGCTGTTACAACTCGAACATCGACGAACGATGCGCCGGTGTCACTCTACCTTCCATATTCCCTACCATGACGTTCGCGCCTCCGACAGCGACAGCAACACCGACGCCCTCGAGTACGGCAGCTGCAGCTGCGGCCGCAGGACTGTCTGGCGGTGCGATTGCCGGGATCGTGATTGGTAGCGTGGCTGGCGCGCTGCTGCTCGCCGGACTCATCTATGCATGCATCCTACTTGCTAGGAGAAGAAGGCGCGGAAGCCAGAGCGGCAGCATTTTCAACCAACCGTCACCCTCTAGGCAAGGGCCATCTACCGCTAAAATTTCACCGGTCCAGACTACGAGTGGATATGAAGTTTTGCCCGGCGGCCGCATCGCCCGCATGTCGGCTTTGGAAAGTGCATCGGATCCTGCCCCGGCTCCTCCCAGTCGCAGCAGCGGGCCTCTCGCAGCAGCAGCCGCTGTCGGAGGCGCAGCAGGCTACATGACTGGCAGAAGAAGAGGCGACGACCCGTCTTCGTCCGAGTTTGGAGACAGCCCCGAGTCGGAAATCAGGGCCGGCGTGTTGCGGCCCCCTCCAACTAACATCAGGAGGACAGGTTCCTTGTCAAGCAGCTCGGTCCTCGCTGATCCTCAGTCGCCAACGAGCGCTGGAATGTCGTCCCCGCAAGGCATGGCTAGCCAACAGTCCGAGCAACTGCCTTTTTTCAAGGATTACTACTCTCAAGATGACATCCATCCGGGCGATAGAGTCGCCACCTTGTGGGCTTACCATCCGCGCGCGCCGGACGAGTTCGCTCTCGAACGCGGTGACATGCTTAAGGTGGTCGGAATCTGGGACGACGGCTGGGCGACGGGTGTATTGATGGACGAGCACGCCGACGAGTGGGAAGCTCGCCGACAAGCCCAACGAGACAGTGGCGTTTCCAACACGTCTGGCCGACAAGACCCTTCACCGCCAGTCAGTGGCGAAATCAAAGCCTTCCCTCTTGTTTGTGTTTGCTTGCCAGAACACTGGCGGAAGACTATCGAGGGCGACCTCTCGACAGAAGGTTCCAGCGCCCACCAAGGCCATCCCTCATTCTCATGAGATGCGCACAGATCTTGATGAGTTTTGTATACATCCTGACGACAATAGCTGTCTTTTCAGCATTGGCTACGGCGTTCGGACATTGAGCCAGCATTGACTTCAGCATTTCAAAGACGATCAACTTCCTTTATGCAAAAGCCCGGCCAGTAACTCTTAATGAGTCGTGCAATACGACTTCATGAGCGGCAGTCCAGCCAACTCTCTCTGGGCTTTCTGTTTTGCACATAGACACGAGATATAACACTTTGCCGACGACACGCGCATGATGTTCCCGGTCCTAAACGGAAGTTTCTTTCTTCAACGCGGAATCGCCTCGGATCATGATGACGGCACGGAGGCTTGATGGACGACGAACTTCAGCACCCGATGCGAGTCGCTTTGACGAGATGACGATACGCGATCTTAATTTATGATGACAATGCACGCACTGTGCCCTCCCCCTTCAATTCGACTATTCGACTTATATACCCAGGGTGCGGTGACGATATGCTGGTGTTTGGAGAGCAAGAGGTCGGGGAGGGCCTCTGCAATTTTACCTAATGACGAACTCTTGGGGTGGAATAGCTGAGTGTGTCTTGGTCCTGCCCACCAGTTGGCCAAGGTGAACTTGGGATCAGAAAAGGGGCGAGGACCGGCCGGAAACAGAGGGGCGGGACCGCTCCAGAGAGGATGTTGCAAATTTCGGAAGGTTCGCAGACATTCTCGTCACCGACCTCGCGGCTCGAAACCTCTGTTTTTTCACCTGGCAAGAAAACATTACTTGGTGTACCTACCTATGCCACTGGGCAGCCACTCAATTTCTACCTAGCCCCAATATTAAAAAGAGTTTTCTAAACCAGCACAGCACAAACAAGTCTCCATCGCTGACCTCACGACCTTCATGCCGCCGGTTCTACACTGTTTGGTTTGACCCGCCTCTGGGGGCTTAAACCTTCAGGGTCATGTACGCATGGTCAGCTTAATTCAGCTTTTGCTCTGCCGTGGGGGTCCCTGATCCAAGCGTTGACATCGAAACTAGATGGCACAAGAACGATCACACAGCAAGGGGTGGCGCGTGTGAGATTGAGCGGTGAGGCGGCGAGAGGAGCTGGACGTTGTGTTTTTTTTCTTGAAGGTTACACTTGGAAAGTCGGATCTGTCACTTGGGCAACGGAGAAGAGGGCCTGAAGCGACTCTTCAGATGAACCACGCTCGTCGCTTTTAAACAGAACCAGGACTGTTGCAATGGGTGGTAGTGGTGGTTTTGAGATGGACAAGTGGGCGGCGAAGCGAATGGAGAGGGGGTTTCGCCTTTGAGGTTCCGGTGGACTACTCTGGTCTAAATGCGAGGAACTGTATTGCGGGGACGTTCCTTGTGCGACGAGCGAGTCCACTTGACTTGGTGGGATGTAGTTTTGGTTTATGGACGGGATGCCGAGACGGCCTGTTGTTCTTGTGGAGTCGGAGGCCTTTCGCGGGCAGACCGGGATCAACAAGACCCAACACTCCCACGATTGCTTGACCGGTAAGAAAAGGACCTTGACTTATGCCGCACAAAGCGGTATAACTTGACGATTCATGCAGGGGCAGGATTTTTTACATACTGGTCAAGTATCTGATCAATGTTACACACTTGAGCAGCGGATGTGCCGCTTTTTAAGTCATCAGCAAGAACTCACACCTTTGCCACACACTTAACCGGATGTCGCAAGAATGCAACATGGGCTGGTGTGTTTTGTGCTTTGCTTATGAGTGAGGGTTGGCTTGCTGTGCAACACTTATTTGAATGCATACATGTAGATGCCAATGTGTTCGAACACATGACACGATGCACCATGAACAAACGTTCTGCCGCCTACTACTATGTAGACCGTCCGTCTCAGTGGCTGAGATCTGTACTTGAGCGGGACGACTTACACTGGATTAAGCTACCTTGAGTTGAGGGCTTGTTGATTGATTTCAGAAACGAAAGCTGTTTTGGCAAGTTTCAGTTTTCTTGCGGATAGAGTAGGAATTGTTGTTGCTGGATTGGATTGTTAGATACATTCATTGATTGCGCATAAAACGTACACATAGGTACTGTAGGTGCACGGAAAACTGGCAATGACCTCCAGCGATTGCTCGAACCTGACAAGGGTGGAGGAGATAGCACGGGCCGCTGTTGTCCCCGCGGTTCTCCCTTGGGCCCTGTCGGAGGTTTGGGCAGCGGGACGCCGACGTCCCCACCGATTGCTTAAGTGGACTGTCGGCCTTAGCTGCATACCGCAGAGGTACCTTGCTTGACTTTGGGGACTGTGACCTAATCGCAACTCGTGATCGCAACTGCCTAGCATCTTTACTAGGAATATCTAGCCACGCTCGAGACATTCGCGTTCTCCTGCCACACGCAAACCTGATTCGGGGGCGTATCCTACCTAGGTAGTCGAAGGATCACTTCTGTCAACCTAGCACCTCCAACATGACAGCTCCCGACTGTGCCGACCAAGTAATCGCATAGGTTCCTTATCCTCCAGACCGAGCCATTGCTGCCCGCCATGGGCCAAGGATTCTCTCTGGCGACGCCCTCTGTGGGATCTGCGGGCATCGACATACCCGAGCTTTCTGATCTCGTGTACGAGAAGAGCATTGGGAATGCGCGCTTTATGAAGAGCATCCGCGCGCGGCATCACGATGGAGTCGCCCTGGTCAAGGTGCTGGTCAAGCCTTACACCCCGATGCCTCTGGAGAAGTACAAGCGCGACATAGAGGGTGGGTTTCTTCTGATGTATACAGAAGGCAAGACTATCAACTGACCTTTCTTAGAGCAACGCAGCGCCTTGGCCGACGTGCCTAACGCCTTGGGCTACCACCGCATCGTCGAAACCGAAACGAACGGATACCTGGTCCGGCAGTTCCTCTATAACTCCCTCTATGACCGAATGAGCACCCGTCCGTTTCTAGAGGACATCGAGAAAAAGTGGCTGGCCTTCCAGCTGTTGTGCGCCCTGCGCGACTGTCACGCTCGAGACATCTACCATGGCGACATCAAGACGGAAAACACGCTGGTAACTTCCTGGAACTGGCTCTATCTTTCCGACTTCTCCGCCCCCTTTAAACCCATCCTGCTTCCGGATGATAACCCCGGCGATTTCTCATACTACTTTGACACATCCGGCCGTCGAACGTGCTACGTGGCGCCCGAACGCTTCGTTGCGGCCGATGAGGTCAACAGCAAGGACGCGAAGCTCACGTGGGCCATGGATGTCTTCAGTACTGGCTGCGTTATTGCCGAGATGTTCTTGGAGTCCCCAATCTTCACTCTCAGTCAGCTGTACAAGTACCGCAAGGGCGAGTACGACCCGGCCATCTCGCTAATCAGTCGCATCCCGGACAAGGATCTGCGCGAAATGATATCGCACATGATCCAGCTTGACCCGGAGCGGCGATACTCTGCAGAGCAGTACCTGGACTTTTGGAAGAAAAAGGTTTTTCCAGAATACTTCTATAGCTTCCTTCACCAGTACATGGAGTTGATTACGGATCCTTCTTCTGGGAACAGCCCCATTTCCGGTGCGACGAGGAACCTGGGGGAAGCGGACGATCGCATCGATCGTGTCTTCCTCGACTTTGACAAAATATCATACTTTCTCGGTTACCAGAGCGACAAGCGTCCGACCCAGGCCGAAACTTTGGCCGGAAAGCTGGGTCTGGGCCATTTCCCCATCCGTTTAAACATCCCGAATCACGACCAGTACGTCACCGGAACGTCTGATCCGCCTGAAGATGATGGGACTCTCATCTTTCTGACCCTCATCGTCTCTTCCCTCCGTAACACGGCTAGGGCGGCGTCGAAGATCAGAGCCTGCGACGTACTGCTTGCCTTTTCGGAGAAAATCACAGACGAAGCAAAGCTGGACCGAGTGCTGCCGTATCTCATTACACTTCTTAACGACAAGTCGGACTTGGTGGTGATCGCGGCATTGCGTTCAATCGCTCAGCTACTTCACTTGGTGCGAGTGGTGTCTCCCGTTAACTCACATATTTTCGTCGAGTACATCTTGCCGCGACTCCAGAGCGCCTTGATCGCGCCTGCCAAGCCACCGAGTCCCTTGGTGCGAGCAACTTACGCATCATGTCTCGGGAGCCTCGCGACCACCGCTGCCCGATATCTGGAGCTGGCAGCAACCCTGAAAGCGGACGGAACTTTGACCGTGGCGGATCCCGAGCTTGAACCGGGGATCGAAGCTGAGGCTGTTTTTGATGGCTTGTTTGATGATGCGCAGCGGGAACTCTACGAGATGTTCGAGTTACACACGAAAGCACTTATAGAGGACCCTGATGTCTCTGTTCGTCGAGCGTTCCTGACCTCTGTACCCGACCTTTGCCTCTTTTTTGGACCAGCAGAGGCCAACGATATCCTGCTGACCCATCTCAACACGTACCTGAACGACCGAGACTGGATGCTGAAGTGTGCTTTCTTTGAGACCATCGTCAGCATCGCTAGTGTTGTGGGAAGCGTCAGTCTTGAGGAGTTCATGTTGCCACTCATGGTCCAAGCCCTCACCGACCCCGAGGAGTTCGTGGTACAAGCGGCTCTTCATTCCTTGGCACAGCTGGCGCGGCTTGGCCTTCTGTCAAAAACCAAGATCTGGGAGCTGATAGATGTCGCCGCGAGATTTACGATGCATCCCAACCAATGGATCCGGGAGTCTGCCACGGAGTTTCTCTCCGAGTCAACTCGCTTCTTGTCCCAGGCTGACATTAGGTGTATCGTGTACCCCTTGGTCAAACAATACTTGAAGTCGGGTATGGTGCCTGAATTCTCAGAGCTCAGCTTGCTGGACGCCCTGAAACGGCCAATGTCAAGGGCCGTCTTTGAACAGGCCGTGATCTGGGCATTCAAGACGGATAAAGGCGTGTTTTGGAAACTGTCGCAGCAACCTCGTTCGTTCTCATTCGGATCGCTACCGAAGACCATAAGCAGCCGGTCGTCTAAGGACACGCTGAGCAAAGCCAACCGGAATGACGAGGATGAGTTGTGGCTTGGGCGGCTGCGGAATCTCGGACTGGGGCCCGATGACGAGTTCAAGCTTCTCGTCCTACGGGAGTTTATCTGGCGGATCAGCAGAATGAAGTCACGAGACGCCATGGACAGTGAGCCAGCTAAGCTCAACGAGGTGGTATCACTGAAGAGCCTCGGTATTACTCCACAGACAGTCTTCTTCGACGACGAAGAGCCGCTACAGCAGTCGACCTTCGACACGGACACAGCCCAAAAGGGCCCTTACACCATCGCAGATGCTCTGTTGGATGCCTCTATGACCATCGACGACTCAACGGGAAGAAGGCGGTTTGCCGCCCTCAACAGTCTGCGCACCCGTGTAGTGGAAGACGGAGGGTCTTCCTCGCGCGATGTTTCTAGAGCAAGGTCGATCGATCCTTCAAAGAATGCCTCGACCGGACAGGGCAAAATGACAGTTGGTAGCCCGACTGATGATGGAGGCTCCGTTCACGACCAGCCGTACGCATCTCGGAGGGCAATGCGCCACCAAGCGAGCGCTCTGAGCCTCCTAGACCGCAAAGATAGCAACAAGAGCGTACCAGAAACAGGCATGTCTGGCACCAATGCGTTCGGCAAAGTAGGGGGCCCCTTTCCTCAGGCCCCCCCTGCTCGACCTGACGCACATAATCGTCGAACCAGCACAGCGAGTGTTGTGACCACTAAGCTCAAGCCCAATCACTCATACGAGGGAACGGATCCCAGCATTCTCAAAATGCTCAACTCCATGTACCAGGACAATTACCCGCACGACATTGCGGTGTTTGGACCGATGGTCAACCCGATCACCCGCCGCAGGACCAACCGGTCTGTTGGCCAGCCGGGTGACGAGCCATGGCGACCACAAGGGCGAATGGTCGCCACATTTGCAGAACACACAGGCGCCATCAACCGTTTGGTGGTGTCACCAGATCATGTCTTCTTCATCACGGGAGGCGACGACGGGACTGTCCGGGTCTGGGATAGTGCCCGACTGGAGAAGAACATTACACATCGATCAAGACAGACTCACAAGCACGCCGATGGAGCCAGAGTGCTTGCGCTGTGCTTCATCGAGAACACGCATTGCTTTATCAGCTGCGCAAGCGATGGAAGCGTCCACATTGTCAAAGTCGAGACTGTCGCGGCAAGCGGCACGTTGCGGTACGGAAAGCTTCGTCTTCTGCGGGAGTACCAGCTGCCGGGAGACGAGTACGCGGTGTGGTGCGAGCACTTCAAAGCCGAGTCGACGTCAGTCATGTTGCTCGCAACGAATCGATCTCGAATCTTGGGCATCGATCTCCGTACCATGTCTCTGCTTTACGCGCTGGAGAACCCTGTCCATCACGGGACACCCACATGCTTCTGTGTGGACCGCAAGAGGAACTGGCTATGCGTCGGTACAACTCATGGAGTCCTTGACCTGTGGGACTTGAGATTCCGTATGAGACTCAAGGGGTGGGGAGTTCCTGGCAAGAGCTCAATTTACAGGCTATGCATTCACCCCTCGAAGGGACGCGGCAAATGGGTCTGCGTGGCGGGCGGGACGGGACAGGGCGAGGTCACGGTTTGGGATCTCGAACGCACGATTTGCAGGGAGATCTATCGCGTCGGGGGCAACAAGGAGGGCCCCAAGGGATACGAGCCCTGGGACGTGGACGAGGACAAGCCGGAAGGCATGCTCGGGCGGTTCGCGACAAACATTGAGCCGAGTGGCACCGGGAACACGGACCGTGGTGTTCGTGCTATGATAGCGGGCACCGGCGCTTCGGAAGACTCTCGCGACGTACGGCACGCATTCATCGTCACGGGCGGGTCGGACAAGAAGCTCCGGTTCTGGGATTTATCTCGAATCGAGAGCTCGATGGTCTATAGCGGATTGCAAGGGGAAGACCCGAAACCGAGCTTCACAGCCTCCCACCCGACGACGTCGATGACGCTGAACACGGAGAGGATTCCCAGGCAAGCGCCGACGGCACCAAACGCCGCCGTCGGCGGGAAGGGCACGACGAACAGTGGGAGACCGCCACGCTCTACCGTCATTTCGCTTCAGCAACAGCAGCTTCTTCGGTCTCACCTGGACTCGATCCTGGACGTCGCGCTGCTGGAGTTGCCATATAGCATGACGCTATCGGTGGATAGGTCTGGAGTAGTGTTTGTGTTTTCATGATGGCTGGTCGGAATGGCGTTGGGCTTGGGGTTGTGGCAAATACGGATACCTAACCTTACCTATGTACGTAGCAAATATACATAATGAACATGGCAAAAATGCCTATTCTTTGAAATGTCGCGGATCAGTTCAATACAATACAGTATAGACAGTGTGCCCAGCCCGGTTTCAGCAAGAGCAAAATGGAGGTAAAGTACCGTGTGTAGAACCACATGGACTGTGCTAAATCGCGGGGATGATAGCTCTTATCGGGCGGGAAATTTTGTGACGCTCTGCCGCCTTGTCAATCGCCAGCTTTTCAGCCTTGTCGAATCGTCCCCTATAAACAAACTCACGCGACTCCAAGACGCGACGAACTGCGACGGCGCCATTGAACCAACAAACTTCCCGGCGACGCATTATAGATCACGGCCCATCGAACGCGACAACTTTACTCGCAAAACAACAAACGAATCCCCCAGTCTCCCGAGGTAACCCCCAGCACCACTACCAACAGCACCAAATAGCCGACAACCAAGATGAGGCTCACAGCGGAGCTCATCAAGGGCTCGCTGTCCTACCTGAACCCGCTCAAGGAGCGCGAGCTTGATCTCCGAGGTGCGTTTTTGTGAAAAGGGCGGATACTACACTTTTGTGAGAGAGCAGAATTGATAGCAAGGGCCGTTTGCGCCGACCGGAATGAATAGGACATCGAATCCCGGCGATTGAGAATCTGGGTGTTGCAGGCGTGAGTCCACCCTCCATCCCCCAACACGCTTTGTGTTTCGTCCGCGAAGCTAGCGAGACGGGAAGAAGCAGTGGCATATGCATATGAATGAGTTGCTGACCATGGCCGAGCCAAACAGCCCCATGACTCCATCGACTTTACCGACAACGATATCCAGGTGCTGGGCAACTTCCCGCTGTCGCCGCGCGTGCAGACACTGCTGCTGGCGCACAACCGCGTGTCGAGCATACAGCCCGCGCTGCCGAACGCAATTCCGAATCTGACACAGCTCGTGCTGGCGTCGAACCAGATGGCCGAGCTCGCGGACCTGGACGTGCTAGCGGGCTTCAAACGGTTGACGCACTTAGTGTTGGCGGAGAACCCCGTGACCAAGAAGGAGGTTCGTTTTGAACAGCCCCCCCCCCTTTATTTATATATATATATATATATGCTGTGTCATGCCTTGCCGTAAAGGCTGGTTGTGCTGACCGAAGATGTACGCAGAACTACCGGTACTGGGTCGTTTGGCGGTGTCCCTCGGTTCGGTTCTTGGACTACCAAAAGGTCAAGGAGGCGGAGCGGGAGAAGGCGAGGGAGCTATTCGGTACGGCACAGGAGCCCACGGCTGAGGCCTCCAAGGTCAGTTTCTTCTCGGGTCTCACCATCCATCTCAGTCTACACCCCTCTCTCTGCGGCAGCAGATGCTGACAGCAACTCCCCTGAATAGATCATGGGCATCAAGTCCAAGCAACTCGACCTCGGCGCCTCGAACGGTGTGGCCGGCGGTGGTGGCGGTGGCGCTCCCTCCAAGCTCTCGCGGATAAAGCTCACGGATAAGGAGAAGGAACGGCTGAAGGAGATGATCAAGAAGGCCGACAGCCTGCAGGAGATCATCCGGCTGGAGAAGATGCTGACAGAGGGCACTATCCCGGCGGGCGTCCACCTGGACGGAGACGCCACCATGGAGGACTGAAGGCATTTGAAAGAGACGATTCGCAGTAGAACGTGAGGGGTGCCACAAATCACGACCAGTAGCGTCAGGGCAGAGTCGGGGGAGGGTGGCATGTGTTCATATCATGGACTGGCGTTTTTCTGCTCATTTACGACAAAAGAAAAGGGATTTGTTGTTTTGAAAACGTTTTTTACGATTAATGGGAAACCGGGGTTGGATGGAGCCCTGAGAAAGAGAGAAAAAAACAAGTCCCGAGTCCCCTTTTGCCCTTTACTTGGGGAGAGGGGAAGGACGGTTTCATCGTACACTTCGTCAATGATGCTTTCCGTTTCTGCAGACAAAAACAGACTCCTGCTCGTTTTCCCCAATCTTTAGTGTGTAACTGTGCATGTTGAGGTAGGTAAGGATGGATATGCTTCTGCACGAACCCCGCCCCCCTTTGATCTCCTTGTAGAAGGAAGATTCTTCGTAGCTGCTTGTCAACGAGGGGGAGGGGGAGTTCATGGAAAGGAGTTCAGGAGAGAGGAGGGGACGGCAGGGACCGGGCAGGATATCAGCCCGTCATGTCGACGTCCTCGTCGTCGCCGTTGGCGGCAGACTGGCGGGACCGTGCTCCGAGCTGGGCGGCGGAGTCATCGGAGTGCAGCGCCGTCGTCACGGGGTCGGCGGCAGCGGAACCAGCAGAGCCGTTCACACCGTTGGCGGCGCCGGTCTTGAGGGTAGACTGCCGCTTCTTGGGCTCCTGGTCGGCTTTCCTGGGCTGGGCGCGGGAAGCGGCGGCCTGGTCCTTGATCTGCTTGTAGGGGACGGTCTTGGGGATGACGTCTTCGAGGAACTCGAGGTTGTCGTGGTGATTCACGGCGGTTGCTGGCGTTGTCAGTCTGGAGGTACCAGAAAGCGAGGGGGAGAAAAGGGGAAAGGGGGGACGGGGGCACAGTCAGGGAACGAAAGCTTACCCAGATCCTTGTACTGGACGTTGCGGCGGGGTTTGCGTTCGGCCTTGGCCATGTTATGGCCCTCGGAGGCGAGGTGCTGGATGAACATTTCCTGAATAGGTCAGCGTAAGATCTAACTTAGGGGAGGAGGTGAGTAGTAGGGTGGACGTACGGTTGCCAGAGTGATCACAAAGGCCGCGTTGTTTGAGCAGATGCCGATGTCCGGGTCTGTGCCGATGATCTTTTTCACGCGGGCCACTGCCAAGGAGTTAGAATGAGAACCAGGGCGTATGATGGAGGGGATGTTGGGTGAGTTCATACATGGTAGAGCCGGTTGACCTGTTGCCTCCTTACGCGGCGGTATCGCATTGCTGTTGGGAGGCATTGTGATGGATTAGGGATTGGAAATTTGTATTTCGAGGGGCTAGAGGTAGAGTCAAAGGTGATGATGCCTGGAGAAAGGTTAGTGAGGTGGCATTGCTTAGACGTCAGACCTCGGTCTTCGTGATGGGCCGTGTAAGTGAAATGAGACCGGCCGAAGATTATTCCAAGGTTACAAAATCAAGCTAGAGCTCTTCGTCAATGGTTCCCGTCTCGAAACCCCGGACTTCCGGGGTCGTCTTGAGATATCCTGACCAGCCCGGTCTTTGGAAATCATGGATATAAGTGAGTCTCAAGGACAATGAAAGCTAATCCTCTCAATCGAGACGAGAGGATTTACACCATTTTCACGTTTCCCAACAGGAAAAAAAATATTGAGCCGCATACAGAGGCGTTGGTTCTTGGGTTGATATGAGACGAAAACCGCCTACCTGCTCCGGACTCGGTGTATATGCCTACCGAGGAGGGTGAGGCAATGGGGGCTCGATGCCGCCAGCAGTTTGGGTTTTGAAGTCCTGGATGTGTCTAGTTGGTTCTTGGTGAAGTCATAAAAGGCACATGGGTCAAACGCCGTCGCTATGCCGTTTGTCGTCGTCGTGATGTGAGATGTCTTCCTCAGGTCGTCGTTGATGAGAGGGTCGCTTTTGATAGAGTCGCGCCAAAAAAGGTCAGTGAGACGCGACCACTAAAAACGCGCCGCTCTACACCCGCCCGCAGGCAGTAAAGTGCAAGCTGTAGCAGCGCCAACTGATTGCAGGGACATCCCCCACCCGGCTACCGCGAAGACGCTCGCAGCGTCCCGACTCCCTATTAGCTGGAAACCGTCATTGTCCTCATCATCCCTGCTCCCCTCCTCTGGCCAGCCTCGCCCGCAGCCTGCGACCAACATCGCAGCATCCCCATCGATCAGCGAACGAGGATTGTATCCGTACTAGTAACACCCAAAGGGATCCATTGACACCTTGCCGACTTCAACCCCACCAAAGCGACATTGACGAAAGGCGACCACCGCCACCTCTCCTCCAATCCCTCCGTGCTCGATCGCCGCGAACATGCGCACGGCGCCGCCGATGCGACAATGACTTCCCGAAGCACGTCCTTCTCCCACAGTCCGCACCGGCCTCCGCGCCCATCCATCAGCTCGAGAATCTCTTTCGCCGTCTCGACCGCCGAGCAGAGCGAGCACGACGACGAGGCCGCCGGTGCGGCGCCCGCCCACCACCACCAGCAGCAACAGATCGAGGAGGAGATCGCCGAGATCAAGCGCTATGAGGACTTCACCACGATAGACTGGGTCCAGGATGCCGCCCGGGAGCAGGCGCGGAGGAAGCTGCGGCGGAGGCGGCAGGCCGGCATGCTCGACAGCGGCCAGGCAGGGTGGAGGCACCGCCTGCGCGAGTCCTACGACGCCGCCCAGGGCTGGCTTGTCGTGACGTTGATCGGGGTTGCCATCGGGCTGAATGCGGCGTTTCTCAACATTATTACGGAGTGGCTGTCCGATATAAAGATGGGATACTGTACGACGGCCTTCTACCTCAACGAGAACTTTTGCTGCTGGGGCGAGGACAACGGCTGCGACGAGTGGCATCGCTGGACGGGCTTCGGACCGGCGAACTACTTTTTATACATCCTCTTTGGCACCGTCTTCGCCTTCACCTCGGCCACGCTCGTCAAGTCATTTGCGCCCTACGCCGCAGGGTCGGGTATCTCGGAGATCAAATGCATCATTGCCGGCTTCGTCATGAAGGGATTCCTGGGTTCCTGGACGCTCCTGATCAAGTCCGTCTGCCTGCCCTTGGCCATCGCGTCCGGCCTGTCCGTCGGAAAGGAGGGCCCCAGTGTGCACTATGCCGTGTGCACCGGAAACGTCATCTCACGCTTGTTCGAAAAGTACCGCCGCAATGCCGCCAAGACGCGGGAGATCCTGAGCGCCTGCGCCGCGGCCGGTGTTGCCGTTGCCTTTGGTAGTCCCATCGGCGGCGTACTGTTCTCTCTGGAAGAGATGTCGAACTACTTTCCTCTCAAGACCTTGTGGCGCAGCTACTTCTGCGCCCTCGTCGCAACGGCCGTGCTTGCGGCCATGAACCCCTTTAGGACGGGACAGCTTGTCATGTTCCAGGTTCACTACGACCGATCGTGGCACTTTTTCGAGGTGGTCTTCTACATCATCTTGGGCATCTTTGGCGGTCTCTACGGCGCTTTTGTCATGAAGTGGAATCTACGAGCCCAGGCCTTCAGGAAGAAGTACCTGTCAAAGTATGCCATCGCAGAGGCGACCATCCTCGCGGCCGGAACCGCCATCATCTGCTACCCCAACGTCTTCTTGAGGATCGACATGACGGAGAGCATGGAGATCTTGTTCCTCGAGTGCGAGGGAGGCGAGGATTACCACGGTCTATGCGAGCCCGACAAGCGGTTTTCCAATATTCTGTCGCTGGCTCTGGCCACGGTTCTCAGGGTTCTGCTCGTCATTATCTCGTACGGTTGTAAAGTGCCAGCCGGCATTTTCGTTCCATCCATGGCCATTGGCGCATCATTCGGCCGCACGGTTGGCATCATTGTCCAGGCAATCCACGAAGCCAACCCCACGAGTGCGTTCTTCGCTGCTTGCAAGCCGGACGAGCCTTGCATCACACCCGGCACATACGCTTTCCTAGGTGCAGCCGCGGCGCTGAGCGGCATCATGCACATTACTGTTTCTGTGGTTGTCATCATGTTCGAGCTCACCGGCGCTCTGACGTACATCCTCCCCACCATGATCGTTGTCGGAGTGACCAAGATCGTCAGCGAGCTCTTTGGCAAGGGTGGCATCGCCGACAGGATGATCTGGTTCAGCGGGTTCCCTTTCCTGGACAACAAGGAGGAACACAACTTTGGCGTTCCCGTCTCTGAGGTCATGCGGACCGAGATCACATCGTTGCCGGTGAGCGGCATGGCCTTCTCCGAGCTCGAGAACCTCCTCAAGGAGGACAAGTATCAAGGCTTCCCCATCGTCGAGGACGCCACCTCCAAGATCCTCGTCGGCTACATCGGCCGCACCGAGCTTCGCTACGCCATCGACCGTGTAAGGCGCGAGAGGCCGATTAATCCAGACGCGAGATGCACCTTTTCGCCCCCGCCGGCGGCACTCAACTCGACCGCCCCGCTCACACCCACCGTGACGGTGAACCTCGACTCGATGTCGTCCACGTCGGTCGATTTCAGCCGGTACATCCATACAACGCCCGTGACGGCGCATCCCCGTCTGCCCCTTGAGACAGTCATGGAGCTCTTCCGCAAAATCGGCCCTAGGGTCGTGCTCGTCGAATACCACGGCCGCCTTTCGGGTCTGGTCACCGTTAAGGATTGCCTGAAGTACCAATTCACGGCCGAGCACGCCGAGAACCCGCGCGACGACTCCGCCCTCGCTGAGAGCCAGGAGAGGTTGTGGAGCGCGATGCGGCTCGCCGCGGGGTGGGTATCGGACAAGGTGTTGATGGCGTCTGGTGGGAGGGTGCGGTTATCGTCGGTCGACGAGCGGAGGGGTGGGAGTGGAAATAGTGGAGGTGGAGGTGGCGGCGGCGGCGTCGGCCGGCTGGCCGGTGCGCAGATACTGGACGGTGATGAGGATGATGTCGATGACGGGGGCGTGGAGCTCGAGAACCGTTGATGTGGTCTGTTTCCTTGTACGATTTGACGTTGCTTTGGGGGCCGGGCGTTCCAACATGATATAGGGAGCATGATATTTGGCCGGCGTACGTGGGCGTAAATATGGCCAGGGCTTGCTTCCGGATCACTAGAGGTGAATAGAACAAGACGGCAACAATGCTACCAAGTACGAAATTGTTCCCGTTGTATTGCGGCATGCTTCTGGTGAGTTGCTTGGTGATTTTAAATGGCCCAAGGTAGGGGGAGGTTGATAGGAGGAGGGAAGTGAACACAACACAACGTCCGGTTCACTTTCACGTCATACAGCCATGGGTCCCTCCGTATGGGGAGCAAGTGCCCTTAACAAGGAGCCAAGTGTCGTCGTCTTTCTAACAACCAGGCGGTTGAGAGGTACCGAAGTCTTGTTCCAGCCGGTTTGATTCTCGGCAGTCCGTCCTTGACTTGTACTGTTCGATCCTCCACCTAGCCATCAATTTCTTTCATCACTTCGAATCTTAGTTTTTCTTAGCCCCCTGATTTGGTCTTCAACTTGTCATGGCATAATGGCCGCTGGCTGGAGCAGTATCGTACATCCCTTCTTCGCCCTCGCTCGCTCCCCCTAGGGAAGGATTCATCTCGTCCGTCTAACAACAATCGCGGGACGGGTAAACGTCGAGTGCTGCTGAACTCTTGTTCCCTCTGGCTCTGTTTTCGCTGGCCCACGCTTGGCTTGCGTTGTTCGATCCTCCGACTGGTCATATTTTCATTCCTCTTTTCTTCCTTCGTGCCATGCTTTTCCCTCTTACTCGTTTCCTTCTAAAATGCCAGCCCCCTATCCCCTTTTGGTACCTGGGGCTCCGCTTTCCCTTCCACTTTGAGGCAGGCGAATACTGGCTTCATGTTCCGTTTTACAAAGACGAGAATGACATCATCTCGTGACGAAGAAGAGACTGCCATTTACGCCTGTCCACGAGTGCCCAATCCATTATTCTACGTATTGGGCAGTAAGATGAGCAAGGCTCGCCCGGCTGTCAAGTCTATCTCCTCTCTCTCAATACTAGTCCTGTGGAAATACTCATGTGATGGCAAACACAGCCGAGTCCACTCTTTAGCCAAAGGAATCGGTGTCGACGGGCCATAATGCCTCGAGACAAGAACCAGGTAGATCTTTTGCTTGCATGCCCGTGGATTGTAGCTTCCAAAGGCATCTAGGAGTGGGTAAAGACAGATTGGCGCAAGACGCGTGTTTTATTTATAGTTTCGATATCACCCACATGCGTCCTCTAAGTGTCTTTGTAGACATTACGTATGCAAACATGTACATCTCATCCATGTATCGCTCTCTCTCAACCGGTCTCACGCCCGAGGCTCCGGCGAGTTCAAGTCCCCCAAATCGACAATATCCTCGTCGTCAGAGTCCTTGTCCTCGTCCGGGCCGTCTAGTGGAACGGTGGCGAGGCCGGGCTGCTGGGGCACCGGCACGTAATCACCACCAGGCTTGTCGGCTTCCTCATCCTTTCGGCCGATGATGACATTACCGGCGACCAACATGGCAGCGCCGACCCACCACAGCGGCGGCAGGGCCTCAGAGAAGATGGCGAGACCAAGGATGGCGGTGATGACGAAGTTGGAGGACGTGTTCATGATGGAGACCTGTGTCGTCGACTGGCCCTTGGCGAGGGCTTTCGTGAAGAGAGTCCACATCTGGGAGAACATGTTAGTTGAGTGATGCTGCGTAGGGGATGGAAGTGACTTACAATGCCGTTGAAAACGAGGTTGAGACCGAAGAAGACCTGGTGACCAAGTTAGTGCAGTGACGAGAACGAGCAGCCAGGTGAGCTTACGGCTCGCAGGACGACCTCGAAGGCACCTTCAATGTTTTGTAAATGAAGAAAGTTGGAAATCGCTTGCGATATCGTTGTTGTGAGATCAGTCGTGGTCCTGTTGGGGTGTGAGTAAGAGGTTCGGTATTAGGTAAACAGAGATGTGTTTCTGAATCGTTGAAACGAGACTGTGAAAATTGGCATCAATGAAACGACAATGCGAACATGTTCAAGCACACAACGCAGACGGGAGAACAATTGAAATCAAGTCATCCAAGTGAAGTTGGTATGTGGTTACTTGGCGATGACGCTCAGGAGCCTGATTGAGCCTGAACGAAAAATGTCGACAACTCACAGCTTCGCAAACACGCCGTTGAACGCAGCGCAGGCGCCGCTCGCAACGGCGAGCACAATCCATTGGTTGCGACGTGCCCAAGACATGCTTTCTGGCGTCTCGTCGTCGTCGTCGTCGTCGTTGTGGTCTGGCTCGGTGGGGTGCCTGCTGCTGCTGCCGCTGCTGCGTACGTCGTCCTCGTGGCGTGGGAGCAGCGGACGGTGCTCGTTGTCCAGGGTAGTCGTCGTCGCGGCCGCCATGGTGGGTATCTGTTCCTTTTGAGAGTAATCAGGGGCGGATGCAGCGGCGGCGGGTTGTCGTTGGCGGAGCATTATGTGGAGAGGATAGAGCAAGGAAAGAAGGAGACTGCTACTGCTGGTTGAGCGACCCCTGCTTGCTGCTGCTGCGCTGCTGCTGCTGCTGGCGGCCGGTGGATGTCGGGGTTAGAGGTGGTGGCCTTGGCGATGGGATGAGGCTAAGGACGGGCCGAGGTGCGCTGCGCTGTGGTCCAGTCAGTGTAGCACCTGCAGGCGCAACGCATGTGGGTGTGTGAGCGTCCGAAGAAGTCCGGAGAGAGTTGTCCGCAGCATCGGCGGGACAGGTAGCGGTGGTGTGTCTCAACGGCAGATGGGATTGTGGGAGTCTCTAGAAGCCAAGTATGTGTAGGGGGAATCCCAGTTAGAGCAAGGCAGGGAGGCGCGTGCTGCCCTCAGAGCCTCGGTGTTGACTCGCTCGCTGGTTAGTGGTCTTTTGCTGGATAATGTTTCCAGTAAATTGAATTGCCAGAAGGACAACTTGACAAAGTCTGAGTGAGCAAGCCGTCCAATCGGACACCGTGTCGTCGGAAACACACGCCTTTGAGGCTATTGAAAGGTGCTACCGCGGTTGTTATTGAGGAAACTAGCCCTGCTCCGAGAGGAACCACACGGAGGCCAGACCCCCCGGTTTCCGGAACACAGACCCCGGCTCTGCAGGTACCTACCTAGCATCGGCCTTTCCCCCTCTTTGAAGCGGCTGGGAACAATGCCAAATACCAGACGACTGTTTGCTGACGCTTGGCAGATATAAACGTCAGAGTTTCCAGAAGGCCTCAGAAAACATTCGTGCCGCCAAAATTCGCCATTTGATGGTTGTCTGCAAATCAAGCGGTAAACCTTCCATTTGAGTAGTGGAGACGCTGCCCATGAGATGACGTATCATGTCGGCGACGACATTTCGTGTCAAGATACAAGCATCATCAAACAGCCCCCCTTGTTGAAGGTGAGCTTCGCACAAGCGCCAGTAACACATGACGCGATAAATGACTATTGCCACGTGTATTGCGCATATCTTCAAATATCACTGCATGGTCAAAGCCGCTTCTCAGGAAGACCATGTGATCAGATAATGGCACAACTCCCATATAGGCACTCGGTCTATTGACTCGCCAGTGTATCGAGTTGAACGATGCTGTGTAAAACCTCTTGTGGTATCAAAATCGCAATCTTGTGTGAACTCCCAATTGTCCCAAGCCCGTTGCCACCATGAGACCATGAACCTGAACGCCAAATATATGCAGCCACTAAGGCGCTCGTCGATGTCGTCGCCCCGGTCCGAAAATGCATATTCATCCGTGTACGAGAGAGATGGCTGAGGCCGCTGCTGGGCCTCTCGATCTGCCTGTGCGCCCGTAATCCTTCAAGGCCCTTCGCCAGGCTTCTTGGCGTTGCAGCTGACGATTTTGACCTTGTCGGCTGTGACAATCTGCCCACCATTATCGAGCTTGAATTGCACGTTCTTGATAAGAAACGTCCAGACTTCGTCGCAGAAACGGTAGGTGCTCAAGCTTCCCTGTGGGAGAAACAGTGTTAGCATTTGTTTCTTGCGGTAAACGAATCGCAAAATGAATTGTGGTCATGTAGCTGCGACTTTGGACCGTATTTCAGTTGTTGAGAGGACCTGGAGCCACGAGCCACGAGCCAAGTGCAACAGCCAAAGGAGGGGAACTGCGAAGGGAAGCGGCGACAAAATCAACAGTACTTACTTTGAAGGTGAGACGAGCCTTAACGCTCTTCTGCAGGGCCTCTGTTATAGCCTGATCGAAGTTTGCCAGGATCTTCATCGCCAACTGGGGATGGATGCGCTCCTCGCTGATGAGGTCATCGAGCATGTCCGTCAGCGCAAGACCGATGCTGCAATCAAACACGAGGGTTAGTTGACTGTAGCAGTATGTGTGTAGTAATTGACATGGATAGCGCAGTACCTGCTACGGCGATAAAGCTCGTAGAACGATTGAGGTGCGGCTGCCATCTTGGAGATTGGTTTCGGATCTCCTTCGGGCGGGCGGCTTTTTGGTGGATGTGAGTGTGAAAGACGCAAGGTTGTATTTATACTGGCCTTGTTTGAGGATATCCTTAGAAACCGCTTACTCATCGGCTCTGACAGGTGGGGCCACTGCTGCTCCCGCTGTTGCCTGTTTCCCTTCTCCCTGCTTTGTCGATTGCTTACCTAACAGATGGATTGAAGTTCACGTCATGTGACTTTTCCAATTCTGGGTCCTGCCTTACCTCAGATACCTTACCTCACCTCGTCCGATCGGTTAGAGAGCTCGACGTAGCTGCAACGCCCCCCCAAGCCCTCCTCCGCCGTTAATCACCATCCACGATACCAGGAACGACACACGCCGAACCCAGCACGATGAGTCTCACGTATGGCCTGGGAGGCATTGGGAGCACCCTCCTCGTTGTGGGAGCTTGTACGAACCCGCCCCGCGATACATCGGCGACCCGCGACAGCGCCAGCTAACACATTAAATAGACATGCTCTTCACGGGATCGGGCGAGGCCTTTAACGTCGGCGAATTCCTCGAATCTATCTCACCATACGCGTGGGCGGACACAGGCATCGCTCTGTGCATCGGTCTTTCTGTTGTAGGCGCGGCATGGTACGGATAGGATCTGGCATTCTCCAGCATCACGGAAACATTGCTAACGGGCGTCGACATCTAGGGGCATCTTTATCACCGGCTCCTCCATCCTCGGCGCGGGCGTTAAGGCGCCGCGCGTGCGAACCAAGAACCTGATCTCCATTATTTTCTGTGAAGTCGTCGCCATTTACGGCGTCATCATGGCTATCGTCTTTTCCGCCCAACTCGAAAACGTCCAGGGCCAAACCCTGCACGACGGCAACAGCTACTACACTGGCTTCGCCCTCTTCTGGGCCGGTATCACAGTGGGAATGTGCAACCTGATTTGCGGTGTCGCTGTCGGCATCAACGGTAGTGGAGCCGCGTTGGCCGATGCTGCTGACCCCACGCTGTAAGTTCCGCCGTAATGCAGAGAGAGTGTGGCTCAGTATGTTGACCGTACACTGTGCAGTTTCGTCAAGATTCTCGTTGTCGAGATCTTCAGCTCCGTCCTCGGTCTTTTTGGTCTGATCGTCGGTCTCCTTGTCTCTGGCAAGGCCAACGCCTTCGGCAAGGTATAAACCAAACACACCATCTGGCGACACGAGAGGCTCAAAAAGGAGGAGGTTACCACAGACAAAATAGCAATTGTCTGCCTCGGGCACGATGTACAGGAGAGCACTGCATTGCACCAAGGCTACTTGGGCGGGCGTTAATGGCATAAAGGCAGGGCGAGGATATTTTGTATTGTACACTATCGAAGTATTATAGCTCCTCATCGACATGATTTCTGCGCGTCACTCATAAAATACGACCGAGAGACTTATATTTACGGTCTGGCGTTTGAACCGTACACGTCTCATCTGTTGGACTTACAATAACTCACTTGGCGAGTCAACACGGCATACCCTCGGACAGGACCGATATGTTATTCCTCGTTTGTCACTCGAAGTGTACCTCATCTACGTGTTCAAAGCTCCACACGGATATCTCCCATCAGAAGGGCCTCAACCTTGCTTCCCTTTTTCAACGGCTCCGAGCCCGTCGGCAAAGCAAGCAGTGCGTTTGCCGACTTCAAGCTGCCAACCTTTGAGCTCCTCTGGCCGCCGGTGCTGCTCGCCGATAGCGACCCGTCCTTTCCAACCGTGACGATCGCGCGGTGGTACTCGGGTCGCACCTTGTCAAGAGAAAAATCGTGGGCCAGGGTCACAGGTACCTTAGCCAACCCTGTGGTCTCGATGCCAGAGAGCTTGTGCAGCGCCGGCAGGACGAAGAGGTGGAAGGTGACGAGGGCCGACGCGGGGTTTCCGGGTAGCGAGAAGATGGTCTTGGTGACTCTATCGCCGAGCGTCGTCTTGACCGGGACCGTGGCGAATGTGGTCGGCTTTCCGGGCTTCATGGCTACACGGCCGAAGTGGATCGTACCGCCGAGAGACCGCTCGATGGTCGGCTTCAGGAGGTCGAGCTCGCCCATCGAGACACCACCTGTGGTGATGAGGAGGTCGCTGCGGCGTAGGCCCTCGCGCAAATTTTCCTCAAGCGACTTGGCCTTGTCACGGGCGATGCCGAGATCGATGACATCGAATCCCCAGTGTCGCGCGGCAGACATGAGCGTGATGCGGTTCGTGTCGCGGACCTCGCCCAGGCGGAGACCGCCAGGACGGTCCGGCTCGATGATCTCGTCGCCCGTGGAGAGGATACCGACGACGGGGCGCTTGTAAGTCTTGACCTCGGCGACGCCAACAGCCGCAAGGAGGCCAATTTCGCCGCCAACGCCCGAGATCTGTTCTCCCTTTTTGAGGATCACGTCGTTCTCCTGGATGTCGCTGCCGATCTCTCGGATGTTCTCGCCGGGTTTGACGCCGTCAGCGAGGATCTCCACCTCCTTCTCCTCCTTCTCGTCCTTGGTCATAGACTTCAGGACGGTATCTTCGACCATAATGACGGAAGTGGCCCCCGGCGGCAGAGGGGCTCCTGTGGTTATTCTTGCGATTTCGCCTTCCTTGAGGGTTTTCACGTCACCGGGGGCAGCGTGTGATACTGCGGCAACGGGAAAGACGCCCTTCAGGTTGCCGTCCTCCGGCACGACCACGGCATACCCATCGACGATACTCGCCCTGAATGCTGGCACGCTTTCTCTAGCGGTGACGTCTTCTGCCAGCACTGAGTTCACGAGGCTGACGTCGACTTTAGAGGTTACGACCTCGGGCTCGGGGGTAAAGTCCTTTATGAGCCGCAGAGCATCGCCCACCTCCAGCATGGGGTAAGGTGACTCTCTGTATCTGCGCGAGGGGCCAAGACTGGGGTCATTAGATAAGGGATTGTCACCTGGCTTCGTGTGTCTGACGAGAGCTCCGTGTCCATGTCCGTGCCCGTGACCAGAAGCATGACTATGGGAATGCCCGTGGTTATGGCCGTGGCTGTGGTCGTGAGAGTGGTCGTGAGAGTGAGCTTGTGGAGGGCTTGATGCGGCGGCGGCGGCGGCGGCGGCATCTGGGCCAATGCCAGCATCTGATTCAAGCTTCTTCACCCCGCCTTCGTGAAGGATTCTGGAATCGGCGCCGGCGGCCTGGACACATGCGTGAGGCAACGTCTTCAGGATGGCTTGCAAGTTCTCCTTGGCGCCTTTGGGAGACCCAGGGAGCGTGACGATGACGGTAGTATTGCGAGTGCCTGCAACCGGCCTAGACATCATGGCGACTGCTGCTGTCAGTACGGTCTTGGATGAGATGCAGACTTCGCTTACATGGAGTCACAGCCAGGGACGAAGCCAGCATTGCGTGGACTAGACCTGGGGCGGTCCTGTGGAGGAGTGTTGCGACAGCCTGAACAGCTAAATTAATATTGAATAGCACCAGTCAGAATTCCATCGTACCTCGGGCGTGTTGTCTGATACTGCGAAACCAGTTCCTCCCGTGGTCAGGATCAAGTTGACTCCTTCGATGGGACCTAGGTCTGCCCAGAGCATGATCTGGCGTTGGATCTGGGGAACATGGTCTTGTACGATCTTGGTCTCTGTGACTTTCCACTTTCCACTACCCTCATTTTCGATGACATCTCTAAGGACGAGTTCCGACTTATCTGTTGAAGGGTCCTTGGACGCTGTCGTCGAGACGATAAGGATAGCTACTTTGAGAGGGGCGTCAGTCATGGCGGAAATCGCGACTATGTGGTATGTGCTGAGAAAGTTGATAAGCAAAGGCAACTTGAGAAACAGATTAATTATAAAAGACGTGCAACCGCTAAGAGGATCCTAAAGACATAACCAATATTACATGGGCGGACTGTGCTTGGTGACGTCGGGAGCTCGGAGGTGCAGAGGGAGGTATCAAGAGTGGTGAAGCTCCCCCACCTTAGTCAGCGAACCACAACCCCCAAAGTGACAAGTCCACTCGGAGGGGCTGATCTTCAAATGGTTGCACGCGAAAAGTACGTACCGTGAGCCATGAACTTTTTCAATACTCGACCTCAGCAGAACTCTGTCTTGGGATAACACCGATACCCATACACTAAAATGGTCCGAATCAAGGAGAGATACGTTCTGGTCAATATTTTGTATCCTCCAGAGGGTTCGAAACCGCAAGCACCCAATGTCCCAGACTTCGTGGTCATGCACCAGCCGACGACGGGCAGTCTCACTCCTCTGTCTCTGTTGAAGGCGATCAAACTCGAGGCCGCTACTCTGTTTGGCGACTACGGTTCTGGTGCCTTGGAAGGAAATCTCCAAGGTGAGCGCAGACTCTATAATTCGTCGTATGAAAGAGTCTAACGGGCATATAGTCAAATACCTTTCTCCCGCAACATCAACCTTCATTTTGAAAGTGAAGAGAGCACACTACCGTCTTGTCTGGGCCGCCCTGACCTTCATGAATCGCGTGCCTCTCAAGGCCGGAGATGGCAAGCCCTGCACCTTCAAGGTCGTCAGAGTGAGTGGTACCATTCGAAAGGCTGAAGAGGAAGCCGTCCGACGCGCCCGGCAGCTCGTGTTGGCTGCTAAGGACTCTGCTGCTGCCGCTGCTAGTGGCGCGCTGCCGCTATTTACCGAGTCCAAGATCCCGGCCGAGGACACCATGATGTTCGACGCGTCGGACGTCTCTGATGAGGATGACATGGTTGAAGAAGACGGCTGAAGGGTATCATTTGTTCCTGCGCACTACTTTTACACCGCTATCCGCGGGTATCGACATGTCGCCGAAGTCTGGATCATAATCCGCCGCAGCCTGCTGTGCCGATGACTGACCCGCGCTCGGGTCTTCCTCCTCCCGCATTTTGGCTTGCTCCTCCCACTCTTTCCGCTCTAGCTCATCGTGCTCGGTCTTGCGGTCGACCCAGCGCTCCTGGATATCCTGGATTTCCATCATGGCCGACTCATTGCGCATGGCGACCTGCCAGACGGAATCGTTCGCACCCTCAGCGCTTCCGAAAACGTATCCTCCTGCTCGGTCGATCACTCGGAGGAGATGCATCATGCTCTTCTTGTCTTCCACGGCGAGGACCTCGAAACGGACCAGACTGTAGCTCTCAATCATATTCGAGACCGCCTCGTTCAGTCGACTGAACTTTTCGTTGCGCATCGCCGGCGATTCCTCCTCGAGGTAGGGAATCAGGTACGACAGGTCGTCAACATCGGTGTAATATTCGAGATTGAAGGGCAGGCTATCATAGGAGGCCACTTTGTCGATCTTGGTCAGGACGTTGATGTGTGGCATGTCCATCTGGAGCATGGCGCGGAGGGCCAGGAGCAGGTTCGAGATGTACAACGAAGGTTGGGTTAGGCAGAACGAGTCGGAGAGGTGTACTACGACAAGCTGGTTCGAAGTCAGTGGGTGGTTGGTCAACTCAAGGGGTAGAAGTTGAAGGACTGACCCTGAAACCGATCTTCTGTAGCCTGAAGAAGATATTGCGCAGCGAGTTGTGATGTGTGTATAGCTCGACCTGTCCCGGGCAGTCAAACAGAATATAGTCTTCGCTGAACTCTTTCAGCCCTTCCTCGAGCCACTCCATATTGTGTTCTAGCTCTTCCAGGGCGTAGAGAATGCCGCCATTCGGACCCAGCTTGTCCGTCGCCATGATATCCTCCAGCTTCACCAGGTCCCGGATGTCAAGCGCTTTCGGGTAGCTTGTGTGGTCGTTCGCGGGATCGAGGTTCACCACAGAGCATGCGCGACCAATGGCGCCCATGAACTGGTGCACTAAAAGGTACATGTCGTTAGCTTCCGAGACCACGAAGCATGCGTTGGCAAGGGTGGCTCTTACTGCCATCGCAGTACGTGCTCTTTCCGGAGCCCGGACTGCCCAGAACTAGCTGCGCAAAAGGCATGACGGTGGGTTTCGAGTAATATGTTTCAGGGTGTTCGTAACCTCACTCGAAAAGACTGTAAAGGCAGTTTGTGGCGTCGGAAACTGGTTGTCGCAGAGCGTCGTTAGATCGTCAAAGGTTGAAGTTTCCCAGATGTAATTGTGCCCCTCCATGCAGCATTACCAACAACAGCGCGGTTCATAGTTGTGTACTTAGGTACCTCACTCAGCGCCTTCCAGCGCCTGGCGTCACATGCCGCACGTCCCGCTCTGGGACCTTTCTTTCTTTTTTAGCGTCATGGGGCGGCATAATCGCAGACCGCCCGTGCCCGAGTTCCTTGATCTTCCAAGCTTCTTCAAGCTCCCCCCCACAAGCGCAAAAAGGTCATTTTCTTCCCGTTTCCATTTTTCTCTTTCTTCCTTCCTTCCAATCACCAACCACCCCTCGACCTCGGTCCTGCGTCTCAGCCACCAAAACGGCCTTAAAAAGCCATCCTCCCTTGCCTGTGTCCTGCTAGCCCCAGGATCGCGTGGTCCAAACATGTAATCTGTCTTTATACCCTTTGCATTTGCACTATGCTGCAACGCCCGTCCCATCCCCCAACACCGCAGTCATGTCGTCGTCCGACATTTCGAGTGCCGCCCACGCGGTGTCAGAGAGCTTGTCGGCAACAATGAATGCATCTCCCGATGCTGCCCTGCCGTCTGCCTTTACGCGCGCGCAGGAGGTCGTCGCGGCTCAGGGATCATCCAGTTGGCTCGGCCTGTTTGGCCGCTTGATCCTCGCCATCCTGTCCCTGGTCTCCTCGATCTTGTACTGGGCCATACGGATCGTCACAATCACGATCCCGACCGTCCTCTTCACATTGTTCTCAACAAGTTGGACCGTGACGATGAACGCCACTACCTTGTGAGTACGGCTACATTACATGGCCCCTATGAGCTCTTGCTGACCTGACGGTCAAAGAATGGTCATTGTGGTAGCCATCATATCTGCGGTTAGTTGGGTCGTGCGATACCGCATTCTCAACATGTATTCTCGCCTCCCTCCGGAGCCGCAGAGAAAGGAGCCCGACGTGGACCTATTCCCCGACACACACGATGAGGGCAAGAAGTCTGGCCTGTCCAGCTACCTGGACGAGTTCCTGAGCGCCATCAAGATCTTCGGTTATCTGGAGCGACAGGTCTTCCACGAATTGACGAGGAGCATGCAGACTCGCAAGCTCATCGCTGGCGAGACCTTCAATCTCGAAGAGGAAAAGGGCTTTTGCATTGTTGTCGACGGCTTGGTGGAGATATTTGTCAAATCCGGCCGGATTGCCAGAGCCATGGATACAGACCCTTGCGACAGCTATGGTGCCGATTCTGCCGATGCCGGGGAAGAGGAAGATATGTCTTCGCCACATGGGCAGCAGCGGTACCAGCTTCTTACTGAAGTTCGCAACGGTGCTCCGATGTCATCTCTCTTCTCCATCATGTCTCTTTTCACAGAGGACGTGAAGCTTCGGTCGACAGATGACGAAACACCTGAGTCCACCGCTAGCAGCGCAGGCTTGAGAACATCCCCTTTCCCACGCAATGCTGGTTTCCGCCGCATGCCCTCTGACCCCGTCAGCCCGTTTCCTGCCACTCCCGAATTTCCTGAGAGCACGGAAGAGAGGCCTGGTGTGCGGATTGAGGAACCTCCGAGACGGGCGGCTACCCCCAACCTTCCTGGCAGCGCGAGGATTCCGCCCATTTCTCTTGACAGCGCCGGGGGCGCTCGTCAAGCCAAACGTCCTACGCTTCAAAGTCGAGCGACGTCAGGCTCAGCTCACCCAGACATAATCGCCAGAGCGACTGTCGACACAACCATCGCCATTATCCCGGCCAGCGCGTTTCGTCGTCTGACCAAGGTCTATCCCAAGGCGACGTCCCACATCGTTCAGGTCATCCTTTCTCGCTTCCAGAGAGTGACGCTGGCTACAGCTTACAACTACCTGGGGCTCACTGGCGAGGTTCTTCAAACTGAAAAGAACATGCTTTCTTTTACCACCTGCCAGTTGCCCAACATGCTCCGGGGTGATGCCTTGCAGCGCCTGAAGGAGAAGTTTGATCGAGAACGAGAGAGGGTTGGTGGCGAATCAGAAAGCAAGGGCATCGCGCTTCACAATGCCAATGCCCATCGTCGTCGCAAGTCAACGCCGACTCTCCGCAAGGATGCGATGATACACTCCATGGCCACTAAGGAAAGATCATTCTCCCAGGTTGCAACCACAATCGCGCCGCCACGGGAGCGAGCCTCCACGCACACACCGAGCCCTGGCGATCTTCTGGCCAATATTCAATCCGCCCGATACGGCGGTCATCGGCCATCGGGTGCGAGCAGTGTACACCTTGACCAAGTCGCCGATGCCCTTCGCCACGAAGGCGTCAGCCCTCTTGCCCAGCGCTCGTTCAACCCCTTCACGACCGAGCGACACTCTCGGGTATCAGTCGACGGCAGAGAGTCGTTGGACGAGGACAATCTTTTCCGACAGTCGATTCTTGAATGCATGTTTAAGGCGATCGGTCTTAGCAGCAACGGCAGTGTGTCACGCGAAGCCGAATCTGTCGAAGGCTCTCCTCGGCTCTTTTCTTACGACCAAACACGACCCAGACAAGGTTTGGGCAACAACGCGTTTGGTCTCATGGGCCCGTTTGACGCCTCAGGCGATGGCGATACGGAGTCGATGACCTCTGGAGGGTTTACTCTGAACACACCGCCCAATGCCCACATCCTCGCAAACGACATGAAGGACGACGTTGAGATTGTCTTCTTTCCCAAAGGATCCGTTCTGGTTGAGCAAGGCGAGCGCAACCCTGGCCTCTACTATGTTGTCGATGGATTCCTCGACATCTGCACTTCCAAGGAGGACACATCGGCGGACATTCTACAATCTTCGAGCAGAACGTCACTGCACGCGGATTACACAGGTGTGGATGGCTCCCCCGGATTTTCAGACAACGCGGACTCGAGGAAGAAGACGCCGTACCGTCGCAGTGTGTCACTCATCAAGCCTGGCGGTTTAGCTGGATACGTCGGCACCGTATCGTCTTATCGATCCTTCATTGACGTGGTTGCGAAGACAGATGTCTATGTCGGATTCCTTCCACGGTCGGCTCTTGAGCGGATTGTTGATCGCTACCCCATCGTCTTACTCACAATGGCCAAGAGACTGACCAGTCTTCTTCCGCGTTTGATTATGCACATCGACTTTGCTCTCGACTGGGAGCAGGTCGATGCTGGACAGGTGCTTTTCCATGAAGGCGAGGAGAGCGAGGCCATCCACATTGTCCTCAACGGCCGATTGCGTCTCGTTCAAGATAGGAAGGATGGTGGTGTCAGTGTCCGAGCCGAGTTCGGCCAAGGCGAAAGCGTTGGCGAGCTGGAGGTCTTGACGGAGTCTGTCAGACCCGGTACGCTTCATGCCATTCGGCAAACTGAGCTGGTTAAGTTCCCGCGCACGCTCTTCAACAGCCTTGCTCAAGAACATCCAAATATCACCATCAAGATTTCCAAGATCATTGCGTCGCGCATGAGGAACCTTGTTGACGACCCCTCGCAACTCCTTTCCAAGGAGGCAGGCAACACCAATACAATCACCAAGGGTTCCTCGTCTCTCAACCTGAGGACTGTCGCCATCTTGCCCGTCACCTCTGGTGTTCCCGTGGTGGAGTTTGGCAACCGACTGATGAATGCTCTGGCCCAGGTCGGCCCTGCAAACGGTGCCACCTCTCTCAACCAGTCGGCAATTCTCAATCACCTCGGCAAACATGCCTTCAACAAGATGGGCAAGCTCAAGCTTTCTCAGTACTTGGCCGACTTGGAGGAGAAATACGGGCTGGTTGTCTACGTCGCAGGTAAGCTTCTCCTATCTCTGTCCGTTTTTTCTTACCCGTCCCTTTTATGATGAACAAACCTGTTTCCCGAGGCAAAGCCCGCTGAAGGCCAAACATTAACTCTAATTTTTTCCTGATTGGACAACAATTCTCGCAATTAGTCAATGATTTATCCTGGGCCAAGCATGATGCTAACGATCAATCAGATACCAATGTCAACTCCCCATGGACTCAGACGTGCATCACGCAAGCTGACTGCATCCTCCTTGTGGGTCTGGCTGAGGGCTCTCCCGAGATTGGCGAGTACGAGCGCTTCATGCTGGGGATGAAGTCAACAGCGAGGAAACTCCTCGTCCTTCTCCATCCTGAGCGGTACTCCCAGTCTGGCTTGACCAGGGCGTGGTTGAGGAATCGCATGTGGATCAATGGCGGTCACTACCATGTTCAAATGCCTCTTGGACCGAACATCTTACCTGTGCATCCGCCCTCCAAAAGGACGAGCACTACGTTGAAGGAGCGGGTCCAGATAATTCAGGCGGAGATCCAGAAGTACACGTCAAGGAAGACTCGACACAGCGCCTTCTACTCCCCAGATGCACCATACAAGGGCGATTTCCACCGCCTGGCCAGACGCCTCTGTGGCAAGTCTATTGGACTGGTTCTTGGTGGAGGCGGAGCCCGAGGTTTCACGCAAATCGGCATCATTCAAGCCATGGAGGAATCGGGTATCCCCATTGATGTCGTCGGTGGAACATCGATCGGAGCCTTCATCGGTGCTCTCTATGCCCGCCACGCCGATGTTGTCCCGATCTTTGGTCTCGCCAAGAAGTTCGCAGGCCGCATGTCCAGCATGTGGCGTTTGGCGCTGGACCTCACGTATCCGACCGCGTCGTACACCACTGGGCATGAGTTCAACCGTGGTATTTTCAAGACGTTCGGCAAGGCTCAGATCGAAGACTTCTGGCTCGAGTTTTACTGCAACACAACGAACATCAGCAAGAGTCGAATCGAATACCATACTAGTGGTTACGCATGGAGGTACATCAGAGCATCCATGTCACTGGCCGGCCTACTTCCACCATTGTGCGACGAAGGCAGCATGCTCCTGGACGGCGGCTACATTGACAACCTGACTGTGTCGCACATGAAGAGACTAGGAGTGGACACAATCTTCTCGATCGATGTCGGTTCCCTTGACGATGACACACCGCAGACCTACGGCGATTCGCTGTCGGGAGTGTGGGCCTTCTGGAACCGGTGGAACCCATTCTCAGTAACGCCCAATCCTCCAACGCTGGCGGAGATACAGGCTAGACTCGCCTACGTGTCTAGTGTCGACGCTCTGGAAAGAGCGAAGATGATGCCCGGCTGCTTTTACATGCGACCTCCGATTGACGACTATGGCACGCTCGATTTTGGCAAATTTGACGAGCTGTACCAGATGGGTTACAAGTATGGGCAGGACTTCCTGCAGAAGCTCCGAGATGATGGTGCGCTGCCTTTTATGGAAGAAACCGAGGCCAAGAAGGCGATGCGGAGGACCATGGCGCCCAGAAGGGCAAGCATCTAGTAGATTTCCAGTCCTTGTACCAAGAGTGCTGAATAATACCACGACCGCATTGTTGTTTGCCGCGAACCTGACGCAATCCTCGTCGAGTAGCTCAATACATTTTTGATCCTCTTCGTACTTTTGCCCTGACGAGTTTGACCGCCCAACTTCGGAGGAGACCGCCCTTGCATATGTCGCCTGGCTAAGCTACACCCACGGCATGCGCGCGGTTTTTGATGATGGATTGGCTCCTAAGCTGTGGAACGTCGTAAGTGTGCAACGACCTGGGGGGTTGGAGCTATGGCCTCAAATCGATACTTGACGTCAACGGCTTGGCGATGGATGATATGCGGATCGGGTCTGGGCCGCCCTATGACATCATGCTGCAGAGTGACGACAAGCTCTCACTCGTAGCCCAATGGGATAGCTCTCTAAAGGGGCCCGATAGCGAGCATCCCGTGAACATTGGATGTCAGTTCATCAGGCGGGGGGGCGTGTCATTGGCCCAGGGGCAAAATGGTCGGAACCCAAGGGGTACGAGAGCGAAAGCCGGGGTTCACACACACACCGTCTTTAAGGGGAATACATTTAATGACAGTTTCCAGCCACATCTGTCAGCTCCTCTGCCGTCGGAAAGTGCGACGCCGTCAGGTCCCTCCCCCATATATTCTTGCCTCAATCCGGGCATTAAACCGCATACGCCAAGCCACTTGCCAATCACCCTTTAGATTTATAGCATAAACCTCCGAGGCGGCGCACGACTACCGCCCTCGCATCTTACATTAGCAAAGCCCATTGAAGACGCGGTTGAGCTCTGAGGTTCTATGGCCGGAAACACAAGTTGGACTATATTTTAGCTTACCCGACTAATCGCCCTTTTACAAGACAACAAAAATTCTACCAAAGAACGAGCAACCAAAGCAATGGTCAAACCGGCCAACTTTCTCCCTCCCGATCCGCGACCATGGAAGGCCGAACCCGAGAGTCGTAAACAGCGAAAAGAGTTTGAGAAAGAGGCCGGTGGCTTCGACTGGGGACAAGCCCTTGCACTTGGCCTCATCGGCGCCACCGTAGTCTTCGGCATCGACAAGTCCCTCCGACGGACGGAGGAGAAGTACGAGGAAGAGGAACGGAGGGAAGAGAGACGGAGACAGCGACAGTCGCGGTCTCGCCCCCCGAGGAGCAGCCGGAGCCAGGCCGCTTGGGAACGGGATCGGGACCGGGACAGCGGCCTCGACAGAGACGACCGGAGCTTTCGGGACGGCCAGAGCGACAGGGAATACTATGATCGCGATTGGGACGAGAGCGAGTACAAATCAGTGAGGGATTACGGGCCGCCGGGGAGCGAGGCTTCTGAGCCGAGGGTGCGGATGAGGGAGGGAAGCGTAAGGGACGAGCGGGAGTATGCACGCGCTGTAGACCCTTTCGAGAGGAACTACGGGTATGGCCGGCGGTACGATGAGCATAAACGCAGCCGGAGCAACCCAGCTTCGCGGTCAAGGGACTATTGGTGATGATAGGAGATTCATCCGTTGGGCTTTTCGGGTGGATCATCGAATCAGGGATAACACAGACCACACCAACAAAGCATTTATACGAAATTATGAGAACGATTATGATTAGCATTAGGGGGTTTACATAGCAGAAAGAGGGAAAAAAGGTTGGCCTCGGTTTCTTGTAATGTCGGAGTGTCGGTGGGAACGAAGTTACACGAGAGTGGATGGGGAGCATTTGCAAACTTGTGAATAAATCATAGCACTAAGCAATTATTGTTACGATATTAACAGCAGCTTGTCAAGATGGTGACTTGCACCTGTTACTCCGCATCACGTCACAGCGTGTGACAAACATAACCTCGAAACTTGGGTTGCATCTCGCATCGTGCTTCTACGTCAGCCGTCGACATCGACTTTCCAGACACAAAGTCACACTTGCCAGCAGACCGTGCTTGCCCTTGAGTGTGCTTTGCGCAATGTGATCCAAACAAAAAGGCAAATTTACGCTCCGTGACCAGATCTATTCATCATCTATTCGTCTACCCCGAGCGCCGTATCTACTTTCGCTCAGCCAATGTTTTCTCCGTCGTTGCGACCAAGATATCAAAAGCCTTCTTGATGTGTTCCTCCTCACCGATCTGGCTGCTGCTCGTGCACATGCGAATGCCGTAGGTGCCGTGCAATGTCGTCGGTGTGAGGTAGATGACGCCCTCGCCGTTGATGGCCTCCAACACGGCCTCTGTCACACTGTTGCCCTCGGCCCGGTCCGCTCCCTTGCACGTGAAGACGACGAGGGCGAACCGAGGCCCCGTGATGATCTCGAACAGGTCGTCTCTCGACCGGACCATGTCGGCGAACCTCTCGCCGAGGTCGATGCCACGGCGCAGGTGGGCGCGGATGCCGGAGGCGCCGTAGGCCCGCAGGACGAACCACAGCTTCAGACTGCGGAAGCGGCGGCCGAGGGGGATCTGCCAGTCGCGGTAGTCGGTGACGAGGCCGGCCTCGGAAAACTGGTTGCGCAGGTAGGCGGGCTTGATGCTCAGCGACTCGACGAGCCAGGCGCGGTCGCGGACCCAGAGGGCGGAGCAGTCGAAGTTTGTCAGCATCCACTTGTGCGGGTTCACGTTGAAGGAGTGGAAGGTGGCAAAGGGCTCGGTGTGGTGGGCGTTCTCGGGCAGCATGAGGGCCGAGCCGGCGTAGGCGGCGTCGACGTGGACCCAGATCCTGTCCCGCTCGTCGGCGGCGGAGAGCACGTCACGGATGCCGGGGAAATCGTCAATGGCGCAGGTGTCCGTGGTGCCGAGGGTGGCGGTGAGATAAAAGGGCTCGAGGCCGCGGGCGCGGAGGGCGGCGACGGTTTCGGCGAGGGCGGCGCCGGACATGGCATAGCCGGTCTCGGCGGGGGCCGGGACGGTGGCGAAGCGGACGCCGAGGATCTGAGCGGCCTTTTTGGTGGAGGAGTGGGCCATCTCGCTGCCGAGGGCGACGAGTTTTGAGCGCAGGCGCCAGGACTCGTCTTCTTTCTCGTCGGAGCCGTCGGGGAGGTGGGCGGTGGCGGCGCGGAGGAACTTGTCGCGGGCGGCGACCATGACGGTGAGGATGGCCTCGGAGGCGGTGCCGTGGAGGACGCCGCCGCCGCGGGTCGGGGCGGTGGAGAGGTAGCACGCGGGCAGGGCGAGGAGGCGGGCGAGCCAGTCGAGGACGATGGTCTCGAGCTCGGTAACGGCCGGGGAGCAGATCCAGTTGAAGTGGGCGCCGTTGAAGGCGTTGGAGTAGAGCTCGGCGAGCATGGCTGGGTAGGAGGAGGAGCAGGGGAAGAAGGCGTGGAAGGACGGGGACTGCCAGTGGGTGATTCCCGGGACGATGTGTGACTGGAGGTCGGCGTGGATGGCCTGCCAGGACTCCGGGTCCTCGGGGGCGGCGGCCGGGAGGAGAGGGCGGAGGTAGCCTGGCGTCACCGAGGTGAGGACCTTGGGCTGGGAGGCGATGGTATCGTAGTACTTGGTGACTGGGGACGGTGTTAGAGAGGGAATTAGGTGAGTGAGTTGGTTGATAAGTTTTGAGGGTGAGTTTTGAGTTATGAGTTATGAGACATGAGAGTGAGAGTGAGAGTGATAGTGAGAGTGAGAGACGACTTACTGTCTTCCACGACCTCTTGGGCCGCGGCGCGGAACTCGGACGAGTCCATGTTGAACGATCTATTGCTCTGTTTCTCTTTTTCCGTCTATTGTTTGAAATAGCGAGAAAGTTGTCGTGAATGTCTCTCTCGAGGCAGAACCCAAAAGGCAATATATATTGAATCTTTTAATGCCACGCTGCCGCAGAAACCTGAGATGAAGTCAATTGGATGTGGATGGATCGAGAACATAACGGCCAATCAAGCGCAGCTCCTGATGCCGGGGGTTACCCTCTATCAACGATACGAGTATACCCCACTCGCTATATTGTCGATTGTCCACCTGTAATTGTACCCAGGCAGTCGGTGTTACCCCGTTGGGTGGCGGCGGGTCCCTTCGGAACGGCGCCCGGAATGGTCTCGGAAGGGTTCCGGACGTGTCGTCCACATTATGTTGACACGAACCCCCCCTTCGAAGGGCGTAGAGAACGACATTGTTGACCAGCTGACTCGGTCGACAGTTCCATTCCAGAGAACCATTTACGCACCACATCTTTTTTTAGTGTACGTGTGGATAGTAGGGGTAACTGCGAGGGGGACGAGACCTGGGTCTGCGCGGAGGACAAGATCACTCATGATTTCGACACTGCCTAGACAACATGCATTTTTCTTCTTCGTTTTTTTCCGGTTCACTTTCCAAAATGAATGCCGTATCATCGGAACTGCTTTCGTGCAATGTCTCATCTTTTGGGAAGCATCTCTGCAGCTTTACATGCCGGTGAACGAGTCCTTCGCATGGCGCCCTCTCGGACCCGGTTCATTCAACATCCTCCCCACAACATACATGCATAGCCCAACGTGTCCTCTGCTTTGAACTCAGTCGCACTCAAACATCTTTGTAGTGCTCACGTTGATGCGGCTCCAGCACCGCCAGTTGACGATGCAGTTCCAGAACACCGAGGGCCAGTAGACGTGGTACAGCCACCACGCCGGCAGTGGGTCCCACGGCTCGAATGTGCCATCCTTCCAGAACAGGATGTGCTCAGCAAACGTCTTGACGGAGCGTCCATACGCCGCCAACGACGTGCGGAAGAGCAGGAGCTGCGCCGTGGGGAGCAGGAGGAGCGTCAGAAGATCGTGGCCGATCCAGTAGTACTTGGTCGGCCTCCGCGGCGTCACCACCTCAACACCGAGCCTCTCCCCAGACTTTTCGTCGTCATTATCGTCATCATCATCATCATCATCGAGGACGGCGAGGTACTGCTGCACCAAGTCCGGCGTGTCCCCAAACAGCGCGACGGCCGTGTGCGCCCGCGGGTTGCACTCGATGGGATACAACGCCAGCTGCTCGGGGCTGCTGATCTTGGCCACGGCCACGTCCGTGTCGGTCACCATGAAGTCGAAGCTCAGGTGGCCCGTGAAGCTCTCCCCGAACGACGCGGCCTGCTTCCTCGTGAACTCGAGCATCGCGAGCGACAGCGACGACTCGGGCGGCAGCGCGACGTAGTGCATCAGCAGCTCTGCCGAGCGGCACGCGACGAAGGCGCGCACCCTGCCGCGCACGACGAGCGAGTGCGTGCAGAACTCGTGGCCGTCAATGAACTCCTGCAGCAGCCAGGGCTCTTTGTCCGACAGGCCCAGCCACTCGAGGTGGTAGATGTGGTCGTACGTCTGCTTCTCCGTCGGCAGCGGCAGCAGCGTCATGTCGCCGCGGCCCCTGTCGTTGACGCCGACCGACTTGGCGATGAAGCGCGGCCTCCTGGCCCTCGGCGGCTTGGCGGCCTCCCCTTCCGAGTCGTACGACAGCCCCGCGGCGGCGCCCTCGAGCGCGGCGATCATCTCATTGCGGCTCGTGACGAGGTAGGACTCGGGCACGCGCATCCCCGTCTCGCCCGTGTGCTCCATGAAGGAGTCCTTCTCGTGCAGCACCTGGGTGCGCGCGACGTCGAACTGCACAGCGCGGCAGCGGGTGCGAGCCTCGAGGACCTCCTTGACGATGCCGTCCTCGACGGCGGAGCTGACGCCCGAGCAGCTGACCCAGAGATCAACCTTTTCCTGCTCGACGACCCTGAGCACCGAGTCGAGGTAAGGGTCGGCGCTTCCGCGGCCGGGCTTCTGGAGGACGTGGTAGGCGGACAGCGCGCGGGACCTGCTGCCGCAGGCGTGGGGGGAGAAGTCGGCGCCGACGACGCGGTGGCCGGCTTGGTGGAACAGGCGTGCCAGTGTGAGGCCTTTGGTCATGCCGACGCCGGTGACGAGGATGGTCCGGCGGCGCAGCGGTTGCCGTTGGTCCGCCGTACCGGGAGCGCCGGGAGTGCCGTGAGTGCCGGAAGCCCGGCCGGGACGCAGGTGCTGCCAGGCATAGCACGCGAACAGCAGGACCGTGTTCAAGGGCAAAAAAGCGAGGCTCAGGGCGATGAGGGCCAGGTTCTTGAGGATCTGGCCAAAGGGGTCGCGCGAGGAGGATGCCATGGCAGGAGAACGGTTACCGCGGGTAGGATATGAAACCCTCAAGTCGATTCGGAATGATCAAACGAGAGGGGAGGAGGGGGGCCGGAGAGTAAGTAGCTGAGCCGAAGATGAGACGGCCAGTCACCACAGGACGCTGAACCACGGTCGCGATGGGTGATGCGCAGAATTACTCGGGTGAACTGGTGATGTACCGGTCGGACAAGGAGGAGTAGGTAGTAGAAGGGATGAAACAACCTTTTCGAGCCGCCTCTTTTTTTCGTCCAAGGGAGAGGGAGGGGGGTTACACAGCGGGTGAGGAATGAGATGTGAACCACGGCGCATCCATTTCATGTGTGTATGGCCGTATAACAATAACGTATCCCCCGCCTCTCCTCCGACTCCCGAGGGCTCCGCGGCACCGCCCGCCCACTTGGGTAAAAGTGCACGTCATGGACTCCCTGGGACCCTCCCCTCCTCCTCCTCCTCCTCCCCCTTCTTACTGTGTCGTATCAAATACGCGCGAATGCGCGTACTGGTGTATCCGCATGCCTCACCGCGTAAAGTGCAGTTTCTGTTGACATTCCTGTGCGAGGGTTAATTTCGTCCCGTTCGTCCAACCGGTTGGGCTGGAGCTCGGGCTTTCCTTTGCCAATGCTATTTTTGGGAGTCACTCCAAACTCATGGGATGATGGATTTCCACATTTCGAACACGGATGCGTTTGTGTAGCATGGCGAACCCGTGGGTCTTTTTTCTTTTTTTTTTGGGGGGGGGGGGGGGCGACATCAGGCCATGACGCCGTGAGTCCTGTGGCTTTGTTTGGAGATGTCAAAGGGGGAAAACTCCCAAGGGATATATCATCATCAACTGCGCATTCGTCTCCTCAACTGAACCCCACACCGCCAAGACACTAATGGATAGCAGTCGCATGCATAGAACTCTTTACAAGCATAAGCGTCGTTTCCTCTACCTCATTATGCAGCACATGCTCATAAACTACCTAACCTAGTTACAATCCTCGCCATGAACAGGCAAACACTTCGAAATGTGATCTCCAGTTCAAATCTCCCCCGCATGACACCGCGACCCCCGACCGATCTTCTCGGGCAATTTAAAGCGGAAGCGATCAGCATTGAGCTAGAAATCACGTTCCCACCGGCTCCCCCCCCCCCCTCGGAACCCATATGATCGTTCGGGAGATCTGCCTCTGGTCTGAGAGTCTGCTGGTCCGCGTCAACTCTATCCAGCCCAGCGCTTCGACCTCTCGTCGAACCTCGCTGTAAGGGGCACGAGTCGACCGGCTGCCGCCTCTTCCCTATACGGGCTAGTGTCCGGAAACACCACAAGAGGCGACAGAGAGGAGCTGAAAGGATGCCCATGGCATTCAAGTCACGCACTTGTCGACTTCTGACTGTGATGTGACTCTTGGGACTCTTGGAAGATGATGTATTCTCCAAAGTGGTGCAGGCTTGCATACTGTCATCCGGATCTACAACACAAACTTTTTGAACTGCTTGAAGAACTGTGGTATCATTACTCATTAGAGTCATCATTAACAATAAATCCCCCCCGTGCGCCTGAGTTTCTTTTGGTCTTGCCACAAGCGCCAAAGGAGTGTCCGTGTCAGAGGGTATCCCGTCTTGAACAAGTCTAGTACGCTCCCTATTTCCCAACGCCAATTGAAGAAGTGGAAGAAGAAGAAGAAGAAGAAGAATCAAAAGGAGAAAGTAAAAAAAGTGAAGACGAGTGATCAAAGCGACCCTGTGAATCCAATGCCAATTCCTGCCCAGTGATCAGCGGTCCGCGAACATGGCAATTGCTCTTACGCGACGGCAATCGCGGCAACAATAGAGTCTAGTGCTGAACTGTGAGTCGGTCCGGAAACACCCTGTACAGGGCCTGACCAAACTACACCGAGCTTTCCTTTACCATCACGGTTCTTGGACCAGTTGCTATCTGCGTTCTTGAGGAGGAAGGTCTTGAAGTCGTTCTGGGGCGCCACGGCGTGCAGGTACCGCAGGTTGCGAACAAAGATGCCCTTGAACTGGTTGCCATCGGAGCCGCAGTTGGGCTCGCACGTATCGTGGAGGATGCCGTTGTTGTCGGCCAGCCGCTTGATGGCGGCCTTGGCGATGTTGGAGGCATCGGTCAGGACCGACTTGTCGCCAGTGGCGCGGCTCAGCTCGACGAGGGCGCCGAGAACGACACCTTGGTTATAGGACCACACGTTGGCGCCGTTGTTCTGGCAGTCGCCGTCGAGGCCGTCATTGATGGTGCCCTCGTCGTTGATCATGCCGCTGGCCTTGAACCAAGCCCACTGGGACGTCGCGATGTTGAGGTAGCTGGCCTTGTCGCTGGTTATGCGGTTGGCAAGCGAGGCGGCGACGCTGAGGTAGAGCTCGTTGGCGATGGCGTTCACATACTTGCGGTCCTTGCTCCAGTAGATGCCGCCGTCGCAGGTGGTGTTGCCGCCCGTCTTCATGTCGGCAAAGATGCGCACAGCCATGTCGAGGTAGTCCTGGTCCCTGGTGATGTCGTAGGCTCTGATCAGGCCGAGCGCCCACCAGCCCTCGTCATCGTAATACTCGTTGATGAAGTTGGGAAAGCCCTGGGCGCTGAACTGACGGGCCTCGAGGGGCAGCGGGTTTTCGCGCTTGGTGATGGCATAGGAAGTCGTGACGAGGTCGAGGGCGCTGATGGACTTGGCGGCCGTGGCCGTGGCCTTCTGGGCTTGGTCAAAGGTGTTTTTCAGAACGCCTCCGAGGTTGAGTTCGTTGGCGGCATCACGGTTCAGGTCGGCAAAGTCGGCGAGCGTCGTGAATGCGTTGGCGCTGTTCCACCACGCGTTGTCCCAAAGACCGGTGCCGACATCATACCACGAGGTCTGGAGGGTGCGAATGGCGTCGACGGCGTTGCTGGTGTAAGTCGCGGCGTCCGCTCTCTGGGCGAGGGGGCGAGTCGAAATGAGGAAGACTGCACGGGCAGCGAGGCCTCCGATGTTGGCGACCATGTTGACGAGTATTAGGTACAAAGAGTCGAGTAAGGAGATGAGGTGAGTTGTCGTCGTCTGATCTGCTCTGGTGGAAGTAAAAGAGTGAGAGTAGAGGACGAGGATATATGTATTAGCTGCAACAGCCAGGACAAAGAGCGGCCACTTGCGGCGGAGGAGGACCGGGATGCTAAATATATCTGGAGTGAATGAGTGTTCGGATCCATGTGCCCCTTCACCGCAGCGGTGGAGAGGGTGGGATGACAGGTACCGACAAGGCGGCGAGAAGGGTGGGTGACGTTGATCCTCCTGGATCTCAATCTTGGAAGCGGTAAACTGGAGAAGCAAGGAACAAGAGGACGAAGAGGTCGGACACGAAGACAAGATATCATCAGGGGATGGTGAAGAGGAAAAGCATAAGCACGAGTTGGCGCAAACGCAGGCGCAGGCGCAGGCACAGCTTTTGCTGGCGTCGAAATCCTGCGATGGCAGCGCCATGGTCGTCTTTGCCTATGTCGTTGCTCACAGGCCGGAAACAAGCACAAAACAAAACAGGGCTTCATCTGAAGTTGGGATCAGGAGCTGCGTTCTCGTCGAGCCAGTGCCAGCGGCGGTGCGCCCAGACAGGGGGGGCCACCCGGGAAAGCCAGGACGGAGATCACAGTCAGGGGTCCGGCACAATGCGGCATTCGTTGTCTCCCTAGGGAGCATAGGATGAGCTCACACAGCCAGGAGGGTATTGTAATGCGTCGAATCGAAGAGCAGCAGAGAACAAAAAGGGGTCAGGACGGTAAGAAAGGACAGGATAGGACAAGACAGGGCGGGCAGGGTAGGGTAGGGCAAGGTGAGGCAAAGCAGGGCAGAAGATGGCGGTTCCCTGGAGGTGAATCGGTAAGCGCCACCGCTCATTGGGACGAAGGTCTACCGCCCAGCGCGAAGGAACTCTTGGAGACGTTGTGAAGCTGGAGCTGTAGAAGTTGACTGGCGGTAGATGCTGTTTCAGACGAGATTGTACGTTATGCTGTACTGGCGGGCGAGGTTTGTGGTCGAAGGGTAAGGTAGGTAGTATGGCGGGGAGGAATAGGGGTACGTATCTCTTATCCGGCCGATAAGGAGCCACGGTCATTCTCTCACTCAGCCGCCAAGCCAAGCCCCCCAAGATCGGTATCCGGGCCTCCGGTACGTACCCGGCCACGGATGCTATGGCCAGGGGCTCAAAGTGCGTTGCAGGGCCTCCCTGGGCACCCACTTGGCTGTAACAACCCCAAGAACCCCCTACAGTTGACAGTCTGTACCTTGCCCACGATGTAAGTACGGACCTTCACGGGGAATATATTCACAGCACGCACCGCCACGTGCAGGCCCGCCCATTCCAGGTACCTCGCGCCGCTTCAGTAGTTGCCTAGGTACTTGATGAACCCCTGAAAGTTTGGTCCACCTGAGGCTCTTGGTGTAGGAGGGGAGGACGGACGTGTTCTTCCTTTTCCATCTTTTCCCTCTATGTTGGCTAGGCTTTGATTCACTGCAGAGCCGAGTTGTATTCAAATGCATCGATGTCTACAAAGAGGCAGGATCCGTCTCACAGAATTGACTGGTAAAGGTACGACACACACAATCCAATACCAAGCAATACCACGTCACACCGGCGCATGAGCAAGTTCCGACTCACTGCCGTTACCTCTTCCCATGCCTTGACTATGTATCTCAGTGACATCTTCCCATGAGCCAGACTTGCATCTTGTCTCATGGGCCTCAAGACGATAACTATAGGCCTCCGGGTCGTGGTTTCCGTCATTGCACAGCATCGCAGCCTTGTCGGCAGATCCTATCTGCCTAGCGAATCACTGCACTCCTGCTGACGTAGCGGCTACTCGGCTTTGCTCTCTACAGCTACAGCACCTCTGACCACACAGCAGGAGGGATCGACAACCTCATGGACAACGCATGACTTGCGAGACATAGACGGCAGTCGCAGACCGACTCAGCCCGAATGTTGGCGGATCAGGTACGCTGTCGTCTCATGCGCATGACGGAGGGCGTCATGCCAATGGTCGGCAAACAATGTACCAGACCTTCCAAGAAAGAGAACCCATTCAACGGCCTCCGGGGCCAACTCGGAAACCCAACCCCCCCGGTATCGACGTTTGCGGTTCGACGCTTGACATCTTATTTCCCATGGCTGCGACGCTGAGCTCTTTGCTCAATGCGGTGGAGTCTGAGAGAGCTAGCCTAGCAGAAATTTCTTTCCTTCTTCTCCTGAATACCACTCGCGGAGACACTGTCCAGGGCTCGCTTTGTTTCGAGGTCTCGAACAAGATTACCTCGACCATGCAGACCACAAAAGACCTGCCAGCAAGGGCACCAGAGCCGTCAGTGCCATCCCGGTCCCGAGGGGGTTTTCTGACTTCCCGAGCTGACGGCGGGGGACTGGGGCCCATTCCTCCTGAGTCCTGCCGGGAACCGCCCTGCACCACGAGCCTGACAGCACGGCGAAGTTGATTTTGACTCGGGTCATTTGCATTATGTCTTCTACTTACCTCCCAGTGACTAGTACTCCTAGCTTTCGTCTCGCGAATGATCAGTCCCAACGTGGCAGCGTTGCAGCATTAGCAGCCCGGCGACCTACGTAGCACGGCAGCGATGCTACGGCGAGACCATCACTGAGATGCCTCGCCTCCCCTCGATGGAAACCCACAAGGCATCCCGTGAAGGAAAGCCTACCGTTGCTGAAGGAATGTCTGATCAACGCTCAAAGACAATACCTTCGACGCATCAGACTCACCCGCCGTCCTTCGCCGAATGGTTGACATTGGTTCAATCCATGTTCAGCTCGGCACGGCATTGCACGGCATGCCTAAGCACGGCACTGCATCCCGAACCCCACGAATAGTCGATTGCCTGTGCTCTGGAATTGGGTGGTCGGGTTACGCTCGGCCAAGGCCAAAATCTTCCGATGGTTACGCGGTTGCTAGAAAGTTGGTAACCCGAATGACGAAGCCCTCTCCTCTGGGCTTTGCGCGTCTCGTCGACGCAAGAAAGGCCGCTCATACAGGGAGCCGATCCTTGGAGTGCAACGTTCCCCAACATCTCGCGGATAGTCTCCCGTCCGAGACGAGCAAGGCACTATTGACGCATTTGCACCCGGGACGCCAGCGCCATCGAATCAACCTAATCCAATGGGTATTCCAGTCGCAGCCATCCAAGTCCGTGGCAACAACACGAGAGCCCATTGCACTTCATTGCCTTCTTTGCCTACCGGTGGCTTGCGCTGCCGAACTCAATCTCGTATACTTGCAGCTACCTAACAACGGAGCCGTGACAAGCGACAAGGTGCTCAACCCTGTTAGCAGGTCGAACCCTCAATCCTTGGGTACACGATCGGCGCCGGCCACCTCCGAATTCGACTTGTTTGCGACGTCCAAGTGTATGAAGCAAATCGCAGGCCCAAACACACTCCCCCTGAACCTCCTGGAAACCGCACTTCCTACGCTTCTCGTTGCTGTTGTTGCGGATTGCGGTCCGGCCCTTTATCACAAACAAGAAGGAGGGGGCGGGAGGCCATAACATGAAGCAGACAGTATTTCGAAACGAACGGGTTTTTGTCTGACCGCGACGTTGCTCATCCCTACTCAGCCACTTTTCCCGCTGCGTACGTGCGTGGGTTCGTGCGTGCGTAAGTTTCTCTCATTAATATCTGTCTTATATTCCGTCCTACAAGCAAGGGGATCCGGCTCTGAGGCACGTAGTTCAAAAGCTTACCAATACTCATATACCTAAGTAGGTATCTAGATATGTATGTACGGCAACAATGACAGAGAGACAACACACATATACGTTCACACACACATTCTCTCTCTCTCGCTTTAATGCATGTATTTCATTAACAATTATCAGATTCGCTTTTCGCATATACAAAAACGCACAACGCCCCTCCATTAGCTACTTGATCTCCAACCGCAGCGCGTCGTACTGCACGTAGATGGCTTCGGTGAGCACGGCGCTCTCGTAGTTCTTGGCGCCGTACGGCAGGCTCAGGACGATCTCGTTCTCGCCGGCCTTGAGGAGCTTGGAGTCGAAGACGAACTTGTTGGCGATGTTGTAGCAGATGACGGACGACCGCACGGCGCACGAGCTGCTTTGGTGGTAGGGGATGACCCAGGGCTCAAGGTCCTTTCCGTTGACGTTGACGGTGTAGCGGAGGTTGGAGTGCGGCTCGCTGGCGTTGAAGACGTCCGTGTTGCCGGCGGCCGTCTTGGCACCGGCGAGCTGGACGGTGAAGGTGGCGTAGCGCTTCTGGCGCACCTGGGCCTCGGCGAGGTCGAAGACGAGGGTCCAGTTGTTGACGTTGCCGTCGCCGAGGTACATGTCGGTGCGGATCGAGTTGCCCTTGCCGCCGAAGACGGCCCAGTGGACGTAGTTGAGGTCCGTGGCCGGGTCGCTCTCGCCGACGCGGAAGCGCACACCCTCGGGGAACTCGTCGGGGAAGTCGTAGCGTGCCCAGTAGATGCGGTACTCCTCGGGCCGCAGCGGCTTGGTCTCGTCCCGGGCGTAGCCGTGGCGGTACTCGCCCGACGACTTGTCGGGCGTGCCGATGCGGAAGACCTCGTTGCCGGCCGTCTCCTCGCGCCAGCGCGCGTGCGTCGTCTGCACCTTGCCGGCGACGACCTGGACGTCGTCCTTGATGTACTGGCCGAAGATGCCGTCGGCGTAGATGGTCAGGCGGTAGGTGCCCTCCTTGACGCGCGGGATCGTGGCGTAGCCCTGGGCGTCGATGTCGGACCAGTACTGGTAGGCCTTGGTGTCGAAGACGTTGTCCTGGAAGTCGATGCCGTTCTGGGCGAGCACGGCGATGGGCTTGGAGGCGCCCGCGGGCAGGTCGACGTGCAGCTTCCAGGTGGTGCGCTTGGCCGAGGGCACGTAGCCGGGGACGAGGTGGGCGATGTCGTCGTAGAAGTCGGCGTTCCACTCCGGGTCGGCAAGCTTGGCGGCGTCGGCGTGGAGGTCGAGGATGGAGGTGCCGGCGGGGCCCTTGTTGAAGTGGTAGTACTGGGGGCCGAAGGTGCGGTCGAAGCCGTTGGTGATGTTGGGGGTCTGGTCGCCGTGGTGGTTGGACGAGATGTAGTTGTAGACGATGCCGTCGACGGTCAGGTCCGAGTGCAGCGGGCCGCCGAAGTAGGTGTCACGGGTGTTGAAGACCATCCAGGCGCCGTAGGCGGAGCCGTCGGCGGTGTTGGAGCCGTCGGCGTACATGCCGTAGGCGTCGATGTCGCGCCAGGTGTCCTGGAATGTGTACTTTGTGAACCAGTCGGCCTCCTGCTGGACGTAGGGGTCGTCGGGGGTGTTGCCGAGGTACCAGGTGGCGTCCTGGACGACGACCTGCTTGGCGACGGCGTCCTTGGAGGGCAGGGGCGCGTACTGGGTCGGGTTCGTCAGGAGGTGCGTCCACATGGGGTCGTTGGGGCGGAAGAGGGTGCGCAGCTCCTGCAGGTTGCGCAAGAAGGGCTTCTCCTCGTTGTAGTAGGCGACGCGGCTGAACATGTGCAGGCCCGTCTCGCCCTCGCGGAGGAACCAGTACTGCTCGAGGACCTGGCCGGTCGAGGCGTACGTGTCGGACATCTTGACGCCGCCGTAGGGGACGCCGGCCGAGTCGGTGCCCGAGTAGAGCTCAAAGGTGGGCTTGACGTTGCCGGGGGTCCAGAAGCCCTCGGGGGTGCAGTAGCAGTCGAGGTAGGGGCCCTTGCCGGTGCTGCCGGAGGGGGTGCCCAGCAGGTTGACGCCGTCGAGGGTGAGCTCGACAACGGAGCCGCCGGGCTTGGCGATGGCGGCGTAGAGGCGGTCGTTGGCGATGATGAGGCGGTTGGAGGTCTCGGTCGCGTTGAGCACGGCGGCGGCCGGCGTGGCGAGGGCGAGGGCCGCGCCGAGGGCCGCGCCGCGGAGGGAGGAGACGCGCATCTTGAGTATAAGGTAACAGTTGGACTTGCTTCTCTCTTATCACACGCTCCGAAGACAGAAGATGGAAATGGGGACTGGCGAAGGTGTAAGCTCGACTGGGACTCGTCGGAACTCGTACTCTCGCGTGCCTAAACCAGCAAGAAAGGGGGGAAAGCAAGAGTGAACTGTAGGAGAGATGGCAAGGACCTCATTTTATATGTCTCCGCAACCCATTCTCCCGAAGCACCCATGTTTCTTTACCTATTAGCGTCGAGCAGATTTGAGAACGGTGAGTGAGCCTCGGACATGTCATCTCCGGATGTTTGTCTGTTTCCTCTTGGGCGCACACATCCCGGGAGACAATTCCCCGCACGAGATGGGAAGAGAGAGCGAGAGAAAGAGAGAAACACGGGGGTTAGAGGCAAAATTAGGTTAGAACGGTCAAGGTGGCGCAGGCGAGAGATGCGGGGGAAGTTGCTCTGGTTGAAAAAGACTTGTGAGTGATCCATGGCCGGGGGGCCTTTGACAGACAGCAACACTCATGATTGCGTGGATAGGAAGAGGTCCCTGACGAATGACATTGGCCAATTGCTCACCAAGTGGCAAGCAATGACTTGGAGGAGGGTCGGTTCGAAATGAATTGGCGGGGACCCCGCTCCCCCTTTGCCATTTGGAGATGAAGGTCCGGGGAAGATGACTGGGGACTTCTCCGCACCCCACACTTCGGTGCCCTTTTCGCCGAGCCGAGCCGGGAATGCCTGCAAGTTGCCCTGCCATGCCCTGCCCTGCCCCCGTCCCAAGCAACCGGCAACGAGCAGTCGGGGGCCGGGGGCGGGGGGCTAGTCGGTCAGCCGACCCAAAGTTGCCAAGGAGCGAGCAGTCTAACGCAGAGTTTTGGACTACCAAGAAAAGAGAAAGGAGAGAGTGGGAAAGAGAGAAAGATAGAGAAACAGAGACATGGAGGAAGAACACAAGGCCCCCAGGAACCAGAACCAGACAACCGGAAGACCCCGGCCCACGTTGCATCGCGTGCCGTACTCCGCGTCGTGTCGGTGTAACAACACGTCGAGGGGGGACCGGGGCGGAGCAATTTCCCACGTATTGCGCCCCACGGGGCATCACACACTTTGAGGGATAGGCTCAGGGGACGGCTGCCGGTGTGTGTGACTTGCCTAGCGCTCATCGGCCCTGATGGGCATGACACCCTGAGTTCGTGATCGGCAGGCGGCTCTCGGTTGCGCATGTGTCCCGCCGGCAAGGGACGGACGAGCGATCGTGAAGCATAGCGTGATTGCTACGTGAAGGTGTGTGGGCGGTGGATTTGGGCATCGCCATTACGGGGACGATGGGATGGGAGCCGCAACATTCAGGATCGACGCCGACGAGAGGAGGACAGGAGACAAAATTACCGGGGAAAGGGGAAGAAAGGGTCCATGTGGGAGGAGGACCCAAGAAAGTATGAATATGCGCATACATGAAATTATAATACGCACTGATGAAGACCTTTTGTGGGTATTGACATAAAATTCAAGCCTGACGAATGCTTGCTACACAGCTCGTGTCTCCTCCCTCCTCCCCTTCTGCTAGTGAACATGGCATCTATCTGCCTTTTGACCTCATCTTAATCTATCCTTGCCAACCATATACTCCCAGACCTCCCACAACACACAGCACACAGCCTACAGCCTCCTACCTACGCCCGTCTCACGTCCTGGGACTCCGCAGGAAGCCGACGACACCGCTGCAGTAGCCCACCAGGTCGTCGAGCCGCCCGGCCTCGCGCTCCTGCAGCGTCTTCCACTCGCCCAGCGCCTCGAGCAGCTGCGCGTCTCCCATGACGAGGTCGAAGTGCAGCCGGAGGAACACCGTCATCCACGCCTGCACGAGCTCGTAGTCGCGTCGCGAGGCGAGCCGGCTCGTCAGCGCCCGGACGAACCGCAGGAGCCCGTCATCCTCGGGCGAGAGGGACCGGAGCTCGAGGTCCGCCGTCGAGGGGGAGAGGGACTTGAGGTGGTTGATGAAGTCGTCGACTGCTACGGTGTTAGTCATCTTGTCTTGTGCTGTTCACATCAAACCATCACGCTTGGGTGGATCGATGTTTGGGTGGGCAGTTAGGTAGGTAGTAGGTAAACTTACAGTCTCCCGAGATGGCACCGTCGTTGAGCTTGCTGGTGAACGCCTCCTGCATCCGGCCGCGTTCGAGCTTCGTGATGCGGGACTTGGACTCCGAGGTGGCGGCTTCGGCCTCGGTCGCCGCCGCCGCTGTGCCCTCGAGCAGGCTCAGGCTCGACTGCTGCGGCTGCTTGCCGGAACCGACCGACGGCAGGAAAAAGGGCGCCTTCTCCGGGGCCTTGGGCGCCTCTGTCGGCTTGTTGCGCTGCTTGATGAGGTCCAGGTGGAGGAGCGTCTGCCAACGGCTCTTGGGGACCAGCGACAGCGTCGTCAGCTCCGCGCTGAGCTGGTCCACCGTCGGCGCCACCACCGTCTCGTCCTCGCCGTCCGCCTCGTCCTCGTTGAAGGCCGCCTCGAGCATGCCCTCGCCGCCTTCGCCCGACGTTGTCGGGCCCGTGAGCAGCGCCGCCTCCTTGTCCGACACCTGTCGCGTTGGCACGTGCGTGAAGAGGGACTTGTTGGTCCAGATGGCCACGCCGAGCTCGTTCTCCATCGTCGCCGCCAGGTACTCGCCGGTCGACGACATGGCCAGCGCCGTGCACGCCTTCTCGAGCCGGATGGCGTCGATGAGGTGGCTCGTCGGCAGGTCCCATACCCTGACGACGCAGTCCTGCGACGCAGCGATGACCCACCGGCCGTCGTTGGAGAAGCAGAAGTCGTTGATGGCCCCCTGACAACCCCAGAACTCTCTGATCGTCCTCTTCGTCTCGAGATCCACGACGCGGATCGAGTTGTCGTCGCACGAAAACGCCATCAGGTCGTTGGCCGCGTGGTATCTGCAGCCCGTGATCGCCGTCATCGGCGCCCAGTTGATCTGGTGCACGAGGTTGCCCGTGAGGAAGTCCCAGAACTTGATCTTGCCGTCCAGGGAGCACGTGATGACGTTCTTGTTCATCGAGTCCACCACGATGCCCGTGATCGCCTTCGTGTGCCTGCCCGTGCCCGGCGCGAAGTGGCTGTCCCTCTCCGTGTGCAGCTGCACGACGTTGTCGGCCTGCCTCAGCTGCTGCATCTTCATCGCCCTCGCCTGTGCCGGAGTGAGCTTGGAGGGGAACCGCTGGCGGTGGAGGCCGGACTGCAGGTTGTACATGTCGAGGCCGCCCTCGACGGAGCCGACGAGGGCGAACGTGCCGCAGGGGCTCATGGCGATCGTCGAGACGTGGGAGCCGTCGCCGGTCGGGAACGCCCATCGACCCGCCTTCTTCCGACCCCAGAACCACGTGCGGGCGTACGCGTCGTTCTTGTGTGCTGTCACGACGCTCTCCCAGCCCGTCGACCCGCTGACCTCGGCGTCCAGCTGCTTCTTGGTGTTGCCGTGCTTCTGCCAGATGGGGTGGTTGCCGGGTATGGCGCCGATGCCGCCGTCGCGGTTCAGGGAGCTGGCAATGCACGTGATCTCGGGGGCCTTCAGGTCTTCCAGAGTCGTCGTAGGGCCGCGCGCGAGAGCCTTGGTGGACAGAATGCCCGTCTTCTTGGCCATCTTGCGGATGTTTCCTTGGCTGAGCTCGGTGCTCTGGCCGTCACGTCGCATACTCCAGCCCCAGAGACTGCGGTCCTGGCCACCACTGAGCAGCCACTTGTTACCCGCATCGGCACCTTCGAAGTCGGAGGGCAGGAACTGCAGGCACTTGACGGGGGCGGCGTGTCCGCTGCGCTGGTGCAGGATACGCGGGATCGCCGAGAAGGGACTCTCGTCAAAGATCCACGTCTTCAACGAGTTGTCGCGTCCGCTGGTGACAACGACGGGTTGGCCCGACAAGAACTCGATCTTGCTGATACCACCCCGCACCAGAGGGCCGTTTCCGGATGGAGGGTTGTGCGCACTGCGCAGAACACCCATGACCCTGCCTCCGTTGTTGAGGTCCCAGAATGTAACGTCTCCAGTTGCAGCGGTGGCGGTCGCCATGACACCGTCTTTCCGGCCGTCATGACCGGCCCCCATCCCGTCGGATCTGAAAGAGATGGACGTGACGGGCTCATCGTCGTGGCCAGCCTTCAGCAGCACGATTGGCTTGTCGGTCAGGATGTTCTGGATGACCAGGGTGCCGTTGGCGTAGGCGATGGCCAGCAGAGAGAGCGCAGTAGTAGGCTGCATGCATGTGACAGCGCCACAGTCGGGGGTCGGCGGGAGAATGGTGTAGATGAGCTTGCCGGTGCTGACGTTCCAGATTTCGACCCAGCCGTCCTTGCGACCGACGCAGATCTTGTTGAGGTAGGTGGGCATGTTCGTGACACCGCCGGTAATCTCATTGGCGCCCTTCTTGCCAGCCATGGTGTGAAGCGTGGTGTAGTGCTCCAGGGTGGCCGACTTCCATACTTCGAGTCTCGTCACGGCGCATCCTACGATCCACGACCCGAAGATCAGGATCTGCTGGATGGGCTCGTCGAGGTCTCCGGGGATCTCGAGCTCCTCGACCTTCTTTCCGCGCTTGAAAGCCCAGATACCCTGCCTCTCGCCCTTCCTTGCGTCGCCCCATGCTGCGAAAACCTTCTCTTTCCACGCGAGCGTCGCGGTGATGTCGGCGGGCGTCTGGGGACGGGTGACGAAGACGAGGTTGAGGCCCCGCTTCAGATCGTAGGTTTGCAGAGCTCTTCCAACAGAAGTCGTAATCTGGAACGTCGTCTTTCCAAGGGGGATTGATGTGAAAGGAACGTTCGTGGGGGAGACGAGACCAACAGTCTGGGCGAGAGGTATTAGCATCGGGAAGCCGAGAGGGACACACGCAGAAGAAGCAGGGCGGGAGGCATACTCGGAAGGGTGCGAAGATGCGGGAGGACTGGCGCGTGGCAGTCGCAGACTTGGAAACGACAGTGAGCTTCTGGCGCTTGACCAGCGGCCCGTCGTTCTCCGAATGAGGCATTGTGGAAGGCATATGGAACTTTATGGGATCGGACAGCGGTTCCTTGGAAGCCTTGGGTCCCCTTCAATGTCGATGTCGCGCCCGAGATTTTTTTTCCGGAGGACTGCACTTTTTCGAGCGGTAGCTTGCTTATATTATCGGCATTGGAGTTTTACCGGTCTTCAGCCGGTGGGGTCCTCGCAGTGCCTATGTACCTAATCCTGTACCTAGGTACCTGCATACCTGCCTTCGTAGCAGGCACTTCTAGGTGTGTACCGATTGGGTGGGACAACTCCGCAGCAACTACCAATCATGATCAACTACACTCTTGACCAGTTGCTGAGCCAGCTACTACACTTGTGATTGTTCTTAGACCTCGAGTTAGGATGCAAAAGTGGTAAAGGAAAAGCTCATAAAAATAACCGTGAAATCTTGAAATCTTGCCTGTTTTGATTTTACACGTCCCTTCTACTCGATTGTGTTTGTAGCGAGCAAATGAAACCTGGTTCGAGGAACCAAGGTACGGAACTCTTGGCAATCAAGTGGGGAGTTGACAACCTTTCAAGTTACAGCCAGGAAGGCATTTAGATAAACTCTCCTCTTTCAACTTCAACGACGAAGTTCAGCGTTCCGTAACAGGCCTTCTAAGTAAGCATCAAACCCATGGCTGCGCAATCGTACATTGAGTTCCACCTCATTTACATGTGAGCAGTGTTGGTAGGCAAAACGAGAGCAAGCAGAGGCATCGTTTGGCAGCAATTGAGTCGATTAAAATTGTCATTCAGAAACTCATAATTATGTCTCTCTATCTGTTCAGTTGTTTCGCCTTGTTTATTGTCAACTGAGGCAGACCGCCTTCGATTGTAATGCCATACACCCGCGATCGAAGAAAGCACCAACTGCTGGACATACGCCTCTGCCACAGAGACATCTCACGAAGCGAATCTCCATCCCTTGGGCTCGCCCGCAAGCCTCTCCTGCTCCTCCAACTCCTTGTTCTTCTTGCGACAGTACCACTTCGTGATCAGAACAAAGATGACCGTCAAGCCGCAACCAGTAATAATGGCTCCGCCGCCGGTCTGATAATATGGTTCTTGGTTGCGCAGGAAGAAGTATGGCGTGAACCAATGGGAAACCGAAGATACACAATTGGCAATGGCAATCAGAGCCGCTCGCTTGGTACGCGGGCGGGGCACCACCGTGGTCTCCCAGGAGATTTGGAGCTGTTTTTTGGGCAGCCAGGGTAAGCGTTGTATCAACCAGAGAGAAACACGAAGAGGATAAACTCACATTGAGACCAACGAAAGGGCCAGTGACCAACAGAATCATGCAGAAGTAGCGAGCACCGACGTTGAGAGTCGTGATCATGACCACACAGCCCACGAGAGTGAGCAGCATGGGGACTATGATGTGGTATCCATGCTCCAGCATGCGTCCGGAAGACCAAGACACCGCCAACGTAACTAGAAAAGCAATGATGGGTGGCGGAGCCTGGATGAGGTACGTGGTGGTTTGATCGAAGCCAAGTGTAGCGAGGATCTGGAAAGACGTGAGTCCAACGCCGCCGTATGGAAAAGATTGAGCACAGAAAATAAAATTTACTGACCGATGGGAAGAAGTCCTTGTAAGACTGTGCGATGATGAGGAAGAAATGGATAGCCGAGAAGAAGTAGGTGAACGGGTCCTTGAGAGCCATCCATACACCTCCCCAGTAGTCTCCTTCATCGTCCTCGGATCGGCCACCCGCCGACACTTCCTGTCTGTACTGAGCCATCTGTGACTCCGCGGCAGTAAAGAAGTACGTGCCGGTCGATTCGGGAAAGTTTGGGATAAACCAGAAGCTGACAAGAGCCACCAGTATGCTAACAATGCCTGAAGTCACGTTTAGCCGTCTGAGATAAGTTGACAACCGCATCTGCAGCGGCAAGCCAGCCAGCGACAACGTACCTTCGAGCAAAAGAAACCACTGCCAGGCCGCCAAGCCGGCTATGTTATCCATGTTCTGGAGGACGCCGGCGGCGAGGAGACCGGAAATCGCCTGCGAAATGGTGTTGCCGGCGTGCCAAATCCCCATCCGAAGAGGGGACTCGTGCTTCGTATACCACGACGAGGTCATGAGGGACACGGCGGGCACGAACGGCCCTTCCGTGACGCCCACGATGAATCGGCAGAGAAGGAAGCCCCAGCCGGCGGTGACGGCGGGCATGCAGATGGTCACGGCAGACCACCCCAGCATGCAGCACGGGAGCAAGATGCGCGGCTTGCCCTTAGCGATGATGACGTTGGCAGGGACCTGCGAGATGATGTACCCAACATAGAACATGGATATTCCGGCCGACCACATCGTGTCGGACATGTGCAGGTCTTCCTGCATACCAGCCAGCCGGGCGTTGGAGACGTTGATACGGTCGAGGTAGCTGCAGTCGTTCCCAAATCGTTAGCTTCAAATTAAGGCTCGGATGGCGTCGATGGGATAGACCGGCTGCCGGGCAGATGGGATGGTTTATCTTACTTCATCATGAGCATGGCGCATACCATGGGCAAAAACCTCCAGTCGAGTTTCGAAACGACCGCTTTGCTGAGGGCCTTGAGCTCCTCGGGCGACTTATCCCGGATGAGTTCATATCGTTCGATGAGAGGGTCGCGGACAGGAGCGGCTTCTTCCAACTCGACTCCGACTTTGACGTCGATAGACGAGCGTTTTGAGTCGTTGGTGGGTGCCATATTCGTCGAGGGAGTTGGCTTGGGTTTACTTTCACTGCGTGATGAGTGAAGGGTGGGTTGAGCTGCCTGCTCAGGGCTAGTATCTCGAAGAGGTCTTGATGCCAGGTATTTATGTCGAAACCAAAGCTCGCGGTTTCCTTGTTCTGAAAGAACCCCCTCGCCTAGTAAGTCAATGGTCCGTTCCTTCAAGACTAGGTTCCTTGTGTCCAGCTCCTCCTCACCCCCTCACCCCATTCCCCGCGATTCATACGGATGTTTTGGTCACTGTGGGTTATCTGGGGTTGTGGAGTTGCTGGGCCGGAGGATGTCCGATGCTAAGGTCTAAGTTTCGGACGCAATCCGTCTTCGATGGCCCGACCCGCAATGGGCTTAGCGGGTGTCAGCGTTGCAACCATCGTTGATGGGTAGATACCGGATGTCGTCTATTGCTATGGCACTACAGACTGGGCCCTCATGGTCTGATGGTCGGCCTCGGTAGGTAACTTACCCCTCCCCGGACACACTCCGTTTATAACTGCATTTCACTTGGTTAAAACCGATCAGGATAGGAGATGCATCCTTTCGTCTAGGCCAACAGTGGACACTCCATTCTCCAATGTTCACTTACATTGTCTACCTTTTTGCACATCTCCGAGACAGTGGCAAACTCTAGGGCTCATACAGCCAGCCTCTTATGAGGGATGCATGAGTCACGTTCTAGGCCAGAGGAGCAATATCCGGATTTCTATACTTTTGAATTAAAACCATCCTGTCTGCCCATGTCGTTTTGCGAGCATGTTGATCTAGCTATTTGACGATCATGTAAACGTGTAACGGATGAACTGCTGGATCCGACGGGGAATCATCGGCGAGAATGCTTCAGAAGTAATCATCTTCCAAGATGTTGTTAGTCAGAGTCCATCCAGGTTACCCAAGAGGGGACAGGGAGCTCCGATGGGATCTTACATTGAAATCTGAATGCTTCTCACCCATCACACATGTCGAAAGAGCCAGCAGTACCCGTTGAAAAGACGCCAGAGCCGGAAATCTAGAAGCTATAGCTGTAACGAGTGTTGAGGCTTTGTGGAGGGTTCCCGTGACCTTGGTAAGCCTGCGTTCGGCGGGCGGTTGTTGGCTCATCCTCCACGCGAGGCAGACGCATACTACCGCAGCATGAAAAATGTCATAGGCGTCGATGAAAGTGCCCGTGAAACCACCCTGCGCGAAACGAGCATAACACCGGTCGACGAACTGCTCAGAAGTGCCGATGGCGTCCATTTCTACATCATGGGCGTTCCAGAGCAATATATCTCTGCCCCCTTCTGCCTGGTGTATCGGCGAGACCAGCCGGACCAAGGCCCGACAAGACAGCTGCTGGAGAATATCTGTAACATTCAAGGTCGTTGGAGAGGAGCAATCCAGGGATGGGGGGAGGTCCCTCCAATGGCAAATGTTGCTGTAATCGAGCATGATATCCGCTCCCCTTCCGGTCCGAATGCTGGAAATGATCCGCGCATGGTTTATAACATACCGGCTCAGATGAAGTTTTCTTGAGATGTGCTGAACGGGAACTGCTGCATCCTCTTCCTCTGGGGGTACCTACATAGTAAGCATCAGTCAAAGACCGGTTCAATTTAACCTCCTCGCAACGATACGTACCTGGACTGAAATGTCGTCGTCTTGGATGCTGAAAGGACGGTCCATAGCTATGCTTAAAGAGCTATACAGAATATCAGTTCAATACTTACGGGATCCACGACTTGAAGTCTAGTGAGGTGAACCCACCGGTCGAGCGAGTACACAGTCCAAAACAGCCATCTTCGTTTGTTCGCCTCAGCCATGGTCAAGTCGGCATGGGCATCAGGTTCTCGATGCAGACCAAGTGAGATGCACGTCTTCACTGTGAGGCCAAGAAGATGCCAAGCCGAGCCTCCCGTGGAGCTCAAGAGCGAGTACAGTAAAAGCATGACCATGCAGTGGACATGCTCGAGGGACACCTCGGAGCGCAAAATGGAGTGCACCTGATTGGCGGCAACAGCGTGATACCCAGAGCTGAGCATCGACAGATGGGCGGAATCGGGGGACATCAGAATACCAATAGCCAAAGCCATATGAACGTTAAAGAAGTGAAGAGGGTTGATGCGCCCACCACGGTCAGGTCGGTCGTTATTGGCGACAACAATGTCGTACTGTTCGAGAAGGCTTGCCTCATCGAGATAGGGCAGAAATACAATGCTGTCCAAGAAACGCCGCAAGTGGCTACTGGTTGCATCGTGAGTGAGCGGCAATAGGTGACCATCTATAGTGGGTGTCTTTGGCGCAGGAGAAGCCTTTGATGGATCGCGTCCATCGATGGCCAGTGCCCCGGAGATGATCTCACCGAGAGAAAACTTCCGAGGCAATTCGTCCGACTGGCCACGCGGTTCGGCCATGGCACTGCGTGACAAGAAGCCGATGGCGCCCATAGTGGCCCTCACAGATGAGTCTTCGTGGCCCCGTCTGGTGGCGGTCCGGGCAGAGGCGTGGCTCGAGACCACAGAGACGGCGTCCTGGGCACGGGTGCTGACCGGTTCCGCGAGTAAAGGTCCATCTGCCGACGACTCGGCCCTGTGGTTTTCTGTGCGGGCTCGTTTCCTCGAAGAGGATTGGACATTGTGCTTGAGTTCGGCGACGCGCTTTTTCAAGGACTCGACGTAACTGTCAACGATCAGCAGGGAGCAATCGATGGGCGGGAAGTTGTGATAGGGTGCGGGGCGAGAAGCACCAAAGTCCGTACCCTATAACAGAACTGTGAGAGAGCTCAGTCGAGGAAGTGATGTCTTGGTGTCGGGGAACACATTCGACATCTTGCGATTGGCATGCGGTGCAAGTTGGTAACCGCTTGTCACACTGGCGACGTCCAAGATACAGAGTGGTTAGCCGGGTGGGACTTTCACCTCAACACGAACCTCGAAAGGGCTTGAAGGGCTCGAGGAAACCTTTTGTTTTCGTTTCCAGCATCGTACGCAGGCTATTGGTCGAGTTCTCGGCGTCTCAGAGGAGACGTCAGGGGTTCCAACAGAGTTGGACGGCTCACGACCCGACGAAGCTGAACTCATGGCTCAGCTCCCCGCCAATTAACAGGTGGGAAGAATTTTTGGTGGATCAACCATAGGAACGTATGAGTGATCTGCAGGTTTCAAAAGTTGAAGAGAACCGTGTTCTGCTGCTGTTTTCTGAATGAAGCCTTGAAGAAACTAGTTGTGTTTGATTCCAAGACAACCAGTGCCGCTGGCCCACAACGATTTTGTCTCACCCCCTACCCCTCCCCTTCCCCCCGCATTAGTCATCCTACCCCAGATTGTAGAAGGCGTAGATGTACATTGTAACGCGGGGCACACTTCGTTGTGCTAAGGCCAGGGTGAGTATCTAAACCTCCGATTGTTCAAGCTGAATTCAGAAGAAAGGCCGTCGAATATCGTCTAGAGACGGCAGGCAGCTGCCAGGTAAGAAACAAATCTACAGACTGCTGAAGCTCTCTGATTTGCTTTCCACAGTCTCGACAGATGAATGTAGCAAAGCAACGTTGTAGAATTTGTGAATGTTGATGTTCTATTAGTGACTCTATCAAGGAACCGTTCCTCGGCAGACATCATGCCGTCGTTTAATAGTGCATTTCCTAGCTCAACAACCCAACACCAAGATGTTATCATCAGATCTATGAGGCTCCGTTGGTCTTAGCCCCCGTCGCCCTGGCACTCAAGCTGGCCATCTCGGAAGCCCTCTTGGTTGCACCGGCGATGAGCAGAGGACCATCCGTGGCAGCCATGACCCAGCGCGCGCCCATCTGGCAGAACTTCTCGACCAAGTCCAGACGCGAGTGGAGACCGCCTACTCCAACCCACTTGCCGTGCCTGTTGCAGGCGTCGATGGTGCGCTGGTACGCCTCCGTCACCCTGGGGTTTTCGTAGTCACCCGGGATCCCCATCTCGGCCGTCAGGTCGTTGGTGCCGATGAGCAGGGAGTCGACGCCCTCCACGGCGGCGATCTCCTCCACGAGCTCCAGGGCCTCGAGCGTCTCGATCATGGGGATGACGAGCGTTGCGTCGTTCGTGACCGGGTTGGAGACCTTTGCCGGGATCGTGCGGAACTGGAAGTGGGGCAGCCCGTTGGTCGACGAGCGGGTGCCGACCGGCTGGAACTTGGCGGCCGAGACGACGTCGCGCGCGTCCTGGACGCTGCGGATGTGCGGCACGATGACGCCGAGCGCGCCGCCGTCCAGGATCCTCGAGACGAAGAACGGGTCCTTGCTGGGTGCGCGGACGATGGGCGAGATGCCGGCGTACAGCGCGGCTATGCAGAGCTGGGACGTCGTCTCAAGGTCGAACGAGGAGTGCTCCATATCGACGAGGATACCGTCGAAGCCGGCCGTTTTGGCCATCATGGGGAGCTCGACGGACTTGACCAGCTTGACGCTTAGCGTGGAGGCCACCTCGTTGCGGAGGAGCTTCTCCCTGAGCGAGTGGGGGATCGAGATAGACATTTTTGAATGAAGTTTGGGGGTTCGGACGAGTTGAGGCTGCGTGCTTGTTACACAGCAGCTCCAATACAGAGACGAGGCGATTAAACCGTTAGATATACTAACACGATCACGCGAGCATGGTTCTGCTCATCGGACCGGTGCCGAGGCTATCATGAGTCTTTCGGCCCCCCGCCCAACCAGTATCGGACTTCCGTCGGACGGAAGAGTGTCGGATTCGACCGTAATGGTAGTATCGAGAGGTCTTCGGTGTGGCACCGGCCGTGAAATGCGGTATCAGAGTGGCCATCCGGAGTCAGTCCGATCGGCCCGGAAAGGGTCCGACGAGAGCCACACACCAGTTGCCGATGAAGCCAAATGTTGCCTAAGTCTGACACGCGTCGCCAAAAATGGTATCATAGGTCATGCAGCGCTTGTATCACAGGCCGACTGATATAATAGACGTAGAGATCTCGAGCTCAAAGGCCCGCTGTCCATCTAATCCGCCTGCTCCAGTCAACAACCCGCCAACTCCCTTGCCTTACAAGCAGCAAACACCACTCGAATCGAAACCTGCTCTTACCTCATGACAACCGTCCCAGTCACTACCATCACGAGTTTATAGAATGGCGCCATCGGCAGTGTCTGACTTTCCCAATGTCAGTTCTCCTGGCACGAAGCCGACTGTCTATGTTCTGGACTCGTTCCAGCCCGAAGTCATTGCCTTTTGCCAAGAGAACTTCAACGTCATCCTGCCGGGACAACCCAAGCATGCGAGATGGAAGGATGCCCAGTTCCTCTTGATCAGGTCGTCGCGCCTGACGGCGGAAGACATCGCGGATTGCCCCAATCTCCTGGCCATCGGCAAGCAGGGCGTCGGCATCGACAAGATTGACGCCGAGGCCTGCTCGTCCCGCGGCATCAAGATCTTCAACACCCCCGGCGTCAACGCCCGGGCCGTCGCCGAGCTGGTACTCACGCTGACGACGGCCGTCGCGCGCCAGGTGGGCGTCATCGCCAGACAGCAGAACTCGGGCGTTGTCGTGCCCAAAGAGAAGTGCTCCGGCCTCATCCTGCACCGGAAGACGGTCGGGATCCTCGGCATGGGCAACATCGGGAAGTCGGTGGCGCAAATCTTCCGCGGGGCGTTCGAGGCGGACGTCGTCGCATACGACCCGTACCTGCCGTCCAAGGCCTGGAGCGACGTCCCTCACCACCGCGCCCAGTCGGTCGAGGAGGTGCTGTCGACGTCGGACGTTGTCACGGTCCACATGCCGCTGACGCCGGCGACGCGCGACCTGATCGGATACGACCAGCTCAAGAGCATGAAACGGACCGCCATCGTCATCAACACGGCCCGTGGGGGCATCGTCAACGAAGACGGGTTGCAACGCGCCTTGGAGGAGGGCCTCATATGGGGCGCTGGCTTGGACTGCCACCAGCAAGAGCCTCCGAGCCGGGAGAGGTACGGGGCGTTGTGGGAAGCCGGGGCGGTCAGCACTCCCCACATCGGCGCGGCGACAAGGGAGACACAGGTCCAGACCGGAATGGCGGCGGCCGTGCGATTGTTGGAGTATGCCACCGCTAGGGTGAACTAGACGATTTGATGGTGCCAACGTATCAAGTGATGGATGGGAAATGGGTTCCGGATGGAACGTTTTTATCGAGAACATTGCATGCTTTTCTGGGTACCTTAGTGAAGAAAAGGGAAGGGAACATGGACTGTGAAAGTATAGACAACGAACGACCCTTATCTCGGGCACATATATTGAGGGCTGAGGTACAGAGGGGAGAACCCAGAAATCGAGAAACTTGAGAAGAGCCCATGAGGTCGGGTGTATTCATTATGATAAAAGATGTAAAGTCAAAATTCAAACCCGTCAAAACCAGCATGCCGGCTAGGGTCGCCATATACGTACTCCCCCAACACCGTTTCCATGTTCCACAGCGTCTCGTCGTTCAGGAAAGCCCAGTCAAGGAGATCGCTGCTGGGAGATGGATTTCCGGTGATCCCCAGGGAACCAAAGTTGCTTCTCCCGGTAAACAGGTACGTCGTGGCGTCCCCGGCCATCCTGTTGTCCAAAGGCAACGAAAAGTTGAGCGTGTTCGACGTATCGCCGACCGGGACGTGGTTCTGAGCCGCCTGGCTGCTACTTACGTCTTCCATGCGATATTCCGCGTGGTCGGGCCGCTCCGTCCCCAAAGATGACGGGAGAGGATGCGAGGAGTGTGCAGAAAACCCAGAGGGACGAGTCGAAGCCGATGGGTCAGCCGTCACACATTGATGGCCGTTGTCGGGCCTCAGCGCTTCCAGAACTCGATTGAGCTTCCGGAATGTGTTGTGACGAAGAGCCTCAAACACGACGACGTAGTGTCTCGCGCTCGCGAGCTGCTCAACCATGTCCCGCAGAGTCTCTTCACACTGCGTCAACCCGGCGGAAGCGCTCTGGACATCCTCGACGTCGAGAGCCGTCGCAGCAGAGACGCAGAATATTACAGACAGGCCCGCCGTGAACATCATGTGGAAATAGCTCCGGGTGTGGGTGATGAGCGGGCGATTCTGGCACAGGAGGGAATACACCTCAATGGTTCGGAGAGCCGTCTTGAGATACAGGACGGAGACGTGCCTCGGAGTTTTACCCTCCCGCTTGGGCACGAGGTCGATCGCTCTTCGCACCAGGTAGAGCTGCTCCCGGGCGAGCAGGAGGTCGAACCAGTCCTGAGACTCGTAGAGACATTTTGGGCGCGGGAAGACCGGCGCGTGGTCCCTCCACTCCTGGAGCTCGCGCATCAAGCGTGTTAGCGTGGTGTAGATGTGGCCAGGTGCAAGGTGGCTCCGCGAGACCTCGAAATGGTTCCGGGAAAGCTTGGAGAACTCTGTGTGGATCCTCGATGAAATCTGTCTGAGGCGCACCGCGGTGAAGAACACAGTCATCTCGCTTGGGCCGAGCGGGACGTGCGTCATCTGGAACGCCGCGAGGTCTCGCAGAGACTGGTCCGCGGCTACGAGATCCTCGTCGTTTGCGTCGACGGGGAAGCTGGTCTCGATGTCGCGGTCGTTGATGGTGAAGGGCTTCCCGAGAAGGGTCGAGCTGTAGCGATCGATGATGTAGAAGTACCAAAAGACGCGCCGCTTCATCTGTGCATGCAAAAGACTCTTGCTCGGTTGGTCGTTGAGATGCAGGCCTTGCTCGATGCATAGGCGACCGCACAGCCGGATCACATCCCATATCGAAGTGCCTTGGTGCGGTCAGACTACTGAAGCGAGGGGAAGGCGGCGTGGCAATGGGATCAGACTTGATGCAGCTTACTTACCGATCCGGTGATAGATACCGAAGCGACATACCAACAACAGATCCTGCACGGAATCTAGCCCGCGCGTCAAAAAGTCGGCACCAAGGTGCTGTAAAGCGGCAAGGTAATAGCCTTCGGGATGTTGGTGGTGTGCGCCATTGCGGTACGGAAACACGGAGCCCACTGCCAGGATCATGAAGGCCCTGAAAAGATCATGGTCCGGGGCAGATTGGCCGGCAAGAGGAAACGAGAAAAGCCGGCGGCGAAGCTCCCTAATCTCGTCCCGACAGAGAAAGGGACTCTGGACATGTGACCAGTCGATGCTACGGGGGATTCGGTGAGCGTGAGACATTTCGGGGCTGCCCAAGGCACACGAAATGATAGAGAGCCAACGACGTACTATCTTTCGAAGAGAAACTCGGCGTCCTCCGAAGAAGGCAGCTCGCAGGGGCTTATGGAGGGCTCAGGGGCGTTGGGCACTTTGGCTAGGATCTGCAACAACTCGGTGTTGTTTCTTCTGAGATCGGGATCGGTGAAGAGAGAAGCCATAAAGCTAGCAGCATGAGGTTAGAAAGAACCCGTGGTGTAGCGATGCCCAAGTCGTCTCACCCAAGGCCCTCGACGTCTGATGGCGAAACGTCGGAACTTTCGACCGAGGCGGCCGTGTGCCCGGTCCCGGCGGCAGGACGGTCGGGTGCTCTTGGGGTCGACCCTTCATCATTACGTCGTAGTGTCTGAAGTCTTGAGGACAACGCCCTCTCCTCTTGTTCTAGACGATCAATCTCTCTGCTTGTCGAGGCTGGTCGTCAATGCTGGATGCTAAGGTTCGCCGAAGATCGACGGGGACTTACGCTCTAGAGAGCGGTTCTTCACCGCCCGGGCTGAGAACGACGCACTGGCTGTCGCTTTTCGTACATGGACTGCATCGTGGCCTCGTGCTATCGCACTGAAAGAAATTCAGTACGTTGATGGGGTTGGGACGGGCCGCCTCGACGACGGCGAGCGAATTTCTCCTTGGCGTTTATGCTGCTCAGTGAGTGTACATACTTTGATCTTCTTCCGATAACACAGCTGGCAGGCAGGGAGTCTGGGAAGAGGAGCTGCAGTGGAGCTCATTTCGGTCGTTGCGGCCGACAGTCACGTCTAACCGGAGACCATATCGGAATACTGTCTGTGTAACTCCCTTGATGTAAAGCAACGTTGTGGAAGGCAGGCGTTTCGGACGTGTTCCGGCCCAGCACTTGAAGAGAGGGGGGGGGGTGGGGGCTCGGCTTTGCTCGGCTGTAGTGAGCGGCAGCTGTTGTCACCAACCTCTTCCCTGTCTCCTCATACTTCAATTCGTTGTAATGCCGATTCGACTTGGAAACACAGCAAATATGCCGTCGCTAATAGGTTGGTCTGGGAGGTAGACAGCGGCATTGGTAAGAACCGTTAGCTAGCTGGTGGTCAATGAATTTCCTAGCTGAGGTTGAGCTAACGCATGGGCCCGGAAAGTCGCTGCGGATATGTTCCGACGAGGGGTCACGGAGCCAGTCCGACGGAGTGAGTGATGCTAGCTTCAAAGAACGATTTTGCAGGTCAAAACCAACACCATGCTCCTATTCTTCGGTATGTGTTTGCGGCACGCCCCCATGTCACCCTCCGAATTCGGTCTGTACCCCAGATACCCCGCAATGGGGAGTTGGCGTCTGGGTGGCATTCGAGATGGCAACTGAATGCCAAAGCTTCTCCGTCTGTTAAAGAGTTGTCGAGGTGTCGAGTTGTTGTCTTTCTAGGCCAAGCTTGTCAAGCCCCTTGAAGGCAATAACCGCCAGTATTGCAACACATCTTTGATTGATGCCACAGCGGTCGCTACATGTGAGTTAAAAGAACAGCTCCAAGGAGATCCTCAACACGTTCGGCTGTACACGGATATGACGCTTTGGAGGAGGCTCTCAAGGGCTCGAGGACAAAGCCTGGCACTTGTACTTTTGCGATACGTTGTCAGGTATCCGTACCAAGGTAGGAAGTGTACAAAACGATGTGTGCTGAACGATGTGTGCTGGAACGGCGCCGGCACCGGCGGTATCCACATTCCGGGCAAGTCGGCCGTGGCCCTAGCTCGCCGCAACCAATGCGTAAGGCAAAGGCTGCAATGGGATACCATGGACTCGAATAAGTGAGTATGCCGAGTTTGCAGTAGCAGCCGCCTAGCAGCATGTACCAATCCTGTGGTACCTACTCATGCGGAAACCATTTCATCTGGTCTTTTGGGAGAGTTTATCGTGCCAACCTACCTAGATAAGGTAAGGTAGGTACGGAGAGGGAGACACGAGGGGTACTGAGCAAGAACTAATGCGCCCTGACATGACGCCGTCGATTGAGCTCTGAATTGTCAAAAAAATATTTGATGCGTTCCCATTCGCCGAAAGCTGCAGCGTGCTGCTGTCAAAGGTATTAGTGTTGCTGGCGGCAGGAACAATGGTGCAAGTGAAACAGAAAAGGCGAATTAGTAAAAAAAAAGTGCTCCACCCACCCACTTTGTTCACATGTATGTAAATATCAGGTTACCCACAGGCAGGTATGGGTAGGTAGGTAGGTAGGTAGGTATCTGCATCTTTCTGAATCTGTGTCTGTAACTGCATACATGAGAAACGCCATCCCTGCGCTGTCAAACGGGCTATTAGTATTCCCCTCTTTTCTTCTTCTTTTTTCCCCCCTTCCTATTCCCCTGCCGGCTCCTCTTCCTTTTCTCTACTGGTAATCCTGAGTTACCGGTACTGTGTCCCAATGTGCAGTGGCGTCCCATGTCTTGGCTCACCCAGGTTTCTGGAATGCTCCCGTGGCATGTTTTGTCCCGCAATGCGGATACTTAGTACCTCTTTGGGTAGGCATTGACATGCCCAAACCCGAAAGCGCCCCCCAGCTCTGCATCTGCCGGGTCTCAGTCAGTGCGCGCATCAAGCTCCCGACTGCCGCATCGCATCCGTCGTGACCTTGGTGTGACCTTGGTTTGCGTGGTTGAGGTTGATTGATTGGAATATTGATCTTTAAGGGAGAAGACGGAAGAAGCGTTGACTTTCTCGCATGCTTTTGACTGCTGCTGCAGCTGCTGCAGCTGCTGGGAGTGAACAAGGCAGGAAGGAGGAACTTCCCCCCCTACTTGGTCGGCCCAATGAGGTGGCGAGGATGGTGCTGCATCTAGCGTCGCTTTCTCCATCTCGTCATCTCCAACAACCTTTTCGTCTGGTCTGGTCTGGATGCAACTGCGACTGCAACCGCAAACGACTGCTACTACAGCAGCAACAGTGACGACGTGTACCATGAACTCCAACTTAACTGCCTTACTCCAAACCCCATCTTTGTGTGTCTGCAGGTCGACGTCGTTGGAGCACGAAACCGCTCTTCCCCCCAGGACAACCCACCCCTCTCCCCCGGAAAATTCTCTTTGATCAGCGTACAGCTGGGTTTTCTTTCCTGCCACCTACCAACTTCACCGGCCAGAGAAGGGGAACCCTCACTTTTCTCGTTATTTGAATCCAGGGCCACCCAACCGAGCCCGGCCCGGCCCAGAGATCAAAACATCAATCAAATAAGAACGCAACCACGGGAGAAGAAAAGAAGAAGTGAACAAGAAGGAAATAGGATAAAATAAGGAGGGATAAAAGGACAGCAAGGCTCTACAGTCCGCACGCTCCAGCGAAAACCCTCGAGTCAGCAGCCCCCCTCGTCCCGAATTCCATCTGATCATTTTCGCCTCGTCCCATCTGGCAACCATGGACCGACCAAATTTTAACCCGCGGCGGTCTGTAGATAGTGCTCGCTCGGCTTCCTTCACCACGCCTGCTTCCCCCACTGCTACTGCTACACCTGCCTCACCTCTCAAGCCCAATCTCAATCCCAAACCCTACTCCTCGCCGTCGCCTTCTCACTCCGCCGTGAACACCACCACTTCCTCCTCCTCGCCGACGCCGCCTGCCGAACACACCCCTCTGCCGCGATCGAGACCTGGTCGCTCCGTCTCCCACTCTCTCAACATTCCCTCCTCTGCCAGCAGGAAGAGCCGACATGCTGAGCCTGGAACGACCGATGCCCACTCTGCAACCGCTAGCCTCTCCATGCCCCCGCCCTCTTCGATCCCTTTAAAAAGCCCTCGAAGTTCTCTCAGCCGCAGTCGCCGAGAGTCGAACAACTCGCTCGACGCTTGGAGCGACTCCATTCTTCACGTTGCCGACGCAGACGACCTCGATACCCCCCGCCTTACGTCCACTACGCCTGGCTTTGGCTCTGGCTCCGGTTCTGGCTCCGCCGCCCACAACCACCAAGATCCCACCGCCCCATATCGTCCCCTGCCCGAACCCGCACTCACAGCCCGCTCATCCTCTTCGTCCGAGTCGGAACAAAAACGCACCTCCGTTTCCAGCGTCTTCTCCGTCTACTCGCTGGCCTCGGCCCGCGGCGTCGTTCCCTCCTCCTCCTCCACGGCTCCCGCCACCCAATCCTCGGCCGCTTCCACCAACGGCTCCGACGCCGGCCCTTCGCGCTCCGTTTCCGCAATCATGTCGTCGGGAAAACCAGTCACCAATGCCTCTCAGCAGCCTGGCCCCGAGCTTTCCAACGTCACCGTCACCACCTCCTCCTCCAATGGTCAGCACGCCAACGCTGCCCCCGGCGCTCACCACCTGACGCCCCGCGATACCAATACCCACAGTCACCACGAGGTCATCAAGCGTCCCCCTCGTCCCGACAGGCCTCAGCCTACTCGCTCCCGCAGTCGTAACAAGCGCAGGCTCAGCGCCAGTACTGGCGCCAGCAGCCACAGTCCCAGCAGCGATCGAGGGCTCTTCCAAAACAAGGAGAAAGAAGAGGGTCAGTCAAGAGATACAAGCGCGCCTCGACAACGTGTGCCGACAGGCTCTAATGCACCTGCAGTCAAGCCCGCGCCTTGGGGTGTGATTGGGGTGTGCGCTTTGGACATCAAGGCCCGCAGCAAGCCCAGCAGGAACATTTTGAACCGCCTCATAGCGAATCGCGAGTTCGATGTCGTTGTTTTTGGCGATAAGGTCATCCTGGACGAAGGTGAGGCATACTCTTAACCCCCTCCCCCGCCTGTCGTGCCGTGCCACAAGGGCAAGTGTAGACAAAAATCGGAGGTCGGCAAAGGCGTGGGGGTGCTCACTTTTCTTCAAGATGTTTCGCTGACCGTTGTTTGTCTTGTCTTCTCTCGCAGAGGTTGAGAATTGGCCTATGTGGTAAGTCACCATTGCAATTGAAAAAGAAAAAAAAAGGATTCCATACGGCTCGGTGAGCCAAAACAGCATAGCTTCCTTCTCCTGGACGACTTGTGCCCCCTTGCAGAAACACCCGCCCACTCTGTTCACCCCTTCCCACCCCGCTGATGCTCACCGGCAGTGGTCTCCATGGCTTTCTCCAACTTCCATCTCGCCACCATCTTTTCAATTTCCGAATATCTCTGCTGACACTCTCCCAGCGACTACCTCATCTCATTCTACTCGGATGGCTTTCCTTTGGACAAGGCCATTGCGTATGTCAAGGCTCGCAAACCTTTCTGTGTTAACGATGTGCCGATGCAAAAGATCCTCTGGGATCGTCGTCTCTGCTTGAACATTCTCGATCGCATTGGCGTCCCTACGCCGGGTCGAATCGAGGTCAACCGCGATGGCGGCCCCAAGATCCTAACCCCCGAGACAGCTAAGCACATCAAGGAAATCACGGGCATCACCATGGACCCCGAAGAGCTGGGGTATAACAGGCTACCCCGCAAGGTCGAGCTGCTGGACGACGGCGATATTCTTAGCGTTGACGGCACTTTACTCCGGAAGCCTTTCGTCGAAAAGCCCGTCAGCGGCGAGGACCACAACATCATAATCTATTTCCCCAAGTCTACCGGCGGTGGCGCCCGCAGGCTCTTTCGGAAGATTGGCAACAAGAGCTCGGAATACGACCCGGACCTCAACATTCCTCGCGCTATTCTGGAGCCCGAGAACAGCTACATCTACGAAAAGTTCATGCGCGTCGACAATGCCGAGGACGTCAAGGCCTACACTGTTGGCCCCAACTACTGCCATGCCGAGACTCGCAAGTCGCCCGTCGTTGACGGTGTTGTCAGGCGTAACACGCACGGCAAGGAATTGCGTTACGTGACGGCCCTGGACTCCGAGGAGAAGGAAATTGCCAGCAAGATCTCGACCTCTTTCGGCCAGAGAGTCTGCGGGTTCGACTTTTTGAGGGCTGGTGGCAAGAGTTATGTGATTGACGTCAACGGTTGGAGTTTCGTCAAGGACAATGACGATTACTATGACCATTGCGCCAACATTCTCAAGGAAGTCTTTGTCAAGGAGAGACTCCGAAGAGGCGGTGTCACCTCCCCCGCGCCGTCTCCGGCACCTTCAGACATGACGGACCCTCTGGCATCGCGGGGTAAGGAGCGGGAGTCGCAGCCAATCCCTGTGCCGCCGACCCAAAACAAGTCCTTGGGCAGCATGTCGGCCGTCTCCGAGAAGCTGCCTCAAGAGCCGAAGCCCGCGCCCACCAGTGTACCCACCCAAAAGTCAGAGAGTGCACTCACTTCGGCCGTCACCAGCTCTTGTACCAGTCCGACGCTTCCACCTCCGCCTCCTCTGGTTGACCCTGCTGTAGCAAGTGTTCCTTCCACGACAGGATCAGCCACGCCGTCCGCTGCGCCTTCTTTGAAAGGAGAAGTAACGGCCCCGCCGCCCGAAGAGACTCCGGTGCCGCCGCCGCCGCCGCCACCGAAGCACTCTTGGAAGCTCAAGGGCATCGTGTCTGTCATTCGTCACGCGGACCGTACGCCGAAGCAAAAGTACAAGTTCACTTTCCACACAGCACCTTTCATTGAACTTCTCAAAGGCCATCAGGAGGAGGTGCTTCTGATCGGCGAGGCAGCTTTGGCCAGTGTGCTGCAGGCCGTTGATGTTGCCTTGAAGGCTGGCGTGGAAGACCGCACCAAGCTGAAGTCGCTTCGCAACGTCCTGGTTAAAAAGGGCGGATGGGCCGGCACCAAGGTGCAGATCAAGCCCATGTTTCGGAAGAAGAAGACGGAAGACGTCGCCGTTACGTCGGGCGACGAGCTCTCGCAAGTCTTGAAAGAAGGCGTCGAGACGGATTTCGCAGAAAAACCCGAGGAGGGTGCCGTCAAGACGGAGAACTCATCGCCGTCGAGGATGCCGCCCAAGAGGCACGACTCTCTTTCGGGCGTTACCATGTCTCGCATCACGGCAGCGGAGGAAAGCCTAGTCCTAGACAAGCTTCAACTTATTGTCAAGTGGGGTGGCGAGCCCACCCACTCGGCGCGGTACCAAGCCCAGGAGCTTGGCGAGAACATGAGAAACGACTTCATCCTGCTCAATCGCGATGTGCTCGACGAAGTTCACGTCTTCAGCAGTTCCGAACGTAGGGTTACCACCAGCGCGCAGATATGGACGTCTGCTTTCCTGGACCGTAAGGACCTCCCCGAAGACTTCATCACGATCCGCAAGGATCTGCTCGACGATTCAAATGCCGCCAAAGATGAGATGGATAAGGTGAAGAAGAAGTTGAAGGGCCTGCTGCGTAAGGGCAACGAACGACCTCCCCAATTCGCTTGGCCCGAGAAGATGCCTGAGCCGTCAGAGGTCCAGACCCGCGTTGTTCAGTTAATGAACTTCCATCGCCGCGTCATGCACTACAACTACGCCAAGCTGCACAACGGCAGCGCCGTCGCGTCGTTGAACAATGCCATTGCCAACCCCGGCACGGAAAAGCCTGCCGGCGGAGACGGCTCGGCCTCGACAAGCTCCACTTCATCCTCGCTATCTCAAGCAAACGCAGTGAGCAACATACAACCTAGATGGTGTTGTGGCGAAGATGCGGATCTCTTCCGGGAGCGCTGGGAGAAGCTCTTTGCGGAGTTCTGTGACGGAGAAAAGGTCGACCCTAGCAAGATCTCCGAGCTCTATGACACGATGAAGTTCGATGCCCTGCACAATCGGCAGTTCCTGGAATGGGTCTTTACACCGCCCAAGGCCATGTTGGAGGAAGAGTACGGCGTCAGGGAGAAGGAGAGCAAGGATGGCAGCAAGGACGGCGGCAAGGACGGCAAAGCTGCCGAGAAGACCGCGGACGAGGGCAAACCCTCCCAAGACTCGCGCGAGGAGCGACGGGATGTTCCGGGGTCCGGCGATAAGGCAGAGAAGAGTGAAGCCAGCAAAAGCTCGACTTCCGTCCGGCGCATCTTCCGACGGCGGTCATTCCTTAACGGTCTGCGACACGCCGAGGAAGCCCCGCCGGAACAGTATTTCCACCTTTACAAGGGCAACACGCAGACCAAGGCCAAGACTGACGCTCGGTTTGAGCCGCTGCGGGAACTTTACCAGCTCGCCAAGGTGCTCTTTGACTTTATCTGCCCGCAAGAGTACGGCATTTCTGATGGCGAGAAACTGGAGATTGGTCTCCTGACGTCGCTGCCGCTGCTCAAGGAGATTGTGCAGGATCTTGAAGAGATGCAGGCGTCGAACGATGCCAAATCTTTCTTCTATTTCACCAAGGAGTCCCACATCTACACCCTCCTCAACTGCATCTTTGAAGGCGGCATCGAGACAAAGATCAAGCGAAGCACCATTCCCGAGCTCGACTACCTGTCGCAAATCTGCTTCGAGCTGTACGAATCCGAGACCAAGGCCCCCGCCGACACGCCCGATGGCGGAGAGGAGCAGACGTTTGCCTACAGCATCAGAATCACCATCAGCCCCGGTTGTCACGTCTTCGACCCTCTCGATGTTCAATTAGACAGCAAGCACTGCATTAGCTGCGCCCCACGACGCAGCCTGTCCCCTCATAGCGACTGGATGCAAGTGATCCGTACCTTGAGGGCCAAGTTTAACCAGTAAGTTGCCGCTACGAGACTTTTCCTTATCGGCTGTCGGATGTGCTGCTAACGAACGCTGCAGAGTCAAGCTTCCCAAGACGTTTCTCGCCATCAATCTGTCGGATCTCTTCTCAATCGAAGACAATGAAAAACGGGACAGTGACAGCGAAGGATTGGAGATGAAGTCGTTGCACCCCAAGCCAAAGACCACAGCGGGGCAAGCAGCCGTCCCACAGAAGGAGACTGAGACCGAATCCGAGGAGTTTATCAAAGCCGGCCAAGCTCTCGCCTCGGCATCGTCCGTTGTAATGGAGCCCGACAGCCCCGTGAGCCCAAGAACCAGACAAAGCGCCTCCGCCTCTGAGACCGAGACCATATCTCAGGTGACGGAGCCCAGCGAGCAATGATGGACATTTGCGGCATATCGTGCATCATGCATCATGCGCGGAGACCACAGACTAAAGATTTCGAGAAGGAACAGAACAGAAATCAAAGAAAGGCGGTGTATACTTGAGCCCCCCCGCCCCATATTAGAATAAGATTAAGATCAAAATAACACACGTATCCCCTTGAAGAAATCGCACATGTAGCATCGGCCGGCCAAAGCAGGTTCCAACCATGGCTAGTCTACTGGTGTGACAGCAGCAAGAAGAACGTGGAATTCTGCAAAGCCGTCGGAAAGTCGTACGAGAATACAGCATCCGACACACCGGTTCCCACGGTTACTCCACTTTGTGCGCCGGCATGGGGAGTTCAGTGAGTCGATCAGGGCCGCACGACGGCAAAAGTTGGTTGCAGAGGAGGATGTGACGGGGACAATGGCCCGCCAGCAAAATGCCCTTGCGAACAGTCTTCCGTTGTCAACTGCAGATCCGCAGAATGGGGCTTTGTGTGTGTGTGTTTGGTATGGAACGCATGAAATCTGAATATGGTCCCCTCACTCGAGCGTGGGTGGTGAGGCCCACGACGGCGGTCCCCTCAGGTCCAAACTCAGGGGTGCTGCTGGGTCCCGCGCGAGAATTTCGGATTCTTTCTCCCGCAAAACATAATCGTGACAAGAAATGCTTAAAATCAAAAATCAAGAGAAGGAAAGATAGAAAACGAGTTTTAAACAGTAGGCAAATGGCCAGACTTGCGCGATAGTGGGACCCCTGGTCGGTAGCTTCCGTAATAAAGCTGGTTGTGACCCGGTCTCAACTTGCAAATTGCCGGGATCGTGTCTGTGGACCAAATAGCATCTTCTGGCGGGACCAATGTGATAATGTTATCTCTGCCCCCTCTTCCCGTTTTGTTAAGCGTGCTAGAGCGTCACCAAAGTCATATGCCTCTCCTTCCCAGTCGTAAAGAAAAAGCATGAAGAGAAAATGGATGCTTGAGAAAACCGTCGTCACAATCCGAGCCGGCCAAGAAGACCAGTCGGGAGCAGACGAGCGAGCATTGAGGGTCAGGGGTTGCTGAAGCCATTGCACTCTGATAGCAGGTGGCCTTGCTGTCCCTACGCGTTGACATAGAGGGGTTCCTCCGAGACGCCGGCCAGCCTCGTCGTGATTTGGCCACCCTGGCTTATAGTAGGAGAGGCTGTTGTCAACAGCCTAAAACGGAAGGAATTTTGCTTCATTGGTCGTAATGTGAGAAGAGCGGTGTCACCATCCGGGAGCAAGGGCAGGGAAAGGTTCGCGGGGACAGGATCCCCTTATGCCGCAGGCCCTTCCTCTTCAGCGAGTCTTGGCTCGAGAAGGAAAGTTCCAAGCTGGTGGCGCGATGCGAGGATGCCTGTCATTGAGCAGCAAACTATCTTGCAGCGGAGTGTTGCCGGCAAGCGTACGTGTGTATATGTGTGTCTGCAAGTGAAGTGAAGGGCGAGACCCGGTTGGTTCCTGTAAAGCTCCCAGAAAGGAAGAGTGGGGCCGTTACACCCGCAATCGGTAGTGGGTCCTAGGATCGGAGTCGGAGTCACCGCCGGATGCTTGGTGGAGGGAGCGGCATCAATGGCGGAACTCGGGGATCATGCCTAGATAGGACCATTTGGCGATGTGTACTTTCCCAAGTAACTTGTGCGACGTTCGGACCGGAAACCGGGCGAGGTAGTAGAAAGGCGAAACGCCCATAACTTCATGTACGTAAGTCCTGGACAGCGGTTCCAGTAGTGCGATGGAGAAGGAGAAAAGATGTCTCTGAGGCAATATGATTCGACGTTGTCGCCTCTCTTCCGGCAGGTGGCTGCCCCATGTAGCGACGTGCAGACCTTGGCCGCCGGCACGACGGCGAGGGGTGCAGTCGCATCCTTGCCAACAAGTCATGTCAACTCGGGGCGCGTCAGATGTGCTGGTTGGTCAGCACACACACATCAGAGCCGCTGACCGGCACTGATATCACTTCGTTAAAGAGGGTGTAGGGCAATCATGTAAAGCTCACCGAGTGTTGTTCTTGCGGTGGCATCATCAAACCATAACCGAGCATCAGTATCGAGGTTGGCTGAGGGGAGGGGAGGGAACCACGGCACCGCACCGCACCGCACCGCACCGCACTGCACCGCGCGAAGTGGGCCACATTTGGGCGTTTAGGGGGGTGGGTGCCAGCCACTCAGGGCGCATCGATCCGTAGCTCATGAGCGGGCTTGTGAAGGCATCGAGAGGCTGTGGGGAGCGAATGACGGAGCCAGCCCCGAGTCTCAGGAGGCGCGACGTTGTCATCTGCAAGTCAGCATTCACTGACCAGGGGTGTCCGCACAGGCTACGACCCGGAGCCGCGACCCGGCCAATGAAAAGGGTCCACTGACAGCCTCGGTCACCCGGAAGGAAGCAGGAAAAAGAAGAAAAAGCGGACCGAACAAGGTGTGAGGCAAATGGCACGGGTCCAGGAGGGGGCCGCGGACGCATCCCATCCCCGGCGGATGAAGCAATGAAAGCTGGAGTGATTGGGAATGGTTGGATATTGCCAGACATGTCCCGCTTGGATACAACAATGATGAATTGAGCCCTTGTGGAGTCGTCCGAGGGTACCAGGTGTTCATGAGGATTCTCAGTGGTGACCCTTGGATGTTGTGCGCCAGCTGATCATATTGACAGACTCATTATTGACAGGCATGGGATGCGATGACGGCTCGTGACGACACTCTATCCAAGCCCGCTTGTACACGTGTACTATGGTTTGGGTCGGGGAGGCTGGTTGGCAGGGCCGTGACTGGAGTATCAGTGCAGACACTGAGCAGTCGGACGAGAAGCGGGGGGTGTTGAGTTGGACGGATCTCAGGATTCACAAGAAGCAACAAATGGGTGAGGTGGAGAACGTGGCAGTCAGATCATGTGACTACGGTTGTGTATCGTATCAAGTCAAGAGAGATTAATTCGATATCCGAGGAAGGAGCGATATGCTGACTTGACACGAAGTCGTCGTTCCTTCCGACACCCAGCATACATCTCACGTCCTCTCACCTGACTGAGCCACTCGTACGGTGATGAATGGCGCAAGCCTTGGGTGTTCGTTGGGTTTCATTAGCAATGAATCCGTGATCCGTGATCCGCGATGACAAGAATCCATTCCACTACACCATCTCAAGAGAGACAGTGAAGAAGAAGAAAACGAGACGAGCGCGTATAGTGTAGCTTGCCTCTTTGCGACTGCATTGTTATCCTGGTCGGGGGCTCCAGGGCGTGCAATCCCACCATCCCACTAGGACCGACTATCACCAAGAGGAAGAGGTTGTGGGTTGCTGTATGCACCAGTTAGTACCTACGGATACACTACCTACGGGGAAGCCTTGACCGCGAGTCTGACCTTCCTTGGCGACCAGGAAAGAGGGCAGGCGAGACCGTTTACATGGGGATTGGGCAGCTTCCCTTCCCACCCACCAACCACGTCACAAACCGCTTGACCACGTTGACAACAGCCATAGCATCAAACGCTCACACCGTCGGCCCGTCGATTGGTTGCGATGTCGAGAGAGACAAGAGAGAAATGAGACAACAATCAATCGCCACGCCAGTCAGCGCCCTGTTGGATTGTGCCTCGTTTCCTCGTTCCCTTTCAGCTCGACCGCTCGCTACCTTCTCTGTGGCGCGGACAAGTCTTATTCTTCAGATGCAACGCCTCATCGGCGAGCGCGACGACCACCATTTCCCGACAAGCCGGTTTTACCCATCTCTCCCCTGTTTTCCAGCAGCTACAGGTGGGACGGCGATGAACCACAGGGACCGTGTCTCCAATCCTAGCCTCATCAAACGGGCCGCCGCCCTACTCACAATTTGTCAGTTTATCACCTCGGAAAGACAGCTAGCCAGCCAGTCCGATTGCTACTTGTTTGCTCCAGTGCCGAACTTGAAAGGGCTTTCACTTGCTAGCAACGACGCCTGTTTCGTCATGGGCGTCTGGGCGTCCCGCAGAGATGGATCCCCGTTTCCTCCTTGGCCCATCACGGTACTGGTCCGAGGAGCCTAGCCTAGCCATCCATGGTCAGCTAGGGGACGCGAGCGCCATGGCGGGACAACACCCTTGTTTCTCGTTTGCAAGTGTGTCAATGACAATTGTGCTTAACTGGTTCTCCAGCCATATGCCTTTCATGGTCGCCCAATGTCCGCCCCTTCTGGGGGTGTCGCAGCCTGCATGCGTGACGCCAAAATAGGAAGAGGCCCCCCTCTCCTTTCCCCTGTCTCTAATGGGCCTCTCGCAGCCGGCATGTAACACTCTTTGCTCATCCTTGTGGTCTATCGAACAGCGCGCTTGAACGTCTGCTTCCTCGCATTCTGATGTCGCGGTCCACGGACAAGTGGACAGCGAGGTAAGGAAGACTTTAATGCCCCGTTGCCGGCCTTCGGTTTTCAAAGACTAGGGCAACGCACGCACACACACACGTGGAAGCACTGTGTACCATGATGATAGATGGTAACGTCTCTCAAACGCATGGCCCAGGAAAGATCGGAGTACCCCTTCATCGTGTTTTTGACACATGAAGTTTGCCCAAGAAGTGTCGATTCCCTAACCATCTAACCGGCCCTCCACGTCAGTTTTTTTTTATATGGTTTTTTTTATTTAAATTAAGACCTCTGTGGGCTCGTGGAGAGCATGCAATTTGATTTCGGGTTGCAGCTGACTTACAAGCAAAGGCGGGCAAGGAAGTGAAGAAAAGAAAGGTATCTGCCACGAACTGAACTGAACCGACCTGGTGGTCGGCCCCCCCTGCAATTATCCTGCGGCTTTACCTCGATGCGGTCTTCCATGCTCTCAACTTGAGGATATTAAGTACCATCTAATGATGCGCCTGCAGCATCCGTAAATCATTACGAAGCACGGGGTATACTACGCATACAGGCCAACGATATTTCTCGCCTGGCAACGGCAATTCCTTCTTAGCGAGACACGCCATGCATCTATAGATATGGGATCCCATGCTGCACGCACGCCTCGTCGAACCATCATCAGCCGGCCGTCCATGATTCTGAATACTCTTTTCTGACTCATCCACCGCAGCCCGGAAGTCCCAGGTTACAAGCCGTCACATTGACGGTTCTTTTTCTGGTTCGTCCCTTCCCCAGCGCATACGAGCGCGAGGATGAGAGGGATCAGTCCTATTCCCGCTCTGTCTTGGGGCTACTCCCCACAAGAACGGCCGAGCCGCACGGCAGGACGCGTGGCGCAAGAGCCCACGAATCCACGACGGGGGCAGCCAGATGATAGCGCGGGATTGATCTTCGCCGTTGGTGGTCTTGAGTGCCAAGGCACTGGGAATGGAGATATTCTGCCCACCTTCGCATTAGCTTGTCAAGTTCCATCAACAATCGAGAAGGATTATAGCCGTTGGTGGGCATGATGAAGAACATTGAATTCCACTCCGTATCAAGATCGGAATGCTACGCTGTTACAGTGATAGCTACACTAGGTGCTGGCTGTAAGTGGACCGACAGGGCTTCTCTGAACTCTGGCAACTAGTGAAGCCCAGAATAGACAGAGCCAAGGTCCCCCTCCCCCTCGACTGGAATATCGGGCCCCTCTTAAGCCCACACCTGTCGGCTTTCGCCCTCACAACTCCAAGTATACACTTACAGAACGGTGCATCCGGGGGACCGGTCGTTCTGTACCTGATCCACCCCCAACCCCAGGAACCCTCAGGCAGTGTAGCATCTCACACCTAGGCCTTGAATTCAGTGCAATCCGTAACCGGTACCATCATTCTCAACGGCAGGCCAATGGTTGCAAGATGTGTCGCTCACCGTACAGCACGCACATCGTACAACACTACTCTGTCGTGCCCCGGCCATGTTTGACTGCAAGCACATTGACTTTGGGTCTACGGAAGTTACGTGTCAGAACTTCCTGGCCTGCGCCACACAACCCTGCAGCGCGGATAGGATTCCTCTTGGGGTCAAACAGAAACGCTGCATGCCCCTTCAGGAGGAGACAGCTCCCTGTAAGCAAGCCTTCCGGGTTCGAGCCCGAGTCTGGGGCCACAGAGGCTCAACCTGAGCCCTGACAGCGCAGGAGCGTGCCCACTACTGGACAGAAGCCTAGGCTGCCAGGTCGCAGCGGCCGAGCCACATGGATCACAGAGATTTGTTGGCTTGTGGCTTGAGATGAAGATTGATGCCGAACGGCCAAGGCAAAATCAAGAAGCGAGCGCCAGATCAATGACTCCTTCAAGAGCTGTCTCCGACGGCCTGGGTCTAGGAGAGGGATCAGAGAATATGATGGTGGCAGCACGTCTGGTGTGCTCTACATCGTACTGTCCTAGTATGCATCGTACACGCCTCTGCAGGGAGACAAGGCGACATGGCGGACGAATGGGTGGTGCCCGCGTGCAAAAGTCGACTCACTGGCTTTGGACAAGTGTACCATTGTCCCAATTGACCGGGATGATTGGATGATCCGCCAAAGATTACCTAGATAGCTTGCCTGCATGAGATAGGTTGTGCCGGTACTGTGCCCACCATGTGTAACATACAACTACGGTATAGTGACGGTCCCCGACTACAGATCAGAGGTGTACAATTTGATGCGACCGCGTTGGTCGAGTTTTCCATCAAATCCCTGACCATCATACGGCCACCCTTTGCACTGGCAAGCGCCATCATCATCAACGCCATCACCATTACCATCGCCGGGGATCCAGCCAAAGACCTTACCCGTGATGTTTGACAACGGTCAAGTCGGTAACAGTAGTTAGTGTACTGAGTGTTCGGGTGTAGGTACCTTGGTCAAGGAATGGTACATGCACCCTACCTAGCTACGAAAGAAACGGGCCGGGCCACGACGACGAACGACATGTTGCCATGACACACATGCAAGGGTCACTGTTCCCCGGGGACGAGGGCGGCGAAGAAGACGTGGAAGGGCCGAGAAGACGGCTTCGCGTGGCTTGGTCGACCGCCGTTGACAGGCGCTCACGTATCATCAGCACAACGCCATGGAAGGGAGGAGTCCCGTCTCGGGATCCCGTATCGATGCTGCGACGGGATGCAAAATGATAAGTTTGACATGTTACTCCGCAGTGCAATTGAAGCCTGCGACCTCCCCCTCGCTTGGTGCATCTAATCTCTCTATCCACACCACCACCGTATCACTTGGCTCGCAGCACCCTGCCGGCCCGCGCACTGCCGACTAATTGCCTCTACAGCAACCGAGTTACTCTAGACTACGACTGCCTACCTAGCGATTCTCCTATCAGTGGCAGAAAGCCTGGGGGTTTGGCTTCAGGGTGTTCGTTCTTTGCTTCTGTTCAACCGTTCTTCGATTGAACAAACCCTTGACTTTCTGGCCGGCGCGCCCTCCACTCCTCCGCCTCCACCTCCGCCTCACATCCACACCCTCACCCTTCACAAGCCGCGGCAACGACACAGCCATTTTCCACTGGAGAGATAACCAGTCATTCTTTGGCAGCCCTATGTATTGGTACACCACAGAAAAAGAAGAAGAGAGAGAGAGAGACCGCGGGCCCAGGCAGAGGTGGAAAACCATGGGCAAGAAGACATCGCAATCCGACCCTTCCCGCTGTGGATCTGGCACGGAAGACAGACAAACAGCGAGCAATAATTCTGCCGTAAGAAGGACGACGGGTCCTGCGGAGTTCGGTACCAGCGTTAGAGTTTGGGAGTTGAGACGGTTGACACTCCGACCTTTGCAATCAGACGTTGTCTGCCTGTACGAGCTGCGTCTATTCTCGTGAGCGACCCCTGGATATAAAGAGCGGCTGTCGACCAGACTCTGGATGGGTCAGTGTCCTCGTCCGAGTTGCAACGTGCCCTCGATCCAGCTTCATCGTCATTACACCCTCACTCGCATTGAAACCTTCACATCACCTCGCCTCGCCTCACTCAATCACTCGTTCCACCTCGCATTGCTTCACCTCACCTCGCATGACCCCATCACCCGCCCACTTCACTTCACATTCACCCTGCCTCACTCAGCTTCTGTATTTAAACTGCCGCCGCTCAACCAGTCTCCCAAACGTTTGAACTCAACTCTCGGCCTGGCATCGATTACATCTCGCATAAGCAGTCGTCAAGAAAAAGAAATAACAAAAGCTTCGAAGCCAAGCACACCGCATACACAGACACAAACAACATCATCGTCACACTCTTGCTCTTTTACTCTTCTCACCCACCGCCTTACATCAAGTCTCATACGGCGTGGTCTGGGCATTGTTGTCCTCAATTGGTACGTTCCATTTCTTCCTACCTCCGTGGCCCTACGCAATTGCATCCTTCCTTCCTTTCCTGTCTTCCCAGAGTGCCTACATGGGAGAGGTACCTCCGGCCTACCTAACTCACCCGACCTTACGTACGCGCGCTTTCCTCACTTTCAACCTCATATGGCCGGGTTCTGCCTTCCTTTCCTTTCCTTTCCCTCCCTTCTTCCCTTCCCTCAAGGTACTTCCTGCCTGCAACCCTCAGGACCAGGTCGTGCCTTCTTTCCATGACACCTAAACGTGGGGCTAGTTTCCTCCTTATATTCACTTTTCACGTTGTGGCCCTTGCCCAGCCCGTCCCATTCATCCCGTCCCACGTCAAACACGAACACTACCAGCAGCGCAACCCTTTTTCACATCTCCTTCCTTTTTATTTTTATTTTATTTCAATGAGACCATCCTCCATTTCCAACCCAAAACTCTCCCTCCTCCCTTCTTACACATCGCGTACTCTGCCTGGTACTCTCTGCGAAACTGCCCCCCCATTGACTCAGCTTTTGGAGCTCAGACATCTTCATTTGGTCAAACCCCCACCCCTCCTCCCCCTTTGGTCAACCTCCAACTTCAAACAGCCGACCTCGCCAAGGTGAGCAAGTGCTGAATGGGCTTGCTCAGTGGCCCTTTCAAAAACAAAAACAAAAACCTTATATGCCCAAAGCACCTTTCGCTATTTATTCGGATTTAGCCAGATACTGACTTGAGTTTCCAGGACGAAGCCTCCTAGGGCGTGGGGAATTGCCATCTTACTACCATCAGAATATCGCACCTGTTCGGTCTCAATCCCTAGAAAAAAGGTCACAGCAAACGACAAACCCGAAGACGATACAAACAGGACCGCCAACAACCGCCTGGCGCCAACATCAGCATCAACACCACCGCCGCACAGGTCACCACACGCGTCGCACAGGGCCTTCCTTCAGCAGCCCAGCTCCCCCTGCGCCGAAAACTTACGTCTCCAAGTTCTCAGGCTTTTTCCGATCACTTCTGGCTCACCATGGCCGTCTCAACCGCCTGTGCCCATTCGTTCAAGATGATCAAGTCGGACAGTACTCTGATCCAGTGGACCTGCAACTTATGTCATTCCGGCCCTCACTGGTGCATCTTCGAGTGTCGGTACTGCAAGCTTCACACCTGCCGCCCTTGCACCCAAAGCGCCTAACCGATGCACGCCCAGTGCTCCCTCCGTCGATGCAGCGTCGCACCACGCCTCGTACGCTGGACTGAGAGGGACGCACGCCGCTCACCTTGGGAGGACGAAGGACAACGCTGGCCGGCGACGTGGGGGTTTTGCATTGGATGCACTCAAGGTATGTTCAACGACATTCTGCTGTTGCTGCTCTGCCGGGGCAGCCTTCCGCGTCTCAGATGAGCTCTACGGTAGCTGCTTCTGATGACGCAAACTCCCTTCACCAACACCAATCCACCAGACAATTGTCTCGCCCTATCCGATCCCGATCTCATCACTCACTCGTGTTTCATTTCATTGTGACGAGATCGCAATCCAAGGGTAGTCCTTTTTGGAGGGGGCGATGCAGAACGGCAATTACGAATGATGCTATTTCTTGCAATTGATACACGTTCACCCGCTGACAGAAGCCCAGGCCCCCCCCCCTTGACACCCTTGCCCGAAGCTCCTCCTTCTCTTTTCTTTCCATCTTTTTTTTTCGCCCTTTTTCCCTCATCCCCCCCGCCTCTCGTTCATGACGATTCTGTGATGGCACACCTGGTGCAGGCAGAACCGGATGCGTCCGGAGAGGAGCGCTTTAGCGATCGATACCGACAGCAGCAGATTGATAGGACCACTTGGATCGGACCACATCGGATTCTTCTTCTTTTCGGGGTTCTCCGCCTTTGATCCCTTCAATCTTCGCCGCGGCCGTCGACACCATGGACGCTATGCAGCTCTTTCCCTTTTCGATCTTTGAGTTTCTTCGACCATTTTTTTCCTTGCAACCCTCCCCGGACGATTGGAGTCCCGCCACCTTGCCATGTCCGAACAGAACTGGCTCCGCCTAATCCCCTGCCGCACTGGCAGGGTCTTGGGCCCAGCCCCGGTTTAGCTCAGTGGTGCCGAAATTCGGCGATGCAGGGCACACGTGGGACACTCTGGCTCAGGCTACTGTGTAGCCGGCTGCAGCTAAACAACCCCGGCGGGGAGCGCATCCCGCAGACAGGGGACTGCTCTAGCGTCTGTGTCAACGGCTTAACCCTTGTGCGATGATGCCCTCGAGCTGCCGTGCCTGGTTAAGGACGGCAATGCTGCGGTGGAGCCTCGCCACAATCACAATCTGGAACAGCCAGGCGTGTAAATCAGCAGGGAGACTCATCCATCCACAGCTCGTCGTCCGCTCGCCGAGTTTCCGGCTCGACGGCTCATCAGTTCGAGACAGACACCCACTCTCCAATCTCATTTCATTGTTCATCAACACACAGCAACGGAGTTTTTAGCGGCCGCACGAATCTCAATACCCACCCCGTCTTCCATGGCAAGCTGCAAAGAGCAATTTTTCTTTTCCTATTTTCGTTTTTTGGTCACCCATCATCCGGCATTGGCGGAACCAGGGTCCGAGGGAGACTCACAGCAGGGTTTGCGAGGCGAAAACATTTCTTAATCTAACACAGTAGACTTTGGGTTCTAAGACGAACGGTTTCACGGAGTATAGCAATCAAGAAGGGGAGAAAAAAACCGGGTTTAGATTTGCGTCGCATCAGCACGCAAGGGCTGGCGGACTGGACGGCAGCGACTCCAACTGACAATAGTTAGGCTTTCTTTATTTCTTTAGAGCATAGGGCTTCGTCCGGGACTTTTGCGATTCCATGCCCACGTCCTCGACTGTTGGTCACTCATTCAGTTGACGACCACTTCTACAGGCAAGGAACCAAAATGTCTCCAGTAGTTGAGTTCCTGGGTTGGTTGATTGGAGGCTTCTGTTCTGGTTCCATCGGTCTAGCTCAGCAACAGTGCAGTTCATAATAAAGTATTGAAAGAAATAAAAGGCAAAGACCACTACAATACTAGCACCATGCCCCGTTCTCGTGCTATAGTTGTCTTTTCTGCGCAGCTTTTTTTTTGTTGCACCGCAGTCTACTTACCTCGTATGCTTCGGTTTCGCAACTGGTATGAATGTTAAACAGAACATGGCGCGGCATCCACTTGATCCGGCATTTAGAGGATGACTCCTAACATGGGTTGGATGGTAAGAGCAGCAAAATATGCAATAGGTACTATAACGGAATGGCGGGAAAAGGGCCATACAACAGCAACAAAACCAGGTATGATTTCTCGTCACTCGCGTCAACGTTGCCGAGGTTGTCATTCGAGCTGTTTACCTGGTGGATGATTGTTTTTGAGAGGAAGGGGGGCGTCGAGCATGAAGAGTAGGGGTCGCGGGGTTCTTCGGTCTCACCACGGCCTCGTTCCGGAGGCCCCCCGGGGGGGACAATGCGTGCAGCCGCCTCGGGCCTTTTGAACATGTGTGTGTGTGTGTGTGTGTGTGTGTGTGTGAAGTCGGCGTAAAGTCGGAGGCGTCACGACCGTTGGGGCAGGGCTGGGTAGGGAAACATTCGAGGCTCTTTCTGTTCCCTTCCAGGGCCTTTTCTTTCAGTGTTTCCCTGTGGTGCGAGGGGAGATCCGGGGAAAGAAGGGGGACGGGTTTGTGGTGGTGACACAGGGAGGCAGGCCTCATGGAAGAATCGCGGCAAAGCTTTTCGCGGTTTGCAGCATGTAAATCTGACATGTCGCACAGCAAGGCGCAGCGGTCGTTTCCCCCCCCTTTCTTTTTTCTTCTTCCGGATGCCCTCCCCGCGAGGCCAAGCAGAGGCTCACGCGAGGATTTGGACTGTCGTGTAAAGGAAACAACCCTGTCTCACCCGGGGAGAGGGGGGTGATTGGTGTACAAAGATCTACATTCTATACTACTTCCTTCGATCTTCCCCGTTCTATTACACTGCGGTAGCGATACATCGGCTCCCCCCCTATATGTCAGGTCCCGTTGTGGCAGGGCCCCTTTAAAATCACGACGACTTGCTCGGTGATGACACGGTGCGGTGAATGGTAAGGAACCCCGTGGCAAATAGGTGACGGGTTACAATGTGAGGCTCCGGATGATGTTATTTTTGGCCATGGAAATCAGGGGTTCGGCCTCGGTGACGTGGCTTTCCACACACCCTCCCGAGAAGGACGGGCAGCGCGGGGTGGGGCTCGCACCACTGACCACACCGGGTGAAGAATATTACCTCTTTGGATAGCACCGGTTATGGGCATCCTCGCAGAATTTCCTTCAGTGGCTCTCGCATGGTGCAATACAACCACATACCCATTCGTCTTAGCAATGATAGGCAAACTCGTGTGTTAGGGTGCTACACATGCAGGACCGATCTAAAGAGGGGGGGGGGAGAGGTTTCGACGAGAGGGAGGGAGAGGTTTCGACAAGAGGGAGGAAGACGTTTTGCAACACGTGGGAGGCGGTTAATGTCTGAGGATGTAGGGTTTCGTGTATCGTGATGATGACGAGACGATGACGGCGCGAAAGACTACGGGCGTAATGATGGGGATAAGTAGATGGGTTACACGGCATTGAATGTTTCTGCCCGGCATGGGATTTCCCACCACCATATCATATGGTTTTCTCTTCTTCTTCTTGTTCTTCTTTCTTTTTGTCGGTGTGACGATGAGTAAGCCCTGGTTCAGAATGCCACTCTCTACCTCCTATATGTCTCGACATGTGTGACCTGTCATTTGTCACGTACTCTCGGAGGAGGAAGAAAGGGGGCAAAGGGGATGATGCATGGTTTGGTACAGTTCAGCGCTCGCGAGTGGTGGAAAACCGGTAGGCGGTTACGTTACACCGCTGGCAACACACAGACAAAGACTAGGCAATGGCGGCGGCGGCAACTATCCTTCTTTCCGGAGTCTAGGATAAGCCCCAATCAAATACGGTGCGCTCGGGGTTGCGACGGACGACAACGACGTCGTCCCCGACGCGGACGCGGATGACCGACGCCAGCGGATCCTCCCTAGCGGCGTCGACGGCGAGGAACGCATAACGGCCGAACACGGGCGCGTACTTGTGTCCCGGGTCGACGCGGCGGTCCCTCATGAGGGCGTTGAGAAGCTTGCCCTCGGGCCCGGCGGCGGGGCGACCCCGGTCGTAGTCTACGTTGAGGGAAGAGCAGCGGCCGCAGTTGGCGGTGAGAAGGAGCCTAGCGCCGCTGGGGCCGGGGCCGGAGGCGGGGAGGGCGAGTTCGGCCCAGAAGTCCTCGGCGAAGGGGGCTTCTTCCGGGTCTTCCACGACAATGTTGGGGCGGAATTTGGGCATGATAAGACTGTCGTCTTTGAAGGGTTCGAGGGAAGGGTGGGAGAGGGAGGAGGCGGAGGTTACGAGGTAGGGCGCGCAGTCGGTGAAGGTCAGCCACGCGGGGTCGTCCCCCACTTGCTTTCCCTGAGTCGCAAGGGACGAGAAGGACGGGAAGTAGGATGCAACGGACGACAGAAGCGAGCGGGTCTGGTGTTTCTGTTGTTCGGGCGTGGATGATGCTGCGGAAGGGGACCCCGGGGCGAGGGTGCCGAGGACGCGGCGGCGGCCGGAGCCGATGTGGACCAGGATGACGGGGAAGCCGAAACAGGCGGAGAAGAAGGCGTCGTAGGGGTCGCCCATGCGGAGGGCCTCAGCGGGGCTGCCGTGGAGGTCAACGGAAACGGGATCGAGGGCGGCAGTGTCCGGGACGAGTGGTACGGAGAGGGTCTTGCCCTGGAGGGGGTGGGTGTCTGCCGGGGGTGGCGGGTCCGGAGGGTTATATCGGACGCGAATAGTATCCCCGGAGGACTCGGAGGTGGAAGGGGAAGAAGAGGCGGACGAGACTATTTCCTGGGAAAAGAGGGCGCACTGGGGAAATGTAGAGAGCTGCATCTTGCGGAGCGACGAGTCCGGATTCACCTTGAAGAGCATATAGGTCCGATCGTGGAGGATGCCCTGCGGGGTGAGCGTCGCCGACTCCAAGGAGATCGGGCGGAGGGCCTTGATGGGGTAGACGTTGAGGGCCTTGATCTTCATTGCGGCGTTTTGGGGGATTCAAATGGTATAATGAGGCAACTTTTCAATGGTCGGTAGGACAACGGACAGTCTGCGAGAGTCTCAATGTGTGAAGTTGGCCGAGAGTTTTCTGGGGTGGTAGGGTATGTCGACTTCAGCCGGTGAAGCTTGTTCGGTTCCTTGATGCAAGATGCGGTGCGGAGCAGGGATGATCCTTTGCCGTCCCGGAATCCTTAGCGCCTACAGCGAAAGATGTGGGAGGCCGCCGAGAGAGAAAGAGGAAGCTGGTTCTGCGATGGTATCGGTGTCAACTGTCAAGTCGCAGTAGTTCTCATCAATGATGCAGAATGAGTAAGAAAGGGAGGGTGGTATGTTGTGCCCGGGGAAAAGATCCGCTGAACAGGACGGGCTAGGTTTGCTCGGTTCTCTCGCTTGCGGTTTGTCTTTAATAGCATAGAGTGAATGGTTGTAACCTCGAGCAACAATTTTTGGATGCAAAGTAATGGCGAACCCGATGCAAGTATCTGAAGCATGTAGATGACTTGTTCTGGTAACGATGTAAACGATGTTTCTTGGATGTGGATGGCGTCGTCTCCTTCCAGTACATATCGCGTACTTGCAAGATCTGTTAAAGAAAAAAAGGGAGTATCTATACTATAATCCGGGCATGCATCAAAGCCATAAACCCCCATTTATATCACTTTGAATCCACAGATTGGTGCCCGGGTGTGCTGTTCATTGGTCATCAGCCTGCCTTACTCATGTAAATTCCTCGAGTACAGAATACCGACATGCGCTATTACCACATGCAGACAGCTACCCACTCTCTAGGATTCCAACGACCGACCACCATCTCTTTTCATCTCGTACAACAACAAGGTCAGCCCCTGCTCAGCATTCAGATACGGCGACCGAGTCATGAGCGCAGCGCGTCCAGAAGCCAATATTCCATCGCTAATCAATACTCCAGCGCTACCACGTGGCATGCCGCCATCGACAGGCCTCGCATCAATTTATTTGTCCAATCTTGGACTATCGGAAGATAGCTTCGACTCTCGGCTTGCGTCACTCTCTGGCCAAAGCATCTGCTTCGGGGTCTGCTATGGTCCATAGGAGGGGTCTTCTCCTACGGCCCCTCCGGAGCTGGCTTCGGAGGAAGCTCTTGTCGATTTACAGTACGGGGCAGGCAACCCGAAGTGTTCGTGAGTAGGTAGGTATATAGATAGGTAGATATTGGATACTCCCCGAGTCCTGCCAGGTTCCTGGCTCATCGTCAACGACCACCCTCTTTCTTGTCTGCCCAACTCAGACGTTTATTTCTTACCATGCTGCAGCAACTTGCCGTCCTCGTCTCAGCGTTGGGCCTTTGCCATGCGACGACGCAGATTGTCACCGGGGCCTCTCTCTTCGTTGGAGACTCGTCGCCTATCGTGAACACTTCGTACGCCCGGTTCCAAGGCAAGAACGATAATAGAACCGGCACCTCCAACTATCTAGGTGAGTTCCGCCACTTGTCTCTCCATCTCTCCATCGACTATCAGAGGCGCAACACTAACCAACTGTGACCTTCGCTAGGCATTCCCTATGCCACAGCCGCACGGTTCAGCCATTCAGTCCTGGCCGACACTGCCGTGTCCGGCGTGCAGAATGTCTCAGCCTACGGCGTCGTCTGCCCACAGCATGAGCTCCCGTCGTCCATCGACCCGTCCGTGCTGCCGCTGGGAAGCCTGTCTGGCGTGCTTGTCGCTGCGCTGTCGCAGTCCACTCTCGAGCAAGGAGAGGACTGCCTCTCGGTCAACATCCACGTGCCGCAGAACACCAGCAGCACCGCCGGCCTGCCCGTGCTGGTGTGGATCCACGGCGGCGGTTTTGAGGCCGGCGCGGGCGGCTCGCTGCTGGAGACCGGCGTCGAAAGCCCGGGCGTCGTTTACGAGGCCGCCAACATTGTCGAGCGCAGCGTAGCCATGGGCCAGCCCGTCGTCGTTGTCTCAATCAATTACCGGTTGAACCACTTCGGCTTCAGCGCCTCCAAGGAGCTGGCCGACGCCGGGCTGCTGAACCTGGGCTTTGGCGACCAGCGCAACGCACTGCGCTGGATCAAGAAGCATATCGGGCCGTTCGGCGGCGACGCTGACAAGGTGACAATCTGGGGCGAGAGCGCCGGCAGCTGGTCGGTGGCCGCGCATCTCGTCGCCAACGGTGGCGACCACGAGGGCCTCTTCAGGGCGGCCATCGGCAGCTCAGGCGGACCGCTGAAGGTTGAGGGTCCTGCGAGGCAGCAGGCCACCTTCGATTCCCTTGTCAGCTACGTCGGCTGCAACGACGCCGCGGACGTCATCGCCTGCCTGCGGGACGCCGCGTACGATGATGTCTACACGCACATGCAGACGGTGCCGTATTTCCTCGGCTACAACAGCCTGGCCTCGTCGTGGACCATTCGCCCGGATGGCGACGTTTTCACCGACAGCCCCGACAAACTCGTCGCTTCCGGGGCCATTGCCGACGTTCCTCTTCTTTGGGGGTAAGCAAGCATCCTCCTACCTTATCTGGTGTGAGCAGGTTCGGTACTAAGCATCATCTCCAGCGACATGCGGGACGAGGGCACCCTCTTCTCCTTGGTCAATGCCGCAAACACCACCACCGACGACGAGGTGCTGGACTACTTCCTGACCAACTGGTGGCCCAACGCTACCGAGGCCCAGCTCGAGAAGCTCCTGACGCTGTACCCGGCCGACCAGACGGCCGGCTCGCCGTTCGGCACGGGCGACAGCAACGCGCTGTACCCGCAATTCAAGCGCATCTCGGCCATCACCGGCGACTACAGCTTCGAGAGCCAGCGGCGGCAGCTGCTGGCGGCCGCGCCGGGCAGCAAGTGGAACTACCTGGCCGAACAGGCGCTGCCCGCGGCGGTGCTGGATGGCACAGCGACGCTGGGAGAGGTCACGGCGGCCGACTACGCCGATGTCGGCACGCTGGAGGCGGTGCCGTTCCTGGGGAGCTTCCATGCGAGCGATGTGGTGCTCAACTTCTTTGGCGCGCTGCCATCCAACAACTCGCGGCGAATGATGGGCGCGCTGATTGCCTTCGTCAACCGCCTCGATCCCAACGCGCACGACATGGAAGACGTGCCCGCCTGGCCACAGTACGACTCGGCCAGCCGGTCGACGATGCTGTGGCGTGAGAGCGGTGCCGAGATCGTGGCTGATGATTATCGCGAGGAGGCCATCGCGTACCTGAACGAAATCGGGGATTCCTTGCGTATCTAGTCCCAAAGGTGGACATTGATGAATCTGAAATGTGCCACACGCACAGCTAATATAACAAACAAATGACTACGTCAAAGACCCTTGATAATCGAGGGTGCTTTCACCTGCAATCCGCAAGCCTGAGCAGCATACGCCTCTTCCATTGATTTATAGTTGACGAACTGTGTAAAACAGTACTGATCACACTGCTGCCAGGTATAGCGTTCAAACACTGATTTGCAACCGGCCTACTAAAGAGGCTTTGGAAAAAAAGATCGCGAGTCAATCACTCGCAAAAACCACCTTATGTTGACTTACACTTCCGCAATGACGCACATCTGCCTTCTATCTCACACATCATCTGTTCCCTTTGTCTCCGTCCCACTCTGTACTTGCCTCAAAAATTCCCCGATCCTCACCGCCACAGTCTGCGCGCTCTCCGTCCAGCCGATGATGGCACCCATCAGCAGCGTGTCGTGCACGGCATTCTCCTCATACCACACCGTGACGCTGCTCCCGGACTCCTGCATCTGGCGGCACCACGTGGTCCCATCGGTCTCGAGGATCTCGGCCTCACCCATGGAGACGAAGATAGGCACCGGTGTGGCCCACGGGTTGCCGAGAGGCGTCACGTACGGCGTGTCCTCATCGGCGACGCCGGCCGAGTACACCCTGGCGCCCCAGCGTAGGAAGGACACGGGCAGGTAGTCGGTGCTCCAGTGGTCGTGCTGTTCGTACACCGAGTCCGGCCCCAGGCTGGCGAGCGGGTTGACCCAGGGGGCGACAAGCACGGCGCAGCTCGGGGCCGCGAGCCCGAGGTCTCGTCCGAAGGTGTCGAGGTAGCGAAGCAGCGCAACGATGAGGTTGCCGCCCGCGCTGTCGCCGCAGAGCACGATGCGCCGGGGCGGGATGCCGAGTGTCCGAGTCAGGTACAGGTAGCTAGTAAGGACGTCTTGCAGGGCGGCGGGAAAGGGGTTCGTCGCCGCGTCGCCGCTGCCGTAGCCTGATAGACGGTACTGCGGCGCGAAGACGGCGCCAACGCCGGCCTTGTCGATGAGCGTGTCGGCCATGAAGCCGCAGTAGCCCGTGCGGCCGTCACCGAGCACAAAGGCGCCGCCGTGGATATGCAGGACGACGGTGCCATCGAAGCCACCCTTCTCGACGTCGGGCTTCTCGGGGAACCAGGTGCCGCCAACGGTGACGGGCTTCACGTCCGGGTTCGAGGCGAGAGGCCCGCGGTAAAGATCCGAGGGGAAGGGCTCGATGGCCTGGAAGCGGTCGCCCTCCTTGCCTGGCTGGAGGGTGTGCGTCTCGGTGATGCCCACGTTGGAGTAGAGGTCAACGAAGTTGCGCGTCAGGCGGGCCATCAGCGTCTGCTTGAAGCCCCATTTCGGGTGAGAACGGCACGCCGGTACCAGGGCCTGGACGCACCACACGGGCAGGCGGACGAGGATGAAGAGGCCACCGAGGAGCTGGTAGAGGATCCGTATGGGTTGGTACGATAGAATGGGGAAGCTCGCCCCTTTGTTGCCGGCCATATCGAGAGAACTGCCGCCTTGCCTTGCCTTGCCTTGCCTTGGGTAACCCTTTCCGATGAAGGTGTTGTTGATGTCGATGTAGGGTGGTGTCGATCACGATTCACAAGGACCAAAAAGTCTCCGATGGAGCTCTTCAGGCAAGCCCTCGGCACATTCGTGGAGGTGACGGTGACGAGGAGATAGTAACTGATATGAGCACGACATGCCGGCAACTCGATCGTGTCGCAACCTAGTCCCCCCATCCTCACCCCTGTCGCGACCCAGAGAGATAATTTGCTAGATGGGCAGCAAAACCGTGAAATCTCTGCATGCCGCGTTTCTCCCGTTGCCGCGGGCTTCTCGATTCTTCAGAGTTCGGGGCTAGAATCCGGCAACTAAGGCTTCGGGGGTCAGGGGCTAAAATGCTAATGGATGGGAGCTGGGAGTCATTTCACCGGGTTTCCTCCCACTATCCCCCCCCGCCTCGATTCAGTCCTTGTTGCATTTCAATCTCGGCGAAACGGCATCTAGCAAAAAGCCTGAGTTCTGAATACCCCTTTGATGGGACAATTCTTGACAACGGTGGGTTCTTGGCGAGTCATGTCCCCCCCAGTTGACAGTTCAAGATGGTTTTGAGAGTGGACGTTGGATGGAGCCTCGTTGTATGGAGAGTGGACGTTCACATGACTCGCATGCCAAGGGTTTACGTATCCCACCGAGAATTGTACCACAGTACGTGTAGTTGAGTGAGTGTCGGTGATCGGGTCCCTTTTAATGTGGTGTAAGTGGTATAGATCGGTGTATCTGTACAGAGAGGGGTACAGCTTTGGGCTCAGGCACCGTCACATATCTCCGATTCGTACCAGTCTCGAGTTAGACTGTTGTCTATCAGCGGGGATACGGCGAGGGGGGAGCCTAGAGAAGGGGGCTTGTTAGTGTCGGCATACAAATCGTCAATACCTGGGTTTCGTCCCCAGAGCCACAAAAGGAGGTTTCGCCGTGCATAAACGAGGCTCGGAGAATTCATCGCTGCTTTCCTTCTCAGGCCGGTCCATCGTCTTTCTCGAAACTTTGGACTTAGTTGACTGGCTACGGCTCCAGGTCAACACAGGACGGTCTGATAGATAGAATGGCCTCAACAACGACAACGATGACGACGACGACCGACACCACTTCCCACACGGGAATAGCAATCATTGCCATCAATGTTATCCTCGCCGTGATAGCCACCATCACCTGTGTAGGACGATTTTGGGCACGAAAGCTCACGGGTGTGGGATGGGGTCTTGACGACTGGCTGGCGCTGATCAGCCTGATCATCAACCACGCCTTCTGTGCAACCACGATTGAGGCCACCGTCCACGGCGGTTTGGGCCGGAGCATCGTCGACGTGATGGCTGAGGACCCGAACATGCTGGTCATATTCCTCAAGGTTCGTGACTCTTGCTCCGTTTGCTGGGAAGGGGGGCGGAGAAGAAAAGAAGAGAAAGCTGAGAATTCTCGCAGTGCGTGGTCGTTGCCGAGTTCTGCTACGGCTTCTCGTCCCCGCTGATCAAGCTGTCTCTGCTGGCCTTCTACTGGCGCGTGTTCCCGACGCAGTTCATGCAGAGGGGCATCTACGTGCTGTCGGCCATGTGTCTCGGCTGGCTCGTCGCCATCTTCATAACCAACTGCCTGCAGTGCCGCCCGCTCTCATACTCATGGGAGCAGACGACGAACCCCGGCGCGGGCACCTGCATTGACCTGGTTCTCTACTTCGTGGGGAACTCCATAGCCAACAGCCTCATCGACATCTTCACGCTGGTGCTGCCGATCCGCGAGACCCTGAAGCTGCAGGTCAGCTCGCATAAGAAAGTCGGCATTTGCTGTGTTTTCGGCCTGGGAAGTCTGTGAGTTGAGACCTTGGTGGACCGAAAAGAGGAGAGGGGGGGTCTAGCTTTGGGCGTGATGGATATGCTAACGATATATTAAAAACAGTGTCGTTGTTGCAAGCCTTGTACGTTTTGGTTCTTTGGCCTCTCTCTATTCGATAGGCGTGACGGACATGACCCGTACGTTCAACCCCGTTCTTCCCACGGAGCCTATTCTCAAGACTTGGATGTGATGCTGACCACTCGTCTAAACAGAGCAGTACGCCCTCATGTGGACGGCCACCGTCGTGGAGATCTACATTGCCATTATCGGCGCCTGCGCAGTCACCCTCGTCCCCGTGTACCGCAAGATGCGCTACGGCACGCCGTGGTCGACCCGGGATCAGAAGTCCAACCAGGTCTCGTCAGGCACCGGAGCCTTCGCCGGCACTGGCGGCGCCGGGTCGCGGCCGGGCGTCCACAACTTCAAGCGCTCCGCGAACCACGAGCGGCTGACCACGGGCAACGATTCCGAGGAGTACCTTCACCACGGCGGCGGCATGAAGTACTCGGTCTCTGGGGCGACGGGTTCCGGTGACAAGAGCGACGCACTGGGAGACGATTTACCCATGGACACCATCGTCGTCCAGAGGGACGTTACGTGGGAGGAGGAGCGGAAGGAGAAGCAGCATGTGTAGGCCTTTGACGAGACCGTGTAGTTCTGCTGTACATCTTAATCATGTAATTATATACCCATGACGGCATCTGTTGTTGGCTATACGAACGAGTAGGTATGGAGCAGTCCGAACAACAGGCTGTTTGCGAGGAAATCCGGGTCTTAACCCGTCTTTTTCTTCCTGATGCCTGGGACAAACAGCCTGCCTTTCTTGGCAAAACAAACGTCTCTCACAAAGTTTGAACTTACTTGGATGCTACCTCCCTACCAAGGTTACAAATCGTCCGTCCCATGTCCCGTATTCCATGTTCGTTTCCGTGCTGTAGAGAGAGCGGTGGGCCCACACAGGCCCAAGGCCTCAAGACCATTCTTCACTTCTGGTAACGTATCCGTAATTCTTTCTAACTAGGATTTCCCAAATCGATCATGAACACGTGGAAAGCTTTTCAGACACATGGCCTGAGTCACGTCCGTGCCCCCTGAGTTGAGTCTGTATCCAATAGATGTCCAATGACCTCCCCCCCCGGTCTCTTCAACCGTTGTGTCAACTGGCCATCGCCGGCATCCCGGCTACCTGACGCCCACTTTCATTGATAGACGGCCGGGGTTGTCTAGGTTATCCCCTGCCCCTTCCCCTTTGGCACCCGAACAAGGGGTTTCCAGGTAAACAGGAAGAGATTCCCGATGGATTGTCTCCACGAAGAAATGAAATCGAGATGCTCATATCGAGTAGGCATGGCATCGTAAGCCTTTATCCACGGCCCTCCCCGGGTAGATTTCGGGTAAAGACAGGGCCTCAACGGCATTCAAATTGCTTCCTACGGAGTACACCGTCTATGTACTAATACCAAGGTGAGTGAGGGGCGGCCAGATGGGGTTGTGATCGTCTCAGTTGGGCAATATTCGATGGGCACGAGTTGAAAGGGGTTAAAAGAAAAACGGGTTGCCCAGAAACCCATCAGCCCGCAAGCCCCCAGCCCAACTTGTTACGGAATACGGGGCGGTTGATCTTCGCTGATTGTTTCTTCTTGGGCACAGTCATGACTAGCCAACCGTGTCGGAAGCTTGACGCTTTTCTCATCCGGGAACTGTATAATTTCAAGACGGAAGACATTCCGCCCTCTTCCAAAGGACTCGTTCGGCACCTCGGGAGATGATTATGATCGATCACCTGGCGAGAAGGAGGGTCTGTCATGACCGGCGAGCAGGTGAACTGGTGGTGGACAGATGAAGTTCGCCGAGTACATCTACTGTGCCCCTTGGCGTGGAGGGCTCTCTTCACATCTTTCGTGTAGCGTGGTCATTCGTTGCTGGCTACAGCCTCACTCGTTTTATTCTGTCTCTGTATTGTCCAAATATCCAACTGGCGGGTTGAAGCACCAATCCTCCAACCACGCTCTTTAATACCACTACTTGTCGCCCCTTTAATCCAAGATGACCTCCTCCATTTGGGTAGGGCTCACGGCTCTTCTCGCAGCGTCAAACTCGGCTCTTGCTGTGGCGAAGCCCGTCACGTCCCGTAGTTGGTTGAAGCCCAAAGTCGAGATCGACTATGCCAACATCACCGGACGGGTGAGCGGGAACATCAAAGAATTCTTGGGTGCGTCTTGCCCACACCGGGAGCTCACCGGCCGATTCGCCTAGACGAGAGTGCTAACCCCGTACAAGGCATCCCCTTCGCCTCCGCCGGCCGCTTCGAGCATCCTCAGCTCTTCACTCAGCAGCTGGGCGACTTCGATGGAAGCAGCTACGGTCCAATCTGTCCGCAAAAAACGACAGCATCGATCCTGACGAAGAACTCGTCCAGCAGCCTGGTGCTGGGCGAGACCGGCACGGCCATCGGCCCCGTCGTGGGCGCCCTGGCCGACACGGTGTTCAACACCCTGGGGCAAACCCGCAGTGAGGACTGTCTTCTGATCAACGTGCAAACACCGGTGAACGCTTCCAGGGGCGACAAGCTGCCCGTGGTGATCTGGATCCACGGCGGCGGGTTCGAGGTCGGCAGTCCCTTCACCGACACGAGCGAGACGGACGTGATCCGCGGCGCCGCGCTCAACTACAACGTCGGCGGCCTAGTGCGCACCTCGGTCAACCTGGGCCAGCCCATCATTGGAGTGTCGGCCAACTACCGCCTCAACGCCTTCGGCTTCTCGGCTTCGCGCGAGATGGAGGAGGCCGGCCTGCTCAACCTCGGTCTCGAGGACCAGAGAGTCGCCATGAAGTGGGTGCAGGAGCACATCGCCGACTTCGGCGGCGATCCGGACCGCGTCGTTATCATGGGCGAGTCCGCCGGCAGCTGGTCCGTCGTCGCACACCTGCTGTGGGACGAGGGCGAGGGCGCCACCGACCTGTTCCGCGGTGCCATGGCCCTCTCGGGCGGTCCGGTCATGGTCGAGAGCGCCGAGCGCGCCCAGCCCTTCTTCGACAACATGGTTGAGAGGGCGGGGTGCGCCGAGGCAATGGACAAGATTGCTTGTCTGAAGGTTGCCGACTTTGACGACATCATGGCGTCGGTCAACGAAGAGGGAATGCGTGAGTTTTCCTGTCTACCTCACTTTACTCCTCTCTCGTCGCTTGTCTGATTCTCATCACGTTTTTGGTTCCACCTGGCTGACAAGTGTGCTCTATGCTAGTCCTAGGACCTCGCTCCCTCGCCTCGACGTGGACCATCCGCCCCGACGGGAAGCACCTCAAGGACTCGCCGCACCGCTTGGCCGCCGCCGGCAAGATGGCCTCGGTCCCTTTGATCACCGGCGACATGCGCGACGAGGGCACCCTGTTCTCTCTGCTCGCCCAGCTCGAGACCCTCTCGGACGAGGACTTCGCGTCCTACTTCCAGACTACCTGGTGGCCCAAGGCGACCGACGCCGACATGGCGGCCCTCATGGAGCTCTACCCCTCGGACGTCCGCCAGGGCTCCCCCTTCGACACGGGCGTCCTGAACGCCGTCACGCCCAACTTCAAGCGTCTGGCCGCCGTCGTGGGCGACTTCAGCTTCCAGGCGCAGCGCCGCAACCTGCTCGCGCACTACAACACCTCGGAGCAGGCCGTCTGGAACTATATCACGGACGTCAGCGTGCCCGCGGCGGGCCTGCTGCCCGACCTGGGCGTGCTGACGCACCTGCCCGTGCTCGGCTCGTTCCACGCCTTCGACGTCTGGTTCTACATGTTCGCGGGCCTGCCGTACGGGTTGAGCAAGAACACCCAGGCCTACCAGGCCACCGCCATCTCCTTCATCCGCACGCTGGACCCCAACAACCACGGCCTGGACCTCGCCAAGTGGCCGAGGTACACCGAGGACGGCCTGGAGACGTACAACTTCAAGGAGAGCGGGCCCAAGGTGGTCAGGGACGACTGGCGGGTCGAGGCCATGCAGTTCTTCAACGACCACCCCGACTCGTTCTTGATCTAAGGTGCCAGTCGCCACAGGCGATGTAGCATCAATGTTTCCTTTGTGTGGCCGTCCTCGGTCTCGCAGAGTCGCGTTTACAAGCGGACAGGTTCTTATCGGAAATCCACCGCCCAGATTCCGCCTTTATAGATAGGTGATAGTTAATGGTAATCATCGGCCTTGGGTTCAGGGATCGCAATGATGATCTCTTCCAAAGTGCGCTTTCCAGCGCAGTGATGATGTCCTCGAATCGTTTGTTCGGTGGCATCTCGAATGTCTTCTAAGCTGCCTCTGGGCTCGCACAAACATGATGTGCTGACGCATGCGAGAACCAGCCATTTCGGAGGGTTTGACTCGTTTTGGTCGATGAACTGGTGATTAGTATACAAGTGTTGCAATTTAATCCCGCTAGACTGACTTCCAAGACTCAAGAGCTGCTTTTGTTTTTCTTTGCGCGTTAGACGAAACGATGCTTCTCTTTCTGACCATACGGCATGCCATTCTATGCGTTTGGAATAGTGAGAAACTTGAGTATTAGTTTGGAGCCCGGATTGTTCTCAGATGAATATGCCACTCGAATGGCACACACGAGACGAACAGGGGTGACAACATTGGTTTTTGCGAGGCAATGAGAACAGAACGCCCACGGCCTAGGGAACGTGGGTGGCCCCATATGCTCCGCTCCGTAATGCCGTCGCTTACGGGTGGGTCCCCGGCGAGGGCCCGGATACCAATACGGAGATCTTCTCAGAATGGCAACCAAGGCGCCAGCCATTGGCTGGATTGTTAGTGTGTCAGAAGTTTGATTTGGCGCAGAGTCGCTGCTTACGTCGCCCCCTCCACCCCCTTCTGATAGTACCGCTCGAGGCACGCTTAATGTTTCCCAGTGTCTGACTAACCCTAACCAACTGAACAATGAGCTGGTTACTCAGAAAGGCAACTGGACAGATCACTTCAAACCCCACGTTTAAGTTATCGTTACGCCATGGGAAGTTCAGCTGCGGCAGGGGGGCTGCTAGCTTGGAGGATCAACTGCAGCACATTGCATCGGAACATCACTACGCTACCTAGACAGGGACACTAACGGCTGTTAGCGCCGGTGTCAAGCTCGCTTTTGAGCGTTCCAGACCTTTCCGTTGCGTCGGGTCTGCGGGCACTCAAAACCATGATGTGGGTTTCATTTTATTCAGATGGGATTTCAAAATCCCCATCGGCAACGCCTCGCCGAGTCGGCGAGTTAGGCGAGGTGCCAGACCTCGAGGCTACCCAGAGCCCTTCTTGGCCCCCCAACCCAGCATGCTGCACCACGGGTGCTGGTCATCTCACGGCATGCGACTACAACAGCTTCGCTAACGGGATGAGCCAAAGCCGTCCCTTATTGCATGGGATGTCGGGGTATGAACCGCAAGATACACTGACGCAGGTCGTGGGGATTTCCATGAGCTTGGAGCGGCTTGAACATGTGAAGCTACACCTAAGATTGTACAGCCCTCGTCTTCTTCCATCAAGTGAGTGGGCTGCAGAGAATTCACGTACACGACCTATCATACACAGATGTTCAAATGCATACGATCGACTCGTCGCACCGTGGCAACATCTGTAGTGTCTTGGCCTGTGTCTATCTGGGCGCTGGCTCGGCACCCACCCAGCATCCACGCCACCAGATGGCCGTCGAAATGTGACCTCCAGTCCTGAAGGCCTGTACAATTTCTAAACTCTGCTATACATACCCGATTTAAATGTTTTTGGCAGCTCTTCGACTCAGTGACAGCATCGATGTGGACATCGTGTCGGAGCCGACAAGATTTGGGACGCTGCTCCGGAGAGGCACAGGAAGAATCGCAAAACAAACCCTGACACACACACACACACAACTGGGTCGGACATGAGCGGACGTTCAACACGCATTTTGAACACGAGGTCATCTTTGATACAAACCTGACCATTCTTGCTAAAGTCTAACCTTGCGTCATTCTGGTTCATTGAAGCTGTTCTCCTCTAGTAGGCCAATGAAGTACTTGCATGGCGCTCGTTGGCTGATGGCTTACACAACCCATGAAGTAATGCTCGTTCTAAGTTTGTGTTTATCTGAAATACTCCAGATGACCTGTTACACGAAGCATGTCCACTCTTCGCGCTTGTCATTTGAATCTGCAGCCTAAGAACTGAAGGCAGCCGCCATTTTCTCCTCCAGATCCTTCTCAGTAAGGAGCGGGACACCCACCAGCTCGTTGTCGACCTTGCCGTACGCAGATTCGTAGCGTCCGCTGAACAGGCTGGTCTTGATGACCTCGAGAATCTTTGTCTCGTTGTACGGGTCCTCCAACACAGCCTTTAGAGCATTTTCCCACTCGGTCTTACCGTCCAGCTTAGTCTCCTTCCACTGCGTTCCCGGGGGTGATAGCTTCTTCGCCAGCGCTAGCAACTGCGCCTGGGATACAAGGAGCTCGTGAATCTTGAGATTGCGGTTCTTGGTGGCGTCAGGGTTCTTGAGGGCGCCTACGACGGCCTTGCCGATGCTGGCGATGCTCGTGATGCTGAAGGGATGGACGCCGTCGTCGTACATGATGATGCTCTTGTTGGCGAAATCGAAGGCGACGGGGATTCGGGTAAAGAGGTCGATAAAGCCGCCGACGGAGAAAATGGTGTACTCAATCTCGCCAGCGCGGGCCTTCTCAATGACATACTTCTGGGTGTTGAACATGGGGCCGAGAACGGTGGCCAGGTCGCTGTGCGCCTTGGGGTCGGTCGTGAAGGAGCCCCAGTCGGAGGGAATGTAACGCTTGACGCCGGCCTTGATGCATGCGTCGATGGCGACAGGCTGGGTGAGCAGGCCGGCCTTGCTCACGGTGGACACGACCGCGTCCTGGCCTTGGAGAGCCGGGGTGAGGCTATCGATTGAGGCAAAGTCGACGACTTTGAATCCGACGCCGTCGGGGAGCCCGTCCTTGGTCGACTCGGAGCGACCAAGAACAGTGACGTTGAAGCCGCCTTCAACAAGTTCCTTGAGGATAGCAGACCCAAGATATCCCTTCTGTGAGAGGGTTAGCATCCGGAACTCGGTAGGTGATGTGACAAACAAGGACTTACACCAAGGAGGGCGACGTTCTTGAAGGTGCTCATGTTGCCGGCGTGCAGATGAGATTTTTTGTGATTGGGGATATTGAAATTCAGTCGGTTGGGTATGATCTGTTGGACTGTGGTTGATTCTGGTTGTTCCAAACCCTTACGAGTGTGGGCAATGGGGTTTCTTCTTATACATTTCCATAGTTGCATTCGCTCATGCACAGGCACCTCTCCCGCTATCTGAAAGCCCAACGGCTGGAGATCAGATCATCATTATTCAGCTGTAGACGACCCATTCATTGCTGGGTCTGCTGCTGTGTCCGATATTCCCACGGGGGCCGGTGGGATTCGACGCTGATGAGGCGGAAGCGCGAATCCCACGTTGTGGTGTCAACACATTGTGAGACGAACGTGCATTCTGCATCCGTTATTGGCGGCGGCTGAGGATCATCACAACGCAGGCGGATTCATTTTTTGTGTCGTCCAAGTGCGACGGCGGGGAAGGAAGGAAGCAAACCCCCTCCCCCCCAAAAACCCCGATGCAATCTGTATCCGCCGAAACATCCGCCGTGTGGCATAGCGCGGATGCTTATTAATATCCGCCTCATTCGTTCCCTCTCCCTCCCCCCTTCCCACGACACGCCAACCTCTCCTGGAGCGGATGGTTTTTTTTTTCCTGATTTCTTTGGCGGATGCAGCCCTAAATCTTTACCATGCTGTAATTACCTCACCGGCCTCGAATGGTAGCAATGGTTGGCGTTGCGGAATCCGTCGTCTCCAAAGACGGCAATGGCGAGGAATCGCAGAAGAAGCGGATCTATAATGTAAGTTCAAGTACCTTAGCTACCTAAGTGACCTTGATGTCACTGAAGACCTTTTTTCTGACCCCCAGGGGCGAAAACCCCCCTGTAGGCCTGTCAAAACTGTCAAGCGCGGAAGAGACGCTGCGATGGGTGTGAGCCGGTCTGCGGGCTCTGCACACGGCTGAATGTTCCCTGTGTCTACACACAACGAAGGAAGAGAGGACCAGGGCGGAAGTATGTCTGACTGAGTGCCCGAACCCTGCTGGTTCTGACGGATTACGGCACTGACATGTATTTGACCAGGAACAAAGCAGCGGCTGACCCGGAATCAACGCTTCAGCGCAGTGAATCGCCTTTGCAGCAGCAGATGCGCCAACTCAACGTGATTGATAATCATACCGGGAACCATGTCAAGGTAGACGACGGCCAGGTACGGCGTCCGCATTCTCAAGGGCAGTCTGAGGCACAAAGCAGTACGTCGAACGCTCAGTCTTTGGCCCTGCTAGAGAACCCGGCACCGGAGAGCCAAAGTCACCCGACTGACCAGCCGGACTCGGGCCACGGAGAAAGGATACCCCCCTTCGACGCTTTGTTGGCCGCAAAGAACGCCTTCCCGCGCGCTGCTTTCTTCGCCGGGCTCCGCATGGTCCGAGATCAGATCGAGACAGACATGAGCCCGACGCCGTTCAAGAGACAGGCGTTCGTGCGGTTCCCGCCAAAGGAGTACATCTTCGACCTGGGGCAGACCGTCGTCGAAGACACGCAGCTCTTCTGCCCGACTGTGACGCGCGGCCAGTTCTCGAGGCTTCTCGATGCGCAGTACGCCGCCGGCCCCGCCAACAGCGATGACCACCCGGCGAGGTTCGCCATCATCAACGCCCTTTTCGGGGCCGCCGTGCGCTGGAGGACGGCGAACGACTCCTTTGACGAGATGAGCGCGATCAGCTGGGGCTTCTACAAGAACGCCTATGCAGTTTTCCCAGAGCTCATCGTTGGAGGGGGCGACGTCTCGGCCTGCGAGGCGCTGTTGGCCATGGCCACGTTCTTGCTGGGAACAGCCGATACCCGGACAACGACGCAACTGGCATCCGCGGCGGCTCGGACATTGCAAATATTGGGGCTGCATGTGCGAGAGACCTACGCCAACCTTGACGCCGCAGAGTCAGAGCGGCGTAGGCGGGTCTACTGGGCGTCGTACATCCTCAACACCGACGTGATGGTCAAGCACGGCGGGCTGCCTTCTCCCCACGATCTTGGTGACATGATCGAGTTCCCTACGGAGAGCTTCGCCGTCGGCGACGACCCGGCTGCACGGCCACTTGACTTCTTCCCAAGCATGGCGCGGCTGTCCGTGATCCAGATGCGCATTCACAGGCAGTTTTCTCCCCACAACCTCCAGCTACGGTCAGGCGGGGATCACCACGTGGTTGTCATGACATGCGACGGCGAGCTTGACGAGTGGAGGAGCTCGCTTCCCGAGGATCTGCAGCCGGATTACACCGCCCTCCTCGCAACCAGGGAGTTGGAGACGCCGGTGGCTCTGCTGCATCTTGTCTATCTTAACGCCCTGATCAAGGCTCACATAGGCCTGGCCCAGGTCAAGAACGCGTCCCGACTGCACCCGCTGTCCCCGTTCTACACCTCGTGGCTGAGCAGCGAGTCCTTGCCCACGATAGAGCAGTCTTACGCCAAGTGCGTCTCGGCAGCGCGGGCCACGATTGATCTCTTTCGGGTCATGTCGCCGCAGCCATACGTGCATCTATGGTGAGTGACCCCCCCCAAAGAACATCCCAGGCACTCCCCCCTCCGCTTTACTGACAGTCGTTTGCAAAGGGCCATCATATGCTATCCAGTGATGGCGACCTTGATACTTCTTTGGGCCTCACTCGAGGAGCCCATGGGACCGCACGCCCAACTCAACGTCAGGATGATGGGTCAGTTTGTCCAGTTCCTGGCGGGAGTCAAGGAAGAAGGCCTGGACGTCCAGAACGTGCTGGACGGCTGCTCAAAACTATACAAGGTTGCCAAGTACGCCGTGTATACACAGAGGACGATCAGACTCCTGAGGCCACTGGACGAGGACCCGGATGTGAGAGACCAACTCGAGGTGAGAGACCCAGGCACTTCATCAAGTTTTTTCTTTCTTTTTCTTGATTGACCCCCCACGGCTACTAACCCCAATACTCCTTTCCCAAAGGCTCTCCGACTGAAACTCTCGGACGTCACCGACTGGATGCACCTGGCACAAGGCCTCTTGGGCAACATGCCCACCCTTGTTGCACAGGCACGGGGCGTGCTGGCAGATGTACTTGGGATGGAGCAGCAAGACGGGGAATATGGAATGTTCGCCCCTAACGTACTGAAGCCGCAAGGATTCAACGTCTCATTTAGCTCCTGACGAAGCTTGTTGTCGCCTGTACTACACATAAGAGTATTTCAAAGGATCTTTTTTTTTTCCCTCACAGCAGCGCGACGAGGGCAATGACAGAAGCTACCGTCACAGCAGCTGCAGCCCGTCCGATCTCGGCCGTGATCGATGCCCCGGATGAGCCCGGCGAAGGTGACGGCGACGGCGTGGCTCCTCCTCCCCCTCCTCCCCCCGCGTTGTTACCGCCGCCGCCGCCCCCGCTGCCATTACCTCCCGTGCCTCCACCCGTGCTCTTCTGACTGTTCCAATACGTCCGGTTCCATTCCGCATACGACAAGCCCGGGTTAAGCCTCAGCCTGGGGTCGAGATCCTCCGGCGCGATCGCCCGCGTGGCAACCTCGCCGTCCCAGCAGTGGCGACGGAAGCATTCCTGGCACTTGTCCGGCAACCCGAGCCCGAGCCTCGTCAGGCTGGCCCGGATCGTCGCGCAGGCGAGGCAGGCGGGCCACGAGGGGTCAACGGTGCCGTTGCCGTAGGTGGCGAGGTTGAAGGCGTTGTCGGCCGTCAGGTCGAACTCGTTGTCCGTGAAGGACGACTTGAAGAAGGTGAAATTGATGTAGCCAGACCACGGCGAGTTGGGCAGGTAGAGCACCAGCGGCGTCGGGGGCGAGGTGGCGGCGTCGCAGCCGAAGAAGGTCGGCTGCCTCGTGAGATTACGCGTCACCAGCGTCGCGACGTCCGGGATGCGCGGAAAGGGGATGTTGCCCTGGGCCGCGGACTGGGCGGTGTTGACGAGGTTCGTGCCGTTGACCCAGTTGTACGCCGCGTCCAGGGAGGCCTCGTAGACGATGATGAAGTCGACTCCGCGTTCGGGGATGATCAGGGGTCGGATGGGGTTCGTCTCGCCACCGAGGCTCCCGTCGACGAGCAGGAGCTGGTCAATGCCTTGCATGGCCGGGCTGTAGCTCTCAAAGGGGTTCGGGTACGTGGCCCAGAGGGACTCGTTGAACGTCTGGTTGAAGGACTCGGCCGTCTGGCTGACGAGGATCACGCGCCCGTCGTCCTTAAACTGGGGAGGCGGGACGATGGCGCTAGACGCCGGGGGGCCGGTCCTCAACGCGCGCCTGGCGAAGATGGGCGTGTCATACCAGTCGTCGATGAACCAGGCGTTGAAGGCGGCGGCCGTGGACCCCTGGATGAAGGTGAACTTGTCGAAGCCCTGGACGCACTCGCTGCTGTTCTGGGCCGTGCCGTTGGACATGGAGGTCCCGAGGTACTTGGTCGGCACGAAGGCCTGGATTCTCCCACCCCGCCAGCTTCCGAACTCGAACGGGGTCACTTCGTACGAAGTCAGATTGAACCCGTTGGTGGCGTTCCTCCCGGGCCACATGATGCCACCGATGCTGGGCGACTGCCCGGGAACGACTTCGGATAGAGAGACGATGGGCATCGGAGCCTCGCCGAGGGAGAACACGGTTCCGGGGAGGGTGAGGTCTGAGTAGTTGCCGTACGTCCGGTTCTCTGGTAGATAGGTGCCCCAGAACTGACCAAAGGCGTCGGCGACGGAGACGGGCAAACCAGTTTCGGCTTTGGCGCCAACATTTTCGAATATGTCTGTCAAGTATGCGGTTTGGTTGCCGTCAGGGCCAACAGTGTAGTCAACAGCGAAGTTGATCTGTTTCCTAAGGGCGTCTATCGTGACGAAATCGTTCGCGGCTCTGGTCTCGGGGGTCAGCCAACTGGAACACAGAAAGAGACGACGCAGACGGTGCTCGCTTACAGCGTGCTGACCGTCAGGGCACCACCACCACTCAAGCCCGTGATATACGACAAGACCTGCGTGAGGCCTCCCGTACGGGCGGCAACTGCAGCAGGGTTGCGAGCATCGAAGGCCTGCCATATGCCAAGACCCCCAACGCCGGACTGCGTTCCTCCTCCCGATACGGAGAGGCCGACGACGGGGAAGTTGGAGGTGTTGAGGCGCTGGATGTAGCCTTGGACATCGAAACCGTCAATGTTGGCCAGCGTAAGGTACGAAGAGAGTGCTGGGATGACCTTCTCCCCGCGGCCGGCCCTCCAAGACGACTCGGCCCGCGACAGTCCCTGCGTTAAGGAGTCACTATGTGCAACGGGGACTCGGAAGCGTGACGACTCACTTCTGAGGCAGGCCGTACTCGCAAGTCCGAGGGGCACGTGGCGTAGACAGGCGCGAAGGGGTCGACATCGCCCTTTCCTTGCCCTTGCGCGGTGGCGAGCCCGGCGAGGACAAGAGCGCCTGCGAATGAACAACGGTCGAGGATAGTCATGATCATGCCAAGCGTCCTGGGCTGTCAATGTACGTACGAGTCGGGGGGGGAAATGACGAGCCCATGGCCGAAGAAGCCATGTTCCGAACTGCGAGCTCGGTTCCTTTTATTCTTGTTTTCCCCCTGTTGTAGACGCCCAAGATTGGTTGGCGTTGTTCGCCCTTTAGACCTAGTAGATCTCAGGGTTATGCGGGGGAAGCTTCTCTTGGCCCCATCGACGAAGGCAGCTTCGTGTATGGAGACGGCCATGACAAAGACGGCCGCTCGGCATCAATGTTTGCGCGCCAGAAGGTAGGTGGTCGGAAGCTCTCTGGTCAGGGTCCCTTGGGGCTAAAGCTTGTTCCTGTACCCTGCAGTACTAGGGCTGAGTCCAGAGACGACGCCAACCCAGTGAGACTGTCGATGCCCGCCGGATTTGACTAGGCTTTCTCTCTCGACCTTGCGCTAACAGAACCAGCCCACAAGCGAATCGGTTTTCACATGGAAGCATGTGAAATAGGGCTTTCCCTTTAGAATGGGGCGAGTTCCCGAATGACGGAACATACCTACCCGTAGCAGAAGCTGGTTGAGACCAAAAGGCGACAGTAACACGTTCTTCTATCAAGGTAGCGGCAGCTTGTGAATACATGAGTTCCCTTGACGAAGAACGATCAGTTTGACAGAATTGTCAAGCTACACACCATTTCGGAAGCGGCTGTGGCCCAAATTGAGTTGTGGTTGTTGCGTTCCCAGCCGGAATGCCTTTCCTCACGCAACCAGGCAACGCGCGTATTGTGGCAATTCCGCGCCAGAGTTGCGGTTTCTGAAGCAGTAAAACTGCATGCATGCACGAATTCGGCGACCCAACGAGGTTGTTGGAAGGCATGCACGCCAACAATGCAAGCGCCGGAGCCGCTGGATCTGGATGAAGGCGCCGGGGTTCTTCTCCCTTTGCCATACTGACGCGGAACAGAACTCGGACAACTCGACACACTTGGTCTCAGAGGCACCTGCGACAGCCGTGGCCGCGTCGCAAACAACGGCCCTGGTTCGGGAGGAGTCTTGAAGCCAGAAAGAAAACCGAAGTAGGCCACAGCTACAGGAACGGCGGCGAGGCCGACGGGTCCGACGGCCGGTGGCAGAATCTGGTGTCGCAACGGAGCAAGGCGACAGACAGTTCTTCTGCAGCTTGCACGCACAACAACACGCGGACAGACGACCCACTTCTCGTGCCTAAGGACCCTCTTTCGTGCAGATTTCGATTGATAAGTTCAATTCCCAGCTGCATCGTCAACATCGGATCTTCCTAATACGGAACATCCACCAACCGGCCCTCTGGCGCAACGGTAGCGCGTTCGACTCCAGTTCTGGAATGCAATCGAAAGGTTATCCGTTCAAATCGGGTGGGGGTCATCCTTTTTGTGCGTCATGAGGCTATCCCCATCACCCATAACGCGTTTTTCTTTTGCGTCTCGGAAGCGTGGTCGTGATGTTAAGATCTGGCGGTGGTAGTGTTGCTGCTATTGGCGCATTTGGACACTGGCAGGAGCGTCGCACTAATGAATAGGTAATGCACCACCAGCCCGCCCGCTCCTGCTTGAAGTCGCGTATTTACGATTCTCATGTGAACAAAGTTGACTGGAGTGCCATTTTAGTGAGTGTGTGTGTGACCTGTATTCAAGTCTTCATTAGGTGGATTTCCCATTGCTAACCCAAGTTTCCTGCTGCTTGATTCATTGCAAAGTCGCATGGTAGAGGTCATGCATGACTGACGCTCGTTGTCCATTAGTCTTTCTTGTGAGGCTGCCTTCATCTGCATCAACCCGGCGGTCTCGGATGTGAGTGAAGATCCGAAATCACCATGAGCAAGCAGGTCTGGAATCAGTTACACTCTTATCAACCAATTCAACTCACCCTGGACCTGGTGCGGTTGAAAGATGGAAAGATGTAAAAAAAAGTTCGACGACACAGCAAAACGAGATTGTAGGCGCCACAACCGAGCACTACTTTGTCTATGCAACCTCGTACAGAGGCATCTATCTCTATTCGTCCATGTCTACTCCAACAACCGGGCCATCTCGCCTTCCACCAACTCTCTACTCTATTTGAAGTTCTCCCGAAACGTTGCCAGCGAAACGCCCTTCTCGCGCAACGTCGCTTTCGCATCCCCATTGACACCCTCGACGGGCCCGCGCTCAAAGGTGTACACCTCCTTGACGCCCAAGCTCTCGAGATAGTCCAGGTTGCGCTTGTAGTTCGTCGCGACCTGCGCGATGCCGTGGCTGTCGTCGGAGAAGGTGAACCGCCCGCCCATCTCGAGCCAAGCCTAGGAAGGCGTAACGTCAGCAGCAGCTCCTCTCTCTCTCTGAATCGCACCCGCCGAGAGGCGGAAGACGAAGCAAAAGCAAAAAAAAAAAAAAAAAAAAAAAAAAAAAAACTCACCTCGGCAATGACCCGACAAGGGTAAGGCTCGTCGAGCCCCTTCCGCAACGCGCTGCTGTTGCACTCCAACAGCCCGCCGTACTCCCTCACGACCCGCAGGTTCCTCACGATCCTCTCCCACACGCCGTCCCACGCCCTCACGTCCCGTCCGGGGTCCTCGCTCATCAGCCGGACGAGGTCGAAGTGGCCGACGACGCGCGGCTCGAGCGCCGTCAGCATCTCGTGCTGTTGGTCGTAGTAGCGCTCGTACATGGCCTCCTCGCCGGCGCCCGCCGTCCGCATGGCGTCGAGGTACATCTCGCGGCTGTAGTCGATGGGCACGGCGTTGACGTGGTGCAGCGAGCCGATGAAGTAGTCGACGGCCGGGTGGGACGCGAGTGACCGGATGAAGGGCCCGTAGGCCGGGCGGTACCACTCCCCCTCGAAGCCGATGAGGAGGTCGATCTGGGAGGCGTACTTCTCGCGCAGGCGCTGGGCCTCGAGGAGGTAAGCCTCGTGGCGGGGGGCGAGGACGGCGATGGAGGCCTCGGGGTCGCCTTCTTCGAGCTGGTGGGCCCACTGTCAGTATCGTATCGGAAGGGGAAGGAGGGAAATGGGCCGTACTTCTTCGGGGTAGAGGTCTGCGGTCTCCAGGCGCGGCATATGTTCTGTCAGGCCCATGGTCTTGTAGCCTATGCTGATGGCGTGCTGGATGATGGCCTCGAGTTGGTCCTTGGCGTGGCCGGGGCAGAACTGCCCCGAATGGGAGTGCATCGTGAATGCCATGATGAGTGCGTGAGTTGTGTGCGTATGTGTGTAGGTGTGTAAAGTAAAGAGGTAAGTGCGAGATTGACGGGTTGTGAGATGAGATGAGATGAGATGAACTAGAGGAGGTGGGTCAAGGCGTGATGATGGCCTAGGCGGATGAGTGAGTGAGTGAGTGAGTGACGTCTTTCAAACAGAGTTATCCGACACGGGACGATCGACTTAAGAGTCTAAAAGAGCCGGTAATGCGCACACGTTTTACTCGTGGGTGAAAATATAGACGTTCGAGAACACAATACGCATATAGATATCGGGGAGGGAAAGGCACGGGGGGGTATCTCCAATCACTGAGCGATGAGAGGTCGGGTTTCCCATGGGACGCGACTCGGGAATGCAAAGCCAAAAAAACGCCCGTTGTCTCTCTCTCTCTCTCTCTCTCTCTCACTGCCCCAAAACAGACTGCTGCGGTTTCCCCACCACCCTCGGAATTTTCGGGGCTCGACTGGGCGGCCACAGTTGCCCGCCGCCGCCGCCGCCGTAGCAAATGGTTGACGTTGATCCGTCCACGTTGCCGCGCATGAATTCCCACTCACTCACTCCGTGGGCCAAGCTTCGCGCATCCGCGGAGACCCATGGTCTCAAATGGACCGCTTGAGACGGCATGTATCACGTACGCCCATGCGAATCAGTCCTTCCATCCGTATCATTCACTGGTGTGTTGCATTACACACGACTTGCTTGCAAAATTTTCGTCAATTGCTTCAACGGCAGCCAAGATACTAAAAGTTTGTACAGGAAGAGCAACGAATGTACCAACAAAAGAGAAAGAAGGAAATGAGTGTTGTTGTTGTTGTTTTTGTAAAACAAAAAAAAACAAAGGTAAAATATAGGTCTACTCGGACAGGAGGGTATCATGGCGGCCAACTCCAAGCCAAGGGCTCGCAAAGCCAGATCCGCAGAACAGCAAAACAACGACTCTATAGGTAAAGAAAGGAACTGATGACCTCTGAAGAAACTTCGACATTTCCCCCCGCCCATGATTGCGATGGGCCCATTCTCTGGTGACACGCTGTGCCACCAAAAGAACTCGATGACGATTCGACTGCTTCGAGAATTCCGTCACTTCTGCGGTGTCTCAGGAATTTCCCAGATCGACTTCTCCCTCTTTGTCGGATCCGCCTTCACGGCTCGCTCCTGTTTGACCTCGGGCGTGCCGTCAAGCCCCTGCGGTGCAAAAGGAATTGCCGAAGTTGATGAAAACACCGGCAGGTCTGCCCGCATCATCCTGGCCGGCGACTTCTTGGCCGGCGACGGCTTGGCTGGCGACAGTTTGGCAGGCGTCGGCCTGGACGGAGAAGTCTTGATCGGCGTATTGGTGTTGGGCGGCAGCCACGTCAGGGGTTCTTGCGGCGCCACAGACACGGGGGCCGGGCCCGCGGGTTGGTAGTTGACGAATACGTCTGAGCCTGAGGGCGTTGTTACCGCCGGCGACGTGACTGGCGAACTGGCAGGGAGCTCCAACTGACGAGGGTCAGGGGTAGCGGCCACAGATGTCTGCTCCGTAACCGGCGTTGATACTTCAGACCGGCCTGCCGGAGCTGCCGGAGCAGGCGGCGGCGGCGGCGGCGATGGGTTATCGAACACGGGGGGTTGCGTTGGAGGCGTGGCAAAGGCCTCGTCCTGCGGAGGAGTGACGACTGGAGGTGCCACTGGTGAGGGGGCAGTCGGGTTTGCCTGTTCGACCGCAGGCGGCGTTACCGCGTTCGCTTGCGCGGACTGCGCTGTCTTGGCGCGCTCTTCCTTCTGTTTCTTCGTGATCAAGTTGATCTTGATCTTCTTCATCCCAGCCGTTAGTTTGTCCATGTCGTCCTCCGACGCGATGGCCGGGCTCGGTTTCCTTTGAGGGGCCTGAGACGGCTGGCCCTGCGGCGGAGGCGGTTTTGCTGGTGCCAACGGCTTCTTCACTGTCCTCGTTGTCTTGGGAGCCTCCTTTTTCGCAGCAGGTGCCCTTGTTTTCTTCACAGTAAGAGATGTCCCGGCCTGGGTCCTAATACTCATGACCGAATCTGGCCGGGCACTCATAGCAGTATCCGGTCGAGGGCCTGCAACGTTAGTGCCTCCCTGCTCCGTCTCCGGAGTATTCGAAGCCGCCGACGACACTCCACTAAGGCGTCGACCTGGTAGTTTGGCTGATCCGTTGGGATCAGACGGAACGCCTCGAGCTGTAGCCTACTCACTCTGTCAGCTTGAGTCTTCTAGGGGGTTAACCAAAAGTCGCCACCAACCTTGTCTGAGGAGAGCGCTGGGGGCCCCGCCACTGTTCTCCGTCTGTTCTTGGACTGCTTGTCACCATCCTCGTCGACCTCAACGTACATGCCCGGCCTCGCCGGCTTGCGTTCTCGCAGCGACATCCGCGAGGTCGGTCTGCTGACTGGAGCTGGGGCAGGAGCCGGCGCTGGCGCTGGTGGTACGAGATCGGGGTTCAGCATGGACTGGCGGTCCCTCCGAGCCCTAGTCGCTTCTGCGTTCAAGTCCTCAGGCTTGCAGCTGTCGACCTGGCGGTCCGAAGGGATGAGTAACCTGCTCAGCTCGTGAGCCGCAACAGTCCAGTGAACGTCTGGAGGAGGCGGCGTCGGCGGTCGAGAATAAGGGATTCCGTTCGATAGACCGGACGCCATACGTCTCATCCTGGCTGGGTCCACGGCCTTACCGATCGACGCCTGTGTGGGGGTAGAGTAAGTGGGTGGCGTTGAGTGCCGTACCATCTTTGGGCTCGGTGGCCGGTTGCCCATTACTACCTCAAGCTCATCCAGTTCAGAGGCAGACCACCAAGACGGGTTGTAAGGATGCAGGGAAACTGGGGTAGCAGGGGTCCGAGCAATGCTTTGGCCCTCAGGAACCGCCGCATCCTTCTGTCCCATCTCGTGTCCGAGTGAAGCACGACCCCGACTCGGCTCTGCTGGTGTTTGATCTCCTGACAGTCCGCTCAAATGACTGAAAATGCCAGAGTACAGGGCGCGGTCGCTGTAGCCGCCTTCGAGCACGCTGATCACCCGGCCGTCGACTCCCAGGCCTTCCTCGGCGGCGATTTTGACAACGTCTTGCGCGATGCGGGCGTAGAACTCGGTAGGAACGTTTACGTTATGACGCTGCATACCTTTGGTCTCCCATTCACTGGCATCGAATCCTGCCGATAAGAAGATGGCCGCTTTCGGGGGCAGATTGAGGGAGCGCAGGCGAGCTGCTTGGGTTTTTAGGTGCTTGCGCGTCTTCTCCAAGAGGACGGAGTATCTGGACTCGTACAGCTCCCAGAACTCTTTCTCGGAACCGTACGATTCCAGGTGGACATTGTAAATGTTCTGGCCGTGGGCATTATCGATGCACAAGCTCGCGTTCTTGACCTTCTCTTCATCTCCCATCTCACACGGGTACGAATTGATGTCATGGAGACTAAAGTAGCCGATGGATGCCTTTTTCCAAGCAGCCGTGTTCTTGGCAGCATTCACTCCTCGCGTGTTGTGAGCCCAGGCAATGGCCTGCGAGCCGTCCCCGTGATGGAGATCGATATCGAGAATAGCCGCGTGGGTCAAGCCGTGCTCGAGAATGGCGTGCATGATTCCGACATGCACGTTATTGATCCAGCAGAAGCCCGAAGGGTACGAGGCCGAGCAGTGATGGCCTGGGGGACGCACTGCGACAAATGCTCGGCGAGGGCCCGAGGTAAAGACCCGATCCACCGCTTCGCAGACAGCGCCCAGCGCGCCCTCGAAGGCTTCGAGGGATTCAGAGCACAGGTAGAGGTCACCTTCGTGGAACTTGGCAGGCGGTCCCTCTGCGCCCCGGTTCAACTCAGGCCGTTGAAGCTCCTTTCCGCCTGTTGCCAATTTTGCCTCGGCCACATCGCACATCATCTTGAGCTCCTCCATCCACTTGGTGCCATGTACGTTTGTGACGGCCGGCGACGTCAGGGGTAGTCTCCGATCGGTCTTATGAATGCGGAACGGTATGTTTGGGATCGACGACGGGTCCAGACTCGGATGCACTGCGTATGCGCCATCGCAATGTCGTTCACCAAGCCGTACGTAGGCCATGGCCACTCCCAACACACCGGCCTTGATTCGCTCGGGTCGCTCGACGATGGTGCTGAGGGCAGCTCGGGAAGTCTTGGGGCGGGAGAAGCGGTGTCCGTAGCAGGCATCGTGCAGTATGACCAGAGCCTCGGTGGCACGGGTAGAAGTCGGAGAGTGGTGCACACCCAGCTCCGTCTTGAAGTATTCGCGAGCAACCGTATTTGCGGTGGGCGGGGGCTTGATGTACTCAGGGGGGCTCGGTCGCAGGGGTGATTTGGCGACGGGAGAGGACGCATGCGCCATGCTCGTCCGTCGCGAAGGGGCTCGACTGGGCGCCCTGCTCGAGGAGCCTCCCACTGAGTGCAATGAGCTCGTGGACGTCTTGCGCTGGAGTGTTGGCGTTGAAGACCGCTGGAGCGTCGGGGTCGAGGATCGGGATCGGGAGAGCTCCCTCGCAAAGGAAGGACTGCGGGACGGGACTCGAGGACTCGGGGCTGGAGAGGTCCGATTCACAGCCGGTCTCAACGGCGAGAGGGCGCTCGGGGTGCGAGGCGAGTTGCTAGTAGGTGAGATTGAAAGAGACAGCTGCTTGAGCGAATGCGCCAGGTCCCTATCGCCATCGTTGGGCGTGTTCAACATCGACTGGCGCCGCGATGGCGCTCTGTCGAATGGAGAGGCCATGGCGAATGCGCAAAACCCATGGAGATCCTGCCAGGTGTTTCGGGATTTATATTGTTCGTCCGAAAATTGGATGAGAAAATCCGTTCGGATGTGAGCCTTGGAGAAAGCGACGTACGGTGTGGTATGTGTTGTATGTCGCTGCTTTCGGCAACTTTCAGCTGTCGACAGGGTGTAAGATAAAGTGGCAGGGGGACTTTAGGTAGTTACTAGTAGACCGCCAGCCAGCACATTGCACATGGCGTATCGTCAGAGTCGCGTCTGTTCTAAGGATGGTTTTGTATACATAACACGCGTCATAAGGTGCATAAATGCGATCACGTGGGGTGCCAGCAAATAGGGGATGTGCGGGGCATTCCACCTTGTCCCGTTTGGGCTGGGAAGAGAACCAGAACCGTATTAGGTTAAGCAGGGGTAGTCCACTGTCACTCCACTAGGTGCCTTTGGGCACTGTAGCCTCCCGGTGGTTAACCGAGATCGTCCCCGGGGTCCCTCCCGTCCTCACTCCCGCCCATGCAGACAGACATCTGTCTTCAGATCTGGGATACACCAAGTCCTCGTCCTATTCCAGGGCACCTATGATCTCTTCTGACCTTGAGTAGTCAGGTCCGCATAATTTCGCACGATTTACTTGCGTAAGACAGCTCGTATTGAGTTATCTTATAAGTTGGTGATGTATAATCTATCCTTTTTCATACAACCACAGCACCTTACGCGAAGCCACCTGCGATCGTCTCTCACGCCGACGTCAGCGGAGTGTTACCGGGCTGTGTATCCCAAAACCACTGAATGACCATGTCGTATCGTTGGACTCAGGCCTTGTAGTGACTGACCTATTGGTAAGTTTACCGTCCCTCCTGTTGAATACTTGAGCATATCTTACCGCTATAGTTTTGTACAAATCTCACTGGCGATATTGCAGTTGGTACCCCCTGCTCGGGAGACATACACCACTTTATTCTCAGCAGAGGCCTGCCGATAGCAGTATTTCGTGACACAGTCAACTCGCAAAACATCTCTATAATCGGGCTCCACTTCAGGAGAAGGCAGGGTAATGAGCCAGCAACCCCTTTCAGCCATCCCAAGCGCACCGTATCTCCGTTTCTCGATGAGTATCTTCATGTGGACCCTCTGAAGAATTTATTGGCGTGCAGGTCTTTCATCGTGACGTAAACGAAATCTCTTGTTTGCCTCTGAGCAGTGCGTCGTTGCCCACGATAGTAGCGTGCTGGATGAGGACGATGAGAAAACAGGCCGGTGTAGTAGTAATAACGAAAGTCGAGTTGCAACTAGATATCTGAAAAACACCTTCCAACAATGTGTGATGTTTTCTGCCTCTATGGTTTCTTCTTGTATATTTTTAGGGTGTCTCAAATAGCAAGCGACTGGGCTTTAACAGCTTACCTCTCGCCTGGGGAACAGGAAGGAACGATACGACCTCAGGTGAAAAACATCTAGCGGGGAACCTGCCTCCTCCGGGATACAGTGTCCTCCAGACTACGGTAATACCTAAGGAAAGCAATCGTAAAACCTGCCAGATGGGAGTTGCCGAGCGGAGTTGTTGGTCTAGCGGTATGGGTTGAGGCTTGCCTCTCCCAATCCGACTACTGTTAACCTCTTCACCGTTTGCCTGGGGCTTCCATCTTTTTTGGTTTGAAGAGCTCGGGTTCGGTTATTGCCCGTGACGGATGTTTTTTGCCTCCCTTTGCCTAGCGACTCTGTTGTTGTCCGAGGGTCTTACATGAATACGCAAGACAGGAAAGTGGTCTGCCCCCCCCCCCAGGAGCTCCTGCCGCCCTACTCAGAGAACATGAACCAATGGACTCATAAGACCGTTATATAAGATGTGGAAGATATACATATATGCAGGCAACTATCAGGGCTGAGGCAATCGAGGAGAAGAAGGCACACAAAATGGATAAGAGCCCCTCTACCTGACTGGATGGAGCCTGACTTTAAGATTTTGTAAACTGATCTTTAATAAAGTCCTTAGAAACAAAAGAAAAGTCTCGCTTTAATCATCTATCCGAGTCTGGCGGTAATCCTCGAGAGTCTAGTAGATCTCTTTCTCAAAGCGAGGAGAGCGAATGAAGGCAAACATCCAAACCCATGGTGGCACTCCTGCGATTCGAAACGGCAGCCGGACTGCTACATGTCGATGCCGGCTGCTCGCTTGCCACAGTTTGCTATGGAAGCACAAGATGCCCACGAAAAGACCTGTTATCACCAGGCCAGCTTCCAATTATGACTTCTAACAGCCGCCAGAGCCCAAATCTGTTCTATCATCATGCCAACCGTCAACAACGTCTCGAAGCTGAACAGGGTTCGTAGATCATTCATTACCGGCAGATTACCTGTCTTCATGTGCAACTTCGCCAGACGAAGCGCGTAACGCACAAGAAACCGCGGCTTATGCCACCCTCACATCATCGATCACCGGTTTCAAAACAACAACCAACTCAGCGAAAGGACTCAGTTCCCGTGAGTCGGTGGAAAGGAGTTTACTCGTTTATTAAGTCAACCCCCACTCTCTTCAGAGACTCTACAGCCCACGCCGGGTATTTGGACCTGTCATCGTCGTACAGATCACCGAAGAACCGCTTGATAAGGGCAGGGAATCTGTCCTCGATCACGGCTTGACGTATCTCCTTCATCAAGTTCAGCTGGTACCACACGTTGTGTATGCTTAGCAAGTGGGCGGCCACCGTCTCCTTGCCGGCGTTGTGGTTGATGAAAGCTCGTGTGACGCCCAAGCTGCCCTCCCCCTTTCGGCAACACAGGCAGCCGCATCCTTCCTCAATGGGGCCATAATCGTTCTCGTACCGCCAGTTTCGAATATTAAGGACGCCGTTTCTGGTGATCGCGTTGCCGAACCGCGCCGTCCTCGTCGGCCAAACGCAGTCAAACATGTCTGCTCCGAGCGCGACGCTCACGACCAAGTCCTCGGGGTACCCGATACCCATGACGTAGCGAGGCTTGAGGTCGGGCAACAGTTCCGTGCAAGTCTCAACGACACGGCAGTAATCCGCCTTGGCTTCACCTCCACTCAGCCCGCCTATGGCAATTCCGGGGGTGTCGCGCGCCAACATCTCCCGTGTGCATTCTCGTCGCATTTCGAGATCGAGACCGCCCTGGATGATGCAGAAAAGGTTTTGTGTTGTAGGGTTCTTGTGCGCCGCAATGCAGCGGTCGAGCCACCTCACGCTGCGCTCCATGGCTTCGCGCATGCGGGCGGCATCGGGGGACGTGGTAACGAGAACGTCGTCGAGCTGCATCATTATGTCACTCCCGATCGAGTTCTGCAGAGACATGGAGTGCTCAGGGGTGAGAAGCATCGGCGAGCCGTCGTGAGGGCTAAGGAAGCGCACGCCCTCTTCGGTGATTTTTGCCAGCTTGAGCAGGCTCACCATCTGGAAGCTGGACGTTTGTCAGCTTTCGACTCATAGCCACGCCGAGTTTGCAGGTATGCCCACCCTCCGCTATCTGTCAGAATGTTATGCTTCCATCCCTGGAGCTTATGCGCGCCTCCGACAGCGTCGAGGACATCTTGTCCAGGCTTCAAGCCGAGATGGTAGGTGTTGTTGAGGCACAGGCGACAACTGGTTTCTTCGAGCTGTTCGGGGGTCAAGCCTTTGAGCGAGGCTTGCGTCGCGACGGGCATGAAAATGGGGAGCTGAACCGGGCCATGGGGAAGTGTCAGGATGGATGCGCGAGCTCTTGTCGTCTAGCCTAAGCCATCAGCATTGCACGCGAAGAATCACATGAGAATGGATGTGCGTTTCTGGGCAACTTACTGAGCAGCGAGCAACAAGCTCGAATGTGAGAGCAGGCGAGGACCCGATATTGGTTGACGCCATCCGTTTCGCTATCCACATGGGCGGTCACTGGCTATGAAGTGGGAGAAAAAGGGAGGGTTGAGTGGTTGAGTGTGTGGTTCGCAACGATGCTTCCTTCTCCAAACCCGCAGACGCTAGACGTGCGCCTTTCCATCGTCGGCGCGGGTGGGGCCGCTATCCGCCGGGCGCTCCTGGACGTGAATATGCCGTCCCATCCAACCCAGGTACTTGACATATACCTCGGTAGGTATTCTGTGCTTCTAGGTGCCACTCAATTCTCTTCTCCTTCATCTTCTGAGACCACACTAATCCTCAGCTGTGTTATTCTCTTCCTCTTCCCAGGGGGTTCTCTTCGACCTATATGTCACTCTGGAGAGCGTCCACATAGGAGTCGCTTGCAGCAAGTTACACACACTGTACATTTGGAACACGGTATATACGATGTTTGTTAAGACATACAATGGCAGACTGGATTTCAACGAAGAAAGAATCATCTCAAAGTTGCTTCTGTCTGACGTTCAACTCTTGGTCGATTTGTCCCTGATGAATTAGTTGGGTGCGTCTACTCAACGGTGCTGCACGACCAATATTCCGAAGTCCCCCAGTGGGACATGAAAGCGACAGGGATAGCTTTGACCCAATCACACATCGTCGGCTTCTTCCGGTACTCCAATTGAAATTTCTCACGCAACACGACACTTTGGACGGCGTTTCGCGACTGCTTACGACGGACATCTGAGCTCAACAGAGAGCTTTCGACATCCGCCATGTCTGCCCGATTGTCGCCCGGAGGGGCGCTTCTGAGAACATCGCGGATGTTCTCAGTCCCCAAGCCACTCCCGAAACCTGGAGGCGAAGCCGCTGCCATCTCACGATTCGCATCACCGACGGCGACGGCGCCCTTCCCTACGCACCAATCCATCACCACGACCGAATCATCAAGACTCCTCGGCGACTGGGGCTTTAAGCGTTCTCTTCCTCTTCGATCTACGACACAGTCCTCGACCCCGGTCGTCCGCATCAAGCAGATCGACTGCTTCGAGAATGTCACCGATTATTCTTCCGCCGCCGACCACACCCTCTCTCTCCAGAAGTTCCAGGAGCTCAACCTACCCATCTCACTACCCGGGGCCAACCGCTCGCGTCTGGGCGGCCCCAACGTCGGCGCCAAGTCTGTCTTTGAGGATGACGGTGACTTCACCGCAATGGAGCCCGGTCGCGAAAATGAGGAGAAGAGGTGGAAGTTCAAGGGCCCCTGGCTGGCCGGCCTGACCGAGGGCGAGTTCAACCGATTCCTGCGCAAAATTGTCCGCAAAAGGCGCGAGCCTTTCCGCGCCTTCTTGAAGAAGCGTATCGCCACCGAATTGACGGCTGCGCGCCACCAAAAGTCGCTGGACGCCGGCGAGGGCATACCCCCGCAGGTTTTGCCCCAGGATGTTACCGATGAGCAACTGACCGAGTACCTTCGCAAGCTGCGATCCGACCGCATCACGTTGTATTCGCTGGTCAGCGAGTTCCTGGACCTCGCACCCCTGAACCCGCCTACCTCCATGGCCGACTTCGGCAGGTCGGCCGAGAAGACGAAGCGTCCCAGTCTGTATGCCGAGAACGGCCCGCCCATCTCCCACCCTTCGGCCGGTATCTCATACCTTCGCACCGCGGCTTTCGTCGAGAACCATCCCGTCTATGGTCCCCAGGCACACCAAACGCCCGTCTTGGCCCGTATCATTGCCCCGAGGGCGGGACCTAGCAACGCGAAGCTGGGAGTTGGAGGCTTCATCACCGAGACGCCTCAGGGCGACAGTGTCTTCAACCAGAGGTCCTACTCGGGTCAAAAGTCTGGCATTGCCGGTGTTGCCTCCTTCGACCCCGATATCAAGGGTGGTGCCAAGGCTTACGTGCGGCCCACGTCTGCCCGGGTAGACTCTTCTGGCATGGTGCAGATCACCGTCGGCGAGGCCAACCAGGAGGCGCAGCTGATTAGCAAGGAGATGGTTGGCAAGGCCACAATTTACAACGACAGGTCTAAATCCGACCTCCCAACGGGGCAGGACCGCAAGCCGCACCTGAGGACTGTGCGGGGGACCGACACTCAACAGCCGACGGAGACTGTTGGCAGCTCTACGACGTACGGACTCGACTCCTGAGCGTTGCAAAGGGAAACGAAGTGGAATTATCATCGGTCAGCAGACCCGAGCGGAAGTGAACCTTAGGCAGGAGACGAAAGACCAGTCTGGGGGCATACATCTTCGTATGACATTGGCAAGCGTGCCGAGTGTATTATGTATGGTTTTGTAAAATAAGAAGAATACAGCCCAATTTCAACACGCAGCCAGAATCATGGATGACTGCGGATGCGCGTTCAAGGCCGCCAGTCGATATCAAGTCGGTACAAGGTGCTGAGATAATGACTGGACGTGCCCGCCTTCATTGCCAGAGCCTCAAAAAGGAATGGAAACTGCCGGTTGCACCTTCTTATAATGATTCTCACAAAATGTTTTAGATTTCCAGCGACCGTAACGAGAGCTCAACTCGGGACGGATCACCAAAGCGGCATATTCGGCTCCGTGCCGGATAGAAAACCGGGTCCCCGGACGGGAGCTATCTGAGTCACGTGTCAAGCCCCCTGCTCTTGCCCCGTAGGTCCGTGCTCTTTTCTTTCGGTCCACAGCTGCCCTAGAAAATTTGGCGAAAGGGAACAAAATTATTTGGCGCGACGGATTTCCTCATGAGAACATCTCGAAAGCCTCACTAACCGACCAATTCCTCTTTCCAGCAAAACCCACCTCCCCTCCCCCTCCGCCAAATTGAGCCAGTACCGCCAAAATGGGTCGCGTTCGCACCAAGACCGTCAAGAAGTCCGCCAAGGTCATCATTGAGCGGTACTACCCCAAGCTCACCCTGGACTTCGAGACCAACAAGCGCATCTGCGATGAGATCGCCATCATCGCCTCCAAGCGCCTCCGCAACAAGGTCAGCATACACCCGACGACGACGACGGCGGCGACGATGGTTGCTACATTTGCGAGACGGGCGTCGAAGGATAGAACAGCAAAAGGGATGAGATTGCTGACGAGAAATGCCAACAGATTGCCGGATACACCACCCACTTGATGAAGCGTATCCAGCGTGGCCCCGTCCGCGGTATCTCCTTCAAGCTCCAGGAGGAGGAGCGTGAGCGCAAGGACCAGTACGTCCCCGAGATCTCCGCCCTCGACTTCACCCAGAACACCGAGAGCGGCCAGCTCGAGGTCGACGTCGAGACCAAGGACCTGCTCAAGCACCTCGGCGTATGTCTATTTCCCCCTCCTTTGATACCTGGGTTATCCGTGTGACATACTGACAAACCCCTGCAACAGTTCGACTCCATCCCCGTCAACGTCACCCCCGTTGGCCAGACCCAGGTCCAGGAGCGTGGTGGCCGCCGCTTCGGCGACCGCCCCCCCCGCCGCGACTAAATCGTTTCGAGTTCGGATCGGGCGAAAGGAAAATGGATTGGTTTTAACGGGCTTACGGGAAAGGACGGCATATGATATCACACATGCTACCACAGGCGTCTTACGGGACGGTAGTGAGTTCACGCACCTAGAACTGCAAGAAAAAGTTCTGTTTTCCCACACAAGGTGTCGCCGATTCTCTAGGGTAATTCCGGAGATGACGCTTGACTGCCAAAACTTCGTCTCCACTCCCTTTTTGCGCCGTGATGCTGTCGATGTTAACCTGGAGATCCGAGACGAGACAAGATCCAACCACAAATGGCTATCCTCGTCACGGATACTGAGGCAAAAAAGTGATGATGAGAGGCCTGGTTGTCTCGCTGGGTATCAAATCTATATGGAGCAACCAGTTTCTGTGACCCTGTCTCTTGTGACCATCCCTTACGCCGAAGTGTTTCCCCCACCTCCATGGCGAAAATCACCCTGATCACACCGATCAAAAGCCATCGAGTCACGCGTTTTCTTTCCTAAATTGGGCTTCGGCTTGAGACGCTTCGGCCCGAGCCTGCGCTTTTCCGGCCCCCGGCCGATGCCCTTCTACCAGTAAATGGGCATCGTCGGGTTCTGCAAAGGAACCGTTGTCGTCGGCTGGCGGCTGGACCTCCCTCTCGCGGATGGCCAGTGTGAAGGTCTTCTTTCCCTCCTGGCGCACCTCGCCCCGTTCCAGCGCTAGCGTTGCAGACTCGTCGGCCACCCGCCTGGTCTCCTCCAACCTCAGGTTCGCGAGGTCTCGCGTTGCCTGGGCGGCAGGGTCCTCCTCCTTCGCGGCCGTGTGCTCGCCGAGCAGCTCGATTTCGATGTCGGGGATGCCAGCGCGTTCCCAGGCGGCGGTCTCATTGAGCTGGACCTTGACGTAGAGGGCCCTGCGCTGGCAGTCCTTGGAGCACCACTTCTCCGACTCCTTGCGGTTAACGATGTCGAAGCTCGAGGTGCCAAAGTTGACGAGACGCCACTCGCCGCCCTTGGAGGCGGGGGGTTTGGGTTGGGCGCAGAGGGTATAGCCGCACAGGCCGTTGACGTTGCGCTCCTCGATCAGGTCGTCGTAGTCGGAGGGTTGGAAGAGGCGGACGTTGGCCTTGAAGTCGGCGGCGTCGCGGGGCGAGGGATGGGCGGCTGAGTAGAGGCGGCTGCCGCGCTCGGTGGGGTACTCGGACAGCAGAGCCAGGCACTCGAGGATCTCGAGCTCGAGGTCTTTTCGCTGTTGGATGATGCGGGCGTGCTGCAGGGCGATTTCGCGGGGGTCCTGCTTCCGCGGGTTCAGGACGGCGGCGGCGGCACCGGTGTTGGTGCTGCCGTTGCTGTTGGTGACGGAGGGGCCGGCCGGCTTTTTGAGGATGCCCTTGAGTGGCCGGGTATCGGTGGCCATGGTGTGGTTTGTGAGGGGAGTATGAATGGTGCACTGGGAGGTGTTTGATGTTTGGTGTGAGACGTATTAACCTCCAATTTCGGATGGCAAGAGGCCGCAGGTCTGGATTGTGACGAGATGCTGCAGCAGCAACAAGTGAGACGGATTGCAATGCAGGTGGGCAATTTGGGAGGCTAGCGTTGCAGGCGTGTGAGTGATTGAAAATTGTTAAGCAAATCAGTTGGAGAATGTTCGATTCACGGTATTGCTTCCCCCCCACACACTCCGCAGACACCCAAACCACAATGCGATGATGGGGGGGTGGGAGGATGTTCTCTTACCTAAGCCTGCGCTTCAAAGGATGGATGAATGTCTCTCTGGCTGTCTGGCTTCCATGACTGCCGCCACGACACACACTAAAATACTTGTACCTACACTCAGGCACGCCGCACGTCTGGTCCGTGGCCCGGGGTGCTCGGGTGGCTTGGCTGGCACGCGGATCCCGTTCCATCTCTTGCCCCGTTCCCATTGTCTCCCAATGTCTCCATGTCGCCTTGTTTTGCCCGTTGACGGGAGGATTCTATTGGCTTGGGCGGCTGAAGAAACGTAGCGCGATCGTAGCGCGGTTACCGGCCTGATTGTCTGACCTTGAGCTGTTGACCAGGTTGCCCTGCGCCACGACCGGATGAGCTCGTCGAGTGACGGCTTCAGCAATGCCCTACAATGCCGCTTAGATATCCTTTTTGCACCTGGTGTGCATTGGGTATGGTTTACCCTTGCCGTCGCTATTGTCGGTGACGAGAACAGGCCTTGTAGCGCCATGGTGTTCCTATCTGTTTGCCTTGGGTAGTGGGTTCGTGACGGCAAAGTGCAGTGACATCGTCATTGGTCGGAGGAGATTGGATTGATTCTCTGTCTACAGATACTCTTTCCCACTCTTGACGTTGTTAGTCAAGAATTACAACCTTAGCACCACCGTCTGCTACTAGTCAAAGGGAGCGAATAGTAGGAATAGATATGACAGATGGCCACAGTAACGATGTAAGACAGGACTGATTACAAGACGGAGGACGCCATAATGGATGGCGGAGAAAGGACGCAGAATCCAAGGTTGCAGCTTAGGCAGACGCATCTCACCCGCATTGCGGCTCCCCAGAATAGCTACCTCCCACTTCACCTACTCGTATCTACTAATTACTGTGCGTGCAACCACAGCGATGATGCGGAGAGATAGCCGGCTGCCGAAAGAGATTTGTCAAGGTCCAGGAGCGTAGTGGGCGAATACATGACTCTGCGTGTGCAGTAAACACGCATAATAGTGTCACAGCCGTGTACTTCCCAGTTCCCAGGCAGGGTCCCCTCCCCAACTGCTGGCCCCCTCCGGCACATTGAGCAATGTACTAAAAGAGAGTTACAAGTTACAAGTTCATGCGCTGACGTCGACGCGCCAGCTTGTCGATCCCATCCCCCTCAAGCCCCCCCTGGTCTGTCGCTTTCCACACAGCCTCCGTCTCCTTCTCTCCGACCGACCGACCGACCGCCTCAGCCTTCAGGTCCTCTCCCCCTCCTCCGACAGTGTAATATCCTCCCCGCCGTTGACTTTTTGCAACCAGCTTGTCGGAACAAATCGTCGGCGTGTTCGTAAAATAAACGACTACGTTTTTCTTCTCACACTACCGAGTTTTTGCGACCTTTACTACCGAGGCACAAAGGACAAGGCAGCGCAACCAACAACACAGAACAGCCGACGACACAAGGTCCAAGCTGCTGACGACGATTCCCCCATTTCAATGCCCCACACGCCCCAACTGCTGCTGCAGCTCCAGCGTCCAGCGTTCCGCTGCTCAGACCTCCGAACCTGGCCCAACTCCTCTTTCGACAATCAACACCTAGTCCTCTGCTCTTAGTAGTAATTCCCTCCCATCCACCCCCCCAAAACAAAACAAAACAACCACCCGACGGCCTCTTCAACCGACACGAGGACATTGACGACGACGACGACGACGACGACGACGACGACCGACGATCCGAACATTGCCGGCCATGTCCTCCGCCCCCTTCAGGGTCAAGGCCCTGTTCGAATACTCGTCGCCCCACGAGGATGACCTTCAATTCCCCGCCGGCGTCATCATCACCGTCACCGACGAGGAGGATGCCGACTGGTACAGCGGCGAGTACCTCGACGACGCAGGCGCCAAACACCAGGGCATCTTCCCTCGCAACTTTGTCGAAAAGATCGAACCTCAGGCCCCGCCTCGCCCGACGAGAACCCGCCCCAAGAAGGATCCCGAGCTCACATCCCCCGTGTCGGATGCGCCCGCCCCGGTCCCTCAACTCGATCCCCGGCCCGTTCAAGATCCTCACCGCGATGTCGAGCGCACCGAGCCCAAGGCGCCAGCTGCCCTTCCCGCCTCCCCTGAATCACCCACAGCTCCCGAGCCCGAGCCCGCGAAGGCACCTGAGCCCATTCACGATCCCACCCCGGTAGCTTCGGCTTCCGCCACCAAGTCCAGCGAGTCCCCCGCAGCGACGTCGCCCCCCATCGCCAAATCATCGCCTGCTCCTGCTGCGAAGCCCGGCCCACCGCCCAAGCCCTCCAGCAACGCCTTCAAAGATCGCATTGCTGCTTTCAACAAGGCCTCGGCCGCCCCGATTGCCCCCTTTAAGCCAAGCGGCCTGGCTCAGGGCTCCTACCACATCAAGAAGCCCTTCGTGGCTCCGCCTCCCAGCCGTAACGCATACGTGCCCCCGCCCTCCCAGGCCCCGGTCGCCAAGGTCTATCGCAGAGACGAAGACCCCGAGATCCTGGAAAGAGAGGCCGAGAACCAAGAGAGCGCAGAGAGGGCCGGTATGGCCCCGGGGGGGGCTGCCGGCGACGAGGGCGAAGATACCCCGAAGCCCACCAGTCTGAAGGAGCGCATCGCCCTTCTGCAGAGGCAGCAGCAGGAGCAAGCCCAGCGCCACGCAGATGCCGCCGCGAAGAAGGAAAAGACAAAGCGCCCTCCGCCCAAGAAGCGCACCGACAGCCAGGAAGCCTCCGAGGACGTCGGCCCTGCTGCTTCTGCTACTGTTGCTGACACTCCCGTCGCTGCGCCCGAGATTGACGCCGACGAGGCAGCGGGCAGGAGCTCGGTGGATTCCCCGCGCGTGCCGCCCGGGCCCCGTCGCAAGTCCTCTCGGGGTCCTGCTGCTGAGGCTTATCACGATGGAAACGAGGCTGACATGTCTGGTGCTGGTGACACCGAGGGGCCTGAGGATCTCACGGAACGCGACGACAGCGATGCGGCCCCGCGTCCTGTGCCCCGACCCCAAATTGCATCCCCCGTCGAGCAAAGAAGGGAAAATGACCAAACTGAAGAGGATGCCGAGGATGCAGAGGAGGACGACGACGACATTGACCCCGAGGTCCGCCGAAAGGAGGAGCTTCGAGCTAGAATGGCCAAAATGAGTGGCGGAATGGGCATGCACGGCATGTTTGGAATCCCAATGGGTGCCCCGGCCATTCCGAAGAAGAAGAAGACGGCCGACCGCCCGGTCGAGGTCTCGCCGACGGACGAACGTGATGAGGATGCGACGTCACCCGTTAGCCGTGTCCCTGTCCCGGGCATGATGGCCTTGCCGGGCATGGGCGCACCCCGACGTCAAGAGGAGCAGGCTGCCGCCGACGAACCCGAGCCTCCAACATCGCCGAGGGCGCCGCCTCCCCCTCCGCGAACGGTCGAGGGAGACAATGCCGACGATGAGCCACTCGCGAGCCCTCCTCCCAATCGTAAGTCTCCGATTATTGCCACACCGAAGCTCCCTGCTGATCATCAAAAGTCCCTGCCCGTGAGCCTTCTGGCGCTCCTCCCGTTCCCGGGACCCGGCCTGCACCGCCGCCCGTGCCTGCTGAATGTGAGTGGTCAAATCCGGACTAGACGGTGGACGACGGCTAACAAGCTCTAGCTCGACCCCCTCCTGTCCCTCCTACCTCTGGGCTCAAGTCACCCAGTGAAGGCTCCGAATCCGACGATGAGCTGTCAGGCGGCGCTCAGGACACCCCCAGGGCCGAAGAAGCGCGCGCGCCGCCGCCGCTGCCACCGGTTGCAACAACGGTTCGCTCGGCCCCTCCTATCCCCGGCTCTGAGTTTTCCCCGATTTCACCTACCAGCTCTACGAACAAGCGCATGAGCAGGGTGCCACCCCCTATTCCTGGAGCTGCTCCTCCAATTCCTACAGCTCAGTCGCGACCACCCCCTCCCCCGCCCCCGGGGGACCCCTGAGCCGTCAGTCTACCCAGGATATGCACATCGCTTCACCCATCTCCCCTCCCGTCAGACCCCCGCCGCAGGGTGAGGATGATGACGAGGTGACCGAGTACGAGGGCGACTACGATACCGACATTGCGTCTTCGGTTCCCCACAAGGACGCACTCAAGTCTCACGCGCGAGACTCCAGCCTTGACGACAACACACCGGTAAGGTCACCGATCTCTGATGCCCCTCCCACCCTGCCGCCGCCCATCCCGACTGGCCCTCCACCTAGAGCCGCTCCGCCCCCGGTGCCGATGCAGGCACCGCCCTCGGAAAAGCGTCGTTCCGTTGATGTTCCGAGGGCAGCGCCGCCTCCGCCGCCGCCGGCCAGAGACGATGACGAATACGATCCGTACAACTATTCCTCCCCAAAAGTGCCCTTTTCTCAGCGTACCCCGAAGATCGAGGAGGAAGGATACTTCCACCAGGACACTCCGCCTTTGCCGTCGCCCTCGCTCACGAGAGCGCCGCCTCCCGCCCCGCCTCCCGCCCCTCCCGGAGGCCGAGCGCGTCAATCTTTGGATGTCTCCCGGGCATCCATGTCGCAACGGCGCTCCATGGATGCACACAGGCCATCCGTATCTGCAGAGTCCGGCTTCATCGCCAATGACATCGATCTGGCCAAGCAGAGCGGGTGGTGGCGCCAGGACAAGACGGTGCCCCCAGTGTTCCAGGGCAGACGAGACCTTTACTACGAGACGGACGATTCGACGTCGGGCTCTCACGTCACACGCACCATCTACGTACTCTTCCAAGACTACTCGCAGACGATCATCACTGTCGAATATGACCAGAACAGTGCAGCAGACGTGATGCTCGACCAGCGACACGACCCACCTCCGAGAGCGTTGCGTCAAGACGAGCTTGAGCAGTCGTATGAGCGGTTCGGACGGCCGATTTCCGAAGCGGTCACGTCCAAGAAGGAAACGGTTGTAGGCGACGGGACGCCGCAGGGCCTCGTCCAAGAGCTCTTGAAGCCATTTAACGATGCTCTCGCACCCATCGGGTCCAGAGCGTATGGCGCGCTCGTCTATTCCAACATGGCCAACGCCTCGACGCAACAAAACGATCAGATCCGGCCCGGAGATATCATTTCCATTCGCAACGCTCGATTCCAGGGCAAGCACGGTCCCATGCACGCCAAGTACTCGATGGAGGTGGGCAAGCCCGACCACGTCGCCGTCGTGTCGGAGTGGGACGGGACCAAGAAGAAGGTCCGCGCCTGGGAGCAGGGTCGCGAGAGCAAGAAGGTCAAGGTCGAGAGTTTTAAGCTCGACGACCTGCGCAGCGGCGAGGTTAAGATCTGGCGCGTGATGCCCCGGAGCTGGGTCGGGTGGAACAGCCCGTCGTCTTAGGAGACGTGCTGGCAGCTGCCGCTGAGCAGGAAAACGACGGAGAGCTCAAGGAGCTCCAAAAGCTCGCTTGAGAGGACGCGGTCGTCGCGTCGGAGGCACCGTCTGGTGATGGGAGCCCACGGGTACGACGGGTCGGTGTGATGATGATGATGCATTTGTTGCGCGTTCCCGGGAGGGCGGGGGAGATGAGAGACTACCGGCGCCTTTGTTCCTCGTCTCGCTCGTCCTCGTGTCCATCCGTTCGCTACACGCCCGCAGCATAGTTTCTTTTGCCTTAGCTACCCTAGCAGCAACGCATTGATTGTTACACTTTTTTTTCTTCCAATTTCTATTTGTTCTCGCGAGTCTTTGCAAACTGTTGTCGTCGCCTGTGTCATCTCTGGGTACCTGCAATGGGTTACGTGAGGGGTCTAAGTATGTCGGCCTTCATGTCCGCGGAACCGAAGGTCTATCAGATCCGTACTTTTGACAAGTGCTCACATGTCTTGCGGTTAATCATCATTCGTCACCACAGCGCATCACTACGCTGCGTAAAGACCAGGAACCCAACTTGAACGTGAAGGGAGGGAGGGGGGGTGGAAGGGCGTGCTGAGCACTGATGGTTTCTCGCCCAACAACATCCTCGAGCGAGGTACGTCTTCCAGATTGTAAGGGCTCCGACCAAGCCGCTTTCTGTATGAGGAAGCCCTTGTTCTGGAGGGAAGCAGACCAGACGCATTTACATAATCCGGACTCCTCGCAATGGAGACGAAACCTCATCATCGCCGGTCTCGGATAGACGAACGTGTGGATATATCCCGCCCACCTCCCCCAGCGCGGCATGTGGCCGTGCATATAAATCAGGTCGGATTCAGTTAAGCATTAGCATATATCCAACGCTGGGAGAGGGAGGGGGGTTAGGGGTGGGCACTTTCTAGAAGCCAAACCAGCCCGCGTTACTGTATTCGCTACTGCACCCGTCCGTCTCAATGATCCCACAAATGTCATGAGACCACCACCGTCAAACGGTTGCAAAAAGGCACCCCGTCGCCTCTTCAAGGGCAGTTGACCCGATGGCAAAACACTTGATCCCAAGTGGCGAGACGATCCTCGGCTCTCCCCTATCATCCTGCCCCCTTCACCAACCGCACCCCAACCTCTAACACGCAGCCGTCATCCCATCTCATATCATGCCATGTCATGCCATTCCATTCTCCAAATCCCAAACCACGCCCCGAGCTTTGCCCACCCGCCCAACCGCATCACCGGGAATCGCGTGCGAGATTTCCGCAATCCGTCTGCTGGGAACACCGGGGGGGGGGGGTAGTGCTGGGCTTCCTGATTTGCCGGGTCAGGATTCGACAGGCCGAAGTGGGAGGAGGGCTCAGCTAGGTCCGGGGTGGCCAGGTCAGCCTTTTACCTGTTAACCCGGTGGTACGTTCGTTGTATGGCTAAGGAAAATCGATAGAGGGAAAGATATGTGTTTGTGTCTCTCGAAACTGGATAGACAAAAAACCCCCCCCCCGGCGTCCTTCTCCTTCTCCCTGAAGGCGGCCCAGTCCCAGGAGTCACGTCACCTCTCGGAATTTGAATCGCGATACTCTGTACCCACGGTGCCCATTCTCCTTCATCGCAGTGAGGCCCAATGCCCACATCGCCAAATCTCAACACCCTCGCCGCGTCCAAAACTGCGAGTCCGAACAAATCACCACGACGACGCGTGCTCTCAACGCATTCTCCGGCAGGCCAAGACGACAACATACGAACAACACACACACACAAACACTGTCCCTCACGACGTCAGGTTTTGCCAAAAGAGAAAAGATCAGGGCCAGACTACAAAAGTGATTCGCAAATATGCATCTGTCGAGACTCGAACTCGAGTCCCCAGCTGTCATTGGAAATGGAAGGCTGGGATGATAACCCCTACACTACAGATGCAGACGTTCGGCGATACCTGATTGGATGACGACATCCAGCCCTGAGATGTTTAGGTATCGTGGACCAGACCCGACATCGTCTCGCTTCTGTGGTGGCCGGAGCGGGGGTGGAGTCGGAGGGCCCGCTCGCAGGACGCACGCCGCTCCGTTGCTGGCAGACAGCCTGTCTAGCATTACAAGTCGGAGGCGGAGGAGCTTGGCCGGGACTCTCAACCAAAAAACCCATCATAGGCCGCGATGACAGACTTGCGCTAGACTACTGCCGTGTAAACCTCCAGCTCTGTCGATGGAGGTACATCATGGCTTGCATTCGAGTGCGGGGAGAGGGGGGTCTTCTCTGCCAACAAGCTGTCTCGGATGCCGTGGGTAGGTCTGACAAGGTCATATGAGCCCGCGCCGTGTCCAATCGCTTCCCAAGAGCAGAGCATCACATCGACCCGACCCGGCTGACGCCCGGCGGAAAGACGCTCCAGACAAGCTTTCGCAAACCTCTAGCAATTGCCTGTTACGCAGAGTCACTCCCAAACAGGGACCGGTTGGGGGCGAGGCGATGAACGCCAGAGCCTAGAACGTCGTCGGAGAACACAAAACGTTGCATCCGGATCATCAAGGACGACGGACCGGGGCGAATCAAGCAGACGCCGGTTATGCCGACGTAGCACTTAAGGCGGATAGACATTCCCATTTGCGCTTGTTGGTTGTATGGAACATACGGAGCAACGCGGCATACATTCGTACAGCAAATGGAGCAGCGTCGGGGCGGAATGGTGTGGCAACTCAGATAGTGGGATCGTGGTATAATGAGCGAATAGGAGTGTAATATAGCCTGCAGTCACACGGGTTTAACAGGTGAGCAAGCAGCCGCGCGCCGCCAGCGAACACTACTGCACGGTAGCAGCGAGGAGAACTGCTAGTTTTGGGACTCTTCCTTACCGAACCTTCATGTAACGCGAGACGAGTATGGAAAAGCAAGCCTGACTATCTTGCTCGCCACCGGGACGTCAATGTCCTGAGGGCGTTTGAAGGACCATCATGGCAAGTGAGGCATGATGACGAGGGACTACATGGCTGCTACAGAGTGAGTCAAACAGCAAACCAACATGGGAGGAATGTTCTGGGCTTCTGCTCAGCTGGCGATGCTTCTTCTGCCACGGTGCCAAGAGGTGCACCTCTTGGCGGACATTGTTGCGTCAACTGAACGAAAAATAAGCCACCGACGGTTCGTTACTCCCGTATGGAGTCCGACTTCGGACGCTTGCATGTCTGGCGCGGCTTGTCCATCGAAGCGAGCGGATGGTGAGATCACTGGGTCCCTGGAATGACTCGGGATCAACAGCATCGGGTCTATTTGCTGCCGCAAAGTCGTCCCAGAATCCCGTTTCCCAACGAGCAGAGACACATCCGCAGCACGAACTGACCAATATCTGTCCACTCCGTCCCGCTGGCATTCTCTATTGGATATCGAGTATGGGTATATCGCTTGTGGATGGCGTTGATCTTCGCGTCCAAGTGATGTTCCATGAGTTTGGCTACTAGCGTGAACGTCCATGGATGGACAAGCGGCGAGTAGTGGCCGGTAGACATGCCGATCAAGGGACGGGCACTAATATGCAAAGGGAACAAACCGTTACCGTTCTGATCAGCATACCAACTACGGATACAAACTGATTGATAGACCTGGGTCCGAGATGGCCTCTTACGTTGCATGGCAGGCATGCGGTTATTGCCAAGGGTCATCAAGGGTCCCGCATCAAAGGTCGAGAAGGCATGCGGCGCCGCATGATCCGGGGCGCACGTTGAACCTCTTGTGAGCATGCCGGCCGTGTCGAAGAACGGCAGGTCCCAGGGTTCCGGCTACAATCCGATGTTATCTGGTCGCCTCTCCCAGACTCGAGGTAAAATCAGGAACCTGGGTGTCTGATGGTTCGCCCTGCACCGCACTGCACCGGACATTGGGCCGCCAAAAGATGCCGAAGAACTGCCAGCAGCGGGACGCAGCGCTGCCATCTTCAACCGAGCACAGAAAGCAACGCGCCCGGTTACAAGAGACGGGTATCGGCCGCGGGACTGCACGTGTTGGGTGCTCAAGAAATGACGGGACCAGACTTGACTGTCGGATATACACTAGCGACACTTACAGGTGCAGCGAATCAGCATCTGACACACGGCGGCGATCCAGAGCCAAGATGACCGCACCTCGCAGACGGGGAGGTACGGCAATGTAGAAGAAAGTGTCTCCGAGCAGATGCAGGTCGGTCTTCTTGCTGCAAGGCCGTGAGACGGAATGTCTCAGGCCGTACTGGTGTAGCGCTTGGAAGAGTTGGGGCAGTTCGTCGTCGATTGGAGACTTCGTTGCGTCACACCGAGTTATAACGCTGCGAGGTGAGTGGAGGGAGCCGAGACAATCTCTTACAAAGCCCTCAATGACGAGTATCGCGGATTCGCATCAATCAGTCTGTTTCGCCCCGGGACCTTTGTGATGTGGTGCAACCCAAGGTCAGGGCTGAGTAACTGTGAGATAGGGGATAAGGCAGGCAACAGATTGCAAAGAGCAAGGGGGTATTCCCGCGTCAAGTGCGCCAGACCGAACCAAAGCGACGGCCAGGCAGCATTCACATTTGGACCAGGCCCCGTCTCCCAAGAACTGGTTGCCGAGTCGGAATCGCAGGAGTACTGCGCTGGGTCTCCAGAGGACGGACAGCAAAGCGAGTGGGCTACAGGGCTTCGATCGTAACGACCACCGCCAATGAATGCAAAGCGGTATGCGAGCCTGTGTGTGGCCGAATCATGGGGCTAGCTGAGACGTTGGGCATCGAGCGAAGGCGCAGGAGACGGGAAGAATGGGTGGATGATTCGTCGCTTTGGTGTTGGATGGCGACCAGGGGCCCCGCGATGAAGTGCGTGTTTCGATAGTGGAAAGGCATCTATCTCCGGAGGACGGTGCTGTAGACGAGCCCATCCGATAGAGCTGGAACGCTTCGCAAGAATGTTCCGTGTGTCTTCGTAGTAAGCAGCATACAGCCCAGGACCCCAGATCATCATAGGCCAGGTGAATGTGAGTACCTGAGGAATGGGATCTGAAGCGGCAGCATGCATCGTGGGGAAAGGCACCGTCACGACGGCTGCTGGTTGTGGCTGATAGACGGGCAGCGTGCTATATTGAGCGCAGCAGGTCGGGGCGGCCAACGCACCTGGTGGGGTTTGTCGACGCCAGCTCAGGCCTCTGGTACCTCAAGTTTTCGTCCCGTGATGGAGAGGTAACGAAGTTGATGGATGGATTGACTTTCCGTCAACAGCAGCGACAGCGGGTGGGCGCCTGTGCAGGGTGACAGGCTACGCTGAGGACAGGCCCGCCTGGATGCTGAAGGCTATGTAAGTAAGCAGTAGACAGTTGAGTCTGGGAATCGCGGGGCACAGAGCAGGGTCTGGTGTCACGTATGGTGTGTCATCCACGGCCCCAGTGACGGAGGGTGGCCATTGGCAAGCGTTCCAGAAGACTGCCGTAGCAGTCCGAATGGAATTGTAATTGGCGCGGGCGTGACAGAGTTCGATTGGAGGGTCGACAGGTGCGAGTTGGGAAGCCGCTGCTGTGGCGGGCCCATGGTCGTGAGACTGAGTCACGGAGTACTGCGTGTGGTGTATCGATAGTAATAATGGAGCGGCCAGCCAGCGAACGACAGGATGGGAGGGTGGGGGAAAGGGAAGGCGCGAGCACGTTCTAGATGCAGGCCCAAGTTTTGGTGTGAAGAGCTGGCAGGGAGGGTGGCCGAGGATGGAGGTGCATCGTTCGTTGACCGCTGTGTAAGCTGCTGCTGCGACGGAGAAGACGGATGGGTCCAGAAGGGCGAGCGAGGGGTTGCCGATGATTGATGCGATGTGCTTCATTCTATCAGAACGGGCCAGAGATGGAAATGGGTGGACGGTCCAGGGCGGTCGACGACGGACGATCCTCACGAGACGATTTGGTCATTGTGCTGCTTTCCATTCCTTTTGGGCAAGTGCGAGGATGCTTTCCCGGTACCGACTTCCTTCCCGAGGCCATTCGAGTATCTGGGTATCTATCTGTACCACCTAAGGTAGGTAGGTAAGTAGGTAGGTACCTTACCTACCTACTTACCTAGGTATCTTGCACTTGCAATATGGGGGAAGGAAGAGATGGAGGAGGTGGGAGGAGAGGAAAGAGCAGCTGTTGGAGTACCGACCTGTCTACGATGTAGGTACTAAGAGGGTACCGGGACCACTAGCGAGTCCGCGGTAACAACCCGAAAACTCACCCGGTCAGAACTGTTCATCTAGGGATATTTGTTTGCTTTCATTTCTCCCAGTTTGCTCAGCCACGAGAGTCGCAAGCCAAGGGTTCGTTGTCAATGTCGTTGGGCTGGATTATTAGCTCGCCTGGCATACTTAGACTTTTCGAGCTTTTCAACATTGGCAGACTAGCAAACCGAGCTTTCCCGGTTGACTGCAACGTCGACAAGCTGGCTGGGGCCGGGGTCCATCTTGGAAAAAACGACATGCCATCGTAAAGCCAGACCGTGAGACCTGTGGTGCCACCCCAAGCTCCCTTTTCAGCGAAGAGACTGTCTTCGCCCCCGTTGCAAGTACGTATCTGGCCTCATCAGCAGCTGTTTTTTGGGCAGCATCTCTATTATTTTCCTATCTACCTAGGTGTCTACATAGTTGTGTATCTAGGTACCTACCTATTTACCTACGATGTAGGTACATCGTAGACTCCGATACAGCACTAGAAATGCGACATCGCGCCTATTCGTCGGACTGGGACTCGTTGAGTGGACACTTTCGGTCTTGGGCAGGGAACATGCCACGACGGGCGACGGTTCCTGCTCTCCCCGCATGTCTCCTGAGTCCTGGAGTTCGGGGCTTCTTCTTTTTTCCCCGTCACATTCTGACTTTCGGCCAGGGTGACTTATTTCTGTATTGCGAAGCCAACCCCAGCGAGGCCGAACCTTTCTCCCCCCACGCAAGTTCCACTCACTCACTCACTTACTCTCTAACTCCCAGGGGAAACACACCCAAGGGCCATGTCATGCCCGCATCGCATCCACATTCCCCATGAAGCTTTCGTCGTCCGTCCAGGGCCTGTTGTTCCAATTCCAGTCGTGTGGTGACGCTGGCAACCCCCCTACCTGATGTACCTACCCTACCTGCCCAGGTACCCACCCAGGTGCCGTAGGGATACCGTCCGCAACGTTCCGAACCCCCCATCACCACTAACATATCATCACCCTTCTCTGCTCTGCATTCTTATTCCCTAGCTGCTCCCTTTCCCTCACACTCTCCGTCTTTCTGCCTAACAATTCATTCTCTTTTGCCATCTGTACCATATCCAACACCCCCTTACCATACTCACCTCTTAATCATCTCACTTCTCAGCTTCTCGACACATGCAGAATTGTGCCAAATCACGCTCACACTCACACGCACGCCCGCCCAACGACTCACACACCCTTGCTTCATCCAACCATCTCCTTCGCCTCAGGTTCTGACCAGAAACGAAGACCCCGGTCACAAGTCAAACACATCATTGCCTAGAGCCCTTCGCCAACTGCACAATACTTCACGTTCACCTTCTTCCCTCCCCAAATCGACAGTGCCCAACGAGGCTCGCCTCACTCACTGGGGATATATGAAGCCTTGGTCCTTCCCTTGATGGTCTCGGCTCAATCACACGTCGTCATATGTTTTCATCACCAACCACCCTCGACCACTTACACACCACCGCCCAACACACAATGTCCCAGTCATATCGAAAAAAATGCTCCGAGAGCTCGACGAGTAGTCGGGACTCCCGCAGGAGTAGTGAGTCCTGCGACTCGTTCGAGACGTATGAGTCGCAAAGCACGACACCTACCTCCTACTACGCAAGCACCGAGGCATCCGCATCCGTTAAGGAGGCCAGGACCCTCTCCCATAAATTCCAGCCCGTCTACGAGGAAGACATATCCCCTTCCACGAGTAACTGCCTACGGTCATCTGTCGACACGTTCGACTCTACCTTGGCCTCCGACGACGAGGACGACGACGAGGACAATCTCGAGCTGAAGCGCGACTACGAGATGGACGGCTTTGACAAGCACCAAGAGATCCCGCCTCTACCCGCCTACTGTCGCGATATCGTCGACACCGACGTCCGGCCCTCCACCCCCCAGGACTTTGCCAAGCTGTTCCCCTCCATGAACAGGCTATCCATCTGCCACGACGACCTCACCCCCGACGGTAACATGAACCTGAGGGTCGACACCGTCGCACCCGGACGCCGCCCCTACAACATCCAGCTGTTCCACCTGCGCATGTACGACCTTGGCAAGCGCGAGTTCTCCCTCCGGAGGTACTGCCGCGATTCGGGGCGCGAGGTCTGCAACTCCAAGCGCAAGTATCTCGAGGAGACGGTCGAGGAACGCCCGACGCTTCAACGATCGGTCTCGAGCGCCATCAAGACCCTCTCCATGAGGAAGCCGCTCCCGCGCACAAACTCGGGCGGCCCCGTCCTCGGCGGCAAGGGCAAGGATGTGCCTGTGCCCCGGCCGCAATCCAGCGCATCTTCGTCCCGCAACAGTGCCGACGAGCCCTCGGGCTTCTTCCGGCGGTCTGCCTCCTTTGAGCCCAAGCCCAAGGCCCGGCCCGTGCCCAGCAACGCCATGAAGCTTGAGTTTTCCAACTACGCGCGCGTCGATGTCGAGCGCCGCGGCAGCTCTCACAACAAGCGCTACGAGTTCCAGTGGTGGGGTCACAAATACCAGTGGAAGCGCGTGATCGACAAGAACCTTGGCGTTGTCTCCTTCCACCTCGTCAAGGACGGCAACACCAACGCCAGCGACGCCGTCGCCCACATCGTCCCCGAAACGCGCTCGCCCAACCAAGTCGTCGAGGACGAGAGCGCCGGCGGCTGGGTGCCCCCCTGCCACATGTGGATCAGCGACCGCAGCGTCCTCGACGCCGTCACCGACGTTGCCGACGTTATCGTCGCCACAGGCCTCATGGCTCTCGTCGACGACTGCATCAAGCACCGCTGGCAGACCAAAAAGATACATCGGATCCCCGTGCCTCTGACGTCACGGACGGTCGATGTCGAGTACGTCGGGCCCCGGGCCTTTGTACAACACCTTTTCCAGCGCCGCGCCTCGGACCAGATATCGAGTCCTTTGCGACAACGTCCAATTCCAACCTACTGAGATACGCGAGCCGGGTTACCGGGTGCGCACAGTCTTGCTTCGGAGCGCCAACCAGACTCTTTTCATTTGAGACCCTCCGAATGTGAGAAACATCTATTAAGCAGCCAAACAAATTGTTCTTAAAAAGATTTTTGGGGGAAAAGAATCAGGAACAGAGACAGCCCCATCCAGATGGGACGCTGGGGACGGATACAGCCCATCTCCAACGAGGGACAGGAACATATCAGCTGCAGAAATGCGCTATAACACATATGAAAACAGACACACACACATACACACCACTCACCCACATACGCAAAACCCAATGACGGCAATATGGGATATGATGGGCCAGGATATATCATGAGATTTCTCCTCGTGCCCTACCCCCAATGGCGGGCACGGGGCGGAAGACGGCGTTCTCGAGCGATTTTTCTTATTCCACGTGTGTACATTTATCTGCGTGTAACTTTTCTTCCTTTTTCTTCTCCCCATCCCTTTTTCGGAAGGAGGATCGCATTCCAACAGGCGTAGGATCCGATGCATTGGGTTTCAGGGGGACCGGATGAGCGGAGGAGGGCGTGGATGGAATGATACGACGCTTGGGATCTTTCCTATCTAGGGAGAGACTGATCGAGATGATGAATGACGAAAAGAAAGTATGCATCATGGGTTTTTCAGTGCCCTCTGTCCATTCGACTGAACCTCTGTTTGACTGAGGGCAACGGCACATGAAAAGGCCCTTCCTGATTGAACCTCCGTTGAGCCACGTTGCTTACACGATTGACACATTGCAAACGCCCGCCAACCTCAAATGGTGGAGGAAAAGGTAAGGCGGGGGTGGGGTCCGGCGTCCCTTCTCTCCTCCCCTCTCGTCAACGACATGGACCGACCGACTGCCAGATTACGGTCGAAAAACGACGTCGACGTCGGCGTCGTCCCACCGGCCACCGCCCCACAGCCATCGCGAGACGTTGGGAGTCGCCAAGTCCTGGGCAGTGCTGTTTGTCCCCACACTGCCCGCCGCCACTATCCGTCCGCGAGCCGGCGGCAGTGACACCCCAGCTCCGCTCTGGCGTGACCCATGACGTCCGTCACGTCTCGCCAGTCTCTCTCTCTCTCTCTCTCTCTCTCTCTCTCTCTCTCTCTCTCGCTGCCTTTTTCGCTTGACGTGCACTGCTACACGAACAAGGTCATTCATTCCCTTCGTCGCCTGCTTGATTCAAACGCCAGACTAGTTTCCCCGACAGGATGCGGCACACACACCGTGGAATCACGGCTTGCTGTCATGGACTTCTATCCTCGTCGCCCCTTCGCGGGAAAGGCTGTTTCCTGATACGAATTTCGGAATGCCGGATATGACATGTGTTGCGTCGCGGGCCCTCGCTCCTGCGTGACTTCCCCATGAACAGCCGCAGGGCATTTTCGTATGAGCTGTAGCTCTGCAGCATTGAGACGAGAATCGTGGCATATGCAATCGTAACTTCGTCGCTTTGCTCAATATTCGCTAAACACAAACCCGAAATCATCCTTCCTCTCGCCAAACCACCCAGCCAGGTCGAGCTTCATCAGCAGCCTCTCCACGCCGCCAACCCTGCGCGGCACGTACTCCCCTTCTTCCCTTAACACACCCTCCTCTCCGCCCTCCTCCTCGTCCGCGAACGCGGCCGGGTCCGCCTCAAGCGACCGCAACGCGGCGATGACATCCCTGATGCCGTCCTTGACGTGCTTCTCCACGTCCCGGATCGCGGAGCGCACCTCCGTCTCCTCGATCTCGAGGTCCACAAACGCGTCGACGACACCGGCGTCTGCTTCAAGGTCCATCGACGTCCATACCGCGTGGAGGCGCTGTGTCAGGGCGACAAGGTGGTCGGTGTGAGTGAGAAGGTTATACAGCGGGTCCGTGTAGGAGGGGAATGTGAGCAGGAGGCGGGTGGAGAGGGCGCGAAGGTAGGCCCGGTGGGCGGTGGCTAGACTTTGAGGGTCGTGTGTTGGGTTCGAGTCTATTGGTTTGGCGGCTGGTTTGTTGTCAGATGCGCTCTGTGCAAGCCAAATGTCGTCATCTCCGTCCCCTTCCTCGTCTTCCGTTGCAGGCTTTGCGGCCGCTTTGATTGATGCGCCAGACGCAGCGGCCGCATGGCTGTTCTCCTTCTCGCTCGACGTCAACCAGGCGTGGAAACCATCCCACAGCCCTGCCACAACCTCGGTCTGCAAGTATGCCTCCGTCTCGGAGAGGAAGAAAAGCGCTGTGCTGCAGGTTACCCACGCACTGCGCAAGGCGTTGGACCGCGTCGCGTAGCGTTGGCGAAGCAAAATCACCTTGGCACGGCCGACTCTAGTGCTTCCGGCGGGAGGTGACGGCGGTGCCGGATGGTGACGACGTAGAGATGTGATCTTCCACAGCTCGGTGAGACGTATGTGTGCTCGACGGATGGATAAGAGGTAAGAGTTTATGGTGGAGTAGATCTGAAGGTCGGAGGGGGTGAGAAACATGTCGAGCGGCGAGGGAATCTGCATAGTCAAAACGACTGGGATGGAGAGCAGGAGGTTGCGAAAGGGAGTCGTGGCCAGGGTCTTGGCTGTCGGCCGTGATACACTAGCTTCGAGCTTTATAGGAACCGCCGGTTTGGACTTGGTAAGATTTAGCCGCAGCAGTTCGCGCGCAATTTCCAAGCCCTCATCTTCGTCTGCGTGCTGGCCCTGCATCAGGCCCATCGCCGCCCACGTTTTGGCCAGCACTGCCGCAGCCTCACCCTCCTTGACCGCGAAAGTGCCCAACCCTTCGCGCTTCTCATACGCGAGGTTATCCGACCGTTTCCACCGGCTGCGCAGTTTCTCGTCTGCTTGCTGGGTCAAAGCCATGGCGAACTCGCCGCGGCCCAAGAGGAAGAACTCGCGCAGAATCTGGAGAGCCTCAACGACCTTGGTGAGGGGTAGCAATTTCAGCAATATTGTGCGCGAGAGGGTGAGCCGAACGGATGTTATTGCGCGCGAGAAGCTGGCTGTGTTGAGGGGGTAGGTCAGGGCGGATAGCTCTTTGAGCTGAGATGACAAGTGGTCAAGGCCTTGCAGTCCTGATTCCACACTGCCTTTGACGCGAACATGGTTCAACGACCTGCCGATGAACAGCATCGACGACGCGACCACCGGAGTGACAAATTTGGGCAGCAGGGCCGGCACTGAAACGTAATCCTGCACCAGTTAGCCATCACCCAAAACGACGCACACGACTTTGTGGCACCAACACACCTGGTCACCGGTGTCCATCTTCTGGACGAAAAAGTCGTCGCCTCCGAACGACGGCAGACGCCCATAGAGTATCCATGCAGACACCTGCTTCAACCACGCCGTCTCGGCGACAGAGACAAGGCTCATGGCCGTCCGCTCGATGTCTACGTACCCACTCTGCAGCTCGCCCCGCAACCGATCGATGAGGTGAGCGCCGCGACACGTTTGCCCTTGCTGCTTCTTCAGCATAAACTGGACAATCTCCCACAGCCACTCCATCCGCCGCGTCCACTCGGAGAACTCCCCGACGACGGCGGTCAGGGGTACAATGTTGTAGGCGCCAACAAGGCTCGAATCCCTGCGGAGGATCGTCTCCTCGACCTCGAGGACCTTGCGCTGAAAGGCGGCAAGGTGGACGGACTGCACGGCGGTGGCGACAGCGCGGCAGATGGTGGAAGGGTGCTCGGCGGCGATGGGGGCCGTATAGCCCTGCAGCTTAACGTGGAGATCGCTGAGGTGGCCGGCGGTGGCTAAGAGCTCGCGCTCCGGGGGTGAGACAGCCGTCGAAAGCGCATTTGGGTCGGGGTTGTCGGTCCGGAGGAGAGGGGAGGGGTGGCCGGAGAGTGCGAGGAGGATTTCGTGGAGCATGGCGGCTGCTTGCTTCTACGCGGGAGAGAAAGAACGGAAGGCGTTAGTTGGTCAAGTACGTACGATAGTAGAGTTTACGGAGGAGTAGGAGGAGACAGAGAGAGAGAGAGAGAGAGAGAGGGAGAGAGAGTCGGGGCCAAAGGGCAAGGAGAGGGAAGAGATGGCACATTTCGCGGGGTTGCGGCGGCTTCTTCGACTTTGACTTTTCGCCAAAGTCGCGGAGAAGCAGGATGAAGGCACCGAGAAGCTCGAAGCGACACATCGATTCATTTGACGGTGTAGCAAACGGCGCGAGGGAGCGTCTTCCAGGACCTGGTGTGAGAATGACCGGGGGCAAAAAGGGAAGCAAAGGAGCGTTTGGGACGAGGATGGGGGGTGATGATGGATGAGTGGATGGCGGACGGTGGCAGTGGATGGTGACGGTGAGGGTGACGGTGAGGGTGGACGGTTGGCAGGTTGGGTGATATCAATTACCTGATGCGGCCTGCCCTGCCTGCATGCAAAAATATCGTGGCACGAGCCCAATTGGATTTCTTCCTCCTCGGTTGGGTTGGGGAATAGGAGAGAGCGCGAGCCACAACGAAACTGCGCCGGTGTCAAGGAGGCTCCATGCTGAGGGCCCAAATTCCCTTTCCAATATCACAGCAGCCGCATTGATAAGATGGGCTTGAAAGAGAAAGCGCGACTGGCGACTAGGGACGCGACGGAACCGTCTAAAGTGGCTGCTTCTGAGACCCGCAGCCAGACGTCACGTGCCTCACAGATGGATTAGGTAACCTAAGGTACCTTGCATGACTAGTAAGGGAGGAGCTGGGACGGCACCGGTGAGCCGCCATCCCTTGTCCTCGTTCTCGGAGAATGGAAGTCTAACGGATGCCAATGGTTCCCAGTGGTCGCTACATGCTTCTACTAAATTGGGCCTATTTCGTATACTCGTATCGCATACGCTTCTACACGCGAAGAAAGAAAAACCCCCGCAGCTGCCCCTCCGTGACGTGCGTGTCCATGGAAACTGGTTCTGTCATTTACAAACCTACTTAAGAAAGCCTTTCTCCTTGGCAACTGGGTGCTACTTCTCAGACTCCCTCCTCTCTCATAGCTTTCCGTCCATCCACTACCATCTCCTCTCATGGCCGCTGTCCAGCAGGCTGCTTGCCATTGCCTTCGTACGCTGTGTACAGGCTGGCCGTGTCGCTCTGATCGTCGTCTCGCCGGTTCTTGGCGTCTTCGGGCAGCACCACAGCGCCTCCATCGCCACCCCCGACGATGATCTGCCCGCCTCCCTTGACCTTACCAACGACCATGCCCTTGGCCACGCTCTTCAGGATGGCTCTGCGAGAGACGCCCGTCACATCGATATAGACCAAACCGACGTTCTTGAAGCCGCCGCCAATGTTCCGCGACACTTGACCGGCCTCGGGGCCCCAGCGGTGCTCCACCATCTGAGAGACGCTGGATGACGTACCGGTCAGCAAGTTGCGACCGGCCTGGTCGATGCCGTCCGCGACGGTGTTGAAGGCCATCAGGCTCCTGTTCAGCAGGCCGGGCTTGTAACCCTCAATGGGGTTGCCATCCTTGTCGTAGCCTCGCCCACTGCCGTCCTTCTTCCTGGCGAGTGTGGCGCCCAGGTTCTGCGCTACTTTACCCACGGCGCCGACCGTGGTGGCCGACAAGCCGGCCGCCTTGGTGGAGAACTGGTTGATGCGGCGGATGCGGTCGTGGGCCGCCGGGGTAAAGGTCACTGGCTCGTTCGTCGACTTGGTCTTCTTGGTAAAGCTGTCGGCCGAGGTCTGCAGGCCCTTGGTCACGAGGTCGGACGACGTCACGATAAGGCGCGAGGCCTTGGAGGCGTTGGCGACCAGAAAGGACTTTTTGTACGCAGGGTGCATGACCAACTCGCGGTATTCCTGCGAAAGGGGCTGGACGGTAATGGCTTGACTGTTGTCGGCAGGGAGTGTGATCTCCACCGGATCTAACATGCCATGTGAGTCAAGCTCGGCCTGGTTGCCGCCGCCGAACTTACCTTTGGTGCCGGGCCTGACGCCCAGCTCCTCGTTCACTTGGTAGTTCTCCGTCAGCTCTCCAATGACGCTGCCATCCTCCTCGTCGATGAGTACGATCCTGCCGCCGTTGTTGGATGAGCTGTGAGCCCCCGGCGCATAGCCCTGTCCCGGCTGGTAGTCGGCCGGGTTGTAGGCGGGGAGGCCATCGGCGGCGGCGGCCCTGGATTTTGCTGAGGGGCCGTCGGACACGGGGTCGTCGTAGGGGTATGCGGCGGCGGCGGCGGCGGCAGCAGCGGCTTTCGACTTGGACGAGGAGGTGGTATTTGGGGGCGGGGCGCGCTCGAGGAAGGCGGTGCACTGGGCAAGGATGGTCTCAAAGGTATCGACGTCTTCCTGCAGACCCTTTCTGCTGCCGGCGTCAGGAAACTCGATGCGGGTGAAGGCGCCGCTGTCGGGCCCGAGGTCCCATCTAGGAATAAGGTAGCTCGTCGGCGGCTGGTGGTAGATCTGGGTGGTGGCGGGGAGAGGGAGGTCGAGCTCGGGAGGCAGGTGTAGGTGCAGGTAGAAGTCCTCTGCAGGTGTTTCTACGCCGTCGGAAAAAGGTGAGGATGTCGGCACCATCAACAGCGACAAGGTCTGAGGACCGGCGGGAGTGAGAGACTCCTCCTTGCCGTTGGAGATGTGAAAGGCTTTAACGCCATTGATGGCGTATAAGAGCTTAGGGTCCTAGGTTCAAGGTCAGCTAGGCCGGTCCCAGTGTGGTGTGATCGTCTCGGTTCCCGAGGCCGTACGTTATGTCCCGAAGCCATGGCAGTGGGTGTCGCGCAGAGCGAACCGTCACTTGCGGGCAGTAGTGGTGTCTGGTGTGGCGACTGGCGCGTGTTGTCGGGAGACTGTCTGAGATGGAATCGTAGGGTGATCAGGGTACTTGAGGTGTTTAGGATCCAAGGCAGTATTCACGACAGGTAGAAGAAGAGTTGGGTTGCTAGAGGGCGGATATCCTTGGATTCGAGGTTGGTGTACGTCGGGTCGGGTTAAGCGATTAGACAAAGGGGCGAGTAGGCGAGATAAACGCGGCGGGATCAGGACACAATGTTGAGCGGCACCCGGGGGCCGATGATGCGAGAGTCTGTGACGAGTGAAGACTGCAGTTCTGTCTCTGGACAGACGAGTTTAGGGTGTAGTGAGGGTGGCTGTGGTTGGGTTGAAAGTGTGTCCAAGTCGGAGCAACCAACTCGGATGGCGCTTAAACTATGTCTGTCGGTGGTCCGTCGTGCTGTAGCACGAGCTCGTAGCCTGTTGCTGTCGTCGTGTTGGTGTCACTGGTGCGTGCGCGAGAGGCCTCTCGGCAGCGAGCGACGTCATTGGACGCTCTCTGCCCAGCACATTTCAGGGTGTTCCCAGTACACGGACCACTGTAAAAGAACCCCCCCGTCCCCCCTTTAATGGCACCTAGGTAGGTTAAGGTACCTGTCAGGTCGTCACACGCACTGACACAACCCCATGCTTTTCTTATTTGACGCCGCCCCACCCGCTCCAAAGCTCGCTTCTTGATGCTGTGGAGTTTGAACTCAGAAGCCCTGTGGCGGTACGTACCGCAAGCTCGACCCCTCTTTGACAATCGTCACCTTTTTTGCCATTCACCAACCACTTACTATGTACTATCCACCCAATCCATTTGCCCCTTAAACGGGAGAACATACCGACCGGTCGAGGCAATGTCTATTCATCCCTGATCGGCATTGATTGTCCAAGAAACCCGTCTCCTAAAACGCCCCCGGAGGCGAATCCCCACTTGTAAGAGCTGTTTGGAGTCTGACGAAGACGACAGCTCAGCGATTGCTCAATACAAAGGTGGCGGTGCAGCCCATGGATACGGGGCCTTTTGGCCACAACCCTCCGGAGTCAAGAGAAGTCATCACATGAAGATCGAGACCTGGAACCGTGGTTGCCCATCATCGCCAGGAGCTTTTCCCCCTGCTTCTTCAAACACATGAGAGAGAGAGAGAGAGAGGTTGCACCGTGGCGCAGCTGACGACAGCCATCAGCCTCGACGTCTTGTCGTTTCGGTTCCCTCCCCCCAGAACGCGCGTCTAAGGACCTGAAGTCTTGCCCGTCGCATCTTGGCATTCATTCTTCACCACTGTGACCACCTCCCACTCAGCAAGGATTGGCTCGTAGCCCTTCGACTTCCCATGATGCTGTGCGGTACGCAACAGTGAACAGTGTCGGCAGCTCCTCCGTGTTTTCCTTGTGCTGAATAAAGTTCACCTCCAAGTGCCGTCAGACAGGGCCGAGAGATACGTGGTAAGGTTTTCAAAAACGTATCAACGACGGTCTCCATGTATCTATTCACAATCATGCTCGCCGTGTGAAGTTGATACACGCGTCGTCTCCTATCACTTCTCCGCCCCAGCTGAGGGCGATTGGGATGTACCAAGCAGTCAATGTCGGCGAATGATGGTTCCTCAAGGCTTCGGTGTAAGAAGCCTAAATCTGGTCAGACCCAGCCAAGAACACAGAACTCCCCAATGCTTCTCCTACAAAAATGGAATTATCGACGGCGCATCATCCGAGGAGAGTGTTTACCCTCACTTTGTTCTGCTCGGCGTTGACATCAGCGTGTCTCCCCTTCGGACGTCTGGCCTAACGACAGTCCGCCAGATAACTCAAATCTGCCCATTGTGCCCGCTTCTACCAATTCACCCATGTCCCAAAACTCACTTCTTGGTGCTTGGCTCTTCAAAGGTCGATTCTGGCCCGCGGCCGCTTGTCCATACGCTCAACAAGCCATCGGCCGATTGATTGTATTTGCTGCCTACCAGAGAACGTCCTGCATCGTAGCATGGAGGCCTTTGGTGCCATTGACCTCTTTCTTTCTTGGGCCCATGGTTGCCACGCCATGTGTAAAAACGCTGGGTGATGTTTAGGTGAGTTCCGGGCATGCTCATGGCTTCCGGAGAGCTATTGCCCAGACTTGGTCCCTCCAGATCGGGAACCATTGCTGCGCATCTACACCCAAGTCCAATGATCTCTTGAACTGTTTCCAGGTCGACATGTCTGTCTTTGCCAGGGGAAGGCCCTCCCCCTTCAAATGTCATCTGGCCTGCAGCTCCACAGATGTTCGACCAGCCAACGAGGCCAGCTGGAGGCAAAGAAACCCCTGTCGAGCCATCGATCGACGGAAAGTACGCTCTCCCTGCCGTGACCAACTCGTTGAGGCCAGTCTCTATGCAACAGGGTGTGTTGACATTGGGGGTTCGGACCTCCTCCACTATGGGATCGCCCCTACTGTAGTCGAATGGCTATTCTTGAGGCTTGATACCCGAGAGTGAGATTTCCGCAAGGAACAAGAGGAATTGGGAAACACCATTTGGGACTTTGAAGAAGAATTGGGTCCGAACATCAGAATGGCCCAAGTCCAACGGAGTTTTCTTGGGGAACGGGCTCATCTTGTGGCTGCCTGAAAAGATGGAAATGTGCGAGGTAATGCCATTATCAGCGGCGCTCGAGTGCGCGTTCCAGACCACCAGTTCACCGTCTGTACCTTGGCCAGTAGCAATTCCCGATCCTGGAATGGCATTCCTTGCTGCAGCAATGCCTCTCTGGTTGGAGAGTCAACACGAGCACTCACTATACCTTCATCAAAAGACCGCATCAGGCTGGGTCCTGGCTGGCAGATACCCGATATCGGTCACGGGGACGACTGACTACGTTGAGGGGCATAGACCAAACACCGTACTGGTCTCACGGGAAGAATCACAAAAGAGAAACCGAATTCGGGCCAATCGACCTTCTACCGCATAGCTCTCAATGAAGCCAATATGAGGCTTCGTTTTCAAACCAATCCACAAAGCGGATGGCGTTGGCCAGGGATATGCTCCACGCGTTCCCAAAAATATCGTGCGCCAAATTCAACCATACCCGGGCATAGTGTCTCTCCCAGGGCCACCATTACTCTTGAGGCCATTGCCTGACCACACACTTATAACCGCTTGTTCCAACAAGAACCAGGGGATTTGTATAAATACACACCGTCCTCCCCGTTGGAGTTGAGACTTCGTTGGGTTGCTCTGCGCCGTGGGGATCTCCCGGGACCAGGAGAACCGGGGGTCCCTTTGAGCCAAGACCGAGAAACCTAGAGCCACTGAGGAGAAATCATGGATACTGGGTTTTGACGACCGACACTAACAGGGAGAGAAGACACTCGAGAGTCTTGTGAAGGTACCGAATGTCATAGACCCCACCTCTTGATATTTAGTCCCTAGCCACCCATGGGGACCGCGCCAAGTTCAACGCTGGATCCAAACTGGCGCGTGTCCAAGCAGACGACCCTCTCATCGCCTTCTAGAGTTCCTGGTGGATCGTTGCTGGCCGAAAATACCACAACCGCTTGTCGAACGCCGTTCGCCAGGGTCTTCGGCGCGGACCGAATGTCACTCGCGACCGGTAGTCTGGAATATTTGGGGTCGGTGTAGTCTAAGATGGGATGAAAAGCGCACCATGTTGGCGGACCGTAACAATGGAAAGGCTTCCTTTCCCTTTTAGGTTGTAATTTGCTGTCAGCGGGAGGGGAGGAGGCAAGCACCCACACGGCCAGTGTTATGTTTGGTTCGCCTTCGATGAGCAAACGCAGGATATACCCTCTGGGCAAGTACCATCTTCCGATATCCTGCTATTCTTCTTTCGAACGTTCGCTTCTCCCTGTCGCGTCGTTGTGCCTAGAACCTTGCCAACGCAAGCCTGCGAAAGTGTTGAGAAGACGGTGACGGGAGTGTGCTGCACATCAAGGCCCCTTGTCGATGCCAATCACGGGATGTCCATACAGGACTCACCAAATTCAAAGAAACCGGAGATGCAGAAAAGGACTCTTGTAGCCAATACCGTATAGGTGAGTGATGGCTTTGGACCGCGGATGAGTGGAGCTACTGTTACTTGAGCCCGACAAAACAGTAGCTATAGGTAACATCCTCTTCGCCATGAGGCAAGTGGCTCTGGCCTGCAACGATGCCCCGTTCGTTCTTTCTGTTCCGCAAAAGCGTCCAGCACATTGTAAGATATTTACCGCGGCTTCCGGCAACTGGTCATGAAGAATGGAAGCTTCCGGGGGGTCCAGTGAGTGCAAGGGAGATGAGGTAGCCTCGCATACAATGTGAATCCCCGGTTACAAGTGTGTCCTACGTTCAGCCTCTAGCAAGCTTTCCACAGGGAGAACCAAATGTAAGTAAGAAGTCTCGAGAGTGAGAACAGCGCCCAGGAATATGCATGAGCAGCGCTGCACAAACGGAGATCTGCTGGTCACGGGCGTTGGTCTGCTCTAGGCCCCGCGCGCGAAGATCCCTGCCTGTCCCAGGACGTGACTGACGAAGCTCGTGACCGATGATCTTCGAGTGCAGTAAAGCCCAGATGCAAGATATTTTCTGTAATATGGTGATCTTTCGGTTGGGATGGGGCTGCAGGACGATGGCCCTTGATCTCTCTCAGGAGTGACTAAAGATCACTGGCAGATAAAAAGAAGAATCGACGCTCATCTACCTTGCCCAAGGAGCGACTGTCGAGGCCGAAACCACTAATTTTTGTCTCTCGCCGAATCCTTTGGCAAGGCAGCATCTGCACACAAAATCCTTTACTTCTTCTTTTCTTCTTCATCTTCCCCCCTTGCTTTTCGAGCCCATCGCCTCGTGATGCATGGGGTTTGGTTGATGTTGAGAAATGCAACGTAACCTGGAAACGCCCGCTCGACGGAGTCCATAGAGCTAACACAATTCAGCCGCTTCTCCCGCCATCGAGGAATTCTAAATAGCGTAGCGCTCTGCATGGCAAAGCAGAATTTCTCTGTCAAGGGGGAGCGCGCCTGGCCTGCGGGGTGTCGGCTTGCGTGGCAACCGACTGTCTCGCCACGGGGAAAAACATTCCCACCTCTGGCCTAGCCCTGGCGGCCTTTCACAAGTTGTGCATTGTTCGTTGTTATTCCTGAGACCTCGACAGCTCGACTTCAACTCGAGGCCTTGACGGGGGCGGGCCGACTGATCTAGTTGAGAGTGTTGTGGAAGGGGGGAATTGGCGAGCGAGGCTTCACATCGACCAAACTCGCAGTTTAAATTGGCCCAGGGACGTTGACCATCGAGGCAGAGATGGAAAGGTGGCGCGGATGTAGCGACTGCAATACATAACAAATTGAGATTTACTGTCAAGCAATCAAAGAAAGAAAGGTGATCGTGATGGTGGTACACCGACCTGGCAGACTGGCGATGCTGCTGCTCTGCTTTGGAAAGAAGGAAAACGGACAAGCTCACGCGCGACCTGTCTTAGCTCTAAAGGCGCCCTTTCCACACTTTCGGTAGACTTGGCACCGATCGTTCATCCAGACGGGCTGATGAAAAGCTTGTAGGCTGCGTTGCGAGGGACCTGGGAGCACCCCGAAACGAACATATTTGTCCCTTGGCTGGCTGGACTGGCCGAGCTGAAGATGACGTGACGATCCCATGGTTGGGTTAGGGACATGGGAAGGGGGGTCTCTTAGGAGTTGGGCGACAGTAGGACCGGACTTTTCCGCCCAGAGTCGTCTTTGCCATGGTGTATAATAGTGCATTCGTCCAGAATCCGATGGCAGGTTCCCCAAGCGGCGGTGTGGAATCAGGGCTGCCTGAAGCAATGAAACAGGGAGCCAAGCCAAGAGTTGAGGTGAGACAAGGTCTCAAGTGATGGCAAATGGCTGCGCATCCCCATGCCACTAGCATGCTTCTCAATAAATAGACTTTAAGGGAAAGGATGCAAAAAGCCTCTTGAATACCGTGGACATGATGCCCAGACTGGCTGTTGTGATGCAGCATGCTGCTCAACCGTGTATCACCAAGCAGATGCGAGCAGCTCCTAGACTAGCGGCAAGACAGGCAGAAGCGCCCCCGTCTAGCACGGTGCGGAGAAGCGATGCAGGCTATCTGGAAAGAGAGACCGTCTTTCCAAGGCGAGAATGAAGTACGGTCTGAGCTTTGGGGATATCTCTCCCTTGCTGTTATCGGGATTCGGGAAGCCGTGCAGGTCGCGATGCCTGGCTCGTGCCAAGGCTGGATGATGTGCATGTAGAGCAAAACTGACTTTCCGTCGATTGCCAATGTTGGATAAGAGGAGGAAGACCATAGGAAGACTTCCTTCGAGACATTGCATGCCGGAACACGGGAGGTCCGGCTAAATCCCACTCACCTACCGCCCCTTTGATTCGAGCTTTTCCGTCGCCATCGATCGCCGATATACAATATGCAGTCGTTCGGGTGATGGAAGGGAATGGACGGGCAAGTGAAAGGCATGCTGGTTTAAGTCCGATGGTTGATGGGACTCTTAACGATGCATCGAGTCCTTGACGGTCGGTGCTGGTGTCGCGATGGAAGGGGCGGGCCAGCACAACCCGACGGAGTTCACTCCGATCGAGAAGAAAGCATGTCGAATGGTGCACCGACAGCCAGCTCATTGAGCGTGCAGGATGGAGAAGATGAGATGAAGCTAGGTGTGCTTGGTTCGTTGGAGTGCTTTGCAGGGAGGTGAATGGAGATTGTCGCCGGGGGGGAGAAAGAGTACATAGGTACCTGTAGGTAAGGTAGGACGAGGACGGGATGGGGCGGAGTAAAAGCCCGTTCCTACCAGGGATGGCTCCATTCTTGGCACCACGTGAGCGATGATGCTCTCTCGTTACACGGAAACGGCCTGCAGCTGGTGGCGCTTGCTAGACGGAGATTGCCAGTTGTGATGAGCTGTGTGGACCTCTGCAGACAAGGTACTTACCTATCTAGGCATGTGAGGCAGGTACAGGAGGCGTCTCTCCTCCAGATATGTACACAAATGCCTACGTAGGTATCTTTCCAGCTAAGGTAGGTAGGTAGGCACTGTACCTCAAGATACCTACCTAGATAGGTAGGTCTGGACTCTGTTAGTTTTCTCTGTCAGCAGAATCAACACCATCAGCACAGCACCGGCTTCCCTTCGACAAATCTGTGCGCTTGCCGCGCAAGCCCTGCTGCCAGTGCCATGGGCTTCTGCATTATGCGCATCCTTGGCCGCATTGGACAAGTGGAATCACTGGAATGGCACGCCACTTCGAATGGCATTCTCTATCTCGCTTCCCGTGTAACAAGCCATGGCGTCCCCTTCCTTGTCTTACCCTGTGAGACACTAGAACACGTCCTTGGGAACCTGAGGAATGGAGTCAAGCCGACTTGATTCCATCCATTCCCCTGATTGGCGCGCAGCAAGGACCGAGCCAATGGAGACGTTTGTTCATTACCATGCCTATCTTGTCTGAGACAGTGGCGTCGAAGCCCTACAGTACGCAGACGCCGCTCTCCCTCCGACGCATTCGAGGCGGCTTCGACCAGGTCGGTACTTGGGAGCCCAAGCCATCGACGATGGATACAATCACCGGAGAACAGCTCTGCGGGCCCTTCCATCCCCTCCCCCCTCACCGAGCGTCTAGCAGCTTGACCTTCGAACATCGTCAATGGCCTGGAACAACCACCTCGACCCGCCTGATGCCACCCGGGGACCAAGCGTCTGTCTATTCACCGAGAAACACGGCACGCAACACACAGACTCCATGCCGGCTGCCGAATACCGCCGCCGCCGTGCCATGAGACGAGGGCCGGCCTCGCACATTCCATTTACATCATCATCAACACGCACTGGAATCTGCTCGGCCAACTGCCGATGGAGGTTCCCAAACCAAAGGCGGGGGTTTCCGGTTGCTTTCTTTTCCGCTTCACGCCAATCGGCCATGATTGCCGTTCTGAGCCGCGAGGACTTCCGAGCTGTCAGATGCGATGCCAATCGATACTTACTGGTCGCATTGGCCTGGGTCCGAAAGCTATAGCCGTTAGTTGCAGAGCCAGCCAGCCATTGCCGCCGCTACGGCCTACCTCCCACCCTTGCCCCCTTAGTAACTCTCCATCGACGTGAGATCGACCGGTGCCAGCCCGGGAGCAAGGCGTCCCGTGACATACGGACCGAAATGCACCAAAGCAGGGCCCATGAGCGACAGCATCGCCTCGCCATGTCGTCACGGTCGATGTTGGCTGTCAGGAAGCATCGGCGCCCGTGGCACAACCATTCAACCACCTCCCGAGTCCTCAGCCTGGCACAAGCGGCCCTAGTGACCCTTCGGATACATTCCATGCGGCGCGGCCCTTGTCCCGCCACAAGGTGCGGTGCGGACCACAACGGACAATGCTACAATCCACCTCCCTGGGCAGCGGCTGGTCTCTTCGCTTATGGACCACTCCCGGCCACACACATCTTGGGGCAATAATCACACCTCTGACAGCACAGGTGCCAATGTTTCACCCCTTTCGATATGCCGACTCGAGCCACAGGTGTTGAGCAAAACTTGCGTCCATAGTGTAGACACCAGAACTTGTCGATCATCGGCTCTTCAACCCCATTGCCTGTCTGACGGTGTACTGTAGGCTTCAAGGTAAGACAGCGAGCTGCCAACCAAGCGGGGCGAAAAGAGTCCTTAGAAGGGGCCATGAACCGATCGCAGCGTGTGGAGGCGTCGGTGATAACGGCCATGTTCCCCACGGCCATTGCTTTCGGTTTCAACGATTGCCACCAGCGCCATATGTTACGCAACAACCGTTTCCGCTGACTAACCTATTCAACCGAACAAAGATCAAGGCACCGGGATCGAACACAACAACAACAACAACAACAACAACCACCCCTAGTTCGCCATGCGGGGCTGCCCGGTCGAGTGCCAAACTTGGGACTTGGCTGTGCCACCGAACAAGTAAGGTAACGAACAGGACTATCAGACACGAATGCTAGCCACTCAGACAGAGGTGTACTACCCGACTCAAGCTCTCATCAAAACCTCCCGTGTATCCGCATCACACGGGTGATTGTCCTGCAGAGGGGCATGTTCCGAGCTCCCGAGGTCTCATATTTCCAATGCACGCGGCATTTTCGGCGAAAGCGCCGAGGGGCACATTGTGCGCCGCCGAACGGGACCGACATCTGTGCACCTGCTCTCGCTGAACCATCGTCGTTGACACCATCCGGAATTTCGTCCCAGGATCCCTGCTTGATCCAACCTTGATCTTGACCTGGCCATCCGCCTTGAAGTGGCCCCCTCCCCACCACTGCCCAGTGCCCGCTTCATTCCTTCTGCGCGTGGGGTTGATCAGAGACATGGAGGCCTAGGAGCGGCAGACTGGCTGCCAGAACAGACCAGACCAGACAGGCACGCTGCACAATACACTAAGGACAGGACCAAGCTCGGCTCGCTCGACTGTGCAATGTCGTGCTTCTTTAGCCGCGTGTCCCATAGCATTCTCGTTAGGTACTCTATCAGAGCCAGCAACTGGACGGCGGCAAACAAAGGCATGCGGTCTTACTTCAGACTGTGTCGATCTAGTCGATGCTATCAAGAAACCCATGATGAAGCAAGGCAGAGAGAGCAAAAGAGAGAGAGAAAGCTACAAATCCATCAATGGCGAGAGAGACAACAAGCAAGGGAGAGAGACGGGCCAACCTTGACCTTGTTAGTCGGTGACGCCCGGCACACACACAGTCAAATTTGGGCTGACAGTCACAGCACCGCCAGTCTCCAGAGCCGATCGACCCTTTTCTCACCCTCCCTGCCCCGGCCCCGGCCCCCAAGTACAGTTCGTGGGAACGCAAGCTTCAGACCACATCATTGCTTATTGCCTTTGGTCGGCTGATACCCACCCCCGATCGAGTTCGCTGTCCGTCGTCCTGCTTCCCTGATCTGCTCGCGAATTGCGTCCTCTGACCCGGGGCGTTTGTCCTTTTCTGACATCTTCATCGTCACCGTCCCGCAAGAGAATCACCATCTTCATCACTACTGCCGCTGCCTATCTGACTGAGACCAACTAACTGCGAACCATAAGCTCTCAGTTCTCTCAGCCAAGACATCCTCAGCCAATTTTTGTGTTCTTCGCCGCCGCTGCAAGAGGACCTTGGGCGACGAATACCCCACCATCAATCTTCATCATCACCTTGACTGTCTATTCATCACACAACACACACACACACACACACACACACACACATTCTCCCTCTCCCTCTCCCCCCCTCCCTCCCTCTCTCTCTCTCTCTCTCTCTCTCTCTCTCTCTCGGTTTCACTCATCCATCGACCATCGACCATCGACCAAAGGTTTTCCGGCTTGCTGCTGTAGGTCTTGTGTGGCACCCGATACAGTCACCCTTGAGCCACAAAGCTGTCAACATCCGCCACCTGCATATCAGTGCAACGCGGGGACGCGCCCTGTTTAGTTCTGCCTCGACGAGAATTGGTCGTGGTTTGTCCGACCTTGCACTACCCGCCCTCTTCTTTTCCAAAGCTACGCCGTCACGAGCATCGCCATCCTGGCTTCCCGCGGGTTTGCAGGAGGGGAGCAGCTCAGTGGTACTTGGTGCACCGAGTCCGTCTCACCCAGGCCCTTGCTCTCGATCGCCATCCCTCATCGACTCCGCGGGTCTATAACAGGCCCAAACCGTCACCATTTCTTCCCAACTTCGCATCCAGTCTATACTCTCCCCCGCGTCGGACTCCGATGACGCACCAACGGCATCCTCCACCCAGACCACGCCCAAAAAGAGGTTCCAAGACGTCTATTCCCCCACGGAGAGAACTTCCGTGCCCCCGGCCGTAACAGACCTCACAGAAAGACAGCCTCCGGCTGGTTCCAGGCCCAACATACCCGCCGTGCCCGACGACGATGATTCAAGGCCCGCGTTAAGCGGCGGTTCGAGCGCCAAGAGACCTTCCAGAGCCATGCGGCCTCCAATGAGGTCTAGTATAGCATGTCTTCGGTGCAGAAAATCCAAGATCAAGTGCGACAATGACAACACTGGGTCGCCCTGCGACACCTGCATCAAGGCGGGCCACAAGTGTGAGTTTCCGGATCCCACGCCCCTCCCGGCCAAGCGAGCCGAACCTCCCACTGCACCGAAACAGGAGAAGGACGCCGGCCATGATCGGAAACGGGTGAAGAAGCTTGAAGACGCCACTCACTCCGAAGGACGTACTGGCACAGTGTATGCACAGGAGGTTCTCGCGGCACCGTACCTGACAGTAGATTTGTGGCACCAACTGTTCGACATTTACAAGCTACACTTCGCCACCGAACTTCCCTTCTTGCACCTCCCGACGTTGAAGGGCATAATCCACGACAAGGACAGCAAGAAACCGTCGGCCGAGTCAAACCTGGTTCTTCTGGGCATCCTGGCCCTCACGGCAAGATTCCAGCCCGAACTGGTCAAGTACGTTGCCCATATAACGTACGACAAAGTAGCGGGCCCCAAGTCCCGAGGTGCTTTGCCTAGACCGGAGCCTGCGGTGGCTTCGGATTACTTTGCGAATGCTCTCGCCAAAGCGCTGGGGAACCTAGAATCGGCTCTGACCTCGGCCACCGTCATCCGTGTCCAGGCCTTTCTCATGCTCGGCCTGTACAAATGGAGCCAGCCCAGCGGTGGCCTGGCTGCGTGGATGTACGTCGGCGTGGCCATCAGGATGGCCCAGGGCTTGAAGCTGGGCTTCGGTGACCGGCCGTCGCGTGGGAACAAGATTCTGGGTCCCATTCCGCGATCGAACAAGCCAGCACAGCTACCGTCGGATCGATGGAAGGACCAGGAGATCAGGCGACGCACAATGTTCAGCTGTCTGATACTGGACCGGCTCCTGTCATGTGGATCTGACCGCGTCTCGGTGGTTCAATCCAAGGACCTCCAGATCCAGCTTCCCTGCACCGAACATGCCTTCGACCTCGGCCGCGTCGTTTATACCGGCTTTCTACGACAAGTGGGACGGGAGATGGAGCGGCCCATTGACGACAGTGTTCTCAGCCGTTTCGTGCAACTGGCCGACTTTTGGGGGGACATCACCAAGTATAGCTTTGCGGGCGGTCGCCACACCGAAACGCTTCCGCCCTGGGACGCGGAATCGACATTTCATCAGTTGAGCAGCAAGGTGGAAGCCTTCTATGCCCACCTACCGGAGGAGTTTACCTGGTCTGGCGCGAACTTCTGGAAGCACGACAACAGCATGTACGTGTCACTCCACATGCTGGGCTCTCTCTGCAAGATCATGCTGCACCGGGAATACATACCATTCTTCGCCATCAAATGCCAAAAGCCGGTGGGTCCTCTCGACGAACCCGTTTTCGACCCTGCCATTGTACCCGAGTATTTCTGGGAGCGGAGTGCGGAGCAGATCTTCAAGGCGGCCAGGGAGATTACAGACCTGATCTCGACATGTCGCGACAAGTTGCCTCACTCATCATTGGTTACCTTCGCCATTTGGCAGGCAGCGTTTGTCGGCATCTACGCCAGGCACTACCCGCACATGGACACGGAAAACCACATGGTCAGCAAAGAAGAGACCCAAGAGCGGGCTTCAGGAACAGTATCTGATATGGCACAGACGGGGACCACGGGTATCGCTTTCCAAGCGCTGACCAAAGTGGCTCCTTATTTCAGCATGGCGTCCAACTATGTGACTTATTTCAGGGACATGGACCAATATTTCACAATGGTTTTCTCCGACTACACGAGCCGAGGGTTAAGGAAAAGCAGCGATGGACCTCTGAGTATCCGGTTGAGCGGAGGTGGCGGTGGGCTTGAAGAATGGAGGGTAAAGGCGGACAAGATCACGAGCAACGGCATCATCCTCGACGACGACCGGCCGACGGGCTATGATGGATCTGAAGGATCACGGGCCAGTACGTTGGAAAGAAGCTCGTCTCTGGGCCCCGAGTATTCCCATCTCGGCGCTGGCGGCCTCGACGGCAGGAGGGATTCTCGACAGGCGTCGACCTTCACCGCCATCAATACCAGTTCGTTCCATCAGCAAGCTAGTCAAGAAGGCCTTGCCAGCGGTATATCCCATCACTCGCCGACACAGGGCTTCTCCTCGACTCCCGGTTCCATGGCTAACGATGTCGGGATCGCGGACCTCCATGTAGAAACCGGCAACATCGATTCGTACATTCGACAGACTCAGGGACAGCGGTTCGGCACCATGCTTGAAGACATACAGGAGTTCAGCACCGGAGGGATGGTCTGCGAGCCGAGTGTTGGAAACTGGGACATGCTCAAGCCGCCGTTCTACACGCAGATGGCGGGCGGCGGCCAGCGGCCGCAGTTCAATGGCAGCAACTTCTCTTGACCAAGCGGGCGGGCACAGGTCAGAGTCCAAGCAGCATGGGTTTCAATGTCCCCCCCCCCCCCACACGAAGGGCGCACGAAGGACGACAGCAGGAGCTTGGGGTTTAGCTGTGGTCTGGTTGCACGCGGTGTTTGCGACGGATTGCTTTTACGGAAACATGTTATGAGGCTACGACTGCATACACTTTGCCTTCATGCTTGCCTACAAGGGGAGCTGTCGGGCCGGGTCTAATCACGAGAAGAAACGTTTGAATGGAGCAGGGGTTTCTTCTGGCACCTTGATGATCGATTAAACGAGTGCGCCAAATCCCCCATTTGCGACTGCGAGACGACGAGGAGAAGCGTTGCCAGGCGCGATGAGTCCATGCTTGCGTGAGAGTCGTTGCGGCATCGACCACGTTGGTGCCGCTACTCTACGTCATCAGTCGCGTGGCGCAGGTGCAACGGCCCATTGCGGAATGCTCCGACATTCTGGAATAGTGTCTCGATTCGTTGGGAATGTTACCGATCGACTGGGCGTGCATCCAAGTCAAGCCTCAGCCGGATACTCCAAATCGAGCAGGTGGCTTGCCTTGTCGTGCATAGCTGGGGACCCTTGTGTGGCCCGGAATGATGCGTTGCTACCGATGTGCCAGGGCATCCTACTGTCTCACCCTTTTTTGTGGACAGTGGACTGGTTCGGAATGCAAGGGCACGACGGTGGGATGTTCCGTTGGGAAACCGGGGCCGCGGACCCGGGTGCCGACCGGGCGAGGAACGCTTCTTATGCCCGGGACCCGGACACGGAGCGGAGGCAAACATGATTGGTCGACGGCCAAGACGGAAATGCAAAAGAAATGAAAATTGATCAGTACAATGTTAAAGAGTGGAATCTGGGATTCTCAAAGGCATGCATAACTATCCCCAGTTCTGACAGGATTTTGTTAGGAGGATTTGACCGCTGCGCGCAAATTAGCAATTCCCTCCTAAATATAGATAACAAGGCCCCGATTGGTCATGCAGGTTCAGTCAGCATCAGCCCGGGTCAGCTTTCGAGCCCCGTTCCAAGCCTTCGAAGGCCTAGCGCGCAGCGAACCAGCGGCAGGCAGCAGCAAACAACTGTACCGAGCGGGCACGGGCACGGGCACACCAGCCTACCTAGGCCGCGGAAAACAAAACAAAAAGGAAAGGTGGAAGTTAGGCCGGCACGGGCGGCCGCAGTCTCTCGGGGCTGAGGGACCGGGGGAGGAGGAGTGTGGCGTAGAGAGAGAAGACAGGCCACACAGATGAGAAGAAGGAAGCAGCTATTCCCAACAGAGAGACATACAGAAGGACTCGAACCAATCAGCTACTCTGCAAACCCAGGTCTCTAAGGCTTGGGACTAGACGCAATAAGCTTATTAGCTTGATAGCGCGGATCCCACGAGAGAGAGGGGGGCCGGGGTGGCTTTGTTGTTTTGGCGACCTAGGCTAGACACCGCCGTTTAGCCCTACCAGAACGGCGGTTGACGTTTGACCTCACTTTGGCCCGCTACCTGCCACGCTTCCATCGAGCTGTGGAGGCGCACACAAAGGGAGATGGCCCGTTGCCCCTCCCCCCGCAGGTCTTCTTCCGTAGGCTGGGGACCTAAGCCAGAGAGAGAGAGCCACGGCAACGTGCATGGGTGATTAGGCTGACTGTCAGCCCAGGGGGCCTACACACCGGGCCAGTCAACAGCTTAGACTGGAGGCTTTGGCGAAGGTGCTGCTCCTTCGCTTCGCGCGGCGGAGGCTGAGCTGCTTGCTCACCGTGTCGCGTGCGCCCCCCTTGTCGACGAAGGCCTAGTGTCTGGGACTGGCAAGAGGACGGAGGCGGATGTTTGTTTGGAGGAAAGATATATGATGGGGGCCATGACGCCTCTTTGCGTACGTCTGTTTCGATCAGCGGTTGTCGACACCTCAAGAAGCCCAAAACATCTTGTTTGTTTCCTTTGAGCGAATCACAGAAGGCCTTACCTTCGTTGTTCCTCTTTTTCCCCCCTTTTCTTTCACAGTACCTTCCCCCAGGTCTTCGCCTCACGATGAAGGCATCCCTGTTCGCCTCCGTGATGGCCATCGCCGCCACTGCGTTGGCTACCATGACGGCCCCAGGTCTCAAGATGGCAGACACGCCGAGACTCGGCGGTCTCCGGCCGCGAGCCCACTCCGGAAACCAAATCCACAACGGTACCTTTGACCAGCTGCTCGACCACACGCAGCCGTGGAGGGGCACCTTCAAGCAGCGGTACTGGTGGAACGCCGAGCACTGGGGTGGGCCGGGCTACCCCGTCTTCCTGATCAACGGCGGCGAGTCCGACGCCGCAGGCTTCACGGGCTACCTGGAGAACGGGACGGTGACGGGGCTCTACGCCGAGACGCACAAGGGCGCGGTCATCCTCATCGAACGTGAGTTACGACCTATTTGCGTCTAGCGATGAAGAGCATAGACTGATTCTATGACAGACCGATACTATGGGGAATCGTGGCCGTACAAGACCTCGACGGCAGACACGCTGCAGTTGCTGGAAGTGCCGCAGGCCATCTACGACAACATCTACTTCGCCGAGACGGCGGCGCTGCCGTTTGACCAGGGGACGACGGACAAGGGCGCCAACGCGGACAAGTCGCCGTGGGTGCTGATCGGGGGCAGCTACGCGGGCGCGCTCGCGGCGTGGACGTCAGTCATCGCACCGGGCACCTTTGCGGCGTACCACGCCAGCTCGGCCGTGGTGCAGGCCATCGAGGACTTTTGGCAGTTCTTCACGCCCATCGAGCAGGCGCTGCCGCGCAACTGCTCGGCCGACATCAAGCTCGTCATCAAGGAGGTGGACGCCGTGCTGGACCGGGGCTCGGACGCGGAGATCCTGGCAATGAAGGAGGAGTTTGGGCTCGAGACGCTCGAGGACCACGGCGACTTTGCGTACTACCTGCAGAAGCCCGTCATCGCGTGGACCGACAGCGAGAAGGCCGTGCTAGACTTTTGCGACTGGATCGAGACGAGCACGACCAACGGGCAGGTCGCCGCGGGCTGCGAGCAATCCGGGGTCGGGCTCGAGGCGGCGTGGGCCGGGTACACGTCGTGGATGCACCGGCGGTACAACGAGACGTGCGAGGCGGAGGAGGCATGCGACCTGTACGGCGACGCGGTCGGGTACAACAGGCCGACGGACCTGGAATGGGGCCGCAGCTGGGTGTGGCAGCTTTGCAACGAGCCGCTGGGGTGGTGGCACACGGGGCCGCCCGAGTCGAACGGCACGAGCATCGTGTCGTCGCACGTGCGGCTGGAGCACCGGCAGCGGCAGTGCGACCTCCGGTTCCCGCAGTCGTTCGGCCACCGGCCGGCCGTGTCGGAGGGGTTCACGGTGGCCATGTTCAACGAGTGGACGGGCGGGTGGAACGCGACGTTCGACAAGGTGCTCTTCTGCGACGGCGAGTTCGACCCGTGGCGCTCGGCGACGATGAGCTCCGACTACCGGCCGGGAGGGCCGTCGCTGAGCACGGAGGCAGCGCCGCGGCTCGTGGTTAAGGGGGGCAACCACGTGCCGGACTTTCAGCTGAGTGAGAAGAACGCCGAGGTAGTGGCTCAGGAGGTGGCCATCATAGGCCGGTGGATCGAGGCGTGGAAGCCCAAGAAGGGGGCGGCGTACTGAGGATTGCCTATACGTGTTTTTTTTGTTTTTTTTTGCATTGGACGGCGTTTTGGGGGGTTTGGGGTTGGCTTTTGGATGCCACGGATTCATTGTGATTTTTTTTGACGTGGCGGGCGACAGTAGTGGATGAGACGATGTATAGACGGCATAAACATACATACATACCATACTGTGCAGGCCTATTCTGGTTATTGCTTGATTGCTTCTTTTGAGAGCACGATGAACACGGCCTGGCTCTGCTCGGAGTTCGGAGGCGGCCAGCCACATATCTGAGGTCATGACCGTCCATACCTACCCAGGCCTGGGGACACAAGTAGACCTGGGGGACAGCTAGCTTTCTTATCTGTCCTCCAACTCGACTGTGGCAAAGGGAAACGCTCGAATCGGCGTCTTTCACCACACACACCCCCTGCGCCGTGATCTTCACCAGGACAGCGACTGATAAGCTTATCAAGTCGAGAAGATCAACCCCGGCCTCGGGAGGGAGGGAGGGCCCCAGGGGTCACGTCACGTCACATCACGTCACGTCACGGGAGCCCAGGCGTCTGTGGCCTCCTATGCAAGGAACAAGTGATCGATTCAGCCCGGTGCCTGTCCGAAACCGGGAGAGTGAGCAGATTGCCGAGAATCGTCAATCTGGCTGGCCGTCGACCGAAGTTTTGAAGACGGGGCTGGAAATGTTGCTGCTCTTGCTGCTGCTGCTGCTCTTAGCTGGTCTTGACCGAGACTCACCGAGACTCACCTGGATACACCGAACGCATGACCCAGCAACACCACCTGCTTACCAACAAAGTCTCAATCACCCCCTTCCTGCCGGCCGACCGGGATTCTTCGGGCAGTACGAATGCTCTGTGTAGATAAAAACAACCTAGGGAGCATGCATCGAATCCTCCATGAGCTGTTTCGAGAATAAGAAAAAGACAAAAAAAAGAAGATTGAAAGAGACGAAAAGTGTGAAAGAGCGCGAGGAATTCCCCGCGCCCGTCGACTTGGAAGCAACGCTGGATGTACCTTGCACCACTATGCGTTATGTGTGTTTCTCCCCCCCTACGGGATACAAGTTAACGCATGTTCATCCATGGCAAACGCATAAATCACGCTTTTTCGGCCGCAGCATGGCATTGTCGCAGAATCCAGGAATCCGGGCTGCTCAACACGCGCCCGTCGTGGGCAACTCAATTGGATCGGGCCTTACCCCGCCCCTCCCCTCCCCCTCCTCCCCTTTCGATTGAATCTTTCTGTTGCCGGGCTCACCATCGGATATGCTCTATGAGTGACTCGTGGGTGTGGGTGGTATGTACTTTTGAATGGTTGTGGAAAACAACCCCCCCCCCCCGCGCCAGGAGAGGAATGACGTCGACATAGCCTCACCGGCCACGACACCATGACCCGTCGAGTCGGGAGGATTGGTCATCGGGTGGGCTGAGGTTTCTCACACTGACACAGTTCGCGGCTCACACAGTCGTAGTCGTGCACTATATTGGATCATAGATGCCCCTCCCTCCCCCCTCTCCTGCTGCTCACTTGCTGCTCAGCTTGTTAGGCTGCCTTCCCCGCAAGCTTCAGCGCAAGCCTCAGGGGTGGGGGGGGTTGTTCCCTTTGCGGCTGGCCAGGGCTGGCCGGGGTGGGTTGCAACCATGGCATTGCGCCGATACAGATGCCCAGACATCAGCGGGCATCTGGTGGTTACTCAGTGACCGCACACTCTAAATTCTGCAGAGAGACGGACGGCCAGACGAAGCTCAGCGCTCTCCGCAACCAGCTACAAGGAGCTATGGCAAGCTACCTACCTACCTGACCTGAGGTACGTGTCTCATGCTTCAAGTACCTCGGTACATCAGATACACACATTCTCCTGTGGCATGACTTGGAGCCTGCTGGTTCCGTGCCTACATAGCACGGCTAGGTACGGTACAGAGTACAAATAGTACAATATCATGCCTGTTGCCCTGGCCGGCCCTGAATATCCATGCATCGCTTGTTCCCAGCTCCGACGATGTACGTGCGGGAAACTCTGTAAAATCTACTCCTCAAGCTTCCACTTTTTTACCCTCCCCCCCCCCCCCCCCCCCCGCCCGCCCCCCCGCCCGCCGTAGGGCGCAGAACCGGCCGCTGCCAACATTCCCTGAGTTCCTTGGTGACAGGAGCAGGTCAACAACAGCCATATCGAATCCGGTGATCCGCGTCAAGCTCCAACAATAGTAGCGTGGTGCTCCCCCCCCCACCCCGCCGCGGCGTGGGATACATTTCGAATGACGTCCGCTGATTTGCTCCCGACCCAATCCTCTCCCACTCTTGTGTCCGGGATGAGGCCGTCACACTCCTCTTCCATCTGCACGTTATGACAAAAGGAATCGTTCTGAAATCGGTACAAGGCCCCACGGATTCGGGCTACCTCTGGGCTACTTTTCGACCCATGCCACGTTTGGTGGTTGTCTCACCTGATCCCATCTCTGATGGCCGGTACCCATTCGGTATACATTGATTCCCGTCCTGCCCTGCCAGATACCCCCAAAGTCCATCTTCGGCACTCTTTCATCAGGTCACTCCCTGGGCACTGTACCGTCTGTACATGCGGTACTTGGGAGAGAAAGGGCGTCTGACAACCCACTCTGGGGGGCATCACCCGCTTGACACGATACGCGTCTCTGAACACAGCTGCCGCCCTATGTACACTACGGCTAGCATGGCAGAATGCCGACGTCCATGTATCGCCGTCTGCTTGCCGGCGCCTCCGCCGGGTCTGGGAGGACCCAGGTAACTTTCTCGCCGTGGCTATAAGCTATAGGTACCCGTCCGTTCTTTGTCGTCCCCGAGCACAAGCACATACAACAAGTTGCTTTGCACATGCTACTTTCCATCTTGACCAAACAGCATATTTACCTTTTTTTTTTTGCTGTCCCAAAATCTCTTGTACCCGGCTCGGTATCCAGACTCGCAAAAGCGTTTGTTCTTCAACCCTCGCAAATCACTCTTCCCTCCGTCCCCCCCCCCCCCCCCCTTCCTCAAGTAGTAGGTACCGATATCACCATGGGCTCTATTGCTGTTCCCCAGGACGAGCTCCCTCATGCTCACGCCGGCCTCCGGGCCGCCAAGCAACGGGCAGCAGCAGCCGCCCAGCCCGCCGCCGCCACCGGTGGTCTCGACATCATCGACGTGCGGCGTGTTGCGGTTGAAACAAACTTGAAAGACGACATCATCTCCATGTGGAACCCCACAAACGGACCCCGGAGGCTGCCGACCCTGCTCCTCTACAACGAACGGGGCCTGCAGTTGTTCGAGGATGTGAGTGCTTCCGGGGGAGCTCTGTCTCTCTGTGTCTCGTCTCGTCTCTCCATCTCACCACCTCAGCCGCGTCTTGCGTCATCCGCACTAACGAACCCCTTCTCCAGATCACATATCTGGACGAGTACTACCTCACCAACAATGAGATCGAGGTTCTCGAGAAAAACTCGAGAGAGATTGCCCAGAACATCGCACCGGGGTCCATGGTCATCGAGTTAGGGAGTGGGTTCGTGATTTCCCCCCCTTCCCCCCACCCCTTGCTGACTGGCGAACTGGCCTGGGAACGGTTTTCTGACTTTTTCTTCCTTTTCTTGTTCTTTTCGTAAAGAAACCTCCGCAAAGTCTGTTTGTTGCTGCAGGCCTTTGAAGACGCCGGCAAGACCATCGACTACTACGCCCTTGACCTCTCCCGGGAGGAGCTGGAGCGCACGTTGGCACAAGTGCCCAAGTTCCGTCACGTCCGGTGCCACGGCCTGCTCGGGACCTACGACGACGGCCGGGAGTGGCTGAAGAAGCCCGCCAACCTGGCCCGTGCCAAGTGCATCTTGAGCCTGGGGTCGAGCATCGGTTCGTCGACGTCGTCACAGAAAGATCCTATTTAGTCAGACCTTTTGTTTTGTTGACGAGTTTTGCGCAGGAAACTTTGAACGCGACGATGCCGCTGGCTTTTTGAAATACTTTAGCGATGTTCTCACTCAGTCGGACAAGCTGTTGATCGGTCTGGACGGCTGCAGCGACCCGTCCAAGGTCTAGTAAGTGCCGGGTTCGTCACTGATATATCGTCGAACCCTGCTAATAAAACCTCCAGTCATGCCTACAATGGTATTTGCTCTTACTTATGACGGTCAATGGACTGGTCCTGCTAACACGTACAACTTCAGACAAGAAAGGAATCACTCACGCGTAAAGAAACCTTCCTTCGTTTGCCAGTCCCCTCCCACTTCATCCAACTGACATCCCGATAGGTTCATCTTGAACGGTCTCGCCAATGCCAACGAGATTCTCGGCGAAGAGGCCTTCAAGCTCAGCGACTGGGAAGTCATCGGCGAGTACGTTTACGACGAAGAAGGCGGTCGTCATCAGGCCTTCTACTCGCCCGTTCGCGACACATGCGTTATGGGAACCCTCGTGAAGCAGCACGAGCGCATCCAGGTTGAGCAGAGCCTGAAGTACTCCCAGCTGGGCGCCGAGAACTTGTGGAACATGGCAGGCCTGATCGAGACCAACTGCTGGGCCAAGGGTAACGAGCATGGTAAGTCGACGCTTGGTTTTTCTTGTTTCGTCTTTCGTGCACAACCTCAAGTAATCGGAGCCGAGGGTGGCTACACCCCCTCTTTCACGCGGGAGCGAGTCCTGCACCCCAATAAGCCTCCCCCACGTTTGGCCACCGACGTGGAGCCAATGACCGAAAGAGCTGGAGTGCAGTCTCCTGATCGTAAGATTTCGGACGCGACTGGTCCCAATGGGAATCAGATGACGACGGGGGTTTCAATCCTATATTTATATCCCTGGGGAGCCACTTACACTACCGCCGGCCTTCCGATCTCCCCGTACCCAAAACTGACCCGGAAATAGGACTACACATGATTACCAAGAGGAAGATGCCTTTCAGCCTGCTTCCGGACCTCTACGCCTCGTCGTCGTGTCCGACTCTGGATGACTGGTCTGCGTTGTGGACGGCATGGGACGCCGTCACGCAGAAGATGCTCCCGAGGGAGGAGTTGCTGGACCAACCCATCAAGCTTCGCAACGCCTGCATCTTTTACCTCGGCCACATTCCGGGCTTCCTGGACATCCAATTGACGAAGACGACCAAGACGCCTCCGACCGAGCCGGCCTACTTCCAGCCCATGTTCGAGAGAGGCATCGACCCGGACGTCGACAACCCCGAGAAGTGCCACTCCCACTCGGAAATCCCTGATGAGTGGCCCCCCGTCGAGCAGATCCTCGAGTACCAGCAGCGGGTGCGTTCGAGGCTCCGGGACCAGTACAGGAGCGGCGTCGACAGGATTCCTAGGGCCGTCGCCCAGGGGATCTGGGTGGGCTTCGAGCATGAGATCATGCACATGGAGACGCTGCTCTACATGATGCTCCAGAGCGACAAGACCCTTCCGCCGCCCGACGTCCAGCGACCCGACTTTAAGCGTTTGGCCAACAAGGCCCGCCAGGCGCGGGTGGCCAATGAATGGCACGACGTTCCCGCCCAGTCCATCACCCTGGGGATGAACGAGCCTGAGCTCGACGCCGGCATCGACGGGTACTTTGGATGGTTAGTACTCTTGAGTACCGTTGGTGGTGAATCCTTTACTGATACGAGCCCAGGGACAACGAGAGACCTGCGAGAAAGGCGAATGTTCACGCCTTCCAGGCTAAGGGCCGACCTATCACGAATGAGGAGGTGAGCAACTGAACCGGCTTTCATAGTAGGTGAATGAAGCTAACGTGAGAAGTACGCGCAATACATGTTCGAGAACCACATCAACAAGGTTCCCGCGTCATGGGCTGCCGCCGAGTCAGACTCCAAGAAGACCGTCGACGCCAACGGCCAGGTGTACCTGACGAACGGACAAACGAGTGGCCAGGCGAATGGCCATGTTTACGGCCACACCAACGGTCACACCAACGGCAATCTCAATGGACACAAGGATGGCATGGCTAACGGTCATCTCAACGGCGGTCACCACCACGGAGCCAGCGACCTCCCCGACTCGTTCCTCGACGGCATCGCCGTCCGCACGGTCCACGGCCTGGTGCCCCTCAAGTACGCGCTGGACTGGCCCATCTTCGCGTCGTATGACGAGCTCTCGGGCTGCGCGGCGTGGATGGGCGGGCGCGTGCCTACGTTCGAGGAGGCCCGCAGCATCTACACCTACGTCCACAACACCAAGAGGATGGAGGCCGAGCGCACTCTCGGGAGGACAGTCCCGGCCGTCAACGGGTGAGTGCCAGTTAATGTGTGCATGTGTCGCACCTTGAGACTGACACAGATGGAAATATAAACAGACACCTATCGAACGACGGGGTCGAGGAGACGCCCCCACAGACCGGGTCCCTCGAGGCCGGCGAGGCTCGTTCGGAGCTCTTCGTGGACCTCGACGGTGCCAATGTCGGATTTCAGCATTGGCACCCCGTCCCCGTGACGGCCAACGGCGGCCGCCTCGCGGGGCAGGGCGAGTTCGGCGGCGTCTGGGAGTGGACCAGCTCGCCCCTCGCCCGGCACGAGGGCTTCGAGCCCATGCCGCTGTACCCCCAGTACACATGTAAGACGCCCTCCTCATCCCATTGTAAACCGCCAGTCATCAGCCCTTCTTCGTCGGCTGACAATGCGACCACAGCCGACTTCTTCGACGGCAAGCACAACATCGTCCTCGGGGGGTCTTGGGCGACGCACCCCCGCATCGCCGGACGACGTTCGTTGTAAGTACTCTTCTTCCTCTCCCTTTACTTTTTTTTTTTTTTTTTATCTTGCAGAAACACTCCCACCACTCCACGTCCACAAATACTGATGGAAACTCCAGCGTGAACTGGTACCAGCGCAACTACCCCTTTGCCTGGTGCGGAGCCAGGCTCGTGAGGGACGCCAACTAGAGCGAACCGCGCTAGACGGAGAAACGACGTCGTGTTATATGAGTGTTGTATTGTTGTTTTCAAGCTGGCTGTATAGTGTTTGGTGTCTTGGCATCATTTTCTGTCTTCTTTTTAATCGACTTGTAATCTCTTCGTTTTTGGGGTTGTTTTTATTTGCTTGCTTTTCTCCCTCCTCCCCCCCTTCTTCAGCAGGTGCCTTTTGTTTCAACAACTAGGTTACAGGCCAACGTCCAGGGCCAATGACTCAACTTCGTTGTGCCGAGAGGGTCTTCCGCTGTTCTGTGACAATCCGCAGTCCTTTCTTTCTTTTCTTTCCCTTTTTCTTTTCTGCTTCCTCCCAAAAGCAGTCCTTCGTTGGATGGCACGTTCTTGGTGTTTCATGCCGAGTGATGACGGGGTCCACCACTCTTGCTCGTCGGATTCATTTTTTTGATTGTCTTGCGTGTTCCGTCCGCATTTGACTCGCTCACGTTCTTTACGCCCAACCGGGCGTGTGTGTGTGTGTGTGTGTGTGTGTGTCTGTCTCGATGTATCACCATCACCACCTTCTTTTTCAAAAAAATCTCAAAAAAATCTCGCTCTCCGACCGACTCTTGATGACGTTGTTTCCTCTTCTTCTCCGGGGCGCCTCCCCCGCCAAGTCTGCCTTTCTCCCGAAGGATTCCCAGTACCTCGGTATAAGGAATCTGTCTGATCCAAAACCTGACTCAGCCCCCCCCCCCCCCCCCCCCCTCTTCTCTCACTCTTTTCCAATCTCGCCGGGCGAAATCCGCAATGCAGGTCATGCAGCGCGTCCGTTCCCGTGTGAAGTGATGACGTCAAGGCGTGTGTGGGGGCTTCTAGCGCTTTTTTTGGGGGGGTTTCCTAGGCTGTAGGGATCAAGTCGAGTACAAAAAGATACATCTCATGCAGAATACCTATCACGGAGGAGAATACAAGGGGGGGGGGAGGGGGGGAGGTACACAGTCCAGCACTACTTTGTGGACTGCTCCTGTTCTCCTGAGGAAGTTGTTCTGGTTCCTGGTGTCATAGTGACGCCGCGATGGTTCGGCAGAGGAAGTAATGGATGATTTAACATAGGTATCTGGGAATGTATTCGACTGGGCAACGTCGCCGACAAAAGTACCTCGCTGTACACATGCCCCCATTGGGCCGGCCGACAAGTGCCCGACGGATACCTCGCTCACAACCGCCCGCCTGTGTGAACCTCGGACCGTCCGGAGCCAAAGCGTCGTGCGCGCGCGTTCCCGACCGCCGAGCCGGGGTTTCTCCGGAGATTTCGGCTACCCCACAACCTCGCATACGCCGGTTTTCACGATTTTTCTTTTACGTCCGGGCCCGCAATACGGCCGGCCTTCGCTCCGAGCCTGCCCGGGACCCCACCGCATCCGCTGAAAAAGCACTGGATGGACTTCCCACCTTTCCTTCCCCCACGGCTTCAATCATCTTCAGATGGAAGTCGCATTCCGATTGCAACCAAGGCGTTTCGTTTCACATGACCACTCAACCGTTCAGACTGCCGTAGATGTCGAGGAGCTGTTCGAAGACGTAGCTGGGCAGCTTGACGCCGTTTTCCGTCACGAGGTTTGAGATGAAATCGGGGGGCTGTGGGGAGGAATACTCGTGTCAGCTGACGTACACAACACATTCAAAGCTACCCAGAAGCACAATGAGACTCACGGTGTAATCCACGGCGTCCTCGGGTTGCACGCTCGCGCCGTCCGTCCGGAAGTCCAACACGTGCTGCTTGAAGCCCAGGTCGCGCTGGTCTAGAGGGACCTTGCGCACGAACTTGTGGGACTCGGCGGCGACGTAGAAGGGAAGGCCGGCCTGCTTGGCCAGCTTGGCGATCTGGTAGGTGCCCATGCGCGAGATGATGCCACCATTCTGGGTAACGGCCTCGGCGCCGACGAAGACCATGTGGACCTGTCGCAGCAGGCCTAGGACGTGGGCGACGGCGGGCTCGGCGATCTCGGCAACGGGAATACCCTTATCGCGGAGCTCCCGCACGACGCGGTCCGACTCGGCCGGGCGGTGCTCGTCGCGCACGTAGACGACTTTGAAGCGCACGCCGCCGGCGCCGAACTGGTCGGCGGCGCGGAACAGCAGGGTGGAGACGGCGCGCGAGGCGCCGTGGGTGAGGACGACCTTGCCGTCGCGGACGAAGCGCCAGCCGGCGTCGGCGATGCGGTCGCGTGCAGCGATGGCGCGCGAGGCGAAGAGGCGACCGTTGCGGAGGAGGTGGGTGCGGACGGCGTCGAAGGACTGGTGCGGGTTCGCGGTGGCGGCGCTGGCGAACGGGGCTCCCTCCTGCTGCTTAAGCGAGGAGACGAGGTACTGCAGGAATAGGTCGGTTCCGGCCTGGAGGGGCACGGGGTTGTTGACGGAGGCGTGAAGCGTGTTGGAGGCGCGCTTGACAAGGTCGAGCGTCTCGTAGACGGTGGTGGTGCCCGAGGCGTTGAGGAGCGAGATGAGGGCCTCGATAGCGGCGACGGGTTTTGTCAGGTCGGGGTCTTGGAGGAGGGAGTGGTACGTCGAGACGATGCTGGATGGAAGGAGAGAGAGAGGTTAGCAAGGGGAGTGGTGCTTCAACGCGCCGGGAAGTGGTGGTGGTACTCGATTGCATCCGTCGTCTTGTTGCGGATGGGAATGTCGGAACCCTGGGCCTTTTGGCTGTCGCCTGTCGCTGTAGGACCGTATGGTCAGCCTATGATTTGAAATATTGTGTGCGAACACATTGTGGGAGTCGTGCGGTAGAGGGGAGGAGAGCGTACGTGTGAGGTCGCCGGTGGCCATGGTGATGTCGAGGAGGGTTGAGGGAAGGAGGGAGGGAGGGAGGGAGGGAGGGAGGGAGGAAGTGTTCGAGAGGTGGCACGCAAGGTCACTTGTGATGCGCCGGTGGAGGTGAAGCGAAGCTATCCGGAGGCCTGGCAGGGCAGCAGTCGCGAAATACGTGTGGGGGTCGAAGACGCCGATACGATGGAGCGCAATGCTGGTTGTCGCGATGTGATGGCGTGGGGGCGGTCTTTGGTGTTGAAGCACTGGGAAATAAATTTGGAAGGGGTCAGGACCAGTGACTCAATTCCTACACTGACTGGCCGCCAGAAATGGAGCTTACCGCAGAACAGGGATTGGCATTCGATCGCTGGCGGTTGTGGTTTGGCGGGGTTGTCCTGCTAATCTTATCGCAGCTGTCCCATCCATTGCACAGATACGATACGGGACTACCGATGGCCGCACGTCATTCTGCCCAGAGGCCAAGTATCCATCTATCTGTCCTGCTCCCCCTCCTCCTTCTCCTCCCCTCCCCTCCCTCAAAATAGCGGTCTCGTTCCAGGTCTCGCTCCCTTGCACCACCGCCCTGTGCTCTGTATCATTATCTAAGACATCCCACTACCGACAGCGGGGTTCCCCTCCACTCGAAACGCTGACACCACCACCAAAACCCAGCTAGTCGAGCTCCCGTCCTTGTAAGCCTTCATACCATTCCCCGTCCCCCCTCCGCTCTTGACCCCCCCTGGACCCAAAGCAAAAGCAACTCACTCATACCATCCACTTCGCCATGAAGCTTCTTCCTCTACTTTTCCACCACCGACAACAACTCCGTCGAAGCTCTCCGTCACGCCCTCCCGCGCCCACCTGACACCTCCACACCTCTTCCCCCTTCCCGCAACCACGAATACGAAGACACGACACGACACGACACGACATAACCGGTGGCACCTTCGCAATGGAGCAGACCGATCCCACAACCGGCGCGCCCCTCCCCGCCGACGCGATCCAGCGTATCCTCTTCATCGCTTCGGGCGCCCACGTCTACAACATCCCGCCCCTGACCTCCAACAAGGGCTACACCGCCGCCGGCTGGACCGAACGCCAGATCTTCACCGCCCGCCTCCGCGTCCTCGAGACCGCCTGGGAAACCCCCGCCGCAGCCGCCCCGGTCCCCGTCGGCGTCGGCAGCGCCGTCGTCCCCGTCGCCCCCGGCGCCCCCGCTGGCCTCGCCACCAAGGAGAACCACATCAAGGTCGACATCGTCCTCGAGGACCCCTCCAACGGCCAGCTCTTCGCTGCCGCCCCCTACACGTCCATCTCCGCCGTCGAGCCCGTCCTCGACTCGTCCCGCTTCTTCGCAGTCCGCGTCATGGACGGTCAGGGTCGTCGCGCCGTCCTCGGCCTAGGTTTTGAGGAGCGCAGCGAGGCCTTTGACTTTGGCGTCGCCCTGCAGGAGGCCCAGAAGAGCCTGGGCTTGCTCGACGCCACCCACGCCAAGCAGGCCGCCGAGAACACCAAGCGCGCCGAGGAGGAGCGGAACAAGGACTACAGCCTCAAGGAGGGCGAGACCATCACCATCAACTTTGCCGGCTCCAAGATCGGCCGCCGGTCGAGGCCCGATGCCGACACCAACGGCGCCGCGGCTTCGGGCGCCGCGTTGCAGGCCTTCTCGCTGCCACCGCCGCCGAGCGCGCCCAGGAGCAGCAACAGTGGCGGCGGCAGCAGCTTCCTGCCTCCGCCGCCCAGCGCATCCGCCGTTCGCGAGCAGAAGCGGGAGAAGAGGAAATCGGCGCAGGACCTGGGCTTCGACGACGGCCAGTTTGGCGAGTTTGCGTAGGACTTCTCTCTGTACAGCTCGAGAAGAAGATCTCAATCCCCTCCCTCGGCACGTCACTTCCATCAGGTTGCGAGCAATGGCCGAATAAAGAAAAGGAGCAGTCAAGAGAGTGATGCAAGGAGTTCAAAGGACCGTTTGTTCCATGACTAAAAGTACAAGATTCCCTACGCCGTTTGCTGCGGCTTACCGTACATGAGCCTACCCAATGGACATGATATTGAAGAAGAAAGATGAACGCACCCTTTGGATCGATCGTATTTCCCCAGTTCCTCTGATCGCTTTTCTAGAATCTGCGGGGCTCACCTGCGTTCACTTACGGGCCACCAGATTTCTCGGACCCTGGCCAGAGACACTTTAACGAGGGAAGACTCATTCTCCTGTTGGGCCGTCGGGAATTGGTCTCATTGAAGAAAGGCTGGTGATTCCCGTCTCTGTTGCCGTAGTGAAGCGATGTCTGGGATCTGTACTCGAACCGTAAGCCGCGGTTTTCCAGCTCATCTGCGCGGTCGCCGACGACCACATTGCCCTCTGGCCAAGACTCGTACGGTGACCCATCTTGCGAAGCCTGCATCAGAGACTCGCAGCAGGGCGTCATGGCCTCCCACGTGCCGTAGGATGGGTGGCAGCCCATGGGAAAGAACATGGGCGAGGCGGCGTCCAATGGCGTCGGTATCATGGACGCCACGTCCGAGGGCGTCGTCGCGTAGGCGGTACCGGGCGAGTCTGTGGACCACCAGGAGCGCTGTCGCTGGTAGAGTTCGCTCTGAACCTGCACCCACGTCTCCCGGCTCTGGAGCTCCACGTAGATGTCGCCGAGCCTGAGGAGGATGGCCTTCTTCTGCGCCGCTGCCTCCATGATCTTGCTCTTCAGCAAGGCAGTCTTCTTCCGCGACCGGCGTCGCTCGTCGGACGGCAACCCGTTTCCGATATTCTCCTGCAAAATGGATAGCCTCCTCATGAGGTTCACTTCTTTATCACCCTGGGTCTCAAGTGAAGCCGTCAGATAGGCCTTCTCGGTGTACAGTTTCTCGAACGAGTTTGGAGACATGAAGGCCGACCACCCAGGCTGCTGACGCTGCTGCTGCTTGGTGTTTGTGCTCATGCTGCTCCTCGGACTCGTGCATCCTAGACTCAATGTCGGCCTGAGAGGCGACGGCGTTAATATAGGGTAGGAAACGTCAGATTCATTGCAGTAAGATCGAAACGAAGGCTGGTTCGGTGACGAACCCTCATGGGAGGTGCTCATCGTATCGTGCCTGGTGGCGGCCGAAGGGACGAAAACTGGGGCTTCGACGTACTTGTTCATGGCGAAGAGCAGTAGCAAACGTGGATTGTTATTGTCAAGATACCCAAGGGGAAAGCTGGCTCTTGCGAGCCAGATATACATACAGAGGCCGCAGGCTCGATCGAACCTCCACTGTATCCCTCACCGGCAGGATCTGGATACGAGCAGTGTAAAACCCCGAGATTTCTTTGATGTAGCTTCTGCACATGTAAGACCAAAAAAACTTTGACCAAACACGATCAAATAAAGATGCAGCGATCAAGGGCAGTCCGATTTTAGCCTGGTATGCTCCAGAAAGAGAAGGCGCCCGACAGGGGGAGCAAAGGAACTGGCATGGCAGCTGGGGCTCCAAGATGACCGGTGGCTCTCAGACAATGAGAGGTTCGCCTTGAATGGGGCAAGCTGGAAAGACATCCGCGGTGTCCTGCTTCTCCTGTTGGGTTTGCATCGTGAGACACCACATTCATCTCTCGTCAGCTCGATAACTATCAGAGGAGTATGGAGTTGCCGAATCGTACTTCTGAACCTGGACACCAACCCGAGAATTGTGCCGTGATAGAATGGTATGGCATATGATACACTCGAATCGCCAACCGTAACCATACCTGCAGTTGCTGTGCACTTTGGTCGTATCGCCAGTGCAATCCGAGCCCCTTACTTGGGGGGCTCCGCTGATGCATCTGCAGCTGACCCTAACGTCTAGGGGGGTTCCACCAACTTGGCAAACCGCTCCCGTCCCAGATGCAGAGGTATACCACGGCTAGATGCTAACGCAAGGGACATTATCTCAGATGTTAAAGCCGTCGTGTCTGGGAGGATCGCAGAAGCGCCACAGACCAGCTGCCTCTGCGGCCCTACGCACCGACGAAACCTCGTCTCCTGACACTGCCCTATTGATCTCGTTGTACCGCACCGCGCCCTGGTCTTCGGTGTCGTCCTTTGTGCGCCTCTTGGGCTTGCCGACATGAGCATCCGGATGGTATTGCTCCATGATGTTGACGAAGCAGTCCCTGGAGACCTCCTCAGCCAGGAACTGCATGATCCGTTGGCCCTCTGCTTCTTTTCCGGGCATCACCAGGTGCCGCACAAGAAGGCCTTTTTTGGCGATGCCGTCCCCAGTAAAGCACAGGTCGCCGACCTGTTTGTGCATCGCCTTGATGCTCTCGCGTGCGGTGGCTGCATAGTCGTCTGCCTTCAGAAGGCGCTTGGACGTGGCCGCCTCCCATACCTTGAAGTCGGGGAGGTAGATATCCACCAAGCCATCGAGCAGTTCAAGAGACGCCAGCGAGTCAAAGCTGGAAGTGTTGTAGATGATTGGAACCCTCAGGCCTAGCTCCTTCGCATGTAGGATACTGAGCACAACCTGGGGAACAACGTGTTCCGGGGTGACGAGGTTGATGTTGTGGACGCGGCCGACTTGCTGCAGCTTGATGTACCATTCGCCCAGCTCCTCAGGCGTCAGGTCCTGGCCGTTGCGCTGATGGGCGATATCATGGTTCTGGCAGAAGACGCAGCGGAGGTTGCAGCCCGAGAAGAATACGGCGCCGCTGCCATTGTGTCCCTGGATGCATGGTTCTGGGGTCTTGGTCAGTGTGGCCGCCCTTGCAGAAATTCCGAGATGGAATGCTGTGTGGTTGGACACGATGAAGGGGGAGGATGCTTCAGACCTTCACCGAAATGCGGCGCAATCACATTGACCTTCGTGTTGTTGCCAACCAGGCACATTCCAGTCTTTTCAAAGCGGTTGACCCCGCATAGTCGCGGACATAGATTGCAGTTGGCAAGATGAGCGTAGGCCTTGGATCGCTTCTTGGATTCATCGATGGAAGACAATGTCATGTACCTAGGCATGTAGTCCTCAAGGAGGAACGGGGGCGCGAGGTGGAGTAAGCGACGAGAGTTTCCCATGGCCGGATTACGGCGGAAGAGCTCATGTCGTCGTACAAAGGCTCGTCCCAGTGGTTTCACGTTCATTGTGCAATGCAATCATCGCAAGCCGAGATGAAGTTGATGGAAACAACTACCGCGTCACAGGATGACGACAGGGAGGAGGAGGAGGATGAGGAGAGAGGTCGAATTACCTAAGATGCCACACCATTGGCTGAAGAGAACGGGTGGGTCTACGTTCTTTCCCTACCTGCGTTTGACAGGGAAGGTGTCACTTTGTGCCTCTTTCTTCTTCCATAGGTAGTTCACCTTACCTCAGATTCCGACCTCTGGACTCAATCTTGTCCTACTTGACTTCGTATCGCGCCAACTCGAATTTTTCAACAGAATTGCTGAAATCCCCTCGGATCATGCGGTTTCGGTAATCGCTGGAGGTCTCTTGGCAACAGTTTCCAAGGTCCGCCGGGTTGCACTTCAGTTTAGACATGCTGAAGGCCGGTGATTACCGATCCGGTTGGATGGCATTGCTAACAGCAGAGTTACACTTTATTAATATTACCTACCTTCGGCCATTTCCTCTCACAGGGGCCAACTGTGGTCCGAGCGGATGCTTGCCAGGAAGGTCAGCTTTGCCTTGCAACGACACCCCTGTATCTATGATCTATTCCGGGACAAAAGTCCATGAAGGATCAAAACCACAAAAATCTCCGGTTCTGTCGCAACACTCTTTTACCACCGTAGCAACGTTGAACGCTAGCAAGATACTTCGTCAGTTCTGCAAGTAATCAGACAGTAAAACGTTGCCGATTCCCAGTTCCCATCCAGGACCGAAGTCGAAAGCTCTCCTGTACTTGTGACGTATAAAGCCGAGTCAACATGTAGTGAAGGATGCCAGTGTTGAGAGTAAGCAACTTTAACCTCGAGGTAAATGAGCCAACCACGCGGGAATGGTGTGATGCCGGAATTAGGCTCGACTCTTTGGTTGATTCGTTTCGAAACACATTGCTATGGATGTGAAAACGATAGTACAGCCTGGTGTGTCGGCAAACCTCTCCTCTGATATCATCTCACACCACTCCTCTTGAAAGAAACAGTTAGGGCGTCCTGACTTGGGAAGAACCGGCCAAGAATCCGTTGGGCTTAAGATGAAATTGGAAGCAGATCTGTGCATTAACATACGTGCAGCTGAGCTGTAGGCTCTTCCCTCGTCCGGTTCACTCACTTTACTTTTGATCAACTTGGCAGCTTTGTTGTTACCCCACCGGTTCACTCGCTGCAACCCTCGCCCTTATTCACCATTAGGTTTTTCATACCTTCACTCTTCTATATACCCCCTTGGGAAAGGTTTCTTTTGTTTCACGCAAACGCACTTTCTTTGGCGACTTTCTTTGACATGGATTCCACGTTGGTTTTCTTTTGTTTCGTTTCCCTCGTGCTCCTCCCTTTCTCGAGCGCCCTCCACATCACCAGCCAGACTATAGACAACTTCCTACTCGCTGAGTATGATTATGTCGTAGTCGGAGGTGGAATCTCAGGACTGGTTGTGGCGAACCGACTGAGCGAAGACTCGAACAGTAGCGACCTCTCTTTCGCCGTCTCATTCTGGGCCTTGCTAACTGGATACAGGGACCGTTCTCGTAATCGAGTCGGGTGAGCTGTAAGTTGGCCATCCAAGGATATTTCCCGTCTTCGAGGACTATTACTGACTCTTCTAGTGACGGGCGTGAGAGCAATATTGTGGCCCCCGGCTACATCGGCCTCCCGCATCCTTCGCCCTATGGCCAGAGCGTGGTGACTGCCCCTCAGAACTTTCTCGATGGCAAGACGCGCAGTATCAACCAAGGCAAAGGCATTGGCGGTGGCTCAGTGGTCAATGGAATGTGCTGGACCAGAGGCGCGGCCGCCGACTTCGACGCCTGGGAAGAACTGGGTAATCCGGGCTGGGGATGGAAAGGCCTTCTTCCCTACTTCAAGAAGGTAAACAGCGCGCCCTCGCGAATGACCAAGAAGAGAGTTGATACTGAACCATGATAAAGGTCGAGAGCTACACCGTCAATGTGGACGAGAACCTGCGAAACCGCCTCAACATTCACCCGAACATGTTGTTTCACGGAACCCAAGGGCCGATTAATGTTGCCTACCCGCGTCACTTCTACGACTCATCCGGTAAGTAACCTATCTCTCCACTCCATTACAATCTGAACTCTCGAATTGACTATTGCAGATCATGTTCTCCAAGGGTTTTCGGAGATCGGTCTCCGTCTGTCAGGCGACCTTAACACGGGTGACCTGACGGGCGCTATGATCGTTCCGTCAAGCATGTCTCCTACCAACCAGACTCGCTCTGATGCGCGAACTGGATATTTTGACTCGGCCATCTCCCGCTCAAACTTGCACGTCGTAACTGGTCAGACCGCTACGCGACTGATTGTGGGCTTGCCTGGCTCGTTGGCCGAGGGCGACCGGCGCCGTATCATCGGAGTTGATGTGAGCCAACATCCTAGCCTGTTGGTATCTCAAATAGGCCGCTGACAAGGCTGCTACGGTCTCATAGTTCTCATCGGGACCCTCCGGGATCAACAAGACGGTGACGAGTAACAGGGAGGTCATTCTCGCCGCCGGCGGCATCCAGTCCCCGACGTTGCTTCAAGTCTCCGGCATCGGCCCCAGACAAGTCCTGGAATCCTTGAACATCTCCGTGCAGATCGACCTGCCCGGCGTTGGAAACAACTTTCAGGATCATCCTATGGCTCACTTCCCGTTCGATTGTGAGCAAAAAAATATGTTCCTGGAACCACATGACGTTCAGCTAACCCCTGGCCCAGATTCGAACTCATCCCTTTTCACTTCTCGTGACCTCACGGGCGACGCTTTTGGAGACGCGCTTAACACTTTCCTTACCAACCATTCTGGTACGTACGAATCGTGAAACAAGAAAAGACAGAGGACCAAGCAGCTCACTTTCTCAGGCCCCTTGACGGCGCCCTTGATCAACACCGTCGCCTTCCCAAGCCTGCTTTGGCACGGAGACGAAGGCGAGGCCCTCCAAAACACCACAAGCCAGTCCTCCTTCGAATTCATCCCCCTCGACACCCCGCCGACAGTGAAAGCCGGCTACGCCGCGCAGAAGCGCCTAGTCTTATCCCATCTCGCCCGCGCCGACGTCGGCGCTTACGAGCTCCTCACCACCTCCTGGGGCCAGGTCTCCGTCGCTGCGCAGAAGCCCCTGTCGCGCGGCACCGTCCGGCCGTCCTCCCCTTCCGTCTTCGACGGGCCGCTGCTCGACCCGCGGTATTGCGCTGACCCCTTCGACTGCAAGATCATCCGGCTCGGCCTGCAGACGACGCGACGGCTCATGCAGACCGAGGCGATGAGGCCGCTGCTTCCCGTCATTGACGCGCGGTTCGAGGGGGACGACGAGGGGAAGCTGATGACGGAGCTCAAGCCGCTCGTCGGCACCGAGTACCACCCCAGCGGGACCACAAGCATGATGCCGCGGGAGTTGGGCGGCGTCGTGGACGCGGGGTTGACGGTGTACGGGACGTGTAACCTGCGGGTCGTCGACGCGGGGGTCATGCCCTTGATCCCGGGTGCGCATATCCAGGCTGCGGTTTATGCGGTGGCTGAAAAGGTATGTCATGGTTGGATGGTGAATATGAGTGACCAAGAAGTTTGCTAACACTATTGACAGGCAGCCGACATCATTAAAGATGCAACGAGCGGCCCGGAGGCCTGCCCTCTCGGTGTTCCAAAGTGGCCCCCCGTTCAGAGTGCTGTCTGATATACGCTAGAGCGATAGCGTGTTCGGGCGGTAGTACGGAAGAAAGAAGAAGATGAGTTAGTTGCTCAATGATAATAATAATGCTCTCCTGATCGCCTTGACTGAGTATTGACGTTGCACTTGATGAGCCGCCCACCCACCGGATTATGTCTCTTTCTCTTCATTTGATTTCTCTACTGTCTCGGGATCCGAGAGGCCATGGACGATTCCAAACATTAGATGCCTCAGGGTAGGGACTCGGTAGTTGGAGGGACGGAATCTGAGATAGAACTAGGAACAGTCAAAGTCACACGGTGAGCCTTTGTGATCCTAATGTACGCTGGCTTTTCCAGCACCGAAAGGGGCCCAATTGATGAGATAAGATGACCAGCGAGGAAGTTGCCGAGCAAAACTTTTTAGGTGCATGAATACAGTTGCCAAAATAGTTGGCATTCCTCAATAGGCTGCTCGCAAGTGGTATCGTACAGTCGTTGCAAAGTCAATCATTCCATAACAATCTCAGGCGTTGTCTTCAACCCATTGTTCGACCCTCTCGATGAGGTCGGTTTTCTTCCCCGTCGTGCTCTGTCCTCTCGCAGCCAGGATGTCCTTCAGATCCGCCACCAACATCTTGCTCAAGCCGCCGCCATCGATGGCCGCCTTGAGCTGTGCTGTGGTCAGCCCCAGCCCGGACACCTTCACGCTCCTCGGCGCCGCCTTCACCCTCTTGGCAGGCCTCTCGTCATCATCGTCGTCTATATCACGCTTAATGGCAGCCTTTGCCAACGCGTTCTTGGTTTCGACCTGCAGGACCTCTGCCCACTCATCCAAGTACCCGCCTGCGCGCTTGCTGATGGCTTTGTACTTTGGCTCCGTGAGGTCTTCCGCCTTCTCCGGGTACTCCTCCTCGAGGGCCAAGACCTGAAGGATCTTGTAGTGCCACTGTAGCGAGGGGTTGGGGTACTTCTTGGGGTTGAACATGGCCTTTGGTAGCTGCAACTGCTGGACGATGACGCGCATGCGGTCGATAAGCTCGTTAGAGCTGACGACGAGGTTGCTGGGCGGCTCAGGACCCTCGCGGAGGTCGTCGGCAAAGGGCAGCGGATAGAGCCAAAGACCGGCGGGCAGGTAGGGAGTTCCTGAGTCATCTTCCGACTTTTCGTGGGAGGGAATGATGGCGACGAGGATTGGACTCGCGTTAGCGCGGGTGATGGCCCAGGCAATGCCGACCTTTTGGTCCTTGAGAAGCTTTTGCCACAGGGCGCTGAATACGCGGGTCGAACCGACGTAATCCTCCTCCGAGGGAAAGATAAAGGTAGACTTCTTAACGCAGGCCCAGAAGGGGAGCATGGAGCGCGGCTTGAAGCCAATGATGCGGATGATGGGGGTGCCAAAGTCCTTGAGAGACTTCTGCTCCTCCGGGGCGAAATGGACGTATTCGCCGCCAAACTTGTAAGCCTTCTTGAACTCGGTCTTCTCTACCGTGCGGGCACTATCCTCGGCTATCCGGGTCGTCTCGCCAATAGCGAGTTGAGGCTTCTCGCCGTCCAAGTAGATGTACGACGTTCTGGCTGGCGTCTGGCGGTGGATGACGTTGTAGCCCTTGACCGATATCCTCAGGCCAGGGGCGATCTCGAAGGGGAGGTTTGAGAACAAGGCACGTTTGGTGGTTTCCTTGGAGTTGATGTTGGATATCAGGGAATTGAGAAGGGTGAGGCCGTCCCCTGACTTCGAGTTCCGCACTTCGGAGAGGGCCTCGGCGGTTTGGTCTCGATAGATGATGTCCTATGCGAATCAGCTTAGAATCCCCAAGCAATTCTGCAGCACTTACGTCATAGAATTTGCCGAGGTTGAATTTCTTGTCTTCTCTCGTGATGGGAAATAGTTCAATGACAACGCCGAGATCGTAGAGATCCTTGGCTCGAACGGCGGCTGCCGATTTGGCGTCCTTGTTATTGCCATGAGGGTTGTCATTGTCTGTGATGATGAACAGGCGCCTGCTGCCAAAATTCGCCGCCTTGGTCGTAAAGATCTGATTCGCGCAAAAGAAGACGTTGGCCATCTGGACTTCCTCCTTCGCCGGAACCAGGACGTCATCTTCATCCTCGCCTTCTTCTCCGTCGGCGCCGACTAGCGTCTTGAGCGCCTTGACGTCCTCTGCGGCGGGAATGTCGAGATCGGTGAATAGGTAGCAATGCGGGTACCCCAGACCAGAACGACCACTTTCCTCTTGGAACTTGGACTTCTCAGTGCCGAAGAAGAGGATGCCCATCATGTCACGAGGGTTCGAGATGATGCGCTGCTGCATGAGGTGGTAGGCGCATTTCAAGGCCGCCTCGACGGCGCTGTCCTTATCCGCCTTCTTGGAGCCCGAAGTCGGGGGGCGCTGCAGCATGGATGAACTGACATCGATGGCGAAAAGAACGGCATCTTTTTGTGCCTTGTAGTCCTGTGATGCGTCAGTTGTAAGTCAAGCGCTGCGGACAGGGACGCCCACGGTCTCGTCAAGCTCCTCCTCAGCATCTTCCTCCTCCTCCCCTTCTTTTTTGAAGTGTCCACGATCAGCCATTCTCCAAAAGTCGTTCAGAAATTTGAGTGTGAAGGTGATTTGGTTTGCGAAGGATTTGGCAGCAACGAGGAAGTGTATGTCACCTTCGGGGGTTTAGTCTCCAGGCACCAACGCGCCTAGACCAGGGGGAGCTTCGCGGTATCAAGCGTACCAGGGGTGGGTGCTCCACCGAAGCTCGCGGCGCGTGACCACGTGACCAGTGTCTGTTGATTACGCAAGTGCTGATTGGCCAAAGCTGTTGGAGTTAAGAGAAAACCCAGGCAGCAGCTGGTTTAGAGACAGAAGCAGGGGTATACTGAGGTCGCCCTCTATCAGCTCGGCCATGCAAGGGTCCTGCTCGGTGTTCGGTGGGCTCACGTCCAGATCGGGATTTACTTCGTCATCGAAGCCCGAATTCCACAAAGTTGTCCGCCATCGAACACACGCATCACCGGGATTCGCGCATTGCCACAAGTGCGATTTTCTCGAGCATTTGGGCATATACACCTTGCTCTCTCCAGCAGAACTGTGTATTGTGAACCATCCAACCTATCACTACAACGCAAACTCAATGGCCCTGAAGTACTCGACAGGACGGCTCTCCCGGAGCTTGTCCAGGGCGACAACCTCAACACGCCATGCCTCTTCGCCCCTTGCCCTGGCGTCGCCTCAATTGAGGTCTATGGCAACCGTCCCACCTGTCACGCAAAACTCCGTCGGCTCCAAGGGCCCAACAGCCATGGTCTTCATGAACATGGGCGGCCCCTCGACAACGAAAGAAGTCGGCGACTTTCTGAGCCGGCTGTTTGTACGCTGTTCTCACCCGATTGCTGGGCTCAGTGGGATGCTAACAGTTCCCAGGCAGATGGCGATTTGATTCCCCTCGGACGCTTCCAAAACTATCTCGGCCCTCTCATTTCCAAGCGGAGAACGCCCAAGATCGAGAAACAATACGCCGAAATAGGTGGCGGCTCACCCATTCGCAAATGGTCCGAGTACCAGAACGCCGAGATGTGCAAGATCCTGGACGAAATCTCCCCCGAGACTGCGCCTCACAAGCCGTATACCGCCTTCCGCTACGCAGACCCGTTGACCGAGGAAATGTACAACCAACTGCTGGCAGATGGCTTTGGGAACGGAAAGGGCGGAAGAGCTGTCGCATTCACACAATACCCCCAGTACTCGTGCTCAACAACGGGAAGCAGCATTAACGAGCTGTGGAAGTGGCGGCAACGGCTGGAAGGCAAGGCGGCTGGAGAGACGACCCCGGGTGACGGCACCATCTCGTGGAGTGTCATTGACCGCTGGCCAGTCCACTCCGGTCTGGTCGAGGCGTTTGCGCAAAACATCGAGGCGAAGTTGCTGGAATACCCCGAGGAGAGGCGCAAGGATGTCGTACTGCTGTTCTCCGCCCACAGCTTGCCAATGTCGGTGGTTAACAGAGGCGATCCTTACCCGGCCGAGGTTGCCGCGACCGTCTATGCCGTTATGCAGCGCCTCAAGTTCTCGAACCCTTACCGCCTTTGCTGGCAGTCTCAGGTCGGCCCGTCTGCCTGGCTTGGGCCGCAGACCTCCGACTCGGTGGAGAATTATATTCACAAGGGTCAGAAGGATCTTGTGCTGATCCCCATCGCATTCACGTCGGACCATATCGAGACTCTGTATGAGTTGGATCTTGAGGTCATTGGAGACTCTGGGTCGCCTGAGACGGTCAAGCGAGTAGAGAGCTTGAACGGAAGCCCGGTCTTCATCAGGGCTCTCGCCGACATTGCCAAGGCTCACCTCAACAGTGGCGTTGCCTGCTCGCCGCAGATGGAGCTCCGCTGTCCTGGTTGCAAGAGCGAGCGGTGCCTGGAGTCGAAGAAGTTTTTTGCCGGACAGCAGACAAAAATTTCAGCAGCGCACGAGAAAACTCTGGCGCAGTAAATGCTTACAGTTGCCTCATAGCGGCGTGTAATTATGTACTATTAAAAGGAATCGGGGGTCTATTATGGTCTATTTGTAGGACTTGGGAATGGCGGGAATCAAAAATTCATATAACCCCCTATCCAATGCACTGCCTGAGATGTGCCGTGTTTTACAACATTGTATTCATATATCGTCAAGACTGTGTACACTTTTTCACGGCTGCCAACTACTGCGAGCGAAGCACGGATCGAACTCTCAACTGACCATGATGATGACGCCACTGTATTCATTCGAGTGCACTAACAATTTAAGACCTCACTCCACCTAACCGCCGGGATGTTTGGGATTAACAGGTCTGATCTACGGAGTACTTACACCACCTTCACAACACATATAAAGGTTGACTGCGGATGATGCTTAACACACGGACAGTAACCAGAAGAATTCCCCTACCTCGAGCTCACGCCATTGATTTCCGACGAACCATGAGCTCTCAGGATAAGATTCACTTTGGGCCCTTCGAGGTCACCAGTCAGGTTCGTTGCATCTCGCTTCGATCCAAGTCATCGTCACGGGGCATTGACCTAGTTATGTTGACTGAGGACTCAATCCTTGCCATGTTCATGACGGCGCTGGGCTACGAATGGCCCATTGAGGCGGCGCATACTCTGCTCGCCTGAACGCCTCTTTGGACTCTGGTCGCAGACGTGGACTAACACGAGCCAGGTCTTCTTCAAAACGGCCCACTCCTTCGCCCTGGTCAACCTCAAGCCTCTCCTCCCGGGCCATGTCCTCATTTGCCCCTTGAAGCCTCATAAACGGCTGACGGACCTCCCTCCGGCCGAGGTGACGGACCTCTTCACCACGACGCAGCTGGTGCAGAAGATGCTGGCCCGCCGCTACTTCCCTTCGTCATCATCGTCGTCGGCGCCGGCGTCGCCGGAGGCCGGCTCCTTCAACATCGCCGTACAGGACGGCGCGGACGCGGGGCAGACGGTGTCGCACGTCCACGTGCACATCATTCCGCGCATCCCCGGCGAGACGGGCAAAAACGGGCCCGGGCCGAGAGACGAGATCTACGAGCAGATGGCCAGCGAGGAGGGGAACGTGGGCGGTGCGCTGTGGGACAGGGAGCTGGGGAAGAGGCCCGAGACTGGAGGGCAGTTTGCGAGGATCGAGGATGCGATGAGGAAGGCGAGGACTATGGAGGAGATGGTCGAGGAGGCGAAGTCATATCGGGCCTTGCTGGAAGAGATGGGCGCTATCGGTGAGAGGTAGGCAACACTGGAGTAGAGGAAACATCATGCGTTCTGTCTGTACATGGCTACATATTCAAGTCTACGATGAAGGTTTACTCATCCAACATCTCGAGATAAGTCTTGGTTTACCTAGGTATTTCTAGTAGTCCGCAAGTTTGACAGTTAGGACACCGTGAAGGCCGTGGCTGTAGGCATTCGGTACATAAATCTTGCGATAAACAAGCTTGAAAAACTAAAAGTTCAGAGAGTTAGTCTCAATCAATCAGAAATGCTTCCTTGTGGCCCCCTCTTCATCTAATCCGCAAAATGAAGCGAAGCGCGATCCTAGACGGACCCTCACGTCATCGAGACCGTGATAGAGTCCCGAGACGACACAATTGGCACTGTGTGAGAACGTGCCCCACTTGCCATTAACGCGTCTCCGAGCCCGTATTGCATCGCGTCCAGTCGCGTCTCCTCCCCCCAAAGATTTAATTGTCACCATAGCGACACACACACACACACACACATACATGTCCCACATCGCAATAGTTGTCACTGCGGTTTCGTTACGGCAAAATTCACGTCATTTGGGCACCTCTGTCAATATCTCCAGCTGATCGGTCAAGATGCCGAGCGCTTCATCGCCCATTACGTTCCCCGCCAGTTCCTCACCACCGGCCGCGAAACGCACGAGGCCCGCGGCGGCCGAGCCTACAAAACCCAAACCGAAGGTCAACAGCGGGTTCCTCCTCGACGATGACTCCGACGACGACGACGATAATGCGCAACAACCTCCGCTCAAGAAGCAGCTGGTGGATTTCACCGCTCGCTTGCAGCGCCCAGCGCCTCTGACGACCATCCCTGACGAAGACATTCTCGAGCCGATAGCACCAGCGCCTCAAAAGACAAACGATCGTGTCACTCCCGAACCTGCACAGACCTTACCCACCGAAAGACCGTCGAGTCTCGCTTCGACTCTTCTCAGCTCAACGCCATCCTTTCTCCAGTCCTCCAGAACCTTCAATCTTACGACATGCGCCGGGACGTCCACCACCATCAAGCAACGGAAGCCGACAACGAACACGTCTTACGAGAGCATCATCGCTGCGCGCTCCAAGACGAAGGAGGGAAGGGCGAAACGCGCATATTACGGCATAGACATCAACGAGCTCATTGATGCCGCGAAACAGGAAGCATCCGAATCACGCCGGCCACAGCGAACGGAGAGCGATGTACCAGTCCGCTCGGTGGAACCGTCGATCACTGGAAAATCACAAAAGAAGACGCTGCTGTGGACCGAGAAGTACAGGGCCAAGAACTTCCTGGATCTTTGTGGCGATGACGGCACGAATCGGATGGTTCTCCGCTGGCTGAAGCGCTGGGACCCAATCGTGTTCCCCGGTGTTGCGAAGAAAGCCCCTATTGTGCGAAGACCCGGCGCGAAACAGGTCCAAGAGGAGGAGAAGCCGCACAAGAAGATCTTGATGTTGACGGGACCACCGGGTCTCGGAAAGACTACTTTGGCGCATGTCTGTGCCAGACAGGCAGGGTACGATGTGATGGAAATCAATGCCAGCGACGACCGAAGCCGAGACGTGGTCAAAAGCCGCATACGAACCTCCCTGGGAACCGAGAGCGTCAAGACTGTTGAGAATGTAAAAGCGAAGGACGGGGAAACACTGCAAAAGGTCGCGAAACCAGCCTGCGTAATAGTCGATGAAGTCGACGGTGTCGTTGGCGGTTCTGGTTCTTCTGGAGAAGGTGGCTTCGTCAGGGCCCTGATCGACCTCGTGCTCCTTGACCAGAAAAACAGTGCTGGTGCCTCTAACGCCGCAAACCGGAAGAAGAAAAAGGGGGACGACTTTCGGCTGATGCGGCCGCTCATTCTCATTTGCAACGACGTTTACCACCCTTCCCTCAGACCACTGCGGCAATCAGGCATGGCGGAAGTCATCCACGTCGGGAAGCCGGGCATCGATGCTGTCGTCACGCGGCTCAAGGCTGTGCTTGACAAGGAAGGCATTCCCTGTGAGAAGGATGCCGCGCGTAAGATCTGCGAGGCTGCCTGGGGCATTACGAGTGGCATCGACGCAAAGCGCGGCGCCGAAAGCGGAACGGAAGGTGATCTTCGAGGAGTAATGGTTGTTGGCGAGTGGGTCGCAGGTCGTTTTAGAGCCGCTGCTGGATTCAACGATCGTTTGACGAGGCAGTGGCTCGAACAGAATGTGCTCCACGACTTGACCAACGGCGCCGGAGGGGGGAGGGGGCTCGGACGAGGCAGCGCCAAAGACATCGTTACGCGTATCTTCCAAGAAGGCGGCGGGTTCCCGAAGCAAGCCTTGGACACCTCTCAAAACTTCACGCATAAGCACGAGCAGCCCAAGAGCCAACTAGGCTTTGCAGAGTATCACAAGAAGAATGCGATGGAGCGGTTGCGGCACATGATCGACACCAGCGGAGAAGTCGACCGGATCATGACCGACATATTTCTGGAGTATCCCAACAGGGAGTTCAACGACGACTCCTTTCTGTCGAAGCCAAACGCCGCGTACGACTGGATGAACTTTTTAGATACCTGTTCATCACGCACCTTTGGAAGCCAGGAGTGGGAGTTGGCGCCCTACCTCAGCCAGCCGATCCTGGCCTGCCACAGCCTGTTCGCCTCGTCCCGTCGACATCAGGTCACGATGGGGTACGATAAGAAATGGGGCGGCGGAGAGGAGGATGACGAGCCACCAGTGCCGTTCTCTGGACCTCGAGCCGATTTCGCAGCCCACGAAGCGCTGAAGCAAAACAAGGCCATGCTCCAGGCCATTCAGGCACAGCTAACTCCCACGCTGGGACGGTCGTTCCGGAGCGCCGAGGATATCTCCACGGAGTTCATGCCGTACTTGGTACGCATGGTGTCGCCGGACGTGAAGCCCGTTGTTATTGGCGGCAGCGGCATCAGTACGGCCAGCGTGCGAAAGGAGACGGAGAAGGCCATGGTCAAGCGGGCGGCCGAAGTCATGGCGGAGGTCGGCATTGTCATGCAAAAGGGCAAGATCGAGACAGATTCTTTGGTGAATAGGGGGCCGCAGTGGGTGTACCGGATGGAACCGTGAGTTGACTCCCAACCGCGCTCGTCACTTGAGCTAATATCAGGACAGTGACCTTGACGCCCTTGCGGTGTATGAGACGGCAGGCAGCCTGGTGCTCTCCAGCCAGGCCCCGACGCGCTACGCCGTGCGGCAGGTGCTGGACCAGGAGTTGCAAAAGACCATCACGCTGCGCGAGGCCGCGGCGCGCCAGGCGCGGTTCACGGCCGGCGGTCCCATGGGACTCGAGGAGATTCCCGTGCACGATAACAAGGAGAACATACTCAAGGAGCAGGCGAGGATACTCGAGGCGAGCGTCAAGAGGGACTTTTTCGGACGCATCATCCCGGCGCGGCCGCTCGGCGAGGTGGACGGCAACGCGAAGAGGAGAAAGGGGCACGAGCACGAAAAGAGCGACAACAAGGTTTGGGTCACGTACCACGAAGGTATGAATAATGCTGTCAGGAAGCCTATCACGCTGCAGGAGTTTATGAAGGGGATGTAGAGCTTAAGGGGCGGATGAGACGGATCTATTGCAGATTTGGCTCAATGTTAATGATGATGGCCTATTGAGTAACTGTAGCAATGCTTAGACCTCCGGCCCCTGGTTAGTGTCCTTTCCTCCCTGGTTTGTAAGAACCGCGAAAGTATCGCCGCGGTTCGTTTTCCATAGAACGGCTTCTGCGCGTGATCGAGCTTCTTGCGTGTGCAGAGATTCTCCCTCAAAGAGTCAAGAGATATAAGCACCTATCAGTATAGGCTAGAAGTGGACTTTTTGTGAATAAAATAAAAAGAATTATCTGGACTCAACGAATGTAGCTTGTTTCCCTAAAGGAGCAACTCATTCTTAACCACGTTCCCAACCGTAGTTGTGTCACTGAAAACATTGCTGGCCACCCAACGAACAAAGCCGAGAGCTTTCAAAGACAGCACATCCCCCCTCCATCAACAAAACGCGATTTACATATGATCTCCGAAGTTATCGGCAGGCCACCTCTTTCTCCAGGCTGGCCCATAATGGTATACCACTGGGATAGAGACAGCAAAAGCGGCAATGAGCCCAGTGTAAATCATCATGGCGTTGAAGTAACCCATCTCCACAACCCAGTCCGAGATCTTGAACGACAGCGCAAACGCCAGAAGGCACCGAAATGAGGCGATGTTCACCAGGGCCGGGCCCGCAAGATGAGGGTAGCACTCCAGAACGTAGACGGCGCCGATGGAGTTGGCGCCCAGGAACCCGAACGCCATCAGCCCGAGACCGGTGAGGAACGTGAAGTAGGAGTACTTGTCCTGGTTCGAGCCGGCCAGACCGAATATGACGGAACCGACGAGGCCGGCGATGGTTGGGATGATCAGGTTGACCAGCTGGTTCTCCGGGACGCGGACGCCGCGCTTCTTGGCGATGCGGTTCGCCATCCAGTCGGCGGCGTTCCCGGTGACGAGAACGACGGCGATGGCGGCGACAAGAACTGGAAGCAGGCAAAGTCCGAGCAAGTTGAAGTTCCATCTAGAAAGTCGAAAGTCAGGCAAAGGGCCAACTCTGGCGGGGGGGGGGGGACGAATCACTTACGACCAAGGTGCCGTCAAGAGGGCCGGAGCAACGGTGTACCCGGCGGCGAAGGCGCAGGCAATCATGACGCTGTTAAGCATGGTGATGAAGAAGATCTGCGGGTAGAAGAAAGTGCGGAGCGTGTCGACGAAAGCGTTCCAGCCCTTTCGCCATTCCATATTGCCATGGAAGAGAGCCAAGTTGTACCGTAAGGTTCTCGGGGCGTACTGCTGGCCAACCTCATTGCGAGGAACGCCGTCTATAAGGTGTGGTGTCAGTCAGAGATATGTACTACCAATCAAAAGGGTCGATGCTGGGGCCTGGGGTGTGATAAAAGAAGACTTACTCATCTCGGCACGGGTGCGTGCCCACCTGGTCTCCGGCATGAAGAAGTAGACGCCGACGAGGAAGAAGGCGGCGCCGGCGGCCGTGATGTAGTACATGTAGCGCCAGCTCAGGTCGATGATGATGTAGGGGGCGGCGATGCCGAGGATGATGATGATGAGGCCCTGAGCAGCGAAGATGCCCGAGATCCACGAGTTGCGCTGGTGGACGAAGATCATGTCCTGCAGGATGAAGGGGATCAGGCTCTCGACGGTGCCGGCGCCGACGGCCTGGACGCAGCGGGCCAGCAGGTGGGACGCGAGGGACCGGCTGCTCCCGGCCCAGACGCAGCCGGCGACGGCGACGAGACCCGTGGCGAGGACGACGGGGCGGCGGCCGACGGAGATGGCCATCGGCACGAGGACGAGGTTGGCCAGGCCGATGACGAGCACGGGGAGCGAGGCCAGCAGGTAGATGTACAAGATGGGCGGGGCGCCCGGCAGGTTGGAGAGGATCCTCAGGGGGTCGCTGCCGGCGGGGAGGCCGCCGCTCGAGGTCAGCGGCTTGAGGATCTTGGGGTCGAGGCCAGAGTACTCGAGGGCGAAGACGGGCAGCATGGCGCCGAGGATCAGCTCGGCGGCGGCGGCCAGCGCGCCGAAGCAGCACAGGCAGACGCACGCCAGGATCTTGCGCGACAGCGGCAGGTTGAGGGGGTCGCGCGGGTCCCTGGTCGGCGCGGGCTGGAGGATGAGCCGGCCGTCTCTGTAGAGGACGCCGTCGCGGGCCTGGGCCTCATCGTCAAAGAAGGAACGGGAGGAGTCGACGTGTTGGAGCTCCTTGTTGTTGGGCTGTGTCGATGAGCTGCTGTGGCTGCCGGACCTCTTCCGCTGGGCGTCGAAGTCATGATGGCCGCCGGTCTTGTCGTCGGCGTCATCGCCACCGAGCGGCCAACCCCGTTTGAGGGAGCTTGAATCCGTCGACCGTCTCGCGTCACGGATGGGGAGCCTGTGGTTGGCGGATGGGTGTGTTTGGGAGGGGGCAGCACCGAAATTCATGCTGGAGTCAGAGCCGTGACGGTGGTGAGATTGTGATATGCTGTAAACTGTTATACAAGGGGGGGGGGGGGGGGGGGGACAGGGAAAGATGCAGCTCTCTTCACCTTGTGCCAACAGAGGTAGAGAGCTTTAAACAATATGCAATAGGCTGTGAAGGGAAATTTGTTGATGAGGTTGGAATTACAACACAGACCGTTGCGCTATGGCGAACGAAACACGAGTCTGCATGCGGATGAGTGCGTGTACATCCTATGTACGTGATGCATCTCGAAAGACGCATCCACACAGACGTCGGGCTTCAATATGTATCCCAGACTCCGAGATCCTTTGCCGCGGAAGAGAGAGAGGAAACATTCATGTGACGCCTTTCAAGCAAACAGTCAGGCAGTCAGCCCATGTTTCACTGACGTCAAACCCCCTTCCGCGCCGCCGCGCTTCTATGTGTTTCCGCCATTTTGCCTTTCTCTCCCCGCTCCGATTCGCGATATTTCATTGGAAGAACCTTGTTCTTCTGACTAGATGAACGATCTGGGCAATCCGACTGGACGGGCTGGCTCGGGGTGACCCTGAAAGTCCCTTTCTCTCCCAAGAGGCACGGAGGGGAGGGTCGTGGGCACAGGATTGGCTGAACTGGTGCTCGTATGATGTATCAAACTGTTCTGATTCTTCAATCGAATGCAAGTCAATGCGTCCGGGGCCGAGAAACGGACGAAGACGTGCTTCCAAGGAGAGAGTACAGATCAGACCAGGACATGTCATTGCCGAGTCGGGGACGAGTAGGGGGGGCAGCGAGTGTCCCACTCAAAGGACTCCTCGAGACGAGACCCAAAAAACACGTCGTGGAGTCTGAACTCAAGAATGTGTGCGTGTGGCATAAAAGTCTTGCATCTCAATGAACACCGGAGGAGGACATCATCAACTTACACACCCGCTACACCGGGGATAATCATCACTAGTCTATTGTGCTTGCTACTGAAACTGTCCAGTACGTAATGCCTCAGGGATATTCAAACGAACAAACGTCAAGTAAAAGTATTCTCGCTTCTATAATGATACAAGTTCACCTGCAAATCATGGTTCCTTGCGCACATCTCGTTTCCAACTTCAGACGCGCAGTGGCTCTCTGCCTTGACCGACCCCCTCGTATGAACTACTTTTCACACACCTTTCTTCATCCCTCTCAGTACATCATCCCCTTCTTTTTCGAACTTTCGCTCCTCCAATCCTTCGCTCGCTCAAACCCGTTCTTGTGCATGTAAAAGTCTTCGACGGCCTGCTGCACCTCTTCCCGGCTGGTCATGACAAAGGGCCCGTGTTGCGCGATCGGCTGGTCCAAGACCTGTCCCGCGATCAACACGAGACGCGCCCCTCCGACCGCGGACGCAGGGACCTCGATGTCGACGACGTCGCCCTCCCTCTCGAAAATGACGGCGTCGAACGTGTCGGCGCTGCTCCGGCCGCCGCTGCCCTTGGCGCCAAAGACCGCCGACCCCTCAAAGACGTAGGCGAAGGCGTTCCATCCCTGCGGCAGCGGCTGGGTGATGCTGCCGCCGGGCTTGATTTCCACGTCGAGATACCAGACGGGCGTGTACGCCAAGTCTTTAACCGAGTCGACGCCGCCGGCCTTGCCCGAGATGACCTTGATGTTCACTCTGCCGTCGTCGAGCCGAGCGTGGGGGATCTCGTTCGCGTGCAGGTCCCGGTACCTGGGCTCGCACATCTTCAGGTGCTTCGGGAGGTCGACCCACAGCTGGAACCCGGCGCCGGGGGTCCCGTCGTCGTCCGGCAGCGGCTGCTCGGAGTGCATGATGCCCCTCCCCGCCGTCATGAACTGCAGGTCGCCGGCCCGCAGGATGCCTTTGTTTCCCGCGAAGTCCTCGTGCTCCACCGCCCCCTTGAGGATGTAGGACACTGTCTCCTGGCCCCGGTGTGGGTGGTCGGGGAAGCCTGCGCCGGTGCTGCCGCTCATGTGGTCGAACATGAGGAACGGGGAAAAGTTGCGTTTCTTGGCGCTACCGATGCTGCGGCGGACTCGGGCCCCTGCGCCCTCGGCCTGTTCGGGCGCTCGAAAGACGAGGTTGATTGCACGGGATCTCGACATTGTTCGTTTGTTGTTGTTGTTGTTGTTGTTGTTGTTGTTGTTGTTGTTGTTGTTGTTGTTGTTGTTGTTGTTGTTGTTGTTGTTGTTGTTGTTGTTGTTGTTGTTGTTGTTGTTGTTGTTGTTGTTGTTGTTGTTGTTGTTGTTGTTGTTGTTGTTGTTGTTGTTGTTGTTGTTGTTGTTGTTGTTGTTGTTGTTGTTGTTGTTGTTGTTGTTGTTGTTGTTGTTGTTGTTGTTGTTGTTGTTGTTGTTGTTGTTGTTGTTGTTGTTGTTGTTGTTGTTGTTGTTGTTGTTGTTGTGCTGAAACCTGAAGACAAAATGATGGAGTGGGAAGATGTTGTATTCTAGGGAGAGACAGGTGCACTGTTTGTGCGGTCAAGTACCTTGGCTAAATACAAAAGAGAGGCCGAAATGCAGGCGGAGGAACACTGGCGACACCAAGTCTGATAGATCTCACCGTTCTTGGTAATGCTTACAAGCGTACAACGCGTGTCTTACTAAGGACATGGCAACGTTCTGGTTTGCTGAGGAAGACAACCCGTCACAACCAGCGTCTTGGAGTTGGGTTGGAACCAGTCGTTGAACTTGTTGTGCAAGTTTTATCAATGTGGAAGCTTAGAAATGAACCGTCATACGCGCGCGCGGAGATTAAGTTGAAAGAAAGGCGTCCGTCCGTGCAAGGGTGGGCGAGACCGACCCAGCCATCGTGGTGTGTAATACCCGCGCGCGACTAACATGGCCTTCCACTATCCTTTATTACCTACATGTACATTTTTGCCAAGCGCCGCCCACCGGCCCCGGGCTGTCACTTCACCGTTACAAGTCCGTACCTCCGTCCGTACCTTGAGCAGCTAGATAGTTGAGGTCGATAGCCTCGCGGACTGTTTATAAACTCTTGACAACAACCAAAATCAATCTTCGAGATTCAAATGCTCAAGGTACCAATACTAGCGCCAGCCATTTTCAACCAAGTGGCGGCCCTAACGACAGGTTCAATATGTCTGGTAACTTCTATATCCTTGTACAAATCAAACAGCTCTCAGCATCTCTCCGCCACACAACAATCAAGTGTCATTACGTGTGTGGCTTCTGAAAATCGTCTCAGACATGGGACAATGTTCTCGAAATACCTTTTACTGGAGCTGGGTCTGTCGTCTAATATGTATATTCTGTGCTTGAACCAGCAAGGAAAGAGGCGGGAGCAGAGAGCTGCCCGCTATGGTCGGCGAAGAATCAACGAGTCCATCGAGGTTTCAGTGTGTGTCCTGGTACTGGCCGCGCTTACCGCTTTCTCAATCTTCGTGACAGAAATAGTACCTTTCCTTGTGTCTTAAAAGCCTTTGATCCACCAACCGTTGACTACTTCTCCGAGGCCTCTGTAGTCGGGGGGGCTTGTATCGTCGCAGTCTTAGAGTCGGGCAGCTTCCTCCATTCCATCGCCCAGCTGACGATCCAAGCAAGAACCGGAGCAGCGAGAGCCACCCAGAACACATTTCTCAAGGCAGAGTTGAATGCGTTAATGACTGCATCCAATCGCTCCGGAGGGACCATGTCTCTGAATCCCACTCCCCCCGCCGCCACTACGGCTGCACCATCGACCCCCTGAACCCTACTGAGATTCCGCAGAAGTCCGTCAGTGAAGAGGTTCTGCCCAACGCTAGGAGCCAAGGCGCCTCCCAGCATTTGGAAAAACATAATCATGACGAGGCCCGTTGGCACGTCTGACTTGCTGAGCACGACCTGAACCGCCAGTATAGGCATCTGGCTGCACATGCCGTAGCCGAGCCCGGACAGGATCTGGAACCCGATCCATTCCCCCATCGGGCTGTTGGCGCGGATGAGTTGATACAGACCGCCTCCGGTAGCCAAGACGGGGGCGCCGATCCACATCAGTGGTACGTAGTGCCCAGTCTTTGACGAGATCCAACCAGCGCAGAACGTGCCGAGGCTGTTGGACACAATCGATGGGAGCAGGTTGATTCCTGAGTCTCTGGCATTGGTGTTCCTGACCGACTGGAAGTATATGGGCCAGTAGTACGATTGCAGCACTATGGCCACCTGGACGAGCATCATGAAGCCGCATGACGCTGAGACGGTACGGCTGCGGAAGATATGAAGCGGGACGGTGGAGCTGAGATGACGTTAGCATGCATGCCGTATACTGAGTATTTCTAAATGGCGATTCAACTAAGAGAACCAACCTTTCTTTGCCCCGGACTTGCAAGTACAAAAATGTGGCGAGGAGTAGACCGAATCCGATCAGGCAGCCGAACACATTCGCGTTAGACCATGGATAAACGATGCCACCCCACTGAAGAGCTAGATTCAGACACGACGTTGCCCCGAGCAGAAGAATGGCCCCCGGAATATCTACTTGACGGATCTTCTGGAGCCATGGCAACCCTCCTTGTACTGCCGGTGGAGGCTTCCTCAAGGCGAACCAAACCAGAAGCAGTCCGACAGCCCCGAAAGCTGGGACCCGTTAGCCGGTGATGCTTGAGATAGGTGATGTGTTTCTTTTGCCAAGAATAGACCAGGACTTACGGAGATTGATCCAGAACACAAACCGCCAAGTGAGTGCCTTATTATCGGTTATCGAACCGCCCACGAGCGGCCCCACGGTGGAACCAATGCTGTACATGCCCAAGACAAAGGGCGACAGTATCGCCTGCTTCTTCAACGCGACGCAGTAAGACAAAATGGTTGTTGTCCCGCTGACCAAGCCTGCGGCGCCGAGGCCAGAGACCGCCCTCCCTACGATGAGCGTCATCGAGTTCGGCGCCACTGCCGAGACGATGGAGCCGAGTTCGAAGACGGCGAGAGAAAGGCAGTACACCCACTTGATGTTGTAAAACGCATACAGGCGGCCGCAGGTCGGCAGCAGCGCCATCTGCGCGATCAGGTAGGAGGATCCATACCAACCGATGTCGTTGAGGCTTTGGAAGTCGCTGCTGATCTGGGGTATCGCGGTCGCTTGGTATGAGCACATTAGTCGCATCGCTCATTTCTCCATGCCCGGGGAGGCCCGACGAACCTAGAATGGTGTTGTCAAGCGCCAGCACGAAGCAAACGGACATGAAAGCCAGGGTCAAAGAAGCGAGAGCCCATCCTTGCATGTGTTCAGCTGCGTGCTGCCCTTCACTCTGCTGGTTATCGATGCCGTCTGCGGTCACTCCGGCCGGACGGGAGGTCTCTGCTGGAATGCCCTCCATGCTTGCTGGCGGCTCTTGTGATAAGGGAGCACTTCTAGGGAAGGGTCATGGACGGTGTTTTTCGCGGAAGGCTGAGCTTTTAGGGAGGCCCTGATAGGGGCTGACATTCCTCCAACAGATATAAAATTGTGAGGAAGGGCGGGGTTCGAATGGTTCTACACGTACACGTTGCGAAGAGTTCCCAACCATGGCTATGTGACCGTCACCCTTGACCATGGTAGGCAGGGGCACTGGAATCAGGACATCCCTCAGCTCACCGCATACTCCCTCCCTTAATTTGAATCATACAGAGCGTTGTCGTCACGCCTGCAGGGGTAGCTTGGGGTTTTCGGCGAATCATAGGGTCTGCTGTGGCTGTGGCTCGTATTCAGCCTGTGCTGTTTATCCGGACCAACATCAGGTCATGTTGGTTGGTTCTCTGCAATCCAACGCTCCGTCTACGGAGATTTATCCGTTCGCGGCTTCTTGGCCGGCCGTGTCCCCGATGCTTGAGGGGTTGGCACGACAGCACTTGCAGCTATTGGGGCTTGGCGGACAAGCATAGAAGAGTATAATTAGTAGCAGAACACACTTACTCCCGGCTGGTCGACTATCTTGTTTGCTTCCAACAGAATGGAGGCATCGAACCCCCTTGTCGAACGCTCCCTCTTCCCGACGTGCGGCTGTATCAAGACTTGATATGAAGACTGCCAAGCAACAAACGTAAAGCCGGTCCTCCCCAGCCAAGAGCCCGAGGTGCAGTCAAAGCCGAATGGTATCGGTACCGCGGCCGGCTCGTACTCCGACTGATAGAGACACCTGGGCTCATGGCATGGACACCAGAGATATAGGGCCTTGGTACAATAGGGGGTTTAGATGGGCTCATGCTCATGTCGTGATTCCTGGATGGTATCCCATGGTTTTTCCATACCTGCAACTGATTCGACAAATTCATCGAGTTGCCACAGGCCTAACCCCCATCTCTGCTACTCGCAAGGCAGGCCATCAGATCAGGGTTTCCGAATGGGTTCCCGGGATCCAAAACATTCCATGCTTTGTTGTTAGTGACTACATTCTGCAAACATGGGATAGCTTCCTGAGGCCTTGTTTTTAGGGATGTGGTGGGCCTATTCAAAAGGTCTTGTCGGAATCGAGCCCGCGACCTTCGGAAGCTCGGGAGTGATCCGGCCCCGAGCATACCCAGTGGTTTTACATCCGGCCCCGAGCCGAGTGGGGCTGCCCGGGCCCGCCTGCGAGTAACTGCAACAACACCAGCAATATCATCACGAAATCGAGCACCACGCCCAGTGCCCTTCGTGGCCGTTGCTGACCTTCACTTGCCAGCCTGTGATAAGTCATACCGACAGATCCTGTCTCGTCTCGGTGCGTTACATCATAGCTCTCTGTAAAACTCTGCATCTCAGGCATGGAAAGACGAAGTTCGAATTTACCAAATGCTAAGTGAAAAAGGCAGACACAGTTGACCCTGTCGACATAGATAGGTCGAAGTAGAGATCGTCCATTCTGCTAGCGTGCAATTCATGTTACTGCCAACTATGCCAGAGAAAGCCGTCAAGTGACACAGAGACAGAGCTACGACACCGAGCTAGCCGGTAAATCCACATGTACAGATGCGTCTGAAGCACAAAAAAGGTCAAAGGCGTCAAATATTCCAGCATAAAAAGAGGCAAAGTGGTTCGACTCGAGGTTTCCTAGAAACATGTATACGCCAAAGATTGATCAACGACTTCGCTTCTAGTGAGAGCAAAGACTCGCTGAGTCGACAGATGCATGCACACGAGTTGGACTTCGGACCAGAAGATGCCTCATGCCTAAAGAAGTGCCCTCGCCACCTTGACCCCTGATCCCAAGAAGAACCAGTGAGTGAAAGAGGTCGGTCCAGCGGGGGGGAGGGGGTCACGGAGGCTGGATTTAAGAAACATGAGAGTCCGACGGTAGTCATTTATTGGCTGAGCACCGCTGGCTCTAATGGACCGTAACATTAATCGACCAGGCTTCTGGAATATGTACTCCGGTAAGCGAAGACGCCGAAGGGAGTGACCGCATGTGACGTAGCCTTTCCGCTATTCCCAGAATCTTGGCACCTTTAGCAGCCCCCTGCTCGGTCTCCCGTCCTTGGGTATGGGAAGCCAGTGTTCTCTCTTCTTGAACTTGCCGTTAGACAAAATCTCTGGCGGCCACCCTCCCGGGCACAGAGTAGTGTCCGGTTTCGAATCCGAATGCAGATTCTTGGTGGTACCTCTCGACGGATTCCGGGACCTCGGCGCCCTCGACGCCGCGGCCGAGGTTGGAGTTGCTTGAAGTCTCTTTTGTGGGCGGTGGGCCCGTGGCGGACTCCGCGTCATCGGGCCCGGGCTCTCGCGCGTCGAGTTCGACGGCTCTCCTGCCCCAAGGAAGCAACTCCAACTCCTTGTACTTGACTTGGTCGAAGGGGTCGTTGCTGTCCTTGCCGTCCCTGAGCGTGGAGCTGTAGTCCTTGTCCGCGACGGCCCTAGACCCCAGCCCGCCGGGCTTATCGCCCCCGGATCCGATCCTGGTGCCCCAGTTCGACCACAACTTCTCCTTTTCTTTGTACTTGACTTTGTCAAACGGGTCGTTAGTGTTGGTGCCATCCTTGCGAACTGGATTGTACGGCTCCTCCATTATCCTGCTGGCTTCGACCTCAGCCTCGGTGATGTAGCCGCCACGGCCATTGTCCCGCCGCCCGAGCGTGGTGCAGAGCACGAGAAGCCCGGCCTGCAAGAGGAGGAGAAGGGCGTTGAGAAGCTTCTGGGTGTGTTAGTGGAGGTCTCATAAGCAGGCACACTCCGGTGTAGTCACCATGTGTTGGACTTCCGGTAATAACTGGCGGAAGGTTTTGTTCCTGTGTGAGAATGGGGAGAGAGAAGACGACCCCCTGGGGCTAGCAACATCTTGATCTGTCTTAAGAGGAAATTTTGAGAGGAAGTAAGGGATGCAGTGTTATCCGTTTGCGCCGAAGCACAAAGAACGGGCGGCATGCCACAGCCTGTGAGAGTGTCGGCGCCAAGACTGCCTAGGGTTACAATAGTCAAAACTGCGTAGTTGAATGGTTGAGAAGACAGTCAGGATAATTGCTCCTAGCACGCCAAGTACAGTTGGGTTGCAGTTGGTAAGACAAAGACGCCGAGTACAGACCGACCACATGGGAGAGAATGCGAAACGAATCCCACCTGACAGTTTCCAGTCTTTGAGAAGAGAAGCGGCGACTCCGACGTTACACCGCTACGTTGATGAATGCGACAATCTCAGCTTCACCCAACGACCCTGGGAAGAGGTTCATTGCCTGAACATGGCAGCTCCCCACACCAATTACTGTGTTAGGATGACAAACAGTGTTGCGTCCATGAAGTATTGGAAAAAAGCACAACCGATCGACCAAGGATAGATAGAGGGGGTTCCTGGCTCATCATGGAAACAAGAAAGCGAGCGCACCACTTCGCTAGAGTTGACCCAGGCCGATGCGGAGAGCCTGGCATCGTCGCCCCTTACTTGATAGGGCTACTTGGGAACAAACCACAACTGAGAGATGTCGAACAACGGCCCCCCCCCCCCGCATGGCATTCAGTGAATATTTGATACGAAACGCAGGGGGGGAAAGGAAGACGATGGATCGTTCGGAACAGCACTTGATTCAAGGGGACATCTAAACAAACAACAGAAGTTGCCGTTACGCAACTGCCTCCTTAAGGGAGATCTGCGATCCGTTCTCAGAATGACGAAGGCAATGCCAATTGTGGCCGATGACAGAGTCCACACCAAGCCGCTAAGCAGCTTGTTACTATGTGACGGGGCCAGTATGTGAAAGTCAAGGAAAATTGTATTGGTGGTATCGACAGATGGTGTTGTATCCAACAGCATCTTTTGCTGTTGCTCTAAAGCCCAAAACAAAGAAAAGAAACCTATATGGTTCCCAAGCGCAGGAGTTTGCTTACATCTATGATCTAGGCATCGTATCCTCCATCTCGCTCTCTTGGAAATCACGTATAAACGTACATATCACCAACTCTTGAATCTTAGTTGTTGGGTATCATCTCCTCTTCCGTCAACACCTCCAGCGCTTCGGAGTTGGAGTAGGAGCTGGGCTGTGACTCCGACGTAGGCACAGGCGTGTACACCTCCTCGAGATACACTGGCTCTGTTAGTATGGGTTGCGGTCGACGAATCAAGGGGTATCAACTCACCACCGGGCCGCACCATGAAGCTGGCCAGCAAGGCCAAGCTAAACAAGGACGCGAGGAGGACGAAGATGGCCTGGTCAAACACGCCGACAGTCGAGTAGTAAAGAGTGTTAAATGCAATGGGGCCCAGCACCCTCGAGAGGGCGTGTAAGACGCCGATGGCCCCCAGAAGCTGCCCGACCTGGTCGGCCGGGACATGTTTTGTGATGGCGGCTTGAATGGTGGCACTGCCGAGTCCGCCAAAGGCGGTGACCATGCCGGACAGCACAAAGACGGACTCATTCCTGGCGAAGAGGTAACCCAGTGAGCCGATGACGTCGGACAACAGTGCGAAGCGCAGGATCCAGCAGTCGACCGTGTCGGCGCCGTTGTTCGCCTCGACGATGGAGACGCCCGAGACCCTCCTCCGGTAGGCGGCGGGCCTCACGCGGAAGACGTAGTTGATGAGGGGGAGGACGACAAGAAGGGCCACGACGCGGACCATGGACACTGCCGAGATGAAGCGCGAGCTCTCAAGATTACCCCAACCCCAAGTCTCCGGAGACTCGGAGTATAGCAGGATGACGGTGCCGGCGCTCATGGCGGCCCCGAGGAGGATCATGTCGGTGAAGGAGAGGGCGAGGATGTTGAGGCGCAGCCGCGACGAGCTGCCCTGGCCCGTAGGCCAGAGAATCCTGAGGGGGGCCAGCGGGTTCGCGGCCTTGATAGTCTCCCATGCACCCTTGGCCAGGACCTCTTGCTCCTGATCGTACTTGTTGCGAGCGCGGATTTGGCGCTTGACGCTGAGCGACTCGGGGATGGCGAAGCCAACAAAGAGAATGAAGAAGACGTGACATCCTAGCGTGACGTAAAAAACCGAGAGGAGACTGCCGGTCCAGGCGACGAAGTAGCCCGTCAAGAGGGGCCCGAAGGCCAGACCGGTGAAGAGGCAGGCGTGGAGGTAGCCGATGCGGACGCCGCGCTGAGATGGCGGGGTGCAGTCGCTCGTGTACGAGTTGACGAGGACGCTACCGGCGGTGAAAGAACCCGTAAGCCCGTCGGCTACGGCGCCGAGGAGAAGCCAGTTGTAGTGGAATGTCCAAGGGAAGTTCGCGCACAGGATGACGATGATCTCGGCCACAACGCCGCCACAGGAGGCCAGGGCGAGGAGCTTCCTGCGGCCATATCGGTCCGAGAGCTGGCCCAGCTTCGGAGCGGTGACGGCGGATAGGATTCCGGTGGTGAGGTTGATGGCCAGGGTGAACATAGAGACACGCTTCTTCACTTCCTTGATGAGGCACTGCGGATTTTCGGCGCCGATGAACACGGGAGTATAAGCAAAAGCCGGGTCGAGGACTGTCTGATCAGCGAAATGCCGCTGGCAGACCAAGTCGATGATACTATGTCGCACGCATTAGCGACGGTGGCTGGGGTTGCAGCCGAGGCTGCGCGGGCCGACGACGAAACATCACAAGGTTGACGACATACAGGTTCAGCTTCGGCACCAAGGAGCCTCCAAAGGCCAGTGTAAAGAGGGCATACGGAACGAGGAGCCAATAGACCTGGCGCGCACACACGAAAGAGACGTTAGCAACGTTGGGATCACGGGGCGGTCCGAGGCCGGAGAAGGTCCTACAGATGGTGTCCTCCACCACGGCAAGCCTTCGAAGTCGGCATAGCCCGGCCATGTATCTGCGCAGGAGCCATCACCGTCCGGGGCGCCTGCGCTCAGCAGTGATGTTGTCTCTGTTGCTTCGTTCACGGGTTTGTTGTGGACGTCGCGGTCGACGCGGGTGACGATTACGTCGTCTTTGGGGGCCGGCATCGTGGGTTTATTCGCAAGAATCGGTTTCGGTTGTGTGTGACTGTTAACTAACAAATGGGCGGTTGAGACGGTCTCGACGTAGTTGGCGCAAAACGGTCTCGGTGTGCTCTGTTGAAGCTTGAAACCGGCCAACGGGGGATAGCGACGTTCCAGAGCAGAACCAGATGTGCTCGTTTATTTTTTGTCAGAGCAGGACAGTCGAGTACCAGAGCGATCTATGCCGTGACTCGAGCCGGGACGTTGGGGGCGAAGTTGGTGAGATGAAGGGAGCGACACTGCGCCGGTTCCATTCCTGTTGGATCGTGTGGTCCGCTGCGCTCAGCTGTAGAATTCCTCTTTTTGGTTCTCGAGAGTGACGACAATCAGTCCGACGGGAGGACCAGGACTGGGGAGAAGGCGGAGAGTAGCCAACATGAGCCAGGCGAGGAGACGGACTTGGGACTTGGTGCTACGCAGCGAGCCAAGGACGTGGCGTGGGAGATGGGAAAAAGAAATAGAAATCCGGGCTACGTCGCGGAGGACCGGGGTGCGCTGGCGAGATGGGAGAGATAAGGCGAGTGTGGGACAGCGGTGGACGCTTGATGATTCAAGAGCCAAGGCCGGGGGCTAGGATGTGTAGGAGAGGAATGAGAATTATCCGTACGAATGAATGAATACTTTCAGATACCTACCCACCTACCTACGATAGGATGGGACAGGATGGGACAGGATGGGATGGGATGGGATGGGCATGGCCCACAAATGGATCGTATTGTGTTCTTCAGAAAGCGGAAGGTCAGAGCATCAACAGTAACGGCGCCATCGGTTCCTATTGGGCTACTTGGGCTATTTGGGGGGGGGGGAGAGCTGTTCGGGGCTGTCGGGGCGGCATTGGGACGTTGACAAGAGCAGTGCGCCGTCTGGCGTCGGCAACGGCCTAAACACATTTCGTTTGGGGGCGTCATCTTGCGGTCATGGCCGCGTGTTGATGAAGTCGTATTGGAGGGGAGGGGGGATTCCAGGGGTTGAAGGGGTAAATACACCGACTCATACAGGTAATATCCGTCCGTATGATGCAGACAGAGCTGTCTGTCTCTTGCTCGCTTCGTACACCAAAGAACAACGCCAAAGATCAAGGCAGGGATGGATAGGAGGAGGAGAAGGAGGAGGAGAAGGACAAAGAGGTGACGACAAGACGAGACGAAAGGGCTCTCCCTGCCGCGGATTGAATAGCCAATCCTCCCCGGTTTGGCTGTGGTATGTGCCTGCCGGACTTTCGCTCGATGTGTTTGAACCAATCTCGTGGGACAACAGGCGCATGAGTTGAGGGTGTGCCAGGCATATCCATGACGCACTTTTGCAGTAGATGAACGATAAGGGGAGGGCACAACCCAGATCTGTCAGGGGGGGAGGCGACCATTGCTGGAAGCTGGGAAAGGAACATTCCCTGAAAAAGAGGGAGGAACGAGTCCGCAGAGCCAATCAAGAGCGGATCCGGCGGTAGAACTGATTTCTAAGCTTGAGCCACTCCCGCGCGCGAACTGCAAGTACAAAGTATCTGCACAGAGAGAGAGAGGTACTTGTCCGTATACTGCCAGGTACAGGTAGGGACTACTGGCTGTCACCCCCACACCACTCGGCCGACAAGCTCACAACAACACACGCAAAACAATCGTCTTCGAGTCTGTCGGAGTTTCGTAAGGGCTGTCGCGCGGCCCAGCATCCTCGGTCCCCGAATCCCGCTTACAGAGACAACAGCCCCCAAGGCTAGCGTGCCACAGAATGATGCCTGAAGGACTGATATGGGCGCTCGAATGGCTAACGCAGTCGACAAGGTTCGGTAGTCACTCAGTTTCAGCACCGACGCGGTGGTCCGGTCCCGCGGTTCCGTCCACCTGGAGGAGCCACGCTGCTCGTGCCCGTCCTCTCGGCTGGACAGTTAACAAAAGACAGTCACAGTCCACACGTGCTGACAGAGGTCGTCAGGCTCTCTTTCGTCTCATGTGGTTATGGTTTTCGTCTTCCGGTTTCCGACTCGACCTCACCCCTGCCCCTCCCTCCCCTCTCTTCCAAACAACCGTCCGTGAGCGACTGGTTCGAGATGGCAACCAGTCCCATCTGCGGGTCGGTGTGTTGGCTGCTATCGACGGCATATCCCCTGGCATTCCGTGAGGGTGCGCTGTCTTACTGTCTTGTAGAGCATCCACTCAGATTGTCAGATGGTGTTTTGTCTGGCGACAACGTGCTCTGTTCCCTCTGCCCTGGCCCCTCCCTCCGCCATGTGTCTGTCGTCTGTCTGGACCGTCTTCTTGAACCCCTTCTGCCGTGTCCCGTCGGGCCCTGGTCTCAACGTCGGTTGTGTTGAACAGCATGAGTCGCTATTTCACGCACACCCCACCCGACTGCAGCATTCCAAAGGCCACGCCATATTGCAAAGGGAATGCTCAAAGCTCGTCAAGGCTTGATTGCTTAACTCGAGTAAGGGTCCCTCGAGTGGAATGTGAGAGGGGTAGGAGCGAGACACACAAATCGAAACGTCCTCCTCCTCACCCTCCTCCTCCTCCTCCTGCTCCCCTCCCTTCGATAGCAGGGACGCGATAGTGAGACCCTGCCTCGGCAACTGCGACCACGCCGGTAAGGGTGGTCGTCGGGCCGACTTTGTGTGAGATGCTGCTGTTCTCATTGAAACGAAATGGTTAGTTAACTCCGGCTGCCAATCATGGCCGAATTCGATGCACCCTCGCGATGTGTCGTCGTAACTGACTTTGGTCTATGCTTGCGCTGCATGTTGCAGCACGAGTTAACTCTCCTGCGGGCGGAGCTGGAGTTGCTAGATTTGAGCATCCGACTTGTGCAAGATCCACTCAGGCCGTTGCTTAATTAAGGGAGAAAGTGTAAAAAAATACACTTGCTCTGTGTGAAGGTCGTCTTGGTGGAAAATGACTTGCGATAAAATGCATAAAAATACATGCGCCTCGTCCGTCATGAAGACGATGATAGTGACTGACAAGCTGGGTCAGGTATAAACCACAGCATCTGAGTTGCAACCATTGCGCCTGTGATGATTGGTGCCGCTCACCTCATTTGACCGAGAAAGAAACTGCCGGCGTGTTTCGGTATATCTCGGTGAGTCGTGCTACAGCTGGGAGGAGCGGAACCAATCAACACCATTTCTGCTTGCTTACTAACATCCGTCACTCAGCCTTGTGTACCTAAATCCTTGACGATTGGCCTCGCGACTCAATTTCCTTTGCGCAACGAACGCCCTCGCGACGGGGACTTTCGACAACCACAGCCACAACAACAACAACAAACACGCCACTGACCCGATTTCATCAGTCAGGTAATCCAAAATGGGTGTCGTCAAGGGAGGCGTCTGGACCAACATCGAGGATGAAATCCTCAAGGCCTCCGTTTCCAAGTATGGCCTGAACCAGTGGGCGCGTGTCTCGTCGCTGCTCGCCCGCAAGACCCCGAAGCAATGCAAGGCCAGATGGAACGAGTGGTTGGATCCGAGCATCAAGAAGACGGAATGGAGCAAAGAAGAAGACGAAAAGCTCCTCCACCTCGCCAAGCTCATGCCCACCCAATGGCGCACCATCGCACCCGCCGTCGGCCGAACCGCCAACCAATGCCTCGAACGATACCAGAAGCTCCTCGACGAAGCAGAAGCCAGGGAGGCCGGCCAGTTGGGCCTCACAGGCATAGACGGAGGCGAGGCATCCGCGCCTAGCGCCGACGATGTTAGAAGATTGCGCCCCGGCGAAGTCGATCCGGACCCCGAAAGCAAGCCGGCCCGACCCGATACGATCGATCTCGACGAAGATGAAAAAGAGATGCTGAGCGAAGCGAGAGCACGTCTCGCAAACACACAAGGAAAGAAAGCGAAGAGAAAGGCTAGAGAACGTCAGCAGGAGGAGTCGCGCCGCTTGGCCGCCCTCCAGAAGCGCCGTGAGCTCAAGACGGCCGGCATCAACATCAAGGTCGTCACACGCAAGAAGGGCCAGATGGACTACAACGCCGACATCCCCTTTGAGAGAAAGGCCGCCCCGGGCTTCTACGACACCGTCGAAGAGCAGGTCCGCAACGAGCACCAACGCGAGGCGTTCGACCCGAGAAAACAGCAGATTGCAAGCAAGCGCAAGGGCGATGGCGACGACGACGGCGAGAGCAAGAGGAGGAAGAAGGAAAAGGATGCGCCCTCAGCATCGTTCCAAGCCGCCGTGAAGGCCGGCCAGATGCAGAAGATCCGAGAGGCCGAGCAGAGCAGCAAAAGAAGGGCGCTGAACCTGCCAGCTCCCCAGGTGAGCGAGGGCGAATTGGAGGAAATCGTCAAGATGGGCATGATGGGCGAGAGGGCAAGCATGATGGCGCGCGAAAGCGACAACGATGCGACGCGGGGACTAATCAGCGAATACTCGACCTTGAACAACAGCGCGCCAATTCGAACCCCACGAGCCCCTGCCCAAGAAGACCACATCGCCAACGAGATCCGGAACATCAGAGCCTTGACAAACACCCAGTCCTCATTGCTAGGCGGAGAGAACACGCCTCTGCACGAAGGATCCGAGTCGACCGGGTTTGACGGTGTCGCCCCTCGCAAGCAAGTCGTCGCAACACCGAACCCTCTGGCGACTCCCATGCATGCCAATGGTGTCGGCCAGACTCCCGCACGTGTTGGACAGACTCCGATGAGGACACCTCGCGACAGCTTTGCCTTGAACGCCGATGGGACCCAGGCCCTCGTCTCGGCGACACCCCAAGAAGTCAAACTGCGACAGATGGCGCTGCGCAGCCAACTCAAGCAAGGCCTAGCGTCTCTGCCCAAGCCCAAAGACACCGAATGGGAGCTTGAGCTTCCCGAAGACCAACGGGAGGTGGCCGCGAACGAGGACATGCTCATGGAAGATGCCGGTGAAAGGGATCGCCGGGAACGCGAGTTCAGGGCAGCCCAGGAAGCTCTGGAAGCGCGGAGGCGGACACAAGTCATGCAGAGACAGTTGCCCCGGCCGGTCAAAGTCGACGTGTCCGCACTGTTGTCAAGTGCCGAAACCATTCAGGACACCGCCAAGTCGCTCATCGCTAGAGAAGCTGCCGCGCTGGTCGCCAACGATGCTGCCAAGTATCCTTTGCCCGGGTCTAAAGTCAGCGGGATCGCCCCTCGTTTGGACACCATCAGCGACGATGACTTGGCCGAGGCACGCCTTCAGATCCTGTCCGAGACAAAGCCGAAACCTTCTGCGGCCGAGATCCAAGCTTCATTCGAGGGCCGCAGCAAGAACTCATTCTTACTTGGCTTGGGATGTTATGGCGACGACGAAGAGGAAGAGGAGGCGGCCATGAAAGAGGCCTTTGAGGTATGAGAAATTCCCTTTGTACCCCCCCCACTCCTTTTCCTTTTTGTTCTCTGGCTCGAGTTGCTAACATTATGCCAGTCTATGCAAGACTCGATCGCGACTACTGCCGAGGAGGGTATCAAGCTTGAGAAGAAGCTGGGCTTGCATCTGGGTGGATACCAGAAGCGGCAGAAGATGCTGAAGGACAAGATCGGCGCGGCCGCCGAGGCACTGGAAAAGGCGGACAATGCACTCAGCGGGTTCAAGACACTCGCTATTTCGGAAGAAGTCGCGATCCAGCGACGTCTGGCTGCGTTGAGAGACGAGGTCGGCTTCGTCAGCACAAGAGAACGCGAGGCACAAGAGCTGTATCGCAAGACGAAGGACGAACTCGATGCGCTGCGGGCTAACGGGGTCAATGGGCATTACTGAAACATGTGTAATATTACAGGATGATGAAGGGAAGGCTGTTAGTAGTAGTAGTAGTACTACTACTACCACCACTGCTACTACTACTACGACTGCCTGGACACGACAAATTTGAAAAGCTGTATGATGTCGCTCCATGGAACGGTCCGCTAGATGCCATGCAAGATGCTACAATGTGCCACAATAAAGACCGACTTTTCGTTTTACCAAGAACAACAGCAACACACCAGGTCGCGCCCGATCTTACTTCCTCGAGCCGAGCCGGGGCAGCTTGATGGGGACCAACAGGCACACCGACAGGAAGGCTATCACAGTGCAGCACAAGAAAGTCGTCCTCAGCGCCGCCTCGTAGCTCATGACGACCTGCTCGCGGTACAGCTCGGGCAGCTTGACGATGGACTCGACGCTCTCCCTGACCTTGCGGATGACCTCGTCCTTGTCAGGCCCCTGGACGTACTCGTTGAGATACCCGACGAGGGCGTTCTGCACGACGAGGCTGCTGCTCGCGACGCCGAGGACCATGCCGAGCGAGCGCCAGAGGATGAGGGTGCTCGTGACGACAGCCTGCTCGCGCTGCTCGCTGGCGACGAGAATGGCCATGAAGGAACCCGGGAACTGGAAGCCCTGGCCGATTGAGGAGGGCACCAGGCAGAGGAGGTAGACCCACGAGGCCCAGCCGCGGCGCATGCTGGAGAGGGCGACGGTGCCGATGAGGAGAGCGACGGCGCCGGTGAGGACAGGCCACTTGAGGCGGCGGGTGTAGGTGATGAGGAAACCCGTTGCGGTGCCAACCGCCGAGGAGACGAGGGAGGGGATGACAAGGCGCAGGCCGGAGGAGGTGGCCGTCGTCAGGAGGACGGCCTGGAAGAAGAGGGGACTGGCCGGGCTGTCAGTTGGGGGTCGTTCGTGACGAACGCTTGTGAGGCAGCCGTAAAAGCACAATGGATCGATTGGTGTGATGATGATGGTGGTCACACGGGGCACACTTACATGTTGAAGAGGATGGCGTTGCTCAGAAGGGCGGCGAAGAAGTTGGAGAAGATGATGTTCATGCGCGGCGACCGGCGAACGAGGTAGAGGGGCATGATGGGACGGGCGACGTAGGACTGGACGTAGAGGAAGACGGGGAAGCAGACGCCGAAGATAACGAGGGACGCGATCACGACGGGGTGAGACCCTAGAGGTGTCTAGTCAGTCACCGAGCTTGGGTGGGGAGGGTTTGTTTTGAGATCACGATCATCCAGGAGGAGCTGTTGACTTACACGGCAGGATGTTTCCCCCCAGGTTCTGCAAAGCGAAAAGAGGTTAGATATCTGAGCAGCCGGGTCTCACGACGTTTCCACCCGTTCACACATGGGAGACTCACCAGACCGAGGACGAAGAAGGTGATGGACGTGGTCAGGAGGATGGAGCCCTTGAAGTCAAAGGCCTTGAGCGCCTGGACAAAGGTCTCCCGCTTGCCGACGAGGCCGAGGTCGCTGGGAACGGCGATGACGGCGATGACGCAGCAGAGGATCAGGGGCGGGACCTGGACGCCGAACTCCCAGCGCCAGCCGAGGTGGTCGGCCATGGCGCCGCCCAGGGCGGCCCCGAGGGCGGACCCGACGCCGTAGATCATGTTGATATACGACTGGTATGCGCCGCGGTTCCTGTACTCCGTCGTCAGTATACAATTGGGCGGGCGTAGCTCTTGGGACCGAGGGGGAGGGGGGGGGGGGGGGGGGGGGAGAACACGACTCCTCCGTCATGGAGGGATGTCGTGTCGAGAACGAGACAATGTTTGAAAAGAGAAAACAAATCAAGGGAAACCAAAAAAAAAAAAAAAAACTCACTCGATCGGGACCAGGTCGCTGACGATGATGCTGCCCAAGGTCATCATGCCCCCCGCACCGAGGCCACAGAGGGCGCGGGCGAAGATGAAGCTCGTCATGCTCTGGGCGAGGGCGCACCACATGGTGGCGAAGGTGAAGATGACCATGGTCGCGACGTAGGGCGGCTTGCGGCCGATGCTGTCGGACAGGCGGCCGAGCAAGGGCTGGAAGGCGGACGAGGTCAGCAGGAAGGCGGTGGACAGCCACGAGGCGCTGTGGGAGGCGTGGAAGTAGGAGGTGATGACGGGGTGGGACGAGGCCATGATGGTGCCGTCGAAGCAGGCGATGAAGTAGGTCAGCAGGATCTCGGCGAAGATGAACCAGAAGCGGGAGCGGGAGATGCCGTTGAGATACGGGGTCGAGGCGGCGCTGCTGACGGAGACGGCGTCGTCCGAGTCGCGGTCTCGGTCGTCGTCGGAGTCAGCGGCGGCGGAGTCGGCGACAGCATCGCGGTCAGAGCGGCTGGCGAGCGAGGGCCGGCGGTTCTTGGAGGCGGTGCTGTAGCGGCGGGGACCCCGGAGGAGTGGGTTCACGGTCGACTCGGGCTCGAGGAAGGGGCCCGAGGTGGGGAGGGACCGCGACAGGAGGATGTCAAAGTCATTCGGCGGGATGGCGTCCGCGTCCTGCTGCGTGATGGGCAGAGGGGTCGTTGGCTCGTCGACCTGGAGGAGAGGCGTGCGCTCATCCGTTGCTCGGGAGGGTTGGCCGTTGGAGGCCGGCGACGACTCGGGTTTCGTCCAGGGTGCCATCGTTATTTGGTTTGCTGTCCGACGTAATGGGGATAATCTGGGGGTGATATTCTTCACGATAAGACCGGATTGAGGTTGCCGGGCGGGGGAGATCTGCTCATGAATCAGTTGCCGTCGTCTAAAAGACCGCCCCCCCCCCTCCCGAGGGCTGAAAAGCTTACCTGAAAGACCCCAATCTAAGTTTATTGCCTGGATGGGACGATTTCGGTCAAGGATTGCGGTTTGCAGACCAACGTGGATTCTCAAGAATCCAGGATGTGCCTGTCGACTTTCACTCTTCTCGGATCGATTTTATGTAGCTGGATTTGAACCAAAAGTATGGAAAAATGACACGGGCGACATGTACAAAAGCCACTGCCATGAGTCAAAGCCAAGGTGAGCAGAGTGCTGAAAGGAAGTTGAGTGGAAGAGAAAAGAGGGAGAGAAGAGTCCCCATTCAGAAAACGGGACCGCTTCCTGTTTTTCCCCTGGTCCCCCCCGGTCCGTTGTCGACTCGATCGGGGAAAGGACAATGGGAAAGTCGTTAGAACCTGTTCCCCCGGCGATTTGATCATGCAGTGTGAGGGATAATACAGGCCATTGTAGGTACATCCATAGATGCATGGGCATGGGCATGGTCCCGTCCCAGCCTCCTCCCGTCCACCGCGCCGGTCACGGCCCGGCCTTTGCGCGCTGGCTAAAGCTCCCGGCAGCGGCCCATGTGACTGCTTCCAACGTCTCGAATGTGCTGCACCCTACGTGCTGCTGTCGTGCATTAGCCTCGCGCGGAACGGTTTTCCTCGGACCTCTGACATGGGAAAAGTTTTCGGCAGACCAATCACGCAATAGCGGGTATGCGAAGACGGCGGAAGCGCCTTGGGGACAAGTCAGGACGTCCATCCATGGTCCTTCGCTCTCTCTCGCTCTCTCACTCACAGTAGTCTCGTCTCGGCTTGGAGGAAAATTCCCACTTTCGCCCAGCTCCGTTGCCGCTGCAGACCGTCTACTGGTCTGTGCGAAGCGATATGGGGCGTTTAGTGGATCCAGTTCCGGGAAACGGGATCCGTTCCGGTCCCGGATCTCGGCGCCGGCCTTTTGGCCGTTTTGATATCTAGGCAGGTATCCAATACTAGCAGCCTGTACCCGAAACAAAAAAAATCAATTCCGTACTGTACTTAAACTAGAATAATCTCACACGGGCCAATCCTTGGATCGGAGAGTGTATCATGCTCTCAAATATCTTGATGCGACCCGTGACGTCAAGACTGCAAAAACCGCCGAGATGATGTCGCACACGTGTCACCGGCCGGTAGGCCCAACGGGTGTGCCTTGCGAAGCTCATCTCTGTGTATCGAAATGACGGTGACACGAGATGCGAGCCGCCGAGATCGATCTCCCATACACGGGCCTTGTGCGACCAAGCCGATGCCGTCCCAGAGAACCCGAGACAATCCGAGACTGCCCAGATTCATGCCGCGGAATGAGGTGCCAAAAATGTGGAAGCGACACGTCGATTGAGTTGTTGAAAGGCCGCTGATATTTCAGATGTTCGAGTCATCATACTGGTGTCCGTGCCGATTGCGGCTCCTAGCCTTCGATGTGTTGGTTGAAGCCGAAGCCGAGGCCGAGCAACTGGTTATGATCCAAGAATACTGGATGCCCTGTAGTCACTAAACGACCGAACTGTTACACAAGTAAACATACCGAAAGGCAGTCAGCCGAGAGCACTTGGCAAATTTGTAAAATGGACCCAGTAAGGACACTCGCGGCACTACCATCATTAACTGGAGCCCAGGACATATATCAGTTTCAAGGCCTGCTAAACACAGCGGGCTCCAATTCTGAAATCAATTCTGATTAGCCCATGGAAACCTAAAGCACAAAGTTGAACCCGCCTTTGGATGCATCAAGCTAGACTCGTATAATCCAGCTAACTGGTGCCGCTTCATTCCTTGGCATAAGGTACTAACTACGTGGCGCTGGTGGCTAACAGAGAGTCTTCATGTTTTAGGCTTGGCATCCGACACTCCATTTTAACTTTAGACCTCTCCAGAAATCAGTGTCACCAGGCCGTAGTCTCACACCACATCTCTGGCTGGTCTTCCATCTCGTAGAAACGAATCATGTAGTTTTCCCAGGTACAGCGCGCTGATCATGTGTTGGTCTTGTTGTGTAAACTGTAATAGGTTGTCTCTCGGGAGGGCTAGGTCCTAAGTACCGTTAACGCCAGGAGAGAAGGAAAATACCATCTTGGACTCAAAGTAGTAGTGCTAGTTTCAAATCTTGTCAGAGGTTAAAATACCAACAATACGATGAAGCTTCAGGCAGGGTGAAGCAGCAGTTGTTCTATTGATAATACTGATGCCTGGCGAACAAAAGGACAAAGGCCCAATTGCCCTTCATTCGCGGGCTGCTTCTATGGATACTTGAGGGCATTCAGGCTGGGCCTAAGATGCCGTCGAACTGGGCGGTCGGCGACAGCAGAAGAGTGCCATGAGAAGTCTTGCATATTTCAATAGACGGAATGGGAGTTAGCTCGTGGGGAACCCAACCATTCGCTTCCGGAAACGGAGCTACTAATCATTGCGCTGTGTTCGGTGGCAATTCGACCCTTTGTTCCCTCGGTTTTGTTATGAAGCTGACCCTGCCATGCCTTTCTTCTAGGAATTATCCTCGGACAGTCACAACACCTCTTTCCGTGTCTGAAACGCATTGCAAACTGCAAGAACTAGGTTTTGGTCCCCATCTCGTCCCAAGACGACGATGCCGCGCTACTTGCAAATGCTCCAGAATGTGCCGTGAGTGGCCAACCTAAATCATCGTCGACCCGTGACACCTAGTCTCTACCCGCAGCACTCCCCTTACCAGGTGATACAGGGATTTCTTGGATAACCTGTACTGATATCGGCCTAGGTCTCGTGCGTAGTCGACGGGTTCATGGACGGGGGCTGTTCCTTGGCTAAAGCGGCGGACTGCGTGTGTACCAACACCACTCTTCAAGCGCATGTGTCACAATGCGTCCAGACATCCTGCATATATGCAGATCAAGTTGGTACGCTACAAAAGTTTCATCTCGACGTAAAAGCATGTTTGTTACCCAGTAGACCCACGACTGACAGAGAATCTCTTCCTCTAGTCGCCGCCCATATATCCCGTGACCTGTGTCGCGGATACCCGATCGAAGACCGCCGAAGCTCGACTAGGATCCCCGCCATCGTACTCCCAGCCATAACCATTGCCGTGGTTCTCCTGAGGTGCATCTCGAGGATAGCGGTTGCAAAAGGGATGTGGTGGGACGACTGGATTGCGCTGGTGACCACGGTAGGTTTCGCCCGAGCCCTGTCGCCCAGGACGGAGTCTGGCTAATTGTTAGACAGTTTTTTCTTTCTGCATCAGGTGTCATCGCCCTGATAAGTATGAGAATTCCGTACAAGGCTACTTGCTCTAGGCCATTGGCGCAGTCTAACCTTCTCTCTGACAGACCATCGAATCGGTTTCGGGCTTCACTACTGGGACATCGACCCAGGCAAAGCGACGACAATCTTGCAGGTTTGAAGGCCACTTGATCTGCTGCGATGGGCGATGATTGCTAATCGTTCGAAACAGATCTTTTATGCAGCACAGATGATCTATGTTTTGGTGATGTTTGTCTACCCTTCCTTCCAACTAACCAAATCCCCTCCCCTGGGAAACTTTACTGAAAGGAGATCTAGTACTGGCGCGAAGGCTGCCCTCTGCGCCTTCTATGCCCGGGTTTTCTCCCACCAGCGGTTCCGCCTCGCTACCAACATATTCCTCACATGCTTGGCGATCCAGACCCCTTTGTTTGTGTTTTTGGTCATGTTTCAGTGTATCCCAATCCAAGCAGTGTGGGACCGGTCGATCCACGGCCACTGCCTCAATATAACGGCCATTAGCTACGCGGGTGCGGCTGTCACCATCATCGAAGACCTCATACTCATCGCCATGCCGATTCCAGAGCTTATGAAGCTGCAGCTTGGGTTGAAGAAGAAGCTGGCGGTCGTCTTTCTGTTTGGGTTTGGGTCATTGTAAGTAATTAGACCCGACTCAACTCAACTTTATCATGAAGCATGGAACGGCTGACGCGAAATCGCAGCGCCATCATTGCAAGCATTATACGGCTGAAATACATGGTCATGTTTTCCCGTAGTTACGATCCCACCTGTGAGATCAATCCATGTGTCAGTCGATGTTGAAACGTACTCACACGAACCCGTTTAGATGACTTTTTCGAGGTCAACCTCTGGTCCGGTATTGAAGTCAACACAGCCATCATCTGCGGCAGTCTTCCTGCGCTATTTCCGCTACTTAAAAAGCTTCCGGGATTTTTCAAGGCGCTCAAAAACACTTTGGGGGACGCCTGGAGGAAGATTTGGAATATATCGACACCGTCAACCGGAGCAAAGCAGACGCGGGGTGCCGGTACTTCGTCGTCCGAAGCACCAAAAGAAGACAGCCATACAAGCACTATTGTCTCTATCGAGAGCCCTACTAAGACGGAAGCCTCTTTGGCATCAAGTAGAGAGTTGCAGAAATAGGGGGTCTAAGTGATTAGAATTCCTCCGAGAATCTGTAGTTGAACATGTCGAAGGGACAGGAATAAACATTATTTTTCTCGACGTCAAATTCGCTCAAAGAAGCTCGATGTTCGATGAACGCTGGCAAAAGAAAATCTTTTTGAAGGCATGAAGAAAAAAATAAAAAGGCTTGATTCAAAGCACCCTCCCAGTTCTCAAATCGGGTTGGATATCCCAAAGGTCGATAGGACCAAGCCCCTCGCAAACAGAAGCCCGCGCCAAGAAGGGAAAACGGGACTTGGAAATTCCCCAGAGGAGCACCCCATGAACAGTTTTACAACTACCATTCTTCATCCTCCGACTCCCAGTCATCTAAGAACACGGGATAGCCTCGGCCGCTCGATCCGGATCGCTGGATCATCATCTTGTTTATCATGTGCAGATAGCTTGTGTCGTTGTTGTCCTCTGCATTGTCCGCTGTCCAAACGTTGGCGAAATTTTCCCATGGCCTGTTGTTGTGCGCATAACGCGGGTGCTCAGAGAAGTAGCTAAGCTGCTCGGCGCGGACCAGCTCGAGATCGGGGCAGTTGGTCCGTAGGTGGTTGAACACCACTTCCCAGTTCCCGCCGTCCGCGTAGATCTTGACATCGTCCAATACCACACGCCGAACGGCAGGTCTCGTCTTTGATCCTGAAGAGGTCGACAGAAGCCTGCGGATGGACGATGCACTTGCCCACATCCTTCTCATTAAGATGTTCTTTAAGCCTCTGGACCCTAATGGCGGGCTCCAGTCGAGTTGTTCTAGTTGAAGATAATGCGTTGCTTCGATGGCGAGCGATTCAAGGTTGCGGCACGACGCGACAAAACGCCATAATTCTGCCTGGTGTTCCCTGTTAGGATAGGCCACCTGTACGTTGCTGGGCGCGTAGCTAGATTCCAAGACGCTTGTCATATCGCCGTTGTCATTCCCATCCTCGCCCAAAGTATACGACAAGCTCCCGCTGGGCCCCGTTTCGTCTACGATGACCAGCTGCAGATGACACAGACGATCTCTGGCGTCCTGGGACAGCGCGCTACCCAGCTGACCGACATGCCACGTGCTAGGAAGCGAGAGACTGAGATCCACCAGGTGATGCAAGGCCGGGCTCCTGAGGCCGTACTGGATCGTGGCGACGACCTCTTCGACGCCTTGCATATCGTAGCACTGAGCCTGCAGTTCGTTTTCGCTTTCGGCGCCAGGGAATTCAACGCGAAGGCGCTCGACGTTTGTGAGCTTGTCGAAAAGACGGCGGAGGAGGCCAAGCTCTTCACCCTTGTCGTAGTGTAGCTCGAAGTCAGTCCGCGTTGAGCGCCTATCAACAGCCGTGATTTGGTCGACGTAAGAGTTTAAAAGTATGTCATCATCGTCCATGTCCTGGCCCTCGAACCTGGAAACACTGTCACACGTCAGTCAGTAAGTGAATTTCTGCAAGTCCGCTCGAAGATCTGTAAATGTGCAACTTACTCTTCGTTGTCATAAGAATAGATGCGTGAAAAGGTCCTCAAGTCCGCCATCTCGTCGAGACATAAATTTCTGATCAACTTCAATGAACCGCTGTCTTCCCCTTCGATGCAGCTTGCCGCGCGTTGGAAGGTACTGTTCTTGTCGAGATGGAGATTCCACCACTGGTGCTTCTGGAGCAGTCTGCAGACGGAAAAGTCCCACTGGCGCGAGACAAGACGACAACTCAATAGGCTTATGAAGGACTCGGCGTCGCACACGTCCTTCCGGTAGAATTTAGTTTCGTAGTAGTGTCTCCCGTCCCAGACCCCGACAGTATGACGACCCGAAGTTGCCGTGAAGTCTTCCCACGAGTCTAGAGAACCGTCTTGCCACGAGTTTGGAGAACCATCATATTGCATCCTCCCAAAATGTCGGTCTACGATATACGCACAGAGGATCTTGGGCAGTTACTGTTAGTGTGATGGCAGCGGGGGGTAAGAGTAGACGTAGGGTCGTGCGATTGTGCTGACATACCAGATCGACGATTTCTGATGGAAAAGCCATGATTTCCTGTGACACCGAACACGTTGTCGACAAGAAAGACGATGGCGACGGTCGTTGGGTTTTGTGATGCAGTTGGCAGGTTTTCCCCCCTAACATCTCATCCTGCAGGCAGCAGCGATAGGGTGATCTGTAAGTCCTGGTGAGATTAGTCAGGTGAGATAGCACTCAGGGTTAGTATGGAGACTAGCCTTTCGAGCAACGGACCACCATGTTGAAATTTCCAACATATCTCCGGCTCAGGTCTTGGGTTTGGATTAACAGACTTGTTATATTCGTCTACAAATTTTTATCTCAACTCGCTCTGTCCAAGCACATTTCCACGAGCCCTAGGAGATGTGCCGCAAAACCTCTAAAGTGTCTGTGTCGCTGGCCACTATCCCGACATCTTCGAACTGCCGGTTTCTTGTTCTGTCAAGGTTCACCATTTCAGCCTTGCTCTTGATTTCTTTTCGTGTTTCCTCCTGTCAGCTCTGTACTTCTGAAAAAGTTTCGATCGGCTGAGATTAATATCACCACGCCCATGTTGACTATGCCGCCATAAGAGTTGGTCTACAGCCGCCATTGAGTTTGCCAAATCGAGAACACGAGACTCCTGTGTTGTCGGAAAGATACTACGCTACGAGTTTCATCTAGTTCAGTTTCTGACACATGCTAAATGGATCAATCTTTTATTCAACTAACTAAACGAGTGTGTCGGGGACACGATTCCCATATAAATGCAAACTATGAAACAAGAGCAAACAGCAGTCTTGGAGCGAATGGCAGGCAAGAAGATGGCGTCAACGGAAGAACCTCCTTGTGCCACAGAACTCGATCAATGCGTCTCAGAATCCTTGTCGCCAGATGGCTCGAATTCCTCATAGTCCACTTGATGCGAGGGCAGCTTGTTGACGTCAGGGTCACACGTGACGGTGATACCCAAGCCACCTCCCTGCTTGTTCAACAGTGCCGGCGGGATCAACATCTGCAGAGTGTTCTCATCCCCTTGCATGCGTGCCATGCGGAAGGCCTTTTCGGGATTGATTCCATCGTCCACCTCTTTGATGTAAGCCTTGAGGGTATCTTCGTCTGCGAACCAGAGCTTTTCGAAGTCATAGTAGGAATTGGGAATCCAGACCGCGGCGGTATTATGTACTTGCTCAGATTCGGCCATGATGACACACCACCTGGTGGAAGAGGTTAATTTCACATCACTTGGACGTTGCCAGCTTTGCGAAGTTGAGTATACGAACCAATCATCAGCTTTGCCCATCAGCCATTCGCCAGGGCTTGGAGAAGTGTAAACACCTGCGCCTATCTGTTTATCACCGGTCGATTTGCTCGGATTGTAGTTGAGTGTATTCCCGTTCTTCTTGTAATCGGCAGCTTGTTCCTGTGCAGCAACGAGACATCGTGTTAGACATGCTTTTAACCCCGAATATGGGAGCACCGTCACACCTTGCTGACTCTCCTGTAGCCAATGATGATCTTTTGGTCGCGTTCCGACAATGAGATCGGGCTGGCAACAACGAAACTAGCGAAGATGGCCAACAGGGCAGCGGGGGTGAACAGCATGGTTGATGTTGGGACTTATGATTTGCGTGCAAGGTCGTGCAAACTAGTGTAGAGGATAAGATGTCTTAGTGTTGTGAAGTTGGTGATGATTTTGAATCGTTCATCATTAGTCTATGAGGGAGTGAACGTTCTCCTTTATGTTCACTCGGAAAGTCCTTGTCCAAGTATTCTGTTCAGACCCTTCGTCGCCTCATTGGGCAGAACCTACTTCTGGTAACTCTTACTAACATCTAAAGCGTCTCCATAGTCCCAAGAGACGAGTAAGCACGGCGAATTCTCACAAGTTCAGTCATAAACTGAGATATGAACATGACCATGCGAACGGTGACTTTTTCCAGACAGCGAGAGTCTCTACGGCCTGAAACTGAGAGAACTCCGGACCAGATCATCATTGCTATTGGTTAATAACATGCTTTAGGTATCCGAAGATGACAACATGCGTCTGGTGGTGTGGCGGAGCAACAATGCCAGGGTTCTTGGCCTTTTGGCAGCGCAAGTTAGTCGTCGTAACGGCGAGATATGCTTCTGCTTGATAGGCAAAAAAAAAAAAAAAAAACCCCTAAAGAAAATCCACAGGCGCATTTTGCTGCAGTATATCCCCCTGTAAGTGTGAAGACAGTTCAACGCAGCAATGTATCCCACGGCGACAAGGCGAGTTGTCACACCGTCTCCACGAATCCACCGTTGGGGGCGGCTGCATGAGGCGAGAGAATACGACGACTAAAAATAACGTGCAGGCACCGGGCACGGTTACCTGAGGATCAAACGAATACGTCACATACTCCAGGCACCCAATCATACATATAAGGTGCAGCATGCCCCCCCCCCCCCCCCCCCCATCACCCATCAAGTTGTTGGACAAGCAACAATTCGACATCGAACGTGGCTCGCAACACGTGTTGTCCTGCCTCTTTGCTTTCACCAACGATTTGGCAGAAGAGACAATTATCACTCCAGTTTCGTGTCCTCGTTTTTGAAAGGTGAGAAAACAACGAATATCCGGGGTTTGAACTTGGCCCTCAACTGCGGCCTCGACAACATGGCCACCAATGGCAACAAAGGCAAGACGCTTTTATCCCTCCTGTGTGGCGATGAGTGGGCCTGGGATCAGGGTCGGGTGTACAGTCTGAAGTTCCATGAGAATGGTACCGGCGAGGTGAGACTGGAGTGTTCTATCATCTGCTCATCCTACCGATGAGCATGTTGTTCCGCGAAATATCGCCTAACTACCTGTCAGATTACGGCCTGTCAGGAGATGGTCATCTTCATTGCTGCAGAATTCGACTGGAAGCCGTCGGGTACCACGCCTTCCTTGGCACAGCCCTTTGAACCCGACCACGACAACGGAACCGAGTTCGATGTTCAGATAACGTTGACGAAACGTCGGATGGCCAAAATACCCGATCGGTATAAAATTAACGAGGAAAACCTGGAAGAGAGTGCTTTTCAGCCAAAGAAATACAGGCTGCGGTTGGAGCAGGGTATGTTCATGCCAAAGGAACCGCCCGCGTGGCACCGGCTTCGTCTGGCGTTTAACCCGTCCCCATACCCCACCTTGGACCACTGGAAATGTAAGCAGGCCGCTGAGGCCATTCGATTCTGGGAAATGGACACGTTCCATAGCCAAAAGGTGCCTTCGAGAGATGAGAGCGACGGCGCCACGGCGACGAAGGGAAGTGGAGATGGTCCCAGCCCCTGCAAATTCATGTAACAATCCGGGCAGCTACTTATGCGCAGCCTCGGTAATTCAAAGAATGAGAAGCGATGATTTTCCTTGCTCTAGTAAAAACCCATACTTACCATGTGACGAAACATCAAGCGTGCTCATTGCGCCGAAAGGCGATATCCTCAACACACAGGGTTCTTTCTGCGTCGAAGACCTATGTTAAATCTTTTTCCCCCTTGAGATTAGATCTATTGTTGGAATGCCGGCCGGAGTATCGATGGGAAAGTGAAGATGATGGTCTCTATGGACCAATCCGATCATACGGATTCATCTCCGATAGGTGGGTCCGTCTGGTCAGCCATATCACGGCCTTCGTTGATTGCTGCCCTTCACGTTAGAGCCTCTCTTCTGCAACTCACCAACAATACGAATAACCTCACTTTATTGAGCCGTTCGTTTCACTTGAGTGACCTTGTGATACCAACATATGCAGATCAACTGATTCAGATCAGTGATGGTCCGTTTCAGATCCACTTCCTTCGCATTGACACCACGCACCAAACCGAAGAGGCTTGTACGTAACCCTCTTATTCCAGCGCTCACGTCAGATGTGTACAGGCCTTTATTGATCTGAGGGGTCTAGTTCTGATTCCAATAGGGGATCATTGGCCCCTTTTCGACACCTGCTTACCCTGCTCACCCTGTTCACCCGCAGCTCACTTGCAGTTCACCTCAGGCAACATTCTACCAGGTTTAAAGCAGCCACTTCAGGGTAGGCAATTGGGTGAGACAATCGCACTTGAGCAATAGAGTCAAGCGCCACACCAACAGACGCATGTTATCATCTTCACGATTGCGACGTTAATCTGGTAGTCTCTTTAATGCAAACGAGGTTATCAGCGGCTGGAGCCAAGGGTTGAAGGGCAATACTGCCTCTCTGTTTCTGCCTGGTGTCCCACATAGTTTTCTTACTGGCATTCTTTCCGGCGTCCTCTCTAGTGTCCTCTTTGTTGACACTTTGCCAGCATTTCTGTTATTCGAGAAGGAATCGGTCTGATCTATTACTGTGAGTTCCGCTGCTGTCCGAAGGATCGAAAAGAGGATAGCCTGCGGGCCACTCTCTATCCCTAGGCTACCTGGCTAACTACACAGAGTTGCAACACTCATCCACTCAGATCCAGTTCCGAACCTTCCATTTACAGAGTCTGCTAGCACACCAATGGGCAACACACCATCAGTCATCCCCATGAACACTCCAGAGCGCGTCTCTACAGGAAGGAGCCGTTGGCCTGAAGCCAGGCGGTGAGGTCCGAATTAACAAACGGAGTGACCCGCATTGTTTGAGCAGCATGCTGCTCGAGGAAGTCCTTTCCGCGCCGATAGTGGAAGACGAATTGAACGGACGGGTTTAGGCGATCGGCCTTCAAGATGTAGTTCTCAGTGATCTCATTGAAAGATTGAATTCGATGGTAAGCTTCATCGGGACGCTTAGCAATCGTGCCAATGACAACTGTGGCCTGGGAAACCATGGCCAGGCGCGAGGGCAACAGCTGGCGCCTACGGCTCAGCCACACCGTCTCCTTCCACTCCTCGCTGGGCCAGTAAATACGGACGAGTTCCGTGGACTGCATCTGCTCAAGCGCGGCGTTGGGAATAGCCAGGGAGACAATACACACCGCACTGACACTATTGCGCCTCTTGGCATACGCAGCGTAGTACTCAGCGACTTTGTAGTCGGGGCTGAAGTAGTAGCGAGACTGATTCCCACTGAAGTCGCCGGGGGGGCTGCTTTGGAGAACAGTGATGTCTTGAAGATTGCCGCTTTCGCTGAAGAGACCGTGAATGCGGGCGTTGTCGATGCCCTTGAAGAGCATAGTGCATCCCGGGGCGTTGGCAGCAGCAAGTGCAGAAGCAGTGCCCATGGTCCGCAACTGAACGCCAGGAGCGCCGAGCCGCTGAATGCTCGAAGAAGTTCTGTTGCGGCGGTGGCCGCGAGCAGATGAATCATCTCTCTCAGCGGCCGATCCAGATCTCGAGTGAGAAGGTCCAGCTCCGGAAGAGCCATGTTGAGTGGACCGCTGGCGCAAACTGGCCTCTCTCAGGCGGGATGCTCTCTGGATGTCCTGTAATCCAGCAAAGCGCATCTCGACGGTATCCTTCGTCCAGTAGTGACAGGATTCAGATGTGCGAAGATACTTGAAGTTCGGATCCATAATGGCAGCCTGGAACTCGTCGGACATGCCATAGGAATTGAGGCAGGAGCGCCACTCCGAATTCGTGTCGCTCCAGGTATTAACCTGCTGATCAAGTCGGTTCAAGATGAAGCTGATGAAATCAACTTGAAGGTCGTCAATGTCATGTTGAGGCATACCAGCCATGTACATGGACCATTCATTCCAGAGGAAAGCAGCTCTGTGGTCGGAGAATCCAACATGAACGAGAGCTTCCCGTGAGATGAGAAACTCTGGGATCTCCTGAAAGGCGTGGCTTCCAGCAGGAGATTGCATAGGAACATCAAGAGGGATGTTGTAATGTTCCTCATCACTAGAGCGGTTCAAGCGACGCTTGTGCAAGCGCCGACTGCCACCACCACTGCTGCCACCAGGGCTTGGCGGGCTAAGAAGACCAGTGTTCTGAAGGTCCTGTGCGTCCAATGGAGACATAATGGGTTCGAAAGAGCTTGACATTATGTCCTGAAGAAGACTTTCAACAGATCTGTGTCGAAGAAGGGTTATCCAAAGAAAGGGTCAGAACTTGGAAGTGACGATTCTGACTATTTGAAATTGCGCTGGATGAATGGTTTAAATTACAAGAAGACGGAGAACGGTAGACCTGAGTTTATGTAGGCAACGATCAGGGACTGGCACTTATGGGATATCAAGTTTCTTGATTAAAATTTCGTTATTCAGTTCATGAAGGCACCAGGAGGCTGAGGCATCAGTGGCTGTTTGCATGCTCTGGGTACTGCTCCAGGCACAACATCACGAAAGCCGCCCGGCCCGTGTGTGTGGCCACCAAGACCAGAAGACCCTGACTTAGTCCAGCGGAGTCTGAGACGATGGAGGGGCACACAACGGCTAAGAAGAATACCAGCCAACAGCAGCCTCTGCATCCACCCGTCGCAAACATGTCTGTTCAACGACCAACAGCCAGCTCGTTTCCGACATTGGCAAGCAGGTAATTGCGCAGCAATCAGTCAATCGGTCGTCCTTTTCAAATGGTTCGGTGAGTCCGATTAACAAATCAACGGTGCAGTTTGATGAAAACATATTCCAGGTTCCATGCTAGCTTTGCTGTTGTTCGTACCCGCCCAGCAAAGGGAACCTGCATGATACTTTTCTCAGACGTTGAAATCTTGGCCCACACAACCTCCACGCCTTTTTGTCTGATGGAGAACTGCTAATGGAGTTGCGTCATTCGGTAGCACTGACGTATTTTGTTCTCTCTAATGTCTTCAGTCCTTACCATTCCTCTTGTTGGCCTCGTCAACTTTCTTCCCTCTCTCTGGTCCTGCCTCTTGCCGTCTTTCTTGTCGTCCAGACTGTTGTCAACCTTGTTGCTCTTATTGTCCCCAGGGTAGTATTTATGGGTAGCACTAGATACAACCCTGATAGGCCTCTCTTGTTTAAGCTTTGCGCTATGGCTCAGTTACCAGAGACAGCCCTCACGTGACATTGCTTTTCGCCAAATCATATTAATAGTTGCTCAGCTGGTGGCAAAGGACAGCGATTGTTTGTAACATCCGTTTTCCCCCAGCAAATCTTACCGTGGAAAGTCACCTCCAATAGAATCACAGCCATCAAAGTACCTGAATTTACAAACACAAAGACCAACTCAGCATGATTCCTCTACGCCCAGGTCGTCCCAAACAACAACACTCACAGAGCAACGAGCAGGACGATCCGCTATTCTTCTACATGCCCGACGCGCAATGGGGCGAGTTCTGCCAGTGGTACAGATCCAGCTTCACTGTCAGCAAAGAGGAAATCTCCAAGCTTGTCGGACATACCGTGGACGAGCGGGACCCTGAAGGGCTGATTACATTCAACTGCGCAGAACAGTTCATGATGTACTGTAAAGCTGCACGGTTCCGTGACACAGACCGACAGGCTCGCGTGCTTGCAGCAAACAGTCCCAAGGAGCAAAAGCGGCTTGGAAAAGAAACGGTTGGGTTCACAGCGGAAAGCTGGGATCAGGTGAAGAGTGCTGTTGTTGAGGCGGGCAACATTGCAAAGTTTGGCCAAAACCCACACTTGGGACGGAAACTGCTGGATACAGGCAACCGATTGCTCTGCGAGGCCGCATCGCGCGACCGAGTTTGGGGCATCGGGTATACCGCAAAGCATGCCATGACTCAACGGAAGCATTGGGGGGAGAACCGGCTGGGCAAAGCATTGATGGCGACAAGGGACCATCTCCGAGCACAGGAGGCACGACAGCAACGCCCGTGGGAACATTGGGAGGATGTGGATGAATCTTAGCTTTCATCGCCTAGCTACACTAGCACTCCAAAGGTAATTCTCTTTGGTTTTTTCCCTACTCTTAGCCTTATTGACATGCGCTGACTCTTCGTTTCACAGCAACTGCGAGTTTCCCTGTCGGCATCTGTTGCAGGCTAGGAGCGTAAGGATGGGACTCTTCTATTGAAAATTGTTTGAAAGAGTATTGGAATAGCTGCTGGAGCCGGCTTGGTAATAAGTCTGAGGGAGAGCGTTTACTGAGTGCGTTGGTGAGCGCCCTACGTCACCAGCCACCGTCGCACCAGTTACGGAGGCTGTGCAGGGTCTCTTGCAACAGCAAGGTATTAGGTTCGCTACAGAGTGAAGAGGTAACAAAAGATAGATCAGAACAGGTGACTAACTTCATCTCTTCTCCCTTGCATACCCAGGAAAAGGAGGTCCTATTATAGGCCCTTTCCAGAGGGCACAGATGTCCTTGAGCCCAGTACTAGGATATCCAGAGGGTCTAAAAGGAGGTCCGTATACGGATCTCCGTTAGACTCGTGACAGAAGGCCACAAATGGCAGCTTCTGATTGGGTTTTCTCAAGGGTCAATCAGTGAGCATGCGTGCCCTTCATCGTACGGCAACTACACTAGTGAAAACAAACATTCCCCTTCATCTAGAGTTGCATTTCCATCGGGAATGACAAGTCTAAAGCTAGCTACTGCTGGGACAGGAAAGGATCAAGCCCCGTTTGTTCAGCAGCGATATGAGGGGGCAGATACATACGCGAACTTATCACTAGAGAATTGGTCCTGCGCCACAGAAAAGGTTGTGCTAGAGGCTAAGCTCCCTCAAATCGTCTCAAGTTGGATTCCCAGTCGGGTTCCCAGGCAAAGGTCCAGTCTTAAGAGGAGCTGAGGCAAAACTTTCTTGGGTTAGTAATACAGATGGTCCTATTGACGACGCATGAGGCGCAGCATTTGGCAGTGATGTTGAAATTCGCGATGAAGCTTGCTGCCATGCCCGCCTTGGTCACAGCTGTGTGCGAGGACGCAAAAGCATGCCATTAGCAAATATTTTCTCACCATTCATTGAAGACTTTGGGGGGTTTGGACGTTTCAATTGATGCAAATTATTCACTTGCCTATCGCCCGTTACTCCCTCCATTGACTTTTGTCATTACATGATAATCCACCTGGGTTGTGATGAGCACAAGCCACCAGGCGCTTGATAAACCGGAGGCTCAGCGTGGGCTTCGTAACTTTGGATGGCATCGGCCTCGGTGGGATGCGTCTGGTGGCTGGGCCCGGATTCAACATCGGCGTGTTGATCCTCAGTCAAGTCTGCGCTTCGTGCCGTCTTCCTTCGCCGCCTCCAAAAGAAGAAGGCGACGCCCAACAACCCAATACTTGCAAGCGAAGCAACAATGTCAATTCTGGCAGCAGCTCCCGCAAAAGTTCCTGCTGACAGTGCCTCTCCAGTTGGTTCCGCGGTGGAAGCGGTCGTTGTAGGTTTTGAAATCCAGAACTCTGAGCGGTCAAAAAGAGATGATTGTTAAAACTACCTCGGTGAGATAATAATTGCAAGAGCTTTGTTGTTAAGGGGATCGTGGCTAGTTATGATCGAGCGCTGGGCGTATTGCGGAGAGTTGATCTCGTTAGTTCCTTCCACTGTGTCGTTGATGAATTTGTTGCATCCTGGACGGACATCGAGTCTGTCACTACGCGCAAGGTGACGGCGCTCGCGACTCAAGGTGTTGCATAAGGGGGAGTAGTTAATTGTTTTTGGAACTTAAAGTATGTTGATAAGGTCTAGCTGACTAATTCCAGAATTAAGGGGACGGGTAGCTTACTGTTCCGAGGATTGGGGGGATGGAGCGTTTTAGCTCAATGTTCTTAGGATTAATAAGGGGGGTAGTTTATTGATCCTGGGATGAAGGGGTCCGGTAACTCACCGTTCCTATAATTAGCGGTAGGGACGGACGTCTGGGGGACAGTTTCAATCCTAGGGGCTCAGATACGGTCACTTCTGCCTAGCCATCTTTTCGAAGTCTGCGAAACAGCCTGGCTGGCAGCAGCCTCAGATCTGAAGGGGCAGACGGCTGCGGCAGTGCCAGGCAGATTATACAGCTAAAGAAACAGTAAAGCAGAAGAGAACAACAGAAAGCTAGCGAAAATAGACGAGGTATGCCGACATATCTATATTTGACTCTCCCTTCGGGTTGGATCAACATCGTTAATGTTATATCCTCTCCTCCTTCAGCGTTTGGCCCAGCTTATGACAGGCACTGATCTGAGAAACCAAAGATGAGCGAGCCATGCTGCTCACTGTTGTGATTCAGGGGACGGGACTGTTTTATCAATTACTCTGTATCCTTGATATTATATGTCTCTATGTACATCTTATCCCTTCAACTTCTTTAGGATTAGTTGTTTAGCTATTAGAGAATGCACAGCATTCAAGTTTTACTTCTATTCCCTCTACCAGTACGATTAGACTCTTATCTACTAGGAGTTCTTAGCGTTGTTACTATTGTACATAATTCGGAGCGAAAAACAGGATCGAAAGTACTGTATTAATTGGAAAGCGCGGAGCTCGCCCAATAGGTCTACTTCTACTCATCTACTATTCGGACAGAAGAAGAAAATTCAGCTCCTGATCGACGATGGTTGATCTACTTCCGGTCGCTCGCCCGAGCCTACCTATCACCAGCATCGTCTGTCTGAGTCGCACCAACCCCGGCACCCCGTTCAGCCAGTTGCATTTGGGCCTCCATATCGCGCAGCTGGGCTTCACGAGCCAGCAGCTCTTGCCGCTTCTCTTCAATCTCCCTCTGAATCTTGATCTCGACTTCGCGCAAGTGTTGTTCGTCTTTTCGGAGCTGCTGTTCTTTCAGGCGCATCGACCGAGAAACCAGGTCTTCCGTGGACATGGGCGAGCTCCTGGTGCAGTGAACCTGTTAGCCGCGACCAAATCTTCGAGAAAAGGAACCCGTGGGACGTACCCTCTGTCACCGTCATTGATGATATTCGAGAGCTTCTCCGTGCGGTAGTTCTCGTACAAGAAATCGTACGTGTTCTCTTTCAGGTCCAACAGGTGGCTGTGTAACAGCGCTGACCGGACGGCCAGAAAGTCCGAGTGCTTTGGGTTATCCACCTCCACGATTCCCCAGGGGTACTGTCGAGCGCGGACTCTCCGGCCATGGATCTCAACGACTTCTTCACTGCCGACGATCGCGAATGGCATCATGCCCCGCAGCTCCGTGTTTTCTTCAATTGTCTCCTCGTCGTCCTCCTCGACATCGTAGGGGAAATTGTATATGGGAATACGGTAGTGCTCGATATCTTCCATAATCAGCTTTTTGGATTGCAATAGCTCGACGGAGGTGAGGGAATCGGCACGGCCAATGACGGGAATGACGTTGACGCGCGGAGCGAGCCGCTTCATGAGCTCAATGTCGAGTTCGCGCAAGCTAGGAAGATGTTAGCGATCGAGGACAACCCAACGAGACTGCCTATCAAGGCGTCGAAAGGTGGGCGATTCGGTGGCTTGATAAATCGGAAAACGCACCCGTGACCTGTCGGCGTGATGAAATAGAGCATGGCGTGGACCCTCTTGTCCTTGAAGCGAGGATTGCGTTTGATGCGCGTTTCTTCCGCGAAATGGTCGTCATACTGTCGTTCGAGATATTCGAGGATTTTGGAGAAGCTGCGATGGCGCTGTCAGTAAAACTCTTCGAACCCGTATAGACCTATGCTTGAACCAACGGCGGGGAATTCCAACCTGGCCTCATTGTCGATGTCGTCCCCAAATCCAGGCGTGTCAACGACGGTCAGGGAGACGCAGGTGTTCTCCTCGTCTAGCTCTACCTCTGCATCGCCGACCAAAGTTAACCTCGCGCCTACCAACATGTGTGGACTCGTGAATTTACCAGTGGTGATGTGCTTGATCTCTAGCCCGTACTCTGCTTGGGTTCTGCTTGGTTCATCTGCGTCTTTGTGTTCAAGAACCCTGCGCCCGCACAGCATGTTGACGAAGGTGGTTCTGCCTAGAGGGGAGAGCCAGTCTAGTCAGCTTGTCCCAAGAATCACGAGGTACGGGCACCCTACGAACCGGTTCCTGATGCCCCGCAGACCATGAGGGAGAACTGGATTCCCTTCTTGACATTCTTCTTTCGACGAATGATCTATGCACAGAGTTGGGATCAGCCAAGATGTGCTCGCTCCTGCGTGCGATAGCCGGCATTGAGCTTGTCGCAACGTTTTGGGAGCAAGAGGTTCGAGGGATGGAACACGACATACGGGGTTAGACATTGCGCACTATCATGCCTGGCTGGCGTTCAAATTCACAGGAAGCACAGTAAATTAGCAGATATCTGCAAAACTGGCGTCCATACTCGTCGCGGTTTTCTCAAAGAAGGAGAGGGTGGGTTATATACGAGCGATGCAACATTGGATGTCATTGCGGCCGTGGGCCTGGGCTTGCGCCAAGTACTTGCCCCCTGCACAGTTCCCTGACGCTGATTGGTCAGCTCAAAGCATACCATATTCGGCTAGCGCGCATCTAGGCGGCATGCTTCAAACACAGTCGAACCGAACGCTATCGGCACCGCCTAAAAGGAGTTCGCTCTTCTCGGAACACGCAAACCGTGCTTGCGTCTCCCATAGCTCCGATAGACACCGTAGTTGCGCAAGCATCCACTCCCGTTGAGCCTCTGGCACTGGCGAACAGCTGCAGGCAACAAAGAGGGTCCATATAAGTGAAAACCCCCCGGTGCTTGTGAGGCTGTTTCTCTTTGTCGTGGGCTGATCTGCTCTTGTCCCCTGGCGACCGCCTCTTTCCGAGATAGGAAGTTTCATCTTGGACAAATCGTGCCCCAGGAGAAACGGGACGGTCGCGCATATATCGTTGACCAACTCACGACTGCTGCTCTCGATTCTCCCCACGTCCATGAACGGACCCGGTTCCGTTGCGGCAGACAACCAAGAGGCTGTACGGATGATGACTGACTGCACAATCAGCCGTGATACTCGATAGAAGTTCCAGACGCGAGCAGTGTAGAGGTCTGTGTATCTGTGCACTTGAAGCGGAACAAACCGCGATCCTCCCAGGCTGTCGATGTTCATGGCAGCCAAGTAGGACCAGGTTGCGGGGAGAGTGCACGACCACTCCGACAATTCTCGATCCAGAACACTGGCACTGCGGAACAAATCCTCAACATCGGTTTTGCCGGGGTCCTGCCGTTGCGCGAACAAGCAGTTGCTCCGGTACTGGATGTGAGAGATCTGGGCCGCTTTCCAGACAAGATAATCTTCCGGACATTGGGTTGGAGACAGCGGCACATCTGTGTCAGAAAAGACTTCGTCAACCGGCCGACACATCTGCATCTGTCCCAAAACCTAACCCACTAGCCGTCAGAACCACGCTTAAAGGTACAAAATATAGCAAGCGCTCTTACCACGTTCCTCCGGATGAACCTGAACATACTGCGTGACAGGGACGTGTGCACTCCCTTTGCATTGCGAAACTTCACTAATGCGGCAGCTCCGTCGACATGGGCCCCCCATGCGGATGGTGTATTCGGATCCCCAAGCATGGTCTTGCACAGGCACTAGGTCAGCGAAGTCTGGGGTAGCGTGTTCTAGATAATGAGAGACTAACCTCATACCCACTGAGGAGAAGAGTGGCATATAGCGTTTGGTCGTGTTCCAACTCCTCCGGATCTCGGATGGCTTTTCCAACGGCTTTGATAGCCTGGACATATCGTATCCTGGACACCAGAGCTGCCTCGTGTGCCAATGTCCTAGAGGCGGCGTATGAAATTGCCTCCGTAGCCAAGCGCAAGGCAGAGTTAGGCCCGCTCCGAGCGTAAAGGTCTGGTAATTGCGAATGTAGGAAGCGTACAGGATCCGCGTGCGATAGGTTGTCAAGTGTGGTGTGATAGAAGCGACACAAGACTAATTCATCCAAAGACGGCGAAAGCCGTTCGAACGGAGACACACTAGCACCGTGCGACCATTTCGAGACCCCCGCAAGTAGTGGAGATTGCTGTGCATTTGCTGCTAATGTATAGCCCGGAGGACGGCTGCGTAGGTGTCCTCGGCGGATCTTGACCTGCGTCCGGGCCGTCTCGTCACGGAACAAGAGAACCGATTGGTCTCGGTACCCAGGACATGTCTTTTTGGTTCTCACGCAGCGTGAGCATGCGGGCTGTTTCTCGTCGCACTTTTCATTTGTCAGCTGTGCTCGACCGACAGCACGACAGGCAGGGCGGGCGGGCTGCAGTCCTACCTTTTTATGCAGTTTCCTTGGCGCCCCAGCATTAGCAGCGAGGTCTGATAGGGGAAGTTCAAAATCCAGCTGGAAGCGTACCTGCAGTTCTCGCACCCCCGACTTGGCTTCCCGCAGTACACCATTGAGATTCGTGGAGAGCCCGGCAGCGAGCGAGGGCCGAAAGACTAGAATCAGGGGGCGACGAAGTCTACTGAAGACTGGCCTTCAAAGCCGACACCGGTAAAACTCCGGACAGGCGCAATACAGAGTACACTACGTGCCTAGGTCCTTTGATTGTCAAGCCGATGCGGCCACCACCGGCCAATCAGGTGTCTACGGATACTGAATGCGGCTTCAAGTTCATAGTCCGTGAGCCACGACCCACCCGATCCACCTCTGCTGTTCGCTCTAATTAGTGTTCAGCAGTTTTGACAGACAAGGAATAGTCGATGCTTCTTCTCACAAGCCTATTTATCAGGGTTTATTGACAATAGGTTAGTAGTAGTCGTCCTCCATCCATATACTGAAGCATATGTACCAAGGTGGCCACCGAAGACATCGTGACCTTGCAAATGCAGTCATGTGTGATTTAGAAGTTGGAGGCTATAAGCTACCTAGGGGACCAACACGTTCAGGAGCTGTGAGTCTTGTGACTTATGCAGCATACCTATCTATTTTGTGGGGTGTCGGCACAACTCTCTAGGGGACCGACGTCACACGCTGAGTCAGCGGCCTGGTGACTCGGGAGCCGATCTCAACCGAAGCCAAGTTTTGCCGATTGGAATCTTTCGCAGAGGCAGCCAGCCGTCCTTTTTTTTTTATCGCCTGTGGAAAGGGACGGACGATGAGCAGCAACGAACAATGACGCGACGTCGCGATGACGACACTGCACCCTACGACCCGTACACCGGCGTACTACCCGTTCTCCCGCCCGGCACCGAGCTCTCGCTCCCGGACAAGGACCCGCGCAGCAACGCCGCGACAGCCGCCTCGGCCGCCGGCGTGCGTGCCCTGAGCGCCCAGGCCATCGCATTCTACTTCCGAGCCCCGGTCAAGGCCTTCTTCCGGACCCGCGTCGACTACCTCGCCTACGCCCGCAGTGTGCACCAGGCCCAGATCGACCTCCTCGCACAAGCTGCCGCGAGGGAGCCTTCCACCAGGTTGCGCGCGACCCTCCACCAGGCGTGGTTCTACCTGCGAGGCACCACCCCGGGCGTGCTCACCTCGGCGGTGAAACAGCATGGCTGGAGCGTCCTGCCGAACCAGGTTCTGCCGCCGCTCATCGCAAATGTAGGCGTCGGTGCTGTCCTGTACACCAGTTACCTCACCATCCTCGGCAATTTGCACGAGGAGAGCGGGAAGGCGAGAAAGACAGTCTATCCGCCGCCGCACCCGACGCAGACCTTCACTGCGGGCCTCCTCGCCGGAAGCCTCCAGAGTTTTATTGCGGCGCCTTTGGACGCCATCCAGGCCCGGTATGACCACCGCGATCTCATCACCACCGAAGGCGGGAAGCCGAGGAGCATGTGGGCCTTCAGCGCCGAGAAGCTGAGAGAGATTGGTGTGCGCGGCATATTCGCCGGCTGGGGCCTGTCCCTCATGAAGGACAGCTTTGGCGCCGCGATCTTCTTCAGCGTCTTCGAGTACGTCAAGGCCCAGGGGTACTACCGCTTCGTGTCCTGGTACTACGGCGGGCTGGAGGAGCACATCGTCGACTTCCTCGCCCAGAAGCGACCGCCCAAGAATCACAAACTCGACGAAGACGACAGACAGCCGCTTATTATCCGGCCTCATTACGCCATCGAGCCTTTGTTCCTACTGCTCGGCGGCCTGAGCGCCTCGTTCGCTCAACAGGTCGTTCTCCACCCGTTGACACATGTGCAAGTCGAGCACTGGGACCGTCTCGAAGGGCTGGACGCCAAGGCGGCCAAGCTGAAAGCACTCCGAGGCGCGGACCCGAGCCAACGAAGCGACAGCTGGAGGATGTTCCGGGCTTACTACCGAGCCTACAAGGAGACGTGGTCGGAGTGCTGTGCCGAAGCTGCCAAGGAAGGGCTGGGCGTGAGGAAGTGGCTGTGGCGCGGTTTCTGGTGGAACACGATCCGCCAGGTCCCCAGCACGAGCGCTGGGCTGATCATTTTCGAGCTGGTTCGACGCAAGTACGGCCTGGGCAACGAAGAGGTCCGCATCGAGGGGGACGGCTATGATATCCTACTCAACTAGAAGCATTTGGCGGGGCGTGTGGGCGTTTAGAGACGGGGTCTTGACGGTCTCGATTGCGTTTTGGCATATTGTACAACATAGATATCAAGAAAACTTCCTCTTCCCTTCTAGACGACGGGTTTACAAAGTCCGATGTCGGACTGATTGGATGGTGGCTTACGCGCGGCTGTGCCACATGCATGTCGGTTATCGTTTTCCTCTGAATCTCGTCGCGGGCCGCCGCCGATGGGGGCAATGGGATGCCGATATTTGGGACGAATCCTGGGGAAGTGGAGATGAAACGCGACAATGACGTCGTCGTGTCACACGCGGCTCTTTGCGGCTTTCAAAAGTTTCGAACTAGAAAAACAATTGCTTCCTCCTCTTCCTCCTCCTCCTCCACCTCATGGTTTCCTATTTTATGAACAGTCTGATCTTCATAAGACCGTTGGTGGAAAAAAGAAGAAGAAATCGTAAATATGGCCAACATCCCAGAGTCAGACAATGTCGTGCGCGTCAAGCTGATTGACACGACGACCGCCATGGTCGGCACGGCCGAGTCCTTCGTGCAGCCGGTCGTGCCAGGGCACGAAGTCATCAACTTTTGCTCATTAGCATTCCTCCTCGAGAACGAAGCTCTCGGGAAGAGGGCTATGTTCGACCTCGGAGTCCGTAAAGACTACTGGAACCTGCCAAAGGCCGCTCAACAAGGGGTCCTGGGACCCGACAGTGTCATCTTCGGTATGAGTGTCGAAAAGGGCGTCGATGAGGTCTTGAGAGACGGGGGCGTCGACCCCAAATCTATTGGTGAGGACCCTTTTTTTTTTTTTTTTTGGGACAACCGTATGTCTTTTTGCGTCGCCTTTGGCTAACTCGATGGCACTCAAGACTACTGCATTTGGTCTCACGCACATTTCGACCACCGCGGCGATGTGTCTATTTTCCCCAAGTCGACGACCTTGGTTACTGGCCCTGGGTACTTCTCTTCGAAGGGCAGGCCAGGCGGACGAGACGATCCGCAGGCAGCCCCCGAGTTCGAAGGTCGGGTGCTCAAAGAGGCGGAATTCGACGGCGGTCTCACGGTGGGCAAGTTCAAGGCCCAAGACTTCTTTGGCGACGGTTCCCTTTATCTCCTGGAAGCCCCCGGACACCAGCCAGAGCACATTTGCGCTCTTGCGAGGACCACGCCCTCATCGGCTCCCGGTGGAGCGACCTTTGTCTTCCTCGGCGGCGATATTTGCCACTTCGCGGGCGTCTTCCGGCCGACTGCGGACACGCCGCTCCCTGAAGGCATCCCCGCCTCGGCCATCACGAGACGTTCGGACTGGTCCTCCAAGGCGGCGTGCCCGTGCTCCTACTTCACACCCCATCACCCCAACGCCAAAGACGAGGACTCGGCCAGGACCACGCCGTGGTACCAGCTGCCCCGCAGCGGGGAGCACCCGGTCTACGTGGACATCGACCTGGCCGCGGACTCGGTGTCCAAAATGCGGGAGCTCGACATCGAGGACAACATCATGGTTTGCATCGCGCACGATGCGAGCCTTTTGGACGTGCTGCCCGTGTTTAACAGAGAGCCGAGCAGAGACATCAACGACTGGAAGAAGGAAGGGTGGAAGGAGACGACGTACTGGAGCTGGTTGAACGAGGTCGCCGTGGAGGGCAAGACGCCCCGGCCGCCGGTCGTGGAAGGGTTTTGGAGGGATGGGAAGAAGTGGGATTATGCTTCACATCTGAATAGCCTCGGTTGAGGTTGCAATAAAGGTAGCAGCTGCGAAAGACACGCCAAGCAGCCTGGTCTGAAAACAAAAAAAAATAACAATAATTAAAAAATCAAGACATCGTCTTGTGTATGAGTGGTCATTTCCATTCCATCCTCATTCCCTGGAGTGATCCGGACAGAATCGAAGACGATGAGTTTACGCTCTAAAAGAGGTCTGACTCGTTGTAAGAATGTGCTGCATTTCGAGTAAGTTCCTCAAGGTCCCAGGCCATTTTGTCTGTTACTTGGGCACAAAAAACTCCCCATAATAACTACATTTTCATTCTGTCCCAGGGCAATATGACTATCTTCAGCCAGCCACTCGGAGTTACGATTGATGGAAGAGCAACACTACGGCCGCCTAGAGTGAGTATGTTACGGAATGTGGGTTGCGCGAATATGGTTGATAGATCTATTTCCGTCAAATTGGGGGAATACGGGCGATGTCAACATCAAGCTCGTCCTACCCAGAGCAGACATAAATTAAGCTCCCTCTACTCCTGCTTCTTATTGGCCACTGACTGGCTTCGTAACAGACGTGTTGCTTTGCAATCTCACTCGTTCCCTTGATTGGCAGTGCCGCTCGGAATTGACCCACTTCATGATCGGCGCGATCCCTGGCTTGTCCTTTGGAGACGTCCCATTACTATGCCCCCTCCCCTCCCAGTAAAGCGACAGACTACGGAGCAAAGTGGGACCCGGCATGGCCGTTGAACGGTAACATTCCTCACCAAAGGCTAGACTATGAACAAATGTTGCGGACCTATAGGGATGGTCGATAGACGCTATCTACCTGTGGCGCCCACAACCCGTTAGTCGACTCAATCCCGGCTCACAAACCACGCCGCCGCCGAGTGCTGTGCGTGCTTTACGAGGTTGGGCATACATCCAAGGGTCTAGTCGCTACATGCTCGTTCCCAAGTCTTTAGAAGCGTGTCGGTTTGCCCCTAGAGAACTGTCATTGTTTCGATTTGGAAATCACCAATTACTCCGTGTGACATGCCCGAGAACCTTGTCCGTTTGTTCCCTGAGCAAAAAGGACGCGAGGAAAGCAAAACTGGCTACACAGGCGAGATTCTCCTCTGGACTTGAGCGATGGGTCTAGATGATGCCTCATATCATGCTGGAAACATATTCAGGTTGAACAGGGGAGACGCGTCATACATAAAGAAGTTTCACTAGGTTCAAAGATCATCTAAGGCCGTTGTGACGCGGCAATTGCCGTGGTAAGGGTGTGGGAGGGTGTATATGGGATGAACCAGGAAACATTCCCAAGCATCGGGGGTTATTACTCCACATGAACAAGGTTCATCCAGACCACCAGCCCTACCGCAGCATTCATACATCGTGCTCATAGTAGAGCAAGTTAGTCGACTGTGGGACCCAGTTTGCTGCCCCCATCCTGCGCAATAGCGCACTGGGGTTGATGCGAGAGTCCCGGTTTCCGTCTACGCACTGCGCCCCCGCGCTATGAGGCGTACAACTTATCCGGACCGCATGTGGAGCAATCTGCCACTCTTTCGGTATGTGGCTACACCGCGGTCGAGGATTTGGCGAGAGTGGGTGACGAAGTCATTTATGGCTGCTCAGGATATAAATCCTTCATCCCCGATCGCTCTTCTCTCACAACCAACAAAGAACCGCAACATTCCATTGCTGTCTCACACACACACTCACTCACTCACTCTCTCTCTCTCTCTCTTCACTCACTTCTTTCAATCTTTCATCCAACACAGGCACAACTTTCAGTATGTCCCGTTACTCCAAAGCGGCTCTCCGCGCGCTGGCGGCCCGAGCCACCACGTCTTCCCTCGCGGATGTTTGCACAGTCGAGAACGTCCAAAACGCCCTGCCTTCCAATGGCACTCTTCTCGGGATCGACCTCCTTCCATCGACCGTCACGGCCAGCCCGGTCTACAACGCCACCACTGGCGGAGGCATGATGGGCGGCAGCAGCTCCGGCACGACTTACACCTACTGCAACGTCACGGTCCACTACACCCACAACGGCAAGGGTGACACCGTCGTCGTCAAGTACGCGCTTCCGAGCCCCACTGACTTCAAGAGCCGGTTTTACGTCGCCGGCGGGGGCGGTTTCTCTCTCTCCAGCGATGCCACCGGCGGCCTGTCGTACGGCGCCGCCGGGGGTGCCTCCGACGCCGGCTACGACGCCTTCAGCAACAGCTACGACGAGGTTGTCCTCTACGGCAACGGCTCCATCAACTGGGACGCCACCCACATGTTCGGCTACCAGGCCCTGGGCGAGATGACCCAGGTCGGCAAGGCCCTCACCAAGGGCTTCTACAGCATGGGCGCCGACGACAAGGTCTACACCTACTTCGAGGGCTGCTCCGACGGTGGCCGCGAGGGCATGAGCCAGGTCCAGCGCTGGGGCGAGGAGTACGACGGCGTCATCGCGGGCGCTCCCGCTTTCCGCTTCGCCCAGCAGCAGGTCCTCCACGTCTACTCGTCCGCCGTCGAGCACACCCAGGACTACTACCCGCCCCCCTGCGAGCTGGCCAAGATCGTCAACGCCACCATCGCCGCCTGCGACGGGCTCGACGGGCGGACCGACGGCGTCGTCTCCCGCACCGATCTCTGCAAGCTCCAGTTCGACCTGAAGTCCGTCGTTGGCGAGCCCTACTACTGCGCCGAGAAGAACAGCACCTCGCTCGGTTTCGGGTTCAACAAGAGACAGGCCCAGGGCAGCACGACCAGCTACCAGCCCGCCCAGAACGGCACCGTCTCCGAGCAGGGAGTCGCCGTCGCCCAGGCCATCTACGACGGCGTCTTCAACTCCGAGGGCCAGCGCGCCTACCTGTCGTGGCAGATCGGCTCCGAGCTCGGGGACGCTTCCACGACGTACAACTCCGAGACGGACGCCTGGGAGCTCAGCATCCCCTCGACCGGCGGCGAGTACGTCACCAAGTTCGTCCAGCTCCTCGACCTCGACAACCTGTCGGACCTGAACAACGTCACCTACGACACGCTCGTCGACTGGATGAACATCGGCATGATCCGCTACACGGACTCCCTCCAGACCACCCTGCCGGACCTGACCCCCTTCCAGGCCTCGGGCGGCAAGCTCCTCCACTACCACGGCGAGTCGGACTCCAGCATCCCCGCCGCGTCCTCCGTCCACTACTGGCAGTCCGTCCGCTCCGTCATGTACCCCAACGCGTCCGACGCGGAGGCCCTCGAGTCCCTCGCGGACTGGTACCAGTTCTACCTGGTCCCCGGCGCCGGCCACTGCGGCACCAACAGCCTCCAGCCGGGCCCGTACCCGCTGAGCAACATGGCCACCATGATCGACTGGGTCGAGGGCGGCAACAAGCCCAGCCGGCTCAACGCCACCGTCTCCTCCTCCACCAACGTCAACGCCGGCGAGACGCAGATGCTCTGCCAGTGGCCCACGCGTCCCCTCTGGCGCGGCAACAGCTCCGACTTTGACTGCGTCAACGACGAGAAGTCGATCGACAGCTGGACCTACACCTTCCCTGCCTTCAAGATCCCCGTTTACTAGGTGTGTTCGTTCGCTTGGGGAGGAAGGGCTAGGGACTGCGTTTTGGGGAAAGTAGTAACATCTGCAAATTCTCGCCGTCCCTAGCATTTTTAGTAGTTCATGTAAGGGTAAATGGCCCGAAATTTCACAAAAGGTTTTTGCAATTGGAGTTTCGCTTCAGTGGAACACTTTCTCCTCCAAATGTATTTGTATTGCTTTGGTCATGTATCACCAACTTTGACACAGCTTTCACTTCTTAAACAAATAGATAGTCTCAACGGAAGGCTCTTTTACAGATATTACATCCCGCCGCTTTGGGTTATTGACAGTCTTCCAGATTCGCAAAAGATAGTTTGTGAACACCAATCTCCCCACAAGGGGTTGATACCTTGGAGACGCTCTCAGAGCACTGTGATCCTGTCACCACTTCTTTTGGTTCCTTTTCCACTTTAGTCAATGTTCTTCTCAATGTTCTTCTCCTCTGCAGTAGAGTTCTCGGCTTTCTTCAAGTCGCCCTCAAGCGAGGTCGTCACGCCGCTGCCATGACGACTACTTGTCTCCTCATCCGCCGAGCCAGCTTTCTGTCTCCTGTCCCTCTTCAGGTAGTAGTGCATGACCCAGGTGAAGACGATCAAAGCGATGGCACAGCCCAGACAAAACGAATATCCTTTCCTGAACCGGGGAGCCTCCACCGTAGGGAAGGTGAGAAGGGGCGTCCAGGCCGTCGAGCTCTGCGAGAGCAGGTTGATGAGCACGAGGGTGAAGCTACGTTCCTCGGGGCTGTCGCGCAAAAGGTTGTTGACCCAGCCGTGGAAGACGGAAGACAGGGCGTTGGACCAATACATGGTTGCGAACCCGAACCATAGCCCGCCTTCGGGGACGGTCCACACGGTCAAGAAGATGAGGCCGAGCGCGTTGAGAGCCGAGCAGACGGTGATGGACCAGGCCGGCCCGAGGAACATGTCCGAGGCGAAACAGGCGATGAGGGTGTAGGCTATGCCGAGGGCGGGGGCGATGGTCCCCATCTCGTTGACCTTGGCGGCGCTGTAGCGCCCGAGGCTCTTGATCCAGAGCAGGTAGGAGCCGGTGTTCTTGTGGATGCCGGCGTTCCAGAAGAGGACGTCGGTCGCGATGACGAGCCAGAAGCGGAAGCCGAGCAGGGTCCGTTTGATGTGGCCGAACTTCATCTTGCCGTGCAGCACGTGGCCGTGCTTCTCGAGACGCTCGCGCGCGGTCTCAATGTCCTTGCTGTTGACGCAAAATCTGTTGGGCTGGTCGACGGTGCCCGGGATGACGAAGAAGCCGAAGATGCCGACGGGGATGGTGATTATGGCGCAGATGATGTACATCCATCTCCAGCCCTCCAGGCCTGTTGGTTCGAGGTTAGTCGAGAGATGGCACGTCTCTCGGTATTGTCAGTATGGGATGCATGGTGAACGTACCATGGACGCCTTCAAGAGATCTGGATGCGCCGGCTTGGATGAGGCCAGCGGTTAGAGTGCCGGCGGCCAGACCGGTGTAGAAGATACCTCCGCGGCGGGCAATCTCGTGGCCTCGATACCAAGAGCCTAGGGCTTGTTTTTAGCAGACGCTCGATGTGGCGTACACAGAGAGAGAGAGAGAGAGAGAGAGAGAGAGAGAGAGAAACAGCGTACCAAAGACGTAGTGCATCGCCGGGAAGAAAGCAGCCTCGAACCAGCCGACCATGAATCTGTACGCAGCCAACTCGGCATAGGAGTTGACTCGGTACTGAAGGAGCGTGAAGATACCCCACATAATGTCGCAGATCGGGATGAGGTATTGGATCGGGACATATGTCATGATGAACCTTGGATCCTGAATCAGCCATCCGGCGGCAAGACATCGCAACAACGAGCTTTGGTCTCACAGAAAGGGGATCTGGCCAAGCACCGATCCCAGAGTGAACAGAGTCTGGAGCTGGACGAGTTCGTTGCCGTAGAAGCCGAGATCCTCCTTCAGGCCGGCGACGTAGGCGTTGTTCAAGTTCGATTGGTCGACATATTTGACCCAATACCCTTTAGGAAGAGAACGTCAGCTGGAGAGATTCCATGTTGGTGTCGCGGTCCGGGGTCGAAGCATACCGAGGACGGAGTAGGGCACCAAGAGGAGGTCAATCTTGGTGATCAGGCGCCTCTCTTCCTTTGTGTCGTCGGGAGAAAACCACCTCCATTCCCACCACTTGTCCCTCGGGACGGATTCCTTAAGTGCAGACGCCATTACTTCCAAGCGGCTCGACAGGTATCGGGACAGCTTTCCTGTGACCGCGACGATCAAAGAGTACACGAGGGATCTCTGCACCTTATATGGCGCACAAGACAGACAGTTTCCGGGAATTCTAGTATCGGGACGTTGTCCGCCATTGCGCAATGTTTGTATGGGTCACCATGAAAGAGCCAAGACCAGTGTACCGGGAAGTGGCCTCGCAACGAGTGTCGGCGCATGGTCGACTCGGGGATAAGGGCGTTCAAGAAGGCCAAGACAGTCAAAGGCAGGGGGGAAGAGAGGCACCTACGGAGTTGGAAGCATGCGATATCGGTACAAATAGACAGTAACCAGATGCGGAGGAGGACGAATTGGTTGGCTCGAGTGTGCCGGTTGGCTACCCTCGACGACAGGGTGAAGCAATGAGGTGCTGGGACTCCACAATGGTGATATACAACCTTGCTTTAACATCTTGAGACATTTTGATTTCATTCGACGAACCATTGCCGGAGCAAGGGGCGGGACTGGCAGACGGAGGAGTGTGAGGGAGTTTTGAAGAAGACCGAAGCCGCGTTTGATCTCTTTGACAACACATTGACCGTGGTGTGATGAATTACCGCGAGGACACCCCCATCCGATGACTATCTCAGCTCTGTGCTGTCCAACGACCGACTGACGCACACGGGCGGCACAGTCACGACCTCGGTGGCGTTCATCTTGCCGCCCCTGAAGGCGTATGTAAAGGTCCATCCGGATCCCGCTCCCCCGTGCTCCCCCTTGTTGTTGACGACCACAATCCCGCTCGCCACGGCGGGGTACTTCCTCACCATGCGCACCACGGCGTCCCTCGCGGCCTCCTGCGGGCTCATGCCCCGCCTCATGCTCTCGACGGCCTGGTAGCAGGGCAAGAACCGCATCATGATGTCGCCGTCGCCGGTCGCGCCGCAGGCACCGACGTCCCCGTCGACGTAGGAGCCGGACCCGGTGATGGGGCCGTCGCCGACGCGCCCGGGCACCTTGAACGAAGCGCCGTTGGTCGAGGTGCCGGCCGCCATGACGCCACTGGCGTCCAGTGCCATCATGGAGATGGTGTCGTGGGATGCCTGGGCCGAGTTCGGGGCGATGAGGTCAAAATACCCGGCGGCGCCCGAGTCGAGCTCGACGGGGGTGTACGGCCCGCAGGACGACTTGGGGTCGGGCGTGACGTTCTGCCTGTAGTTGGACTGGCAGTTGCTGCGGCGCCACTCGGCGCAGCGGGCGGCGGAGGCCTCGGTGGTGAGGTTCTCGGCCGGGAAGCCGTTCTCGACGGCGAAGTCGGTGGCCAGGTCGCCGGCGAGCATGGTGTGGGAGGTGTACTCGAGCACGTGGCGGGCGACGCCGATGGCGTTCTTGACGCGGCGGAGGCCGGCGACGGAGCCGGACTTCATGGTGACGCCGTCCATGATCATGGCGTCGAGGGTGGTCTCGCAGCGCTCGTCGGGCGAGCCGCCGAAGCCGACGCTGCCGTCGCACTGGTTGGCCTCGCAGGTGGCGCAGCCGATCTCGACGGCGTCGAGGGCCGAGGCGCCCGGCCTCACGAGGGCCTGGTAAGCGGCGTCGGTGGCGGCGGTGAAGGGGCCGCCCCACGTGTTGATGACCATGGGGAGGCCCGGGGAAGGGTGAGATTGGGCGAGGGCGCGGCCGGCGAGGAGGAGGGGGACGAGGAGGAGCCGGGCGGAGCGGGGGCCGAGATCCGGCATGCTGGGCTGCTGCGATATCCGGAGGTGTGATAGGTGAGGGGGGGAGGAGAGGGGAGGGATGATGGATCAAGGACAAGGGAGGAGACTGGGCACGCTGAGATGCTTGGCAGCTCTTGTGCAAAGAACGAGTGGCGATGGCGTGAGAGAGAGAGAGAGCAGAGATGGAATTGGTCGTCGGTTGGACTGCAGGATAAGTCTTTAATACCAGGCTGAGAGAGAGAGAGAGTGAGATAAGAGGAGACAGAGGGGGGAGAGAGAGGGCGAGCATGGTTTGTTGTTTACTTTACTTTACCCCGCGCGATAGGCTGGTTGATCTGCTCCCGATAAACAGGCGTCTGAGATAATGGTTTTAATCTTAACACCACGTTGCTTTCGGGGGGGCTGCCAAGCCACAGGTTGATCCTGCGCGTCTATCAACCTTCCTGTCTGAGCATCGAGACAAGGTGTTGAGTGAGAGCCGAAATCTTGGATTACATACGTAGTAGAAGACAAACCCCTGCCTCTCGTACTTGGGGGCCAGTTGAAGCGAATAAATATCCAAATACATGCAACTCGACATCAACATTCCTTGACCTGGGTTCCTTGCTGGAATTACAAACCGCAATTCTCAAGATTTACTTGTTCAAACATTGAACGCTACTTCGACCAGTCCAGCAGCCTACGAGAGAGTCCTCCAGAACTCCCGACTCTCACAACACCTCGTCGCAGAACTCTCCAACAGCATCGAGCACACGCCGGATGTGCTCTTCCCCGTGCGTGAGGTTCAAGGCAAGGAACCCGCGACGGCCGACGTATATCCTCTTCCCGAGCAGGTAGAAGAAGAAGAGGTCCCGCAGCGTGTCGGCCGACGGCCCGTTGAAGTGCACGCCGATGACGCTCCCGAAGCCGGTGAGCGTGACGACCTGGGACGCGTCTCTGGACTCGAAGGCCGCGGCGAGCCCCCGGCGGAGCCTGTCGCCCAGCTCGTTGTTCCTCTCGAGGGCCGCCCTCGACAGCAGCTTCGTCGCCGCGACGCCCGCCGTCATGGAGAAGACGTTGTTGTTCCACGTCCCCGAGTGGAAGAGGCTGCGCGGCGACTGCGGGTCGTACAGCGCCATGATCTCCCCGCGGCCGCCGAAGGCGCCGAACGAGAAGCCCCCGCCAAAGTGCTTCCCGATGGTGGTCATGTCGGGCGTGATGCCCAGGTGCTCCTGCAGGCCGCCGTAGTGCAGCCTCGACGTGATGACCTCGTCGAAGACGAGGACGGCGCCGATCCGCGTCGCCTCGTCCCTGAGGAACCGGAGGAACCCGGCGTCTCCTGCGATCATGCCGGCCGCGCCTTGCATCGGCTCCACGATGATGACCCCGACGTCTTGCGTGATCTTGGGCCGAGTGGACTCGACGTCGTTGTATCGACCGTAGACGAATTCATGAGGCAGAATGAGCGGGTTCCCGTGCGAGAAGGAAAGCGTGCCGCCATGATACCCATTCTCGAAAACCAGAACCTGCCCAACCGCTCATCACGATTTCACGAGTTAGCCAATACTCCCAACGGCCTCGCATCATGTGTGTGTGTGTGTGTGTGTGTGTTGCCAAACCTTCTTCCGCCCGTTAAAGTGCAGAGCCGTAGCTATCGCCATCGTGTTCGCCTCAGTCCCCGAGTTGCAGAATCGGATGGCGTCGACGCTGGGGAACCGCTCGACGAGCAACCCCCCCAGTTCGCCCTCCATGGGGGTCGGCCCGCCCAGCGTGAAGCCCGACTTCGTGACGCTCTCGACGGCGGCGATGATGTCCGGGTGCGAGTGGCCAAACATGCCGGCGCAGTACTCGGACACAAAGTCGAGATACTCGTGGCCGTCTACCGATGTCAGATGGCAGCCGTGGCCGCCCGAGAAGGCCAGCGGGAAGGGTTGGTAGTAGAGAACGGATCTCGTCGTCCCGCCTGGCAGCGACCCGGACGCGCTCCTGTTGACCTGGCCGGACCCTGGGTTCTCGGCAACATATCTATCGACGCATACCTTGAGTTGCTGCTCAATCTTGACCGCTGGCTCGTCCGCCCCGACAGGTCTGTTGTGTTCCGTGGTCATTTTTATTTATTTCGTTTTGGCGTTCAGTTCAAAAACTTCCTCCGAGATGGAAACTCGCTGTCCCTGCTCCGAGTGACTGGACTCTTTTTGTTCTCAAGTTGACAATGAATGGATCGGACGTTTCAAGTAGCCCGTGACGGATTGCGCGATGCCACTACAGTGCTATCAGTTGTTATTCAAGCTGACGGCCACCAGAAACCCCGCTCGGCTATGCGATATCGGGAAGCCGACTGTACCTTCAGCCACTTTGCCGGCGTTCTCGGGAAAGACGACCGGCGACCAAACCCGAAAGCCGAAGCCATGTCACCTCTGCCCGGCGTGGGTTACAGCAACTTTTGATATGATCTAATTCGATTGATATTCCTATCTGCACATCTATGATTTTGACAGTAAGTTTCCTGGCCCTCAGAGATCGCTAATTATGTGCGAGTGATGCCGCGAGATTATTATTCTAGGCATGATGGATGTTCGAGAGCCAATAGCATTACACGAACAGACACCAGACCCATCCCATGCGACAAACCGTAGGAGATGTAGAGAGGATGCGCGGGAGTATGAAGAACTTGCCGTCGTCCTCGTATGCCCCCAGGCCAGGCGTTCTACAGCCACCAACGCAATGAAGCTTTCTACATTCACACGCAGTACGGTGTGTTTGTTGTCTGTCACAGTGGGATTCTTCTGTAGATTGACTTCATGTGACCGAAGAACTGGGTGTCTAACATGATGGCTAGATTCAGCTAACGAACCCATAAAGCGATATCCTCGGAAGCCCCCCCCCCTTCCCCCCCCATCCAGGCTTAGCTGCCGAGTGCCTTCTCAGTCCTCGCCCTCTCGGCCGCTTCCATCCTGCTGGCCCGCCAGCTTTGGCCCCAGTACCAGTGTACAACCGCCAGGGGTCCCACTGCAACTGTGGCGAGGGCGAGGCCGAGGAACGTAGCTCCAGGTCCCGTACTATGGATGAACATCTCGGCCAGCGCGACGCCGACGGCGCCCATCCCGCACCTGACGAGGTTGTTGACGGCAGTGGCGCTGGCACCCTTTCCGGGGCACAGATCGGTGATGAGGGTCTGGTTCAGCGAGAAGACGGCGTTGCTTGTGGCGGCGACGAAGAACTGCAGAACAAGAGGCACGGCGATCCAGCCGCGCCGCGAAGTGAGGGAGGCGAAGTTGAGAGACATGCCGTAGGCCGCCGTGGTGACGACGAAGATGAGGACGATCCACGGCAGTCGCTTGAGGCGGGCGCGTTCTATGGGGAAGTCGGCGGGCAGGTTGCCCCCCGTGAACCGTTCGGTGGCGTCGGAGCCGTGGGATGCTTTGTATGTTTCCTCGACGGAAAGATAGTCTCGCGTCATCAACTTGCCAGCAATGGCCGAACCAATGATCGTCCCGAACCCTGTGGGCGCTTTGTGTAAGTGATAACTATCCCTTGCCGCAACGAAAGACAGAAAAGAGCCCCCCCCGACGTACCATTTGGCAAAAAGGCTAGACCGATCTGGAGTTCGCTAAGATGGAATGTCATCTTGAAGAGATCCGTGGTGCTTGACGTGACCATGCTCCAGACGGTGTACACCACGCCGCCGAAAACGAGGTTGACGAGGATGTCCTTCTGGGCCAGCAGGCGCAGCGGCTCGACGAACGTCATCGGCGTCACTTCCTTCCGCCGTACGGGCCCTTCGGGGTCCTCCATGTAGTCCGGCTCCTTTCTCAGATACCGGATCAGCGGCTTGTAGACGCCCCGCAGCCGGAGCGACCCGTTCCCGGCGATGGCCCTCATGGTCTCGGGCAGGAAGAAAACGATGACGAGCGTCACCGCGGACGAGAGGGCCAGGAGGAAGACGAAGATGGATCGGAAACCGAGAAAGTTCGCGAGCACTCCGCCGAGCACGGGTCCGACGGCGATGCTGAAGTTCCGGACTTTTTTGAGGCAAGCTTCGAGTTAGCCCGCCTTTTAAAAACCGAGTAGATGTGAAACCGGGGGCGGGGGACGGAGTGATGGCAACTTACTCGCCTGGTAGAAGCTGATAAACTTCCCCCTCTCCGCCGGGGGAGAGATATCTTGTATCACGCCGTTTCCTGGAATGGCGATATCGATTAACACGGATCCGGTTCAGGAATTGTTGTGGCTGCGCGCGTCCGTCGACTCACCAATGCTGACGGTCGAAGCACTTCCGGCTGCTTGCAAGCCCCTGAAGATGAGGAGCACGGCGAAGTTTGGCGAGAAGCTGAGGCCAATGTTGGCGACGATGTACACCGCGAAGGACGCGATGTAGATGGGCCTCCTACCCAGGGCGTCGGATATCGACCCCCAGATCAAGGGCGAGACACCTTGAACGGCGAGGTAGGACGTGATCGTCAGGGAGACCATCTGATGGCTCACTTGAAGGTCCTTTGCAAGCTTCGTTAAACCCCCCTTCCAAATAACAAGGGGAATCAGGCTGCTAGCTGGTGAGGGAAGGGGGAGGGACTTACTGTCGCAATGACGTCCAGCGCCGGAAAGTAAATGTTGGAAGAGAGCCCCGAGAACAAACCAGCGGCGCCAATGACGGCGATGACGAACCATTTCTGCCTCCTGGAGAAGACGTGATAGCACGGCGCCTCTTCCACCGGCCGTCCCGCCAGCTCTGTGGAGTACGCATCGTCGAACGGGTTCCGAGGTTCGTTCGAGAGTTGCACCCGGAGGCGCGGGTCGGCAAACGGGTCCCCGTGTTCGGTGCCGTGGCTCCCTTCGCCCTCCGGTATCGACGGCAGAGACAACGTCCTCGCCAAGCCGTCTTCCGACAAGCTCGTGATTTCCGTGCTCCGGCTTCCCGACGAGCGAGATCGAGCCGTCTGGCTCCTGGAGGACGTCCGTGTGGGACTCGTGTGTTCGTCGTGACGGCTACCCTGCGAGAACTCCGTGTCGCTCGCCAGGAGGTGCAGACTGCCCACCGCTGCCGAGGAGAGAGTGCGGCGTACCCTTTGCAGCCGCCGGGGCGATGACAGTTCGTCAGAAGTCATGATCACGGGGGGAGGGGGGGCAGTCGTTCAGTCGATGGGACGAATGAAATCTCGTAAACATAAGTGCGGGAGGGGAGAGTAACGTATATCTCTCTCTCTCTCACTCACTCTTCCTCTCTCTCTCTCTCTTTCTCTCTCTCTCTCTCTCTTACACACACACATTATGAGACTTCCCCGACCCCCGGGGCAAGCGGGCATCAAAAGTTGGATCAGCATCGTCAATACAGCCAAGCCTCGGATGCGGCCACGGATCAAACAAACACAACGTCGCAGCGTGGTCTTCACAAGAGCGAGACCCTGGTACCCGGGAAAGCGACACGCGCGTCGTGCGATGCGCAAACCCACACCCTGACCAAACCAACCGTGAATCGCCAAAACGAAGTGTCATGCTTCCCCCATGGCTTAATTCACTCCCGCGAAGCAATGAACCGGCAAAAAAGACTAAATCCGCCTCAGCTCAGCTAGGGTTTTGCTCCAGGAAAATTGCCCGTCTCGAGGTATGGGTGGCCATCTTCGCGCCGGCATGAAACCAATCGCAAGGCATCGCCCCGAGTCAAAACGTCGCGTTCCCGCCGGCCTCGTGTCATATCATGCCCGCTGGTGGCCCCGGCACCCCCCCAAAAGAGACTCGAAAAGTTGAGATGCCAAGAACAGACGCTGCCTCAGCTGCGTAGTAAGAGCCCTCATCTACTGTCACAGAACTCGCACCCCACGATTCCAGTACGCGGCTTATCCACAAGACAGGGCGGCATGTGATTGGCAACCCGGCCGCCAGAGCCGCCTATCGCCGTTGTTCCTACGGATCTCAGGGGGGGGATGGCTGACCGGAGACTTAACAGGAAGCCAAGACTTCAGACGTGGAGCAACTGTCTCACTCGGAAGCGTGGCAAAGGCAGCTTCTTTGTTGAGCCACGTCTCTTTTGGGTTTCCATACACTCCAGCCGCAGCCCCCCCGCGCCTTGGCTTGACGTGAGTGTGTCTTGTCTTGGGTCTTGGCCTTCTTTCTTTTTCGAGGAGCGGGTACCGAGACTCGTTGGTAAATGTCCCAGAGAACGACGGATCCCATTTCGAAATGGTCAGCCTGTCGTTGGCGCGGCGGGGACCGCCCCCTCCGAGGTTGAGGCTCGACGGCCATCAGCATCACGAACGGGATGGTCCAAAGACTCCGCCGGGACCCCTAACACCTCACCGGCCGCTCGTGGTCTCGACTCTTTCCGGCCCGCCCTTTGCGCAACCAACGAGTTCGACAAAGCCTTCGTTAACGTCTTCGGAAACGTCTTCGGCAACGTCTTCGGCAGCACCTTCGACAACCTCTTCGACAACGCCTCCAACAACGCCTCCAACAACGCCTTCGCCCAACGAGACACCTCCGGCTACCCCGACTTCGTTCTCCCTTGTTTCCTCGACGCGGATCCCAGCAATAACCTCGTCCTCCTCGGCACCCGGCATTCCTACTCAGTCATCCGCTCTTCAAAGCCCCGCATCTTCGTCCATCGCGGCATCACAGCCTCCACCCTCCGTGCTCCAAAGCCCCACCAAGACGGCTTTCGTCACCGCAGCCCCGCTGACGGTCACGGTCACGGCGACTGCGGTACCAAACTTCTCTCCGAACAACACGGGCAGCGATGGCGGCAGCCAACCGCAGCCATCCGCGGTCGGGTCAAATCGCGGCCCCGGCTTCACCACAGGAAGCGGCGTGATAGCTCTGAGCGTCCTGGGGAGCTTAGGTAGGAAACCCCATGGGGCCCCGAAGCCTTCGTGATGATGGTAACCGTGAGTGTGAAATGTAGCTGCAGCTGCGGTCATAGCCATGGCAGGGATCATACTCTGGCGCAGGCGTAAGCGACGTCGTAGATTCCGTGAGATGGAGGGGCGCTGAGCGAGGTTTGCATCAATTCAACGGACACGACGAAGAACTCAAGCGGCGTAGCATCAGCAGTTTGCTCCTACTTCTCGTAGCGAAGCAGTCAGTGACCCGCTGCGAGCAGCTCTACGGCACCCGAGCCTCCCTCTTCCGTCCCGGTCTACGCGGTCTGTGTGAGTCGCTGTTTGGCGAGTTGAGAATGCCGAAGACAACCCGCATTCTTTCGTAGGGTCAACTCGTCTGCATCTCGAACGAGAGATAAGGGACCGCGTGACCCAGTTAGCTCCTTGTCGACTGCCTCTGTCCAATTTGTCATGTCTGATTCGGAAGACAAAGCCGCGCCGCCACAATCCTGGGGAGTTGCAATCGGTAACGGCTGATCGGACACGAACCGACGATTGATGTCTTCTCCTACGGGCCGAGAATTGGTATGCTGCCCTACGGGCCGTCGGACTCTGTTGATTCAGAATTTGCCTCATGCAGCCTTGCGAATAGAGGAGACGAAAGATGAGTCAACGGCAAACCGGCAGCGTACATGTTCTCGCAACCCCCAACTCTAGTGGGGAGGAACGCTCACGATCAGTTCATTACGAGTCACGACACCCGTCCACTGTAGTGGGCTAGAAGATTTGAGAAGTAGTTTTAATTGTTCGAGAACCCCAAAGTCAACAACAAAAATAAATCAACATTTCAAATCAAAAGTGGTCCACCGGAGCTGACACGTGTTGAGGGACGTATCCGCACCGTGACTTTCTAGGAGAGAGCGGCAGGCGGCAAGGGAAAATGGGGAGAAGAATAATTCTGGGTCGGCGATGTTTCGCTCGAATCGCGGAATTGCCAAGATTGCGGGGGAAGCTCGGGCGGGGGCTGCGCATGGGTCAGCAGCCATCGAGGGCGAGATAGTTTAAAGACACAGGAGATGCGTGACCTGTCCAGATTGAAGTCGTCGGCAGCGGGTCGTTCTCGGGGAAGAGAGAAGGGGAGGTGGTGTTGAAGGCGAGCAGTAAGTAGCACGATGTAAAGTGCTTCACGTTGCTGATAATCGACATCTCGGTGGGATCAGTTTTGTTTAGGTACCTAGTTAGGGCCCTGGACACCAGTCATTACCATTCGAAGGAGACGAGCGAAAACCGGCGACGATAGCCATAATTGACCCCCGTCCATTCTGCAGTTAGGTGATGCCGCGGTTTACTTCCTATTTCAACTAGCGGTGATGATGGAGCAGGCAAAGATTGATTTCTACATAGTACTTCTGCACTTGTGTGTCCTGTACTGCACAGAGTAGTGGACTGAGGGAAGTGGGGCCTAGTGACGTCGTGCATTTTGCAAAAGGTGTGAGGTAGGGGAAAGCTACCCGTACAGAGTTGGGTTCTGTACCTACCAAAAGGTATCTTATATATAGAGCAGCAGGGAAGGTGCGTTCACGCATGTCTGAGAAAGTGGGGGCTTGCGGAGGGCAGCTGCAGCTGCATCTCCACTTTCTGTAAGGATGCAGAAGAAACAGTTGAGAGGAAAGACCGACTGCGGGGTTGTCTCGGCCAATGAAGAAGGGGACAATACAATCGACACCAGGTAGGTAGGTAGGTAGGTAGGTACCTAGGTGCCTTCTCTCGGTGGAAACCCAAAAAGAGAAAGAGAGGATAGTGAATGTCGCCATCTAATTGTTTGAAATGGAGCAGAGCGGGAGAAGAGTGGATTTGTTTATAGTGGAACAGGAGCAGCCCAGCCAGGCCTGCCGGCTCGGAGCGAGCAAAACCACGAGGCAATTCTGTCGGGGGGAGGGGGTTTCCAATGCTGATATCACTCTTCAGTTTCCACCTGCATATGGTCACGACCATCCATGGCTTGCTTCACTGTCTGCTTATCAAGCCCGTTACTATTGGGCGCAAGGGTTCGCACCTTGGCGTCGTCTACACGTGTATCCATCCGCCTTTGCAGCGATGCAGAACTACTCCCCGCACGGCATTTTGCCCCGGGCCCCCTTCCCTCCCTCGAATTGCCAATCGAAGCTTGCTCCCCCCCCCTGTTCGAAGCAAGCACAGCTCCTTTGCCACAGTACAGTGTAGGAACGAACACTGCGCGCTCTTGTTCCAAGCCGGTCACGCAAGCTCACGGCACTGTTGCATCTTTCTGGGACTGTGAAGCTGGCGCGCCGAAGTGGCAGTCCACCCGAAAACTGCTAGGGTCTCTGCTTGAGTCCGCTTGGATGTCCGCGTCATAGGTAGCGAGCAACTAGAGCCTTATGTACCCGCCGCCCCCACAACGCCCGCGCTCCGATGACAATAACCCCCAGCGAGGGCTTCGTCGATGTTTTGGGGCCATCTGGACCTGGACCGCAACGAGAGCGGCTGTGAAGCTCCGAGCCGACATCGTCGCGTCGCGACATTGTGTCTAGTCTGTGTGACGCGCAGAATCTTTTCTCTCGCCCCACGAGCGAGGGGCAAACCCGTGTAAGACAAAGCCGCTAGCCCGTGTGCTTCGCCCGGTCTTCTCGAACATACAGAAAAAGACCCCGAAAACGCGCCTTGTCTCGCCTCCCAGCATTTGTCATATCGCCCGCCGCTCCCGAGCTACCATGAACCGACCTTGCGCCAGCAACAGCAACACACACCCCTACCCACCCTGCCACCAGCGATGAGCCCGGCATTTACCCCCCCCCTTACCTACTATGTATGTACTGTCACACACAGATGTGACCGCACAGTGGTTCTCGCCGTGTGCTCTCGGCCCTCCTTCCCTCCCCCCCTCCCCCAACCGCCAACAAGATTCCCGTCATTGGTCATGCAGTCGATGAGGGGTCGAGGTCATGGCATAAAACGCGGGGTCGCCTCCTTCCCACGGCCGAGGGTTCCTACGAGCGAACTCTTTTCCGTCCTGCCATCTCTCTCCTCCCATCTCTCCTCTTCTTCCTACCCTCATCCCCTCACGAATCGACGATTGACGACATTTGAAAGAGCCGTCAAATAACATCCCAGCCATTGGAAATATCTACCCAACGTCAAAAGGAATCAGACAAATCAAACATCATGGCCGAAGACAAGTGCCCCTTCATCCGGACCATGAACACCGGCGGTGGCGGCACCAAGAACCGCGACTGGTGGCCCAACTCGTTGAGGCTAAACATCCTCCGCCAGCACACGCCCGTCACCAACCCGCTGGGCGGCGACTTTGACTATGTGTCTGCCTTCAAAGGCCTCGACTACGACGGAATCAAGAAGGACCTCACCGCCTTGATGACCGACTCCCAGGAATGGTGGCCCGCCGACTTCGGCCACTACGGTGGTTTCTTCGTCCGCATGGCATGGCACAGTGCTGGTACCTACCGCGTTCATGACGGACGTGGCGGCGGCGGCGAAGTGAGTTGATCTTGCGTTGTCTTCCAAATTCAAAAAAGATAATATCCTAACCACGTTCTTTCCTACAGGGCCAGCAGCGTTTTGCCCCCCTCAACAGCTGGCCGGACAATGTCAGTCTCGACAAGGCCCGTCGCCTTCTGTGGCCCATCAAGCAAAAGTACGGCAACAAGATCTCCTGGGCCGACCTCATGATCCTGACTGGCAACGTCGCCCTCGAGTCCATGGGCTTCCAGACTGCTGGTTTCTCCGGCGGTCGTTCCGACACGTTTGAGGCCGACGAGTCTGTCTACTGGGGTGGCGAGACCACATGGCTGGGCAATGATGTCCGCTACGCCCACGGCCATGCTGGCAAGGCCGACTCCGGTGTCCTCGATGGCTCCCAAGCTACCAAGGCCAAGTCCGACATCCACTCCCGCGAGCTGGAGTCGCCCCTCGGCGCTGCCCACATGGGTCTCATCTACGTCAACCCCGAGGGTCCCGATGGCAACCCGGACCCCGTTGCCGCTGCTAGGGACATCCGCACCACCTTTGGCCGTATGGCCATGAACGATGAGGAGACTGTCGCCCTCATTGCTGGCGGTCACTCGTTCGGCAAGACCCACGGCGCTGCCCCTGACAGCAACGTCGGTCCCGAGCCCGAGGGAGCTGGTCTCGAGCAGCAGGGTCTGGGTTGGGTCAACAAGCACGGCTCCGGAAAGGGCCCCGACACCATCACCAGTGGCCTCGAGGTCACTTGGACTGCCACGCCTACCAAGTGGAGCAACAAGTACTTTGAGTATCTCTTCAAGTATGACTGGGAGCTCACAAAGAGCCCCGCTGGCGCAAACCAGTGGGTGGCAAAGAACGCCGAGCCCATCATCCCCCATGCCTACGACCCCAACAAGAAGCAACTGCCCACCATGTTGACCACCGACCTGTCGCTGCGCTTTGATCCCGAGTACGAGAAGATCTCGAGACGCTTCCTCGAGAACCCGGATCAGTTCGCCGACGCTTTTGCCAAGGCTTGGTTCAAGCTGACGCACCGTGACATGGGCCCGCGCTCTCGCTATGTCGGTCCCGAGGTTCCGTCCGAGGACTTTATCTGGCAAGACCCTATTCCCGCCCCCAACCATCCTCTCATCAACGAGCAGGATGCCGCCTCGCTGAAGAAGGAGATCCTCGGCACTGGCATTGACCCCTCCAAGCTCGTCTCCACTGCTTGGGCTTCCGCATCTACCTTCCGCGGCAGTGACAAGCGTGGTGGCGCCAACGGCGCCCGCATCCGCCTGGCGCCCCAGAAGGACTGGGAGGTCAACAACCCCAGGCAGCTTGCCGAGGTTCTCAAGGCTCTCGAGGGTGTCCAGCAGAAGTTCAACAGCTCCTCGAGTGGTGGCAAGAAGGTATCTCTGGCCGACCTTATCGTCCTGGCCGGTGCCGCCGGCGTTGAGCAGGCCGCGAAGAACGCCGGTTACGACATCACCGTCCCCTTTACGCCTGGTCGCGGCGATGCTTCTCAAGAGCAGACCGACGTCGAATCTATTGACCATCTCCAGCCCTTTGCCGACGGCTTCCGCAACTACGGCAAGTCCACCGACCGCGCCAAGACGGAGCATTACCTCGTCGACCGCGCACACCTGCTCACCCTCACCGCCCCTGAGCTCACCGTCCTTCTCGGTGGTCTGCGCGTGTTGAACACCAACTTTGATGGATCGTCGACCGGTGTCTTCACCAACCGACCTGGCGCCCTGACGAACGACTTCTTTGTCAACCTACTCGACATGGGCAACGAGTGGAAGGCCACCAACAACCAGGATGTGTACGAGGGTTACGACCGCAAGTCGGGCAGCAAGAAGTATACTGCCAGCCGTGTCGACCTCATCTTCGGTTCCCATGCCGAGCTCCGCGCCGTGGCTGAGATCTACGCCCAGGCTGACGCTGGACAGAAGTTTGTCAAGGACTTTGTGACCATCTGGAACAAGGTCATGAACCTGGACCGCTTCGACCTTAAGAGCAACTCCGGAAGTGTACCGAGTCGTCTCTAGATGGTACCAAGACTGTGAAGAAAAAAAGTTTCTAGTTGCGAGAAGACGAGAGAGTCTCTGGCCGTCGCGCCTTGAGATTCCTGTTGTAGTCTAGTATGTCTGCAGATAGGTTCATTTATTCATGATGTTTGACGACCGTAATCCACTCTCCCCACACATGCCCGTGTCACGATGTCTTCATCGGAGTGTTGGGCATGTGCGAATCTCGGTCTGCCAACTAGAGCGCTGCACCAATGTGATTAAAGGTAGAGAGCCGCGTGGTCAGTGTTCCGCCTACGTGTCTGTGACCAAGAACCAACGGGGCCGGCCCGAGCCGGCGCTGTGTTGGTGAAACTTTGGCAACGTGGTCTGTATTTCCACGCTGCACAACTATGAAGACTTTTGATACTTCGACTGGACCTAGTGACCCTACATCAAGCTAAGCGGTCTGAGTTCACCAGACTCGCCCAGTGTTTGAGGCTTTCAAGGTGACATCACAGTTGATTTGCGTTTCTGACTATTGTCTTGAATTTTATATGGAGAATTGTGTGACATGTTGGATTGTAGAATGTGTGTATGTAAGTTATCCCCGGCGATAGAAATGGGCTGATGAGGTTGATGAGGCCCTCTGGCATATCACTCTTATGCGGAAACTAGTCTCGAGGATGAGGCATATCACTTATTCGAGAACCACATGGGCCTGACCACCTTGCTCCGAGAACAAACCACGCGGCTTTTGATCTGTTAAGAGACTGACTGGCACAGAAGTAAATCACCATCCATGTTACCTAGCTGGTTGTTCTCCCACCTTCCATGTACCCCCCACTCGTTGTTCTCGAGGACCAATTACCCCCAGAGTCTTGGCCAGAGGGCGGACAGGCAAAAACACGCACCGGCGGTGTCAAAGGTCGCGGGGGGGGGGGGGGGGATCAAAGCTTCCCGTTCCCGGCGTTCTTGGGGACGTTGAGGAAGGCCTCGTCGGCGGACCCGGCGGGCGCGATGCGGCGGCCCTTGAAGTCGGCGAGGAGGCTCGCGTCGCTGTGGGGGAACGTGCCGGAGCTGCGGTAGCCGTTGGGGAGGCAGGTGCGCCCGAGGGCGGCCTGGCACTGGGCGCGGTTGGAGGGGCTGGCGCTGAAGAGCTTGTTCTGGAGGTTGGTGCCGGCGACCTCCTTGATCCTGTCGAAGTAGCAGCCCTCGAAGAGGCCGCGGGCGTTGGAGCCGCCCTCGAGGGCGTGGCCGTTGTTGTCGGACCAGACGCTGTTGACGGCGTGGAAGATGGAGTTGCCGCTCAGGGCGGGGCTGCGGCCGGAGGTGTATTGGACGTAGTTGTCTATGTGGGTTTTTTGGTCAGTTACGCCAAGAGAGAGAGAGAGATAGAGAGAGAAAGAGGTGAGAGGGGGAGTTGAGAAAAGGGGGCGGGGGGTGGATATGAGATGAAGGGGCAGCGGGCTCGGGGATCGTACTCTGGAAGGTGATCTCGTCGCCGTCGCCCGAGACGAGGATGCCCCAGTAGTGGCGGCCGTCGCAGCTGGCCGAGAAGTCCGACTTGCCGTCGAGGTAGTTGTTGGACCAGGTGTGTCTCTTGTTGCCTCCGAAGCCGGTGACGTAGTGCTGTCTGCCAATCTTTGAGGTCTGATGACATATTCAAGAGTTAGTGTAAGTCGGTCATGCCCACCCCCCTCTTCCCCCTTTTACAAAGTGATCTCGGACTTACGCGAACATGGTCGATCCAGACAAGATCGGTGCCGAAGAAGGTAAGGGCATCACCGCCCCAGACGAACCTACATGGACAGTTAGAAAAACGGGTTGTCTCTCACTCCTTGGCATACAATGCGTAGAGAAACTCTTTAAGACAGTGCTTACTTGGGGTTCAAGTTAACGATTTCAATGTTCTGTATTATGACATTGGACACGCCGGAGAGGTAAAGCCCCTTGCCGCTGATGACGCCGGCGCTCCCCTGGCCGACGAGCGTCTTGTTGGACTTGACGTAGATGGGCTTCGTGCCGGCGGTGTCGTACGTGACCCGGACGCGGGGCCGGTTGCCGCACCAGCCGTTGGCGTTGATGGCGAGCTGGCAGCCGGCGGCCTGGCCCCAGGGCGCGCAGCCGTCTTCGGCGGTCGTGGTGCCCTCGGTGCCGACGAACTGGAACGTCTTGGTCAGGACGATGACCTGCGGCTGCGCGCTGCCGAGCAGGGCGACGAGCTCCGCGTTGGTCGTCGGGTACACGGGCTTCGCGTTGCCGCCACCCGTGACGCCCGTGGCGAAGCCCCAGGGCGAGCCCACGACCTGCGCGACGGCGGCGGGCGCCGCGAGGCCGACGGAGAGTATCAGGGCGGATAGGAGGCTCTTCATCGTGAGAGGTCTGGCTTGCTAGACGGGGACGGGGCACGCGGCTACTGGTCTAGTGACGGGATATCAGAGCTTACCCGGCGGAGACAATGAAGGTTGCCGATATACTTGTAACAACGGATGACTTTACTCCTGCTGTTGTACGACCCTCTTATATCCATTCTTTACTTGGGCCTCAGCCCGATCTGCTTGCCGAATATGGAAGCTCGAGAGTCGAAAAGAATGGCGTATACTCTCCATCACTAGACCCATCGTCCTCTTTCCGAATCTGTACATCTCCCCTCCCCGGCGCCTCGCTTGACCCTTCTGGACGCCCAATGGGCTTTTCAACTCCTTGGCGATTCATTTTTCCTCCAGACAACTCTTTGGCTGTTGCCACTGTCTTGACTTCCTCTTTCGTTCATGTAGGGGGCCAGTGGGGGGGCACATTCTAGAGTCCCCACGAGGGCTTGGCGTTTGTATCCTGCAATCTTCTTCTATTCAGCGTCGACAAGGGGGGGTTCAAATAGGTCCATTGATACGGGCGGTTAGTTGGTTCACACCCTCTCGGGGGCATCCAGAGGTCCGACATTCGGGGGCGTGTAGAGGCCCGACGTCCGGGTCCTGAATAGGATACAGTCAACACCCTTTTGTCGTCCGGATCCGAATATAAAGAAGCACCCACCTGCCAAACGGGGACACTTTCGGAGTTTTCTGAGCCAGAGCCCGTGGACTCTGGTGTCCTGTCGACAAACTCACCAGCAGCAGCAGGGAGACCCAGATCCTTCGCCTCACACCGGCCCGCGCTGGCTGAGGTCATGCAGAAACATGCTACGACATCGCCGTTCGTCCGACGCTGCGGCTGGCCCGACTGTAACATCTCCGCTTCCTTTTTGAAGCGTCACAGGACTCCTCGACTGCAGCCAGCCGCCTGCATCGTGTGCCTCCTGGCCGGATGGCGTTGAAGCTCGGTGGGGCGTTTCTTGTTGACAGGGGTGGGTGTCGTAGAACCGAAACCGAGATCGGTGTGAAATGGATACCGCCGCATGGGGAATGTTCGCGCCGTGGATCGTGTCCTGGGCTGTTTGGACTAAAACGCCGGATCATCAGAGAGAAGAGGGGGGACAGGGGGGAGAAGCCCGTAGCACGACCGTACATCCTTCGTGCACTCAAGTTATAAGGAAGCATCTGCATGTCTTGGCCGAGCGAGCTACCCACGACGTAGGCCCAGGAAGAACAACTCAGCGAATGGTAAGTGTCAGACACAACGGGTCGGTCAATTCAAGGTGTGTTCTAGAATGGGGGGGCTCTTCTTTCACAGGACAATACCCACTCGTTGTGGTGACAACGTCATCGATCTGCTTCATGGTGGACGGACTCTTCCGTCCACCACTTGGCCTCAACCGCGGCGTGGTGTTGTTTTACAACATACCAAAGACTCGCGATTCTAGGCCATGATTTGGCCAACGACCGACCCTCTGACTTGCCCCGACGCATCTTTGCCGCCGACGGTACAACATTGAACCTGTTACATTGGCGACTGTAACAAAGCCAGGAGAGATCTGGAAGACGTTTGGTTTGGTATAGGACGGCCGAGGAAGATGGGCGAGTAGAGCATCGATGCGATGGTCACTTGATGCAGCCTTCCACATCCACCTTGTTTCAATTCGGCCACGCACCCAAGGCCTGACGGAGTTCGCACCTCTTCTGAACAGCACAACACACGGGGGGGAGTCTCTGAGATTTGCCGAGAAGCATTCATTGGCGCACCACGACAGCCATTGTGGAATCGGCCGTGTGTCCACCAATTCCAAGCCGGCTTGGTCTCGGTTCCGCAGAAGATGCTAATATTCTTTTGTGTAGCTAGGCTTCGGCCCTGAGCTAAGATTCTCCTCCAGTTGTGTTGCACATCAGTATGCTTAATCGTCTATACCCCTCCAGGGTTCAAGGCTGTGACACTGTGCTGAGCTGGAACACTGCAAGGGAGGGGTCAGTTACTGAGTGCTGAGGACATACCGACGGGGGACGTACCAACCGTTCTCGTGTTTCGCATTCCCAGTCTCCGAATGATCAGACTCGTCTTGTACAACTTCCAAGCCCGCCGAACCAGGAGAGTCCCAGCTACGCCTTCTTCTCTAGCTCAACGAAGCACAAGTCCTTCGGCAAATCCAGTTGAGGGAAACGATCAACCGGGAACGGAGAGGTCTCCCCGGTCTTGGTGTATCCGCAGCGCCCATACCACTCAAGGAGGCTCGCGCGCGACGAGAGCGCGTTCAGGCCAAAAGTCTCGACGCCCCATTGACGGGCGTGCTCCTCGGCGTGGGCGAGGAGCCGTCGTCCGACGCCTCCGCGCTGCCGGGTCTGATCCACGGAGAGCATGGCGAAGCGAGCGAGGCCGTCGGCGCGCTTGATGGCATCGACGGATCCCACGAGGACCCCGTCCTGGTCGATGGCCATGATGACCACGGCTTCGGGGTGGTTGATGGTTTTCAGGACTTCCTCGACGGAGTAGTGGAAGGATCTTCCGAGCTCCATGTCGGCCGTCCAGTCCGCCCGGCTGTCTTCGGCACGGAAGGCGGCTTGCACGAGTTGTTGAAGCTGCGGCGCATCGTCCGGAGTGGCGATGCGGAAGGTGAGTGGGATGACGTTCGCCATTTTTTTTTTGTCGTTGCTGATGTTGTGGGGATCTTCCTGGACGGGACACAGTTGTGTGAGGCAGAGAGTTGAGTAGGCTTCGACAGATTTAATTCTTTTCTTCTGCCGTGGGGAAGTGAGGCCATGTCAAGAGGTGATGAAAAGGAATAGGCGCTTTTGAGGGTTTTAACGGTTATCCGAACTGGATTTCAGAGTTGCCATTTTGGGTAGGTGGGAACAAGGGCGTTGCTGACATGGCCCGATAAAGACGCAAAAGGCGCTTCATGTCGCTGGAAGGGCGTCAACGGCCTCATGGTAGTCGTTCTGTCTGGTTTTGGATAGACCTAGACCCCATTATATGGAGGAATGCTACAATGTATAAATCCACTCACTATCTGCCTCACGAAAGACAACAGTGCGATACATCATTGTGTTGATGTTGAGTCAACATGGGATCGATGGGCCTAAATTCAGTCCGGCATCACGTACACGTGTCTCCGCCAAAACCCATTCGGGGTTTTTTTATTTACTTCTTTCTCATTTTCTTTCATTGTCAATGGTACTGGCTGGGTTCACCAGGGGGATATATCTTCGTTGAACTGGGCAAAAGGAAGCTATTCACAGCTTCGCTCAATTGTATGTTGTTCGGTGTAATAGTGTTGTTGATTTCATTGTTCTTAACTACCTTGGGTACCTAGGTATTAAAAACTGCCTGCCCTTACCTAGGGCAGGCAGGCTGGGTAGGCCCTGTTGGCCTAGGGCCTGCGGTGGAGCAATTGCTAGTGGGGCAATCTTGAGCGCTGGCGGATCCGGATTCAATCCGAAATATGACAAGGGACCACCGAATCCAACAGTATTTCAAGAACAGGACCGCCGCCCATTGAGGAGACAAGAATGGACAAGAAATGTGCCGGATTGGGATGATGCTACATCCTCTACATTCAACGCAACTAGGTAACCGAATAATGACGGAGTAACTGGGTTTGAAGCACAAGCAAATTGAGGAGGCTCTCCACACGCAATTTCAGGCTAACGTGCCAGTGCCGTCTTTTGTGTAATAGATATTTTAACACAGAGGACTCGCCGAAGCAACAGGGAGCGATGTGTCGTGGCAGTTACTCGACTCCTCCGTCCAACGTTGTTTTATAGTTTTGGCTTCCCTGGCACATGAGGCGTTGCAGCGGGATACCGGCATACCGGGAAACTGGGATACTTCGCTGGCGCGCGGAATATCGGGATAACGGCGCGGCGTGTTGCGATCTCCCGGTTCCGGACGCTAGGAAAATGACCCCTCAATCGGCTCGAGCCTTGGCCGAACCCGGATGACTGCTACATATTTGTGCAGCAGCAGCAGCAGCAGCAGCAACAACAAAGAGAACATTTGCGCGTCTTTCGCCCCACTACCGACATCTTTCAATCTTTCGCTCACGATTTCCCCTTGGACGCAAAAAAGAACAGCATAATGGCATCCGATAATAGTAAGAAGTTGCGCGCCGAGCTATTTGAGGCCGGCCTCCAAACCCGTCGGGAAGTGGTCGGGGAAGCCTACGTTGAGACTGCCTTGCGCAATGGGTCTAGCGAGTTCGCCTATGCCCAACAAGAGCTGATTACGGAGTAAGAGAGATATCCGCGCCCCCTCCCCCCAGAATCACTTGCAGTAGGTCTGGCAAGATAAGTGCACCTCTGACTGGCAATCGTCTAGGTGGGCTTGGGGGAACATCTGGTCACGCCCAGGCTTGGAGCGCAAGCAGAGAAGCCTTCTCAGTAAGTCGTTCCCAGGGCCATTTGCGCCTCCCCAGAACCCAGGGTATGGCGCCTAACCAAGGTATCAGACATCGGCATGCTCATTGCTCTCAAGAGTTGGGCCGAGTTCGGCATCCATATCCGGGGCGCCATCAGGAACGGGCTTACCGAGCTCGAGATTCGTGAGGCGATCCTGCAGGCGACCGTCTACTGTGGTGCACCAGCTGGCGTCCAGGCCATGAAAGTGGCCGATGAGGTGATCAAAGACATGATTGAAAAGGGAGAGCACCAGAGACAGTTGGCGGAGGTCTCGCCGAGCTACAAGAAATCCGAGTAGAAAGGGCTGGGACGTCATCGGGAGGACCGAGAATAATAGACACGGTTTTGCTCGACTTGTTTTGTATGCGGTGACTGACAACATCTTGGGAACCCCAATGCAAGGAGGTGGTGGTGATGCAGGCGAGCCGGAACAAGATGTTTAGGGCAGCATGCCGGGTGACAACGCACTCACGCTTACAGTAGCCTGTGCGCTGCCTGTGCGAATAATGCAAAACTACAAGACCTGGAACGCCACGGAAGTCCGGACCGTGTTCGGGCTGTTTTCTAGGCGGCACCTCTGTCCAAGTGGCGGGCCTAGGTGTTCGTCTGATAGTCCAGATTATGGAGCTCCAAGAAACAGAGCACCAAGGCATAGAACTATGCTTTGGAACGGAAAATTCTCAATGCTCAAGTCAAAGAGGGCCGTTCGAGGGCCAAAAAGGAAGTCTGTGCAGTATCCGGTGGCTACAAGCCCCCCCCCCCCGCGAAGCTATAAATGGGGACACAAATCACCCGCTCCTGTTTCCGGTCAGCCACGTTAAACCCGCCTGGATCAAACACAATCGCCAAAAATGAAGTCCATCTTACCCGCCATCGCTCTTGCGGCGGCTGTCGCCGCAGCAAGCCCACAGATCTTGGCCGAGATCACCCGCGACCTCCGGCACCGTGCCGTGTACCCCGAAAAGGGTCAGGTCTGCTGCAGAACGGACGGCAAGAACTGCGTAAGCTCGCTTGCCTACTCGATCAAGGAAACTTTCAATGCTCTGGAACACGGGACAGCTGACTAGATACCTATTAGATATGCGTTGCGAATTCTGATAAGGTCTGTCTCTCCACGTTGATAGGGTATCCATACAATTCACCTGACTCTGCTTAGGATTGTGATCGGGGAATTTGCACTAGCTAGAATGTCAAACATGGCATCAAAGGAACAATCTGTAGATCAGTTGCTTTTACTGATTACTTTGAATCACTCTGAATATGACAGGTATTGTTGCAGGGCGCGAGAACCCTACTGTTGCTATCAAGGGCTCTAATACCTATTACCATGGGCTTCAAACCTTCTTTCACTCAAAGTTTTGACTTTCGCTGCATGCCATCTTATGCCTAGCCATGGTTCCATCAGTGTATTTGCGGCGCCGTGAGACATTCTAAAAAGGGTTACAGGGCAATTTGACGTCATGTTCTGCGCATAGGGCAGACGTGGCATAGTGAAACAGGAGCGTTTACAGATGACATCATGTGACAGGTAACAGTCTGAACAGTAAAGTCACCCTACTGCGGATATAATGGTCACCGGTACATCTCTATTACAGAAGTAGCGGGTGAGGAAAGAGTTTAGCATGATTGTACTATGTCTGCAATGTCTGAAACTGGTACAACAGAGTCCCCAAGTCCAAAGTCTCACGAACAGTCAGTCCTAACCCTAGCTTCGGCGTTAGGCTAGGACGGCTATGGTTGTGAGCTTTGACTGACCCCCCTAGCCTCATCACTGTCTCTGACGATGGCCTGTTATACTTATTGGCGGCCCAAGGGTTTGCAAGGTGTGGTTGAGGACCAATGGAGGCTGAGATTCACATCCCGTACATCTTTTACTCCTGAATGCAGCGAAGTAAAATTGGCTGCTTTCGCATCGGCCAGAAGATCATTGGCTGGAATAGAAAGGTCTTGCGGCGCGGGATTAGGTCGTCTACGATGTAAACGTCTGGATAGGCACGTACACTCCTGTTCGTGCCACCGAACCATCGTGGCGGTCGGGGGTAACAATATTGTCGCGGTTTCAAGACCTATCACGAAGGTGGCAGGAGAGTCTAGCTGTTTGTACCAGCCTGACTGAGTGAATGAAGTTCAAGATGCGTACCGCTCTACAACGCGTGTGGCGACATTGTGGTGAGGCAGGCCTCAGCTAGTCTGGGATACTGATACCTGAGAAACGACTAAGGCGATTGGATATTGATGTAAACCCCGTGATATCTCCAGCATTTCTTCCGCTACACACGTCATCATATGTCCCATCACTGCATACCATTCGACTTCTATAACTGTGATGAATATTATATTCTGAGCTGTTTTCATACCTTATGTACTCCGGTATGCTTTTTACTTGATAAGTCAAGCCCTAGATATTGCGTTTTAAAAAGGCACGGAGATGCAAGTACTGACAACGCAATCTTATCTTACAGGAGTGAATTTCAATAACGCTAGACAAAAGATGCTCAACAAGTAAATAGAACCCCCAATGATTAAACAAAGTGACACATACGACTACTTAAACACAGCCAAAAGTAACTCTCCTCTAGGTAAAAGCGGAAACAAAGCCTTTGTTCTTCCCTTGCCTGTTGACTACATTAGCTCTAAACTGTGAGCATTACCCCCTCACTAGGTTTCCTATCCATGACCGGGCGTAGCATCTTGTAAAACCCCAGCCAGATTGCCAGTGATACAAGCGGGAAGACACCTGACAGGTAGAGCGCAAAGCTGTATCCCCTGGCCTCCGCCATCCAACCCCCCAATGAGTGCGAGATGGCGGCGCCCGTCTGGCGGGTCACGCCGCCGACGATGCCGAAAGTGACATTGACCCGTCCGGTCCCGGCCATCATGACGGCCAGCAGCCCGGGGATCGCGACGCTCTGGATGCCTGCGCCGACACCGTCGAGGATTTGGACGGGCCAGACGCCCCAGCTCTTGATGAACCGGCCCGCGATGGCGGCGCGGACAGGCAGGGCGACGTACGACAGCAGGACGGCGAACCAGTAGCCGCTGCGGCCGGCGAGCCACGACGTCAGGACTGACACGATGACCATGGTGCCCTGCGCGATGATGACGGTCAGGCCGGTCGTGCTGGCGGGGTTTCCCTCGCCGGCGGCTACGAGGGCCTGGCCGTAGAGGAAGAGGATCGCAGCGTTGCCGAGGTGGAACAAGAACACGGTTACGGCGACGACGACGAGAGGCTTGTTCTTCAGCAGGACCCCGAGTGTGCTGTTCAGGAACCTGTTCTTCTTCTTTTCCTTCGGGTTGGCGATTGGAGCCTCCCGAGTATGAGTCGTGGAGGCACCACCCCGTTCTGCTTCTTCGCCAGTCCCCGACCTGTCTCTTTCCTGCATATCCTGTGGACCACCGGTGGTATTCATGTCATTGTCGACAGAAGGACCCCCCCTTGCGGCCGCGTGGTCGATCGCCCGTTCCGGCAGCAGAAGGACGCTTCCCATCGTCGCGGCGCAGAAGGCCATGACCAGCCAGAAGACCGCTGTCAACCCGAAGCGCTCGCCCAGCACGGCTGCCAGGCCCGCGCTGACCATGTTCCCCGCGTGGTTGGCCGCCTGGTTGCGCCCGTTGAGCGCGCGGAAGCTGTGCTTGTTCTTGCCCTTGGCAGCGCCATCGCCGCCGGGATGGCGAGAGCAGACGCCCAGCGTGAGCGCCACGAGCAGGGGCATCATGCTCGTGCCCGCAACGGCGGACACGATCTGTGTGGAGAAGACGAGTGCCGGGTGCGTGGTGAGCAGGTTGAGCCCTTGGGACACGCCGACCAGGAGGGCGAATGCGGAGACGAGAAGGCGCTTGTATCTGGCGAATCCGGGTATCAGCGACCTCGAGACGACCACACGTGGTGAGGATGGAAGACATCGCCCTGCTCTAGACACCACTCACTTCGTCGCGTCTATGAGCGCACCGATCGGCGCGGTCGCGATAATGGTGGCCACGCCGCTAGCTGTGCTCACGGAGCCGCGCAGGCCGGGAGACCACCCGTGTTGCTGGAGGTAAACGCCGAGGAAGGGTCCGATCCCGTCTTGCACATCGCCCATGAAGAAAGCCATGACAAAAAGGGCCCAACGCGCCCGTCTTCTCAGCTTGGCATCGTTTACGTCCGTCGAGCCCGAGTCAGCCTGCGTATGTGCCTCGCGTATGAGCGCGTCCGAGAGGGTGGGCGGCACCGGTGCCGATGCGTTGATCGGGGCGTCCTGCTTGTCGTCGACCGAGACATCCGAGCTTGACGGAGGCAGACGCAGGGACTCCAGGCCGATTGCGTTACTTGGGGTGATCTGGAAATCCTTTACGTCCATTGTCTGCTACGGCATGTTGAATGAGTGAGTGGTCTCCGGTGACAGCAAGACGACGGGGGTCTGTCCCATTATAAAGGTAAAGACACGGTCCCATCTATCAAGATTCCAAGACGGGAGGAACAAGACCGACACGGACAGAGGTTCATAAGTCTCCAAGGCAGACATCACATGAAACTGCTCTAAATACAGCAACTTACACAAACCCTTTTTTTCCCCCCTTCAATCTACATTACGGTCTGTACCTGACTTGGGGCTATCATCTACTCTGCGTCCTGACGTATTTCATGTGGTATTTTTCTTTCTTTATTTTTATGATTATTTTTGGGATAAGGTTGGTGCGAACCTCGTCTTGAAACGCGCATACGCACCAAACGACCATCTGAACGAGATATGGTTGTACGAGGCTACTCTGCGCCCTGGTTTCGCGGCATCGCTGTGCCGACACCTTACTAACAGCCCCGCGCCCGCTCGGTCGCATCTGAACAGCCAGGCAACTATTGACGTTGTTGGGGGTCGCAATGTCTTGTGATAATCCGGCCAAGGTTTCAAACACCATGATGACACGGTGCATCGCACTCTGTCGTTCAAGTGTGGTGTGGTCGCCTTACCCAACTGGTCACCTCGATTTGACCCTTATTTTGGACTCGGCTTGATTTCTTCCGGGGCGAGAGAGTAGAGCAGCGTGAGCATGGTGAGAAGGGTGAGTACAGGAAGGAAACCTGATGTGCCGCAAATGGCTTCACCGAAGTGGGGCATTCGGGCCGGTCCTTCGGCTTCGGAACAATATGGGTCTTCCGCCGTAACTTCGGCCGGATCGTCGCTCAGCCTGAAAGTAAATCTCGCCTCACATAAAGTGTAGATGCCTGTGTCGAATGATATTTCTCCCACGATCTAGTGCGCTCGTTTCTACATTACACTCCCCATTATGATAGCGATAACAGCATTGATTCCATACTTAAGGGGGGCGAGTCCGTACTCAGAGCCGGCTTACGATGACTGACCGAATAATGAAGGACCCTAGCGTTCCTGTCAATTCTAACGGACTAGCCATCTGAACAGTTCCAGAAAGTCCATTACTGCAATGGCCATAAACCCAATAGACATTAGACCCCCAGACCCCACGCTCTTCCCACCAATGCAAGGAGCGATTTCTTCGCCACGGATTTGAGTGAAACGAGCGGAAAAGAGGCCTTGACCCGACAATCACAGTCACATTTTCTTCCCACTATGGGCTACATGGAGGCCCTACTTTATGACCACACGTCTTTCAGCTCCAGAATCATTGCGTCCGCCACGACGAACTGCTTGCGGACTTCTTGCAAGAGGTCCATGACAACATGCTGTTGCCATGCCTGCCTCGCCCGCGCTCCGGCGACTCTCAACGGAAACAGAAATAACAACGGTGACAAGTTGGTGGTTGCCAATGCTTCCCTTACGGTTGTGACAATTGTGTCATAATGTTCCGCGATTTCGTGCAGGTCCAGTACTGGTACCCCGACACCCATTATCTGCCAGTGACGCAAGTCGTAGTCGTAGTTCCCGGAAAGATAGATGCTGGTTGCCGAGTAATAAACAGTCGAAAGTAGCATCTCCTCACGCCTCTCTGGAGGAAATATGGCGGAAGTCTTCCAGTCTTCAAGTGCCTCACGCAAATGGAACCCTTCAGTGGCCAGGTTCAAAGCTTCAAGGAACCCAGCACTGTCCATATTTGGGCAACTGTCAGGAAGACAGTCGATGAACTCGGCAGTGCTGATGATTTCAACATCAGCATAATCACCACTGCAGTTTGGGATGGGACTCACCGGACTCGCAACGCCGAGCATAGTACGACCAGTTTCAAAAGATCGCTCAAAGATGCGGTTGCCGTCGCAACACTGGCGTTTGAGAAACTGTCAGTGAGTCCGATCCACTCTGGTGATGCTAGAAAGCTGGTTTGGTTGAAAATGATAGATCGGCAGACTTCAAAGGTACGGGCCTGGATGAAAAAGGCTCGCATGGTTCCGGAAGCACATGTCGTCGGGCCGCTTGCGATGAGAGCCTGTGACGTGCCGAAGACCATATGCTGGAGCCACTTTTGGCCTGAAGCGTCTTGCATCAGCTGTGTGTTGTGTGTTAGTCACGGGGTGCCCTGGATTATCGAGCAAGCACAGACCTCAAAGAGACCGAGGAGGAAAGTTGTCCACAGTATACTATCCCTTTGCGTCGATGAGAAGGCCGAGACGGCCAACCGGAGGTCTGCAAGTGACTGCAGGTATGATTCCATCGCGAACCGAAGGCTGGTTTGAGACCCCGGAGCGCTGTGGGGGACCGCCTGCATGGCACCCAAGGCCAACATTGCGTTTAGCAGGTATTGGCACGGGACAATCTGCCGTCCACCAGCAGAGCCTTTCACTAAGCTCTGGACGTCGGAGAGAAACCCAGGCTCTCTTCCCGTGAAGCTATTCCTTCGCATAAACATGTCGAAGTGGAAGAGATAGCAGCTCATTTTATCTGGGAGGGGTGCGTGAGGACGAGACGGCTTCGTAGCTCTGAAGTCTTTGACCGTGTGGATCTTTCCCCTGTCCAGTCTAATGACAGTCCCGTTTCCCGAGGACGGCGGTTCCGGGAAGTGACACCGGATTCCGCGATTCTGGCATCGAGTGCATGGGAGGGAACCGGAACACTCAGTTTGGTCAGCAGAGGTTGGCAGCTCTTTTCGTCCTTGGTTACAAAGACAGAGAGACATATCAAAACGGCTGGGCGGGCGGTGGCGGACGGACTTACCTTGGAGTGACTCGCCGCGCAAGTTGTGCAACGGGAACGCTTAGCCCGGCGGTCGAAGGGGCCGAGAGGCATTGCAGGACCGGTGCATGCGTTGCGGGAGTTTCTACTTAGGCAAACAGTCAAGCCTGGTGTTTTCGTAGGAAGCCCTACCGTCATAATCATCCGGCAACATTGGCCGGCACCGGACACGATGCGTGTGGACACTGGGGAGCGATGACTTGAGTCCCGAAGTGGATCAAGAGATTCATGAAACTAAACTCAAAGCGGAATCAATCGGGCGGCGCTAGTTGCGAACCCCAGAAAGAGTAAGTTCTTGGCAGTAATTCACCAATCATATCACGGCTGGAACAGAAGCTGGAATGGGGGTGCTGAAGACATACGATGACTCCTGGACTATCAACCTGGGGAGCCCCGTGAGGCTCCAGAAGGCGCAGCCTCCTTTACTCTTTTTTAAATCCATTCCACTTGTCCCAGAAAGGAAGCAAATGTGCGAAGTGCCTTTTGTAGAGTCTTCAGACTTGGCAATATGTCGATATAAGATGGACTGGTTTCCGCGTGAGATTCTCACATCGTTGGCAATCAAGCACACAAAGGAAAGCCTCAAGACATATTTCCACATTGTTACCAATTCGAATCAGCAATTCAGCCACCATCCGACATCATGATATCAGCTGTGGTTCTCTGGACACTGGCCTCGGCCGCTCAAGCCGTCCTCGTGTCCCCGCCAACAGGGCCCTACGCAGTGTCCATGTCGGTTCAGGCTCTGACCGACAACGCCCGACTCGACCCCTACGCCCCTGAGGACAACCCACACTCTCGACAAGTCATGATATCGACGTTCCTTCCTGTTGACGAAGCCAAGACTCCCTGTTTTGGTCGGAAGAGAGTCCCATACATGACGCCGCTCGTCGCCCAGGCCTATGATGTACTCGGAACCGCCGTAGGCCTCCCTAACGGCACCTTCTCCGCCTTGGAAATGGATTTCTGCCAGACGCGGTCTCGTTCATGTCAACGAAACCGCGCCAGGTTTCCACTCGTACTCTTTTCACCTGGTTGGGGAAACCCACGCCTGCTCTACGGCGCCATGGCCCGCGAGGTCGCAAGCCACGGTTTTGCCGTCGTGACCATCGATCACCCTTACGACCCTTTCTTCGTCGAATTCCCAAACGGCACCGTCTATCAGGCGGTGGAACTGGACACGGATGACACGGCAGAGTTGGAAGTCCTCACCCAGGTAAGATGCCCGGGAGTCTCTCTCTCGGGGCATGTCATAGACTAACAGCGTCACAGGTCCGTGCCGAAGACACTTCCTTCGTCCTCACACACTTACAAGAAAACCCCGTCGCCGGTGTCGATCTCGACCGTACCATCATGTTCGGCCACTCCCTCGGCGGCGCCACGGCCGCAGCCGCAATGCTGACAGACCCTCGCATCCGTGGAGGCCTCAACTTCGATGGCAAACTTCTTAACCCCGTCCTCCAAGCCGGTCTCGATCGGCCGTTTGCCCTGGTGGGGCGACCGGGACACGTCGACGAAGACCCGACGTGGGACGAGTTCTACGCGGGTCTGCGCGGGCCGAGCGCCCTGCTGAGCGTTGCTGGTACCACGCATGCGAGCTTCACCGACTTCCCGACGCTCATCTCGTCTTTGAACCTGACTCTTCCCGAAGCCGCGAAGTCGTTGCTTGAGGGTGAGCTGGGCACCCTGGAGTACAGAAGGGTGGGAAGCGTAGTGGCGAAGATCGTGGAGGCTTTTGCCGCCTTGGCGTTGGAAAACCAGGTGGCGTCGCTGTTCACCAAAGAGGGAGACGCAGCATTTCCGGAAGTATCCGTGCAGCAAGATAACATTTGACGTTGTCAGAGGTTGGCTTGGGATGTTGTCTACAGCGGTGGCATTGGAAGACTATGGCAGCAGCACCGTCGATCACCACTATCTTTCTGCTTGCAGGTATGCATCTTGATGTCGTGTCAGGATCCTGAGCATTGTATTATATATTTAGAGAAGAACAATGGCCAAATGGAATTTAGAATATTTCTTGGATCTGAAAGTATTTAGCATTGTTGAGATGATGTTACAGAAGAACTGTATTCAACGGTTCATCCACGGTTCGCCAAGCCAATTTGTAGAGAAGTAGTGGAACTAGTCAATTGGTTCTCAACTCATCGTAAAGCCCACTATCATCAAGTTGGAGTGACAAACATGGTGGGGTGATATCGAAAAGTTCATCAAGAGATTTGGCGGCAGACTGTAGGCTTCTGCTTGCTTCCCTAAAGGAGTTGCAGGCCAATGTCATCAGAAAATTGTTGCCGGAGTCTGTATGCTTTCAAAACCGGTCCTTTTGGAGGGCCCATGTGCAATGAAGACGCCGGGGATGCCATGGTCGAGGGCGGGAAATGGTTCGATATCGACAGCTCAATCACTTAGGCCGCCAGATTCAAGACCCTTGAAGCGATTGATCCGTGTCAATTCAAGCATCCGAGATACATTCAGACATTCCAGTGCACCATCCCTTCATAGAAACTTCATTTATGTAGTAAGCCCGAACAGTTCCCCGATTCGAGTCTACACATTGCATGATGCTCCGTGAAAGAAACACTCAGCTCTGGAGGAAACCCAAAGGACAGACGAGGAAGAAACATACCAAGTGCGCTACCACCTACATAGCACTCAGCTCGTTTTAGAGACATGCGATACATATGTCGAATCCAGCGCATAATGGTATTGGAAGTAGGCCAAGTGGCAGAAACGTCGCATCGCTCTCTTCGTCCGTCCTTCTCGTCCAAAATGCCAGCCGTTGCCAGAGCTTTTCGGTCACGGGTGTCTCCTTGGTCGATGCGTCCTGCAGAGCTAGAAATCTTTCTCCAAACAGGTACCTCAACATCTAATGTGATTTCACGTCACATCGCCGTTCGACTCACTTCGAATCTTCGACGAGGCTTTTCTTAATTACGGTCATACCATACAACGATTCCCTCACCCCTGGCGGTCTGTTGCGTGTACAGTCTGAACCTCCAGCTCGATCTTTGCAATCAATAATCGACAATTATTCTGGTTTTTCTGGCATGCCGTTGTATATCTCTACGATGTGATTCCGTCTGAGCACTGGTCTGTGTCTTCCCCATATCTGATTCACGTGGCGTCTCATTTTAACCTACAGAAAAAAGGAAGAAAACAAAATTGCCCAGCCCGTTTACCTGTAAAGGATTCAGATAACATGCCCGTCAGCAAGGAGACCAAGCCGAGACACTGCCGAACCGGTGCCCCGGCACTGGAACTGGAAACGAAGTCATCAAAGTCAATGCGGTAGCGCGAGTTGCTGTTGAAAGCGACTTGATGAGGAAGTGGTCTCTAGGAAGGTAAAAATGTTGCTCCGCCGCAAACGAACATCCCATCTTAGGGTGTCTCTTGTAAGTGGTTTGGGACTTTCCGGGGAAGAGGCCGCCACAGCAGCAGACCATCCGGCGACCCGTAACCATGACGATCAGCGTGGCAGCACGAAAAGAGCGTCCTGGGGAAACGACAGGGCCTGCGCCGGGGGTTGTTCGTTTGCATGTCGATCGTCGAGGTGGGCGGTTTCGAGGGGCGCCTAGATCTTTGGTGGGAGGGGGGGGAACGTTGGATAACAACAGCGATCATAACAAGGTGTTCAGCGAAGATCCAGTCGGCGCGCAGGGGAAGGGGGTGAGAGTCCAGTCCCGCCATATGTCTCGAGACGCCGTGTAGCTCGGGGTGGTGGTGGCTGAGGGGAATTCTCATGAGCGAATCGCATTTCATAGTTTGTGTCCGAGTTCCACTTTTATCCGCTTGGAGACGTTGACGACCCGTCCATCCAGCCTTATCAGGAAGTTCAGGGTTGTATTTCAAAGCGTCAGGGGCAGAAAGACAGGGTCTGGTCGGGGACACCCCCTGTTTGTTACTTTGAGAGGGTGGATGACTGTGTTGTGTGAAAGCTGCCATCTCGGAAACAGAGGGACGTCAAAATAGAAAGGGGGGAAAACAAAGGGGCCGCATCGTCCGAGAGAAGAGGCGAACTGGCCATGTTCTTAATGCTCGAAACCTGCGGGGTTTTGCGGTTCCTGAACCCTGAGTCTGTAGTGGACAGAACCGCAAGAGCCACTCACAAACAACTTGGACAATCTGTGTGATTATACACGTATATGATAGCAAAGGCATACCCGCAGATCAACACGGCACGACAGCGGACCCCCCGCCAGGCATCGACAAATTTTGGGATTGAATATCGCTTAGTCCTCCGTGCTAAGTTCAGTCAGCGCTTAGAAAGAGATATATATGGCCTGCTGTTCTGAGGGGAGGGCACGAACCCTTCGATTCAACTATGACAACCTATAATACAGTCCAGCTATATGTAAACCCCAGTCAACGGGCTGTGCTCTTTCGTGATCTCCAGGCGATCTGACACTGCAACATGTTTTCCACGGCATCCTGAATAGCGAATCGCATCGCGGCCTGCACATACGTAACACGCTCTTGTTCCGCCGGGCTCCTCCTCCTCCTCCTCATTTCCCCCAACTGTTCGTGCCACCGAGGCCCCGGGTAGGGAAACCTGTTCTAAACACCGATGTCAAATGGCTGACAATTGAAACGCTCGGCCGCCGGTCTCCCGTTTTGGAAACAGATCCTCCTCCCGAGTGTTCAAAGTCTAACGTAACTGCCGAGAGAGGGGTCTTTTCCACACTTGACACTTCATCACCTGTTTTTTGTTCGCCTCCTGGCATGGACTTCCGCCGCCGCCATGGGGGCCGTTCGTGGACGTCCTCTGGACGGAAGCTGTGCAAACAGACCCGATGTTTGAAAGGGGGGAGTCTCGCCGACGTTGCAACCCGCACCGAGCTATACTACCTTGTTTATATGACTTGCATGCAGTGCATTGATGACTGAGAGCCTGGATCTTGAGATACATAAACGTCAACGTCGATCCAGTCCTTGCCAAGGTTGATTCGTATGTGACTTCAACTTCCACCACAATAAGCCACTCGGTCACAAACTAACAGTTTTTCCTTTCTTTCACATTCTATCATCTCATCGTGTTTAGCATCTTGACTGGAACCAGGAAACATGGAGTCTTACCTGAAGGAAACATCTTATACCTTCCTTGATGTCAGCGCCAGCCTCTCGGAATACGTGTTCGACCCTCATTTCATTCCCTTTCTAGCCGGAGACGAGCTTGACACCTTTTTGTACCCTTATTCTATTCCCTCATCCCAGCCACCAATGCCTCTGGTGAGCACCCCTTGCCCACTCACTCACCCAACCAACTACAACACCGACTATAACGTCCTCAACAGCCGGTCGGAATCCCCTCCCTCAGCCTTCTTCCCTGCTTCGAATGAACTGTTCTCCCCCGCCTCGAGTGAGCTGTTCGACTTTGCTCGGTCCCCCAGCAGCAGCAGCAGCAGCACCACTACCACCACGACCTCGCCGCGATCTCCTCCCACCAAAGACTTGAAGGAAACCGAGGCCTGGGGCCCCGCGGACTTGCACCAGATGGGATACCTCGACGTTTCCGGCAACTGGCGCTGCCGGTACTCGGGGTGCTGCTCCTCCCGCGTCTTCCTCCGGGCGTGCGACCTGCGGAAGCACTTCCGCGGCCACGCCAAGTACTTCTTCTGCACAGAGACGAGGTGCCGGCAGGCGGGCGTCGGGTTCGCGACCCGCAAGGACTTCCAACGGCACATGGGGTCACACAAGCCGGCCGTCCCGTGCCTACACCCGGACTGCGATCGCATCTTCAGCCGGAAGGACAACATGGTGAGTTGACCGGCACGGTTGACGGTACCCGCTCTTGTCCCGTTTCGTTCTTGGACACGGAGGCTAACGGGAAGGGACAGAGAGAGCACTACAGGAAGATTCATCAGCGACTTGGAAATAAACTCTTGACGCGGAGGTGCCGTCCTGCCAAGACGAGAGAGTCTCAGACTGCATCGCCGCCAAAGGTCTAACTGCTCGACCTGCTGCATGGAGTCCCGGACAGGGACTCAGTTCGAGGAAAGGAAAAAGTTTAACGAGGTGGTGGGACTTTTTACTCTGCGATGGTACGCCCCTAATGATGATGACGAAGTAAATATGCGGTGGGTTAAGCGTCGTCTTGTTTTCTGGACTTTGAGCGTTAAATAAGTGTCAGCACTGTCTTTCTTTTCGTTCTTCCTCTAAAGAGGCGATGCCTCAATACATAGATTAGCAACTAGTATTTCCCCTACAATGCAACAATCCTTATGTACTCAGCACATGTGCGCAGTTAGTCTCCAACGCCAGGCCATGACTATCAACTTGAGTTCTATCTATTTTCTCTCGTCTTCAGAACCTCGAGCCCCAAAGGAGCGCCGCGGCCCTCCCGCGGCCAGCCAGAGATAAGCCACTGCTGAGACACCAACTCTCATTCATGGTTCTTGTTTCGTTCAGGCATCGAGAACCTTCCAGCCCCCGGTCAAGAGGTTGGTGTAAATCCTCAACGGGTCGTACTTGGCACGGATTGCCTTCAACCTCGCGAGGTTGGCCGCCGGATAGCTCTGGAAGATCTTCTGCCCCTTGCCCGCGTCGTTCAGGTACAGGTACCCGCCCGCAACGCCCCTGGACACCAGGCCCGCCTCGATCTCGGCCGTAACGGTGTCGGCGAATCCGCTGGCGGCCGCGTCGTCCTTGGCCTCCTGCCACGTCAGATTCTCGACGACCCAGAAGTAGGGGGCTCGGGCCGGGTCCACTCCCTGCGGGTTGCCGCCCTTGGCGACGCCCTGCTGGATGAACTCCTTGGTGATGGGCTGGAAGGTGATGGAGGCCGAGAGACCGGCAATGCCGGTGAGCTTGGAGCCGGTGGCGGCGAGGAAGGCGTCGTGGACGTAGTCGATGGCGTCACGGTCGACGACCAGGGACAACACGCGGAACCTTGAGAAAGCGGGTTAGCCGAGGCCACAGCATGCTCCAGACACCTGTGTTAGAAAGCGACTCACTCTTGACGGAGGCCAGTGGGCTGCAGCGCGTCAACGGCACTGATATACTCAGCGAGAGGCTGCAGCGCGTACGAATCCGCCACGGGCGCGAGAACGGGCGAGGTAAAGTTCTCGAACGCCGTGGCGGGCTGGGTCTCGGAATCGTAGAACCGAGCCGCCGCGTACGCGGTGATGTTGTACGAAGGGTACGTGAGAATCGTGGGGATGATGGCCGCCTTGCCGTCCGCGGAACCGTGTTTGCCAAAGTTGTAGACGGCGTCGAGGTACTTGGCGCTGTCCGTCTGGGCATACTGCGAGATGCCGACCCAGACCTTGGACGACTTGACGGTCTTGAGGTCGAAGCGGGTGACGATGGCGAAGGAGTTGCCGCCGCCCTTCAGAGCCCAAAAGAGGTCTGCATAGGCGTTGGTTGCGGTCGCCTCAACGACGATGCCGCTCGCCAGGACGGCCTGGTAACGGACGACGTTGTCGGCGGCGAAGCCGTACTGGTTCGAGTAGAAGGAGATGCCGCCTCCGAGCAAGAGACCGGAGACGCCGACACCACCGATGCGTCCTCCAACGGCGGCAAGGCCCGAGGGCGAGAGATAAGAGTACACATCCCTCCATCTGAGGCCGGCACCGACGGAGACGGTGCTCTTGTCTCCGGAGAGGGCCAGCGTGGTCAGGTTGGAGGTCGACAGCAGGACGCCCGACGAGCCGATGCTGTTGTAGCCGACAACCGGCATGTGGCCACCGCCGCGGACGGCGAACTTGGTCAAGCTCAGCGTCAGCGTGGTGACGGCGAAGGAGACTTGCTGCGCGTTCTGCGGCACGAAAACGCACGCCGGGGTGGCATAGGCCCTTGCCGACCAGTACTGCGTCTGCGTTTCGTACGCGTACCCGTCGGAGCCGGCCAAGAAGGTCTGTTTCGGGTACTTGAGTCTCAGGAGCCCACAAACGGTGTTTTCCGAGCCGACGAGACTGGGTGCGACGGCTGACGCGGCGCTGGCGTCGGCCAGAACCTCGGCTGCGGCGGCGACGGGGGCTGCGACGACAGCCAGCAGCTGCGCGAGGATGAGCGAAACACGAACCATGGTTGTTGACTAGTCCGCTGGTGGTGGGAAGAAAGAAGGGCGCCAGCAAGCCACGAGTGATGTCTGGATGCAGGAGAGAAGCATATTTCTATCACAGGATTTCAGATAGAGAGGAGGTTCCAAGGCGTGGCGTTGGGCAATTATGGCGAAATTGTACGGACCCCAGCCCAGGGGGGGAGGGGTCCCCATGAGCCTGCATACTATCGTTAGCGAAGAACGGTTTGGATCATGCAAGCCTCTCTAGTCGTCAGTCTCCTATTGGCAGGTTGGTTGCGTCCTTGCAGATCCGAGATGAGGTCGAGGTGGTGTTGGTGGCATCGCACTATGCCGACCAGGTACAACCACCTCACCCAGCTTCCCACATTAAAATGGCTGCTTTAGTTGGGTAATAATACTACTTGAGGTAAGTTAGAATGAGCTTGGGGTGAATAAGGTAGGATACTTCTTCCTTGTAGGGGAAAAGAAAAGGTGGAAGATACAAGACTCGAACCTGTCACCTTTGAAAGGTTGGCAAAAAAAAGTTCTTAGAGCGGGCCATTTGCGCTATTCCTTTGCCTGGTGCTTGCCCGAAGGCTCTTGTGTAAGCACTAGAAGAATAGATATACTTCATAACAAAAGCGGCTGAGGCGTTGCGACAACCTTAAGGCGGCGGGTGATCCGGTCGCATCTGAGCACCATAGTGGCGAAACCCCCGTCGCGATCCCTGTTCTTCGCCCTCTTCCCCCCTCTCCCTCGACGCACCCGAATGGGCTTAGCATATCGTTGACACGACCAAAGGACATTCGATGTTGCCTCGCATCCATAGTCTGAACTTACCCGTCCGAACCGGTGTGGGATCCCCAGACACACTCTGCATGAGTATGCAGGCGCCTCGGCGCAGCTCCCCTGATCCAGAAACTCGGTACGGGAGGGTGGGAAAAAAGCATGAAGGCGTTCTCATGCGCTCTCTTAAAGGCCCCCATGTGGCCGGCTAGGTGGAGGGAAAGGGGGGCTGTTGTGTCTCCAACGTACCCGTACTCTACCGTTGAAGACACGATTGACGGCTTCGACATACGGAAGAACGTGGTGTTGGACGACGAGTAAAGGACGAGTGGCATGATGGCGACTTCGGTGCTCGGTTTCACGGAGATGATGGTAAGAACATCAGCCAGCCCCCGCCCCCTCGGAAGTCCTCTGGAAGTGCCCCCACCCGCTTGCCGTCCGGCCCGGGCGGGGAATGCTCGAAAGCCCCTCTTCTTCCTCCTCCGTCGCCGATCTTTGATCCGTGCGTCCGTTCCAATTCCGCCGCATGAGCCCCCGATCGAGATCCATCTTTGTGCTAACAACGCTCCATCATAACACAGGCTCTCATCTGGACCTTGTGGGCGGCTGCGTTTGGAATGACGGTCTTCCGGGGCAGCTTCCAATGGATCCTGCAACGTCGTCTGTACGCCGACGACTACTTCATCATTGCCGGCCTCGCCACGTTGACGGCCCTGTCGGCGGTTATCACGATGATGCTGCCACAGTTTTACCTCGCCGGCGAGTACACCAAGGCCGCTGCCACGAACCCCCTGGCGCCCCTGCCTCTGCCGCTGGAGGAGTTCACTGCGAGGACTGTTGCATCCCTCAAGTTGATGTTCTCGCAGATGTTGCTGTTCTGGACAACTCTTTGGGCAGGTTCGTCCTCCCTGCTGCGAAAACACTCACCCATCCCCTAGCCTGGTGCTGCATGACTGACGGAACCCGTGTCGCCCGCCAGCCAAGTTTTCCATCCTCTTCTTCGTCAGGCGGCTTGTCAACGGGCTGCCGAGATACGTACGCGCGTGGTGGGCGTGTTTTGCCGTGGTCCTGCTGCTGTACCTGGCATGCATCTTCTCCAACTTCCTGACGTGCACGCCGTTGACCAAGTACTGGAGTGCAAGTGAGTTTGCCGCAACGCTGTCCGTTGATACATGGAATTGACGCAGCGGGGGACGACCCAGCCGGGTGTAATGCGCCGGAAGATCTTGTACGGGCCGATGCATCCATCAAGTTTGCGACCGGCGCCGACGTTGCCGCCGATGTGTTGAGTAAGTCGCGGTTTGCCCCTTCGGTTCTCTCTTTCTTGCTTTCTAACTCGGCTTTTGTAGTCATGATGCTACCCCTTAACCTGCTGCGCAAGCTCACCACCTCGCGATCCCACAAGTTTGGTCTCGCCGTCCTCTTCTCCCTCGGCGGTATCATCATCGCTTTCGCCATCGCGCGTCTGCTACAAGTCACGAAAGCCACGGGCGACGCGGCCAAGGACCCGACGACGGTCGCCAACGGGCCGGTGCTTCTCAGCATGTGGAGCCACATCGAGTCCTCTGTCAGCATCATCGTCGCGACGCTGCCGGCGTTCCGTTTCCTGCTTGGAAGGAACAGGACCGCAACAAGAAAGACGACGAACAAGTACGATGGCCCAACGATCGGCGGCTCGGGTAGGTCGCTACGGTCAAGGAGGTGGCAGAAGGACGCGGTGCGCCTAGAAGGCGACGACAGCTATAGGCACGGCTCGGCCCAGGGCAGCGAAACGGAGTTGACGCCGGTGAGAGGTATCCAGAAGGAAATCGAGTTCAAGACCGAGCATTCCCCGGGAGAGTTGGCCGTGGGAGAAACGAAGCGCAGGACGCAAGAGTTGTTTGCTTGACGGGGGAGCAGCAGGCATCAAGGCAGCTCATAGCATCCCGCAAGGACATATCATCCCAATAAGAAAGATACTGGGAATTCAATGAGGATGGAGCAAGATGTAACGAGTACGAGCGTTGGATATGGGGGGGCGATCAGGCCATCGGTGGGTATAAGAAGCTTCCACCCGCACCTCTTTTCTTTAAAGCTCCCAGTAGGCACCTACTTTCTTTTTGTGACGAGAAGTGGTGATGTTTGATATTCTAGAGTGCATAAGAACGCTCTATTATTTGATACATTATTTGATCATTTGCTCCACCCTTGATAGAATATGACGGGAGCTGAGTCATTCGAAGGCCCAAATCATTCCTGTGAGAGAGCCAACAGGCCTCGTAACCGCTCAAAAGAAAAAGAAAAAAAACCTTCAAATGAAAACAATTGTAATCCGGAACGCCGCAGCATGTCGTGAGTTTCTGTTCGACCACCCAAACACATCCGTATCATGGTATCTGGAAAAGAGACGAGGAAGCCAAAAAGCAGGAAGCCGGGAGCAAGGAAGCAAGAGAGAGAACAACTCGAAGGGGAAGAGACTTCAAGCGGCGCCGGTCAGGTTCTGGGTGTTGAGCTTCCCCCATCTCGAGCCGAGGGAGACGAGAACTGAGACACCGGCGCCGGCGATGGCCAGAGCGAAGGCGATCTTGAGACCATCCATGTAGGCCTGGATGACGCCGGGCACAAATTCGGCGGGGAAGGCGCTGCGGATCTGGGTGGCGCCGGTGATGGCTACCAGGGCGGGGTCGATTCCCGGCACGTTCTCGGTGACTTTCTTGAGGACCGTGACGAGGAAGCCCGACTGGGCGGCGGCCACGTAGAATGCTCCACCAACGGTTTGGAAGACTGGAAGAGGGGTATTTGTCAGTAAGGGGGTAGTCCATGTTGCGTAGACTGGGGCTGGTGAGAACTTACAGAGGAGAACAGCGGTGGCAGAGGCGAGATCGCTTTCACCGACGGTGCCCTGAATAGCAATGATGGGGACCTGGAAGCCGGCGCCCCAGCCCAGACCGGCGATGATCTGGTACCCGATCCACTTGCCGCTTCCAGTGCCGATATCGAGGGTGTAGATAAGACCGGCACCGACGGTGGCGACAACGGCGCTACCAACGAGAATCGGGGTGTAGATGCCGGTTTTGGAGATGGAGACGCCGGAGACGATGGTGGCAATGGTTACGGCGATTATGAGCGGGAGGTTGCGAACACCAGACTGGGTCGGGGAAGCGTTGTCGACGGACTGGAAATAGATGGGCAGGTAGTACACCAGGACGAAGTAGGAACCGGCGAAGAAGAAGGCGTAGATGGACGAGATGTAGACGGTGCGGTCGCTGATGAGGCGCGGCGCGATCATTGAGCGCTCGCCCTGGTACCACTCGAGAACGACGAAGGCGATGATGATGAGAAAGAAGCCAACGAAGAGGCCGATGACGGTGGAGGAGTTCCAGGGGTGGGTATGGCCACCCCACTGCAGGGCGAGCAGGAACGAGATGGTGGCGCCCATGATGAGGGCGGTGCCGATCAGGTCCATTTGCAGGAACTTTTCGAGCAGGCTGGCCTTGACGGGGACGGCCTGGGGCGGGGTGGTGAAGTAAAAGAGGATGATGGCGGCCGAGATGCCGCCGACGGGGAGGTTGATGTAGAAGCACCAACGCCAGCTGACATGGTCAGTGAAGGCGCCGCCGATGAGGGGACCGATGACGGAGGCGATGCCGTATGAGGCGCCGATGATGCCGGTGAAGGTAGGTCGCTTGTCCGGCGGAGCGGAGAACCCAATAATGGTGTAGGCGCCGGAGCCGATGCCCGCGGCACCCACGCCGGCGATGGCACGGCCGACGATGAGGGCGACCGAGTTGGGCGCCACTCCGCAGATGAGGCTGCCGACTTCAAAGATGAAGATGGAGAGCAGGAAGGACGTCTTGAGCGGGAAGTACTTGTACGCCTTACCCCCTATACGCCGATCGCGTTAGCGGTGTTAAATGGCAAATCGGAGGACGCTCACAGGGGACAAGGGAGGGATGATGACTTACATGTTGACTGGAAGGCGGCAACACACATGAAAAACGCGGATCCGTACCAGGCGACCTGATCCAAGCCGCGGAATTCGTCCGTGATTTTGGGGATAGCGGTCGCGACGATGGTCATGTCGAGAGCAACGAGGAAGATGCTGAGGACGAGGGCGACAACGATGAAGGTTAGCCGAATGCCGGTGGGATAGACGGCCTCTTTCGCCTCCGTGGGTTGTGTTGTGCCGGCTTCCTCATCGGTAGCAATGCCAGCCTTCTCCTTCTTCTCGACAGCTTCATCGAGAATCGACGGCGAAGGTGTAGGGCTGGACTCTCGGTCTGTCTCGCCCTTCTCACCCCTCTCGCGGGGAGCTACAAGTGTACTCGTGACAGAGGCCATTGCGTAGGCGTGAAAATAGATTCGGGTTCGGTTCTGGATGAAATCAAGCTATGGGGAATAAAGTTTGATATCGACGGCAACTTGTCACTGCTGGAATCCAGGATATACGATGGTGGAAGTCCAGGGTGTCTAGATTGAGGCTGAATGTCTCTGAAGCTTGTAGCATAAGACAGAACGGGACACATGGCCGGGGGTGACCCAGGCCCCTTATGTATCCGGGAAGGGACCATGAACGACAAGCGATGCGGGTCGGACTTTGGAAAGTGTTGACGCCGGTCGGTGTTGGGAGCCCGCCGCTCGGAGGACGAAAGAGAGACACGGGCAACGTACTTTGGCCTATTGTGGACGTAGTATGCGGCTGGCCGCGTTGACCAGCTGGCGGGAAGCTATCCCTCGACGTACCATCCCAGGGCGGCGGAGACATTGTACAGAACTGATTGCTCATCTGTACATGGCGCAAGACTAGGCTTCAGTGCAGCATGTTGCGGTAGCATAACGGGCCCCAACAGACTGGAGGTGGGATCAGGCCCGCGAAGGATGCGTTAGGCCGGGACGGTACGGCGGTACGGCGATACGGCAATACAGGAATCGGCTTGAGGCGTATTTTGAAGGCGTCATTGGTACGCTCTACTATGGTGTCGGCAGATGGCTACGACGACGGCGGAGTGACACCGAAGATCGAAGTGGGAAATGGCGCGACCGTTTGCACGACTTGACGTCGCTGCTTGGTAACCAAGCAGAACGAACATCGTCCAATCTCCGCCCGCATGCCGTGCTTATGGTTTTGATTTACGGTTCGTGATTCGTGAAGCATCATCCCCTTGACCAGGCTGGCGCAGGTCTACCATCTCAGACTCTTGCTTGTGTTGAAGAAAGATCTGGAATGTTCTGAAAGTCCGCAACATCTATCCCTAGCGAAATTGAGAGAGGCGCCCCCTTCTCTTGCTCTGAGGCTTCCCAGGCAAAAGTAGGTTGGGACAGAAAGCCAATAGGCCCTGCCGACGGGGCATTTGCTTACGGTACATTCAGCCAACAGCCCCTTGTAACCGGCGGTGGGCATGCAGCATGTCGCAACAGCGTGCAGTACCGTACCGATTCCGCCGAGTCGGCGGACATAACGCAGATTTCCCTTGCGGAGTTTGGATTGGAGTTAAGCGGAGGGAGTCAGAGAGCTAGCACATGGCGCTTGTGAGGTCTTGGATTGTGCTAGTTGGGGATAGCTCGAGTTTCACAGGCATCCCCTTGGATGCTGCCGACGGATAAGGCTGCGCTTGCTGGCCAGTCGGCGCCGCCACATCATCAAATGCTGCGCCCGTCCCTGCATCTCGGACCAACGTTGGCCATGTTAATTTGTAAAGCAACCGTGTACCTCATGGTTCGCCGACCGGTGACTCGTGCGGTGATTCGGACCTTTCCACTGCTGAGGCGGCCAGAGATGCGGACGAAGAAGAAAGAAAAGAGTCGCAACTGTTGTTTGGCTAGATAGGTTAGTAAGATAAGCATACTCTAGTGAAGTAGCGGGCGGAGTGGAGAAGTATCTCGTCAACGGACGTCCCACCAAGTAAGCTTTTTGGACGGCGAATCCGTTTTCAAGATGATTTATCGCCCGTGACTGCTTGGCCGCGACGGACTAAACCATGATGATGATCAATCGTATCGAACTACGTTGACACGATTCACTGCGTTCAATCCCTCGGGCGGTGAGCAAGGGATAGTCCATCACGAGTGGCTTTCAGCCAGCAAAGAGTTGGTTGACGGCCACTGAGTCACCATAACGTTCTCTCCGCAACCTCGGATTTAGGAGTTCGTCGTGAGCCCGTCCTGCCTGTAAGCAATACAGTGTAGGCAGGAGAGGGGGGTGTGGGGGATACTTGGAGGGAGTCAGACGGGCAAAGGAGAGGAACGAGGTGTGAAGAAGCAAGCCTTGAGGCGGCGCAAACGACGGGCGTGTCGATCGTTGAGAAGCCAGGAAGTCGGACGTGTCTTGTGAGGGTGATGCCAAGGGAACAACAACGACGCTTGACGCTAACGGGAGCACGCAAGGCGGAAGAGCGTCTTCGGCGACTCTTTGCGTTGCCAATCTTGCCGATGCACGTGTGAGTGGGTGATGTGAGATTGGCTCTGGCTGAGATTTACGAGGGCTGCAGTCGTCGGTACGATGACTAAAAAGTGACAGAGGGAGGACAGGGGGAAGAAACAGAAGCAGGCAGGTACCGTAAATCTAGGCAGCTTGGGCACGGACGGAAGCATCGGAGGGGGAATGTCACCATCAACTAGCAGGAACAACAAACATACCTTTTGATCCAACCAGAGCGCCGAATCCAGGAAGTAGGTGGGATCGCCAGCACACCGAGGACACCTGGCACACCGAGCTCTTTTCCAATGTTTCCCACCTGGCACACACACCATAACCTCGTTGTCCCGTTGTCCTGGTACCGGGCACAAAAAATTACCGTCCGACCAGGAAGGGTTTCACCTTACACATCACCACCCAGACAGTTGGAATTCCCATCCGCTTGTCACGTACGTACAGTTGAGTTACACCACCTATTACAGGCAGGGTTTAGGCACCATCGCAGAACCGAAGCGCCTCTTGCTTACGGAGCTGACGTGAACCGAGCACCGGGTAGGGTACCCCAAGTGCATTCCGTCCCCCAAGTTTTGTATCCGGAGGCGCCGGAGTGTCTCGGTCTATTCGGCCGCGCCGCTTGCATCCATCCCATCCCATCCCACCCTCCAAGACGGCCAGACTTCAGGCCGCCCCGGGAACTCGGGGCTTCCCCCCCGCAACATCGAATATCCATCTCATCGCGGTGGGAAGAGCTCTCGTCACTCATACCACGACAAAGTGACACTCCAGAGTCACCGGTCCAGCAGCTGGTCCGAGTTCCACGGCACAAGAGTCATGTCTCCTCACCTCCTCATTTTCTCGATACCACCCCAGTTCATGGTGGATGGTGTGCAACTCTAAACGGACCTCACAGCACCTGCTGGTCCGGGTTTATGGCACCCAGCCTGCTCTCCAATCCATACCCTTCGTTTTCTACGGATGTGTTGACGAAAAAAATCACGCACGGCGATTTCCCTTGACTTGAACTCATCCTCCTGATAAACCTAGCGTATTGCATGCACTCTCTTATCGTGCCTTTCTACCAACAGGTACAGCTGTCCTCCGCCAGACCTTCAATGGTTGATTGCATACTCCTCATATCGGACAGAGCGTGTCAATCACACCGAAGTCCGCCTCATGGTGTCGTTTCAGAGCATCTGATGTGAAGAAGTGCCTACTATCGGCTGTTGGTGGAATACCTCGCAAGGCGATGCAAACAGATACGATGAATTAATTGCCTGTCATGTTTTTAGGTTCCCAAGTTGGCGGAAGCACGTTGCAGCAGTGTCTTTTTTGCACTGTAATGCCCTCTGTGCGGTGCGCTGGAACCGGTACGTCCAGAGCAACTCGGCAGAAACAGCCTGTGGTTCCGACTGCTGGAGCACTGTGCCGGAAGAATTCGCAATTACTGTCCTCTGCTTTTTCATCATCTCTGTCGGTCTGTCTGCGATCACCACAGTTGCTGCTCCGGCTTGTTCAACATTCCCGCCCGATCGATTGATCGCACATCGGCCATCATGACGGACTCGGTTCCGCATCCAAAATCTGTCCTCCGCGGCCACAAAGCCCAAGTCCACGCTCTCGCCTTCGTCCGCGGCAACGAGCGGCTGGCCAGTGGTGATGCCGACGGCTTCGTCGTCCTCTGGGACCTGACCATTATGCGCCCGACGGCTGTATGGAGACCGCACGAGAACGCAATCCTGGGCATCGAGGGCTGGGGAGACGACCGCATTATAACGTGAGTCGCATCTCTTCCGTCTTTGGAATGCTTATTGTTTCTCACACCGCGTGCAGTCATGGCCGGGATCACAAGCTCGCCGTCTGGCAGTTGGGCTCCAAGGACGAGTCGCATCTCAGCAAGAAGCTACCGCTCGACGAGACGCCTGAACCAAGACCCCAACCCTGGCTGTTGCATCTCATCGAGGTCAACACCATGAATTTCTGCCCGTTTGCTTCATGCGTGCCCCTGCTTGGTGACGCGTCGGAGGCCGCAGACCTGCTGCTCGCCGTGCCAAACACGCTGGCTTCGGAGTCGGTCAGTTGAACACAACCTTTATCCCCGGCTCTTAAGTCCGGGGTGCTCTTCACTGCTGCAGAAGACACACACCTAACCTGTGAGCACCGTGATAGGTCGACGTGTATGAGTTGCCCTCCAAGAAGCGACTTCACACGATCAAAACCACGGAAAAGAATGGCATGGCCATGGCCCTGGCCCTTCTGTACGTCAACGGAGTCGCTTCTACGGAGCCACCCGCGAGTGGCCGGTTGACTCTTATTGCCGCGTACGAGAACGGCTTAGCAACGGTTATGCAGCTCGTCGGCGGGATGTGGACTACCACCTACCTGGCCCAAGTCCATAAGCAGCCCATTCTTTCGCTTGACGTTGTCGCGGACCAGGGCTACTTTCTTACCTCCGGCGCCGATGCGGTGGTGGCCAAGCACCCTATTCCGGTTGCTAACTCCGCCGCCGCCGATGGGGGCCTGGTTCAACAACCGCTGAAGATCTCCAACACGAAGCACTCGGGCCAGCAGGGCCTGCGCATCCGCGACGACGGCCGCATCTTCGCCACTGCCGGCTGGGATGCCATGGTTCGCGTGTACTCGTCCAAGACCCTCAAGGAGGTGGCCACGCTCAAATGGCACCAAGTCGGATGTTATGCCATCGCATTGGCCAATGTCTGTGGGACTACTCGGGCTGATGAGATCCGAAGCACCTCGAGCGATCACAATCAGCCACCCAGCAATCTTGTCTCTCATGCGGGACAGCTGAGCGTCAAAGACAGACGCATACAACAGGCGCAGAATGCACACTGGCTAGCGGCCGGAAGCAAGGACGGCAAAATTTCCTTGTGGGATATCTTCTGATATGCCTTCCCGAACTGGAATACGGCCCAATCCCGGTCATTGTGGTCGTGGTTCTAACCCTACATATTTGCCCAGTGAGAACTACTGCGACAGGCAGCGTCTAGCGCCCCCTTTTTATCTTTTATCACAGGCAACTGGGGTTTACGGCACCGCGGCCAAATGGCCTCTACGACCCGATGAAAGGAGCCTCGTGGCCGAGTGAACAGGTATCAATTGACGTCTCTCTCAATCCATGGAAGTTTGGTAGGCCGCGAATTGCTCACTCCCTCGGAACCAACCGCGACGCAACCCGCCTTCCTTTGAAACGCTCATGATGATGATGATGATGATGATGACGCCGCTAAGCAATGACATGTGTCTCATCAGCCAACAGCATAAATGAATAGTAATTGCCAGTTTGTGTTTTTTTCCAAAGAGTCTCGTCTTTTAGTTACTGCAGCCCAATCGTTCTCGCAACAAGGACCAACTGGGCTGACGTGAGAGTAGGTGGGCCGCCGTATCTCCATGGTCGCTAGTTCGCTTGCCGTCCAGTATAGCCTCAATGCCCGAGGCCGCCCCCTCCAGAGGGGACTGAGACCAGCGGAAACCGTCGACTGTGCCGAACGAGACGGTCAGTCATCCCACCACAAAGACCTCGTTGCCTACAGTATCTGTGGAGGAGGCGGGGCGATATGCGGGCAGCCCCCTCCCCTGGTGAGCTCTGTTACACGGTATGCATGCGAGGTAACAGTGAGGAACCAACTGTATAAAAGGGGGTTTGCCCTCCCGACCGTCAATTGAGTTGGAGTTGGAAATCAACTGATTCTTCTTCCCTTCATTCCGAAAAGACCTTCAAGAGACACCCCTTTTTACTTCCTTCTTCCTTCTTCCTGAGCCTTCTCAAGGAAAACAAGCCAGGTCAAGATGTCAGTCATCGGAGAAGAATACAAGAACGTCGCCACGCAGGGCATGAACGCCTACGCCGCGCCCTCGCTCTTCCAGCCTCACAAGGCCCGCCAGGCCATCCGGGACGCCCACGAGAAGAAGATCCCCCCGTTGATGTGCTACTATGCCGGCCTCAGCGCCCTTCCCATCACGCGGTTCCTGGCCCCCATGGGCTACGACGCCGTCTGGATCGACTGGGAGCACACTTCCTGCAACGTCGAGACCATGACATCGGTTTGTCACTCACTACATGGAGAGGGCAGACAAGAGGAGTCGGTGACAATAGCGCTGACCACCGCCTGTAGATGGTCCATGAAGCCATCTTCATGAGCCAGGGGCGCACCATCCCCTGGGTCCGGTAAGGGGTCCCCCTCTCACACGCCCGAGCACGACGGGAAGAGCTAGCACTGACATGGCATCACACAAGTGTCCCGGGCCACGACCACGCGGCCATCGGTTACGCGCTCGACGCTGGGGCCAGCATCGTGGTGCCGCAGGTCGAGACGGTGGAGGAGGCCAAGCACGTGCTGTCGTCGGCCAAGTACGGCACGAAGCAGCGGGGCACGAGGTCGGCGCCGCCGTTCCGGCTCATCCCGTTCCTCACGGACACGCCGTACGACCCGAGCCGCGACGTGCACAAGTGCCTCAACGACCAGGCGGCCGTCATGATCCAGATCGAGTCAGCCGAGGGCGTGCGCAACCTCGACGCGATCCTGACCGAGTGCCCGGACATCGACGTCGTGTGGTTCGGCACGCTCGACTGCCGCATCAGCATGAACCTCGAGGGCAAGATGGGCGGCATGGGCGCCGATGAGCCCGAGTGGCTCGAGATCTCCAAGCTCTTCTTCGACACCATCAACAAGCACGACAAGCCGTACGCCGGCTTCGCCTTCGCTGCGCCGCCGTACGGCAGCCCCGAGAAGATCAAGGAGGCGTCCAAGAGGATGAGCCTCATCGCCATGTCGGCCGACGTCATCCACCTCGGCGGGCTGGCGCAGGACCTCATGATTGCCCGGCAGGCGGTCGGGCCGGTGGGGCAAAAGAACGGCACAAATGGGGAGGGGGCCGAGGAGAAGGCCGAGAAGAAGGCCGAGGAGACGAACGGTAAGGAGTGAGAGGTGTCAAGTCACGACCGGTTGATGATGATCTGAGACCTCTACAGGTATACCGTCGAGGGGTAGAGAAGAGTAATAGACAGCTGCCGGCGATGCCACGATACGACAATGACGGATGACATTGTTCGTCCATGAGTGATTGGGCTGAATGAGGAGAAGGAGTACTGCCTTCTGTTACATGTATTGGCAGTCAGTCATACATCACCATCCGCATGTTGAATTCGAGAGTGCTTGTTGTTTTTGTCTGCCACAGAGCCAGCCTATTACTACCTTTCAGTCAAGCTTTTAAAGTATGGACCCAACCAAAGTCTTATAGAGTCGAATGGCATGACACACACAATTGAAGCTGGAACTTACTGTCCCCTCGAAAGACGTTCCGACGACACAAATACATACCCCTTTCGTCTGTGTCCTCGGCCACACTAACATCTTCTTTCCTCCCGCCAAGGGTGATTTGAGGAAGGTGGGTGGGTGGATTTCCTCCCTGTGGGCTGGCTCAATCTTTTGCTATTACGTGTAGGTGCCGCCGTTGGCATGGGCTCGAGAATGAGAGATGCGGCATGACGTTGGGGTGCTGCAGGCTGATTAATGTTAATGGCATCCGAGAGTGCCGGTAAGGCAGGACTGTTGATCGCGTCGTTTTCAACGCAACCTCTCACAGATGGCGCATGGTGCTGTATCGTGAAGAAGATGATAATAAATCGTTTGGTGAAATTGGTTGAACGTACGGCTCGCCTCCTCACACTTCGCTCTCTTGCTAACAATGATGGTGGTTGAAGGTATGCCGCGCCGGACCTGACAACGGCATCAGCATAAGCGAGCCCCAATAGATAATCCTCACTGCATCCCTGTGCATCCCAGACCCTCATCGTAATGGCTCCTCCTGTGAGTCACAAAGGAGCCCGAGAAACCCGACGACATGGAGGAGAGCTCAGCACGGGCTTAAACCGGGATACTCGCAAAACACACCATGCTCTATCTAGAACGCCACCAAAAGGGCAGCAATTGAACAACTTATGTTTTCAAGGACAATAAATAATATGACTCCTCGGAAATATTGCACCAGTCTTGTCCAGGTACGATTGGGCATCCCGCTGCTGCAGAATGTCTTCCGCATTGTTGCCGGTGGGCGGGTAAGTAGGTATTGCAGGGGTTCAGAAGTGATTAATAATGACAAGCGCAGTCAAAAACAAATCCCGCCACTGGCGGCGACTTTGCATCGTACAGCGTCGGGCACGTGACTTGATTTCTTTTCTATCGATAAGCAATCCCCCGCCGTCCTTGAATTTTTTTTTTGGGATGGGCATCCCACCTTCTCGCGATACCCCGCCATATACACTGAGAGCCCAATCCTCCCCCCCCCCCCCCCCCCCCCAAAGAGATAGAGCGTCAGTCTGTTGTTGCCCTCCGCTCACCCACCTGCCCCCAAACATCGACACGGAGAACAAAAGCACCAAGGGCACATCGAGAGAGAGCATATCACCATGTCGATGCACGCCACAATCCTCTGCTGCAACTGCGGCGCCCCCATCGACGGCACGACGGCCGCCGGTGCGCTCTGCTACGACTGCATCAAGTTGACCGTCGACATCTCCCAAGGCGTCCAGCGCGAGGCCACGCTCAACTTCTGCCGAGACTGCGACCGCTGGCTGCTTCCCCCCAGCAGTTGGGTCGTCGCCGCACCCGAGTCCCGCGAGCTGCTCGCCCTCTGCCTCAAGAAGCTCAAGGGCCTGAACAAGATCCGCATCATCGACGCCTCCTTTGTGTGGACGGAACCCCACTCGAGACGAGTCAAGGTCAAGATTACGATTCAGGACGAGGTCCAGACCGGCGTCCTCCTGCAGCAGGCCTTCGAGGCCATCTACATTGTCGCCTACCAGCAATGCCCCGACTGCGCAAAGTCGTACACAGCCAACGTGTGGCGCGCCTCGGTCCAGGTGCGCCAAAAGGTGCTGCACAAGAGGACCTTCCTCTTCCTCGAGCAGCTCATCATGAAGCACGGCGCGCACAGGGATACGCTCAACATCAAGGAGGCCAAGGACGGCATTGACTTCTTCTTCTCGGCGAGGAATCAGGCCGAGAAGTTTTGCGACTTCCTCAACTCGGTCGTGCCGTGCAAGGCCAAGAAGTCGCAGGAGCTCATTTCGCAGGACGTGCACACGTCGACAAAGTCGTTCAAGTTCACCTTCTCGGTCGAGCTGGTGCCCATCTGCCGTGACGACCTTGTCGCCATGCCCATCAAGCTGGCCAAAGCGTCCGGCAACATCTCGCCGCTGGTCATCTGCCACAAGATCGGGACGTCGGTATACCTCCTCGACCCAAACACCCTCCAGACGGCCGACATCAGCGCGGCCATCTACTGGCGCGCGCCATTCTACTCGCTCGCCGACGTCAAGCAGTTTGTCGAGTTTATCGTCATGGACATCGAGCCGACCAACATCACGAAGGGCAAGTGGCGGCTCGCCGAGGTACAGGTCGCGCGTGCGTCGGACCTGGGCGTTAACGACAAGACGTACTTTGCGAGGACGCACTTGGGCAACCTGCTGCACGCGGGTGACTCGGTGCTCGGCTACATGCTCACGGGCACCAACTTCAACAACGAGGAGTTCGACGCCATCGAAGCCTCGGGCGTATATGCCTCGACGATACCGGACGTCATGCTCGTCAAGAAGCACTACCCGAACCGGAGGAAGCACCGCAACCGCAACTGGAAGCTCAAGCGCATGAACAAGGACGAGGGCGAGCTGCTGCCCAAGAAGGCGGACCAGGACCGCATGAACGAGGACTACGAGCAGTTCCTCCGCGACGTCGAGGAGGACGACGAGCTCCGCGCAACAATGGCGCTCTACAAGGCCCAGCAGGCGGCCAAGGTCGACCCCGATGCGATGAGCATCGCCGAGACCGAAGACGGCGATGGTGTGCCGGGAGTGGACATGGATGAGCTCCTGGACGACATGGACGAGCTCCAGATCAAGGAATAAATGCATTCATTGTCCATCTTCAAACGGGCCAGGGGATGGGCATATGTGGTCTTGGTTGACGGGGAACATATATGTCGGTCCCAGGAGGGCCGGCCATTAAATTGAAAGTGGCCGTCTACGGTGACTCAGGAAGGAACTCGGGAGGGAGAGTTGTTTCTCTCGGGGTGTTTGCTGTGAGTAGTAGACGCTGAAGAACTGAAGGGAAAGGGTGCATCCATTCCCCCTTCTTTCTCCTTTTCCCTTTTTTTCTTTTTTCTTTCTTTTTCTTTTGCAAAACGGGATGGGACGGTTCATGAATGGTAACGGGCGTGTATGCATCGGATAAATACCTTGACGCCTCGAGAGAGAGAGCGTGGGAGAGGGAGAGATAGAGGGAAGAGTCTCGACTAAGCAAGAAGGAAAAGCGTTTTGTGTGTTTCGTGTCGTTGGAATCAGCATATAATACATACTTGGACCACCGCTTGGCTGATGCGTGTCTCCTGCCGTTCACCCGCCTCCGCCGTCGCCGCCTCCGCCGCCACCGGCATCACGGGCGCCGCCGGTCCGTCGGCGCCACTTACATAAGCAAGTAAGGCAGATGAAGGCAGTTAGTTATCAGTATCAAGTGTCATGTGTCGGCGTGCCCTATCGGCGATGCGGCCAAACTCTATATCCCATCTTCAAGTCAGCAGGGCTTACTCGTGTCTCCCGTCCGTTTGGAAGACCTTGGACCGCCTTCGTGTCGGTGCATGCGGGCGGCACGTCCCCTTGCAATGGGCACCCAAGGCCTCGACTCGACAGAAGACCCCCGCAGGCCCCCTGATCAATATTCACTCGACCTTCCTCAACTGAGCCCGGCGTCCGTGCCTCCTCCCGCCTTGGCCAGTGGCCGCACCGCGAGGCGGAAGGACGCTCGAGCGTCGCCGGCCGAACTCTTTCTGATCGCCGATTCCTGACCCTTCCATCCCCCCTGGGCTCCGATTTGGCAGCACTTACACCCACTCACACACATACACACGACCCTCAAACACAAGGCACACAACGCTCTTTGCCCCGCGGAGTCTTTCTCGGTCTCCATGGCCCGTGTCTCTGGGTTCCGGGGGTTGGTTTCGCGGACGGGAGGGTCCCCTGCGCGATGCTCCAGCACTGAACACTCCGAGGCTTCCCTCCCCATATTAGCTCTGCCCTCTCTACGATGTGCGCCCTCTCGACGACTACCGGGAGGAAGCCGAGGTCTTGTTTCAAGTTCACGAGTCCGACGAGTTCGCCTCCTGCCCCTTCCCCCCTCCTCGAGGGTCCTCAAACCACGCTCACTCCAATGTCAAAAGTGAGTTACCTAAGCCCTCCTTACTACTGCTTCAGATCTGGAAGCTACTGGTAGACTCGGGGCTAGAAACCAGGCTCAAACAGGCGCCGGCCGAGTCTCGTTCCCACGACACCTTCGCCCCACGACTCCATCTGTCCCCAGAACCCCCAGTTTCGAAACAGGCGCCGACCGAGTGAGTATCTTCCCTGTGTCTCCCTCGCCCCCCACCCCTTCTGTGTATGTTATGTAGACACCCTCCCTCCATCTCTCCAGACTTTCACTCTCAGACGCTCCCGCGCCCGCCCGTCCGCAACCCTGCCAGATGTTTTCTCCACACCCTCACCCCCCCCCTCCTCCTGAGGTAAGTCACCACCCTCACGACCTCGCAAGGCATACAGGTATGAGACGGGGTAGGGGAGTGAGGAAGGGAGGGGGGGGGTGGTGGTGTTTCCTCCTGATTCCTGGGGAGGATGAGGGACGGCCCAACAGGCTAGGGCAGGTATGGCATGACCCCTCGGCGCCGCATGGTCTTGAGAACATATGGCGGAGTCCGGCGGGCTGAGTGCGGGACTTTGGCGGAGGAGGAGCAGCAGGAGAGCCGGCGTGTGCGGCATTATTGCGGTGTGCGATGCGTTTTGTCTTTCGACCATGCCGAATCGAGCCTGCTGCCATCCGATCGAGATGCCCTACACGGACACATAATGTGCGCCCGTCCAGCCGCCCCCGTCGCCCCCGCCGCCCTTTCTCGATCATTGTCGATGTCGGGAAAGAGGTCGCGATGGGCGACGCGACCTGGCGATGGTCGTTGTATTCTCTCGCTGGCTTGGCGGCGGCGCGTCCTCGCCACGGTGTCCTGGGGGGTTAGGCGGCGTCGGGTTGTTGTGACTTATGTGTGTGAGCCTGGCGGTCATGTTGATGATGACGATCATGGGTTTGATCTTTTTTCTTTTGATTCCCCGTGTCCGCGGAGGTTCATGTGTTCCAGGTATGCATGGCACGCCATGACTGGTTTTGTTTTCTGTGAGAGTGTGCTGTAAGTCAAGAGACTCGTGTGTCGTCGGCTTGTCGGGGCATTACCGCGTAACACGTGTGGTGGTCTACGATCGTGGGGGGGGGGGGGGGGGGGGTGAGGGGGATTGTGTCGCATCCGCATCTGCATCGCCGTTGTGTCCATGGGCAAACGGTGAATCCTCAGGGTCGACTGAAGCGTCTCAAAGACAAACCCGACAACACTAGCACGGAGCGGGTAACGCAAAGGGGTCCGCGATGTCCACGTCGAGCTATCGCCCGGGTATTTTGACAGCTTATTTCGAAGACCACCTTTTCGTCCGTACCTACCTAGTCAAGGTAACGGGGACTGATGATGGCGACATCATCGCCTTCATGCCAAGCTGGCGGTCCGTTACACGGAAGCGAAAGAAGATGATGGTGGTGGTGGTGATGACAGCATTCGCACTCGCTTCGACGCACTGCATGACATTGCTTGACAGCTCGAGGTTCTTTTCTTGTTTTGAATGCTACCCGTATTACGGATGATGGATGGCATCACGTCGTCCAGTGTGTGATGCGCAACTCTCTTTTCCTCCGCTTCCTCCGGGTTTCCGAGTGCGAATGGCGGAGAGTGCGGATAGCATCGTCTGTTCCTTCCAAGAGGCGGGGGGGGGGGCAACGGAACGTCATATCCCATCGTCGCCATTCGTGCCAAGCCATCATATTTCGCAATTTCTCAAGCCTGCCATTGCGCAAGAAATGGTTGTGTTGGTCCGAAAAGGCTTTGCACTCGACGTCTTGGCGGACCTGGCCACGGATGCAACCATGTCCCGTTGCGTACAAACCCCGCGAACTCGCACACGCACGCCCTCCCGAAGATACCGGCGCAGGGGAACCTTTTTCGTCCTGTCGTTTGTGGTGTTTTGACTATGCTCCTTTCCATTGACAACTGCAACGGCACCTGTGTAAAAAAGAAAAGAAAGAAAACAAAGGGGGTGGGTGCGTAGCATACGTACACGCGCTACACCCCTCCTTGCTTAGAAGATTTTCCCGAGCACCCGCGCCACATCTCCGGCCGGTTTGCCGCCCGAGGAAGCGTCGCCCTTCCTGTCCGCCAAGGGTATCTGCTTGAACACCGTCCGCCTCTTGTCCGGCTGGGCGCCCGTGTCCGTGCCTGCCGCCGCGCCCGAGCCCGAAGCGGGCCCCTCCCCGTCCGCCTTGTCCTCCCCCTGCTTCCCGCCGCGCTTCGCCTTGGTCGCCGCGATGCCGTCCAGCACGCGCGCCCTCTCGACGTTGCGCACAAACTCCTTGTTCTCCTTGCCGGCCTTGCTGATCTCGGCCCGCATCCTGCTCGTCCGCTCGGCGTTCTCGGCGGCGATCTGCTCCGTGAGGTGGTGCCACTTGAAGCCCTTGAGGTACTTGAGCGTCCAGATGTCGTCGTGGTAGTAGCTACCCTTCTTGCCGCCAATCGTCCGGGCGTTGAGCAGCTCGCACGCGGCCTTGGCGTCGCGCTTGCGCAGGAACTCGACCCAGCCCTCCGTGTATGACTTCTTCTTGTTGCCGCCGTTCTTGACGCGCCGCGCGTGCGCCGCCGGGTCCTCGGGCGCGAGGAAGATGCGGTTGATGCGGCCGTAGGGCTCAAGCAGCGACCGCAGCTTCTGCGGCTTCATGAAGGGCGGGATGCGCGAGATGTAAACGACGCCCGACTTCTTGACGGCCTCCTCCGTCGCGACGAGGTTCTTTTTCGTCAGGGGCTTGGAGATATCCGGGAGGTCCAGGCCCGTCGTAGTTTTTGACTTTTTCTTGCTCGACGTCGAGGCCTCGGCGCCGTCGTCCGCGTCTCCGTCTCCGTCCTCGTCGCCTGATGCGCCGTCGTCCGTCTTAGAGACGTCATGCGCCTCCTCGTCGCTAAAGTCGTCCTCGTCCTCGCTGTCGACCTTGCGCCTCTTGGCGCTGCGGCCACCCTTGCGCAGCTCCTCGGCCTCCGAGTCGTAGCCCCGGTCGAGGTCGTCTTCGCTGTCGTCCGCCTCGAGGAACTTGTTCCGCTTTTCGGGGGCCATAATGGCGATATTGGGGGGGGCGTGTGTAGTCGGTTATGAGATATGATCTCAAGGCCCTGATTTGATTTAGTCAGGCCGTCTTTCGGCGGTATCAGCCCCGTTCGTCAAGCGTAGAGCGTGTGTCGTGAAAGGTAGTTACATATGCAGATGTTGATGCATCCTGTGGACGAAAGGCCGCCGTTAGCACTTTGCAAAGTTTTAGTGGGGCCTAACGCAAAGGCCGACAGCCGAACGCCTTATCGCGATTGATTACCTCATCATCTCCCGTACCGCGCTTATCTCGGTGCGCGGGTGCGTAACGCGCCGTAACCCCTCCACGTCGTTCGTTGCCCCTCTGCCCCTCAGTGAGTGACGAGTGACGACGATTCATGTACCAATCGCAAAGGGGGTGGAGAGGATATCTAAGCCGTGAAGTGCCCTCTTGATCCATCGCAGAGGTCTCAACCACTTCTCTCACCTGTTGCTTCATCTTATAATCATTACCTGCTGCACGCCGTCAAGATGTCCGTCGAAGTCCTCAAGACCATTTCCCCCACGACCAATGAGCCCATCATTACCCGCAACGGCGTCTCCCAGGCCGACTTAGATGAGCTTCCCAACACCGCCACCAAGGCCTTCGAGTCTTGGAGCAAGACCTCCCTGGCCGACCGCCAGGCCATCGTCAAGAAGGCGCTGAATCTTCTGCTCGAGAAGAAGGATGAGCTCGCCGAGGAGCTCACCGTCCAGATGGGCCGCCCCATTGCCTACACCGGCGTCGAGGTCGCCACCGCGGTGAAGCGCGGCGAGTACCTCCTCAAGATCAGCGATGAGGTGCTCAAGGACACCGACGGCGAGCCGGAGAAGGGCTTCAAGCGCTTCATCCGCAAGGTCCCCGTTGGTCCGGTCCTCGTTCTCTTCGCGTGGAATGTGAGTTGTCTTCCCTTCAACCTCCCTTTCCCTTATCTGCGTGGTCTGGCGCGCACGGGGCTTTAGCAGCGGTAGCAGCAGCAGCAGCAGCAGCATGGACATTGCTCCTTGCGCTGTGAGACATGCCACACCGCCGCGATACCCCTGACTCTGGCTGACATGACACTCGCTCCCCAGTACCCTTACCTCATCTTGGTGAACTCACTCATTCCTGCCCTGTTGGCGGGTAACACCGTCATCTTGAAGCCGTCGCCGCAGACGCCCACGATCGTCGAGCACGTGGCCAAGGTGTTTGAGGCGGCCGGCCTCCCAGCTGGCGTGCTGCAGTACTTCCATTGCGGCTCCCCCATCATGATCGAGTCCATCGTCCGCAACCCCAAGGTGAAGCTCGTCGCTTTCACTGGCTCCGTGGCCGGCGGCCTCGCAGTGCAGCAGGCGGCGTCGGACCGCGTCGTCAACGTCGGGCTCGAGCTCGGCGGCAAGGACCCGGCCTACATCCGCGACGACGTCGACATCGACTGGGCCGCGGCCGAGATCGTCGACGGCGCCGTCTTCAACTCGGGCCAGAGCTGCTGCTCGGTCGAGCGCGTGTACGTGGCCGACAAGATCCACGACGCCTTTGTTGCGGCCGTCCAGAAGGTTCTCGAGGGGTACAAGCTGGGAGACCCTTTCGACAAGGGCACGCACGTCGGGCCCGTCATCTCGAAGCGGTCCAAGGAGGCGATCGAGTCGCACATCCAGGACGCCATCGCCAAGGGCGCCACCGACGCAACCCCCGCCAACGAGTCCTTCAACAACCCGCCGCCCAAGGGCAACTTCGTTAAGCCCACGCTGCTGACCGGCGTCGACCACTCCATGACGGTCATGACGGAGGAGACGTTTGGGCCCGTCATCCCCGTCCAGCGCGTCAAGAGTGACGACGAGGCTGTCCAGCTCATGAATGACAGCGAGTTTGGCCTGACGGCCAGCATTTGGACCAAGGACACGGACCAGGGCTACGCGCTCGCGGACCAAGTGGAGGCGGGAACCGTCTTCGTGAACCGCTGCGACTATCCCAGCCCTGTAAGTCATTCACTCACTCACTCACTCACTCACACATGTGCCACATCTTTGCCCTGAGGATCGTCCGATCTGTGCCCTTCCGCTCCGATCGCCCTCCGTAGTTTTGAACCACGGCCCCCCTCCCCTCCGTCTTTTTCTTTTACCCTCAGTCCGAAACCGCGCCGTTCGCCCACATCTAGCAAGCCTGTTGGGCACCACGCGGCATGTGTAGGCAATGGGCGCACGTTTTCTGCCTACCGCTGCTGCGTGTGCCTGCCTCCTGCCCTTTTGCCCAACTGCCGGTTCAAGATCTACTTGTCTCTCCAAGCCCCCCCCCCCTCAAAAGCCATCAAGCCATCAAGCCATATCATCACCTCCCTCAATCAACTCTCGGCGCTGACAGCCCTTTTAGGACCTGGCGTGGACCGGGTGGAAGAACTCGGGCAAGGGGCAGACCCTCAGCCGCTTCGGCTTCGACCAGTTCGTCAAGCTCAAGAGCTACCACCTTAAGGACTACCCCAAATGAGCGGCTTAGCACGAGGCGTCTCGCGAGCCGACACAGCGGCGAGCATGCGCCCCGGATGTTGCCGGCACCTTTCTTGTCATTCTCTGAGGACTAAGCAGACGGAAGAACTGGTAAATTCGAAGTGGCCTAGAGCTGTGGCAGGATGATTGGGTGTCCGCCCCCCCCCCCCCCCCCCCCCCCCCCCCTGCTTGTTTGAGAGAGAGAGGAGGAACTTGCCGGACGGGTGGCGGTACTGCCGCATACCTGTCCCTAACGCCTCTGAGGAAACCCGGGCCAGGGCACGGTTGGAGAGTTCTTGTTTCGCCTTGACACGAGCCCACATCGAGGACAGCGTCCCTTCACCGCACGGGCAGCAGCCGCTGGTTCCCGTAGCTTGTGGTCCTTTCCCTTATCGGCCTGCTATGTGGACGGGGCCGAGGAGCACAGGCAGAGAGATGTGTGCCTGTGTGGGCTCGAGTAAGGCGGGATCGAAGATGGGAGCACACCCCACGACGGTGTGTGCACGCGAGCATGATGATGTTTTGTTTTGTTCTTAATGAAATCACAATATACCTCTTCCCCCCGATCCATACCCTCTCCTAGCGGGCCCTAGGTGTAGAAGTGGCAGATCGGCTCGCTCGTCGAATACCTTGCGAAGGCAGTGAATGGATCAATGCCCTGAGATCAAGCCCCTGACGTCGACGGCAAGGCCAGTGTCAACTTCACGTCAACGGCGTTGTCGCGCTCAGATGGCGCATGCCAAACGCATTGCAAGACGGGCGGTGCGGTGCCTCGTCCACGTCTCCGACAGGCTTCCATGTCCACCCCCTCCCCTTCCAAAGCAAAGCAAAGCAAAGCAAAGCAAAGCAAAGCAAAGCAACCCTTCCCGTGTTTCGAGTCGGCCGCGCTCAGGGAACGGCCATAGGCCGCGATTAATCCTGTCTCGAAAGTGGATACACCCGAAAGCAATGCCCTGAGTGGATGGTTTTTGTGACAAAGCGGTTGAGAAGTTTGTTTTTGGATGGGATGTGGAATGTGGAATGCTTGGGGCCGCGTCCCTGGGCGCTGCTGTGCTGTCTGTTGTACTGGGTCGTGCGTTTCCAGGCCGTGTGTGCGCTTGTGTAAGTGAGCGTGTGGGAGGCGTGCGTGCGAAAAGAGTCATATTCCCTGCGCCAAATTTGGTCACAAAATCAGAAACAGAAATTAAGGTCTTCCCGCGAGACGTCGTCTCGTTTTCGCTACAGCAGGCTACCCTCTGCTTTTTCCTCGTCCTCCCCGATATCCTCATGAGATGAACGGCGAAAAGTCAAGTGGAAACCGAGTGGTTGTAAACCCCCCCTCCCCCCCAAAAAAACAACAAGAAGAAGGGTTGCATAGTTTGCAGGACGAGTTGCAGGCTAAGTATCAGAACGTCATATAGGACCCTTGAAACCCGGGACAGCGGAATGCGAGAAGGTTCGGTGGTGATAAGCTCTTTTTCAGGAGGCGTTTTTCCTGCGTGGGTGGTCCTCCTTCGGAAGCAGACACCAGACACTGTCAGGAAGTAACTTGACACACTTGACACAGCAACGCCGGGTGTTGCAAAACCAGCGATACATTTGACGCACTGGAATTAGAATTAACCAGAAACATGTCAACGTGGTTTGTCGATAGAGGCACAAAGGGGGGAGGACGAGGGGTTTGAGGGTCTGCAAGCAGTCTCGCTCTCTCCTTCCGATTCGTGCGAGACATCATCCTGCTGCAAACCATGTCAAGACTTTTGACGGGCCGTGACAGTACGGTTTTGGCCATGGGGGGAGCAAAGTTGGGCGAAGTCCCGGACATGACTACCTTGGTTTCGGGCGAGTGACGCATTGCTGCATTGGGAACATCTCTAGAACTCACGTTTTACGGGCGTACAATCTCGCAGGTTCTCGTGTTTGGCGAATATGGGAATGGCAGCAGAATGCATGTATGAGGTTCCCGCCTCTCATTGGAGGGACTCGGCAGGTCCGAACAATGCTCTCGTCGAGAACACCAATAGATCCCTTCGTCAGCTTGCAGAGAGTCTTCGTTTCAGCAGGTACAACGAATTTCTCTGTTCCGCGCCACAAAAACCGTCGACGCAAACGGAGAGGAAAGTGGTTGAGAGCCGACGGGTGAGGAGGCGACTGTCGGCCGCTGAAGAATGAGGGTAAAAGAAACTAAGGGCGATGGGGAGGAAGAGAGGCAACCCGAGGAACGTCTCGGCGAGATTGCCGTTGTTACGGACAAAATCACATCGGTCGTAAGAGAGGGCTGCTTGTTTCCGTTGAGGTCCCGCGACTCCGCCTCGACGTTGGACTCTTGAAACCATCCGCAAACGGAATATCGTGATGGCTTGGTGGTGTAGGTGAAGCCGCGCGCCGTGGGTAGCGTACGATGCATCTCCCAATGAGGGGAAGGGGACACCTCGACGAGGTGTTGGTGAACTCGAATAAAGCCAGGAACAACTGCCGTGCTCAGCCATTTCCAAGCCACGATCGAGAGAGAGGGAGCCGCCCGCGGTGGTGACTGCGGCGTGTTATCAGGCCTCTGTGCGTCCGCAGGCGGGCAGGTCGATCTGCCTCCCGTCGGCGGATTAGATGCATCGGGACGAGGAAGGGCCGTGGTGTAGTCGTGCGCACGACCTCTGCCCAATCCCACGGCACGCTAAGGCAAGCCACACAAGGCCTGACAGCCGAGTCCGGCGATTTGGAGAGATGGGGGGGGGGGGAGTGGCAGAGCGAGTCTGGAGGACTGCCAGGACTGGTTGTGCGTGGGAGTCAGGGCAGCCACCAAAGCCCGTGCACGGGGTGTAGCAGCGCGGGAAGGGTGGGTCCTGTGCATCCATTGGCTACTACAAGCGCCACATGCCAATATCCACTTGTAGCGTGCGTACCTCCACCCACTGGACCTTCCTTCCCAAACCACAAGAGCCTCTATCACCTACAGGCCACCTGCCACCTCCCTCTTCTCTGGCGCCTCCCAGATCTGGCGATGGCCTCCAGGACCGCACATCCGCAGCCACCCGGATCTTAGGAGGAAGGAGGACGACGCAGAAAGGCTTACATAAGCCCATCCAGCTGCCCTCAAGTGCAAGTTACCTCCTCCAGTAGACTAGCTTGAGAGATTGCAGGGTTTGCAGACACTCACCACGCTCACATCACGAATAGTATACACCCCCCCGAGAACCCACTTCCTCGGCCGTAACTAAACTGCCCAGTCTGCCAGTGGACCCCTCCGCTCACGGAAAACCGTGCCTCCGTGACGCCCAAAAAGCCTCTGCCGCTCGTGCGTGCCGGCGGCAGCCTTCGCGTCCTGTCCAATGAGACGGCGCAAGGTCCCTTTTCTTCTTTCCCCCTCTCATCGAGGCCGGCGTGCACGGCGTCGACGTTGATCTGCGGACTGAAGACTGAAGACTGAAGACTGCAGTGCTGTTGCTACCATAGCCGGCGCCGCCTCCGCCTCGTAGGCTCTTCCCTCAGCAGGCACTGGCAGGCATTGATCTGCCTTGCTCCGGGCGTGTGTTTACCTGGTCAGTTTTTTCTGATGAGCCTGGGCGGCTGGACCAGGATGGATACCCTTGACCATTGCAACACCTTGCTTGCACCCTTTGGAGTGGGGGCTATGTTGAATCGGGAGAGTCTATTTGATGGGTTAAATTAGTCGGGGAGAGATGGTACGGCGAAACAAGCAAACATGGCGAAACGACTACTGCCCAAGCTACTGCGGAGGGACGACAGGCATCACGATCCTTTCCCGCGACGATCTCCCATTACAGACGTGCTTGACGAGCTGCAGCCATGCTGGCTCTCAGCTTGGGTTGGGGGAGAGACGCAATTAGCGAATCTGCAGCAGGGCGACTTGGCGGTCGCGGACAGGCATCCGGTTCCAAATCAATAATTCATATTGCTTCTCTTGATTATCGTCATCAATCAATCATAAAGCCAATTTATCCATCCATCGATCTGTCATGGCTGTCTCGCCAGGTATTTCCCTTGCGGTCCCGCCAGCCCGGAACCTGCGGGAGGCAACCATGCAAGACAGAAGTGTCTTGCGTCCCAGCGACAGCACGCTGCAAAGCCTATGCAGGCTAGGGGAAATGAAATGAAGATCTGCCTTGATCTCTCTCATTTCTTCCAAATGCTCTCGAGTCTATTTTTCTTAACTGCCGTCCCAAGAAACGAGGGGGCAAAACCCTCTGCCCCTCCAGTATTAGGCTTACGCTGCTACAAGCCCCCGGTATAGACTGGCCAAGCCCTCTCTCAAACATGTCCAAATGCGAAGACAGAAAAACCTTGACCGGCCTAAACGGGGCTTGGCGCGTCCCTCATAGTCGCTGCATTAGTCAGTTAGTTCGACATTGGCTTTCCTACCGCGTCGTCGTCGGCGGCGGCAAGGCGGCTTCAACGCTGGCCTTGGCTCGCAGTGCTTGTTTTTTTTTCTGCTCCCAGCCTGCGTGTGCGTCTCTCTCTCTCTCAGAGGGTGCAAAGGAACCCAAGGGCCCTGCTGCGATACTTGGCATCTGAGCTGGGGGGTGGGCTATTGAGTCTGTACTCATGCACCTTACCTCCCCTTGGCACCACTTGGCTAGGTGTTCATTTTAGATTGAGCCTCGAAATCCGCAGGTGCTGGTGAAGGGCTGACGACGAAGATGTCCGTCCCTTGGACCCCAAAGGAATGAATGCCTGGCGCATGTAATGCCCAATTCCAGGGGGGGTTGAAGTCTAAGTAATCGAATCCAATCAATTTCCCAGGGTCGTTTGACCATTGTCACAGGGGTTTCTCTTTTCGTATTCCAGCCAGCCGGGTTGAGGGAGATAGAGAAAGATACGTCAAACCCAACGCTGCTGAAGAACAAACTCAAAAGAGCAGATGCCACGCTGTTCGACACGGCGGTGCCCGGATGAGCGGGAGAATGGACGCAGCAGTGACAGTCGGAGTTTGGGAAGAAGAATGCATTCCCGCTACGCCTGACCAAGCCCGACCTGGCAAGGCCAGAGAGAAAGGGCACAACGCCGACAAGGCTGCAACGCTACCGCTGCATGCCGTACCTACTGCAACCCGGTCGTTCACGCAGACTGTCCGTGGTGGACTCGTGCTACATACAACCTGCGACACGTGCGGCCTGTCTTGCCTGTCTTGACAACCTCGCGATCACGATGCCGATAGCGATGCCGAATTGCAACCTCCCCCCATGAGTGATGCCCGAGAAGGAAAGAGAAGTAGAAGGAAAACCTACGGTTAACAGCCTCCCCCGGCTTAGTGTAGCTCGTCATCATGCGGCGTCCGCCGAGGCGCCTCTCCCAGCTTCTCTAAGCATTGTAGATATCTGTCATCACAGGAGTCAGTAATTACACCTCCCTCCTGCAGGCACTCTGCGTGCCCAATACGACTCGACGTGCCGTACGTGCTTTAACAGAGCATCCCGGCACCTACGTGGTATGTGTGTGGATACCGCAGCTTGCCGGGGGGGGGGGGGGGCGTAAATTCTTCTCTCTCTCTCGCTCTGCAGCCCATCATCGCCCACCGCCGGCCCCCACGGGCCACTGAATAGCCCCTACGACTCCGACCATCTGGGTACAGGCTACAGGTTACAGGCCACCCACTTACACGCGGGCGGGAGGCGCAGTTGCGAGATTATCCAGGCCGCGCACATCGCCCACAGGGGTCGACGATCACGCCGGTTGGTCCCTTGCAGCCGAGAGATCTTCACGCGGGGGAGAGAGAGGAGGCAGAAGTGACTTGCGTGACTGGCAGACTGGGCTGGGTGGGAGAGAGTGAGATTTCCCATGATGCACGGTACCGCCGTGAAGCTCGGCGATGTGGCCCATGTCTGCAATTTCCCAAACTCGTCTTGCCTTTCCCAATACGGTATGCGTACGTGATATCTGTCAACCGCCTCCCCCGGACAGCTGCTGGAAGAGGGATACAGTCGTGCAGGGTCGCCATTGGGTGTCGATGCCAAATCACAGGGGGAGGGGGTGACAACACCCAGACCGGCTCGCGCGCTCGCGGACGCCCGTATGACGACGCGCCTGAGCAAAAGCGCTCGCTCTCAACGTCTCTGCTTGTATGCGCGCGTGCTTTACGCGGACGAGAGCATCATGAGGCACGGCCGAGAGTGCGGTATCGCAGCTTCCGTCCTGCACGCCGCCAACAAGCGTTGCGTTGGCGGTGCGTTCGAGTCCGCGCCCGTCCGACGGCGTCCGGCATCCCATCCCATCGCACATCCTACCCATGAGAATTCCCCGACTGTTACAAGGTCGCTGCGTCTACCACCCACCCAAAACCATGAAACATGGTCCCAAGGAGGGTTTTTGTTTTTACCCTGGGGGGGGCCGCGCCGAGTTTCAGAGTCCGCGGCTTCCTCAGCCTGCCTGCCTGCTTTATGGTATGTGACAGTGAGTGAGTGAGTGTATGGGTGGGGAGTCCTGCCGTCCGTTCCCAGATGCTTCTCGATCCGAACTCTCTCGACCCAGCATGCCAACCAAAGGCTGCCATAAGGCGGCGACGGCGACGGCGACGGCGACGATGACGGACCGCGTCTACACGTTTGATTGGCGAGGTTCCCGAAGGTCCCCGATCAAACAACACACACTCTCTCAATCTCGATCCAATCACGGAGTCGGAATCGAAACTGACGAAATTGTGTCAAACCCTTCGCTTTCGGCCTAACTTGCCCATCTCCCATTGTCATCTTCCGGGCACTCTCGCTCGCTCGCTCACTCTCCTACTTCCTTACTCACTCTCCCACTTCCTTACTCACTCTCTTGATTACTTAGTCTCTTGATTACTTACTCACTCATCCTGCTTGCTCACCTCACCAGTCCCATCATCGGAACCAGTGTCTGCCCAATCAAGAAACCAAGCATTTTGTCTCATGAATCCGCATTTAGAATTTTGGCATCCAACACACCCCCGACCCCACCACCCCACCCCCGGCCCTTTGATCGACTCGTCCTCTACTTTACGTCCGTTGCAATGGAGATACACCCCCTCCCAATGCCATCTCTACTTACCTCTGAACTCTCTTTCCCATCGCCCTACACCAGTCCACCTAACCTTGTTTTCGTACTCCGTGGCGCCCGTCGGCCGACGGACGGACGCTTCTTTCTTTTTGCGATGGCATGCGTGCGTTATGTGTGTGGGTATGGGTGTTGTTTCTGAAGACGGCAGTTACAAACCCACCCCTCCACCCTCTCCCTCCAAACATACCCACCCCCTCCCCGACCACTTACTCTCTCTCTCTCTCTCTCTCTCTCTCTGTACGGTGTACGCCCCGTCGCATGATCCCCAGATGCTTTTGGGATGAAGCCCAAAGGGAGAGGGGGGGCAGAGCGACGACGGGGAGGATAGTGAAGAAGGAGGGGGCGTGTGTTCGTTCCCGGGGACGTACGCACGCCACGCCCTCCCCGATTGCTGCCGCGCACGTCTTCTGGGAACCCAGAACTTGGCTTTCTGCTGCACACCACCATACGGTTGTTCTGCCTGCCTAGGGGCGTGTACGTCTGTCTCTCCGCCGGTCTGGGAAACTGGATATATGAGTTTGGTCATTCCCACATCCTCATCCACCATCTTTTCTTATTCCAAACAGCAATCTCCAACAACTCATCCACCTTGACCCAACACCTCACTCACTCACATACACACACACCCTCTTCCCAAGCTATTCCTTCAGGGCTGAGCCGCGAAGGATACACGAGAACAGGGAGGTAGACCCGACAACCGAAGAGCTGGAAGAAAAAGCAAGCAAAAGCAAGGCAAGGGCAGACAAGGGGGGCAAATGCACACTCGCAACCACGACCTCGAACGAGACAATTGAAGGAGATATATCAGAGCTCTGTCTCTCCCACCATCGACTACCGATCTTTTGTTCAAGAGATCAACAACAACAATCATTCTCCCTTTGAACAATACTCCTTTTTTCTCACCCATCCCTGTGTATGACCGCGGCGCTGGTTCAAACACAAAACAAACAAAACAACATCGCCATCAGCTATAATACCATCAACCGTCCCATCACCATCAGCCACTTCATCACCAACAACAATCCTCATACTCTCTCACACACACACAACCCAGCCACAATGCAGCACGACGCAGCCATGCACTCCAACGACGGCTTCAAGGTCTTCATCAACAAGATGATCCGCCGCAACAGGAAGGAGGCCAAGAGGGGCATGGAGATCTCCGCCCCCTTCAACTTCCAAAAATGCAACCTCGACATCGCCGGCATCAGCGCAGATGAGTAAGTTCTTCCTCCACACACACACACACACACACACCATCTTCTCATGGGCACTTTTCACTAACTCATCTCCCAGAATCGCCATGCTCAAGGAACAAGCAGTCGCCAGCCGTATCGGCATCGCCGACTTCGACTCCGACTACCCCATTCGCCCGCTCTTCTCCATTCAGCCCGTCATGTCCAGTGCCTCCATCTCGACCCTCCGCAGCTCCTACAGCAGCTGATCGGCTCGCCTCACCCTCTCAACTCCTCCAATCTTCTTTGTCAACAAAACCAAACCACTATTACCGTAATGAGAGCTGGACTTAATGGGAGCCGTCTGCGATTTGGGGTCACCCAGGCCGGTGCTGGACTCACGAGAAATCTGCATGGCACTGTAGAGCGAAAAGAAAAAGCATTTTGAGCGATGCATGGGAGGGGTACTATGATGCCTTCGACATTTATTGGGATCAATTTTAAAAGCAAGCAAGCAAGCGACGGCGTTTTCGGGACAGGGAACCCACAGCGGCGACGACAGTCGCACGCAATTTTCTTTTACGTTTTGTTTCGAGATTTGCATTGTCTGAGAGACAAGAATCGATACCAGGGAATGAGCACGCGGAGGAAGGAGGCTGCATCGCAAAAAAGCTGATATGCATCGCCGAGGACGGAAGAAAGCAAGATAGCAAGGAGGGGGCAAGACCCCGAAGCTCCTCAGAAGAAATCAAACAAATGAATAAAAATTCAAACATCATCAAACCATCTGTTTCCCTCTCCTCCCCCGCCAGTGCCCGAAACCAGACGTGAGAACAGGCTGCAAGCGTCGAGGGTTTCCAGCCCTTGCCAGTTCCAGCTCGTGGCAGGTCCAGCCCTTGCTCGGGCTTTTCAGCCCTGCGGTATCGGTATAATCTGTAAGCGTCTTGCTGCCTGAGTGACCCGTCCTTTGTCCGACGTGCTCCGATGCCCCCCCCTTCTCGGAGCCGCATGCTAACTCCGCATTCGTAGCTGGGAACCGAACTGTTGCAAACGACGGGCGTCGTAATGCTGCGTAATGATGCGCAGGAGACGTCGTCTCCCCCTGATGCTTGTGGCGGCAACTGCACGCACTCGCGGCTGTATGTATGTACGCTGCGCCCCACGTGTCTGTTGTGGAAGTGAAAGCGTGAGGTCGGAGCTGGGTATCGACTGGGTACGGGCGTCGATCCTCCACAATCCACACCGAGCCGACATCCCTCGGTGACAGACGGAGGGAGGCGAAATTCCCGGACAGGTGTGGGTCGCAGCGCATCAGCGGGCTGAGTAAGCCGACAAACCCGGGAAACCCCTTCCCCTTGGCCGGGATCGTGACAGCGAGCAGATCTGGATAGGATAGATACGGATAGACAGGCACACAGGACAGGGTAACGGTCAGACATGCGATAGGCCCAGCGCCGGGTAACGGCAAAGAGCCGTCGGCGGTCGGGAAACGGCAAACCGAAGACGCAAAATGCACGGGGATAAGTCTCTCGACGTCCGGCCAGAGCCGGAGGTAAGCCGGCTCAACCAGAAGTCCGCCCCTCCGAGCGTGACAGGTCCCTGACGAGCTACGCGTCGCGAAGTGCCCGCGCACATGCGCATCGAGCTACGCATCGTCTTCCATGGGCACCCATGTCTGGCACAAAGGTGGTGCCTGACATCTTGTTTTGGGATCTGTGAGACTGTGGCCCTACGCCATGCCGCAGGATGGTGGATTGAAGGCGGCTCTTTTTCGTGAAGGATGACCTCGTGATCTGAAGAAAAAAACAAAAGTAGGCAATGGTGGTGCCCTCCCTCCACCCCCAACGACCTGCGGGAAATTGTGTCGCTGCTGGGCCACGGCCCACGGGCGATCTGCTCGATTGCCCAGTCGCCGCCCTCCTCGTCAGGGAAGTGCTGCTGTCGGAATTATGGAGATGTGCCCCAGGAGCAGCTCGTGTGCATTTGTCCCGGCGTGTCGCGTCTACTGAGGCGCGACGACATGTCGGCTTCATCGTCAGTGCTAGCTATTGCAGAGCCCATTTCCCGATTTGGCGTCCTGGTGACGAGACAATTGGCAATGAAGATCCCATCGCCGTCATCCGAGCTGAACTTTCAGAATTGCGGTCAGCGAACCCTGAGTCCCCTTGACAGCCTGAGCCCAGGGTCCATTGGAGGGGCAGAGCAGATTACATTGTCTGTTTGGGCTTGCCGCCATTCGTCCGCGGATGCAAGGGATGGGTAGATGAGAGACAGGCCCAAGGGCATGGGAGGGACAAGGACAGAGCCGGGTCTTGGGGGCTCTTGAGATAGGGGAGCGACAAGGGGGGAATGCGGGACGCGATTCTGCATTTTGGATATTGATCCAAAGGTCGGAATTGGATGCTGCCGCTTTCCTTCTTCATACTCGTGTCACGCGTTGTTGGCGGCGACGATCCGTGATAATCTCCTAACAAAGGCGGTTGTGGCTGGTACGCATTTATGGTATTTTGAGTCAACGGCCAGTGTTACTCGCAGCTGGCCAGCCTTATCATGGACGGCTTTAGCCACGCCGGTGCTCGCCAGCATTCCCACACTCGTGAAGGCTGAGCACGAGACCCCTTTGGGCCTCTGGTAGTGAAAATTTTTGCGAGCCCCCGATGAGATCGACTCTGGTGGTGAATCACCAAGGAACACTGCTAACAAAAAGCTACCGGCGGGGAAGTACCGGAGCAGGGGAGCAAGTTGTAGCGAGTGCAGCCACTGGTGGGAAAAGGGTGGGAACGGAATGCAGAGGCGGGGCAAAGTGGCAGCTACCCGAGAGGACGGAATTAGTCCTTCCCTCCCACCTGGAAGTGGCTTTCGAGGTGGATACAGTTGTGGACCCCCGACAGTCCCGTGTCTTCCGGCTTCTCCCAGCTTTAACCCGTGCCTGATTGGTCATAACCCGGTTGCTGTCCATTCGCGTCCACGACCTTCGACTTTGGGCCGACAAGGGGAGGAGCAGCCGTCCGCCACAATCCAATTGGACAACTTGGGAAAAAAATTGGAGATACAGATGGATTCTGACAAGATGTCTCCAGCCTTGAGCCGGCCCCACGCAATCCAGTACAATGGTGCCGGTTTCTTCTCGCTGGTAGGGGGGTGGGGGGGGCCGCAAGGGGGCATGGAAGAGTCATCGGCCTAAATTGGTAGCCATCTGGACTCTCCTCTGGAATCGTGAGCCATCAACGAACCAACCCCTGGGAGGCCCCTCCCCGTGTTCCCTCGGGAAGAGCAAGGCGGCCCCTTGGATGCTCCCCAAATTTCCCCGTGTTTTTTCTTGGTATTGACGTCTCAGCACTTGCTACAACGCACCTAAGCCTGCAGCCGTCCTGCATCTGCCGTAGCGATGATCAGTCTTGCGTCCTTAGGCGGCAGACGAAGTCGTCATCTCGCAACGGGAGTCAATGTGAAAGCCGAGGGTACGACGACGTGTGTGTGGGCGGTGCATCCGTAGCGGTACTTGTAAATGACGGAGCTCGACAGTGTTGAACAAAGTAGGGTACCATTTCCCCTTAGTCCATTCAGTTCCAGAGGCTGCGGACAAAGGCAGCAGTTGATGACACGCATACTCGGGCCCCCGGAGCCCAAAATCGTCACCGGTCCGCTGTCGAGGCGCAATCTGATAACAGATCAAGGCGGGAATCGGGATCGCGAGGCATTGTCAGTTAAGGCCACCTGTCTCTCTCTGTCTCTGTGTCTGCATGTCACCCCGTACCTCTTTCTTTTTTCTTCCTCTTCTTCCTCTCCCAGTCTCCAAATAGACAAGGAGTCACGATCCATTCCAATCAAAGCATTGCTTTTTTTTTTGATACCAAACACGACAGGGTAGTGAGCCACAGCAAAACGAGGCTAGAGAGGGCGGCGAGCCACTCAGAGCAGCCTGTTTGGACCGCCAGCGCCCCTCGGGATTTGGTGCCTGAGTCATTTACCAACTGGTATTCGAGGACGAGGGCGAATCCACCTGCGCAGCAAATGGGAGGAAAATGAACCAAACGGCGTTAGTAATTAGACTTCCCGGATCCACCCTTGGCTTTCGCGTACCCGCACCGCCCCCCCTGCCAGCGCGCATCCTGAGTGGCCAACACCGAGGCCGTCAATGCGCGACAGCTCCGATTCCACGCGAAGGAAAGAAAAAAGTCTTCCCCAGTTTTGCCCATGCTGGCTGCGCCGTTTTTCTGGGAAATGTTGCTCAAGTCGCAAGTCACAAGTCGCAAGTGTCACTCAAATCAAGGCCCGCAAGTCCCTCGTGGAGTCGTGTGAGTCTTCCTCAAGTCTCTCTCTCTCTCTCTCGGCCCTCGTCTTCGCCCTGATTCCCTCCCCCCTGACCCTGCCACTTCTGTGCCTTTCTGTCCGCAGGTAGCCTAGCGTACCCATTGAGTGTACTGTGCGCCCCCGCTCCTGGTCTATTCTCCATTCCTTCCAGAGGAGGGAAGACCCGACAGAAGGTGAGAGATACCGCGTAAGAGCCGTGGCCCGGGGACGATGCTGTAGTTAGCAACTTGGGACTGCAAAGGTGCGGCCGAACAGGCACAGTACCTAGGCAAGTAGCAGCAGCAGACAAGTCGGCTGTACGCCTCATCGACTCCATCCCGTCTCAACCCTGTCCCGCCCGCCGTCTTTTTCGCTCCATCGTTTTCCTACTCTCCCACCTCCCTACCGCCGAACACCCTGCAACTTGTTTGTCTGGCACACCAGAGAGAACATACCGGCATCTCAGACTAATACTTCTACCTGAGGCCCCCTTTCACTTTTACACACATTTCTTCTCCTCCTTCCTTTCTCTCCCCTTCCAACACCCCAATATACCCTCCTTCTAATCAGATCGCGCGTTTGTTTGGCGGCTACGGTGCTGTCAAATGAACCTGCAACGGACTCTTCACCAATTTCCCCATGTAAGTTTTACTGTCTATCTACCTAATACATGCAATTTCTATCCTAATGAGGCTTCTTGCCGGACGCCACTCGCCGCCGATTTTTCCCCCTTCCTTTTCCATTTCCATGACTTCTACCGTGACTTAACATCCGTACTTACCCCAAATAACCTACCTACCTGCCCACTCACCTCCAAATCTGTCATCTGAATCCGCGCGGGAAGCAGAGCGCAAATCTTGTCGATCACCGCCTACGCAGCAATCTAGACACGAGAGAGAAAAACGGCAACTGACAATCTCACCATTTAGAACTCCCCCTTCCGCCGCGTCTTCTAAATGCCCACCATCTACTCCTCCCTCTACCAGAATTTCATCCGTCAAGGATTCGCGAAATCTTTCACCCACGGCTACGCCCAGTCCGTCGTTGCCGCCACACATCCTATCCTCAACACCCAGAACCGGCCTTCATTTGCCCGCCGGAACACCAACCGCTTCGGTCGTCTTCAGTCTCTTCAGCTTCAGTCCGCCTTCCACACCGCTGAGAGGACAAGCACCAGTCTCCCCCAGCACCACACCGAGAAACTCGACGAAAAGCTCAAGCATGGAAGTCTAGACGCCTATTTCGAGGCGCTGCGGAGCCAGCAGGCCTCGGAAGAGGAGCTTGAGAAAGAATGGACGCAGTTTCAATTCCAGCAGCAGATCGAGTGGAAGCCCACGCCTGCTTCCATCCTCGTTGGCGAGGCCGCCACCCATGATGCCGAGGACTACGCAGCTGCACAAGATGGAGAGACGCCCTCAGCTATCCCCCCAGAGGCCCAGGCCGCCCTCGCACAGATCGATGCTGCTTTGGAGAAGGAGATCGAGTTCAGAAATCGCATGGAGGCTTTGGAAGAGGCCTCTGAGCACTCTATTCGATCAGTCTCCCGCGGTGGGTCTGCGGCGCGTTCGTACCAGTCCCCGGCCATCGACAGATCGCGGTCACCCTTCAGCGAAGTCCGGACTGCCACCCCTCCGTTCGACCCTCAATCTCAGGTTTACGCCGATCACCTACACAAGCTCTCCGCCGATGGCCGCTATGCCGAGATCCCGGCAGTGTTTGAGGCCATGCTCGTTGCTGGCGTGCAGCCCATCGCCAGTGCCTACAACGCTTTGTTGATGGCTGCCATCCACCTGCCAACAGCCAAGAACGAGATCGTTACTAAGGCTTTAGATGTGTACGCCGACATGCTCCGCCGTAAGATTGTGCCTGACAGCGACACGTACAACATTCTTGTCGGCCTCCTCGCTGCCCGCTCTCTCGAGGTTGCCTCTTTGAAGAAGACTCTCCAGGAGAAGCTCGTACGGTTTGGTGGCATGGACGAGCCTGGCAAGTTCATGTTTGCGTCTCATGAGCTCGAGAATGCCATTCTTTCTGAGGATGACAGACTCGATCTTGCGATGGACATGTTCGAGAAGTCAGTCCTCACTCAGCGAGCGGCTTATTCGGCCGAGTCCTACCACCAGCTTATTTCCGCTTGTGCTCAGGCCGGGCGTGTCAACGATATGCTGCGTCTGTACGAGCACATGGAGCTGAACCGTGTTACCCCCTTCGCCGCCATGTTCCCCAGCATGATCACCGCCTTCGCGACGTCTGGCGACCTGGTCAGCGCTGTCGAGTGCTACAATGAGTATAAAGAACTTGCTGTCGCTAACGACAACGGCGAGACCACTCTTCACGATCGATTGGACGCCGAGGTGTACGCTGCTGTCATTCATGCCTACATCATCTCTGACAAGGTCGACGGCGCCATGAAGTTCTACGAAAAGATCATCAAGGAGTACGGAGTTCGCGCCGGCGACATCAAGGATGCCATTGTCAGCTCCGGTATGGTCAAGGCTTTCACCGACCGTGGCATCTTCAACGAGGCACTCCGTTGGGCTCAAGTTGTCGAGGCCGAGAACAGAGCGGATCCCATGGGTAACCTAGCAGCTCGCGCTGCTGACCAGGGTGACAAGCACACGGCTGTTGCTGCCTTCGCCAACTTGCCCATCAACTTCTCCAAGATCGCCACTCCTGCCATGGCGCTGCTGGCCCTGAGCGTCCGCCAGGGCGACGTGATTTCGGCGGCTCGTTACTGGCATGTTCTCTGCGCTCCTGAGACGCCGGTTACTCCCGCCCTCATCGAGCCTACTGCCATGTACGCCATTGCCATGATTGGCTCGGGCCAGGTTGCCGAGGGGTTGGCCGAGTCTGAACTCATGTTCCAGAGGATCCGTGCCGCCAACCCTGACAGTGCGGATGAAATTGAAGAGGGCGCCGACTTTGTACACCAATTCATGAGTAGCCGCGGCATCGTCGACCCTCGTGAGATGGCTTCTCAGCAAGCCATGTCCGCGTCTCCCTTCGCCGCCACCGCCACTGTCTCGAGCTTTGAGGACTCATTCGACCCGTACGCACACAACACCGACTTCAAGGGTTCCTCGCTCATTTCCGACGAGCTTGAGGGCTCCCACGGTCGCAAGGGCCCTAAGCTTTACGATGCCCTGGCACGCTTCCGCAACATGCGCCGCGCCGGTCGCCACCCCCGCTACATTACCTACGCCAAGCTGATCTCCGCCGCCTCTCGCGACGGCAAGATGGAGCTTTGCAACGACATTCTCGCTATGGCCCGTACCGACGTGCCCTTGCTTCCCCAGTATGCTGTCGTCCGCTACGGCTGGTCTTCCATCCTGGATGCCATGGTTGGCGCGTGTCTCACCATGGGTTACCGCCAGATGGCCGAGCAGTACCACCAGGAACTCCTGGCCATGGGCGCCGCCCCTTCCGCCAACACCTTCGGTCTGTACATCACCACCCTCAAAGAGTCGGCCAAGACATTTGACGAGGCCTCCGAGGCTGTCAAGATCTTCCACCGTGCCAAGGCTGAGGGCGTCGAAGCCAGCTCCTTTTTGTACAATGCCCTGATTGGCAAGCTTGGCAAGGCTCGCCGCATCGACGACTGCCTGTTCTACTTCGCCGAGATGCGCGCCCTGGGCATTAAGCCCACGTCTGTCACCTATGGCACCATTGTCAATGCTCTCTGCCGTGTGAGTGATGAGAAGTTTGCTGAGGAGCTGTTTGACGAGATGGAGGCCATGCCTAACTACAAGGCCCGCCCCGCCCCGTACAACAGCATGATGCAGTTCTTTTTGACCACCAAGCGCGACAAGTCCAAGGTCCTTGCCTATTACGAGCGCATGAAGACCAAGGGCATCACTCCCACTGCACACACGTACAAGCTTCTCGTCGACACCCACGCCACTCTCGAGCCCATCGACATGGCCGCGGCCGAGAAGGTTCTGGAGGCTATCCGTGTCTCTGGTCAGAAGCCTGAAGCCATTCACTTTGCTGCTCTTGTCCACGCTCGTGGCTGCAACCTCCACGATATGGAGGGCGCCCGCAAAGTGTTCGATTCTGTCATGTCGGACCGATCTGTCACGGCCAACGCCAGCCTGTTCCAGGCACTCTTCGAGGCCATGGTCGCCAACCACAAGGTCGCCGACACCGAGGCCATCCTGGCGCAGATGCGCCGTCGGGGCGTTGAGATGACACCGTACATCGCCAACACTCTGATCCATGGCTGGGCTGCGGAGAAGAAAATTGAGAAGGCGCAAGCCATCTACGACTCAGTTGGTCACGAGAAGCGTGAGCCCAGCACATACGAGGCCATGACCCGTGCATACCTCGCCGTAGAGGAGCGTGAGAAGGCCAAGGGTGTTGTTGGCGAGATGCTTTGCCGCGGTTACCCCAGCGCCGTTGTCAACAAGGTGCTGGAGCTTTTGGGCGGTGGCGGTGGCGATGAAGTTGTTGCGCACAACTAAGTACTCGTCCACTTCGTCCCGTCCGGCTTCGTCAATTCCTTTGAAATGCGCATCGAGCTGCCGCTCTGCGTGTTCCTTTCGGGTTCCCATATTTCCTTTGTAATTGCCCTCACCTACCGTGTTGCTTGATACCCCGTTGTGTTTTGAGGTCGATGGACTGAGGGTCTTGGGGTGTCTGGCCAAGGATGTGCGGCCGTGTTTGATTTACGGCAGTGCGCCGGAAACAAATTTTTTCCTATTGTCATTGTTTTGGGGGGATTCGGGACCTTGAAACTGGAGGTCGACAGATTCATCTTTCCCGGATGCCCTGGGCGGTACGGCGTTCAAAGGAAGTAAAAGGATCAATCAAGGTGAAGGATCATCTTAATCATCAGGAGGGGGCCCTTTTTCCCCCATGGGTTTTTTGTTTTATTCTATTGGCATGCGAGCGATGATGGCCTACTTATAGACCACAAACCCCACTCTAGCATATATATAAAAAAGAGGGTGCCGGATAGAAGAGTGAATGCAGCATAGAAGGATTATGGACGGGATGGGAAAGGGGTATTTCTGGGGGTCGGTTTACGACGGCATGTCATGAGGGCATGTGATCCAGCTGTATGTATATTAACGGCAACATCAAATAACCAGACTTGTCGACTGTTCACAACGCTTGTCATGAATCTTCATGATATCTTGCCCTGGTGAAGGCATGTGGTGAGCATGTGTGCAAGCTATTATTGGGATCCCCGAATGTTCCAACAAGCTTGCCTAAGGTAGGGTCAAGCATAGTCTGGCTAGAGCAATAGAGTGATCGTCGCGTTTTCTGCTCATGCAGGCAATCTAGATGACGATCAAACACGACTAGTAATGTCCGCACAACAAACGAGCAATAGTTGCTTGATGAAATGACCCGCCTGCATCTTATTGAGCCAGTCCTCAATCATTATGATCAGTGAGCGAGTTGCCTAGGTCAATGGTCATTGGTGAAGATGATGTAGAAATGGTTGAGTCTCATCATTGCTCAGTGACCTTCTTCAATCGTGCCAACATGTAAGAGATACTGGCACCAAGGCGCTCAACAAAAAAAAACCATGGTGTCGGTGTCATTTGATCCAAAGCATGGCAGCTTTTCATTATTCCCAAAAAAAAATCAAATCCGCTCCAAACCACAAGAACGCCCGGCCCTTGCCCCGGTCCCGGCAACCGAGTCTATGAGCTCGCAGCCGCAACCTTGACGCTGCCGTCCTCCATGCCAAAGTAGGCGGCGACAGGCTTCTGGGCAAGACCCTCCTTGCCTGCGCGGGCGGCCTGCAGGCCGTCGAGGCCGTGGAAGATACCGATCTCAACGATGCCGGGAATCATCAACAGCTCCCGGGCGAGGGCCGATACCTCCCAGGCGCCGGCGGCGTCGCGCCCGAGCTGGCGGGACGAGGGGTCGGCGTCAGCCAGGTCCTGGGGCAGCAGCAGCTTCGGGAAGGGCGCGTCAATGAGCCACATGCCGTTGTCGGTGACAACCTCACCAGCCTTGCCGGGAGCGCCGGGCCGCACGAGGGGCTTGACGGAGCCGAGGGCCGTCAGCCTGTCGAGCACGTCCGGGGCGGACATGGGGAGGACCTCGATGGGGATGGCCTTCCAGTTGGTGAGCAGTCTCGAGGATAGCTTGCGGTAGTCTGTTATTGCGCGGGGGAACGTCAGCTCATCTCACTCGCTCTCAGACTCACGCAAGAGAAATGAGTCATGACTTACCGGCGACGACGACAAACTTCTTGGCGGCAATGGCGACGAGCTTCTCCTGGAAGAGGCAGGCGCCGCCGCCCTTGATGCAGTTGAGGTCGGCGTCGACCTCGTCGGCGCCGTCAAAGGCGACGTCAATGGGGACGAGCTTGCCGTCGGGGCCCAGGGGCCGCTCGTCGAGGTTGCACAGGCGCAGACCGGCGGCGCGGATGAGGCCCTTGGACTGGCTGCCGGTGGGGAGGAATGTCATGGCGGCGTGGAAGGCGGGGCCCTTTGCGGCGATGGCGTCGACGACGTAGACGACGGTGCTGCCGGAACCGATGCCGACGAAGCGCGCCGAGGGCGCGAGGTGCTCGTCGACGGCGCGGTAGGCGGCGGCCTTCTTGGCCGACTCGACGAGGGAGGCTGCTGCGGCGGACATGGTGCGGGCGTGGACGGCAGGCGGGGTTGTAGTGGTTCTGCTGAAGAGGATGCCCAAGGTGAGCGACGGGACCCGTGCGGTGGAGGAGGAGGAGGAGGATGATGATGAAGAAGACCGGAGAGATGAGATTGTTGATCGTAAGGCTCTGAGACTTGTATTGCCGCAGGTCCAAAGCATGAGAGGCGAAGGCGAAGACGATCTTTATGGTGTCCGTCTGGAGATGAGGGCGGTGGTGTTATAGTGGAATGTGAGCCATAAAAAAGCGACAGCGTCTCTCTTGAGCCTTCCCCTTCCCGACTCAGGGACCCTACCTACCTACGTCAAACCCGTGGGGCCCGGAGCTGGCTGGTCCCACACAGTCACACACAGTCGGCACTGCACTGTCCGCTCGCCTCGTCTCTCCCCTCCCACGATGCGCTTTCGCATGTCAAACTTTCAAGGATCCATGCCTCACTTTCTTTTCACGTTGCGTCATCACACCCGCCCCGCCCCCCGCCGCATCTCGTCGGCCGGCCTACTACCATATTAAGAGCAGCACCGAATCCTTTCGGGAACGTCGAGCCCGGTTTCAATTGGCGAGAAACGCGCAGCAAGTGTACTGAAACCCTCAAGACGGAGAGGAATATAGCCAAACGGTTCGGCGACCCCGCAAAGGACCCCGCAGTGAACGCAGAATAGGCCAAGGAACTAAAGGGAAGAGAAGGAAAAAGGAACGCCGCAGCAGCACAGAAACTACAGGATGACGGCCTCAATGACCTCAAACCCCACCACGACGGCCGTCTCGGCCCCGGGCAAGGTGCTCCTCGCCGGCGGCTACCTCGTGCTGGACCGCGCCTACACGGGCCTCGTCTTCGGGCTCAGCGCCCGCATCAACGTCGTCGCCGCCGAGATCCACACCATGCCCGGCGTGCACCTGACCGAGATCGTCGTCGAGAGCCCGCAGTTCCTCGACGCCGTGTGGCGCTACGGTTTCCATCTCGCCCCCGAGGACGGCGGCATTACCGTCACCCAGCTGCAGGTGTAAGTCTATGTTTTCTGTTCTGATGTGAGGATCCTTTGAGCCAGGTACAGGAGGTACAGAACTTGGTGGGTGACTTGATGAAGGATTGTTCTCTGGTCGTCCGTCAATTTCTTGCATGAGAGGCGTCGCGTTGAAATTCCCCTAAGACCACAATTGGTCATCTTCATCCGTGACGGGCATCTCTCACATGACCCTTATCTCACGCTCACTCACTCACTCACGCCCCTCATAGCGGCTCCAAGATCAACCGCAACCCCTTCGTCGAGACAACTCTCAGCTACGCTCTCACCTACATCGAACGCGTCAACCAGCAACGCCCCAACCACTCTCTCACCTCCACCCGTCTTATTATCCTCGCCGACAACGACTACTACTCGTTGCCCGCCGGTGCTACAGCCACTGCCGGCAAGGACTCTCGCTTCGCGCGGTACCCCCATACGATCGGCGAGGCGCACAAGACCGGCCTCGGCTCGTCCGCCGCGCTCGTGACCTCCCTGACTGCGGCCCTACTGACTCACCACCTACCGCCCGCGCTCTTCGACCTCGATACGGAGGCGGGTAAGCACACGCTGCACAACCTCGCCCAGGCGGCGCACTGCGCCGCCCAGGGGAAGGTCGGCTCCGGCTTCGATGTCGCCGCCGCCGTGTTCGGCAGCTGCAGGTACCGCCGCTTCTCGCCGTCGTTGCTCTCGGACCTCGCCGCCCCCGGGACGCCGAGCTTCGCCGACGCGCTGGTGAGGAAGGTCGACGAGGTCCTCGCGTGGGATGTCGAGGTCGACAAGACGGGTGTGAGCCTGCCCAAGGGCGTTTGTCTGCGGATGTGCGACGTAGACTGCGGAAGTCAGACTGTGGGAATGGTGAAGAAGGTCTTGGAGTGGAGGAAGAGCCATCCGGAGGTGTCCAAAACGTTGTGGGACGAGCTGCAAGCAAAGAACGAGGGTCTCGCGAAGGTGCTGAAGGACGGTGAGGTCGAGAGCGTCGGCGCGGCAGTCGGGGACGTCAGGAAGCTGATTCGGGCGATGGGCGACGGCAGCGGCGTGCCGATCGAGCCCGAATCGCAGACCGAGCTTCTGGACGCGCTGGGGGCAGTCGATGGCGTGTTGGGGGGCGTGGTGCCTGGCGCCGGCGGCTTCGATGCGCTTGCGCTGGTGATGCGCGATGATGATGCGACCAGGAAGAGGGTCGAGGAGTTCCTGGATGGGTGGAGCAAGGAGAAGGGCGGACGGGTGCGACTATTGGGTGTCATGGGGGAGATGGAGGGTGCGAGGAGGGAGTCACTCGACACATATGCCGGGTGGTTGTCTTAAGGATGTTGAGAGTCCCAACCCAAAAAGCGATGCGAGCGTCTTGCCCTCTCTTTCACTCTCTCTACATATATAAATATATACAGCACACAAAGATCGGATATTAGTATATGTGGGACAAGATCAAGCAATGGCAAGACTAGGCATACAAATGGATTTGTTAGAGTAAGCAAGGAGAGCACTAATTTGAGATACGCATATGCTTCACATCTGTATGAGGGTGTCAATGGCAGGTAGTCAATTCGCAGGGACTAGTCAGCGTGTGTGATTCATCCATAGTGCGCTAACCTATGGTGCTTGTCAACAATTAATGCGGCGGACATAGCTCAGTTGGGAGAGCGTCAGACTGAAGTTAACTTCAATCACTTAATCTGAAGGTCGTGTGTTCAATCCACACTGGCCGCATCATATTTTTTCTTTTTTTGTAACTCGGTGCTTGACATTTGGTACCAAACGATTTTTTTTCAAGCAAGTGGAATGAGGAAATGAAACCAAACTCCATGCATGCATGGGCTTGGTTTGGGCCAAGCAATACACATCATCAATCAGCGTAAGCAAACTACGAACGCAATTCAAAACTGCGCACTCTGTACCATATTTTGGTGCCGGCAGTCCAGCGTGGTGTTCTACAATTCTTCATTCATTGACTGTTGAACGGTTGATCTTCTTACAGCATCTACGCAGAATTACGCCATCTATTCTATGGCAAACTTGTGTATCCCTGATAATTCTGATCGTCCATCCTGTCATCCGATCCTCTCTCTCTGTAAGCCAGATAATTCGCCCACTCAACCTGCTTCTCACATAGCTTTGGTTACGTAAGTCGATTGTGCCTGCACCGCTGACAAGCTCGAATTCGGCATTGCACGCACTCCAAGATGAAACGGGGCATGTAGTCGTGGCACTCCTCGCACTCGCCCGGGGCTGAGTGCTTGGCCCAGTAAGTATGGCCGCACTCATGATTCTCGAGGAGGTTTTGCACCTCCCTCTCCATCCGTCGGGCCAATTGCTGGGGTTGCAGCACCGGTATGTTTGCGTCGCGGTTCACGATGACGTTAGCGCGAGCGAAGAGCCTCTCCTCGCTCCAATGGGCACATTTGCAGGTTTTCCATTTTTCACCGCAGAGGTAGCAGAAATGAGCTCCGCAGCGACAAGCTATAAACCCGAGGCGTGAGTTTCTGTACCCAGGAGAGTATGACAGACAGACTTACTCATGTGGTAGCAACCGGTAATCAGGTCTACCAATCGGCGACAACCATAGCATCGCTGCCAGCCGTTCTCTTTGGCGAGTTGGAGCAGGCTTTGAGTAGCCGTGTCCTGCGGACAGTTCTGGTTCTCGTGCCCCACGCCCTTGCAAATTGTGCAGGTTCTCGAATAACACTTGGGGCAGGTGGCGATGTCGTCCTTGATGAACTCTTTGGGGACAAAGGTTGAACAGGTCGCCAGATGACAGTATGTTCTGTTGGGCGTCGAGAACTCCAGCGCCTTGGCCCGAAACTGCCCAATGAGTTTCGGCGGGAAGAAGGTCCGGTTGTCCTCGATCGGGATCGACTTGCTGCAGCAACGGGGCGGGAATAAGGACTCGTCGGTAAGAGACATCTCGACCAGTGCCTCAAGGCAGGCGCGGCAGTACTCGTGGCCGCACGGGCAGCAGACAACGTCGGTGAAGTCATGCTGGTTCAAGCAGCAAATACACTCTCTTTGCTCTGTCTCGTTACCGCTTCTTGCCTGGCTGGCATGCGCTCGTGAATCGGCCCACGAGGATGACTCTGGTTGCATCAGTGTGTCGTCTTCGTCGCGTTCTTCATCGGCAGCGCTTCCCGCAGATTCGTTGAGCGTCTTGAGCTTTCCCAAGAGCTCATCGTCCAGGTAGGGCGTCTCTCCTACAACAGCCTCTACATCGTCCGTGCCATCCTCGCCGACGACTCCCCCACGGCTTACACGTAGAGCCGCTTCTCTGTCTCTCTGCGCCTGCTTCTCTTGCGCTACGAGAGCACTGATGGCTCGACTGTCGGTCTGGATGGCTCGTGCGATGCTCTTAGACATACATCTGTCTGCGACGAGCTGGGCTTGGGATGCCAGCTCCGACTTGTAGCAGTCTTTGGCAAGCTCAAAGTCGGGCGGTTCGTTTTCTCGGTGCTTTCCCTTGCTCATCTTTTGGAGTTCCTCGAGGTCCTCTTGCTGCATCTGGAGGATGAGCTGCAGCGTTCCGTCGTCCACGCCGTGGCAGAACATCTTGGGCCTGGAAGTTGAGGTTAGCGATGAAGAAAAAGAAAAAAAGAATGGAAAGTATCAACAAACCACGATCGAATTCAATCCCCTTGAACGATTGATGGTCTGGTATGGGAGTATCGCGTCGCTCGAGAAAGAATCTCAACGAAATAGAATGCAGCAGTTGCTGGGTTTTTTCTTTGTTTTGGGGATTGTGATGCGTGTTTTTCCTGGGTGAGGTGTAGGGCAGAGGAAGTGAGGACAATGGCTATCTGGGTATGAAAACGTAGGGAAGGAACTTCGGAAACTAATCCGAATTTGATTGATTCCTCCTCACACAACAATCTCTGACAATTCGGCTGACCTCTTGCATTAAAGAAATATTATGACAGCAGTTACTCGCCCATTCATCTATCCATCCACCTTCCCATCCTCTATTTTATGCCTGTCGTGCTATATGAAAACAACCATCTTAATTATTCTAGAGGTTCATACATTTGATCAGTTATTACAGCAATCATAACGGATCTAGCAGGCTAATATGCTAGTTTATATTGCAAGATAACAGCAACATCCCACTCTTCAGTCTCTACTTTTCACAAGATCCTCGTCAGCGTTCCGCCTCAACTTTCAAAAACTTTCCCTCTTTGGAAACTAATTCAGATGGTAAGCAAGAGGGTTCAAATACACACGAGCAATCTGTTTCAAAAATAACCTAAGAAAAAGGAGCAGCTCTACAAAGTGGAGTACTAGAGCTGTTTAACCACATACTCAACCCTATCACTTCTAATATTATTACCTACAGAGACGCAGCTTAGAGTACTATAGATCACCTGCGTTTCTATATGACGTTTCTTGGTGCCAAACCCACCACCAAGCTTACTGCAGGGGACTTCAATCCACTGCACGAGTTTGCCGCCGCTAAAAACACTCAACTAGGCTGGGGAAAGAGAGGAAGAAAACATACCTTTCATGGCCGCATGATGAGCACAGAGTTCAACCCAGTTAGTTCGCGAAGTCCATACAAGATCCTGTTGATTATGAGATGATTTTTGGCCTCTCTTCTTCTCTCTCGGCTAGTTATCGTGTTCTCATCCGCGTTTTCTGATGTAGTCGCCAGGCCCGCAATGAGTTTCCAGAGATTTGGCGGCATCCCCGCCGGAATTGCGCCGGGGAGGTTTATTATTTTTGCTGCATTCAAAGTGAAGTTCCGGAAAACCAGATCATTGCCTGAAATCAAATTGTGTTCAAAGGCTGCCTTGTCCGAACCAGAGCGAATGCCCGTCGCTATGCTTTCGAGAAGGGCTTCCAGCCGACTACCGTCATCCCCAGCCGCCCGAAAGAAATATATCCTGAATCCTTCGCAGAGCTCTGCCAGGTTTGGAGGCCATCTTTCTTTTGCCCCTTGCAGATTTACTTGTGACCTGTCCTCCTTTCTAGAGCCAAGTAAGGCTGAATTAAGAGGGTGCTAGGTAGTTCAATCAGAATTATCCTGTGACTGTAACAGACTTAGCTCCTGCCCAGTCCTGTCTATCTCATTAACTGCGCGGAATTGCTCCATTTGGGGATAGACGGATCCTACTCATCTTTCATTGGGCAAATGTTTCTAGGCAGTCTTATGAGTCTAATTGGCTTTACCCCCTTTCTGTCACGCTTGACCTTTATGGGCCCCTACTAACGGGCTGAGTCACCGCCGAAAAAACACCCTTTTTCCACGAACTTAACCACCTTATTGATACTCACCGGGCACCACAATCAATTTTTTCCACTGTACGGCACTTCGAGAATCATCACTAGAGCGAAATCATCGTTCCATCGCCAGTCGCTGACCTCCGACATTCCGCTTTCTGGCCAATAGACCTCTGCAAGGGGTCTCATCTCACCTCATCTCAACCACACAAACTTGCAAGCAGTCTCACAGTTCCTTTCTTCACCAATCCATCCTCCTCTATCAGCAAGCATTTCGTGCGGCCCAGCACTATGACTACCGCTACCACAGCGACGTTCCACCCGTTTCCACACCTCCCCGCCGAGCTCCGCGCTCGTATCTGGGAGCTGACCGTCGAGCCTCGCATCGTCGAGGTACGCGTGGTATACCATCGACCAAGCCCCACCAACGTCGAGGGATCCGAGCCGGTGGTCAAGTGGCCACCGCAGACGCGCTACCTATGCTCGCCTACCCCAGCCCCAGCCCAGCTGCAAACTTGCCGCGAGGCCCGCGAACACCTCACTACATGCCCCAATGCTGTATATCGATTCCAGAAGGCCTTTTCTGAGCTTGCTAGGACACCCTATAATGGGCCCGACCCTGTGTCCGAGGGTGGCCCGCAGCAGGAGCGCTATGCCTGGTTCAACTTCGATTATGACATGCTCTCCATCGGGAAGACGGATCTGCACGAATTACGGGCTATCGCCTACCAGATTCGCCGGTTACGGCTTCGGCGGGTCATCTCAGACGAGTACTTTTCCCGCACAGAGTCGCTGTTAATCAGCAGGTGGTTTAGGAACGTTACTGAGGTTCACCTAATTTGTCTAGAGGGTATTAGGGTAGGCTACTTAATGACTGAAGATATGGAATTTCCCTGTGGCCCTGAGAATGTGTATCTTGTTGACCTAGAAGAGGGCGGGTTGATGATGAACAGTATCGACCTGGATGCGATGGTGATCAGAGAGGATGAGGAGCGTTACGGGCTTGGAGAACAGGGTTGAAGGAAGCTTCGCAAGTTTGGGTCGATTAACAATCTCCGGGGTGGCTTTTGTTCTCTGTAGCTACAAGATCTTGACGGCAGGGAATCACACTTGATCCCCGTGCTACTTACAGAATGTACGTGATCGTCGGCCACCATCGTCACGTCGTCCACCTCGATTTCTTCCACTAACGACTTTTGGGCCAAGGAATCCACTCTCACCACTAATCAGGGTTTTGGTGGAACTTAACAACCAGACTGGCGCCCAGCAGCTAATAAATTACAATAAACGCGGTAGAGAAAAGAACCAGTGAAGCATTTCATGGTATTTGTCAGTGTTACAGCAGACAGTTAACTGCTGGTTAAGCTCGTAAAAAAAGGGTGATATTCGCCGATGACTCAGCCTGTGAGTTGGGGCCCATAAAGGTCAAGCGCATGATGAGTTGCACGATTGGGGAGTCCCGCAGTGGGGCTTATCTAAACGCCGATTACGATAAGACTCTACCTGTCTGAAAATTTCCAATGGACATGAGCGATCCCAGCGCTCAGTCTTGCTAGTCTTGCGACCAAACAGCAGGAAAACTCATCGACAAAATGGCGGACGATGGCATGATTCTCAATTTTGACATGGGCAGCGGCCCTGTCAAGCCCCACGTCAAGATCCAGGGCGGACGATGGCGCGAGAGGAACAAGGCGCAGAGGATCGCGAACAAGAGCGAGAAGGGACCTTCGTCCCCCTCTGAAGATGCCCCGCTGCCGCAAAGATACACGCCCGGATCCAGGAAACCTCAGAGAGACGACCGCCCCGGAGACGATGACGCCTCGTATGAGCGCCCGGCCAAGCGGCCGAGAGCAGAGCACCCCCAGGCGAACGCCTACCGCACAGGCAAGCTGCCGCCTGGCAGCATCTCCAGCGGCAGGCCAAGAGACGGCCCGGTCACCTCCAAACTCTTTTCTTACAACCCGACGCCCAAGACGATATTCGATGAGCCCGGTGCCGAGAAGGTCGAGGAAAAGGTGGCCGAACCCTCAAACGCGCCGCTCTCGGATGAAGCTGCCAGCTTCCACGCCCTCGGAATCTCAAGACGACTGGCCCTGACGCTTTCCGGCAAGATCCAGCTCAAGGCGCCGACGGCCATCCAGGCCAAGGTCATTCCTCAACTCATCACCGAAGACAGCGACGCCTTCGTGCAGGCCCAGACGGGTTCCGGAAAGACCCTCGCTTACCTTCTCCCCATCATCCAGCGGATTCTCTCGGTCGAGGGCCAGATCAAGAGAGACTCGGGCCTGTTCGCCATCGTTATGGCGCCAACCCGCGAACTTTGCAGACAGATCGAGCTTGTCCTCGCCAAGGTGCTTCCGCCGTACTTGGTCAGCACGACGGTCATTGGTGGTGAAAGCAAGCATTCCGAGAAGAGCCGACTGCGGAAAGGTGTCAACATTCTCATCGCGACACCCGGTCGCCTCAGCGATCATCTTCAGCACACCAAGACTCTCGATGTCGGTACGGTGAGGTGGCTGGTGCTCGACGAAGGCGATCGCCTGATGGAGATGGGTTTCGAGGCCGAGCTGCGGACCATCGTCAGCAAGATCCGCGAGGGCCCCCTGGCAAAGTCGACGGCCAATGGTGTCTCGCTCGCCAATCTCCCCCAGCGCCGCGTCACCGTTCTCTGCTCAGCAACCATGAAGATGAACGTCCAGAAGCTCGGTGAGATCAGTCTGGAGGACGCTGTTCACATAACGACGTCGGAGGAGGAACAAGTCGACGGAGAGGAGATCAAGTTCGAAGCACCGGCGCAGCTGAAGCAAAACTACTTGATCGTGCCCGCCAAGCTGCGACTGGTCACGCTCATCGCGCTCCTGAAATCAACTTTTTCGCGCAAGGGCTCCGTGATGAAGGCCATCATCTTTTTGTCCTGTGCCGATTCCGTCGACTACCACTTCGACCTCCTGCGTCAACCGCCGGGCAAGGATGAGAAGCCGACCGACAACCCTTCACCGACCGCGAACACCGTGGCTCCGTCAGCATACATCACCTCAGCCGCCAACACCAACATCGTCCTACACAGGTTGCACGGTTCCCTTCCCCAACCTGTGCGTACAGCGACACTGGCCTCATACAGCAAATTTACGGACCCGACGGTCCTCATCACGACAGATATCGCGTCGCGTGGTCTCGATGTGCCCTCCGTGGAGCTGGTCGTCGAGTACGACCCCGCCTTCAGCGCAGCAGATCACGTCCACCGCATCGGTCGTACGGCACGTGCTGGCCGGCCCGGTAAGGCCATCCTGTTCCTCATGCCTGGCTGTGAAGAAGGCTACATCGACCTCCTCAAAGCCAAGAACGCCTCCCCTCCCAAACCTGAGCTCTACGACACCGTGCTTCACAAGGGCCTCACGACGGGCATGGAGTTTCCCGTTGAGACGGACGCAAAGCCCCAGCCCGCGGCCGACAGGGGCTTCAGCACCCGAGCCGAGAACCTCCAGCTTCATCTGGAACAACGCCTTCTCCTGCCATCGTCCACCAAGCTCCTCGACGAGGCGCGCAAGGCCTTCCGCTCGCACATCAGGGCGTACGCGACCCACATCAAGGAGGAACGCATCTACTTTGACATCAACGAGCTGCACCTGGGTCACATGGCCAAGGCGTATGGACTGCGCGAGGCGCCGTCGGGCATTGGACGCGGTGGTCACGACAGCAAGAAGACGGCCATGAAGAAGAAGGCGGCCGGCAGGAGAGGCGACAGCAGGCCCTCGGGTAACGCCATGGAGGACATTGATACCAACGGAGCTGAGCCGAGCGAAATGGAGAGGAAGATGAAGCAGAAGATGAGGTCTGTGATGAACGCAGCCAGCGAATTCAACCTGGGTTGATGGGGGGGCGGGGGCGGGGAAGTCTCATTCTCTCGTTTTCTTATGTCGTGGACTGGATACGGATAATAGATAAAAACGGGCAAACTCATAGCGTTTACATATAGTCATATCCCGAATCGGGTACTTCTTTTTCTTTCATGCAAAGTTCTTTCTCTCGAGATCAATCTATGGGTAGTCGCTTAAAAGGGACGAAAATTGTGCAAGCAGGGTGAGAGAGGTCTTTCTCCAGAATCAGAGCAGCCAGCCGTCTGTGCGCAAAACATGCCAACTCCACTGACATCCACACGCACATATTTCACTTGGGGCTTCCGACAGTCATCAATCCAATCCGATATGGTGTAGTGGCCAACATGATGCCCTCTCAATCACGGTGCTGAACTGTGAAATGGAAAGGCATAGCCCCGAGTTCGATTCTCGGTTTCGGAAGAACACGCGACGTCGTATCGCTTCTTTTTTCTCTTTTTTTTCCAAGGTCTTTCTCAAGAAAGCCCAGCTTGTTCTGGTTGTTTGTTGTTCATGTATACTTGTAACTGGATGCGAAAGCATCGTTCGTTCTGCCCCATATTTGCATATCTTGCATAACTACGGATACCAAACTACCTACCTGTCTACCTAGTGCACGCTTAGAAGATGAACCAGTCTCTCTCTATCAACCACCTCCATCGCGCCTGCCTCATACGCCAACGAGAGTCTCGATTGATCTCATTGTCCTATCGATTGAACCCCCCTCTTTCTTTCCCATGCAATGAACTCGCTTGCGTTGCTTGGAACGTCCACTAACTACGGATTTCATACACCTTTTGCACCATGACGCGACGACTTCCTTGGGACCGCGATGGCCCGGAAACGTTACCAACACCGACGAAGCCTACGACCACGACTCCGCGCAAAGCCGCGACGCCTGGGCGGGCCACAACACCAAGGGCGACTGGGACTCCTGCGCCGCTGAACAAGCGGAACGGCAAAAGAGCCCGCTCGAATGACTTTCTCGGAGGTACGTGCCGACAGACGTTCTTCGCTCACTCAACAGGGAAACTCACTGAGACGGCCACAGATAGGAGTCCTCCAACCTCACCACCTCCTGAGCCCATCCCAGAAATGTAACTTCGTCTAGGCTCACATACTACCTGCCCACAGGATGCTAATGAACAAACAGCTTCATGACCGAGGGCCTCGACAACGACGACGGTTACCGCATGGTCGAGGACGAGCTCTTCACCATCGCAGGGCAATTCACCGCTCATCTCCACGCGGCGGAGTACCAGCGCCTTAAGGCCCAGACGCGTTCCCAGAATGCAGAGACGATCAAGAACATCTCGCGCCCCGTCGTTGGATCTCTCACAGAGCTTGCGCGCAAGCGCCAAGAGGAGCTGCTCCGTAAGAAGAAGCAGCGCGAGGCCTTGCGGCGGGCGAAGCAGGAGGTCGGCCGGGAGGACGATGAGAGCGGAGACGAGACGGGCGTGCCGTGGCGGGGCACGTCGCTGCAAGGGCTCATGCACAGCCGCAAGAAGCAGGAAGTGCCGTTGATGGCGCTAACGAGGGCCGACTTGGGAACGAAGGCTTCGAGTGTGTTTGGGGGCGTGGTGAGGTCTCAGAGCCAGAGACCGACGACTGCAACGAGGCGCGACGAGGATGATGCGGAGACGGAGGACGAGAGCGATGACCTTGGAGATCTCGGCCAAGCCCCAGTCAGGGGGAGTGCCGTGGTCAGCAAACCGGCGACTGCAAGGCCGGCTCATCCGCCCAAACCTGCTGCGAAAGCAACGAGCCGACCTTTTCCGCAACCATCCAGCAGCCGGGTAGCAGATGCCATGGTTGCCGCACACAGTCGACGTTCAATCACCGCCATGGCAGCGAAATCAGTCTCGCCAACCACCACAGCCACGAAGACAACGCCGACTTCTGACGAAGACGAAGATGACGATGACATATTTACAAGATTCAAGAACCGGAAAGCCAATTCAAGGTCACAGCGTCGGGTACCGGAGAAGAAGGAAGAGGAGCAAGAGTCGAAGGGCAGCCGGGATATCATTCCTTCTTTCATCTGAATGTCCTCAATACGGATGGACATATTTACGTTTCCCGTCGCTCGCTATTCCGTTGACAGCACCTTGGTCTACCCGGTGAACAGCTGATACCCCCGATCTCTTTACCGACACAATGGCTGGCCCTAACCTCTATGGCTGGCTTAATTAGGCTTTCATCTCCCCTCCCCTACCGTCATACCCTTCAACAACCAATGGATCTACCCTAATGATCCCAAACCATGTCTGATTGTCTCCCTTCCCAAATTTTTGCTCAGTGTCAGTGCACACAAAGAGTCCAAACCGTCTCGTCTTTCACAACCCACCATATGAGTATCTTTGCGGAGCAAGTTCTCCAGGTTTCTGCAATACAAATTTCCCTTTGGCACTATTGATTCTAGTCTCAAAAGGCCTGCAATTAGTTGCCATATTTGCTTGCTCAGCCTGTAGAGAAACCTACGTTCTCACAATCACCTACAAAAATGCTAAATAGACGTCTCCAATAGCCTTATTTACCTTTCAGTTAGCTATGGGTAGCACTGACACAAAGGCAGCGCCAGTTCCAGTCTTCCTGAAAGTGTTTTTTTCTTTTCTTTTTTTTTGCACACTGCTTTCTATCTCCAGTTCTTCTTCAATTTTGTACAATACTACCTACATTACTCCCTGGTGTGTTAATTATACTCGGCTGCTGTCATTGCATCACTCAGCAGGACTGCAAGAGCCACTCTGGTCCTTACTATCAATCTTCTTTATGACTAAGATCCTCTAGGTCGTCTGTCTCCTCGTCCATCCTCACGTCTGACCTCAACTCTGGACATCTCATCCGTCCTCTTATCCCAGTCCCGCAAGCCTCACTTTTCTCCTTTGTCTACGTGCACAGGACAGCAAGACAACTCCAGCTGCCATCACAGCTAGGCCATGGCGCCAGGGCTTGACGAGAAGGAGGTATATCTCACTCTGTGCCAGGTCTTCTGGGGACCGGCTGCTCAACTCCGCAAGGCTAAGAAAGTTGAGCACAGGCTTCGGCTCTGCCAGCAGCCAAATACATACAACCCTGAAGCCGCTGCTTTAATTGGGAAGTACCAGATTAAAAACGTACTCTCCGTCTGCCAGAAGCTTTTGAGAGCAGGAGTGTTTCAAAGTAGGAAGAGGGCAGAGGCTCGTTTCCCTGGCATACTCCATCCGGCATTGAGTGCAGAAAATAAGGAAGCAAGAAAGAGAAATAAATTTAAGGGCAAGATGAAAGCCGAGAATAAAACAGTCGAAAACGAGACGAAAGTCGAAGACAAAACGGAAGTCAAGAACAACGAGACGGTCGAAACCCCAACAGCAAACCCAACCAGCAGCATCAGCTCAGATACCATCGCCGAGGCCCAATCAGAGGGTCGTCAGGTTGAATTCGACCCCTTCATTCTTGACCACATGGCCAACGATACCCACTATGCAGACGCGAATGGTGAGACGAACCGTCGTCAAGACCCCAAGTATGGGCCCATGGCTGACCACTGTCGCGCAGAACAACCATTACCTGCGGCTGCAATCAACGCGGATGCCCAAACAATGGCATCGGTTGCCGCTCCTGCTCCAAAGCCGAACCTAACCAGTCGTCCGTTCGTGTCGTCTCATCTGCAGACGGGCCCAACGTTTCTATCGTACGAGGCGCAACACGTCCTTCTTACCAGGACCCAAGAAGTCCTCGAAAAGGCGTGTTTCATCTACGCGACGCGACACATGCCCCAGGTCCTCCAAGCACGACACTGGGACGTCCCCGAATGTGGCGAGCTCCATATCTGGGCGCGCCTCCTCAAGACCGAGGCGAAGACCAGGTTCAACAACAAGGATCTTCCGTACCCGTACTTGAACTGGGACAGCTTCTTCAAATCCATCGTCCACCTCCGTCACAAGGCCGTCCACCGCAAGCAACTCAAGGGCAGCGACGTCGAGCTCTACCTTCGTGACGCCGAGGCCCTCACGAGGCTCCTCTGCGACGACGAGGGCGCCGCGACGCTGGCGAGGTATCGGGAGCAGACCCGGAGATCCCTGGAGCAGTTCGAATTCTGCAAGAAGAAGCTTTCGACGAGGTTCCAGGCCAAGATGGACGTCATCAACGCTCGGCGCGCAGAGTTAGACGAGCTCGAGCGACAGGCCAACCAGCACTTGGTCCTGGCGGACAAGGAGGTCCAGGCCAAACTAGGCTCTGATCTCAAAAAGGCGATTATGAAATCGGAGGTTCCGCAAATTAAGAAAGAGCAAGAGGATGAGGAAGGGGATGAAGAAGAAGAGGACAGCGATGATCTCGAAGACCACACGACATCGAACGGTATTGGGGTGTTATTCAACAACCTCATACTTTTATGCAGACGTTTGAATCGTGGTTGAAGAGTTGAACACCGAAATCATAAGGGGAGGGATACATCATGTCGAGTCTTCGGGATGGTGGTATAAACAGAGCGATTCATAAAGAGCCATCGGCTGAAGCTTCATTTGTTTAGATTAGACATGTATGATATCAAGTGCCAAAAGCTTGCATGCAGGATCCGGTCCTCAGCAATGATGATGCTCGTCATCCGACTCTTCCACCGTTGCAACAACCCTCTCGCCTCCAGCCGAGCGGATGGGAAGGCCGCGAACGCCAAGCTTCTTGATCAGATTGGTGCCGTCTAGAGCCAAGGCGGATAGCACATGGGCGGTGGTCTGCGTTGGGAAACTCAGATGTCAGTAATGGTACTTCACAGGTTACGTCACGCCCCTTCCACACAGATGATGCTCAGAACTCGCCTTTGCGTTCACCGTGAGCTGGTTCAGGTCCGGGTTGTTGATGCCGTCGCACTGCTGGTGGTAGCACGGGTCCTGCGCGGAACCGGTCCCGGTGTGCAGGCCCCCGATGGGCTTGTTCAAGACCTGCCAGAACGAGGCGTAGTCGCTGCCGTTGGTGAACCGGGCCGCCGTGACGTTGACGCCCTTGGCGGCGAACTCGGCAGCGAAGAGGTCCTGGATCACGTCGGAGCCGGGCGGGGCGGCGACGCCGTACGAGGCGCCGTCGCCGTCGAACACGCCGTAGTAGCCCCGAGAGACCATGTCGAAGTTGAGATAGGCGAGGATGCTGGCCGCCTCGGCCGCGCTGAGGTTGTTGACGTGGTACCGCGACCCAACGAGGCCCCTCTCTTCGGCACCCCACCACGCAAAGCGGATCTTGTTGTTGGTCCTGTACTTGCTCAGGGCGAGGAACAGCTCAAGCAGGAGCGACGTTCCGGATCCTGTATCGGTGAGTATGATGTCGCACCAGCATAACGTTGAAACAGGGCGGCACAACCAAACTCACCATTGTCGTTGATGCCTGGTCCCCAAGCAACGCTGTCGAGGTGCGCTCCTAGCTGCGCTTTGTTTAGCAGGTCCTCCAGGTCACTCGGAACAGGGCTACCCACAACGATGACATTGTTCTCGTCTCCGCCCTCGGTCTCGGCGAAGACGTTCTGCGTCACCCGGCTGTCGACGAACTCGTCCTCCCAGAACGTGGCAGTCAGTGTCTCGCCGGCGTCCAGACGAGCCTTGAGCGGGTCCCCCACGTACTGGTTAACGAAGCCAGTCGGGACGTAGGTCCCGTCATCCGCGGGGCCCAGGGTCCCGGCGGTGAGGTTCAGGTAAAAGTCGTTGATGACAATCACCGCCTCGGCACCCGCCGCGGCGGCTGGCTTCATGACGCCGGCGTGGTACCCGTCTCGGTAGCCCGGGCACAACGCCTCGCGGACCAGGACGATCTTGCCGGCCACGTCGAGGTCCGCGTACGACGCCGCCTCACACGCGGCGACGCCCTCCGGGCCGGCGGCGAGTTCGCCAGTGATGCCCGCGCCCGGCGTGAAGGGAGATCCCGACAAGCCGTAGGCGGCGAGCTCCTCGTCGTCGACGGTCAGTTTGGCCCTCAGCTCGCTGCTGAAGACGGCCGGGAAGTCTTGCTTCCAGACTTTGGCGCCCTGGACGGCCGAGATGCGGCTCCAGATGAAGTCGACGGAGGCGTCGTAGCCTGGGTAGCCGAAGGCGCGGTTGCCGCCGTTGGCCGTCGCAATGTCGCTCAGACGGACCAGGTTGGCTTCCAGACTTGGGGGAATGGAGGTCAGCGTGGCCACTCAAGCCGAGGCAGGAAAACATCATGGGCCCGCCTACTTCTCTTTGGTAATCTGTTCTTGGAAACTGCCCGAGTCGACGAGAGGCTTCGACGTCTGCCGTTCGTGAATTAAACAGGCGCTGAGGCTTGCCCAGGACACAAGGGCGGAGGTGGCCGAGAGCTTCATCCTGACGGCGGAGGTTTCCTTGTGATGAATCCGGCAAACGGGTATATTGGAACAAAGACCACAAATACTTTCTCACTGTCTCGGGGACTTGAAGCTTTAAATTTGCTTCAGTCGTCTCGTTCTCTCGTGTTATGCCGCATGGGCGGATGGCATCATACACCTTTGTGTGGAGCCCCCCCGGACGGTCGATTCGAACAATGAGGAAGGTCGTATTGATAATAGCAGCGCTCTAAGCCCGATCTTTATCTCGCCCCGAGGGAATCGCGCAATGTTAGCAATGCCAAGGTGCGATTCTCCTACCGTGTAATTAGGGAAGCTCGTTTAGATAACGCAGACTTGGAGACCAGTTAGTGCTTCGCGATTGTTGACGATGAATGGTTCGCGATGTTCAATTGTGCCTTGGCCAAGACCTTGACGATTACCTTCCTCATGTACGTAGACGGGATCGACGTGATGTGTCGGCAATGCAAGACAACGGAGCAGGTTCCTGGTAGTTATCGGATCGATGTATGGCGGGATGCTACCCTGATACAAAGTTAGTCAATGAGATGGTTCTGGACTTTGAAGCTGTCACCGTTCTGTATCTATGCAGAAACCTTATGGCGTGCTCAGTGATGGGAATAACACCTATACTGCGGTTTGTACCGTCTTTCATGTTGCGTACCTCTGCGACCTCATGAGGGGTCGTCATGGCTTCTTATCCGTCACCCAAATTGGTTAGGTCTTGTTTGAGTACGTGCTGGTTGATGCTGTCAACTGAGGTTGATTACACGGTAGCAATGCAACCAAGTTAATAGCCCGTCAACACATCGAGACCATCACACCCCTGCGTGATACACTTTTGTACGCACATCAATTCCTTCAAGTGCTGGAAATTTACTCTTAGTCGAACACTTCTGTACTTGAACGACGTGCCTGGTGCCTGTTATCAGTGCTGTCTCTCGACTCAACACCACCGGGAGTAGCTTTGGGCGCCCAGAGGCCGCCACCGATAGACTTCAAACTGTGTTCCGAGTTTCAAGGCTTCAAACTCCCAGCACTCACCCACACGATTAGCACAATTAGCACGTTGGGGTTGAGGTGTATTGGCCGTTTACATTCGTTCTAACGTCATGGCCCACGGGCGAAGGCTTGGTGACTGAAAACTCGTCGTCCCAGGTTCCCCGTGCTCGGCTCTACATATCCACCAAGACACGATCCCGGCACTCAACCCGACACACCCGAATATCTATTTCAGTCTTCACCCAGCAGCAGCAACATGGTTCAATGCTGGACTCCCGCCGTGGTTGTTCCCTGCAAGCTTTCACGGCTCAAGGGCGCCGCATGGCGAGTCAGGTCTGGGAACTACTGCTCAACAACCAGCGAACTTCGTCCAATGTTGCCGAACGGGGGGGGGGGGGAGTGGGCTTTTTTCCCTTTCTCTTTCTGTTCGTTACCATCACCAATGGGGGCAACGGCATCCACTTCCCGGGCGATCGATAGGAACTTCCGCTCCTACATCGTCTTTCGGTCAAGCTTAACAGCGCCAAAAAAGAACGGGGACATGACGTTCGTCGTCGCCGATAGTCCACCGAGTCCAGGGCATCCCGCCTAGGGTCCCCAGTCTTGGTGGACCCCGTCTTATCGTTGACTCGTATTTGACAGCCTCCGGCATCCCGTCCATCAGCTTCTGGATTATGGATCAGGATCAATGGCGAATCCGAGGGTTAAAGGACTTATTACAGCCTCCGTGTATCCTTCGTCGCGTGCGCCCTCCATCTTGCCTTTCTGACATTCCCACACATCCCCAACCGCTTCAGCCAGCTACCGGCCGACCCTTTCAAGATGGTCTCAGCTCTCTCAGCCGGTCTCGCCCTCCTCTTCGCCCTCCGGGCGGCTTCGGCGGCGACGGTCGCCGAACGTCAGGCCACGGGCGCCTCGGAATGCCGCGACGTCCACGTCTTCCTCGCGCGCGGGAACAACGAGCCGTACCCCGGCCGCCAGGGCAAGCTCGTCACCGCCATTTGCGACGGGCTCGACAGCTGCGACTACGAGGACATCCAGTTCTGGAACCCGCTGGAGTCGCCGTACTGCCAGTCCGTCGAGGAGGGGGCCGCGAACGGGACCGCGCAGATCACCGCCTACAACAAGCGGTGCCCGGACGCGAAGCTCGTCGTGAGCGGATACTCCCAGGGCGCCCACATCGTTGGCGATGTGTTGGGCGGCGGAGGCGGCACGTTCTTCCAGGAATGCAAACAGAAAACGAGTCCCGGCTTGGACGCGACGAAGGCGCCGGGGAACAAGAGTGAGTTGGGCCATAACCTGACGCTTAGTATCGAAAGGCGCTTGGCTAACCTTGCGCTCTCGTAGTCGCCGCTGCGCTCATATTCGGCGACACAAGACATACCGCCAACCAGCCGTACAACTATCTCTCGGGTGCCGGGGTCAACGGACTGTTCCCCCGTCCGGAGGACCAGCTTGCCGGGATGAGGGCGTTCGCCAACGTGACGCGCTCGTACTGCGTCGATTCCGACCCGATCTGCGCCGGCGGCGACACGGCGGCCAACCACCTCAACTACTTTGACATCTACTCCGGCGAGGCCGGGAAGTGGGTGCAGGAGATGGTTGGAAAGGCGGACACGGCGGTTTCGTCGACGAGGACAAGCGCATCGTCGTCCACGAGGTCCACGGCTCCGAGCAGCACGTCTGCAACCCCTTCTGCCAGCGCGACAGCCACAACCGCCTCGGGTTCCGCTTCACCAACGACCGAACCACCAGCCACGGCGTCTCCAACGTCCGATAATGCCGCGTCATCCCCATCTCCCACTTCGGAGAACGCAGCGGTGCCCTTGGCTGGTAGCACCTTGTTCACGGGAGCCGTATGCTTTGCTGTCTGTGCCGTGATCGGAGTGGCCTGATGCCATTAATCTAATGTAGAGAAGAATATGACTCGTAATGAACATAACACACTCACGCAAATTCGTGAACCTCCATGCGTTCGTTTGGCCCACGGAGACACTCCCCAACGTGAGATGATATATGAAAAGTCTCTTGGAACTGGCCTGCCATGTGGTGCAACTAAGGTTTCTCGTCGGTTCTTCTGTCTGAATTTCTCACACATTTGGATGATTTCCCTGATGATGGATGACTGAGAAGAGGTGAGTGAATTGCGAGTTTGGAGGGGTTTGGACGCTGAAAGGAATCACTAGATTACGTATATTCTGCCGCCAACCCGAACGGTAGAGCAAATAAAACAGTCGTCAAACGGGACATGTTCACGACGGAAATTATTCGTGAGACAACTAGTCGGCATGTGATGCCTCCGCTGACCTTGACGGCTGCCACTTGGTCATCTACCATCATGGTGATGATAAGCAGTGACGAAATAGGGGGGGTTGGAGCATCTTTAGATGGACTTCTTGCACGAATTGGGGAGATTTGGGATTCATACTCGTCGCATATACTAACCGGGGATACAGATGCTGCTCCTCTCACAAGACGCCGGGACTCATCCTCAAAGAATCCCGGCACGGAGGCCTTGCCTCCCTCGACGGCGAGCACGACTCAGACCTTGGACCTGGCGCCAACGTTTTCCACGACCTCTGCCCTGCCGCCACCGCTCTTGACCTCCCCGACAGGGTCCATGTCCTCATGGTGGATGGCCTTTTCGACGGCGCCGACGGCCTGGTCGGCGAGGGCCTTGTCCTCGAATACTGGTGACGGAGCATCTCTGTCAGCCGACGGGCTTGCGGAACAAGCGACGGGGAAGCGGGAGACGGGAACTTACAAAAGGCCAGCTCCTCGAGGGTGCGGCCCGCGGTCTCGGGGAACATGAAGTAGACGAAGACGACCTCGAAGGCGAGCCAGCAGCAGTAGCTGATGAGGTAGCGCCACGAGGCGTTGCCGATGCCGATGGGGTTGACAAAGGTGGTGAAGAAGCCCGCCAGGCGGCCGAACAGCTGGAAGAGCGAGATGCCGCGCGAGCGCAGCGCGTAGGGCCACAGCTCGACGAGGTACGTGTAAGTCAGCGCGTTGTAGCCGATGTTGTAGCAGGGCGAGTACATGAAGATGAAGAAGATGGTCGCCACCGACGCGCTCTCGTTCTTGTAGTCGTTGTCGAGGGCGTGGACAGCGCGCTCCATGGAGATGGTCCACGCGATGTAGCACAGAAGCTGTTGCATGCCGATAAGTATACGGCGGGCTTAAACTCTCCATTTCAGGGGGGAGTGGGAGGGGGGCAAAGGACATACCAGTGAGATGGTGCAGGCGAGATACATGACGCGACGGCGGAACGTCCGGACGAGCATGGCCACGGTGAAACCGCAGATGAGGGACCAGCCCGCGATGCCGAGGTTGATCTTCTGTTTGACGGTAGAGTCTGTCAAACCGATCATCTCGAGCAGGTCGCCGAGGTAGTATCTGTGGCATCGAGTCAAACCAATGCACCATGGTGTAGACTTTGGGAAAACGGGGGAAAAAGAAGAAAATGGAGGTAAACAGTAGAAGAGCAAACATAGACTCTAGACTCACGATATGAGCGTGTTGCCGGACCACTGGGTAAATAGGCCAAGCATCGCCGAGATGAGAGCGCGGCGCCGCATGCCGGAGGTGTCGAGGATGTCCATCCACGAGTGCTTCGAGGCCTCCATCTCGAGCGTGATGACAGTTTTCATCTGCACCATCTCGGCCTTGACGAACTCGGAGTCGCGGTCGCCCTCGGCGTGGTACTTGATGAGGATCTCGTTCGCGTCCTCGGCGCGATCCTGGGTGATGAGCCAACGAGGGCTCTCGGGGAGGAAGCTATGTCGCGAAGGTGAGTTGGAATTTTTGAAATTCAAGATCGACTGGGGCAGATGAATGAATCCCTGATGGATTCTCCCGTACGGCGAAAAGGGGAGGGGGGAGGGGTATGCTCTCACAAGACGAAGGTGATCTGTAAGAGGGACGGGCAGATCTGGAGGAGGGACGGGATGCGCCACGCCCAGTCACTTTCGATGTTGTTGGTGCCGAAGCAGATGCCGGCAGCCGTGATTTGACCGACAAAGTAGGCAACGTTGAACCTGCGAGCCCGTCAGTCCTTGTTATTTTCCCTTCACGCGGGATCGAACTTACAGAGACGTGAGAATAGGACGCTCCTTGGGGTAACCGAGCTCGCCGATGAGGGATGAGCCGGAGACAATACAGGTCGGGATACCGAAGCCGAGAATCATGCGTGCAACGATGTACATGCCGACTTAATCATCCCCGTAGAGTTAGCCACATCTCATTTTCCTTTCTCCTCCCCGCTCCCGGAGAAGAGAACACTCCATCCATGGAGACATACCGTGCTGAGAGAACCCCTGGATGAGGGCGCCGATGACCATGATCACGCTGCCGCCAAAGATGGACCATCGCCGTCCGAACTTGTCGTTGACGACGGGGATGAAAGGAAGGGACAAGATGGCGCCAAGCGAGTAGGCGGCGGCGATAATGCCCTTCAGGCTGCCTTGCGGGTCACCAAAGTCTGACAGGCAAAGCAAAGAAGCTCGTCAGCTCCAGGTAGGGAAAAAAGCGAGAGAGGGGAAAAAAACACTTCGGCCCGTCTCGTGAGGTTGAATCGATCTGAGGTTCTTGAAGGGGTGGGGGGGGACAGCCTTACATTCTTTCCAGGAGGGCACGATCTGCAGAGCATTGATCATTTGCGAGTCGAAGCCCGACGTCAACTCGATGCCCATGCAGGTCGGGAAGAGCATAAAGTAGAGGTACCGCAGGTTCGGCTTCTGGTACCACGGCACCTTGTCCTCCTCGGAGATGCGGGTCAGGATCGGGTCCGACGCCCCGGTCTCCTGGATGCGCTTGATCTGAACCATGGCGGGGGCTGCTGACCTGTTGCTAAGGTGTCTTGACGGGAGAGGGGGAGGGTACGGGCAAGCGGGAAACGATATCAAAAAGAGTCGTGCGACGACGGGCGAGGATGAGGGGGGTTGGAACGGTGTTTATATCGGAAATGGACCCGGGGGTATATGTTGCCGCGTCCTTGTCCTTGGGCTGGAAGAGGCCACAAACCGTTCAACATCCGACGAGGAACACCCCGGGTGCTTTATACGCACTGCCGTGAAGGAGAACCCCTCTCCCCATATTGGTTTGCCGTCTGCTCATTGTCTACCCATGCACGGATCCGGCAGAGACGACATGATGTCTGAGGCGGGACGGCGGGAGACAGAAGCGTTCTGTCTAGGGCCCCAGGTGGCAGAAGGTCCGAATGGAATGACCGTTGCATCGGGGGGCATACAGCAAAGAGCCGGGTTGTGGCTTGCCAAGGCCCTGCGCTCTCGGCGGTCGGGGGGCACGGGGGGGGGGTTCGTTTGCATTTATCCATCCAGTGGGAGGAGATATTCCTCTGTTTACGATGGAGCTTAAGGGGGGTGGTGAGATGGGGTGACTGGTTGAACGAGAGACTCGGAACCAGTCACACTTGGGATAAGCAACATGCGGGGAAGCTAGCTGTGCACCATCCTTTTCCCCCACATGGCGTTCCGCTTCCCCATGGGCTCTTGGCTCACTTGGTTGTGCTTAATTTATGGGTGTCTGTATGTGTGTGTGAGAGGACGTTGGAGCGGCAACTCCGCACTCCGCCGGATGGGGGGGCTGGTTGATGGGTTTGGAGAAAGAGGAGAAGCTTCGACATTGGCTGGTTTCGTTCATGATTAAGGTGAACGGGGGTTAGATATCAAGTTTTTTTCTTTTGGTTTCCCAAAGGATGGTGCTTGGCGGTGTCTTCATTCAAGCGGGGGAGTGTATTCGGTTATTCGGGAGGGCCAGGAGCGAGACGCTCCCTACCCCGTACGCCGAGGTTGTTGGGCGGAATTCCGACCTGGCACAGAACGGGGGACGGTCCCGGGCACCCACCGGGCTTTGGGGGAGTCACCATCACTACTGAACTTTGTCGTATAAGCCAGAGGATCGGCTGTGAATTGGAGGCGGTTGAATCGAGGAAGCCTTTTGTGCCCCTGGGTTGACGACTCCAACTTCGAAGGATTGGGGGGAGGGTCAGATATCAGACACCATCTATTTCCATCTATTGACCGCGCTTAGCCGAATGCCAGGCAGACCCTACAAACCTGCATCGACCAGAGCAAGCAAAAAAACGGACATTCAGACGCAGCTGCAGGTGCTCATGCGGACCCGTGCCGAGCACCCAATGCGGCACAGCTCGTCTAGCTGACGTGTCAACCGCATGCGGGCAAAAAGGCGCGAGGTGGTTTGATATTGAACCTGGTCTTGGGGGGATTCACGCCATGGGAAAGTGATTGACATTGCATGGCATGTATCAATCATCCCGCCGCGTGTACACGTAGCAGCATGCATCCGAAGAGCTCGCTCGCCCCCTTCAGCAAGATGGCCGGCCTACTGTTTAGTACCAGCGGTGTGATTGACAACCCTTACCCTCCCAGCTCCGTCTCCATCGTCCAGAGTCTCTCGCTCTAGGTGGTCTCCTCGGGTTCCAAATCAGGAGCGTCGCTTCGTCAGCGATTGGTCTGAGCCATCCAAGCTGGACTCTCTCTTCCCCAACACCATCCCATGCCATCCCATGTTCATCTCGTTGACTCGGAAGAAGGGTCAGACCTTTTTTGCGGAGAAGACACCACCAGCAACCCCATTGGAGAAACATTGCGCCCCCTCGTAACCCTCCCGACTCGGCCAAGAACCCCAAGACGAAAGACCCTCTGTCGCCCCCCCCCCTCCCCCCCCTCCAGCCCGAGACCCAGGTGGCCTTCTCTTCTTCTACACTTCTCTCCCTCTCTTCCGCCCTGGCTTCATTGGCTTGTCCAACAATACCAATATCGTCACGGCACGAAGGGGGAGAGACAAGACGCGGCGGAGGATCGGTTGTCCGTCGAGGCATCCGCGCGGGAGAAACCAAAGTCCAGTCCCTCATTACAACCCCCTCCCCCCCCCCCCACAAATACTCGCTCACGACTCCACGAGCAGGGGTTGCCGGGGGGGAAGAATCGGCCACACCCTCTTCCTCTGCCGGCATTGCGGGAGGGCGGGGAACACTGTTAGCCGTAAAGACCCGAGAGAAGGGCCGATTGCCACGAGGCATTGGGACTAGATAACCGGGACGTCGTCCCTGAAGTCTCCAAACCATCCGTTTCGTAGGATTCTCTTTCTCTTGTCTCTCTGGATCCCCTACCTCCTCCTCGCTCTTGACTGACTCCTCCCCGTGAGAACGGCCTAATTTGGGGAGGGGGAGCAGCTGAGGAGTGGGCATGAAGGATCCTATCGACGCCACCGACGACACCCGACGGCCGAAAGACACGTCCCGAGAACGACGAAGACAACGACGGGAAGGGAAGGGAAGGGGGCTCTTTCCCTTTCGTTTTCGTCCCGGGTCAGCACTATTACGTTACACACCCTTCAAAAAAAGACTTGGCATTCCCGACTCGGGCGCAAGACATATTCAGGTCAACGTCAGAGAAGCGGCGGCCCGGACAAGAGGGTGGGGGTGCCTGGCACGGGCGTCTCCGGAGTCGACCCCCCGGTGGGGGAGCCTCGCTCGTCGACCCGGTAACTCGAAACACCCGTGGCACACAGCTCGGAGGGAGAAGGGTTTAAACCCAAGCCCCATCGCCGTCACCTACCCGACAACACATTCACAATGGTGCGTACGCAACATGCTTTCCGTTGGATACACGCATGTCGGCTCTGTTCAGCCCGACCCCCGAGTGGTCTCTGCCTCATAAACACCCAAGATCCCCTCTTCAAAGGTTCCCCGGTGGCCGGTAAGTAGATCGGCGGGCAGCACAAGATGGAGAGAGACAGAGATGCGACGGCGCTCCTTTCCACCAGCAGGAAGTAAACATAGTCCTTCGCGACGCCATCCTGTAAGTTGTGTGCAGTTAAGTAAGCACTCGGTACATCAAACGAGGGGTCACACGGACTGCAAAGCGTTGCGCGCAAAGTACAAGAGCTGGTTGATTACTCCAGAGCAGGGAAATCTAGAATCCTTCTTTTCCGTTTCCTGCCGCACGTCGCCCATCATCCTTGAGGTGCGGTAACCATTCATCGTTGCCGGAACATCCCAGTCCCGGGGCCTATCCCATTGAGCAGCGTTTAGACGCTCGCTCAGAACTCGTCACATCTACAATTCATGCCGAACCGTCCAACCAGAGCCCCTTTTGTTTTGTTCACTGCGACTCGCGGACGACCTTGTCCACAGCCTTGGCAAAGTATTCGACATTTCTCGTGTTGAGACCAGCCATGCTGATGCGGCCGTTCTTGGTCATGTAGACGTGGGCGTCGGAGCGCAGCTTCAGCACCTGGGCCTCGGACAGGCCGGTGAAGCTGAACATGCCGATCTGGTCGGTGATATGGTTCCAGGTGCCCGGGGTGCCGAGCTCCTCAAGCTTGGCTCGCAGGACCTTGCGCATCTCAATGATGCGGCCGGACATGGTGCGCAGGTTTTCCTCCCACTCGGCAAACAGCTCAGGGGAGTTGAGCACGGTGGCGGCGACGCGGGCGCCGTAAAGGGGCGGGTTGGAGATCTCGGAGCGCTGCAGGATGGCGAGCTGGGAGGCGATGCGGGAGGTGGTCTGGGGCGCGTCGGCGGCGGGGGCGGTGACGAAGTGGAAGCAGCCGGCGCGCTCGCCGTAAAGGCCAAAGTTCTTTGCGAAGCTCTGGGCGATGAGCAGCTCAAAGCCCTGTTCGATGAAGTAGCGGACGGCCCAGGCGTCCTGGGCGAGGTTGCCAGAGGCGAAGCCCTGGTAGGCGCAGTCGAAGAAGGGGAAGTGGTTCTTCTGGCGCATCAGGGCGGCGATCTCCTTCCACTGGTCGCAGGTCGGGTCGACGCCGGTGGGGTTGTGGGCACAGGCGTGGAGGAGGATGACGGAGCGTTCGGGGGCGTCGGAGAGGGCGGCCTTGAGGCCGTCAAAGTCGAGGCCCTTTGTCTGCTTGGAGAAGTAGGGGTACTGGGCGATGGGCAGGCCGACGTTGCCGAAGATTTGGTTGTGGTTGGCCCAGGTGGGGTTGGAGATGTAGATGGTGCGGTTGCCCTTGTAGAACTTTGCGAGGAAGAGGGCGCCGAGGTGGACGGCGCCGGTGCCGGAGATGGTCTGGACCGAAGTAGTGCGCTTCTCGCGGATGGCGGGCGAGTCGGCGCCGAGCATCAGCTCGTTGGCCTTGCCGGTGAAGGCAGGAATACCGGCGATGGGAGCATATTCGTGGTTGAGTTCGGGGTCGTTGCGAAGGATCTCGTCGGCCTGCGGTGTTGCATCATGGCGGGGTCAGCGGGGGTGGATAAGAGGGTGGTAAAGTGGAGGAGAGGGAAGATGGATGGGGGGGGGGAGAAGGCTCAGATGAACGATGACGACAGTGATGATGATGACGATAAAGGTGCTGTGCGCGATGTAGCCGAGAGCTTCTCCTTGTCGGAGGCCGGAAGAACCGCGACAATGCGACAAGCCGGGACAGCAGTTACAGCACAACAGCAGCAACAGCAGCTAGGTAGTTTTTATAGAAAACAGAGATCAGCAAGATATGGCGACTCACCTTCTTGACGACGGGTAGCACCCAAGGCTTCGCATTGTCATCGCGGTACGCTCCAATGCCCTAGACAACAAGACGGCTGCGTTAGCGACATTGGCAGCAACAGAAGCAGCAGCAAGAACAGAGCCGCGATAGCTTCGGGGAGCGTAAAAAAAATAAGAAAGGAGTCAGCCCACCAGGTCGACCTTGTCCTTGCTCTCATCGGCACGGTAGGCAGCCATCAAGCCAAAGAGGGGGTCCTCGGGAGCTTGGGGTACCGTGTCGGCGGGGAAACTTGTTGCTGCGACGGGCGCCATGATGTGTGATGCAATGTTGCGTATTCTCGAGAGGGTTGAGTTGGTCTGGGGGGAGGAAGAAGTAGAAGAGGATGCTGAGGAGGAGTCACCGGGCATTTTCAGTGTCGGAGCTTCCCTTTCGTGAGGGAGAGAGGCAGGGAAGAGTCAAGGAGGGCCAGTGCAATAATAAAGGGTCTCGGTGTGACGGCTGACGGCGGCGGCGGCGGCGGCGGCGGTGGTGGTCGGTGGTGGTGGTACCGGTAGGGTGTGGTCTGTTTTGTCTGTGTCCGTCTGGGGGCGGTTACTATTATGGCATCACATCAAGAGTGGTACGACGGGGTTAGACGGGCGAATGGGAGGCTTTGCGATTACAGGCGCCAACCCGTCTGCCCGCAGCGGACATGCGCCTCCATCGAACGGGCTCCCGCTAGGATGCCACTGAAGCCAGGGAACAGGGAGGGGGGAGCATCCGTAGGTACTATAATAGTGTGTATCACAGTGTGCAGTGTGGGCTGCTTACCTGGGTTGGTTTGGTAGCAGGGAGCCGATAGCAGGCAGGTAGGTCTGTGTACGAATACCGAGGCAGGTAGGATGTAGGATGTAGCTGGGTCTAACGGTTGTATGTCGCCGAGGGTCTCGTCTCGAGGCGTTGCGGTTTATTTGGTTTGCGTTGCAGCTTCCGTTTCTGCAGGAAATGTACCTGCAGATGCGGGTTTGTTTGATGTATTTTTTTCTTCTTCCTTTTTACTCGGACGCTCCGGGGTTCAATCCAAGTCGGGGTGAGGGGGGAAGGGACTTGGCGAAGACACGGATACTTTTTCCCTCTCCAGTTTCTGACTTCTGCGTGACGCGGGCCCCGTATCCACAAGGAGTAATGTATTTCGTAACTCGATGCTCGAAGGAAGTCGACAGGTAGGCGAGTTCAGAGGGGGGGATTTCTAGGTACGGGGTACGGAGTACCTGGGCGGGTAGTAAAGCAAGGTTGGTGTTGCAGAAATAGATTGTCGATTTGGTAACAGAGTCGCAACTGGGGGGAGGGGGAAGTGGAGGGCGAGGGGGAGGGGTTCAGTCGTCAGGAAACTGGGCAAATGCACAATGCACAATGCGAGATGATGTACCAAGGGGAAACTTGCAAGCGGAGGATGGGGAGATGCCGAATGAGATATCGGCGAAGTGTCGGACTACAATCGGGGAATCTGCACTCTCGTTCCTCCTTCCTTCCAGATTTGACGGCAGTGGGGGAATGTGTCTTCTTCTTATCCTCCGCCTCCTCCCCCCCCCAGTGCACTTCCCCAACGACAGCTGCAGCCTGTGAGCCGGTGAGGTCACCAGAGTGGACCGAGGTCTCGGGCCAACCCCCATGACCATGACTGACTCTCTCTACCCGTTGTTGCCGCCCACGACTCGACACATGGTTTGCTTTGTGGTGGTGTGAGATGCACAATTCATTGTTTTTCATTTGGTGCACAGTTCAGTCTTTTTTCTTTTCTTTTCTTTTCTCGACAAGTACGGATAAACTCAAGGGAAATAAGACAAATTCCCCATTATCCTGAGATCGCCTCATCTGTTGGTCAACGGCAGCTCAACTGATAGGACAGCCAGCCAGTCAGACAGCATTCTCGTACTGTTACGTGTTCCGTATTACCACCAGAAGGACACCACGCCTCGGTTCTGAACACTCCTTCCTCCTCCCCTGCCCTTCAAACGCCGACGCCGCATGTACCGGGTCCCGTTTCGCATGTCAGCTGCGGTTAACAGCGCCAATCAGAAGCCCCGCCTTGCTAACAACCTTCGTCCAGACACCTGCCGAACATCTCCGTTGATCGAGCCCCTCCCGGGGAGACGGTTCAATGAGCGAGCTCACCGCAACACCGACGGCCTCCTGGTTTCGACGGCTCACCGTTCACAAGGTATTCATGGCAAGGCGGACGGGGGGACCGGTCCATCTCATCCCCTTTTAACGCGCGCCGGGGCTTGGGAGCCAGACGTCACCTGGCCCGCGCCCAACCCTCCCCCGGCATGTGACATGCTACACGGTTAACCCCCCCCAGCAGTGTATACTATTTTCACATGTCAACCTGCCCAGCCTCCTTCCAAAAAGAGCCTCTCTCGTGATCTAACTTTCAAGAAGTTCGGTAAGCCATCTCGGATGTAGAACTTGGGCATATGAAAAGATAGACTGCCAAGACCGCTGTTCATTCGATTGCGACTCTTCCTTGCCGCGATGCGCATGCTGTTGCACCCTTCGCTACTTTGCCCGTCACGACATCGTCTGGTCACTTTCTCACCAAGACCATGTCAATTGAATACATGCCCGGCCATGGATAGACCGCCAGCAACTTCTTTCTGTCTATATAACCAAGTCCCAGAGGATCAGAAACGCGCACAGCCCCGCCGACGCGAAGAACGTGTACCGCGCCGCACTGGGCCGCTGGGCCGCCTTCTTGAGCTGTTTGTTCCCGCCCCCGACGTCCTGCGTGATGTTCTCCGAGTCCGCCACGAGCTGCTCAATGTGCGCCGACTGCGTTGCCAGGTTGCCCACCAGCAGCGTCTGCAGCTCCGCAATCTCGAGCAGCGACTTCTCCGCCGTTCTGTGTGTGTGTGTGCCGACCCGTCAGTGTCCCGAAATGCTCTCGCCGAGTGCCAGATGATCTGGTGCCACATACCTGACTTTGTCCAACGTGCTGTTGTAATGCTGTAGCATGTCCTGGTTCCCCTTTTCGAACATCTGGATCTGCTCCTCAGTGAGCTCCTCTTGCGGCCTGTACGATCTGCTGCCCTCATCCGGCGGCAGCCCAGCCTTCGCCGCGCTCTTGCTCATCGACTCATAGAACCCCCCGAGCTCCGGCATCGCGCTGCCGCCCCCGGCCTTGGCCAGCACGCTCCGATTCTTCTCCATCTCCCTCGTCAGCCGCACCTCCATCATGTCCTGCTGTGTGCGCCCGCACAGTTGCAGGCCCCTCCTCAGCGACTGGATCACCTCGTCACGGTGCTGCTCGATCGTCCGTGCCTTGGCCTCCGCCGCCAGGTGCTCCGCCGTCTTGCCGCTGTCGTTCAATGCGCCGCCGCCGCCTCCCGCAGCGGCGCCGGCCGCCCATGCGCCGAGCGCGCCCAGGCCCCGGACGAATTTCTTGCGGATGACGGCGGTCTCGGTCTCGCGGCGGAGCACCTCGGCGTCCCGGAGCGCCGTGATGCTGGCGTTCAACTCCCGCAGCATCTGCTTCGCGTTGGCGTCCACCTCTTCCCGGTCGCGGTCGGTGAGGTGGCGGGGCTGACTTCCATTACTCCCCGGTCGGATGTGCGTCTTGCGCGGCTGCGCCGTTGAGAGGTAGGCCTGTCGGACATCTTTGAGCTCGTTGTGGAGGCTCGTTATATGGTGGTTCTGAGGAACATTAGCCAACGGATCCCGGCGCGCGACGGGCGGCGAGGGACCGATTTCGGGGACTGACTATTCTGTACGCCTCTTTGAGGAAGCCATCAATCGTTTCGAGGCTGAGCTTCTTCTCCGTGACGATGGGTGCGTTGCGTTTCCGCAGAAGCTCATTGAACACTGGCGTGATGTCCATTCTGGTACAGGTCGGCGGTTGCAGCACTCGAGTGTGCAATCGATTATGGGATTCGTCACCTGGTGTCGGTGAACATGCTACTCGCGTGTCTGCAGCTATGTCAGAGCAGCAATGGTATGTCGTACAAGTCGGTGGCCATTCCACATTGAAACTGGGGGTCGTGGATGTGGAAAGCTGTTCTCCAATGACGTGGCTTTGGAACTCTGGTTCACCAGCCACATATCGTCACCAGGGGCAATTGTGGCGGTAGAAAGTTAGCTATGTGGCTTGCTCAACGAATTGGGTTCGGGGCTGCATCGGCAGGTAGGTAACGACAACGGCACCGGCACCGGCACCGGCCAGGAGCAACGGTCCAATCTCCACACCGGTGCGGTCGGACATTGCCGTCATCGTCAATTTCCAATATCCATCACAACAAATGCCGAAGCAAATCGGCCGTCGTATGCGGAAACAGATACTACGCGAGGGCCAAGCGACCTTTCGCGCCGCACAGGTCAGTCAATGATTGCTGACAAAATTTCAAAACGTGGATGAAGCTGTCCGATCTCGGCCATCAACTTCTGTCGTCCGAGTCAAGTGACCCCGGACAAGCACCCGTGAAGACGTTGCGGAATGGAAACCTCCAGCGTTGTAGGAGGTTCTGTCCGCGGTAGCGATTGCAGCCTGCTTACCTCCAAAGAACACTTCGTACCTTCCCCCTACCGATACCGCACCGAGAACCCAGTCTCGGTCAAACGCCAGACGACCCAGCTGCCCAAACGGGCGGGCTTTTGTGGAGGCCATAGGCCGGTCCGGGCGAATCACGGAAGCCCCAAACCACCTTCGGCCAGATGCCGGTTTTCCAGGGGCGGTGGAGGCGATCCAGAGCGGAAATAACATCATTCAGTGGTTGGGCGGGAATTTAGGCCCGCTTACGGATATGGACGGCATGAGTTTGACGCGATGGCAACGTCTTTTCCTTCTTTGGTGCCTTTCTGGTTTTTTTTTTTGGTTTTTGGGGGGGCTTTTCAAACGTTCTCTTTGAAATTTTTATAAGTCAACCGTCGTCCCGGTGTAATCCTTGAGTAGCAACTTTGATCAGCTGGCCGATACCGTGCCAAATACAGACACCTTCATTCTCGATTGCGGGCAAACATTGGCATTGAGATGCCCAGTGTATGAGAATGAGACATGATGGACTGAATGAGAAGGGGCCAGGAGGGGAACAACAATGTCCCCTTTCAACTCCATCCCTTCATGAGCCACTTGTCGCTCCATTACCATCAGACTCGAACGCTGGACTCGCCAGCAACAAAGACCAACATGGAGCGCCCCCTGACGACGCACCAGAAGATCCTGAGAACCTCGCCCGGCAGCCAAGCGGCCCAGCCTACAGCGTCTTCACGCCCTCGACAAAGCGCTGGATCGCCTTCATGGCCGCCGTCGCCTGCTTCGTCCCGCCCATGTCCGCCAACATCTACTACCCGGTCCTGGCCCCTATCGCCGACGACCTCGGCGTCTCCGTCGCCCTTGTCAACCTGACCGTCACCTCCTACATGGTCCTCCAGGCCATCTCCCCGACCATTTTCGGCGACTTTGGCGACATGGCTGGCCGCCGCCCGGCCTTCCTCGTCGCCTTCACCATCTACCTTGTCGCCTGCGTCGGCCTGGCCCTACAGCGCAACTACGCCGCCCTTTTGGTCCTCCGTATGCTGCAGAGCGGCGGCAGCAGCGGCGCCATCGCCCTGGGCTTCGCCATGGTCGCTGATATTTCCACGAGCTCCGAGCGCGGAAAGTACATGGGCATCGTCGGCGCCGGAATCAACGTTGGACCGACCATCGGACCCGTGCTCGGCGGCGTCTTGACCCAGTACTTTGGCTGGGCCTCTATATTCTGGTTCTGCGTCGTCCTGATCGGGCTGTGGCTCATTCCCTACGCCCTGTTCATCCCGGAAACGTGCCGCAACGTCGTCGGCAACGGATCCCTTCCCCCACAACCCTGGAACCGGCCCGTTGTCGACCTTGTTCGCCGCCGCCGCCGTCACCGTAGAAACATTACCGCAGAAAACGCTGATCCCCTCTCCCGGAGCGAGTCCGCCGCAACGGCGGCCCAGCCCAAGCGCAAGCTCCGCTTCCCGAACCCCATCCGCTCTGTCAAGATCATCTTCGAAAAGGAGATGGGCCTCGTTCTCGCGTACAATAGTATGCTCTACGTGGCCTTCATCTGCGTCGCCGCGACCCTTGGCACTCTGTTCCGCGAGATCTACGGCTTCAACGACCTGGAGCTGGGCCTATGCTACCTCCCCTATGGCGCGGGCTGCGTCGTTGCCAGCCTGGGCCAGGGCTACGTCCTCGATTGGAACTACCGCCGCATCGCCCGGAAGATTGGCTTCACCATCGATCGCCGCCGCGGTGACGACCTGAGAAAGTTCCCGATCGAGGAGGCCCGCCTGCAGCCCGTCTATCCGGCCGTCGCAGTTGGTCTCGTCGCCTTGGTGGCGTACGGGTGGGTGCTGCATATCGAGACGAGCGTTGCCGCGCCGCTGGTCCTGCAGAGCATCATTGGTCTCACTATCACGGGCTCCTTCAGCATCATGAACACCTTGATCGTCGACCTATTTCCGGACGCCCCCGCCACGGCCACGGCGGCCAACAACCTCGTGAGATGCGCCCTGGGCGCCGTCGGCACGGCTGTCATAGAGCACATGATCGCTGGCATGGGGAGGGGGTGGTCGTTTACGTTTCTGGCCGCCTTGTGCGCGGTCTTGAGCCCGATGTTGTTTTTAATCGTGAGGAGAGGTCCAAGGTGGAGGAATGAGAGACGGGCGAGGGAGGACGCTTCATGATTGGGAATGATTGGGCATGATTGGAGGCGTTTTGGGGTGCTTGTTTGGGAGTTGGACGGTAATGTCTACACATCTCACTTGAGTTTCAGGCCCAGGACAGGTAGAGAGTTCATCAATGTGACATATTTAGATCATACCATATGTGCCGCTCGCGCTATAGAACACTCTTTGCGCAGATCATTGAACCCAAATGTCTTCTCTCGGGAGAAACCATGTTTTCCCTCTGAAGCAGACATCTCGACAAAAGTTGATCTCGGCGAGCAAGCTAGGGGACCACGTTGCGGACCACGCGAGGCAACAAGGTCAAGCCGGCTCAGAACAACAAGTAAGACCAACTCCTTTTTGGGCGCGAATGTTTTGGTTCTGTTTGATACTTACTTGCTTGAACACGGACAGTGACTGTGTAGACGTTCCGTGCTCGCAAAGTCATCCCTTGCAAGGCCGGCTTAGTGGCTCGTTACCCCCCGTCCGTTCTAGCCTGATGTCTCAGCGACGGCGGGAGCCTCTTCCTACGTCTGTCTTACTTGACTCTCCCGACCCCAATAGACCGGCGGGCTTGAGTTGTCGAGATAGTCCCAAGCACCGGGACCACATCCGGCGTTGCTATCGGCTGTGGTATGCGTGGCTGCAGGCAGGGCGATGCCATCGGGCTCTTGGTCGGATAGTTGTGGTGGTAAACTCCGAGCTTCAGGTTCACGATTGATCTATCCCTTACGTTCCGTGCCTCTTTGTTTGTCAAGCCTAAGTAACCCCTCTCATGAAGTCTTTGCTGTCAGGGTATCAAATACGTCTCCTGCAGTGAGGTGGACATGGCGATTGGCTGGCCAAAGAGTGCGATTGATGCAAGATTTGGCCTTGTTGACGGGTCTCGGTCTGCTCCACGCATGTGAATTCTACCTCGGGAGCTACCATCGGCCATAGCCAGGCAGGATGCTTCTCAGATAACTTGTGAAGTCTGAACCGACCTGGGATATGTACTTGGCGTCGGATGAAGTAGGAGCTTGACCTCTGCAGAAGGGAGGCATGGCGTCGGCTCGACAGTGTAAGAATAAGAACCGACATCTTCCCTTATCGGCACAAGCATCAGATTCAGGCCCTTCGAGAGAATACTCGCATTTAAGTCCCAGAGAAGCAGCATTACCAACCGCATTTACCCCATCAAATCAGTATGTAAGTTACCGTCCAACACTGCCAAGAAATGAAGCTGAAAGTTTTTTGGATCATCATGAACAAGAACAAAACCATTCGAGCAGCAACACTTGTAAACCGGCCGACTCAGTCAGCATGCCAACCAGTGATAACAACATCGACAGCTGCACCAGCCAGAAGGACCGGAGGAAGCTCTCAGCCTGTTGTTCAAGAAGGATCATTTGAGAAACGTGAGAATCTGTCGATGCCCCTTTCCGGCATGGTAGCCATCGATCGCCCTTGGACCCGAAGGCGAGAAGCTGGGCGGATCCAAGGGACTTGCAGCCCAAAAACTGTGGACGAGCGAGTTCTCGATCCGTTACAGTATTGGCTGATTGAACCCACCGATCATGAGCCGTACAATGCTGTTGGTCAGATTAAGCACATTCCGTGTACAAGCAATGGGTGGCTGGACCACGGTAACAGGGGTACATCGTCAACAGGAGCGGCGGCTGGAGGAGCTGCAACGCATCAGAGCAGTTCAAAATGACGTTTGTTGAGAAGAAAGCCAATTCTGGACGGACTTCAGTTGGTAGATTCATGGATTCATGGATTCATGTCGTCGTCTATAGAGCGGGAACCGAGGACTCCAAAGGCTCTCTCTGAGCTTCCCAAGCCAACCAATCTGATCGCGTTGTCCTGTTGCCATGTTAGCGATAACTCCACCGTGTGTGGCATTTGCACTTACGGTAGCAGACCCATAGAGTTGACTTTCCAGACCGCCAAAGCCAGTGCCACGAATTGCATGACGATGTATGCCAGCTTGACCTGTAGCATCTTGCCCTTGTTCGTTTCCGACTCGAATCTCTCAAACGCCTGGTTGACGGCGGTCAGACCCACGAGCGGGTTCTTGAACGCCATCACGACCATCATGATACTGAAGATCTGAAGCGAGTTGCCGGACATGTACATCATGATGGCTGTCATGGGCAGGTTCTTGACGGGTGCGAGCGCCACTTCCCAAGCCTTCTTGACCTTTAAGGTATCCATCTCCTCTGGCGTCTGTTGCTTGCGCGGCTGGATCTTCTGGTCCTTCTGCTTCTGCAGAAAAATGTCAGCATGACAGGATCCCAGTGCAGGCGGAGCACAAGCTTACTTTGGAGCTGGATGTTTGCACCGGGTAGCCTGGCGGGTCGGAGACGCCCGGGACCTTAGACTTCGCGGCCGGAGGGGCTTGCAGATCGACCACCCATCGCGGCACGTCACCGTTGACCAGAGCCATCTTCGGAAGTTCGGTTTCGATATCGGTTAATCGGGCGTGGAGTGGGAGGTTCAGAGACTCGGATGTAGGTGGTTGAGACGAAAGGCTGGGTGCAGGTCGCGCGGATGACAAGCAGACGTTAGGTAGACAGAGGTCTCCATATAAAGTAGATGCGTCGGCTAAACTCAGGCACCTCACCTCCCCGCGGGCGATTGGAACTGGGGCGCGTCTGGCTCGCTTAGGCTTATCGGCTGTCCGATAACCACTGCGGAACGGCGGGAGCTTGGGATCCAACGTTAACTTTCCCCTTAAACATCTGGATTCGAAAGCGGATTGTCCGCGAGAACGACACCACGACCGAACACGACACGATCGCCTCCCCCCCCGTCGCGCCGAACCCTAACGACCCCCGATATCACGCTACATCAACGAACGAAACGCTTAGTAGTTGGCGTAGGAAAGCAAGGTTGCCAGGCCTTCAGCTAGACGACACGGTCACACTTCTATTGGCCGCAGCCCCCCCCGGCCCGACAACGCATGTGACATCCCTCTGCCTCTGCACCCCTCCCACCATCCAAGACAGACCCGGGAAACACTGCGGCTTCCCGCCAACTTTTGCGACCGATTTCTGATTGAGTGGCTTGGCCCTAGTCCAGGGAGGCCAAAGTCGACATACATCGCGCAGCTGGGCGTGAGGGGTCTCTGGAGCTATCGCCCACCACTCTGCGACGCAATCAACCACCGGCGAAGCTTGCTAGAGTCCCATTCGGAGGGATCTGTGTGAGAGTCTGACCACATACTATCACACCTGCCGTCACGTCTCATACGAGAGGAATTAGTAACAATGTCGGGCCCCCAGGGTGGAGGAGACTCCAAGTTGTTTGCCAGGGTAAGTAAGCTCCGGTTCTTTTCTCTCTCGGTCTTGTCTGTATGCACCCTGCAGTTGGATATCTTCAACTGCGATAGTACTTCCTGCATCTATTCAAGTCAACCCCTGTCCCAACTCCCGAGAACATAAATGTTCTAGGCTTGTCAGCGCACTATCTTCCCCGCCATCTCTATTCTCAGCCTTGCTGTGCCTTGTGGCGTTGAGCTAGCTTCCCCTCTCACAAGTTGACTTCACTGCTTGTGATTCCCTCTCAAAGTGCTTTGTTGCGTCAAACACCACCACATGCACTGCCCATCATGTTCATGGCTTATGTGCCTCCGCCGGCTCACTTTCCAAAACTAACAACCTCAAAGGGCAAGGTTGCTGAGCTGCGACTCGAGCTGAACAGCGGCGGCAAGAAGGACAAGAACAATGTGAACAAAAAGATCGCCCTCAAGAAGATTGTCGCCAACATGACCATGAGCAACAATGACATGGTCGCGCTGTTTCCCGACATCATCAGTTGTATGCATATCCAGAGCCTGGAGATCAAGAAGATGTGCGTAATCCCGTCATTTGCGCGTATCATGAAATTGATGTTGATGACCGACCTAGGTGCTTCTTGTTCCTAGTCAACTATGCGAGAATGCGACCTGAAATTGCCATACAGGCCATTCCTGTCCTGGAGCAGGTGAGAGCGCATCTCCATGGTCTGGCGCAACGATACAGATCGTCTAACAACTAGGTGTTTAGGACATGGAGGACCACAATCCACTTGTCAGAGCTCTTGCCCTCCGAACAATGTCCTACATCCACGTAAGGGAATTCGTCGAAGCGACTGTGCCCCTAGTCAAGCACATGTTGAAGGATGCGGATCCATACGTCAGGAAAACGGCAGCGTTCTGTGTCGCCAAGCTTTACGACCACGACCGGCGTACAGTTGAGGGTTCCGACCTGATCGACAGGCTCAACACCCTGCTCAGAGACGATAACCCGACCGTGGTCGCCAGCGCATTGGCATCGCTGATGGACATATGGGAGCGAAGTGACGCCATCAAGCTCACTATCGATTACAGCAATGCATCCAAAATGGTGGCTATTCTCCCCGACTGCTCAGAGTAAGTACGTCAGAAACCGCTTTGTGATTGAATGCTGACAAGAAATGGCAGATGGGGCCAAACATACATCCTCGAGGCACTCATGTCCTATGTTCCCCAGGAGTCGGGGGAAGCCTTGCTTCTTGCCGAGCGCATTTCGCCGCGCCTTTCGCACTCCAACTCGGCTGTGGTACTGACTTGCATCCGTGTCGTGCTCTATCTGATGAACTATATCTCGGACCAGAGGCAGATCACAATGCTATGCAAGAAGCTATCACCCCCACTGGTGACTCTTCTGGCAAAGGGACCCGAGGTGCAGTACCTTGCTTTGAGGAATGCGCTCTTGATCTTGCAGCGTCGGCCGGAAGTGTTGCGCAACGACATCCGCGTCTTCTTCTGCAAATACAACGACCCCATCTATGTCAAGGTCACGAAGCTGGAGCTCATCTTCATGCTCGCCAACGAGGGCAACATCGACGAAGTTCTCACGGAGCTTAGGGAGTACGCGACCGAGATCGATGTTCACTTCGTCCGCAAGGCCGTGCGCGCCATTGGCAAGTTGGCGATCAAGATTGAACCGGCGTCGCGGCAGTGCATCAACCTGCTCCTCGAGCTGGTTGCAACCAAGGTCACATATATCGTGCAGGAGGCGACGGTCGTCATAAGAAACATCTTCCGCAAGTATCCCAACCAATACGAGTCCATCATCGGCACGCTGTGCGAGCATCTCGACTCGCTGGACGAGCCGGAGGCGAAGGCCGCTATGGTGTGGGTCATCGGGCAGTACGCGGACAGAATCGAGAACAGCGAGGCCCTGCTCGAGGACTTCCTGTACTCGTTCGCGGAGGAGCCGGTCGAGGTGCAGCTGGCGCTGCTAACAGCGACGGTCAAGCTTTTCATCCAGCGACCGACCAAGGGCCAGGAGCTGGTGCCCCGAGTGTTGAAGTGGGCAACGGAGGAGACGGACAACCCGGATCTCCGAGACCGAGCCTACATGTATTGGCGCCTGCTGTCGACGGACATGGCGGCGGCGAAGCAGATCGTCATGGGAGAGAAGCCGCCAATCACGGCCGAGTCCGAGCGGCTCGACCCGGCGACGCTGGAGGAGATGTGTCTCAACGTGGGGACGCTGGCGACGGTGTACCTAAAGCCAGTGCAGACGGTGTTCAGGTCGGCGCGGCCGAGGAAACTGCTGGACTCGCCGGCGCTGCAGAAGCACCTGCTCCCGACGTCGATCGAGAACCAGAAGAGCCTAAGCATGCTGGGGATGGGCGGGCAGGCGCAGGACGCGAGCATGCACAGCCAGCACGTCAGCCAGGCGGATGGGAACTTGTCGCAGGCGGTCAATGACGCGGACGCCTACTTCAACAGCATCGGGCCGCAGCAGATGGCGGCCATGCGGATCGACCAGGGCGACGTGTTTGGTGAGACGACAGGATACGAGACCGGGTACGTGGTGAACCAGCATGCGCCTCAGCAGGTGGTGCAGCCGGCGCAGGGGAGCAACGGGGATCTTTTGGTTCTGTGAAGGTAATGCGGGATACGGAAGGGAGAGAGTGTGTGTGTGAGAGCGAGATGTGGCAGTTTGCTGTAGGCTACGGACGATATCCTCAACAATCAGTAATGGCAAGGCATGTACATGTTGATTGTTGGTCACTTAGGTAGTTTTCTATCAAAGTGTGGAGTTGACTTTCCCCAATCCTTTCATCGAGATTTTCCAGCACCTGCACACCATGCAAACCGAGTCGAAGCAGAACCAGGACGCACATACACAGTGGGACAGAGAGGGAGAGACTGGCTGAGTTGCACTACCTAGAAGGGGTGGTAGGTTGTAGATAGTTCAGACAAAGAAGGGACCAAATCGCGCAATGCGGGCGGGCCACGCTAGGTGGATGGGTGTGTGTGTGTGTGTTGGTGGACGGGCCAGACGGGAAGTCTAATAGAAAGGCTAGAACCTAAGATGCAAGAAAAGGGGAGAGGGGAGGGAAGAAGTAGCATGACAGCAGTGAGAGCAAGCGACGGGGCTGAAGGGCCGGGACGGGCTTCGCTTGATGGGAACACACGCACGGCAGGAGGGGGATGAACTTGGAGAATCGGAGAGACAGGAGGGGGAGGAAGAAGGTTTGGACGCAGAACCGGTTTCTCGAGGCTGGACTGTGGTCGGCGTGGTTGTTGTGCTCGTCTTGGCGACGCTCGGCGGGCTTCGCAAGCAGGTGGGGTCCAGATTCTTGGCTGGAGCCAGTCCGTGTGGCCATCCATCAGCATCCCTCCCGGAGGCGATTCCTGCCCCGGGGACACGCTGGTCGGGTGGTGTTCCTACTTGATCAGCGGTCCGGGGGAGGGGAAACTGGGGAGACATCGGTGGGGTTCAGCGGTCTTTTCGGTGGGAAGGATGGGGAAGGATAGACCGGACAGGTCGGTCTGCCCACACAACATGCAGTCGACAGAGACGTTGATGATGGTGTCGAACGGGCGCCGACCAGTGTCCCCAAAGAAGAAGGTAAAGGGTGCTTTGCCTTTGTAGTTGAGGGGCTGACCGCCCACCCTCTGGCCCTTGGTGGGATTGGTTGGAATGCGGGACGCCCTTTCCACCCGCTGGAGCTGTCGTCAATTCAGGACGCCTGTCGACATCGCCCTCAAACCTGGATTCTGGTCAGGTTGGACCAGGCGACGGGCTTAGCCGGGATCTGTGGAATTCTTTTCCGTCTTCCGCGTATGTTCGACCTCGTCCCAGTGTTGTGTCTCCGTCGCGGTCTTCGAACCCCCCTCCCTGGGAGAGCCAAATCAGTCAGAGCCTCCCTGTCTGTCATGAGCGCAGTCGAACAAGCCGAACAAGTTGCCTACCGCGGTAGAGTGGCTCGTCCAAGCCCGTTTCTGTTATACCGCAACCATGCCCCAAGAGTTTTGGATTGCGGGTGAGTGTGCGTGTGCGTGTGCGTCGAATTGAGTCGTTCCCGCAGCGGTGAGTACTGAGGAGAGTTTCGTGCTGTTGTGGCCGTCTCGCCTGGCGAATAATCCCATGTTCAGAAACATCAACAAGACGGAGGACGCCTGAGTGGTAGAGAGACAAAGCGGTGAGTGAAGGAGGGACCTCCTCTGTGGGAGCACCTCTCGCCTTTCTCACAGGCGTTAGTGCAGCAGGAGGGGGACGACTGAAACATTTCACGTCTTTTCGCACGTTGGAGAGGCTGCCAGCAGCCACGCCTGTCCTTTCTCCGAGTTGGGATGGACGGCGTACGCCCAACTGGCGAGGGTGCTGTAGCCTGCCCGTACACGATGGTTGAGGCTTTTTTCTATGCACTGGCAGTGAGTGACACTTGCATTTTGATCCTTCAACCCCCCCCCCCCCCCCCCCTACAGAGCTGGGAATGAAGATGCGTGTGGTTGAAATGTGTCACGGCCGACATAGAGATAGCGTTGTCTTCTTTGGGGCGGCGGTGGCGGGGGTATCCGTGGGCGCCGCTATCAAGCCTAGTGCTGGCGAGGACTTGCCAGTCTCGTCCAGGACGCTAACCTTACTGGGACCTGGCATTGGAAATACAGTGCGACCTCGAGGACCAAAGGGAACAGACGGGATTGATCTGCTGGGGAGAGAAGGGAACGCGGAAGGCACCTGGGAAGGAAGCCCTGGGAAGGAAGCCCTGGGAAGGAAGCCCTGGGAAGGAAGCCCGAAAGGGTGGAAGAGGGTGGATCGTGCATCTCTTCCTTCCTGCCATCGACCGCGAAGGCTCCTCAGGAAAGAAAGCCGCCCTTTCATTCCACCAAACTTCGAAGACGATGTCGAAAAGGGGGCATAGGGACGAGACGACGAGACGACGAGGGGATTGCCATGGGAAACGAATTACAACAGCAGACGCCGTTTGCTGCCCGGGGCGCCACCACTCATCTCTAGCCTCCCTCGCAGACGCGGTGTATCTGTAACAAAATAATCAGTATATTAGTGTGCGTAATCATGTATCTTCTGTGGTTTCCGTCGCGGGGTTGCCTAGCTGCCGTATGAAAAGGGTCTCATTCCCACGCCAACTCTCCCAGTCATTCCATCATTGTGCGAGAGCAACGGCGCCCGACGTCGAATCGTCGACTGCATGCTCTTCCGGCGTGGTTCCTGGCCTCCTCCTTCCTCCGCTTCTTTTCCCCGAAACACCCTCGCTCGACCCCTGAGCGAACTGCGTTGTCCGTCTGCTGCCGGTACCCGCCGCCGCCGAAGCAAGTTTGGTCCAGGAGGGCCTTGTCCACGAAATAACCTGCACGACTCTACGAATACCGACGGCTCGGAAATACGACGGGGGGATGGCTTGAACTAACACCAGGAAGACTCGACGGCACCCTCATTGACATTGACCTACCCGTCTGCCTATCTGCCTGCCTGCCTGCCTTGCTGTCTTGGACAGCGTGAAAGCGAGATAAAAGGACAACACCGCGGCATCTCAACAGCAGCAGCAGCACGACACCAGACCGTGCATACAGTCAGCCAATTATTGCCAGGTGCTGCCATTCGCAATTCCCCTTGGCCTCCCCAGCTAAACGGGCGCTGATTGCCGAGCCATCCAGCCCGAAAACCACCCACCCAGGTACCTAACTATCCTATCTAGGTACTTAGGACTCTCCCTCTCTCAGTCTTTAATCCCCAGGTGACTAAGTATCAGTAAGTACTGTATTCGTAGAGTCGCCCAAGTCAATTACGGCCCACGGCCCACGGCCACGCTTGCGCCAAGGTTCACTCCCAGTCAGTCTTCCACTGGATCCATTCTGATTCAACCTCTCCAATTCGGCCCCAGTCCCCCGGTTTATCCTTCCTTTCCCTTTTCCCATTTTCCCTGACGACTTGGACATCGCACATTGCATGCCATCAGACAAACTTGAGTCGACGGCCGCTGGACGCTTGACTTGGATGCACTGATCACCCGCCTTTCCCATCCGCCTACTATCGTCTCCACCACTAAATCCAACCCCCCCCCCCATCCACCTCCTGATCCTGGCAACTGCCACTACACCGGCCTCGCCGCCCACGCCAACTGCCAACTGGTACCATCCCGACCTGCGTCTCACTCAACGACGAACAACAATCCAACCCTCCCCAATTCCTTCTCGCGCAACATCGATCCCAACTATCGAAAAATCGTCGTCTCCTAGTCGCGACCTGCCGCATGCATTGAGCCATTGTGTTCGAGTCAATCCAACGACCTCCGTCACGAGCCCGCATTCCTTCCCGAGACCCGTCGCTCTCTGTGTGCATTCGCCTCTCTTATCCGCAATGCCCGACACCAAACCCGCCGACGCGAACTCGGCCAGCGGCCAACCAGCCAAGGACTCGGTGGCCGATTCCAGCGACGCCGTCCCCATGAAGACACTGCCGCAATCCTCATCGACAGAGGCCGCTGCCGCCGATGCCGCTGCCGCAAATACCGCCAAGACGACGACGACGACGACAACGACAACGACTTCGTCAAACGACGCACCCGCCGCTGTTGCGTCAACTCACCCTGAAGCCAGCAACGACACTGCTGCTACCGCCGCTGCCACCTCGGCTGTCGGCGATTCAATCGAACCATCCACCAAGGGAAAGGAGAAGGAATCCGCTCCCCCGCCAGTGGCCAAAAGCCAAGACGACACCATGGCTATTGGCCCCTCTGTTGATGATGTCCAGTCCGTCAGCAACTCTCCATCAGATGGTCCCGTCTGCAACATCACCCTCCTATTAACAACCGGTGCACGACATCCCTATAAGCTGGATGAGAAGTACCTGACAAAGAGGAACGTGAACGTCCCTGGGTTGACCGAGGCTGGGAAGAAGGACCCTTTTACTATCAGCGTCTACACGTTAAAGGAGTTGATACTGCGAGAGTGGCGTGAGGAATGGGACCCCAAGCCCGCGAGCCCCAGTAGTATACGCCTGATTCATTTTGGAAAGCTGCTGGATGATAAGGACCAGCTGAAGCGTAAGTACAAGCCCCAGCAGCAATATCTTGCTAGCCTTCTCCCATACTAACACATGGCTAGAATATCACTTCAGCGCCGAGGCAGCCAATGTTGTACACATGACAGTTCGGCCAGCCGACATAGTTGAGGAGGAAGAGCCCAAGGGAGGTAATAAGTCAGCTTCCGGCGGTGGCCGCAACCGAGAAGGTGGCAGCGGATGCTGCGTCATCTTATGATTGAAACGGCTAGCATCAGCCTTCTCTCAAGGCGGCTATCACTTTTCTTCTCCCAGGAGCGGTCTGGTCTTTTTTTCCTCCTTCCTCATATGGCACTCACACACACACACACACACACACACACACAAAGAGAGGGGAGAGAAAGAGAGAAAGAATGATGTGCATGGAAGAGGGCCCGGGGAGCAGGACCTGACTGGTTCGGCCTGGGCCCCGAGTGCTCTGCGTGGTACACGATCCCATGAGGCGGGGGTTCGGCCCGGGTCATATGGCCTTTCGACACTGCATGCATTTTCAGATGTGTCCACATTGGGTGGACTGGGTGGCCTACCTACAGAATCTTTCGGGTTGAGTTATTTCTTCAGGCCACATCCCTTCTGTCTCGAGTGTCTCTTTCTCTTTAGAGACGCCCATCCCCTCCCACATCTATCGAGCGTATTACAAAGAGCGAAGACGATAAGGGGAAACCAGGAGTACGGCGGCGTATCATAGCTTTGTGTATTTGTTCTGTTTGATTCTCTTCCCACGTCCTCCCCATCCATCCGTCCATGGGGTGTTTTGTCCATAGGATAGTAGAACGAGATTTGTTCCCTCTTCCTTGAACCTGGACGTTCTAGCCGAATCATACGTCTATGGTCTTGATGATGTCCCCCTTAGCCACGCCGTCCAGATATCGTTGCGCATGTCGTAGTTGTACAAACCCTACCCGTCGTCCTCTTCTCCCTCCTAGCCCCGTGCGTTGGGAGCGGCTCCACTTCAAATCTTCAGCTTCCTCTCCATCTCGTCGTGCATGCCGACGATGCCGACGCTCTCCTCGCCTGAGTAGACGTCCTCCCACGTGACACTGGTGTCCTTGCCGCGGAGGATCTCCTCGTGGATGCTGGGCTTCTGGCCGCCGAGTGCGAGGGGCCGCCACTCGCCCGTCTGGGTGATCTTGAGCTCCATCTGGCGGCGGATGGGCTCGGCAGCGCCAAAGGTGCGGCGTAGCGTCTCCATTCGCATGTTCTCCTGCGTGACCTCCCAATTCTTAAGGCGCGACTCGAGCGGGTGCGCACTTGAGGGGGCGTTGGACCGGGCGTCGAGGATCGACTGGCCGACGCCCGCGCGGAGTGTGTCGTGGACGCCCGGGGCCGAGGGGGCGCCGGCGCCGGCGGCGAAGGTTGTGGGCTGGTTCGCGGCGGGGACGATTCGCATCTGGGGAGGGGGGAGGCGGGCTGTTAGCTTTCACCCTCTCATGTGCGATTGCAGATAGATAGCATTTTTGTGAATAGGGGGCGGACATACAGCCATCTTGGGGTTTGTGTCTGGGTGAGAGTATATGTGTAGTCGTGTAGAATAGGTTGTTGGGGTGTTTAACCGATGGCGATGCAGCTGGAACGACGAGGGAACTGATTGCTGGGGGAGCTTGCGCTTCAATGATGTGCCTGGAGCTTTCCGCCTGGTTGCGTTGCGTTGCGTCGGAGTCCCGCCATTAGCTAAGACGCTTGCACGTGACGTCCAGGCTGAAATGCAGGCGCGGCAGACAGCTTACCTTGTCCCTGTCGCTTCTTTTCCTTCCCCAGGCGGGTTAGGTACGTAGCAAGGCCAGTGAACTAAGTACCTACGCTAGCTATGTGGAACCTTACGGCGGGGCGATGACGGACGAGCTTCACACCGAGATCGCAGGGCGTTTACGTACAAAAAAGTCTGGGGAAAGCCATCGGCCCCAGACTTGAAGAGAGGATGAGCCAGGCAATGTGAATCACCACAAAACCACAGAGACGACGGTTAAGTGGCCTTGAAGGCGTCACGAGAAATGAGGCTACCGAATCGTTCTCCCCCGATCCTGCGGATCGCCAATGGCACCTTCTACCGCCGCCACCCAAACGCGCACTCGACGCAACCGAACCCGCCGCTTTTCAGCGACCTGAGCTTCGAGCTGCCGTCCTTCGCCGAGACCAAGAACCACTGGTGCATCGTCGGGCCCTCGCTTTCGGGCAAGACGACGCTGCTGCAGGTTCTGCGGGGCCAGCACCTCGCGATTCCGCCGACATCGCGGGCGTACCCGTACCTTTCGACCGACAAGGCACCGGCGCGGCTGCGGAGCGCGAACCGGGCGATTCAGTACGTCGGTTTCGATGGTGAACAAGGCGGGGCGCTGGGCGGGCCAACGACGAGCGCGTATCTCGCGGCGCGGTACGAGTCGAGGAGGGAGAACACGGATTTCTCGCTGCGGGACTTTCTGGTGGGCAACACAGAGCTGAACCCGCTCGAGACTTTGCCTGGCGAGGAGAACCTGATACCGAGGGAGCTTCTGGAGAGGGTCGTCACGGACCTGCGGCTGGACCCGCTCCTCGATCTGCCTGTAGCCTTCCTGAGCAACGGGCAGGGGAGGAGGGCGCGCATCGCGAGGGCGCTGTTGACGACGCCCGAGGTTCTGCTGCTAGACGAGCCGTTCATGGGGCTCGACCCGCCTACCGTTGCGTCGTTGAGCCCGCTGCTCCAGTCGCTGGCCGAGCGGCAGAGCCCCAGGCTGGTCCTCAGCGCGAGGCCCCAGGATCCTCTGCCCGATTGGATCACGCACCTGATCTACCTCCGCAGCGACTGCCAGATCGGCTCAATGGGCCCCAAGGACATGGTGCTGGAAGGCTTCAGGAAGTATGTCAGGGGCGTGTGGAAAGGAGGGCTGCAGGAGGACGAGAAGCTCCCCGTGCACTCGCTCGTGGAGATGGGCAAGGCCTTGACTACGAATGGCGTCGAGGGCGATGGGCTCTTTGATTCGAACGAGAAGGGCCAGCATGCCGCCGAGTCTGCGGCTGCGGTGGAGAACTCGCCTCCCCAGACGCCACTTGGCGAGCCCTTGGTCGAGATGGACGGTTGCCAAGTGAGGTATGGAAGCAAGATCGCACTGGGCAACTGGTCTCAAGACACGCCATCCGGCCCCAAGGACGGCCTCATCTGGACAGTTCGTAGAGGAGAGCGATGGGGCGTGTTCGGTCCAAACGGGTCGGGCAAGACCACCGTCGTCTCCCTTCTCTGTTCCGATCACCCTCAGACGTACTCTCTCCCCATCAAGCTGTTCGGCAGAAGTAGACTGCCCGAGCCTGGATCCGGCCAACGGCCCCTCACGTTTTGGGACATCCAGTCACGTATTGGACACTCGAGCCCTGAGGTCCACCAGCACATGCCCCGGGGTCTGACAGTACGGCAAGTACTGGAGAACGCGTGGGCGGACACGTTCAAGGGGATCCCCAAGCTCGACGATGAGGCACGAGGCAAGGTCGAAGCCACACTGCGCTGGTTTTCTCCTGAACTAAACCCGGGCCACAACAACAGTATCGCCGTAGGCAGCAGCAGCAGCAGCAGCGACAACCTGTCCTGGTCCGACGCATACCTCTTTGGCGGCCTCTCCTTCAGCGCCCAGCGCATCGCTTTGCTGTTGCGGGCCGTTATCAAGAACCCCGACGTGGTGGTGCTCGACGAGGCATTCAGCGGCATGGACGACGCGGTGCGGGACAAGTGCATGCTCTTCCTGGCCAAGGGCGAGGAGAAGACGCACAGCGGCGATCGGATCGTGGACAGCGAGGCGGCCAAGGCGGGCGAAGTCAGGGTCAGGGGTCTGACGGAACAGCAGGCGTTGATCTGCATCAGCCACATCAAGGAGGAGGTGCCGGACTGCGTGCGCGAGTGGATATGCCTGCCCGAGGCCAACGAGGGCCTTCCGGCGCGGTTTGGACAGTTTGACGGGCCGTTGAGGACGGACGAGAAGCGGTGGAGGGCGCTCTGGGGTGTGTAGGAATATCATGTATGTAGACTACGTATCCTATTACTCGCTTGGTGAGCGTGGAGAGGATTGTGCACCCCAGAGATGGTGGGCCATATATGTGTGGAATCAGTAAAGGCAGAAGAGAGGGTCACTCGTGGAGAAGATGGAAGTGCCCAACTGCCAGAGAGAAGAAGAAAAGAAAGAAAAGAAAGCTTAGATCACGGAAGCCCTCGATGGCCAGCCCTGCTCGACCTTGGCGGCAGCAGAGAACGCATCATGCCATCGGATTTAAAGATACATTTTGAAAGATGCAGATAGCTTACGCAGACTGAGGGAGGGGCATATCGTAGAGACTTTCATGTTATGTGTTGAGGGTTTGTTTACTGGGATCTCGGGTGATGTGCAGCTGCAGGAAGGCGAGCGAGTAAAGTGAGTGAGTGCGACATTGGGAAGAAAAGTGGTTTGTTTGCGCTGCCGCTTCAGGCAATGCCATCACTGATCAGGAACGGTCGGCGGATCCCCCCCCTTCCCCGTAGGCGCTAGCAAGCCACTAACAGCTGAGAGGTTCCACCAGCAAGGCCAACAGGATCAGCCCCCTTGCCCCGACCCACTCTTCGATGACAAGGACACCACACGAATCCCATGCATTGCGGCGCCGTTGCTGTGCCAACCTGAGCCAACTCTCCGATCCGCCCTGTTGCCCCTCGACACACTCGCGGATGCGCTGGGCGACAGACCAACAGAGAAAGAGAAAGAGAGAGGAAGGGAAGGTCGACCCTCCCGCCCGCAGCTTCTGCCTTGTCTGCCCTCTTATCAACTCCCCCGTATCCATCTCACTTTGCAAGAAAGCTAGCTACCCAGTCTCCGTACTACCATCGATATTGCCTGCCACTGGAAATCCTGTCACCAGTTTCATTTTCTCCAGGCGACGGACATTATCGTCATTTGAAACTTACACACGCCCCGTTTACAACATTGCAGCGTTATAGCATCACAGCATCGAGACATTAGTACCGCCCCAGACGCCACCCACAGACTGGAAGTTACGTCAATCCCTCGCTCGTAACAATCGCATCGTGGCGCCGGCCCGTTGCAGACAAAGAAAACTCCACACGACCGGCTCTGGAGGCATTCGTACCGCCATTCCACAGACCGTTTTGGCTAGGTAACCCACGAGGCGCACGCGCAAACAACACACGCACACACACGAGACTCGCTCGCCATGGACCCAAATACCCCTTCGCGACCGCCCGACTACAGTCTGCCGCCCTACGATGACCGCGACGACGACACACCCACGGGACGCTCCAACAACCCTGCCGCTATTCGTCTCTTGACCTCAGTCGAGGAGCCCATTATGGACAGCCGACCGTATGTAACACCCAGCGTTCATATTCAGACGCCGCCTGCTAGCACTGTCGCCGCCGCCGCCGCCGGCAGCGCATCGCGGCCCCGTCGTTCTGCTTCTGCTTCTACTCCTGTTCCTGCGTCTTCTATCCCTCGTCTTCGACAGCTTCACAAGACGCCCGAGTCGTCGCCCAGCCTCTTCCCGCGCCCGCTCTCGCTGCGCAGGAAGAAGTCGGACGCCGCAAACCCGGCGCTCTCTACCCCAGATCACCTTGACGCTTTACGGCAGCAGGAGGAGGCTCGCCCGACCGCGACCTCGTCTCCGGACCCCATCTACACTTCACGCCGAAGTGGCGTGAGCATCGTCGATTTCGCGGATGTGCAGCCCGCCTCCCGCATCCCAGTGCGGTCCACTACTGTCAAGTTGCAGAAGAGGACGAGGCCCGCCTCTGTCAGAGAGACGCAGCTCCGGGACAGTCTCCCAACCATTCCAGAGGGTCCTTCGATGCGGAAAAGTCAACTGCACCAGTTCTCTAGTTGCCCCGTTCCCCCATCCTCAGACGATTCTGGTGACAGTACAGGCACAAGCTCACACTCAGCGAACGATAGGCCCCGATCGAGTCGACGATCCTACGCGTCGTCAATCCTGTCCGACCGATCCGCCTCCATCCGAGACCCTCCCAGCATGCCGCCGCCCGACTCGACCTACGTCCCATTCCAAGGCCGCGATTACGCCCGCGAGTATGAGCGAACCTACGAGCAAGAGTACCAGGACGATTACCCCTACGAGTACCAGGCCGGCCGCGCATCGCCCACTAGGACATACAGCCCGTCGCGTCTGTCATCAGACTTCACTCGGCCACCTCCGTCTGGAATCTACGAGCCATCTGATATCAATGGTAGCCCCAGACCGGGGACCCCGTCCTCCAGATATGGTGGGAGCCCGAGACGACCGCTCCCCCCTGCGCCGCTCTTCTCGACCGGTGCGAACCGCAACTCGGCCGCTTTTGCAGATGACGCCACAGTGTCGATCCCTCTTCATGATACCGACGACGTTTTTGGGCCAGAGACGGACATCAGCGAGACCCAGCCCATGAGAGAGTCGTACATGTCGCATGACCAAGTCACCCTCAGTGAGGGAGACACGGAGACCGACGTCAATGAGAAGGTTGAGCACTACGGCCCGGCCCCAGACGGCATGCAGGAACGCCGAGGTGTGCGCGCGCCGCAGATGTCGAGAAAGGAGGTTCAGCTCATCAACGGTGAGCTGGTACTGGAGTGCAAGATCCCCACGATCCTCTACAGTTTTCTGCCTCGCCGTGACGAGGTCGAGTTCACCCACATGAGATACACAGCTGTCACATGCGACCCCGACGACTTTGTTGATCGCGGATACAAGCTCCGCCAGTCTATCGGCAAGACCGCTCGCGAGACGGAGTTGTTCATCTGCGTCACCATGTACAACGAAAACGAGTTCGACTTCACCAGAACAATGTACGCCGTCATGAAGAACATCTCCCACTTCTGCGCCCGTTCCAAGTCACGCACGTGGGGCGACAATGGTTGGCAAAAGATTGTCGTCTGCATCGTTTCCGATGGCAGAGAGAAGATCCATCCTCGCACGCTTGACGCGTTGGCAGCCATGGGTGTCTATCAGCACGGCATCGCCAAGAACTATGTCAACCAGAAAGCCGTTCAGGCTCACGTCTACGAGTACACGACGCAAGTCTCACTCGACTCCGATCTCAAGTTCAAGGGTGCCGAAAAGGGCATCGTCCCTTGCCAGCTGATATTCTGTCTGAAGGAGAAGAATCAGCGGAAGCTCAACTCGCATCGTTGGTTTTTTAACGCTTTCGGAAAAGCGCTCAACCCCAATGTCTGTATTTTGCTCGACGTCGGCACGAGGCCCGGTGGCACATCGCTCTACCACTTGTGGAAGGCCTTCGACAACGATTCCAACGTCGCCGGTGCTTGTGGAGAGATCAAGGCTATGAAGGGCCGTTTTGGAGTCAACCTTCTGAACCCGCTTGTGGCCTCGCAGAACTTCGAGTACAAGATGTCCAATATTCTCGATAAGCCGTTGGAGTCTATATTTGGCTACATTACCGTCTTGCCAGGCGCCCTGAGTGCCTACCGCTATCACGCCTTACAGAACGACGAGACCGGCCACGGTCCCCTTAGCCAGTACTTCAAAGGAGAGACGCTGCACGGTCAACACGCAGACGTGTTCACCGCCAACATGTATCTCGCCGAGGATCGTATTCTCTGTTGGGAGCTTGTCGCCAAGCGTGGTGAGAGCTGGGTGTTGAAGTACGTCAAGGGATGCCACGGTGAGACGGACGTGCCAGGTAAGCGCCCACATCCACCCGTTTTCAACATCAACTGACCAGATCCCAGACACGGTTCCCGAGTTCATATCGCAGCGACGTCGTTGGCTCAATGGTGCCTTCTTTGCTGCCGTGTACTCGCTCGTTCACTTCAAGCAGATCTGGCACACCGACCACACCATCACGCGCAAGATCCTCCTCCATATCGAATTCGTATACCAGTTTCTGCAGCTCATCTTCACCTACTTCTCCCTGGCGAACTTCTACCTGACCTTCTACTTCGTCGCCGGCGGTCTGGGCGACCCCTTGGTGGATCCCTTCGGTCACAACATTGGCCAATACATCTTTACTGTCCTGCGGTACATCTGCGTTCTGCTCATCTGCGCGCAGTTCATCCTCTCGCTGGGTAATCGCCCGCAAGGAGCAAAAAAGCTGTACCTCTTCAGCATCATCGTTTACAGCATCATTATGATTTACACAACGTTCGCCACCTTTTACATCGTCATCCGCCAGCTGAAAGAGAAAGACAACCCAGAGATTCACATGGGGAACAACGTCTTCACGAACTTTATCGTCTCTATTCTATCGACCATCGGGTTGTATTTTGTCATGTCCTTCATGTACCTCGACCCCTGGCACTTGTTCACCAGTGCGGCTCAGTACTTCATGCTGCTGCCGGCGTACATCTGCACTCTACAAGTCTACGCCTTCTGCAACACGCACGACGTCACATGGGGTACCAAGGGAGACAACGTCATGAAGACGGATCTGGGTGGTGCTATCGGCAAGGGCAACAGCGTCGAGCTCGAGATGCCCTCGGAACAACTCGATATCGATTCGGGGTACGATGAGGCGCTGCGCAACCTCCGCGATCGCGTCGACGTTCCGGCATCAGCCGTTTCTGAAGCGCAACTACAGGAGGATTACTACAAGAGCGTGCGCACTTACATGGTGCTTTCGTGGCTTATCTGCAACGCCATCCTCGCCATGGCCGTGTCTGAAGCGTATAGCGACCGCGGCATTGGTGAGAACTATTACCTTGCCTTCATTCTCTGGTCTGTGGCGATCCTAGCGCTCTTCCGTGCCATCGGCTCCACCACGTTTGCGGTCCTCAATGTCGTCAGTATGATCGTCGACGGCCAGGTGCGCATGAGCCTCAAGATGCCCAAGTGGATGGGTGGCTTCGGCGAAAAGGTCAGCGAGAAGATGAGCAGCGTCGGAAGCAGCGTCGGAAGCAGCGTCGGTGGCAGCAAGCTCAGCAGCGTCTTTCGACGCTGAGGATTAGACTTGTTCTCTGCGCGCGGTGGCTTTTTCACGAGGGCATGACTTGCAGCTTTTTTGGCGTTCATGGTTTCCCCCGTTCTTGGTTTTTTTTCTTCCTCGACATCTCCTACCCCGAGAGCCCGAAAGTAGGGATTAAAAGTTGCATGGAGGTAGGTTTGTGTTGTTCTTTTGTATTTCTCTTTTCTTCCGTTTTCTTTTTGTTGTGTTTGCTTCTCAGAGATATCAGACGGGGAACTTTGTGTTGTTACCTTTTTCTTTTTTTTTTTTTTTTCGCGAAGAGATACTGATGGGATGAGGAGGGAATTGGACTCTTGATCACCCGTAATGATTGGAAGATCGTGGTGGATATCAGAATGGACATGGCGATGAGAGACGACGAGAACGAACGACGGACGGGTCGACAACGCCTTTGATGTACAAGGATTGGAGAAAAGAGTCACGTGTAGATAGATGAATGATACTGAACGGAATAAAAGAGGGATGGGTCTTCGAGGGGGACGCCCTCGTTTGCTCTCCAGAGTACTGGTTCTGGCTATTTGATCTGCCGATTTGGTGAGCCCATGTTAAGTAGGACATGTCTTGTTCTGCAGTGATACCGGCTATGGATCTCTCTCGCCTGCGATTGATGTGCGGTCTTGTGATTAGAAGAATTCAGAGGTACTGATGAACTATTTAGGGGAACGCACCCGGAAGCATCCGCCCGAAGAAAGCGGGGCGTTTAGGTTCCGCGACTCAGCCGCCGCCCGGGCCGGAGCACCATGCGTCTCCGGCCCCTCCGCTCTAAAAAGCTTCGCGTCTAAGCAAAGTATCGGCACCTGCGAACCCAATTCAACACCAATTGATGCGATTTGAATGTTCTCTTTCGCTTGTCTTTTTAGGAGTGGCCCCTAAAGTTTGCGCCCGCCCGTTTTCCCGCCCCTCCACAAAAAAAATGAAGTGCCGACTCCGACCTCCGAACCCTCACGTGATGCGCCGATGGTGAAATCGCTTCTGAGGATGGCGACAGATGGCGAATACGTCCGATCAGCCCGGTTTCCTTCCAAAAACCCCTCCCGTAGTCTGTTTAGATGACAAATGACCGTGGCCTGACTCGTTTGCAGACGGTTCGACTTTCTGGGGAGGGAGAAGCACATTGTCCCTTTTCTTAAATACTGTTCTGTACATGTATGGCACTACTTTTTTGACAGGTTTCAATCTGATTAAACGGATCCGGTCTTTGTTCCCCTAGATTCCCGTGGTCTGAGCTTCTTCTGGAGATAGAGAGAGAAAGAAAGAGACTGATAGACAACCATGGGCGGCGAGCGAAGGATCAAGTCCGTCGCCATCATTGGCGCCGGTGCCGCAGGTAAACTTACACCACCCCGACATCACCTCGTTATCTCGCGTGGCATGAAAATAATCGACTCGGCGTGCCACGGGCACTCTGTGCGTTTTATCTCATCGTAGTTTCGGAGGGGCTGACGGTTTTTATGCAATCGCACTAGGCGCTGTTACTGCTGCCGCATTCAAGGCCGAGAACTATTTCGAGCGGATCCAAGTCTTCGAACGGCGGGAGTCCGCTGGTGGTACATGGTGAGAAGTCGCCGTGAACAGTCTAGGTGGTGGATCATGACTGACATCGTGCCTGTTCCCCAGGATCTACGACCCAAACCCGGCCGAGCTTCCTCCACTTCAGCCTGGAAGCCTTCCGCCGGATGTCGATCCCGCTGTGGAGATCCCGGGCGAGCTGCCCCAGGTCAAGCCTCACAGCCAGAGGGAGCGATACACCCAGACCCCAATCTACCGCTCTTTGACGTAAGTTCTCGGCATCGTACATGTGTGTGTGTAAAAAGACACAAGCCTGGTATCTAACCGGGAGCCCGCAGCACCAATGTCCCTGACATTGCAATGTCTTTCTCGGACTCAAGGTTCGCCTACGGCCCCTTTGCGCCGCACTGGGTCCCCCGGCAGTACATCGAGAACTACTTCTCACTGCACAAAACGGACTCCATTCTGGTGCTCAACACGACCGTCGAAGACGTCACCAGGATCCCGGCAAAGGACAGACCTGAGCAGTGGAGGCTGACACTGCGCAAATTCGACGCCGCGCGGAACGTCGACATCTGGTGGCAGGAGGTCTTTGACGCCGTTGTCCTCGCCAACGGGCACTACTCGGTTCCATATGTATGTGGTTGCTAATTTTTCCTTCTTTTTTCAAAGCCCCCCTTTTCCTGATTCTTATTTGCTCTTATGAGTCGAGTAAAATGGTCAAAAATGCTGACGGCATTCTCAGGTGCCTCACGTCAAGGGACTGGACGAGTATATCAAGAAGTTCCCGGGCCGAGTGGTCCACTCCAAGACCTACCGCACCCCGGAGCCCTTCACCGGCAAGAAGATTGTGACCATCGGCAACTCCGCGTCGGGCCACGATGTCACGGAGGAGCTGGTCAAGACGGCTCGCACGCCGGTGTTCCAGTCCCGGCGTTCGAAATCGCGATGGGACGCCGACGAGCCGCCGCCGGGGATCGAATGGAAGCCGGTCATCAAAGAGTACCACCTGGACGGGCGGATCGTTTTCGAGGACGGCTCGCACCTCGACGACGTAGACCACGTCATCTACTGCACGGGCTACAAGCCCTCGTACCCATTCTGGAACTCCGAGGCCAATGGCGGGAGGGCGCTGTACGACTATAAGGAGGGCAAGCTCATCAAGACGTTTTGGCACACCTTCTTCCAGGATTTCCAGACGCTTGGCATCGTCGGCATGCCGCGGGTCCTGACGTTCCGCAGCTTCGAGTACCAGGCGATCGCGCTGGCCCGCGTCTTCTCGGGGCGGCACTCGGTCGCGCTGCCGCCCGTCGAGGAGCAGGAGCGCTGGGAGAGGGAGCGGGCGGAGCTGGTCCGCAAGGACGGGCGCAAGTTCCACGACATCGCGTGGGAGACGGGCGAGACGTTCGAGTGGCTCAACTGGCTGTTCCGGGTGGCGGGCCTGCCCACGCTCCGGGGCAAGGGACGGACGCCGCCGGTGCTCTCGGAGGAGCTGATCTGGGCCGTGGAGCACGTGAGAAAGTACGCCGAACCCGGGAACCCCATCGACGGCGACGAGTCCAAGGAGAAAAAGAAGAAGGAGGCCGAGGTGGCGGGCACGGGGTTCTACGGGGACGGCCACGAGCATCGCGCCGAGGAACAGAAGGGGAAGTGGCTCTTGGTGCAGAGGCCCAAGAAGGACTTGTTGGGGTTCATCTAGACTAAGACCTTTTTCATCTTGGCGAGAGCAGACATTTTGTAAGCGTAGATTTTGTTTTGCATCGCTTCAAATTTGAACGGCCGTGATGAAAACTCCGGATTGGGAGACCTGTTCTGGTGGACTTGTGCCTGACAATTCACACGTGCCATCCTCGATGCCCTGTTGCATCAACGGTTTTTTGCAGTACCTGAGAGATCCAAAGGTATGGAGGGTTTGTCTAACAGAGCATTACCCATTCATGAACCAGACAGGGGGTGTGTTTGGCCTCCGATAAACCAAAAACAACTATAAAAAAGCTCGAATCCGAGCAAGAACGTGATAATATCCAATAGCATTCCGAACGTCCGCGCAAGGCTCCAAGTTCTCTAGTGTCTATAGTTTCCCTCTTCGATCTGTATTATCGCTAACCTCGTCACACATCATCCTAGATCGATCTATCCGTGTGGTGCGTGCTTTTAGGACAGCTAGACCGTCTTGACTCTCAAAGGCCAGGCCACATGCAGCCGCCATTCTGCATCACCTAATCTTACGCTACATCTCTTCACGTTACCAACTTACAAACCCCGCTCGTCCTCTTTCCTCGGCATGTTGAAGGGCGAATCCCTCCCGGTGTAGATGAAAGCATCATACACACAAGCGCCCGCAACGCCACCGGCTATGGCGGCGACCCACGGCGCCCAGAGCCAGTAGTAGTAGTCGTGGGTGAAGACGTCGGAGCCGTAGCCGACGAGAGCCAACGCGATGCGCGGGCCAGTGTCGCGGGCGCCGTTCATGGCGTAGCCCGTGTTGATGCCCAGGGCGGAACCGATGGCCAGCAGGGCCAGGAACATGGCGAAGGGCTGCGTGCCCTTGGGCGGCGCCAGGTTGTTCTTGTCGGCCAGGGCGAAGACGATGGCGACCAGCGCCGCCGAGGCCAGGAACTCGGTGTAGAAGGCGCCGGCGTAGGGCAGCCCCGCGGCGGGGAACGTAAAGAACAGGCCGGCGGTGGCGTGCTCGCCGACCAAGGAGCGGGCGGCGCCGCCCTCGTACGCGGCGATACTGGTGGCGTAGTTGAGATAGACGGCAAGGCTAGCGAGGGCGGCGCCCAGCACCTGCGCGGCGAGGAAGCCCGGCACCTTGCGCCAGGGGAAGCCGCGGAACAGGGCCAGCACCACGGTCACGGTCGGGTTGCAGTGGCCGCCCGACACGCCGCCGGACATCCACACGGCCATCGACACTCCGGCCGCCCATGCGAGCCGGCACTGCAGGAAGTCGCCGGCGTTCTCGCGGATGTCGGGCCCTCTGTAGTGCAGCCGCGTCTCGCACTCGACGCCCGCGCCGAAGAGCAGGATCATGAACGTGCCCCAGAACTCGCTGTCTCGGATCAGCTTCAACCTTTTCTCCCTCCTTCTCCCTTACGATGAACACCGGGCGGACACTTACGCAAACTCCTCGCGCCACGTGTGACGGATCTGAGCCCATGTGTTGGGCGGTCGGTCGCTCAGCGCCCACTGGGGCTTGTGCAGGCGCGTCTCCTGGTGAGCGGCGACGGGCGCGGCCGGCAACACCGGCTCGACGTCGTCGTGGTGCGGATGCACTTCTTGCAGCGAGGCGCGCCGCACCGACAGAGGCGACACGCGGCGGTGACTGCTGAACGACGGCAGGTGGAAGTTGAAGGTGCTGGTGCGCCGCCGCTGCTGTGAGAGCAGCGGCTGGCTGGGGTCGCCCGGGTCGTAAATGGAAGATCTGGTGGACATGATGGGATGGATGCGTTGAAGGAATCGACGTGTCCGTGTCGCTAGGTGGGCGGACGGGTGAAGAGGTGTGGGAGAAATGGGACTCTCACACCAGCAAAAAACGGCGATGCCCTCGCCGACTTATGTTTTCGCAAATCCGCGTCTGTTTTGTCGATCCATCCATCGCACGCTGGCACGCACGGTTGCCTCTGCTCACCGTATCAACATGATGCATTGTCGAACCCGCTCGCCAAGTGGTTCCCGAGGCGCGCCTCCGATTTGGTAGGACAAGGAGCGACGGCATCTTTCTGTGGGTTCGGGGCGTAGTCGCAATTCAACAACTTGATAACACTGTGATTAATCCACCAGGTCGCCACCTAGCGCACCCACTTGGGCATTTAGTGAACCGGAATCCCTGTTCCTGTGTGCGCCATGTCTGTTTTGAGTTTCAATCGTGATGAGTAGCTTTAACTCGAGACTCTCCTGGCTGCGAGTTGATCAACTTTTCAGGTTTCTGTCTCAGTTGTATCGACAGATTAGAGGAACGGTCATCGGGCGGAGGTTTGGTAGTCCGGGCCGGAGCCGCCATCACCTGATTGGGCGCAGTTGCCTTGCCAACTCCGTCGATACCCATTTTTCCCGGTCCCGAGTCCGGTCAGCCCGGGTGCCGTCGTAATTGACTACCGCAACTTGGATAGCCAAACAAGCCACCCAGTCAACAGATTTTTTCGATTGTGACTTGAAAAACATCGTTGCGTTCATGCCCAGGAACTATGCTCTCGCGTTTGGTCGCGGCACAGTATGTCTTGCCCCGTTGCGTCTCATCAAATTTTGCGGGTTTCTTTCTACCAGCCCCCCTGGCCGAGGCGGAAGATCTTTGTAATCCTGGGTATAAAGAATCCGAGCACAACGATGTAACGAAAGACTTTCCATTCAACAAGCAGGCCGGGGCTGACGCAACGAAGGATGTCTCCCGTGGAGTCACGTGTAACAATCATGGGCCTTAGGAGCTTGCCTCGTCTTTCATTGAGAGAGAGAAGCCTTGGCCGAAAGAGAAGGCGGCGACAGCATCTAGGGCCGCATAGGTTTTGTCCTGATCCGCGAAGGACGGACGATCGTCGGCTATCCATGTCTTCTCGTGCCACAGACCGATCAGATGGAGAAAGTTGACGTAGATCACCGGCGCGGCAACATTTTGCCAAAAAGAGGGCGACATTGGTCCTGGAGCAACCGGCGGTGTGTTTCCCACTCATCTTTGATGCTCAAACTGACTCTATGACTCGGTTTCGGGTCCGTAACGAGGTCTTCCATGGTTTGCCCGTGACCGAACCCCTTGCGTCGCATGCAAATGGCCTGGGTATCGTGGGAGTCGCTCAGGATCACGAATGGTGGTAACAGCGAGCGGAGGAAGACCCGGTACACAGGCAAGCCGCACTTCTCGGGCCGTCCGTGGACCCAAGTCATTGTGTTACGTGTCCAGGAGACCAAGACAGCTAGATCTGGCAGGTCGCCCGTAACGCTTAGAGACGCGTTTGGGTTGTATGATATCCCCTTAATGGAGTCCGGTAGGGCTTTCTTGTATATTTTCCACAGACGACGCACCAAAAGGGCAGAAATCATCAAGGAGAGCGGAAGCTTCCCTTACGGAAGTGGTCTCGGCCACGGGGTGAGCCGTGTAATATGGTTGAACGAATGCTATCATAAAAGCAGCGCTATCGGGCTGGGCTTATAGTTATTGCAACGGCGATCAACGCGGCGATGATCCACGCATTATATACTATTTCGACAACTCCGCTTCATGATGCAGATGCATTGCTTTCATGTTTTCCTGGTCGATTGCCGATGGCTAGTGAATGGCGTGTTATACTATATCCAGTGATCCTGGAACATGGGACAAACATTGCTGTAGACGGAATTCCACCAGGGGGGCGCATCAACACCCATTCATCTCAGAGAGCATTCCAAAAAAGGATGACTAGCTCATGAAGCGTTCTTGGCTGATGATTTGGATTCGATGACGTGACACTCTGACCATTTGCTGGGAGTTTACTGACTAAACCTTTGCTAAATTCATTCTCTAAGCCTTTTAGACGCGGAGGGGGGCTGAAGATGTCGGCAGTGAACGGGACGGCGAGGTGGTCGATAGAGGAGAAAAAGTATAGCAATCAAGTCTTGCGCAGGACTTCTGGGGATAAGGCGGTATTTTCGACCAGTTTATGATTCAAAAATGGCACAGAAAAAGAGAGTATTCCAGCATCGTCTCAACAGTTCAAATGAAATAGTAAAAATGCAGAAACGGCAAAATCAAGGCCAATGCTGTGCCGGAAATTCGTCTATTGTGAAAGGCCAATGAATCAATTATTCGGTTAGTTGGCGTTTAGATATGACATGGAAAGTGACTGGATGCTGTAGAGAACCTGGTAGAGCTGAGGGTGCCACGCAGTCAATGACTTCATCCAACCTTGCTGTAATAGAAACTTCAACATATTTCTTTACAACTATGTGTTGTGATACGGAGGGAAACAAGCTTCCAGCGGTGATGATGGCAGCCAGTTCATTTCCTCTGCCGCGTACCATGCCTCCCTCCGCCAGCCCGAGTTAGCCATCTCTGTTTTCCGCAGCTTATCAGGCGAGAAGTATGGCAAAAAGCTTTTCTTTGAAACAGATCCCGTTCTAAATCGTCGCATGCTACAAAGACATTGGAAAACCCCAAATGAGGAACAGGAAACAGAACATAATACATGTTGATGCTCCGTCGACCTCGAAGTTGCTACGCAGTGTATGTATATCATCCCAAATCGTCAGTTGAACACTTGGGTTTCTTGTAACCCTATGCAAACGTAAGCTTGGGGTTTAAGTCCCTTGTCCCTGCGATGCTGACACCTATTGCTCCGTCGCGGCTCGACGTGGTGTCCGTAGTCGTCTATAAAGCCAATCATTACATTAACTGTTACATGGTATTAGGTAGTCGAAGCGGTACATGAAGCCATCAAGGCCTCAACCTGACCGGGTGCGATACGACGATGGCGCGTCCGCGCTCCCCGTGCCCTCTGCCGGAATCGCCTTATCTTGTGTGGTGCTTATGAAGAGTATGTCTTTAAGCCTTCTGGTCGAGTCTTCGTGCCGTGCTTGGTTCTGGTGCAATGGCGACCCGAGTCCCATAAATCGTAGGAGTTTGGGCACAAGGTGTCGCCACAGCTGGCGGGTGGACGGAAGACAAGCGACAACGACTCCCACAGAAAGTTCTATGTAGGACCACATGTGGAGGTAAAAAGCATCATCTAGGTGGTGGGTGATTCGATGGTTAGTATAAGCCGGTTGAAAAATGAGGGGTGCGGTTTTGAAACGGGACAGAAAAGCAGAATTTCATGCTTACAAGTAGGATCCTTGAAGCCCTCTAGGCTAATCAATACCCTGAGTCGAATGGCACTGACGATTGTGATACTATTTTAGAATAATAAGTCAGCTGTGAGGCATCAAAAGGGAAGGCATGAACGGAACCCCAGGGGCAGACAAGAGGAAGAAAATTGAAAGGGCTTATGTTCGCCGTCCTAGACTTACAACACGCCGAGCCCGAACATGGCCACGATCTCCGCCTTCTGCCTCTTTCTCAAGTTCAGCCAAAGGATCTGTGTGACAGGCAGCACGAGCATCCACACATCTAGGGCGATATTGATGGCGGCGTGCGAAATGAACATGGCGTATACGTTGATGCAGTAGCCCGGGTGTTTGCCGTCCCATGCCTCCCAGGCGTTACTGAAGGGCCGGCATTGGTTCAGGTTCGCGACGGTGAAGGCGATGCAGAAAGCGAGGTTGAAGGCCTGCGTGGCCCATAGCACCATGGTGAATGTGCTGCTGACCATGCTGAAGACGCGGATGTAGAAAAAGAGGATCGAGGCCTTGAGGGCCGAGATGCTGAGGGTGTAGATCACCTCGAAAGCGAAGAAGACCTGTGGACAATGTGATCAGCCGGATGTGGTTTTAGTCCATGGCCGTAGTTTTCGATCCTTGAGATTCCAAGGCTTACCTGCATGAAGCGAGTTATCTCATCGTATGATAGCGCCCATACATCACGGCCAATACCGAGCTGGAAACCTGGAAGGGTGTCAGCGACGAGGTGTACAATAAAGCCCGAAATCTGGGGGAAACTACCATGAAACTTGGAGATAGCGAACCCCAGTGAGAAGAACTGCTTGCGAGATCAGTCACAGGACAGAGCGAAGGGTGGAGGGGGGAGAGGGCAGCAGATGCTCACATATCCAATCATCAGCGTCACATCATCCGGTCCCCACGACGACAATCTTAGAACCTTGGCGAGCAACCGCACAACGACGAAGAGGGCGGTTCCTACCACCAGACTGACCCTGCCGGCCACAGTTCCTGTCTGATGGTGATATGGGAACCCGCATCGCGTCCACGTTACGTTCTTAGCAACTGGGAAAGAATCGGAAGTCAGTCGCCGGCTTGAGTGATCGGAAGTGAAGTGAGAGAGGCGGCCTCAGACACGAAGATGTGATATATGCATGTCGATGAACCCGTATCGAGGGAAAGAGGAGATAGGAAAGGGAACTTTCTCACGATACGCCTGATCCAGATCGCAGGCAGCGCGCACGCAGCTACGGAGCACGCTAATGTATGGCTTATCGTAGCACAGGCATGCCGAAGTCAGGTTAGACACGGCACACGTGGTGAAGTTGAGCGCTTGCGAGACGCACGGTACCTGGCCGAGCATCACCAATGTTAGCGGTCTCTCTAATATCGTGCAGAACGCTCACAGAAGCGCGGCGGGGAGGTCAGCGACTCACGGCACAGTCTGGCAGAACCGCAGACAACGGGGCCGCCATCAAAGTGGTTACTGACGGCAAGATAACCGCGATGGAGCAGGGGCAGACACACAAAACCAGGTCGACGAGGGAGGCATTACGAGTCAAGGGCTCAGTCGCAGCGGGAGCGGAGGGGAGGGAAGAGGGGGGAAGCCGGGCGGTGGGAAGTAGTGCGTTTATGTTTGAAGAAGAGAACAAACAGACCAGGCCCTTTTTGTCGCGGAAGTAGGTTGAATGGCGTTTGCCTCCAGACGATGTTCAACTCTAGCTCACGACTGTTCGGTTTGGGGCCGACGATCTAGACCCGGTAAGTGGCAACACCGTTTTCGGCGAGAAGCCACCACAAACAAGACTGTCAAGCGGCTTGAACAGTCGGGGGAGTGCGTGAGACGATTCCCTTCTTTACATGCGGAGACATACGCCGCCTACGATTCCGGGGATCTGGTAGGACGGCGGAAGAATCGCCGTCGTCGAAATCTCGTCGGTTCTATTCCCCAAAGACACATCTTCCAGTCTTGGATCCACGATTGACTATATGTGTACTAACAGAGAGGACAAAAAGGGCGGGTATTGAAACACATGGTAAGCGTTCCCGCTTTGTCGACGACGTGCGATGTGGGATGAGCATATTGCAGCCGGAAAGAAGTGTGCGAGTTGAAGGCTCTCATGCTTGGGCAAAAAGATCAGGCAGGACCTTCGAGGAATGCCGCCTCATTACCACGCATTCGCAAAGTGAAGAATGAGTGGTGGTTGGTTGACTCAGGGACAAACAATACCCTACGCGAGGTTCAAAACCGAAAAAGAATGACCAGCCTGGGGGTCGAACACAGAATCTCCTGATGACTGATTCTTAGTCCTTATTTCGCTCGTGGTTAGACAAACGAGGAAGTGGAATCGTAGTCAGACGCCTTGCCATTGGGCCAACCGGCCAGTTGGTTTAAGTGATGCGAGAATCGTATCCCGGGATGCGGATCACTGGCTAGAAAATAATTCTTATGGTTTGTGGGTTGTGGGTTTCTTCGCGTGTGGATGATGTGGGCTCTTTTGAGAGTCTGATATGTCAGTGACTGGTGATGGCAAGGATGCGTGGGTTGGGTGGAGGGAGGGCCACGAACAGAAAGAAACTCAGTAGCAACATCATCCACCCCCCCGACCACCACTCTCGACTGATTATCTTCCAAACGTGGTAACATGTACAAGACACTCCTGAAGCCGCAACGAGTCTAACGTCGAGCCACTGCCGCCATAGTCTCAGACCCCAAGCCACAAACCCTCCAGAACAAACCGGCCGGACGAGAGCAACAACCCCCCCACGCCCATGACCGCCCGAGACCGCAAACAGCGAGGAAACCCGCCAAACTCCGCCTTCTTCCCCTCCCATTACCAGTCTGCTCCTCCGAGACTTCAACTTCGTTCCGCCACGAACCAGATTCCGAGAACCATGTATCAGAGAGGGATCCGGCATCCAAGATCCAAGATCCGGCCCTCCGCCCCGCCCGCCCTCCGCTATCTCCCCACCCATCTCCTCTATACTTCTCTCTCTCTGTGCTAAATCCATTTGACATCTTCTTTGCCCCTCGGGTACTCTAGACCTCGAGGACTTCTGAGATGCGCCACTCCTCCGCTACGAAGCCGCTGGGCGGGCTGGGCGGATGAGGAGGGGCTTTCGGGGGCGTGAACGGCTTGGCGACAAGCCGAAGTGGTCACTTCGCTGCTGTTTTGGTTTGCCTTGTTCTAGGAGGTCAGCAAAGTGATGCCTTGAGCCGGAAATGCCTTCATCTCAATCGTGAGACCGAGGCTACGATGTGAAATAAGCTCAATGACTTCATAGAACATGTGCGACTCGAGACACGCAGCGTGTGTGCTAGACGGGTTGTCGTCTGCACATGACATCCTGCGACCGCCGTCTGTGCATGATCATCGACAAATGTAATGCGGCATGAAGCCCTGGTATTTTAATCATTTGTTTGTGAATTTTCTGAGCTGCAATTACCAAGGACATTTATCTGCCCACAAGCAGTCACTGCTCATTGTCATTGCAGTGACCGAGCATGTGCCTGTCGCCGTTCAATCGTCCATATCCGAGTCCTGTGTTGTCACCTCCTTTCGCATCGGTGTTATAAGTAAAAGACCGCGTTGCTCCACGCCCCCCCCAGGACGTTCCCCTTGGCCACTCGCTGCTCCCTCCATTGTTCGTCCACCCTCCGCCCCTTTCGTTAATCGTGTCATGGATACCAATCATACGAAGAAACGCCTGACCTGGGTCAACGTGACCAGTGCTTTCCCACGTTGACTTGGCGAGGCTTATTGGCGGTGCTTTCAAGTCGGGAAACTGGTCGATAGGAGTTGAAGCTCCGTGTGTCGTTGAGAGCGGTCTAGGGAAGAAAGTCGCGAGTAGGGTTCGCTGCCCAACCCCTGCCTTTATTCACCTCTTTGCCAGTTTTGGAGCCGTCATGCTCATATGCCGACCAAAGCAACCCGGTCGACTCCGAGTCGCCAAAGTTGGAAAACGTAAAACGCTCTCTGCGGAAATTATCAAAGGTTTTTTTTTGTTTTTTTAAAAGGGTACATACTGCTTACCGCTCGTAGCGGAGCTGTTTGCCCCTGCATGCGATTGTAGCATGCCTGCAGCATATAACGTATATGTACGCTTCGTCGTGTGGCCTTCACTTTTGCCGACTACGATTGATAGTGTATGCAGCCAACCGCAGGTAAATCACGTTGTGTTGACTTTTCACAAAGTGTCATCGTGGCAGCTTTATCTTAAGCTGCCTGCGTAGGGGGTGTCCGACGCGACCAGTTCTCGGACCCACGTCCACGGTAGCCGCCTCGGCCTCCCCGGCTGGGAGGGGGGTTCGGGTTGCTTGCCTCGCCCGAATAAGAAGACTCGCGACCTTTGCTGCCCCGATGACTTGGGCCAGATCCGCGCTGCCCACGCCCACTAGATCGTCGTGAGTTGCTACCCGATCGAGAGGACGGAAGGGGAACCGTTTTGGCCTCGGCCATTCCGGGGAGAAGGATGCGGTACACGCTGCTGCTGTTGGACATCTCGTGAGGGAACCACAATGACCGGACTGTCTCAACGTCGGATATCCAGAAGCGCCTCGGCAGCGGCTTGGTCGGAGCGGCAGCTGGGTGCCACGCAGCATCCGGAGTCTTGTGCGGAATTCGAATTTGAGGGAGCGACCCCATCTCCTGTTCCTCAAAGCATTCCTCTGCCATCGGCTTCGTGTTGAAAGACTTTACATCATCAGATGACTGCGGAACGATAGAACGAGGCAAAGAGACAGTGGCCGGGTTGAAATGGCCCGAATAGTCGAGAGCACTCTTAGTGACAGGTTCGACACCTGGTGCCTTTGGCGGTGAGTTTGGCTTTCGTCCTGTGAGCAGGTTGTTGATACGATCCTGCCAATTCTCATTTCCGGTGTTGTCCTGCGACCGTTGCGGCGCATGGCTCGGCTGGTGAGGCCCGCGAGCATGAGATCCAGGTCCGTCCTTGTATCCGGCCGGAGTAGCCCAAGCGAATTGCCCGGTGGATCTGGAAGCCGCGGGGTGCGCAGCCGAAGCTGAAGGGGGCAGCTTGACAACAGGATGCGGACGGGGAAGGGATACATGGGGATGCAGGGCATCTCCGTCGAAAGCTGGGTGTCCCAACATGTCCGGAGGCGGCGGAGAAGGAGAGCTGGGCCTCGATGGCTCCAAATGGGAGCCTGAATGATCGTGTCTGCCGTCCTTGGGCGGGAAGAATCTGGAGGAAGATCGCGACTGGGTAGCGGCTGATGGTCCGGTGGGAGGCAGGATTGAACCCGCCGATGGGCCAGCAGGTACCGAGGGGTGATCAACGCTACGAGAAGACACATCGTGGTGAATGACGTGTGCGGCATCGCGCCTGCTATCTCCAGAGGGCCGCCATGTTTCTTTGATCGAGGCTTGGGCTTGCTCAATGGTAAGTCCGCGCTCAGCGAGAGTCCGATTGCGCTCGAGACGCTGTGTTCTCTTCTCGTCCAAAACCACCTTATCCCCCTCCAGCACTGAGTTGGCCCATCTGTTTCTCATGTCGTTTGCTTCCCGCGGGCCACCATGTCCTGAACGAGACTGATTGGCCACCGGAATCTGGGGCGGTGCCCGCTGCACGACGGGTGGTGGTGCGATGGGTTCGGGGCCCTTGCTATTCTGGACCGGAGCAAGCTGGCCGGGTAGCTGAGCCACCTGCGACCCAGGCAAACGACCCAGATCAGTGTTAAAAGTTCCGTTGCCGAGCCCGCGATCGTTATTAGGCGACCCCCAAACGTTGCGAGGGGCTTGAGGAGCAGAGGAGCCCCAGCTCGGCAGACGTTCCTGTTGAGGTGTAGCCGCCACCCAAGAATCAGGTTGCCTGGCATCTTGCCCACCCTGGATTCTGCCAGGGTCTCCGCCAGCGATGATGGGCCTTTCGCTGAACGATTTATCACTCACTTCAGCGTCAGTTGCTGCTGGCGCAATGGATGAACTCGAGCTCGCTGCTGGTTGTGAACCCGCATCTGGGCCAGCAGAGCCGTCCTGTTGTTGAGATTGTGCCTGTGTTTGAGCGGCCCTGTTAGTGTCTTCGGGCGATGAATCTTTCTTGGCACTCTTGCGTTCCGGAGGCGGCCCCATGGCTTCCAACTTCGCCTTGATGCGTTCCTTCCTTGCGGCCTCCTCGCGGGCCTCCTCTTCGCGTCTTCTCTGCATCGCCAGCTCTCGCTTCTCGCGCATAATCTTCTTCTGCAGTTCAAGATCCTCCTCCAAACGGGCCATCGGGGGTGGCTGTACCGGTCTATTGTCCGGCTGAGGGGCTGATGTATGCAAGGTGGCATAATTGGTTCCTGGCGAAGGCCGAGGCTGCCATTGCTGGTTGCCATGCATCCGAGGGCCGTGTTGCAAGCCCGAGGGAGAGAAGTTTCGTGGGGAAACAGGGCTGTCGATTGACCCGGCCATGGAACCTCTGCGAGCGCTGAGTAAATCCTGGGGAGGCATCGGCATCTCGTGGCCCTTGCCCGGTCGTTGCAAGTACGACCCACTTCCACCACTAGCGACGGAGGATCCGCGACGTCTGCCATAGGGACCATCAGGGACCGAACTCCTGTTTGTCTGGAAAGCGGCAGACGGCTCAGGGTGATCAGACTGAGATGGGCGCTGTAGCACGGCGGGTTGTCTGGGGTGAGCGTCGGACCGCATGGAGCCCCTTCGATCAGGTGCTGGCTCGTAACGCCCAGACTGGGAGTTGAATAGTTCCCTGTTTCCGCCCACCGCAGGCCCTTCTCTCCAAGCAGAACGACTAAAATCATCGGCGGCGATCTCCTTGGCATGGTGAGGCGGTGGGGTGTTGCTCGTAGCGTACTGGTCTCTGGCAGAATATCTCGTGCCGGTGTGGAACGCAGATGACTCGGCGACAACTGGCGGCGCTTTCTCGATAGGCGGAAGAGGCGCCCATGGTGACTTGACGGGCGTCGGGGGAGCAGGCGGCTTTGCGACAAGTGTCGGTTTGTCGGCAGATCCGGCCTTGAGGATCAGGCCCTTCCCAGAAGCAAGCCCTCCGGGCTTTATGGAGGACGACGCGGTGTTGCGGGGTGGTGGTGCTGGTGACTTCGGTTTCTCTATAGCCTTCTCTTTGGGCGGTACGGGGATCGGCTCAGGCGGCGGCGCGGGCGTTTCGTCGGGGTGCGGGAGCGTGGTCTTGGTACCATCTGTCCAGGTAATGGTCTCAGGCGCCCAATCATCGTCGTCGTCCTCTATGTCCGCCCAGTTCCCTTGCGCCTGCCCACTCTCCGGAGCCAGCCGGCTCGCCATGTGAATGCCATACTTCTTAAGTTCCTCATCCGTCAGCTTCTTGGGTTCCGGGACAGGAACAGCTGAAAGTCACGGTTAGCAATAGAGCGCAACCACCACGAGACGTCCAATAGCCTTACGTCGATTCTTGTTCCACACGGCGTTGGGGTCAGGGCCAGAGGCGGGTTGGGCGCCATTCGCAGCCGGGTTGAGGCGCGGGGTGGAGCCCGTGCCAGTTCCCGACTTTGCGACAAGTCTAGGTCGCGACGACAGCGTCGAGATTCCCGATGGCGAGGAGCTTAGGATTGTCGTCGAGTTGGTCTTCTCGCCAGGTTTGGTCGTAGCTATACTCGTAGGGCCTTTCGAGGCCAAAAACTTTTTGTTGACCGACACAGCCTTGAATGTCGCAGGCTTCTTGACAGCCGATGACGTCCTTCCGTGGCCCTTCTCTCCATCTCGGGCATTCCGCGATGCTTCCGTATCCGACCCTCCGCTAACACTAACGTCTGCTGAAACGAGCTGATCTTCGACACCGGTGATGCGCTTATTTTCTAAGTCATCGACGGCGGGACTACCGTTCAGATTCGCGCGATCTGGGCCAACATTGTGCGAGTCGTTGTCAGCGTCGTTAGTCTGCTGGACGGAGAACCCCAAGGACCCTAGATTAGCCATGGCAAGCGACAAGGTGATATCGGAGAGTATGAAAATTGCATGAGGGCCAAATGAAGAAGGAGGACGTGGGGATCGTCGGGTGATGGGGCCGACGCCAGCTGTGAAGTGTGAAGAGGGGAAAAGAGGCAACTCACGAGCTTGGAGTCAGAATGGACAGAAGCATCAACGGGGGCGTCGAGGGTGGCTTCAGTTGCCATCATACGTCGTCGGATGTTCTGCGCTGGAAGAGCGAGGTTGGGATTTTCCGGACTTGAGTTTGGCTGAGGGAAAGAGGACAAGTCTTGGGGGGGGGGGTTGTAGAGGATAGGTCGGTTTTGGTCGGTTCAGGTAGGAGGGTGGCTGGTACGACCGGGCGACAAGTCGCAGAAATCGGGCTGCTTTGTAGGTCGGATCGCAGGGTGAATGCGATCTTGAAAGTCGCGTGTTCAAAACTCCCCTACCAGCAAGACGGGTATCGTCGTTCAGGTAGTTGTTTGTGGGGGAGGAGGTTTCGGAGTCGGGAGAAAATAAAGGAGCGCTGGGCTGATGGGGGTGAGGTGGTGGCAGAAGGGCACACCTATGCGGCTGTGATGGTTGTGAGGTCGATTTTCCAGAGGAGCTGCAGTCGCCTAATCAGGGATTAGCGTGCAGCAGGGGAGCAGGCCAGTGGTGCTGTGTGTTCAGTGCGAAGTGAGCCTGAGAGGGGGGGGAAAAGAGTGGATACAACGGGGTCCTTCTCGCCGACTTGGTCACCGGAAGGCTGTGACAGTGTGCAGGGTACGCACACTGTAAATTGTTAGCACTGTTCACTTACCTGGGTCATGGAACCCAGGCAGAAAGGAAGGGTGAAGGATGGCGGGTGCTCCTGGGTCGGCTGGGGGGAAGGAGCCAAAGCGGGATTCCCCGACATTCAAACATGCTACCTATTCTTGGACATTTCAGCATTGATGAGCAACGCCATGGTCTGGTCTGAGCATATCACAGGTCTTCAGACCGATGCATCCTATGCCAACTCACAATGCTTTGCTAAGTTGCTAAATCTAGATCAAAGGATTACACCTAGCAGTAAACTGCTAAACTGTGGTCCCTTGACAGCTGCACTTGGCCAGTCAGCTAAAGAAAGTAGGTGCATGTACCCTTCTGTTCTATACGTCAACTAAGCAACTATTACTTCCAACATCACTTTAACATCCTCTTGTCTTCTATCCAGGACTCAGTTGGGCATTACTCGATACCACTCAGTTGTTCTTTCTAACTAACTGAAACAAATTCTCAGTACCCGACTGTACACATTGGCAGAGCGGCTAATGGAGGAGCTGGGCTTTGTTCCTGGTCATGTTCACGAGCAGTTGCTTGACACACGAAAAAGGGGATTTGCCGAGGAGCCTCCTCCTGGAGAATAGGTTCTAATTCTTATATACACAGTCCCAATGCCATTACACAGCCTCAGGCTGGACTACAACCAACGATTGGAAATCGCTTAGTGGGCATTGTTCTTGTGGTGGCCTGCAAAGTATCAGCATCGTTTAGCCACAGACTACTCTAATCGTCCGCCCTGACGGTTCGTGCGGAAGAGTTCGACTTACGGAGGTGGAAGTAGTAGTTCTGGGCGTAGCCGAGAACGAGGAGGAGGCCGAGAGCGTGGACGATGGCTGCACAAGAAACGTCAGAACACTGCTCGCAATGAACACACATTACATCCGGAAAATGACATACGCTTCGCCGAGGCGTTCTTGCCGCTGAAGTGCTTGGCGGCGTAACGGCCGAGGATGCCAGTGGCCTTGGTCTCGGGGGCAGGGCCACGGGGGAGCTTCTCGTAGAAGTTGACGACGCGCTGCATGCGAACAGCGTTGGGGTCCGCACCAAGAGCCTGGGAAGGGGTTCGTATGTTAGCCCGTGTTGTTGGGTTTCCCATTGCTCCGAGCTGCTCCGTCTAGTTTTCATCGGTGCTCCGTGTCCCGCGCCTAACCTCCGAACCGCGGAGAAGGCTTCTCAACGGTATTGTATCCATCAAAACAAATGCAAACCGGGAGAATATCGTACCTTAGGGGAGGCGACCTAGTTGCACTCGATTAGCATGACGATGACGGACAACAGCTGTTCGGGTCGATGGAGGAGCGCACCTTGGGGGGGATGAGGGTCGAGAGACCGCGACGGGGGACGAAGCTCATGATGTCTGGGTATCGGGGTCGCGAAAAAATCGATGGAGGTATCCGTCGGTCGCTCGGCGCAAACAGTCAATTGAGCGGGATCAATTGACTTCGATTTCGACGTGAGGGAGGCTGATGCTGTAAAGTGGACGAGGTGACGCTCCGTTGCCGAAGTGAGGTTTGACGAAAAGCACTCGTTTCTTCGGGTCAAGGTTCTTGCGACAGCCAATCAGCGTTTCCGAAACGGAGACCCAGCAAGGCCCTTTCTGCCAATGCCGAACGTCAACCACCACCACCACATTCCCCGAATACCAACCCTCTCGTCGACGACGTTTTACCGCTGCATCAATTGAGGGAGCGAACCGTCGCCATGGCATCCCCCAGAGCCTACAATGCGGCCCGTCTCTTGCGCTGCGCCGCTCCCTTCCGAGCTTCCGCCCCGATGACTGCTCGCCGGTTCGAGAGCCAGCTCGCACGCGGCACCGCAGGAGTGCCCGCTGAACTCCCCTCTACCAACCAGAACACGCCCGACTACACCATTACTGCCGATAAGGCCACATCGTGAGAGCTTGTTAAGGGCGCCATGAATGCTGTATTTACTGCTAACCCACGTCGTAGCACCTTTACCCCCGTGCCCAAGAAGGTCCAGAACGGCAGCGAAGACGTTCCCTACATCCAGGCCGCGGTCATCTCCGGCGCCCCCATGGAGCTCCAGGCTCGCACCGTTCGGTACGTGCACACCGCCCTTCAAGAATTTGTCGAAGCAGGTTACTGACAGTGGGCCGCACGCAGCATCTTCCAGGAGGCCAAACCCGCGACACAATCTGGCAACTGGCAGGGCCACCACTGGCGCATGGACTGGGACATCCTCCCCAAGGGCCACCGTTGGGAGAACCCCCTGATGGGATGGCAGTCATCAGGAGACATGATGCAGGGCACCAAGCTCAACTTCAAGTCTAAGGAGGACGCCATCCACTTTGCCGAGAAGCAAGGCTATGAGTACTTTGTGTCGGAGCCTCAGTCGAGGAGAATCAAGCCCAAAGCCTACGCCAACAACTTCCTTTACTCGCCTAAGAAGCTCAAGCACATCCGCACCAAATAGACGTACCGACTGTATATACCTAACTAAAGACGTTTCTCGATTTCTCCAATTGATTGTATTGAAATAAGGCATCGGTACCATCTTACCTAACTTCATCTCCTAAGTGGACGAACTGGGACTGCAATCTCTTCTGCACACAGAATGCTTAGAAGTTATGTGGCTCGTCATTAAGCAGAAACCGGAGCTGCTGGAATTACTTCTATGTGATTATCTGTAAGCGGAGTTACTTACATGGCGATTGGCCACTCAGGCTCCACGATAGCCAGGCTGATCCGAGAGTTTAGATACATATATACTTTTAGGTACCCGAGAAGCAAGAGTCGCCAGCCTCTCACAACAACGAGGTCCAGTTTCACTTCTTTTCGGAGTTGGCCTCCCAATATACAACCGAGTGAAATAGTCCTTGGTGGCACTTCTATTCATCTATCGGTATTCTGTTGTCCCGATGTTGCATGCTCATTCCAAGATTTATATGTACCATGATCTCATTCAGTCGTGACCGAATGACCAACGCCACCCCCAGTGAAGTCCCATCCATCCTGTTGCCCGTATTCCGTATCCTAAATCAAACCTTGTTCTGAAACGCCCTGCGCTAATCATAAATCCTCCAATTCTCGTTATCAAGTCCATGATCGCTTCAGTCTCGAGTCCCGTGGGTGGGTATCAGCCTCATCATCCAATGTTACCCGGGCGAGTCGTGGGTAGCAACACTCGGCCCAATCTAATGGATCTGATGTGCACCGAGCCGTCAGGCAATGGGCCGTCGAGCGGCGGTCCCATGTTTTCCTTGTCGCTACTGCCATGCTCACTATCGTCGTCCTAGGAGAGCTGCATCTGGTCGTGCCCATCAGTCTCGTCTCCATTTAAGCCCAATCCAATGCGGTCCGGGAGGGCCTTCTTCTCTGCTCTCGCAGTCGACTCAGCCCACGCCCGCATCTTGACTAACTGTCGAATCGCAGCTTCCCTGCGTTCAGATTGCCGCTGCAAAATGGCCTTGTTGACATCATCCGCCACATCCCGTCTCAGGTCTGGGTGCAAGATGGCTGCCAGTTGAGGTTCGAGGTCGTTGTGAGGGAAAATCAACAACGCCATGGTCTCTTCGAGGTCTTTGAGAAAACGCGAATCTGTCGGCGCTCGAGGGCCAAGATGATTCGTGGCGAACGTCAAAGCGGGAGTGATATCACCACCGGGCGTCTTCGTGCAAGAGCGGATTAACTCGACGAGCTGCAGCCGCAAGAGAGCAAAATGCAAGGTAGGATCGCAATCCAAAATCTAGCTTACGTGTTAGAACATATGCGTGGAATGGTATGCGTGTTTGAAAGCTGAGAGGTAAAGAATAGCTCATAAAAAAAGTGGTTGTTTCTCATCAAAGACCCGAAGGTGCTATGAGTGGTGCATGATAACTCGAGGTCTAATCACGGCAGAGTAGGAAGGCAAGCATAATTTGGCAACACGTACCTCCGAGTCAAAGTCATTCAGCGCCTCAATGGCAGACTGAATGCTTCCGGTATGGATCGACTTCTGGATCTGCTGACGGACCTTGATCGTCTCGTCGATTTGGTGGGGTTGCAGGTTGGCTTCCTTGCTGAATTTTGCGGCAGCATTAGGGTAACCTTCCATGGTCAGATAGTCGAGGATCAGGGCGTTAATGTCGCTGGAGGAACGTGTTAGCAAACAGTCTCTTCTGGGTCTGTTTCGAAATGCCAAGATGTGTAAAACAGTAAAGTGTCAGGTTAATTTTATATCGAGTTCTCCGCATGGTAATTGCTAGGAGAGATTCCCATTTGATAGTCGATCATCATGTGAGCTGGTTGGGGAGGGGGGGAGCCGCGCGGATCGAGGACTAGCGTCGGGCTAGCAGACAGCAAGAGAAACGGCTTACCTTTTGGGCGACTTCACGTCCTGAACACGCCTCTCGAAAGCATGCTTCATGGGAGTAGCGGTCGACACAGACGAAGTCTGGAAAGACATCTTAGCTGCGGTCCTGCAAGACCAGGGCCGGAGCCCGGCGACAGGGCACACAGAAGCTCAACGGACCATGATTCTCTCCAAGGTCTCCCGCACGAGACGAGCAGCAGCTCTGTTCCAAACCGCTATCGCTGTTGGGTCGTTTATGTCCGGCAGTCCTGACATGCGATGGAAGGTGCGCAAAGCAGGGAAAGCAGGGCAGGGTCAGACTCTGGGCGGCCGTCACATTTGGGTGGCCGTTCGAGCTCCCGGTCGTTGTGTGAAGGGTTTGAAAGAAAACCGAGGAAGAAATGGGATTGGATGTGGAAGAAGAAGAAAACGTCAGAACAAAGGGAAAGAGGCTGGAGCGGAGCTTTATTCAGTTCCAGAGTTTGCGCCTGCAGGGGGCCAATCGCAGAATCAGCCGGCTGTCAACGTGGGGCACCCATGATTATGTAATTTGGGACACATGAGCAGAAGCTGCAAGCGGGCTTGACAGGGCAAGAAGTGCAGGGCGGGCTCCACCAGTGAAGCACAACAGCAGGTACGAAAGTTGAAGTATCTTTTCTGATTCGTACCGCACCGCTGCAGTACTCTCAAATTCCAGCAATGTGCCGTCCCGTCAGCGAGAGCGGCGAGAGTACAGTGGACCACGACGAGCCATGTGAGTGAGGTGCAAGAGGCAACACGGCAGACGAGCACTTATGCTTGCTTCTCCGTCGTTGCTGGTATTTTCCCCCTGCTACATGGATCCCAAAGAAGGCGACTAGACCACCCAGCTGTCGAGGCTATTCAACAACAACCTTCCTGATACAGCCACAATAAAAGGTTCCCCCTCATTCGCCCTAGCCAGCCAGCACCTGTTCCAACGCAACATTCCCTTCAGGCACTGCAGCTCCACTAGCAGCCCAGGCTACTTGACCTAGGTTGTCAAAGTCAAGCATCCCCTCAGCGCTTATCTCTGGGATAACCTGGACCCTGACTTTTGCCTCTTGTTTTCATTTTTATACTCGAGCCTCCCTTTGCCTTCACCCGCTCGTCGCAAGGAAGCAGAACAGAGGCCCAAAACTCGTGCAGCGTTTTTCAACCGTCGTCGTCGTTTCTGCCAGCCTAGCTGCAGAATCTCAAGGTCTAAGCTGCAGCTATCCGATACCATTGTCCCCCGCGCCTCGACATCGGCGACCTCCGACTCAAAATGGCCGACGACCACAGCGGCACGGAATCTCATGTGACTGTCCAACGGCGAACTCACTACTCACCACCATGGGCAGATGTTAGCATCATTGGCATTGCCGGCAGCTCGGGCTCGGGAAAGTCCACTCTGTCGCATGCCATTGTGAGAAAGTTGAATCTGCCCTGGGTGGTGATTTTGTCCATGGTATGTGTTTATCTACCCCGCCAACCATTTAGCAACGTCCCTGACTCGATGATATTAGGACTCTTTCTACAACCCCCTAACTCCCGAGGAATCCAAGAAGGCTTTTGCCAATGACTTCGACTTCGATGCGCCTGATGTGAGTAATGCTTTATGTAATGGCTAGTTTGGTTGCTGACCACGTTCACAGGCCATCGACTTCAATGTTCTCGTTCAATGTCTTCGAGACCTCAAGGCCGGGTGAGTCGTCATGCCACAGTGATCTCGGGTTTTCTCCGTCCAACCCGCGAGGCTGAGGAGCTTCATCTATGGAGAAGTAAGTTGACAAGCTCAACCTTAGCAAACGGGCCGAGATCCCTGTGTACTCCTTTGCCAAGCATCAACGACTGGACCAAACCACAACCATCTACTCGCCTCACGTCATCATCTTGGAAGGCATCTTTGCCCTCCACGACCCTCGCATCATAGATCTTTTGGACATGAGGGTACATCCTCCCAGGTCAAACCAGTACACGAAAAAAAAATCCTGACAGATATTCAGATATTCTGTGAAGCGGATGCCGATACGTGTCTGTCTCGAAGAGGTCAGTCATGCGCGCCTCGGACGTAACTCTGCTTATTTCGAAACTAACCATCTCTGGCAGTGTTAAGAGACGTCAAGGAGCGCGCCCGAGATGTCGAAGGAATCATGAAGCAATGGTTCAAATTTGTGAAACCCAACTTCGAAAAGGTAACGGCACTCGGATCAGGACCTCTTTTACCGCTGTGTTCTGACGTGTCCTCAGTTCGTTGAGCCTCAACGCAAAGTGGCAGGTAATTCATCTACTCTCCGTGGAGCTTTTACCATGAATCTGACGGCAAAAAGACATCATCGTGCCCAGAGGTATCGAAAACCATGTCGCGATGGGTAAGTGGTCCGTGCCAGTAGTGCCGACTTGAGCTAAAATGTCGATTAGCCATGGTTGTTCAGTACATTGAGCGAAAGTTGATCGAAAAGTCAACGCACCACCGGGCGGCATTGACACAGCTGGAGCTCGCTGCTGCCAGCGACCCTTTGTCTGACAGAGTCGTGATCTTGGACCAGACAACGCAACTCAGAGGCATGTGTACGATCATCCAGGACATCGACACGTCAGCGGAAGACTTCATCTTCTACTTTGACCGCCTTGCTTGCTTGTTGATTGAGCAGTGAGTATTTTGGCTCCGGAGTGATCGTGCGTGCAGTTGCAGTAGGCTGATTTATTCCAGGGCGCTTAACAATGTGCAGTTCAGGGAGAAGACCATTTCCACGCCCCAAGGTTACAAGTATAATGGTCTTCAGGCTACAGGCGATGTGAGTGCGGTGCTTGTTCTCCGAGGCGGTGCTGCCTTTGAGACTGCCCTGAAGAGAGTTGTTCCCGATATGAGAACCGGCCGAGTCCTCATCCAGTCCAACGTACGGACGGGAGAGCCCGAGCTGCATTACCTTAAGCTTCCGGACAACATCGACGACCACGAGTCGGTGTTGTTGATTGACACCCAGATGGCCAGCGGAGGTGCTGCACTTATGGCTGTGCAGGTTCTCGTCGACCACGGCGTTGCCCAGGAGAAGATTGTGTTGGCTTGCTACGCCGCCGGGAGGCTTGGTGTTCACCGGCTCGCCAAGGTTTTCCCTGGTATCACCATCGTTCTCTGCAACATGCTTGCTGATATCGAAGATCGCTGGGTCGAGAAGAAGTACTTCCGATGCTAGTTTAGTAGCCGTCTTTGAGAAAGGTGTGCCATCGCAGTTCATCTCCGACGAGCAGGTGATGTATATAGCAACAGTAAAGACAGTCAGTACAGCAAAATAGGAACAGCAGTGCCAGGATACACCATGGCATCTGCCTTGGATCTCAACACGGTGCGAGCTTGGCTTGAGTTGAAAACAACCTTGGCTTTCGTGAGCCAGGCTGCATCCGCCACTTCCCATACTTCCAGCCCAGCCGCACCCAAGATGCTCATCATTGGTTGGTGTCAAGCGTCAATTGGCCGAACGAGACGCCGAGGAGTGGATATGATGGTGGAGAGTCCGGCACGCAGCATGCGCTTTTAAGATCGCTGACTGAGACCACTGCGTCGCGAAATGCACTAATCTCGCCGAGGAAGGACCCCGTAATAGAGACACTGCCAGCTCGGAGGACCAGAAACGCGGCGCCGACCACGGGGCAGGGAATCGAGACGAAAGTCCGAGTTGTCGGCAGCAGCGACGGCGATATGCGACATCAAAGATTGGCCAATGATGGAGGACGAGCCCAGCACTTTTTGGAACAGTCTGGCTGGCCCTGCCTAGCCCTCCCTGCCTGGCGTGTCGTATAATTGCATGGGAGGCGAGCATTCGGCTTAACCGAACAATGACGTAGTTGCTGGAGCTGCCGGGAAAGGAGCTGCTCGGATTTGTCGCTCCTGGCTTGACCTACTACCTAGGTATCCGTAGTACCAGCATCATTACGCATACGGCAGGGAGCTATTATCCCGCCAGCCCTTAGGTAGGTCGTCCTTTTTTTTCCCGTAGCCATTACCACACGACGCCTTGCACTATTCGTTCCTTGGAACACGCCAACCTTCGATTAGATTCTTGTTCTCCCGTTGTTGGAAACTGCGACGCGAGGATACCACCTAAGAGCCTCGACTGCTCCCCAATTCACTCGTTTCGACATGACATCTCCTTGTTGAATACCTAAACGACCACATCGTCAGACGTTCCAACACGAGCGAGTTCGCGGTCATTAAATGCCTCCCACCACATCGGCGCTGATGCGCCTACCTCGCGCCGCTTCCCAGACCTCGCCAATTGGTCTCCTCAAGGCCTCCCCGATATGCAGACGACAGTTTGTCTCCTCTCAGAGGCGTACCTTCGCTAATTTGCCCCAACGATCACGAACAACCCGGACACCTCTCGCGAACTCCTTCTTCAATGCCCATGGTCTGCCCAAGGGTACAGCTTTTCGATCCGTCTCAGGCACAACTCCTTCCCCCCCACCCAGGTCACGAATTATCCGCTTTGTGTATCGCAGCGCAGTATGGCTCGGCAGTGGTGTTATCTTCGTCGGCTTGGGCGTGGTTGCCTTCTTCATCTACGACGCCTCCACCTACAAAGAACACCCCGATCACGGCGAGATCAAAGTATCCGAGCTGGCTTTGAACCCAAAGATAGGCGGCCCTAAAAATTTGCCAATCGCTGAAGTTTTGATCGACGACCTGGACAACGAAAACATGAAGTCGGCAAAGGACAAACCAAAGTTGGTCATTCTGGGCGGCGGATGGGGCGGCGTAGCCCTCCTCAAAGAACTCAACCCGGACGAGTATCACGTCACCGTCATCTCTCCGACCAACTACTTCCTGTTTACCCCTATGCTTCCGTCTGCCACTGTAGGAACTCTGGAGCTCAGATCTCTGGTTGAGCCTGTCCGTCGAATCCTTGCGCGTGTACACGGTCACTTCATCCGCGCAAAGGCCGAGGACGTGGAGTTTTCCCACAAGCTGATTGAATGCTCTCAACCCGATGCCTTTGGTAACGAAGTCCGTTTCTACGTCCCGTACGACAAGCTGGTTATTGCTGTTGGATCGACCACGAACCCACACGGTGTCAAGGGACTCGAGAACGCTCACTTCCTCAAGGATATCAGCGATGCGCGCAAGGTTCGGAACCAGGTCATGCATAACCTCGAGCAGGCCTGCCTGCCTACGACTGCTGATGACGAGCGCAAGCGTCTCCTGTCCTTTGTCGTCAGCGGGGGTGGCCCTACCGGTGTCGAATTCGCCGCCGAGTTATTCGATATGCTTAACGAAGACTTGACGCAGCACTTCCCCAAGCTTCTCCGCAACGAGATCTCCGTCCATTTGATCCAGAGTCGCAGTCACATCCTCAACACCTACGATGAAGCCGTCTCCAAGTACGCCGAGGAGCACTTTGCCCGCGACCAGGTTGACATTCTCACAAACTCCCGCGTCAAGGAAGTTCTCCCCGACAAAATTGTCTTTACTCAGAAGCAACCTGATGGATCTCTCGTCACCAAGGAACTCCCCATGGGCTTCTGCCTCTGGTCAACCGGTGTCGCCCAAGCCGACCTCTGCAAGCGCCTGTCCGCCAAACTTGGTCCCTCGCAGACGAACCGCCACGCCCTCGAAACCGATACGCATCTCCGCCTCAACGGCACACCCTTAGGCGATGTCTATGCCATTGGCGACTGCTCAACGGTACAGAACAATGTGGCCGACCACATCATTACGTTCCTTCGCGGCATTGCTTTCAAGCGGGGCAAGGACCCCGAAACCCTGGAGTTGCATTTCAGTGATTGGCGTGACGTGGCCAACGACGTCAAGAAGCGCTTCCCACAGGCCGTCGGCCACTTGAAGCGCCTCGACAAGCTGTTTGAGCAGTTCGACAAGGACCAGTCTGGCACCCTCGACTTTGGCGAGCTCCGAGAGCTGCTGAAGCAGATCGACTCCAAGCTCACCTCGCTCCCCGCCACCGCTCAGCGCGCCCACCAGCAGGGCCAGTACCTCGCGCACAAGTTCAACAAGTTGGCGCGCACCTCAGATGGCCTGAAGGCGAACATGGTCCTTGATGGCGACATCGATTCCGTTGTGTATAAGGCTTTCGTGTATCGCCATCTCGGCAGCTTGGCGTACATTGGTAACTCGGCTGTCTTCGATTGGGGCGAAGGATGGAACTTTGCTGGTGGCTTATGGGCTGTCTACATGTGGCGGTCCGTCTACTTCGCCCAGAGCGTTAGCTTGAGGACGCGCATTTTACTTGCTATGGACTGGGCCAAGCGTGGTCTCTTTGGAAGAGGTAAGTCGTCGTGGAAGCACGCCCTCCAAACTATGGCTACTGACGAAATTTAGACTTGATGAGCTATTAGATTTGATTGTAAAGGGTGGCAGGAACCAGTTTTTCTCTTGTTAACATACCCTGCGGAGGATGAGGGTCAGACGGTACTTGAATTGTAGCATTGGCGCATTAACGAAAGAGTAGCATGGCGAGAGATCAGGAGACGAGAGAAAAGAAAGAGAAAGGAAAAAGATAAAAGAAAGAGAGGAGAGACATATATGTATGATGTCTACTAATGTCAATTATTGCTCACCGAAGCCTTTCAACTGCACCTCACATATAGCCGGAGAAAGTGAAAACCCAAAATATGCACGCTTTTGAATTATTATTCCGATGCCCTCTAGTGTATGCCCCCCGCCCTTTTTTTTTTTAAATCTTGAAGTCCTTGTAGGACCACTTCTCCGTGAGTTTCGACCTGGCCTGCTTCTTGAACGGGATATGTCTCCTCGCTTCCACTCTGCCGCGGACGAGCAGACTTCGGTACCGGTCCTTGAGCAGGTTTCCCTCCGGCCTCAACAACCGCAGCGAGTCCTGGAGCTCGTCGGGCAACACCAGCTCGAGGTCCTTCTCCGGCAGCTTCATCTTGCCGAGCTGTCTCCTCCTCAGGCGGCCCTCGTCGACAATCTCGTCGTCGTCGTCGTCCGCGTCGCTGCCCTCGCCGACCTCCTTGGCCAGCGCAAGCGCGCTCTTGGAAGCGTCCCGCTCGGCGATCTCCGCCGCGATCTGCTGGATCTGCTCCGCCTGCGCCGCCTTCTTCTTCATCGCGAGCTGGTGCTTGGCCTCGCGCTCGGCCTCCTTGCGGCGCTTGATGCGGTTCCTCTGCTGCTGCGTCTTGCGCTGCGGGCGCTTCAGGGACGGCTTGTCGTCGTCGACCCCGCTCTCGAACCCTTCCCAAGCCGAGTCCTCATCCCACTCGGACAACTGGGCGCGGGCCTCGGCGGCGTCGGCCTCGGCGGCGGACCGGGCGACGGCCTCGCGCTTGACGCGTTCCGCCTCCTCGGCCGCCAGGCGCGCCTCCTCTGCTGCCACGGCCTTGGCGCTCTCCTCTTCGAGTCGCTCGGCGTAGTCGTCGAATGTCGGGTTGTACGAGTAGCCGCCCGTGGGCTTGAGGACTGCAGGGATCTGCTTGCCGCTGGCGGCGAGAGAGAGGGGCTTGTGCTTGAGCGTTTTGGGAGGCTTGGCCCGGACTACGGGCGTAAGGAAGTTGTCCTCGCCCTTGGTGCTGGGGTCCGCCTTTGTTGCCGCGAGGGCGGCGGGGGCGGCGGCGCCCCAGAGGTCGTAGGTCGCTTCCTGGGGGACGATGCTTGACTCCTCTTGACCGTCGGCGACCCGGCGCAGGCGGTCGAGCTCCTTGTGCGAGACCCAGTCGGTGCGCTGGCGCTTGACGGGGAGGAGGCCGTTGGCCGTCATGGTGCTTTCGTTTTCGCGCTTCTTGCGGGAGGAGACGGCGGGCACGGAGGAGCGGGCGGCAATGATCTCGTCCGACTTGAGCGTCTTCTTGGGCTTGGGGCGCTTCTCGATCTTGCCGACTGTGTCGAGTGTGAAGAGGTCGGCCGAGTCCTTCTCTGCGACAACACCACTTGGGGTCTGTCAGTTATCTCATGCTTGTATCTGTGACAATCTGCATCTTGTCTCTTCGGAATTGGAACGCATCATACCCCGTAATGATTTGCTTGTTGAGCTCGTCGAGACCGTCTTGTACCTCGGTCACGTCGACGTTCTTCCGCCACGCCTTCTTGCCCTTTCTCGAGGGTTGCTTGTGTTGCTGCGGCGCATCGCCGTCGCCCGAAAGGGGTTTGAGAACAGGCATGCTGACTGTGAACCACCAGGAATCGGCAGTTGTGACTTGTTCGGTATATTTTCAAAACGTCCCGCTGGGAAGAAGATTTTCTGCTGGCCAAAAGAAAAGTTGATCTGCACACCCTGCCGTTTGATGTTCGTCTGTTTCTGCACTCTGCACCGCGGCGGGGCCTAGGCCATCCAGAATTTTTTGAGATAAGTTGACAGGGTATGGAAGCTAATCGATTATCTTATCTCTTCTTATCGGTGATCCCCACGTGACGTTCCCCGTATTTTCGGTTGGCCAGATCCTGAGAGTGGATGACGGGGGGGTGCAATGCGCTCCAAGGGAATGAAAGTTGACCTCCTTTTACCGTTTAGTACTCAATCCAGGTCGCGACCTAAACTCACACGTCCCCTCCTCGCAGCTTTCATCGCCCTCGACCTCTTTCTCCTGTGTCCTCGGCTTGCTGCTTCGTCCCAAACCTCGCATCCCTTGCACCAAGCATCTGTCTCTGCAGCCGTTAGTGTTGACTGTCCCGCAAACAACACAACCCCCGATACCACGTCGAGCTTCCCTTTGATCACCGCAAATACTTGGCAACCATGGCGTCCGGCGCAAGCGGGTCTTACAACAACCCCCTCAAGAAGTTCAAGTATGATGCGCAAGACCGTTAATGGCAATTGGATACTCAACTGACAACGTGTAACCAGGCTTGTCTTCTTGGGCGAGCAGAGTGGTATGTGTTTGTCGTGTGTCCTTGGGCATCTTGTAACTCTGGCTAATACGCTCTTTGTGGCAGTGGGGAAAACGTCCCTCATCACTCGGTTCATGTATGATTCATTCGACAACATGTACCAAGCGACCATCGGAATCGACTTTCTTTCCAAGGCAAGCTGTCATTAATGCTCAAAGGGCTGCTGCCTCGGCCCGGCTCGAACCCACCCCGTCTAATTCGTTACAGACCATGTACCTTGAGGACCGGACCGTCAGACTACAGCTTTGGGATACCGCCGGCCAAGAACGTTTCCGCAGTTTGATTCCTTCCTACATCCGTGACTCCAGCGTCGCGGTCGTCGTCTATGATATTTCAAGTGCGTTGCGGACAAAGCAGATGTGAGAAGCGGGCCAGCAGCTGATGATGAGTACACAGATGCGAAATCTTTCCAGAACACGAAGAAGTGGATCGACGACGTGCGCGCCGAGAGAGGGAACGATGTGATCATCGTTCTCGTTGGCAACAAGACGGACTTGAACGACAAGAGAGAAGTGACAACTCAGCAGGGCGAGGAGGAGGCCAAGAAGAACAATCTCATGTTCGTGGAGACCAGTGCGAAATTGGGACACAACGTCAAGACACTGTTCAAGAGAATAGCGCAGGCTCTCCCGGGCATGGAGGGATCCGATGCCGCCACGCAGGCCTCGAGCCAAAGTGCGTATTTCCCTCAACAGCAGCAAGCAAGTATTGGAGCGGACTGAGGTTTGCTAATGTATGTGCAGTGATTGACGTGAAGACGGCCCCGGCCCAATCGTCGCAGGAGGGATGCGCGTGCTAGACGGACTCGAAAAAGAAATGCGGAATGACTGGAGCAGCCCCGAGGCGAGCCGCAACGGCGGATGCAGGGGCCGGATTGCCGTTACGTTACAACCACGACTGGCGGGGCAGAACATCTTAAGCATAGCGTGCAATGGGGAATTTCAGCATCAAGTTACAGTTTGTATAATAACGGGCTACAATCCACGGTCGTTAGTACATACCTACATTTAATGGTTCTAGTTTTCTTCTCTTCTCTCCAGCCTCTGTTCGTGTCGCCCGTTGGAACTCTTGCAGAGCGTAATGACGCTGGTGTCTCTTGGCCAGACTTCAGAGGCTGGAAGTTAGGTTGCTCACCGCCTGAAATGACACAGAATCACATTGGCCATTCTTGATAATGGTTCGGCGCTTATAGTGCCGCAGGCTGCCACCGAGTGCCGGGGTCCCAGGTGCCAGGGTCTCAGGTGCCAGCGCAGCCGGTGGACCAATACTGTTTTCTTGTTCACGAACGTTATCCCTGCGGCAGCTCTTCGTACCTAGGTAGGTATGTGCTCGGGTAACCAAATACAGCACCGATTATAGGTATGGCAGAGGTAGGGAAACAGGCGCTGTTTTTTGTCACCCTAGTGGTATTGTAGGTAGCTATTTGATCGTGCATGGTGTGTCAGTGACAGCTGTACTACCATCTCGCTCAGACAACACCGCATGGGGTGACGCTATGACGGATGCGGCGGGGCCCACCGTCATATGTCATCGGGGGAAACGCAGGGTCTTTCCACTCTTTTTTTTGCCTAGTATTTTTCCATGCCATCCGGCGCTGCCGCTTTTGCAAGCGACGGGCCTCGGTGCTGCACCAGAAACTCCAACACCACCCATTTACCAGAGCTCCTGGACCCCTTCTTTCTGACGCAATACACATTTGCACGAATACGCGCGACGACCACTGCAAAGTGAAGGGCGTTAAAACAAACGAAATCATGGCGCTCTCCAGATTCAGCTTGCGGTTTCCGCGGCCTAAGGTATGTCTGAGCAAAGGTCTCGGGGTGAAGACATGTATAGCCGCGCATCCGTGGTCACGATCGAATCGGCGGCTAACAGGCAATGCTCTTGCGATAGACGTTCCTGGGCTGCATCAGCCTCCAGACGGGCACCGAGATCATCTCCCTTGTCCTGCTCTTTAACAGGCTCACCGGCCTCTACGGTCTCCTCGCCATCCTCACGGGCTACGAGCTGTCGGTAACGCAACTGACCATGTACCTGTATTCGCTCGGCGTCGTCGTGCTTCTGGCCATGTTCATGCCCCACATCCGCAAGCAGAGCCCCTTTGAGAACCTCTCGCTCGCCTGGCTCTACATCATCGACACGATTCTCAACGCCGCCTACACCACCTTCTTCGCCGTCAACTGGTACCTCAACAGCACCGCCCTCGACACGCACCCGGGGAGCGCCGGCACTCCCGCGGGCGCCGAGATCGCCGAGACTGCCCTTGCCAATGGCGCGCCCGTCGTCCCGGACGTGCCTAAGACGACTAAGCACATCGGCCCGCAGGAGTCGTGGATGAGCCTGGGTCTCATCTGCTCCGTCACCCTCATGCGCGTCTATTTCGCGGTGGTGGTCATGTCTTTTGCGCAACAGGTGCTGCAGCGGTACGTCGAGATGGGCTGGGAGGAGGAGGGACGCAAGAAGGGCCCCGACGGTCCCTTTTCGGTAGGCGAGCCCGGCGGCGAGGGATCTCGCGGCCGTCTGGGTCGTGTGATGATCGCGCTTGGTCGCGGGTACTGGCTCAGCGAGAGGCCGCAGCAGGAGTGGGCGAGCGCAGTGAGCGCCAAGTTCCGGCACGGGAGTGTTTAAGTATCTATGTATGCGCGAAGGTACCCTACGATACGGAAAGCGGCGGCGGTTGTTCGGTCGGGTTTGATGGATATCGGCGCGGCAGGTCGGCGGCATCGCGGATCGGCTGACCGCCACTGGGCGGGTCCGGCAACGGGGTGGTGACCCCGTCACCCCAGCGATGATGGTTGGGGTCCGATGATGCCATCGCGCGATGGTGCCATTGGTCGGGCGGTGCAATGCTGGAATGGAAGATTTATTTAATGTGGACGGTACAGCACACGCACGCGGCTTGGTGGATCATTGGGCGCTGTATGTCGGGGTTTACAATTTTTTTTATGTCTTTGTAATAAGATGAATCCTCTGGCACGAGGACATCGGCGTTTGGGATGGCCGAGACGAGGAAAGGGGATTGATTCATCGGGTTGCGGCCAAGAGATGATGGGGGGGGGGGGGGCGGGAGTTTAGATCAAGTCAAGGGCGGTTACAAATCCCGAACCGGGATGGCATAGTGATAGAGCATAAGGATACACGACACATACACAGCACAATACTAATTCATGAACAAAGCGACGAGCTGCTGTTCAATCAATGATTGTTGATTCGACGGGCTGACGGCAAATCATGATGCAGGCTGGGCTGGGCTTCGAAGAGGGTATCCGGTGACAAGGCAGAAACTGCAAATGCAGTACCTACTATTTGTAATCCGAAAGATTCCCCGGGGGGATGGGGCAAGTGGACAGTGGACAGTGGGCGGTTAGACGGGGTCCACGGCGGGATATGGAGCACGTTTACGGTGTTAGTTTGATTCGCCTCCATGTGGATGGTAAAGGCTGTTTTCTCCATCCAGCACTTCGGGGCTCTCTCTGTCTGGGTTGAGGTGATTGAGGGAATGGGGGAGTTAGTGAGTAAGTGAGCAACTGAGGGAGGAGGGTTCCCGGCCGACAACGGCCTTTTTCGGCATTCGGTCATTGGTTCCAGACTGTAGTTTGTACCAACTTTTCTTTTGCCCCCTGCTAACAATCGTGATGGCTTGAATAGGCCAAGAAATGCCATATTACCTTGGCTTATTGGTAGGTAATTTGATGAGGGGAAAGACGGGAAGGGGTTGTGAACTAGAATTGTCTATCGAGCAAGCAAAACTGAGCGAGAAATGTGTACCCAACACTGCTGTCGTCGCCACTGTGTCTGTGATGCGGCCAAAGGTTCAGAGGGTCATAATGAGACCGGAGTATGGAACCAGAGCTTAAGACGACAAGGGCAAGCATGAGAGTCAGTGATGCCGGCACCGGTAATCACGTCGTCCACTCACTCGAGGTGTCATTGCCATGGCGGCATGGCCCAAGAAATGCGACCCCCAAACCGAAGCCTGACAAAAAAAAAAAAAAAAAAGAGCAGTGCGGTAGGAGCCAGGAGCGAATTGGACTGGGGGAGACGCTGCGCTAGCCGATCACGCAATCGACCCTGATGTCGACAAAATTCATTGTTTTCTGCGGGGCCAAATTCGTCGGTGGGAACGACAGACGCAGCAAAGAGCAAGCCGTGGCCCAGCTTTAAGACGTGCTGAGGACGACGAAACCCGGTACTCGATCTGGACCGGGGAATCCAATCCAAAAGCAGAAAGCACCGGAGCTGTTTCGCAGTCCTGGGATTTTTTATTTTATCTTATTTTCCGTTCCATCTTCAACCTTTCCCACTCGCCATCGCCCCGGTTGTTGTGTAGTTGCTGCTGCTGCTGTTGTATTGTTCATTCTTTTTTTCCCCTACCAAGAACTTTTTTGCAAGCCGGCTCAGGGGAGGGAAGAAAGGAACCAGTAACGAGCAAATCATTGTTCGGCGGCTTATACGATACCCATCGAGATAACCCAAAACCCAAGACACATCGACAATGGCACCGGCAAGAGGCCAGGTTCAGACGCCTGGAGAGGCTGGTGAGTTGTGCTCTACAGCGTTCGCTCCCCCCTGTTTTGCTGGTTGCGGCGGCTTCGTCTTTCAGCGCATTTTCCGCTGTAACTACAGCGAAGCTCTTACGACACCGAGCGCGGGCCAATCAGAGCCCTGCTATTTGTCGCCTCCTCCCCCAGCCAGCGCCCGCCACCGGATGTACGATGGGCGCTGTGAGGAAGACAAGAAGGTGACGATGCTTGACAACAACGACGCTGTCGCCGCAGACCAACTAGCAATGACAATGGCATCGCTAACATTGCGCTCTACTCAGTTGCAAGAATCGCATACCTCTCTAGCGACGTGGTCATCTCCGTGCAGCCGTCGCTGGCCAAGGACTCGGAGTTCTCATCCCACCTGAAGCACTACGTCGCTCAAGGCGACAAGAGCCTCGTCGCAAAGGCCTCTGTTCCCGAGGTGAGAATCCTTACATCCTTTGCTCGTGGCTTTGGGCGCGCGAGGCAAGAGCCAAGGAAGATAGTTACAGGTCGACTGACTGTATCAAAAACCCCAGGTCCAACACGTCAGACACAATGCCGACCCCCTCCTGTCCGCGTTTGCGCCCTCGCGCGCCGGCAAGCTAGTTGCCGTCACGACGTCGTCAACGACGCTGCTGCCCGCCATCTCCCATCTCTACAAGCTGGCAAACTACCCCATCGTCCTGCACGTCTCCCTCCAGCCCGCCGGCTTCCCCGACTTTTCAGCCATCACAGCCATCCGCAACTCGGGATGGACCTTCCTCCAGTCTGAGTCGCTGCAGGAGGCCCAGGACATGGCCCTGACGGCACATGCCCTCGCTCTGCGCTCCGGCAAGGGCGTCTTGCATTTCTTCGCATCCTCCTCAAGCGACAACGATGCGTCAATCGACGCCGAGGACCCCGAGCTCGTGCGCCAGATTCTCGACGTCGACGCCGCGAGGCGCTTCCAGCAGCCGTCCAACAACGGATCCGTCGCGGCTGTCGGCATCTATGCCGATGACGGCCGACTGCCGGTCGCCTCTGACCGATCCGAGGTGCCGCCGACCGGCTCTTCGCCCATCACTGGCCTGACCTCTTCCGAACTCGCTTCGTCCGTGCACTCCAAGCTCGACTCGTCCCGGGCCTCGGTCCAGTCCAGCGCCGACCACAGCGTCACCGACAGCCCCCCCTCTGTCGTCTCTTCCAACGCCACGACCATCGAGTCGTCCCTGCCCGTAGTCTCCTCCGAGGACATCCTCAAGTACGCTAACGCCACATGGGCCCACCTCAAGAGGCTCACCGGTCGCGAATACCAGCCCTTCTTCTACGCCGGCCCCACCAATGCCGAGAACTGCCTCTTCGTCTTCGGCTCCGGCGCCTACTTCTTCGGCGATGTCATTGACCAGGCCCGTCGCGGCGGCGACTTCTCCAAGGTCGGCATCATCACCCCGAGGCTGTACCGCCCCTGGCTCAGCTCCGCTCTGGCCGACGCCCTTCCCAAGTCGGTGAAGCGCATTGCTGTCCTTGAGCAGATCCACCGCAAGACGACGAAATGGGGCCCTGTCCTCATTGACGTCCTTACTAGCGTCAAGAGCGGTTTCGGCGGCGTCCAGACCGTCGTTGGCTACCAGCTCGGCTACATTGACCCCAAGACTGTCATTCAGGCCCTGCGCGGCGTCCTGCAGAATCTGACGGCCGAGTCCCCCGTCCAAAACCTCGAGGTCGGCCGCAAGGAGGTCCCCCAGCAGGCGCTCGAGTATGGCCTCGAGAAGCCCCAGGTTGAGAACTCGTACACCAAGATCCTCGACCAGCTCTTTGGCCAGAGGGCCTACGTCGCCAACGCCCTCAAGGCCAGCAACGCCGGCATCAACTCTTCGATCCAGGCCAGCCCCGAGTTTGGCTTCGGTTCTTTGCTGGCCCGCAAGGAGCGCCGCGTGCGCTTCGTTGGCGAGGTCAAGGAGGCTGCCACCAGCAACCAGTTCGTCACCGATGCTCCCAAGAGCTGGCTCGCTCGCTGGGCCGCCAACGAGGCCGATGCGAAGAAGGCGAACGAGATCGCAGATGACCTCATCCCCCGTCTCGAGACTGATGGTTCCTCCATCGCCCGTAACCTGTTGTCCAGCAAGCGTCTGTTCCGCAAGGAGTCCTTGTGGCTCGTCGGCTCTGATGCCTGGTCTTACGACCTCGGCAACTCTGGTGTGCACCACGTCCTGGCCTCGGGCGAGAACGTGAACATGCTCATTATTGACTCGACTCCCTACTCGGAGCGTGCCGCCGCCGATGCGAACCGCCGCAAGAAGGACATTGGTCTGTACGCCATGAACTTCGGCAACGCCTACGTCGCCTCTACCGCCGTCTACGGCTCCTACACCCAGGTCCTGCAGGCCATGCTCGAGGCCGATCAGCACAACGGTCCCTCCGTCGTCCTTGCCTACCTCCCCTATTTTGGCGAGACGGACTCCCCCTTGACTGTCCTCCAGGAGACCAAGAAGGCCATCGACGTTGGCTACTGGCCCCTGTACCGCTGGAACCCCGCCAACGAGGCCAAGGGCGAGCCCAACTTCACCCTCGATTCCGAGCGCATCAAGAGCGAGCTCAAGGCCTTCCTGGACCGCGAAAACCAGCTGACCCAGATCATGCAGCGTGACCCCGTCTTCGCCGCTAACCTGTCGCAAGACTTTGGCACCGAGGTCAGGGCCCAGCAGAAGCGCAAGGCCAAGGACGCCTACGACCAACTGCTCGAGGGTCTCTTCGGAGCCCCTCTCACGGTTCTCTTCGCCTCCGACAACGGCAACGCCACCAACGTCGCTAAGCGCCTCGGCAACCGCGGCAAGGCCCGCGGCTTGAAGACTAAGGTCATGGCCATGGAGGATTACCCCATCGAGGACCTGCCTTCGGAGGAGAACATCATCTTCGTCTCCTCCACCGCCGGTCAGGGAGAATTCCCCCAGAACGGCCACGCGCTGTGGAACGCTCTCAAGGACAACACCGAGCTCGACCTCGCCAACGTCAACTACTCTGTCTTTGGTCTCGGTGACCGTCACTACTGGCCCCGCAAGGAGGACAAGATCTACTACAACAAGCCCGCCAAGGACCTTGACCGCGTCCTGGCCAACCTTGGTGCTAAGAGGCTTGCCGAAGTCGGTCTCGGTGACGACCAGGACCCCGACGGATACCAGACTGGCTACCAGGAGTGGGAGCCCAAGATCTGGAGCGCTCTCGGCGTTGACAACGTCGATGGCCTTCCCGAGGAGCCTGCCCCCATCACCAACGAGGACATCAAGATCGCGTCCAACTTCCTCCGTGGTACCATCGCCGAGGGCCTCAAGGATACCAGCACCGGTGCCATCTCCGCTGCCGATCAGCAGCTCACCAAGTTCCACGGTACTTACATGCAGGACGACCGCGACGTCAGAGACGAGCGCAAGGCTATGGGCTTGGAGCCCGCCTACTCGTTCATGATTCGTTGCCGTCTGCCCGGTGGTATCTCCACCCCCAAGCAGTGGGTGCAGATGGACGACATTGCCAACGAGCTTGGCAACGAGACCATGAAGCTCACGACCCGTCAGACCTTTCAGTTCCACGGTGTCGTCAAGGGCAAGCTGAGACCCGCCATGCAGGCCATCAACCGCGCGCTCATGACCACCATCGCCGCCTGCGGTGATGTCAACCGTAACGTCATGTGCAGCTCGTTGCCCACCCAGTCCAAATACCACAAGGAGGTCTGGGCCAGCTCCAAGAAGATCAGCGACCACCTGCTGCCCTCGACCACCGCCTACCACGAGATCTGGCTTGCGGACGAGAACGACACCAAGACGCAGATCGCCGGCGACGCCGTCCAGGACTTTGAGCCCTTGTACGGACCTACCTACCTGCCGAGAAAGTTCAAGATCACCATCGCCATCCCTCCCCACAACGACACCGACGTCTACGCCCACGACATTGGTCTGATCGCCATCAAGGGCAAGGACGGCAACCTCGAGGGCTTCAACCTGCTCGCCGGTGGTGGTATGGGTGCCACCCACAACAACAAGAAGACGTACCCCCAGGTTGGCCGCATGCTCGGCTTCGTCAAGACGGACCAGGTCCACGTTGCCTGCGAGAAGGTCATGCTCGTCCAGCGCGACCATGGCGACCGCAAGAACCGCAAGCACGCCCGTCTCAAGTACACCATCGACGACATGGGCGTCGACGTGTTCCGCTCCAAGGTCGAGGAGCTCTGGGGCCAGAAGTTCGAAAAGGAGCGCCCCTTCGAGTTCAAATCCAACGTTGACACCTTCGGCTGGCAAAAGGACGAGACGGGCCTCAACCACTTCACCTTCTTCATCGAGAACGGCCGCATTGAGGACACCCCCGAGTTCCAGATGAAGACGGGCCTGCGCGAGATCGCCAAGGTGCACAAGGGCGAGTTCCGCCTCACGGGCAACCAGCACCTGATTCTCAGCAACGTCGCCGACGAGGACTTGGATTCCATCACGGCGCTTATGAAGAAATACAAGCTCGACAATGTGCAGTTCTCCGGCCTGCGACTCAGCTCCTCGGCCTGTGTCGCCTTCCCGACCTGCGGCCTTGCCATGGCCGAGTCGGAGCGCTACCTGCCTGTGCTTATCTCCAAGCTTGAGGACTGCCTCGAGGAGAACGGCCTGCGTCAGGACTCGATTGTTATGCGCATGACGGGCTGCCCCAACGGTTGCGCCCGCCCGTGGCTCGCCGAAGTCGCCTTTGTCGGCAAGGCATTCGGCGCGTACAATATGTACCTTGGCGGCGGCTACCACGGACAGCGGTTGAACAAGCTGTTCCGCCAGAGCATCAAGGAGGAAGAGATCCTGGCCATCATGAAGCCGTTGCTGAAGCGGTATGCGACCGAGAGGGAGGAGGGCGAGAGGTTCGGCGACTTCTGCATCCGCGCCGGCGTTATCAAGGCTACCAAGGAGGGCCAGGACTTCCACGAGGGGGTAAGTAACTTTTATCCCGAACGCACACTTTCACTGTCGTGAAGCGGTTTTGACTAACGAGACAATAGGTTCCCGAGGAAGAGTCTGACGAGGAGTAAGTTTATGTTGGTCCTTGGACTAATGCGACATGACCCGGTGTGATCATGGGTTGAAGAGAACGTGACGACGAGCGAGGGCAAAAGAAAAGTACAATTTGTAAGATGTATGTTTTATATCCGCTTTAGCTTCAGCATTCAGGGGCAGGCGTTGCGATTTGCTGTTTTTCTGTGTGATTTCTTTTGCAATGATTTTATCTCAGATCATATTTTCAAATTTTACATGATATTCCCCCATCCTTCATCCAATGGCGAGCTTTGCCCTAACGATGATTATATTGGCCTCTGCGGGATGACACATGTCAATCTGATTGTTTTATGGATTCTGTTGCTGTAGTGAACTCTTTTGAAGAAAATCAACGCGAATGAAATGGCGCTTGACAGCTCTATGCTTTCCTTTAGTGACACTGTAATTCCCACTCTGATGTTAAGGGGCCCATCACGAGTTGCGTCAAGGTTCGGATCTCGATGGAGAAATAGGATATCTACGTAAATCTGTATGTATACATGTACCGCCTCGGTCAAGGGGATTTGAGGCTTCAAGAAGGGGGGAGGGGGATACATGACACTTCTACTCTGTCTTCTATCGTGTCTTCCACCATACGTATCTGTACGATCTCAACAGAGACCACCGTTGCAGTCTTGAGAGCAGGAGATAAACACACTGTGAGGGCAGGCTTCTGTAGCATCATATGGTGCAGGATGAATGGAATTTGCCGACTTCGCAGGGGTGGACGTCGCCAGCAATACCTAGGCAGGCATCGTCTCATGATCTGAGACCGCTACCTGGCAGCGTTGTTCCCAGAAAACAAGCCACCGTCATACCGTAAAGCCCGTGAAACCTACCCAGGGGCATAGCAAGCTTCCGCGGGGGGGGGGGGGGGGGGGGGGGGTCTACATGCTCGAGATTGAATTGAGATCAGCTTCCGAACAGCGCGGGCTTTCTCCTTTGCACAAAACTGACTCGACTGCCTTGCCTGCCGGCAGCCGATAGAAAATGGAACCAAACCCTCGCCGAGATCCAGTTTCTTAAGAAGCAGCATTGAGATGAACCATTGCGTTCCTATGCGTCTGCCCAAGATCTCGAAAGCACCTGGAAAGTTGGCTTGGCCGCACCGGGCTTATCAAAAGCTCATGATGGCGTGCCAGTTATAGAGCTAATGGTGCAAAGACGAAGAGATGAGCCTGGAGGTATAGTAGAGAATGGGCTGGTTGAAACGGACGGCCTGTAATAACAAGAATCATCGTTCGAGATGCCCCGCAGCCGGGAGGGATAATCAAGCTAACAGACGGAAGCAGCCAACTGCAGCCTTGTTCAAGATTGTCTTCTTCTTCTTCTTCTCTCTTCTTCGCATACAAGTCAATTCATCTCCAGTACGACAGCTCTTCCGACCAACGCCCCAACTCCCAGGCCGCGATAACACGAGCCCAAAATCCTTCCCCACCTGTTCAAAAGCTCAAGAAAGTCCAAAATGCCGCGGACATTAGCTTACTTTTTTTGTCGTCTCGGCAAGACTCGTCCATTCCAAGTCCAACCCAGTGAAGTCCAACCCTAAGATCATTTTCAAAGCGTCAACATACACGTGCTGAAGCAGCTCAGAACTCTTCAACAGCACAGTTGGGATGCAGGACGTAGACGATACGCTGCTCCGCCTCGGCGGCCGCAGACGCTCCCTCGCCTGTCTCGTCGTCAGCGAGACCCTGGCCGCGAACAGCCATGAGAATGTTCTCCTACAACCCGAGATTAGTTTCCAACCAGACATGGGCATAAGCAAGAAAACACCGCATACCTTGACCATCCTCTTGAGCACCTTCTTCGCCAGAGCCCTCTCCTCTTCTGCATGAGCGACGTCGTCCAATTCATCCTCCTTCTGCTCCAGATACCAGTCTACGAGCGCATCGCCCTCAACACCCTCGCCGTTCTCGGCCTCAGCCTCGTTGACGTGCTCCACGAACAAATTGACCATGCTCGAGTACTTCTCGAACGTGATGGTCTGCTTGGGACGGGCTGCGGGCGCCGGGGTCTCATTGGCTTCGTCGACGGCCATGCTGTCATCTTCAACAGGTTGACCCGCCGCCTCGGAGGCCGCACGGAGCAGGGCCTCGCCCTCCTCTGGCAACTCCTCGTCTTCGATATCGATGTCATCATGCTCGACGGAGATGATACTCTGCCTCAGCAAGTTAAAGGCCTCGGTGACCATGGGAGGCTCGATCTCGTCTACGCAGTTGGCCTTGGCGATCGCCTCGGACAGACGAATCATACTCTCTAGTTGACGGACAGTGATGCGGTACGAGTTCTTGCCGATTCCGCCCTGCGCGTCGTCGGCGCGGAGCTCCTTGTAATGTTTCACAAGCAGTTCCTTTGCCGCGGGAGTGAATTCAGGGCGGAAAGTGCGGGCGAAGCGGATGTATCTTTGCAGGGTCTCCGTGCTAAACTCGGGCTCGATGGCTTCGTCGCGCAGCTGATGGATTCCAACAATGTGCTCGGCTAGATGGCGATCAACAGACTCGTTGCACTCGTCGAGGACGACGAAGAAGAGATCGAAACGAGACATGATCGGAGCGCTCATGTTGATGTTGGCACGGAGCGTCGTCTTGCGGTTGTAGCGACCGCCGACGGGGTTGGCGGCAGCGAGGATGGAGGTGCGGGCGTTCAGGGTGGCTTGAATACCGGCTTTGGCGATGGAAATGGTCTGCTGCTCCATGGCTTCGTGTATGGCCACCTGGTCGGCGATATCCATCTTGTCGAACTCGTCAATGGCGCAAATGCCGTTATCTGCCAACATGAGAGCACCGGCCTCGATGGTGAAGTCGCCAGTCTCTTCATCCTTGACCACAGCGGCCGTGAGACCCGCAGCAGATGATGCCTTGCCACTGGTGTAGACGGCGCGAGGGGCAAAGGAGCAGATGTACTTGAGGAACTGGGATTTGGATGTAGAGGGATCGCCCACGATGCAGATGTTGATGTCACCTCTGAGTTCCATGCCTTCGGCGGTAGTCTTGTGCACACCAGACATGAGCTGAAGCAAGAGACCCTTCTTGACCACCTCGTGGCCGTACACCGTCGGTGCGATCGAGTTCACCAGTCGCGAGTAGATGTGATCGCTGTGAACCAACCCACGCAGCTCTTCAATTTCCGATGGGTTCATGGATGCGAGCACAGCAGCCTGAACGTCTTCGACCGACTCGGAGTTATCATGCGTGTTGTTCTGGGTTAGTGAGCTGATGATGTCGGAAACCTGACCGCTCGCCGACTGGCCCGGGTTGGAAATGTCGGGAGTGACCATACAGGCAAGGAAGGCCAGACGGTAGGTCAGATCGCGAACACCAAGAGATTTGAGACCACTGACGCCAGAACCACCAGCGTCGGCACCAGCCGCGCTCTTGTCATCTCGAACGGCGCTCGGCCTCAGACCGGGCAAACCCATCTGGCTGACATCTGGCACAACTATGAGCGCACCGGTGAAGATGCACTTCTCTCCGGCCTTGGCCCGGTCCACGATCTCGCCACGCATGATAACATCCATCGTTCTCGGCATGCTACCAGTGGGGATCTCGGAGCTGTTCTCTTGAATGCGCACCTTTTGCCAGTCGACGAAGGTGCTGTGGCGGATGTCCAACTGCCATGCCTGGCGGTTCTGACAGGTTCCATTCGGGCACTGGGTAGGCTCCGTGTACCTGAATGTTTGTTCCACATTGGGGACGACTGTCCTACATGCCTCGCAAACAAAAGTGCCGAGTGAAAGCTCGGGACGAACTTCTGACGTCCGCGTGACGGTGCCGGAGATGGAGAGCAGCTGGCCGATGTTGGCTGCTCTGAGACTGCGCACTCTCGAGATCAGCGGCAGGTTGTAGAAGGCGATGGCGAACAGCTTGTCTGTCTGCTGATTGGCGGTCTTATCGCCCATCTCTGTCTGGCTAGCGGAGCCCAGCTGGCTCGCGGCCGAGTTGGTCGGATTGCTGGAAGAGGTCGGCTGCCTATGTTCGCGGAAGTACTGCGGCTCGTGCTTGGCGATCATGTTATGCAGGGCGGCGGTCAAGAACGGTAGAAAGCGGTAGTAGCCACGCATGACACCATCTGCCAGCTCGCCATTATGCCATGCAACCAAGTGCTTAAAGTCGACGTAAAAGGTGGAAAGCTGGTATGTGCGCATGCCGTGAATCTGGGCGATGTAGTACTTGTCTGTTGTGACGGCGCTGGATGTCGGTGCGCCAGAAGAAGTCGGATCTTCTATAAATCTGCATTTACAGTGTTGTTCAGAGACACTGCGTAGCCAACGAGAGCAGGGGATGGTAGCTTACTCCTCAATGAAAGACTCAAAGTGATCCTGGACCATGAGGCCGATCTTGTCCTCCACGCGGGGAATGTTTGTAATGTCGGGTATCCTCGATCCACGAGGAACCTGATCGTCGGCAAATCCCTCGGCCTCGTCGTCGCTGGGAGCGCCCATGCTCTCGGAGGGTGGCACTCTTGGCCTGCCGTCGGAGGAACTGGGCATGAGGGAGCGTCTAGGGGTAGCCGACGCACGAGATGGAGCGTCCGACATCAGCATGCCGGCGTCGCTGGAGGGGGCCATTGTTGTTGGTTCTCGTCGGCAGCGAGACAGCTATAAATCGTCGTTCGGCGTGGATGGGGTCGACCGTGTAGTTTGAGGAAGCGCAAGCGACTGAGACTAGGCTGATGAGCGGGATGTTGTTTTTTGGTGGAGGCGGATTTTTGGGTGGTGGGATGCGATGGATCCCTTTTCGCATTGGAAGGCGGAGACTGAGTAGGGGGCTTAATTGGTTTTTGGCGCGTGAGGGGCAGAAAACGCGTCGTCGTGTGTTGCCGGCGCGACGGCTTAAATTGACTGCGTTGGCGCTAGTCTGTTCTGGGAACACCTTCCCATGCTGCGAAACTCGCGATCCTCAGCGTGGAACAGAGAAAGACTTGGTTGAAAAACCAAAGCCGAAACGCGCCAGCATATAATCACAAGTGAGGTTTTTGATGTTCATGCCGATCTACAAAACTTCCATAACGCCTAAACCACGCAATACCCAATACACCCAGAAATCTCAGGTGGCACTTCCCTTTAGCAGAACGCTGAGAGAGTCCTTCACCCGATTATGCGCCAGTCTTAGTCTCCGGCGAAGGGTACGTGTGTATCTGAAAATCAAGTCAGCTACGGCACATCGCTTGAAAGACCACGGAAACACCTACCGATTCAGCCGCAGCCAACCATTCTTCGATACTTCTCACATAAGGATCCGACGCGGCATCGGCGCTCGACTCGTGGCCCCAAATAACCATTTCGTCAAACTCGGCCTTGACGTCCATGGTGCCCAGCTCAACCAGATCGCCCTGCGCTTCTTCTGTCTCACCTTCGAGCTGCTGGGTCTCGACCTTATCGCTCTTCTCCATCACGATGCCTCGGTATTGTTCTGGTAGCTTGACAGTCGTGCCGTGGAGTTTTCTCCCGCGGAAGTATGCGACTGGTTTTCCTTCTACTGGCCTGAAGTCAGCTCCAAGCCACTTCAATTCCGATACAAAGGCTCGAACGAAGATGGCAACGCACCTTCAGACTGAACAGGATTCCAAAAGGAATTGGCGTCGCCGACAAGTCCATCGTGGTGAATTCGACACGGCAGCAAGTTGGCGACTGCCTTTTTGGTCATTTCAGAGTCGTTTGACTGAATGGAGAGAATTGCTTTCGACATTTTGGGCTGTCGTACGTGTTGGGCGATCGTTCCGAGCTGTTGATCAGTACTCTTTTGCTAAACGATGCGACTTCTTTGATTAGGTACCAAGACGCGTCCGCCACTCTCCAACAACGCGAATCCAATTAACCATTGATAAGAAGTTTCGATAAGATTGACTATCGATAAGATGGGCTTGGCTCCCGTGTGCACGGACTACCACCCCGACACTCACGAGCCTCTGGTTCTTGTCTGTCCCGCTGTTTCAGCAATCGAGGAGGCAATCATCGGCAAGGGCCGGTGTGTCACTTCGTTTGGGCTTGTTGACCTGCGCCTCCAAAGGCTGTAGCCTGTAGGAGGGAAAAGAAAAAGACAGCGGACCTCACACCACACCTCATATTGGCACCCGCGTTGGTTACGGTCCATCCAAATGAGACATGCAGGGTGGTGGCAGCCGTCCATCAAGAGGATGATCAAGACCTTGGGCCCCGGCGTCAGGAACGTGTCCAATGCAAGCGCCCCAGCCCCTCTTCATGGTGCATCTAGTCGGATGCGCGGCAGTGGATTCCAGAAGGCCTGTGAATGGCTGGGAAGTCGTCTGCCTATTCCATGGTCGGAAGTATCCTCTGGAGCTGTCGTCCGTATCCTTTCTGCAGGCATCTGACGAAGAGAATCCCGCCGGTCAGTTGTCCTCGGTCAAATACCTGTAGTGGGTGTGATCAAAAAGTCTTGATGTCATTGACCTCGAAAGACCCTAGTCTGAGTCGAGATTTCGGGCAAAGCTCCGCAAATACGCACAAAGGACCCTGTCGCACGATGTAAGCCGGGAACACCCAAATCGTAGTATCGCAGATTTCTCTTCTGAAAATGTCCGTAGGACCCGATCATCGAAGGTTGGGTGCAGGATCGACTTGTGCCTGCCTGATACTAGAACACGCTCTGGTCTAGATGAACGGTTCATCAAAAACATGACGAACTAAAGGTGCTGCAGGCTCAACTTGCATCCACATACCAATAACCAAGAGACAGCTACCGAGTACAACGTAACCTACTTGTCAAATTTGGCCTTTCTCTCTGCCGGGATGCAGGGACTGAATAGCCCAGCACAAGGATATAGCATGCCACATACTCTGTATTCACCGCTTAGTTACCAGATACGCACTCTCACGCCGCATGGAGATGTTTCTACCTTCCGATGGAAAGAACCACCTCTTCTTGTCGGCGCAATCGATTGCAAATCCTACCTTCATCGGATGGCCGAAACCTGAAAGGTCAAGCACTCATCTTCGTTTCTCTCAAACACCAACAGCAGCTCGAGGTCTGATGTGGCCGGACGCTCCGACGGGCGCACTGGTCTAATGCATCTCATGTTATGCTATGGGCGGCTGATTATTCATCACACAAGTCTACCTAGCAACAAATGAGACTACTGGCCCAACTTCCGACTCGAGCTGCAAGAGCTTATTAGAGCATGCACACGTTGCCGTGCGCCCGGCTCGCTGTTCCTCCGATCACAGTTGACATCATACACATACATACATAGCCCTGCCCTAAAGCAATTCTGTTGAGGGGATTCCCCTCCCCATCCCGGCAGCCTTGCCGAGCTTATTGTTTCACTGATGATTGATGCTGCTCCGTCTCCAAGATGACTCTGATCCACGGATATTCAGACAGTCTCATGTGGTGGTCAGTATTTGCTAACGGCACATGAAGAGGCAAATGTAGCCCAAGAACTCCACAACACCAGGTGCAGATGGGATCGTCAGCACAACCCAGCATGTCGATTTTCTCAATGAAAGAAGCGATGACCAAGACTTCTATCTTTTGTTGTCCATCCTCCCGAGGGAATCCCCGTTTGAACTATCCATGCTGCGGCCCCCTTGGGCATGCATGCTAGGATCCTGGTTCGGACCCTCGTTTACCCACATTTTGCCCTCGGGCTTGCGACGGTACCGATGGGCGAGACAAAAGCATGCGCTATCTCATCCTTCTCTGACGTCCGCGAAGAAGAGCAAGTTGATGTGCCGGTCGCCAGGACTGTTTGCATTTGCGCCGCCTGGCCTAGCATATCTCGTTGTAACTAGCACACATCGGACATGCGCTCGAGCACGCCTGCAATAAAATGATCGTCCCACCCTACCGTTGAGTCTCAGATGCGAGCATGTTTTGCTCCTCTTCTTGTTGACTTTCGCCCTTCCACCCACCCCTCCTACAGCCCCGCCTCCTCACTCCCCTCCATCTTTTTGGAAAGCTGAGGTAAGCTTCCCGGTGTATCTTCCTACTACCTGAAGACCTCGTTTTCAATTCTCTCGGTGGCTGCTTAACCCAATTGACATTTTTGCACTATTCAGTCTGATACGAGCCATCGGTCTTTCGCTCTCAGATACATAGTGCATCCAGCCGTCTCCCAAACATCTTCACGTCTCCGTCCTCCCCGGTCTCTTTCGCGCGAGAAGCCATGCCCAAGCTGCCCTCGTTGGTTCCGGCGGCTGTCGCCCAGCCCCTATCCCGCGGCACAGAGCTGGTGAGAGGTGCCGTCGGCAGCTTGACCTGGGGACCGGCTCTGTCCGTGGCCAAGCCTGCGATCCTCTCCGTCTTCTCCAAGATTGAGCGTGGCACCCTTCTTCTCGTCGACGAGCCAGCCGAGTTTAGGCGGGTGTTCGGTCAGAAGCTGGGCGCAAAGTACAACGAGAACCTCACCAACGGTGAATACGTTTCTCGCCGCGCAGATGCCATCCCTAGGGTCGAGCTGGTTGTGAAGAGCGAGGCCTTTTGGATGCGACTATTCCTGTTCGCCGACATGGGCTTTGCCGAGTCGTACATGCTCGGCGAGATTGAGTGCAAAGATCTAACTGCTTTCTTCCAGGTTAGTACGCCCGTGGCTGGCTGGCTGGCTCTGGTCAATCATTCGTGTGCCGCTCGTACCGCTAACACGGCCCTGATGTAGCTCTTCATCGTCAACCGTGAGGAAATGGGCAACGGAACAACATGGTTCTCGAGCTTGTCTACCGCCATCTCGAGTCTGGCCCGAACCACCAACACCCTCTCGAACGCGCTCCTCAATATTTCGGCACATTACGACATTAGCAACGATATGTTCGCCGCATTTCTGTCGCCAGACATGACTTATTCGTGCCCCATCTGGAAGATGCACCCTGATCCGAGCGAACCAGAAGAGACGTTGGAGCATGCGCAAATGACGAAACTGCACCGCTTCATCGACGGGGCTCGCATAAAATCATCGGATCATGTGTTGGAAATCGGCACTGGTTGGGGCTCCTTTGCGATCGAGGCCGTCAAGAAAACCGGCTGCCGCGTGACGAGCCTAACGCTCTCCAAGGAACAAAAGGCCCTTGCGGAGGAGCGCATAGAAGCTGCGGGCTTCTCTGATCGCATCGACGTCCGTTTGACGGACTACCGAGCTTTGGAAACACCGGAAAGACCTTTTGACAAGATTGTGTCGATCGAGATGCTGGAAGCTGTCGGCCAGGAGTTCCTGGGAACGTACTTCGCTTGCATGGACAGATTGCTGAAGAAGGATGGAGGTATTGCCGTCTTTCAATGCATCACCATGCCCGAAGGCCGCCACGAGGCGTACTCAAAGGGAGAAGAGTAAGTGGAGTGAGTCGCACGAGGAGATTGAGGCGCTGACATATGGCAGTTTCATCAACCACTACATCTTCCCTGGAGGATATCTCCCGTCCATCACGCAGCTGCTGAACCACATCAGTAAAGAGTCAAGAGGAACCCTAATCATCGACAAAGTCGAAAACATCGGAGGGCATTATTCCAAGACATTGAGGTTGTGGAAAGAGGAGTTTCTGAGGAACTTTGACTCGAAAATACGACCAGCATTGAACCGGGAACACGCCAACATGGGAGAGGAAGAGATGGATGTATTTAGGAGGAAATGGGAGGTAAGACACATACCATCTGTCCCTCGTGTGTTCTATGCTAATTTGATGCAGTATTACTTCACCTACTGTGAGGCTGGATTCTCAACAAAGACACTGGGCGACGTTATTATAACCGTGGGCCGAGAGGGCGCACTCGAGTTGATGGAGGGTATTCCACTATGAGAAGTGTTGGTTCATGACGGCAGCCGGGGTGAGATCCAGTTACTGGCTTTAACTGGATTTGACTACCGGGCTTTGACGGGGAGGACCCTAAAGACGACCACGCTTTTGGAAGAGGTGGTTTGCGAGGCTCGAGCCCTGTTGTTTGTGCGTAATAGAGGCATCAGCTCATTTCTTCTTCTTGGTTTTCTTTGAGTTTGGCTTCGATTTTGCCGATGCCCCAGCGGAGCCTGGGAAGCGATTTGCATGATCGACGTCAAATCCGGATTTGTGTTTTCTGAACAGAAGCATCGTCACCCTCGCGTCTTCGATACTCGAATGGGCGCCGCCCTGGATTGTGACCCCGAGTAACTCCTCCGCCAGCCTCCTCAAGGCTGGTTTTCTGCCGTTGCCATACTGCCGGAACGCCGGGTAACTAGACGTGTCGCGGACATCTTTGCCTGGGTGGCTCAACTTGAGCACGTCCAGATCGTGCTTGATGTCGTGACCCACTACTATCCTGTCCTTCAACAGCTTGGCGACGTCAGTCTGAACCTCGTCGAAATCGCGGGCGAACCTCATGTGCTTGGGAAGGATTCCGCTGACGGCACTGCGCCAATCCGTAACACGCTCCTGAGGTCGTACGTATGAGTCGTACACCTGGCGGCCGTGAAAGTCGACTATGCTCACGCGGGCCAGCACAGACTCGTGTCCTCCTTGTCCGACACCCACCATCTCGCAGTCGATGGCAACGTACTTGCCAACGTCGAGTCCTTCCGTTAGGCCAGCGTTGATCTTGTCTTTTTCCGAAGTGAGCATGGAGTTGTTCTTCACGCCAAGACCGTAGGCCTCGGCCAGGGCCTCAGGCGAGATGTCATTTTCTTCGGCCCAGAGGGCAAGGGACGGCGAGGGGCCGACCTTGGGTTCAACTTCAATTTTTGAGCTTTGCGTGACACCCATGTGTTCTTTCTTTGCTTTGTCGTTCTTTTGAATGGTCTTTACTGGCACTGATTTGTTATCGGACTTAAGTTTCGGTTTCTTCGACAGTCGCTGATCTGTCGTGTTTGCCTTCCTCTTGACTGGTCCAGCTGCTGTGGAGGAAGACGGGCTCGCCGCTTTGAGTTGGGCTTGAAGCTTCTTCCAATTTGACGATAGCTCCGGGGCCATGTTCTCTGTAATTTATGATGGTGTTAGGAACAGGTAATTAGATACCGTCAAAATGAGAGACAAGTGCTTTCTCCTTCGTGCTTTTTGAGATTTTATGAGTAAGAAGTGCCCGATGGTGAAGTCGGCAGTACATAGATTCCCAGTAAGAGAAAATTAAAAATGCAATTATCGAGGTAAGAGGAAATGGACCCGTCACATATCGCAGCTCTCGCCCCACTTGATCATACAGGGGTTCGCGGTGGTTTGTTCACCGCCTTTGGAAGCTCGCGTTTTCTGCCACACCACTTTCCTCTTCCCTTTCCTGCTTCGTCATCTTCTGCAGTTTGCGACAGAGTGTTGGAAGTCTGAAACTTTCATCAACCAACAACCACCACCTCGAGAATTTATCATCATGGCGGCGCATGGCGCTAACGGCGAGCCCACTGTCGGCTCCAGCGAGCCTCGACAGAAGGGCAAGGCCACTCCGGAGACCATCAGGTGCGACAAATCACCACCTCGCAAACGATGCGGCCCACTTGGAGCTATTCACTAACCAACACGCCACAGAGTAGGATGCATCGCCATGGTCAGAAAAGAGGGTATACCGCGTAGGGCCGAAATTCTCAGTATCAAAGAAACGAAAAGCGGGCGACAGTTCTACTGTAACTTTGATAACTTCAACAAGCGTCTCGACGAATGGGTGCCAACGATTCGCATCGATTTCGATCACGATGTTGAGTGGCCTTTACCCGAGAAGGAAAAACCCAAGGACCCCAAGACCAAGAAGGGCGTCGCCACATCCAAGAAGCAGATCTCCAAGAAATCCCAAAAGAGGCCCGGGAAGAGGGAGCAGTCGGCGCCGTCCGAGGCCCCTACCCCACACCCATGGAGCGAGTTTGTTGAGTCACAAAGTCAGAGAATGACGCCCACAGTCGAGGATAGCAACAGCCAAACACCAGCGACAGGCGATGCGACCGCTACGCCCGCGGCAGGGGGCGACGAGATGGAGATCGACCTAGAAGAGGAGGTCCAAAAGAAGGACCTACTCAATGGCTTCAGCCGCGAAGACGAGATCGAGAAGCTCAGAACACACGGCTCCATGACACAAAATCCGGCTGAGATCTCACGAATCCGAAACATCTCCAAGGTGCAGTTCGGAAAACACGACCTGTTCCCCTGGTATTTTTCACCGTACCCTGAGATTTTCAACCAGGAAGATGTTATTTTCATATGCGAATTCTGTCTCGGGTACTACGGTGACGAAAAGTCCTTCACAAGGCATCGGCGCAAGTGCACCTTGCAGCACCCACCCGGCAACGAGATCTACCGGGACGAATCGGTGTCTTTCTTCGAGATCGATGGTAGGAGACAGCGGACCTACTGTCGCAATCTGTGTTTGCTGTCCAAGATGTTCCTTGACCACAAGACACTCTACTACGATGTCGACCCCTTCTTATTCTACGTCATGACAACTCGGGACGATAAGGGCTGTCACATCATTGGATATTTTTCCAAGGAAAAGGAGAGTGCCGACGGCTACAACGTTGCTTGTATTCTCACGCTGCCCCAATACCAACGAAAAGGTTACGGTCGCTTGCTGATTCAGTTTTCGTACGAGCTGTCCAAGATTGAGGGCAAGCTGGGGTCGCCCGAGAAGCCTCTCTCTGATTTGGGCCTGCTGAGTTACCGCCAGTACTGGGGTGAGAATATCTTGGACCTTCTAGTAGGATACAATGAGCGTGACGAAAAGACGACGATCGAAACCATTTCAACGGCGCTTGCCATTATCCCACAGGACGTGGAACACACACTACAGGCGCTTAAGATGCAGGTGTACCACAAGGGCGAGCACAAGATTGTGATACCGGAGAAGCTGATACAGCAAAGAGAGAAGCAAAAAGTGAAGCAGAAGAGGCTTATCGATCCTAGCAAGATCCAGTGGAAGCCGCCTGTGTTCACTGCTTCAACGAGGACATGGGGATGGTAGAGTCACTTTTTTAGTCATTCGTGGCGAAACTTGTTTGACTACAATGCATTTAAGTACATGATACCCCTTGTTTTTAGTCGCTTCACAAAATGAAATTACATCGGCGAGTTTTGATTATGACGATTCTTCTCGACGAGACGTGGTTATTGAAGATTGACTTGAGAGCTAAGGTCCAGCTCAGTTGCGGGATTCTGCGTGGGGCGTACCCTCTCTCCTCTCTATTCTCTCTACATGCATTGACATTCCTCCGACTGCGGAGGCGGCACCCTGAATTTCGACTTGACAACGAACCCCTTTTATAAATGACCAGACGTCTTCCCAAGGATTGAGTGCTTTAAACAACCTCTTGATCCAGACCAGTGCACGTCTTAATGAGTGGAGGTAATGAAGCATAGCGTGATCAGAGTCTCGAAGCACCTCACTCAACTACCTCGTCACCATCGACCCCTCATCACTCACCACCCTCTATCCATTGTACCGACTTCTCCCAGCGTCGCGAACATTCAAAGCCGAAGCCCATCCTTTGCAACCTCTCCTTACCCGTGTACATACAACCAATCCCGTCACTTCTCAACTTCATTGGCGCCCCCGTCAGACTTCAACATGAACGCCCCCCTGCACAAGAAACCCATCAACCTCCTCCGCGGCTGGCCCTCCCCCTCCCTCTTGCCGGCAGCAGCGCTGTCTGCCGCCGCCGTCAAGACCCTCGCCGATCCCGCTGTCTACGTCCCCGGGCTCCAGTACGGTCCGGACCCCGGCTACCAGCCCCTTCGTGAATCTATCGCCCGCTGGCTCTCCGCGTTCTACACAGCCGCCGACCCCGCACCTCCGCCGGCTAGCCGCACAGCGAACACGGGCAATGAGGGCCGTTTCGAACATCACCCGCCCGACGCCCGCCGCATATGTGTCACGGGCGGTGCCAGCCAGAACCTCGCGTGCATCCTGCAGTCCTTTACCGACCCGCTTTACACAAAAAACGTCTGGATGGTCGCGCCGTGCTACTTCCTTGCATGCCCCATCTTCGCCGATGCCGGGTTCGACGGGCGCCTTAAGTCGGTTCCTGAAGACGATGACGGAATCGACATCGAGTATCTGAGAAAGGGGCTCGAGGCCGCGGGCAGAGGTAGTGACGAAGTGAGTCCACCCCATCCTGGGAGGCCCCCCTTATCTGTCACACGACATATGTGCTTCTCAGCAGCGTCGTGACACACCAAGTGCGAGATCCTCGCTGACAGTGAAACAGCGTTTCAAACAGGCGAAGAAGAGGAAGCTCTATCGCCACATCATCTACGTCGTCCCGACATGCTCCAATCCGAGCGGCAAGACCATGTCACTCGCTCGCCGCTACGAGCTCGTCGCCCTCGCCCGTCAGCACGACGCCCTCATCGTCAGCGACGACGTCTACGACTTTCTGCAGTGGCCCCTGACCTCCCCCGACACACCCCCAGGCCCATACACCCCTGAGATGCGCCTGCCCCGCCTTGTGGACATCGACCGCGCCCTGGGCGTCTCGGACGCCTCCTTCGGCAACGCAGTATCCAACGGCTCCTTCAGCAAAATCGTCGCCCCGGGCGTGCGGACGGGCTGGGCCGAAGGGAGCCCCGCCTTCGCGTACGGCCTTTCACAGACGGGGTCTACGTGCAGCGGCGGCGCGCCAAGCCAGCTGGCGGCGACGTTGGTCGCGGAGCTCCTCGAGAGCGGGGAGCTGCAGAGGCAGCTCGACGAGGAGACAAGGCCCGCGCTGGCGAGGCGGCACCGGGCCATGATGCAGGCAATTGCAGAACACGTCCAGAAGCCGTTGGGCGACGGGGTCGCGGTTCGCGAGTCCGCGCTGAAGGGCACCGGCTTGTACGGTGGTTATTTCGTGTGGTTCAGCCTGCCGGAGGGCATGTCGAGCCGGGAGGCCGCAACCCGGGCCAAGGAGACGGAGAACCTGGTCATTGGTCACGGTGCCCAGTTCGAGGTTCACGGGGACGAGGAGTCTGCGAGGTTCGACAGGGAGATTCGTCTGTGTTTCTCTTGGGAACCGGAGGAGGACGTCGTAGAGGGCGTAAAGAGGCTCGGTGCTGTTTTGAAGGCAATGAAGGACGGCGTCCAGTGGAAGTCAACCAATGGGGTTGATGTAGACAACGTCAAATGAGCGTTTCTGCAATGGTTTCAGGCAACGTAACACAACGACCCTTAAAACGAATATTGAGATTAGAGAATCGAGAACGAATTTGCCGACTTGGAGACGAGGAGCTTGCAACAGCTGTGTCTGATATCAACATGTGAGAAATAGGAAGTCGACACAGCCAATGATGACGTGACATCAATGTTGCACTGGTTGTTCGTGCAATGTGAAGGATGTTTATATATGTCCGTCTCTCAACGTAGACCTCTCTGGGTATATGAAACAAATGCAGGTAAAGCGGTGCCAGTCCCCCCACGTCCGATGAAGCCCATCTGTTGATGATTCTATAATGGATCCAACGTCAACACTGCTGTGCTTATATCAGCATGGTCTCCCCTGTCTAGTTGGGCGGTCATAGCCACGTTTAAATGCTGTATGGCTTTCCATCAGTAAAGATTAGGTGCGGCTTGCGTCGGGCGAGATCTAGAATCGTCTCAGCAAAGACACCGTTGGCCCCTGGTCTATGTTAATATGGTCAACAAATCACTGGCGTTCAAGTCGATTCTTACAAGCAAACCAGCTTCCTACAGTGCATTGTCAGCATGATATCGAGGAGTATACCATCGACTGGAGCTCCACTTACTGGTAAACGACGAGATGCGGTTGACATCGACACTCTCGTGAACCAACCCGAGCCGAGCCGAGCGGAGGACTAAATCGAGGCACTCGGTGATCTCTTTGTCGTCTTCAGACGTCTGCGCCTGTATCAAAAGACTCATTGGCCAGGCATTTGATAAGCCAATGTGAGGACCTATACTACGTCAGCAGTTTGGTCTCGCATCGGCCCCCAAGGCATTGCTCACCTCCAATCCCGTGAAAAGCTGACCCTTCAAGATAGTAAGGGTTGCCAGTCTTCTCAAGGAGCATCTTCCGGGTGTTCTGGTATATCTGATCATCCGGTGGCAAGAATCCCATCAAAGGCAGAGCAAGCAGCGAAGGGTAATTTGCATCATCCATGAGGATTGAAGAGCCGTAGCCGTCGACCTCGTACGCGAAAACGTCTCCGTGTTTGGCATGCTTCACGACTCCGTTGTTCCATACACCATCCGTGATGGTTTGGCTCCACTTGTCGACCGTTTGAGAAAGAACATCTTTGCCGGCCTCTTTCAAAATTGCCGCCGTTCGCTTCAGCTCCACGGCCATCATAGCGTTCGCCGGAATGAAGAAGCCAAGGATCGTGGCATCATCGCTAGGTCGAAATGCCGACCTGACGAGACCGGTGCCGTTGTTCAAGGGGTTGCCAACGCCCTTGAGATTCAGCGTCTCGGTTCCTGCGTCCGTCTTGCGCTGGAAGGTGTACTCATTCTTCAGAAACCGGCCTGTCTCCGGGTCGAATGTCGAACGCGACTGCTCCTCCAAAACGTTGAGAAGGGTATCCAGCGCAAGATACCACCTTCCTGTCAAAAAGTCTTTCGATTCCGTGTGCTCGTAAAAGTCATTGCCCAGCGCTAGGAAATGCGCCAACGAATCCAGCTCGTATTTGCACTCAAAGACGAATGAGGGTTCGTAGATGGGGTGTACGGTATCGTCCTGTCCGTTGTGACTCGGCTGCAGGTTCGCGATCGGCGGGGGTTGAAAGGCGTTGCAGTAGGGCGACTCGATGACGTACTCGGCCTGGGTGTTGATGGCCCCGAGAATCAACTTGAAGATGGCCGGGTCCTTCTTAGCCAGTGATTGGTACGGGGAGAGCTGATTCGTGCTGTCACGCAGCCATTCGGCGATGATATCACCCGTGATGATAAAGGACTGCGGCCCCTCCCATTTGCCCTCGTCGCGCAAACTACGGCCGTTCAGGTCGACGAAGCGCGTGTCGGTGCCGTCGGTATGGAATTTGACGGTGGTATCGGTTGTTGAGGGGAAGGCGTTCTCGAAGAGTCGGGCCAAATCGGGATCCTTCATTCGAGAGGTAACATCCTTGATGACCTTCTCGATAGCATCGGATTGAAAAGTACGGCATCGCGGATCGGGTCGTTGGTAGGGCAGAGCGAGGGGCCCTTCGCTTAGAGGCTTGCTGGCATTAGGCTGTCAATACCAGGTCACGTTTCTCGGCAGGACGTCAAGACTGGTCTCGCAACTCACTGGGGATAGGTAGAATATTGCGCGTAGTTGGGGCATGCTGCGCGATCGTCACCCGTCAAGGGCTCTTGCGTCGCGTACACCTGGCCGACGAAGAGGCCTACAGAAAGCAGTAAGTCGGCAACCGATCGCAAAGGCATGGCTTCGAGGCCTGGAAGGCAAAGGAGTGGAAACAATCAAGTCTATGTCCGCATGAGTGTCTTCGAGAACTCTCGCAAAGAGCGTGGGTGGACTTAGTAAAAAGGGACAGTGTGTTACGAAGCAGTAGCAGTGTGCGACGTCGAAAGGGACACGAGAACTGAAATTAGGATGGAAGCTCTTCCAGGGTCCTAGGACAGCCAGGTGTCCGCTGTCTTCAGTCTTTAGGGATGCCGCAGCGTCACTGAGGTAGGTCCCTTGCAGGAGCTCTGACCGGGGGCTGCATGTTTTAGCGTCGCATCTTGATGACCCGGGCCCACTGCGGGGTTGCGCGGGACACCTTCCGGCCGACGTCCGCACCGCTCACCTGTCAGTCTGTGGTGCTGGCCGGCACCGCTGAGTGTGATATTAGTTGACGGCACATGATAGTTACCTTTTTTTGAGACCAGTAGAAGAAAACAGAGGAAATTCGTTGAAACAGAAATTTTCACAATCATCCACGGATTTTCTTAAATAGGTCACTAATGTTGAGCTCTCCAGGCTAGACACTCCACCCTTTGTGAACCCCATGATTCTGTACCATCCGGTCGCTGTAAACAAAGAATCTCTCCATGCCAATTCTCGAATTATATATGAGCACCTAGTAAAGCAACTTAGTCAAGTTTCGCAAATTGACCGACGTTGGGTAATTGAGGCATTGCACGTATGCACGTATGCACCGTGCTTCTCTAACCCGAATCCTCTGGCAAGACATGAAACCAGAATACTAGGTAGACAGATGTTTCAGTTCTACATCACTTGTTGCTGGCATCTCATCTCTGACGTGTTCGAATAATTCTAACGATGGTGGCTTTCGATTGTCGCTGGCGACATACGGCAGTAATGGATGCACAGACAATTACGTTACCCTGTTCCACGTCTTCCTTGGTTATATTTCGCCACTTTGACATTTTCAATTTGGACCGTCCGGAGGACCGCATTACTTCTTCGAGAAGAAAGACATGATGTTACCCTGTCCCTTGGGTGCCGCCTTCTTCCCTTTCGAAGTTTGGCTTCCCGAACTAGGCGCAGACGAAGATTTAGCCTTAGCCGGTGGCGGAGGAGCCTCGTCCTCAGAAAACTCTTCCCAAGCGGGCTCTTGAATCGTGACTGTGAGTGCAGTATTAGTATCAGGAGCATCAAGTGTATGGTTTTAACCTTACCCAAATAGCCCTGATCATCCATGATCTGCTTCTTCTTCATGACTCTTCGCTTGCCGCGCCTGCGACCGTCGCCGGTGCTAGAAACGACTTCCGCGGGCTCAGGCTCGGGCTTCGCTTCTGGCTCCGGAGCCTCCTCCATCGGCTCGTCCGCAGGCTCTTCCTCTTCCTCTTCGGGCTCTTCCTCTTCCTCGCTCTCCTCCATCATCTGCTTCAGCTCGGCCTCGCGATCCTTTCGCGACTTTCGCCCAGTGTTACCCGAAGATTTGGCAGCCGGGATGTCATCGTCGTCATCTTCGCCATCGTCAGACAGAGCAGCCGGACTTTCTGGTTTCGGCGTCTCCTTCGGTTTGCTTGAAGCCTTCGCCGCAGCCTTGGCGAATGATGACATGATGCCCGACGAGCCGCTTTTTTTCAATGAGGGCGGTGCCGCGCCCTTCTTAATAGTGGCCGCGGCGGGGGACGGCGCATCCTTGGCAGGTACCTTAATCTCTTTCTCGGCCGGCTCTTCTGTCTTGGGCACAGAAGCCGCTGACTTGACTGTAGATGGTGCGGACTCCTTCTTGACAGGTTTGGTCGCTGTTGCCGCATGTGCAGGAGCGGGGACTGGCCGCCCCTGACGGTCGCGCTTTCGAACATTGGGATTGATGATGGTGCCATATGTCTCTGCCATGGATGCGCTGTCTTCAGTTGACTGTTCCTTGATTTGCTGTGAGACGTCTGCTAGCATTTGCAACTCCTGGGCGATAAGTTAGTTTTTGGCCCGAAGAAACGAGCTGGAAAGCTTACTCTTGTAGGATGTCTGGCCAAGCTATAGATGTGGAACGACAAGAGCTCTTCGTATGATGCCAAAATTTCTAGGTGGTGGTCAGCGGAGAAAATAACACTGCTGTATCAGCATGCATTGGACATACCCTTCAGACGATCTCCGGGCACCAAGGTCAAGGAACGGGTCAAGACCTCATCAGACAAAGGCACAACATCAGGAGGAGAGCTAGTCATCTCAATGTCGCCATCCTCCTGTACTTTCTCTGCCTTCTGGATGCCATAAATCAGGTAGGTGGCATGAACTGTGCCAGGACGCATGCCATTCTGTGACCTATGGAACTCATAGAGCATTCTGTGAAAGGCGGTATGAGTAGCTGAACAATGCAATACAAGGAGGTTGATGGCACTGACCCCTTTGCTGTATTAACATGCACTTTGAGTGCTCTGCTGAGGCTTCGATATGTGACCTGGGTAGTAAGTGTCAGTGCTGAATTCAAGTTCTAACAGGGGCAACCACAGTTTACAATCTTCTCCTCACTAAGGATCTGATCCGCCAGGTACTTCTTGAATTCATCCATAGCAAAGGAATTAGGGCGCAGAACGTAGATGTTCGTTTTGGTAGGAACGGCGATGTAAGAGGATTAAAACCACACAAAAGTCCTTTGCAGGGAGCATTCACGATGCTCTTGTATGAAGAAGAGACAATGGGGCTGGTGAGACGCGTCCGGGAGGACAAGGACGCGGTTCGTACTTGCTCTTAATTGATTTTCTGCAGACACCCCCATGGTCTAGCAAATTAGGTAGGAATGATTGGCGAGGTCGCCTGCGGGATCCACAAGAAAGTGCACCCCCCACCTCAATCCCTAGATCCTGGCCCCAAACGCGCCGCCACTCGACGCGACTTGCGCATCCAAACTTCCTGAAAGCCTTCACATCCAACTGCAGGCTTCACTGTTCGCCGCTCTCTCTTTATGCTAATAGGCTCAACAAGACGTTCCGAACGTGAAACCCCTTCAACCCCCAAAACCAACATCTCGCTAACACACTGCCTCCACCTCCGCAATGGCCGACTTTGAGGACGTCCCTGACTCAACGGACTGGCTCTCAACACCCCTCCCAGCCCTTTCAACAGTTGAAGCCTCCTTGCGATGCCAGGTGTGCAAGGACTTTTTCAAAACACCTATGCTTACATCCTGCTGCCACACATTCTGCTCGCTATGCATTCGTCGCGCTCTTGCCAACGACGGGAAATGCCCTCTTTGCCGGGCCTCAGACCAGGAGTTGAAATTGAGGAGTAATTGGTCCATGGAGGAGGTTGTTGAGTCCTTTGTCAAGGCCAGGAAAGACACACTTCATTTCGCAAGGACATCAAGCAAACAAACGAAGACCCGAGGTTCCCCCAAGAGGAAGCTGGCTGCTGGGGACTTCACCACGGGCGGAGATCAGCCAGAGACCAAGCGACTTAGGAGCTCGGCAAGGCTTAGCAGGACTAGGTCGGGACAGCCAACAGCAGTTGCAGCGATACACGAAGAAGCCGAATTCGAGCAGCCACAGGAGGAGGAAGAGGAGGACGACGAGGTAGAGGATGCAACATTTGGTAAGCCAGCCCTTGGCATTGCGCATTTTCTCACTCTCTAACACAGCTCTTCCAGCTCCCGACGATGGCCTCGTACCATGCCCCATATGCAGCACTCGCATGAAGGAAGCTCAGGTCTTTCGACACCTCGACACCTGCACCGGCGCGAAAGCCCCGACAATAGCTCGCGCGAGCACCAGCCGCACCTCAACCCCAAACACACCCGCTCGAGGCGGCCCCAGATCGACACCGGCACCCGATCGCCTTCCGGCTCTGGCCTACTCTATGCTCAAGGACACCGCCCTGCGCAAGAAGATGACGGACCTGGGCTTGTCGACAACGGGGTCACGCCTGCAGCTCGAGAAGCGTCACAAGGAGTGGGTCACGTTGTGGAATGCGAACTGCGACTCTGCGCGCCCGAAGCGCCGCGCCGAGCTGCTGCACGATCTTGACGTCTGGGAGCGCACGCAAGGATCCAAGGCACCCATGTTTGTGCGCCCTGGGGTGGCGGTCAAGGACAAGGAGTTTGACGGTACGGCGTGGGCGGCGAAACACGATACCTCGTTCAAGGACCTGATTGCAAATGCGCGCAAGTCGAAGGCGCAGGCGCTGCCAAAGACAGAGGAAGCGGCCGCTCCCGCCTCTGGAGACGGATCACCTGCGGCGGCACTGGATGTTGCGAGTAGTCCTTCGGGGATGGAGGCAAGGGAGTTCACAACGATTGATCTGACCACACGACCACCGGAGGTTGATCGGAACGGCCTGGAAGACGAGATGGACAGAAACCAGGGGCTCGGAGTGGAGCACGGGAGCGCAGCTGCAAAGCCTCAGCAGCCCAAGGCGGCTCATTGCCTGCATAGCAGCTTCTCAGAGCCGCAGATACCAAGCAGTCAAGAGGCGCGGTGATTTCGCATTGTGATGAAATGGCACAGCGCTTCATTTTTATACCCTCCAAGTGCAAGCCATACGACAGGTGCTTGCTTGAATACAGACCGAAACGCCGATATCTAGAACCCCCCAAACCTTCGTTGTCATAATGTGATTCGCCTCTACTGCGCGGGCAATGGCTTCTCCCGCTCTTCGAGATCAAGCTTCTCTAAGTTATCCGCCGTTTCCCTCGCTGGCGTTTGCACCTGCTCTCTTGCGCCCTCTTTCTCCGCAGGCTCCGTCACAGGCGAACGTAGATCCGCCATCTCTTTCTCGAGCCGGCGCCGTGTCTCCTCGGCCTCCTTCGCCTCCTGCGCCTCCTTTCTGGCCCGCTCCAACGCCTCCTCTCTTTCCCTCTCCTCGCGTTCCATGGCCTCGAGCTCGTCATCGACCTCAAACTCGTCGACCGGCGCCGCGCCAGCTTCAGAGATGATCTTGCCGACCTCGTCCACCTCACCCATCTGCTCGCGTAGTCTGTCAACGACGTCGCCTACGCGGTCCGCACCGCCAACCTTTTCGTTGAGACCCTTGAGTACTCCAGTGCTTGCTTCCATAACCTTGACGAGCTGTACATTGTCCCTGGCCTCCTGGATCCGCGCTGCCACATCCTCAAGTTGATTTAGCGTCGCGAAGCGCTTTGCCAGCGACGCCTCGGTTATCTTCTTGGACTTGAGCGCCGCCAGCGCCGCGACCTTGTTCTTCTTCGAGACAGCCTCCTTGGCCGTGGTCGTGAGCTCGTCGATGCGCCGCGTGAGCAACTCTGCTTGCTCCTTCATGTCGGCGATGAGCTCCTTGAGCGACGATACGGCTGCGTCTTCCTCTGTGATGGCGGACTCCTCTTCGTCCGTGGCGCCCTTGATCTTAACCACATGCCCGTCGTAGATCATGATGCCCTTGTCTCGCGAGAGGAAGACGAGGAGAATGTCAACGTCCATCTCGGATAGTCGGCGGTCCTGGACGATTGTATCTGCAAAGGTCTTCCGGAAGTGGGATTTCGTGTAGGTCCTGTCAAATCTTGTGTCCGAAGATTTCACCTTCTCTGCAAGGCTCTTCGCCGCTGTCTCGGCGTTCTTGATCACCACAAACCTCCCCTGCGGCAACTTATCCTCGCCGGCAGTCGACTTCCCGCCGAACCCAAGCTGCCCCGCTGCCCACGACACCACGCTCCACGGCACCTGCGCCCAGGTTTTGCCTGCGTAAATGCTGTCCTTGGCGTCCAGGAACTCCTTGAGTGGGTATAGATCCCTCTCACTCAGGGCCTCTCTCACGACCGTACCCAGCGCCAGCGGGCGGCCGAACTGCTTGCTTTCGAGGGACCGCGCAAGCTGCTCGTCGACGTTTACCACGAGGAGGTTCGGGGCCGAAATCTGGGATGCTATCCTGCCCTCCCAGGCGGCGCGGGCGAGAGCCTGACGCCAGGCGCTGACATTTGCTTGAAAGCCATCGGGGTTGAGGGTTCGTTGAGGACGGAAATCAGAGTAGAGGGCGGGCAAACGGGCTCTGAACACAGGCAATGAAATGTCAGTGGGTCGTGTTGAAAGGAGAATGCTGTTAATGACAAGGGAAACTGACTTGCGGAAGTTCTCGTCTCTTTCAACGAGAAAGTCGGCCAGCTCTCCCATCCTGGCCCGAGTGACGTCGAGGTCTCGATTCGTGTTGGATTGGTTCTGTAAGTCTTTGACTTCCTAGTCTCGACGTCGACTCGATCGACAAACGACCTGCGTGGGAACGAAAAACCTGGGTGATGGAAAGGCTCGAGGTCAAGGAGGATATATCGTTTGAGGGGATTCCGCGAAATCGCAATTCGAAGAAGAGAGACCTTGTAACTATCCAACAATACAAGAAGCCAAAGAAAGCATGCACCTTGTTCGGCGGGAGGGTGGGGTGCCGTGCCTTATCGGCACTCACCTACTTGCCTACCGTACTGCTCTTCTCCCCCTATCGGTTGCCTATGAGATCACTGAGAGTGGGTCACCACCCCAAGAGCCGTTGCGGGGACGTATCTTAAAGCGGCGCATGGATCTCAACTCTAAGCGCCTACCTACCTGTGGGTAGGTAGACAAGAACCCAAAGAACCACTGTTTAGAGATTACTTGTACCATCTAAAAAAGGAGCATGTGATACATCAACATATCTGATTGATCTAGGCCGTGAGTGTGAAAGTCCCAAGTGACAGATAATCACGACTGTCTTAGATATGGGCGAAAAGGCAGATGTAATTGCTATTAGTCCGCTTCGTAAACATATCTACTACTTCAATCATCCGGGGACGTAACCCTCTTCGCCGTCGTTACGTTCATCTTAGCCGAACTCATCCTGTACGGAACCGTCTGCCTTCTCCTTGACAGGCGATGTCACCTCATGCAACGGTGCAGTCTCGAGACTGGCAGCCGGCACCGCCCCACGACCCATCATGCTCGCCCTCCTTGATCGGAGATCCAGAGGCTCGCTTTCCTCATCCACGATGAGCTCTTCGACACCCTGAGATGGCGACTGATTACCCTCGCCATTCACATCGAGTTTGTCGTCGAGATCATGCTGCAGACCGCTCACAAAGTCGTTGGCAAGGTTGAACTTGGAGATGCCGTTCTCATGCGGGAACTCCGAGTATATCCGACCGGCCTCGTTGAGGCATCGCTGCGACTGAATGTATTTTTGTTGCGTATGCCAGGCCTCCCCTGCGAGAATGCACCACATGGCTGACTTCCGCTTCCGGTGACCCCAAGCGCCGGAGCCGACGCCCGGTTTCGAAGCGTAGCAAACAGCCAGACGTTCCTTCATGAGGGCGTCGCCAACGGAACCGAGTATCTTCGAGTCCAAAAGACGGATACCCCACCGTACGGCGTCGTCGATGCAGCTTCCGCCTCTGAGTCGAAGAAGCTCAATGCCCAACGTCAGAGACCGCAGTGCGCCGAAAGGGGAGCTGCAGCGTGTATGGTATGAGTAGAACGCCGCCTCCAACATTTGATCGATTGTCTCGCCACGCGACTTGGAGGGTAGGCTCTGCGGCATAATGAGGAGGCTGGCGGCGGCCATCTCGTTCGCTGCTGCGTGGTACTTCCATGCTTTGGCGTCGCTGAAGTCGGATCTCAGGAGGTCGTAAGTCGAGTGTGCCAGCTTCCAATCCCTCAGCATGAAGGCGAAATCGGCGAGTTTCCGCATGATCGCCTCGGACGCGTCCGCACGGTAGAATCCGAGAGTGTCGTAGGCGCTGGAAGAGCTGCTGCCTCCCACAACCGAGTTTCGTGAGCTGCTGCCGAAGCCGCCCCACTTTCTCGAAAGGTTCATAAATCTTCCGGTAATACCTCTCCTACGAGATGCTACTTGATCGTTCCAGAGCGAGACATGTCGCTCCATGGTGGGGATAATAGACTGCGTCACCATTTCCCTCACAAATGTCCTAATCGCCGTCGCATCCGATTCAAAGATGTGCCTTGTCGGGTCCTCAAAATCTTCCTGGTCTTCGCTGTGCCGGATATCCGCCATTTCCTCGGCTGCTGACATCCAGTCACTCCTGGGAAGTGGTATGCTGTCGTCGTCGGTCTCGGCGCTCTGTGTGCTTCGTAAGCGTAGCAGATGGCAATGCAGGCCTAGGTGGCGCTTCATCTGATCGAAAAGAGCGAGTGATCGCGTGATATCGTCACGCTCCTCGTCGTGAACCAAAACGTAGTATCGAAGATAGTCCCCGTCTACCCAAACTGGCAGTCTGTTCTCGCCGGAGCTCGTGTCATTGTACAGCTTGCGCAGGTCATCTATAGGCGATGGACTTCGTGAACTGATAGCAATTACGCAAGCTACCGGATGCGCAAAAGTCTCGTGAGGTGACACGGGGATGCCAGATAGCAGCCTTCGTAGATATAATGAGTAATAAGGCGAAGTGGCCTCCACGTCCAGACCTTGTCTGGTCAACCCATGGTGCGGCGTATTGAGGAACGATTCTTCAGCGTAAGAGAGATGGCGTTCGACAACGTTCTCGACGTCCTCGTAGTTGCTCCTCGATCCTAACGCAGATCCGGATTGTCCGTTAGAGACGGCAGACTGTGCACCTTTCGCGCCACCGGCTCCTGGTGGTTCGATGTTTTCTCCGAACTTGACAAATCGAACCGAATAATCTTCCCACGATCTGCTAGCACCATTGCTGTCTCTGATGGTAACTTTGCCCTGGATCTGTTCCCCAAACGGGCGCAAGAGTTCCCACACGCCGTTCTTGAACCCTTTGTCCTTTGCCAGCTCCTCCGTGTCTGGCGAGGCATAAATTGCAACGTGGGGGACATATGCCTTCATGATCAGGTTACGCGGGTCGCCCGGGCTGTCTGAGGCGTCGTCAATGAGTGAACGTCCCGCTGGGCCTCCAAAGACCGAGCCGGAGAGTGGGCGTGCCGGTGAGCCCCTCCCCATGGGGGAACCCGATCGTGATCCGGGGGGGGTCAGTGTCGAAGCGAAGAGCGGCGCTACAGAGGGGTTCGATCTCCGGTACGGCAGGGTGGTTTCGGACTGCGATAGCGGGTGACCCTCCGGCACGGACTGCCTCTTTGGCAGTCTTGCGGTGGAGGCCGCCATCGGCAGCGCCTGGAGAGGATCGGTCGGCGGCACATCGTTGTCTAGTGACTCCATGAGGACGGCTTGGTGAGGTGCATCAGTCGAGACCGACTGATACCCTTTCGCCCTAGTCTTTCCGGAAGTGAGGGTTTGCTCGTTCGTTCAAGCGGCGAAAAGTCTGATGTTCTAGCATTCGTTGTTTCGCCGGATGGCTTTTGGCGTCGTAATCATTAGGGGGGCAGGCTCGCATGTGGATCGCAGGAATGGACGGATGGCTAGGTCAGTCTAAAGCTTGAGAATAGGTTAGAAATCATGCTATAACTGAGCCATACAGCTAAGCGCAGAAGTAAAGGGCTTACAGAGACTGTTCCATGACGATGCCACAAGGTACACTGCAGCAAGGCCAAATTACTTCCCAGAGAGCCGTCACTGTCAGGTGCGGGAAGATCAATCGATCCTCTGATAAGTGACTAGCGCCCCGTCACATGCACGCTCATTCGCGGAAGGTGGAGGATTGGGAAGCGAACCGCTGTCGTTCAATGGCCCCTGCTTTTTTGATCTGGCTATTGGGTCTGTGCGTCTTAGTCGTCGCAATGATCACGATAGCTTAGAGCATCACGAATTAGTTATTAACCAATAACCATCATCTACCTAACCCTTAAGCTACGACCACGATCCCGGCCAGTACTCCTCGCTGCGGGTGCAATTCCCAGACAGTATGCCCTCCGACTTGTCATCATACCTAGCTACACGCTACCTAGTAGCAGACCCGAAACCTACCAAGAAACGCAAGCGCAAACAAGGCGCCGAGAACCAAGGCCTCATCATCGCTGATGACGACGACAGCGGCTGGGGCAATTCCGCAACACATGACGATGACGCCGATTCAGGACCAGCCTTGGTGTCAGGCACGTCAGCAGAGTTCCGACGCGCAAAGAAATCAAATTGGAAGACGGTCGTCGCCAGCAGCAGCACCACCACGCACCCAAAAGATGATGACGGCGCCGCGGCAGCAGACGCCATCCTTGCCTCGACGGCGGCAGAGAACGCCCGAGCAGCGGCAGCAGACGATGAGATGCCCGTAATAGAAGGCAGTGGCGGCGACGATACGGGCGTGGTCAAGATGAGCGACGGCACGCACGCGGGCCTGCAGAGCGCCGCCGCCGTGTCGGCGCAACTGCGCCGCAGACAGCAGGCCGAGGAAGCCGAGTTTGCGAAGCTACGGAAGCACGGCAAGGAGGAGGAGACAGTCTACCGCGATGCCACAGGCCGACGAGTCGATGTGTCCATGAAGCGCGCCGAGGCCCGCAGGCTGGCGGCGGAAGCAGAAGAGAAGGAGCGCCAAGCCAAGCTGGCACCCAAGGGCGACGTGCAGGTCGCGGAGGCCCGGAAGCGCAGGGAGGCGCTGGATGATGCCAAGCTCATGACGTTTGCCCGGACGGCGGACGACGAGGAGATGAATCGGGACCTCAAGGATCAGGAGCGGTGGAACGACCCCATGGCCCAGTTCATGAGCGAGAAAACGGGCGGCGCGGGCGCGAAGGGGAAAAGGGGGAAGAAGAGGCCAATCTATACTGGCGCTGCGCCGCCGAACCGGTATGGCATTAAGCCAGGGTACAGGTGGGATGGCGTAGATAGGAGTAATGGCTTCGAAGGGGAACGGTTTAAAGCGATCAATCGGAGGGAAAGAAATAAGGGGCTAGACTATGCTTGGCAAATGGATGAATAATAAGGCGCGCATACAGGCATTGCGTTTGAAGATCACAAGACGCTTAAGCAATTTCTTCAGAACGTCTCCAGTCACCTAAAGCATGCACATCTGAACCAAGCCCTTTCCATGGACGGAAGCTTCCAGCATGACGAATGGCGATCAGTCCGAATTGGAAGCCTCGCCAACCCCGTGTCCATAAGGGCAGTCATAACATCCGAAGTGCAGTCCACCAGTTTGGATTCACGTTTCAAAGAACAGAAAAAGATGACTAAGGCCAACTCATGTTTATTGGAAATCTGCTTGAGGCTCCAAGCTTAAATCTAGGAGCTTGGCAACATCAAACGTTTGGCTGGTATCCAGCTGGGGCTCCTGTGGTCAACAACTAGGTGCCCAGCCGCAAATGCAAACCTCTCTCCGCTGTTCAACCGGCAGAAGAGCACTTGTACCATGCAACTTCGCAAGTTGTGTTCAGCATGTCCATCGCCAAGGGATTAGGTTGGCTTGCGTCTCAGAATCTTGTCTGGACCATAAGCACAGTTTTCTTTGACGAGCTTGATCCACTCCTTGCGATCCATTTGACCAGGGCCGTCACCAATACGGCCTTGAAACCTCCTCATGAGATTGCCGATGCTAATGCCACCAGGCAGCTCAGGCAGAGCGTCCACAATCTCCCAAGCCTCGATAGGACCGTTGGGCGATCCGGCACGCGGAGCCGGAGAACCTTCTGGAAGAGGCGAGCCGGGTTTAGAACCTTCTCAAATCGTCAGTTTGTTTCCACAACGCAAGTGCAAGAAACCAAAAGCATGCTTACCAGAGGTGGCGGGCATCGGACTGCCAGCTCTAGAACCCACAGGCGTGCCTCTTGATCCAGTGCCAACGAGCTTGATCTTTTTCTTTCTGAGCTGGCCGTCTGACATCTCTCCTCCTGTGGCTTCTCCATCGCTCATGGCCCCCTTGCCCAAGTTGCTCTTCAGGCCAGCCGAAGGCGTCGACGAGCGGCTCTGGTGGACTGAAGTCGCGGCATGCTTCTTCAGTTTCTTTCGCGACGACTCGTTGCCACTCGATTCGGATAGGTTGGGGGATCCAGGACGCTTCAAAGACTTGCCCTTCTTCAGGGCATCTGTGTGCTTCTGTCGGCCAGACGGAGTCGTGTTGCCCTTGGAAGAGACGCCGGATGCTGTTTTGTCCTTGGGGTCGGCATCCTTGTCTTTGTCCTTATTCTCCTCGTCCTTCTCCTTGTCTTTGTTCTCTTCCTTCTGTTTCTCTTCGTCGGAATCATCTTCGCTCTACAGACGGAGTTAGTCAACGCAACTCGAAGGGTACTTTGAGGGTCTTACAGATGAGGACTCGAAAGGATCGTAGCCGCTCGAATCGGACTGGTAGATGGTCTCCTTTTCTCTCTTGATGAGAGCCTTTTGGGTCTTTTTGCCCTCCTTGCGGCGCTCCTCTTCCGCCTTCTTCAACTCGTTCAGTTCTTTCTCGACTCTACGTTCATCGGCCTCGCCGAATAGGTTGGCGCCAAGCTGATCGCGACGAATGCGGTCGTTTGCTTCCTTGTATTCCTCATCGTTGTCCTGCTCCAAGCCGGGATTTTCATCATCATCTTGGAACTCGTCGCCCTCCATGTCGATCTGGTCATGGTCCAACTTCTCTTCCCGAGAAGCGGCCCTGAAGGTACTGCTCTCCGTCTTGATTCTTGCGGGGCCATAGAGCGCATGCCTGGTGGCCTCCCATTCTTCCTGCTCGCTCTTCTTTTGCTTGTCTCGCATGTACCACCGGCCGACATCCGTCTTCTTGCTCATCAGAGCCTCGGCTTCTTCGAGCCTCATGGTGTTGAAATGGGGCTTGGCGGTGAACTTGTACCATTTCTCCAGGGGAACGGCGGCAAACTTGCCATCTCTAGTAGCAACGAAACAGATTGTGGTCTCCGACAAGGGAGCAACGTAGGACCCGACCCAGACGTTCTTACCATCAGCATCCTCCAGGTGCCAAGGAAGCGCCTCCTCATATCGCAGCTCCTGTTGCTTCTTCTCTTTTTCGGACCTGGGTTGTCGGTGGAACTGGACATCTTTCTCCTTTTCCTTAGGCTTTGCCTTTTTGTCGGCATTGGGGTCTTTGAGGCTCGGGGCGCTCTTCGCAAGCTCCACAGCACGAACGGCCTCACGCTCGGCCTTTAGCTGTGCCAGTCGTTCCGCCTCCTTCTCGTCAACCGGCTGCGGCTCGGCTTGTTCCTGCTTCACTTCGCGGCCCGGAGGGGGTTGTCGTGGATCGCGTCGTTGAAGAGTGACGGGTCGAGTGAATTCCTCTTGGTTTGTAGGGTCGATACCCCTCTTTTCGAGATCTGCTTTAGCAGAGGAAAGTTTCATGACGTGGTGGCGAACGCCGTCTCTCAACGCCTTCTTTGTCGTCACGATTTTGAACTCTCTCATATTCTGAGGGGCAGGATCCAGCCAACCGCCATTTGCGGCTCTCCTGGCCTTGACATCTTCTTCGGTTTCGGGCCGCTGTAGACCATGATGACCTGATGCGCCAGGCGACGGCCGAGCACCTGATGCGGTCTGCAACCCTCCCGGCGGGGGTCGCGAAGCGGCCGGTCGCGGAGCTCCTGGTCGTTTACGGGCAACGAGAGGATCGCCGCGGGGTCGTCGTTTGATCGGAGGGGGTCGAGGCTGGCCAGGCTGACCAGCCTGCGCGGACTGCTGACCATTCGGGTTCTGGCCGTTGGGTAGGCCGGACGTCGGAGGCGCGCTCATTATAAAACGGTAGCGCAAGAAGCGAATTGTCTGTAATCGGTGGCGTTTTCGAACGGTGCCGGTCAGCAGGTTTTTTTTCTTTCCAGCGGCTGGTCTATGTATTTCCAGTCAAACCCGGTGCAGCGTGTGACAACTGGGGGTGACGAGGCTGATGCGGCGTGATGTCGAGAGGACTTGCGGCGGCGCAAATGATAATAGCTAGCTGGAGATAACGGGCGCGCTCGTGCGACGGAAGCGAGACTAGGGATGCTTGCAGGGAAACCTGATTTACTGTCTCGGCCGGCGATCAGGGTTCCGCGATCGAATAAGTATGGATGGGATCGCGAGAAGGGAAGAGACGAGGAGATGGTAAGCAGTCGAAAGCACTGCTATAAGGTATGTAAGGTTAGGTAGGTAGAGACGACGAGGTGCGGGTGGGAAAGATTGATTGGCTGGCGCCCCAGAAACCAGGCCAGACGCTGGCAGCTTGGGAAGCTTGCAGAAAAGCTAGGCGGTGGGCTGACTGCCTGCCTAAGTAGTCGAGGTACGATGACTGTTGTACTTCAGGCGCCATACTTTGTGTGAAAGTACATAAGGCTTTTGGGCGCGCGGTACTGTCTGGGTGCGCCAGTCACAGTGCCTGACAAAGTGAATCCACCAATGACAGCCGAATGCAGAAGGTATGCCTTGGTCTTAGCAGGACGTCATTGTGGTGCTGGAGAGCTATCTTAGATTTGACGCAGCCCAAAAAAACCACCACGTTGTTTGATACATGTATGTAGAAAAAGTGAAGGAAGACCGATTGTTCCTATTCTGAAGACGCCATGCCACTCTATATCCGGATCCCTGTTCTAAGTATATGGCACACCAAGCCAGATCATCGCCCTGTAGCACTCTCAAGGGAGTATCCCTCTCAAGAACGACAATACCCATTTCACCTAGTACACGACACTGATACTGGATTTCGGATGGTGGTAAAGTCACCTTGCTCTTCTTTTCTCTTCGCCACAATCCCTCCTACTCTAGTTATTTCGAGCAGTCGAGTACATCGACGAAGGGTCCAGATTGGGGTTTCGCATGAAGCCGAGAAAGGCATGGGACAAAGAGGTAAGGGAGAAAGCGATCGTTATGGCATACCTTCGTTGTGTTTCCGTCACCAGAATGTTACATAAACTAACTGCCACCTTCACCCATCCCTTGCAATATCTGATCTGTACGTATGGCTCCAAGCAATGCAAGTTGTGTAGCTCGACAGACTCGAAGCTGTACATACCGAAGAAATCAATTCATTCCACGGATAATCGCCCTTGGCCTTGCTTGGAGCTGTTCCACATCATCCAAGTACATTTAGCGAAGGCCAGTATCCGTACAGTGATAAAACGGTCTGTGCTGCAGGGTTTTACAGTGTGATTGATAATAACACTGTAGCCCCTCATCACAGAATACCAACCTTCTTCCCCCACGTACAGCTTTCACGTCACTTTCAATTGCAGCACATTACCTCACAAGCTTGCCTTAGAAGACTGAGATAAATCAAAAACCGACAAGTTGCCTTGAACGGCCCAGCTCGGGAAAAACACGAACCTTCACTTTCCCTTCAGCCATGCGTCCCAGACGCGTCTGACCAGGTAGGTCCTCTGGTGCAACTATCCTATGGCAAACATCGTCGCTCATTCCCTTCCATAGTAACGTACCCTCTGTCAAACCGTGGCCAGTTCTACAGCCTCGCATGAGAACGAACCCAAAGAGACTTTCATCATGCAAAATAGCCCGGCGAGACCCAGCCTTGGCCAGTCCAGCGGTTCTCATACCAACGGCCTTGAGGACCACCTACGAAACCTGATTCTCACAAACGGAACCCCAGGAAATGGCCCAGCTCACTTTCCCGACACCCCGCGGACGACCGCGCCTATCGTTGGCGATGGCTCTATGAGTGGCTCGGATGGCTTTCTCTCCCAAGATCCAGCTGGTGTTGCAACATCCGTCAATGGCAAGCCTCCGGCCTCACCCAAGGTTGCCAGAAAGCGCCCAAACCAGGCCCAAAGGCGCCAGATGAACGCCCAGCTGTCCATTCCGATCGATCCTCGCCCGTCGCCACCCACGCAACATGGACGCCCATTCTCAGCATCTCCTAACAATCCCTCCCACAATCCTGGTTTCTATCCCAACAGAGGCAGGTACCAACATCATCCTGGCCCCCATCATGGTCCCCATCATGGTCCCGGGCAAGTGGTCGGCCCCTACAGCCATGGCCAACCTCACTCGCCCAGACAAAATGGACATCACCCTTCCGTACATTCTGACGCATCCCGGAACCATCACGATCAGCACCCGAATGGTCGGCATGACAATGGTGCGCCGCGCTATCCGCGGAACACCCATGGCACGCTCTACAGTCCTCGTGGTCAACACCACCAGGTGCGGCCTGAAGAGTTGGAGAACCAAGCGGCCTACCTTGAGGGACTTTGCAACACGCTTGTGGCTGGCGCCGAGATTGAGCGAGGTGAGATTGCCGAAAAGGAGGCCTTCCGCACCAAGATTGAGCAGGTCTGTCGTGCTGCAATCACCGAGTATGAGGTTACTCAAAATAGCCTTGTCAACTTCCCTTCGCCATCTGTGCAACTGAAATGCTTTGGAAGTCTGTCTTCAGGCTTTGCGACCAAGGCATCGGACATGGATCTCGGTTTGGTTTCCCCCCTTTCACTGCCTCAGCCGGATGCTGCGGGCTCTCCCATCCCCCGACTCATCGAGAAAGCGTTCCTTGAACTTGGCCTCGGTGCTCGCCTCCTCACTCGAACAAGAGTCCCCATCATCAAGCTTTGCGAGAAACCACCCGAAAAGTTGCTAGTGGATTTGCTAGAAGAGCGCGAGAAGTGGGAAAAGGGCATCGTGGACAACGACCACGCAGACGCCGCGGACGAAGACGAGAATGCCGAAATGGAGTATCTTGTAAAGGAAGGAACCGGTGACCCGACAGACGATCTTTCTGGCCAGAAGGCTGATCGTTCCTTGCCCACTGGTTCTTCGAACGAGCCTGCGCTGCCGGCCATTCGCCAGCCCGAGAACCAGTCACTTTCCGCTTACTATAATGTGGCAAAGCGGATTCTAAGGAAGATGGGAGGTCGGGATATCACACTTTCCAACTGCCGAGAGCTTGTCGAGGAGGACTACATCATGCTCAACAAGGTCTGTGAAGCCTTTCTCAAGGGCCTTCGTGACCCCGAGCTGAAGCGCAGACTCTCGGACTACCTCTCCCTGTCGTTTAAGCCGCTTCCGAATGGTCCGAACTACCGATCTCTGGCTGGTGTCTTCGCGCAGATGGAAGGAGAAAGAATCGTCATGCTGTGCGAATCAGACTCCGCCATTGGAAGCGTCGAGGACGCCGAGGAGTCAGCCCGGATGTTGATTGTATCTTGGAAGAACCTTCAGAACCAGCCTCATTTCGGAATCGAGCCCCTCGCGTACACGAAGCAACTCCAGCTACACCTTGAGAAACTTAAAAAGCTCCCTACTGCGCAGCTTCTCACCCTCGAGCAGAATCAGCATGAGGCCGCCACCGGGTACCACGCGAGGACTCTGAAGATCCTGTCAAACCTCCGGCCCCGCAACGACAGCGATGCAGAGGCTGCAAAACAGTTCATCATCGACAAATACACTGCTGGCGTCTGGCCCAGCACCGTCCGTGCTCAGGTCCGCGAGTTCGTCGACAGCACCAACGGAGCACTCAGTCTTGTCGCCGTTGCGCGTCGTCACAAGAGCCTACAGCTCGCCCTCGAGCTAGAGAAGGCCGTAGAACACCGACTGTACGACACGAGTCTCGAGAGTGACATAAGAAAATACATTTCGATTCTTCGGGGTCCCATGCGGGAGAGCATTGTTCATGACCCTCAGTACGACTACGTCGTCCCTGTTACGAAGCACAATATAGAGACCATCAAGCGCATGCGAGGCCTCAGGGACCCGGCCAAGATGGCTGTCAACCAGCCACGCGACCCCTACAAGGACAAGCTCGAGTTCCCCAAGAGCGGTGTCGGCGTTCAGTGCGATATCAACTTCGCCGCCCACCTCGCGCTGCACAATACCCTCTTACTGCGCTGCTACTCCCACAGCGACCCCCGTGTCCGGCCCCTGGTTCTGTTCATCAAACATTGGGCCAAGGTCCGTGGCATCAACACGCCTTATCGCGGGACACTCAGCAGTTACGGTTACGTCTTGATGATGTTGCACTACCTCGTCAACGTCGTCCAGCCCTTTGTCTGCCCGAACCTCCAAGCTCTTGGACCCCCACCACCGCCCGAGGGTATGTTGCCCACCGGTCTCGATGAGACTATCATGTGTCGGGGCCACTTCGTCGGCTTCTGGCGTGACGAGGCAGAGATTTTGCGTCTGGCCCAGATGAACCAGCTCAACGGGAATCGTGACTCCCTCGGCCAGCTTCTCCGCGGCTTCTTCGAGTACTACGCGCAGAACGGCTCCATGAGCACTTATCCGGGCCGAGGCTATGACTGGGGACGCGACGTCCTCAGCATCCGCACTCCCGGCGGCTTGCTCTCCAAGACGGATAAGGGCTGGACGGGCGCGAAGACGGTCATCGAGTACCGTCCAAACGCCGCCGTGAACTCCCCGAGCACCGACACTCCGCCTCCCGCGCCGCACATGGCTCTGAAATCGTCCGCTGACCCGACCGCAACGACGGAAGGCGCCACCGGCCACGAGGTCGCATCGCCCGGCCTCGGCAAGGCCGCTACGAATTCGGCGGCAACGCATAAGAATGGCGAGGTCAAGGAGGTGCGACACCGCTACCTCTTCGCCATCGAGGACCCCTTCGAGCTCGACCACAACGTCGCCCGCACCGTTACACACAACGGCATCGTCGCCATCCGCGACGAGTTCCGGCGTGCGTGGCGCATCATCAAAGCCGCGGGATTGGGCAATTTCAACGAAGAGTTGCTCCAGGACGTAGCTGCTGTCAAGGAGGAGGGTGAGAAGAGCACCTATCTACAGCTGCTGGATGAGATTCATGGATGGGAACTGTTTGAGTAGGCATTCGATTCCTTACGTGTCACGCGGCTATGGGTTATGGACCGGGTGTTGTACCCTAGAGCTGGCAATGGCAAACTGGTGTGCATAGTGTCAAGGATCTTGGAGGCTATTGCAAATGGGACGATGTTATGACGCCAAGACGAAAGGGGAATTTATATTTGAGGATGAATGTTTTGTATTATTATGGATGGCCGAAACGACCCAAAAGAGTCGAGTTCTACCAATGTGCCTATTGCCTGGTTTTTCTTTTCTTTTTCAAAACATGTGGTCTCATGTGCAAGTAGTATGTTCGAAGGTTTCTCTTATCACTTTCCCATCCGAACCCGAAGGCGGCGACTGTCAGATGACAGCCGGAAGAGTGATCTTCTTTTAATCGAAAATTGATCTACCATCGCTCCGTTAAGAACCCGTTCTGGGATGAACAAGGCCCCTGCTGTCCAGAAGACAGCATCGATGGGGTGGAGCTGAGACGGCAGCGATGCCACTCAGCTCCGGGGAAGAAAGTAAAGAGAAAAGCATCAGTTGCTGACGAGCTCACACACCATGAAGGTAGCGGCTGGTTCAAGGTATCGAGGTTTCATCATTCATCTCTAGTACTGACCGTGGGTTGTGTTTTTGATAGACCTACCCCAAAGTCTCCTGATTTTGGTGCCGCCATCTTGCTGTTCCACTGTGAGCCGCGTCATGTTCCAGAACGCCGCGCTGAAATGCCCAAGTATGCCACACAAACTGGACTCAAAAATCCGAGCCAGTCAAAATAGAAAGGCAAGAAAGAAGCTGTGTCTCTAGCGAACTGTAACCGGAACAGTCTCCGGTTCCATGCTCTCTCGATGGATCTAGTCCAGAATGTGTTGATACAGAGGAGAAATCGACTCGCCGTAGTGGTTGCGACGGATGGCCTCGGCAAGAAGAAATGAAAGATCCAGAACGACGAGCTTGGGAGCACGCTTAGCCTGGTCCTCGGGGATGGGGAAACTGTTGGTCACCAGGATGGTGTCGATACACTCGCATTTCTGCAACTGCTCGAGGCTGTCGCCACCAAAAACACCATGCGTGGCCATGCAGTAAACCTTCTTGGCACGTCCCTTCTTGACAACGGTCTCGGCCGCGGCAATCCACGAGTTAGGCTTGTCAATCATGTCGTCCACGATGAAGACAGTTCTGTTCTTGACATCGCCGACCAGGGTGATCATGTGCTCGACCTTGGGGTCCTTCAAGACTTCGTCCTCCTCGTCCGACTCAGGGGCCGCATCTCCGGAGCCTCCCAAGGCGTGAGGCTCCGGAGCGAAGAAGGATGAGGCGTGGGACATGGTCATGGGATCTTCCTCCCGGACACTGCCGCTCACGGTCGATGCAGCCGGCGATGGATAGTCGTCGTCTACTATGTGACCCTGAACCAGCCGTCCGTGCGTGACCTCCTGGGCGCGACGGTCGTCATAAAGCGCATCGCTCTCCTCTTCATCGACCGAGCCATCGCCGGGCTGGGACTGCGTGGGCGTGGTAGGTACGTCATCCATGGAGCGAGGATGGGATCGCGGTGCGCTGGTGTGCTGAGGGGAACCAGTGGCGTCAGCTCTCACCCTGGCGGCGCGTCCAGCTGCAGGAGGCGTAGAGGGTCGCACCGTTGCGGGTTGGCGACTGCTCTCCAGCACCGGCTGCCGGTCTAGGTTGTCCAGATGATGGAGGATCATGCTCGAGGTCATGTTGTTTCCCTTTCGGTTCTTCTCCGTAGTAACCATGCCGAAGTTCAGCTTCAGCGCGTCCGCAAGCGATTTCACACGCTTGGTTCCGCCAGCATTCTTGGACACAACGACAGCCTCCTTCCAGTTGGGAACGTTGTGGCGGATCCATCTCGCAATCAACGGCTCGGCGTGAAGGTTATCAACGGGACATTTGAAGAATCCTTGCATCTGTGATGCGTGAAGGTCGACGGTGATGACGTGCTTCACGCCAGCGACACCCAAAAGATTTGCAAGCATTCGTGCCGTGATCGCCCCGCGGTGAGATTTCTTCTTTGACTGACGGCTGTAGGGGAAGTACGGCAGTACAGCTAAGGGGGCCAAGGATGTTAGAGAAGACGTAATGACGAGAGATATAACAGTGGATCAAAGCTTACCAGTGATGTTGTTGGCTGAGCCGCCATTGCAGGCCGAGATCATGATCAACAACTCCATGATAGTGTCGTTGACCCTGGCGCTGCCAGACTGGACGACAAATACATCCTTCTCTCGGACGCTAGTCAAGATTCGCACGCTCGTCTCGCCCTTTTTGACGGGTCAGCCTCAACTGGGAGTCCAAGCACAGTTGGAATTGGATCCAATCCTGGCAGTATTGGGAGGCCAGCCGCGACACGGTCTCGTGGGGGAGCGAGAGCAGCGAGCGCGGCATCCCTCCTCCCCCGCCAATGGATTGCATCGACGGCAATAGCGATCGCACTCAGCTTACATTGGAAAATTGGGTAAGCTCCGCCTCAGCAGGAGCCATGCCCAAGTTCTCACATATCTGAGTAGTGAGAGCTGGGCAGGAGGAGCCCGCGAAGATGAGAGTGCCGCGCATGTTGGAAAGAGGAATGCGAAAGACGAAGAGTTTTGGTTCTCGAAGTGGGGAGCTTTTATTGCTGCGAAAGAAAAATTGAGTTGGTCAGGGGTGGGCTGAGCCGAAGAGCGGGCACGGAGTAAGCAGTTGGAGTGGGGCTAAGGACAGTGCGCAGTAACTTGGACTGCGGTGGTGAATGACCCTGTGAGCACTGTATTAATCCGGACCGGAGACATCACTCCCAACTACCTAGGTACGCATCTCGGTGGTACAGTGTGAAAGACACTGGGACCCCGCGATGCATTTCTGGTCCGCTCAAGCCCCACCAAGAGATTTGGAGAGAGAATACGCCATACCATTCACGTACAACACTTTCCGTGAAGATGCCAAGCTAACATTGCGGCCATCTGACATCGCTCACTCAGATCTAGTAACTAGACACGTAATATGGACAGCCCACCTAATCCGCGAAGAAGCTCAGGTTAGTGGACGGTATCTCAAAGCGAGTTCTTTCTCCAGGCAGGACATCATGGGGCTGCCTTGTCCAGTGAACTTGTTTGAGCTCCTATTCTAATAAGATATCTGCAGATTATATCTTTTGTCGCCACCATGGGGATTCCCCATCTTCTGAACCATCTCTCCCCGTACGGAGTCCTGGGGCCTCTCGACAGTGACAGGGTTGTGATTGATGGCCCTGCCTTGGCGTACCACATCTACCATCTTTGCACAAGAAGCACTTCCGGATTGCCTTCGTATGACTTGATTGGAAGGACGGCTCTTGGATGGCTGGAGAAGCTCACAAGCCATGACATCTCTATGTACCTACCTTCCCCGCTAACAATATCTGCCCGAACGTCGCAAGCTGATGCTCCTAAGTGCCGCGATCTACTTCGACGGGTTTCTACCAGCGTCAAAGTCCGAAGTTCGTTTGGAGAGGATACTCAAAGTGTCTTCATCATTGAAGGTCTACCGCTCGGGGTTTCCCAATGGATGCCCGGCGCGACAGATAGCTTCGACCCGCATTTCACTACCTCCGCTCTTCCCAACTGATGCGCCCATAAGAGACCAGCCCCTCATCCCGCCGCCGCCGTTCCTGGTAGCAGCTGTTGTGGACAAGCTCTGCCAGACCTCAAAGTACGCGACCGTCGTCCGTCTCGTACCCGGCGAAGCAGACGCGTACTGCGCCGAGGATGTCTTTCGGAATGGGGGAACCATCCTAACCTCGGACTCGGACCTGACAATTCATGATCTGAAGTTAGGCGCCGTAACATTCTTCAGGGATCTCCACATCGCTTCCACCGAGGAAGGGGACCAGCTCATGGGCCCTAAGTTCTCGCCATCAGATATTGCAAGGCGCTTGCAACTTCCCCAAGACCAAGGCATGCGAAGGTTCGGTTACGAGTTGTCCAAGTCCAGCCGACCAAAGTTCGCCCAGGTTCTTGAAAACTGCAAGGGGGACCTCTTGGATCCTGATGAGTTTCGCAGGTTCTGTATACCATACGAGACGTTGGAAACAACGGACTGGAGCGATGTGCCTGTACTTGGCGGTATCGACAACCCCACCCTCGACGCCAGGCTATCAGAGGTTGTCTTGCAATGCGTAGGATACTCTGGTGTCGCGACGCCGCCTCCAGGGGAATCCGGCGCAGAGGGTTGCATGATGTGCTTACCGCCTCTGTTGGACTGCCCAGCCCGTGCAAGCGCATGGGATAGCAGCGCCTCCATCAGACAATTGGCATATAGCCTTACGTGCCTACTGCGACCTGGGGCTGTATCACACGTCAGAGAGTATCGGAGGGTATACTCGGGGGCGAACCAGGGCAAGCACGTCGCAATTCTACCACGCCCCTGGATCAAAGACTCGGTGGACTCTCTGCTTAGAAGCTTGTCCCAAGCGAAAAGCAATCTAAAACACGAGACATCCACATGGCAATCTGTGGCGTTACAGCTGATTCTCGCTTACGCGTTGGAGGAGGACAAGCAAGATGCATGTCTTGGCTCCATCAAGCAAGTCTTTTCTGTCGCGAAAGACTCGAATCTTGTCCCTTGGGACGTCGTCCATTTGACAGCGCAGGTCCAGGCGACCCTATACTCTCTTCGCATTTTGGCTCAGGTTCTAGACCTAATGTATGAGATAAAGGCAGAGAAGCCTGTTCAAGGCTCGAAGCAGCTGCGCGAGTTGCTGGCGACCTTGCCGCCTCTCGCGGATTATCCCTCAGTGAGCGGCACGATAGCTCTGATGGCGAGTTTGAAGGACAGCGACGTGCTGGCCAAGGTTGCAACAGCGCTCGATCTGCCAGAAGAGGCGCTCCTGCCATCTAAGGAGAGCAAGAGCAAGAGCCAGAAGAAGAAGCGGAAGAAAGCCTCAGAGACGGAGCCTCGGGCAAGGCCAGAGAAGAAGGTGTCGTCGAACCCCTTCGATATTTTGGAGACCGAATAGCAAAGTTCAACTGGATCAGAAAGGCGTATCCGGAGAAGTTTCCAGTTCACAGAACGTCCTGTTGGTGAGCAGAGAGTGCCGAGAAGACTATTCAACTCTCAACCCATGAAATTTGCAGAGTAACAAGAGCACAGTAGGGCAGGAAGTCCCAATATCAAATGGTCATATCACAGTGTGCTCAGTTGGCAACTATTACTTGTGCATGCCACCCTACAATTACTCAAAACAATGTCCCATCGTCGTGGACCTGTGGAATAAAGCCGGGACAAAGCCAGCCCCTGCCCTCAGGACAGGTGAAGATAACCTTTCCATCGCCGCGCAATAGACCCATCTTGAACCGCCAGTCTGTCTTCACCGCAATACCATTTATCCGGAGCCAATAAGCAAGTATCCCTTCCGGTGTGCAACCCTCCTGCCCTTCAGGTTTCTTCTCCCTGGTCTTGGTATTGAAGCCCTTCCACTTCGCCGTCTCTTTCTCCAAGGTTCGCATGTAGATGAACTCGCGGTAGAGAGCCAGGTAGGTGAACATCGCGTTGGGGCGGCCGAACGCCGTGATGTCGGTGACACCCGCGCGCAGCTCGCCGTCGTGAAGCATCGCGTACCAGGTCCAATCTAGGGTGACGCGGGGCGCCAGGATGCCATTTTCGGGGATCTTCAGCGACGACAGCGCAGGTGAGTCGCCCCAGTAGAGAAGATCGAGACGGCCCTTGTATATATAGTCATACGAGATTCCTTCCTTGATCATGTAGCTCTGGATCTGTTGGCTGGCGAGGTACAGCGCCTTCCACTGGCTGAGCTGGTGGTTCAGCTTATCCTCACCGCACTCCTCGACCAGCACCGCTGGAGGTTTCAGGACGCTCTCCTTGACTTCATCCAGCTTCCTGACCTCGACCGTCTTGAGGGATTCTCCGAAGCAGGATTTCAGGTGCTTCGTTATGCTTTCTTTATCCACTGGGTCGCTGGAGTCATGATTCACGTCTTCGAGGTAGGTGAATACGTGGACGTCGACACCACCGCTTCCAGTCCATGTTTTGACGAGCTTGTTGTTCTGCTCCTTGCACGTCTTCAGGTATGTGCGCAGAAATCCAGTGTAAACGATCGCGAGTCGGCCCATGTCATCGGCGGCACGGTGTAGGAGGCATGTCGTCTTGCTGCCGGCACGGATGTGTAGTTTGCCAGAGTCTAGGAGCTCGAGGACAGGCTTCTCGTCGCCGGCATCGACGGAGCCGCAGTTGGGCAGGAGGTTTGATACCCATGGCGTTGCGCCATACGGCGCGGCCGTCTCATTAGCCCAGGAGAGCATCAGCACACCCTCCTGGGTAAGCTCGACTTGCCATGTAACGGGCCAGTGGTATTCGGTGTCGGAGGTGAATAGCTCGGCATTGGTATTCGTGTCGAGGAGAGAAAGCGAACCGCTGTCGAGAAGGTGAAGCTTGTAGCGGCCGTTGGGAGACGTGAGACGGAAAGGCGACAGGGTTTGGCCAGGTTCGAGCTTGGAGACCGTCTTCGTATCAGGCTTTACTTCTGGGACCGAACCAGAGGTCGGTTTCGGGGCCGACCCTTTCACCTCCGTCGCGCTATGCGGTGCAGCAGAAACGGCAAGAGACGTAGTCGCATCAGCGGCGCCAGGAGGCTTGCGAACAGGATCGTGTGGGATTGAGGTCCCAGTCGACGCATCTTTGCCGTCGGTCGTAGGGGTGTTGTGGCCGAGGCTGGTTGGTACGTTGTAGCCGACGTGGGGGAGCTGGGGAACAAGGAAGATTGCCGCGATGAGGAAGACGGCGGCCACGATGGCCAAGCGCACACATGTACCACTCAGCATCCTGTATGGTTTTTGAATGTATTATCTCGGCAACTCGTCCATTGCTAAGAAGCTACCAGCTTGTTTGCGAGTTCTGCCTGTGATGCGGGGCCGTCCCGAGGCGACATGACCTCTTCGATGCGACAGGTTTGCGACGGTAAAGGTCGCTTATCTCTTATCGGTTAATTGGACGCTTTCAGCGAGGAAAAAACGGCGCAGCAGTATCGCTTTAATTGCATATGAGCCAATCCTCTTACATGCATAATATTGGGCGTACGATATGTTCGGAGGAAACAACGAGGTTGGTTCTATGGGCCGTGCTATCGCGGCAAATTTCCAACATAGAAATCCTTTAAACGTCTAAGTAATCCGATTAGTTTCAATGGAAAAGAGACGATGCGTGGTCGACATCACTCACTCGGGTTAGCCGCAAGGTCTTACCGACTCATGCCAACTACTGTCGGTCCAGGACTTCAGCCCAATAACCACAACCGCATCAACCGGCCCGAAACGCCTCATCGGCTGGCCTTCCCGCAGTTACAACCAATTTACCCGAGATTTATCAGAGCTGCGTGGCAAAGGCACAGCAATATCATTCTGCGAGTTGATGCTGGAGCAATCCTTCTATCTAACCCTCCAATAGATACTGCGCGGCTATATTATGAGGGACTCTTGATTAAACACTAACTTTACTTAGCTACTCACCATTCCATAGTGGGTGGATGTGATTCTGTTTACATTCAATCCCTTTGGAGGTTGGCTCTTTGGCTTGAAAGGAAAGGGCGTGTGGAACTACATAAAGATCAACGCTTGGCCTGTTATGCGCAATGTTTTCCAAGACTCCAGTAGCAACTGCCAAATTGACACGATGAAAAATTCAGTGATTGTTTCGATTCTTTCTTTTCTCTTCAGCACCGTCGTACATGCTGCCTTGCCTCCTTCAGCGGTGGTTGGGGCAGGTACCGTTGTCGGCACTACGACGACTTTACCTTCGTCCACGGCGTTAGTGAACAAGTTCCTGGGCATTCCATACGCCCAACCACCAGTTGGAGATCAACGATTTCTTCCGCCCCAGTCGTTAAAGTCGTTTGTCGAAACACCCCTAAACGCGACTGTATGGAGCAGCAAGTGTTTGCAATACAAGATCAGTATGAGCATGACCTGCCCTTCTTCCATTGACAATCCCCAGAACTAATAGTGTAGTTGACGACGGTATTGCTGAAAGCGAGGACTGCTTGTTCCTTAATGTGTTTGCGCCGGCCGCGGTGGGCTGTTCAAGTTCCGGACGGCCGGTCCTGGTGTGGATCCACGGCGGGTGGCTCCGAGAGGGAACGGCCAGTCAGCCCATGTTTGACGGGTCCAGCTTCGCGTCCCAACAAGGGATTGTCGTTGTTACCTTCAACTACCGTCTCAATGGTACTTGGTTCTTCACATCAAAGACGCTCATAGGACTTCTAGTGATTCTAATTCTGTCACAGTATTTGGGTTCCCGAACTCCGAGCAGCTGCCTCTCGGAGCCCAAAACCTCGGCTTTCTTGACCAACGCCTTGCCCTCGAATGGGTGCAAGCTAACATCCATGCCTTTGGCGGAGACCCTGCCAAAGTCACTATTGCCGGCGAATCTTCTGGTGGCTCGTCCGTCGACCGCCTCGTCACAACCATGCACACAAACCAGAGCTTCCGGGCGGCCGCTTTATCGAGTGGACAGGCAACGGTCAGCGCCATTGGTAGGGATGCCGGTCCCCTATCGTGGGCAGCTCTCGTATCAATTCTGGGATGTAGTGGAGAAGATGAGACTGCATGTGTCCGAGGGGTTGATGCTTCAACAGTGCAGAAAGTCGTTTCTGATCATGGCCTGGATTTCAGCCCAGCCAATGACAACTTTACGCAGATGGAGCTACCGTATCTGCCAGCTCGTGCCGCCGGTGATCTGGCGCCAGTACCAATACTGATCGGCTCGACCGGACAAGAGGGAACTTACTTAGCACCCGCGTATAACCTGGACATCCCCAATTTTACGGAGCCGGTTCTTGTGCAGTTCCTCAACGGCCTTACTGGGGGTGACTCGGAAAGCGTTGGGGGTATGTTACAAGTTATCCAACTTGTACAACAAACGAGTGGAATTTCTCTGTTCCACGCCGCCGCACAAGTCTACACCGAAATTGTTTACCAATGCGTAAGCGTCCTCCCTATTCAGTTGCTCCGCTCATCACTGACACGCTGAAGCCAAATCTTCTGATTTCCCAGACTTCGGCCCAGAGTGGCATTCCAACATGGAGGTACTACTACAACGCCTCTTTCCCAAACCTGGCTGCAGGGGGGTACACTTCTGAACAACTCGGCGCATCGCATGGTTCTGATACGCGAATGATTTGGGGCACATATCCTCGAGAGGGAGCTACTGACCGACAGATCAGCCTAAGTCGTTACTTGCAGACCATCTGGGCTGGTTTTGTAAAGGATCCTCTCAGAAATGGACCCGGCTGGGAGAAGGTGGGCGTCGATGGGAACAATATTGCTTGCATTGGGTGTGTAGGCAGCGAAACCATGACTCTCATCGACTCGGCCACTGTTGATGGACGATGCGCCTTCTACGCTCCTTTCTTTGACAAGGTCAAGACGCCTTTTTTGAAGGATTAGAGTCAGGCGTGGATTTTCTGTTCTCAAGTGTTATCATACGCAGCAATACATTCTGAGCTTTGATTCAGGTTGTCAGGGGCTGCGATGCAGAGTGAGTAATCCAACAGAAGACAGGTATGGTTGGCGTGATTGCAGTCATCTCTACTCTCTTGCCCTCTTCCTGATAGGAAAGAGGGCCCCTGACGGACCGGTTGGGGCCAACAGGGTCTCCCAAGGACACATGGCCAATGGACATACGGCTCAGGAATCTTCAGTCGCCGTATGGTTTTCGCCTTGTAAAAGTCAACGATGGAATGAATTGTCGCATAATGACAATTACATTAACGTGGTTTGCTGTTTAACTCCCAGGTACATGCCACTGTTTGATATGACAGCTGCCTACAACAGAGTATAACAAAATCCCAATGCTTCTATGAGCTTCACTTCCTGGAACTGGTCCCGGAGCCCCTCTTTCAAGTTACTTCAGCTGACACTACGTGCTCTTATTTCCCGACTCAGCAACTTGAGCCAGTTGAATCGCGATCTGCTCGAAAGTATCCTCTGGACTGATGAATTCCAACCCCAGCACTTCCCGTGCCGGTGACGCATCCAGAGTAAAAACCCCCTTTGGCAACTCCGCCTTGTCGGGCTCGCCCCTGGGAATTCGATCCGCCAGCTTTGGAAGCGTGCTTCTGAAAATGTTTGCGATTTTCTGGTTCGAGACCCCACCGCCGCCAATAACAAATCTCTTGCCGCCAGCCTCGGGCTTCAACAGCGCAAGAACATGAGCGCGCGCCATATCGCGCACGTCCACATACAGATGCAATCCATTGGGCGGCAACGGAGATGTCGACTTCAAACTTGGCTCGAGGAAGTTGCGCCACAGGTTGAAGTTGCTCTGGTTGAGGTCCTCGGGCGTCTTATAGACAGCCGGGTCAACATATGGCCCATACACCATGGGTGGGTTGATAGTGACGAGATCAAACCCAGGCTTCTTGTTGGAAATGAAATCCCAAGCTGTCTTCTCGGCGAACGTCTTGCTTGCGCTATAGGCGAGATTCATCGAATCGGTGGCGAGTGCACCATCCCAGGTGATAGGGTTCCAGTCAGCGTCGGTATAAACCTTGGGAGGGTCTGTTTCCTTCGGCGCGCCCCAGTTGATGACAGCGGCCATGGAGCTTGTAAGGACTACTCGCTTGACAGAGGGAGCGACACGTGTGATGCTGGACAGGATCTCGGTAGTGCCCTTGACGGCGGGTTCGAGGAATTCGAGGTTCGAGGAGACGGCGCGGTAGTTGAAAGGTGATGCAGTATGTATAACCCCATCAAAGGGGCGACTTGAGGTCAGAGCTTCATCGAACGCCGAAGGTGCAGTGATGTCTGGAACGACATGAGTTTCGAATTGGGCCGAGGTAAAGGCCCTAAAAGTAGTTGAAAGCTGATCGGCCTTGGACTGTGTTCGAACAACAGCTCTGACAGAATGACCTGCCTGCAGAAGCTGAGAAAGGATATGCTGGGCGACGAAGCCATTAGCGCCAGTAAGAAGAATATAACAGGGCATCTTGGCGGGTTTGAGCGATGGAAGTATGCCTGATTGGCTTCTACAAGTAGTGGTGGATTCGATAGATAATTGATTTGGTGCTTGTGCCTTCAAGAGCTTCACACAAAAAAAGATATGAGCGAGTTCATATACTCGACTTCACAGGTATTGAACCTCGCGAGAACATAGCCTGTCAGTTGGGGTTTCAGGGCTCATGTAAGCACGCGCTTAACACATCTGTGGTCTGAATTTCGTTCTATGATGTCAGACGGGCCGAAAGATTAGTACGCGATAGTCCGGGTGCTGACCGCTGCTCGTATAAGGAATGCCGGTTTATCCAGTGTGAGACCTGGTTCTGAGTAATCCACGCTCGCAAGCTCATCGGTTAGTCACCCCTTTTCTCAGACAGAATTGCTCCAAAACGAGATTCGGGCGCACTAAGACAAGCAGGCAGGCTCGGAGACCCCGAAAGAAGATGGCCGCTTCTAGGTAATTACTCACGTCAGTAATAACAAGTACGTGTATCGAGCTCCACCGCGCGACTTGCAACCGGATTGATCAGTAAGAGAGGGAAATCGGATAATGACGGAGTCGGAAAGTCTCATCAAGTCATCTTTATCAATGTATAAAACTCTTGGTTTCTTGATTCTTCAAACTCAGGAGTACAGACCCTACAGCTAATCACGCAAAACTTCTACTATTTCTCATACCCCTCTCCCCTCTCCCCTCTCCCTGAAAGCAGGTTGCTTCAAGGTCCGACCTGTCAATACAAGCACAATGAGCGAAACCATGAGAGCAGTCGGTTAGTAATATTCCGGTCTCGCCCAACATTGACAGTACTGAAGCCATCTCAGATATCAAAGAGGGAAAGGGCCCCAAAGAGAACCTATTCATCAATCCAGATGTGCTGAGGCCTATCCCCGGCGATGGAGAAGTGCTTGTCAAAGTCAAAGCCTTCGGTATCAATCGAATGGATACAATCCAGCGACTTGGCGACTACCCTTTGCCACCACAAGCGCCCAATACTCTCGGTGTGGAATTCAGTGGCACCATCCACACATTCGGTACTGGAAATCACGGGGACTTCAAACAGGATGACGAAGTCTTTGGCCTAGCCTACGGAGGTGCATATGCTGAATTCATCGCTGTGAACCATCAAATGTTGCTGCACAAACCTGCGAGTTTGACCTGGGAGCAAGCTGCCGGCATCCCAGAAGTAGGCCTTATAACCTAGCTCCTTGGAATACCTTAATTAACCTAGTTTCAGACGTGGATTACCGCTACGCAGGCTTTGTTCCTAGTTGGGGAGTTTACAGCGGGCAAGACAGTGCTCTGGCATGCTGGTATGTCGGGTGTCTCCATTGCTGGCATCCAGCTTGCCAAGGACGCTGGCGCAGCTGCTGTATACGCCACGGCCGGATCGCCTGCGAAATGCGAATTCGTTGTTCGAGAGATAGGGGCAACAGCGGCTTTCAATTATAAAACGCAGGACTGGGTGACAGGCATCAAGGAGGCAACGAACGGCAAGGGAGTAGACATCATCATCGATTTCATCGGCGGTGGCGGCTACTTCCAGAAGAACCTTGATGTCGCTGCTCGAGACGCTCATATTGTGCAGTTGGGCCTGCTGGGAGGAAGCAAGGTCGATGGCGCAGACATTGAGCAACTGCTTTACAAGAGAATTCGAATCCAAGGGAGTACGCTGCGAAGTAGAGAGATCGAATACCAGGGCAAACTCCGGGACAGGCTGGAAGAGTACATTCCGCACTTCGAGACGGGCGATCTCAAGGTGGTTATTGATACGGTTTTACCGTGGGAGGAGATACAAAAGGCTCACGGCTTGTTAGAAGCCAACTCTACTTCGGGGAAGATCGTTTGCACTATTTCATGAAAATACATGCTAGTAAAACAGGGTTTCGTCATTTTGTAGAGCAGAAGAGTCTATAAAAGAGTAAATTGAGAAGGAAAACAACCAGGGTCCTCCTGACATGGACAATTTCAAAGTGAAAATCTAAACTTCTTGAGATGGCGATGTTACTCCAAGACACTACAGCAGACGAACCGAAGGTCCTCAGCCCTGGAAACCAAGGACTTTAGAGAGACGTATGACGGACAGAGATTTAAACGGTATAGGTCTCATCTGACAGACGTAAAAAAAAACCCTTGTACGAGATCCGAACAGTAACGTGATGCGACTGAACGCATCTTCGGATGTATCGATCCGGACCTAAGCTGATTATGCAGTACATTTAGGCTTTGCCACCACGAACCAGCAAGAAGTTTCTCATCGAATTTCAAGTTGAGTAATGTGCTACGTTCACGCTCTGTTGAAGAGACTGGTCAAAGTCATTGAACTGGGAGGATCGGCCGTAGGACGGCACCTCAGCGTGAGGCAAATCTCCTAGGCTGGCAAGCGGCGAGAAACCCGCTGGCTGTATATAACTGATACAAATGTCAAAAATCAGTTCTTGTTGTTTTCTGAAACCTAGACAATAAATATATATATATGTTGGTTTGCAGGAATTAGCCCTGCAAAATGGAGATTTTGGAGTTAAGGGAGGATATTAGGGATAAGGGAGGGTAACCTACTATAGAGTACCTACCTACTTAATAGGGCTACTGCAAGGGCCCCTTACTAGTTAATCTTCCTTCTCTATAGCTAATTACTAATTTAAAAAGTAAGATTATTACTAAATTATTAATATATTAATTTGCCTTATACTAATACTAATTAGTAGTTAATTATAACTATAAAGAAGTTAGACTAAAAAGAAGAGAATTTTAGTAGCCTATTAAGAGCCCCTAAGATTACTATAATAATTTTATTTATTATTTAGTTAATTATTAAAATTACCTTAAAGAGACTTACTTTCTACTATTTAGTTAACTATTAGTAATACTTTTAAGTATATTAAATTATACTACTAGTTAATTTTGCAAAACTTAAGTCTTTACTTAATAAGTATTTTATAATACAAATTTTCCCCCCTTTACTTTACTTAAAAACTTATTATGCAGACTATTACAACTATTATTATATAGGCTAGTAGACTATTACAATTATTACAAAATTTATATAATATACTCTTTGCATTCTCTATTACCCTCTTTCTCTTTTCCTCTTTACTTAACTTATAGGGCTTAATACTAATAATAAAATACTTAAATGTAAGTATAAAGTTAAGTTAGAGAATTATAGTCTTTAAGATATAAGAAAAATAATAATAATGTAATTATACTCTTGTAAAAATTATTATTATTATTATACTTTTTACTTTATTCTTTATTCCTTTATTACTTATTTAATCTTTTATTATAATAGTTAACCTATTAGACTCTTTACAAAAATAACTACTAGTTGTAATAGAATTAATAACTCCTAATTTCCTTCCTATTCCTTTAGCCTTTATATACTTTATTAACTATATAATATAGAGTAATATTAATAAGGTCTTTATAAGCTAATTAAAACTAAAGAAAATAGGCTTATATATTACCTATACTATTACTTAGTAGGATTATAATAAGTTAATTAGTTAAAATCTCTAGTATTACTTTATTAGAGACTTTAATAAATAGACTATTAATGTATTTAGATTAAGATTAGGGTAGGAATATAAGATAGAATATCTTAAATAAGGATAAGATAAAAAGTAGGCAGAAAGGTTGTATATTACTTGCATGCATAAGGTCTAAAGTCTAAGGTAAATAGAGGGGGAAATTCCCTCTATTTATAATTCTGCCTAAGGGATAAAATCCTAGATTATTAATATATATTATTATATGTAAAAATATGCTTATAGTATAGTGTATTTATCTAGTATGTAGGGCTGAAGTCCTTAGTATGAAGGGCTAGCTTAGAATGCTTCTACTAGTCTGTATGTAGACTAGTATGTCTGTAAGTCCTTATATACAAGATATACAGATAAATTATACACTATTCTATAGCTAAAATTATAAGGATTCTAAATATAAAATCTATTTACTTATATCTCTTTTAGTTATAGAGATATATGCAATTAAGTATATAATGTATCTGCATAGTAAGTTAGCTAATATAGTGAGTTAGCTACTTTTCCTACTTTCTACCTCTTTAACTTTTATACTAACTTTCCTCTATATACAACTATACAAACTACCTTAATTGAAAGTTGCATTATTCTTGCTCTCTAGGCTATTAAAAAAGACTTAAAAATGTCTGTATAAAAAGCAGCTAGAATCTTTAAGGTCCCTTAAATAATACTCTAAGACTAATGCACTAAATGTATTATATAATCTGAAAGACAACTGAATTTAATAAAAATGACTATAACTGAAGAGGGGGTAATTCTTAAATAAGTTATTAACTTAATTAATTGAGGGTTCCCTCTGCAATAAGAAGATGTATAAGAAATAGCTAATTAATTCTTAAATGCGTGCAATAGGATGTATATAGGACCCTAATAGGTAGAGAACTTTATATAATGCATTCCTAAATTAAAAATGCAATTTTAATATTAAATTGACTATTAGAGGGCCTTAGTTAAGAATTCTATAATTATATAAGGTTAGTTTGCACTTATATAAAATACAATTGTAAAGTATAGAATACTTAATAATAATATTTACAATTTTAATAAGACTAAATTTCTAATAGGAATACTATTATATATAAAGGTTATTATAATATCTAACTATAAGGGAAGGCCTTATATAAAGTAGCCTAGTAATTAGGAATAGATTTCTATTATTTAGGGTATATATGCAGATAGCTAAGTAATACCTCTATATATTATTGTAAAGGGCAAATATTACCTCCTCTCCTAGTATACTAATAGCTAATTCCTAACTATATAGTATATTTATTTAAGTAAAAATAGATAAATAATAAATAATATTATCCTAAATTAGCTAAAGTACTTTAATTAGTATATAAAGTCCTATATAAAGAGTTCTTATTGCCTCTTAATCCTTAATAGTTATAATAGCTATAAATTAATTAACTTTAATAAATACTATAAGGAATAGAATATTATTACTTTATGCATACCTCCCTATTTATTGTACAAGCTCTAGCCTCTTAATATTAAGTACTTTAGTTTATTAAAGTACTTGTATAGTAAGGAAATTAAGAAGATAATATAAATATAGATTTTGCATATTACTAAGGATAATTTCTTTCCTACTTTTAAAGTAGTATTCTTTACCTTAATAGGCGAAAATAATATATAAGCTAGTTTTAAATAAGTAGGCCTTATACCTTTTAACTCTAAAGTAGTTCTTTCTTACTTAAATTTTAAGCTAAAGATACTAATACTATTAAACTTATAGCTAAGTAGCTAAGGCTCCTAGGACGCAAAGATACTAATTATAGTACTAGAGGGTATATAAAGTACTTTATTCTTTAAAAAGAAGATTTAGGTACATTAAGGTAGTTTATTAATACTTTTATATAAGGTAGTTAACTTATAGGCAAAAAGTATTAGTAAATTAGCCTACTAACTAACTCTTATTAAAGCTGAGAACTGTAGGCTTTATATAGTAAATAAGGTATTAAGTAAGTACTAGAGGGCAAAAAAGACTTAGCTACATCTTAGAGAGTTACTTAATACTACTAAAGTAGAGGTACTATAGGGAGAAAAGAATGTAGTTAATACTAGAGGAGAGAATAACCTTTAGAAGGAGAATTATACAGAAGGTACTAAATTACATGCGCAATACTATAGTAATTATAGAAAGTCTAAATATAATGTATAAATTTATAAGGTAGTTTAGAATAGTAATAAGGAAGAGGATAATAAGTAGTTTTAATTAATTTTGTATATTGTAGTTAAATTAACTTATACAAAAGGGTAAAAAGTAGAGGAAGGTAGCTAACTTACTATATTAACTAACTTACTATACGTATATATTAAGTATTTTTATAAATAAGCTTCTTTATTCTTAATTACCCCCTTAAGGTTACTATAGTTTATAGAAAGCTTATATTATATTATATAGATTATAAGAGATAAAGTAGGTTATAGGATAAAAACTCTTTTATAGTAGAGAAAAGTCCTATTATAATAAAAAACTCTTTATAAGAGAAAAATAGTTATATAGTAATATTTATAGTTATATAGTAATAATTTATAATTTAAAAAACTCTATATTTTAGAGAAAAAGTACATAAGGGGAAACCTAATAGAACTTAATAGTATATATAGTATATATAACGTACGTGCATAGTGAGCTGCGCATCATAGTGAGCTGCGCACGTCTACTGCCTTTCTACCTCTTATATAAGTTAATTCAACTACAACGTACGAAATCAATTAAAACTACTTATCACCCTCTTCTTCATCACTATCCCAAACTACTTCACAGGTTCGTGCGTTATGTCCAGACTTTCCGCAATTGCCACATCGTCGCGCGCGTGGTTCAGCACCTTCCGTACGACCCTCCTTCTGAGGGTTATTCTCTCCTCCAGCATCAACACCACCCTTTTCTACTTGTAGTGCCTCTGCTTCAGCAGTATTAAGTGACCCTCCAAGACGTAGTCGTGTTTTTTTTGCCCTCCGGCGCTTACTTAGTACCTCTATCCCCGTACGAAGCTTACGGTTCTCAGCCTCAACAATAGCAAGCCTATGGGCTAACTTGCTAATACCTCTGGCCTGGAAGTCAATTACTTCGTACATTGGTGTTGGTGAGCTACCTTGATGTGCTTGGATCTTCTTTTTAAGAGAGGAAGCACTTCGTACGCCCTCTAGTGCTGTGGTTGGTGTCTTTGCGTCCCAGGAGCCTCGGCTGCTTGGCCGTGAGTTTGATGGTGTTGGCGTCTTTGGCTTGAAATCCAAGCGAGAAAGAACCACTTCAGGGTTAAAAGGTACAAGGCCTGCCTGTCTAAAACCAGCTCGTACGTTGTTTTCGCCCATTGAGGCAAAGAATGCTGCTTTAAAGGCAGGAAAGAAGTCATCCTTAGTAATATGCGAAATCTGCATCCGCATCATCTTCTCGATTTCCTTGCTGTACGAGTGCTTTAACGGGCTAAAGCACCCAACATCAAGAGGCTGGAGCTCGTGCGATGAATGGGGAGGCATGCAGAGAGCAATAATGCTTTGTTCCTTGCAGTATTCGTCAAAGTCGGTCGATTTATGGCTGTTGTGACCATCAAGGATCAAGAGGCGATAAGAGCCCTTCGTACGAGTCCTTGTGCACTAATTAAAGTGCTGTAGCCAATCTAGGCCAATATCATTTGTCGTCCATCCATTTTCGCTTGGATGGATGCGCCATGTGGCTGGGAATTGGCCGTTGGTGTACCAGGAGAGGAGGTGATATTTGCCCTTCACAATAACGTACGGAGGCATCGCCCAGCCATCTGCACACACACCCTGAATGACAGAAACCCATTCCCGATTGCCAGGCTGCTTCGTACGAGGCCTTCCCTTACAGTCAGACGTTGTAACAACCTTTGCATGCAACAGCATTCCCATCAGGAACCCAGTCTCATCAAAATTGTAGATATCGTCATCAAGTATTCCGTACTTTGCAATTGTGTTTCGCACGAGTGCAAACCAGCCTTGTATAATTGTAGGATCCTCAGCTAAGGCCCTCTGATAGTCGATTCGACGTCGAAATCGCATTTTCAATTGGGGGACGCGTCGTACGAAGTTCTCTGCCCATCGGGGTCCCGTACGCGTCCCGTCGCGCGCGTTTAGGAGTTAGTCGGCCATTTCTCGTACGTCTTCTTGTCGCAGAGGGAACCCTCGATCAATTAGGTCAATAACTCGTTCAAGAATCACCTCCTCTTCAGTTATAGTCATCTTCATTGATTTTGGTCGCGTCTCGGCTCGTGGGAGTACACCAGCGCGTCGCGTGCGAAGGGTTAATTCAGGAACCTCAAAGGTGGAGGCAGCTCTTCGTACAGACATTTTTGGGTCTTTTTGGATAGCTTGGAGGGCAAGGATAATACGGCTTTCTTTAGAAGAAGAAGTCATGTTCGTACGTGGAGGAAAGTAGGTGTAAAGGTTTAAGAGGTAGAAAGGCAGTGGACGTGCGCAGCTCACTATGATGCGCAGCTCACTATGCACGTACGTTAGTAGTACTTCTAGAATTCTTTTCTAGGGTACTTAGGAATTTCTTTCTAGAGTACTTAAGAATTTCTAAGTAGGTTATTTTCCTTTATATAACTTGTAACTATATATACTAGGTTTTCTAGTTCTTTTAATTTATTTATTTTTATATCTTTATTATCTTTAGGTAAAAACCCCTTATTATTAAGGTTTATAGTCTCCTTAAAGTATCTTATTACTTCTATATTTATAGGCTTAGTAAATATATCCACTATATTATTTTTAGTATGTACATAAAATAAAGAGACATTATTATTATATATATTAAATCTAGAAAAATAGTATTTTATATCTATATACTTAGCCTTTTTATATAGCTCTAGATTTTCTGCAACTCTTTATACTACTTCATTATCTATTAATATAATAGGTTTATTAAGAGTAAAAGGAAGCTTTAATTCTTTATAAATATAGTTATAAGAATTATATAAATATAAGGCTTCTTTTACTGCTTCTATTAAAGCTATATATTCAGCTTTACAGGTAGATAATACTATAGTTTTTTGTTTTATAGAGTTCTAGCTTATAGGGTTATAGTAACTAAAGTTAAATATATAACTAAAAGTAGACATTCTATTATCTAAATCTCCAGCCTAGTTAGAATCTATAAAACCTATTATCTGTAGGTCTATATTACAGTTAATAACTAATCTAAAGCTAGAATATTTATTTAAATATCCCTATATATAATCTAGGGCTAAAAAGTACTCCTGTAAAGAATTACTCATATATCTAGTACATAGATTAATAGGATAGATTATATCTAGCCTAGTTTTTAAGCTAGCATATAATAAAGATCCTATCTATTATTAATAGGTTTTTATTTCCTCTATAGATGCCTAATTATTATTTTTCCTTAATTTTAAATTAGGATTTACAGGGCTATCTCTATAAGGTATATTCTTTTTATTATATTTTTCTAATAGCTTTAATATATAGTTATTTTAATGTATATTTAAGATTTTATTTTTATAATCTATTATAATTTTATTCCCTAAAAACGTTTTAAGTATACCTAAGTCTTTTATTATTAAGTCTTTATTAATAGACTTATAGAAGTATTCTACTTCTTTATCTATAGGTATTACTAGTATTATATTATCTACATAGTATATTAATACTACTTTTATATTATTATTATTAGCTATAAAAATCCCTTTATTATAAGGAGATTCTTTAAAGCCTATTTTACTTATAATAGATCTTAAGAATTTATACTAGAGTCTAGGGCTCTATTTTAATCTATATAAAGCCTTTTTAAGCTTACAGTATAGTATTTTATTAGGATTAATATTATTATAATTATATTCTAGAGTACTTATTTTATTATTATATATAAAACTAGTAGGTAATTAAACCTATAATTCCTTATCTATATTAGTATAGCAGAAGGCATTAGATATATTAAATCGTCTACTTTTCCAGCCTAATTTTATAGTTATTATTAATATAGCTTTATAGTTTTCAGGCTTACAGGTAGTAGAAAAAATTTCTAGGTAATCTATACCTATATATTAATTAAAACTTTGTACTACCTACTTAGCTTTATAAATAAGATTATTATTTATATCTTCTTTATTATTATATACCTATCTACCCCCTAAGGGTTTTATTCCTTCTGGAAGAGTAGTTATTATCTAAGTTTTTAAATTATCTAAGTTATATATCTCTTTTACTATAGTTTGAATCCAACTATTAGTATTATTAGATGCTATAGCTTGTTTATAGGTAGAAGGGACGTTTAAAATACTTATAGATAGTATAAAGGTTGCCTTTTTAAATCTATTATTTTTATTATTCTTATTATTTATAGTAGTAAGTATAGATTTAATATGCGGGAAGTCTTTTATAGTTATAAGAGCTCTTTCTTAGTCTACTACCTATTTATAGTCTTAAAGGTCCTTTTTATTTAGCTTAGGAATTTCTATAATTATCTTAGATTTATTATTATTATTTATACTAGTACTAGTTTTACTAGTATTATTATTATTATTATTATTTTCTTCTTCTAAAGTAGGATTCAAGTCTTTTAATCTACTTATCTTATTTCTACATAGTATATTATTATTACTATTAATATTATTATTATTATTATTATTGTTATTATTATTATTAATAGTATTATTATCTTTAGAAGGTAGGAATTGATTTTCTAATATTATTATATCCCGGGTCCAGTAGGTTCTTTTCTTCTAAAAATTATAGACCTTATATATATTAGCCTTATTATTTAAGACTATAGCTTTAATAGCCTTATTATCTAGTTTCTTTATTTTAGGATCTTAATTTTTATAATAGTATATAGATCCAAAAGTTACTATATTATCTATATTAGGCTTTTCCTTATTAACTATTTCATAAGGAGTTTTATAATTTATAGCCTTATGTAGAGTTATATTATAAAGGTCTACTGCAGTTAAAGCTACTTCGCCCTATAGGTATAAAGGAAGATTAGCTTTTAATAATAAAGCTCTTATTTTATTAGTTATTATCCTTATAACTCTTTCTATTATACTATTAGGTTTATGTATATAAGGGACCTTTATATTATATTCTATACCTTTAATTATATAGGTATAGTTAATAAGGTTATTATTAAACTTAAATTCACTATTTGTATTAAAGTTTATTATATTATTATTATTAATATGTTTTTTATTTATATATTTTAATACAGTAGTATTAACCTCTTCTTTTTCTTTAGTTTTAAGAAGAGTTATAGAGGCTTCTCTAGAAGATCTTTCTAAGAATATAATAAACTATTTATATTTATTATAAGTAGGAGGAGTTATAAGACTATATAGATTAGAAGCTACTTTTTTAAGGTATTTATAATCCTTATTATAGTTATCTAATTTTTTATTAACCTTAGTAGTAAAATTAGCCTTAAGGCAAATTTTACAGTTATATTCTAAAAGTATAGGTATTTTATCTTTTAAATTAATATTATTTTCTAAGGCTTTTATAACTGTAGGATTTATATGTCCAAGTCTATTATGCTATTTAATATAGGTATTAATATCTGTATTTTTAACCTTATTAAAGGTGTATTTCTTCCTATTTATATTACTAGTTCTAATAGTATTAATATAGTTATTATTTTCAACCTCTAGAGAATTAATCTCTTTATAAGTAAGGGTTTTTATATTAAAGTAATATAAGTTATCCTTAAGTACCCCCTTACAAAGGGTTTTATTATCCTTTGTATTTATTAAGGTAACTATTTTATTCCAAAATAGAGAAGCAATAAATAGCTTTCTTATACTATTTTAACTTAGAAGATTAATTCTAAGTTTAGGCATATAGAAATAGTCCTTTAATATATAGATATTATTATTATTAGGAAATTGTATAGCAATATCTCCTATAAGGTTTATTTTCTATTATTTTACTTTACCCTAGTTAATAGTTTTATTAAATGCTCTTGTCTTTATAAAAAGAGATTTATTATATATAATATTAACTATTACTGCAGTATTTAAATAAAAAATATTATTATTATCTACTATAGACTTATCTATATTACCTATAGTATATATATTATTAGAAGAAGTATTATTAAGCGTTTTATAGGAGGATTTACTTACAATATCTTTAAAATCTATAAGATCTTCTTCTTCGTCTTCTAGGGTACTTATTTCCCCTTTATCTAGATCTATAGCATCTATAGTTATATTTACTATAGGATCTTCTTTATTATTAGAGGATATTTCCTCTATTATAGCCCTTTTTACTATAAGGGCTTTCTATTTTCTATATAGTTGCTTTTTCTTAATATTATTTCTTTCCCTCTGTATTTTAACTATTTCTTCTGCATCTGCAGTAGTTATAGAGGGTTTCTTCTAGCCTTTTGGGGCTTTATTTAAATAAAGAAAATTGCAATCTGCAACCTAGTGACTTTTTAACTTGCAATAGGTACAGAAGAGACCCTTTTGCTTTTTCTAGGGTTTTTTATTTATCCCTCTTTTAATAATATTATTTCTAATATTATTAGAAGTATAGAGGATATTAATAGGCTTTCTTTTTACTTTATCTATTAGATTTGCAAATAGAGAGTCTAAAGTATAGGCCTCTGGGTCCTTCCTTAAAGCTTAAGTTATATTAGTAATAAAACCTTTATAACTATTATTTAAGCTATTTAAAATCTATACTATTATAACCTAATTAGGTAAAGTAATAGATTTTAAAGTTAGATTATCTATAAGCTCTTTAACCTTATTAAGGTAGGCTTCTATAGAATTAAAAGATTCTAGAGAGGTATTAAAGAACTCCTTATAAGTAAGATATTCATTAGTAAATCCTATAGGTTCATATAGATCCTTTAGTTTCTTCTAAGCTTTATAGCCTATTATAGAGTCTTTTATAACCCTTAGAGGGTTATCCTTATAGAAAAGCTTTATATAAGCTAATACCTTCTAATCTGCTAATTATTAGGTATTATTAGAAGGGGCTAATTCTAGGCTGGAGTTTATATCTTTACTTATAAGTAAAGCCTCAAATTTAGTTGCCTAAGTAGAGTAATTCAAGCTTCTAAATAGTCTAGGAATTGTAATTTTATTTATTTTATATAGATATATCCTTTTATATATAGATAAAAGGGATATAAGAAGGTATAGTATAAATTTAGTTCGAAATTGATTAATTGTAAATTGAAAAAATGTAATATTGAAAAAAGGGTAATATATTCGAATAGACCTTAAAAAGGCAGTTCGAATAGAGGTAGAAATAGTGTATTTTGATAAGTATTAGTAATATTAAGAGTAGTTAAAATAAAGGTATTATTAGAAATTGTTCGTTCAGTATTAAAGGAGGGGTTTTTTTTTTAATAAAATAGATATAACTATTGAATTTGTTGAAAAAAGAGGATTCAAATAGTAGTCTTTTTGTTATTATAGGGTACTTATTAGTAAAGTTAATATTAGAAAGGTTGAATAGGAGAAATTGAGGTTATTTTGTATATATAGGCCTTTTTTGCTAAAGCTTTTACTAGCTAGATAGTAGGCTAGTTGGCTCAGTAGTCTAGTTAGCTACTAAGTTAACTTAATTAATTAACTACTAATTAAGAGGCCTTAGGTTTAATTCTAGCTTAAGGCAAAAAGTAAAAATTCTTTATTAGTTAGATTATAAAGAAACTAATAGGTTAGGTTAATTATTAGATTAGTTATTAAGTTAGTTATTAGGTTAATTATTAGTTATTAATTATTAATATAACATCTAGAGCTATAGTAATGTAAAATATAGTAAGGTATATAACTTACTTAGTAAGACAATCCCTCTATTCTACTAAATATAAATTTATAAAGTATAGATTGTAAAAGGTCCAAGGTTAAATTCTGTAAAATTCCCTTAGCTAATATAGTACGTCCCCTAGTAAGGTTAAGTTTTTATTAAAATAAAATAACTAAGTTATTTAACTTAATTAGAAAGAGAAGTCTAAATAGACTTAAAAGGTATAAAAGAGTAGTTATAAAAGTATCCTTTCTTATAGGTGCAAAGCTGGGCTTATAACTATTAAGATTAGAGTAGGAATATAAGATAGAATATCTTAAATAAGAATAAGATAAAAAGTAGGTAGAAAAATTGTATATTACTTGCATACATAAGGTCTAAAGTCTAAGGTAAATAGAGAGGGAAATTCCCTCTATTTATAATTCTACCTAAGGGATAAAATTCTAGATTATTAATATATATTATTATATGTAAAAATACGCTTATAGTATAGTGTATTTATCTAGTATGTAGGGCTAAAGTCCTTAGTATGAAGGGCTGGCCTGGAATGCTTCTACTAGTCTGTATGTAGACTAGTATGTCTGTAAATCCTTATATACAAAATATGCAGATAAATTATACACCATTCTATAGCTAAAATTATAAGAATTCTAAATATAAAACCCATTTACTTATATCTCTTTTAGTTATAGAGATATATACAATTAAGCATATAAGTATTTTTATAGATAAGCTTCTTTATTCTTAGTTATTCTTAGTAGTAATAAAGATAACTATAATAGTCCTTTTACCTAAGGTAATACTTAATACTAAAGAAACTCCCTATACTTATTACTACTTCTACTAATAGGCTTTACTTATATTTGCAGTAATAAGGAAGACTATATATAATTAAGATAATTAGGGAATCTTATATGCATTTTAAATATAGATAAAATAAAGTATAGTAGGGAGATATATAATATTTTTAATATAAAAGTTACTATTTTTCTTAATACTTACTTAAAGGTTAATATTAAACTATAATACTATACTCTTACTTTCTTATTAATACTTTATAATAAGACTACTAATTTCTATTATTAATGTATTTATAAGCCTAGTATTAAGGATTTTACTATTATAATAAATATAGTCTATAACTACTTTAAAATACTCTAAATAAAGTAGTTATATATCTCTAAATAGTAAGATACTACTTTTATTAATATTAGTAAGGGGAACTTAAGTAAGTTAAAAGTAGAGGTCCTAGAGATTCTTATTAAGTAACTTAAAGTTATCTAGAGAGTACTCCCTAATAGTATGCAAAATAAGGAGGCTATAAAAATGCAGCTCCTTAATACTTGTACTAGAATTAAGGAGTGCAATCTCTATTTTTATAATTTAGCCCCTATACTTAAAGGAGTCTACTTACAGCTTTAGTTATTAATTATAATTGCAATATATATTATCTCTTATTAATAGTACTTATTTAGAGGGAATAACTAATATATTATAGATTAATAATACTGCAGCTCTAGTAGAAATAACTACTTTAGAAGAAGAGTACTTTTATAAGGTAATATATTTTTAAGTAATAGTTGCAATAGAGGTCCCCTAACTAATAAGAAGTACTACATCTATTACTAGTATAAATATTACTCTATATACTATACTGCAGATAAATAATATAAAGCCTATATAAGATTTAAGAGTAATAAGTATATAAAGAATTTATTAAAGAATATATATACATTCTTCCTTACTAACTATAAAGAGTATAACTATAATAGCTTTAGTAATAAGAATATTTATTACTATTTTAAAATTACCCCTACTACTAGCTCTAGTAATAAATTAGACCTTAAAGAGAGCAGCTATAATAATACCTTTATAATTAGTACTACTTTCTTTAGTAAGAAGAGCTTTAATAGAGGGGCCCTTATATTATACCTTACTAATTAGTCTATTTATTATTAATTAATAAAGACTAATAAATACTATAAGAAGCTAAAGAGTAAAGTAATAATTTTTATACTTAATTAATACTTATTAGAGGTATTCTAGAGTATTCTTCTAAATACTAGTACTACTAATTTCTCTATAGTAAGTTAATACTAAGTAATAGCCCTTTAATATACATATTGTAATATAATAATTAATACATTATAAGTTAGAGAAGTAAAAATCTAATTTAGTAGTAGTAATTCTATTCTTTTAATTAGAATAATTACTATTTATACCTCCTTTAACTTAATTAACTTTTATATTATACTTATAAATACTCTATTTCTCCTAACGTACACGCATAGCGAGTCGGCCAACATAGCGAGCCGGCCACTCCTTATCGCTAGAAAAAGCCCCTTTTCTAACTATTTATTAAAAAGTAGATTCTTAACTAATAAAGACCTAGTTTTTAGCATTAGATAACGATAAGAGTTAGATTTTAAGAAATAATAGTATTAAAATTATTATCTCTTTCTAGCCTATATTACTAAGCTTACCTCTTATCTATGCCTCTAGATAAGAGGATTACTAAGAACCTAGGGTTAGGAAGAGACAATAATTTCTACAATATTATTTCTTAAAATCTAACTCTTATCGTTATCTAATACTAAAAACTAGGTCTTTATTAGTTAAGAATCTACTTTTTAATAAATAGTTAGAAAAGGGGCTTTTTCTAGCGATAAGGAGTGGCCGGCTCGCTATGTTGGCCGACTCGCTATGCGTGTACGTTATACTTTTATAATATAAATTGCCTTTATATTTAATTTAATAACTTAGCTAATATTATGCACTAAGGGAAGCTTTTAGTACTTATTATCTGCAAGTAGGGATATCTATAAATACTTTTAGGACCTCCTAAGTATTCTATTGCAAATTGTTACTTAATAAATACTAAGCTTTATTAACTATATTATTACTTTAACGTACACGCATAGCGAGTCGGCCAACATAGCGAGCCGGCCACTCCTTATCGCTAGAAAAAGCCCCTTTTCTAACTATTTATTAAAAAGTAGATTCTTAACTAATAAAGACCTAGTTTTTAGTATTAGATAACGATAAGAGTTAGATTTTAAGAAATAATATTGTAGAAATTATTGTCTCTTCCTAACCCTAGGTTCTTAGTAATCCTCTTATCTAGAGGCCTAGATAAGAGGTAAGCTTAGTAATATAGGCTAGAAAGAGATAATAATTTTAATACTATTATTTCTTAAAATCTAACTCTTATCGTTATCTAATGCTAAAAACTAGGTCTTTATTAGTTAAGAATCTACTTTTTAATAAATAGTTAGAAAAGGGGCTTTTTCTAGCGATAAGGAGTGGCCGGCTCGCTATGTTGGCCGACTCGCTATGCGTGTACGTTAGTTATTCTTTAATTTAGTAATTTTATAAAGTCCTTTATAAGGCTAATTATAAAGTTAAAATAATTGTAATTAAGTACCTTATAAAGGTATACTATTAATACTAAATAAATAGTAGTGCACTTTAGTACTTTAGATTTACTATTTATAATAACTATACTTTTAATTATAAAATCTTTATAAATATTATATACCTTAATAGTAATATCCCTATTCTTTATATTATTAATTTAATTACTGCATTTAATACTAAATACTTCCTACTTAATATAATAGTAAAGTCTATATAGGAAGCTCTTTAAGTAGTATAAATTAATACTTACTAAGGGCCTCTAAATTAAATTATTACTAATGCAGGCTGTAACTTTATAGCTACTAAATTCTACTAGGAAGCTAAAGTAATAGCTTACAGCCTAAAGATTATTCCTATTAAAGTACACTATAGTATTAGTAAAGTAGAGAAATACTATACAATACTGCATAGAGTATATAATATTATTTAATATAACTACTTAGAAATAGTAAAGGAGTTAATCCTTTAGTTTACACTTAAGGCTATTAATAATACTATAGGCTTAAATAGTATAATTCTAACTCTACTAGTCTTTAGTACTTACTTACAACTTACTTATAATTTACCTCTATTACTAGATATTATTTAATATACTACTACTATTAGGAAAGTAAGTAAAGCTATTAAGAAGCTTTATATAATTAGGAAAATTAATAATATATTAACTATTTATAATAGACTAAATACCTTAGTACTAAAAGTAGTAGAAATTAAATTCCTTATATGTATATAGTATAAAAAAGGGGAATAGTCTAGTCCTTATTACCTCCTTATAGTTAATAGTAAGAATTGCACTATTAATACTAATAGTGTAAGAGTATTCTAATTAATAATAGTAAAATTATACTACTCTAATTTAAATAATACTATTATAGTCCCTAATAATTGCAGTAATATAATTACAAATAAGGTACTTATTACTAATAGGAATAATACTATATAGAATACTATTATTATTGCAAATTCTACTCCTTTAGTACTTGTACTACCTTTACTTAAATAAATAAGGAGCTAGCTATATAAGACGCCTTCTAATAGAGTAGTCCTAATTTAAGAGATTAATATTATTATAATCTTTATATTTATAAAGGAAGAAGCTAATTAGGAGCTTACTATTAAGCTTTAAGATAAGGGGATTATTATAACTTCTAGAGCTCTATTTAAGGAGTCTATAAAGAAGGAGGTAAAGGCCCTTATTAATAGAGGGGTCTTTATATTTATTATCTTTAATTCTATATACTATAAGAGTATAAGAATCTTTAAATTACAAATTATTAATAAGGTAAAGGATAAAATAATAATTACCCTATATAAGAAATCTTAACTTATAATTTAAAATTATATAGATAATAGTAAGACCTCTATTCTTACTTAATTGCCTATAATTTAGTATGCAAATTAATAACTTATTTTAACTCTTACTCTATTACTACTCCTTTTAGAGGGCTTTAGACTATAGTTTTAAAATATTACTTAAGTATATACTTAATTATAATTAAAGCTTAATTAAATAATCCTTACGCAATTACTATTGTAAATTTAGAATAAATACTCTACTAAGACAATTATAGAGGTTGTAAAACCCCTATATAGGATTGTAGAGATAGGTACCTACTAGTAGGCAATTTATAATTACTACTATAAAGAAAACCTTAAGATAATTTTATTAATTTATAATTCTTATTTCTTACTCTCCTCTAATAATAATACAGACTTTAGTATAATTAGTATGCAAACTAATAATACTATTAGTCTCTCTAATAGCTTATTTAATACTAGAGAGAGTAATAAGCTTACTAAAGTATTATTCTTAGTAAAGTTTAAAATGTACTTAAGTACTAATAAGAAGCTCCTATTTAATAGAAGAATTATTGCAATAGCCTTATTTAATAGTACTATTATTATATAGAGGCAGAAAGACTAGAGAATAAAGCTACAGCTAATTAATATAAAGTTACTAACTACTAAGTAAAATTATATTTAGTAGTAAGTATATAGTACTTACATTACTTCTATCTACTAACTTAAAGTATACTTTAATTTATTAATAGTAGCTTAGTAGTAGAATTTAACTAATAAGAATATTAAGAACCTTAATTAAAGAATTAAGTAGTAGATAAAATCCCTTAACGTACACGCATAGCGAGTCGGCCAACATAGCGAGCCGGCCACTCCTTATCGCTAGAAAAAGCCCCTTTTCTAACTATTTATTAAAAAGTAGATTCTTAACTAATAAAGACCTAGTTTTTAGTATTAGATAACGATAAGAGTTAGATTTTAAGAAATAATATTGTAGAAATTATTGTCTCTTCCTAACCCTAGGTTCTTAGTAATCCTCTTATCTAGAGGCCTAGATAAGAGGTAAGCTTAGTAATATAGGCTAGAAAGAGATAATAATTTTAATACTATTATTTCTTAAAATCTAACTCTTATCGTTATCTAATGCTAAAAACTAGGTCTTTATTAGTTAAGAATCTACTTTTTAATAAATAGTTAGAAAAGGGGCTTTTTCTAGCGATAAGGAGTGGCCGGCTCGCTATGTTGGCCGACTCGCTATGCGTGTACGTTAATTATAGTCTTACTTTTGTACCTCTTAACTTAGTATTTATAAAGCTCTTTATATTTGTAAATAAATTATTTACTAATAATTGCAATATAACCTTACAGCTTAATTTTATTATTATCCTTAGAAATAAAGAGCTAATTAATAACTATAATAATACTTTTATACTAATTAGTAATATTATTCACTATAGCTTAATAAAATTTAAAAGAGTTACTAGAAGTATACTAGCCTTAGAGATTTATAGTATAATAGTAAGTATAAATATAGCTTATACTATCTTATTTATACTAGCTATAATTATAAAGAAACTTAACTTCCCTCTTATACTTACAATTGTATATATAGACTCCTACTTACTGTATAAGTACTTAATTAAGTTAAGTACAACTTAGGAAAAGCACTTAATAATTAATATTATAGCTCTTTAGTAGTTATATAAGAGATGCAAATTATATAAAGTTTAATAAATCTATAGAAATAATAATCTAATAAATACTTTTATAAAAGTAATACTTAATTAGGCCCTTAAGAATTTTATTACAATTTTATTAGTATAAATACAAATAGAGGAATAAATTGCCTAAGTTTAAAATAAATAAACTAAGTAAGGTCCTTATAAAAATAAAAAGAGCCTATAAGACTGCAAGAATTAAGATTCTTACTTAATTATAAGAAGGGCTACTAAGGCTGTACTTATAAGGTAAAAGGGAGAATATATATAGGAATAAAGTAATAAATAGAGGAAGTAATTAATAATTGTAATTTATTAAATAAAGGAATATACCTCTAATACTTTAATTAAGGAGAAATATACTTAATTATAATATTATAAGACTATATTACTCTATAGAATAAATAGGAGGAGAATTACATTATATAGGGAGGCTATATAACTTATAAAAGTATAATACTTTTTATTTTTTATTATATTTTTAGAGAATTTAGCTAATTCTGCAAAAAATATAAAAAAGGGTACTTTTTTACTATAAGAAAAAGTTACTAGTATTAATTTGCAGGAATTAGCCCTGCAAAATAGAGATTTTAGAGTTAAGGGAGAATATTAGGGATAAGGGAGAGTAACCTACTATAGGGTACTTACCTACTTAATAGGGCTACTATAAGGGCCCCTTACTAGTTAACCTTCCTTCTCTATAGCTAATTACTAATTTAAAAAGTAAGATTATTACTAAATTATTAATATATTAATCTACCTTATACTAATAATATATATATATATAGATATAGGCTTAATACTTTGCGAATAGCTTAGAGGCTAGTAGTACTAATTATATAGTTAAGGTAGTCTCTTTTAGTAGTAAGTAGCTAATTTAGTATATTCTCGAGATAGATTCTTAAGTAAAATCGCTTACTATGCATAATCTACATTATTATAACTAGTTAGCTATGTCTGGCAGAAATGTAATCATCGGGGCTTCACGAGTTTTGCGGGCCCGGCGATGTCGGTAGACAGCCCGGTGGGTCCGCTTTCCCCGGGGTTTCGCTCAGTCTGATTGGGCGGCTTACCTTGAACAATTCCTAAAACGGTAAACTCACACCGGCCGAAAAATTTCGAAGGTCAACAACCACAAGAGCCTTGATAGAAGTACATATTTGGAGACAACATCTATGATTTACAAATAGTTTTATTTGTTGTGGGTCTCTCATAAAGTCCTACTAGGAGTTCATGCGCTGTTCATCTCAGCCGACTTTCACATCTTCCAGCTTCCTCAGAGTAATCAACGCGATATTCAACAGATCACAAGAAGTAATACTTTCCCTTAGGGACTTAGTTTATAGGATCCATGAATGGAGCTTCCAAGTCAGCAATGGGACTTTGTCTACTGTACGCTCTTCCAGATAATTATCCAGATCACCTCGCCAACTGTGTCCGCGTTTAATTCACCGGGTCGCCCCGACAAAAGGTGCAAGCTGATAGTGATTTTCGACATGTGAAACGTGGCCATGCTCGACATGCATGCATGATGCGCTGGTTTGATTGTCAGACGCTTCATCCAATCATCAGTAAATCCGGAGTTACTTTCTACCACCATATCCAGATAGTTTAGTTCTGCTATTCGTCATGTACTATTGACTTCCAATGGTGCTCAACTCTTCACCCACCGAAGTCTTACCAATCGTGAAAGAAGATAACGTGGCCCCACATCCCCCGGAACCGGAATGTTGATGAGGGCCCAGCGCCGAATTTTCGCTCCCACGGGGGGAGGGGACCCCTTCCAGCTTCCATCAAATCGCCACCGTGGTATTCAGTGATTTCAGATCCAGCGACAACCATCGAGGTTTCAAGAGTAGCACCAGCCGCTTTTGACGAAGTCATCCTCGACTACAGCATCGCTCCATCTCTTCAAGATGAAGAAAACCTTCTCGATTCCGCTCTATGTGAGAGCGAGTATTATCGCTTCGTGTGTAGCCATGCTGTTTGGGTGTGTTCTCAACCCACCTCGCTTCCGCAATGTCCTCATTCTGCCTTGGCCATAGCTGACAAGATGCTATGCACGAAGCCTCGATACCGGCAGCATCGGCCCGGTGACGACCATGCCATCCTTCCACCAGACGTTTGGAGAATTCTCTCCCACCATGCACGGGGTCATTGTGTCGTCCGTTCTCATCCCCGGAGCCCTGTCGGCTCTCGTCTCGGGTGCCATGGCCGACCGGTTCGGGCACGTCCTCCTCTTTGCCCTGGGCGCCTTCGTCTACGGCTGCGGCGCCGCCGTCGAGTGCGCATCACCCAAGCTAGGAGTTTTTGTCTTAGGACGCCTCATCAAGGTAAGAGTTAGGTATTTTAGGCTTTGGGCAGACAGCTTACGAGGGCTAGGGCGTCGGCGAGGGCATGTTTCTCAGCAACGTCTACGTTCAGGTGTCAGAAATGTCTCCCGCCCGTGTCCGCGGGATCATGACAGCCCTGCCACAGTTTTCTATCGTCACCGGCATTGTCGCTGGATATTTCATGTGCTACGGCACCGCTCGGATAGGTTCATCATCCCTCGCGTGGCGGCTCCCGCTGGCAATTGCCTCATTCTTAGGTTTTGCTCTCTCCAGCACATATTGGACAGTCCCACCCTCTCCCAGGTGGCTGTTGAGCAAGGGGAGGTTCGATGAAGCTCGCATCGTGCTGGATACGCTGGGGCTAGACGATAGCGAGCGGGCCGTGCTCCTCGAGCAGTCAATGTCGGGAACGTACGAACAGAATGTCGATGCGACACTCTGGGACACCATACGGCAGACATTTGTGGAGTTTGGGGAAGCCTTCTCGAAACCCTTTCGCAGCAGAACAGCTTTCGGCTGCTTTCTCATGGCAATGCAGCAGTTCAGTGGCATCGACGGAATATTGTACTATGCTCCGATTCTGTTCACACAAGCGGGACTCAAAGGAGAGCAGGCCACTTTCCTCGCGTCCGGGGTCTCGGCTTTGGTCATTCTAGCCGTGACCATCCCCGCCACCTTCTTGGCCGATAAATGGGGGAGACGGACGTCGAGTTTATTGGGCGGGGTACTCATCACGGCTCTGATGATTCTGATGGGATCGCTATTCGCCGCCGGGCAAGTCCAAGCCGAATCGGGGGCAGGGAAGTGGGTGGTCATCGTTTCAATTTACCTTTTTGCCATCGTATACAGTGCTACGTGGGCCATCGGTTTCCGGACCTTCATGGTTGAGAGCCTGCCGAGGAAGACGAGAAGCAGTGCATCTAGCCTGGCTCAAAGCGCCAATTGGGTAAGTTTCTCTTCACCCTCTTCCCAGGAACCCCTTGACTTCCTGGACCAGACTAATAGAAAAACAAAGTTTGCAAACTATGTCGTTGCACTGATAACTCCAGTGCTGTTATCCAAGTCCACTTTTGGGGCGTACTTCCTGTTTGCGGGCTGTTCTCTCGTCTGTACCGTGGTCGTGGCCGCTACCATGGTAGAGACCCGAGGGCACAGTCTCGAGGCAATCGAAAAGAGGTATTCCGAGAAAAAGGCCAAGGCCACGGGCAGGTGGAAAATGAAAGGTCTAAGGCCGAGGAGATTTGCGAATGATGCCTAGTCTTCCGAGAACGACGAGTCGCTGGCTACTTGACACCGATCCGACATACATGGATAGAATAAGTAACGCGCCATGCTTCCATTGCGACTCAGGTCCTAGACAAAGAATGAAAACACACTTATATACATTTTATGACGCGAGTAGATGGAAGATGGTACAGGGCTTACTTGGGTCACTTTGCAGCCCTTCTTCTTACCAAAGGGAACTGGAGGCGCTTGTTTGCGAGGCTGTTCAGATTGGCACAGTTAGGGTTCCGTTTGCTCTCAAACTAGTAGAAGCCAGGGATTGGCTGAACGTCAATTTACACCATGCATCTGCTGCTGCCAGCTTCCAAGATTTTAGCGAAGACACCCATCACGAAATTCCCATTTTTGAGACTGGAAATCTGCTGGCTGTCCTGGTTGGAGATATTGATCCACGTGAAGCTCGAAAATCTTTGAGGGCAGCGCATACCGAAGTGTTACGTTAGACTAGAAGGTCTGGCTCACAGATACCTCATCATTGATCTTAACGAACTACATACTAGAGGCAGACCCAGTGGCAAAGTTTAGCGAGACTTTATACCGTCAAGCCGAAATCCTTGTCGGTGATCGTATGAGCCTTCGAATTGAAAGTGAGTTATCGAGGCGGCGCATTCAAGGCGGACGGCGCAGTGTTTTTGGCCCGGGGTTACCACCCATTAGTTGATTGCAGATGTCCAAGGGACTACAGGTGTCTAGTAATCATCGTCAAAAGTCACAGTAAAAGCTTGAGCGGCTAGTGTGACCAAACATCTCATGACTGTGATTTTGATGGGTTGGTACTGCGAAGCAGCCACTCACACGCTCGGTCGCGGAGGCCATCCGGACTCGCCCATCAGGCGGAAGGTTTCGGGGACGTTCGTCTCATCCATCCATAAGACTAGCGGCTACGGACTTGCGGCAAAACTGCATGGCTTTCTTCGACATAGCATAGTTGCAACTCTATTGTGAAAGCTTGCCAGGCCGCTCGGGGTTAGTAGGGGGGGGGGGTCTTGCTAGCCGCCCCCCCCCCCTTCTCCACGACCTCATTCATTCCAACAAAAGGGCTTGTCCCGGCAGTGGGAGGACTGTGAATCACTTGTTTCGCGTTTTTCATAGCTTCAGCTGATGAAGCCTCGAACAATGCACATATAATATTATCTCAGTACAAAACATGTATCTGGAACAAACAACGCTAATGTTCAAGATAGCTTGCTAAAACCAATGTTTGTCCTTGAGGCTGGCATCCAAGCCATCAAGGTATGGGGTTTCTCGCTTCGAACAGTAGCATAACGCCGTGCACCTCCCATCTTACGTCCTCAAACGCCTCCCTCAGCGGCCCAACGAAGCCCTCAACGTCGTCTTCCGTATTTCCAAACACCCCCAGGAGATTGTGCCAAAACATCAGCTGCTTCCCCCATATGTTGTGCTTGACGCCACGTCCCAAGATCGTCACCCCGAACAAGGTGCCCCCGGGAGCGAGGAGGTGGCGTAGGCGGACAAGGGCCGTCGCCTTTCTCGGCGGAGGTCCCGGCAAGCAGTGAAGCAGCATCGTCGTCGAGATGGCGTCGAAGGAACCGCCACCCAGATCTCCGCAACTCAGGCCCCTCCCCTGCGGGTCCAGAAAGTCGGCAACGGAGGCCTCGCACGTCGTCTTGGGGTGCGCTTTCAGCATGCGTGACTTAGTGGCGTGGAGCGCGGCCGGGTTAAGGTCAACAAGGTAAACCTCGGACCCCGCTGGTATAGGCGCATGCTTGAGAAAGTAGCCCGTTCCGACTCCAATGTCCAGGATACGACAAGGCGAACACGTGCTTGATGCGGGCCGGAAACCTGTCTCGCTGAGGAGGGATTGCGACGTCTGTGATCGCGAGGCCGCGTTTGCGATGTGGCGGTTGAAGAACCCGCGCATCTTGCTTGACGATATTTGCCACGCGTACGGGCAATAAAGACCCAGGACGAACGGGTCGTAGAGGTAGCGGAGGAGTATCGGGACGTAGATTGCCGCCCCGGCAAAGGTGTCCGGCCGTGCCATGTCCCAAGCTTTTTCAACGTCCAGCAGTGGATGTGTGCATTGGGAATGCAGCGGTGTGATGAAGGTATCCATGGCCCCGAGAGCTTCCGTACGGGTGTAAGACAGACAGCCAAGCCACTAGATCGAAAAGGGGGTTGAGCACTTCTTATGTCAAGTTTGTCAGTTGGCTGGGTACTACTCTCACGCACGGGTGGCGGGTCGCTTTTCTGTTGGTGCAAGATTGAGATAGCTGACATTCCACAAATCCCAGGACACCCTTGACATGATATAGGCTCTTTCAAATTCACATGTTTGGCTTGTCCAAACCTCTCTAGGTGAAGGGAAGGGTGCAACATGCACGCCAAGGCGCGCATCGCAGTAACAGCGCGCCTCCTCATGAACGACAACGATCAGCTAGCTGTCTTTGGCGTTGCCTTGCGTCGCAAGGTCAGTCGGGGGACTCGGCCGAGCTCCGCGATGTCTGCGTTTCGACGGGTCCCGTCCGTGCTCCCGACCAGTCCGCGATGCCACGAAGCTTCGCGGACCAAGGCCTGGATCCTCAGGTGATTCGTCGAGGTGGAGGTTGCGAAGTGCAGACTCTCGCAACGTCAAAGATGGGACGACTAGGCTGGGTCAATACGAAACGTCCGCTACTGTATTGCATGCCGATGGAGCCGCTCTCTGTCTCTGCCCTTCGCCCTGCCATTTACACGGTGTCAGAAGGGTGTTGCGAACATTCGACGGACCAATGGCTTGCAGCTCATCCAACCCCTCTCTATTTTGCCTTTTCGCTCACTTGTTCCGACGGGGAGAAGTTCTCTCTGACAGCCGGTCGAGCCTTGAGCGCACGCCTTGACGCTTCTGTCCATCTGACTGTACTTTTGCGAGCCAACTCGTCATCGAGGGCGGGGTTTGCTGGTCAGACATCAGATAACAAGCGGCCGGTGGACGGTGTCCTCAAGAGGTGCATGCAACGTCTAGAGGGCTGAGGGCGACTCAAGACGGCACGTGTGAACCAAAGACAAGAGGCCATTGCCGCGTGGAGCTGATCGAGAAGCGAACAAGGTCTTGACTTGACAACACCATGAGCCTCGGCACCTTTCCCGCCACATAGCGGCGGAACTTTGTTGATCTCTTCGCACACAATGTACACTTGCGTCTGACGGGCCTGCGCCCGAGCAGAACTCTGCATCATGGGCAACCTTGGTTGTGGGGGGAACACAGCAGGTCTCTATTAGTAAGTTATCTGGAAACGACTGCGTCAGGGTATGATCGAGACTTTTTGCTTATTTCCTCCGGGCTTTGAACGTCTTCAAAGGATTGACTTTCCGCGTCCCAATCTTCTTGCGTCCTGGCTTGCCCTTACTCCTTCTTTGCTTGCCACCGATCTTTCGGAAGGGCACCATGCCGATGTCGTTCTTTGTGAGAGAGTCCTTGCCCTCCTTCGGGAGCAGGTACTCGGGTATATGCTTCAAATGAGGCTGCTGTCGAGCAGTTCTCAATTCTCCATCATGTCGGAGATGCTGCAGTTCCGTGGGGTTCTCCTCGAAATATCTAAAGATGAGTCAGTAGGGCTCAGGCATTCACACTGGCGGAGATAGTAACTATGACGCGGGCAACCGTCGTCGCAAGGTGCATACCTCTTCAGCTTCTCGCTCTTGAGAAGTTCCTGCTTCAGCTCTCTCATACGCGCCTCGCGAACCGCGACCTTGGTGACAGCTCTCAGAGCGTCATCCAGACGGTATCTAAACGCGTCCAGGTGCTCCTTCTTGAAGTTGTAGGGCTTGACCTCCTTCCCCTGCTTCGCTTGCTGCTTCTTGATTCTCGCCAGAATCTTTTCGTCGTTCTCGGCCGTCTCTATGCTCGTCGGCAAGTGCTTGCGGTACAGCTCGCTAGGCACATAGAAGGACAGAGCCATGCCGGTCCGGCCGGCTCGCGCTGTGCGCCCGATGCGATGTGTGTATGACGAGGCGGATGTGGGGAGATCAAAGTTGACCACGGCAGCAACGTTCTTGAAGTCGATGCCTCGCGATACACCAAACTCGGCGTCTCGCTTCGATTTGCGCTTCTTCTTAGATTGCTCCTTCTCCTTCTCGGGCTGTTCCGTGCCCTCCTCTCCCTCGACATCTTTTTCCTCGGCACCCATAGCGCTCTTTTCGTCGGACGCAATGATTATGTCGTATACTCCGCGGTTGAACTCCTCGAGGACGTGCGCCCTTGATGTGACGGGCAGTTCTGAGTTGAGAATACAGCTTCGGACCTGGAATTGTTCGAGGAAAAGTTTCAGGCGGTATGAACGATCGACGTCGTTGACAAAAATCAGGCACTTGCCCTTGACGAGCTTGAGCTTGAAGATGATGAATGCCAAAAGAAACTTCTCGTCCTCTCCGCAACTGCAAACAGTTAGTAAGTGGCAGGCAAGGACGTGTGTCGAGAGTAGCATACCTGACAACGAACTGAGAAAGGCTGTCACCCTCCGTCTCCTCGTCGTCGAGGTCCAGCACGGTAGGTTTCCTGCCGAAAATCCCTTGAAGTGAAGTTACGTCCGTCGAAAGGGTTGCGCTCATCATCGTCAACTGGACACCCTTGGGCAGCTTTCTCGCAATGTTCTCCAAATCTTCGTTGTAGCCGTAAGACAGAATAAGGTCAGCCTCGTCGAGAATCATACACGTCAGGTTGTCCAGCGACAAGGCTTCGGAGACGATGTTGCGCCATGCGGTGGCTGGTGTGGAGATGACGACATCGGGGAAGTTGGACAGAAGGGAGCGCTGGACAGCGTCGGAGATCTTGTCAACGAGCTTGATGGCGTGGATGTCTTTCGCGCAGTAGGCCGAGAACTGCTCAATGGCTTTGAGGACTTGATCGGCGAGCTCGCGGGTCGGCACAAGAATGAGGGCTGTGGTGGCGGGTGAAGAGTCGGTCTAAACGGTCAGCGAGATTCATGTGGAAAGGTGCACAGCGCGTCTACACACAGTCTTGCGCTTCAGGATGCTGGAAAGAACTGGCAGAACGTATGCCGCAGTCTTCCCGGAGCCACAGGGGGCCTTTGCGACGACATCTTTGCCGTCCAAGGCCAGTGGGATAGCCTTTTGCTGCACGGGTGTCGGGTCCTTGAAGCTCTCGGCGGCGACGGCCTGCACCAGGCGTGTGTCGAGCCCGAGATCGGCGAAGGAAAGCTCTGGGGTAGCGGACTGCTCTGTCTTTGCGCGTTTTTCGGTTTCGCCCGCGGGCACGGAATCTTCGGGTTGCTTTCTCTTCATCGTGGGATCGGTCGGTGTCGCAAAAGTGATGTTCTGGAGAAACTGCACGAGTCCTGGATCGAGACGCCCGAACCAGTGCCAAATCAGAAAAAAAATCTGGAGGGGCGGGTCTGGCCGCAGCTTATCTTATCAGTGACACTAGACCATGAACGCCGCCGGCTGATTAATCATGTCAGGGGTCAAGGTTTGTCAATCGGGCTCCATTAAAGGTAATACAGATGCATCTGGCGGAAAGCAATACTCGAGAGGAACACCGACTTCCTCCAGCATTACGAGCTATCGTGCACATTTGAAAGCCTGGTCAGGACCAGAACACCATCAAAAGCAGGTGCTTAGGTAATACGTGGGTTGAGTTGGCACAAGTGCCACCACTCAGTGGTATTATGTCAGCTCTAGCTGAGAGGCCTGTTCTTCAAGAACATCGACGTTCACTTTCCCATGACCTCAAGACCTTTCAGCGAAGAGCGACCTTCCTGTGCAAGTGCATCCTCGACAAAATTTCTCTCCCCCGTAGTTAAGACGCTTCTCGATGAGGCGATTTACGAAGGGTACAGACCACCAGGTATGTCGTTAATGAGGTCGAGAGGGGAGGGAGGGGGTCTGCTCTCCAGCCCGAGTTAGTAAACCGATCTCTGCCGGAAGACCCCGGCCGACCATTTGGGTGACCCGGACAGAATTTACATACGGTGAGATTCGAGACACGTCCGGCCATTCATCTGAGAGTACAGTCACGATTCGGGCTTCTCGAGAAACCATGATTCGCTGGCTGCAACAACCATCCAAGGACGCTTTCCCACGGTAGACCACCAAAACACCACCATGAGATGGCCCCCTTAATTTTTCCTACACGGCCTTTCTCACTCCAGCCCATAATTTCGCCAGACGCAGGCTTGGCCGAACTAAAGGAGGTCGCACTGAAGGACTGGGACACGGTCACACTGCGGTGCAGGTATGCAAACTCACAAATCTCTACGACCATTTTCGCGGCCACCGCGTCCGTCGCCAAGCTCGTCCAATATGCATTCCAATCGCGGTATCTTGCTAATGTATGGAATTCTCGTCTTCAAGTAACCAATCCGCCCTCCCTCATGATTCGCTTTTGTCTCTTTTTGGCCTGCACAGACGCTTTGCGTGGGTTTTCGGCCTCGAAAACGTCATCCAGTTCCTCTAATGTGAAGCCCTTGGTCTCAACAAAGAAGAAGTACATGAACAAGACTTCGAAGCTGTCCCACGAGACGAAGAAGACATAAAACCAATATCCAATCTGTTCCCCACAACATTAGCGGTTGGATTCCAAGAACGCAGCATTCACACAACAAATCCCCCGGGTCAGATACTTACACTCGACAGCGCAATCGGCCCAACGAACGTGTTCAGAAACCCGGCCGCGCCCGCCGTGAGCTTGAATGTACCCATGGCCTTGGCGCGCATCCTGTTGCTGACGACCTCGGCCGGGTAGATGGGCTGCATCGGCGTGAATCCCGCGGCGAAGATGGCGCCGAACAGGAAGATGAAGACGATGCTGGCGGTTGACGCCGTCGTGTTACCGTAGTCGGTATAGCCTGCCGAGCAGCCCGCGACGACGGCTAGGCAGACGGTCATGCCGGAGGTGGCGGTGATGAGCATCTTGCGGCGGCCTACAACGTCGTGGAGGCGCGAGCCGGCGGTCGAGAAGACCCAGCCGACGACGGAATAGATGATGTTAAGAATCAGCTTGGTGTCGGTGTCGGTGATACCGACACCCGAAAGCATGATTGGAAGGTAATAAGAGACTGTTGAGGTGAGGTTAGTTGTGGTCTTCTTCACAAAACACAAAACAGAAGGTGGAGTAAGAGGGTCATTTACTAATGTTGTTGCCGCTGAACTGCCCAAACCAGGAGAAAGCCACGTTGAGCATGAGTCTGTAACGGCTAGAACGGCTCTCGACAAGGACTCGCAGGTCGAAGAGATCTTTCCAGGACGGCACATGAGCCGGGTCGACTGAGCCAATCATCTCCTTCATTTGCAAGTCGACCAGCGGGTGATCCAGGTCGCCGTTGGTATGGTAGGTCGCGATAATGTTCTTGGCCTCGTCGTGGCGGTCCTGTGCCACAAGCCTACCCGGTGTCAGAGATATGTCGACGCTCGCCAAGAGAGAGAGAAGCCTACCATCGAGGCGACTCGGGGAAGAACTTGATCAAGATACACACGAGTCCAGGGCAGACCATCTGCAGCCATAGTGGAATACGCCAGTCCAGATCGCCCTTGTCGCTGAGGTAGCGGTGGCAGGCATACACGGCTGACGTTGCCAGGATCGAGCCCTGAATCAGAGGAACATTAGCATTAGTCCCGGCAACGATCACGTTACCCCCCTCCTAACCTCGTGCCAGCGCCATTCGGTCGAGGATTCCACATACCACGTTGTAAAAGGTATTGTACATCCCTGCAATCGTCCCTCGGTACGTCGCAGGCGCCAGCTCGACCAGGTAAAGCGGCGCCGAGGTGTGGGCGCAAGTGGCGAAGAAGGACAGTATGAACCGACCGCCGATGAACATGGGCAGGCTGGTAGAAAGTGCCGTGATAATCGCTCCTACGCAGACGCCTAGGCAGCCGAAGAAGATATGCCACGTCCGGCCGTACCAATCCGCCATCCAGATGAAGAGGGCACCGCACATCTGGCCAACCTGCATCCGGGGTATTAAAAACTGGTGGCCAAGAAGATCCGAGACGCGACCAACCTGGAATATGGCAAAGACGATGCCGGTGCTCGCGTTTCCATTAGCAGGAAGTCCAAAGTATTCTGTGTAATTTGGCAGGGCGTTGATGGACCCCAGCAGAGCGCTGTCGTAACCTTTCGTAGCGTAAGTAAGTGTTGAAAACGTGTAATCACTAGAGGACCTCTCACCGTTCATGGTCGAACAGAAAAAGCATATTCCGGCGAGAAGATACAGCTTCATGTACCCAGGCCCTCGCGGGTTGGGTTTGTTGGTGGCCATGATGGCCGCGTAGGTATCGGCCCCCGTCTCGACATCGTCCACATGTTTGAGGACCGGGCCCTCCTTTCTTCTGTCCATTTTGCAGTCAAACAACTTCCTCTCGTATTGGAGGTTTCTATACCATTGGCTTGTGCCCAAGGATGGGGTGTGGTGTGGCGAAGGGCGAGAAGGAGTAGGGTTGACTGTTACACTCTGAGCAGTCCCAATAACCCAGAAACGGTTTGCGGTCCGGCTCTCTAAATAGGCAGCGATGGCGGCACTGAAGCTTTCCCCGGCCGGTTCTTCTTGCAACAATTGGGGCCCCAGGTTTGTGCATCCCCAGTGACGACGAGGTCCACGCGGGGTTTTATATCCTCGGCCCATTGAAGAGAATTACGGGGCCGTGGCACCACTTTGTTTGATCCCAGGCTAGCCGGGACTAGGGGCCGAGCTGTCCATGCGCTCGCCTGGTATCGAAAGAAGTCGAGTTTCCCGTATTGATCTCAGCCAGACAAGAAAGGCGGCCGATAATGGCTAGTTGGTCACGTAGGCTTCTTGTCAGGCCCTCCCATGTGGCCAATGCCCACTTGGATGGAAGCAGATTGTCGATTGGAACTTTCATACTGTCTTCAGTTTGGCCGGCTTCGGATACAACATAGTGCTCGATAGTGAGGTGCAGATAATGCCTGGCTGACGCGGAAGCTTTTCGATGCTTCTCATTTGCAATGCGCCAACAAGTTTGGTTCTCAGGAGGCAGGGATAGCGTTGCCCTCTACTTGTCTATAGTCTGGACCTCAACTCTCTATCTACTTCCTCAAGACCTGGCGGCCCGCTATAGAGCTGGGACTGCAGACTATCGGTGTTGATCTAGACATTGCCTCGTCAGTTAAGTCACACTGGCATACGGGGGGTTTGCACCTGCATCAACAAAACTTACGTGTCTCAACCCAAGCTGGTCAACTCGTTCGACTCCAAGCAACCTCATCGCCGTAATCGTCTCCTCGGTAAGAACTAGACGAGACTCAGTTAACGTATGTCCAACACAATCAGGGATTTGGTGTTCTGTACTCACTCTGCAATGCCCTCTCGACTCCTGCCTGTCCGCCGACAGCAAGACTGTACAACGCAGCTCTCCCAATACCCACACCCTTAGCCCCCAAAGCTAACGCCTTGACGACATCCGTCCCTCGCCTGACACCGCCATCGATCAAAACATCCACCTTGTCCAGCACCTGCGGACAGAACTTTCGGATCTCCAAGAGCACCTGAATCGGCGTCATGGTCGTGTCCAGAGCGCGGCCGCCGTGGTTGGAGATGATGATGCCCCTGACGCTGGGGAAAAGAGTGGCCGCATAGGCGTCTTCGTGCGTCTGGATGCCCTTCAAGACGATGGGCAGCGAAGTGTGCTTGGTGAGCCACTCCAAAGTCCTTTTCCAGGTCAGACCAGATTCCGTGCCCCAAGCCTGCGGCGGTGCTCCCCCGGCGACCTCGGCCATCTTGAATCGTTCGTCCGCCTCTCTCTTGCCGGGGAAAGGGGCGTCGAGGGTGAGGACGATGAACTTGATCTGAGGAATCCCCCTGATCTGCGCCAGCGTCCGTTCGGTTGCCTCAATGTCCTTCAACACGTAGAGTTGCCACGCAAAGGTCGCGTCGGATCCGGCCCGAACAATGGCTGAAGGAGACATGGAGGCGTTTTTGCTGATGATCTGCAGCGCCTGGAATTTCGAACACGCTGCCGCGATGCCGGCCTCGCCTACAGGATGGGCCAACTTGGCCATGGCGGCGGGCGAGACATAGATGGGTATCTCGACTGGGTTGCCCAGAATTTTGGTGGAAAGAGAGCATCGAGTGCAGTCGACGAAGACCCGCGGCCGTAAAAGGATGGAGCGGAAAATCGCGCCGTTTCCAATCTTGGTGATCTCGTCATCGGTTCCGGAGGCGTAATATGAGACGGCCTTCGGACTCAGCTTTTTCAGAGCGTATTGTTCCATTTCGGAGATGCTGAGGATGTGAGATACCGGAGGTGCATCCTCTATTCTGCCCCGGGATGGCAGCAACTCTGTAGGCACATCCGGAAGGGAATTACCCTTGGGTGGCGATGTGTCCTCCACACTCGACTCAAGATTTCCAATCAGTTGATTGGGCTTCAAATATTCCGCCAAGACCTCAATGGGATGTACTGCATCGAAGGCAGCAGTTGCGTCTCTGCCAGAATTTCTCAAGAGAATGGATTTGCCGCCTGGGTGACTGGAGAGAAATGCGGTGACCTGTTCATAGGCAACAACGCCGGTGAGTCTTGTGCCCCAATGGTACGAAGGGGATGTGGCTTGAATACGTTGTAGACTTTGCCGTGGATGGCCATCCAGCAATCGCCGAGGCTTTGGTGGCGGCGGACTGCGACCTGTTAGCAGGTCACTTAACGTTGGGTTTAAAAGGGTACATGCCTTCCGAGAGAGACAACGTTGGACTCATTGTATGTAAAGCATGCGTCTGTTTACAGGGCTAGATGTCAGAGATCGTCATGAATAACGAAAGATTTTGGGGGGGGGTTCTGTCATGGGATTTCTCACGACAGCCTCGGATGGTATAACTGCGCCATTCCTTCTGAGGGCGGCACTTTATACCCCCGACTGCCTCATTTGGACACGAGGATTCATTGTGCCGGGGGAGGTGGAGCTGTGCTCCGAGCTTTTCCGGGGCCGCAGCTTGGGCAGCTGCCTTACCTTACCCAGCCACGTACCTATGCAAGGTTCTTGTTCTCGAGTCATTCTAACGTTCTAGCTTCTGACCTGGGCGTAAAGCGGTGACTTGGGTAAGTATGGTACCGGCTTACAGCAGCTGAGGAGACACTTTAAATGAAAATTAAACGTCCCTCATCTGACGTGAAATGCGGACCCACATAGAACGAACTTCTGTTGCGGTTATGGCTTAGATTCCTGCCAACTCAACCGTCCATAAACTTGCTGTAGGTAGTACATGGTGTTACTGTTGTTGAAGAAAAGCTAGAGAGATAGGCCAGCGGGTTCAGTTGGCTTATCTTTAACGAAAAAAACTTGGACCACCCATCGATCATAGTACAGAACTCTTTACCTCTGTACTCTTTGTTGTAATGTATTTATTTGTAAACCCCAGATAGCCATGTCAAACCACGACTCTCTCTCTCTAACAAACCCTGGTCCTTGTCACCTCCACCTTCCCCGCGTTGCCTCCTTCGACAATCGACATCTTCCCCCCCGCCTCTTCGTCGTATTCTTCTCTCTCTCCTCTCTCCTTTAATCCACAATTTCCCCTTCCAGGCCTTCTCCCCTCAAATTCCCGCCTCCACTTCCGCATCGCAACTTTCCCCCAAATGTCTCCCGCTCGATCGGGTCCCTCTCCGTGCCGAGGGCCGTGCAATTCCCGACAACAACCACCAGCACCAACACCAGTGCCAGCACCGGCTCCAGCTCCATCACCACAGCAGCGAAGACGGGGCCGGTGACAGGTGTGACGGCATGTTCCACTCGTTCGACAGCCGCCGGAGTCTCTCCGCCTCGGCAGCCGCCTCCCCGACTCCGTCCCGCAAGGTCAACCGCTCGTGCCAGGAGTGCACAAGGCGCAAAGTCAAGTGTGACGGTGGACACCCTTGCGCCAGTTGCCAGTATTACAAGGTTGCAGAAACGTGTGAGTACAGACAGCGGAGCAGGCGACATGCTGTAAGCAGGAGGTAAGCCACGATGCTCGCTACCCCTCTTCCCCTTTCCCTACCCTTGTTTGTGTGAATGAAGCAGCTTGAAGCTTTTCTTAGTCAGAGCCACGACCGTTGACCTCCATCTGCCAGCACTCTTGAGAAGACTTCGGAGCAGCTCCGCGCCCAGGCCAGTGTTCTGCAAGAACTCTTCCCTGATGTTCCCGTCGACGACTTGGTCGGCAAGAGCCGCGCAGAACTGCTCACTCTACTGCCTCGAGACTCCCTCTTTGGAGCGCGGCCCATGACCGCTTCACAGCCCAACCTCTTGTCGCCTGTCGCCGGCATCTCCACCACCGCCGACGAGGACGAGGACGATGGGCCTGACGACTCGACGCAGATCTCCGAGAACGAGAACGGAGAAGCCGCCAACGACCGCCGTTGGGACGAATCTGCCCAGCAGCCCGCCACCATCCGCGCCAGCGACGATATCAACGCCATCAGCCTGGCGACGGACCAGCACCGCCGCTCTTACCTCGGCGTCACCTCCATGAGCGCCGTCCTGAGAGCCATATTCCGCCTCTGCCCCGCCGCTAAAGAGCACACAGCCGAGCGCGCAAAGATGTGGGCCGAGTCCCAGTACCCATCCCAGCTGCTGCCGTCGCTGTCCCTCATCAGCCCGGGCGCCGGCCTGAACCCCCTGCGCGAGCAGCGCTGCATCGAGTTCTACTTTGACCACATCCACCCCATCACCCCGATCCTTAACGAGGACGACTTCCGACGGACCCTTGCAGCGGGCGGTCGCCACGACAGCTCCTGGCTCGCCCTCCTCAACATGGTCTTCACCCTGGGCTCCATCGCCTCCGGGAGCGATTCTCTGCACGTACAGTACTACAAACAGGCTCGCGTCTATCTTGACCTGGACTCCCTCGGTTCTGGCAACATGGAGAGCCTCCAGGCCCTCTGTCTGCTGGGTGGCTACTATCTTCACTACCGCAACTCCCCCAACATGGCCTACGCTGTGCTCGGCGCCGCCCACCGCGTCGCCATAGCCCTGGGCCTGCACCGAGAACCCGCCCGCAGCCGCGCCGCTGAGCGCGCCGAGAACCACCCGGAACACGCCACCCACATCTCCCGCGCCGAGACGCGTCGCCGGACCTGGTGGAGCCTCTTCTGCCTCGACACCTGGGCGAGCATGACTCTCGGTCGCCCGACCTGCGGCCGCTGGGACAGCAGCACCATGGATACGCTCCTCCCCACGCCGCTGTTCGCCGATGACCACGCCGCCGCCTCGCTGCGGGCGAGCTGCCTGTTCTGCCACATATGCGACCGGATCCAACACCGCTTCGCCCAACACGCCCGCCTGTCCGCCCACGAAGCCCTGGCCTTCGATCGCGAGTTGCGCGAATGGCACGCCTCCCTGCCCGAGTATCTGAGGAACCCGGCAAACTCCCCTCCCCGGCTGACTGTGGCCCGCGAGTTCATGCGCAATCGCTACCTGAACGTGCGACTCATCCTGTCCCGCTGTTTCCTGCTGTACCTCGCCCACGACCGCAGCCTCAAACGCGGCGCCGCTGCCATCTCCGCCGTCATCGAGCCCTCCCCCGACGACGTGATGCTGGTCGACACCTGCCGCTCCGTTGCGCTGGAGGCCATTGACGCCATAACCCTCTACTGGACACCCAACCGCGTTCACGTCTGGAACTCGGCATGGTATCTCTTCCAAGCTTGTATGGTCCCGTTGCTGTCCATCGCCATCGAGACCAACCACCGCCACTCATCTCGCAAGCAACAGCAGCAGCAGCAGCAGCAGCAGACACAACCGCACTTGTCACAATCGCAACAGCCAACCATCTCCTCGAGAACGTCCTTGACTAATACCGACACTGTCCCGCCGTCCAGAACCGTAGCCACAACCGCACCCTCGCCGGAAAATAACCCCCTCCTGACCTCCTGGTGCGCGAGCCTCACGAAAGCCCTCGAGCTGTTCGCCGAGATGCGCCCCTGGATGCGCGCCTCGGACCGCACGCCGGACATCGTTTCGGCTCTCTACGAGGCCGTCACCGCCGATGTTGACGGATCCGGCGCCGGCTCCGCTATTCGCACGCCGTCGGCCACCACGGACAGCGGCATGGACCTGTTTGGATGGTGCGACGAGCAGCTAACGGAGCTGGACTGGGGCGCGTTCCTCGGCAGCAGCGGCGGCGGCGGGGGTGGCGGCGGGGGTGGCGAGGACGGGATGCATCAGAGTATGTTTGCTTTCTCCTAAAAGGTTTTGCTTTCCGCCGGTTTGTTGGATCGCGAAAACTTGTTGTCTCTTGCTGCTTCAGGACGCAAACATGGCGAAGCTCCAAACCCAGTCCCATCTCCCCATCATCCCGCAGTGGAAAGGGTGAATGAAGCCTGCTCAGGATGTCGATAATAAACTCCTGTGGAGCGAATGTGGCGCAATGGAGTTGTCTTCCCACGGGGATAATGGTGGCACGTGTTGCTTCGTTGACACGGTTTTATTTGATAATTGCTCGAAGTGGCTTGATCAGAGGAATCGTATGGCTCTATCGTGTAACAAACAAACAATCAATGACAAGACATGATTCGTAACTTCTACTCGTATCTCCGTCGGGAGTATCTATTTACTCCCAAGAACGCCCCCGCCTAATGGCTCTGTCGTTGTAAACCCTCCCGGACCCAGGATCGCTTGTCTGGTCCTGAGGTACCTTGCCTCGTCCAAAATTTCCCTGGGTATAACTCAAACTCCTTTGATGTGGTTGTCTAAACGCGAAATAAGCAAGTCCCCCCCACCCCCCTTTTTCCCATCGCAAGAACCCTGTCGGTAAAGAAACGTGTCGAACTCGTGAAAAGAGAATGTGTTGTGCGATCGAGCAGCACCATTCACTCACTCACTCACCCGCCGCGCTTCTCCTCGATATCGTCAGGGTGTCTCTGCTGCGACTTGCTGCGCCTAGTCATCGCCCGCTGCCGCGCCTTGGCCTCCTTCCGCAGCCGCACGGCTGTCCGTACATCGACCTTCTCCTCCTTCTCCTCCTCGATGCTCTGGTACATGGTCCCCAGCGCCGAGATCCTCCGCGTGCCCCTCCGGCCGAGCGCCAGGTCCGACCTCATCGGGATATCGTAAATGTCGTCGTCCTCGTCCTCGCCCTCATCGAGGGGCGAGGTGGGCGCCTCGATCCAGGGGTCCAGCGACAGCCTCTTGGCAAACCGGCTGGTGTTGCTGAGCGAGTACCGTAGGCCGGGACGCTCGGGAGACGTTGTGTCTGGATCCGGGACGTTGCAGAGGCTATCGAAGAGCCCCGGCAGCTGCAGGCCTCCTTCACCGTAACCCTTGTCGCTGAACAGGAGCTCGTCCTCGTGGCCCCCGCTGTGAGCAGAGTCTCGTTTGCGGGTGGTGATGAACGAGTCCGCGTCGATGTCGTCATCGGACGAGAGATAGTCGTCGATGTTGAAGCCGCCGCCGGAAGCCGCCAAGTCAATGGGTGACGGCAAGGCGCTCTCGAGGGCTGTGCGGAACGAGGTGTGGTCTCCCGTGCCGCTGAACAGCGAACTGTGACTATCGTTCATAAAGGATGACATTGTCGCCAGATCCACAGAGGTCGTCGTGGTATGTCGGGAATGCGGGCGCGGAAAGGAGCTGGTGCTTGACATTGTCGGTGTTGCGGACGACGCCGACCAATGATGCAAACTGCTTCCACGTAGCGGCACATGCTCGTAGATCTCATCCAGCTTGCCTTTTCCATACGGAGAACCATGGAAGTTTGGTCGTTGACACGAGTCGTCTAGATTCTCACGCCACGAGTGGCCACTTCTCATCACATCTATTTAAACCAAGCATGTCAGCAAGAAGATCCTCGGAAAAATGTTGACAGAGATGACAGAAATCGGCAGTAGACACTAACGAGGTGAAGGCGCCGGCGAGGCCACATCCGCAGAATCAACAAAGCCCTCGACCTCAACTCGGCCGACCCATCCTCTGGTGCCACTCCCTCCGTCGGGCATCGCTCTCTGCGGCCTCTCGGTCTGGCGGGCAGCTACACCTTTGGCGAACAGGGTGTGCTGTTGGGATGGCGACTTCTGGGTTGGGGAGGAGAATTTGGAACTGGCTACTGACCCTGCGCGGGATGGCGGCCTCACCCCTTGATACGACTCAACAGGAGTATGGCCCGAGGTTTTCGGCCGTTGTTGTACAGGCAACGAATAGTTGTGTTTGACCAGATACGCTGGTTTGGGGGGCGTCTTTGACGATGATGAAGACTCGGCATTTGCACCGCCCGAAGCCGAGAAAATGCCCAGTTCGTTCATTGGTGCTTCGCCGCTGAGTGTAGACCGTCTTTTGTGTTGCCTGACACGTTGGGGGCCATCCGTGTCCACTGTCAACCTGTGAGCATCTAGGGCCCCGTCTGCCGCAAGTGACGACGGCGTGACTGGGATATAGGCACCAAGCGATTGCCTTCGCCTGACGCGAACGGACTCGGCAACGGATTCCATGATTGGTTCGCGGCTAAGAGAGCCCTCTGGGTTGAACATGTTGGTACGGAATGGGACTTGGGCGCTCGATGTGGTCAGAGACTTTGTGCGGCCTTCGGTATCCATGGAGTGGAGGCGCCGGGAAGGCTGAAACCTTTCATGCTTGTCCGTAGGAGAGCCCCTCGCCGAAGTTGACGCGAACACCCCCGTATATTGGGCTCGCGGAGTGCTCGTTGATGCGTAGAATGCCCGAACCCTTTCGGACGTTAGATCGACTCCGTTTTCACCAATGTTCCTGTCGGCAACATCTTCACCGTAATCCCGCACTCCCGACGCCTTCACCCGACTTTGGAAGCCGGAGGGCTTGATCTCGGACTGGGCGTCGAGCAGGTCGATAAAGCCCCTCGCAGCCATGCCGGTATTTTGCAAGGAGAAATGGCGAGAATGTGAAAACGGAGCTGCCGGAGGTCGGAACGGGTCGCCTTCAAAAGGGACGGCCGGGGAATTGGTTTTCCGCTTCGGCGTGGGGGATAAGCCCGACGTCGTAGATGGTACCGATCCAACTCGTGATTTTCTAAACGATAGCGGCGAGCCTCTCGATGAATCTCTCCCTCTCCGGCCTGACGGGGACGCGTCAAACATGGCGCTGCCGGGGGCGGAACTTGGGCGTTCGACACTGGCATCGCGGAATCGTGGAACGGGCGGGGCCGGAGCTGCTGTGTCAGAGCCTGCTGCGAGAGACAAATTGGTCTCGCTCATCTTGTGATGAGACCGCTGGAGGTTCTCAAAGACATTGGTTGGGCCATTCCCAGCCACAGGATAGGTCCCTAGTCCGTGTAAGCTGGATTCACGAAGCTGATTGAGGTTGTATCCAATCCTACCTAAGAGCGGGGGGAGGGAGGCAGTGGTGGCATCGTAGGCCTGCACCTTGATACCGTTTGACGGCTTGTCCGACAGCCTCTTGGAAGAGAAAAACTTCAGGATGCCCATTCTCGCGACTTATCGCCCGCCATAAGGTGAACCTCCAGAAATCAGTCAGGCTGAGCGAGCACTAGCCCAGGACCCAGAGCTGCGATAGTTGGGAGAGGGCCGGTGTGAAAATGACCGGTCTGGGACTGGAAGCACAGCAAAAGAGTCGAGTGCTGCTGGGAGACTCAGACCTCGTCGCATATAAGACGAAGACGTGGGCGAGATGGCGGGATAGACGACATGGAAGAGCAGAGCAGGACAAGAGCAGGTGGACCGGGTGGACGGGGGGAGGCGAGACTCTAAAAGTTAAGCGGGTGGGAAAGATGGCGTTAAGTTCTCAGAACTAGCGAAAAAAAGAAACGGCGGGACAATGCAACACGACGAGTCGTGTCAGGGTGCTAAGGCTGAAGTGCGTGCAGATACACACACACACACACACACACACACACGCAGGACACGAGCGAGTGGAGCGAATGGGTAGAAGATAATACGCGCTAGAGCGAATGTTGGGGCCAGATCGAGGGCTTCGTGCACTCGAGACGAGGCATACGATACGACGCCTATGTACCAGAGCGTGTGGTACTGAGCATGAGTAAGAAACCGCAGCACACCAAACCTCTCCAAGAGTCTCCTCGAGAGCTAGCCAAGCGTCTGAGAAACCTTGTGATGATCAGGGTTTCCAGCATTTATCCATGCTGTGGCCCGTCATCTGGACAGGGTAGCAAGCTCCTTTTGCAGCTTGCAAGCGGGGACCTTTTCATGATGAGAGATGAGATTGCCGTCGGCACTTTCTTTTCCAGATGTCTGTCGGAGCCAAAGCAACCATGCTGGCCGAGCGAGTCCTTCCGTTTGACGCTGCGAAGGCAGCAAACGGCCACCTGAAGACGGAGGGAACAGGTCAAGGCCTGGGAACGGAAGGAGCTTGGGGCAGGCTGGTGGTAGCTGTAGCTCGGACGAAATGGCGTTTCCAGGTTTCGAAAATAGGTAAGCAAACGGATAGATAGAAGATGGTCGGACGGAGGGGTGGGATGGCGTCAATGGATGGATGAGATGGGATGGACCGCGGCCCGTGCGAAAGTGACAACAAAGGCGCGAGTAGGCCGAAACAACTTTCAGACCGGCTCCATGGTTCAGCGTCTTGGTTGGCTTGTCGGGACTTCCGCCTGTGACTTAGCACTGCAGCGGCGAGGCGCGAGACGAAGAATCGAGTGTCCCGGGTTGTCGGCGGAGTTATGATGTATGTATCCGTACACAAACCTGTCTGCTTGGCAGTGACAAACGCCGCCCAGGGATGGAATGTCTTCGCCCTGCGGGTGCAAAGGCAGACGGCATCCGAGAGTCTTCTTGGCTCAAGATATCAGAGGATGTATCCTGGTCGTCACCTTGGATCCCGTGACAAGACGGGCAGGGAGAAGAGAGATGGGGACAAGACAACCCTGCGTGGAAGCTAAGCCAAGAAGGCGAACCAAGATTCGGATGTATGTATCCACACGATGATAGCAACATTGCTGCTGATCGAGAAAGAAAACATGGGGTCCGGGTTCAGGGGTCAAACATGGCGATTAGTGCTGCTTCGGAGGGAAAAATAAGGAAAGGAAAGCGACGTGGGTTGGAAGAAGCCCATTTGCCAGTTCTTTTTCATTGGCAGCCACCCAGCTCTGCCGACTGGTTTGAGACTAGTGCGTCCTGTGTGACCCAGGATTCAGGTTCGGACCAAAGAGATCAAAGAAGTTTCGGCCAAAAGTGGCTTGCTTTGTTCGGTCCAAGGCGAAGCCCCATCTCGGTCTCAGCGAGGTGGTATTTTGTTGGCATGGGCAAGCCGTTTGATGCGCCGAGTTGATCTCATGGTGCGGCTGTAAGTTCCGAGGCATTCGCAACAAGTAGCGTTGCCGAGCCAAACCACATGGATCGAACGATGTCGACGACGACAGCCCCCCGCTTGTTGAGTGTGAGCCCATCTTGCACGTCTGCTACCCCACCTCGTAGGCGATGCGCGTCTGCGAGACACACATCACTTTTGAGTTGTGACCCTGCTGGTTGTAAGCGGGCAGCAGCAGATCGTCTCAGGGGTTTGCCCCTGCCGTCCTGCGGGTGTGTGTTGGCCTGGCCGAGCCTCCAAGTCAGTATCCGTACGGACGTTCCTAATCATCTCAAGCTGGTTGGGAATAACATGTCTGTCGGCTGCTTCCTGGGGGCTGGCTGATACGGACGACGAGACTGGCGAGTTTGCCTCGGGCTCATACTCATATCCGAGATACCAGGAAGTACGGCCGAGTCCTTCCAGAGTCCAAGACACCTAAAGACGCTATGCAATTGCCAATGATAGCTCAGGTCACCACAGGTCCCCCCATCTGCAACTGCATCGAATCTCCGGCGCTAGCTATGGTGGTACGCCTCCACTGCAAGGTCTATCGGTTCCGTGCGGGACGTCGTCGGTTTAGTCCCAGCTGAGTGGATGACGAAACGAAATGAACAACCAGGAATAGCTTCGCGGATAATGTGGTGCAATGTTGTTTTGCAGACTAGCTTGTCACTTATTATGTGCGTTTACCGTGTTTATCTCCATCCCGTACACCTGCGCGACCTCAACAAGAGGGACCGCCATAGGTAAGTAGGTACGTATATTTGTTTTGCAGAGTTGTGAAATCGCCCCGCCCCCGCCTGCTTCAGCAAATGGGACAGCACCGTCAATCTGCTCGGTCTTGTGCGGTGTCCTTTTGAGGCGTCGGTTTTGAGATGTCGTTTTGGACGGTTTCCATCTCGCATGCAGCAGCCGTTGTTCCTTTTCTCGTCTTGAGTTGTTTCTTTTTCTCGAGTAGGGCGGCGACTCCCACGAATCAAATCGAGATTTGACATATGCAGGCATCATTGAAGCCGCAGGTTCGACGCGTCAACTGTGATGACCAACAAAAGACTTGCGGCCGCACGCATGCCCTCACTCGATCGTCGCCAAAGTTACCTCCTGGCCACATTGCCACCTCTCTGTCAGCTGGCTGCACGAACAACAGAAGCCGCGTTAGAAACCGAGATACGTAGTCCGACGCGTTGCTCAGTCGCTTCCACGTATCATATGTTATGCATGCCCATCCATGTCCGCTAATCATCAACGGGTCGGTCTCACTCTCAGGCAAACGGCTAACGCCTCAACTCAGGGGGTTTGGGCTAACTTACGTCCTAGCGCCAAGTGGCAATGGCATGCGTGCTTGCTCGTGCTCTTCAGTCTCCCTCCCTATGGTCATTCATCCTTTTTGCTGGACACGGGCAAGTCCCTCAGGCGTTTCATAGCGCGATCAGCTAGCCGTCTAGTGGCGATCAGCCACCACGTGGAACAAAGTAGTGTCGTTCCATATTCTTTTCATGTTTCCACCCATGTTTTCATGGCACTCGCCCCTCGCTCTCACAGCCCCCTCCCTCGCCTCGATTCTTGACTGACAGCAAGTCTCAACCCTGGGCGTTGTCAGGCCCGCTCCCGATGCTGGCCTTGGCCGTTTGTTGATGTTCCTGCGGTTCAGTACCAACCTGCGTCTCATCTTGGTACAGACAGGGTTCTGGCTCAGCAGTGCAGACAAACAGAACTTTCCAGGTCTTCCGCATTCCGGGTCACGTGGCCTAGGACGGCTAAGGTCGTCTTCACTACGGGGCGCCGTCTCTTCTGCTCCTTCCTCTCCTGGGCAGTGGTGGAACATGCAAAGTCCGTTCGACGCGCCAATCTCCAGAAAGCCGCTGCCGCCGGATGACACCCCGTGCCCGATGCCATATCGAGCGTCCGAGCGGACATGTCAAACTGCAAATGGTGGGCGCCGTCAGCCTTCAAGCTGCTGCTCGAGCAAGTAGGCGCGGCATGAATACCAGATCGCGAGAAACAAGCTCAAAAATGAGACAGTTGTTTTCTTGGATGACAAGCGACATTGCAGACACGAAAGTCTGAGCATGTTCCATCGCAGGCTGCGGCAAGGCTTATGTATGGACTTGGCCAGCGTGGCAGACTCTTTGCGACTGATCTGACTGCCGTTAGAAAGCTATCATGACGCCGTCTACATGCCTGCTGGCCGCCGACGCCTGACAGCTCAGTCAACATCTAATTTCAGAGGACAGACTGGGGGAAATTGGTCCTCGGGAGATCATTGGCTGATGGTGTACATGCCTTTTGCCTTCACCGGATCTGGACTTGATTTCCACAGATTCTCGTCGAGCCAATAGTCTCCATCTCTGGAATAGAAGAACAGCTAAAGAACCGGTGATTAAAAGCACCCGGATAAGAGAAAAGAATACAGGAATAGGGAAGGTGCTTCCATGTGTCCGCCCCATTCATTCCCTTGAGGGCTCACGACACCCGCGAAATGCTTGCGAGTTTGGGCACTATATACCCGAGGCTGCTTGGCGCACGACCTACCTGCTCACTCCATGATGTTGGTTATTCTTGTCTCTTTTTTTTCTTTCCTGTGAGCTCCTTTACGCGCCAGCATCATTCAATTACGGGGGGGTCTGGGCGGTCAAGGTGCCTCCAAGGTAAGCAGAACGGAATGTCTAGCACGTACGTACTTTCCCGCCAGTGCAAAATGGCTACGTCAGGAAGGCAGAAACTCGCCATGGGAGTGTGCGAACATCTACTGCCTTCTTAAACATTTTTGACCTGTTGTTCGAGTTCGTCCTCGTCCTCGACTTCAGACACTCTCATTTCAACTCTAGCCTTGTCTACCACCGCAAAACCCAGCTACTGAGCATATCCATATTCCACCCTCCCTCGAACTCGGCCAAGGCCATAGAGCTCCCAGCATCAACATATACTACAAAGCGACAACTTTCTGCAAGACCGAATCAAATTGTCATTCGCCCATCAACTATGTCCAAGCCTCAGAAAGAACCCGGCAGGCCCAGCCCGCCTCCCGAGTCGCAGGGCTAGGTTCCCTTCTTCACCGAGCACGACGGCTCCCCAATCATCGAAGACACCAGAAACAAAACCAGCACAAAGACCACCGGCCAGCTGCCTTTCACTGCTGAGTATAGCAAGCCCCTCCCTACGCCGACCGGAGAGAACGCGCTCTCCGAATCCATCACCTTCGTCGAGGACCATGGCGTGAGTGAGCAGGCATCCGAAACGCCGAGCGACCACGGTCACGGGGATGTCGCGCTGGGAATCCCCTCGCTTCCTCTCGGGAACAGTAGGCCGTACGATTATGGCAAGTCGCAGATCTTGTCGGAAATTGTTGGAAGCTATTTTGATTTTATGACTGAGGGGGCGGAAGCGGGCAGCCACCGGAAGTCGAAGACAGAGTTCAATTCGATTCCCGAAAACATCGTCCTCGCCGACCTAAACATGGCCAGGGGCCCTGTCACGAGCTCCCAGGCTCACCGGAGGTCGTCCACCGAGTTCAACCGGATCGTGTCTACAAGCAGGTGGCCGTCTTCCTAGGCAAACGTTCCCCGTTCCCTGACGCTAACTTCGTCTTCAGAACGCGGTCTGGGGTGCGATCCGCACATTCAGGATGAGGTCACAATCCCCCCACCTGAGCCTCAAGTGCCTCGCTCCGCTCCGACTGAGGGGCAAAGTGACGACAATCGGAAATCGAACAGCCAGCTGTGGCAGAAGCCCCAGTCGCAGGAAGCCCCACGGCGACTCTGGGGTTCGGACAGGAGGTAGATAGACCACTCTGGTGGGTTTGTTACGGAGAACAAGCAGGAGCCCTGACACGCCCTCATGTTACGTATAGCCTTCCTAAGCATGCTCCCTGTACTAGAATAAGTCCCTAGGAATCTCAACCAAGAATGCTTCAAGTCATGCCCAAGTCGGATATGAGGTGTCCGTGTTTCCCCATAACCCAAACGCCGAAATACATACCCGACTTTTTCGGTGCGTTGCTCCTACCCAGACATAAACCCTTGCCTAATCAAGAGATCCCGCCAGCGCAACAGCGCTGAACCGCAGATCAGCGCCCTCCCTCTCGAGAAACTTGCGCGGGCCCCACGTGAGCGCCTTCTCGCTCAGCACGTCCTCGCCGGCGTCCAGCTGGCCGCGGTTTAAGGGCCCCTTACGTCGGCCGTCGAGCTCCCACAGGGTGCCGTCCTCGCCGCGCACGAAGCAGACGTAGTGTAGATCGACGTCGTCCGAGGCCTCGGGGGCCTCGGTGGCGCCTTGCGAGGCGGCCTCGCGGTGGGCCGTCGCCAGGGAGGGCGTCTTCTCGAGAAGCTGGGCGCGCGCGACGGGGTCGAGAGGCACGGCGTTCTCGATGAGGGTGTCGAGGTCCGAGGGTTTTTCTGCATCGCGAGACAAATGTAACAAGGGTTAGCAGAGTTCCTCGTCTCCAGAACCTCCATGATGAAATCTTAGTCCATCGGAGGCATGGACGGGAAGAGTGACGGAGGGGAAGACGGGAGAACGTACGGATGTACTCCCTAGCAGGTCCGTTCGCGACGGCGTGCAACAGGCCCATCAGCCCGCAGGCGTTGCGGATGGTCTGGCGGAACCACACGACGGGCTCCTGCGGCCCTTTTCCTTTGTACTCATCCAGCAGCGAGTCCTCCGCCAGGCGGTGGCTCTCGTAGGCGGCGCTGACGGGGAAGACGAGGAGGACGGCGAGGGCGGGGCGGGGCACGAAGGAGAGCATGTCTGGGTCGGTGAGGGAGTAGACGTCGTGGACCGAGAGCGCGGGCGAGAGGCCGAGCTTGTGCAGGAGCGACGTCATGAGCTCCGGGTTCGCCTCGAGGGGGATGAAAGCGGGCGCCGCGGCGGAGGGGTCGGGGTTCGTCGATGACATCTTGGCGGATGGCTTTCGATCCCTGGGGCTGTAGCCTGTCCGTCTGTCTCTGTATATCGCGGACTGTGACGACTGAGGGGTGGGTGTCTGTTGCTTTTCGAGGATGGCAGAGTTGGTAGGGTTTTGTGAGCGGTCCACAGGGTTGGTTGGTTGGTTGTATGTGGAAGGGCGCAGGTTTAGAGTTGCGGACTGGGAAGAGAGCTGTTTGCCCCTCCAAGCCAATGCGGGAGGATGGTGGGGTCAGTGAGGTAACGCGCAGGGGGGGTTCCAGCTTGGGTGCGGGGTGCTGAGAGCTTGGGGGGCTGAGCAATATCGTGATTCGGTTGAGCGACATTGCTTCACCCGGGATGCTCTCCCGCTCCATTTGTGTGATGTGGGTATTTTCAACGTTTGGCGGAGATGTTTTTTTTATTGTGGAAGTTACCGTCCTATCTAGGTAGGGGGCGCCTGTTTACTCTTGTTGCCATTTCGATGTTATACATGCCTCTAATGCCACCTCTTTGCGCCTCCATTGGTCGACGGCCATCATCCATCCCTCTTTGGTTGGGTTATACACTTTGAAATATTACAGGGTTTTTACATCCAAGTTGACGTCGCGGGCCGTCTTGGAACACACGCTTCATAGTGACTCCTGCCGGGGGACAGGCTCACTTCGCGGCCGGTCTTGCAGTTCTTCGTATTCGCTCTCATCATCAACAAGGGGCTCCTCGTGGCCCGGGGAGATCCACTGCCCAGGGCCCTCGTCAGAAGGCTCGCTGTCGACAAGCTCATTTTCGCCCTCGGGGCTCTCGAGCTGCTCTGCCATGAGCAACTCCTGCTCCAGCTGCTTTTGCAACGCTTCCCTGCGCTGCCGGTCACGAGCCTTGCCGTGGACGTCCGCATCGAAGACGGTATTGTTCTCGAGGTAGAATTCAATCTTTTCCTCGACGGCGTCCTTGACATGGAACGCCAGCGCCTGGCTCGTAAAAATATTGGGGAAACGGTAGCTCACCCACAGGTAGATCGTAATGGCCTGGTGCAGCGCCTCGATGGAGTGCAGGTAGCGCCTGCCCTGGTTACTGAAGTCGTCTAGCGTCGCGTCAAGGAGCTCGAGGTTGATGGGTTGAATGTCGTACAGAGCGCCGCCGGTCCGCGTCGAAATGCACTTTGCAACCGCCTTGATAATTGCTCTCATGCCAGGTTCGCGAAGCGAAGCGGGCGCGTGGAGGATAGTGATGCGCTCCTGGATCGTCATCGGAAACTCCTGAATGGCATCGGCAATCTCTAGGCTGAGTTCAGAGATGTAGACCGAGTAACGCTGCGAGACGGGGGCAAGCTCGCGGAGCCGAAGCAGGATGAAGCTGAGGGGTGTATCAGGGGGGAAATATTCGGAAAACTGCTCAATCACGGAGGCCGGGGGGTGTATAGTGGCCACGTCGAGCGGTTGCGTCTCGGAGTTGAATGCCTTTTCAATAATCGGCAAGTCATCGTCGACGAGCGTCGTCACGTATCCCATCTTCTCCTCGGGAGCGGCGGTACCGTTAGGGTCCGTTGCCGCCTGCCTCGCTGTCTTGTATCGGCCTGCTCTGCCGCCAATTTGCTTGATCTCAGACGTCGTCAGCGTACGGTATTGGGTGCCGTCGTGCTTTGTCGCCGTCTCAAAAATAACACGCTTGATCTCCAAGTTCAGGCCCATGCCAATGGCGTCGCTAGCAACGAGAAAGTCGTATTCATTGTCCGGGTCGTTGAACAAAGCTGCTTGCTGCGCTCGAGTCTCGGGTGGCAGAGACCCATAGACGATGGCGCAGCGGCGGCCAGTCGCATCCTCGATGGCATTTTTCAGACCGTGCAGGTTGACTCGGGTGAAAGCGACGACCGCATCGCCCTTTCGGAGCTTGGTGAGGTCATTTTTGAGACTCTTCTTCATCGTTTGCAATGGGCTCAGTCTTTGGTAGCGATGCACAATACACTTCTCGCCGATGCTGGAACAAATCGACTTGATGAGATCGACAACGCGTTCCTCGCCACACAGGTGGACTTCCTTTGCCATGACACCGAGTAAAGCTTGGCTCCACGCCCAACCTCGATCCCGATCGCTAATCATCTGGATCTCGTCCAACACGGCGACGTCGACGAGTCTGTTAAGCGGCGTCATCTCAACGGTGCAGCTAATAAAGTAGTTGTCCGAGTCCGGTATGCGCTGCTCTTCGCCCGTGATCATGGCACACGGCCTTCCCTTGGCCTGGAACCGTGAATAAATCTCGTGCGCCAGTAGACGTAAGGGGCCTCCGTAGATGCCCGATTTCGCATTCTCGAGCGCCTTTAAGGCCCGGTATGTCTTTCCAGAGTTTGTTGGTCCCACGTGCAGGTGGATAGTGCGTTGAATGGCCCGCGTGGCGGGAAACCACTCCTGGGGGAATCTCAGGTCCGCCAACTTTTTCTGCCTCGGGGAGGATTTTTCCAGTCGAGACCGCAGCATGAAGCTCTGAAACGAATACCGCAACTCCGAAGTCAGCCCCTTGACGTCGCCGCGGATGAAGGCGTTCCGCAGGGACCAAAAGAGCGGGTTCTCCTTGCGCAACGTCGCGCCCTTGTTGGCCAAATGAATCGATTTCTGTATCGTCTCACGGAAAAGAGCAATCTCGTTGTTGAGCCCATGCTCGCTCCTGATGCCGAAGTTCTGGAACTCGCGGTTGGTCTCTGACCAACCGCCCATGTTGTTCAGAACAACATTGAACTGAGTAAGGATCATGGTTCTGAAGACGTCGTATTTGGACTTTTTGCTTTCGACGGGGGTGTACTTCTTGCTAGAACACAGCGCTGTTGCCGCCTGTTCCACGTCCCAATGTCAGAAACTTCCACTACGCAGCAGCAACTGTGATGTGCAATGCAGCCGTGACAGTAACTCACCTTGAAGGCGGCTGGGGATGATGTCGCAAAGCCATGGCTCGGCGCAAGGCGACTGCCTGCAGCGCAAATTTTTGCGGCTCGCAAGACTGTTCTCATGTTGGGTTGTGTTCTGGCCAGCAAAGCATGGCTGATGGCATGCAAGAAACATGTCCGTCCGTGGCAACATCAGCTACCTACCCAAGAAGCGATCCGCACGCCCACCGAGCATCGATACTCTCGCGGTCGGAAATTTTGGGGGGCGATAAGAAGAACTTACCCTGTCGGGCCTCTTATCACTAAGAGCTCTGATTCGCCCTGGCCAAAAGGCCGTGTGTCGCCCCACTCCGGCCTAGCGCCTCCGTCTGCCGATTGCACATCCGCATCGTCATCACGCATTCATTCTCCCCAGGTTCCCGCATTGCGTCCTGCGACTGCGACAGACGCCCTCCACGCACCTCCCTACGTAAGCTACCCGCCCGTTGCATTTCGAATATCGCTGCCTGTCGGCCTACCTACGACGTATTCAAAAAGGAACCAGCAGAATCTCAAGATAGGCTCACCGAGTCTTGTGAATCCACTCATTCCAATCATCATGGCTTCCTCATCGACGCCCATCACCCCCTTGCTCTAGTAAGTGTCGCCAGTGACATTCGCATCCCTCACGCCCGCCTCGTCATCAGACGCAACTGACCCCCCGACAGCTCGTGCATAGCACACAACAATACAATCCTCAGCGAATGCACGACATCGGCCTCGTCGCAGACCTCCTCCCTCGCCTCCCTCATCCTACCCAAGATCGATCACAGCAGCCCTCAGAAGCTGACCTACACCCACGGCTCGCACCATATTCATTACATCGCCGAGGCGCCCTCAGACCATCCAGACCACCCGTCCGCCGGCGGTCTCACCTTCCTCGTCATCGCCGACGCCTCGTTGGGCCGCCGCATCCCCTTCGGCTTCCTCTTCGAGATCCGCCGCCGCTTCCTCGAGCAGTTCCCAGCCGAGTCAACCGACTACGCCGAGCTGCCAAATTATGGCGTTGCCAGTTATAACGGCCAGCTCAAGAAGTTCATGGTCGACTACGGCACCACAAGCGGCGGCAAGGACGACGCCATCTCCAATGTCCAACGCGAGATTGACGATGTCCGCGGCATCATGACGCGCAACATCGAGGGCCTGCTCGAGAGGGGCGAGCGCATCGACCTGCTTGTCGATAAGACGGACCGTCTCGGTGGCAGCGCCCGCGAATTCCGCGTCCGCAGCCGCGGCCTGAAGCGCAAGATGTGGTGGAAGAACGTCAAGCTCATGGCGCTGCTGACGCTTGTCGTCGTGCTGATTGTCCTTGCGATTGTAATTGCGGTGAAAAACTGATCAGGGAACGGTGCGCCGGGGCCCGGCCTGACACTTCGCGACTTGAGTGTCACGTGGGGTTTGTACACATGGCGGAGATGGAATGTTTCGATGGTGTAGATGCTGGCTTCAGATTGGGCAATGGTGCGAATGGCGAACGGGAAACTCGACTTTTTGGGAAAGCAAAACAAAGGAGGCTTTAATTTCATTATCAACAACCACGAAGGGGGACCGCCCTGGACTACGTATCTTTCTAACACTGCCACTCGTGGGCTCATGCAACAGGTCGAAATACGAATGAATTATCTATTACTCGCCAATTGTCTGCCTCCTCGCACGTATATCAGGATCCTAGGGCCATAGATGTAATTTGCCAGGCTACATTCCCCATTCACCCGAACAATTCCACGTGGTCCAGTAGTAGGAAGATTGTGCACCATTTCAGCTGTCTCTCAAGTCACAAACCAGCGGGTCATATCATGTTGCATAGGCTGTGCCATTGGCCCAAATTACATTAGATTGCAGGCAAAGCCATCAAAATCCATATCCGCCAATACGCCTCGACGCCATGCCTTCATCTTGAGTGAAGACCCTCGCTGGGCACTGATACAGTAGTCGATCGTCGTCGGTTCTACATTTCCGCCATAAAACATGTCGGACCACAGGTGCCCGTGAGTTTCCTATTGAAACAAACCACTCGAACGCAAGTCAACACACGCCCCTGGCGACGACGGAGCTGTCATTAGTACCAAATGGCTCGTTGAGCATCGATCGCCTTGGGCCCCCTAGACCACAGTCAACTTCTACACCAAAACGAATCCCAATAGAAGAGACTGACATTGTACGCATCTCATCTCTTCCGAAACGTCTTCTCGTCGCCTTCGAATGGAAGCCTTGGCCGAACCCCCCCCCCGGGTACGCGGCGACACTCTCAAAGCTTCGGTGTCGAGGCCACATCGGCCCTCCGGCCATCCTGATAGACGTAGCCGTGTGCCACGGGACTCATCCCCATCCCAGGCCCCAGCGACGGCGGCGGCCGGCGCAGCTTCTCTGTAAAGAAGACGGGGTGCCGGACCGAGGAGTTGTGCTGCCCCGTCCCGGCGTGTCTCTCCCAGGCCGTCTGGAGTTGTGGAGCTCTCATCTGAGGCGGCGGTGCCGGCATGTGGTTCGTCATAGGTGGCGCTGCCGATGAAGGGTTGTTGGACATGACCCTCAAGCGAGCCTGGTCGGTCACGTATTTTGAGATGTAGTCGTGCTTGTCGGCTGCTCTTGTCAAGATGCGTCCTTCACGCACTGTCGTCATCCCACTCCGTGGTGTTGCGGGGAAAGGTCTCCCCCAACTCAGTCGTTGCACCGAGCCACGGCATTTGAACGGTAAAGGTGGGGCCCCGAATTTGGAGGAGGAATGTGAGGAATGAACGCTTTCAAGTGGCATAGAGCAAACTACTTAATTGTATACAGCCGAGGTACATAGTAGGTGTTATCAAAGCAGCCAGAATTACGGCGCTTGAACGTCATTAAATGGTATGTCTATGTTTCCGTAACCTTTACATCTACGTGTCCTTTTTGGACTTCTTCTTGCCCTTGGACTTTTGCGGCGCATTGGTCTTCTCACTGCTCTTCTCGCTGCTCTTCGCGCGGTTCTCTTTCCGGTCGTCGACCATAGCCGCAGTCTCCTTTTCAGTCTTTTTCAACTTCTCGTCCTCCTCCTTCCGCATAGCCCTAAGGGTAGCCTCCCTCTTTTCCGTCGTCTCAATGAGTTTATCGCTCTCCTCCCACAGCTTCTTGGCGACCTCCTCGTCTTCGATGTCCTTGCGTGCAAAGTCCACTACCTGGCACTCCTTGATCAGCTTCCCGCCGCCGACGCGCACGAGACTCGGCTCCATGACGGCGTAGAGGATCGACTGCGCGCCCTGCTCGGAGCTCTTGAGCAACAACCACGGTAGCGGATATGTGAGTAGGTAAGCGAACAGTCCCCACAGTGTGCCACGCGAGAGCCAGCGGCGCATGCCCGGCGTGCGAGCGAAGCCCGGGTCGGCGAAAAAGACGCGCGAATTCATAGGTAGATCGTCGGGTCGCTTGTAGGCGTCAAGGTGCTTCTGAAAGGCGTGGCCAAAGACCATTAGGGCTAGCTTGCTGCGCTTGTACGCCTTGCCTGCGGACCAGTCTTCCTTGGTCAGAGGCTCTTTTAGAGAGCCCGAGCCGATGTATGAGGAGCATGTGGCGAATATGATGCGCACGTCACGGTCCCAGGGCTGGGCCTTGATGGCGGGACTGAGAATGGAAAGGAGGTGGAAATTGGAGAGGTAGTTGACCATCCACATCTCCTCGATACCCTCACTCGTCTGCGTCCTCTTGGCGGCGGCGGGCGTAACGGTGGCGGCGCAAAGGATTACCATGTCCAGCCGACGCGGCGGGGAGTTGTCGATCCACTTGGTCGCGAACTTGCGGATGCTATGCAGGGACGCGAGGTCGACCTGCTCGGCGTAGATGAGCTCATTGCCGGTCCGGGCGCGTACGTCGCCAATGTACTCAACGAGGAAGGGGTCCGAAACGGGGGTGTGCGTCAGCAGGATGATTTGCGCGCCGCGGCCGCCGAGTTCCAGCACTGTCGCTGCCCCTACGCCTGACGTCCCGCCCGTTATCATGACGACCCTCCCGTGCATGTCCCGCTCGGCCGGGTTAGAGGAGCCGGCGCTCCAGAGCTTGATGAGGAAGAGAACAGTGACCGTCACGACAGTCTTGGTGATGAACCACCAGTTGTCCGTTACCCATATCGGGAGGCCGGTTTCGAGCACGTGGCCGAAGAAGTCGAGGGGCATTGCGTTGAAGCGGCGACTTGGCTGAGGGTAAGGAATAGTGGGCTTCTACTGGTAACCTTCAACCATGCTGTAAGTAGACGTAGGTGGTGTTGGTGTAGGGAGGTTCGGGTCGGACGTTTGTCGTGAACAAGCTCGTTGAGGAGAGATGGAGGCAAATTGCGTATGTCCGACGAGGCCGCCAGCTTGCTTCTAGATTCAAGTGGAAAAGCTGATGCACCTGCGGCCCGCCAGGGGTTTCCGAATTGCGATGACAGCCTGACAGGGGCGGGCCCGCTCTGCCGGGCGCTACTGTAACTGGCGACGCAAGACTTGCGCTGGCTACTACCAGCTCCTGCTACCCTTTCCAGGTACATAGGTACCTCGACTGCTGACATGTTTCTGCCCCTGGACATGAAAGTGTGGAACTCTGCCTCTTCCCCATTACCTCGCCCCTTCATATCATCAACAAACTATACTGCAGTCCTCAGCTTCGCGTGCAATTTTTCGAAGGGGACGATCCCGGAGTGCATGCCGCGCCAATGATAAGACGGGTCATCGACGAGGAGGAATACGGCGAGGAAGACGATGTGCCGCTTCAGCATCGGCGGCCCTTTGGCGCAGGCATCCAGCGCAAGCCGATCCAGTTCGTGAAGGCATCTGACCCGAACCTAAGCACGGCCGAACCAGTCAAGACCACCAAGTCCGGTTCTTCTGTGGGGGACTTCTACCTCAGTCTCGTTCTCCCGAGCGAGAAGGCGAGACCGGGGGTTGAGACGCCAGCGGCACAAATATGCGCCGTGTGTGACTTGCCACTTGGTAAAGACGATGCCGTGGGAGAACTCAGTAACGGCGGCAGCAACAGCGGTGAAAAGACGACAGCGAAGAGACCAAAGCACGAGGCTTCGATTGCTCACCAGGTCTGTCTCACACACTCACATCCGCCATCGGCGCTGGACAGGTCACGCATGGGCTTGACCTACTTGTCGTCGCACGGCTGGGACCCGGATTCGCGGAAGGGCCTCGGCGCCGCGGGCCAGGGTATGCAGTTTCCTCTCAAGACGCAGCCGAAGGAGGACAAGTATGGTCTCGGCCTGGCTATTCCCAAGGACCTCAAGAGCAAAGTCGAGAAGAAGAAGAAGCAGACTCCTCAAACGCTGGACGCGAAGAAATGCCGTAAGAAAGCCGACGAGGACAAAAGGAAGGCAGAGAGGTTGCGGCAGATGTTCTACGGCAGCGAGGATATGGACAGATACCTTGGTTCCGGTTTGTAACGAAGAATAAGATACCCATACCAGAGAGTTCAGTGACGATATTCGATACCATTGGCGGGCTGAATCAAATTCCTGACTGTTCACTTCCACTCATTCAGTCGATATCATCAACATCCTAGTCAGGCATTAGAGAACCCGAGAGAAGAGTCACTACCTAGGTGTACTTGTAAGTTGTCAGAACTTGAAGCCAAGCGTGATAGGTACATGATTGCGATAATGCAACTGCAAGATTGATTTCACGGCGGACGCAGAGGGGACACGTTGCTCATGATCGCTCCACCAGAGCCGCAGGCAAGAAGATATTCCGTTGAAACGTACAAGGGAATGTTAGGGGCCCTGACAGCCATGATCCATGCGAGTCTCTCGACTGATACCAGACCATCTCCCGTGTCGTTTCTTTAAAGGAGCGCGTTTGATAGATGGAAATGCAAGGGCGGTGACCTCATTTGTCACTCTTTGGGGCCAAAAGTGGGGTAATACCGACAAGATGCGAACCAGGATGTGTAATGCGCGATGCATAACTCTAAGGTTTCTCCCTCCGTCTCTAGATGCAACACGGATACCTGCGACGAACACTGCACACACCAAATGCACGATAATCTTCAAGCGAGGCCCCGCCCTGGCAGCTCAACACTCAACTTGAGGCGCCGACTGGGGAGAAAGTAGCGGTGCGATGCGCAGTGGGGAGCTGAACATGGAACAGGAATTAGGTATTCGTACTCTATACCATCTACCTCCTCTGTCAGGTACCTAGGTACAGCCCTTGTGGGTAGGTACCTACGCAGACAAGTGAGTACTATCGAGTAGGTAGGCAAGGTAGGTAGGTAGAACTCGATGTGGGGGGGGGAGATCGTCCCCATCCTCTCACATAAACATAACATGTCCCCTTCTTCTATTACCTCTCATCTCGTCCTGAACGTCAACTTGCCCAGCCTGTTTGTACGTGAGACGCCGCGTGCGAAATACTCGTGCCACCCACTCGTAGTTCTGGACTGCGGATCGAGGTAGCCACCTCTGAGCTACATCACCCGCCCTCCCTGCCTGACCGCATAGAGCCGTACCGGACCTTACCCTGCTCGCTTTCTCCCCTCCCCATCGGCCATCGGGCCATACCTATCGACCTAACTAAGTAGCGAACGCTTGAGGCTCCGAGCATTGAAAGTCCCACCACTGCAACCGCTCCTCCTTCCATCTTGAAACCCCGCCAGCCCACGACGTCTACTGCTTTGGGTACGCCGTAATTAGGACTCGGACGAGGACACAAGCCCGGACTCCTCGAACCCCCGTTTCTCTCCACGTCAACAGCGCGCATCCCACCCACCTCCTGCTCAACGACGGCCCGTCCATCTGGAAATCTGACGGCGCACCCGCAACTGCACCTCGCTTTGCCCAAGGCACAAGAACCAACGATCCCATCTGCCTCGTAGCCACACCACCCCGTCTTCTCCCACGACGCATTCCCGCCCGATCGCTGCCCGCGCGGCAACTTGCCACGATGGGTGTCTCCACGCTCCAGGAGCAGCATGACGGTAAGCTCGCTCGGTGTCCAACAGCCCATAACCCCCCACTCCCACATTCTCTCCTACTCCCGCTCCCGCTCATCGGTCTCGTGCGCCTTGCGAAACTGACCGCTTCAAAACAGTCATCATCGACACCATCAAGAACATTACCCGCGGCGACGTGAGATACACCCATTCCATGACGGCCTCGCTACGTGCCATCAATCCAAGCTAACGACGACAACACCCCCAGTGGAAGGTCCTGGTTCTAGACGAGGGCTCCAAAAAGATCTTGGACAATGTCGTCAAAGAAGATGACATCCTCAATCACAACATCGCCAGTACGTCCTGCAAAAAAGGGCTCCTACCGTTGTAGCTAGCGAACCCCCCGCTGACTCTGGTGTACAGACATCGAGCGCATCGAGCAGAAGCGAGACATGAACCCTGAAATGGATGCCATCTACATCCTGTCACCGCAAGAGAACATTGTCGAAATCCTTGTCAACGACTTCGAGCGCCGCAGATATAAGCAAGCCTACCTCGTATGGACTGGCGTTTTGGACCCTAGAGTTCGCCGCATGATTGACGGCAATCCGGCGACAAAGTCACGCATCGCGGGCTTCGAGACACTATCCATTGACTTCTTCCCTCGCGAGTCGCACCTGGTCACCTTTAGAGACCCCTGGAGCTTCCCAATCCTGTACCACCCGGCTTGTAACAACTTAGTCGCTCGTCACATGAAGATTCTGGCCCAAAAGGTACGTGGTGAAACGGTGGCCGGTGGGCCGTTCCTTCCGCTGACAGTCGCAATCAGATCACTGGCGTCTGCGTTACACTGGGTGAATATCCCAAAGTACGCTACTACAGACCGAAGAACCCCCTCCACGAAGCCGCCGTACTCAGCTCTCATCTCGCCCGTTTTGTGCAGGAAGAATTGGACGAATACGCGCAGTGGAACCCCAATTTCCCACCACAGTCGACGAGGCCGGCAGGAACACTTATCATCACGGACAGATCTATGGACATCCTGGCGCCCTTGGTGCACGAGTTTACCTATCAGGCCATGGCTCACGACCTCCTCCCGATACAAGACGGCGACAAGGTGACGTACCACATGGTCACCAACGGTGGCACCCCGGAGGAGGAGGAGAAAGACATGGAACTGTCGGACAAGGATCCCGTCTGGGTAGACAACCGCCACCGGCACATGAAGGATACTATTGAAAAGCTCATGTCGGACTTTCGGAAGTTTTTGGCCGACAATCCGCATTTCGTCAATGAGAATCAAGACACGACAAGTTTGAACGCCATCAGGGACATGTTGGCCGGGCTGCCGCAGTTCCAGGAAATGAAGGAGGCATACTCGCTTCATTTGAACATGGCACAGGAGGCCATGAACATATTTGAGAAGCACAAGCTACCGGACATCGCTTCTATCGAGCAAACGCTAGCAACAGGACTGGACGAGGACTTCAAGAAGCCCAAGAATATTCTCGATCAGGTTGTGCGTCTATTGGATGACGACGCTGTTTCTCCCTCTGACCGACTACGATTGATCATTCTCTACGTACTCTACCGAGACGGCGTCATTATGGAAGACATCAACCGACTGCTGGCGCATTCCGGCCTGCCACAAAGGGACGGGGAAGTTGCTGCCAATCTCGAGATGTTGGGCGGACGCCCGGTTCGCAACGGTCTGAAAGACGTGCGGCCGCCTCAGCCGCCCCTGTTCCAAAAGAACACCAAATCTGCGGAAGTCAGTGAGGAATACTCGCTATCCCGCTTCGAGACAGCAATGCAGACAATGCTCGACGAGCTTAGTCGAGGCACTCTGGACCAGACGACGTTTCCCTATGTGAAGCCGCCAGCGGACCCCAATGAGGACCTCTTGGCATCTCAGCAAGGCTCACTGCGCGCGGGCAGGCCGAACTGGGCGGCAGCAGGTCGACGGCCGCCAGAAAACCGACAGCGTTATATTGTATTCATGGCCGGCGGCGCAACGTACAGTGAGAGCCGAGCATGTTACGAGGTTTCGTCCCGTCAAGGCAAAGATATCTTCCTGGTGACCAGCCATATGCTTACGCCGCAGCTCTACGTCCGTCAAGTCGGCGACCTGGGCAAGGACAAGCGCACGCTGGATATCCCCATGGAGCGACCAACGCCCCGAGCTCCGGCGTGGGTCTACGAGAAACCCGCCCCTCCTCCCAATCCCATGGCACAACGGCCTGCACCCGGCATGGCACCGCCAGGGCAGCCGGTGGGAGGCCCTGGCCGCAGAGCACCGGCGCCGGGTGGACTTCCGAGCCGACCTGTGGCCCCGCCTACGGCCCAGATGGGCAGCATGAGCCTCAACACGCCATCGCCTATACCGAACGGCGGCGGCGCCTCCCCTGCGCCGTCAGACGGCGGAAAGCCGCACAAGCTCGAAAAGGATAAGAAGAAGCGTAATTTCCTAGGCATGAAGAAGAGTCACAAAGACAAGGACAAGCACTGAAGAGGCAGGAGAATTAAATGTTTGGAAACAAACTCAATACACTTTTGACCTTGGTTGTTGCACTTTTATTTCTCTGCTTGCCAGCGTGGCGTTTCTTGGTGTGATCGATCCAGAAAGTGTTGGATTTGCAGTCTCAAGATGTTGTGTGGGATCATTTAAGCCCAGATGGTTTGAAGAGGTCAGTGAGAGGAGGGGAGAGAGCAAGGCATGTCTGGCTAGCTGGCTTGGGCCGGGCAGATTTTGTTCTGGGGGATTTTATAGTATCAAATACACCCATGTCGGAGGCGATAAAAGAGCGTGTGTGCCCCTCCTTCATGGTCCCCATCAACCACTTTCTTGCCTCTGAAATGTGTTTAAATTTGTAGTACACAAGTTGGAGCTCACCCACTCTACTTCCTTTGAGAGGAAAGAGTTGTCAAATAAATAAAAGTACCGTCTTGGTGAAAATCTTATAGCTAATAGATGAACAGCCGAGCTGAAGGATACTTCATTTAAGTGTGAAGAATTTCAGTCCCACACACACACACACACACACACACACACACACGTTAGGGACAACATCAGATATGGAACCTATGTCACAGACGCGAAAGGCAAGACATCCATTTCATCTCATTCATATCTACCTCGGTAGAACAGTATCAAGGCATCCTCTCACAGTCCCCCTCCGGAATTCCTCAGTCGTATTCATGCTTTGATTCAAGTATCATCCGCCCTGAATCTTCAATGGTGTGTGAGGCAGACGAGGCTCTCGTAGCCTGGTCCCAGACAGCGGTATTGTCAGCTTCTACTCATGAGCGATGCATATGCACTCGCAACAGTGCGTTACCTCGCTGGCGAGGCGGTCGGCCGCGAGTGTCAAACTGATGGAATCAGAAAGGATCGCCCTCTCCAGTCCAACTAGAAAGACGTTATTACCGAGGATTAGAGATAAGGTTGTTGTTGATTGAGTAAACCCGACAAGCAGTACGTCACGATTCCGACAATTCCATGGTGTTGTGTTCAAATCATGCCCTTCTCATGAACATACATCTGAACATTTTTATGTAGACTCGAATAAGTTTGATACAGCGGTTGATGTGCTGCGGCAGTGTGACCCCGAAGACGAGGTCGAAATGGGATCCGTAGGTAGTATGGTGATGGCTACTGTCTCCGGAACGCCTGAGCGGCGCCCGGGGGAGGCATGCGTCCGTCAAAGTGGAAACCGTGACCTTCGGGTCCGGCAGGACCAGGGAATCCAGGCATTCCAGGCGGAGGAATGAATCCAGGAGGAGGGCCGCCGAAGAAGCCCGGAGGAGGTGGCATGTTGCGCGGGGGCGGGCCCGCCATGACCTCCGGGGGCGGAAATGCGCCAGGAGGGAAGTTGGGCGGAAACATGGCACCCATGGGGTGATTGCGTCCAGGACCGCCCGCAAGACCAGGAGGAGGAATAATAGATCTCTGTTGAGGGGGAAGGGGACCGCCGCCCTGGATCCAGTTGGGATTCATCTGATCCAAACCGGGTGGCGGAGGAGGGCGCTGCAGAATTTGTGTAGGCTGCATACGAGCCTCGGGTTCCGGGTGGTGGAATGCTTCGTCCATGAAGCCCGGCGGGCCTTGGCCTCTCATCTGGCGTTGGGAACCACGGCCGCCCTGCGGCATGCCCTGCGGGATCCCCTGGGGAATCCCCTGCGGGAAGTCGGGATCACGCTCTGGAGCATGCGGGATCTGAGCAGCACGCTGAGGCTGCGGCATGCGCATGAGAAGCTGCTCGGTGCGCGGAGGCTCGGGTTGGTTTCTCATCAAGTTCATCAAGAACTCAGTGTTGCTCATGTTGCGACCCTGGTTCGGCTCCATTCTACCTGAGCCCTGGCTAGAGGCCTGATGACGCTGGCCAACCAACTCCTGAAGCAATTGGTCTTGGCGGACAGCAGGCTGCTGGCCTGGCATCGTGGGGCGCGGAGCAAGAATGTCCGACATAGACATCGAGGCTTGGGGCATGCGAGGACGGTGTTCCTCCCGGCGCTCGCCGCCATATTGCTGGAATGGCTCGGGCGACGCTACCGAACTTGAAGAAGCCGGTTCACGCGCAAGTGGGGGGGGTTCCTGGAAAGGGTGCGATGCGGGGGGCGTAGAAGACTGGACGTTGGAACGCTGCAGTTTCATGAGCAAAGCCTGAAAAGCTTGCTTCTCGGAATCGGGAGCCGGCGCAGACCCATCAGGAGCACCAATGGACAGTCCAGCAAGAGGTGTCGAGGGCTCTGTCTGCATGCGACGGCTGGGGTCGTCTTGAGGAGCATTGAAGAAGGACGTGAAGCGCGACGACTTGCCACCGCCAGTCTTAGGTTTGGCGGGAGTCTCCTTGTTGGGTTCAATGGGGGAACCGGCATCCAAGCCGGCGGTGGATGCAAACTTGAGGAAGAACTGGTCGGGACCAACCTCGACAGCAGGCGCTGAAGCGACAGCCGGCTGCTCGGCCTTGATCGCAGCCTCGGCGACCGCGACTGGCGCTTTGTCCCCAGCCGAGGCGTTGCGGCTGGCCTTCATGCTCTCCATGAACTTCTTGAAATCTTCTTCCGTGTGGCCTCCTGACTTTTCTCCGGCAGGTTCGTCAAACCATTCGGGCTCCCGCTCTTGCCTGTGATCACCACGATCCCAACGACGCTCGTAGTTCCGGCTGGTAGTCTTCTCTTCAACGGGCTCGGCATCCCGATTTCGGTCTCTCCAGCTCTTGGCACGATCGATGCGCTCGCGAGCTGTCATGGGAGGCTTCTCGGGAGTGCTGGCAACGTTGCTGTTGTTGCTGATGTTGTTGTTACTGTTGCTGTCATTCTTGAACCAGGGCTCCGATTTGCCCCTGCTAAGACCGTTTCGGGGTCGTGATTCAGCCTCCTCGTGGTCATGGTCCTTGTCCTTATCGTGGTGCTCAAAGTTGCGGAGGGTTCGGTCTCTGTGACCCTCCCGATCATCGCGATCACGCGGACGACGTTCGTTGGGGAGCCTATCGCCACCACCAGCGCCCATGCGACCTTGAAAGCGCTCGGCGCCCTCGTGTCCGAAGCTCTTGCGTGGCTTGACGGTGCTCCATCCCTCCTGATCCTGATCGCCGTCACCACGACGACGGAAGTTGGCGTTTCTCGAGTCGCGGAAGCGGTCACCCTCTGGGGTATCTCCGTTGCGGTTGCGAAAGTTGAAGCGACTGGGCGAGTCAGCGTCCTTGATGCCCTTTTCGCTGTCGAAAGGTTTGCCGTTGCGCAAGGTGGCAGAAGCAAAAGCGGTTCGGGGCGGTCCAAGAATGATGTCTTCGGGGTCTGCATTTGATCTCCGGGTCAGCTACTGCAGCTCAAGGGCTAGTGACAGCGAGTCGACGGGGATGTGAACATACTTGCGCTGTTTCGTGAGACGTGACGATCGAGGGCGGGGCGACGATTCGTTTGATCAAGCAGAGGGTTGTCGTTGCTTCTTCTGTCGGCAGGAGTCTTGGTCTGGCTGTTATTGTTGTTGCTGCTGCCTTGGGTTCGAGAATTGTCGGGGAGAGGTCTGTTTGGACTGTCAGTGAGGAGCCCAAGCGAAATTGTAGTTTGGGACGCTGGCATACCCCATCCATTCTTCAGCAGGTGGCAACGCGGGCGGTTTGATGCATAGTGGTGATTCTCGCAGATGAACGAGGAACTCTGCCGTGTATTGAAGTGACATAGCAGTGAGTCGATGCGATGCGCATCCGAGTAGGTCTGGGAAGGCTATTGATGTTAGGTTGAGGGCGGTGATACTTGCATGGACAGAGAGTGGCGGTTCAGTCCACAGCGAGGTGGAAGCAGGTTGGAGGTGCTACACCACTAGGAGGGATAGGAGATGAAGGGATGGTTTTTATTTGCTGTTCGCCGTGGTTGGCAAGATGAGGCTGAGGTTTTGCAGTGGTAGGCGTAGGTGTAGGCGGGCGTCACACAGAAGGAAGAGAGACGTAATGTAGTGTTGTGTAGTGCGGTGTCGAGGGAAATCAAGTCGGTCGGTCGGTCGTCGGGCGGTCGGCAGCAATCGCTGTCGCAGGTGCAACCAAAGTTGGTGGGCAGTGGCAGATGGAGAACGGGCCCCAATCGGGCTGCGCTGCGAGAGGTACAGATGAGCGTGGTGCCTCGTCACGATAGGACGGTAATCGGGAGGCTGACAAGGCAAGCTGTGATGATTTCTTTAGCAGTCGAGAGATACAGTACGGATGCGGTGAGAGAGTATTCGTGATGTGTGGTGGGTTTTGGCAGCGGACTGTCAGGGCGTGGAGAGAGGGTGGTGGTCAAAGGAGGTTTGGTCACTTCGGACGAAACCTGGTGGAGGTCGAGGAGATGCTTGGGTTCAGCGGCAGCGGCAGCGGCAGCGGTAGCGGTAGCGACAGCACCAGTAGAAGCAGCAATAGGGAGGGAGTACGTAGCAGCTTTGCTTTGCTTGCCTGTCCCCGCCCCTTCCCCACCTCCCATCGTCAGGTCAAATACGTGGTGTGGCAGGCAGAGGAAGAAGCCATGGTGTTGGGTACGTACCTTCTCTCACCTTCTCCTTCACCTTGTGAAGGTACAATTAGGTAGGTAGGTAGGCAGGTGGGAGCTAATTAGGTACCAACCCTGCTACATCTCCTCGAGCCTCGACGCCCTTGAGGAAGGTGCAACTCCCCGTCAGCACTGCACTGGTCTGGTGCCCAGGGGTTCACCTTAGGTAAATTCCCCCACCAGGCCACATCACCTGAGAGCTCGGGTGACAGTACCTGAGTGTGCAGATGGCGAAAAGATGCCTTGATGCCCTGTTTGTTCTGTTTGCAAGGCTGTGTTTATGTGGCAGCCTTTCTTGTGAATGGTCAATATTTGCGGCCACACAGGACATTACATACTGCTAGGTGGTAAGTAGGTACCTAGGTATACAGCACAGCCAAGACCAGGACAGACAATGGACCAAGTGACTGCAAGCAACTTTGCAGTCTTTTGGTTGGGGGGGGGGGGGGGGGGGGGGGGATGGTCCGGCATCGTCATTCGGCCCCGTTATTTCCCTCTTGGGGGTTGACCAAAAACATGAATGTCTATGAAGCGGCTAATTTTCGAATCAATCCAACAAACTCCTCCAAAGTGTGCAGACACCTGCGTGTATAGCAGGCTGTTATTAGCTTGTAAGAACTTGTAATAACTTAGGCTATTTTTATCTCATTTTTTTTTAATTTTGGTATATAGGCTAACGTATCATTTGTTAACTCCTGCTTCCCCAATGCAACGCATCTGTATATAGCTTTCCGAGGAACTTGAATGAATGCCATCTTCCTCCCTCCCTTGGTGCAGCTGTAGAATTCCCTTTACGTAAGAGTCATCTGAAAGGACTTCATTTTGGTTTTGTGTAGATATGGCATTGCTAACTTGCGGTGCACCTGTCTCATCGACACGCTCCTGTCGTGGCGGCTGGAATGCCTGGGGTAGACAACGCTGGAGACCCCAAATAGTTGCAGCGAACTCCGAAGCAGACTGGATTATTGGCAATGTCTGGTTGAACGGGCTGCCAAAAAGATGACACGTGGAAGTATTTACGGCCTCATGAACCAAACTCTCATGCATTTTCTGATGGCGTAAGAGGCTGTAGTTAGTCATCTTATATTATGCCAAGAGTAAGCATCGATCTCAACGGCGTGTCTGCTCTTCTAATAGTTTCGATTGTCAACCACATCCGATTTCGAGATGTACAAAAAGAACCTTCATGATATTGACATGGATGTATGTTCAAATCTCATCTCCCTTTCCCTTTTCTTAGTTGTGTACATCATGTAGTCTTCTCTGTCGTCCTCGCCCTTAAGCCTCCAAAGCCGAGGGGATTCCCTTCCGACTCCATTCACCGACCCTCTCCTGGTCGCAAGTCTCCCACACCCTCCTCCTGAGGGCGCGGTACAACCGCCTCGTCTCCCGACCGTCCGCCGCGACCCTCTCGGCCTTGTCCTCGACCGGTGCGCCATCGCACCTCGCCTCCTGCGCCTCCAGCCAGCTCACAATCCCGAACCTCGTCGCCAGCGTCGTGCTCCCGCCCTCGATGCATGTCGCCCGCCACAGCACCCTCATGATCCTCGTCCTCAGGTTCGCCCGCATGTACGGGTTCCCCGCGAGCGCAAATACTTTCTCGAACCACTTCTTCTGGTGGTACACGGCCAGATCCGCAGGCGTCCGCAGGCCGTCCAATAGGTACGCCAGCAGCCAGCTCACCTCGGTGTAGTACCTGTCGTCGTCCGATGGCGCGCCGTGGAGGATGTCGTGCGCCAGGGGCACCTTGTCGTGCTGCCACACGGGCCCGCGCGTGAGGAAACTGTTGACCTTGGGGTAGAGGCAGTGCAGAGGGTTCTTGAGCACCTCGAGCGCGCTGATAGCGAAGGAGACCAGCGGCGAGGCGACAGGGCCGCGCGTCACAAGGACGCGGGATGACTCGGCCAGTTCCGAGAGGAGGAGCCAGATCTGGTCCTTCTCTTCGTACGTCGACTCCTTGAACTTGGCCGCCATCTTCATGATGTTGGTGAGGGCCTCTTGACGGATGCTGCCATGCTCCGACCACAAGAGACGGATGAGCGCCGCGGCGTAACCCTCGTCGACAAGGTCCTCGATGCTCTTGGAGTTCCACTTAAGGAGCGCCGAATTGTCTTCGTCAGGGCCAAATGGCACGTCGAGAATGGCTTTCAGCGAAGAGTCGTCAAACTCGCCACTCACAGTGTCCGGCTTCTGTCGTTGGGACTCGACGCCCTTGTCTTCCGATACTGCCTTCTCTTCCGAATCGCCCTCGAGCAACGACTTGTCAGCCTCTGGCACAACCGCCGAGGCGTGACCTGCCAGGACTCCTGTCATCTTCTGGGCAAATGCGCTGATCAAGGCCGGGATCTCCCCTTTCGTCTGGGCGCAACTCAACAACACCGTCAAGAATTTGGACAAAAGCTCCAGGTCCTTCTTATTCGTTGCCTTGTCGGCGACAAATGAAAGCTGTTCGGCCATTGTGGCCAGTATCAAGCTAGCTGAAATATTTTCCTGGCCACCGGTGACGCTCTCCTGTATCAAGTCGACGTACTTGAGAGGCGAGGCGGCGCATCTTCCGGCGCAGTTGTCGAGATACTCCCAGATGAGGTCCGGGTTCCGCGTCTTGTCGTCCATTTTTAGCTCCCGAGCCGCGCGGAGTAGCGGGGCGAGACCGGTCTGCTGCAGCACGAGCTGGTGCTGCACAGCCACGGACTCGAGAACCTCTTTGAGCTTCGACCGCCCCTGGGCGTTCTCTACATAGAATTTGAGCAGCGCGACAAACGGCGACGCCGCGAGCCCCTCCGTCTTGGCGAACCACCTCATGCCCGGCGAGAAGCCCGCGATGGCGATCAGGTTTTCCAGCTCCATCAAGGCCAGGGCCTGGCTCTGTGGCTCCTCGGCCCTGCTGTCGAGGCGGGTGAGCGAGTTGACCAGGAACGGCGAGACGTCGAAGTTGGCGCGCAGAGCGACCTGCGGAATGACCTCGTAGTACAGCAGCAGCAACCTGCTGGCGGCCTCCCGCTGCAGGACGTTCTCCTCCGCCATGGCCTTGTAGCACTTGGTCACCTCCTTCATGTCGGGGATCTTCTGGCAGAACTCATCGACGAGCTTCCGCGCCGCCATCTCCCAGGTTGACTTGGACGACTCCGCCGCTTCGCGGTGCATCTTGAGAGCGACGTCGAGTTTCTGAAGGGCAAGGACGAGGATGCGGATGGCGAAGAAGGAGACGAGGGTTGATTTGCTAGAGAGACAACGGACGAGATCCCGCTGCTTCAGCGGGAGCGGCAGGATGTTATCAAGGAGGATCGAAGTCGGCGGAGGGACGCGACGGTATCCCGCCGTAGCCCCATAATGCGGCGGCAGCGGCAAATTGACGGTGTTGAACAGGAAGGCGGCGTATCCGATCCACGTCATGGACAGTTTGGGCTCAAACGTGAAGGACTTGTTGCTCAAAAAGTAGCTAGCAACCAGTTCTGGCGCCGCCTGAAAGATGGCGACAATAAGCTCGCTGTGCTTCAGACTCGACCACGGGCGTAGCTTCTGGATGAACTCGGAGAGCACAAAGTTGGCGACGGCGACATCGTCCTTGTACTTGTCCATCCACGCAACGCGCTCCAGGCCGTAGTCATCCAGGCTTTTGACATCCTGCGCCGCCTCGTCCTCGAGCTCCTTCGGGTAGAGTCCGGTTCCCGAATAGAGCACACCGGCGCCGGGGGTTGTGCAGGTGTAAAGCAGAAATTCGTGGGCAACATCTCTGACTGAGGGCGTGTCATCCCCATCAACGTCGTGTCTGTATGCATACAGCCCAGCCAACCGGTCCAGAGTCTTCGTATTGAACGCACGAAACTTGACCTCGCGTGGCAGCTTGTCGTCCAGGAGCACATGCTTCTTCAGCGCGGCCAACATCTCGAGGATCAGGAACGGCGGGTCATCCTTCAACAAGAAGGTCAGGTGAGAAAACACCTCTTTGAGCATTAACATCTCCTTCTTCGCCTCGACCGGCAGGAGTTTGAGACAGGTCAGGAACAGCTTGATGGCGTTCGTCCGCACCGACGGCTTCGACGGATCCTCGATGCCCCCCCTCTCGCCATCGGCCCCCCCGAAGTGCCGGATCTCCAGGTTTCTCGCAAAGCTTGCAAACGTGTGGTCCCGCGCGCGGAACACCCTCTTCGCCAGGACGCCGCCATCGAGCGTCACGATCTCGCGCACCAGTCGCAGGGTCGGCGAGATGATATAACCGCTGCCCTTGGGCGCCGACAGACACCGTGCAATGAGCTTGAGCTGGCGTTCCTGCAGCAGCGTTCGGGCGACGTCGAGCGCATGCGGCAGCAGCTCGAGAGACTGCGAGGCGACCTGCAGCAGCAGGGCCAGCACAGCGGGGACGGCCGACATCATGGCCTCGTTGTTGATCTGCGCGCTGTACGACCACGTCTCCATAATGTCGCCGAGATGGACGGCATCGCCGCTCGTGTCGCGTGGCCGGGCGGCGTCGAGGTACTCCCGGAGGGTGGTGAACCGGTCCTTATTGCTGTCGGCATCGCCCGAGTTGAAGCCGTCGAGAAAGACTTTGAGGGATTGGATACCTGGAAGAGTGCCGTGCCATGTCAGTCCTGTTTAAGGTGACTGATTTCAGCCTTAGAATGCGCTTACCATGTCGCGATCGCTTCTGATCCTGGTCAAAGGTCAAGAGCTGTTGAAGGTGTCGCGAATGGTTGACTTCTTCGAAAGTGGGAACTTCGTGCACGACCTTCTGCCTCTTGCGCGAGGCATCTGCGCCTTCGAGTCCACGCGAAGGGCGTTTGGGCATCGTATCGGTGGTGAGTATATCGTAAGGTTGGTCAACTGGAAAGAGATTGTGCAGCAACGAGTGATCCCGTCCGCTGTCCCTCTCACACACTCTCTCTCTCGCTTCCAATTCCTCCAGGGAACATCGGCCAGTGGACCCTCCAAGAAATAAAAAGTTCTGCCGGTCACCACCGCTTCTAACCTTGCCCATTCCTAGTTTAGCGCGGGGACCGGGAGGGGCATTTCGAGGGTCCCACCAGCAGGGGACGATCCACAATGACATCCCGCCGAACGAACGCTGGGACCCAAACCCAAACCTACCAATTTCTAGAACTGCCTCTCGCAATCTCTCCATCTACCAAAACACCACCGGACGATTCCACGATACGGCCCCCACGCAGCATCCATTTCCGCTCTCAGAAAGCCTCGAACCGAAATCAATCCCAACTCGTCCACCATGGGTTCCATCGTTATTCCCCATCTCAACAGCGGCTGGCACGTCGACCAAGCGATCCTCTCCGAGGAGGAGCGCCTCGTTGTAAGTCGCAGCCCTATTTTCAACCCTTCCTAGACCACGCCGAGAGTTGCTGACCGTGTGGTTTGGGAACAAAATAGGTCATCCGATTCGGACGCGATGCCGACCCGTCATGTATGCAGCAGGACGAAGTCCTCTACCGTATCTCGGAGCGCGTCAAGAACTTCGCCGTCATCTACGTCTGCGACATCGATCAAGTCCCCGACTTCAACCAAAGTACGTTTCGCCTACGCTCGCCCGCCTTCCTTTCTCTCTGCTTTACACCATACGATATCGGGGTGCAGTTGCTAACAGGCGGTCTTCCAAACAGTGTACGAGCTTTACGACCCATGCACAATTATGTTCTTCTTCCGCAACAAGCATATGATGGTCGACTTTGGAACGGGTAACAACAACAAGGTACGCCGCTGCGACCCTCCACAGTTCCCCCTTAATTGCGCATACGGGAAGGGCGGGCAAAGCTTTTCTGACTTATTGCTACCGTAGCTCAACTGGGTCCTCGAAGACAAACAAGAACTCATAGACATCATCGAAACGGTCTACCGCGGCGCCAAGAAGGGTCGTGGTCTGGTCGTCAGTCCAAAGGGTAAGGAAGTGAACTATGCTCCCCCCTCGTTCCTCACAACAGGCCTCATATCTTCATGCGCGCATCAGACGGCATCCAGCCATTGGTAAAGGGTCTTGTCGTTGACTTGTTCTCCCTGCAGACTACTCCACCAGGCACCGATATTAGATACCACCTCGAACACAGCGATGCTTACCGCACCGACCTCAGCCAAAGCTGCAGCGTCACGACGAACACATCACTACGCTCTCACCTTGCTATTCTTGCGGCTCTTATTTTCTTCTTTTCGAGGCATAGGAGCAGAAAGTGCTCCCAGGACAGAAAGAGGGTTGGTCTCTCACAATCAAGAACTCTATCACATTTGAACTCTGAAGATGCTAATTTCGTGATCCAAAGAATCGTGATCTCTTTCTTGATTTATTTATTCATTAGGTAAGGTATGCTCTGCTTCCCCTTTGTCTTCCTCTATCCATCATTTGTCGTGACATGATGATACGTAAGTCATTTACATATTTCGCACAATCCCCGTACCGGACGTGGTTATCGTAATTGTCGCTATCAACTCGCATCGTGAATGGATGTCCTCTCCTCTCCACCTTTTCCGTAAGTAGCGCTGCATTGGTGTATAGACTGTGTGGTTTCGACAAAAAGCCAGTTCAGTGCCCCACTACACCTCTCTCTCAAAGCATCTCCCCTTGCGACGGCATCTTCGTAAGGAAATTGGTCGGTACCCTGGGAACTTGTTGCGCGGCGGCAACCCGCTCGGCTCGGAACAGTTCCTGCTGTCGGTCGTTCTCGCGCGATCTGCCTCCCGTCAAGCGACGCATCCGTGATCTCGTGCTCTGCGCAAGCGGCTTGATCATGTTCTCCAACGAGAAAGAGCCCTCGCCGCCGTGGCCCGTATTCGGTCGCTCATCGTCCGCGTCCGAAAAGACGTCTTCAAGGAACTCGTCGTCCGACGTAAACTCGCTTATGTGCGGCTGGTACGACGCGGGCGCCGACGGCGACGTGATGGATCTGTAGTGAAGCCCCGGTCGCGAGCCTCCTCCCATCCCGCCGCCGACGCCGGCCGACAACGCCGACGATGCACTAAAAGCTCCAGGATTCATCATGTTGGAGCTCGGATCCCTTGCCGTCGCTGGTGGCCTGTCAGTAAACCCATTCTGGAAGGTGCTGTTGTTGGAAGCTTGATGCAGGATTGGCAGGATTTGCTCATCATACAACTGCGCTCCGGACTCGAAACTGTCCGGCGAGAACTCAGTGATGGTCTTCGATGAGCGACCGTCGCTGGGTGAGCTCGTGCCGAGATCGTCGAAGAAGTCGTCGAGGCTGTCGAGCTTTGTGACGAGATCGCCGAGGTGTCCGTCTCCGCGACCTTCATCCGACATCATCGTTTCGGTCCTGTCTGACATCTGGAAGTAGCTGTATGGGAAGTCGTCGGTATGAAATTCGACATCGGGCGTCGGCGTCGCCTCCGTCAGAAGTCCTTCCGCGGTCTGGCACATGTAAAATGCGGCGTGGATATTGGCACGCGTCGAGTCCGTCTTCTTGGCTGGGATTGGTATGGCCCATCCCGACGCTTCGGGGATGCCGAACAGGCTCTGCGTCCGCTCGTATTCTTTTCTAATTGTCTTGGACGTAGATCGAGTCATGCTCATTCTTAAGTGCTGCTTGTCCATGGCGCTACCCGACATCGTCATAATATTGTCCAGCACCTCCAGCGCCTCCATGCAGAATTCGGTCTGCAGGAGACGCAAAAGGGGCGAGATGAGATCGGAGCCGTGGCCGGCCAGTTCGGGCTTTCGCAGGTCGATCTCGGGAATGACGATACTAAGGATATTCATGGTCTTGAGCTTCACCCATGCCGTGGAGTTTGTGAGCAAGCCCATCAAGAAGATGACCATCCGGAAGTCCAGTTTGGGGAGGAAGTCGTCCTTTAGCGAGGCAAAGAGACGGCTTTGAAACTCTCTGCTGTTGCCCTGGTACTTGAAAGCAATGTATTCCCCGAGGACTTCGGCAATGTTGCCGTACCCTTGAGCCTCGCAGACGGCGCACAGGATCTCGGCAGACTGTAAAGCTTGCTCACTGGGCTCGTCCTGTTCCATCTCGTACAAGAAACGAGGGAAGTTAGCCAGCACGGCGAAGAACAACCGGCTGTCGTCGCCGATGAGGCCATCGCTAGGCAGCTGAACCATCTTGTCAAGCGTGCTCAGAGTGGCTTGCATGCACACAGATGACCTCATCCCCTTGTACAGCAGGGACTGAAGGCCCTCGAATTGACCGTCCCATCTCGAGGGCTGGCCGTCGAGAAGAAGCCTGCGGACGTTGGGTGACCGGAAGTCGACCTTTGTCAAAAATTCGTTCAGCATCTCTACAGCCTCCAGGTACTCGCGCTCGTTGATGGACTCCAAACAGGCACACGTTGTCCAGAAGAGCTGCGGGAATGTGAGTAGCTTGTCCGCGTCTAGTTTCAGGATAAGTGTCTTGAGCGTGGTGAGGATCTCCATGGCAAAAGTTTGGATTTCGGTGTCTTCATCGGCTATGGTGTTTGATAGGCGTGCGAGCATGTCTCCCAGCATGAATTGGTCCAAAGAGGTGAGGATGCATCGGAATATCTGGAACGAACGGCAAGCGAGATGTCGGACAGGACATGACGTTGCCCATGTCAATGACAGTCTGCCCCACTGGTCTTTGATGCCCGGGTAAGTCATTTCAAAAGTCTTGACAACCTCGGCTGTCAAGAACTCCATGCTTGGAGGGACTTTGTTGTCGCGATCGTCGGCTTTGCCGTTGCTGTCCTCATAGCCCCAGACGACCGAACGATCATGACGTCGAATCAAGTCGATGAGGTCCTCGATCGAGGCCCTAGACGTCGGCTCCGTTTGGTCATCCAGCTGAGAAATGACAAGCTCGTGAATTAGATGGACCAGCATTTCTCTGGCTTGCTCTTGGACGAGCGGGGTATAGTGATCCCAGAGCACGGTCACTACCTGAAGGAGCACTGGTACGTTCTCGGGTACAAGATGCACAGGGGACACCATGAGATCGACCAGGAGAATCAGCGAGAGCTGCCCAAGAGAGAATCCGGCTTGCTTCGTGCCGACGGGGAGTGCCTCCCCTAGGTCTGCGCAGTAGGGCAGGAGGCCAATGTCTGGCGGCGGCGGCATGGCGTCCTTCTTCTCGTTGGGGACCATCGCCTTGGGGGTAATCTGCATGAGAAGGAACTCGACAACCTTCATGCCGGGAGTGCTGGTGGTGCTGGAAAGAAAGACAACAATTTGCTTGGCGTACTCGACAAAGTTCTGCTCTCGTCTCTCAAGACACAAAGAGATGATGAAGTCGAGAATCAGTCGGACGTTTCCTGGATACGGACCGGTTGCGAGTGCTTGCCATAGTGCCTGAACCTCGTTGTGCAGCGCGCCGCTCGACTTGATAGTGATCTCTAGTAAGTTGGCCAAGAGAACGTACGACTGGGCGATAGGGCCGCCATTCGGATCAACCTTGAGCTCAATTGACTGGATCCAAGGCAAGATGACGGCCACAACGTTTCGTTGTGAGGCAGGGTGAAGATCCTTGAAGTATAGGGTAAACTCAGAGAAGATATGGAACGCCAACTCAGTATGCTGTTTTGCAAGCCGCTTGGAGATCTCAAACTGGGCCAGCTTGTACACCGCCTTCGTCTTGTCAGAAATGCTAATGTCGTAGTCCTGAATCTTGGAAGTCCGGCCTGGTTGCTGCCTCTCTTCGAGCGACCTCATCAACCGGGCCGACTTAGACCGTATTTCGCTCTCGTCGTTACCGAGGGTGAAGAGGCAGAGCCCCAGCAGTTTCCAAAAGGGGCACGAGTAGTCGAGGTGCTTCAGCAGCACCTGGGTGACGACAGCGAAGTAGCTCTCCTGGACCTTGGAAACATCAGACAGGTAGCAGCGAGCGATGCAGTGCTCCAGAAGGTATGGCAGTTCCTGATTGTGAATGATCAGGTTCTGCAAGGCCCGGCGACCAATCACGTTCATGCGGTCGCTGCCCGAGTTGAAGATGGCCTCAATCCACGCGAGCATTCTTCGAATATCGAACTGGAGGGTTGCACCACTCTCGGTGGTGATACTCATCGGCCCACCACAAAGGGCAGCCATGGCGCTGAGAGCCGCCGTGCGTAGGTTTCGCTTCTCGATTTCCATGGCCGCCGTGACGGTGCCTCTTTCTCCGAGAGACTGCTGGTCGATAAGGGACTGTCGCATGGTATCTTCCCTGACTCGGATCTGGGTCTGGTTTGGCGAGAAGCCGCACCAGTCTTCCATCAGAGAGAAGGCGGACTTTCGGGATTCAAACGTCATCCACCGAGACGGGTCCTTCGTTCTGTTGATCCCCTCAAATAGTTCCTCCGTAAGGCCGCAATAGTGCCTCCTGAGCTTCTGAAACTCCCAGTCCATCTGGACTTCGCCATCCATAAGGAAGAGCTTCAGGTCCCGGGTGTACGTGACGAGGTTTGTCAGAACCCACTCGTCGTTGTAGACCTCCTCTTCCTTGAGGAAATGACAGGTGAGCTTGTAAACATGGGTGATTTCGGTCCTTAGGAGATCCATTTTGCGATTTCGTTTTGGACTGCTATTGGTGCGTTGGTGTATGCGGGCACGGGCTTCATCGTTGCAGCGTGAAACCTGTCCTGCCAGTTCCTCGAGCAGGGTACGGTAGATGTGTATGTTGATTGATCCCATAGCCAGGACCACTGCGTCCCTGACCGATGCCGAGGAGACGGACAGCAGGGGTATTAGGTACTTGAACAGGACTCTAGCTGAGACGATCTTATCCGCCGAGGCCGGCTTGGATGTCTTCCGGCTATGCTGTGTACCTTGGGGGTTGGCGGGCAGGACGTTCCCTGGGTCGGCCAGCGTCGTACAGGCGAAGATGAGGTAGAGCTTCCATTGTTCCACGAGGATCTCCGGCTGGGTTGTCGGCGTCCTACCGGCGACACGGGCGCTCCCAGGATCCGAGCCGTAGTACAGTCCCCTAGAGGGTTCCGACAAAAGAACAATGGCCTTGTACATCTGCAGGATTCGGTTGCAGATCAAATCCCGGCCAATGGTGACGGTGAAGGGACACTTTTCGTACGCGATGCGGATGAGATTGGGGAAGAGCTTAAACCACAGCGTCGTATCGTACGACACATCACTGGTACACAATTCCACGAGAGCGCCTCGATTGTTACTGTTTTGCATTCCCCTCTGGAGCCTGCTCCTCTCCGCAACGGAAAGACCCTCGTCTTTGAAGTTCATCACTTGCATCGAGTCGTTTTCCAAGATGTCAATGACTCTCAAGGTGTCCTTGTCCTGATTCTGGAGTGCTTTATCGAAGTCGGTGATGAGCCGAAGGACGGTAATGGCAAAGTACCGCACCCTCCGAGACTGCGAGCACAGGAAGAACAAGCCATGTGCTTCCGCCTGGTCGACTTCGGCCCAGATGCCGGACAGGTCCAGCTTTGCGCCACGCTTGTCATTCTCCTCAAGCTGATCGATGGAAGCGTCGCGGGTCTTTCGTCTAATCTCCTCAATCCAGATCTGTAGCAGCTCGACGTACAGACGAAGCGTGCTTTCAATGTGACCCGGTCCAAGCATGCCGCCGTCAGACATGGTCGAGTACCTGTCATCAAAGTTGAAGATGAAGCGAGCAAAGCCCATGGTGACTTGCTGCGCGTGGGCTTGTCGGGCGATCGCTTTGAGGGATTGTGCCGAGGAAAAGGCGATGTTGTATTGCACGTGAGCGGTGCCCGTGCAGAGCAAGTTGATCAACGAGTTGAAGGGTATATCGACTGAGAGGCAGCGGGGCAACGCTTGAACCGCAACATGCAAAAGTTCGTAAAACGCCTGCTTATGGTCTGCGGGAGACTGGTGGTCGTCTCGCCGCGAGAAATTGAAGGTATCTGCAATCGGAGTTTTGGGGCCTGGGCTGCTGAACTTTTCGTCCAATACAGCCTGGCCTCCAAACGTGTTATCGCAGATGATGGTGATTTTGCCAAGGATTTCACAGAACTTGTGATAGTACTCCTTGACGACGTCGTTCAGAGCGGCCGTCCGCACAGGGCGGGAGAGTTGCTCGCCCTCTCCTGACGTCCCAGTAAAGGGCATGGACGAAGCGTGGTGAGGCGAAGCCATCACGGGGGACGTTGGGATGCGTTCGATTGCGGGTGGCTGCTGGAACGAGCTTGGAAAAGGGGGCCGACCTTCGTCTCCCTTCTCCAGGTCCGACATGATGGCCAAGAAGGCTCTGATGCCAATCACCATCCGATCCGGGTCGAGCTGCTCTACCCTCAGATCTTTGTTGGATACGAACAACTCGGCATTGATCAGGGGGAAGATGACATGCTTGAAGCAGTACTCGGGCTGCTTGTACCCGATGATTCTGATGATTTGAATGATGGGCTCGGCGACAGCTGAGTCGGATGCAACGAGGCCGCGCTTGGTTGGCGGCAAAACCAACTTCATCACTTCGTCCAACTTTCTAGTGGTATTGGGCAAGGTATCGTTTGTTCGGTACAAGTAAGTCCACAAGAGCCTCGCAATCACCTGCAGGCACAGCGGCCGCGTAAAACGGTCTTTGAGTTTTGGCTGCAAAGGGAGAATCAACTGGAGCCATTGGGATCCAAAGGTGTCGGGAGGAGACAAGCAGAGAAGCGTTGCTGTCAGGGGGAAGGCGAAGCCCCAGTGCCGAGGCTTGATGAACATTTGCGCAAGTCGGGGGCCGATTGCCCCAAGAACCTCGATCCACTTGGGATGCGCCAGGTCCTGGTTCGACGCCTGGGCGGCGACGGTAAGCAGGAGCGTTTCGAGGACCTGGCAGAAGGCCGTCTTGACACGCTGGCCATGGGATCGATGGAAGAGACGGCCGACGGCCACCATGAAGTCGCATGACTGTTCCCAGGCTTCTGGGTGTGCTATGTTGACCTTGAGATGTTTCATGCCCCCAAGGACAAGCTCAATCTTGCCTTCGGCATCGCGGCCTGCTGGAGAGGTCGGGCTTTTGGCAACCAGTTCCTGGAGAGAACGCTCCAAGTCGCCGAGGAACCTGTCCGTCACCCCCCTGAAGTTGATCTCGCTCATGACGCCGAGAAGCTGGGAGAAGAGATTCCAGTTTGCGAGTTTCAGGGGGCTGACCATGAGCTGCTCGGTATCGGCGATCTTGAGTTGACCAAAGATGATGCCCTCGAGCTTCTCTTCCATCTCCAGGGTCAAGAAGGGCAGGCTGGTCTGGCTGATGACCTCCAGCAAAACACGGCACAGGATATAGATGGAGACGGTCGAGCGGCGTTCGGCATGGGCTACGAATTCTTGCTTGGCAGCAAGCGAGGTCTGCGGACTTGTCAAACCGTTGTCCATGGGGCCAGGTAAAGGCTGAAGAGGCTCGGTATTTCTTCGTTGGAGCGGACCGGGCGGGACGCCCCTCGATTGCTGCAGCTGGCTGCGAGCTTCGTTGGCCGCGTCGCTCTTGCTCTTCCTCCAAAGCATCATGGAATCTATCAGGGGTTTCGGTCGCGGGCGGGCAATATGGCCCAAGGCAGTGATGATCTGGTCGAAGGATGGGTCGACGCCTGGACCGCAGATATGCTCGACCTGCGGCTCGGGTTCGAACGGCACTGTGATGCAGTCATTGAGTTTCTCTTCGGCTTGGGCAATGAACTGAACGACTATGGTCAGCGATTTGGACATGGAGAAAGAAAAATAGGCAGGCAGCGCAAGCACGACATACAGAGGTGAAGAGCACGTGCAGGGCGTACTCGCCCACAGTCTTTTGCTCATCCCTGTGGTGCTTCGAAGAGTGGGATTGGTGGTGTGCGTGTTCGCGCCTCGACTTGCTATGCATTCGCTCTATTTTTCGCTGTGTAAGGGAGGAATTGGTGAAGTCTGTGGCGGAGGAAGTCCTCTCGGGCACGAGGGGACCCGAGTTGACAGTCGAGCCAGACAAGGCAGTGCTAGGGCGCGGCGCGGGTGGCGCGTCGGGCTCCAAACGGCCGACGGCATGCATGTCGGCGCGGTCAGGAGGGTTGAGGCTCGCGCCAGCAGTAGCGATTATCTGCGGGCTGAGGGGACTGGAAGAAGAGCTGGCGTGGCTTCCATTTCTAGAGTGCTGTATGCCGTGTACTATAGACGTCTGGCGGTGGTGGCCATAAGACGCGCTTTTGGGGTCGACGACTCGCTCGATGACGAGGCCAGAGCGTGAGTGCGCGTGGGTGTGGTTGTGTGTCCGGGGGGAGGCGAGTGTCGAACCGGAGATAGGAGGCAACGGGTGAGGAGGCTTTTCGATGGAGGACTCGCGCGAATGGGTGACGGAACGAGGCGGCGGAGGAGGGTGAGGATGAGGATGAGGATAAGGATGGGGTTCGAGGGCGGCGGGTCTCAAGGTTCGATCCCAGTCTGCGTCGTCCTCGTCTTCTTCGTCGAGGGTGGTGACGGATCGCGGAGAGAATTTTAACGGCGGGTCCTGCAGAAGATCAGGCAGCGTCGTCTGGGACGGAGCTAGTAGACGAGACGACGTCTTGTGGTTAGTGACAGGTTTCCCCCTCTCTTGTGAAACGGGCAGGATGCGCAAAGGGACGGAGACGGGGCGGAGGTTTGGATGCGTTGGACGTTTTGAAGGTGCATAGATGTGTGGTCTCGCACTCACCAGCGCCAGGCCAGGTCAGGTCAGAGTCCAAGTGAAGAGCCGCAACGGAAGGAGAAGAAGAGGAGGAGGAATAGGTTAGATGGACGAAAGGAAGGGGGGGGGGGGGGGGGGGTCAAAGCAGGCAGGGCGCAACGCTAAGCCTAAGATCGGAGCACAAGAGAGAGCACGGCACAGCACAGCAACAATCAACAGGAAGCCGTGCAACTAGTGAACGAACGAGTCGGACCTAGGGCAGAGCGAAGCGGCAGGCGACGAGGGGCTGGGCAAGGGGCGTGGTATTTGGGTGTCTGTGTGCTCATGTGCGTGTGTATGAATATGTGTGTGTGCAATGTAATAGCGCGCGTGTGGATTCGAAATAAGGTAAAGTGGTGGTGTGAGTAGTATCGACGGCGTAGGGGATGTCGGGCTAGGAGGTGTCGGACGATGCAAGGCGAGAGACCAGGCCATAACTACAGCAGGCCAGGGAGACGGGACGATTACGAGACGAGACGAGACGAATCGTTATCCCGTCATGCTGTACGTAAGGTGGACATCCACGCGCGGCACGCATGGCAAGGGACGGCAAGGTACCTAGGGGGGATGATGAAAGGCATGCCGTCCTGTTGTCCATATAGGGTAGAGTGTTATGTACAGGCGAGGCGAGACGGGTCTATCGGGAAATGCAAATTGGCACTCACCCATTGTTGCGTCGGATCGAGTCCCATGATCCGGGGGTCTTACGACATTCGGATGCGAAGGGGAGGTTGTGCACCGTCGCTGGTGGCCGCTACGAGCAACTCGGTAGGATGGGATGGAGGGGGGGGGAGTTGGGAGAAAAACAAGCGGCGGTGGCAGCGGGAGAACCGGGAGGATCAAGCAATCGAATTCGGGATTGGACCGTGTTCTTTTGTGGTGGATGTATGTTGGAGGTGTTGGTCTATGATGTTGGTGTTGGTGCTGTTTTTTTTTTTTTTTGTCTTGCGAGGGGTATGTGTGTGTGTGTGTGTGTGTGTGTGCGTGCGTGCGCGTGTGCGTGTGTGTGTGTGATGTATGTACGGATACTACTACTACCCAGGTAGATAGTAGGTATGTAAGATGGATGAAAAGCTGGGAGAAGAAAAGAAGAAGGGGGAAACGTAGGACCAAAAGCAAGAGCCAGCAAGCAGACAAGGCAAACAGGCGATTAATCAACCATGGGCACACTGGTCAATAATCAGCGTTGATCAATTATTAAAAGCCTCGAAAAAGAGAAATTCGGTCAATCAATCAATCGAATTGACCGGAGCAAGCAAGCACCAACCTCCCTCGGCCTCCCAGAGAGGAGACACGAGGGACAAGACTGGATGGACCATGTGGTAATTCTGCGGGCTTGGGTCTGCATTGGGGGAACGTTACCCAGCCATTGGCCGTTGATGCTTTGACATTGACCGGGGGGGGGGGGGGGGCGGGGGGGGGGGGGTTGCGAAAGAAGCATAAGGCAAGGGTGTAACCCGGGGCCGGAGAGGGGTCTCCTCGTGCCCCTCCAGGGGATGCATGGCCCGGATGGGATGGCAAGCTGGCAAACGTATCCCGACTACAGATGCTAACATGCCTACCTACCTCCCTAGGTAGGAGTTTAGAGTCAACAAAGTACCCAATGGTCGAAAACTTCTCTTCTCATTCCAACCCAACCCATATGCTTTGTCGGCCTTTTCTTCTCTTCTAGTTCACCTCAACATTGAATGGCTTGTCCGCACAACCAGACCAGGTCCGTGCCGGTCCATCTCATGCTCTGGCCCCTCTCCTCCCGCTCCTTGACCACCAGCTGCCCAAGGCACAGCCATCGATGAGATCACACGATACTTGTTGATATTGAGACCTGCAATTCTCTCTTTCTCCTTCATCCTCGGGCTCGATGCCTCACGGTGCATCGTTTACCAGTGAATGGCCTGCCGCATTGAACGAGTCCTCACATGTGGCCCTTTTCTTTTCTTTTTTTCCCTTTCCCCCTCCCCCCCTTTTCTCCTTTTCTCCTTTTCTCCTCCGGGCCAACCTTCGCCTGAATCATCCAAGACCAGCACATTTTTCTGGATGGTAAATATGGGCCGAGACATGGGGCCGGCCGGTTGCAAGGGAAGCATTGGTCCCTACAGAGTAAGAGGCCGAGCCGCTGAGGCCTGAGGACCCAGGAGCCCGGGGACGCGGTGGGTTGGCCCCATTCGACCCGCAGCTGAACCGTTGTCTTCCCTTCCATTCACAGGCTGCCGCTGGCCGATGCGCCGCCGTTGAGGTCACAGAACCGCGGAAAAGGTGCGGAACATGCTGGCCGACGACCACGTTGCACGTGTGGTATGAAAACATCCGAACAATGTTCAACCCCCCTTATCCCCCTTCAACCCAGGCTTCTGCCTTCGAATGTTGTCTACTGTATCCGTACGGCTACGGATACTTCGTGTGCCAAGGGTTCTATTCGTCATTAGACCGCCGCTTCTAGCCTCGACACCATCGCAGTCCAACATGGACATCAAATCTCAATCCCGCCGCTAGTAGCCACCAAATGCGCAGCGGATATTCATCGGCCACATCCTCGTCACAAGCTCCGTAGGCTACCTAGGCCCAGGCAGTCGCATTACAACTTGTTTGTTGTGAGCTGGTTAACAGCTGCGAAACTTGACTAGAGCTGTAGCATGTATCTGATGTGCTTTCTTGGCATACAACAGCAACTTCCTCGGCGGCCTTGTCCCTTTATCTGGTACGCAGATTTGTCCATCTAAAGCGCTCAAATATTTGTTGGCCATGTTTCGGCACGCGTGTTTACAGGTTTCGACAACATAATAAGTTCATGTGTACGCCGTGCAGGGCGTCAATGCCTACTCAACCGGCCCCTCTTCCCCCGGGACCGCAGTACTTGTCGACGATCTCTACGCTACGACCGTTGTAGATTTCCGCCAATTTCATCGCCGACAGGCGTGAAGAACTTCGTTAATCTTGATCCGCGATGCTCGGTCGCTCGGTTTGCCTTTGGAACAGTCATCAACTAGGCCCATGGCAAAAGCAGTACGTGAGACGAATGTGCTGCCTACCAGCTTAGCTGGCTGGTCTCGCTCTTTACCACGCTACCTGCCTTAACCTTAAGAGCTTGAACCTGTTCGTGCTCCTCCTGTCTCGGTGCTCCTCAAGCACTAAAGTCTCATCGGAATGGAGTCCTAATGACGTCGCAAGTCAGCCGACATCTCAGAGCCGAGAAAATAAAGATATCTGTGTACCGTCAGTAAAAAGGGCATTTCGGACTGAACGTGGGCTGCGGTGCGCTTGGGATGTACAACCAGGCCGCTAATCACACTTATCCTGGCAACCAAGTGGATGGCATATTAGCAAGGTTCGCGCGGAGATATCTCCGTGGTCCGTCTTATAATGTCGATAAATACAGCGTCTGCGAGAAGTCTCATCTTGGCCAGGTCCGTTCCTGGTCTTGTCGTTAGCCTTGTAAGCCGCAGTCAAAAAAATCGCAAAAGCAAAATCACGGCTTAATGTGTGAGCGACGCCGCATTCGAGAGTTCGCTCACACTTGGAAACAGGTCAGCTTGTGGTATTCGAGCTGCCAGTCTACATGAGTTTTCGCGCCACTTACCCACTGGCCTGCGTGGGGGTCGACGAAAGGGGCTGGCTTGGACGTCACACTTTGTCGAGTCTCCTTGAGAGATCCCTAGGAAGGAGGCTTGTGTGCCGGTTGTGCCTTGGGCGCCACGGAACTTGAGTTCACTGCGGACTTACTCCATGCTGCGGAGGTCAAGCATGGCATCTTGCGCCCACTTGACCGCTCGCTTTCCGGCTGTAATCAGCTGAGTCACTTGAAGGTGTTTGTGTGCGAGAGTAGATTCAGCTGGATAGCAGTCAGCAGGAGCCCGGTGTGCGTTCAATGTTGAGTCAGAGAGAATTGTGCTGACTATAGATGTTTCCAAGACCCATCCTTCCACTTGAGTGCCAAAGAGAAGAAGTCGGATATACACCTTGGTTGTCTTCTTGCTCAATGGCTCAAGGACGTCACGGACAAGAATCGACTCGGGCATTGTCGGTGAGAAACTGCTTGTCGTCGCGCCATAATGCATGATCCCGACCGTGGCCGGAGCAGCAACGTCGAACGCGTGGATGTGCTGCTCAAGACTTAGCTGGGACAGTGGAAGGCAACACAACCAGCAACGGTCGGCAGAATCGCAAAACAATAGACTTATCGGCATGATATCCTACGGAATGGCGCATCAGCAGAGAATACTCTCCGAAAGAAGACATACTAGTGTTCTTACGTGTCTGCTACACTTCTCCTCGACGCGAACAACCTCAAAGTCCTCACCCGTGACTTTGAGGCGGACCTTCATCTGGTCCAGTGCCTAGCCCGTGATGCTATCAAATCCACGTTTCTCTCTCGCTCTCGGCAAGCCCGAGTCACAGCTTGCGCCAGGGTGAATGCCGAGGTCGCTGGCTAAGTAGCCCAGACATTTCCGGGCAGCAGTAGCGGCCAGTCAGAGTCGTTTTGTATGTGTTGTATCATGATGCCCCCATCCCCGGGTATCACTGGCTGCCCAGCTGTCACTCATAAACATCTACTGCCTGACGAATTTATGATTCGTATTGCGGTATCATAACTCCATCACCAATCTCATTGCAAGCTTGTAATAATCCTGCTGCATACCGTTTTCCCCTAACTTTTTTAATATTCCAGTTTAACTTTAGAATCTTAGAAAAAGTGAAGGGAAACGTTATTTCTCTGGAAGGCCAGGTCCTTGGTACGGAGAGCAAACGGTATATTAAATAAAGTTAAATTGGAAGAAAGAGAAATGGTCAAGGTAGAAGGCGAGTTAGGATACTCGCCTTTGCAGGAGATGGCAGCAGGACATCTACAGGCGGCAGCGGGGTATCATTGCCTACCTATGTATGTCAGATAGCCTAGTCTGAATGCTGGCTAAGTTGTGGCTGATTGTGCTCATAGTAGCCTCCAGACCCAGCCATAGGGGAGGTGAGAGACAGGGAGATTGCCCAGCACCCGCCTGACTGATCACAGAGGCTGCTGTAGCTATCTTTTCAAATAAACGAGGACGTTTCTGGTGCATGTCGTTCGATTTCATTCCGCTTGCTTGTGCCTTATTGGCAGCGTTGCGACCGGCGCTGCGCCGCGGCTCAAGGCCCAATCCAGAGCTTCCAAGACGAGAATCTATATGGCTCACGTAGGATTAGAGTGGGTGTCCTTTGCTGGCGGTGTGTGGTCAGAGACTGGCCAAGGTCCGAGACCGAAGCCGTGATGAAACCACCCAACCCACCCCGTAGAGGCCAGTTGGCCCGTCCCAATCTCCCAGGTCCAGGTCCCGCTCTTACTTGTGCATAGGGCGGATGCTCCCCCCTCCGATGGGCTTTCGGGCACCGATGCCGCATAACTCCGGAGCGAACGGGGGGGTGGAGCCTCGACCACATATAGGAATGTCTGGGCATAGTTGGAAACCGGCCATTTAATGTGTTGCGCAACGCCGCCGGCCCGCATCATGGCCGCTGCGGACTTTCAGACGGGCCCGATGTGCCGTGATGCATCATGCCGCTCACCCTATTGATCGGCTCCATTGTGAGATGGAATGGCGGTAGGTTGGCTCGGCCGAGAGTCAGAATGGTACGCCCCGCCTATCTGGCAAGCCTGGGAAGCAGGTAGTATCTGTATGCAGCGTGCGTATTCGTGTTTGATGAGGTAGCCGCTGCCACCAATGAACGACCCATGCGGGATTGCGCCTGAGCCTCAGCAACGCAAGCGAGCAAACGAGGGGGGGGGGGGCTGTTGGCCCGTTTGTAATGAAGTCAAGAGAAGCACTGACTGCTGCGCCTCGCGCCGTCCTGGGTTCCGAGAGCGTCCGGATCACTGAAATGCACACCGTAGCCTAGAGTATAGTTGGAATCCCGGCTAGATGGAGATGGTGACGTTAGGTGGCCGAAAATGTGGCTGTCATGGACGAAGCAAACATGTAGTGGCCCCAGGGTGGAAGGTGTGGGTTCCCTGCAACGGAATCCGAGGAAACGGGAGGCTGCGGGCGGACTGGCGAACAGATGCCAATCAAGCATGGGTCATTCGAGGACATGACACGGCGCAGGCGTCAACTGCCGTGCAGTCGTATGTACGGAGAAAGTACCAAGGACCTAGTAGTGGGCTGGGGCGGCCTCGTTATCGGTCTCGCGGGGTTCCCTTACGCAGGCATCCCGCAACCGCCCTTTCTTGACCGATGATTCAACAATACTGACCGAGTCAGACGAGCCCCGATGCTCTACAGGTAGGGTTAATGTGTTGTTCCGACGAGGGGGAAAGGGCGAGCAGCCAGCTCTCGGATCGACGCCTCATCATTCGACCGCCCCGTTCAAGGATCTCGTAGGACACCGTGTTCCGAACGGCTTGTTTGTAGCCCACGCGCCCGGCGCAGGAAAGAACCTTCAAAATCTTCCGTCAAGCTTCCATTTGATTCTCCCGCCGTGATCACTGCCCCATGCCGCACGACGTACCTACCAGGTAAGCAAGAAAGCCACAGGAAAGGTGAAGGTAATGTTTCCGACGCCGAGAGCTCTGGTACGAGTGGTTTTAGGCTCGGGGTCCACTTCTCCCAAGCTACCTACCTACCTAATGAGTGTCTCGAAAAGGGGTCTGATTAAGCAAAAAGCGATAAACGTGCCGAGACTTGGGGTGTGCTTCTATCGAAGATGCGACAGTCGGCGCCGAGGCAAGTTAACGTAGCGGAGGGAAGAAGCGACTTTCCGCTGGGTGGAAGCCGAAGGGCCCCTCGCTTTCGATTCGGAACGGCCCTTGCTCTGCGCAGACCCTGGGAACCACAGAGAGTCAGAGACCATGGAAGTATCTTTTTGCTGGTGGTGTCGGGTGCAGAATACTTGGAGATGGAGGGAATTATTCGCACATTTACCCATCCATTTCTACGTACTAGGCAGTGTAAGTCCAGCCACAACCACTGGATGCGACCTCTCTCTCGTTCGTTATCGCACTTCCGATCTGCAGTTCCGTCCACTCCTGGTCACCAGTGAGTGGCCTCTGCAACTCTCAGTCCCAGTCTCAGTCTCAGCCTCAACCAACTTCTACAGCGCACAAACGAACCCTTATATTTTTGGGGTGCAACCTTCCCCTTTTCTCTCTCTTCCTTTCTTTCCCACCCAATCCATATCACTTCTATGGTCTTTCTTGCGCGCTGCGTCTATAAATTTTCCGTTACTTTTTCTTTTAGAGTTGGAGGTCGCTTTGCAGAGGCGCAACGTCTGAGTCGGACGGACACCTACCTCTCCGCACACACCCCATTCGGAACATCCTTCCTGCACAGACCAGTAAGTCCACCTCGAATGTTTTGCCCGTGTACCTGTCTACCTACCTATCTCCCTACACACCTACCTAACTACTACCTACTTCCCTACTGCACCGGCCACAAAGTACCTACCTATCTCACGGTAAGGTACCCAAGGTACGCTTTGCTGTCTTTTCGTGTGCTGGACGGACACTTCCTGGACCCTCTTCCCGTCCCGTCCCACCAGTGGCCCAGTCAGTGTGCTCTTTTTGGGTTACCTACCTTAGGTTCAAACTTGTTGCGCTGCAACTGGAGAAATACCAGGCTGCTTCGTACGCTATTGGCGCCGGCCGCCGACGCTGGCGCTGTGTGTGTCCGAAACTCGGCATCTTTTTTCGTCTCACGCCTCTCTCTGCGTACCCTCGCTTCCCGCTCGCTTTCTCTCTCTCTCGCTCTCCCCCCCCCCCCCTCTTACACACACGCACACACTTCTCTCTGCCTGGCCGACCCTCCCAAGCGTCCCCACCTCCGGCCCATTGTCGAATCATCCCGGCTGATCTCATGTGAACACGATTGCAGTATCTTGTACCCTTCGAGGCTTCGACTTTCCCCAACTCCCTCCAACAATCCAGCGACTGCTAGATCGCCCCCAAGCCCGCCTACACACGGCTGTCAGCTCGGCAATCGCAAGTCCCGGTGGCTCATCTCCTCGACCGCCGACAATCTCACCATCCTCTTTTTCTTTTTCTTCTTCTTCGCTTTCCCTCATACACCATCTCGGTCTACGACAAACCCCTCTTGCTCTCTCGCACAAACCCCCTCGGAATCTCGGTGCCTCCGAGTTGCAACCTTTTCCGAGCAGCACAGTTGAGTCCGACGGCCCAATATGGCGGAACTCGATACCCTGGACATCATTGTCCTGGCCGCCATCCTTTTGGGTACGGCCGCCTACTTCACTAAGGGTAAATACTGGGGAGTTGTCAAGGACCCGTATGCCAACGCCTTCGCCAACGCAAATGGAGCCAAGGCCGGCAAGACGCGAAACATCTTGGAGAAGATGGAGGAGTCGGGCAAGAACTGCATCGTCTTCTATGGATCCCAGACCGGTACCGCCGAGGATTACGCCTCGAGACTCGCAAAGGAGGGCAAGAGCCGTTTCGGCCTCGAGACCATGGTCGCCGATCTTGAGGACTACGACTACGACAACCTGGACGCTATTCCCAGCGACAAGGTCGTCATGTTTGTTCTCGCCACCTACGGCGAGGGCGAGCCCACCGATAATGCCGTTGACTTTTACGAGTTCATCACCGGCGAGGACGTCTCCTTCTCCGAGGGCAACGACCCCGCTCTGAGCAACCTCAACTTTGTCGCTTTCGGCCTTGGTAACAACACCTACGAACACTACAACTCTATGGTTCGCAACGTCACAAAGGCTCTCGTGAAGCTCGGCGCCCACAAGATCGGCGAGGCTGGCGAGGGCGATGACGGCGCCGGCACCATGGAGGAGGACTTTTTGGCCTGGAAGGACCCTATGTGGTCTGCTCTCGCCGAGAAGATGGGCTTGGAGGAGCGTGAGGCTGTCTACGAGCCCACCTTCAGCATCCTGGAGCGCGAGGGCCTCGACGCCTCGTCCCCCGAGGTCTACGTCGGCGAGCCCAACAAGATGCACCTCGAGGGCACCGCCAAGGGTCCCTTCAACGCTCACAACCCCTACATCGCCCCCATTGCCGAATCCAAGGAACTCTTTAGCGTCAAGGACCGAAACTGCCTGCACATGGAGGTCGACATTAGCGGATCCAACCTGTCCTACCAGACCGGCGACCACATCGCCATCTGGCCCACGAACCCCGGCGAGGAGGTCGACCGCTTCCTGGACCTCGTCGGACTTACGGACAAGAGACACTCGGTCATCAGCGTCAAGGCTCTCGAGCCCACCGCCAAGGTTCCTTTCCCTACACCCACCACGTACGATGCCATCATCCGCTACCACCTCGAGATCTGCGCCCCTGTCTCGCGTCAGTTCGTTTCCACCCTTGCCGCCTTCGCCCCTAGCGAAGACATCAAGGCCGAGATGGTCAGGCTTGGTGGCGATAAGGATCTCTTCCACGAGAAGACGGGTGCTCACTTCTTCAACATTGCCCGGTTCCTCGACTCTGTCAGCGGCGGCCAAAAGTGGACCAACATCCCCTTCTCCGCTTGGATCGAGGGTCTGACGAAGCTGCAACCCCGCTACTACTCCATCTCCTCATCGTCTCTGGTCCAGCCCAAGAAGATCTCCATCACCGCTGTCGTCGAGAATCAGACGCTCCCTGGCCGTGACGACGCGTTCCGCGGTGTTGCTACCAACTATCTCTTGGCCCTCAAGCAGAAGCAGAATGGCGACCCCGAGCCGACCGCCTTCGGTCTGACATACGAAATCACCGGCCCCAGAAACAAGTACGACGGAATCCACGTCCCCGTCCATGTCCGCCACTCCAACTTCAAGCTGCCCTCCGATCCCTCCAAGCCCGTCATCTGCATTGGGCCCGGCACCGGTGTCGCTCCTTTCCGCGGTTTCATCCAGGAGAGAGCCAAGCTCGCTCGCGAGGGCGCCGATGTGGGCCAGACGATTCTCTTTTTCGGATGCCGCAAGTCGACCGAGGACTTTTTGTACAAGGACGAGTGGGAGGTACGTCGACAACCCGGACCCATGGCCGTGATACCGTGAGCTAATCCGTGCGCAGCAATACAAGAAGGATCTCGGCGACAAGTTCGAGCTCGTCACTGCCTTCTCCCGTGAGGGTCCCAAGAAGGTCTACGTCCAGCACCGCCTCAAGGAGCGTTCCGAGGAGATCAACAAGCTTCTCGAGAAGAAGGCCTACTTCTATGTGTGCGGCGACGCCGCCAACATGGCCCGCGAGGTCAACACCGTCCTCGCACAGATTCTGTCAGAGCAGCGAGGCATCTCAGAGGCCAAGGCGGAGGAGATTGTCAAGAACATGAGGGCGGCAAACCAGTACCAGGTACGTGGCCATGCTCGGCTTGGCACATTTTTGCAATCATTCGCTAACAACGACCCCAGGAGGACGTCTGGTCATAGATCCGGCCTCGGCCATCGAAGCGAGGATGTTAAAGAACCAAGTATTTCGGCGCAAGCGAGAACAGGCGCACACGGGGGGTTCGTGTGCGTGGGGATGTGCGCACGTCTTCTATATTAGCATAGGGCGGCGTATGTTGTGTGCATGTTGGTCGGGAATGGGACGAACTGGGGGGTACTGTCTCGCGACCCTACACCCAGCCCATCTACGTTTTTTGTGAGCATTTCTGCGCACCGTCGGAGCAGAGCCAATCTTGTCGAAGGCCTGCAAAGGAGAGGAGAGAGGGGCGGGCTAATTTGGTTCAATGTGGCATATGACCTCTTTTATTTTTTTCTTGAGTTATCGCCGGTCCTGCGATTTGAGCTTGGACCGCAGCAGAGTATAGACAATCCATTATATAAATCATCCAAGCACTTGTCATGTCTTCGTCTATACCTGTGAGAGTCTTTTGGGCATCACGACTCATCGTCCACCGGTCCCTTCCTGTCTAGTGCACGTGAATTGGGCGTGGGAGGGGAGGGTGTATGAGTGAGCGGTGAGAGAGTGGGAAAATGCCGGTGAGGCGTGGCATCCGCAGAACCAAGTTCGCCGCAACGGAGTGATTCATCCTGGATCGACATAGGCTCCCATACGCACCACCCCCTTCTCTTCAACGGGAACCATCTCTGAGGGGAGCGGGCGAGAAACCTCTTTGCCCTCCGGTCTGCACCCTTCGCACGGCGGCGTCCGTCATGTTCACATGGCCAATACTCGATTTAACAGATCAGAACATAAGATCAAGGGACGAAGCCGCCCGGCAGCGAGGGAGCGCCGTGGCCAATCCATCTGTCTGCGCGCAATCCCTGTTGCAACCCGGTGTGAGGAGTGGGGTCGCTGGGGTGGGAAGTGTCGTCGTCGCCGTCGTCGTCGAGCCGGGAGAGTAGGCCACCAAGCAGCGGGACGGACCAAGACCCCGAAGTCACCCCCGCAAACATCCAGGTCGACTTCGGCGGCCTGGGTGGACGCCGAGGCTAGAAACAAAATTACTGTCCGAGGTTCTGTGCTATTGTTTCTTCCCCCTCTCTTCATCTCTCCCTCACGGAGCGATGCTTCGCCATCGTGAAGTTGGAGCTATGAGAGAAAGACTCCTTCCTCCGCCTTGAGCCCGGCATAGGTTGCTTGACCCCCCACACAGCAATGTCCCGATCCCGATCAAGATCCTTCGATCTGATCTGTTGCAGCGGTGGGGCGGATATCTTGCAAGACCGGGGAGACCGGGGGGAGGAGGGAGCAATCGAGGGCAAACAATGACATGCCCGGGAATCCCTTTGGGCCGTCATATGCCTAACCAAGCAGTCTCGTTGCCATTGTGCGACCAACCCCGTCATCCCCCATCAAGGTGGTATAGAAGAGGTGCGGCGAAAAGCCGCCCGTACCTTGGCCAGTGGGGGTTTCGAGGAGAGTTGTTCGAGACATGACAAGCCGGCATGGCACTGAGAGACCGCCGAAGCATGGCGCCAAAATGGCACCGCAAACCGACCTGGTCCAGCCGACTGACTGGCCTGCGCTCTTCCGGATGTTCATCCGTGTCTGAGTCCTCCTAGACGGGGATCATTCGCAGACTGGTCTCTTTGCTCGTCTGCCCCTTTTTTCCTCGACGGTTGTGCCACCGAGGGAGTGCAGTCGGAGAGGATGAGAGGACAACCGTACATACGCGCATCAATTGGTGGGCTGCATCGACGAAGCCGATGTTTGCGTTCTTTTTCTATGCTACCCGCTGCAAGATTCGATCTCCGAGCCCCTGCCAGGCTGATGCAACCTTTTTCTCGCGACATCCGGGGCGTAGCTTACCGCTACTTTGGACAACAGGAAGATTGCAGAGACCTGTCATCTTAATTGTCTCTTCTGCAGGATACGCGGCCATCCAATCCCCGGTTCCAGACACCGCTCGATACCCCAACATTGGTCCCACACACGGCTCGCCGGAGTGTAGCAACAGTTAAAGGTAGCTGCCCACACCAGTGCCGAATGTTCTGAAGCGGAAAGCGGGTGAGTTTGCTGGGAGAAACACGGGAAATGAGGACGGCAGGACGTGGCGAGAGTCCAGAGGCGGCTGCGAAGTCGCTGCCGCACCCACATCTTTCAGCCTCAACCCTCTCCCGCAACCTCGCGACAAGCGTCGATATCTCGCCACGGGCATGAGCTCAGAGCCACTGACCGGCGGCAAAAGAAACCAGGAAAACACCCCCTTGCCAGTGCTGGAGCCGGGTTCGTCTCATCATATGAGTGAAAGAAAGCAGCGGCACGGTCATCACCTTCCACACACCCCACGACATTGCTTTTTCCTCGTCGGCACTAGCAAGGAACGAGCATATTGGCCTTCGGATTTGGGCCAGACGCAGGGCACCTGTTCAAATCAGAAACACACATCTTTTTTGCTCGTTCCGTGGAAACGCGATGTGGAAGCCGGTGTGACGGTGTTGTAGCCCGCTATGGGCTCTAGTTTGTCGTGGGGTTTCCGTCAACAGCCAACGGCAGAAGGTCGTCCTGATGGTTTGCTTGTCAGCCCTTTGAGATGCCAGAAAGAGGAACATATTATGAACGAACTGTAACATCCACGACCTTGAAAAGGCTCGCTCACCAGTCATTATTTTGCCATGTGCCTCGGAACTGGTCTCAGGTACCCGCCACGATGTGCCTGGTCTGGCTACATTGCGCTTCCTCCAAGGCCAACGCTCGCTCCAAACCACGCCAGCCCGGGACCATCATGAGATGCAGGCCCCATGCTTCCTAACCCAAACACGGTTAGGTCCTGTTTCGTCGTCGAGTGGGAGGTTCTCAACAAAAAAGGAAAGCTAGAGATCGACCACTGGAGATGAACCGTCCTTTTCTGTTCACTAAACTGTAGATACCTTTCGTCTGCCACCCAGCACCCTGTGGAAACGAGTTGAGTTGGCTGCCTCGCCCAAGAAGCGGCCTAAACCCTTGAACCTGGGGATCGAGACCGGCAGAAACCAGCTGGCCAGTCAGTTCCCAGATGCGTCCGTCCGGTTTGGTGGCAAGCGGCCTGGCGGTGGGCGTGTCTTCCGATGCGGGGGCTTCGTGCGATGCGGTTGCCGGCAGCTATTGGTTCGAAGTGAACACCTGTATCATTGGGGATCAACCACGGGTGGCTCGCTGGGCCCCAGGACGGCCGCATCTAAAGAGAGACATCAGGCAGCCCGAATTTTCTGAATCTCGGCCGGTAACCTCCCCTTCTCGACACTAACCCTGTCTCAGAGATCAGTGGGAGGAAAAGAAACAAGTTGAGTGGATCGGCACTTTATGACAACGACGCTTGGCTGCAGGGCAAGCGTAGCAGGCCGCACAGAAAGTGGGAGGAGCAGCCTCCATAAAGATGGGCAGCGATCCTCCCCGGCCGTCCCAGCATTCCGACACTCGCTTGAAGAATGAAACCCAGATAGGCATCTTTCTTGATCGATCTTTCGTGGGTTGAACGGTTACCCGGTATTCTTATGACAAACGGACGGTGCATGGCGGTTACATTATAATATTGAGACTTTCCTTATCGATTTGGGTACATGCAGTCTCGTCTTTTGAGGACGTACATTGAGAACGGTTCGACGCAGACGTTCTATTTCGTAGCAGTCACATACAGTCGGAGGTCGGAAGCGGCACCGGCGTTGGGTTTGAACGACATAAGGGAAGAGAAGAGTGGAATTCTATACACACGGTTTGATCAGCCACATTGCCCTTCGTTGCAGACAAACACTGACACACACAGCACAGTTTCTACATCGTTTTCAGCACCCCGAACATTACCAACGTCGTCGGTTCAGACAGCCGACATCAGAAACCAACCTGGGGCTTAACGGAAGTACCAAGCGAGAAGAGCCAAGAAGAAGCTACTGGTTCTTGGACCATTCCTTGAAGCAACCTGCAGTTAAGGGGTCGTGGGTTTTGCTGCCAAGATAACGCAGCAAGGGCCTCGGAAGCATCGCATCCACGCCTGGGAGCGAAAGTCGGCGACGAAAGTCCGGAGCTTCCTGTCAGAGGAGAGTGCCGTGTTCTTAAGCGCTGCTTGCCATTGACTCGGGAGTAGGCAAGGACAACGTTGCCGGTTTGTTCCCTGCTTCTGCCACCCCAAAGGCGACTTATCCTGAGAAAGAACTGCGTAGTCTGCTACTTGCTGGCTGGTCGTTCCCTTTCACGCTTTCTCGAGGAGAATCATTGACAAGCCCGGGAACCGTGAATTGTCGAGGAAACATCTATGCTTCGGGAGTTGTGTAATAAGGAAAGGAAAAGATAGGAAGTACAGTGCCTCGGGCCCTACGTCGAGGGCATCTTTTCAGGTACGTCCCTATCATCTCTATACCCCGTATGCTCCTTCATGGAAGGAATGAATGAAAGCTTGGTCATGCTTTTGGAGGGATGTTGCTAACAGAAGGAAGCAGCAACGGGCCTGCACTGGTTCAAGTCCCTGCAAGGCTTTCTTCCCCTTCCACATCGACTCAGACCCTCACGGAGCCGGGCCCCTTCCTCTAAGTGGTCTTCTCACCTTCTCCGACTACCTCATCACTGAAAAAGTTCCTCCCCTTGTCGACGTCTCCTTCCTAAGTCAAGCAGCTTTCGACTCTTTCTTTCCAGCTGCCTCATTCAAACGGATCTGGAGAAAGAAGGCTCCCTCAGGTACGCTCCCACCCCCCCTCTTCCGCTCGCCCTTTATCTTCCTCTCCTCCCTTAGCCAACTTCTCTTCCCCCTCTTCTGTCTTTTCTCTTGACCACAGCATCACCACCACACTTCTTCGATCCACGGCCAAGTCTCTTTGACTCCGAATTGCTCCCGATAGCTTGTTCCATCTTTTTACTGATCACTCGCTTCTTCACAGAGTCTTTGGTAACAACATTTGCCATTGTTGACGTTGACCGAGCTTCCCTTCTGGTTCCAAGCCTCTGTTCATCTCCAGACAGCAAAGGTATGTGTAATGGTGTCCGGATCTTGGGTCAATCACTTCCCCTCCCAACACTCTTCCCTCCCCTGCTGGTCTACTGGTATTTCCACTGTCTGCAGAAGACGACTTGGTTCTACATTGCAGGACCTGGACTCTTTTACTGGCCTTGAGGCCCTTCCGGGGGCTATCCGGCGACCACAGTCCTCAAACCCCATTCTACGACCTCTCTGCAAGTCATCTTGTGGCCATCGTCCTTCTCCATCTACACTCATTGCATTCCAGCGCTCTCGAACCTAATGGGCTAACATCTAATTAGTTCCGTCCTGAGGGATTCTTAGTTCAACGCACCTCATCCAATCTTGGAAGCCTTTGGCCTCGGTTGAGTAAGTTCACAAGCCCACCCTTCGCCCACGGAGCTCAACATACACTCTCTGGCTGCTACCACTCCATCCCAAGCACCTTGATGCTCACTCCCCCCCCTCTCTTGGGGGCATCTCGGTTTGATGGGTCGGTTTGATGGGTCACTGACAATTTTTTCATTTCTTCCAGCCCTTAGGCATGACTATGTCCTATCAGACTCAAACCATGGACCCCAAGCACACCGTTGCGTTTAACAGTGCCGGCAACCACCACATGTCCGGAAATCACGTTGCCCAGTTCCCTGAGAATCAGTTGCCCGGCATGATGGGCAGCGTTGACGCCTTGGCTGGTACAATCGGCCAGTTTCAGGGCATGACCTTGGGCAACGGCATCTCTCACAGCGCCAGCAACATGGGACAGATGGCTGCCGCTCACACCTACATGCTTCCCCAAGACTACATGCTCGCTCCCCATCTACCATCGGCCATGGGAATGGACCACCTCTCCCAGGGTCCGTACGGCCCCGCCGCTGGTGGCTACCTGGCGGCTCCTGGACAGTTCAGCCCTTACATGCCTTACCCCATGATGCCGTTTACTCCTGGCCGTGCCGTCAGCGGAGGTGCGGCTCTTCTAGACCGTACCAACCGTGGCCACAATGACCTGCCAGGCCTCGAGAACCGTCGTCACAGTGGTGGCTCGTACACCACTACCGAGTCCGCTCCCACGACTCCGTTTTACAACGGAGGTGGCAAGAACGACAAAGGTCCTCGTGTCGCTGCACTTGACCGATCGACCTACACCACGCCCTCTCCGCAGCAGGTTGTCGGTGGCAACATCTTCGTTGAACCTGCTGCCAAGCACAGCGCCATCAACATCCCCGTCGACCGCAACTTGGAGGAGCTTCTCAAGCAGGATCCTGCCGTGCCAAAGGCCGTTCCCGCCGTGTTCACCCCAGCTACCCAGATGAAGACTCTGGACCAAAGCTTGGAGAATCGGATTCCGGGCAACCGCAACGTCTACATACGTGGTCTTCACCCGACTACCGACGATGACCTCTTGTTTCGGTTTGCGGCCCGCTTTGGAAACGTCGAGACCTCCAAGGCCATCATTGACACCTCCACTGGTGCTTGCAAGGGGTGAGATAGGCCGACGTCTTTCGACGTCGACGCTCTTCGCTGACGATATTTTAGCTTTGGGTTTGCCAAGTTCTACGACGTTCGTGACTCGGAGATGTGCATCCGAGGCTTTCATCGTCTTGGTTACGAAGTTGGATTCGCCCGTGTGAGTACACTCCTGTAAATTCGCCTTGCTGCTTGACTGATTTTTGTCCAGGAATCCTTCAATTCTCGTCTGAAGGCCGAGGGCGACGAGGGATCTACCAACCTGTACATCTCCAACCTTCCCAAGAGCTTGACTGAGAATGTGAGTCTATTCTCTACAATTGGCGACTTGCTCTCTTTCCAGTTTGCTGACCATTCCAGGATCTCGGCGACATCTTCGGGGGCTACCACATCATGTCGTCCAAGATCCTTCGTGACAGCATGGGCAACAGCCGTGGTGTCGGCTTCGCTCGGTATGTGGCAGCTTTGCCGTCTAGAGTTGGCGTGTCCTGACAAGATGGCAGCTTCGAGTCCCGCGACGTGTGTGATACTGTCATTAAGCAGTTCAACGGCATCCCCGTCGGCGAGGAGGGAATGGTCATGAACATCCGCTACGCCGACACTCCCAGTCAGAAGGAGCTCAAGCGAGTGACCGCCGAGCGCCGCCAGTTCCGCACAAACGAGTACAATATCGGTGCCTACGGCACTCCCCTTGTTGGCATTCAGCCCAACATGTACAACCAGCCGGCCTGGAAGCGTGCCCTGCACGCCACCGCCAACACGTGAGTGTCTGGCGTCTGACCTTGGAATTCCGGCGACTGACTGTACATAGCGGCTACACACCTCGCTCCATGACCGGTGGTCTTGATCGAATGGGCAAGGTGGTCAAGTCTGATGGCTACCAGGCGGGCACTGTTCAGGGAAACCCCCAGTACGGTGACCATCCTCGCCATTGGAGCATTCTTCTTGACTAACCTGCTTGTTCAGATCATCCGTGGAGGCTACTGTCATCGAGACGGCGTCTGACGACAGCGACGAAGGCGTGACGATCCATGCCGACTCGATCACTCCCGTCATTGTCAGCACGCAGTCTTCCCCGATCTTGAAGAAGGAGCAGAAGTGAACAAGAATTATCAGGAGCATTTGCATTTTCGGGCTACATCATTGGTCGTTTTGTCACGCGGAATTCGGGGTTTTCTGCGTCACAGCAAATGGTAGTATGGTTTCGATCAGGGAACATTTTATGCTCTGAGGTAGTTGATAGTCTAGGTGCATGGAGCTCGCATGGGCCAGCTTTAGTTCTTCTTGTACCTTACGTTAGTTTTTTGGGGGGGGCAGAAAAAAATCCGGACGGCGTTGCGTCTTTTGCCACGTATTCATGATGTCTGTTACTGGAGAAGCCGTGATGGTGGAACTATGTGACGGGTCTTCTGCAAGACCGACCATCCGCGGCAACCTTTGATCGACGGGAGAAATCCGGACGGTTCCTGCAGCAATCCGAGTGAGGAGAGGCCCATTGTGAAGATGATAAAATGAAGTCGTCATGTCATCGTATCTATTGATGGCTCATGCCTCGTCTGCTACTGCCAACCTTGAAAACTTTTGGGTATCAATGTCATCTTTTTCCTTGCCGCTTTTCGAGGAATCCCTCCCTTCTCCCTCTCCGGTTACCGATGGCGCGGCAGACCCCTCCAGGTCATCGGCTGCCTCCTCGCTGTCTTCCTCATCTTCATCCTCATCCTCGGAAGCGGCACCGCCATGGTCACCTTCATCGCCCTTGGATGCGGCCTGCTCTTGGATGGCCTTCTCCAAGTCTTTGGCCATCTTCTTCGTGAACCCTGACGCCTCCAAGGTCGCATCTATCCTCTTGGCACCGCCCTTGCCAACCAACTTCTTGGCGTCCTTGTAGAATGGCCCTGGGGTTGTGCCGGTAAAGTGAAACCTCTTCTCGAAGAAGCGCTTGATGCAGTTGACGTCTCGATCAAAGTACATCTCGGCATTCTGGTGGTCCATTGAAACCATTTGCGGGAAGTCAATGACTATTGGAATCAATGTGATGGTCTCTTCTTCGCCCTCGTCTGTCTGGGTAATGGATGTCTCCTCCTTGATAAGAATGTTGAACTCGTTGAAGTCGCCGTGAATGAGTCCATGCTTGGCTAAGCGGAGGATCAAATCAATCAGCTCGGCATAGAGGGTTGCCGGATCCGGGATCGAGGAGATTTGACGGAGCGGAAACGAGTCGATGAACGACATGACGATAGTGTGTCGGTTTTGCGCGATGGGTTCGGGTACAGGAAAACCTTCCTCTTTGAGCGCCTTCATGAAGGCAAACTCCTTCATTGCCGCGAGGCGGGAAAGGTACATCCACGATCCCGACTGCTTGTTCTTGAGGTAGTCTCTGTTTGACTTAACCGTCCGGAAGGAGATACGGCCCAATCTGTGGATCTTCAGAATGCACTGCATGCCTCTATCATCGGCCACCATGACGATATCACTCTCCTTTCCAACGCCAACTCTGCTACCGACGCTGTAGACCTCCTTGCGCGTCGAGTATGTGTGCATCGCGAGGTAGTCGAGACCACCGTAGGTGAGGCGGTAACCGTCGTACTTGGCCTCCTTAACCTTGGCGATGAGGCCGACCTTGGCGAGGTTCGAGATGGACCGGTGCACGCCACTTGCGCCGCCGCGGAGGCGCGACAGTTTCTCGATGAGGGGAGTCGGAACCAGCTCGTGATTCTTGGTGCCTTGCTCGACCTAGGTATGGGCATGTAAGTGGGCTGCGAGGGGTCGTGGAGGGGTAAGGGGTCGAACCGCTGCAAGGACGCGCCAGTCCTCGGCGGCCAGGTGGCGAAGCGCTTTGGTATCCAAATGCATCTTGAAATATTCGCAATATTCCTAGGATAACAGTCTCAAAAAGGGGGGGTTCAGTGCAGTATCAGATCGATTGTCGACGTTGATGGCAGAAATCTAGGACTCCGGTGATGAACCTCTTCGACCCCACCATTGGTCTGGAAAAAGTTGGCTTGTCGTGGGAGGGACGGCTATCGATAAGAGGAAGTCCGCTAACCCAGGTTAGCAAGCGACCGCCTTCCTTGAAAGAGGCGGTTGTCGCTTGGACCCACAAACTCCCGGAGCTTTCATTTTCCCGGTACCGTTTGCAGGCGGCAAGGCGCTCGCGTAACCGGGGAGCTTCGTCTCGCTGCGTAGCTTTACAAAGCTACCATCATCCTCCCATCCCTCACGATTCGAACCACCCGCGAACCTATCCTCCCCATCCGCATACCATCGATTCGATCTCGCTTTCCTGACGAACCACAGAAAGAGCCGCGCTTCTTCTTGACCGAAATCTCGAGGACGTACACACCCCGCAAAGAGTCCACAAGCATACGTCAAGATGGCGCAGGACAGCGAGAAGCCTACCGCTGCCGACAAGGGCAAGGGAAAGGCCGTGGAGGACAGCAAGAAGGAAAAGCCCCAAGTCAACGGCAAGAAGGAAGATGAGAAAATCATCGACTGTGAGAGAAGCCTGAACAGTGTTATAAGGCGAGGAGGGGCTAACCGTTTGCAGCCGCGGAGGAGCTCAGCGAAGAAGACCAACAGCTGAAGAACGAGCTGGACATGCTCGTCGAGCGCCTGACAGTTCGTTACGCATGCCTATCACATCACTATCGGACGCTGACAATCCACCGTAGGAAGCCGATGCCTCCCTCTACAAGCCAGCCCTGGAGGCCATGAAGACCTTCATCAAGACTTCGACCTCGTCAATGACGGCCGTGCCCAAGCCTCTCAAATTCCTCCGACCACACTATGAGACAATGACGAAGCTGCATGAGGAGTGGTCGGCGGGCGAGAACAAGACCTCGCTCGCAGACGTTTTGTCAGTAATCGGTATGACATATTCTGACGAAGACCGACAAGACACCCTCAAGTACCGCCTGCTGGCGCCCTCATCCGACATTGGATCGTGGGGTCACGAGTACACCCGGCATCTGGCCTTGGAGATCGGTGAGGTTTACGGAAAGCGGATAAACGCCGACGAGCCGACAAAGGACTTGGTCGACCTCGCCCTGATTCTCATCCCGTTGTTCCTGCAGAGCAACGCCGAGGCCGACGCCGTGGACTTGATGAGCGAACTTGAGATCATTGACCAAATTCCCAATTACCTCGACGAGAACACGTACGGTCGCGTGTGTCTGTACATGGTCAGCATGGTCAACCTGCTTACTTATCCCGACAACGAGCTTTTCCTGAAGACGGCCCACGACATCTATCTGACATACAAGGAATACGCACTGGCAATGACGCTTGCCATCCGCCTCAACGACATCGACCTCATCAAGGCTGACTTCGAGAAGGCCGAGGACCCCGCTCTCAAGAAGCAGCTTGCCTTTCTGATTGCTCGGCAACGCATTGTTCTGGATCTCCCCGCTGAAGACGCCGACTCGCAGGCGATTGTCGAGTGCTTGTCGAACCTTAAGTTGTCGGACCACTTCAAGTCCCTGGGCAAGGAGCTCAACATCCTGGACCCCAAGACGACCGAGGACATTTACAAAAGCCACCTGGAGAGCAGCCGTGTTGCGGGAATGACCAACCTCGACTCGGCCCGTCACAACTTGGCGGCTGCCTTCGTCAACGCTTTTGTCAACGCCGGTTTCGGCAACGACAAGATGATGTTGGTGGAGCAGGATAAGGAGAGTTGGGTATGGAAGACCAAGGGTGACGGCATGATGTCGACCGTTGCTTCTCTGGGTACTCTCCTGCTTTGGGACGTCGAGGCTGGTCTGGATAAGATCGACAAGTACACCTATGCCGCCGAGCCCGAGATCCTGGCCGGTTCGATGCTTGCGATTGGTATCATGAACTCGGGAGCTCGTGTCGACTCGGAGCCTGCCTTGGCTCTACTGGGTGATGAGGACAAGCTCAACCACAAGAATCCTCTCGTGAGGACGGCCAGCATAATGGGCTTGGGCCTCTCTTACGCTGGATCGAATAACGAACTTCTTCTGGAGCTGCTGTTGCCTATCATCACCGATTCTTCCCAGGAGATGCAGATCTCCGCCATGGCTGCTCTATCGTGCGGTTTGATCTTTGTTGGCTCCTCCAACCCCGAAATCAGCGAGGCTATTGTCACCACCCTGCTCGACGACGAGCGCAAGAACCAGCTCACCGACAAATGGACTCGATTCCTGGCTCTCGGTCTCGGTCTGCTTTTCTTTGGCCGTCAAGAGGAAGTTGACGTCATTCTGGAGACACTGAAGGCCGTCGACCATCCCATGGCGAAGCCGACGGCAGTGTTGGCCGAGATCTGCGCCTGGGCTGGTACTGGCGCTGTCCTGAAGATCCAGGAGCTTCTGCACATCTGCAACGAGCACATTGAGGATTCGGACGAGAAGAAGGGCGACGAGCTCCTCCAGTCATACGCCGTGATTGGGATCGCTCTCGTCGCCATGGGAGAGGAGGTGGGCCAGGAGATGGTTCTCCGCCAATTCGGCCACCTTATGCACTACGGCGAGCCTAACATCCGCAGAGCAGTGCCCTTGGCCATGGGCCTCATCAGCCCCAGCAACCCGCAGATGAAGGTATACGACACTTTGTCGAGATACTCTCACGACAACGACAACGAAGTTGCCATCAACGCCATCTTCGCCATGGGTCTCTTGGGAGCGGGCACGAACAATGCCAGATTGGCTCAGCTGCTCCGGCAGCTGGCCAGCTTCTACCACCGCGATCAGGAGTCTCTCTTCATGGTGCGGATCGCGCAGGGCCTGTTGCACATGGGCAAGGGAACGATGTCGGTCAACCCGTTCCACACGGACCGCAACGTTCTTTCGCGCGTGTCGACAGGTGGTCTGCTGGCGGTGCTGGTGGCCATGATCGACGCCAAGCAGTTCATCACGTCTAACTCACACTACCTGCTCTACTTTTTGGTGACGGCGATGCACCCCCGTTTCTTGGTGACGCTGGATGAGGACCTGAAGCCTCTCAAGGTCAACGTCCGCGTCGGTCAGGCAGTAGATGTCGTCGGACAAGCGGGTCGGCCCAAGACCATCACCGGCTGGCAAACACAGAGCACACCGGTGGTCCTGGCGTACGGCGAGCGTGCCGAGCTCGAGGACGAGCAGTACATCAGCCTGAACAGCACACTAGAGGGACTGGTCATTCTCAAGAAGGTGAGTTTTGCTGCATGGAGATTTCCCCCCTCCCCCGTTCCCCCTTCTTACCAAAGTCGACGACGACGGTCGATGCTAACGACGGACAGAACCCCAATTGGGAGGAGGACAAATAGATGGTTTAGGGGTGTTATGGGGTCTTGGGGGATCGTAGGTTCAGGCTTGGGGCTGGGACACGATACACTGTATAGTAATTCTACGTCTGTGAGTGGCATTCGGAATGGCATCAGACAGATGGGATCCCACACGAATAGACGGATCAGCTACTACAATGAAAAGGCGTTCAAGATTGTTATAGTGGTCTTGTCGGAGATATGTACGTGGGCGGGATCATAAATGGTGGTGGACGGCGGTGAGAGGGAGGCCCGACATCGGTGAAGCGAGGGGTAACCTGACCGAACGAGTCCTCTTTTCTCCCCGTGCAGAAAGATTCGATGGGCCCATGGCGTCTATACAAAATAGTGGCATCAGGTTAGTTGAGGACTTGAGACATATTGAGCGGGGAACGGCTGCGTGTGGACGAAGCCGACGAGAATGAAGGTGACTTGCTCGTACGTAATAGACGTCACAATCGCAATGGTTGGCTGCTGCTTGTAAGCGATACGGCCCACGGGGGACAGGACGGAACGTGGGTCGAACGGGTTGATGAGTGAAGAAGGCTAACCAGGCTGGTAGCGCTGAGCCGTGTGGCACCCTGCGCGATATGCGAGAGCAGCGGAGGGGCGGTCTCGAGTTCTCCTCTCATCTACTAGTGTTGGTGGAGGAGGAGGAGGTCGCTGTGACGAAGTGGAGGTGCCGCGAGACCCATGTCTGACTTAACGCGATTGCGATGCGAGGTTGCCATGGTGGCTGTCCACAGCGAGACGTGGACAGGTGTTCGGTCTTGGTCTCACAGACTCGGTGTTACAGCCAAGGAGAGATCGAGGAAATAAAAAGAAAAGCACGGATGTACGTAGAGGCTCGATGATGGTTGTGGGTGGGTAGGGTTGATGTTGATGCTGTTGTTGGCTGTAGCTGTGGCTAATGGAGAACCCGGGGCCCCGGTCGGTGCGACGGAGCCGAGGAGGGGATGTCGGCCGCCACGCCGTTTGGCCCTGTGGTACATTCGTAGCATACTCTATCTAGTCTTGGTCTTCTTGGGCGGTTGGTGTGTGTATATATATATATATGTGTGTGTGTGTGTGTGTGTGTGTGTGTGTGTGTGTGTGTGTGTGTCTTTTGTAGGCTCCTGAAGGTGATTGGAAAGCAAGTCGGTGTGTTGTTGATGGAAGGCTGCTTGGAGTGTGTCCTGCCGGCTGGGAACCGATACCAGATGCCAAGCCGTGTGCGTCGAGAGACGGTCGGTATTGATTGGCCTGTTCCATTGGCCATTGGCCGGTTGAGTCACCAACAGATTGGTGATCGGCCATGGCACCTGCGTCTGCGTATGCGTCGGCATGTAAGTACTGGCTGCGCTTTGGAAGTATTTTACAGGAGGGACCGCCTCGGCTACTGAGATGTTCCTCAGTGTTCGTACCCAGGTAGGTAGGTATCGTGAGTGCAAGAGAGCGTTGCGCGCTGTGGAGAAGAACGACCTGCAGAGGAGTGGATAGCGCAATATATTGGGTGGTCCACTGGGCCAATCTAGCCGCTCCGCGGGCCACAAAGCTGCGAACCGCGGTTCAGGGAAGCCCGGCCTGGCACGCCGAGATGCCTACAGTACAGCAGCAGCACGGCAGAGTCCAGACACCTCTCAAAATCATGAGTCCAGCTACCCAGCCAGGAATGGCCGAGGCGAAGGACCCTTGGAAAGAAAGGAGCTCCTTTCCCTTTCCATTATGTTTCCCATGCGCCGGTGCGGCGCGCGTCTCCGCTCCGTATCTTTCCCCCCTGTTCTTTTACAAATATAGGCGGTCTTGCTCCCCAGCTTTCTACCTCGGATGGACTGTATCTGCGCTCCTATCCATCTATTCCCTCGCCGAGTTTCCCTTCCCCCTATCTTTTCCTTCTCTGGTACCCGTTGTCGAACAGGGGAAACCGGGCGGATCATACGACAAGACCCTACGATTATCGGATCTGCCGCGAATCCATAACTTGCGTGGCGCTTGGGGGTGAGCGCAACCAGGTCCTCGCGCCTGTAGAGGGGTCGGCCGCCAATAACACACCGGTCTCGGTCGTTGCTGTATCTTCACTTTTTGGTTCCGAGATCGTCTCACATCAGATCCGAGAGACACACGCAGTGCCGAAACATAGTCACACCCAGCGGATATAGATACCCGCAGGATAGCGCCATTGCCGTCGGTCCCTGGATAGCAGCGCAGTGGAATAGAGCTCGATTGGCCAACTAATCTTGTGAACCAAGAGAGAGGGCGTAACTCGACTTTCCTACGTCTCACCTACCCTACTTCGACATTGAGAGTTCGGGTCGGCCCTACATAACAGCAACACCACACCGGCACCATGGGTGACGACCGCAGCATCCCAATCAAGGCTTCCTCAAGCCGCGACTTTGTCGCCCAACTCAGCTCGTCGTTCCGCGTGGGCACGCCGCAGGCACAGGAGATCTTGGCCAGCGATCTGGCCGAATGCTCAGACGACGAGAACGACGACGAGAACGACGACGCCGCCATCGGCTCCGCCTCCGAGTCCGAGTCCGAAGAGGGTCCCCTCTTCTACCGGCGCCCGAGCGGTGTCGCCTTTGGCACCTCTCGGCCCGTCATGAATCCGCAGACGTACGCCGTCGAAGAGCCGCCCGCCGCCCTCACCAGAGTCGAGAAGAAGCAGTCGCGCGACGCCGAGAGGAGTCTTCTCCGGGACAACCACATCCTGCCGCCCAAGACACCTCGGACGGACAGCGAACCCTTCTATCGCCGTGCCTACAGACGCTTGTTCAGCACAAAGGTCCCTCTCGAGCCTCACGACGAAGAGACACCGCAGATCGCCATCCGCCGACCTACCGAGTCCACTCCTTTGTTGTCTGGCGCCGCCCCGGCGCCCGACGCCGAAGAAGGTCACGAGCACCTTAACGAACAGTGGGAGGCGGCGGTCGCGGCGGGTCAGCTCCGTACCACCTGGCAGCGTGAGGCCAAGACCATTGTGCAGTATGCAAGCCCGCTCATCGTCACCTTCATGCTGCAGTATTCGGTCAACGTCGTCGCCATCTTCGCTGTTGGCCGCATCGGCACCATGGAGCTCGGCGCCGTGAGCCTGTCCACCATGACAGCCACCATCACCGTCTACGCGCCCTTCCAGGGCCTCGCAACGAGCCTCGACACCCTCTGCGCGCAGGCGTACGGCTCGGGCCACCGTCATCTCGTCGGGCTGCAGATGCAGCGCATGACGTACTTCTTGCTTATGTGCTTCGTGCCGCTCGCCGTGCTGTGGTTCTTTGGCGAGTCGGTACTGAGCCTCATCATCCCGGAGCCCGAGTCGGCGCGGCTGGCGGGACAGTACCTGCGCGTCATGATCCTCGGCGGGCCGGCCTTTGTCTGCTTCGAGGCCGGCAAGCGCTTCGTGCAGGCGCAGGGTCTGTTCCAGGCGACTACGTGGGTGCTGCTGATCGCCGCGCCCGTCAACATCTTTTTGAACTGGCTCTTCGTCTGGAGGCTGGGATGGGGCTTCGTCGGCGCCCCCACCGCCGTCGTCTGCACCCAGAACCTCCTTCCGCTGCTGCTGTTCCTCTACGTGCGCTTCGTCGACGGGTACCAGTGCTGGGGCGGTTTCAGCAAGCGGGCGCTCGCCAACTGGGGCCCGATGCTCCGCTTGGCGCTGCCCGGCATGATCATGATCGAGGCCGAGTACATGGCCTTTGAGGTGCTGACGCTGTTCTCGAGCCACTTTGGGCCGTCGTACCTCGCTGCACAGAGCGTCGTCGTCACGCTCTGCGCCATCACCTACCAGATCCCATTCCCCGTGAGCATTGCCGCGTCGACGCGTATCGCCAACCTCATCGGGGCCGGGCTTGTGGATGCGGCCAAGACCACCGGTGTCGTGGTAAGTGTCACCCCTTGTTCCCCTACCCTCCATACGATGCCGCCCTAACCGGTCCTATAGGCGTTCGCCGCAGCGTTAATAGTGGGCATCTTCAATGTCATCATGTTTGGCAGCTTGCGGTTCCACCTACCGCGGCTGTTCACCGACGACGAGGAGGTCATCGCCATCGTGGCCGACGTGCTCCCGCTGTGCGCCATGATGCAGGTGTTTGACGGCCTCAGCGCGGGAGCCCACGGGCTGCTGCGCGGCATCGGGCGGCCGTCGATTGGCGGGTACGCCAACATCACTGTGTACTACTTGATCGCAATTCCCCTGTCATTCGGGACGGCGTTTGGTCTCGGGTGGAAGCTCAAGGGACTGTGGCTGGGCGTCACGGTCGGGCTTGCGTTGTAAGTGTTCTCCTGCATTTTGAAACGGTGCTTCCCAGACTTCCCGAAGATGGGACGAGAGAGAGAGAGGGAGGGACATACAACACGTGAGAAGCTTGGCTGACTGAGCGATTTCTTTTTTTGTTACAGGGTCGCGACTATTGAGTATTCGTTTGTGTACTTTACCGACTGGCACAAGGCGGCGAGAGAGGCACACGCGAGGAACCAGGCCGAGTGAAACATCTCGCGGTACGATGTACGGTCGGATGTCAGAAGCCTCACTACCGGTAACATACGCTCGTACGTGTCGAGAGCAGCAGCAGGAGCTCATAGCGAGTGTTTGCGTCTATTTACACACCGAATGACATCACATGTTGCATCTTAGAAGCGTCTGTAGCATTGGGGGGGTTCCTTCCCTTTTTTCTCTCTGTAGATAATACCGAGCAACCAAACGCAGCGGGAAAGCATGGACAACATGGAAGGAGCGGAAGAAGGGAGAGAAAACAAGCAAGCAAGGCGATCTACAACATACGACGTGGCTCAGCCGTCGCATGTTCGGAAGCTGTTTTCGCTCCTGTGGCCCAGGAATGGCAAACAACCACATCACATGCCATTGACACATGATGGATGTTTGTTCTGCAACGTTGTGGGAATGAAATGTCCGCCCAGCTTGTGGTGACGGACGTCCGTCTATAGAATGGCGGCACACACACCCACACGGAACGGAGTTTCTGGGGCTCGACTCCAATCGGAGCGGGTGCATTCGACTCCCTCTCGACTGCAGTCTCCGTCGCTCATGAGTGGGTGGATGAGCGTGGTAAAGGGTGTGGTGAGAGTGAGCACTCAGCAGAAAGAAGGGAAGCTTGGTGCTGCAGGGGAATGGGAGATTGGGGGGCAACCGCAACAGTGACAAACAACCGAATTAGTGAAAAGTAGGTGCCTAGGTACAACATCCCAGGAATACTATTGGCTCACTGGCCGGCCCCCTGCACCCATGCACACCTGCAAGCCTGCAACGATGAGAAGGGTGAGGGGCACATTTTCACACTTTCTCCTCGAGCTCGGGGGACCCCTCATTTTCGGCGCCTTTTTTGCTCCTCGCCCGGCCACCGCCCAGACCAGACGACATCCCACGTTGGCTTACTGTGCCTAACAGAAAGCAGAAAACCTAACGACCCTCCTTGCGCATCTCGCACTCTCTCGCACTCTCTCACTTGAATTTCCATTTTCAGTGTTTCTCGGACGGGAGAAGCTCCGATCGGGTACCTCTGAAGGTCGTGTGGCATTACGTACACCTCACTAACCCATCCATCCGCCCATATAGTAACGGTAGATAACCCCCCTCCCATGCCGTTGCGCGCGTGCGCCTCTGTTCTCCTGAACATAGCAACATTGGATCCTTGGGGACTGTGTATTCGATTCTGAGGTTGACACGCGACAGTATAGGAAGAGGCAGCCGAAACACCTACCATGGCTACCACTACCACAACGACCACGGCGCAAAATGAGGCCATCACCGCCGAGTCCATCCTCCGCCTCTTTCCCGATATCGACACCAGCACCGAGGCCCTTTCCGGCCACGATGCCGAGCAGATCCGCCTTATGGACGAGGTCTGCATCGTGCTGGACGAGAACGACAAGCCCATTGGCAACGCCAGCAAGAAGGCTTGTGCGTCTCTTCTCTCTTCCCCCGTCCCCCTTTTCCTTCCATAAGAGAGTTCGGCACACGGACAGCCAGCTGACAAGAGTCCGGACGCAGGCCACCTCATGACCAACATTGACAAGGGCCTCCTCCATCGCGCCTTTTCCGTGTTCCTCTTTGACCCGGCCGACAATCGCCTGCTCCTCCAGCAGCGCGCATCGGAGAAGATCACCTTCCCCGACATGTGGACCAACACCTGCTGCTCCCACCCGCTGGGCATCCCTGGCGAGACGGGCTCGAACCTCGAGGACTCAGTCGCCGGCGTGAAGCGCGCCGCCCAGAGGAAGCTCGAGCACGAGCTGGGCATCAACCCGGCCCAGGTCCCCTTTGAGGATTTCCATTTCCTGACGAGGATTCACTACAAGGCTCCCTCTGATGGCAAGTGGGGAGAGCACGAGAGTATGTCACCCGCGCGTCAGCCGAACACGAACGTGAGGTCCAACTGGAGAGCGGTTATGCTAACACGAAACAGTCGACTACATCCTCTTCATCAAGGCCAAGGTCGACCTCGACATCAACAAGAACGAGGTCCAGGCGACCCAGTACGTCAGCGCCGATGAGTTGAAGAAGTTGTTCCAGGACCCCAGCCTCAAGTTCACCCCCTGGTTCAAGCTTATTTGCGAGTCCATGCTATTTGAGTGGTGGCAGAGCCTCGACAGCGGTCTGGACAAGTACGCCAACGAACAGGAGATCCGCCGCATGTGAGCGGATAGTAAGTAGTGTGCCAGTCTGGGATTGCGGCAGGGTTTGTTGCTGGTCTCGGGACGTAGAGACGCCGGCTGGAGAACATAAGACGTGGGGTTTTGCTGCCATGCAGCGGAGAGAGAAGTGGTAGCATTTTTGGTGTTGATGCGCGCCATCCTTTTTCTCTGGATTTTTTTACACTTAGATATCCACCTCTCTCTCTTTTTTTAAAACTTTTTTTTTTAAACTTTTCTCATACTTTTTTTCTTCTAGGTTTTGCATGAATACACTTTGGGGCACCGGCCTTCGGCCACATTGATTAAGACAGTCTGTGTAACCCTCAATAGATTATTTCAAGTGTATACCATGGCGGTGCCGGTTCGGTTATCGAGGGGTCTAGTGTCACAGGCGCAACGTGAAGATGTCTCCGGGACATGTTGCTGGGGGCCGGAGAATAAACGGGCCAATTTGCAGCAAGTCTAAGTCTTTGGGGAGGGAAAATCCACCGAAATGCTGCCAGATGCTGCCGAGACTCCGGGAAGCTCATCTTAAAGCCAGTCACCATGCAACGACCAAAATGAGACATCTAAATAAGTAAACTGGAAATTGAAGCCCCAATTCAACTGTGTCTAGTAATTCCTCCAGCAGGCTCGGCGAGTCGAGTTATATACTATCAAGCTTGCATCTCGGTTCTGTCTCGTCAATTTTTCGACATGAGATTGTCTCTATCTATCCGTGAGTTGCTGATATCACCAGGCACCACTTGTTGGAAATATGAATAAGGACTTCGTAGGGAATATTGCCGATTAAACGCATGTGCGAGATACCAGGAGGCTTGTAATCGTCAAGCCCAGTTCGATCTTCAACTGAAACCAGCCCTTCAATGGCACAAGATGACTGTACACTAAGGATTTGGGGGAAAGTGAGACAAGATCGATCTGCTACCCACGGGTGGCACAACAATCCGAAGAGGCGAGGTGACACAATACTGCATATGCACCCCACGTACGAAGAATGTGATGCTATGCGTGCTTGGCTTATCATACCACGCTGTAGCCTGTTGGTCTTGAAACCCCCTCCCCTTATCTCGACAAACATTCCTGGCCGATTCCCCATGAGACGCCGAACCAACAAAGCCAGCCTCCAAAGTGCCAACGGCCCACGTTTACAACGCCTGCACAGCATGTTGTGAGGAGGCCTCATTGGGACATAGCTGGGTTGAAAATAAGCTCCGCCGGCTCCCTGCCAGGCTGGGGTTGGTGTGGCCGCGAGCAACGGAGCGGCCGCACGCCGCACGGTGCGGTGCCCCCAGACATCGACGCCCGGAAGCGCGCCGTGGCCCCACTGCCCCAAGACGGAGCTGGCAGGCTGGTCCTCCACGATAGGAGCAAGGTGGACGTCTTGGCCACAGGTATCAAAGGCGAACTATGCCGTTGTTGGCAAGTCCAACCGCTGCGATTGGTCAGTCTCGGAGATATGTGACGGTCGATCCCAAGAGACAGGATACCTCCATACCTGACTGATACTGATACAGGCTTCCCAAACTACCCACACACAGGGAGGGCTTGACCGGCCTGTCTTTCCCCGCACATACCGGCAGTCCGCTCACTACTCCACCTCATCCTCCCGTCACCAACAAGCCAGGATGCATCGTGCGGCACTCGCAGTCCTCAACAGCCGGCCTGGCCACCGTGCTGGCGCTTCTTGAATGCGCCAACAACGGCACTTGGGGAGGCGAACGAACGTTGGTTGGGCCCTGCGTACCCGCGCACGCCAGGCCCGGCCCCTCATCAGCTTACACGCCGCTGTCCTCGTGCCTCTTTCGTTACGGCATATCTTGATAGTCTGTGGATCTCCGAGCATGGTTCTGGCTAGTGTTGAGGTAGAGCCAAGGCGCGCATCAAAGGCAAGGTTGCCCGCATATTATCGGTGCAAGCCACTTGCTCTCTCTCTCCAATCGATAGTCAACTTGCCGTTCTCGTCGCTTCTCATGATCCGTCAAGGATGGGACAAGAGGCCTATCCCATTGCCGCCAGCTCACTTCGGTTGGGATAGAACCGTGCAACAGAACACTGAACCATCATCCCGTGACTGGTTGGTTCTGTAGCACCTCTCGACACATCCCACTCTCCATTGTTGCCACGGCTTCTCAAGCTATCTATCTGCAGCTCACCCTTCGCCGGAACTTCTTGTTTCTCCACGACCTCCACCCTCCCCATCGTCCCAGCTACCTGTCTCACCCTCCCTCTCGCCCACTGTCTACACTATTGTCCCCTGTACGTCCAGTGACGCTTACCAGACTACATAACCCCCGTCTCCTCTCCGCCCTCTTCCCGCCGTTCGTCCCCCTTTCCCGCTCCTCTCCTCTCCTCGTCTCATCGTCACACAACTTTGGATAGGTTCTCACCAACGCACACGCAAACTGTTTGGCTTCCTACCAAGGCAAGGATAAGGATAAAAGTCCTTTTTTGCATCGAGTGTGTCTCGTCTCGAAGGCCCCAAGAACCGGGGGGCAGATCTCTGGACAAGCTCGCAGCCGTCAGCTGTGCTTTGTTGCTAGACTGCTACTCATCATCTCGACTACTACTATCAATTCCAGCCTCCACTCATACCATCCCTCAACTTTCTCTCCCTGTCTCCTCACCGTCATCTGACGTTCTGCCTGACAATAACCCCCGTTAATCAACCAAGCATCCCGCTCCTCGCACATCGTGAAGACGTCATCGCTGGATCACGCGCCTTGCTGACGACAAACTCTTACGCTCCGAGCCCAACAAATCCAGCACAAAGACTTGACCCGTCGAAATCGTTATTGATGTCGGTTGACCTCCGTACAAGCCTCAATTGCCTGCGCCACCCATCCAGATTTATGCCCGTCTCGAGAACACAACTCTCGAGAGTACATACGGGCGACAGTATACAGAATTTAAGTATGTCGCCGCACACCTGCAGCACATGGACCCAAGGCCCTGAGGCAGTGTCCGATGCTAACTCGCTCAACCAGATTCGTGAACAGAGACGGGGGCCTTCGGCAAAAAAACACAGAAAAAAGGAGAAAAATCAAAAGGAGTAAAAGAAGAGGAAGAAGAAGCCCGCCCGTCATGGAGCACGTAAGCAAAAGCGTCACCCTTGTTGAGCTCAGCCGTTCCCTCGTGCCCCCGAAGTGGGAGGATACCGTGCGTGTCATTGGCATGTCGGAGTGCAAGGAGGCCGGCCTCTCGCTGGCCCATGCCTTTGCTGCTGATGATCTTAGCCAGTATCTTCTCGACGCCGATGACATGGCGAACCTGTCGGCCGAGTCCAAGTGGAAGCTGCACGTCGACATCATGGTCTACATCGCGGCCGCACACTGCATCAATGGCACCGTCACCACCATCGGCCCGGACCACGACGCCGTTGCTCTGTGGTGAGTTTCTTCTCCCCCCCCCAATGCCCTTGTTTCTTGATGAACTGTCCACGTTGGTGGCGTATAAGTGTATCACGCAGACAAGCACCCCACCCACAGGGATGACGAACCCGGGCTAATACTAGACGGATTGTTTGTAGGATGCCTCCCGGAAAGGACGCCGACGGATGGTGGACCGTCCTCCGGAGCGGTTTGTGGCGCCTCTACTTCCAGCTCACCGTGGAGGCCAGGCGTCGTTACTACGACGAGCTGCTGCCCCTGTTGCACGATACCAAGCTCGAGGTCATGGGCGAGCGGGACGGTGACTGCTACTACCTGGTCTACCTAGGGACCAAACCCAACGCCCGGGGCAAAGGGTACGCGCGGAAGCTGCTCAACGACATGATAGAGAGGGTACGTTAAAGACTTTATTTTCGCCCGTCCAGGCTCCTCAAAACCTACCTGGGTGTTGTCTCTGGGCGTTGTCGTCCTCTCTCTCTCTCTCTCACTCACTCGCGCGCGCGCGCTCCCCCCTTTTCTATTTACATGAGATAACTCGTTGGGGGTGCCATCCAACGCCGACTGACACACACAATTAGGCCGACGCGGAAAACCGTGCCGTCTACCTCGAGTCCAGCTCCCTCGCTAACAACGCATACTACCGCAAATTCGGGTTCGAGTTCAAGCGCGAGATCCGACTGACGCGCGGCGACGCCCCCGTCAGCCTGTTCATCATGGTCCGCGAGCCGTGCCCGCGCAAGGCGGGTGGAGGCGGCGGCACTGGCGGCCACATGTACTCGGCGGCCGTCCCGGGCCACATCAAGATGCAGATCAACGCTGTCATGAAGGAGACGGTGCGGGCTTGATCCGTCGTCGCGGGACTCGCCTACCAATGGCGTCTGTTTGACGGTCAGTTTCTTTTTCTGGTAGCGCGCGGAATTCGGTGACGCGTTCGTCTTCTTCTTCTTCTTTTTCTACTACCGTGGGGATTGTCCCTTGTCTGATGCGGTCCTCCCTCCCGGGCGGCTTGCGCCTGCATCTCCTTGCTGACGACAGCTCGATAAGTTCAACATGAGCCCCGACGGGGCTGTGGTCTGGTTCAACACCAGGCGCGGGCTCGGTCCACCGTCTCTACCGCAGCGGCGACGGGATGGTGGGTTTAGCCGTTTGGTTATGAAATTTTTTAACATGTTTTTTCTTTTAGGGGCAGTTTCTTGCTTCCAGGTTTTTTTTTTTTTTTTTTTTTTTTTTGTATCCGCCGACTAGCTCTAGCCATTCATTAGAATACCGATCGATCCTCTCGTTTCATTCATATGCATAGGGTCACGGGCTGTTACGCCAGTCTCCTAATTTTCCCGCCCATGTCGTGACAAATACATCAGCACACCACTTGTGCTGATCCTTTTCTTTTGGCCCGAAGTCGATGAAACCCGTACGCAAGGGTTCTTTCCCGCGTGCGTATATCCATTCCCATCATCTTGACAAAATGATAGTACACCACCCCCTTGTCTTCGAAACGCCCATGTGCGTCTCGATCGTCTAGTAATCCAAAATGGCCCACGTCTCGTCATCGACCGTCGGATAAATCAGACCATTGCCGAGCAGGTCGTCCGCAGCAGCCACCACGCTCTGAGCACTGAGGCCAGTCCCGCTTACGATCCTGTTGATGTTCACGCCCTCGTTGCCACCGGGCGAGTTGTTGATAAAGTTGAAAATCTTTTGCGCGGCGGCGGAGCAGCCTCTGAGCTTGTCGGCCTGCCCGGAGTTCCCGCCGGCACCGGCACCGGCACCGGCGCCGCTGCCGTATGAATCGTCGCCGTCAACGAACATGCCATCAGCGCCGCCGGCGCCAGCACCATTGACCGGGCCCTTGGAAAAGTAGAGGTGGACGTAGGTGGCCTCCAGGAGGTGGTAGTTGACCTCGTTGAAGTCGGTGACGGGGCGGATGAAGTGGGCGCCGACGTGGCGCTTGTTGTTGAAGGACTTGAGGCGGCCCCAGACGCGGACGTAGCCCTCAACCTCGAGGTTGGCGTCGGCGTCGTCCTTCTTGTCTGTGTCGACCCACTTCTTGACCTCGATAAGGCCGGTGCCGTCGTCGAGCTTGAGGGTAATGTTTGTCGGCTGCGGCGAGATTTGGCGGATCTGGGCTACAAAAGTTACCTGCGGGCGGGGAGAGTCGAGGGGTCAGCCGGATGTTGCGCCGTCGAGTTTATGTAAATCAAGATGAGGAGGACATGGGCTTGTGGTGTGGGGGACTGACTTGTGTGACGGTGGCGCCGTCAATCTTGAAATCGGCACCTGGGTAGGCCTCGTCGGCGTCAATGATCTGCTTGATGGTGACGGGGCGGAGGGATTCCTCGCTGTAGGCCTTGCCACCGCCCTGGCTGCCCTGCTGAGAGCCACCGTAGACGAATCCGCCGGCATCGTCGCCTCCCTGGGCGCCGTAGGGCGTTTTCGTGAAGCCGCCGTATGAAGCTGTCGCGTGGTCGCGGTTAGCTTTGAGCGCTTGCTCAGGTCACAGATGCAAAAGAAACACCTACTCATTGTCTACGTGTGGCTGTATTGAGGGATCAAGCGAATCTTGGTTGTCGCGGGGTCGTGAGGTGGGAGGGCGGGTTTGTTGGTAGAGTGGGATGGTGGTGGCGGGTGTTGGTGGTGGTGATGATGGGACGCGTCTTTTTGCCTGGAGACGCGACGAGGAGTTTAATTGATGTGCACGCCCGCCCTCTTTGGAATGCTTACTGCCGGCTGCCCCGCGTTCAGGCAATGAACGAAACGACTGGATGAAAGGCTGGAACCGCAGGTTACATAAGCAGTATGGGAGGTGGTCTGTGGTCTGTGGTCGTGGTCTGTGCAGGGGATCCGGTTATCGGAATCCGGTCTGATATCAATACTGTATCTATCAGTTCACTTGCAGAGCCGAGTCTGATGAGACCGCTGTAGTTCATCTCGCAGTTCGCAGTGTGGATTCTCACATGATTTCCATGCATCAACTTCGGTCTGTGGGCTATTGATTCACGGAATGTCAAGGAGACCTGCTGTATATGACCAAATCCATTCCTAGTTCTTGTGGCAAGATGTAGCACACACGGTAGACCGACGACTGCCTTCCAATTCCATGACATTCTGTGCATAGTGGTTGTTTGTCACTGCGCCGATTAGCCTCGGCTGACCTCCATTGCGGAGGCTCCCGCACCAACAGAGCACCCACCCCAGGGCCCCAGGTCCCCCACCCCGGCTTTGACGGTGACTGGACCGCTGAACTGCACCACCGTCTGGAGATGCTCCTCGGGACTTGAAGGTCGAGACGCTCGTTGGGCTCGCCCGTTGCTTCTGACATTGACATCAACCATTCATTCCGTCCCATCCCATCCCATCCCATCCCGTCCCATCCTCCGAACCAGAACCAAAACCAGAACCGCACCTTTTGTTCTTCCACCACCAGCCACTGCGACCATATCTGCATCATACGCCCATCCGCTTTGCTCTGTTTAGCCAGTATTTCCTTCGTCGTTCTTCCGTAAATTCCGCGACCACGTCCATATCGACATCCGCCCGTCGCCAACCTCAACCGCCGTCCGTCCCATTGTCGCCACACCCGAGGCGCACGTAAGCCCGAACAGCAGCCCGCATCACGCGACACGCCTTCGAACCGAATTCTACATGGCGCGATCTCAAACAACCACCCTCCCCGTCATCCCCCTCGCCCGTGGCACCATCCTTCTGCCGGGCGTTGCACACCGCATCCCCGTCACCGCCGCCCGCCCCGACATCCCCGCTCTCCTCGCCAACGTGTACACCCGCGCCGCCTCCGCCGCCCCGAACGAGCGCATCGACGCCATCCCCATCGCTTGCGTCCCCGTTTCCTCCCCCTTTGTCGGTCCCAATGGCCAACTCCTCATTCAAGATGCCGATCAGATGGACGAGTCTCTCATCAAGGAGGTCGACCCGGGAACCGCCCGCAAGTCCGACCTCTTCAACTACGGTGTCGCCGCCCGTATCACCGGCATCGAGGGGAGGGGCACAGCCGAGTTCGCTTTGCGTGTAGAGGGTATTGCGAGAGTCCGTGTAGAGAAGGTCACCCAGGAGAGGCCGCACTTTGAAGCCAAGGTCAAGTACTTCCATGACGAAGGTTAGCATGCAGCCTTATTTCCCCCCCACTGCCGATAGCCATTGCCGACAGCACCGGTTTGCTGACCTATCCCTCTCAGTCGCCACGGACGCCCAGATGCAAGAACTCTTCTCCCTCCTCAAGCTGAGGTCGAGAGAACTCGTAACGATCCTTCGCATATCCGCACTCCTTCCCAGAAGCCCAGATAGCCCCGGCGGCCTGTCGCCCCTGTTGACTCGGAGGCTCGAAATGTTCATCAATAAGAAGGAGCTAAAGGAAGCCGGTCAACTTGCCGACTTCATGGCCAATATCGTTGAGGCCTCGTATGAGGAGAAGCTCGAGGTTCTGGCCGCCCTCGACGTCAAGGTCCGCCTGTCCAAGGTCATTGAGCTGCTGGACCGTCAGGTTAGCGGCATCAAGAACAACTTCAAGATCACCACATTCACCAGTGTGCCCGTGCAATTCCTCGACAAGATCAACGACAAGGCTTCACGTCGCGTCGGTTCCAACGGCGCTGCGGTACCGCCCAACACCATGTTTCCCCCCGGCCCCAACGGCGTCATAGGCCCGAACCAGGACGACGAACAGGAGCCCAACGAGCTGGAAGAGCTCAAGAAGAAGCTGGACAAGGCCGGGCTTCCCCCTGACGCGGCCAAAATGGCCGACAGGGAGCTGCGAAGGCTCAAGAAAATGATGCCTGGCAACCAAGAATACCAGGTCACTCGGACATGGCTGGACGTGCTTGCCGAGATTCCTTGGTCTGCGACCACAGACGACAGGCTGGGGCCCGACACACTTGCCAGAGCCCGAAAGCAGCTGGACGAGGATCACTATGGCCTGGACAAGGTCAAGAAGCGCCTGATCGAGTATCTGGCCGTGCTCCGGCTCAAGCAGTCCATCAACGACAATGTTGACGAGCAGATCAAGAAGGCAGAGCAGGAGGCAGTCCCTCCCAAGTCCGAGACGGAGGAGGAGTCCCAGAAGAAGGAGGCCGCCGATGCTGACTTGGAGGAGCGCACGAAGCTAGCCAACACCAAGATCGACGTGCTCCGATCAAAGCGAATGGTCGACAGGTCCCCCATCATGCTGTTGGCCGGCCCTCCTGGTGTAGGCAAGACAAGTCTGGCCAGGTCTGTCGCCACGGCCCTGGGCCGGAAGTTCCACCGTATCTCGCTTGGCGGTGTCAGAGATGAAGCCGAGATCCGCGGTCATCGACGGACCTACGTGGCAGCCATGCCCGGTCTAATTGTTCAGGGCTTGAGAAAGGTCGGCGTGGCGAACCCTGTGTTCCTCCTCGACGAGATAGACAAGTTGGGCATGTCCAACCACCAGGGGGACCCGTCCGCAGCCATGCTTGAGGTCCTGGATCCTGAGCAGAACAACTCGTTCACGGACCACTACGTCGGTTTGCCCGTTGACCTTAGCAAGGTCTTGTTCATCGCCACCGCCAACAGCCTCGACACCATTCCTGCGCCGCTCCTCGACAGGATGGAGACAATCTATCTGCCGGGCTACACGACGCTCGAGAAACGCCACATCGCCATGCAACACCTTGTGCCTAAGCAGATCCGGGTCAACGGGCTCTCCGAGGACCAAGTCAACTTTGACAAGGATGTCGTGTCCAAGATTATTGAGTCATACACTCGTGAATCAGGGGTTCGCAACCTTGAGCGCGAGATTGGCTCCGTCTGTCGTGCCAAGGCCGTCGAGTTTGCCGAAGCCAAGGATGGGGGGCAGCTCGAGACGTACAGGCCGCAACTGACGGTCAACGACATTGAGGAAATCCTGGGCATAGAAAAGTTCGAGGAAGAAATTGCCGAGAAGACGAGCAAACCAGGCATCGTGACGGGTCTGGTGGCGTACAGCTCGGGCGGTAACGGCAGTATCCTGTTCATCGAGGTTGCCGACATGCCTGGAAACGGCAGCGTGCAGCTTACCGGCAAGCTGGGAGACGTCCTCAAGGAGAGCGTCGAGGTCGCCCTGTCGTGGGTCAAGGCCCACGCGTACGAGCTGGGCCTGACATCGGAGCCGGCCGCCAACATCATGAAGGAGCGCAGCATCCACGTCCATTGCCCCTCGGGTTCGATTCCCAAGGACGGGCCCAGCAGCGGGATGGCACAGGCGATTGCCCTTATTTCCTTGTTTTCCGGCAAACCAGTCCCTCCCACGATGGCCATGACGGTAAGTACACACCCTTCCCCTTTTCTTCGATGATGATATGATTTGTCCATAAAAAAAAACCCCCGGTACGCTGACACGACATGTTGTGGCACAGGGTGAAATCTCTTTGCGGGGCCGTGTAACTGCCGTCGGAGGCATCAAGGAGAAGCTCATCGGCGCCCTCCGAGCCGGCGTCAAGACGGTTCTTCTCCCTGCGCAGAATCGGAAGGATGTAAAAGATCTCCCCCAGGAGGTCAAGGACGGCCTGGAGATCCTTCACGTCAAGTAAGTCTAAACGCCCAGCCACTCCCTCGCCTCGTATCGCTGTGTTTCCCTCGCTTCATGAGATCGTGCCCCCCCTTCTTGTTTTCCCCCTTTGTTTCTCTTGGCGTCTGCCCCCGACGTCGTGCGACCACACAATTGTTGCTGAGCCCCCGACCCTGGAACCCCTTCCTTGCCATGTACCGTGTCACTGACGTTTGCCCTACCTCAGTCATGTCTGGGAGGCCATCCGGCTCGTCTGGCCCGATTCCCAGTGGCCCGGCGCTGAGCCCTTCCCGCCCATTGAGAGTCGGCTGTAAACCGCGTGAAATGGTCCTCGTGATGCGCAGCCCTCGGAAACAGGCAGGCGCATCAGTGAGCGACTTGCTCCCATTGTATTAACTACTCTACTCAGCCCAGTCATTCATTCATTGACACCACAAAGCCGGGGCAATCGCTTCTCACAACGACAATGCAAGTAACGAAATAGGGTCGAGGTTATGTTGGCGATCAAAGCCTCGGTTGGTACGGCGTTTTCAAGTATGTCTCGGGTGCGCGAGACGGGCGTTCAAGACAGTGTTTCGGCATGCATTTCTGCGTGCAAAGTATGTATTTACGTCTATCTGTATTCATGTATCTTCAAACTACCGACGTAACTCCCATACCACTGCCGCTTTTGAGACATTTTGCCGCGCGTCACGTTGTGGTGAACCAGCTTTCATGCAAATAGGCGACTCACTGCTCTCGCGATGCTCTGTGTTCTTGAAGAGTCGGACAGGAAACCTCCCTCCCGCATGCCTGGCCAGCCCGAGCAGAGACCTCACCGGGGATGCCTGCATCATCGAGACACCCCAAGAATCTGTGGCAGATAAGGTGGTCGTCTATCATCTCGTTGGCCGACATATGCTATGCAGGTGCAGGACTAGGCACGATGAGGGCATCGTCGGGAGAGGGGGGTTGGACTGCATATCCTGGTGCTACAGCATTTCCCAACAGGAAAATCGTGAGTTGAGGGGGCGGGAAGAGAGGTCTGGAAGAAGGCCCGCCAGAGTCGCCCCCCCCCCCCCCCCCCCCCCCTTTTCTCTCCATCTCTGGACTTTTTGACCTGCTCGAAGACGACGAGGCCTACCCTGCCAACGGTTCTGTTCGATGTCGACGGGACACTCGGTAGCCAACACCGCCCTCTCGTCCAGGCGTTCTGTCCACAAGTAAGGGCAAACCTGCGGAACTGGAGCGTGTCGACCCGTTGCATCCCTAACCCCCCTTACCCGCTTCCGCTGCCGCTTCCGGTCCCGAGGCTGCGGGTAAGCGTCCGGCCCCCGGCGGCAGGAAGTGAACAGCCGAGGGGGAGCGGGTGGCGATGTCGGTTGCCTCGCGCGGCCGGTCCTTGACCGTATCCATGGCGGGAAGGAGGGGGAGAAAGAGAGAAGAGGCGTCATCGGGCATGCTTTTTTTTCTTTTTTTTCTTCTACACCTTCATCTTCCTCATCTTCGTCTTTGGCTTTATCGTTCACGGACGCACTGGCTGGTCACCCAAGGTTGTCAGATCTCCTTGGGACGACCGACCACTGCGAGACGGACACACTCCAACCACGCCGGATAGGCACAGCGCGGCAGCGGATTGAAAAGGAGTGACTTTTCAGCTGCCTTGAGGGGGGAGGGGGGGTGGTATGTTCAACTGAGGCCTGTCGTTCCTGAACTTGGTGTTCCTAAGACACTCCCGCGCCTCCTCCCGCCCACCTCCCCCTCCTCCTATTCGCCTTCGTGCCACGACATGGCCAGATTCCACTGGGACTCGATAAGCGAAAGTCTTTGGTCCCGGGGAGATTCGTGTTCGTTACACGGAGAAAAGGGAAAGAGGCATGTACTACGGAGACTTTCTCCCCCCCCCCCCCTTTCTCCCTCCCTTCCCTTCCCTTCCCGTCTCCCCTTTCTCTCCTTCCTCCCCCGTTCGATATTCTTTAGAAATTGCTCGTCGTCTTCTCATGCTACCCATACGCCGTCGCGGAGGTGGCTTGACGATAGCGTGGGAAGTGAAGAAACGAGCGGGGGGAGGGTGTCTCGAAGGCAAGGCTATCTGTTCGGGCGCGGGAGGAGGTAGTTCGGGAGGTGCCAGACGTCGTCTTGGGGATGCTCTGACACTATTGTCTCCTTGTTTAGGTTGTGGCTATCTGGAATGAGCTCGTGCGAGATGGGATGGTCACATTGTCAATGCCTTGCATGTCGATTTTGCGACTTCTGTACCCACGGGGAGGGGAGCCTGCAGCAGGCACGCCGTCCCGAAACTGGCTTCTCCCTCCTGGCGCCGCTAGAGATACGCCAGTGGGAAGCCAGTCGTTTGCTCTACCATTCTACACCAGGAGCTATTGGGCTCAAGGAGCGATGTTCGTGGGGAAGAGGGGGGGGGGACGGCCGGGAGCAGCCTCGCACCGGTAGGGACGGGTCATTTGCATCTCCTCATCTTTTCTCCGACGTCCGCGATGCAACGACAGAACACCCGGATCAGCGTGGGGGTCAATTCGCAGTCGACGGAGAGGAGGCTGCCAGGACGCGGGGCGCCGTTGTGACCGGCTTCCTCGTAACTCGTGATGAGGTCAAGAAAGCCACTCAGGCCGTTTTCCATCCCCCGGGGCGGGGTTCATTTCGATACGCAGCCCGGGGAGGCTCAATAATGTTCGTCCGCTCAGACTAGACGGAGCCTTTGTGGCTGGGTTTGCAATCTTGACACCGGCCGGACATGTCAACTAGTGTCATTCCCCAGCTCTATTGCCTGTCCGTCATGACCAATGCGCCTCTGGCTCGGACGCTAGGGAAGCCGGCGGCGGCGACGGCGGCGGCTCACGGTCGATGGAATTAACGACGAGCTCTTGTCTTGACGGTGGCAGATTATATCAGCGGCTATGGACAAGCCCCGCCGTGCCCGTGTGGCACACAAACCAAGAAAGAGGGCTTTCCTTCTCTTCTTCCCTGGTGGTTCGTTTTTTCTTTTCGGGTGTCTGGCTATCTATCTCCTGGGTGCGGACCCGACGCCCCGTGGTGATGGTTCTGACGGGTGAGCATGAGCGGCTAATTTTTGTTGCCGATTTACCCCGAGACTCACAGCTTCGTAGACGAGGCTCGTAGGTGACCCGAACGTGACGACATACTCAGTGAGTCGACTCCAAAATGCTTGTCTTCGAACCAGCATCGCAGATTTGTGGTGGGTTCGACGACAGGGTCACGTCGGGTATCAATCAACATCAGCGATAGGCAGGTCAGTCAGTAATGGGCTGATTTGAGGGCCACAGATAGCCACAATCGCACGGAGGAAGGGGGGGGGGGAGTGCCCTATTCAAGGATGCATTGTTGGAAAAATGCCTCGAATCGTCGAGATCATTGCTTAGTTGAGAAGTCATCCGAAAGGGCCCGCGGGCAAGGCGTTTTGCCAATGAGATCAACACAGCGGAGAGGGAGGGAGGGGGAGGAGTCCTGCCAACTTCCACTCAGCATCTCTCTCCCCTCCTCCCCCTCCTCCCCTGGTCGACCAAGCGTAACTCGGACCTGACAAAGACGACAAGCCCATGGCGACATCCAGAGGAAATGATCAGGGTCACGCAGATGCCCTCAACAGCCCAATGATGTTTAAGGGGTTGACTGAATGAGCTGTCCTGTCGTGACGCATGTTGAAAGCTGGTATCCGCCGCCGGCTTGTCCACGTTGCATTGACCGTCGCCCCAGGTGCAGGATAGAAAGGACGTCGATGCCTTTTTCTTTTCATAAGCAGGCCGTGATTCGCGATATTGGCAGCAGCCACAGCAGCAGCAACCGGGGGGGGGGGGGGTTCCGAATGCCGTGCACCCGTGCAACGCACGAGCGTTCGTATATCCGTGGCAACGCAAGATGCTTTGGCAATCCGCACACGGGCCCATTCTGGACTGATATGGTAACCTTGCGAACGATCATGAGGGGATCGCTTGACGCAGACGGGGCGCGTCATTTTGTTCTGCCAGGGAATAGGAAGAACCTGGAGAGGGATACGAAGCACATACAAGCATAGACCAGGGCGCCAAATGCCAACATGCCGCCATGCTGTGAGCTGTCAGGACGGACTCCAAGATGAACATGGATAACAGGTCCATTGCCAGGCTTCAGCAAGCTTACCCTGCCGGAGCCTGGCACGTATGTATTCGTACAAACGGACTGCTGAGTGCCTCCTCTCCTGCGAGCACCTTCAAATCGGTTGGCCGCAGGGGGTGACATCTGTGGCCCTGAACAAGGGCACCAGGTTCGTCCGATGTCTGTATCCGCACGCTAGTGACTAGATACCATGTCCGTGAACCGCCCTTCTCTCTTCCCGCCGGGCGTGTGGCAGGCCACATGCGGCCGGCTCATCAGTAAATCAGATGCGGTCGTCAGGTTGGTGGAGCCGTCACCCACAGGCTTTTCGCAGCTGCAGCTGCAGCAGCCAACCCCACCACCAATGCGCGCGGGATGATAATCACCGACGGATTGATTGCCTTACCTAGCCCAGCATAGCGACCCTGGGCTGCTTGGTGGTTGTCGAGGCCTGTTGGTGCCGCCATAAGTGGTATTGGCGAGGAGTCCCGCTGAGTAGGACTTCTTGGACCAGTCTAGACGCTGGTGAAATCGGATGTGCGTCATCTGGAGACTCCGGACTCCAGCTTTGTTACTTGCTTACTCGTATGCGCCGGGCGCCTGTCATTGTGTGTTCACCGTATGGCAAGGATGATAGTCAACGTCATGGTGTGTTTGGGTCTTCGGCACAACCGACCTTCCTAACCCTCGCCCTCGCCCTCGATGTAACATTCATTGGTTTGGCACATATGAGGAATAGCATCGTTTTGGAGTTGCAATCAGCGCTCAGGCTTCTGCGACCACACGAGCCCCATGCAACCGGAAGAAAAAGAAAGAAAAAGAAATAGATATACTCCATTGTGGATGTTGATCATAGAACGACGTTGCTTGCAATGGACGGTGTCGCCGAGCGTCCACGACGGCGGGGGATGAGGGAGGGAAGACAAAAGGGAGGGGGCCCCCGTTCCGAATGCAGCGTCAACTCTGGAGTCAGCCACCGTCGTAGAAACAGAGTCAAGTCATCGACACGCTCAACTTCGCGAACAACCTTCCACAAGCCTGCTGCTGCTGCTGTTGCTGATGTTGCTGATGTTGACCAGTCGGCCCAGAGGTGAGATATCAAGCGTTTGTGCGTGCGTGAGTTCTGTCTGCGGTTGACCAATTGCTCGCTGACTGGCATGGTGATTAACCCCCCTCCCCCGCCGACCCGGGTATTATCGTCAGGGAGAGATCAGATATAGGGGCCCCGGGACTCAGGATTCCGCTGCAGGACAACAGGCATGACGATCGGCTCAAAAGGCACGCTGGGCTCTGGAGCCACACACGGAGCCACTCGGTACCAGCCAGCCTCCGTGCCTCTCTCTCGCCGGCCCCTGTTATCCCAATTTTAAATTCGTCCCATCTTCTCAGCCAACCACTCTGACAAGGATGCCACCGGAAAGCTAAATGAGGCTCGCCCATGCATTCCGAGCCAAGTCAGCATGTAGACTTGCTAAAAGGTGAACCGAACCTCTTGATGTTGAGCCAGCATCATCATCGTTGTGAAGGTGTACACGCGTACGATGTAGAGTCCGTAGGTACCAGTACTCTGTAGTCTCTGCCACTCCGCTACACCCCCGCTCCCCGTCACCGGTCGGATGAAGATGACCGGGGAGGGCAACAGGGTCGGTTCGGCCGATCTGCAGCTACGCACATTCGTAGTAGCATGAACATGGCAGGCAAGCCAGGCAAGCAGGACCGTGCTAAGCCGTCCCTGTTCCCAGCTGGCTGGTACCGCTGCGGGTTAGGTCAAGGCCCATTTCGGTAGCGTCGTAGGTGGGCGCTGCGGTGTCTCGAATGTGGTGCTTGTACGAATATTTCACCCAGCATAACCCACACTCGCTCCGGTGACGGCCGTTGCAAGGTTCATGCGCTTCCCTCGGGATGCGCAACGTCGACTGTTACAGCGCTGACACAACCACTGGACTGTCGAGAATTTGTGTGTATCCGTCCTGCGCGGCCCAGTCCTGCAATGCCATAATGCCTACACGACGTAGCATTCGCCGCTCGCGCCCGTTTTCTAACATCTTGCCTGTTTGAACGGGGTGCTGAATGAATTCGCGGCGCCAAGGAACTGATGTGCCCAGCAAAAAAGAAAGAAAAAAACCAGGCCTGTCATCTGGTCCCAAGGTCCATGAGGGCTCCCGGTACGCGAGAAATTCTCCGGCTGGCTACGTCGAGGCAGCGCATGAAACTTGCTCAGATGACGCTTGCCCTGATCGCGTGCGCAGGCAGGTATGGATCGATGCCGACAACGAGGGATCACAAAGAGGTCCGTGAGAACGAGGGTGCGTCGCGCTTCCATCATACACAGGCGTCCCTGACCATCCTTCCACGTTGCATATGCCTGGTGACCATTTGGGGATACTGTATCGCGGTGGTGCTCATGTGCCGTATGCTAGATGCACTCTATGTATGCGGTCGGTCGGTTCCTTGAAGCGTCGCTGAGCCAGGCTGAGCCAGGCTGAGTCGGGGTGGAAGGAGAGGACGAACGAACCCAGACGACGATGGAGACCAGGACGGACAAAGCTCCGGCCCATGTATGTCTTGACTCAGTTGACTAGCGGTCAGCCCAATCGATCTATGGGACGTGCTCATGTACGTGCAAATCTTCGTGGTTGACATGTCGGTTCTGTTGCATGATGCTGGCTTGAAGCTTGCAGTCCAAAGCCACGCGTGTCCCAAATAATGCCGAGTCCCGACGGACCACTGTCGAAGAGATCGGCGTCGGTACACGGCGGGTGCCCACCGATATGTGATGAATGACGACGTTCGTGATGTTTTGGAGATGCTCGTCGGACTAGATTCAAAGTTTCGGCAGACATGAGAGGGCGGGATGGCTCGTCACCAGCACCTCGTCCAACTTGAACGAGCAGAGAATAGCAGACTGGCCGAGATTGGCGTTTCATTGCCCAAGTGGAGCAGACGGTCATGTCGGGTGAAATGAAAGCGACGGGTTCGCCTGAAATGACTGAAAAAAGCCGATTCGTCCATAGACAGTCAGTCACACTGTCACAGCAGACAGCAGGCGGACGGTGCCCCAAATCTGCCTACCCCACCACTTTATCGTTCTTGGCTGTGACGGCAAAGTCAACTAATAGCTCCGAGGTTGCTTGCAGTCGACCAGGATGAACTCTTGTGTTGCGTGTGGGTGTTGGCGTGGGCGTTGATGCACGCTAGGCCTTCGTACGATGGCGGTGCCGAACCTCTAGCTTCTTCGACTTCCACAACGGTAACCCGGGACACGATGATGGACCGTGTCGTCGACTGGGACGCCGACGTTATCTTCTGCATCGTACTCTGTACTTTGCAGCAAAGCCGCATCGCTGGAGGTCAGGAGCAAGGGCAAGGAGATAATCGGAATTTTCGTTACTTGGTACGGGTAGAGCGACTCCGACGTGGGACTTGGCAACAACTGTCGGAGGCTGCGACTCGCTGTGCCGCAAGTCGGGGAAATCGACGTCCGGAGAAAAAGAAAAGACAAAAAGATGGGATGACAAGTTTGATTGACATGGGGACTCGTCTGATTGACCGGGGCTCGTGGACGTTCGCTGGGCCTGGCGTGCTGAACCAAGACATTGTTAGCAAAGACCTGGCCGGACCTGGACCTGATGGACCTGGATCTGAACCTGGGCCTGGAGCCAGGCCCTCTGGTCTCTTGATCTTGATCTTGACGTTTTTGATTGATTGCAGGATGAGCGTTCGCGCAGGCCAGCTGCACAATCCCGGTCTTGCAGATAATTCAGTACTCGGCCGAGTGGTGAGGTCTGTTAGGAATTCAGGTGAGGTGGGGTAGAAAGTTGGGGGGGGGGGGGTGACGGTTGTTGGCGCACGATTCAGAGCATGTTGAAGGTTGCCGCGAGCCACTGGAAATTGGACGAGAATGAAGCAAGCCCGAAAGTGCCCAGGAAACCCCAGGAAACCCCCGTCATGGTCTGGTAAAGTGACGACGACTGCTGGGGAGGTGCTTGCTTTCTCTGGTATGTCGTAGGCATCTGTACTCTGGTGACCCTGTACAAACAGGATAGGTAGGAACAGACATTCGGAGGACGACGACGAAGACCAGGACGCCTGGTGCAGCTTTCAAGGTCTGCTGTCTGCAGGAAGATGCGCCGGGGAGTTTTTGTCTGATGTTTCGCCCCGGTCAATCGCAAATTGGGCCCGAGATACCCAGCGAGAAACCGGGTCTGGGGTGTTTCTCTCGGAGCATTTCATTAAGTTGGATGAGGATGTCCGAGGCGCCAAGGGAAGGACCTGGCCGGGTTCTGCTGCTCAAATCATAAATGTCCGTCGCTGAAGTAATTTGCCGGCCACGCATCCACCTCTATCCGCAAAGGTGCTGGCAGCTAGCTGCTCAGAGGTGGTCGCCGCCGTCTTCGTCCTGCCTCTGTCCCGAGGTACAAACACACTAGCCAGCCAGGCTGACTAATGGTTCCCCCTTCTGTCTCTCCCTTCTGCCCCGTCTCCCTTCTACCGATTGCTTCCCTTCCTCACTGCGATGGCAATGACTGGGAGAGTCGAGATCAGACGAAGAACAAGCCCGCAGCGGGACGCGCAAACAAGTTGGATCCGTCCTGGTAGGTATGTGGCTAGCTGGCGGGCCCTTTATTCTCCTTGCCTGCTGCGTGCCCTGCACGCGTGGATGTTGAACTTACACTCAATGTAAGACAATACAAGACAAGACAAGACAAGGAGCCGTCGATGTCGAGAACAAAAGGCGGCGTGGGGAGATGATGCGTTGAGAGTGCTGGGTGCTGGCAGAGACTTAGATGAGGTGAAGAAAGTTCCGAGCGCCGTTGCACCTTCCCGCCCTTGCAACGGTGGGACCAATCCATCCTCCAACGCCCACGCCCCACACCCACCTTCTCGCACACCTCCTTCCGAAAACTGCGGCAGTCAACAGTACAGCACGGGACGTACTTGCTTGCCTTACCTACTAGCTACACCACGGAAGGACAGTGGTACGTATCCTGACATCCGCTTATCTCATGACACCTTCTTTTCTCTCTTACCGCTCGCAATCCTACCTTGAAGGATATGACGAGAGAGACATGCTCTTGAGAGCCAGACAAAGTCACAACCCCAGTCCTCTCATGCTCTCTTCCATTGATTTCCGGGTCCGTAGGATACAAGGGACGTTGTCGTACGTACGTACAACTTGGGCCAGGGCACTAGGAGGTGGGTGCGTTGATATGAGATGCTTACTGCGCCGGCAAGGAGGCAGGCGCGCCAACACGGCTGCAAGCGCAAATGCAAGTGAGGTGCAAGTGCAGGTGCATGTACCAAAGGAATGCTCCTTCTTGATTCCATCGTCGGCATCGTATCCCAATAGGATTGATTTGGTGTCTCCGCCTTCTCACATATCTCGGAACTCCTCACGGCGCTCCATCACAGACCCCATCGTACGAAACCCCCATCACACAGCGAACTCCCCGCCGACTCCATGTCCACTGTCTGTCTACCTAACCCAACTAGACTCGGTCGCCCGGGGCATATGCGCCAGATTCATCCATATCCATCCCCTGCCCCTTCTCCCACCAAAACAAACGGGGTCGTTCATCAATCGCGGCACCGCCACCAAAGCACTCACTTGCACATGAAGAACATGGCCTATGCCATCTGCCGAGGTCTGCCTTTTGCTTTCTCCACCTAGGAAAATCGACGCATCCATCAATCGTTACCTTGTATCTGCACAGACGATACAACCTAAGTGGTTTACGAACCAAGACCTGGCCCCGGTGACAGTCAGTCAGACACCAGTCTGGACCGGATCACGACCAAAACACTCGCACCGCGCCAACCCGGGCCATCATTGCATCCAACATCGTCTCTGTCCGCAATCATACATTTCGTCTGCCTTTCCGCAATTGGGCTTCGAGTCCACGGGGCCATTTGGCCCTCGCCACCGTGTTTTCTTCGTCAATATACTGCAGTACGGACCTGGTCCCGCCTTTCGCGGTGGATAACGGCGGCACTTCCGGTCTCCCATTTTGCTGCGCACCTCCTGCGCATGGGGCGCTTCTCGGCATGGAGGAGGGGAGGGAGAAAGGGAAGGGAAACGAGGGCAAAAATAAAAATAAAAACTCTCCGGGGCGGAGGCAAGGGAATCAAGCATCCAGGGAGCACAATCCTTGCCCTCGGAGCATCGGCTTCTTTGCGATTCAACTTCCGCACCGCATCGCATTGTACCCGCCCGACCAGCCTCTGCTTCTTCATCGTCGTTGGGATTTTGACTCAGTGCCTCTCCGCCTAGTGGCTTGAGACCAACATCTTGCACTCGAACCCAGACTTGGCTATCCCCTGAATTATATTAATCCAAGATTAATCCAGCAACTTGAGCTAAGGACCCAGCCAAGGTTGCGACCCGCGTCTTCCTGCAACCTCTTCTTCAACAGCGTCGCAACGAACCACGCCCAGCCGTCCTGTCGCTTGACGAACGTGCAAGGAGCTGCCTCCCCCGTCGGACTCCCTGCCACTCGGCTCCACCATGCCTGTCTGTAGAGTAAGACTGGCTTCGGCCGCCAGAATCCGAGCAAATTGTCAGCCCACTGATGACCATTGAAGCTGCTTCAACGACTGAGGGACTGCCTACCATTGCTTGTTTCGGATGGCATCACACGGCTGCGACATACACAGGCTACAGCCGACTTACACACCCTCCACCCGGAAAAATTGCATCTTTCCGTTGCGGGCTGGCATCCAAAGTTCGGACGACACATGCAGCGGAACGCCCGAAAAGACAACCGGTATTCGCAGCATTGACCGATAGATGGGATCGTCGCATTGACAGCTGTCGCGAAATACTCACTGAGACACGCCTCGACTCGAAACTTGACACAACCGCGAGTCATCTAGGAACCGGTTAACAGCTCTCCACATGCCCAACTCGCCCCCAGCGCACACAAAACCCAATCAAGGACTTTGGTAATACACAACGATGCATGACAGGAGCAGCCGCAGATCAAACAAGTCGCGGGAATGGGGACCGCAGCAAACTCAATAAATTTCCAAGGGCAGCATTCGCATGGATGTCTTTAAGCAACCTAGTTGGCTTGCCACGACCAAAAAAAAGTTTGAGGCTTGACAACAGGTCCGGCAGGCCTGCCTTGACAACCCAGATGCGGACGAGCACTGCCATGGTTTTGGACCAGGTTAGTAGACCAAGGGACCAGAGCAAGCTATTGAGGCATGTCTGTCAGGTCCAGGATGGAAAAGACCATCTGCGGAGTCTTTTTTTCAGTGGCGCGCAACCAGGGCCAACCCAGCGTCCGTGGCATCAGCGCGGGACGCACATGCCAGCCGAGCGCCTTGCAGATCGATGCCAACCAGGTTGAGGAGGACTTGGCCCGGCGAATTCTGATACTGTTAGCCCAAATGAACTTGCCTGTCAATGAGAGGACTGCCGCGAAGTAAGCGAGCCAAATGTTGGTTTGTCTTGGGAATGCCCCGCAAACAACAATGCCAGCAACACCGACAACAGCAGTATGGACAACAAGCTAGTTGCACATGGGCAAATTGTAGGACTCTCACCGAGGTGAGATGATGACAATATCCCTTGCTTTGCGAACCAGTCTCGCACTGAAAATTTCCGCGATTCGGCTCGATGCCGAGTCTCCGCCCGGCTCCAGTATGGTCGCCGGTCTGGCACCAAGAAAAGGATCCCTGTTGTATGGCTCAACGGCTACCGGCTCTGAATGAGACAAATTTCTTGGGGTACCTAAAACTCATTTCACATGACAACAGTCATGGTCGCCAGTGGAACCTCAAGCGCTCTTGTCAGTAGGCGACACTGGCCAGCCTCCTTCCTCGCCCACGGATATGATGGTTGGAAGATGAGGCTGTTTTCGCATTCAATGAGGAGAAGCCGAGGATACTGGGGCCAGAGAGTATCATTCTTCAGATGAACGATAACATGTCTCCTTGTGGCCAGGATTGATTCTGCAAGCTTGGGCCTGTGCATCACAACGTCGCTTTAAGTACGTAGACGACTCCGTCACACCACCGGGACGGCGCTCACAGAGTTGCCCGAAGGCTTGAAGGCGATCGTATCAATGAGCGGCTGGTGTGGCGTGCGCACAGTTGGGGAGACTCTGCCACGAACAATCCAGGCCAGCCACATGGGCTGCCTGTAGCTTGCTCGAACGCCATGACTGCAGTAGCCTCGCTTAGTTGAGGACGAGACCTTCGCAACACCACTCATTGGCACCGGAACGAATACACGAGGCACTTATACGACCGAATAGATGTGGGTGAAGGCGAAGAGAGCCTGCGTCTATGCTGCCGATTCATCGGTCAGTCACCGCAGAACCCCATGCGTCAGAGTCCCTATTCGGGATGGCAAAGTCGCACCAGCGCATCCGAAAGAGGCCGAGGGTTAGGCCTTGGTTGGGGACCAGGTCGACATCTTGTTGGTGGATTTTGATCGCTTCCCAATCCCAGGAAGCAAGCAGAGGAGAGAGGTGGGGTGGAGGCGCGGCCACGGCGGCTCTAGGGATGACGACGAGGGGGCCATGGCTGGCATCTGGCTGATCCGACGGGTTTACGGTGCCTGAATCCAGCGATCCCTCCCTGGGCACCCACGCAGATGCTGGGAGCGAGTGCATCGAATGGGATCCAATGATCGAATGGTGATTCAAAGGCAATGGGACGAACGCAAGGACCCAGAGCAAGCATGACGCCAACAACCTGCATGACGACCACTGCATCCCTAGACGCTTCGTCTCGCCTCCAAGTAGCGTGTTGCTGCATGCGCCTGTAGGAGTCGGTACTCGCTCGACCACACCCTGCTGCTGCAACTAGCATTTCTCCAACTCGCTAACTACACTGTTGGAGTCAACGCTGCAGTTTGCAGCTCGGGTCTCGAGCGAACCAGCAGCAACCCCAGATGGATGGCCCACTGGCGCCCCCGTTGTCGTGCTTTTGCGCCGCCGGCACTCTCGATCATCGGCTCCGTTGTACGGTAGCTGTAGTGCATTGGAGGTATACTGTATGCCATCATGCAGCGCTGCCCAGAGGCTTGGGAGAGAGAGCTTCCGAGAGAGACGACGTCTTAAAGTGGAAAAGCAGCGGGGAGAGATCCCACCCAGCAAGGTATACCCAGTCTCTGGAGGGAGCGACAAGCCGTTTCGGGGAGCAGGACAGGTTCCAGAACGTTGCAGGACTCGAGAGACTCAGCACGAGCGGAAGGCGGAAGAACTTGGAAGCACACGCCTCGAAGCAAAGCCACGAGAATATTCGAGGCAAAGCCACCTGAACTTCGCAGGTAACCCTGGCCCTGCGAAGCAACAGGAAGGGGGGACCATGAGGGGAATCACCACACCCACTCCCGGAGAGGGGGGGGGGGGGGGTGAGGGGGGTTCAACTCTGTAATCAGGAGAGGCCCAGAAGAAGTTTAACCGCGTACGGCTTCCCCGACTAGCGGCTTCGACAGTTGGATGCCGTTACGCCCGTGCCTGGATACACATTGACACACAGCCGAACGAGGTTGTTGTTGCAGCAGCAAAGAGACACCAAAGATGGTGCATGTTGTGAAGGAGAGCCAACAGCAGTCTCCTACTTGGCTCTATAGCGTCTTTGGCTTCTTCCACCCAAACCCGAAAATGGCATCCCAAGTTTGGTTGTTCCCGCATGACGTGGGGCACGACACGATGCCCATGCGAGCAGCACCAGGCCAGGAACACGATGTCGGCGCATGTCGGCGCGGCTACGCTACGGAGAGTAGACTCCCTGTGGGCTGGAGATTGACGGCGTACGATACTGTTATATCCAATGCGTGGCTGCAGGCTTTGTTCGGGTGGTCAGTACGGAGTGGTATGGTGGATGACCAGCCTCGTCTAGCCACCCCCCCCTTCGCCCCTCCAACGGCCGAGCGGCCTAGACCTGACAACGTCGGGGGGCGGGCGCGGGCCACGAGCTGCATCTCATCTGTGGCCGACTGGTTGGAGATGGGTCGCTGGAGAAGACTCATCTCGTTACGGACGGCTCAACTGAAGACAAGATGAGGCGATTCAGGGCTAGCAGCCGCCGGCCGGGGGGTTGACACGGAAGCGATGCAGCTCTGGTGAATGTCAGTGCACACCGGACGAGCTGCAGACGCGCGGAAATCACGAATTCGACGCAACAGGGAAAAGGGAGGTGAAGGACGTTCAAGGCAAGACGGAACCGGCGCGCACGACAGATGTTCAAGCTGCCAGGGGTCATCGATCCCATCGACCAGCAAGACGGACGGACGGACGGACGGACGGACGGCTTACCTTCACAGCAACATACTGTAGATCAACAAGCTGTTCGTCCAACATGACGAATCTATGTGCCTGGTCACCGAAAGGACAACAGTACAGGTATCAGCAGCCGCGAGCAGTTGCCAGTGCGGAATGAATTTGCGTGGATTCTTCCATGAGGTCTCCATCCATCTCGGGCGACGTGCCTTGGTGAGAGGGCTGGCCCCAAGCCAAGCCCCCCAGCCCCGGTGCCGTGCTAGGGCAAGACAAGGTGCCTGGGTGCCTGCGCAGTATGCTGAATGCTGACCAAATGGCAGTGAGCAGCTAACCCGGGACAGGGCACTACCGCTACCGCCGTCCCTACTCATTGTACATGTAGTACGAACGGAGAGACAGACAGATGGATGGATGCTGGCAAGACCGGGTAGGATCTGAAAGGTGCGAGTGACCCTGTCCGGATCGGTGACGCATGCACGGAACTGGAAACGGGTAGTGCCTCGTGTGGCAGAGCGAGCTAGCCTGTGAGAAGGAGGGTACCACGGTCCTACAGGGGTAGACGAGGCCGAACACTCACACCCCCACCCCCCCTTGCAGCAAAGTTACAGTACGGACGACAACTGGAGCTCAGCAGACCGGCTCCGTACTTGGACGGCAACATTGCCCCAAATCATTTCGGGGAGGTAGGATGTCGACTCTGGGTCCGGGAGGACCAGAACTGCGGGCAAAAAAAAGAAGCGCTACCGCCACCGCTTAGCTTAGTCTTGCACTTGCAGAGTCCACCACCACCACCACCACCATCTCGGAACGTATCCGATCCTCGCTCGGCCTTGCCATGTGGGATCCAATGTCCAATACCGAGACACAGACACATGGACGACAGACAGACAGCACGTTGTCTCCTGCTCTCTCTCTCTCTCTCTCTCTCTCTCTCTCTCTCTCTCTGTCTCTCTCCCTCCCTCCCCTCCCTCCATCCCTCCCTCCCTGTTGTGCCTGGCTTCGCTTCCAGCCGCTTCACCTGGCGTCCGCCTTGGCCCTGCAAGCCGGTGCTTTTCAAGGAACACGGAACAACGGGCTCTTATACCTGCTTCTCGCGGCATGGCGATTGCGATGCCATTACGTTGCCCCGCATACAGTTCAACTCGTCCCTGGAGGCCTACCAGGTTCAAGGGCTCCAATCTCGTTCTCGCACTCGCACGAACCTGAAGAAGGCTACGGCTACGGCCTCGGCCACACACAAGCGTGAGTACTGCATTCAAGTCCGCCCGTCAATCGTCAGTCGTCAATCTCAACAAAAGGGAGAGAGGGAAAGACAGAGGACACAGATATGGCACAAGAGAGAGAGAGAGAGAGAGAGAGTGTGTGTGTGTGTGTGCCTGTGTCGGGGTGCCCAAGCCCAAGTCGGCCGGTGGGGAGTAGAGTAACGGTGACAGCTCTCTTCAAGGTTCTTCGCCAACGGCCGCCCGTCCCTGGTCCATGTCGCCGCGCCGCCTTGTCCCCTCTTCCCGTCTCCCTTTCCAGGTCACTCACTTTCTCACTTTTTTTTCTCCCCCCCCCCCCCCCCCCCCGGCATTACAGATTACGCAGTGTGTGACCTCGAGCTCGGTCTCCATCTTCGGTCTCTAGTCGCATCCCTATCTCAGCCCTCTGCCCCTGCTTGCTCGCCTTGCCCGCCCGGTCTGGCCGTCAGCCAACTGTGGATTTAAAGCGTCTTGTCGGCCAAGGTATCATCCGGGTGGAAGCCACGCGGAAGAAGGGTTGCCCACGAGAGGCGGCTGAGGGGAAATTGCGTATGGTAGCCCTCACCAGGGGGGAACCGCCCGTCCCCATTGCTACCATCGTCATTCCTACCTGCGTAGCACACCAGGAACAGCAAATGCAGGCTACAGGACGGCTGCGGTCGAGACCCTGATTCTCGACGTTTGCTCCTCTTCGGGGCATATTCGTACCGAGCGACGACGAAACCGACGACGAAGACGGCCGAATCTTGACTGTTCGCGTGCCAGGCAAGGTTGGATATACTACGATTCGACTTGGCCATGAGCATTGTTAATCCTTGCCGAATCGTTTGCGCACGAGGCCACGACGGGCGCAGCCACTGTATAGCAATACCCAACCCAACCCAGCTCGATCGATTCCTGTGCAATACGGATATCGCCGAGAGCCTCGTTAAGAAGTGAAGCGGAGGCCCCGTACGATATCAATACGTGTCATGGGTACAGATGATATCCTCACAGATGCACAGGCCTCAGCCTGAGTAAGTGCGTGACATGGCCTGCTCGCCGACTTGTTAACTGACACCCGCACGCACACACACGCACAGCTGCGCGCCCACAATTTAAATTCGCCGCCTCCATTTCCCAGGTTCTGCGCTAGGGCGCAACGTGCCGTTCTCCTCTGCTGAGGTGAGGTGCGGACAGTGCCACCAAGCGCCCGTCGAGAGACACCCCCCTCCCTACCCTTCCTAGCCAGCCTATCCGGACGGCACACCCTGATCGTGTCTCCCATTGCATCAACACGTCAAAAAGACGGCCCATCCGAGATAGAAGCGCAGAGACAAGGCAACGAACTTGCCTCGAACCGCCCAGGGACCGCGGCAGGCCTATGATAGCTAGACACGCCTTTTCTACAGAGATGATGGACCACAAACAACCTCTGACCGAGTCTCATTCATGGCCCATCTATCAGCCATATCTCTCTCTTCCACTCTTCCACTCTTATTTTTTTACTAACTCACCAGCCAACTCACTTTCACTCGACCCTCTCTCTCACACACTCTCTCTCTCGCCCGCTGTTACTTTAAACCCACCCTCTCTCACTCTCGTACACACTCTCCCGTCCGTCTCTGTCTCTGCTGGTCCGTGGTTTGCACCGGTTCCCTTTCATTCATCCAGTGCCACCCTCCTGGATCCGTCATCTCATCTTTCTGTTGCGCTCGCAGGTCGATCCCTCCGCTCGCCTCTCCACATATCCCACAACCTTCTTTCGACCCCATCGACCATTATCTGTTCACCCCCCCTCCCCCACCCCCTCCTCCTCAAGTCCTACTCTTACTCTAGTTTTCCTCTTTTTCCTCCACCGGGGCGGCCCCTACACACCCACGCCCGCTCATCTGTCCCCCCGTCCTGCCCTGAACGGACCCTGGGGGGGGGGGGGGGGAAGGGGGGCCTACCGATACCCATTTGCAGCAACGACAGCAGTTTGGCGCGAGCTTTGCCATGCGCTCGTCGCATACTAAGTAAGTCCATGTTTTTGCATAGGGATCCGATTCGCGCTTCTCGAAGCTAGGTATTCGTAGGGACCTGAAGAGCATGCTGTGCTAGGGTATCCAAACGCCATCATATTGTCCACCGCATCCATGGGCACTTCTTGCACATCGCTTTCTTATTCCTTCCGAGATCTAATGTCTCTCTATCCACACTTGTCCACCTGGTACCTACCTCTCCCACTCCCTCGTCCTGGTCAGGTCTCTTCAAGCAATATCAAGTCAATCTTACAGATCCTCCACTCTTCTCCCGCTGCCTGTCTCCTGGCCCCGGCCAGGTGCCTACATCAACATGCTCTTTTCGTGTGTACCCGCACCGTTCCTCCAAGAGCGACCCCCTGCCGGGAGGGTGTTGCCCCCCCCCCCCCCCCCCGACCACTCGCCTGGCATCCATCCATCCCATCTCATCCCATCTCATCCCACCCCGTCCCACCCCATCCCACCCCATCCCATCCTATCCCATCTCATATCCCGTTCCATCCACCAGTCGTCAGTTAGTCTTCTTTTCCCCCCTTCTTCCTGGCTCCCGGCTATATTTGAACATACACTACATTCCCCAACCTGTCAATCCATCTGCCATCTGCTACCGGCTCCGACATTCGAGACAATGACCACCCCCTCTCCCTGCCCACTCCCACCTGAACCAGACCTCCTTCACATCACCCATCAAATTTGGCACTCTGCGCACTGCATACACACTACATACACGCTGCACAGACACTGCACACACTGCCTGTCTATTATCCGTCAAAGAGAGAGAGAGCGCGTGTGGGTGTGTGTGTGTGTGTGTGTGTATGCGTGCGCGCGAGGGACGCTGTCCTCTCTCTCCTGTCGTCTCTCACTTCTGGATTCTGTGGCCACGGCCGCGGTTCCGTCCCGTCTCCGGGCCTGTGTCCCTGTCTGCTGTCCGTCACCCGCCCGATGCTCCTCTCCTAGCTTGGGCCTGACTCTTGTCTCCCCCACTGTCTTATTGCCTTTTGTGGCTTCATACGTGCTTGCTTTAATCTCGTCGAGGAACCCTCAGACCCAACGCTATCATCGCCATCGCTATCGCTACCGTCAGCAAAATAGATATACTCATCTCGCAAGTCTGGGTACTGCATCATGTCAAGCTGTCACTCATCATCTGCCATTCTGCCATTACCTCAGAGCGACATTGTTGTGCTCTCGCGCTCATGAAGTCAACCAGCTTGCATGAGCGGGCACTGTAGCATCACTCACATGTATCCCAGAGAGTAGAGTACTGACTGGCTCTCTCACACGCGCACACGCACATGCACACACACACTTTCTCTCTCTCTCTCTCTCGGTCTCTTACCCAGATGCACGGAGAATTCGATAGGCAGGGGATCGTGATGGCATAGCCCTCTACCCTTGATTAGCAGCCACTCTCTAAAGACGTCGACCGGGGTCCTCCCTGGCCTGCCTGTCCCTCTCGACCAGATCAACCCTGAACCACCCTAGCTTCATCTCAATTGTCCCCCTCTCTCCTCCGTAGGCCCAGCAGGCCTGCAGTCAGTCAGTCACACAAAAACCGACCGGGAGCCACCGATCGACTACTCCCAAAAAAAATAAGTCTATGGGCCCTGCTCTCCAACGTATCCATATCCAACCCTCGACAAATACCGCTTCTTTACTCCGGCCGCCAAGCGTGACAGGAAGACGCACACACAGAGAGAGATAGACAAAAAGAGACGAGGAGCGGGCTAGATCTTCATCCCGTCCTCCTCCTTTTTCTCTCTACCTCTGCTCCACTTCCACCTCATCTTCCTACATTTATACAGCACACATCCAACCCGACGGACAAGCTTGCCGGTACCTAGGTATCCGAATCCCATCCCACCTATCCAGCCATCCGCCTCCGCATCCCGTGCCTAAGGTCCAGCCGTGGGACCTCCTGCAGCTGCCCGCACCAGCATCTCCCTCGACGAACCGCCAATATCGCCGGCAGGTAGCTTCATTGGAGCCCGAAGGATTGTTGTTGTGCGAGTATCACGCTGCGTCAGCATCATCGTCGTCTCACAGCAGTCGTGGCTGCATCTCCCTCCCAACTGGTTTCCAAGGACCGCCGATTCGACCATTCTTTGTTGCCTTCTGGCACCTGGCATATAACCCAAAAAAGAAAAACAAACCCCCCAACCGTTTGGTTCTTTCTGAAAGAGGTCGCGAACGAGCTACATCGAAATCCGAGGAAATCTTGCTAGCCCAGGCCCTCGTTTTCTTCTTCCTTTGCGAAAGCGGTCGTGGTTTCTGTGTGGCTTCAACTGTAAGCAAGCCTGGGAACACTCAAAACCGATCCGACGACCCCAAGAGGACCCAACGCGAATAGGTCGAGAACCAAACCCTTATTCTTTTCCACTTTTCGGACGGCTAGCGGGAAAGAAAACGTCTCCCTCGCTTCAATCCAGACTGATCAACAAGCCGAGAACGCGAGCTAGGGGAACAAGCCAGCGCCAGTCCGCTGCGACAGACCGACAGATTTCACCAAGACGGAGAAAATAGAGAGCTTCGATCTCGTTGAAGATTCAGGGGACTCTGAGGCATCGTCAGGGAGAAGACAGATATAGGGGAGCTCTCGACCCAGACGCGCCCCCCAGTGAAAGCTACATCACCGACATCCATCCATGCAAGACATCAGCAGAGACTGCGATACGTCGTCTACCTCGCTCGGCCAGCGCCGAGGCATCTCCGATCTGGCGCGATTCGCCCTTGACCTGACCTGGGCAACTCCTCCAGGAGCAGAGTCCGAGACTCCTGCTCGTCCCAGAGCATATCCCTCTCCGCCCATGTCAGGATCTCCTCCCCCTCCGCCCAAAGCAAACCCAGAGGCTGGTGACCAAGGGCAACTGCATGGCAGCTATCCGTCCACCACCAGCCCGCAAAATGCTTACCGGGGAGGATTGCCGCCAACAACGACGACAACGACGACGACAACGCCCCAGGCCGACCCCCGAGTATTGCTTCCGCCGCCGCCGCCGCCCCAGCCCCGATCATATCACGCTGAGCAACAACACCACGATAGGATGCCTTACTCGTATCCTCGACCCGACGATCACCTGCGCAACACGCCGTCTGGATACGCACACCTCGCGAGCCAGGCTCTGCAGCAGCGACCTCCGCCCTACATGCAAATGCCGGGTCAGTCGTCGCTGCCACAGCCGGCCGGAGGGCCCCATCAACACAGCTATGCGGCAGCCATGTCGCAGACGTCCCAGGACAGCGCTCCTTACACGTCTCCCAAGACGCAGAGAAAAACAAAGGGCCATGTGGCATCGGCCTGTGTGCCATGCAAAAGGGCCCATCTTCGGTAAGGCGCCCTCTCCTGTCCGCAGACGACCAAGCGGAACGTGTCGCGGTGCCTTTTTTTTATTTTTTTTTAAATATTTTGTTTCTCCCTATCTCCCCTCTTTGCTTTGGTGACGCTAACATTCGTGTCTCTAGATGTGACGGTACGTACGGCGCGTGCGCCAGTCGGTTTTCCTTTCGTTTTCCTTTTCGTTTTTGCGGGTAGCCTTTTGTACCCTCCACCACCACCAACCCCTCCCCCCTTCCTGTCATTCGTTCCTCGGACCAATCGTTACAATAAGTCTTTTTTTTGTGCTTGTGCCGCAAGGGCAACATGGACGGGCCGAAGGTCTTTGGAGCGCATGAGACTGCGAGTACCCGGAGAATTCTGCACATAATCACCGCGTGAAGACAGTGGCTCCGAGCCCTGAGCGCGATATTAACCGCGACATTCGACGCAGCGTGCAGGGATCAACCCGACGACCTGACACCAACGCTGAGGGGCAAGACGATCCCCCCCTATCCCGGACGGATCCTACGCAGAAACTCAGACGGAGAGTTGGGATGGTGGCATGGGATGGATGGATGGCGCAGCCCTCCAAAAAGAAAAAAGAAAAACAACAACATAAATTTTGGGAAAGACAAAGGCTGTTGGCTAGCATGTCTTGGGTTGTGTGCGGTGGTGTCTGTCCATGGGATGCACGGGCGAGCAGCGATCTTGTCGTTGTCAGCACTTGACCGACCATCGAACGCCCTTGGTTGAACTTCTATCTCGCCGGCCGGACTCCATTCGTCATTACCACCTGTTCAAGCAAGCGATCGGCCGACAACCCCATAATCGTCGGGTTCCTGGACCCGTGTCATCCGGGATTTCGGGCCGGTAGCCAGCGAAGAGAGGCGGGTGACAACCGGTGCCCCCGGTAGCGAAAGCTCAAATCTTGATTATGACTGCGGGACCCGGCGAACTCGCCAATCGCAAGCCGCGGCGCGCCGGTGTGGTTGCGACCAAGGCGTGCCACGTCTGAAACAGAAAGCGGAGGTGATTTTCCCATGCGAAGGGCCTTTCGGGTCGGATGGGCTCTGGCCTTAGTTGATCGCCGCTGTTCTCCCTCCGTCCGACCCTGGTAGCGCGCGGGATGATCCCAAGTGGGCGAGACTAGCGTGTCACTCACTGTTGTGTCGTGTCAAGTCCAATGCAACGATGGCATGGTGGGGGTTGAGGGAAAGAGAGAAAGAAAGAGAGAGAGAAAGGAGCAAGTGCTTGTTGAATCGGGGACGTCGTCAACATAGGCGACGCGGTATTCTGCTCGGGTTACTTACTGGCTTGATTGGGGCTATTGCACTTGCAACCAGCTCCGAGTCGCGCGCTTTGCGTGGCTTTTTTTGTCTTTTACGGTTTTGTTTGTGCTGGAGACACATGGATGGCAACTTGCTGACTTGCTTTTGCGACATACAGCTCAACGACCGTGTTCGCGATGCACGAGCAACGGCAAGGAAGAAGCTTGCGTCGACGTGCAACACAAGAAGCGTGGTCGGCCACGGCTGAGGGATGACCGAGATGCCCGCTACGGACCCTCAACATATCAGCATCCTCAGGATACCGCAGCAGCAGCAGCCGCCGCCGCAGCCGTGGCCGCCGCGAGGAGACCGCCGCTGAGCCACTACTCGGCCGGCCCTCCTCATCCCATCTCAGGGTACGATGATCCCATCCGAGGTAGTCACTCCTATCGTGTTCTAAAGTCCCAACCAAGCGAGCCCATTGCGCCGGCGCGTTACCTCGACCGAGCTTCCATGGCCGATGCCAACATGTACGCGCAGCCGCCGCCCCTCGCGGCGGGGACGCCCGAACCCGTCGCCTTCCTGACAATGGAGCTGGAAATGGCGCGCGCCTCCCCGGCCTTTGCCGATGCCGTCGGAATTCCGAACTTGAGGGGGCGGTCCCTCTTGGACGTCGTCTTGCCCTCGGAGCGCGACAAGATCCAGAGCCACCAGCGGAGCATGCAGGATGAGAGGTCGAGGAAGGATCCCGTCTATCTGCCTCCCATCTTCGGCAGGCAGGAGCAGGAGCGCGTCTTCGACTCCCTGCGCTTCGAGGCTGACGAGATCTCGCGCTTCCAGCTGGATCGCCAGGACTTCTTCGTCTTCGCCGCGAGCGACGGACAACCGCGGTCCTACTCGGTGCGGTTGGGTTTGGCGAAGCGGGAGTCCATCTACTTCATCGTCCTGCTCATCAACGCGGCGCCAGCGCTCAGGTATCCCTACCCGTCGCCGTCGCCCCACGCCAGAGAGATGCCGTATTCGTATCAATCTCAACAGCAGCAGCAACAACAACAGCAACAACAGGTGTATGCACAGCACACACCCGTCTCAGCGACCTTTGAGCACGCGAGACCTCGGTTCGGCGAGGGCACACTCGCGCCGCGGCCATCTCCTGGACAACCTCCCCACATGACGACCCGCTTGAGCCCGGGCACCAGCCCCGGCATGCCGTCATATGCCGCGTCGCCAAGCCGGCCAGACTATGCCGCCGGTCCTTCGTCGTACCAGATTCCTCGCAGTGAATTACCGCCGACCACTCGGCCCCCGCAACCCTCTTTCCAGCTGCCGCCCATCCGCGCCGGCCCGCATCAACCGCCCCATCCGGAGCCCTCCTGGCAAAGGGACGACCGGTCCGGCCGAGTCGATATCGGCGGTTTGCTGGAAAAGCCGGATCCGCAGCAGCGGCGTCCGCAGTGAGTGAGCGACTTTCGGCCGCCCTAGCGGTCGTGGTCGATAATGATTTTCGCTTCCGTTGGCCCGGGTGTGGTGCTGTGCTCTCCCTCGCACCGTCGATCGAGTCGTGCTCCCAGCCAATTCTCTTGATACGGGATGGCCGCCGTGTCCTAACTCTTGTATTTGCACCAAGCCCCCCCTTTTCCTTTTAAGACCGCCGCTCAGCTGTTCATCCTCTTTTTTCCCCACTACCCCCCGGCGGCCGTGAGCCGTCACGAGATACCACTTGTACAACCACCCTTTCTTCTTTTTCATTTACTCACACTTTTTGCATATACTGAAATCTTTGCTTGCTGGGGCCGGTTGGGTGGGGGGGCGAATATTTTTTTTTGGCATCTGTTTAGGCGTTTGTCATAGCTTCGGGTTCCTGGGTTGTCAGACTTGCGTGGGGGGGGAGGGGGGGGTCTGTTGCATTCGTCGGCGAAAGATGTTGGAGAGAGAGAGAGAGAGAGAGAAAGAGAGAGAGAGAGAGCGTAGAACTATGCTGATGTTGCCTTCTGACTGCGATTGGTAATGGGCGGAGCAGAGATAGGGAACCATGCATGGGGCGGTCATCGTGCGTGTTTTGTCGATGTCTGGGGTCCCGGACAGCTTTCTCGTTATATCTCAACAGAGAAATTCGCCGGGCGATTCTTCGCTGGTCACACCGTCTGGCTTCCTCCCATGTTGTTTGTGTGTTTGTGCTGTCTGTCCCTCTCGCCTTCGTTGTCTCAGTACGCCCTCTCTCTTCTCTCTGCCCAGACCTTTGCGTAGTGGTGTTGTTGCGTGCTAGTCAAGCTGATAATGCCGGCGGCGACGTCCTCTGGGCAGCGGCGGCGGCGGCGGCGAGTCGCTGAACATGGACGATTCAGCAAATGATCGCGTGCGCTCCACGACCACAACCAAAGAGACAACAAAGCCGTCTCTCACTTGGTTGATGGATAATAAGAGCAAAAGAGAAGGGGTAGAAGACCTGGTGTAGGGGAGGGCGAGGTCGCAAGTTTTTGATGGGAAAGGGTTTACCCATCATCATCACTCAGGGACCCGGGAATTGCGGAGACCGTCGGGAAAGGTCAATGCGGCGAGACAACGCTCCCGCAAACCCGGCAGGTGATCCCGGTGGGCGGCGGTGGCGACATGGCCACGAGGGTCGGTGAAGGGATGCTCCATGCTCTGAAGGGGTGAGGCAGCATGCGTCTATGTCGATGGCGTCAGATGATTGTCCATGCCCCATCGAATAAGAGGAGAGGGGGAGGATAATGCCAAAGGGTGCGAGAGAGAGAGAGAGGGGGGGGGGGGGGGGACAGAGGGAATAGAGAAATACGGATAGGATAAAGAAGAGGTGAAGGAAAAGCATTGGAGTATAAGACCTTGGAGTATTAGGGAGGAAAGGGTCAGTTGGGGACGACGATATTCCCCCTTCCCCCCTGCGGCCGCACAAGAGCAGGCCCGTAGATAATTTCAAGCACCTGGTTCATAAGAGAGCAAATCAACATACGCTACCGGCCACTCACAGACCCCATTCGCATGTCCGTTCTGCGGACAGTCTGCAAAAGGCTCTGCAGAGCCCATCCACTCAAGCGCCCAGCCGGGCGGCCGGCGGATGCGGATGCATGCGTCTGGCTAGAAGTACAGCAGCAGTACCCCATTTGTCTGCGTGGTGTCGCGCGTGTCCAGTCCAAGTAAGTGGTGCATGCGAGGCGGGCGTGGTGGGATGGTGGTGTGTGTCATTTCGCGTGGCCCTTGGGACCGAGCCCTTAGTGTCTGGATAGTCGCATCCGCATTGGAAGGTATAATCCGGGCCTGGTATTGGTGCCGCCGGCCTCTCGAGCGCTGGGTGGTTTTTGGTGACGGGCCGCCCGTCGTGGATGACTCCGTCTTGTTGCCGGCGAGCTACAACAAGCATCCATGGTCTTAGTAGACGAGAAGCGAGAGTAGCCCCCCCCCCCATGTGGACTGTGGAATGGACCGCGGAGGAGGGAAGAGGGCAAAGGGTCTGCCTGTGCCTGTGTCTGTCCCGGAGGTTTTCTCGGGACTTGGTTGTTCTTGTTTGGACGTTCGGGGTGAGTCGTTGATGTTGCCTTGTTATTGGCCCGGCGTTATGTCTCTGCCAAGCGGTTCTGTGTTTCCCGCCACCTGCTTGCAGACGTTCTGGCGCCTCTTCTTGTCAGTTCTGCAAGTCTTTGGGCGTTGTGTATGACCGTCGGCTGATGGGCATCTCCGTTTCTCCTGGCCGCAGATCTTTCCTCTGTGACTCGACGTAATGTGGGCAACAATCCCAACAAAGCCAGAATGATGAGATGAGGGGAGCGGAACTCCATGAGATGATATGAGATGGAGACAAGAAAGGTGCGAGGTTCAGGGGCACATGGAAAGAGAGGGGGGGGCTTCACCCAGGCCAGGTGGAAGGGAGAGGGGTTACTCTTCTAGTTCTCCTTCTGTCAGTCTGTCAGTACTCAGGCGTGGTGGTCAACCGTTTGCGTCTCCTTCATTACCCCGGAGCCCACCGAAAGGAGGGACTGGGAACCAAACAAGGAAACGAAACGAAACAAAACGGATCTAGTGGCATGTGTGCAGCGTGCAGCGTGCGCCAGCCAGGGGGGGTCGGATGGGAATTGGGATGAAGATTGCAGGGGGGAAGGGAGGTGCTCATTACGGTTGGGGAAAATCTCCGAGACGCAGCTGCCCATCCTGCTCAAGGAACGGCGCCTCAAAGAGTTTTTGGTCTTTCTGCATGAGTATGAGTGCGTGGAGGGTGGTGGTGGTGGTGGTGGTGGTGGGGATTCTTCGAATATGTATAGAATTTTGCATTGATAAAGGTCGAGACTCATGGGATATCCAATTGCTTATAAATCTGCAAAACATCGACAGTGTGGGAAAACGCCTCTCTATCTGCGGGTGAGAAGAGTGAAGCACCGAGGGAAAAGACGACAGCGGCAACGACAACGAAGACGCCGCCATGTTGACTTGCGTCCGAGCAACGGAGACGACAGCCCAATGTTGAAACGCTGATGGACACATTGGGAGTGTGGTGGATGCGTGCAGTCCAAAGGGGGGAAACGCGGCAGGGGTTTGAAATTATCCATTTACTATTTCGAGCCTGGCCTTCACAACCACCGCAGACTGGCGCCAAGCTTGCCTGCCAGCACCATGTCGTATGTCTGAGGATGTCTCGAGGGATCGGAAATAAGAGTCAAGACGAAAAAAAAACAGACGGAAATACGGATTTCGAGAGAAGAAAAGACTGGTGGCCCATAGGAATGTCGACCTGAAACAAGAGAGGCGCTGCCGACGGATCTTCATCATGGTCGCTGCTTTTGGACCTCTGCGTCCAACGTCTCCAGCGCGCTAGGCTGCGAAAAGGTCGCATAGGATGCGAGATGGGGCAAAGCTTCCTGAAATGGGCTGTCTGCCACCCAGAGGGAGGGGCCACTTGAGTGTGTCCCACGGCGCAAATGGGAAAGGCGTCGACTGTTAAGGTTGTTTCGAAACGGGCCTCGCATGGCAGCCGGGGGGTCGTCAGATGTGTCTAGCCGCTTGTTTGCTGGGGAGGAGGGAAATGAGAGAGGGGCATCAGGTAGTGGCGATGCCGACCGCTAAACCGCAACGTGAGCAGCAGGGTGGGCTACGCTGTATTAGTCGCCAACTGACAGCTTCATCGTCGTGTGCCCGGGAGTCGAGAGTCAGGAGTCTCCCGACTTGCCGGAGCGAACGAGAGGGACGGCTGCTCCTTGAATGACTGCTACTCTGCCGGTACGTTGCTGGGAAGGAATTGCGGCGTCCGCCATCGGATCCGACCGAAAAGAGGAACTCGAACCACGCGAGATGCTGGGAGCCCCAGAGGGCCAGAGGGTAGTACGGATGGGTGCTAGCTAGACTCTGAAAAGAGAGGGGCGATGCTGCGTTGCCGGTGGACGTCGGACGGTCAATCTTCCTGTTCCTGCATGGGTGGTATCACGGGATGGGTTGGCGGCGGGCGATGCGAGACCTTCGCGTCGTGGTGTCTTGAAGAGTCTGCAGGGGAGCCGGATAGTCGTTCCGCCGCGTACGAATACCCGTCACCGTCGTCGTTGCCGCGGCCGACTGTCGAGCGCGGCGTCGCATCGTGTTCGGCGGGCTTGCATCGATAGACAAGTTTCTTCTGCCGCTTGCTGTCCTGGACCCGGACACCAGGGTGAGCACCAGTGGGGATGAGAAGTGAGGTGGAGGAGGACGAGGAGGAGGAGCGGCGAGCCTCAAGGGCCTCCTGATGCTGCCGATCGAGCTCGCGCTGCAGCTTATCAGGCGACGGCGGCGTGCTGTCGCCAAATAGCTCGTCAAGGCCCCTTTTCCTGCCCGGCCGCGGTGACGGTGCCGCTTGTGGGATTTCCATGTCTATCAAGCTCTCTGCGTGGGGCGCGAGAGGGCTTCGGGGAATGCGCCGGCCGGCCGCCTCCGAAGCAACAGCACCTGGCGAAGGTGGTCTGGAGCTCCGCCCACTATCCGTCGACGCGCGCTGTCAGACGCAACACTACCCATGCAGCCGTACTGCGATTCTTGGGTCTTCCTAGAGCCTGGAAGTTGGTACTCACCTTGCACTTGGAGGGTAGGCGCGTGTCGAGGCGACGCCGTCACCCGCAGAGCTTTCCGAATGCCTGTCTTCGCACATAGTTAGTGCTGCTGCTGCTGCTGCTGCTGCTGCTGCAGTTAGTGAGTGGACAGAGATGCTTAGTACAAGTCTGACACAGAGTACAGTTGTCGCTCTTCGTCTTGACAGCCAGGTCTTTGCAGGTGCATGGCGTCCGAGCGAAGGGGGAAACACAAAAACCAATGCTGTCCAAGTGGCTGTAGGCAACCGTCGTAGGTCGTCGAGTGGACGATAAGACCTCTTTGTCGACCTTGACCAGCAATCATCACAACGTCACTCCACGCCTTCTCCTTACTGAACAGATCACGGGGGCTAGGTGGGCGGATCATGATCGACGATTGCTCGTCTACTCCGAAGGCCTCAAGAGTCGTCTCGTACTTTGTCGCCTTTTACGAGATGCACTTGGGAGTAAGTGAGGCGATCAGGGCTTTCCACGCCATCCGAGCAAGACCCAAGGCGTCCTCGGTGGCAAAAGTGCAGACAGGCCTTGGTTGGCGTTGTTGCCTGCCGACCCGAAAGAGTGATTGGGGGTTGAAACGGCATTGAAGCTCTCTGCCTCTTCTGATGTCTCGCTCTCGCTCTCTGTGTGAAGGATGTCGACATTGCCGTGTTATTGAAAATGGCTTTGGCGCACCACCTCCCCCCTCCAGCACAGCCAGCCAAGATTCGGATGATGCGTACCTGTGCAGGGGCACCTGGAGATTCAGTACAATGGTAGCGAGGCAGGGGTGATAATGGACAACGTTAGGGAATAGATGAAAATGTGTCCCTGTCGATATGCATTATTGCAAAGTGAAGAAGTATTTGGGGCAATAACAATTGCAATGCCGATAACCAGGTGACTGACTTACCTGGCAACTGAGACAAGGGACTACGGAATACTGTACACCTGCCTAGGTACCTACCTTAATTGCTTAAGTACCTAGATACCTAGGTAGGTTGGCACGCACTGAGAGACAGAGACAATTAAGTGGGTTGTGATGACTAAGCTCTATTCACGTGAACGCGCGCCGGAACTTGGGCCGGTGGGTACCTCTCCCTTGGCCTCGCGGTCGTGACTTCCCACCTTCCAAGACTCCAAAGGGCCTCCGCCTTCTTCTTCTGAGTAGGTAGAAATTGTGACAGTCCCGACTCCCGTTTAAGTGCCTACACATATTGACCCTCTCCTCTGAATCTACCAGAACCCTCAGATGCAGTCTTCTGGTGTCTCGTCTCTGATTCAGATTCAAAAAAACAAAACAGTGTGACGAGTTTTCTTGGGGCGGTCCCGAATGCATCTTTTCTTGACATCCAAGTAATTCGTCCCCGCCTCGCCTCACCAGTATTGTCTCCGCCTCAGCGTGACTGCACGCGGTGTTGCCATCATGTCTTCTAGCCCTATGGACATTGATCCTTCACCTGCGGCTGGAACAAAGCGGAAGGCAGAGGAAGACCCGGACGAGTCTCGTGCTGCCCGTCGCATTCGGGTGAGTTGCATTTGTCGCCTCACTTAACTTGTCACATGTCTGACTTGCACAACCTCACAGGCTCTTGACCCCAACGTTGTCAACAAGATCGCCGCAGGAGAGATCATTGTTGCCCCTGTCAATGCTCTGAAGGAATTGATTGAGAACTCGGTCGATGCTGGTGCCACTGCACTCGAAGTCTTGGTCAAGGACGGCGGCCTCAAACTCCTCCAGATCACCGACAATGGCTGCGGCATCCAGGTAAGTGCATGCGTGTCTGTGCATCAGCGACTGCTCCATGGCTAGTTCCCGCCATTCTGACCCTCTCCAAAGAAAGAAGACATGGACATTCTCTGCGAACGACACACTACCTCCAAGATCACCGCCTTTGAGGACCTTGCTTCCATCGCCACCTACGGCTTCAGAGGCGAGGCATTGGCAAGCATCAGCCACATCGCCCATCTTTCCGTCACCACCAAGACCAAGGATTCGGATTGCGCCTGGCGCGCCGCCTACCTCGATGGCAAGCTGGCCCCTGCCAAACCCGGCCAGTCGGCTGAGCCCAAGCCTACGGCTGGACGCCAGGGCACCCAGATCAGCGTTGAAGACATGTTCTATAACATACCAACGCGTCGACGGGCTTTCAGGTCGCCTGCTGAAGAGTACAACAAGATCATCGACATCGTCGGCCGATACGCCATCCACTGCAAGGGAGTCGCCTTCTCGTGCAAAAAGTACGGCGAATCGGGCACCAGTGTCTCCATCCAGGCAACGGCGACCGAGGTCGACCGCATTAGGCAGATTCACGGATCAAGTGTTGCCAACGAGCTGATGCAATTCTCAACATCCGAAGACCGCTGGGGCTTCAAGGCTACCGGCTGGGCCACGAATGCCAACTACAACATCAAGAAAACCACCTTCCTCCTCTTCATCAATCACCGCTGTGTCGAGTCCACCAACATCAAAAAGGCCCTCGAACAGTTGTACTCGTCATTCCTGCCCAAGGGCGGTCGGCCTTTCATCTACATCAGCTTGGAGATCGACCCCGCCCGCGTCGATGTCAACGTGCATCCGACAAAGCAGGAGGTGCATTTTCTGAACGAGGACGATATCATCCAGTCGATATGCGAGCACATTCGATCGCAGCTCGCCGAGGTGGACACAAGCCGCACATTTATGACACAAAGCCTGCTTCCGGGCAGCCATCTGGTGGACGCGCCCCTTCAGGCCGAGGATGAGGGTGTACCGGCGACGCCGGCGACTCCTGCGCGAGAAACACCAGGCTCGAAACGGCCGCGGAGGAACTCTAACAGTCTCGTTCGCACCGACACGAGCCTACGCAAAATTACCAGCATGCTCCCATCCACTATAGCAACAACACCCTCCAAGGCCTCTCCCGCGGCGGCGGCAACAGCGGCTGGATCAGCTGACCAGAATGTCTTGTCTGCCTCGGAAGATATTCGTTACGAGATGGTGGACAGGCCCTTTGCGCCGATGAGGCTCACTAGCGTCAAGGAGCTTCGTGCCGAGGTCAGAGAGGAAATGCACAGTGACCTAACGGACATTTTTGCCAATCATACATTCGTCGGCATCGTCGACGAGCGTCGCCGCCTCGCCGCCATCCAGAGCGGTATCAAGTTGTACCTCATTGACTACGGCCGCACCTGCTATGAGTACTGTTACCAAGTTGGTCTAACGGATTTTGGCAATTTTGGCACCATTCGGTTCACGCCACCGCTGGATTTGCGGGAGATTCTCCGTATGGGCGCCGAGATCGAGAAGAGCAACATTGAGTCTCCCGATGAGGATTTCGATGTCGATGATGTCATCGAAAAGGTCGCTGCCCAGCTGATTGAGCGACGCGAGATGCTTAGCGAGTACTTCTCGCTCGAGGTCACCCCTGCAGGCGAGCTCCTCACCATCCCCCTCCTGATTAAGGGCTATACGCCCGCCATGGTCAAACTGCCACGATTTCTGCTGCGTCTAGGGCCCTGCGTCGACTGGACAGAGGAGAAGCCGTGCTTCGATACGTTCCTGAAGGAGCTGGCGTCTTTCTATGTGCCCGAGCAGCTGCCACCGATCATCGGCGGCGAGGCCGACGAAAACGAGGGCGGGGATACGCTGGATGGTCAAGTCGCGGACAGGCGGAAGAATGTGCGTTGGGCGATGGAGCACGTGTTTTTCCCTGCCTTCAAGGCGAGATTAGTTGCGACGACGCCGCTGATGAAGGCTGCTGTGCTCGAGGTTGCCGATCTTAAGGGCTTATACCGGGTGTTTGAAAGGTGTTGATCTAAAGCTTTCGCCGGGGGGTGGGGGGGCAGGATGTTCCTGTTGAAACACAGTCGACTTATACTCTGCATTCTTCGAGATTATACAAAGCAGGACATGCCGCCATTTCCTTTTCCTCGAGGAGAACAGTACTTAGTTGCATGCTACGTTACAGGAGTAGAATATAGCTGAATTTGCACAACAAAATTTATGTCCTTGATCTCGTCAAATGGTTCAGTCAGTGACCTGCTCCTAACAGCCGACAAACTCGCTGCTGTGCGTAACGGGAGGTGAGCAGCTGAATTTGACCGTCATGAATGCGGCAGATGTCGATGGTCATCATACGGCATACTCCGTCCTACGAGAATTGGTCTAAATGTACAGATACCTGTTCGCGATATCCATACACGAAAGGTCGGTCGGCAAGATGTTCTACCGCGGCCATGTAAGTCCAAGAGTTGAGGTGGACACACCCCCCCGACCGCCGATCGCCGTTGCCGTACAGTGTCCGCTGTGTCTCGGCACGTCCCCAGGCCTGGCCTCGACACACCGGATCCTTCACCGTGCGCGGATCACATCATACATGGCGCTTGTGATCAAATCCGGTGCGTTCTAAGAAGCCATTCCCTGATACATCAACAACGCCCGCCTCCCCTCCGCCTGCATCCCCTCCAGATTTCAAGAACCACGCTCATTGTTGCCCCCCCCCCCCCCCTCTTTACACCCCAATTGCAATCCAAAATACAATAAGCAATGGCTTCGAGAACCGACCTCGACGACGAGGACCTCACCTTCCACTGCTGCGCGCCCCTTCGGGCCTCGGAGCTCTTGAGGCCCGTCGAAGTCGGCGAGATTGGGTCAGTAACACAATTACAGCCCCCCCCTCCCTTCACTTCTGAGTATCACGTTCTTTCCTCTGACAAGATGAGATGTTGGGGATTATACAGCGGCCCAGGCCACGCCGGGAAGTCGACGTTCTTCGCCTGGCCCATCCTCGGGCCGCTCCTGTTCGAGAACGCGACCAGCGACGCGCGAGACCACTGCGCGAACGAGAGGAGTACGTACGCCCGCCCCGTTCCGCCACCGCACGTCGTCGTCGTCTCTCGCACTTCCAGTGGGTGGAAACGAGAGCGAGAGCGAAGATAGCGAGTAGTGCTTCCGGGGCCCGTATAGCTGACACGGGCAACGCAGCGTTCCTCTCGTACCTCCGCCTGTCCGTCTACATGTCCATCGTCGCCGTCGCCATCGTCCTCTCCTTCCACCTCAAGTCCGAGCCCAGCCAGCTCGAGCTGCGCATGGCCAAGCCCCTGGGCATCGTCTTCTGGATCCTCGCCGTCGCGTGCCTGTGCCTCGGCCTCGGGAACTACATCAGTGAGCTGCCTCTCTCTCTCTCTCTCTCTCTCTCTCTCTCTCAATGTCTCTCAATGTCTCTCAATGTCTCTCAATGTCTCTCCTCACCTTCGTCCCTTCCAAACCGCGTGTATAACCAAATAATGTATAAAACCCGGCTTCCAGACTGGCAGGCCCTGACAATCTCCAGAAACCGTGAACAAATACAGTCGGAAGGCGGCCATCGTGCAGACGGGATGGCGGACGCAGCTTGTAAGTGACCCACCCGCCCGAAGAAAAAGAACAGCGAAACGAGCGCGCCTGGCCTCCATTGCGTGCTCCAGAGCGGTTCTAACGGGTTGCACAGGTTCTCTCCATCGTGGCCCTCAGCATCGTTGGGACCTGCGCCGTGCTACTGGTCATCGCCAAGATCACGGCCAACGCTCAGAAGGGAGAATCTTCACATGCCGCCGTCTATGCGGCAGGTCACGTCTTGAAATGAAGCAAACGGGTTCGATGTCAATAGCCATAATATATTTCCCGTTTCTCCCATGTCTTGGCCGCGCCATTACCAGCCTATGCTGATGCTTATCCCGTGGGTATATGTAAAAAAAAAAAAAAAAGAGAAGAGAAAAGATGGAAATGCTCTATGTAAAATACAATCGGCACCGTGCGGTCTTCTTTTTTCCAACCCTGCCACGGGCTGAAATTTGTGCGTTCTGGACCTAGTGCCTCCTACAGCCCCTTGATTTTGCCATCAGGCGTGCAAAACAGGTCTTTCGCAGACCCATCGATGTGATCGCTCCCCGCCGCTTCCTTGCTGCAGCCGCCGACCTGCTCGCGCCACCGAAACATGTACTCCACCGCCATCTGGTACACGTGCCGCAGACTGGTGCCGTCGCCCTCCCAGCTCAGCAAGGGAAGGTCATTGGCCGGCAGAAGGCTGCCGTTGTTCGGCAGCGTGTCCAGCGTCTGGATGAGCGTCCCGAAGTCGACTGCCGACTCTGACAGGCCGGCCGTCTTCCTTCTCTCGCCCCCTTCCTTTTGATATTCCTCGGGCGCCTGGTAGAGCTCGCGGTGCACTGTCGCGAGGGTAGCCGCTGTCTCGGCGCTGGGGTACAGCGTGAAGTAGCCTCGCAGCCGAGATAGGCGCAACACATGCTCAAGCCAGGAGGGGAATCTCTTGCTCACGACCTTCTCGGTCACTAGCTCCGGCGGTGGCTGGGACCCACGCGCATGCTGCAGCGCGTCGACTTCCGACACGAGACCGTGCAACTCGATCCATCTGTCGCCGAAGATGAGCATGGCGTTGCTGTTGGGCGCTTGCCAGAGGAAGGATGTCCCTTCACCGGCCTTGGAACCCTCTGCCGTCGGCTGTATGAAATCCACATTGCCGTTCAGGTACGTGGAAGGCGTCGCCATACTGATGCCCAGGAGACGCTGATCCCATTTCTGGAGGGTCGACAGGCGAGAATAGCGGTACTCCAACATGGTGTACTTGAGGTCTGCGGGTTTGGTGAGCGCGAGCGCGAGGCGATTTAGTCATGCGCGAGAAACTCACAATGGAAAAAGCCCGGCGCTAGCTCGGCCTGCGGAGAAAGAACAACGATATGGGAGTGCCTTGGCGTCGTTGGCCAGAACGACTCGAGGAAGCGAATGGAGCTCTCTTCCTCCGTCATCCGCTGTCGGGGGATCCTATGCCTCAGCGAGAGCATCTGCACGCGCCCAGGGTTGTGAACGTGTGGCGGCGGCCAGTGGAACGTCTCGAGGAACTTGGCCGTCGCAGGCTCCATGTCCTGCGGGAGCTCAATTGTAAGGTGGGGAATCGTGAAGGCGGTGTAGTCGGCGTCGGCCAGGGACTTGAGGAGGCGTAGCAGACTGCCGGAGCCGCTCGCGGGAGCTTGGATCAGGATATCGACGCTGACGTGATTCCAGGCCGCCAGCGAAGCGCTGTCCAACTTGGCCAACCACGACAGGCGTGTCCAGGCGTTCGCCGGGAGCTCGATGAGCGGGGTCTTGAGGCGAGCGGTCTCATCGCGCATGCCTTTCAAGAAGGGCAGATACTCGTCATCGGAGCCGTCAACTATGATGGCTTGCGGGTGCATGTAGGTATAGATGTGTCGCAGGGCGCGTAGGGTGGACTGCTCGAGTCGTGCGTTGGTCGAAAGGGTCGAGAAGTCGGGGCGGGCGTCATGCCAGATGATGTAGCAGGTATCGTCGACGCCATTGATCTTCTTCAGGTGGTCAAGGTCCAAGTCACTCCTGCTCATGACGGCGAAATGCACATAACTCCTCAGTTCGGTCCCCATCTTGCAGGCGAACGGCAGTAGAGTAGAGAGGCTATGAAGGTTGGAGGCGGCGAAGAGCACGTTCTGGTTGACGGGCTGGCTCCCCTTGGTCGCGGCGATGGAGTGCAGAGAGGTGGCGAGGCGGAGGAACTTGACGGGTCCGTTGTAGTCGTGATGATGTTGTTGCTCGGCGGCCGGCGGGACAGACTGGCCCTTGGGCAGGCGGCCGGTCTTTCGGAGGGTGGCATCGCGGGATTCTCGGGGGTCGTCGGGGTACGGGTAGATGTAGTTCGGAGGTCTCTCGCGGAAGACGAAGCCAAAGGAGAGGTCGCTCAGCAGATACCAGAGGCCGCAGGCTATGAGGAAGAGGTAGGCCAGACGTCGGAAGAGGCGGCGAGATGGCATCTTGGCGGCGGGCTGCCATTGAGGGTTGCGGTTTCGAAGAAGCATGGGGTTCTTGATGGCGCTGCCGCCGGGGCGGTGATGGTCGTCGTCCTTCTTGCCCATCTCTTCATCGTTGAGGAAGACGAAGGAGCGTAGTTGGCGCCATGGGCCCGGCATGCTTCTCTATCTTGAGAGGGACACGGATGTGTGCGGCGCGGCGCTGGGGCTAAGAAGAGAAACCTAGAAACGGGCGGGAAAGAAACCAAGGTTCACAGGTTTGCAACGGAGGGGTGGGGGGAAGAGAGGAGGATCCGAGAGTCGAACGTCTCACATCTTCTCGTTGACGTCGATGTTGGCTGCGTATCTGGCAAAGCTCCAGATGCACAGGAAGAAGAGGAGGACAGCGTAGCGCAACACGGCACAGCAGTTTGAAACAGAGAAGTGGACAGGTGAAGGGAGTAGCGGGACGGGATGGAATGAGATGGGATGGGACAGCCGCAGAACACTAAGGTAAACGCTTAGGGATTTGTGTGCGCGTGCGTGCCCCTTGTCCAGTTCCTGACCTTCCCCTTCGTTTTCCCCCTTGGTGCCGGCAATTGAGCAGCCAGACCAGTTTCAGGGTTGTTGCTCCTTGTTCTCGAGCTGGGCTGTGCAGCTATGTTGCAGACGCGACTGCGGGAGCTTGAGTGTGGTGGGTTCTCGAGTGTTGGCGGTGGATCCGTGGAGCTGTCCAGACGCGGAAGCTTGGTATGGGAGGAAGGAAGATGGAACACCGAGAGTCGAAGCTTCAGTGCACTAGTCTCATCACACATAGGTGTGTGTGCGTATGTGTATTTGCGTGTAGCGAATGTGACAGGACGGTGACAGTGACAAAGTGAATATGAATACTCTGTATGGTTGTGGTGGTTGTGGTGGTTGTGGTGGTGTACATCGTATGTGCGAGAGGAAAAGTGGCATCAACTAGCTCGATCAAGGGGACCGTTGCGGAGGGAGGGCGGAGGGGAGGGAGAGCACGGACGAGCGTATCGAGCATGTCCGGCTTGGCGTCTGTCCGCCCAGATACACTGACAGCAATGGCATCCATCAACCACTCCTCCTTCCTGCTTGCTGGCAGCTGATCTCCCAGTGTCGTGTCTCACATCTCACAATAGAAGCAACAGAAGAGGGAGATTGGAAATGACGGGGATGTACATCTCCACAGGTACTTATTTCAGATACCTTCGTACACGTGGAGGTGTTATTTTGGTCCCAAGGAGTGGAGAAAATCTTGCCTAGAGTCACTGGCTGTCTACCTACCTACATAAGGTACCTACCTACCTTAGGGACTGCAGGTACCCTTCCGGAAGTTAGGTAGGTAGCTACTGTGTACCTCGTATCCACTGCACTCACCTGCTCAGGTGTTCAAGCAGGTACTAGTGTGTAAGGTACGTGCCTGCGTCCCTGTGGATCACTGACCTTACCTAGGTAGATGCGGGGCGCACGGGAACCCGAGCCACGAGCCACATTGTGGCTGCCCTTAGCAACGCTTTTTTCGAATTTTTATTTCATTTTGGACGTGAAGCAACTTTTGAGCAGGGTCGGTCACGAAGCAAGTAAAACAAACGTTAACATTTATTTATACAAGACACCAAGTTCAGTTGCCTACATCCTTTGCACACACACGCCTCAAAGACACGGCATCTCAACTCTCACAACCTCATTCCGCCCCCCCCCCCCCCCAAAACCCACTCCCCGCAACATGGGCAAGTCAAGGCGAAACAGAGGCGGCCAAAGCCATCGCAAGGACCCCATCGCCAAATCCGTCAAGCCGCCCTCCGACCCCGAGCTGGCAGCCCTTAGGGAAAAGTCCATCTTGCCCGTCATCAAGGACCTGCAGAGCTCCGAGCCCAAGTCGCGCGCTGCCGCTGCTGAGGCCGTCTCAAATATCGTCTCCAACGAAAAGTGCCGGAAGTTGCTCCTGCGCGAGCAGATCGTCCACATCGTTCTCAATGAGACTCTCACCGATGCGAGCCTAGACAGCCGCGCTGCCGGATGGGATATCCTGAGGCTCCTCGCCGAGGAGGAGGAGACCGACTTTTGCATCCACCTCTACCGTCAAGATGTCCTCAGTGCTATGGGCTTTGCTTCCCAGACTGTGCGTGACCTCCTTGCCAGATGACTAATACGACGGCTGTGGCAAGACACCGTGCTGACTATTTCCAGATCCTTGAGAACCTCGCCAAGAGTTCCACTTTGACCAAGGGGGAGCTGAAGATTACTTGGGCAATCACCGAGTCTGTTGTCGCCCTCTTGTCCGCCCTGGCTGAGGCCCAGGATGAGATACTCGAAGCCATTGTTGGCATTGAGGGCATCAAGAACCTCCTTTTCGCTATCATCGCTTACGCCGACTCACCCTCGAGCATCTGCCTCGATTCTCTGTCCGCTCTCCTGACTCTGTCCGAGGACAACACCCGTCTCGCTCAGGACATTGTCGCCGACGAGAGCCCCAAGCCGCTTACGGCCTTGACCAGATTGCAAGGCGTGTCTGGTGCCAAGGGTGTTTTGGCATGCGGCGTCCTGCACAACATCCTCGCCACATTGCAATGGTTCGACGGGACGCCCGAGCAAAAGAGCCTGTCTGACGCTTCCCTGATACCGACCTTGTCTTCGGCACTCAAGGAAGCCAAGCAGGAGTCTGACCTGCCGCCCAAGAGTCAATGGTCTAACCCGACAGAGGTTCTCCAGCTGGCATTGGAGATCCTAGCTGATATCGGAACAACCCTCCAGCAGTCTATGCGGGGCGACAGCAAGAAGGGCGGAGAGGAGTGGAATGGCATCGGCGATGAAGACGACACGGCTATGGACGAGGACGACAAAGAAATGGATACGGGTTCCGGCGATGAGGACAATGCCGAGGATGACGAGGACGATGAGGACGACGAGTCAATGGACGAAGACGCGCTGCAGGCCGACATGGACCTGGTGACTGGCGTTGACGATGACGACGACGACGAGGGGAGTATGGATGACCTGCCGACCCTGCGCGAACTGGTACAACAGGCCATTCCACAGATCATCACCCTGGCGACCGCATCCTCGCACTCCGAGGATGCCATGCAGCTCCAGGCGCATGCTTTGTCCACCCTCAGCAACATCGCCTGGTCGATTTCCGTCTTTGACTTCTCCGAGGATCACAACGAAGCCATCCTGAAGGCCTGGACGCCCTCCGGCAAGGCCATCTGGGGCAAGGTCATTGTTCCCATCCTGGCCGCCAACACCGCCGACGTCGAGCTGGCGACCAAAGTGACCAGTCTCGCGTGGGCCGTCTCTCGAAGCCTGCCGGGAGGCGTTCCTCTGGGCGGCGACGAGCACAGCAAGTTCATGGCCCTCTACCACGCGACCAAGAACATTACCCAAACGGAAGTGAACGGTGCTGCCAATGGAGACAAGTCCAAGGACGAGGAGCCCGAAGACCCGTTCCAGGGTCTCGGCGTCAAGTGCATCGGCGTCTTGGGCCAGCTGGCGCGCGACCCGGCCCCTATCGCGCTGAACAGGGAGATTGGCGTCTTCCTCGTCACCGTTGCCAACGCCCTGCCCGAAGTCCCGGCCGCCGACGCCATCGAGGCCCTGAACCAGCTGTTTGACATCTACGGCGACGAGGAGCTGGCATGCGACAAGGAGGTCTTCTGGAAGGACAATTTCCTGCAGCACTTCGAGGCCGCCCAGCCCAAGGTCAAGGCCTTGGTGAAGACCATTGACAAGAGAACACAGCCCGAGCTGCGTACTCGCGCCGACGAGGTGGTCCTGAACCTCGGGCGGTTCATTCAGTACAAGAAGAAGAAGCAGCCTTGAAACAAAACGGGGCCGACGAAGAGACGGACAGCTGGAGGTTTCACCGACACGGAGGCACCCGCACATATGTTTATGTATGCTTTAAAAGATCACAAGGGGCTTTCAGCCCGATGGAAACGCCGAGAGAACGGATGCATGGGCAAGGTGTCAAAAAGTACGTGTTTGGATCATGAATGCATAGCCACAATGCAACGAATGGGAGGGAAAAAAAGGTGCTTGCTTACCTGAATGGCTAGGGTGAAGCCCTCGAAGGGAAATAAAAACGGCTCTGAAAGGGGAGGGTGGTGAGGACATAAGCATTACACTTCTAACATAGTTAGGGACATAACCGCGGTGTTCAATATCAAACTCACTGGCTCTTTTTGATATAGAAACCATGCTGCTGCTGCTGCTGCTGCTGTGCATGCGTGGCCGGGAATAATCCGTAGTAATCGAGACCTGTCAGAGTTATGACAAGAGATATTCTCCCCAAGCTCCAAGATAAAACATCTTCTGCCGCCTGTAGAAGGGGGGGAATCGCAAAACAAACCCACGAGCCTCACAAACGCACCATGTCCGTCGTCCCAGACCTCGCCCAGCCTCAGCCTCAGCCAATGGGCTTCATCTTCTTCTTCTTCTTGCCGTCACCAGACTTGCCCTTTTGGAAGTCCCGCCAGCTGCTGATGCGCTGGTCCCGTGTGGCCTCCCAGTCCTGCTCGTGCTGCCTCTTGCGCTTGCGCTGCTCGACCTCTTCCTCCTCCTTCTTCTGCTCGCGGCCCTCTTCCTGCATCTGGGCTTTCATCTGCCGGCGGCGGCGGTGTTCGTTGTCGATGAGCACCTCACGCGCCTTGTCGCGCCACTTCTTGGCGAACTCGTCCGTCTTGAGCTCGGGGCTGTCGACGGTCCACTTGTTCTCGCGGATCAGCAGCATGCGCGCGTCCGCGATGGCCTCGTCGAGCCTCTCGCGGTGCTTCTCGTCCATCAGCTCCGTCTGAGCCTTCTTCAGCCGGTCGAAGGCGTCCGGCGCCAGCGGGTTCTTGGTCTTGTCCGGGTGGATGAGCAGCGACTTTTTACGGTACGTGATCTTGATGTCCGACTCGGGCACACCGGGTTGCAGGTCGAGGACGGCGTAGGCGTCTAGCCGGAAGGCCTTGAGGATTCTGTCGATTTCCGCATCCTGTTGGGAAACGGGACGACTAGTCAGTACTGTCGTTGTGTCGCATTCTTGTTTGCCATCGCGTTTACCTTGTCAAACTCCTTCGCCTCGAGCTCGAGCGCGTCGAGCGCATCCTTCTCCTCTTTTACGTCTGGTGTCGTCGCCATTGTGAGCTACAAACCCCCAAAAGTCTATCGATCTGTATATAGGACGCTGGTGTTGGGAGGCAATGAGCGCTGGCAGTACTGTAGGAATCTTGTAAGATGGAGGGAGCGAGCGAGGTTGTACACGAGGCGAAGGTACTGTGTGACAAGCCACATGAAGACCCACTGAAAGACCCTTGTTGATAAGATAAAAGAAACCACCCACCCCACGAGACTAAGATAAGATAAGATAGCGATAAAGAATTTCTCTGTCGCCCGCCCAAATTTTCCCAGACGGGGCCGCCAGCTCTTGAGTGCTGAGCTTGTTTCGCAACTCGCTGAAAATCGATTTCACGGGCCAAAGTTTCACGACGACGCATTGTACGGCCTCGCCAGAACTACAGTCAAGATGCCTCGTCGCGCAGCATCTCCTGCGCCCTCCGAGGGAGAGGTTGATATCGCCGACTCACTTTTCGCCACGAACGCCAGCGACAACGGGAGCGATGGCGGGCAGGAAACCGGAGGCTTTGACTTCGACATGGACGGCATCATGAACGGCAACGAGGGAGGGCAAGACGACGACGATGGCGACGAAGCGTTCATCGCGCTGCAACAGGCAGCCTCGTTCCGGAAGGCGTCCAACTTGAAGGGAAAGTCGGTCAAGAAGGGCGGTGGCTTCCAGGCCATGGGTTAGTGCACACAAGAGTCGTCCTCGGACTATACCACAGCGCGAATCCAACCTAACCGTACACACGCAGGTCTGAATGCGAACCTCCTACGCGCTATTACGAAGAAGGGATTCTCCGTCCCAACGCCGATTCAGCGAAAGACGATTCCTCTAATCTTGGACCGCAAAGATGTCGTGGGCATGGCGAGAACGGGTTCCGGAAAGACTGCGGCCTTCGTCATTCCAATGATCGAGCGCCTCCGCGCCCATAGCGCAAAGGTCGGCACGCGTGCGCTCATCATGTCGCCGTCCCGTGAGCTTGCGCTCCAGACGCTCAAGGTTGTCAAGGAGTTCAGCAAGGGTACGGACCTGAAGTGCATCTTGCTGGTTGGTGGTGACAGTATGGAGGACCAGTTCAGCATGATGTCCTCAAACCCGGATATTGTCATCGCTACACCTGGTCGTTTCCTCCATCTCAAGGTCGAAATGGGTCTCGACTTGTCGTCGATCAAGTACGTCGTCTTCGACGAGGCCGATCGGCTGTTCGAGATGGGTTTCGCCGCCCAGCTTACCGAGATCCTCTACGCCCTTCCTCTCTCGAGGCAGAGTCTCTTGTTCTCTGCCACGCTGCCGGCCTCCTTGGTCGAGTTCGCCAGAGCCGGTCTGCAAGACCCGACCCTTGTGCGATTGGATGCTGAGACAAAGATTTCTCCCGACCTCGAGAGCGCCTTTTTCTCTGTCAAGGGAGCAGAAAAGGAGGCTGCTCTGCTTCACATTCTCAACGACCTCATCAAGATGCCGCAAGGCACCCCTGACGGAATTCCACTGGATGTCGTGCCCTCAAAGAAGAGGAAGCGTGAGGGAGAAGGCAGAGGGAAGCCGACGGAACACTCGACCATCATCTTCGCAGCCACCAAGCATCACGTTGACTACCTGGCATTGCTGTTGACCAAGGCCGGCTACGCTGTATCATACGTATACGGTTCTCTGGACCAAGAAGCCCGTCGCATCAACACCGAGAACTTCCGCAACGGACGCGCCAATATCTTGGTGGTGACGGACGTTGCGGCCAGAGGTATCGATATCCCCGTCCTGGCAAACGTCATCAACTACGACTTCCCCCCTCAGCCCAAGGTCTTTGTGCATCGCGTTGGACGTACAGCGCGTGCCGGTCAGAGGGGTTGGGCCTACAGCATCGTGCGCGAACTCGACACGCCCTACCTCCTGGACCTGCAGCTCTTCCTCGGTCGCAGGCTGGTCGTGGGCCACGACACTGAGAACTTCTCCCACGCCGAGGATGTTGTCGTTGGTGGACTGAGACGCGACAAGATTGAAATCCAAATGGAGTGGATGGAGAAGATCCTGAAGGAAGAGGCCGACATTGAGGCCATGCGCAAAGTCTCGACAAAGGCCGAGAAGCTTTATCTCAAGACGCGCCACTCTGCGTCGAGTCAGAGTGCGAAGCGTGCGCGCGAGCTTGTAGGCACCAAAGCTTGGCACTCGCTGCATCCCATTTTTGGCGCGGATATCAACAATGCCGAGCAGGCACGCAACGAGATGATGGCCAAGATCAGTGGCTTTAGACCGGCCGAGACGATTTTCGAGATTGGAAGAGGCGGAAAGGGCTCAAGCAGCGAGGCGGCGGAGGTCATGAAGCAGTTGAGAAAACGCATTACACCGCACCGCGGCAGCAAGAAGAAGGCCGACTCAGACGACGAGATGGGAGACTTTGATGATGCCGCCAATGACTCGGACGGCGGGGCGGACGAGGGGGTGAACGCCGAAGCGATGGAGGCGTACGACTCGGAGAACGACCAAGACGACGATGACGGGTTCGAAGTCACGGTCACTAACACCGGCGAGAAGAAGAAGAAGCCGGATTCGTGGAAGGACCCGGAAGTGTTCATGACGTACGAGCCCAGATCAACCAACGCGGCCGAGGAGCGCGGTTACGGTGTCACGTCAGGCGCGCAGACGTCAAGCTTCGTGGAGGCGGCGCGTCATCTCCAAATGGACCTCACAAACGACGACACGACCAAGGGCTTCGGCGAGCCGTCGAAGGCCAAGGGCATGCGGTGGGACAAGAAGCAGAACAAGTACGTGGCGCGGCAGAACGACGAGGACGGGTCCAAGGGGTCCAAATACGTGCGCGGCGAGAGCGGTGTCAGGATCGCGGCCAGTTTCCAGAGCGGGCGGTTCGACCGGTGGCGCAAGGCCAACCGGCTCGGGCGGATCCAGGTGGGCGGGCTCGAGAAGTCCAACGTGCCGGAGCTGCCGGCGAACCACAAGTACAAGCACAAGCAGGAGAAGGCGCCGAAGCAGGCGGACAAGTACCGCGACGACTACGAGGCGCGCAAGAAGCGCATCGCCGAGGCCAAGGAGAAGCGCGTGGGCCAGTACAAGGACGGCGCGGGCAACCGCAAGGAGATCAAGGGCGTCGAGGACATCCGCAAGGCGAGGTGGGAGAAGCAGAAGCGCATGGAGAAGAACGCGCGGCCGACGCGCAGGAAGTAGGCGCTGGGTCGGTCCAGGGTGGAGGAAGCATGCTGGTATTTGATACTAATAAAAAGCGTTATGTACAAGACTATGTTTCTTTTGTTTGCTGTGTGCGCGTGTGTTTGTGTGTTTGTGTGTTCTGATTAGGGATGGCATATTCCTTGCGGGCCGGTTCAATGTCCGGCGCTTGGATCCGGCGACCGGTGTCCGGCAGTGTCTTCCCCACAAATACCGGCCCCGACGGACATGAACTTGATTTTGGTGGTCGTGCTAGTGACGTAAGGCTCCTGCTTCGACACACACAGCAGGATCTCGCCGCCCTCCTTTCCTAACCATGGTCCTTTTGTTATATTGCACAGAGAATCCAGCTACCGGATCCTGAAGCGGCATACTGTATAATTGACGTCATTCCGGAGAATGTCTAGACAGCACGCGCAAAAACAGTGCCTGTTGTGGGACTACACCAACACACGCGACCGCCCGGAGGCAATCGACCAGCTCTTCCCGCCCGCCTTGGCCAATTCCCCGTTCAGGTCAGTCCACAACTGGAACGCCTGGTACCCGCCGGAGCTCAAGGGCCGCCTGCCCTTCCGGCCGATGATCCGCACGCGGGCGCAGCTTGACACGGAGGAGTGGGACTGGATCCGCGATTCGGACGCCGCGGTCGTGCACTACCTCAACGAGCCGGAACGGCAGGGCATCTCGCCGCAGGACGCCGCGGCGTGGTGGCGGGCAAAGGTCGTGCCGGAGCTGCGGGATGCGAAGGGCAAGAAGCTCGTCGGGCCGGCCTGTGCGAGCGACGAGGCCGGCGGGCGGTGGCTTGCAGAGTTTATGAGTGTCGTCTGCGGCGGCGGCAGCGGCTGTGAGGGGCCGGACTTTCTGGGGGCTCATTATTGGGGCGGCGATGTCGGGCATGCCAAGCAGTACATCGAGTCCCTGTGGGAGAGGTATCAGCTCCCATTGAACGTTTCCGAGATTGCGTCCACCAGCCGCGACAAGGCGGAGGTCGTGAGGTTTACGCAAGAGATGAGCAGCTGGATGGATGAGCAGGTGTGGGTTGACGAGTACGGATGGTTCGGGTGCATGGCGCATTGCGCGGACGACTTTGTCAGTCCGGCCGCGCAGCTGATGGATGAGGAGGGCAGGTTTACGCCGCTCATGAGGCAGTTGATGGGACAGAGGCAGACTTGCGAGAGGGAGAGGGAGTAGTGGCACTGCGCAAGAATCGGCCAACGATGGTTCAGGGAACATGGACAGAATATGGCTCCGAGACCTTGCGACATAGGGGCCGTTTCCATGCCTCTATTGTATCTTGTTCTCAACTACAGTACTGCTCTTCGGTCACTCTATTTCCTTTGTATCCTGATCGACGGCGTTTTAAGTCACGTTTCCGAATTCCAGAAGCCCGATGTTAGGTATGATCAAATGGCACCGACAAGTACGAGAACAAGGTTTTTTTCTTTTCATTTTAAGTTTTCCTTATTTAATTTTTCGTCTTTTTTCTTCTTCTTTTTTTATTTTATTTTAATTTTTGTCTTTTTGGGAAAATTGTACGTGAACGACTGTCCAATCACCCGAAGACTTGTCCGATTGTCTGTAGCACGTGGGTCGAACCAAATCTCTTCGTCAATGATTATGACTGGGGATGTTATTGTCGACTTGTCGACTGGGAGAAGAATCCCGCCCCGCCGGCGGTGGAATAAGCCTTCAGTTGCGTCTTGGCTGCCTTTTCCTACCTAGCGTCACCTCTGCCGTTGCCCCCCCCCCCGGCTCCGCAGCCTTGAACCCTCCGACCGTTGCCCGTCAAAGACCAAAGAGTGTAAGAGGGAGGGCCCCGCTTCTGTCAAGCACACGACCGGTTGCTCTCCTCCAAGTCACGGTTCCCCGACGTCAGTTGCCTGATTAGGCAAGTCAATGACAACTCGTGCATATGCTTTATTTCTGGGTCCTTGCTTGCCGGGAACTTGAGTTGCCAAGTCCGAGTTGTCGACCTCCCATCTCTGATCATTCCGTTCTAGCAAATTCTTTACAACCCCGTCTACCCTGCTTTACACAACCTGTCTATTCACCACTGTCCAATTCGTCTTCTTTTGAGTCAACTTAAACTCGGCCTTGGCCAATGGCTTGGATTCAGTTACGTACTTTTCACGTAACAGCGACCACTTCATCGGGCAGACCTCGCTAGGCCCTTGACCAGCACCGCCTTTGATCCTCAAAGCACGGACAAGAAACAACAATGATGGAATGTCCACCTTGGCCGCAGTTGAGTCTTGGTTGCCTCTTTCGGCCCGGCATAAACGTTGTGATACGTCGGACTCATCCAGGTCTCCGATCGAATCTTCCGTAGGCGTTGAATTATGGTCGATGGGAACAATACAAATACTGTGCGGCTGGCTGGCCGAGGCCGACTTGTTCGGACAATTAATCTGTTACTACAGCCTATCCAGATGGACTTCATTTCTTCGTGAAACGGACTGCATTGTAGATCTCGGATCCGAGCATATCTCTCACGATGACAGTCACCAATGAGAAGAGGGCCGACTCCTTCCAGGAGCACTTGTCGGGACAGTCCAACAAACCGTTGAGCCGGCCGCCCCATGCCCTGGATGTTAGACAAGTCGTTGAGGAGTTGCAAGTCGACATCACACAAGGACTCGACGACGAAGACGCCGCACGCCGCATGGCAGAGCTTGGACGGAATGAACTCCAGCAACAAAAGGGCGTCCAGCCCCTCAAGATCTTCTTGGAGCAGATATTCAACGCCATGACATTGGTAAGCTGAAACCAAGACTAGAGGCAACAGGTTTTGCGTTGGTTGAACCTGCCAACTCAACCCTCCTGTCAGCAACTGTTAACGGTTTTTTATAGGTCCTATTGCTGGCACTAGGCGCAAGTTTCGGCATCCAGGCTTGGATCGAGGGCGGCATCCTGGGCGGCATCATCGTCCTCAACATCTTTATCGGCTTCTTCCAGACGTTACAGGCTGAAAAGACCATCAACTCGCTCAAGAACCTCGGAAAACCGACCTGCAACGTTTTCCGTGGCGGCAAGACGGTGGTCATCCCGACGGCAGAAGTGGTGCCGGGTGACATTGTCGACCTGAACACGGGCGACTCGGTGCCCGCCGACATCCGACTCATCGAAGCCGTCAACCTGGAAGCCGACGAGGCGTTGCTGACCGGAGAGTCGGCGCCGGTTTCTAAGATTCCCAACTCGACGTTCGACGAGGACACGGGCCCCGGTGACCGGCTCAACGTTGTCTACAGCTCCACCGTCATCACCAAGGGCCGCGGCCGCGGCGTCGTGTTTGCCACGGGCATGTTTACCGAGATCGGTCTGATCGCCGGCGCCCTGAACGGCGGATCCAGGGAGAAGGCCCTTTCGCATGTGCGGCGCAACGAGGACGGGAGCGCGTCGATGCTGGCGCACATTTCCGCGGGTTACATGGTTGTCCACGCGTGGATCGGCGAGTTCCTGGGCGTCACTGTTGGCACGCCGCTGCAGAAGAAGCTCTCCCAGCTGTTCCTGTGGTTGTTCCTGTTCGCCATCATCTGTGCCATTGTCGTTCTCGGCGCGAACAAGTTCGACTCGCGGAAGGATGTCATTATCTATGCCGTCACAACCGCCATTGGCACTATCCCCGTCTCCCTTTTGCTCGTTCTGACAGTTACAATGGCTGCTGGCACCAAGAAGATGCTCGATCGGAATGTCATTGTCCGCAACCTCTCTAGCCTGGAGGCACTCGGAGGCGTGACTAGTAAGAGCCCCTGAACCGTCTCCATCCAAGCCTATTCGCTTTCTAACTCCAAGCCTCTAGACATCTGCTCCGACAAGACCGGCACCATCACCCAGGGACGTATGGTTGTCCGTAAAGCCTGGCTTCCAGGCTGCGGCACCTATTCCGTGGAGACGACGAACGACGTATACAATCCGCACGCCGGCGAAGTCCAGTTCACAGCCGGCCAACCGAAAGACATTAGCACCAAAGCAGAGAAGCAGCACGACAAGACCACTGAGCTCGTCAATTCCCGCCAAGAAAGCAAAAACAAACCTGCTCTAGAATGGTACTTGAACGTCGCCTCGCTGGCCAACCTGGCAACCTTGAAGCAGAGCGACGACAGCTCCGCCAACCACGGAGAGTGGAAGGCTCGCGGCGCTCCCACGGAGATTGCGATCGAAGTCTTTGCGTCTCGGTTCGGATGGAATAGACTGGAGTTGTCACAGGGCCCTGATGCGACCTGGACAGAGATCGCCGAGTTCCCCTTCGATTCTGACGTCAAGAAGATGTCCGTGGTCTTTAAGCATGTTGCATCGAATGAGATGCATGTCTTCACCAAGGTAGGAACTTGTGTCTTACAATACTCTCTCCTCCTAGGTTGTCTCAACTGACTGACTGAACTCGTCATAGGGCGCTGTCGAGCGTGTACTGACGTCGTGCACAGCCATCGCGTGGGACTCGGACATACGCCCCCTGACCGACGTCGACCAGGCCGACATCCTTGCCAACATGGAGATCCTCGCCGGCCAAGGTCTACGCGTCCTCGCCCTGGCCCATCGGACGCTCGACGGCACCATCTCAGAGTCCCAATTCGCCCAAGACAAGGCCCCGAACCGTAACGACTTCGAACACTCCCTCACGTTCCGCGGCCTCATCGGCATCTACGACCCGCCCAGGCCCGAGTCGCGCCCCAGCGTCAACATGTGCCAGGCCGCCGGAATCGTCGTTCACATGCTCACCGGCGACCACCCGCAGACGGCCCGCGCCATCGCCACCGAGGTGGGCATCCTGCCGTCGCCCGACAAGTTCCGCCTCCTCCCCGCCGACGTCGCCGGGGCAATGGTGATGCCGGCGCTCGACTTCGACTCCTTGACCGACGCCCAGATCGACGAGCTGCCGCAGCTGCCCCTGGTCGTGGCGCGATGCGCGCCGAGCACCAAGGTGCGGATGATCGAGGCCCTCCACCGCCGCGGTCGCTACGTCGCCATGACGGGCGACGGCGTCAACGACAGCCCGAGCCTGAAGCGCGCCGACATTGGCATCGCCATGGGATCCGGGTCCGACGTGGCCAAGGAGTCGTCCGACATCGTCCTGACGGACGACAATTTCGCCTCGATCCTGAACGCCATCGAGGAAGGCCGCCGCATCTTCGACAACATCCAAAAGTTCATCCTCCACGTGCTGGCGGCCAACATCGGGTTCGTGATCGCGCTGCTCACGGGACTGGCTTTCAAGGACGGGAGCAACACCTCCGTCTTCCTGCTGTCCCCGGTCGAGATTCTTTGGATGCTTCTCGGGACCGGAGCCTTCTGCGAGACCGGCCTCGGGTTCGAAAAGGCGGTGCCGGATATCCTTAACCGCCCGCCTCAGAATGTGAGTCTTCCTCCAAGTGTTCCCCTTCCCGAATCCCTCGGGGAAAACCCTCTCAACAAATGCTGACAACAGACCCCGACAGTTGAACTACGGCGTCTTCACCCACGAGTTCCTCTTTGACATGGTCGTCTACGGCCTCCTCATGGCCGGCTGCGTCCTCGGCGCCTTCACCCTCGTCATCTTCGGCTTCAACGACGGCAACCTCGGCCTCGGCTGCAACGAGGGGTACTCGGCCCTCTGCGAGCCCGTCTTCCGCGCCCGCGCCACCAGCTACACGACGATGACGTGGATCTTTCTGCTCTTCGCCTGGGAGCTCATCGACGCCCGGCGCTCGCTGTTCTACATGCCCCACGGCTTCAAGGCGTGGGCCCTGCACCTGTGGGGCAACCTGTTCCTGTTCCTGTCGGTGACGATCGTCTTCTTCGTCGTGTTCCCGACGCTGTACATCCCCGTCCTGGACCACACGGTCTTCATGCACCACGGCATCAGCTGGGAGTGGGCCATTGTGTTTGTCGACGTCTTCATCTTCATGGTAGGGGCCGAGGCATACAAGTGGGCCAAGAGGGTTTACTTTCGAAGGAGGCCACAGAAGCCCGATGCTGGGTTCGCTGATTTGGACGAGGGCCAGGTGTAGGCCGATGAGACCGAGATGTGTAGAAAGATACCCTATAGTGTATGGAACGTTTCACGAGTTTGAAGAATTCCATCAACCTTTAACCGAAGATAGAACTGTTGTCAAATATAACTCGAAATCTTTGGCTTATCCTATCTTCGTCTTGACGACCCTCTAGGCAGAAAGCACCACGACACGATGTATAGCCTGGGCCGTGTACTTGACGTTGGCACTCGTAAGCCCACAGACGGACAGCCTCCCCGATGGCAGCATGTAGACATGGTCATACTCCCGTAGCCGTCGTACCTGCTCCGGACCCAGCCCGGTGTACGAGAACATGCCCGATTGTCGCACAATATGAACCCAGTTCCCCGGTGTTCCCAGTCGCACGAGCTCTTCGTAGAGGGCTTCACGCATCTTGCGGATGCGGGTGCTCATTGCGACAAGGTCGGCTGCCCAAAGCTCCTGGAGCTGCCTGCTCCGGAAGATCTCGACTGCTACGCGGCACCCAAAGAGTGGCGCGACGGAGACGGAGGCGCGGTGGATGTCGATCAGGGCGTTTTCGACAGCCGGGCCCGTCGAGGGCCCGGTGCGGGACACGACGATGTGCAGTGCCCCGACGCGTTCGCCGTAGAGGCCGAGGTTCTTGGAAAAGGACTGGCACACGGCGAACTCGAGAGGCGACGATTCGAGAAAGAACCTGACGGCCCAGGCGTCTTTGGCGAGGTCGCCGGACGTGAACCCTTGGTAGGCGAGGTCGAAGACGACGAAAAGCTTCTTTCGCTGGCAGAGGTCGGCGATTGCCCCCCACTGCGACTTTGAGGGATCGAGACCCGTCGGGTTGTGAGCGCAGGCGTGTAGAAGAATGACGTCGTCCTCGCGAGCGTTGCACTCAAGACAGGCCATCATGGCGTCGAAGTCGAACGACCTCGTCACGGCGTTGTAATAGGGGTACTCCCGGACCTTGACACCGGGGGCATTGTCGTGCCAGATGTCGGCGTGGTTGATCCAGGTAGGGTCGGACAGCCAAATCGCCGAGGCGCGTGCATTCTTCTGTACGAACTTTGCAACAAGGCTGTTGGCGCCTGTCCCCGACACGGTCTGAATCGAAGACAGCCGCTGGGCGTGTTGCTCTACCAGCTTGTCGCCGAAGACGAGACGTCTGGCACCTTCGAGGAATTCGCCATCGCCACGGAGAGGCGGGTACTCGTGGAGACTGTTCACGGCGTTGAGAGACGACTTGGCCTGTCGAGCGAGGTTGGTGGTGTTAGTGTTGGTAGACTCGCCGGCTGGGGTGGGGGTGTGGGAGAGGGAACTCGCCTCAGTAACCGAGCTGAGAGACCACGGCCGGCCATCTTCGTCGCGATAAGCTCCGATAATAAGGTTGACCTTGTGTTCATCCGAATCGGTCTTGTACTCTGCCTCGAGGGCGAATGGACCTGCCGAGCTCACCGGTGGCGGCGGCAGGTCCAGGAAGAGCGACGGCGGATGAGCAGCGACGGTGATCGTTTCTGTGGCCATTTGTGCCGGTTTCTACTTCAGTCAGGAAGCTGTACGTACCAAGTCAACCATGACGAAAGTTGTCGAGCTTCGGCTCGTATATGAGCCCGCGATCCTGCACTCTTCGCAGCGGCCATACTGCCATCACCGCGTGCGGGATCCGCGATGGTAAGCTTGCCGGGTCGGCTAGCGGATGCAGATAAGGGAGACCCGATGAGTAAAGAGGTCTAATCGAAACCGCAAGGGCGATTATCATCGTTCGGCGAGAGGCGGCAGTTGCACAAGGGCGGCGTCGATCGAGAAAGAGGCATTCGGGAAATGCTGGATATCGACGGAGTGCTGCGGGGCATGGTCCGTCGCCGGGTCGGGTAACGCCGGGGAGCTCGGGATCCCAGCACTGCAGCTTCTCCCCCGGTACCCTCTGACTCGGCTAGTTCTTGTATGCGCAGTCCCCAGATATGAAGCGAGATCAATATTGCTCCGTCGGATCTGAACCGACCGAGACCACGACGGCCTGCCAAGCCCGGAAGCCTGTCCTGGGCCCGTTGCGAGGAAGGTCTCCAGCCGCCCTGGAGAGATAGGAGGCGGGCGTGATAGCGGCGCGTCTGGAAATAGCTGAGTGTTGGTTGTCAAGGCATGCGTTCGAAATTGGGCTGACTTCCCGAGCACCGTTTGAGGCCTTGAGTCCTCCTCGACTAGTCCGAGGCAAGGCCTGTGACCAGATACCCAGGAAACGGCGCCGCCACAAGGACACATCGCGATTTCCCACCTTGGGCTATATCTACCAGGTGACCCTGGACTGGAGAGCTCCATCTTTGCCCAGCTGACGCCAGACTGCCTCGCCATCTGATCACTGTCTTCCCCATCATCGGCAACAGTCTATCATCGTCATCATTACCCCATTTCTGGTCAACATGGCCTACCATACGACTCCTCCCTCCGAGAAACACTCGGCAGGCATGGCACTGGAGGTCTCACAGCCCGGGCCCGTCGACACACACGCTGGCACCGATCCCCAGTCGAACTCCATCAACTTGACGGAGAAGGAGGACTCCGAGCACACCAACAGCACCGATCGCCTCGTCAAGAGCCCCGAAGAGATTCGCCTCGTACGCAAGTTGGATCGGCGACTGATGCCGATCCTCTGGTTCATGTACTGGTTCAACTACCTTGATCGAAATGCCATCACCGTCGCCCGCCTGGACGGCCTCGAGAAGGACCTCAACCTCACCGCTACTCAGTATCAGACCAGCGTCTCTATCCTTTTCGTTGGGTACATTCTTGGGCAGATCCCCAGCAGTGAGTGTCGCTGTTCCGTACGAGCCGACTTCGAAGACTGACCCGTCCAGACATGCTCATCACCCGCCTCCGCCCCTCGGTCTACATGGCTGGCTTCATGGCCCTCTGGGCCATAGCCAGCACTTTGACCGCCGTTGTGAAGGACTACAAAACTCTCATGATTACCCGCTTCTTCCTCGGCGTGACCGAAGCACCGTTCTATGGCGGAGCCCTCTACATACTGGCCATGTTCTACACCAAGACGGAAATCGCCACGCGAGTCTCGATTCTGTTCACGGGCAACATCTGTGCCACCGCCTTTGCCGGGCTGATTGCCATCGGTGTCTTCGAGATGTCCGGCGTCGGAGGTCTGGCCGGTTGGCGCTGGCTTTTCATCATCCAAGGCATTCTGACCTTCTTCATCTCCGTTGCGTCGGCCTGGATCCTCCCGGACGAACCCTCCAACACGCGCTGGTTGTCCGAGGACGAGCGGCGCCTGGCCACCGCACGCATGGACGCCGATACCACGGCGCTGCAAACAAACACGAGCACCTTGACTGGCTTGTTCGATGCTCTCAAGGATGTACGGCTTTGGGTCCTCATCTTCATGCAGCATCTGCATCTTGGTATGTCAACGCCCGACCTTGTGTATATACGTCACTGAAAGGAAAGTCTGGGTTCTGGGGGGCCACGTCGAACTGACAACGGGACTCCAGCTGCATCGGGCTACAAAAACTTCTTCCCCTCCATCGTGCAAACACTCGGATTCAGCCGCAATGTCACCCTGGCGTTGACATGCCCGCCGTACCTTATTTCCGGCGGGTTCTGCATCCTCTGCGCGTACAGTTCAGGTGAGAGAACCCCCCCCCCCGGCGATGCCATCACCCGCATCCTGCTGACCCAAAGTCCCTCCACTCAGGGAGGCTCAACGAACGTGTTTGGCATATCACTGTCTGCAAGGCTGTCGCCGTCTTTGGCTTCGTCCTTGCCTGCGCGACGCTCAACACTGGCGCCAGATATTTCGCCATGTGCACCTTTGCCTCGGGAGTCTACGCCTGCAACTCCCTCATCATTGGTTGGGTTAGCAGCACTTGCGGCCAGACCAAGGAGAAGAAGTCGATTTCCATTGGAATCGTCACCTGCGTTTCCACCTTGGCCGCCGTCTACACACCGGTGAGTCGGGGTTAGATTGCGGGATGTCTTTCCAGACTGCTGACTGTCTTTGAGTACCTCTGGCCCAGCTCTGACGAGCCCCGATATGTCCTTGCCATGGGCACCAGCGCTGGCTTCTCCATCGCCGCGGCCCTCTTGGCCTGGCTACTCCGATTCATGCTCGTTCGCGAGAACAAGAGGCTTGCGCAGAGACCCGATCACGACGGTACCCGTTACGTGTACTGAGATGGCAGATTCAAACCTGGCGGGCGGTGGCAAAGCCTGGCTTGCTGGGCAGATTTGGCTGCATTCACGCGCCTGGTCCACCCACTAATAGATCGCCGGGCACATGTGCACAGGACGTTTCTACGCAACCACTGTTACTGCAGAAGCTGGCTGGGGAGAAAGGGGCACAACTCTTTCCTCCTGGATTGGGCTCCAACATGAAGCCGGCACGCAAGGGAGACCTGTTGGGAAACCGCCGATTGATTAATCGAATGACTTTATTGCGCCCCTGAGATGTATAGGCCAACGCAACGTTCAAGCACATCTCTTCCTGCTGTTTGGTACATCTTTTTCCTTGTAAGGCTATAAGAGAATCCGGCTATGTTGATTTCGTCTCTGGTGTTCGTTTGCCTCGGGGCGAGGTTTCTCGTAGTGATAGTAGCAGGCTGTTTTCAGAGGTGTTTCTTTCCAGGTGCTCTTTTCCTTATTAGAATCAGCGTAACGCTGGATCTTTTGGTTAATTTGAATCAAATAAGCTAGAAACTATGTAGTTATAGTTATACATACCTTGCTAGTAGTTACTCTACTATACGCTTTAGGGCTTGTAGCCTGCTGCAGCTTCCTTCCTACCTGCCCTGCGATTGGCCTATCTGCATTAATAACAACAATACTACATACACAAAATTAGTAGACAACCTACATACTACAGATAGAAGCGTTTTATCTAGTTTAACAGATATCTACAAGTAAAACCAACGCTTATATGTAACGACTGGCACAAGCCTGCTGATGCTGCACAACTTGCGTGCGATACTTTTCCTCCTCCAATCTTCCTGTTGCCATTGCGAGCTTGAACGTGAGCATACCACTGATTCCAGGCCTGTAGCCTAGCTTTCTGAATCAGTAGGGTGGGTGCCTTTCCCCCCAAGATGAAAAGTGGATTGCCGGTGTTTATAGCAGTCGCCTATTGCATCCCTAAGCGCTGTGGTGCCCACCTCGTAGGAGGTGGTCTCACGCTTCCGATGACATGACCGCATCTACATTGCGGTGTAGGCGTTGCCCCTATCCTGTGCAGTTCGTTTTTTGAGCCGACCAGTGCGAAGTCGCGCCAACGTTTTGGCTTGGCGCACTGCTCAACTGTTCAAAGCGGACGTGGATCTTGCGTGTGTACTTGCAAGTTGCCTGCAAGGGCCTTGTAAGTTGTAGACTCTCCTAGAGTGATTTCCCCACTCCTTGTAGGAGGGGCTGGGGTTGTCCTTCGTATCTTACTTACCTATACCCTCACTCACGCCTACATATCCTAGCGGCGATGCCCCTAACACAGTTCTCCTAGAAACTCTGGCGCTTCGACGCTCGGCGTCTTCGCCTTTAAGATAGCTACCGTGGACCAGTTGAAGGCTAGCAACTAGTCATGTCTGAAAAGTACGTCAGCCGGGTGGGTATCTTGGGATTGCTCGGGGCTGTGTGTCGGGCCGTTGGTTTCCGGTCGTCGAGAAGATCCCGGCTGTGTGGTCTCGCCGGAGTATAGATAGCAATCCCCCCGTATTGGCAAGATTGCCGAACCGGAAAGGTACGGACATTGCCAGAGGGCAGAGGACCTTCATTTGCCAATTGGGACTCTGCTACACGGAGATAGGCTCGGTGCTATCACTGTTATCAGCTGCAAAAGTCCAAGGCAACCAACCCAAGGTAGCCGTCGATACCCGCCCTTCAGATCTTGGGATCCCCTTCCCGTGCTCAGCTTCCAGTTTTGGGCGGCCCGTTGAGAGAACGCAATTGTGCGGGACGTGTGCCGTGATTAGGAGATTTCGACAATGCCAATCCGGACCTCCCCGGCCCTCGTTGATGAACTCCATCAACCATACAGAGCGGAGCCGAACCTCTCGAATAAATACAGCCAACCCCGCGCTCAGCAAGTTGAACGTGAACAAGGCAAGATCCAGTAGTCGTGTACCTATTTAGATACCCCACGAAGCCAGACGACAACCCTACTCCTTCCATCTCGGACAGACAACATGTCTAGCAAGCAAGATCTCGTGCCCTACCCTTTCTCATTCAACGACCATGTGGCGGAGAAGCCCGGCGGGCCGGGCGAGCTAGCCGAGAAGGTTACTCTAACTCTCGAGAACGTCCGGGGCAGAATCCCGTCATACCAGGCATCCAGACTCCGCACCATGATCCTCGAAGCCCACAACGACCCCGAAAAGATCCTCGCCCACGCATGCACGTACGACGGTCTCAGTTCACGTCTGGCAGAAGAGGCGGGATTCCCCATGGTTTTCGTCTCGGGGTATGCTGTGGCCAGTTCTCACGGCCTGCCCGATGCGGGCTACATCGCCCTGGAGGACATGTGCAATAAGATCAAGGAGAGTGCTCGCGTTGTCTCTGTCCCGATCATGGTTGACGGCGATACGGGCTACGGAAGCCCTGTCAACGTCCGGAGGACAGTCGATAGCTTTGCCCTTGCCGGTGCGGCTGGTGTCATGATCGAGGACCAGACGTGGCCGAAGCGTAAGTTCCCTCCAGGGCCAAAAAGGGAGAGGAGGAGAACCGCTGACACGGGCTGCGTGCTACTCAGGCTGCGGGCACACCAAGGGCAAGTCGGTTGTCCCACGGGGCGAAGCCTATGCGCGGATCAAGGCAGCATGTGATGCGAGGAATGAAGGCAAGGACATCTTCATCCTTGGCAGGACTGATGCCCTTGTACACGGCTGGGACGAGGCCCTTGCTCGCGTGAGGGAGTTCAAGCGACTCGGCGTCGACGCCGTCTTTGTCGAAGCGCTCCCTGACCGAGCCGCCCTCGCCAGGGTCGTCAAGGAGGTCGAGATGCCCATCTTCGCCAACAGTGAGTGCCGAGCAACACCGAACCGTTGCGCCGACAGCGTGGCCGTTGTAGCTCGAAGGGAGTGTTTGCTGACCACAAACTTGCCTCTGCTATAGTCATCGAGGGCGGCAAGACGGAGAACCTGTCCGCCAAGGAGCTCGCGGCCCTCGGCTTCTGCGGCGTGGCCTACCCCATTACGCTCGTCGCCGCCAAACTCGTCAGCATCAGGAAGACACTCGAAGACCTCAAACGAAGCTTCATCGAGGGCGCGCCGCCCGAGATCATGCCCTTCGGCGACGTCTGCCAGGGAGTCGGGTTCGGAAAGTACTGGGCGTTGGAGGAGAAGTACAAGCACGATGACAACGGGTTGCTCAACGCACAGGATGCAGTAAACGGCGCCAACGGAACCAACGGGGCGAATGGGCGTTCTCATTGAGCTGTTGTGAAGAAATGGCAGCGGCCTCCGCCTTGGGTGTAGACCTCAGAAATGATGGAAGGGAAGAAAGAGGGAACCTGCCAAGCTGCTCGGGAATATACCCGCCTACCTACAAAGCATCTTCCTCGGAAACAGGGTTGTCGAGGAAGTAAGTTGTATTCCTTGTGAAGCGACCTGTCAAGCAAATTACCGCGTTGAGAAGAGACCTACCAATTTGGGCAAGGATGTTTTCTGTGTATCTGAAAAAAGAGTGGCATGTACACTGGATAAAGAACATATCGCGGTCGTAAGCCTTGTCCTGCTCATCCATCGGGTTGAAATCCCCTCTTCTTTGGGGATCTGGAATAGGTTCGCATTGGGGGTGGTGCTTCGTCTTTGGTGTCCTCGACTTTTTACAGTTTTGCGACTGGGGCGGCTGCTTCAACCGTGTTATGAGCAAGTCTCGAAGAGACACGGCTGACTTGCCGTTCTCAGCCCTTTCATCTTCCTTTCCCCGTCTTGATCTCAGGGAGTCATACAGGTTGAAAAGGTGGGAGGCGACGTTGTCACGACTGTAAGAGTCGTAGTTGAAGGAAAGCAAGATCCTGGAAAGATCGACATACAAGCCCGTATTGCCAGACAAATAATTGATAACCTCCTAACATATTGAGGATAAGCCTTGAAGTACGTTAAGCCATTCGCGGTAATTAGGGTAAGGACCGCTAGAGAACCACACCTCCATCAAACCTGGGGAAGATTCCACATGGCGTCCCAGAAAGATACCTCTGGCTCCATCGTCTCCGGCGCCTCTCCCCAGAGTTGAAAAGGTGCCAGGCTGTGGCTCAGAGGCAGAGCGAGCCAATCCTCAGGCACGTCATCCCAGCCTTCATCGGCGCCGCCCAGGCCCTCTCCCGAATCGTCGACGGACAACTCTCCCTGCCCAAGAAGCATCGACGAGATGCGCGGTGCCGACGTCGGGACCATGCCCTGCTCGAACTTGGCCAGGAAGACCTCCAGCAAGGCAGCGTACCTCGCCGCAAGGTCTCCGTCGTCGAGACTACTCGCCTTGAGGCAGGCGATACACTCGTGCAGGCAGCCCAACGACGACCTCAGGTCCGCGGCATGGGTTCCCAAACTGAGGGCCTTGAGCAGGAATATCGAGGCGGCAATGACGCGTAGGTAGATACGTACGGGACAGTACCGCAGCAACCCGGCGACGAAGAGCCGCTGGGTTGCCCTGAGCACTTGCACGGACCCGTCGACGACCTTCTTGATGAAATCGTACTCGACACCTTGGACCGTCGAGTTGAGGGTGGCACGGATGGTTGGGCTTGCCGAGGCGCTGCCCATGACTCTCTCGACGATTGCCTGGACCCCGAGCGAGTTCAGGAACGCCTGCGCGTGGTGGTATTCAATGTGCAACTCCTCGATGGCGTTGGGGCTGATGGCCGTCGAGTCCAGGTGTTTCCTACGCCACTCGACGAGCTGTTGCTGAAAATGCCTGGTGATGCTGGCATACCGCCCAGTCCGGAGAAGATGACGAACAGCGCCTGCTGTGGGAAACAGCATGTCGTGTATGGAACGAACGAGCATCGTCAGGCCGATCCAGGCACGGGCAACCCTTGAGTCTTCATCGTCGTCGCCGCCGCCGCCGCCGTCGTTTGCCGATGGGTAGCCGGTGACGCTGCGGGCCAAGGTATCCGGCACCATTGAAGGGCAGCCCAGACGGAAAGAGTGCTGCTCCATGAGAATGTAGAGCACCTCGCGCACTCGAGCGCTCCGGGCGTGCAAGCCCGGCTGCCGCGCATGTGCAACACCAGCGTCGGCCCGCGATGCCGTATCGTATATGCCGAGCTCCAGAGCCAGAGTCTGCGCGTTGCCAAGCAGCATCCATGCCATGCGATCGGAGGTCCGGGCGGGCGTAACGACGTCTCTCTGCCAGGCCGGCCCGCTGGACTCGTCGCTGATGTGTTCACGGGTCCCGTAGTCGTCGGTACGGCCTAGTTCAAAGGCGCTGTGCAGGAGGGACGAGTCCCAGCCATCGGGGACCGGGGGGAAGTACACCGCACGCGGGTGCCACTCCACCAGGAGCAGCAATGCCTCGACAGACCCCCGTGTCCGCGTCCTGGCCGTCGAGCCCTTCTCCTGCCCCGTGATGATCCTCATGATCAGGTGCTGGCAGTGTTCCCAGAGCCGGTTGTGGACGAGGACACCGCGGGCAACGCCTCCGGGCTGCGGGAGGTGGTGATACCGTGTCGATATCAGGAGAATGACGCAGCAGAGGAGGGGCTCTTTGGCCGTCAGCCTAAAGTGCCCTTGGTGAGTGGCATCCATGCCGCGGGCAATGAGGCTCAGTGGTGCCAGGTTGCGGAAGAACAGGTCGACAAACCTGACGCCTTCCTCGGCGGTGAACCAGCCCATCTTGACAAATCGGAAGGCGTTCCAAAGCTGCAGAACAGACATGGCGGGGGTGCCGAGGCAGGGTTTCCCGGCTCGCTGGGCAGGGTCGACGTTGAGGCGTGGCTCGGGACTCGAGGGGCGGCCGCGCCGCTACCCGAGGCCTCCTGCTCGGCGGCGGCGCGGAAGAGCAGTTTGAGGGCATCGTTGCCATTGGAGACGATTGTCCGTATCATCGAGTTGGTGAGGTCGACTGGCTCAAGACCCGGAGAGACGCCGCCGGCTTGCCCGAAACACCGCGTGTTGAACGAGTTGTCGTTCTCGGTCGCCATCGGATCCCATTGCTCAAATGGCGGTGGGACCGTGGGGCTCGGGTTTCTGGGCAGAGCATGTCTTTGACTACCTTGCGGCCGACGGTGTTGATATCCATCACGAGATCGAGGCTGAGGTGTCCCAGGCTGGCCAGCCAAGGATGTGCCTTCGGATGCGGGCCCTCCTCGTCCTTGCGCGAGGGCGTCGGCAGCGGCATTCTTCTGGCTACTGGCGGCCCGGTCTGGTGGGAAGACGCACTCCCTACCCTCCCGGTCGCAGCGCAGGCAGGACGGGCTGTCGCGGATCTCGACGACGCAGCGGGTCTTCTTGCGGCGGCAAGGGTTGCAGGCTTTGTAAGTGCGGCGGAAGCCTCTGGCCACACGCTGGCCGGGCTGCTTATTCTCTGCGTCGTCTTGTCGAGCGTTCTGAAGTCGGGTCCCGTCCGGTTCGTGCTCGGTCTCAAGCGGGTTCATGATGCTCTGCCAAACCTTGCTGCTCGGCTCATTTGCCGGAAAGCTATGAACGTGTCGCGCGCGACTTTAGGATTGGGTGGCCTGTATTCCGAGATGGGATGCTGTATTGATGATGATGATGATGATGATGATGCTGCTGCACAGGAATGGACGACGGGTGAATCACCGGATAACGTCGGGAACTTCGGAAGCGGTAATCTAGATCTGGTTGCACCGATATGTATCCTGGGTCCGAGGGACCATGATAAACGCCTTGGTTCGAGAGGAGTAGGACTTGCCTATCTCCAGCGGATGCCAAGACGCTCCATATTTCGATGTGGAGGCACGGCACAGATATGAGCATACAGGCTGAATGGGGTGCACGAGACATGCGTATAGAGATAAGCACTGCGCAGCAAGCAAAGCACTTCCACTAGGTCATTATATATACTCTGTATGGGACTAATTGTTCCATGGATTGAACCCTTTTCCCTTTCCCCCTTCTTCACGTATCCTCTCCTCACTCTTAATCCAGTTCTTAGTTTCACTCATTGTCCTGATTTCGTGCCATTCAGCGAAAAGTGGACCTGTCGAGTTCCAGCATGTCGGTATCTCGGGGGATTAACCTTCTATCTTAAGATGCGGAGTGTCCACAGATATCTAAACACTCGCCTAAATTGCTATACCCAGCTTGTGTATCTACGCAGCTGATCAGCACGTCGGGGCTTTGCAACAGCAGGTATGTTCTTAGGTTGGGACTCTGCGCTGTTTAGGCTGGACGTTGGTGTCCCTTCATCGTTGACATTCCTTCGGGAAAGGTTCACTGGGAGTGAGGGTATACATCCTATGGGCATGTGTGGGCATGTGTGGGCATGTGTGGGCATGCGTGGGCAGTGACATATTGTGCTTACACAAGGCTTGTGATACCTGATACCCCCTTTGTGCTACAGGAACCTGTGGACGGCTGTGGTAGGTAAGAGGGTTATGTTGGAGATATATGACACTGTCAGTCGACACGAGTCTGGAAAGCTGGCCTGAGGTTGAGCTGTTAGCAGACGGAAGCACCTGCCTGACCAGCGTTGTGGTGCGGGACGTATCATGGGCTGTTGGCGACAAGATAGTCCGGTGCGATTCTCACGTACTCGATGATCTCGTCGTATACGTCGTTATGAGCAAAGACTATCTATCCTACTTGGATATATTATCCACTCACTTAGAGTTATCCATTGGCATCTACTCAGGCGAAGCCGATTTTCACTCTTTTGATATTGGATTCATTCGGAAAAGAACATCTGGTTGACTGGGTGCGGTGCTGAAAATCTATGTAGCCGAGTTTCTCCATAAACGAGCGAGGGAGTAAACTCGCCTGACGCATTCGACGCGATGAGCATTCGGCGAGAGCTGGCGAGGAGAGGTCTGATACGCGAGGGAATCATGACCCTGCCCGAGGACCAGAGGGAAGAGGCTTCCGAGAACGAAGGAGAACGGCAGAGTGATTGAGAGAAGTTCAGAAAGACTATCGAAGGAAATGGGGGCCGCAAACCCCATGCTCACAAACCAGAGCAGGTCGCCCAGAGAAGCCAAAAGGATCGTCGGGGGGGAGCAAGTTTGCGATCACAAGACCATCCAGGCAATTGTTTCTATAATTTCGGAGGAGCTCATCTCCCGAGGCATACACATCTGGATGAACACATGGGGATCCGGGGCTAGCGTTGTGTACTCTCAAGACCAGGCGTCCTTGTTTTGTGAGAACATTGTGTGGCTTGGCAGCTGCGCTGCGCATCTGCTGACGGGGTAGATGTTTTTATATACTCATCCTTGTCCATCTCTGGCAACCCGAATCGGCCGCAATAGGAAGGTGACTGGATACACGTTTAGATTGTGCTATATATCAACAAGAGAATCAAGCCTAGCCTGAAGCACGGCTTGTCGTTCTCAAGGCTGTGCTGCTTCTACACATTGCTGAACAATGACTCAAGCACGCTCACATGAGGTCTACGAGTGGAGTCAGTTACAGAGGGCTCTCTGACTTTCCCAACCCGACGGGAACAAACGGAAATAGGCGGCGAAAGCAATTGGGTATAATCATATAGAAACTCCTTTTTTTTTCTTTCTTTTTTCAAGAGTACTTACTGGCTTCTTCTTCACAACGCAGACAACCAACAGCTCCCGGTGACTGCGGGGCGTTGGTATTTGGTATCGTGCAGAAATGCTCTGTAAAATGGCCGCTTTTGCTTCCATATAGTTAAAATTACAGTGCTTCTTTCTCCATTTTCGGGTCCAAGGTGGTAAATCCGAGGAGTTGTTGAAGGACTGCTAGAAGTCGCGGTCTATACTGGTGGAGTCTAGACATGAGCTGATAAATGTGACAGTTTGCCGCCAGCCCGCCTCCGACCGGCGTCGGGGAGTTATGCGTCCCGACAGGCTCCAAGACCACTAGCTAAAACACTAATTAATGGATCAATGTTGTTTGTGGGCGATAGGGAGGTAATCAAGGCTGGGAAGATTTTCTGTCTGGTGTTCGCAAGGATTCGGGAGTCTTGGCATGGTGGTGTCAGGACGAAAGGAACGAATGCCGCATACTTGTCCAAGATGAAAAATTGAGCAGGTTTATGGTTAGCCGTACATCTTGACGCCGCGGCCGACTGTTCAGTCAGTGCAGCCTGCTGCTCCCTGCTCTCTTCCGCGGAGGCATGCCGCATCTCAACATACAAAGGTCCGATTAACCGTCTCACAAAGTTTACCAACCTTGAGAGGTACACGAGGTTAATTACTATAAGATTTGACGCCGGAAATATAAAACTTACAACATCATGTTTTGCAAAACTCGCGTCTTGGCTCGGCGACTGCCCGTCCAACATTGGCGGTCGTCAAACCCACTCCGCCTTGGCCACCGCAAATTGTATGGGGAGAACGGTGACGGAGAGGGGGGGGGGGGGGGGGGGGGGCTGTAGGGGAGTCGTGATCATTTAAAAGCCACGGACCATTGCACGTTTTCGGCGCCAGTCAAGCGTGGCACGAGTCAGCCTTACGGAGCTGGTAATGACTCGCAGACCTGTAGACCCCTGAGAACATCACCGTGAACGAGCTTCTTGGAGGGCAGTGCGGCTCGGGGTCCGCGGCAACTGGGGCAAGCGGATAGGGCCCCTGCAACATCACGTACTATTCACACGTGCGGAATCCATCGAACCGTATAAGCATACGTGATACAGAGGGCAACATGCTTGCTGACACATGTGGCGGGTGGCGCATATCTCGGGATGCTCCCGAGGACCCATCTGATAGGTTGCCATTCAGTTGCACATGTGCCAAACAAATGCTTGAACGGTCAAGAACGAGATTCGTTTTGTCCCTGTGAGCGAGCGAGCGGCCTGAGAGAGAGAGAGACAGAGAATGTTGTTGAAGCTGTCGGTTCCCGTGGTTTGCAAGCGCAAATCGCGACTGGGAGGTGGGACGTCCAAGTCACAGGACAAGGCGGTGGTATGCATCTGGACGCCCGATGATTTCATAGATCGCAACCGCCCCATTGTGACCATCACGATGCATATGCGCCCAGCCACAACCCACGCAGCTACGGCGAGAACAGATATCGTCGAAATAAACCCTCACAGCCATGACTCAAGCTTTCAAAAAAAGACTACGGAGCCAAGCCAGAAGAGCTGAAACACGTAGCTCGCTGGATATGCTTGGCCGACCTGAGCTTGGGAACTTTTGGTTGGGGCAGTTCTCCCTATTAGTTCGTCAAGAGTGGCTCATATGGGGCCGAGGGAGTCCCAATCCGTACACAAATGTGACCCTCACGAGGGTTTATGGAGAGGCCCAAGACCAACCCCTGGCTCGGGCGTAGACGGAACCACCTCATTACAGGCTCTGTTTTTTCGTACTCTGTATCCGTAAAACGACAGGATTTGACCGGTCGTATATACTGACTGCACCTTGATAGTTCAGGTGGGAACGTCATTGTCCGGTTCGGTAGTGATTTCCTCTCAACGCCGGCACTGCTTACGCCTCAACCAACACCCAGGGGGGCGTGTTTTTGGTCCTGGACAACTCCACCTAGACGAGGAGGGAGTCTCGGGGCGATGAGTAAACGCACCACCGTTGATGCCATGTTCTCATCCAGTACCTTGCAACGATTCCATCTCCGGCTGGGGCTCTGTGGAGGAGTCGGTACAGAGTCAGCCGGGTTTCTGACCGGTTGTATGCGTTCAGACAGCCCCAACTCTTGGGTCTGGTGAAATGACAAATCTTGGCAGGAAAGGGCGGAGTCCATCCAGTGCCGAAGGGATGTTGGGTACAGAGTAGTGACTGCCGTGATGGTGGAGTTGGGGAAAAGGATGGTTCTGGTCATTGATCTCGAGGTCCATAAAGAGCAGCTTGTGTTCCAGCTTTCCATCTCACTCGAAGTTGCGAAATCATCATCAACCGAGTCCTTTCACTCTACTTACTACCTCTCCCATCTCTCACCGTAACTCTCCTCGTTCTCTTCGGTTGCCTATCAGTCTCGATGTGAGTTCAACATCAGTTTGTCTTGGTGACTTGAACGGCTCGGGGGGTTAACAAAATAGACAGTATACATACACACGCCACAATGAAGGCCACCACCAACATCCTCCTCGCCGGCCTGGCGGCCCAAGCCTCGGCCCTGGTGCAGATGGAAGTCCGCTACAGCGACAACATGATCGACGTGGGCAACCTCGACCTCTTCGCGGCGACGTGGCAGGCCATCTACGCCGAGTCGGGCAACACGCGCGCCATCATGACGGACCGCTCCTTCGGGACGCAGACGAACGAGTGCACGCACGCCGACGACTACGACCCGGACGTGACGGTGCAGGTCAAGATGAACGGCGCCTGGGGCCGGACGCCCGGCCTCAGCGACAACCAGATGCGCGACGGCCTGGTGCAGTCGGCGTGGGAGGTCCTCAGCCGGGTGGCGGATCCGTACGGCTACGAGGTCTTCAACGGCTGCCGCGGCCTCACGTGGATGGAGAGCGTCGGCTACACGTCGGACGCCGCCTGCGGCCGCCTCAGCGCACGCAACTGCGAGTACCCGTGCCGCAACGAGAACTCGCCCGGCCTGGCCCAGTGCATGAACCACACCTGGGGCCACAAGGTCCCCTCGTCGCTGCGCGTGACGGCCTACATCGACGGCCGCCTCCAGCCGGACGACCTGATCATCGAGTTCGCCGCCAGGTCCAACGCCGTCTCCGGAGGCTGCGGCTGGGTCGGGACCATTGCTGGTGCCCTTGCCGGTTTCATTCCCGTCGGCGGCGACCTGTTCGCCGCCGGCATCGACATTGGCTGCAGCACCTAGATGTCGTCAATGGGGAGGACACAGAAGTAGGGTTTTTGGGCCAAGTGAATAGGCGCTTTCGGACATTCTTGTTTGGGTTCGGGTCGTGGTTGTGATTCTGAATTTCTGAGATTGTTTTTTGTAGATAACTTCTTGGTCTGTTGTTGTTGTTGCTTTGCGCGGCTAACATGTGTACATAAACATCTTCATCCGGTAACGTCTTTCTTGAGAAACGATGATTGTCAGTCACCCTGACTGTGAATCTCTCGTAAGCCGCATGCCGTCGGTTGCCAGTCAGCTTGACAAGTGTACATCGATACTCGGTCAAATACAGCGCGCGGTCTTGTCCACCAAAGGGACTTTTGTTGATAATCACGATATCACACACCGGGGCTGGGCAAAACCGTCGGTTAGGACCCCGGCTGCCCAAAGCTGGTTAGTGTGCCAACCCAAGCCAGACAAATCCAGCAATGAAATCTCTTCGTTTCCATGCCGGCCATTCTGTTTGGAGACTGGCTAGAAGGATGTGACTGGGACTGTGCCGCAGAGTAATTTCGCGGGTTTTCTTTTCCCTCGCGGGCGGCTAGGCACCCGAATTCAAAAGGGTTGTTTACACTTGACTTTGTTTTATTTTTTTTTAAAAAAACAGAGCCCCGTTGTTTCTGGTTACTGTCAGTCAATCCTTTAGAAAGCCATCGTGTAGGGAACGTCCGTTCGGCCGTGTCTTTTTTTTGGTCGTGGAAAGGGAAAAAAACAAAAAAAGGGACAATTAACAGCTTCGACACTCAAACCAAAAAACAAAACTTCACGATGCCTACGCCAACCTTGTCCGGCACGACCATCATCAACCTCGGCCCGTTGACATCATGGACCGCGCCGGCATCGTGCGCCACCACGGCCCCGCCGGTCGCCCTCGCGTTGGCCGCGGTGGAGAGCGTGGTGTACCTGTCCCAGACGTGCGACGTCAACGGCCCCGTGGTCAACGACTGCTTCCCGTCGGCCAGCGCCGTCAACTCGCTGTACCACGCCAGGAAGGGCGGGCCGGAGCGCTTCAACTATCTGGTCCACCACTCCCCAGCCTACGAGTGCCCCTCGGGCTGGGCCACCGTCGCCTACGGCGTGCGCGATGAGGCCTCGTCGCACTCCCTCAGCGGCATCTTCGCGGACCCGACGGTCACCCGCACCAACAGGTTGATCTACCCGACCAGTGTGTCGACCGAGGTCACGACCATCACCCAGGGGATGCCCATCTTCGAGCCGCCGCAGAACCTCTTCATGTCGGCCCTGGAGCCCTCGGAGACCGTCATCCTGTGTTGCCCAAGGTCAGTCGCCGTCGTCTCCGTCGTCTTTGTCTTCGTCTTCGTCTTCGTCTTCGTCTTCGTCTTCGTCTTCGTCTTCGTCTTCGTCTTCGTCTTCGTCTTCGTCTTCGTCTTCGTCTTCGTCTTCGTCTTCGTCTTCGTCTTCGTCCCTTTTCTCGTCGGGACCCGGGAAGAGCACCTTTCTTTACTGACACAGGCAACAGCGGCTACAAGATCGGCTTGGTCGGCGGCAACTGCTACTCGCCCGTCCCCAGAGAGGCCTACCCGGCCACCACCGGCTGCCAGATCAAGTATGTAAACGAGGAGACCATCCTGATGTCCCCGGTCGAGAGGACGTTCACGTACCACGGGCGGGTGGTCACGGGCAGCGCCTGGTCGGTGGGGGACGAGTCGGTGGAGTACGTCGGGACGACGATGGTTGTAGACGAGAGCGCCCGCACGCTCTACGAAGCCATCTTGTACACGCCAGCGATCACGATGGTGAACAGGGGATCTGCCGCCGCCACCGCCGAGACGTCGCCGGTCGTGACTGCGTCGGCCACGCCGGCCTCGACGGCAACGGGGCCGGCACCATGGCCTAGCACCGGGTCAGGAAGCAGGACGGCACCGTCGGCGAAGGGCGCGACGCTGGCTGTTTGGGGGGTTGCCCTGCTGGCTGGCGTGGCGCTCATGGCCCCTGTTTGATATGGCATGAGTAACACCTCTCTCTCTCTGTCTGTCTTTGTCCAACCAGCCAACCAACCTCCTTGTTCTCAGTTCGCACAAAATGTGGTTGAAACACGTTCTATCTATATAGATATGTAGACGTACATATCCGTTCACACTGCCTGCCCATACATAGCCTAAAAGAGGCCAATAAACATACAATGTCAACACTTGATTGAAGACACCTCGAGTCATTGAGGAACACTAGTGGAGTCGCCTCCAACTTTAAGTGGACGGCGCCAATGCAAGCAAAGCGAAGCGGAAAGCCTCCGTTCAGTTGCGGAGACGACGCACCAAAACGACACGGCGCACAAACAACGTTTTGCAGCCATCGTGCAGCAAAAACGAACGACAAAAGGTACAAGGACCGACCGCGATTCGAACGCGGGGCCTAGAGATGTTTGCGGTGAAGGAACTGCAATCTCTCGCTCTACCACTGAGCTATCGATCCTAGTGGCTGCTTATGATTACTTCAAACGTACGAGAGCTCAAGGATGGAAGACGGTGGACACACCTGTGTCTTCTCCCTTTGCCCCCACGAAAGAGCGGTCTGGGCTGCAGCAAGCCTGGCGTCTGTCAGTCAGTCAGTCAGTCATTCAGGCCATTCGATTTGCGTGGCCACGAATAACTTCCCATTGTTTAGAGACATCAAACAAATCATCCTGTCTATTGCCCGTCCATGGTTCCAACAGAGTCTTTGTTTGAGTCAGTCATTGTTGAGTCAAAAGTCAATAGAGTGCAGACCAGACCCAGTCATTGCTCCACCGAGGGGGGTCGAGGTAAAATGACACACATAAGCAGCAAACCTGAGCGTAAAACAGCAGCCCATCACAAACCGGTTGCTTTCCTAGCTCAATTTGGTCAGAGCGTCCGACTTTTACGTTGTAAATGCCATCGGAAGGCTGTGGGTTCGAGTCCCACGGATCGCGGTCTTTCTTTTGCGCCCTTGCGGCTCGACTATGCTTTTTTGTACTTCTTATTCTTTTTATGTGTTTTGCACCCCCCCTTTCGAGGATGGATAGGGAAACGGGTAGTATGGTCGTAAGGATCCTTGGAGATCGGGGCTAATGCAATCGCTGAAGACGACAGGGAACTGGAAACCTCACTCTCGTTGCGTTGTTCCCATAGTCGCAGTCGGATTCCAGGTCGACCATGCAGAAGACTAACTAACCCAGGATGCCACGCATGCCCGGCTTTTCTCAGCGAGGCAGTCGGTAGCTGCGAATATCATTATCCTTGGTTGTTAATCGTGGAATACAGGATCAAAACAACGTGAGGGGACTGAAACCAGGGGAATAATTCAAGTAAAGTTGGCGACTCTGCCTGACTCTGCTTGCTGTCTGTCCCCCCTCCTCTTTTAGCAAATAGTCCAAGGTGCCACGGGCATGCTCTCTCCATCTTGCGCTATCCTGCAACCGTTTCCCATCTCAAACGAGAAAAAGCCGTTGATTGACGGCCCCATCGCAGTAGGGAAGGTCTGTTGATACTGCAAAGACTCCGACCCGCTCGAATCCGCCCGGCGGCGCGTGACCTCTTCCGCTGGGAAGCAGCACCAAGCCGACGTTCATGGGCGCATCGAATGCGAAACAGTAGTTCTCGGGCGACAGGTCATTGTCCTTGACTCTCATCTGGGCCAATGGCATGAAGTAGAAATCCAAGCCAACCTCTCCGGCCTTGAGCTTGGCCATATGCACTTCACAATCCAGCCAGAACCTGGCGAGTTTGGACTTCTCGCTGGGGATGTCATCTGCTGGGGCGAGCATCAGATCGTCTTCCGTTCCCGGCACGAAGACTCCGGTCGCTTGAAAGAGGGCCGCGTCCACACCGAGTTGGAAACAGCACCCCATTATACCGTCTCCGCGGCTTCCCGGCGTCGGGCAGGATCGAGATGCCCATACGGCAAAAGGCGTGGTGAACGAGGTTGTGCCGAGCTCGATGCCGGGTATCATTGATTCGGCTCTCTGAATGGTTTGTCCCTTTTCAAGAACCATGGACGCCCAGGACCACGTTGGGATACGATGGCTGTGATGACGACGGCTTTGGCTTCCACCGCCGGGCTCGGCGGCAAACTTATCCGAGACGGGGCCCAAGTTCCAAAGGAGAGACTCCGCCAGGCCTGTCGCGTTTGTCGCCGGGAGGGCAGCAATGTACCGCTGCTGGTGAATCATGCCAGTGTAGCGGGTCATTGCTGCCATGCAAACCAGTCTATCGCTGGGGTCGGAGATGGGCAGGCTCATGTACATATCAAATACATCGCCCATGCTGTTGACGTAGCCTGTGGCATGGAACTTACTCTTTGGGAGGCTGGACATGCTGTTGAGCTCCTTCAGGTAGTGTTGGTCGTCACACTCGCACCTCATGCTTTCGAAACATTCCCACACCATCTCTGAACCGTGAAGATGGAGCAACCGGCGCGAGAACAAAAGGCGTTGGAACGACGGTGCATGCCGTAGGAGTCCCATGCGGCGATCGGCGACGTCTGTGAGCTTGCCGCCGGCCTTGAGCGGTCGCAGCATGCCCATATCGGTCATGATCCAGTGGCTCCAATGCATAGTCTGGCGGATTTGGATGGAATATTTGCGGCCACGGTGGCTGACTTCAACCGTGATGGACGCACTCGACTCGTCCGAGTCGGCCTCGGGTGATGTGATTTTGCGGCCCGGACCAAAGTTGCCGAGCCTGAGGTCTTTGATGTCGGTCAGGGCAATGGTGAAATGCGCAAGCTGGAAGATGCTATCTTCCCGGTCCAAATGCCAGACGCGGTCTTGCGCGTCGTCGTGAAGCACGCAAAAGTCTGGAATCCAAGCGTACCGCACGTCCTGTTCATGGGCAACGGCCAAGGCTTCCTGTAGAGCCAACGGGATCTGCCACCACTGGATGCTCTTCTGGCGCGCCTCCAGATTCTCGAGTGTCGTGAGCGACGAAGGAGGCGGCAGCGGACCATCAACCCCATGGATGATGGCGACATAGGGGCCGGGAGAGGAGGCGGCATCGACGAGCTTGAGACCGTTCCGGGGATTGCTGCCCAGGTCGAGATACCGCAAAGGACGCAACCTCATGGCATCATGGATGGGACCATGAGTTTCGTGGCAGAGTGAATGCGACGCAGTGCAATCGTTGATCCAAGCGCCAACGAGTTTCTTTCGAAGCTTGGAATGCAACCTCGGGACGATATTTCTAGCCGGGCCAAACGCCGGCCAGGGAGATGGCTTTCCTGCGGGCCTCGCGTCAGTAACCATTGATCAACGAGCATGCTCGGCACGAAGCAGGCAGAGAGACCTGCCGTGCGTCTCTCACGGCCTCACCTGGTGCTGTGAACATCTCGAAGGTGGTTTGTATGGGAAGCATAGTGCCTCCGGGGCCGTTGCAGGCAACGACGGCCGCCACTCTGACGAGGTGCCCGATGTAGATGCAAACAAGGGACACGCCGAGCTTTATCTCGGTTGTGGCCGGATCGATCTTCCCCATGCGCATGACGGCCTCTTGGATGGCATAGCATGTCTGGCATCCCTTCTTGCTGGCTTGGAGAAGTTGACCAAGTGGGCAAACCAGACTGACAAGAGCATCGTTGGTCTTGTTCGGGATCTTGTCTCGGTCCAGGTCGTGGCACACGGAGCAAGGCCGTTTATTTTTTGCGACGGCCAGGCCTAGGTTTCCGTTGCCCGTCATGGCGAGGACAGGATCGCTGACTCGAAGACAAAAGCCGAATTGGGTTTTGAGAGTCAGAGTCGCAGGTGAGTGAGTTGCTGGAAAGTTGAGGCTTATGCTCAAAAACCGGTGACAAGCACGTTGCTCTGCTCTCACGTGCGATCATACCACGCTGACATAATCCATTTCTACAGTAAGGTACCCAGCAAAAGGGCCGTCAGTTCCTACCCGCAGTTACCTATCTAGGTACATAAGATACCTCAGGTAGGTAGGTAGGTACCTGGCTAGAATATATTTCACAAGACTACCTAGGTAGTGTTCCTAGATTTCTCCCATGTCGTCGCTCGTCATAGATCCCTTTCTAAACACAGAGCACGAAAATGGAGATTTGAGTATCAGTATACCAACTGTGTGAGAATCTCATTATGGATCCCACGCATTCTCTAATGTTGAAAATATCCCAACCATATATCTAATTCGGCTTGGCGGCATGCCTGCATGGCGTTGGCCTGATACCACCATCAGCATTACTTTTGTGTCTATATGCCATCTCGCTTTCTTATGCTACGCTCCGCTTAAAGGACACAAAGAGACCAATTACAACCCCTCCCTTTCCCTGACACTCTCGACGCAGTCTTGCCATCTGATGACCTTCAAGTACCCACACTCGATGACGGCAATGACTACCATGCCGCCGCCAAGGCCCAGCCAGGCACCGTCGAGCTCCAGCGCCGGCGACCCCAGCTCGAGCCAGACGGCGATGGGCACCGCGGCCAGATAGTTGACGACAAAGACGATAAAGGCCGCCACGGACTGCCGGCCCAGGCCGCGCAGCACGCCGTTGCACCCGTTGATGATGGAGTCGATGAGCTGGAACGCCGCGACGGCGAGCATCGAGTTCGTCGTCAGCCTCTGCACGACGGCGTCCTCGGAGAAGATGAGGCCGAGCTGGTTGCGGAACGCAAAGACCAGGATGGCGTCCAGGATGCCGACGACGGTGAAGACGACGGCGTACAGCGTCGCGGCCCGCCGGGCGGTCGATACGAGGCCGGCGCCGATGAGGTGGCCGATTCGGGTGCTGATGGCGACCGAGATGGAGAAGGGGATGTGCCACATGACGACCGAGATGGTCGTCATGATGGTCTGCGCCGCGAGGTGTTCGGTGCTGAGGTACGAGGTGCTCAGCGTCAGGATCTCAAAGGCGGCCCACTCGCCGATGTTGACGGCCGAGCCGGCGATGGACAGCCGCACCGGCACGCTCCACTCGGTAAAGGCCTTGCGGGAGAGGCCGCCCCAGCACTGGTGAGACCACTGGCCCCAGAAGACGATGTACACGAGCAAAAAGACGGGCCGCAGGTCGTTGACGAGGGCCTGGCCCAGGGCGGCGCCCTCGAGGCCCATGCCCAGCTTGAAGGCGAAGAACCAGCTGAAGAGGGCGTTGAGCGGGGCGCAGATGATGAGGACGACCATGGCGCTCTTGAAATCGCCCTGGGCCTGCAGGAAGCGCTTCAGCGCCTCGAAGGCGGCGTAGCCGGGGATGCCGACCAGGCTGACCCTCAGGAAGGATCCGGCCTTGACGGCCAGGTGGTGCTGCTTCACGAACAGCGAGAGGATGGAGGGCGAGAAGATCCAGAAGAGGCCGATGGGCACGGTGGCGATGGCCATGAGGATGAGCATGCGCTGGACGTGTAGGCCGACGGCGGTGAGACGGCCGGAGCCGTGGGCCTGGGCGCAGAGGGTGTCGAGGGCGGTAGCCATGCCCTCGTAGATGGCGAAGCCGACGATGTTCATGGTGGTCAGGCCGATGCTGGCGGCGGCGAGGTCGTCGGCGCTGAGGTGGCCGGCCACAAAGGTGGTAATGACGGTGAAGGAGTACTGCAGCAGGTAGGTGGCGATGAGCGGTAGCGCGTACTGGCAGAGCAGCCATGCCTCGGCCGGCCAGCTGCTGCTGCTGCTGCTGCTACTCGTGGCCGGCTCGATGTCCGGCTTCAGGTGCGGCTGGTCCGACAGCAACGGCCTGGTCTCGCCGGCCCGGTTATCTCGGTCGCGGCGATCCATGGTGGGGTTTGTACGGGCGGAGAAAGGGTATTTTCAGGTTTTGGGGAAGTGAGACAAGAGGGGACGAGAAAAAGGGACAGAGAGACACAGAGAGACACAGAGAGAGAGGGGGGGAGAGGGAGAGAACGGGCGAGACCGGGGGGGTGACAGCCTACAGGCGACGTGAGACAGGGGCACGCGCGTGGACCGGCTGAAGGTTAAAGTATTGGGTCGAGTTCGGGCTGTCGAAAGGCTTGGTCTTGGTTAACTCTATCTGCATCCTTCAAACCCGGGAGCGAAGGGCGGGGGGGGGATCAGATGGTGCAAAGCGTGCGTTGGATTTGGATGCGTTTCGACCGCGAGAAGGGGGTGAGTGAAGAGTTAGAAGATTGGTAGGGCAGTGAGAGAGAGCGAGAGGGGGGAGTGAAAGCGAGAGCGAGAGTGAGTGAGAGTGAGTGAGAGTGAGAGTGAGCGTGAGCGTGAGAGAACCTCTCCTCTGGCCTCCGGAAAATTCGGCTTAGCGTCCGTGCAACTGCAACCAAAGGAAAAGCTTTGCCCCGGCATTGCGAGCGGACCAATTAGTGGAGACAGATCTCCGCAGCTCCGGATCCGGCAATCCGCAAATACCCCTCTCTTACGTAGCATAGCATAGCTCGGCGAACCGGTGACGGAGGCCGCTCGTCTCATTCGCTCCAAGGTCGGTCGGGCCCTGTGCCGCGTTGACCCGCTTAGGGGGCCGTCTTACATTCCCTAGTTCGGAAGGGCCTCCTTTCTCGTCCGGCGGCGGGAACCAGCACATGGATGCGGACTGACTGCTTGGGCATAAGCATGGCACATTGAATCCTTACCGAGACCGCTTCCCATTGAACGGGATTGGTGCAATATCTCCAATTACCTCTGGTAAGAATACTGAGTGCTGACGCTTCTCCATGTAACAGGCTCCTAGGTCACCACACCCTCTGAAGACCTTTGACGTTCTCCAGAGAGGCTTTGACTCATGGCGCGCCTAGACAGATGACCTGCTGCCATTTGGACATCTTCAGACAAACCCTCACTACTTACGAGGTCACCCGATTTAGCACGCGAGATATGGCCATTATCGACTTTTCTTCGAAGGTTCGTACGAAAAACAGCATCCCAACCCAGAGTCAACCCATATGCGCCTTATCCATCAGCTCGTTCCGGGTACCAACCCTGGTGAAAGCAGCCGCATTGCTATCGTCCGGCATGCGCGGGAGAGGGGTACTCCGGGATGGCCTCGGTCCCGCTTCATCGGGATGTGGGCGACATACGGAACCATCAACACTCAAGTTGACACAAGCATTGCCTAGTGAACTACGTTGTCTAATAAGGCGACAGTTGGCCCGGATCTCGCTGTGTTCGACTGGGGCTGTTCAGTGATTACGCATGCGCCTGTAAGCGTGAACTCTCATAGGCCTGTCCCTCGAATATCGTCAATTGTGGCATCGAAGTCACCCTTTGAGGCTATTCTTGGCACAACCGTCCCCCCCCCCCCCTCCCACTGGAAATGAACACGAATATTTCGCCCCTGGTTGACCTCCATCGTTCCCTACATTCATGTTTGTCGTTGTTTCCTTGCCGATTCACTCCACAGCGGCACCTCGCCCCCTGGGGTTGCGTGCCCCATGCGAAAAAAGCTTGGTATACTTTATTGAGCCGCGCAATGGTTCTTGACACGGGGCCCTGCATCGCCGTGATGTGGAATACCTCCTCCCGTGGGCTTTGCCATGGAGAGAGCGGCGGCAATGGTCGTCGTCTAGCTCTCCCGCCGACTCTTCTACATATGAGGCCAGTGTTTCTCTGCCGAGCCGTTTGTTGCTCTTGATTTGTTGAGCTCCTCATCTGTTCATCTCATCTACCCAACTCTGACAACATGCGCTTGTTCCAACTGCTTTCGCTCGCAGCAGCCGCCGCCCCTGCGTTGGCCGACACTCATTACTTCTTCTCGGGCTTCTTCTCCGGCAGCACTATTGTTGGCGTCGAGTTCGATGATCAAACCCACTCTCTCACCCTCAAGAACAATATTACCACCGATGCGTCTGCCGGCTCGAAGTGGATTGCCCTCGACGTATGGTCGACCCTACCACCTCGATACCCCTTGAGGTCGATGCTGATCGATATCCTGTAGTCTCGATTGAAAAACTTGTATGTGGGCACCACTGGCTACTTTCAGAGCTACTCCATCACCGACGACCTCGGTTTGTCATACAGCAGCAATGTGAGCCTGCCATCAGGCTGTAAGTTTCGTAATTTGAGCCTCCGCACTTACAGAGACTTACGTGCAGCACACAGGTTCCAACGCCAACTTCATCGCCTCTTCCACTGCGGCCCCCTACACCGTCTTCGGAACTCCATACGGAGGTGGATGCTCCAGTCTCGCGATCACGGTCGACGAATCAGGCGTGCTCCAAGAGGCAACTGCGAATGTCACCTACGACAGCGCCGCCGGCGTCCACGGAACCTCCTTGAGTCCCCAGAATGACTTCATCTACTCTGCCGATGACATGGGCAACGCCGTTTGGGTCCACTCTTATGACAACACCACTGGTGAAGTCGAAGAGGTCCAGTACCTCGCCGCGGCCGAGGGGTCGAACCCGCGGCACTTGGCCGTGCACCCCAACGGCAACTGGGTCTACGTCGTCTACGAGGAGGCCAACTCTATTGCTTCTTACAAGCGCGACACGACCACCGGCAAGCTGACGTTCACCAACACCACATACTCTCTGCTGCCTTCAGGTGTGTTTCCCCAGCAATGAGTACGAGATGCTCGGGGGGTGAAGTAGCCTGCTGACCTTACTCAAAAAGGATACACCAACACCTCCTCCTACTGGGCCGACGAGGTCCTCTTCTCCATCCCCAGCGGCAACGCGAGCGCCGCCGCCGCGCCCAAGTACCTCCTCGCCGCCACGCGCTCCCGCACCGTCGGCGTCCCGGGCTACGTCTCCGCCTTCGCCCTCGACGGCGCGTCCGGCGCCGTCACCGAGCAGCTGTTCCTCCTGCCCACCACCAACAGCGGCGGCTCCGCCAACGCCGTGTCCCCGGCCCCCTTCAGCGAGGACTACTTCGCCATCACCGACAGCGGCTCCAACTTCCTCGAGGTTTGGAAGATCGACGCCGCCGGCGCGTCCGTCACGGCGTCCGCGGTGGCGCACCTCGGATTGGCGTCGGGGCCGGCAAATGTTGTGTGGTACAGCTGAGCCCAGCACTCTGCGGTGGGACAACAACGCTGTCACTTGGCGCTGGTTAGCATATGCCTTTGGGGTAGAGTATAACCCGTTCCATAGCATTTTCAGGACAAGAGATTCAGGTTTTTGTCATCAGGTTGTACTGAATCTGAATTCCAGGCTGCGTTACGGGTGGGGTTTTGGGGGTTGAAGCTCTGATGTTCGTCACATCATATCTGTCGAGTAATTTTCTGGAGAGATGATAGATGCTGGCATACACAGAAACATGAACCTTCAATATGAAAAAGGACAGCAAGATGATCAAAAAAGCCCACTACTGCCGCGGAAAAAAGAGTTTGAAGCTGCTGGTCTTACAACAATACTTGAAGTGTACATTCACATGAGCCGGGCGTTTTAAGGTTTTAGACATTCTACTGTATCTCTGCACTAGCTCAGGCATCGTTGAATCACGTAGACACGCTCCCTATCTAGGTCAATACTTATATTTCAAAAAACGAAATTTTCCTATGCAACTAATGAAAGACTTCATCAGGCCGGTTTTAGTGTTGATTAGACAATCGAACCACATGCATGTCTAGGGAACCCAGCCAATCTAACAACGTGTTCCTGTCTGAGGGTTGTCGAGTCGAAGAAGAAGGGTACCTGGAGGCTGGCAAGCATGCTCGAGGCATAGCTACAACAAATCTTGGCCAGAGAATCTCGTAATCCAAGGGCTAGAAGAGACGGTTCACTGCGGAATGTCTCCAGAGTCTTCCATCTAGAAGAACCCCGAGTTTGCCTGTGATGACACTCCAATTCCAGGGCAGGTATAGGGAAGTAACGGGTGACTTGTAGTTGTTCAGGTTTCAGATGCAAGGCACAACTCTTGTGCCATCTATTGAAGCAACTAAACGAATGTCTTTAGTGAGGCTTGAACTTATCCAGCAAAATGATGAACACTAATACACTACACAGCTGCTGCTTGAGGAGAGTATCTGAAAACTGATCCTTAGGAACCAACCACGTTCATTCCAAAGTCGACTACAGCTTCAACGCCAATATGGGATTACTACTTATTGTTGAAACTCCAAGTATACTGTAGTGTCATTTCAACTTGCTTTTTCTCTTGTTCTAACTGCTGAATGTTGTAGAATTAGCCATGTTGAATCACTGATTGTGCGTTGGGAGCAAGTGTCAAGTCTGAGCCATTTCCATTTGTCGTTGCGCAACCCGGGGGCCTTGGCGTCAGTCCCGCCTACAACTTCCATGACGTAGGGCAGGGCCCTTCGTATGCGAACACGATTATGCGAACACGATCTAGGCACGGATGATCACTTAGACCAAAGCGCTCTCGGTTCATAAGTGAGGGGAACCGATGATGCGGAAGTGCGTTTCCGCGCAGGTTGGCCCAGAAATGGCGGGGAAGCCAGGGCTAACCGATGCATCATGGATGGTGGGAGATAAAACGCGGACTTGATCATCCCCGACTACCAATACGTGCGCAGTAGCAATCTGCTTCTCTCAGACTTCCATACTCGGTATCCAAAACCCAGCATGGACACACACAAGGCCGCTGTTCTCACGGTGAGTTACCTCAGACTTGTTGATACTATCAACACACACCCCGCTTAATCTGGTCTATAACGAGTTTTCATTCCGCAGTCGCCCCAGGGCTCAAAAGAAAAACCCACCTTCACTGTTAGAGATGAGGCGCGTCCGGTCCCGGGCCCAAATGAGGTCCTTGTTCGCCTCTCGATGACAGGCCTCTGTGGTTCCGACTTGGGAATGGCCATGGGCCATTTTGGATCGGTGGGCAACATCCTCGGACATGAGGGGGTTGGCCGCATCGCGGCCTTGGGCTCCAACGTCGCCGCCCTCGACCAGTCGGTCGAAGTTGGACAGCGAGTCGGGGTCGCCTGGACCCGCGACATCTGCAGCACTTGCGAGTCTTGCGTCGATCTCGCAAACGAGGGCGAAACTCGTTGCGAAAAGGCACTCCACTCAGGCAAGGCGTACGACGGGACCTTTGCCCAATACACACTCGTACCGCTCCGTTACCTGGCCCGGCTTCCGCCGCAATTCGACAACTTGCCCGATGAAGAGATTGCCCCGATTCTGTGTGGTGGTGTAACCGCCTACAAGGCCATCAAAGGGTGCCGCATCACGCCGGGCCAATGGTTCGCGATATCGGGAGCGGGTGGCGGCGTCGGAGCTCTGGCCGTGGCGTACGCTCACGCCATGGGCTATCGTGTGATTGCCGTCGACGCCGGCCCCGAGAAGGGCGAGATTTGCAAAGCGCATGGCGCCGAGCTGTACATCGACGTCACCACGCCGGGAACTTTGGGCGAGAAGGTGAGGCGGGCGACTGGAGGTCACGGCGCAAAGGCGGTGGTTGTCGCGGCTACGGCGACAGTCGCATAACGTCGGGCACCCACTTTTCGCCCACCCCCCCATTTCGCCCACCCATAAATCCCTCATCAGCACACCTAACCTCCAACCTCCTCCTTTTTCTAACCATCACAACATTTACAGTTTTTATCCGAATGGCTTCATTTTTTCAGCATACCTTTTTCTTGCCCTTATGAGCGCATATACCGAGTATGAGGTCAATCAGGCCTTGGAAGCAGTCGCCAATGGGCAGTCCCTCCGGAAAGCATCAATCGAATGGGGTGTGCCACGTTCAACACTTCGCAGTCGCATCAAGGGCTGCCAACCAAGGCAACTTGCCTTTGCTGACCATCAGAGACTCTCTATAGGTCAGGAGGCTAAGTTGGCTGAATGGATTCGCATTCAGCATGCCCTTGGTGTTGCTCCAACCCATCTGCAAGTGAAGCTATTCGCAGAGAGGATCCTCCATGCTATGGGGGATACAGAGCCTATAGGGAAAGGTTGGATAACAGCCTTTCTGAATAGGAATCCTTCAGTCAAGGTCCAGAGAAGTCGCCCTATCGATTCTAGACGTGTTAATGGGGCATCTACTGAGGTCATCAGGGACTGGTTCAAGCATCTCGCCATGCCAGAGATCATCAGCATTAAACCAGCCAACAGATACAACATGGATGAGACTGGTATCCTTGAGGGGCAAGGATCTAATGGGCTGGTGCTGGGCATGTCTGAGACGAAGTCTGTTCGCAAGAAACAGCCTGGATCAAGGGCATGGGTATCTATTATTGAATGCATCTCTGCCCTGGGCCACAGACTGCATCCCCTCATTATATATAAGGGTATAACAGTCCAGCAGCAGTGGTTTCCTTTGGATCTTGGCCCTTATGAAGGCTGGCAGTTTACAGCAACAGAGAATGGATGGACAACAGATGCCACTGCAGTTGAATGGCTGCAGAAGGTCTTCATCCCTCAGACTGTCCCTCAGGGCAAGGAGGAGGTTAGACTGCTGGTCTTGGATGGGCATGGGAGCCATACAACGACGGACTTTATGTGGCTCTGCTATATAAACAACATCCATCTATTGTTCTTACCACCACATACCTCCCATGTCCTCCAGCCACTTGATCAGTCAGTCTTTGGCCCATTAAAGGCAGCCTATAGGAAGGAGCTTGGATACCTTAGTCATTGGAATGACTCTACTGTTGTAGGCAAGAGGAACTTCCTAGGCTGTTATTATAAGGCTGCCCTGGCAGGGATGACGATCCAGAACATTAAAAGTGGGTGGAAATGGACTGGACTATGGCCTGTTTCTATGGCAAAGCCCCTTATGAGTCGTCTGCTGCTCCCATCAACACCAACACCATCAGCATCATCTCATCAGACCTGCAAAGGGCAGTCTGGAGGCAAGGAGGAAGTCAAGGAAGGCAGGGGAGCTGAAGGATGGGCTTCTGTATCGTCTGCAGTGGCATGGTCGACGCCAAGGAAGATGAAGGATCTGGCTGGCCAGTTGAAGCTATTCACAGAGCTGGATAATGATGCTAGTACTCAACGCCTCCTTTTCATAAAGGTGAAAAAAGGCTTCAGCGAGCAGTCCTATAAGCTGGCAACTGCCCAGCATAATCTTGAGCTCCTGCAGGCCCAAGTCACCAATAATGCAGCAAGGAAAAGAAGGACAGTCCAGATCGACCCAAACACCAAGTTCGCCAATATCAAGGACATCCAGAAGGCTCAAATTGAGGCTGGCGAAAAAGAGGGTATCACGGATGAATCCAGCGAGTCTGATTTACCTAGTGAAGCTGAAAGCTGTATTGTGGTGGCATCTAGACGAAGTCAATAGTTAATTGAACTTGGTGGTTATGATGGGGATAGCCTCATTTATGGGTGGGCGAAATGGGGGGGTGGGCGAAAAGTGGGTGCCCGACGTTACCAAGAGGCCTTCGAGCTGCTTGCGCCGTTCGGTACCCTGATGTGCGTGGGGATTCTGTCGGCTGAGGCCAGGGTCAACTTCAACCCTCTCTGGCTCATCGCCAAGGGGTGGAAGATCGAAAGCTCCTCGGTTGGGACCCGTGCGGATATACTGGAGGCTCTGGAGTTCGTGAGACGACGTGCTGTTGTGCCAAAGGTCCACCTGGGAAAGCTTGACGACATTGAGGAGCTTGTTCAGACCATGCACGCGGGCCAGGTAAGAGTTCTCCGTCTTCCGAAAAGTCGACAACCAACTGACGTCGAGTTAGCTCAAAGGCAAATGGGTTCTGAAGCTAGACTAGAGGTAACCATCGAGTTGCTAATGTCGAATGGTAACGCATGCTCGTCTTGTCTTCGTTGGATGATGTGATTAATAAACATAAATGCAGGAATTCATGGCACCACCTGAGACAATTGCTCCGAGCAACGTGTTTAGAAGTGTAGATGGAGCACCCACGAATAAATGACTCTCAGTCCCACATAACATTTGTGCCTGTATCGTCGCCATTTTTGTTGAGGCTTGATTTGTTTTTCAAGAACACTATAGCTTGATGAGCGGCAAGACGAAATAAGGAATGGCGACACTTTACGATTTTGGAGTGCCAGGAAGGGAAAACATCCACGAACAATAGGGTTTTCCAGATCCTTGAAACCTAAGAAAACTTCATCCAGGTTCTAATCTATTTGAGACTCTTATACATATATTGCTAGCTATATAACCAGGAATCCGTCTGTCGGATTGTTCACTAATATAGTTTCTCATCTGCCAACTAAACCTGCAAGCAAATGCCCCCTCTGTTACTGTTGAATGCCATTCATTGCCCTACTTTACCAAGAATGCTTTCTTGCACACAACCGCAACGTCGTTTCATTTGAAAGCATTCAACGTTTCCGTCAGATTTGATGTCGATGGCCATGTGTGATCCTCGCCAACATAAAGACGCAACTTACCGAGGGCGGACACTGCAACATCCAATGCCTCGGAGCGCAAACCGAGAGAGTCAAGTCGGTTTGAAGCGGTTTCCGGCTGAATGGGGAAATATTGTCCACCATCCCCAGGAGACCTCTATGACGAATGCAAGGCCGGCCACTTTCTCAGGGCCAAAGGGGGGCGGGTGTCGATTATTCCATCGGCAGTTATAACCAGGATGAATCCGTTGTTTCGGGATTCGAGGCTGATCATCACACACTCTCACGACTCATGACCCGGGAAAGTCCCCATCGCATCCGTCGCGTATGTCACGCTGCGCTCTGTGCTTTTCTCGCCCATCGTTTTTGCCCCTCAACAGAGCGGAGTTCATCCGCAAGCAACTCGGGGATTAATTTCTCCCAACTTTAATCGTAAGCTAGAATGATCAGAGGGCTTGGGAGAGGAGGAGAGATGATTGTTCAAAAGCATCGTTTTCTGATTCCGATTCACAGGAAGCACCGCGAGTTATCGTCGGGACCACTGAAGACTGAACGGTTCGTTGTCGAATCCGGCTTTCGGGCTTACTTCTATTCTTGACGCGCCTTGGCAACCCACCGACCAGTGCGAGTTATATTAGCAGGACGCTAACGAAAATTAAAAGTAATGAATGTCTACCGGCACCTGCGCGGGCAGGTTTGCAGAGAGCGGCTAGCCGGACTCGGGCTCTCATCCGCTTCCCGCGCGGCTGACCGTGGCCAGATGGAGGTAGAACCAGCACGACTGCGGGAGGCCCGCGGAAGTCTCGGTCTCGCGCGGCAGTGTGGCAAGTTTCGAACATGTCAGGGAGGGGACAGACACCCATCTCTCGCTTGGGTTTCAGCCTGTCGTCCGCTGCTGCTGCTGCTGCGGAGGAGGGAGATGATGAGAGAACGCACGACCGGGGCCAAGGGTTCCGCGAGAGGGGTGGAACAACGGCTGGCCTGTGGAGGCAACATACGATGTGCATCGTACGTGGGGGGTATGGGATCGCGTGTAATCCATACTTTTTCGTACAGTCTGGGCTTGATCAGCAATCGTGGCAATGTCGTGCATCTTTCAAAGTTTGAAGAAAAAGTTGGCAGTTACCAGAGCACGGCGATCTGTGCGCCCACACGTTCTCCGTCTCCAGCCAAGGCATCAGAGCTGATCTTAACCGGAAACGTCTAAACCCCGACGAAGTGGTATCCGCCGGTGGATTGGCGATGTCAAGCCGCTCCTTGCTCGTTTTCGGAAGCTGGACGGGGACTGCAAGGCTTCCCCTGGAGACCATCACTCAAGACATCTAGACAAGCAAGGGATCCTGAGCTATATTCAGGGGTAAGACCGTTACTACACATGCACTTGGCCTGAACCTTGATAATCCTTCACCCGCACTGAAGCAGGGCGCTGTTGAGGCACAAGGTGCGGTCGAGGCCTGCCACTCTCGACAAATCGAGAGCACCCAATCTTGCCGTAATAAGGTTCAAGGGCCAACTTCATAAGCTTTCCGCTCAGAGTTATGCGACAAGTGGCAGCGAATCGATTGCGTGACCTCGCCTGCAGGATACGCGTAGGTTTGACGTTACCGGCCGGCCTGTTTCTCATGTCCCAGTGCTGCAGACGTCTGTCTCAAAGAGCGTGACAGAACCGCTCGCAGCCCATTTCTTTGAAGCGAAGGGGACCCCCGTCCTTCTCGAGGCCCCAAGAGGTTGGTAAGTTGGCGACAGACGCGCGCTACGGGCTTGGGATGACATGACAAGTTCAGCCAACTTCCAGCGAAGCCTCTCCAATGCAAGAGCCGAGGGAGCCGTCTCTTTTACTGTTTCCCGAACTCTGACACATGAATCCACGTGGAACTGCGCCTTCGCTAACGGCTCCCGGACTATGCAGTGGAGTGAAGCGACAGGGTACGGCGTTCCAAAACGGCCAGTGTTGATTAAGGAGACCCTGTCTTACTTCATGTGGGAACTTTCACAACCAGCCCCCCCGGCTCCCACTCGCGCCTTGACAACAAGGCAGTTTGACGCAAGAGTTTTCTTCTTCTTCTTCTTCCTCTTCTTCTTCCACAATTGGGTAGCATCTAGCAAGATCACAAGGCGGACTCATGCATCAAAAGCCTCAAGTGAGGTCCAAATCGGGTCATCAAGTAAGTGCCGGCTCACTGAGTCGGTCTCGGTTGCAAAAGTCGCACGTTTTGGGTTCTCTCGTGCATTTTAAGCTCTTGCCCGGCCTGTCCAAGTTCGGATGGCATCACGCCCATCACTCGATAAATAGAATGCTCAGGGGAGGGAGACCCACGCTTCGCGACGGCATCATGACTCGCTCAACTGACCCGTGACCCAGTCAATGCAACGGGGAGCCCAGTGCCGCCCAGCCCGCGGTCTTGGGAAAGAGAGCGCACGGCTTTTGGTACAAGACGTTACCCATTTCCACGTCGACCGTGAGGTCGCCCGTGGCGTTAACCAACATTACTGGCGTGCGGGCTCACGATGGCCTTCGATGCGGCAGTCGCATCCGTCACCCTCACGGGTAGTATTCTCTCTTTTCTAGCAACACTAGGCGTCTTGATTTCTTTCGTTTTCTACCATGATCAGCAACGTTCCTTTCGCCATGCCCTCGTTCTGAACCTGACGTTGGCCGGTAAGCCTATTGCCCCAGAATCACCCCCCCTTCCGCGGGCCCAGTTCAAGCTGACAATAATCGCTATAAAAAAAGAGTTCATGAACTCACTTGGCAACAGCATCTCAGGCATCATCTACATCAAGGACAAAGAACTGCACCCGGGTGCCGCGTGCGTCCTGAACGGCATGATCGGCCAGCTCTCCGTACAGGCCTCCGACTTCTCTATTCTGGCTATTGCGGTCGTCACGTTCCTTACGATTACACGGAAAACCTACATGCCAAATACTTCAACCTCCAGAAAAATCATGATTTGCCTTTCCGTTTGGGTTGTCCCCATCATCACCAGCACCACAGCGACAGTGATGGGCACCATGGAGCCTGTCAGCGGAAACTGGTGTTGGATATCACGAGACCGATCCGATCTTCGATACGCGCTCACTCACGGCTGGCGCTTCGGCATAATCTTCACCACCATTCTCATTTATCTCTACGTCTGGTGGTATCTCGGACGACACTTCCGTTCCATGGTCAGCACCTCCGACCCATTGTACAACAGCGGCGACTCCAACGGCGACGTCATCACATCATCCATACGCAAGAAGCAGGGATTCGAGGTCATCCAAGCACCAGAGCTGGAATTGGACCAGTTCGAACGACCGAAACCGACCTGGAGCGAACCACAGAAGAAATTACCGAATCCGCAACACGACAAGGAGACGGCCCTCGGGTTCCACGCTCATGAACTCGGCCCGGCCAGGGACTCGAGCTCGGACGAAGAGGACGACGTGGAAGCAAGAGCACAAAGCAACAGACTATCGGAGTCCAGGGGGCCGCACCTCGTCGAAGATCCCCTGGCCGAAGAACCGAGGCGGAAGATGTCTGCGAGGATCTCCCGCTTCGACGACCACGACCTGGACATGACCCAAGCGTCCGAGGCAAGGTTCTCGTACCTGGAACAGGAGGACAAACTGCATCAGAGCGCGGCGGGAGGACCATCACATCTCCAGCGCGACATGCCGCCTCCAGCGGCAAAGAGACTCTCACGCATCGCCATGGACTCCTTCGCTTTCGGCTCCGGCAGCAAGCGGGGCAACAGAAGCCGCAGCTCAACCCTGGAGTGGCATCTGCCGCCTTCCCGGCAGCTTCAGTCGAGGGACTTCCCCTTGAACCCGAGCCTCCACAACATCCCGACCAAGCAGGCGCCGCAGAACGTCACCGCGACCATGATGAGCGACTTCCCCATCCGCCAGCAGACGCGGAAAGTCGAGCGCGAGATCAAGCGCATGATGCTCCTCAACGCCTACCCCGTCATGTACGTGGTGCTCTGGATCCCCGGCCTCGTCAACAGACTTATGGAGGCGTCGGGGAACACCTCGCAAAGCAGGGTCTTGTCGGCGCTGCAGAGTTCGAGCCAGTACATCGGCCTCGCGAACGCAATCACCTACGGCTTCAACCAGCACGTGCGGCACAGGATAAAGGGCGACGTGTTCGGATGGCTACGTCGAAGATGACAGCTACGAGCGAGGGCCCCGATGGCGTGGGATGAGTTACGATTCAGATGAAATAATAAATTTCAAGAATACCCTATTGTTTAGTCAGAAGCATTATTATATTGGTTCGGTTGCTCTGAGTATTGGCGTCCGTTTGTTGAATTGAAAAGTGTGAACCTGTCTTGGTGATCGCAGGTGCAAGTTTGACTCCTCTGGGACGTGGGAACATTTGCCCATTCCAGTAAAGTCCTGTACCACACTTGACATTCAGTAATGTTTACAGAGAACACAGACATCTGCATACATTCTACTATGGCACCATCTTATTTACCGTTGTTTGTACGTGAAGATGAAGTAAGATTCAATGAATATGACAAAAGATTATGTTAGCTGCAGATGCCGTCTAAGAAGTTTGGGTCATGGAAATTGCATCTCGGAGGGAAACTATCTTTCTACATTGACAAAGGTTTTTTTTTTTTTTTCTTTGTCAGATATGTATGACAAAGTGAGATGTGCAGAGTAAAGAGGTTGACTAAGAAGTAGGAGATACATTATGTGAGTGGGCATTACAGGGCCATTAGGGGCTCTTAAAACCTGGGGATCTGTATAAACCGTTCTATAGATAGGGATCAGATTTTAGATTGGCTTTTCGAGGTGGTACCTACAGAACCGTACTGTGTTTATTCCATTCACGGTTACAGATGGCTTATTGCCATTGAAAATCACTCCCTGCTAATGAAAGGTATACTGAGAAATCGCCAGTGCGAAGATCAAAATTCCTCAACTTCAACCGCCACGACCTTATCTGCATTGTCATGTACTACCTTCTTGCTATTTGGAGAGGTGATAGACGAAGTATCTCGAACAACGACTACACGTATCCAAGATTTAAAGCTTACAACACATAACAAGCTGAGTACAAGGCGAAGGGTGCTAGTGAAACCTGCTGTTGCAAGGTAAAAGTTCTACTTTCCGATATAGGTATATATATCACCTATTTCAAAATGCGCAAAGACACAAATGTCGGCGTTGAGACAGGCGTTTCCCTCCTACCAATATCCTTCTATTATGGGGGCTGGTTATGAATCCCGAGAACACAGGTTCAACGTCTAATCTTCCCTGTCACTACACGTCACTACAGGTTACGCGGCAGGGACTTCTGCCATGTCAACCACTCGGGAAAAAACATATCGTTGAGATGTTCTATCTAGTTAGCATGGGACACGGCGTTGAGCATGGGATGTGACTTCGACACATCTTGCGAAAGCATGCGTAAACGTCCCTTTTGTGTACTAGGCTACATCTGGGCACGTCCGCAGTTTGTGTGCTTGGAAAGACCTGCTGACAGAGGTAAGGTCGTGAAATGTCCTACTCGCTCTGAAGGAAGGCATATCGGGATGGTTGGACGCCATCAAGGCAAACAAAACTCTCCCACGTTACACAGGAATAGAACAGCAGGAACAGATCAGAGAGTGCGCATGATGCTATCTTGCAGCGACTTTGGGGAAGTCATAGCAACACAATTGGAATGAAAATGGAAATGGATGGAATTCTCTTCCCCTACTTACACGATACTGTATGGGTGAGAGTAGCAGCAACGCAAACAATTCCTCAATCCCCTCGCTATGCTGCGTCTTATCTCGTGACTCACACGACGTCAGTCCTCTTCATCAACTTTTAACTCTAGCCTACCAATTCCCGAGGATACGAACCACACGCGTGATTGATGGGACTGATTGCTAGCTCTTATCTGACTTCTGAGCCCCCAATTTTTGGGTTCGTATTTCAGCTGCAAACCCACTGGGATGTTGGAAGCAAAAAAAAGGGGAAGGGGAAAAGTTTGAGTACATTACACTTCATTAGCAGCTGAATTAAACTTTATGGGTTTCATAATTCAAATTCTCGTCTTAGTCAGTGCCAAGACCGAAAGCTAAAGTACGATCCGACTGATCCTCAGCACCACGACGAGGACGCTCACGAACAGCCACGGCTTGACAGCTGCACGGAAGCCGCGGAAGCAGCGGAGAGCAAATTAAACCGCGTCGACTTCCAAGGAACAAGGCCACAATAATCTGGTGCACTTTTCGGGCAAGACGGTACTGTCAAAGCCATCACTTTCGAGAGAGGCCACCGTTTACCACGACTGCCCAAAACCTTCCGACAAGTGAGACAGAAGAGAAAGTTCCGAAGTTCCGAAGTTCAGACAATCAAACACCGAACGCAAGATGATCAGACGCATGGCGGTGTCTATTTCCAGCTTGGATGTGTACAAAAAGCTGTCAGAAACCTTGGCACGAACGCTAGATCGGATTTCCCTTCCATTCCACCCTCTTCCACAAACGCAGTAATCGATGCTGTGTTGTCAGTAGTTACGCGGACAGCTCCAGAGAATACCGTTTCTGTTGACCAAAGCAATAAAATCCGGAGGGTCGACTCGTAATCAGCCACTTGGAAGTAAGAACGTTTCTGTAAATACCAATCCTTGGTGGCATCTTCACCGTAACCGAAGGCCTTCTGGCCGAACATTGAGTAGGTCAATAAATACAACATCAGCCACAGTATCAGATCCTATTCGCTGATAAAATACCGTTTGTAACGTACTTCTAGACTTGCATCACTTGTCGTGTGCAATGATTCAGCTCGATCAGAACATCAATGTCTACCTAGGCAGACATGTATCTGAGGCAGTTGTCTCTCTGCCTTCTGGCATTTCTTTGGGCAGCCTGTGAACCAGCCGAGGCCGGCAGATCGACCAAGCCCTTTGCAAACATTAGCACCTGCGACATCAACGGAGTTGCGCCCAAGGTGAAGGCTACCAAAGCCAACGTGTGGTCTCCAATCTCCCCCGGAGACAACCTTGCTGTCTGGAATCTCCTTCACCAGCCAGCCACGGGCCTTAATCTCACAGATCCCAGTAAGGCTACGATCACAGACAACTACGTCTATTGGATAGACACTCTGCCCACCAACAAGTCCAACGTTCTACCGTATCTCCATGGGGCTGCCAATCCGCCACCAAAGTATGCGCGGGTGGTCATTTTCCGTGGCGGACAGGAAGTGCCAGATTCTCAAGAGTATATGGTCGGGCCTCTTCCCGTAACGGCTGACACAAGGGTTGAGGAGCTCGACTATATCTTCAACGGCGGTACCGGAGGGAATGTTCCTTTCAACAGCCGCTATTTCGATGCTGCCCGCGAAGCAGCCACCGAGCCGTTGTTGGTTTCGGTCATGAGGAACATCTCAGACATTACCTCGGAGCTAATTGGCGGCGTATACCACGGGATGGGAGACAATCGAACGACTCTCCATACAACCAGTGGCACGCCTATGTCATACGACGGTACCCAAGCCTTCCGCACCGTCATGTTCAGATACCCTAATGCGGCAGCGTATCTGACGCCCTTGGACTTTTTCGTAATGCTGGACATCACCGGAACGGATGCTTCGCGTTACAGATTGAGGGGGATCGTCACCAACGAAAGATTCTTCCCTACGACTGCGGCTATCAGGGCTGCTTGGGTGGAAGGAGGGCTGAAGAAACAGTTCAAACAAACGCGGAACCCGGATTGGGCGTTTCTCGATTACAAGTCTGAGCTTGGCGCCCGAGATTTGGAACACAAGCTGGCGCCCCAGAGTCTCGAGATTGGAGGGAAACGTTACAAGATCGACGAGGAAGAAAAGTACATCGAATATATGGGCTGGTCTTTCTACACCTCGTACTCTCGAACACTTGGGCTCATGTACTACGACATCAGGTTCAAGGGCGACAGCGTCATCTACGAGCTCTCGCTGCAGGAAGCTACAGCCCAGTACGCCGGCTTCACACCGAGTGCTGCCGGAACAGTCTATCAAGATACGCATTACAGCTTAGGTACTAACCTCGGTACCTTGGTTGAGGGATACGACTGTCCGTTCGGCAGCACATTCTGGAACGTCACACATCACGAGGGCAACTCCTCGGTCGTCAATACCGATGCCATATGCATCTTTGAAGCAGATGCTGGCTACCCTATCTCACGGCATAGATTTGAAGCGGAAAACAAGTACGGGTTCAGTTACCTGGGAACTGTGAAAGCGTCGGCTCTTACTATGCGGTCCATTGCAACTGTTGGTAATTATGACTACATGTTCGACTATTCTTTTCATGTCGATGGTTCTCTCGAAGTCGTTGTCCGAGCTTCTGGATTCATACAAGCCTCTTTCTACCACCCGGACCAGGAACAATTCGGACCTAGGGTTCAGGAAGCAACCATGGGGTCCCTTCACGACCACGTCTTGACTTACAAGGCCGATTTTGACATCGTTGATACCAAAAACAGTCTCGAAGTGAGCCAGCTTGTGTTGGTCAACCAGACGCAGCCATGGTACCCCGAGCTTGGTTTCTTTGAGCAGATGCAGCTGCAGAAGTCCACGATGAAGGGTGAGCAGCAGTTCAACTGGCAACCAAACCAAGCAGCCATGTACTGTGTCGTCAATCCCGGAGCCAACAACTCGTGGGGCGAGAAGCGCGGCTACCGAATCATCCCTGGAAGATCCAACATCCACCTCACGTCCCTCGACTCTCCCTGGACCAAGCACCAGAGCCCGTTTGCCAAGTCTCACCTGGCGCTCTCTCGGCAACACGACAACGAGCCGTACGCGAACAGCCATTCCAACGTCAACCTGCCTCTGAAACCCCAGCAGGATTTCCTCAAGTTCTTTGACGGCGAGAGCGTGGAGAACGAGGACATCGTTCTCTGGTTCAACTTGGGCATGCACCACTTCACGAGGTCCGAGGACGTCCCCGTCACGCTTTACAACGAGGCCGTCAGCAGCATAGTCTTTGCGCCCCAAAACTTCCACGACAGAGCGCAGGACGGCGATCTGCGCAACAGGAGATGGATCTCTGTCAACAGGACGTCTGGGGAACTTCGGTTCGACTCCTACGGCGTCGAGCTACCCTCGCAATGCCGAGTTGAGTTTTCAGAGCCTGTTTTGGGCATCAAGAAGAATGAGGGGGGAGCTTGAAGGACTGTGGGCGGTTTCGGCCACGACAGTCGCGCAGCCAGTCACGAGGGACTCGTATTTGTTATGATACTCATAAACAGTTCGGGTGCAAAACTCCAAGGCCTCGTTCTTTCAACGCTTCTTTGAACTCTTCTGTCTACTCCAGTCCTCCAGAGCGATACTCGGGTCGAATCTGGTTGTTTACTCGGTTCGAAGAAGGCCTTAGACCTGTGGCAGGGGGTGCAGGGGGTGTAATGTTCGCCACTGGTTTCCAGGACTGCTTGACCAGGTCCCGTACATCTTGCATCAAACCATCGGGATGCTCAAGTGCTGCAAAGTGCCCGGCATTGTCACGTTCTGTGAAATCGTTAGCCTCCGCTGCCACATGTACAGATCAGTCAACCAGCCCTGGTCTCATACCTCTGTAGAATACCAAGTCGCCCGTCCGCTCAACCGCCCGTCTTGATGCCGGCTCAGTGTCAAAGAGGAAAGACGTGTACCCAAAGGGAACTCGAATGCGGTTTTCCTCTTGCATGACAAACTCATTAAAGTCCTCGTGGGATGGGCTTTCGTAGTAAGGCAGCATTGAAGGCAAGATGCAGCCGGTGAAGAAATAAAGCGATACCGTCGTTAAGATCGCCTTTGTCCAAAACGGTTTGGCTTGATTCTCAGGGTTCGCGGCCTCGTTGTACTTCTCGCCCACCCACATGAGGGTACCCATGGGATTATCATGCAACGCTATGCCAATCGTATGAGGCTTTTTGTATCTCAGGTCAGTCAGTGGTCATTCCCTGCCAATGCGCTAGAGTAATCTCGGGAACATTGACTCACCCGAGTTCTCATGGCGACAGCATAGCCTATGTGATTCTGAAGCCAGTCTTCACCGCGCTCGGCAACCCTCTTTTCGCGATCAGTGTATTCCGCACCATCTGGCATGGGACTGGGCGCGAAGTTGCAGTGCACAAGCTTGCAAGAGTCGGTGTACTTGGAACCCAGCTCGCGTCCGACGAAATGACCCCAGTCGCCGCACTGGACCATGTACTCATTGTACCCAAGCCCCTTCATGAGTTTGTCGAAGACGCGAGCGTTGTCTTGTAGCTTCCATCCCGACCGCGGCGGCCAAGAGGACCAGCAGAAGCCCGGCATGCTGGGCGCGACGACGTGGAAAGCCGGGTCGTTCGGGTCGGTTGGGTTAGACAATGGTCCCCATACTTGGCTAAACTCCCAAAAGGATCCAGGCCAGCCATGGACGGCAAGCAGTGGAATTGCCTTTAGGCGGTCTGACCGGGCATGAACGAAGTGAATTTGGAGGTCCTCGATGGTGGCGATGTGATGAGGCACTTGGTTCATCTCCTCCTGCACATCGTACCAATTGAAATCGGTCGTCCAAGCATTGTACAGGTTCTCCGCCCATTGGTACTCAGGGCCTGAGGTATGTTGTCAGTCCCTCGAGGAGAAACGGGTTGAGGTCTCAAAGAACTGACCATAGTTTGGACCAGCATCCGGGACAACAGGCTTGCCAGGAAGCCTCGTGTCTCGGAGCTTGCGTTGCAGTCGTTCAACTTCCGCTGCTGGGATATCGACCTTGAAGTCTTGGATTTGGATGCCCGGCATACTTGGTCTGGTTTGGGAGATGCTGTGATATAGTGTGACCTTTGCAAGCCGGTTCGATGGGTTCTGTTGGATTATCCTAAAGATAAATGCAACCATCTTTTGGGATTATCGGATGAACACATGTCTGTGATGCAATCGTAACCGAGGTGGCGGAAAACCTGATAGCCGTCCACGGACCACATAACACTGCCCTCCGACCAATGTGCCCCTCATGATCCTCTTATGATATCACTGAGCATGAGCCGTACCTTTTCAACGGCATATTCAAGTCAATCCATGTCTACTAATGTGTATAGCTCTTCTCTTAATAGCACAAGTACCGGTTGCAAGCACCGACAAAGGACTGACCCCATAATCGCATATAAAAACGCGGCGAAATGCTCGAAACGTCAAGAGAGGTAGTAGTGGCAAAGGTGTCTGGTAAGCACACGGATTCCTTCCACTGTTCCAGTAGGTGCCGCCAGCTAGGGTTGCATGTCTTGGGATGCTTCAAGTAGGCAGCTCGAGCTTCGATCAAAGCGCAAGGGGCTAACGTGGCTGAAAGCCGCCGATAACTGACACCCCAAGACCCGCGATCACTGCACATGTGGGTTCGTGCCCTTTTCTCGCTAGGATGCATGTCGACAAGAAGTTGGTGGTTGAAGACCCAGCTCCGTGTGTCGTACAACCAGACCTGTAATTAAACCAATGTTCCCTTCGCCGCTTTCAGCCAGAGGGTTGAGCACTTTTGTGTGTCTACTCATGTGCCTACAAACTTGATCTTGGCGTATGCTCGATGTTTCCGGTGACACGGGGGTACTACAACAGTCAGAGGGAGACTTACACATTGACCATTCGCCTGCAAGGAGTTACTATGATCCTCAACTCCTCTGATCAAGACCACAAACGTTAATAGGTTGGGTAATAGGAATCTTGGAGTTTACATTACACTGCGCTTTATCCACATAACTCTGTGTGTTGTATTGGAGTGTGATGCATGACATTCATACCACGACGTCTACCATCTTTGGCCTCATTGTGTACCTGTGTGGCCTCGAAAGGAACCCCCTTAGCTGTGGATCCCCGTTTCTGCAAACTCAACACACAAAAGAGGCCGACTTTTGTTTCCTCCCTGCCGAGAACATGCACGTTTGGTGTTTTCCCCCAACGTCTCTTAGACGTGGTGATGAAACGATGTCACAACGCGCATAGCCCGAGCCACCACGAAACTTCAGATGATGGTTTTATATATGAGGCGGGCTGTTCTTGATGAAGCTACTCCTGGGTTACGTTTGAACGCGGATGTTTCAGAGGATCTAGCAATTAACGATGGCATCACAGATTGTGGCCAGAGTGTGTGCCGTCGCCGCCATCGTCATGGGAACATCGCGCGGCATTCCAGAAGCGTGCCGGCGGCAAGTTGCCATGATGAACAAAGGTGGCAGCCCATTGAGCTTCAGCAACGACGGGGTCTTCAAAATCTCCATCTTTGAAGACCTTCACTTTGGGGAGAGTGAGTTTATAGAGATTTCTGGCATGGGGTAGACGCGTCGACTTGGGAACTTCGCTTGCTGATAGCAGGTTGCAGATGCATGGGAGGCGTGGGGCCCTGCGGCAGACATCAAGACTGTCGGAGTCATCAAAAAGGTGCTTGACGATGAGAAACCGGACCTGGTGGTGCTGAACGGCGACCTCATCACTGGCGAGAACGCATACCTGGAAAACGCCACCTTCGTCCTCGACCAGCTAGTCAAACCGATGGTGGAGCGCGACCTCCCGTGGGCAAGCACCTACGGTAACCACGACTATCAACTCAACATCACGGGGAGCGACATCCTCGCGAGGGAGAAGCAGTGGCCCAACGCCCGCACGCAGAAGATGGTCTCGAACCCCAATGCCGGGGTCTCCAACTACTACCTCCCAGTCTACCCGTCCGATTGCACGAAGGACGACTGCAAGCCCGATGTGATTCTCTGGTTCTTCGACAGCAGGGGCGGCTTCGCGTACATGCAGACCAACTCGGACGACTCGGTGAAGATGGTCGGCCAACCGAACTGGGTTGACGGGAGCGTCGTCGACTGGTTCAAGTCGACGAGCGCCGACCTCAACAAGAAGCACAACGCAAAGATCCCCGGCGTCGCCTTCGTTCACATACCGCCCAAGGTGTCGCGGGCCATCCAGGACAAGGGGATCGACGCCGAGAAGAACCCCGGCATCAACGACGACAAGCCGCTGTCGCACCAGGCCGAAGGGTGGTGCGACGACGGCAGCCAGAAGACCAGCTGCCGCTACGGCGGCCAGGACGTCGCGTTCATGAAGGCCGTCTCGGAGAGCCAGGGCGTGATCGGCGTCTTCAGCGGCCACGACCACGGCAACAGCTGGTGCACCAAGTGGAAGGGCAAGGTGGACGGCGTGGCGGTGGACGGGACGGGCGTGAACCTGTGCTTCGGCCAGCGCACCGGGTACGGCGGGTATGGCAACTGGATCCGCGGTTCGAGGCAGCTCTTCTTGACGCGGGACATGTTGGCCAAGGGCGAGCTCGACACGTCCATCCGACTGGAGTCTGGCGCCGTTGTTGGCTCGGTGACGTTGAACTCGACCTACGGCGAGGACAAGTACCCCGCCACTCCGAATGACAGGACCTGACGGAAACGAGGATACATCGCGGCTCGGTCTGCAAGGCCTTCTGGGGATCTTTGTGGTCTTACAAACTAAACTTGCGGAGCCTGCGTAATTATGCGTCGTTCCCAGTATTCGCGATAGGCATTGAGTAATACCCAACCTGCTGTTTCTAGTATACGCTCTTGTTTGTTCCACTGTCTCTAGCTTCTGATAGTACTCTCACTCAGTCTTACAACTCTTTGAAAGCAATCAACAAGTACATCAGTGATCGGTGCGATGGAACCAACGGCAGGCATCTTATCTTAACCGCTTACCTTCCAAGTAACAAAAGGCTAAATGGCCAAATTCTTTCTTTCTTCATCCAAAAACAAAACAGGGATGGAGACTTTGAGCAACCAGCAAAAGTAAGTGACCAGCATGGGGGTCGAACCCACAATCTCCTGATTCCACGGTATATCGTAGTCAGACGCCTTGCCATTGGGCCAACCGGCCAGACAATTAGGAACACCTGCGGTGCTCGCCTGTGTTGTGTCCAGCCTCCGAGTGAGTTTATACTTGACTCAAAAGCCTTCGAACATCACAAACCCAATCTCTTTCACACGAACTGCACCCTAGTCAGGCCCTGGTCCATCGGGTCACCATCAAGATGGGCTCTCTGTCTGGAGTTGCATGCATAGACCCCACCACCAAGAGAAGACATCCCAGTCACCGCCACCTTGTTGCCCGTTGGACCTGACCTGATTCCTCCTGTTGGCCTGTTGGCCTGTTGGCGAAGAGCGAGGGATCGATCAAAAACCCCCCTAGTCACGCTCGTTGGTTGGACGAAAATGATACCATAAACGCCCTGGTCCCAAGACAATATCCCGCACACCTCGAACCAACAATGAAACCAACAACATGTTACCTAGTCCACGCGTGCATATCGCCCCCCCTCCTCCCCCGGTGGGTTCGTTGAACCCAACCTGTTCAAAGTGTACCCGACTACCTGTTCTCATTCTCCCACCTGATTCCTCCTCACGCCCCCCCCGCACCACCTACTTGGACTCTCCAAGCACCGCACCCGGCAGTCTGGATCGAGCTAAAATCTCGCCTCGGCGTTTTTCTCTACTCTCCTCCTCTTCTTGTTTGCCCTAGGGAAAGTAATGGACAGCGATGGGATAGAATGGGCTAGAGACGAAGTAAGTCAAACATGAAACCAGTTACTCACACGACCTAGTTATTATGTGTGCTGCTGTGCGTCCTTGACGAGATGCTGACGGCGTGCAGAGCACACACGTTGACGACATGGATTCCGACGTCGACTCCGCGATCGACGAGGTAGGCCACCACGAGAATATCCCTCACAGCTGAGCTGAACCCCACCTGACGATAGCAGGCGACCGGACAGACCGATTTGCTCTCCTTGACGTCGAGCATCCTCGATTACCAGTTCGAAAACGGCAGATCATACCACTCCATGAGCCAAGGCAGTTGAGTCATCCATACACGGGCCGTCGCGGCCATGATGTGTGCACCCGTGTTAATGATCGGCAGAATATGCATACCCAAATGATGATGTACTTTCCATTCCTCCCTTTGGCCTTTGTCTACGGCAGCAGCAGCAACGCAGGAACTTGTTGTTAATCTGACAGTGAAATGCGTCTAGCAAGAGCTTATACGCTACGGTATGGTAGATCCAAACCCACAATGCCCGCCCCAACCAAGCACGGAGTTCGTAGAGACGCTCACGCGGGACCAGATCTTCAGCACCACATCTGGCTGATAACCCTGGACGGAGAGCTGGGAACTAGTCCGGGCAGACATACGGCGAAGAGAGTGCTGGATATGGGCACAGGGACTGGTATCTGGGCCATCGACTTTGGTCAGTGTTGGGTCTTTTTCCGTGTTTGGGAGATTAGGGTTCGAGCTGACTTACTCCGCCAGCCGACGCATATCCTGGCGCGGAGGTAAAGATTTTGGGAATGCCGAAGTCTTCCAGAAGAGTGTCGAGAACTGACTTGTTCCAAGGTTATTGGTGTAGACCTGAGTGCTATCCAGCCTGAGCTGTAGGTTTGACGCATGCCAACTCGCGTACTCGTTCGTCCTCGTTAACCCACTTCTCCCCGTCCAGATTGCCAGCCAATTGCAGTTTCGAGATTGACGACCTTGAGCTCGATTGGGAGTGGAACCAACCCTTCGATTACATCTTCAACCGCTCTGTCGCAGGCAGTTGGTCGAATTTCCGGTCCATCATTCAAAAGGCCTATGAGTATGAACCCCCTGATCGTCCTCCGTTTGCCACTTTCCGTCCCCGCTCTTCCCCGTACTCCCATCGACAGGAGAAGAAGTTGACTTTCTGGGTGTAGCAACTTGGAGCCAGGCGGCTATTTCGAGATCCAAGACCTGGAACTCCCGTCGTACTGCGACGACGGCACCGTGCCCCCGACGGCGGCCCTCTACCGGTGGCAGAACGCGCTCGTGGACGCCTCCAACGAGATCGGCCGGCCCCTCAACTACGCGCCGTCCTCCCTGGGCGACCTCCGGGACGTCGGCTTCGTCGAGATCCGCCACCGGGTCTTCCAGTGGCCGTTCAACTCGTGGCCCGAGGACCCCAAGCTGAAGGAGATCGGCCGCTGGAACTGCGCGAACCTGGACATGGGGCTCGAGGGCTTCTCTCTGGCGCTCATGACGAGGGTCAAGGGGTGGACGCGGGACGCCGTCGAGGAGCTGTGCGAGGAGGTCAAGAGGGAGGTCGTGGACACGAGGTTGCACGCATACTGGAAACAGTGGGTTTTAATTCTTCCCTCTTTATTTTCTATTCTTCAAACTTGTCGTGGGAACCGCTAACCACCATTGCTAGACACGTTATATATGCCAGAAAACCCGGTGGAGCGCCGTCCTGAGTGTCCGAGAAGCCCCATATTGTTGTGTTTGTCTTGAAAGAAGCATATCAAAGACCACACCAATACCAGTTGCTACGCACGCAAGCCCAAGATGGACCGGTCAAGCGACATGAGTTCTCGAGGGCTCCCGAATAAGAGGATTCAGTGAAACAGCATCAAAATTTGAGATCGGAATGGTTTTGCCACCAAATGTCTAGGAAGCGGAAAACATGGATCGAGGACAGGCAGCTATTGTAGCTCATCTCAGGGTTCTCTTCTTTGGGCGTGGCAAAAGAAGTCTCCAGACGAAGTTTGACTCGACTTTGTCCGTCTGCCCATCACGGTCTCTCCAAAGTCAACCATCGTGTAAGGGGGGGTGGAACGGGTGATTGAAAGCTCATTCATACCCGTCAAACGCTATGAAAACGTCTCTAGAAGCAAGCCTGTTGCTCGGAACAAACTCCATGGCACCCCTCTCACTCAGACCAAGTTGCAGCAGGCGCGTTGACATAGGCACAGGCTCTTCCGCGTTTGTAGCAGAAAATGTCCTTTTGCAATCATCTGTTAGCTATACTTCCTAAGTCAACATGATTAACCGATCGATTCTGCTGGGCAACAATGCAATGAGAAGCTATGTATGTCTTTATTTCCTCGTCTCTATGTAACCTCTCAAGGGGGGGGAAGATGATACAGTTGTTGTAGTATATACACTCGAAAAAAGAGCACAAACTCGCCGTCTCGAACCCTGGCGTACATCCCGTGTACCCGCTCGCTCACTCGCCTTCTGCACTCACGATGTTCTAACACGCCTCGGGGGGGGGCCTTGTCTACTGCTCGGGCCCGTCAATGGCCTCGGCATCCAGCTCGGCCCTAGTGACACGCCTCATCTTGACGCCGCCGCGGGTGGCCCAGTACTGCTGAAGCCTCCGCAGGACCTCCTCCTCGTTGTTGTAGGGCTGCAGGGAGGCCATGAACTGGACCTTCCTGACGATGGCGTCGGTGCTGAAGGCGGCGGCGGAGACGGGAACGGCCCTCCAGCGGGCCTCCATGGGGTCGGCGAAGGAGGTCTCGTTGTAGCCCAGGTCGGCGAGGGCGGTGACGTTGAAGGCGGCCATCATCTCGTGGTCCTCGTGGATGAGGTTGTGGCAGTGGAACATGTAGACGCCGTCCCAGGGGGCGTAGTGGGCCTCGACGCGGACGACCTCGCCGGCGTCGAGCCAGACGACGTCCTTAAGGCCGGCGGCCTCGTAGGGGAGGACGGGCCGCTTGGCCTTTGTGCGGCTGAGGATGCGGAAGTCGACGAGGTGGACGTGGATGGGGTGCGTCCAGCCGCCGCCGCCGTTCTCGAACTCCCAGATCTCGACGGTGCCGCGGGGCACGCGGGCGAGGATGCGGTTCTGGACGTCGCTGAAGCCGACGCCGTTGATCTTCCAGAGGCCGTTCTGGCGGTGGAACTCGAAGTGGCGGTCGACGCCGTTGCCCTGGCGCGGCGGGAAGGGGACGTCGCGCAGGCGGGCCGGCACGACCGAGGTGTCGGCGACGGGGCCGCGGCCGACGACGAAGCGCATGACCTGGTCGGTGAAGCCGTAGTCCTTGTCCTTGCCGACGTCCTCCTGGTTCCGGAGGGTGATGTTCTGCCCGGCGTGCTTGGAGAAGTCGAAGACGACCTCCCAGCGCTCGGCCATGGACATGGTCAGGGTGCTCGTGGTGATGGGGCCCGTGAGCAGGCCGGCGTCGGAGGCGATGACCTGGAAGGGGATGTTGGCGCCGCCGGTCTGGCGCTTGAAGTAGAGGATGAAGGAGCGGGAGACGGCGGCGTTGAGGAAGCGGAGGCGGTACTTGCGAGGCTCGACCTTGAAGAAGGGCCACGGCTGGCCGTTGACGTGGATGACGTCGCCCCAGAGGCTGTCGGTCTCGCCGGCGGGGGAGAAGAGGGAACCGTCGTTGTTGTACTGCTTGGAGGACAGGACCAGGGGGATGTCGTTCACGCCGTAGGCGTTCGGGAGGCCGAGCGCGTCCTCGGCGGGGTCCTGGATGATGTAGGCGCCGGCCTGGCCGAAGTAGGCGTTCACCGCCGTCTGTGATTGTCTGGTCAGTAAATTGCCTTTTTGGGGGTTTTCTGCGAAGAGAAAGAAACAAGGGTGTGGCTAAAGATCATACAATGTCCATGGCGTGGTCGTGATACCACAAGAAGCGGCCGCTCTGGCTATTGGGGTAGTAGTAGTCCTTGTACTGCCCGGGCAAGATCCTATCCTCGGCCCAGCCGTCCCAGGGAGCCCTCTTTCACACACAAAGTCAGTTAGTGGTTTTGTGTGTCGCGACAGCAACAGAAGTGGGATAGCTTCTCGAGACTTACAGAGGGCGAGCCATGGAGATGGACGGCGCTTGGCAGAACGGCCTTGTTGGTGAACCTGACAACCGTCTCACGGCCCCTGGGGACCAGGAACGTGGGACCGGGGGAGATGCCGTCGTAGCCAACGAGCGAAGTCAGTCCCTTGTTGGGGTAGACCTGCTGCTTGAAGGGCACGATGTCGACCTCGTAGTAGTCGATCTGCTTGTTGGTGACCGGGTTGGTGACGGACCTAGGGTCATGTCAGCGACTCGTTTGCTGTTGTGTGTTGTGGTACAGCGTTTGAAAGAGAGAGAGAGGGGGTGTATGTGTATGAGAGAATGAGAGAGAGTGGGAAAGAGAGTGAACTTGTGTGTGAGTGTGGGTGTAAGGTCTCTTACAGCTTCGGCTTCTTCACGGGCGGGATGGGCAGAGGGAACTGGTAAAAGAACCGGTACTCGGGACTCAACCAGTCCTTGGCCGACGACCCTTCGAAAAGTGCCAGGGCGGCCACGAGGTGAGAGGCCCTGAAAAACATGGCTGATGAGAAGATCGAGGAAACTGAACGAGTGAGAGCCCAGGAGAACTGTTCCTGAGGTGAAGGCTTTCCTGATGGACCACCGACATGGAGGAAACCTTGAGAGAAGACATGGTCGGCTTGTATATATATACATATATGTCTGTGTAGGATTTTTCCTCGACGGCTTCTTGAAAACCTTCAAGCTTCGTATCCCCGGAGTTTCTCAGGTTAGGATTTGCCCGAGTGGCGTCGAGTGTGTCTAACCAGATTATCGCCGCCTTGTCGCGCTCCCGGCCGAGGCTGTCCGAACATACATGGGGACGGGAAGTCTATGTGAGGTCTGCTGAGTTGCCGATGGCTCAGACCAGACGGAACGGGAATTTAGGTAGGCAGGAAGATAGGTAGGTAGGTAGGTAGGTAGAGTGAAAGCACAGGATCCTGACGGGCCACGGGTCGTGTGAAGGGGAAATCTAGAACGATATGATCGCTGCCGGCGGCAATCGGATGTTCGTTCGGCGGTCAGCACGCATCCTCCCTCCCCCCCTCCCCCCAAAAATAAAATAAAATAAAAAGCAAACCGTTCCTGCAGAAACCATAATGATCCGCCCACCTCCCGGGGAGGTCTCGGTCTCGGTGACTCTGTCTGGCGGCCTTCACTGGCCCGATGCGGTGGCGGTGGTGGGTGGCGACCCGAGAAAGCGGTTCAGCTGGAGGAGGATCGTGAAAGCCGTGCGCGCGGTTGCAGCCTGCATATGCTGCATGGGGAGGGGGGGAGGGAAGCGTTATCAAGGGAATGCTCCTTCGGGAGACCACGAGAAGTGAAGCAGCCGTTGATCTTGGCATATGGGGAGGTGACGGATGGGGGTTCATGGTTCATGTTCTCATATTGTTGTTCACGGAAACGGAGGGGGGGGGGGGGGGGATGATGGGCTTTGGGCACCACTCCCGCACGCACGCACGCCGGCCGATTAATGGAAATAAGGCTTTTCGCTGATGCTTGACTCGTTGCAGCTCTGGCCCTGTTGGCCAAGTTGTTGTTGTTGTGTTTTTAAGGTCAAGAGTTGCATGCTGCTCGCTGCTCGCCGAAGTAGCATGGACTGCCAAGTCGCGCCGCCGACAAACGTGTCCTACCCCCACGGACGCGATGTATAAGCAAAGCAGGCAGTTGAATGTTGATCTCCCATTCTTCCGCCAGAAGTAAACGAGTGGCGGGTTGCACTGCACTGCACGGCACGGCTGCTGCAGAATGAGGCTTTAGTTGCCCTCGAGAACCAGAGGCATAATATCGTGAGTACTATGCTGTCTGTCGTTCGGAGCCGGGCATGAAAGTCAGTCAGTAGTTTTCTGCGTCGGCTTGCGTGCGTTCAGCCAGAGTGCCGCAATATTATGTCGAGCTACTTACTACATGCAACCCCCCGAGGATGGTCAATGGTCAACGATCAACGATCAATGGTCAACGCCTCTTTTCCCAAACTCCCCGAGGTGCCGGGGCTAGTTAGCCGCCCTTGTCCTTGTCAATGTCAAAGACCATCCGAAGGCTCGGGCGCCTCCGCCCCCTGAAACCCTCAAGCCTAGGGTAGCTCGCGTGGATACGCTCGGGGGCTGACAGCTAGCTCGTGTGGTATCATACGATGTACAAAGGGCACATGGCCGCACGTTATTGATTCTTACACCCGTGTACGTGTGTGTGTGTGTATGTATGTGTGTGTGCACTTGGAGGGCGTCTGATCCGATCTTGGACAGGCTGCACAGATCCTTGTCGTGTTGTCAACATGCTGCATTCTGAGAGGCCAGGGCGTCGAATATTCCACACATGGACAATTGCATTGATTTTACATTGTTACAGCAACTGGACTTAGTCAGGGACGGTCGGGTTGGCTGACTGACTGACTGACCTCCCCGAGATCGAATCGAGTTGCATGCCGAACCCTCCAACACCCCTCCCCTCCCCTCCCCTCCCCTCCCTTTACAACCCACAACCAGCGACCAACATCAACAAAGAAAAACGACAAAAAGTAAGCGAAAGACAGATGGATGCCTATGCGACTGGGGCTCAACCGGGGATCGAACCCGGGACCTCCTGCAACGCGGATAACGAGTCTGCAACCCAAAGCAGGAATCATACCTCTAGACCATTGAGCCGAAGGGCCAGATTGTGTTCAACCTGGAATGGGGCTGCCACTTTGCGCCAAGTCGTGATGCCATGTACTGCGGCCGAGTCTACGCACCTAGTTTTGCAATCCAGTCGAGGACTTAATGTTCTGTTAGCCTCAAAGGCAACCAACGCCAAGCTATAGCCCAGCTGATTCTTAATAGCAAGGTCTCTCACGATATCAAGCTATCTGTCTGCCCTAGAATTCATCAGAGAGATGATCGTACTGGTGGTGTTGCGAGAGAAACCTTGACTAGTAATGAGACCGTCGTCCATGTTGTCCGTCATGTGCCCCCCAGGTCAATGACAAGATCGACTTTCACACCATGGCGGCAACCGGCGCCACCGAGCGCTTCCTCAGCTGCCGTCGCGACGGAGAACAAAGCCGCTCCGGTACAGGCCGAGTGCCGCAACGGCGCAGCGGTCTTGTTATGCATCAGTCATTAATAGAAAGATATCCCGAAAACGACGGGCAATGTTTCTGGCGACAGGTCCTGAGAAAACCCGGTCCCTGCAAAAAAAAAGAAAAAGGAAGAAAAAAATTAAAAAAAATTGTAAAAAACTCTGCCGTGCTTGCAACGACAATGAGTCGCCGGCGGCGGGACCACGTATACCCACTCCTAAGTGCCGCATCTGCTCGGCCGTCAGGAGAACCCGCCATGGGGAGCCTCTTTTTTCTTCCCTTCTTCTTCTCTTTAAACTCTAATGCCCTCCCTCCCCCCGAGGGAAAAGGGAGCGTCATCTCCATAGATCCCCGACAGACGGGGCCGGGTCGTGGATCCCGCGCCGCCGAGGGCCGATACCCGCACGCACTCTCTCCAGCCCCCAAGCCCCCTTCCCCCCGGGACGGCTGTCGGCCGGAGAACAGACAGACAACCGCCTACCCGTCAACATGACGATGCGGCATGCAGACACTCTCGCCCACATCATCCACATCGGCGGCCCATGCCAAGTTCGTTATCCACCGTCCACGTTCGTGATCCATCCCTAGGGCACTAGATCGTTATCTTGGTCGCCGATGGCCCGGCCTAACAACGCTGGCATCACATCATGGGGGGGGAGGGGGCGGGACATCTAGTGCGGCTTCCTCGCGAAGCATCTCCCTCTCTCTCTCCCTCTCTGTCTATCTCTATCTCTGCCTGTCTCTATCTCAACCTGACGATGTTGTTCATAGTCCCTTTCAAGTGTTTGTGTACCTACCTACGTTTCGAATGATATACATAGGCTGCGCGTGGTGTCGACATGGTAGAGCCCGGGACGGCAACTCGCGGGAGCCCAGGCCTCACCGAGCCTCCTTGACGTCTGGCTGGCCCAACAAGACCCGAGTCAAACAGTCTAGATCGCCGTCCTCAAGCCCCATAACGTAAGGATGACCTTCCCCGTCCTGCCGCCAAGCTAGCTCCCTCCCTCTTCCTTGTCCTCCCGATGAGTCGGGCGCCAAGGCGGCTGGCGGTGCGGCTTCTCGAGAGATGCTCGCCTCCAGACAGCCAGCCGTTGCTCCCTCTGCTCTATATCCCCCGTCTATCAGTCCCACATGTAGATATTGGAGATTCCTTACTTAGACACACGCTTTCGCCTCTTTTCATCTGAACAACCGACCCGCCACTTCACACGCTGCTGTCCTGTTATGTGACACATGCTGTAGACTTCCACTGACCCTCTACACGTCCCGTCTTTTCGAAACGAACCGCTCACTTTGGACAACTTAAGATCGAGTGAAAACAAGCAAAAGTCACAAACGGAAATGGCAGCCAGTAGAGCCGGCACGGCGCTGGCCAAGGTCCTCGGCATCGATCTCGAGGTCAGCACTCGCCATCAGACACGGGAACTACACGAGCACGTCACCGACGCCATCTCCCCATACGAACCATATTACGAGCAAGATCCGACAGTCAACGAGTGGCTGCTAGAGCACGTCCCGACAAGAGACGCGTCGGCCCGCTACGTCAAGAGCCTGTTCCCGTTCACGAAATGGATCCTCCGATACAACACTCGCTGGCTCGTCTCTGATGCCATCGCCGGTAAGTCTCGCGTCTCCCCCCTTTTCCCTCCTCGTCCATCAAAGTTTTCCTAACCAACACCGCGCAGGCGTGACTCTTGGACTGGTGGTTATCCCCCAGGCCATGGCCTATGCCCTTCTGGCACGTCTCAGCCCCGAGTACGGCCTCTACACGTCCTTCACCGGCGCGGCGCTCTACTGGATCTTTGGCACATCCAAAGACATCGCGATAGGCGTGAGTTCTTTTTTCTTTCTTTTTTTTTTCCCGCTGTTTCCTCGCTCTCAGTCTGATAATCTACAAAAACAATATTCTAATCCAACGACGACATCCCACAGGCAACGGCGGTAGTCTCCCTCCTCGTCGGCAAAGTCAGCGCCCGGGTCCTCGAGGAGCACCCGGGCGAGTTCCGGCCCGAGGAGATCTCCAAGACGCTCGCCTTCCTCGCCGGCGCCGTCCTCCTCGTCTTCGGCCTGCTCCGCCTCGACTGGGTCGTCGAGTTCATCCCCCACGTCGCCATCTCGGCCTTCGTCACCGCCGCCGCCATCACCATCACCCTGAGCCAGGTGCCCTCCCTCCTCGGCATCGACGGCGTCGACTCCAGGGCCGCCGCCTACCGCGTCTTCATCGACACCGCCCGCGGCCTGCCGCGCGCGAGGCTCGACGCCGCCGTGGGGTTGACGGCCCTCGCCTTGCTGGCCGCCGTCAAGTGGTACTGCGAACGCATGGCGGGGCGGCAGCCGAGGCACAGGCGCGCGTGGGAGATGCTCTGCTCCCTGCGCATGACCTTCACCATCCTGCTCTACACCCTCGTCAGCTTCCTGGTGAACCGCGGGCTGGCGGACGGCGAGCACAGGTTCCGCGTCACCGGCACGCTGCCCCGGGGCTTCACGCACGCGGGGCCGCCGAGCCTGAGCCCGAAGCTGGTCTCGGCCCTGCTGCCGGACCTCCCGGCCACCGTCATCATCCTCGTGATCGAGCACATCGCCATCGGCAAGTCGTTCGGCCGCATCAACAACTACGCTGTCCAGCCGTCCCAGGAGCTCATCTCCATCGGCTGCACCAACCTCTTCGGGCCCTTCCTCGGCGCCTACGCCTCCACCGGCTCTTTCGGCGGCACCGCCATCCTGTCCAAGGCCGGCGTCAGGACGCCCCTGGCCGGCCTCTTCAACGGCGCCATCCTGCTCCTCGCCCTGTACGCCCTGACGACGGTGCTCTACTACATCCCCATGGCCAGCCTCGCCGCCCTCATCATCCACGCCGTCGTCAACCTCATCACCTCGCCGGACCACGTCTTCAAGTCGTGGCTCATGTCGCCGCCCGACGTCGTCATCTACTTCGTCGGCGTCTTCGTGTCCCTCTTCACCACCCTCGAGGACGGCATCTACGTCACCGTCGCCCTTTCGGCGGCCCTGCTGCTTCTCCGCCTCGCGCGGTCCAGGGGCCGCTTCCTCGGCCGGGCCCGCGTCTACCGTCACCCGGACCACGGCGATTCGGACCGTCACTCCATCAGCAGCTCGCAGACCCTTCCGCACCACGCGGTCCCGTCTCCAACTCGCGCCCCCGCACACGACGTCTTCCTCCCGCTCGATCGTGAAGATGGCACCAACCCAGCCGTCAGGGTCGACGAGATGCACCCGGGCGTCTTCGTCTACCGCTTCACCGAGGGGTTCAACTACCTCAACCAGGCCCAGTACGTCGACCGCCTGATCGAGCACGTCACCCGCTCGACCCGCCGAACAACGACGCCGCACTACGACCATCCGGGCGACCGTCCGTGGAACGAGGCCGTGACGCCGCCGCCGTCGTCGGTCGAGACGGACGCCGAGAACCTTCCCGCGGCGTCGGCGGCCGCCAAGCCGCTCCTCCGGGCCGTCGTCCTCGACTGCTCCGCCGTCAACAACATGGACTCGGGGGCTGTCGAGGGCCTCGTCGACCTCCGCAGCCAGCTCGACCGATGGGCGGCCCCGGAGCCCGTCGAGTGGCACTTCGCCGGCCTGCACAACCGGTGGACCCGCCGCGCCCTCTCCGTCTCCGGTTTCGGCTGTCCGGCCATGGGCCCCCTGGGCCAGTGGGAGCCGATGTTCAGCCTGGCCGACCTAGCGGGCCGGCCGCCTGCGCTGTGTGAAGAGCGGCATTCTACCTCGGGAACTGGGACGACACGCGTAGCCAGCGAACCTGATGAGTCTTCGCCTTCGGCGTTGGAGGAAGGCGGTGTTGGTTCCAAGGGAGGTGATTCCGGGCACCTGGGCGCTGTCAGTGGCATCAACAGGCCGTTCTTCCACCTCGACCTCCCCTCGGCCGTAGAGAGCGCGGTGAAGAGCGCCATGAGCAAGGATCATGGTCTCAAGCTTTGAGGAACTTTTGTGTTTGTCGTTAGCGAAGTGGCGTGGGAGCGGTTCATTTGTTTTGTGTGTGGCCAAGCGTGTTTGAATCAGCTGTGAATAGATCAATACATAAATTGCACTTTGTTGAACTAAAGCTATAATATTTTGATGTATGTGGAGAAGACTCATGTTCATTACAGCCGACCAAGTGATGTATAAAGTGTTCATTCCCGTCATTGAACAGTTTCGAGTCCCAGTACGCGTAGAGCCAGAAGCCGGTCTGGCTACGCACAACGACGAAGGCACAATGTGGCCGAGACGGAACATCTCCTATGAGCAACAGTTGCACTGGAGAACAGCCAATGTCAGTACTTTTCGTTCGTTGGACGCACTGAGAGGGGGGGGGGCAGTACGGACCGTAACTTCACCGTTGTCCTCGCCAGATACGACCTTCAAGGTACAGCCGGCGCCGCTCACTGTTTCGGTGGTGCCACATACTTCTGCGCCACTCATCGAATTGCAGACTTGCAACGGAGACTAATATTTGTGAACAAGAGTCAGTCTCTGGAGAAGTGATTTCGGTTCCTGGCATGAGGCTTCAACTACTGACACAAGCCGTGGTGCGAGTCTGGCACGCCGCATCGGCGAACGACGCCAGGCTGGCCGTCAACAGGGCTAGGACGCCGAGGAACTTCATCTTCTGTTGACTGGTGTTTGATTCTGAAAGTGCGAAGGCGGATGGTTGAAAACGGACGCGAGATTGGGGGTGAAAGGTTTCCGAAAGACGTGAACCGACAACTCCAACAGACTCGAGTACGATCACGAACTCAAAGAGAAAGAAAAGATTACTACTCTTTGGACGAGCACAACATCTTATTTGTAGCGGGTTACCGTCGTGCCCCGATGGTCCTCACCGGTGGCTACTGACTCGGTGCCAAAGAGGGGCTGGTATGTTGATCATAATGCCATGTTCGAGGATTGGCAGTGTATGATCGACACCGGACAGCGTCGAACAGTTCCCCACCTCCGGTGAGAATAATCAAGTATTCCGTATGGCTGTAACCTTTGCCACCCTACCATGTGGATGTGAACGAGTCAAGGTTGGCCTTTGCGATTGCCCAAGTAGTTTCCTCCGCAAAGCCTCAAATACCTCCAGTCTCATTGAAGTTGCGCAGACTGTGTCTATGCAATCAATGTACGGAGGTTCAACCTTCCCTTCCCACTGTTCTACTTGGCGCCCGCGGCAAGGCAATGGATGCCCTTGGGGTCGGTCGGTCAACAAGCAGACGCCAACAACCAGCAACTAGAAACCAGAAACCAGAAACCAGCAACCAGCTGCCAGTTCATTGTTTCGCGTTACTCCTCTGTGTCAATTCTTCGTCAAGCAACCCGTACTCAACCTGTTAACGCTGCATCGCCAATCGATGATACGTCATGAGTTGGGCGTATTATCACCCGCAAAAATGTCCTAATTAAGATGGCTTTCTCAGTGGACTCGTTGGACAACATGTCACTGTCGACAATCGACGAACCGACAACTGAACAACGACAGCACGGTATCGTACAGTCATCCCTATCTCGTTCGGGCAATTTGAGGCCGGCCCGGTCACTCCCACTCTATGGCGATGACTCTACCAAGTCCCTTGAAGTGAGCTCGAGGTCACAAACCTCGATACAAATTCATGACAAGCCAGCCTGCCTTCGTCTTGAGTAATCTCTGTCCGTTCTTCGTATTTAACATCGCAGCCTGGGCGGTGCTTCATTCCTCTCGCATGCACGGTTGACCAGGATTGCGAGGTGAGATGGGCCGCAAATATCCCCCGGCTGACCATCTTACAGTCTACCTCAGCCATGACGTCGGCCATGAAATGATGGCACACTCCCATGGCCTGTACGGACGGTTCTAGACCCTCCGTACGAGTGTTTGCTCTTGATGAAAATATATGAGCGAATGTATCTGTAGTAGTAGGGGGCTCGTAAGACGAGCCTATCGACAAAGCATGCAGGCCCCTGGCGCTCCCGTAGCGACTTGCCTTGACCGAGTGTTTTAGGTAAATACTGGATGTACCCCCCGTGGCCTCTGGCTCGTTTGCGAAGTAAATGTGCAACTAGTAATATGGTTCCATGCCTCCTAAGATTGCTTCGTTGGGTGTCGTGAGATTACCTGCTGACGCTGCTGCTCCTTGTGAGAGTTACCCCGGTCAGTGGTTCTCCGCCCATCGGCACAAAGTGCCGGCAAAATGCTTGGGGAGGGGATGTCACAGTGGTCTGAACATGAAGGGACGGGACAGGGTCTCTGCTTGGATTACATAGCGGCGAAAGTCCTGCAACGGTCCTTTTTCTCGTTTTTCTTAATGGCCCATGGGGGTTCTCGTTGATTGTTTTCTAGGGGGAGGGGGGGTCCGGGACTCGCTTGGTGGGAAGGTTTCCGGATACGCCTCAGGATCAACGCCAAGGGCGAGAGAGAGAGAGAGAGACTTGCTGATGCTCGTGTCTGCAGGGTTCCCGGGGGGTGTCGGGTTTAAGAAGCGTCCCCGGGCGACAATGCTCCACGGCCGGAGAGAGGACGGGCGGGATCAAGAGGGGGGGAGAAAGGTCTAGATTCTCGGGGATTTTTAGGTTGTTGGGTCCCGGCAGGACGAAGGATGATTTTCACATCGAACCTGGCTAGCTGGCTGGCTGAGAGTGAGATAACTGGGCGAGTTGAGGGATTTGCAAGTTTAGCGCTGGATGCTCGACGCAGGGCTAATCTGCCGCCCTGCATGGTGATCCTGGGACGTTGGGACGTTGGCACCGCGGAGCGGAGGACAGTTCGGGAGTTTCTTAGCATCAAAATGATGTCAGCAGTATGGGGTTTGCGTCTTGGGGCGTTGACGATATATGGAGGCGAGAAGGAGATGAATAAGAAAGCGGGCTGTTGCAGGTGTAGTGAGACGGTTCTTCCGGCAGTTGAGATCCGATAGTCAAATGGATCTCGGGAACGCGCCTTTACCCAACGATAAATGAGTCTTCAAAGCGACCGTTTACACGATGTTGGCTGTTGATGAACACCCGTCTCCCATTTCCCACATGCACACACGCAGAGGAAGAGAGAGAAAAAAAAAGAGAAAGGAATCCTGGCAGAGGACTGGACATCAAGATGACAAAGACTAATAGGCATCGTCCCATCTCGCATAGAAACCATACTATCAGTATATAACCTGCCAATTAAGCTGCGACTCGGCAACGCTCAAGCACTAACACGGCCCCCGGTCAGGTGTGGTAAGGCGAACTGGGGACATGCAAGCGAGGTACACACAGGAGGTGAGAACAGATGACATTGGCTCGGCGCTAGCATTTGCAGGCTGGAGAAAAGAGCTGGGGAGTATGGCCTGGTCTGATGTGAAGAGTCTCTTTACAGCATCTCAGGTTTGGCTGTCATGGTCCATGGCCATGGGATCACACTCAGACTCAGTGCTCACCGGATTATCGGAACCTACGGACTATCAATCAATCAACACCGCTTCAAGAGAGAAAGAAAAAGAGAGAAAGGTCGCGGATGCTGGGACCGGGTGTCGAAACTAAGCGATCATCTCAGGGGGGGGGGGGGGGGCGGCGGAAAGGGACTTGTTGGAGTTCATTGGTGGAATGCGCCACATCGCACCCTGGCCTGGGGAGGGGATTTTCCCCCACCTGTTTGACATGAATTAAGGAGTGACGGGAGACGCTCGGCTGCTTTGTGTTTTTCATCATCACACACAGGCCTGTCCCCGTCTCATTTGCAGCCCCTTCTGTCTCTCTCTCTTTCTCTCTTCTCCCCCCCCCTCTCTCTGTCTTTGCTCAGGTTGATACACGCAAGTGTGCTTGGCCGGGCTTCATCCAAGAGACTATTCGTCTGAAGTTGAAGATTAAGATCGGGTGATACGGTGATGAGCCAGGTTCTTACAGTGGCGCGGACTCGCCAGGTGGGGGGGGAGTCTGTTGCAACCCGAACGAAGAACCTCAACAAGACGAGACGAGACGTCCATCCGGTTCGATGGAAACAACGGGAGTTTAAAGCTAGATTGACAGAGACAGACGAGGATGACAACACCACCACTACCACCATCATTACTAACTAGGCCAGACTGACAGAAGACAGACGCCCCCCCAGAGCCATGGAAACGCTGGCTCTTCTCGGTTGGCCTCTGGGGTGGAGAAGAGCCGAAATTGCATCCTCCGCCGCGTTTGCTGTGGTGAAACGGCGAGGGAGATTTGACCAGCCCGGGATCTGTCACGCAGTTAGACGCGCATACGGATCCGTCTATTCGTGCAGAGAACAGCCCTGTCGTCTGTCTATCCGTCGGGTTCAGTCAGCCCCTTGCTGTCGCGGTCCACGGGATACCAAGGCTCAGGATCCACGGACGCCAAGGGCCCGTAAGAGTGTATCTCTAATGGGGATTCTCGTTGGAAAAGTCTCCATGCAGTCAGTGTCTTCCCTTTAAATGGAGGCAAACACGCACCTCTCCTGGCTCTCTCCCGGTGACGTCCTCCGCTCCCCTCCTCTACTTCCTCTCCTTCTTCGATCAAGGGATTGTTGACCATCTCCTTTGCCCGTACCGACATTCTTTTTCAGTGTGTTTCCGTTGTGCCCATTCGTTCATTCATTCCCTTCATCAAGGCGTGTGTGTGTGTATCTTGCATCCAGTCAGTCCTTCGAGAAAACAACCAAACGAAACGTCCACACACGACGAAAAACACCGACATCGACATCAACATCACCGAATCCGACCCGATTTTCATTCTTTTATATCGGAACTTTGAAAGTTCCCCCCCTTGATTTATCAACTCACCTTTTTGTTGTTAAAAAAAACACGACCACTCTTTAGTGACAGAAGAAGAAGACGAAGAAGAAGAAGAAGAAGAAGAAGAAGAAGAAAAAAACAACAACACCACCACAACATGCGCTTCCTCTCCGTCCTCGGCTTCGCGGCCGCGGCCGTCGCCCAGCTGACGTCGACATCGCTCGAGAAGCACGTCGACTCGGTCACGCTCAGCAAGACGTTCAACCCGGTCAAGGAGGCCTACTGGACGGGCTACCCGCACCACCGCCGCACGCCCTTCGCCGTCTCTCCCGACGGCAAGTCGGCCTGGCTCGCGTACCTCGACGCCTCCGAGACGGGCGTCCACGTGCAGCAGGTCGACCCGACCACCTTCGTCGCCACGGGCGAGCCCATCACCATCGCCGGCGGGAAGGAGGCCGGCGGACTCGTCGCCCACAACGACGGCTTCGCCCTCCTGACCAACGAGCTGCTCGCGGGCGGCCCCGCCGACGTGCCCGTGGCCGTGCTCTACCGCTACACGGGCGGCAAGGAGACGTTCAAGACCTGGCTCGGCGGCCCCGGCGTCGACGGCAACCAGGCCATGGCGTCGCCCGACATCAACGGCGACCTCGTCTTCTCGGAGAAGGCCGGCTACTACGCGGCCTACATCGTCGTGACGGCCTACGAGGGCGACGCCAAGGGCCACTTTGGCGACGCCATCCGCTACGTCGACACGGCCGGCAAGCTCACGGCGATCCCCGGCGCGTCGTCGTCGTGGGGCTGCTCGCACAACACGGGCATCGCCTTCGAGGCCGCCGACGCCGCGCCCTTCGCCTCGCTCTGCGCCGAGGACCAGGGCGCCATCTGGCTCAACACGGAGACGCAGGGCATGAGCAACAACGGCGTCAAGGTCTCCAACGAGCACGTCATCAACGGCGGCGCCAACGAGGCCATGGGCGGCACCTCGGGCTCCTACAGCGTGCTCGCCCGCTTCGTCGGCGCCGACTCGTACATCTTCTCGTGGGTCTCGCGCGGCGCCAAGGACCTGACGCTCAACGACTGGATGGGCCAGGGCTACACAAAGTCCGTCAACCGCACCAGCAACCGCAACGTCGCCATCGCCCTCTTCTCGGACAAGAAGACGCTCGTCGGCGAGCAGGCCACCTCCGAGGTCGGCGCCGCCGCCGGCGACAGCCAGGTCAACTGGGTCACCTCGGGCGCCAACGACTGCTCCAACGCCCACGCCGCCGCCTTCGACGCCTCCAGGGCCCTGGTCACCTGGGAGGAGATCGCCGACCCCATCTGCGACTTCGACGCCATGGGCTGCCGCGGCGCCTTCGCCGGCACCAAGTTCCAGATGGTCGACAGCGCCGGTAAGAAGGTCGGCGAGCCCGTCAGCTCCGACGACACCTACGTCGCCGGCGACATGGTCACCATGGCCGACGGCCGCATCTGCTGGCCCTACGTCGCCATGGACTGGAAGCTCGACGGGCCCGTCCGCGGCTCCGCCGTCTCCAAGATCTCCTTCGCCTGCATGACCGGCGGCGCCGGTACCGGCGGAGGCTCCCCCGCCGCCCCCTCGTCGTCCGCCGCTCCCGTTTCCAGCGCCGCACCCGTCGCCGTTGTCTCTTCCTCCTCCTCCTCCGCCGCCGCCGCCGACGATGCCGTCGCCTCGAGCGGTCCCGGCTCCGCCGACCCCACCTTCGCTCAGGGCACCGCCCCGGAGCCCATCTTCGAGACCCTTTCCGGCCCCGCTTACACCCCTACGGCATCCGTCCCGGCCGCTCCTTCCGCCGCTCCCACCTCCGAGCCCGCCGCCTCTTCGGCCCCCGCCGCATCCGCGTCCGCGTCGGCTCCTTCGGGCGCTCCGGCTCCGATCTTCGAGACCCTCTCCGGCCCCGCTTTCACCCCTACGGCATCTGCCCCTGCCGCTCCCACCTCCGACGCTGCCTCCGAGCCCTCGTCCGTTCCCGCCGCATCCGTGTCGGCTCCCTCGGGCGCTCCGGCCCCAATCTTCGAGACGGTCCCCGACACTCCGGCGACCACCGTCTCCGGCGCGAAGCCCGAGCTGACGACCGCCCCCTCGGCCGCCCCCTCGAAGACCAAGAACAAGACCAAGACCAAGACCAAGAACCGCACGCGCACCCGCGGCCGTGGCGAGTATGGCAACGGGCCCCGTCCCACCAACGGCCCGCGCCCCGGCGGCCAGAAGTGCAGCACCCGCACCACCGTCAAGACCATCTACGTCACGGCATAGATGGTTGGCGTGAGGGGATGGGTTTCTTCGTCTACCTTGTGGAGGTGGGAGGGGATAGCGGAGAGAGAGAGAGAGAAAGAGAGAGAGAGGAGTACTCTTTGGAAAGGAGGGGATTGATATCGATGGTGGTGGGGGTTACGGTCGGTTGATTTGCGATTTCATGTACATACTATGTACGACATTGTACACACAAAGTTTCTTTATCTTGCGTCTCTTGATCCCACGTGTCTCGCTTGAACGGGGGAATCCGAGATCAGGTCCAAAGCCGGCGGCTGATTTCGAGCAACCCGAACCGCGCGGGTTCGTCATGTCATCGGTATCGGTCTCGGCCTCATGCCAGCCCATTCGTCCCCGCCGCCTGGCTCCCCCGGCGGCGCTTTGGCTTTATTCTGCGGGCCTACGGTCTTGGGTTCCCCCCCCCCCCCCTTGGTGAAAACCATGTGACTTTATTGATTTAAGATGCCATCAGAAAGGGCAGCGTTGTGGGGCTTTTTAGGCCGAGAACGGGTGTTGGACATGGGTGATGACTCGTGAACAGGACTGAGAACCGACGAAGGGGGAAATGAGGAAGACGAGGGAAAATGCAGTGAAAGGGCCGTCGACAAGCCAATAAAGCCCCACCAGAGACGCAGATTCCCGTCTCTTAATCGTTGTTTAACCGGCCCGTTTTGGGAAAAGGCAAAAAGTCTCTGTCAATACTATGCAGAGCAGGAGACAGACAGACAGTCAGACGATATGGCCATCTCAGAGGTCATATCAATCACGCCAGCATCGGTCAACCTCACCTGCATGCCAAACCCTCTCCAGCAACGTAACGTAACGTAACGTGACCCAGAAGAGGAAACAAAAGACGGCCCAAGCACCGCGAATGGCCAGAAGCAGCGGAGCATGCGGAACGACCAACCACGCAGGCCCCTGTTGCGCAATCCGCCTCCTTCAGGGGCATTACCTGTAACGAGGAGGGGAGTCGACGATAACTGGCGTACGATATATGAGTGTGTACGTGTTGTACGGGTGTGTAAGTCAGCGAAGAGGATATCATTCGTCCATTGGGGCCACGCAGAGTCCCGAAAAGAGCACAAGCTGACGGGGCCAACAGACCAATGGAGATATCGCTGCCCACATGGGCGTCCTAACTGGGTGCTCTTCGTCCGGCCCGCCCAGAGAGCCGGGATTCCCCATTGAGTCGGATCGATAGGGGACGGGTTGCATTTGGCCAATGGCTCCGGTATAGCCAATGAGACTCACGAGACTCACGATAGCTCTGGCTTACAAGCAGAGGTACCTGCATGAGCTTGAAGCCCGTCTTGGTCGCTTTAGGAACAAGACACACCGACCCTCCCCCCCCCCGGCCGACCTTAATTCTGCTCTCCCACCGGATCCTACCTGACGGCGCATCGACTGCGACTCGACCCCATCATCTTGGGCCCATCACCACCATGGCCCCTCGACGAAGATGGCTCCTGGATGCCGCCTCTTCCGTTTGAGGAAACACGCCGAGGACGAAGTCATAAGTCATTCGCCAAGGACAGTCCCCGAGGCCCTCGCTGACTGGGGGGGGGAGAGAAGACGCGAGAGTACACCTCTTCCCTTCCCTCCCCTCCCCCACTCGCGGCCGATATCCGACGATGCCCAGGACGTTGCGCACATCAGTCTCGACCTAATCGGGCGCATCCATCGCCTCCAATCTGATCAGCCGCCTCTACTCCGACCTGAGGATCCCTGCCAGGGACAGGAGGGTAAAGAAAGATAGGCTCGTTGGCGCTGCCCGAATAGGCATCACGCCATCTCCCGCCGCGCCTACGATGCATGACACCCCTTGCCCTTCCCATCTCCTCTCCTCCCTTGGTCACTCGCCCGCCCATGACCATGCCCTCTGGCGGATGACCATCGACGGCGGCGGCCCACGAGAGAGGCTTACGCGGTTCCCTTTGCCGGCATATCTGGGCGCCAGTGCCGGTGCCGGGAGGCCAATCTCGCGTGTCCATGGGCTAACCGTCTACAGAAAAGGGGGGGTGGACGACGACGAGGAGGAGGAGGAAGAGGAGGAGTAGGAAGACGAAGAGGAGAAGGAGGACGAACGCGGAGAGAGAAGCGTCGTCTGCCGTATAAGAACCGAGTAACCGCCTCGTCAGTCGGATCTGTTGGAGTTGAAGCTGCAGCTCCTGCTCGTCGGTGATCTTGCGCTCGTCAAGTTATTCCCTTTATATCAACCAGAGCCAGCTTCATTGCTGTGCGTTCTCTCGCTATCACGAATCTTACTCTAATAACCTCTTCCTCCTCTTCTTTCTCCTCCTCTTACTCCTATTACTACTATCACCATCACCACTACTATCATCACTACTGCTACTACACGCTCCTTAATATCCTATTTCTAATAACCACCCATCTTCTTCATCATGGTTCGCTCATCTCTCGCCGGCCGCCTCCTGGCCGGCGCGCTCCTCCTCGCAAGTGGCGTTGCTGCCCATGCCGAGGGGTGCAGCTGCTCGTCGGACGGCGTCAAGCGCGTGACGTACATCGTCGTCGAGATGCCCGACCAGTCCGAGCAAGCGGCGGCGGTGGCGACGACCTTGTCTACTTCGACCCTCACCACGTCCCTGTCGAAGCCGACGGCCACCGACACTTACACGGCCCAGGCCGCCCACGTCATCGAGGACATCCCGGCCTTCGAGGCGCTCGCCGTCAAGCCCGAGCCCGAGAAGCTGCGTCCGGCCGCCAACGCGACGCACACCTTCGGCCCGTCCACCGCGCCGGGCGTCGACACCAAGGACCCCGTCAACATCGTCCCGGCCGTCAATGTCTCGCTGCACTACTCGGCGGCGACCAAGGCAGCCAAGACCGATACCGCGGACCACGCCAACGCCGATGCTGAGATCGAGACTGAGGAGGAGGAGCAGCAGCAGCAGGGCTCCATCGACATGACGCTCGCCTTCAAGAACCCGGCCGTGGTCCTCGAGCACGTCGACGCCGTCAGCGCCGTCGTCTGCTCCGACGACGGGCTCGCCGTGTCCTTCTCCGACGCCGACGCGTTCCGCGAGGCCGTCAAGGACTGGTCCGAGTCGTCGACGGACGGCGGCTTCGTCCTCATCACGAACCACCTCGGCAACTGCGACGCCGAGTTCGAGCGCGGCTTCTTCCTCGCCACGGGCCTCACGTCGGACGAAGGGTCGCTGTCCGTCACCGTCGCCGCCTCCCGCGAGGAGCTCGCCAACATCGCCGGCGAGTGCGAGATGACCTTCTCCTCCCTGCCCGCCGCGACGCTCTCCAAGCGCCTGACGCTCGACTCCAGCGTCTCGCTGTCCTTCGCCGAGGCGCTCGCCGACGACACCGTCCTCTTCAGCGACGGGCAGTACGTCAACGTCACGGCCGACGAGGCCTGGTTCAGCTCGACCGTCGCCTTCTCGGGCTACCTCAAGTACAACTTCTGGGGCTTCCGCCTCGAGGCCCTCTACTTCGACCTCGACACCACCTTCGACTCGGCCGTCGGCGTCTCGGTCGACGTCGCCGCCGCCTACAGCCACTCGCTCAAGTACGCGCCCGACGAGCTGGCCTACTCCCTCGTCTCCGTCCCGGGCATCGTCCAGCTCGGCCCGGGCGTCGCCTTCGCCGTCGGCCTCGACTTTGACGTCTCGGCCGCCGTCGGCGTCTCGGCCGGCCTGAGCGTCGCCCTGCCCGCCGCCAACGTCCACCTCGACCTCGTCGACGGCGCCCGGTCCTCGGCGACGGGCTGGGAGCCCAAGTACAGCAGCCACGCCAACATCACCGAGTCGGCCGACGTGCGCGTCGACGCCTCGGCCGACGTCACCGTCCGCCTGGCCTTTGAGCTGCTCGGCGGCCTCGTCGACCTCAGCGCCGGCATCACGGCCACGCCGGGCTTCGACAACCGCTTCAAGCTGCGCGGCGAGCAGAACCTGGGCCTGGCCGGGAACTTCACGAGCAAGCCGACCGAGGCCGTCGCCGAGGTGCCCAAGGACGGCCCCGTCTGCGCCGAGAAGAACGGCGTCGAGCTCGCGACCGACTTCTACTTCAACCTCACCGGCTTCGCGACAAAGTGGTGGACCGGCGAGCTGTACAGCACCCGCGTCCCCTTGTGGGATGTGTGCTACAGCTTCTAAGGCCGTGTCTTATGAATGGCTTTGTTTTTTGTTTTTTGTTGGTCTTTGGGCATAGTAATGACCATTTGGTTTATTTTTTTCATTTTTTGTTCTTCTCATGATGTCAGTATCTTAACGTATACCTACTTACATGTACGATATCCCTATTTTGTTCTATTAGGTGGTTTATTCCATACCCAAGCGAGCCTCTGCGTCCATTCTTCTTTCTGCGCAAGCTTTTCGTAACGGTTTACATGCCTGCACAAATTTACTCTATGATCTTCTGCCTTTCTCTGTTTTTTTCTTGGGTGCACTCACTAGGTTTCCCTCAAAGTTTAGACTTGTAACCGTCAAGATGGCGGCATAAAGATGAGGGACTCTTGGGACGATGGACCAGAAAGAATATGCCGCACCAAGACCACCTGCATCTCCCGGGGTTCTCAGACGAAATCGCGGATCCTGGATCCAGAACCACGGAACCCGAGTCTGATGTCCAAGAATAGCCCAGGAGCCCCATCTGCCGCTTGACGCTTGACTTCCAAACTCTTGGGAGTCCGAGACTGGACCGGGACAATGCCTGGACCTCGAAGAGTTCTGAGTCTCGAGTTCGGGCAAAGACCTTGTCGATCGGCAGACAGCTCAAACCCCCACAACCCTCCCTATGCCATCCACCCCCCCGGTCATGTAACCCCCCCCCCCCGGGGCCCAGAGCCGTGGTTCCCCGTCTGCCGTGTTTTCAAGCTTACCGCGCTCCATATTGGTGCTTATTCTACCCGGTGAAGGCCCCGGTTCTCCCCTCGTTCTTTGTACGACCGTGACCAAACAACGCGGCATGTGCGCTGGGCTGGACGGCCACTTACCCACCATTGAGTGCGTGTGTACAGGTCGTACCCGACGGTCGCGTCCGATGTTTCGGCGTATTGCTGACGCTGGGGTCGGGTTACCGATGGTTCCCATGACGTTCATCGCCCTTCGGATGAGCGCTTCAACGGACCACCAGCAGCAGCAAAACCGGACGATGGACGGGGCAACCGACACTGGCAGCCATGGAAATCCCAGACGGAAGTGTTCCTTTGAAGGCATGTTTCTTGGCGCACTCGCGCGTTGTTTGATGCCTGTTGATCGCCACACTCTTTCAGACGGGCGACGGACACTGAGAATAGGAATGGGAATGGGACGTTCTGCCAAGCTCGGGCAGGGTGTTATCCCCCCATCCACAATATGCGCCGAGGAGAGCGTCCTCCAGCCAAGACTTTTGTCCTTCCGTTTTTTCCCCCCTTCTCCCTTTCCCTTGTTCAAGGAGTTGAGACAACCGAACAGAAGTCCTGAGACTGATGCGACTCGGCGAAACTTTTGTGGGGAAGAGAGTCGCAACGTTTTGGATGGTTGCAACTCCGTTGTCGATCTGTGAGGGAAAACTCTTGGCTCTCCAAGGACTCTATTCGCAGGTCCCAAGACTTTTCCTCTCCGTCAGAGAATGGGGCTCCCAAGAGTAGAGAGAGACTGGAGACTGAAGACTGGAGGCCAAGACTGGATGGAGACTGAAGACTGTCGATCCAGACGACTCCCGACGGTCTGGCACATGCCACGGTTAGAGAGTGTCGACTCGGCTCCATCGGGATGCCCGTTCCATGAGGGCTTCTCTCGCCCGTCAGCCGTCCGCCCGCCCCCGTGGGATGTGATGACGATCGTAGGTATGCAGCCGTCACGCGATGAAGGGGACACTCCACTCCGAAGGGGGTCTGGCGCCAGAACACCGGACGAAGGCGTAGACACGGGTGAACGCATGGAGAGTACATGTCGGAAAAGGGGGGGTGTTTGACGGGTCTGGGCGACCTGACGAGATGGGATATAAAAAGTCGACGGCTTGGCCGTCGATGATGGGTGCTTCAGTCCTTGCTCCTCACCTTCATCGCTTCTCATCTCCTTTCTTTCACCTTGAGCCAGTCTCATTCTCTTCAAACACTACTCGGGCAGTAGTCAATCTTTTCACTTGTGCTTTATCACACTCTCTTTCCCCCTTCTTGTTCTCTATCACGAGCACTCTTTTATTCTCACTCACTCCCACAACCCTCCCATCTTCCCACCCTCCCCTTCCTTCAAGATGAAGTTCTCAACCGCAGCCATTGCCGTCCTGGCAGGCGTCGTCGTCGCGGCCCCCACGTCCGAGGTCGCCCGCGGCCGCCAGCGCCGCGCCAACGACGGAGGCGGCGAAGTCATCCAGCACCTGCAGTCCGCCCTTAACCGCAAAAGCGCCGAGGGCACCCCATCCATCCTGAGCCGCGACGGTCTCATCAACGTCTTCGATTCTAGCAAGCGCAAGCGCGGCGGCGGCGGCCGCGGCGGCGGCGGCCAGCAGGCTGCCGGAGCTGGCGGTGCCAAAGCCAAGGGCGGCAACCAGAATAACAACAACGCCGGCGGCGAGGAAGACGCTGCTGCTGGAGGCGGCAACGCCGGCAACGACGCCAACAATGAGGAAAATGCTGCCGCCGGCGGAGGCGCTGCCAATGAGGAAGAAGCCGCCGCTGGCGGCAATGCCGGCAATGAGAAGAACGCAGGCAACGGCAATAACAACAACAATAACAACGCCGACAACGCCAACGAGGAAGATGCCGCTGCTGGTGGCAACAATAACAACAACGCCAACGAGGAAGATGCTGCCGCTGGTAACGAAAACAATAACAACAACGCAGAGGAGGCGGCTGCAGGTGGAAACAACAACAACAACGCAGAGGAGGAGGCAGCCGCAGGTGGAAACAACAACAACGCAGAGGAGGAGGCAGCCGCAGGTGGAAACAACAATAACAACAACAACAACAACGCCAATGAGGAAGATGCCAATGCCGGTAACGGTAATGCTGCCAACGAGGAGGATGCCGCTGCTGGCGGCAATGCCGGCAATGAGAAGAACGCAGGCAACAACAACAACAACAACAACAACGCCGACAACGCCAACGAGGAAGATGCCGCTGCTGGTGGGAACAATAACAACAACGCCAATGAGGAGGATGCCGCCGCTGGCGGCAATGCTGGCAATGAGAAGAACGCAGGCAACGGTGGCAACAACAACGCCGAGGATGAGGCAGCTGCTGGCGGAAACAACAACGATAACGCCAACGAGGAAGACGCCGCCGCCGGCGATGAAAACAACAACAACAACAACAACAACAACGCCGGAGATGATGCCGGTGCCGGTGCCGGTGCGGGTAACAATGCCACCGCCAACGCCGGCAACGCTGGCAACGCCGCCGGGGCCGGAGCCGGAAAGGGCAAGAAGTCAAACAAGGCCGGGCGCTCCCTCAAGCTCTACACCGCGCGCAAAGTTGCACGCGGCCGTCCCACCCGACGCATTTAAATCTCCTCACGAAAAAGGGTCCGTCTTCACTGCTGCTGCCGACGGCAACGGCGGCGATGGCGATCGCTCTAATAGGGGAGACCGCGGCGGCTCCGACGACTCTGATGATGCCGACGGCTCCGACAAGGACAATGACAATGCCGATGCTCGTGGCCGGGGCCGGGGCCGGGGAGCCAGGGATAAAGACAAAGACGGGAGCCGGGACAAGGGCGGGTCGTCCTCATCGTCTCGTAAGGGCGGAGGCACGCGTCCCAAGGGCGACGGGAGGCCCGACCGGTCAGGCGACGGGTTCCGGGCGGAAGAGAGTTTCGCGGTGGTCGGCCGGCCGGATGGTCCCGGGTCCGGGCTCGGGTTTATCGAGCTGTCGCAGTTTTACGAGATTTTGTGTGACGAGTAAGAGACAATTTTATGATAATGCGATCCGTTGAGACTGTTGCTCATGAACTGAGAAGTGATTCTTCCGCGGTGTCTCATGGCTGGATTGAAATGTTGTGAGGTCGTGGACTGTAATTCGGCTGCATCGTGGAAATGGCCTTGGTGATTTCTTATGTGCCCAAGCATTCTCTTACTTAGCTTTCGGTGAGTGAGTGAGTGAGTTGGTCAGTGGGTGGGTAAGCGAGCGAGTGAGTGTGAGTGAAAACGTGTGAGAGTGAGAGACAATTCCACCACCAGCTCGATAGCAGTTCACTCGTATCGAGAACAAAAGCCCGGCCAAGGTCTTAGTATTGATTCTCACCATTTTAACTCACCAACATTTAGGTTCTGGTTGGATGATGAAGTACGTGTAAGTCGGGGTGGTACGCCAGGTGAGGCAGTATTTTACATTTCACGGCATTTAGTCCAGTCTCTACTATCCAAGCCAAATCCTTACAGCCAAGCAGCTCCAACTACCTATTCAGATTGCGGCGTGGTGAGGTAATCCGAGGCAATAACAGCGTCGTCCACTCCGGGATTGCCGCCGGCTCACCGGAGGACCTGATCCGGCTTTTCGTTCGCCACGGCCCGCCGAGCCCCATCGCTGTGGGCCCGGGCGTAAATTCGGAGGGGGCGGTTACCGGTGTCTTGGTCTTCTATGACGACCCTGTTGCGTCAATCCAAGCCGACGTCACCGGCCGTCACTTGGTCCGTTGCCCAGACATGTCCCAAACCATGGAATCAGTCACCTTTTCGGTGTTGATACAAAACAGCAGGCAGCACGAGACAAGGAAAGACATACGGCCTTCTCAAATACTTCTCGAACAATCAGAACCCATCTATCTATAGTCCCTAAACACCACTGGCCGGCTCTCTTATTTGACCCAAAATACCGCCGGAACCAACACACATCAACAACAACTCCATACAACAGCAACAACAACACACAACAGCATCCAAAATGACTTCACAAAGCACAGTCTTTCAGCTGAGCGGCACATGTAACAACTACGGCTGGGGTCGCAAGGGCCATGACTCCCTTGCCGCCCGCCTCTGCGAGAACACGCCCGGCGACTTCAAGATCGACGACAACGAAGCCTACTCGGAGATGTGGTTCGGCGACTACCCGGACTTCCCCGCCCGCGTGCTCGAGACGGGCGAGCTGCTCAAGGACGTCCTCGACCGCAACAAGGAGACGCTGCTTGGGCCCAAGGTCGTCCGGGACCTCGACGCCCAGCTCCCCTACCTGCCCAAGATCCTCTCCATCGCAAAGGCCCTGCCGCTCCAGATCCACCCCAACAAGTCCCTCGCGAGCCGGTTGCACGAGCAGGACCCGGACGCCTTCACCGACTCGAACCACAAGCCCGAGATCGCCGTCGCCCTCGGCCGCTTCGAGGTCTTCGCCGGCTTCAAGCCCCTCGACCGCATCTCCCCCGTCTTCAACATCCCCGCGCTGCGCGCCTTCATCCCGGACGGCACCTCGACCTGGACCGACGAGACGCTGCGCGAGGTGACGCGCCGCATCCTGCTGGCCGACGAGGCCGCCGTCGAGAAGGCCGCCCGAGCCCTCGCCGTGACCCCGCGCGGGGACCTCGGCGACAACGCCTACGTCGCCGACCTGCTGCCCCGCCTGCAGGAGCAGTACGGCGCCGGCGACCCGGGAACCCTCGTCGCGCTACTGTGCATGAACTTCCTGACGCTCGAGGCCGGCGACGCCCTCTACATCCCCGCCGACGGCATCCACGCCTACCTGTCGGGCGACATCGTCGAGTGCATGGCGCGCTCCAACAATGTCCTCAACACGGGCTTCTGCCCGCCCGGCGACCGCGACAACGTCGACCTCTTCAGCAAGACGCTGACGTTCAAAGCGCACAGCAGGGAGGACGTGCTGCTGCCCGCCGAGGCGAGCCTGCGCGGCGCCCGGGGCCGCACGGTGGTGTACCCGCCGCCGCTGCGCGAGTTCGACATGCTCAAGACGGACCTGGACGCGGGGAACGGGACCGAGGTCATCAAGGCGGGCGAGGGACCCGCGGTGGCCATCGTCACGGACGGCGAGGGCGTCTTGGAGGCCGACGGAAAGAGGTTCGACGTCAAGGCCGGGTACATCTTCTTCATCGCCCACGGCATCGAGGCCAAGTGGGAGACCAAGGGCACGATGCAAATCTTCACGACGGTTGTTTGAAGGGGTTCCTGATAGAGGGGGATAGACGGGAAAGGAAGAAGAAGAAGAAAAAATGTAGACTAGCTGTTAGAAGTACGATGTAATGAGATGATGACCCTGTATTTAATTCACTTGATTTAGAGTGAGCGGCGCATCGGGGTGCCGGCGCTCGTCATGTCACAGTTCTGTCAATCCCTTTCTCAAATGTGAGTCCTATGAGCTTACATGGAAATGATGACTGGCTGCATAGCTTTTGGCTCACCAGCATGGCAAACCAAAGTCTCTGGGTTGTCCGGGAGAATGAACTCAACTGGTAACTGATTCTACTCGGGCATGGCACACGTAGCCAACATGTAGATGAAGGAATACCAATAGATGACCCCTTCAACAACACAGCAACGCACCTCGCCATTCCGATCTACGATACCAAGTGACCGTCCAGGCATTCTATCCAGGCCGCAGGTTTCCTGAACAAGGCCACAGATCGTACGAAAACCGTGCCACGCCTCGCCATTATTCCCCGAGATCAGCAATAAGGTCGAAGGGGGGTGGCGGCGCGGCGGCGACGGCGGTAGTCGGAAAGGTCGCGCTGGCGTTGGGTCTGGCGGTTGGTGTTGCTCTCTATCTGGGTTGGATTCGACGAAGAGGGTTTAGGTTAGGCGACCTGCTAGTAATAATACCCTTCTTCCTCTCGTCATGTTTGTACAGCATCGCGTGTTGAAAAGCTTGATCGTGGCCATGCCGAACCTTGACATTGGTCTGGCACGTCTATCAAGATATTGTGACGCGAACGACATTGACGCATGGTGAAAGATGGCGATCTGATGTTTCCAACTCCTACCAAAGGAGTCCTGGCTCATCGCAGAAGTGATCCAACACACACACTATCAGACATGACTAGCCAAGAACGCAAACCTGTTTAGACAGGACCGAAAAGATCGACCAAGCACATGACAAAAACCCCCAACATCGCCACAAAACTTACATGAATGACCGCCTCTCTATCCAAATAGCGAGACTCTCTATTGATACACAGCATGTTCAACGACCATACTCTTGTAACGGTCCCAGTTCTCGCGGGACTCTCCCCAGCACACAGTCTTGTACTCGAACGAGGGGCGGACGTCCCCGACCAACTCCATCCCGCCCATTGCCCAAAGCCTCTCGAGGAAATACTGGTGCTGGCCCGTCGCGGCCGCCCAGTCGAGAACGCTGTTCCTGTAGACCTTACCTTGAGACCAGTTATACCACCTCGGGATGGGCAAAGGGAGGGTCTCGTTGGCCTGTAAGAGGACCTCAAAGATGCGCGCTTTGCGCTCGAGTGCATGCTGGGTCAACACGGGAACAAGACCTGTTTTCCGTAGTTCCTCGTGCAAGCTCCGATCGCCGCTCTCGTTGTAGAAGAAAACGCCACTCGAGACATAGCGTCTGAACTTGACCTCGAAACCAGGAAGACTGCACAGGGGCAGCGGGCCGCCAGGCTGCCAGCGCTTGATGCAGGACTGAATACCAAACATGTCTGCCGGTCCTTGCTCGCGGTCCTGCTCAACTAGCCTGACCATCTGCTTCCATATGCTATCCCGCAGGTCGACCGTCCCGTGGTCTTCCGTATAAACGCGGCCGAGAGTCACCTCCAAGGGCGTGGGCAAGACCAAGTGGCGGTTCTCGACGGTGGCGCCGTACGCCAACAGTAAATCGACGGCCCTGTCATCGAGCCAGAAGGCTGCGTAGTGAAGAGGGGTGAAGCCTTCACTGTCGGCTATGTTCGGGTCGGCGCCGTTCTTCAGAAGCCACTCGACCAGTTGGGGCCGGTAGAAGCTTTCCTCGCCGACGCCGTGGTCGAAGCGATGACTCAGGAGAGCCAAAAGAGGCGTTACACCGTACGGCCGTGTTGTCATGTTGATCTGCAGTCGGATTTCCGGCTTGCTTACGGAAAGCATCACTGTGGGGATACGTTCGTCGTCTACCAGTGGACGCATGAAGAAGAGTTGAAAGGGGGTGAACTCACCATAATCCTCGCGCCTCAAGATACTCCTTTCGACCCAGTACCTCTGGTCGATTTTGGAATCCACGTCCCGTGTATCGAAACGGACACTTTGTCTGAGCGACAGCGCCCGTCGGCCGTGGGGGTGTGCCAGCATCCCCCGAACAACCTCGTAGAGAGTCTGGCGCAACGCAGTAGCTCTGCCCGCAATGGGGCTTTCTGACAGGTCATCGGAGAGAAATAGGTCGTGAAATGGCGTAACCATGCGGAACTCGCCATTGTCGTGGTCGCAGTTCGGTGTCTTCGATGCCTGAGCCACGCCCAGAGGGTTCGCGCCTAGTCTCAAGAGAGCCCTGATGTGCGGAAGATTGAGACGCCTGCAGGCGAAGTTCAGAGCAGTCTGGGGGGTTCTCACGAGAAGACACGGGCGGATGTTGATAAGAGTGCCGCGTTGTCTTCCGCCGGCCGTGGCCTCGTCTACGTCAACGCCACGGCGGACGAGTTCTTCGATCGCGGTATGGCAGTCGGTCGAACGGAGACAGACGGCATGTAGAGCATTGAGCCCAACATGGGGTGGCGTGTGAAGCGGCGCGCCAAGATCGAGCAGTTTCCTGACCATTGCGCCCGACACGGCGTGGTGGAGGACTGGAATAGATAGGTAGTCTACCGTGAGGCCGCCGTGGTTGAAGTCTGCGCGCCAAACTACAAAGTTTTCAATCAGATCAACCAGGTCCGCGGCGACCGCAAAGGCGAGAAGCTTGGTGCTTGCGTCGGTGGACTTTGACCAGAACTCATTCGGAGCTGCGTGCAGTATCTTTGAAGCGATTTGGTCGGTATTCTGGACAGCCGCCATGGCGCAATGGGCGGGGGTTACCTTAGTCACAACACCTACATCCTCCGGCTCCTTGAGCATGGTGTCGTAGCTCGTGCTGAAGAGTCCGGGTCTAGGTCGCCAGACGTTGAAACCAGCCGAGTGAAACTCATAGCCAGGATCTGCACCATGGCCGAGAAGCAGATCGACGGCATCTACGTTGCCTTGCACGGCAGCCAGCATCAGCGGCGTGATCAAGGGCAGCGCAAGGCCGTGGGGTACATGATCTGGCCGGGCCCTGTCCTGGCCAAGAGCCTGGCGGAGAAGGGTAGCGTGGTTGTTCACAGCGGCGTGATAGATGGCTCTTGGGTTTTCGCTTTCAGCATCCAATCGAAGAGCGATCTGGAGATATTTATCACGGTATTTTCTGTTGATTGTACTCGCGTTCAGCAGGTCTATTGAGGGGTATACCGACTCCGTATGCTCCTCCGCATCGGCATTGGTGGTTGCATCCTCACGCCCCAGGGCCCATGAGGGCGGGAAACCCGGTGGCAGCGATGCCCAGACCGGACGTGAAGGGCGTAGACAGCGTCTCTGCTGGTTTCTTATGGTCTCTTTGCCTATTTCTTCAAGGACAAGAAGGTAGATTTCAGTGGGCAATTTGCTTAATCGGTCGAGGTCTGGGGCGGGAGGCGGCGGAGAAGAAGACATGTTCTGGCGCCAAGAATAGGAAGATTGGGGTTACGAAAGTATTGCGCGTCTTGAAATGTTTTGTGTTGTTCGAGTTGCCAGTTTCCACGTTCAGGTATGTGAAGCAGGGTTGGTTATGTATGTCTATCACTGTACCGAGCCTCGAACTGTTGTTCGCATGGTCGGCAGTCGGTTGGCCTGTTCGTGTCAAGGAGCGACTGTGTAGAAGCATGTCTGGATGAGTCGGCTCAGATGATCCAAAAGACAAAAAAAAAAAAAAAACAAAACAGCTTTGTTTAAGCTTCGAGGCAATACTTCATTTCTAGGCTGCGTAAACTGGCTCGTGGCTGACGGTGTGCTTCGCACCGCAGCTGACATTGACACAGACATGTTGTTTGTCTTCCATCATATCGTCATTGTTCGTTCTAATCTCTCTCCTTTTGTTTTCTTTTCATCTCGGCCGGGGCACATGGCACAGGGAGCGGCAGTGGTAGTGATGGTGGTCTTAGTGGCTGGGCTTAGAACTTGGCGTCCTTGCTTGCGAGGAAACCCTTGAGGATGCCGACAATCTTTTCGAGAGCGGCGAGGTAGACGCGGAGCTCAGCAGCGATCTTGGCCTGGTCGGAGCCCAGCTTGGCGTAAAAGTCCTTGCGGTAGGGGCAGGCGCTCATGGCGGCGCTGAAGATAGGCTTCACAAGGAAGCTGTGGTGAGGCTTGAGGGTAGTCGAGTAGGCGTTGCGGAAGGATTCGGAGAGCTCCTCGGACTCCTTGGCGACGTTCTGGCTCAGAGCGATGCAGGTGAACTCGAGGCCACTAGAAGATGGGCTGCTGTCAGATTTCGTCCATGTGCCATTGTGTACTAGAGTGTGCGCATCAAGACTTGGGTGACTTACCGAGTCAGCCAGAGGAGACCCTCGGTGGCGACATGCTTCTTGGTGGCCAGCTCGTTCTTGACGAGATCCTGGAGAGTGGCAGACTGGCCGGGGGCAGCCAGCTGGCGCTCACGGATTTTCTGTAGAACAAGGACAAATCAGCGGTTGTTCGGGGTCACGATGGTTGCGTCGTGTCGTCCGAGGTTCCGGTCGGTTCAGGAATGGGTCCGAGGACTCGAGGAGCCAAGACATAACTCGATGGAGGGACTGGACGCTGAGAGATGGATAGAAGAATTCGTACCTTGATGTTGCCGCCCATGTCGTTCTTGACGGGACCAAATGCAACGCCACCAAGGGCATCTGCAGGGAAGCTTCTTGTTAGCAGGCTGGGCGGTCAAAGACGATTGTGTGCATGTGTGGTGTAACCCTTTGCTAGGGAAAGGGACAAAACAAGCAAACATACCAAAGATGGTGGTCAGGGACTCGGCGGCGTCGAGGAACTCGGTGGTAGCAATGGCATTCTCCCTCTCGGCGTCGACGGGGACGTTAACAAACGACTGCTTGAAGGTGTCGAGGTAAGTGCCGCCAGGGGGGATCTGAGCTGCCATTGTGTCTGATTCTGGTTCAAGGAATTGAATCGGCTGTTTAGTTGTTTGACGATTGAAAGAGGAGGTAGACAATTGGAGTGGGAAGTGTATTGTTGGGAGTGGAAGAGAGAGAAAGAGAGAGAATGAGAAGAAAAGAAAGGGAGAGAGAGAGTTTCCCAAAGATGTCGAGACAGCAACCAGAGAGACCAGCAAGCAGAGAGGCCACAGCTGGGAAACCGAGGGGCGGTCAAGCACGCGCAGCCAGCGGCAGCCACGGCGGGGAACCCTCTCGCATCTCAGAGGCTCAGACAGCCTGCAGGCCACATTGAGACCCGAGTGGCTCCACTGGAGCAATGCTCACTAGGGGCCCTTACAGGCTGGACCTGGACTGGACCGCTCAGAAGTCAGGGGAGGCAGGCATTGAGGGTCCAACAGTGGCGCTGCGACAGCTTGATCGTCTGGGGTACGTACCGCACAGTGTTAGCTAAGCTACCCCTCATTCCGGCTCAACCAGAAACACACGCCGAAACAGCGCGTCACCGCCCTCGATCGGTACGGTGTCTTCCCTGACAGGCACACAGTACATCGCGGGGTCGCGGAAAAAGGAAAAGGCGGAGCGCCGTCCAGTCAGGCCATTTCCCTCCCTGCCCACCACAAGGTGCTCTGCTGCTGGCTAAGCTCAGGGTCTCCCCTCCCATTGTCTGTTGTCTCTCTCAGGTACCTAAGTAGCTTACAGCATGTCCAAGATAGATACGGCAGTTTAAACAAAACTGGTGAACAATCTCCTGCGCGTTCCTGCATCTGCCCTACGTGGCTTCATCTGATCCATCTCATCCTCCTGATCCCGTGGTTCACGCACAACAGAGTTGCCGAGTGGGACGAACCGAGTCGCCAACCGCAGTCGCTATTTCGAGATATAGTGCTACCTATCCATAACGTAACCCGTCATCCCCCCCTGAGAGACGAGATCCGGTATCAAGAATCACATCACCGTCCTCTTCCCGTCCACCACCATGGCACTGGGGACGACACAGGAGCAGCTCTTGCCAGACATGGCGCGCCGCACCGTCGTCACCACCATCAACTACTACGACGACCCCGGCGATGGGTCTCCTCCAACCCCAATCATCGTAGGGGGGTAAGCCGCTTTTCAGTCGCCATATCTATCCTCTTGCTCCGAAATACTGTCATCGACAATGCCTCTCCCCACTCCATGGTCATGTACCGTACTCATGCCCTTGCTTCTCTGCAGTCAAAAAGTCACAAATGAGAGGAAAATGACGCCTCGGACCATGACTGTGACCGACATCACGGGCGACGAGGACAATTTCACCCTCGACACGCACGGCTTCCAGTACATCCGTCACACAAGCGCCGAAAAGGACTTTGTCGACGACGAGCAGGTCAAGACCGTTTACTACCCCGAGATGGAAAAAGTGTACAAGGACATGTGAGTGGCATCTCAGTAACAGTTGCCCGGGCCAGGTCGTCCGCTCGGCCCTAGTGGGCGGCGGGCTTGGGCTTGGGCTTGGGCGGTGTAAGGGTTGTTTGTACATACATACACTATGGCTGTGGGCCGTCTCTCAACGAAACCTCTCCCATGCTCACCAGGGTCCTCGACGAACCAGCACGGGGGCCAGCCGGGTCGTCATCTTCAACCACCAGATCCGTCGGGGCCCGGCCAACTGGCACACACTGGGCGAGCGTAACACGGAGCACCGCGGCCCGCTGCACAAGGCCCACGTCGACCAGTCGTACGACGGCGCCATCATGATGGCGAGGCACCACCTCGGCGACGAGGCCGATGAACTCCTCAAGCGCCGCTTCCAGATTATCAACATCTGGCGGCCCATCAAGACGGTCCAAAAAGACCCGCTCGCCGTTGCCGACGGGAACACGGTCGCCGAGGAGGACCTCGTCCCCGGCGCCATCATCTACCCCAGGCACCGCGCCGAGACGTGGACCATCAAGCCGAACCCGGCGCACCGCTGGTACTTTAAGAACAGGCAGCGGCCGGACGAGCCGTTGCTCATCAAGTGTTTCGACTCGGACGCGTCCGTGGTCAGACGGGCGGCCCACTGCGCGTTCCGCGACCCTGACATGGACGACATGGAGTGTCGGCAGAGCATCGACATTCGGGCTCTGGTGTTTCACTGAATCGCTGTCTCGGCGGGGCATGGTGTCTCAGTCTGGCCGTTGGAACCAAGACCGAAGAGGATAATTGGAAGCCCAATGACTTTGTAGCACGACGGCTCAAGCACCCATGCGAGAGAACGAGCGTGCACGTGGGATAACTAACGCTCGACACCTTTCAATCGAGACACATCACGTCGTGCCAAGACAAAGCATACACAGCCAGGGAAAACCACTTGTGGCCTAGTCGATTCTGACTGGGGTGGTTTTGATGCTAGTTTGGCCAGGTCTGAATTCAAGCCTCATTCACACCTTTAATCACATCTCAAACCTTTGGTATCTGGTGTTCCGGAGTTGGCATGCGATACCAATGGTATCTGCGGATGTAAGGTAGAGGGCGGCTGGTGGTCGAGCTAGCTTGGGAGCCCCTGTGACTTCTCGCGATCAAAGCGATGAGTTCCAACGGCAACAGTTACAGTTACATACTGAACGGTTCGAGACAATTACCATATGCCACTTGAGCCTACTAAGAGAAAAGGCACGCTTTGCTGGGCGCAAGGAGGCGGCTCCTGGACAGGACGGACAACTGCCAGCCTGACGTCACAGACAATGTCATCGAGGTTGGTCGGCAGGGAACCTAAGCTGTGTACATCGTACCTAAATTCAAGGTTCTCTTCCCGCCTCCACTCAACTCGAATGGCGCCACGGCATGGCACTTCGTCCCGTGCACCATGACAACTACGACAAGGGACGATTCGGAAACTCGGCACTTGGCCATTCTGATTTTCGCCTGGGCGGCCTTGGACGATGGTCGAGACTCAAGAGGGAGAATGAGTTCTGACAAGGCTGCTTGTTGCAAGACACTGCACCACTGCACTGCACTGTACGTTGAGGTTTCACAGGCGCAATTCGAGACCAGCAGACCAGTTGGGAGGAGCTCCGACCAGTAGCTTATCGATAAGATCCACCTATTAGTATGATGAGACCAATCGTGAGTGCCTGTCAAGCGACAGTGACGTCATTAAGAGGTACGGGGGTCAGCTTCTGGCCAATGGCGGCATTACTTTGACCAATTCATCATTGTCGGCCGAGGCGTCTTCCCTGCCACCGACGCACCGAGCGCGCGGGGCAATCGTTCTTTGGCGTTTTCTGCAGCTCAGCCTTTTGTCTTTTCTTTTTTTCAGCTGCTCCTCAGACGAACCGAACCGAACCGTATATCGTATGACGGCGACAGAATGAACGGAAGCAAACGAACTGGACGAGGTTTATTGGCTAGGTCCTAACGTTTTTTTCAGTCCAATGGCTCTATTCCCCCTTTCTGCATGTCCAGCAATACTCGTACCTCCCAACGGACTTCACCAAGAGAGCAGAAGAGAAGAGAAGAGAGCGAAGCACGCGATCACTTCCTTGCTTGGCCGAGAAGTGTCACCCCCAGCCACGGGGTGGGAAGTTAGACTGGTACTACCAATTCGGCTGGCAGAGGCACACGACGCGCGGCTTTGCATATCGGGTCCGTAATGGCCGCACCTCCTTAGTCTGTACAGGCCACAGAGACAGAAACAGAGACCTCAGTCTCCCAGTCCTCCAGCTGTCCTAGACAAGAAAACGGAGCGCGAGCTTGGCTGCATTTGGTCATGTCCCTGACATTCCTCGACACCCCCGGCACCCCACCATGGTCTCACATCTCGCATCCGGATCACCACAGGCACAAGGAGTGAGAGAACCCGATGGAGTCTTTGGCCGCGCGAGACCAGGGGGCCATGGCCGCCGCCCGAGAGTTCGAGTCGTCCGACCCAGAGGATCGTCAGATTTGCCCCGCCATACCGTCCATTACGAATTACCCATCAACTGCCGCGCAGCAAGTCAGCAAACGATGCGATGTACACCGGCACCGTCAAGTCGAGAGACATTGTTCACGCCCAGCTTAGCCCAGCTTAAGCCCAGCACCAGCACCAGCACCAGCACTGGCGGCTTAGCCTCCTAGTCTCACCACCAGCAAAACGTCGTGTCGTGTTGTTGTGCGTGTTGTCGTATCGAGTCCGTCGTAGTGTACTCGACCCGGCCCCCAGTCCCTCCGTCCCAGCATTAACGTTGCGTTGCGCCCACACTTTTCTAGCCCTTCGATTATTTTTCCTTTCTTGTCTGTCGTAATCCTGCTTCCGGCCGACCTTCCTTGCTGCTGCTGCTGCTGCTGCTGCTAGTCCCCTCTGTTTGATGACATAGCCTGGGTTTCAAGCTTTCTCTTAAGCTTTTCCCTCGCGCCGTTCTCGTTGCCATTCTTCCGTCTTGTCCTTCTCCTCTTCTCCTCTCCTCTTCGACCTTCCCCTCCCAAGCCCAAGCTCAAGCTCCCAGTTCAAGCTCATTTTCCCCTTCCGAGTTGCCGTTGCTCTGCATGACCGGCATGCTTCGACTTGTTGCGCTCCCCACCAGTTAATCTACCCCGCGCATCCCATGATACCCCTCCACACCAAATTAAGACACGAGATTTCATGACCTAGAGATACCACTTCAAACAGAGACAGAGAGACACACAGACACACGGCTTGCATACCTTCGATTCGATACCCAGTGACCCCCCTCCCACACTGCAATCATGGGGCTTATGACGACCAGCGACCATGGCCACAAGGAGAAGGAGAAGGAGGGCGGCGGTAGCTTCATGGATAAGCTGAAGAAGCCCTTCCGCGAGCTGGAAGAGAAGCTCGAAGGGACCCATCTCCACGACGCAAAGGTCCACATTGTTCACAAGAAGCACCAGATTGGCAAGCTCGCCAACCTCGTAAGCCACCCCCCCCCCCTCTCCGCCTTTTCCCCCGTAGACAAGCACTCGTCAAGCCATTCTCGGCCCGCGCAACCAAGAGACCAAGAGACCCAAGAGATCCGACACTGACGTGACCCACCCGCCGCAGTTCAACGCCAACCACCGCCACGACGAAGAGCACGAAAAGGCCACGGACGATAAGCGAGCCAAGATCGCCGAGGAGCACCGCTTCAACTCCTTCTTCCCGGAGCGCGACGGCAACCTGATCAAGTGGTATGTCGACGGCCGCGACTACTTCTGGGCTGTCTCCGAAGCCCTTGAGGCCGCCAAGGAGACCATCTACATCTGCGACTGGTGGTTGTCGCCCGAGCTGTTCCTGCGCCGTCCCCCTTACTTCAACCAGGAATGGAGGCTCGACCAGGTCTTGAAGCGCCGCGCCGAGGCCGGCGTCCAGATCTACATCATTGTCTACCGCGAGGTCGAGGCTGCCTTGACCTGCAACTCGGCCCACACTAAGCATGCGCTGCAGGCCCTGTGTCCCGAGGGCACACCCGGCTACGGCAACATCAAGATCATGCGCCATCCCGACCACAACTTCATGTCCAACGGCGCCGACATGACCTTTTACTGGGCCCATCACGAAAAGTTCATTGTCATCGACTACGCCACGGCCTTCATCGGCGGCCTGGATCTCTGCTTCGGTCGCTGGGACAGCCACACGCATCCCCTGGCCGACGTCCACCCCGAGGGCGTCCAGAACGAGGTCTGGCCGGGACAGGACTTCAACAACAACCGAATCATGGACTTCCAGAACGTCCAAGACTGGAAGCAGAACGAGCTGAGCAAGGCCGAGTATGGCCGCATGCCTTGGCACGATGTTTCTATGGGACTCGTCGGGCCGTGTGTTTACGACATCGCCGAGCATTTCGTGCTGCGTTGGAACTTTGTGAAGCGCGACAAGTACAAGCGCGACGACCGTTTCGACTGGATCCAGTTGCGCGGGCGTCTCGGCGACGACGAGGATCTTGTGGGGGTCCAACGGCCTAAGCATCCCGTTGGAGAATATCTCACCCACCCCCTCAACGAGCAGAGCCTGCACAACCTGGAGAACAAGGGGACTATGCATGCTCAGATTGTGCGTTCAAGCGCCGACTGGTCCAGCGGTATCCTGACGGACCACTCGATTCAGAACGCCTACGCCGAGATCATCAGCAAGGCCGAGCATTTTGTGTACATTGAGAACCAGTTCTTCATCACGGCGACGGGCGACCAGCAGACGCCCATCCGCAACACCATCGGCCGCGCCATCGTCGACGCCGTCGTCCGGGCCGGCAAGGAGGGTCGCAAGTTCCGCGTCATCATCCTTATCCCCGCCATTCCAGGTTTCGCCGGCGATCTGCGGGACGATGCCGCCACGGGCACCCGTGCCATCATGGACTACCAGTACAAATCCATCTGCCGTGGAGAGCACTCCATCTTCGAGCAGGTCAAGAAGGAGGGCGTCGATCCCAAGCAACACATCTTCTTCTTCAACCTGCGCTCCTACGACCGTCTGAACAAGACGTCGTCGGTGGACAAGAGAGAAAAGGACACGGGCGTCAAGTACGCCGAAGTCCAGCGCGCGCAGGCCGAGGAGGTCATGGGCACGGGCATCCACGGGTCGAATGACCCCACTGAGAAGGCGCGTGACGAGCACATGGGCGGCAAGGCCGAGCAGACGGGCGCGGGGCGAGAGGCGGCGGCGGCGAGTGCCTTGGACGCGAAACGGCGGTTCGAGGCCAGCCTCGGCGACAGTCAGCTGAAGGGCGAGTTTTCCGTCGCCCACCACGCCATGGCCAACTCCGGCAGCATTGAGGACGAGCCGTGGGACGACGACGATCCTGAGACGGAGGTCCGCAACTGGATCCAGGAGGAGCTCTACATCCACTCGAAGCTCCTCATCGTCGACGACCGCATCGTCGTGTGCGGCTCCAGCAACCTCAACGACCGCAGCCAGCTCGGTTACCACGACAGCGAGTTGAGCATCGTTATGGAGGACACAAAGCGCGTGCCCAGCACCATGGACGGGAAGCCGTTCGAGGCCGGGTGGCACGCAACCTCCCTGCGACGATACCTGTGGCGGGAGCACCTCGGCCTGCTCCCTGCACAGGACCTGGACGGATCCGAAGACCCCAACGCGCGACCGCCCGGCCACTCGCCCAACGACGCGTGGGACCGTGACGAGACGTGGAAATTCGTTGAGGACCCGATGAGCGACGACCTGTGGAACATGTGGACCGAGAATGCCACCAAGAACACGGACCTGTACAGACACATCTTCCATGCCGACCCCGATGACCACAGTACGTGTTTGAGCCCATCCTTCTCCCTCTGGTTAGGATGTAACCGAGCTAATATGATGATTTCCAGTCAAAACCTTTGACGACTATGATAGATACCTGCCCCCGAAGGGTGTCAAGGCCGGCCACATCTTTGACCAGTTCATGCCCGCTGCCGACGCGCGTAAGAAGATTGACCAGATCAAGGGCCACCTCGTGTGGTTCCCGCTCGACTTTTTGAGAGACGCCGAGATGGCCGAGAAGGGGTTGCAGGTGAACCAGATTACCGAGAGTATTTATACCTGAGTTTCGGTGCCGTGGGCCAAAGAGCTCAATCTCAAGCTGGAAAGAGATGGATGCGGGATAATGATGGGGGGAGGGGTTACGAATGATTAATGCATTAATACCAAGGTGCGGCTGTCTAGCTGCTCGTGCTCGCCGTTTGACCGGGGCACACGAAATAAAATATTTATTGTTCTTTCGATGAACTTGTTCTGCGGCCGTTTCTGTTCATGTTGTCGCAGAGAACTCGGTGGTGCCGCATGTGTAAGGTACTATGGACATGGATGAAAACTCCGATGATCAAGCTTTGGAGTGGTGAAAACAATACCTAGGTAAGTAAGTAGCGGCAGCACTCAACGAAGACTCACCGGTAGCTCACCGAGAATACCGGACTCACTATCGGTGACTGCGGGGTAGCGGGGCACACACCGAAATCGCCGCTTCTGGCAACTGGCCTGCACCCCTCACCCCTCCATTGACTCACCTTTTTCGGGAAATTTGGCTGGACCAGCTCCGTGCTCGAAATAGTCTGTCGTCCCGCTCACCCTCGAATCCACATCGATCTCGCGGCCACGACTGCCTCCTCGCCCATCTCTCGTTCGCCGACACGACATCCACACTCGCACCTCACCACCTGCGACCGATTTCGAAAAGAGAGAGACAATGGCCTCCGCACCCGAAGCCCCGACCGCCGTCGTCCCCGCCGAAGCCGTCGGCGACGCCTCCTCCGGCGGCCAGAAGGTCGACCCCTGGAATGTGTCCGGAGAGGTGAGTAGCTGCTTTTAGGCGCTGGCGCTTTTGATCAGGGGGATAGTGCGGCTGACCATAGAGTGAACCACAGGTTGGCGCGGACGGCAAGGTCAAGGCGATTGACTACAAGGTACGACGAACGACTTCTTCCCCAATATCGAAAACGGGTTGGGACTGACGGAACGCCTCGACAGAAAATCGTCGACGAGTTCGGGACGAAGCTGATTGACGATGCCCTCCTCGAGCGCTTCGAGCGCGTCACCGGCCACAAGCCTCACCATTTCCTCCGCCGGCAGATTGTCTTTTCCCACCGCGACCTCGATCTCATCCTCGACCGTGTTGAGAAGAAGGAGCCCTTCTTCATTTACACCGGTGGGTTTTGGCCTTCCCCCTGGAGATATGATGTCAATGGAGGAAATCCCCTCGCAAGGGCTCTTCTGGGACAATACAAGACTGACAGTGGTGCCGCATAGGACGTGGGCCGAGTTCTGACAGCATGCACATTGGACACGTCATTCCTTTCCAGTTGACCAAGTGGTTGTCTGACGTTCTCGATGCGCCGCTGGTGGTATGTGTCTTCCAGGCGTGCACCCCCCATACGGACTCGTTGCTGACTTGGTTATAGATCATGATGACCGATGGTGAGAAGCGCGTTGTGCTCCACGACGGAGGGTATGGCTGACATGGCGTGAAGACGAAAAGTTCTTGTTCTCCGAGAAGAGGACGGTCGAGGAGGTCCAACACTACACAAGAGAAAACGCCAAAGACATGTGAGTCCCAACTGCCGCCCTTGGGAGCGCCCGCTGACACCCCGTAGCATCGCCATTGGCTTCAACCCCGAGCGAACCTTCATCTTCTCCGACTACGACTACATGGGCGGTGCTTTTTACAAGTGAGCTCCACCCCCGAACTGCTGCTGCCGGATGACGACTGACCCCCTCGAAGGAACATCACCCGTGTGGCCAAGAGGATCACCGTCAACACGGCCAAGGCCGTCTTCGGCTTCGACGACAGCTCCAACATCGGCAAGGTCCACTTCGCCAGCATCCAGGCCAGCTCGGCCTTTGCCAACTCATTCCCCCATATCTTTGGCGATGATGAGAAGAGAACCACACAGATCCCGTGCCTCATCCCTTGTGCCATTGACCAGGGTCAGTTATCCTCCCGCTTTTCTTCCCTTGTCCGTGAGACCACGACTTGACTGACGCCCGGACAGACCCTTACTTCCGTGTGACGAGAGACTGCGCCGCCGGCCTGCGCTATGCCAAGCCTTCGCTCATTCACTCCCGCTTCCTCGACGCACTACAGGGCCCGGGCTCAAAGATGTCCGCGTCGATCGAGTCGAGCGCCATCTTCATGAAGGACACGCCCAAGGAGATTCAGAACAAGATGAACAAGTACGCCTTCAGCGGCGGCAAGGTCACGGCCGAGGAGCAGCGCGCTGAGGGCGCCGACCCCGATGGTATGGAACGCACATGGCCTCTTTTCGTCGACTCCCATGTGACAGGACACAGGCTGACCTTGACGACTTCGCAGTGGACGTCAGCTACCAGTACCTCCGTTTCTTTCTCGAGGACGACGAGGAGCTCGCCAAGATCCGCGAGGACTACCGCACGGGAAAGATGCTTACGGGCGAGATCAAGAAGAGGTCAGTCCACCCACAAAGAGGCTCACCCGAGACCGCAGGACATACGGGTTTCTCTTTTTCTTTTTTTCGATACTGACACATACACAGATGCGCCGAGGAGCTGGCTAAGTACTGCACCGCCTTCCAGGAGAGGAGGTCCAAGGTCAACGAGAGCACCGTCGACCTCTTCATGGCGCGCCGGCCGCTCGTCTGGGGCGGCTCTGAGAGCCTCAAGGCCCTGCCCATCCGCGAGGGCGCCGCCGCTGCCGGAGGTGAGGGTGCCGAGGGCGCCGAGGGTGGCGACGGCAAGATGACCAAGAACCAGCTCAAGAAGCTGGAGAAGCAGCGCCAGATCGAGGAGAAGAAGGCCGCCAAGGCCAAGGAGAAGGAGGCCGCCAAGGCCGCGGCCGCTGCCGCTGAGGGTGCTTAGATGACGAGAGAAGAAGAAACAAGAAGAAAGACGGGAAAAAAAAGAAGAAATCTATACCCCCGAGATTTGTTGATTTGTTGCTTGACGTGGGCATTTTGCACTCAAGTCCAACGTGATTCGACTTTTGCAAAATCGCTCCGGACTTGTTGCTGATTTCGCGCTTGCATCGCAGAGTGGTGCTAAGGGAGGAGACACGCGAGACAACATAAGCGCCGACTCTTTAATATCGACACAAGGGAAGAACTAAAAGAACAGGTACTGAAACCATTCATAGGACGGTGAATCTAGATGTGAATAGCTTTTCATTGCATGGGTATTTGATGTCCTCATTAGTTTATGCATATGGATCCTCCCTCAGTACGATGCCATCATTCCACTTCTGCAGCGCCGTGCACGAGGAGTTAGGCGGACGTCTTCAGATCAACGCCCATCATTGCCCCTGGTTGAAGTTCATCGAGTAGCCCCCCGTCTTCTCGTCCTTGACCATCTGGAAGTTGTCCGTGCTCAGACCAAAGGGCTTGAGGATGCCGTTGCCCAGCTAGATAGACGCCAGTCAGCCTACCCGAACAGGTCGGATGCAGAGATAGAGACGAATGGAGAAAAAAAAGAAAACATTAGAAAACAACGAAGCGAGGAACAAATTGGAATCAACCCACGTCTTTCAGCTTCCCCCACATCTCGGCCGTCTCAGCCTCCTGCGCGGCCTTGGTCCGGGGCGGCAGCGCGCGCAGCTGGGCCTGCACGATCCGGCGGTCGGCGGGCGCGAGGTTCTTCATCAGAGACAGCGTCTTGTAGTCCTCCTCGGCGCCGGCGAGGTTCTGCCAGCCGCCCTGCTCGCTCCGCGCGCGCGCCCTGCGCATGAGGGCCTTGGCGCGGATCCGCAGGACGTCCTCCCCACGCGCGCGGCGCGCGGTCTCCTCTGGGTCGTCCTCGGGAGGCGGGGCGGGCGCGGCCGCGGCCGCGCCAGAGCTGACGATCTCGTCCTCGACGTCCTCGTCGGCGGCCTTCTCCCTGTCGCGGCGGTCCTGCTCGAGCGCCGCCTCCTTGTCGACGCGGTCGAGGGCGTCGAGGGCAGCAGAGGCGCTCGAGACGGCGTCCTTCCACTGCTCGAGCTTGAGGTGGCAGGCCGAGATGTTGGAGCGCAGGACGGCGAGCTCATAGTCGAGGTAGTTAGGGCAGGTGGCGACGGCGTCGTCGTACTTGGTGATGGCCTGCTCGTACTTTGACGAGGAGAAGAGGGCGTTGGCCTCGGTCTTGTTTGCGTTGGACTCGGCCAGGAGGGACTGGGGGGTGGGTTAGCCAGGAATGTCACATTATGGACGCATGGCTATGTTTCCTTCATTCTCGTTGAGTTTTGTTGACTCGGACTTGAGGGAGGTGAGTCCCCTAAACCGGTTGTAGATGACAACTAGTCATGTCCCTCAGAATCCAAAGGGAAATTGAGAAGCCTCCACCGACCCCTTACAACGAGACGAAAGAAACGGCATATGAGGCAAAGGGAAGTCTTACCGCCTCTTCTTCAGGTGAGAACCTCTCCTGGGCCGCTGCTTCGTCGACTTCGTCTTCTTTGACCGACTTGTTCTTGCCCTTCTCCTGGGGCTCCTTCTCGGCCTCGGTGGGCGCCATCCTCGAGATGATTCAGGTGGGAGTGCTCTTGGGTGATGTGATGTGCTCGACGATCGGCCGTGAGCTCATGGGTGAGTCGTGAGTCGTGAGTCGGAGTGGGTGGATAGGCGAGGCGATGAAGATGTCGTCACTGGTCTCGAACCCAGTCTCGTACCCACGTGGGCTGGGCTTTGGTGGGACGTTGAGGCTGTTCACATGTTTTGGGGACGGTCGAAGCCACACAAAGCGAACGGTCAGTGGGGGCGAGTGTTCTGGAACCTTAGCGGCCTAAGGCCCTGTAGGCAGCGTAGTTCGGGGTCCTTCAGCGCGCATTGTTGTCTCCCCAGGGCCCAGGAACAGTGGCGGATAAACGAAGTATCATAAGTATCACGATCCAAATAACAGATATTATTGATGAACTTTCAGTAGAAAGAGTTAGGGATCGATCCCAAGTCATGTACGACTTCAGCTCAGGTCTAGGTACCTAGGTACTCGAGTACTCTCTGTACGCCATCAACAGCTACATCCATCCTGACACAGTCGATCGTCTCATGATACACAGTATACCTGAGTCGGCCCCCCACTTCCCCGACCCTGAACCAATTTTTTTCGGGCAAGAGCTAGGCGACCCCTCCACCCTATGATTCCCCTCCATCGGCGGCTTCCGCTTCGGGCTTCACCCCGCCGTTCCTGCCTGCCGTTGCACCTGCCGTATCATCGTGGCTTCCATTGTTCCTGCCTGCGTTTTTTCTTCCTTTCCTTTCTCCCTCAGTTTCACCTTTTGGTCTTCGTTCCTTCTCTTGAGAGGAATCGGAACAAACAAACAATTTCGCCCGGACAAAAAGATTGAAGGAAGGAAGAAACGCATCCCCTCTCTTCCCCGCGATATTAAAATCAATCAGCCGAACATCTTTCTTTCTTCCTTTCTTCCCTTCTTCCCTCCCTCACCCCTCAACGACGCCGACTTCAAAGTCGCCTTCCTACTCTACCCACTCCACTTCTTCCTTCTTCGGAATCACAGACTCGACTGTCTTCCTTCTCTCAACCACACCCAACTTCTCAAATCTCCTTCCCGGAATCCTCGCACCCTCCTACCACATCACAATGGCTCCTCGCACCGAGTAAGCACCAAAAGAACCTCAATTCGCCGCTTTTCGTGCCATTTAACTAATGATGCGCTACGCAGCTTCCCTCCCATCCGGGCTTGCCTCTTCGACATGGACGGCCTCCTCCTCGACACCGAAGACCTGTACACCGCCTGCATCAACCTCATTCTCGAGCAGTATGGCCGCCCTCTCCTCCCCTGGAACATCAAGGCCAAACTCCAGGGTCGTCCCGGCCCCGACGCCACCCGCATCTTCCACGAGTGGGCGCAGCTCCCCATTGCCCACGACGAGTACCATCAGAAGCTCTCCGCCCACCAGCGCGAGCTCTTCCCCACGACCGGACCCCTCCCCGGCGTCCCCGACCTGCTCCAGAACCTCGGCCGCACCCGCTACTGGGACCTGAAGCCCCGCGCTGACGGCAACAAGGACCCCCACCGCGTCCACATCGCCCTGGCCACCTCTTCCCACGAGGCCAACTTCAAGCTCAAGTCGGACCACCTGACCGAGCTCTTCTCCGTCTTCCCCTCCCACCGCCGTGTCCTCGGCGACGACAAGCGCATCGCTCCCGGCCGCGGCAAGCCCAACCCGGACATCTTCCTGCTCGCACTCAAGACCATCAACGAGTCCCTTGGCGACGGCGAGAAGCCCATCACCCCGGAGGAGTGCCTCGTCTTCGAGGACTCGGTCCCCGGCGTTGAGGCTGGCCGCCGCGCCGGCATGCGCGTCATCTGGTGCCCCCACAAGGGCCTTCTCAAAGAGTACGCCGGTCGCGAGAAAGAGGTTCTCGCCGGCCGCACTGGCGAGGCCGGCCAGGTCGACATGCACCAGGTCGGCGAGATCGACGACGGCTGGGCCGAGTACCTGCCCACCCTCGAGGACTTTCCCTACGAGAAGTTCGGCATGACCATCCCCCCCGTCGAGGTTGACAACGAGCCCTTCATGAAGGAAAACGTCGGCGACGTCCTCGTTGACAAGACCAACGGCTCCGCTTAGGGGGTACAGAAAACCCTCCCACCTATCAACGGACACGAAATGACGTTGGGCGGGCATCTGGATTGGTTTAGCTTGACATTGGGTTCTTTTTTTTTTCTTTTTCCCAAAGGTTTTTTGTTTCGTGCCGAGCGTAATCACGAGAACGGCCATGGACGAAGAGAAAATAAACGCATTTCACGACGACTGACGAAGGAATGGGATCAATGGGGGTTACGGTCGTAGAAGACGATCCTGGGAGGAAACAAACCCGTCATAGAATGCCTGGTGCCAAACGACGCACCAGACCTTTTTGCTTTTACATGAGCATTGGCATTGCGATAGATTCCCCCCCGTAATAGAGAAACCAGACACGAATCAGACATACATACACAAACACAAACACACTCCGAATCTCACAAGAAGTCGACGCTGGCTGGAGGTGCACAGTAGTACATTTTGCCTCCATTTTTGGCGCGACCATCAGGGATGAAGTAGACGGGATTCAAAAGCGCCCGAGATGGAACAGCATAAACGTTATCTCTCATGGTATCGATGCCTTTCGCAGAGCGTGGGCTCCTCCCCTTTTCGAACCTCTTTTCTCCGTCCTTTCTCAAAAACTGCCGGAGCAGGTCCGTCCACAGGTGGCCGGCTCTTGATTCCCCTTCCCATCCCTTCTTGTCGCCAAAGTACCGAAAACGCCGAGTAAAAAACAAACAAAGAACCCTCCCACGCACAGGTTCAAAACTCCACGAGATGAAAACCAGCCACAAGATCCCAGCGCGGGAATCCGTCCTGTTTCATTTTCCTCCATCCTGGGACGCGATGCTATGTTGCCGGCGGCCGCTGTGTAAATAGTATAAACCCCTCCCAGAGCAAGTGATGCCATCCTCCCCTTACGATCTCTCACACACACCGCCTCTCGTATATATAAAGCCTTTAGATGTGACGATGCAGCAGGGGAAAGGGGGTTGGGGCAAGAAAAAGAAAGGATGAGAGGGAAACTCCCGGTGGGACGGAAGAGAAGATGGGGTTGTCGTTATCGTTATTGTAAATGTAAAGGGCGGCGGCAGCCAGTGCCGTCTTTTTGATGTCATCCACGACGCTTAAGGGGGGGAATCAAACGATGATACAGCCTCCCTCTTTTTGGGAGTGTGTTCGAGAAAAGTGCTATTACACGTAGAATAAAGGTCACCTTCTGATCCGGGGTGTTTCGTAAGATGCATACGATGAGGATATGGAAGAGGACGAAAAATAAAAGGGTAGAAAGGACGTCATCGAGAGTGACTACGCGGATGGATATGTGTGTGTGTGTGTGCGTGTCTTTGGTATCGCGAAGCACGTTGGGAAAAATCAGAAGAAGCTCTGCGAGCCGTACGAGCTGGACCGGTTTGGCGGCTCGTACCAGTTCTGGTACGGGTGGTTCGGCAGGCTAAAGTCGGCAAACGACAACGGGTTGACGAGCGCCTTCATCGGCGTCGAGGAGGCGGCGCCGGACCCCTGGGCCGACGATGTCGCCATGGCGGGTGGGTTGCCAGGCGGGCCGGACCGGGAAGTATAACTACCCACCGAGCCCCGATGGTGGTGGTGGTGGTGGTGGTGGTGGGAGTCTCCCGCGGATGCACCGCCGCCAGGGGTGTTGGCGTGGGAGGGCGCCGGGCTGGGCCAGCCCCAGGTCTTCTTGAGCTCGGTGTGGATCTTGCCGAGGCGCCAGCCGCTCTCGGCGTGGATGCGGTCGAGGATCTCGAGGACCTCGTCCTGCTCGCGCGGGTCGGTGAGGACGGCCGAGGCGATGGCGAGGGAGCGGATGGCGACCGAGGCGACGCCGCGGTCCTTTGTGTGCGCGACGATGCCGCAGACCTGGTGCGCGTGGTGCAGCTGCAGCGCGCGCATCTCCTCGGACGCCTTGCCGGGCTCCATCGGGTTCGTCTGCGCGAGGAGGCACTGGGCCGTGTGGTAGAAGAGGCGGCCGATGATGGCGGCGCGCTTGATGAGCCTGCCAGGGGTGTCAGATGATGATTTTATCTCGGAACACACACACACACAGACATGAGAGAAGGGGGGAAGAGAGAGAGAGAGAGAGAAGAGATACCTACCAGACGTTAGGGAACGCAGACTTGGAGTTCGTCTGCGAGGGGTACAGGTAGCCAAAGGGATGCATAGTCCTCGGGCACGCGTTGTTCCACTTGTCGCACAGCCTCTTCAGGTCCTGCCACTGCGCGAGCCGGTTGCCCAGCCGGATCTGCTCGTCGTGCGGGCTCGGCTCCTGGAACCGCGGGATCGTGGCGCGGAAGTTGGCGATCTTGGCGACGATGTACAGGATTCGATGCACCCACAGCTCCTCCTGGCCGAAGCCGTCTCCTGACGAGGACGACGACGCCGCCGACCTCGCGACAGCGGCACCGGGACCGGTAGCTGTCCCGTCGGCGGCAAAGTCCATGTCCAGACCCCACTGGTCCGGGTCCCACGAGGTCTGCCAGTTGAAGGCCAGGCATGACAGCACCTCCATGCCGATGTTGAGCCAGAAGCAGGCGGCGCCGATGCCGGACGACTTGGCGTCCCACCGGCACTCGCGGATCAGGGCGCGGGCGCCGGCGATGTGGTTCATGCGCTGGGCGGGCTTCTCGGACATGATCTCGTAGACGTTGAGGACGACGGCGGTGGTGGCGCACTCGCCGGTGTTGCGGTCCGGGTTCTGCAGGCTGCGCAGGAGTTGCGTCGTGGCCGTGTCGTAGTAGAAGAGGGCCTTGTCGTCCTGGTAGGCCGGGTTGACGAGCGTGAGGTGCTTGACGCCGCAGGCGAGGAAGGCGTTGAGCAGCATGGGCGACTTGAGCGAGTGGTAAGGGATGAGGCGCGAGAAATGCTTCTCCTTGTCGAGCGAGTCCATCCACACGCCCACCTCCTCGACGAAGACCTGCATGTACAGGATCTCCTCGGGCGAGTTGAGGTACTCCCTCTCACCGGCCGTGGCCTTCTCGCTCGGCGGTGGCGTCATCATGCCGTCGGGCGCCAACGGGTTGGCGCCGGCGCCGGCACCGGCGCTACTGCGATAGCTCGGGGGCGGCGCCGTCGGCTGCGGCACAATGGAGGCGGCGCTCGATGCGTCGCTGTCGCGGTGGCCGTGGTTGCGGGGGGCGCTTTCGCGGTACGAGGCGAAGTGCTCATGAAGGCCGTAAGGGTGAGGCGCCGGGTGGGCGGAATGCTGGGGCGTCAGGTAAGGGTTGTCGCTCTCGCGACGCGGGTACGCCGACTCAACGGCTCGAGGAGGCTCGGGTCGGTGTGAGTAGCTGTACATGGACGACGACGACGACAACTGTGGCGGCGGGGGCAGCGACGGCGGCAGCGGCGGCGGGTGGTGCTGGAGGTGAGTCCGCGGTGATAGCGAGGCGTCCGGGCCGCTTGCGTGTGCCTGTGGGAGAAGATGGCCTTGGTGGCGGAGGGTTGGCTCAAGATGGCCCATGTGCCGAGGAGGAGGAGCGGCAGCGGCGGCGGCGGCTTGCTTATCTAGGTGAGCGTAGCGGCCGAGACCTCCCACGTACTCCGAGGCGATCTGCCTCGATTCGTCTTGAAATTGGACTGTGGCATGATCAGCATCGGTCCCCCCCCCCATGGGGCGTGAGGTCGTAACAAGACAAGGACGACATGACTTACCGGACCACTCGACGGTGGGCGGCATATATGGCGGCTTTTTGACCTGGATGTCTATAAAATTTAGCCGCACGCCGCGTTTACACTCGCGGCTGCTTTTCCTGCAATTTAGACAGTTTGGTAACCCCTCGTCGCATTTTAGATGCCGTTCTCTACACGTTAAACAGCCCGTCCGCACTCGTTTTGATTTGGTGGCGGTTGCGGCGGCGGCGGCGGCCGACTTTTCCGGGGACTTTGGCTTGACGAGGAGGTCGCGCGACGGCGTGAGCGAGTGGATGCTCGCGCTGCGGCGGGGCGGGATGTGGGAGCTGGGCAAGTTCATGATGTCGGCTTGGTAATGATGCTGGTGCTGGTGCTGGTGGTAAAGGTAATGGATGTGGTCGTCGTGCTTGAGATTCGAGGCCGTCGAGGCGTGGGATTCCGGGTTGGACGCGGCCGAGTCGGCTTCGGGGCCGAGAGCGAAGTCTGCGGTGAAGTCGGAGGAGAAGCCGAAGGAGAGGGAGGAGACCTGGTCGTCGTCTTCTTCGTCGTCGATGCCTAGATAGGGATCGTGGACAAAGTCGAGGGGCGGATGCTCGTAAGGGTGCAGCACCGCCGAACCAAGGCCAAAGCCTGGCACGAGGACGCCTGTAGAGGCGTCGTATGCCTCCAGGGCTACCGAAAGTCCGTCTCTGGCGGGTAGAGACGGAGCGGACGATTCAACGAGGGCTCAGAACACCCGGTCGGGGCGATTGGGGGTGCGAGGCGCGTGTTGTCGTGAGCATGAACTCTTGCTTGTGGTGAGAAGGGGTCGCGGGATATCTGTCGTCGGGGTTAAGTGTCGCGCGCGTGCTCTCCCTCAAGATAAAAAGGCGAGGGAGGTAGAGGGGCGGCGAGTGTTGCAAATAAGCGGTGGGCGGTTCTTAGTTGTACGAGTACGAGACCACTCTTGATGTCGTGAGAATGGTAACCGGGCGTTGTGTGGTCGGATCGTGGCGATGATGGGATGGCGAGCTTCTAAAGTCTATGCGGCGCGATGCAGCCAAAGTTGAAGTTTGGTATAGAGGTCGGTATAAAGGTCGGTAGAAGGTCGGTGAGTGAGCGGGCAAGGGGCGGAGAAAAGCGGATGGTGTGAGTTGAAAAGTCGAGATGCGCAAAGTCACAAGCTCGTCTCGTTCAAGGATGGGAATTGACTTGACTAGCGCCAAGAGTGGAAGTGTGTGAAGAGAGTGGTCCCCTCTCAGGTCTTGGCTACGTATCTTAGTCGGGTGGCTTGTGGTGTGTGAGAGAGAGACTCCGGGTGAGGGTGGTGGGAGTGAGAGAGAGTGAGTGAGTGAGTGTGTGAATGAGTGAGAGAGGTGTGTGTGTGTGTGTGTGTGTGTGTGTGTGTGTGTGCGCGCGGCGCGCGGTAGACTTGGTGGGTGAGACTTGGTCTGTTCTCGTGCCTACATATGCAGGATATCCCGGCCGATGGGGTGGACAATCTGGGGCGAGAGCGCACGCGCGTGGGTGTGTGCGCAGTCAACCCACCCAGTAACAGAGTTCTCGTTGCTTTCTTGGCGGTGTCGTCTTCTCCTAGGTGCGTGTGTCTGTCTGCTTGCTCGCTTGGCTGGTTGATGGACGGGCGGGGTTCAGCCCGAGGATTGGAGAGGGAGAAGCAATAGTGTACGGGATTGTTCAGGACTGGGTTGGGTGCTACGAGGCGGGAGCCGGGGAGAAATAGGACACGAGAGAAATCTCGGCAACGCAGCGGGATCAAGCGGGATGGCGTTCCCAGTTTAAGGACTCACTCAGATCGGATAGCGGGGGAAGAGGCAAAGGGGAGGGCCAGGGGGGTGGGTGGTGGTGGTTTGCTTGTTTCTGGGTTATGGTTGTAAGAGTGCATTCTAGCCAAGACCCTTCTTGCAGTGGGAAGAAGCGCGAAGCCACGGGTACGTGATGTCGCAGTCGCAGTCGCAGTCGCAGATGCAGATGCAGTGGTCTTGGTTGGACCTGGTCAACTAGGTTGGTGGGATTCTTGTCCCTCCGCCTGTGGACCGGGGGATTATGTGTGCGAATAATAGATTCGTCGTTCGTCGTGAAGCCCGGCGACTAAGTCGTAGACAGGCTAGGTGAGGTGAAGTGAGGCGGGACGGAGTGAAGTGAAGAGGGAGCGCGTTGAGAGGTGGCTATGTTTAGCAGAGTGATGTGGGTAACCCAAGCCGCAAAGAGATTGAGCAGCGCCGGTTCTCGGGCGGGTGGGCGAGTTAGCGGGGGGTGAGAGTGGAAGAAGGAGGGAGGGAGAACCGGTGGATGTCGGGATGAAGTCCAGAACGGGGTTTCCACAGGGCGTTCTCTCGTAACTGTGAGACTGATTGGTGAGACTGGACACTGAGAGTGAGAGAGAGAGAGGGGGGACAAGAGATCCAGCCACCGTGCGGCAAAAGGCGGAGCGTGTGTGGCTTCGAAACCGTCAAGAAAGGCGAGGGGGACAGCAAGAGAGCGAGAGAGTAGGAGTGAGAGAGAGAGAGAGAGAGAGAGAACTCGGAAGGGCAGAAGGGCAGAAGGGGGAGAGTGCGACAAGTGGCTCCCATGGGCCGAGAGACGCACCACCACGACCGCAGGTGGGACATGTGTGATGGGCACACACAGGGGCGTGTCTCGATCACTCCTCCAACGTGCAACCCAGGGAGGTCAACTCTCTCGCTTGATTTAGTACTTTGGGTGTGGCATCTTCTCAAACCGGAGCGAGGGTCCCCTTTGACGCGGTTTCCACTTTTTAAGATGGAAGAAGCGTTTGCCGATGGCTGCTGACAGGTATAGAGTCCGTGGTTCAAACCTACCTGTGCCTGAATGCGTTCACGATGATGATGATAGTGGTGGTGGAGCTGCTGAAGGAAGATTCGGAGGATATGGTTAGAGCCGGTGTGGCTGTCGTTTGGAATTGCTGCTCTTGTTACTCCTGTTGTGACTCGCCGTCGTGTACTTGGAAGAAACAAACAGCATCTGCTGTCCATCGTGGTCGTTGTTCAATGTCCTCGGCTCTTGTTTGGTGCTGGGCCACAGAGCTCCAACGAAGCTGAAAACCCCTGGCCAGATACGGCCGATGCTGACCCTGGAATGCCGCTCGACATCGGCTCTTCTTGAGGTTGCACATACTTGAGAATCCGCCAGCTGAAGCCATGTTCAGTCCAGGATGTCACCCAAGAATCGACGGGCCCCCCACCCCACACCAACATGCCATCATGCCGCCATGCTACGCACACACAGCCACAGTCCCAAACTTTACATAGTGTCCGTACGCGGGACTTGTTGCAGATCCGTCCTGCCTGGGTTCCAGTTGCCCGCTAGAATCTTTCTTTGGTCGGAAGGGCGGCGGCCGTCGCATATAACCCTGACGTGTAAGTAGTTGCTTGTGTGCTTGACCTCGACGAGAAGTCAACTATTGCCTGTCATTGATTCAGTCTTCCCCAAATTTCCCATGGGGACCGGGGAGGTAGTATTCAACACGCCGGAACTGTGCGCAACGGACGTCGCGAGGCAAAAGTGAAAGGTGACCCGTCTCTCTTGTGTCAGTGCGGCCGTCTTATCATGGGCGTGTTGTATCATCGGCGTCGAGGCGCAACCGCCACCGAGGGTTCCATGGCCGTGAGATATCTTACAGCGAAGAGACGTTGAAGGCTTGGCTACCAGTTGTCTCCTCCTTTCTTGTCGCGTCGCCGTTGCGTCGTAGGTCTTTTTTGCTTCTCCGCCAGACACAGACGGACCCCTCAAATTGCCCACCGAGAAAACACTCCCGGGGCCGCACGATACGGGTCGAGTTGCAATTGCATCCGCTTGATGATGATGCTCTCGGCTGTCCCCTTCGCCAAGTAGTCGACAGGTGGTCGACACCGGCTCCCGTTGCGATTTTTGTCTCGGTGTGGAGCTCTTGACCTCAGCCAGCGATGGCTCATGGTCTCAAAACGTCGCATCGTGCCAGGTTGTGTGTGTGTGTGTGTGTGTGTGTGTGTGCGTTGTTCCGATTATTTCATATTCCCTAGACTCCTCCACCCCCCTCCACCCCGGCCGGCCGAGTGTTTTGCTCCGAGGCCGCTCGGGACAGGTTTGATCGTCGTCCCCCAGTGCACCCTCTTCCCATGCCGGGTACGTCGATCCCCAGAGGAAATGCCCGCTATTCGAATACGCGAACCAGCAGCCATTTACGATTCCCTCGGCTGCTAAAGCTGGCCTGGCTGTACAAGTGATGAGGTCACTAACAAGCATGACCGAGTGAAGATGGGGGGGAGGGGGAGGGGGGACAACGTGGCGATCAAGGCCCGAAGAAACGTCCCTTAGCGACCATAAGGCATCGAATTGCGACAGCTTAAGCAAACACCTTTCGTCTCTTTTTGCCATGTCGGTATCGGTTGTGTTGCGAACACAATCATGGATATCAACATGGGCTATTCCTGAGGGGAAGCTTTTGCCCATGTTTCGTTTGGTCTTGCGCTGGCCGTAGAGCCCACCCGCGTGGTTCACCTGTCCCAGAATAAAACACGGCGTTGCTTAGACCGGGTCTCGTTGTCATTCTTCTCCTTAGTATTCTTTCTCCGCGAAAAGTATGGGGACGCCTTGACCGCCGTCTCGAGATTCATCTGGTCTCGCATTTCTCTGGGTGCTCAGCTGCCGGTAGGAAGAGTCCACCGCCATGGGATGCGGTGGTTAGCCATGGTCCCCTAGCCATTGTTGCCCGGTTGCTCCCTCTGCCGAGACTCGTCTGCCCACATGCCCCCGTATACTGACTTAACAACAGATCCGTGACGAGCAGCTGCATTTGAGTGCCAAGAAGCCCGCGTTGGCGGGTTCGCCAAGTACCGCCCAGCGGTGCGAAACCTGCACCAGACGAACCAGGCTGAAACAAAGTCGTGAAAGCCACGCAGGGAGATGGGTATTTGGGATATTCCTGTGCTGTCAGCCTGTGACTTAGCGCCCCCGTCCCCTCATCGAGGCGATGGGCGAGAAACGCCCGAAACGATGCTCATACTAGGTTTTTTTTTTTCCTTCATAGGATAGACATCAGCGTTACCCAAAAGTGGAAAACGATGCTTGGGCCCGATGGTTCGGCGTCAGAGACTGCTTAGGAAAAACGAGTACGAATGACCATCGCATCCAAACACATCGACATCAAAGACCGGCCTCGTTGCTTAGCGAGCTAGGAACACAAGGTTGTGTTGTCCTTTGGCGGCGGAGCAACAGGAATACTGTGTAAAATCAGCAGCCAGCTTCGTCCCACTGACTGCTGTGCGCCGTAGCAAAAGAGTACCAGAACAGGATATCGTTGCGATGCATGACCCTGTCGCCATGCCTGGTTCTGCCTTTCCCCCCCGACTCGCAACTCGCAACTCGCAACCAAGGTTCGTACTCCAGCAAGGCATTGACCTGCATACCTAGGCGAGGAACGAAGGACGGACTTCTCCGTCAGGTAATGAAGATCGCCTTGCTCACAAGTGGCATTTCCAAGGGGCTCCCGATGCTGTCGTTCGAGTGAGGTGCAGGTCGTAACGCCCCGTCTCCTGGTAGGTGGTGGTTCGTGGGGCTCTCCAGACGGATGAGCTCGTCGAAGCCTGGTGGAAGCAGCGCCAAGTGCCCTGACACTCGGATTTCGGTGCTGTCAGTACGTGAACCAGTCATCTGCAACCGACGCCCAGGCTGATCGGGCAGCTTGGCGGGAGAGGTGGTGCATCTCGAGTCTCCTGTGCCACACTCTCCCGCACACGGCCACGTCTTCTTGGCGATCACTGCCGGGCCGGCCACCTCTCGGGTCTCGAGTCCTCTTGGTGCTGGGCTGGGTCACACAAGCATCGGCCGGGAGATTAGCTGTCATCCCTCGCTGCAGCCACCTGCATCAAGCCGAGCCTCGATCTCCTGCGTCGCTCGTCTGAACTCTCAAGTGCCGGTAGGAGATGTCTATAGGTATCTGGCGAAAAGAGAGAAATCGGGCAGACTCCTGCTACATCTCAGCCGAGATGCCAAGAGATACCCGTCTCCAAGAGTGAAACGGGAGACTCGAACAATCAGTATCAAGGCCAGCGGTGAGTGTCCCAGAGCTCCAGGTTGGTCTAGGTCGGAAGCACGGAACGACATTTAGACTGCGAGAAAGAAAATGAAGACGGCCATACGATGGCATCGGGTATGAGCGAGATCGTGGCCCAACAAAGGGTAGGTCGACGGCAATCTTGCATGCTCCTGTTGCACGGATTCTCTCTCATGGTGTCATGCTGTACGAGGGATTGACCTGGCATTTTGCTTTTCGTGTTACATGTCGTACAGAGGAACTGCTTCACTTTTTTTTTATTTTTTTAAATTTGCATCTCCCTACCCTGAAGAGTTGATCTATGTTCCGTTCCGTGGCGGAGTGTGAGAAGAAGAAAGCCTGTGAGCATGGTAGCCCAGGGGGAATGGCTGTGACAGCGGGAAGTTTGGAGAGGTTATTCAGTGGATAACGCTGCGAAATCCCCGACACGGTTGCATACCGCACTCACCGTGATTAACTCAGCAGAGGGGCTCGGGGAAACATCGGTGAGCTGACATCGATTCCAACCCTTCTAGAAAATGCCATCCGGGTTCTCAAATGCTTATGTAAGGTATTTCACGTGCCAGATCCACACAAGCTCCCCCCTCCCCTGAGCTTCCCTCCGTCACCGAGCTCACCGACGTCACCGAGGACCCTTCCATCTCCACAAACCTCCTCTCCCTCTCCTCCGTCCCCAAAACTCCGCCGCAGAAATCATCACACCGTCTGTCAACTTCTAGAAGCCATTGCGCCACCACAATGGCCACAATCCCCTTCCTACCTCGCTAAAAACACGTTGTCGCCATCCTTCGTTGTCCAACACGAATTTTCCCTAGCCCACGATGCTCGCCCGCACCCTCCGCGTCGCGGGCGCAAGTCCCGGCTCCGCCGCCGCCGCCGCCGCCGCCGCCGCACGCGCTCATCAACAACAGCAGCTCCGAACAGCATGCTCCTCCTCCTCCTCCTCCGCCGGCCCCGAAACCCTCCCCTCGAGCCCCATACGCGTCTTCCGCTCCGTCTCGGCCCTCCGCACCTGGCGCCGTCCGCACGTCGTAAACTACCGCTCCGTCGGCCTCGTCCCGACGATGGGCGCCCTGCACGAGGGTCACCTCTCGCTTATCCGCGCCGCCGCCCGCGAGAACCACCACGTCGTCGTCTCCCTCTACGTCAACCCGGCCCAGTTCGGCGCCTCCGAGGACCTGGCCTCGTACCCCGTCACCTGGGCTCGCGACGCCGACGTCCTGCGTAACCTCGACCGCGAGCTGGCGGACGACGGTGCCAACCTCGGCCGCGTCAGCGCCGTCTTCGCGCCCACCACGGCCGAGATGTACCCCTCGGGCTTCCCCGGCCAGGAAGTCGGCAGCAAGGGCAGCTTCGTGACCATCACCCCTGTCGGCGAAGTCCTCGAGGGCGCCAGCCGGCCGACTTTCTTCCGCGGCGTCGCGACGGTGTGCATGAAGCTGTTCAACATCGTCCAGCCCGAACGCGTCTACTTCGGCCAGAAGGACGTCCAGCAGACCGTCATCATCCGCCGCATGGTCGAGGACTTCATGCTGCCGATGGAGGTTGTCGTCGGGGACACGATGCGCGAAGCGGACGGCCTCGCGCTAAGCTCGCGCAACGTGTACCTCGGCGAGCGGAGGCGCAAGGTCGCGACGGTGCTGAGCCGCGCCCTCAGGGCGGCCGAGGAAAAATATCGGCAAGGCGCGCTCGGCCGCGAGGCGATCCTTGGCGCCGCGAACCAGGTCGCCGCCGCCGTTCTGTCGGAGCAGTCGAGGCTGGCGCCCAAGGACAGGGTCATGTTCGAGGTAGACTACATCTCGCTGGCGGACCCGGACTCCATGCAGGAGATCAACACGGTCGTGCCGACAAAGGGCGGGATCCTCAGCGGCGCGGTCAAGATGCTGCCGGTGGAGGAGCCGCAGCCGGGCGAGGACCTTGGCCACAGCAACGGACCGGCGGTACGACTTATCGACAACATCATTCTCAAGCCCGACCAAACGCCCAGTAAATAAAAAAGATGAAAAAGCTGGTCGAGGCCACGGGCATGGATTGGAGATTTGGGGCGCAACCACTACTTGAACTTTTTGTTAAAATTGCATGGTGCTACATTAGACTCTCGAACACCACCCGGGAATGCCATGCTCGACCTAAAGAAAAGGATACATCATAATATCATACCGCGCTCTAGGCGTTTACAATAGTACATCATTTACAAGTGCGCGCGGTTCTCCAACGACCGGCGCTTTCTCTGCTCCTTGATGCTCCGCTTGAGCTGCCGCGCATCCTCGATGCTCAGCGTCGGCGACACGCCCTTACCGTCAATGTTCCTGGCGGAATCGAACAGCTTGCTTCCCAGCAGGTCCGTCAGGCGCAGCACACGGGTGCTGACGGTGGCCCCGTCACGACGGTTCTTGCCCTCTCGTCGGCTCGAGGCGATCTTCTCGGTGAAGTCCCAGAGCCGACCAGAGGCGTTCAGACTGCCGGTTTCGGGATCGCGGGAAGGGCGCCACTCGGGATCGAGACGCAGGCGCGGAGGGACCTTGGGGTCCTTGGACTTGACAACCTGCAGAATGCCTTCTTCCTCGAACCGCTGGAAGGCGTTTTTCAGCGTCTCCTTGTTTACCGCCTCAAAGTAGCTGAGGTCGCCTTGATGGTAGAGTGTCTTGCCGAGCTGGGAGTTGTTAGTCGGACTAGACTTGAAAACCGTCACACAATTACGCTTACCAGTTGCGCGCTGCCTTGGGCCTTTGCCACCTCGATCCAGATGTCGTCCTTCTGGCCAAGAGGTGGCGTCAGGCCCATCAGAGAGACTGCCGCGAGCCAACTAGCCTCGATAAACGGCCAAATGAGGAAGCAGTAAAAATCGTAGTTCTCTCGTCCGACGACCCTCTCGTGATCCGAAAGACCAACCACGACAACCTTGCCTTGAGCGTCCCGGTGTAGCTTCAAGACCTTGTCTGCCTCCAAGTCTCGCAGAGTCTTTTCCAGGTTAGCGGCAAGACCTTCGCTGGGGAAGATGAATTCCCCACGGAACAAAGACGACAAGAACTGAATCTGATCCTGAAGTTCTTGGAACGAGATATCTTGCATGGCTGGGCCGCCGCCCTGCTTGACCTTCATGTACATGGCAGCGCTCACAATAGCCTCCGAGATGAACAGATGAATAGTCATGTTGCGGTAGAAGGAAAGCTGGAAGCGGTCGACGGCGTAGTAGGTGGGTTCTGGCAGGTCTTTTACGACGCCCACCAAGTCTTTACCCAAGACGTCGAGACCACGCTCGATGATATCGGACAGTGGTGCGTTACCAAAATGGGCGACTCTGCCACCCTTTGCACGCACGCGATCGGTTAGCCACATCACGCGACGCTCAAGCTCGGTCTTTCCGACGCCTCTGCCTCGCAAGGTGAGCAGGACGGTGCCGATCAAGGCTGTGGGCATGACCACGGAGACGTCGTTGATGTCGGACAGGACCTTGTAGCCCAGAATACGAAGGAGCTTGTGGCGGATGGCCGTGTTTTCGGGGTTCCGCGTGTCCATGCTGAGACCGGTCGGTAACCTGGACAGCCTCGTGAGCTGCTCGTTGACGAAGCCGCGCAAGCTCCAGGGCTCATGGAACCTGACGTCGACTCTACCGAGCCGCAAGGACAACACCGAGGAGCCGCCCGATAGAAAATCAGCCAAGTTCTCCTTCTTTTTGGGCACGCCTAACAGCTCCGTCACGTAGCCTTCCGTCTCGATGACCTTGTCGTATTGTGTGCTCACAGGGCAGATGATGGCGTCCTCGACTCGGCCAGACAAGATGCTATCCAAGATGAAGCTGAGGATGCCGAACTTTGGCGGCAACAGCTTCCCCGTCCTTGACCGACCGCCCTCGATGAAGCACTCGAAGTTGAAGCCGCCCTGCAGCAAAGTGTCGATATAGGTCTGCACCAGGGTCGTGTACAGAATGTCGTCGCCAAAGGCTCTCCGAATCCACATGGCGCCGGCATGCTGCAGGAAACTCCCCACGAGGGGAAAGTTGAGGTTGTCTCCCGCCACGACGACAGGCAATCCCAGGCCCAGACGGTAGCAGATGAGCTGGAGCGAGACGTAGTCGACGTGTGATCGATGGCAGGGCAGGAATATGATGCTTTGCTTCTTCTTCTCGGCCTCCTCTGCGACCTTACGCAGCCTCAGAACCTCCTCGCTGGATACGTGTATGCCTTGGTTGTAAGCGCGCAGGGTCAGCTGAGTGACGAGGTAGTATGCGCTCCGGATGAATGTCTTGCTTTCGAACTTGCAAATCATGTCGTCCGTCATCTTCTCAGCCACCTCTTGAATGCCAGACTCAATGACTGCTCGTCTGCGCGCGCGCTTCAGGTCGAAGTCCTTGTCTTGCTTGTTCAACAGCCCTTCCTTCTCTTCTACGGCAACACGCTTCTCGGCCAGATCTGCGATGCGCTCCTGCAACAACTTAGCCGACAGGACAGCTTCCTTCATCTTATCACTGAAGCCGGGGTAGAAGATGGGTTGGCCGATTGCATTGTCGTAAGCGCGCCAGCCGGTGCCGGAGACGTACAGCGAGACTTCGCGGAGGAACCTGGCGTGGAAAGAAATAGGTTAGTCTTGTTCCTGGATCGACCTGGAGGCCGAGGCGGGCGGGAAGGGCCGGCGCGCAGGCGGTACATACTGTAGGGGTTCGGAGCGGAAGCGGGCCATGTGCTTCATCAGAGCCTCCTCCTTCTCGTCATGGCGTGGTTGGGATGGCTTGACGTAGCCGCTAGGCTGGAGGGTGATTTGGTCGCCGAGAATCTTCAGATCCGGCGCCGAATCGTCGTTCTTTGCCATTATCGTTTAGGGGTTGGGGTAGAAGAGTGCGCCGATGTTAACAATAACAAAGATGGTGTCGTTTGGGGGGGTATCTTAAGGCGAGGGTATCAATCGTGGAGCGCGTCGTGGTCTTTCCAGCCGTCGAAACTTAGGGCGCGTGATGTTGTTCGTGTTGGTGCTTGCTTGTAAGTTGGTCTAGAGGTTCCGAAGCAGTCCGTCAAAGATCTCTTGCCATTGCCGATAGGTGGAAGGGACTAACTTGGCAGGGTTCCTCGGCATCCAAAGGTCGCAGATGACGTTGGAGAAGTGACGGACCCTTGGGGTGGAGGGGTGGGTGGGGGGGAACTGGGAGGAGAGAAGATGATACTGTAGAAAGTGTTGTGTGGAGGAAGAGGAGGAGGATAAGGATGCGCCGGACTGTGTATCATTTTCCTTCGTTTCTCCTCCCCCAAAGAAAGCCGAGTCGCATTGTCATCGCCCGCCGGGTGCTGGACCGAGTGGACCGTCGAGGTCGCTATGACCACTGAATGGCCACTGGCCACCGAACACTGACCACCAGCGCCCGCCTGTTACTGTTCAGCCGCGGCTTCGGCATGTGAACAAACACTAACCATCCTTGCCGCTGCAGTTGGTGTGGGCCTCCTGTCAGTGGCCACCGTGCCACGCTCATAGGTAGCTGCCAACAGTTGGAGAAAAGTACGTACCTTCACCCACCACCACTGATCGAAGAACCTGGAGGCACTAACATTTAATTTTCCCACTCGTCAATCTCCATTCGAACCAACCTTCGATCCGTCGCAGTCATCCTTCTTGCAGCCAATCCCCCCCGCGCGCACTACCCAGAAGCCCAGGAAGAACCCGTCGAGATGGCCCCCTCGAGCCAACCCGTCACACAGGCGCTGCTCGCGCGGGCGCATTCTCCCGAAAGCGTCAACCGCATTTTCTCGGACAAAATCCAGTACCGCCCTCTCTACCTCCGACCCAGCTCGCCGCCGCCGCCTTCGAACGCCCGGAACGCCCGCCGCAACGCTCGCGAGGAAGCCAAGAAGAAGCAGAGGCTCAAGCCGAAGCCCCTCGCCGCCCGCGAACGGCACAGGCGCGGCCTGTACGACGTGCCTCGCCGAGGCCAAAAATACGCCATCTTCGAGCCCCTACATCGCCTGTGGCTGGGATACGTTGAGGAGATCCTCGGCTCTGAGCTGTACCATGGCGGAGCTGCCGCGGCCGCGAAGCTGAGTGCCGCCGAGTTTCACGGCGCCCGCGTCGAAGTTTCGCGAAGCTCCTGCCCGAGCAGGGTCGGCATCACGGGCATCGTCATCAAGGACGGCAAGTTCGCGTTCGAGATCATCACGCCCAAGAACGAGATCAAGGTTGTGCCGAAGGAAGGGACTTGGTTCAAGTTCGAGATACCAGTCAAAGAGCCCGTCGCCGACCCCCAAGCGACCACCGAAGCCTCCCCACGGCGCTTCGTCTTCGAGGTCCTCGGCGACCAGTTCCTCACGCGCGGCGCCGACCGAGCCAACAAAAAGTTCAAGCATCACTACCTAAAGAACCTCTGAAAAGTACAGAAGTCGATGTTATCTGCATGATTCGATTAGACCAACGGAAGGAAGACCCGGACAAGAGAGAAACCCGACCAGCATTGTCAAGCGCGCATCGCCGCCGAGTGTTGAGAGATGTGCACTAGTGCTGCGACTTGGATGACCATGGAAGGGCTGCTGCAGGAAGTATCACCCCGAAATAGCGATGCGGACTCATCGTTCGCTGCGCCTTGGGAAGGACTCCTGTGTCGAAAACGCCCTCGGTCCGAAAGTAAGCGGCCAGTGCCATGCGATGTGGTAGCCAACGGATACTCGGTGGAAAAGGTATGAAGCGGCAATTCGCTTCAGGGCGTCACTTACCGAGCCAGCCCAATGGGGGGGACAGAAGACGGGGGCACGACGCATGTCTCGTCAGAGCTTAGCGGAGGCAGTGCCATCGAGTTACTGAAGATCGACTTGCTACAGTTATGCCACAGCTGTGGCTGTATGCCTTCGGCCTTCACTGAATCCGGGATCTGGCAAGGGACGTCCAGGGCTTACGGGACAGACAAGGTAGACTGCGGTCGATTGGCATTTTCACGACCGTCATCATCATACCCTACCTGATATCGAGGCCCCCCTCTCTAAAGCTTTCCAGAAGGCAGCCGCGACTGGTCTGTACCGCGTGTTCCCAGTCAGCATGATGTAGGCGACAAGGTACCTGTTGCACCATGCATCAAGATACAAATGTAAATGAACGGGCCCGTTCAGGACATTCGCCAACCCTCTTTAGAAAAGTGTTTATGCAGCCACTGCTTGAAAAGTACTTACCAGAGTGCAAAAAGCGACTCCATGGCATTTGGCTCTGCAGCCACTAAATAGCACAAATAAGAAGTAGGTTGAATGACTGTGAAGAGACAATAAATCGCGTTTCCGAATGCAGAAGCTAAAAAAGACAACGACCATTTATTTACGTCAGTTTACGAGAATCCTGATAGAGAAGAGAAGTAAAAAAAGGATGAACGAATGCACTCGTTGAGGCGGAATTTAACCGCTGAATCTCCCCGAGGTGGGCTCGAACCACCAACCTCCAGATTAACAGTCTGACGCGCTAGCCAATTGTGCCATCGGGGATGAGATGCTTGTTGATGGGTGGACAGCCAAAGATTGGGTTTATGATGGTCTAAGGCAGTGGGGTAAACAGGGGTTGCACAAAGCAAAGCCCCCGTCCACTCCCACCTCCAATGGACTCTTGCTATTTTCCCTTCATCTTCTGGAATAGGTGGGTTGTCAACTGATGGCTGAAAATGTCCAACATACCTAGAATAAACCAGCATGGGAACAAGCCCCCAAGACATGAGTTATAAGAACTCGTTCCTGTTCTGGTTGAGAATTTGGCGGAGCATGATGAGAACGTGAGCCTGTATGTGTTCAAACGCTCAGGAGCAACTCGCCTTCTCCCGGTCTGATCGACGGGTTGTTCGAGCGGCTTAACACGCGCACGGCACCTTACAAAGGGAAACAGAAGACCTTCCCGCGAAATGGAACCGTATCACGTCACAGACAGCGAAGGGGCGCCCCGTTACATAATGGCGGCTACCTGCCTGGAGAAAAGAAACAGAAACGCGACGCGTGCGACCGCCGCTACCGATGACATCAGTACCCGATCAGTTTTGACCTCGCGCGTGCCTCTCATAATTCACCTAGTGACCGTCTTCTTCATCTTCTTCCTCCTCCTCCGCCACACTACCCCTCCAACTTGTTCTAACTCCCTTCTCACACATTCCACAACTTCAATTGACCTCACTGCCCCGTCTCTAGCCACGCGAATTAACTGCACAATATCATCACAACCATGGTTACCACGAGAAACAGAGAGCGCGCCAACAGCGCCACCGAAGCAAACACCAAAACGGCTGCCACTGCTACTGCCGGCGAGAAGCACGGCATTGAAGAGGATGCTGTTGCTGCTGCTGCTGCCAACGGGTCTCCCGACGCCAAGCGGGCAAAGAAGTCTGAAGACGTCGACTCCACTCGCCAGACGACCTTGGAGGAGACGTTCGGAAAGCAGGATGCCACAAAACCCGTGAAGGCAGACGACTCGACAGAGCAGAACAAGGAGAACGTCGACATGGCGATGATGGATCCCGAACAGGCTGAGGAGCCGACGAAGGAAGAGGAGGCGGCCATGGCCGAAAAGGTGGAAAAGGCAGAGAAGGCCGAGGAGGCGGACAAGCCTGAAGAAGCAGACAAGTCCGAGGAACATCAACACCTCAAAGAGACACACAAGACGGAAGATACCACGACAAATCCTGCTGGCGGTGAGACCGCTGAGCTCACCCACGAAAAGTCCAAGGTCCCCTCCAACATACTCGAAAAGGGCATTGTCTACTTCTTCTTCCGTGGCCGCGTCAACACTGAAAAGACCGAGGATGTCGACGACATTGCCCGCAGCTACATCATCCTACGCCCAATGGCCACGGACTCCAAGCTCGGCGACGGTCCCATTGGCGACGCGGGAAACACCCGTCTGCTCGCGCTGCCAAAGAAAGTTCTCCCCGAGAGCGGCAGGGACCGGTTCATGGCTTTCGTCGAGAAGTCGGGTGCTTCCTTCAAAGAGTTGAAAGAGCAGTTCCTGTCTGGTGCGGACAATCAGACCAAGGCCGGCACGTCGCATTCTCCTGCTGCGACGCCTGCCGGCGAAGGAGTCTATGTCATCACGTCGACTGGCCGCGAGAACCATCTCGCATACATGCTGACTCTGCCCTCGGACCTCGGCGAAGTTCAGAAAGAACTTGGGCTCAAGGAAAAGGGGAGCTTCATATTGAGCACCAAGAACCCTTACAAGTCTGGTCCTGCGAATGCGAGCCTCCCGGAGACGCCCGACTTCCCAGACAAGTAAGCGATTCTGACAACCCTCGACACCAATATCATACTAACACACGTCGGCAGGATCAAGGAGCAGTTTCGCGACCTTCGCTGGATGCCGACTAAGCCCGAGCACCTCGATTACGCCAACGCCCAGGTTCTCTTGATCGGCGAGTCTTCGGGTATCGAGAAGGCCGTCGAGCCAAAGAAGAAGGATGTCAAGCAGGGCAACGACGACCCCGAGACCGTCCTCCAAGAGATCGAAGACGAGGATATCAAGCGGATGGAGCATCTCTCGGGCGACGACTCGGCTTCCATCTTTGCTGATCTGCAGGCTCGAGCCAAGGACTACCCACAGTTGCAGACAACCTTTTGATGGCCTGCCGCCCTGTGCTTTTATTTGTTTTCCGGTAATTGCATGTCAACAGGATGATTATCTCGGTCCATGTGGACACCTCTGTCGTATTGCAAATAGGGGATCTTTCATGACTTTTGCTTATCTAGGCAGCTCGGGAGCTCTGTGATTTGAAACTTGCTAGAAGCACGGCACAAGCTGTGTCGTTGTGGTCGGAGTAGTTTGGTAGTCAACGGCATACTATGGCTAGCCAGAATGACAGTAACCAGTAAACTTTATGGTGCTCTGTGCAAAGTCGAGAGCAAACATGAGTTTTTGTATCATTAATACCAGGGTGTTTTAATACGTGTATAACTAAGTGACTGGGTCAGAGTAGAAATCTCACTCCCAAAAATGCAATACTTGTGACCAACCGCTGACTGGACTTTTGAATATGTCCCTCACCGTATTGTGTTCTACGATGTGTGTAAGTCATGCTTTCACTCATTACTCTGGATTTTAGATTCTATAAAGGATAGTAGCTCGAGTAAAACTTTTTATTCACTACTGCGTCTAAAAAGATAGTGTGTTTTAGATGTCGAGATGAGTCTCGTGGATATCAACAAGAGCTGTCAAGAATACGAAAATTCACGATGGAGATCCCCGCGTAAGCCACCTCTCAGGCTGTGTCGGTTGAAACTAGCTAAATCCAGGCTGGAGTCGAGGCGTTGAGTGAGAAAAGGGGAAAGCCAAAGCGGTTTTCTGCCAACCGAGTTAGCAGAATAACGCAGATGCCGATAGAGCATAGCTCACCTGTCCTTGGCGCATGTGTTCAAAATGGACATTCCCAGTGGTTGGTCTCCATGTACGACGTATCGTCACAAAAGAGAAAGCCGTTCTTGAGTCTAGTTCCGGCCCGGTCAGAGGTGCGGGCAGATGTAATGTACTTGCCGCAAGCCATAGGCTGGGTGCCATTGAACGTGCACATGCCGACTTGGGAGCTGTACGTGGCACCTCCGGCGATGCCCATCTCGGCGGTGCGGCCGTTCTTGGCATCCAACGCCCAGGCAATGTCGCCCGTTGTGAGGGGCCGAAGGCCGTGACAACAGTATGAGGTGAAGTCTGCCGAGGCGACGGAAACGAGAGTGACGGTGGTAAGGGCGAAGAAACGCATTTTGACTAGCGATTTCTGAAGACTTTTTGAGACAAGACGTGAGATCAGTAAGGAATGAATGGTTTTTTTTGGGGGTTTCTTTTTAGCCTGAAGGAGAGGAAACAATCCGACAGAGGTTGAGAGGACCAATAGGTTTATAACGTACTTGACTTGGGGCTCAGCTGAACCGCTTCTACAAGTCCGTTCCGACTATTTCAGTTCTATAGACAGCTAATTAGAGATCTTTAAAGTTCGATTCCTATCTCGCACTCGGGTCAAGAAATATAGCAGCAAGCAGGCTTCTAGTCAGTTTCATCGACACCTAGATTCTTAAAATGAGACGAACTAGCGAGATAGAGTTTGATCAAGGTAGCAAGCATGCTGGGGACAGAATACTCTAGGTGACCCAACTTTTTCCTAAAGAGGCAATTAAATCAGATCCTACTCAACCCATTTTGCTACAATCATATCTGCCTCCATTCCACGTAAAGTCGGGGCCGAGAGTCCCTTTCCTCCGATGCCCAGCCGCTGGTTGATGGCGCCAATTTAAAGCATCTATTAAGGTGTGATGGCAGATAAAAGCTGCTGGTCAAGGTTTGTGAAAAAATGGATGACTTTGCTGATGAGGCAGCCTATTAGCTGGGGCTACGAATCCTCAGCTGACTATAGCAGCCTTTCCTGCTAAGTTGACCCGGTGGACGTCTGGGTCGCCCTCATAGTCGGCGTGACGCGCAGGAGGGCGACCCGAGCAGGCCCCCCTCGAATCACCTCCTGCTCTCCGTAATAAGCTCCTCCACAACATCCAACTTGGTCATCTTCTTGATGAACCCCTCAAACATGTTGCAGGGCATCGAGCTGGCGACCCGAGCCACCATCGCGCTCTCGCCCTTCCAGATGACCGCCGGCGGGTTCTTCCCCAGCAAGAGCGCCGCCACCTCGGCAGCCCACTGCTCCGCCGTGACCCCCCTATCGACGAGGCCCTTCTGGCTCATGGCCTTCTCGACGACCTCCCGCGCCGGTCCGTATATCGAGTCTGCCGGCAACCCCTCGGCCCTGGTGTTGACGTTGTTGTTGGAGATTATGTTGGTCCGCACGCCCGCCGTCTTGAGGTCGACGACGCCGATGCCGAAGGGCGCGAGCTCGAGGCGCATCGTCTCGGATAGCATGGCGAGGGCGGCCTTGGACGCGTTGTAGACGCCCTGGAAGGGAAGCGCGGTGACGGACCCGACCGAGGTGTGGTTGACGACCATGGCCCGGCCCGGGCCGCCGCTCGCCGTCGACGACGATCGGGTCAAGGTCGTCGCGGACTTGAGGAGCAGGGGCAGAAAGGCCTGCGTGACGGCGATCTGCCCCCAGACGTTCTGGTCGAACAGCGCTCTCGCGGCGTCCAGCGAGACGTCGGCGATGGGCATCGTGTAGCTGCCCGCCGCGTTGTTGACGAGCATGTCCAGACCCTCGCCGTCGAAGAGAGAGGAGGAGACGGCCTCGACGGCGGTTTGGATGGAGGACGCCGACGTCACGTCCAAGGGGATCGTCCGCATGCCTTGCGCTGCGAGCGGCGCCAGTTTGGACGGGTTCCGCGCCGTCGCGTAGACGTGATGCCCGGCGTCGTGGAAGACGGTAGCCAGAGCCGCGCCCATCCCTCCTGGGGAGCACCCGGTGATCAGGATGTTGAGCTTTCTCGGTGAAGACATGGCTGGTGTTTGGTTCCAGGGGGGGGGGGGGGGGGGGGGGGCTGTTGAAAGGAACAATGGCTGTGGGTTACAACGACTCGGCTGGTGAGACGTGTTGGGACTTGGACGAAAGGGTGAAATGTCAGGCTGAATGAAGTCTGGAAATCGTTGACAGTTTGAGAATGAATCTGAGCTTCAAATTGGAGGAACAGGAGGTCTTTTAGTCAAGACTCCTTCTGTTCCCTCATAAGGATGCCCGCCGGTTCTTCGATGTCCGGCCAACACCAAAGAAGTACAGGTTGACTATCCAAGACATACTCTTTGCGGAGACGCGTTCTAGAACTGTAGCCTGTTTCCTCAAACCCCCTACTAAAATGTCTCAGGACTCTCCGCTGGCCTTTTCTTCTTCTTCGCTACTTTGAGGTTGTTGGCTGACGAAGCGGATTTGCCTGGCGCGGACTTGCGGACTTTCACTTTGCGAAGCTGACGGTGCCGATAGCCAACCCCGCCGTTCTTGGCTTAGCCCCCTCCACCGACTAGGAAGATTGTATTAACCTCCGATATTGTGGATTCTAGGCTTATGGGACGGGCCAGACCCATCCTGAATCTCACCACCACGCGTTGGCTTTTGTTAGCGGCAATCCTCTCATGTCTCCACGAGCGAGGCGGAGGTGAAGGAAGGGGCACAGACAAGGAAATGCGCAGGTTAGTGGTTCTTCTACAGCACGAACCGTGTCACTGTTTGCTTATCTTGCCAAAGCATTATCATTGATGGATTGTTCCATGTTGATTCGTGATAACAGGGCAGACCTGCATCTCATGAACCGGTTTCGACAAGTTCAAAAGACGAGTTTCCATCAGAGACATGCCATTGTACGATGCTTGAACGATGAAGAAGAAAAAAAACGCTGAACTGTTTATTTGAAACTCTCCTCCAATATTCCCTCAAAGTTCTGTCTGACTCCCCGGAGCCGAACGGTCGATACACGCCTTGGCCTCATCGCCGCCGTCGTCGCCGCGCAGGTTTACACGAACCCTCCTCGCAACGCCCGCCATGTCGCCGAGCGTCTTGCTGCTCCCCAAGACCCCGCCCACGTCACGCCCGTGGCGGATGGCGGCCAGGGAGCTGCTCTTCCACAGCGGCACGTCGCCCCCGCCGCCGAACGAGCTGCTGCTGAGCGTGACCGACAGGAAGCCGATGGCGGACACGATCATGAGGCCGTGCAGCGCGATCCACGGCCACCGGATGTGGTACAGCACGGTCGACCTGCCCACCCGGCCGTAGATGCTCATCGTCCCGTCTTGCGAGCCGTCGCTGTCATCCGGGCCGTTCTGCTGGTTCTGGCCCGGCCTGAAGTTCCGCCTCATCTCGTTGGTCATGGTCGTCGCGAGGGCGTAGAAGGTGCTCGAGACGTTGTGCCGCGTCCAGGCCCAGAGGCCGTTCAGCGCCGGCGGGGTGGCTTGCATCGTCAACTCCTCGTAGGGGCCGAACGATGCGCCGTTGAAGCCGACGGCGGCCCTGCCCAGCCTCTTCTCGATCTCGTCCCGCTGGTCCGAGCTGCCGGTCAGGTTGGCTCGGAACAGCTTCTGCATGTGCTCGCCGATCGCCAGGACGGACCCCGAAGAGACCCGGAAGTAGTTCTGCGTCTTGTTGTCCGGAAACCAGAGCCTGAGATCCGAGTAGCCCACGGCAGACCAGTACTTGTCGAACTCCAGAGTCCCGTTGGCCTCCACCGTGATCGCGGTCTCTGGTAGACTGTTGTTGAGTTCGGGGTATCGCTGGAACGATTCGGGATCCCGCGATGCGTCTTTGGCTTCCACAATATTCTCAACGAGCCGATTGCCCTCGATCTTCGAGTCAATGTTCTTGACGCAGTAGTAAAGCGCGCACTCTGTCGCCTTCAGAGGAACGTCGGGCCACAACTTAAGGCCGGCCTTGGGTCCTCCGTCGTACTCCCCAGGCGTGAACCCGACGGAGTTGTTGAGAGCTTCCATATCGGGATGAATGATGCTCATCGACCAGATCAGGGTATCGATGTCCTTCATGGTGTTTGTTCTGCTCGGAATAGCGGTCCCGTATGAAGTGACGGTATATCTGCTGTCGGAATAGACGCCAAAGCTCTGCTCGTTCTCGCAGTCGGCAAACCTTCCATTATACGGTGGGCAGCCGTCAATATTGGCGATGAAATGGCCGTTGGGGAGGGTGAAGGCGGTACTCGGGATCTTCGCAGTCGCGTACGTGGTATTTGCCAAGGCGACGACGACCTGCCCGAAATCCTGGACGGGCCGAAGCTCAGAACTGACGTCGTTGCATCTGTGGCAGATACCAACGGTGCTGAACTGGTTCCAGGTGCAGTTGCTCGTAGGACACTGGACCAGGGCTTCCTGTTCCACCTCCGACGGCGGCTTGGAGATCCCGTTCAAGATGGCACCTTGCATAGACAAGGGCAAGTCTGTGGTCACTGACCATTCCGACAGAGTTGAGTTGAGTAGCGGCCGCTGGTTCCGGATGGCCCTGCCCATGGAATAGCTTTCGGTGCCAGAGTTCAGTGCAGGAAGGCCATTTCCCCCATTTCGGTTGGTCTGGGTGTAAACGACTATTTCACGAACTTGGATGATCTGTTGGGCCAGGGGATCGAGGGCCACTGCGAGGAGCGTGAGCACGGCGCCGAGCTTAACGACGAAGCTTGGAAGGCGAGAGTCTGGTCAGTTTCGATCACGCGCCGCGGATGATGTCCCGGGTGTTTTTTTTGCAAACTCACGCGCCCTTTGTTCCCAACAAGATACGCAGGCTGCCGAGAGGGCCGCGCGTGGCGCTGTCTATCCGGTCGAAGTCGATGAGAGGGCGGTCCTCGCGGGTGAAGAGAACCCACTTCCACTGGGCCAGGCACTCGGAGATGACAAACGCGACGGCGGCCTTCATGGCCACGGAGAGGATGGAGATGACGGCGTTCAGGGTGATGCCTTGCCAGGCGAAGATTGGCTCGTCGTCGAAGCGGGCGAGGAGCACGACCATGGCTGCGAACGACACGATGCTGCCCGACAAGGCCCAGTACTGCGGGCCCCAGGCCGACCATTGAAGCGAGCTTAACATGACTTGCAGCGTATGCCGAAAAGGACACTGAGAAGAAGGCTTTTCGATGTGAAGCCCCGAGGGTTTGGAGGCACTCGCGGGGCTTTAATAAGGGTTGGTCCCCCCCCCGTTGGCGCTCACGCAGGCAAAGCCACCATGCCGCTAAACGAGGGAGGGGGGGAGGCGAAGCCCCTGAAATCAGTAAAACCCGTCTCACTAAAACGTTGTGTAGGCTGCGGATGGAACTACTCTGTAAGCCTTGAGGATTCGAACCCCTGTCGCTGATGGGAATGGGCTTCGAGTCGAACTGGTTCACCAGCAGCTCCCCCCCCCCCCCCCCCTTTAAGCTTACATGGAGGATCAATGCTGCGCTGACGGCTGGGTGCCAAGGTTAGTTTGCCTCGCGCCCTCCCTATTTTTAGTCGGACCATAACTCTGAAATGCATTGTTGAATATGGATTGGCTCTTAAGGTCACGGCCGGGGTTGCGGCGAGACCTTGCTCCTTTCTGGTCATTCATTCTCTATCAAAGAATTGAAGTCGCTGTGATGCTGCACGCGACCATCAACACGCATTCTAGACACAATCAGTAGTCGCAGTCGGCCCTGTTTCTCGTCCCCTGCAATGTCTATTTGCCAGCAAATATCTTGCCCAGGCTCACCAGTTCATCCCACCGGTTGTCCGGACGAATCTCGATCGTTCCCTCCGGAGTCATGACCTTCATCTCCTCCACAGTCCTTGTTCCGTGCTCGTAGGTATCGCTGCCGTTGACGAAAGCCACCAGAGTCTCAATCCACTCTTCCATCAAAACCCTTTCGGCCGGTGATGGTCCATGGGTAATGGCGAAGCTGTGAGAGAGGACCGCCTTGTGAGCGAGCGCAGCCTTCAAGGCAGGAGAGAAGCGAGACGACTTACTTCCAAATGGGCCTGTCCATGGAATGTGCAACCCCGAAAGATGCCGGGGCAACTTTGTCGTTGATGAAGGAGAGCCGGTACGCAATCTGATACCGCCAAACGTCTCGGATGTCGACACCGTTGTCCACCAGCGCCTTCACGAGGGCCCTAGACGGCGCGCGCACCTGTCCATCGGCAACTATCGAGCCTTGGTCCTTGTGTCAGCAACTCGAACCTTTCCACCCGCCGGCATTGTTCAAACTTACCAAATGTCTTTTGCCAGTCGCTCAGCTTGTCCGACTCTGGGAGCTTGTATTGCTGAATGGCGCGGTCCGTGACGTCCGGGGCGTAGTAGTTGGAGATCTGCAGCCGAAGAGCTTCGAGGGTCGGCTCGGTTGGGGGGTTGTAGGAAGAGTAGAGAGTCTCCTCGTTGAGGACCTCGCCGATGAGCATCTTGTATCCCCTCTTCTTGAACTCGTCCGCAAACTCTTTGCTCTGCAGGTACTCGACCATGCCAGAGTGGATAAAAACGTCGTCCGTCACTGGCCGGAAAGTGTGGTTTTCCAGCCGAGGGATCGCTTGCAGGAGCTCCTCCGCGCTCTTTTCTCGGAGGATGGCCAGCTTTTGCTCGCTTGGGAGCCCCATGTCGATTTTGAAAAACGTGCACAGCTCGTCGAACTGGCCGCGGACGTCGGCGAGAGACTTTGGCTGCGCGGGGATCGCGTTCGAGTCCATGAAGACCCGGCGATACAGCGAGCCGCCGTCGCCGGGTTTGCGGAAATCGTACAGCATCTGGGCCTCGGCGCTGTATGCACCGGCGCTCCGGCCGGCGAGGGTGATGTTGAGCGGATCCCCTCCGAAGTGGGCGATGTTATCCCTCACCCACTCCGCGGCCACGCGCTGATCCCACAGGCCGAAGTTGCCTCCCGCCTCGCCGTTGCTCTCGTCCAGGAGAGCCTCTCCGGCGAGGAAGCCGAACACGTTCAGACGGTAGCCGATGGCCACGACGACGGCGTTGAGCCCGCCCGTGGAGATGAGCTCGGTCGCGTCCATCCCCGGCTCGTGCGAGGGGTCGCCGATCTGGAACCAGCCGCCGTGGATCCAGAGCTTGACCGGCCACTTCGATTCCTCCTCGCCTTCCTTGGGCACCGGGGTCCAGATGTTGACGAACAAACAATCCTCGCTGTACGTGTTCTGTCCGCCGTCGGGCTTCACGACGCTCCAGGCCTTTTGAGGGCAGACTGCCCGGAACCTTGTCGCGTCGTAGACACCCCCGTCGGCGTCGGAATAGGCGTATGATGCGGGCAGGGGACGCGGCTTGCGCCATCTGTGTTTGCCGGTCGGTGGCAGGGCATAAGGGACACCGGTAAAGCGACGGGACTTGTTGTCGAACTGGAGGCCGCGGATGGTGCCTCGGTCGCCCAGACTGAGCTCAACCGGCGTTTCCTGGTACGATATAGTGTTTCCCATCGTTTCGGTTTCTAGAGTCGTTTTGTGTACAGAAAGCGCTTGGTCGTTTCAATGTCAGATCGGTTTCGACATGATAAATGCGGTGATGCAGTCTGTTCGAGCCAGTATCGGCCACAGAAGTAGACCCCGAGAGGGCCAAAATCGGGGCCTGTTCCGAGGTGGTGGGTCTTATCATCCGGAAGTTTTCCGGTGTTCGCCGTGTTGGCCGTTTGCACCGGGCCCTATCGTTAATCTGACCCTGGATCCTGACCCGCTGCCTCCGATCCTCTTCTACGGTCCAACCAGTCATTCTTGACGAACAACAGTTATTGTGTGGCACAATTCTCCGTCAACGAGCTACACGTCCTTGTAACGCAAACTGTACGGCTTCAGGAATGTTGTTCCAACCGGGGCCGTCGCCTTAGGTAAATATTTAGTAATTCATATTCGACCTTTTGCTACCCTTCTTGAACATATGTTGTAATTATGAGATAAGCTCTACCTGCCAATGAGGTACAAATGAGCACACTTCGAAGCTGCGCCGGGAACGAGGGTCAATCCTGCGTGAGGAATGAAGCTGTGCCATCGGATGCTGCCGACTGTCCCACCACAATACTACTACTAAGTTTCCCGACCATGGGTAGCTGGTTTAAGCTTGTGTACCCGGCAATAAATAAGGGACAGTGAGAGAACCGGTACGTATATATTCTCATGCCCTGGGGAGATGTTGAGTCGACTTGGTTGGGGGCCACGGAACTGCTGGCGGAACATAGCAGCTACTTCGAATTTCGCGTGGGTGTAAAATACTGCTTTAATTCTTATCAATCAAAGTCAGCAGCAAAGACGACCCTCAGTCGTAGTCGGCCGGTCTGCCTGGTATGACGCAACAGAAACGATTTTGCGTCAAGATTGCCGAGGCGTACATACATCAGTTCTTCATACGGGGCAGTACAACGCAAGTAGGACAGGTTTGAAGAGATTTGAAACGAAGAGGAAGCTAGAACGGGTTCCCACGGTATCTATCTACGGAAGAGCTGCCCTTTTGGCACCGTCATCGTCAATATCCACGGGTGTACCCTCGATAGGTCCATCCACCCTCTTCGGCCTTTCAAAAGGCGCCATGCCCTTCTTGATGGCAACGTCGTCATCGAACGTCCCGTAGATGTCAAAGTCATCCTGGTACCCGATCCTCTTGGGCTTGAACACGAACGTCAGGACCGCGTAGAGCGTCCCGGCCTCGAGGAAGCCAAAGATGTAGTTGCCGAGGTAGTACTTGTAGAGCCCGTCGCTGATCTTGACGCTCGGGTTGACCGCCGCGATCATCCCGGGCATGGCGGGCACGAAGCAGACGACCCAAGCGACAAAGGCCCTCCAGTTGAAGCCGTATGTGTACCAGTAGGCACCCTCCTTGGATCCGGTGTACAGCTGGCTCATCTCAATCTTCTGCCGGCGGACGACAAAGTAGTCCGTCATCATGATGCCCGTCAGCGGGCCCATGAAGACGGAGAAGCTAGCGGCCACGGACACGAAGACGCTCGCCGTGTTGTAGAACTCCCACGGCTGGACGGCCCACGAGAGCGCGGCCGCCAGCAGCGCGCCGCGCCGGATGGTGATCCAGGTCGGGAGGAGGCCCGCGAGGTCCATGCCGGCGGCGTAGCCGTTGCCGAGGATGTTCTCGGCGATCTGGCCGAGGACGAAGCCAAGGCTGCAGAAGAAGGCGCCGGCGCGGGCCTTTGCGCTGTAGTCGTCCACCATCCACTGCGTGATGACCGTCAGCGGGTTCCACATGGGCTCGTCCAGGCCCCAGATGGCCATCGAGGCCGACGCCGTCAGGATGGCGAATACGGGGACGATCATGCCCGGGACGAAGAGCGAGAAGACGATGCCCGGGACCTGGATCCCCTGACGGCGCGCGAAACGGGTGAAGTCGCTCTGGTTGAGGATGCCGGCCGAGATGTTGCCGACCGAGGCGATGATGCCGTAGACCCAGGCCCATTCCTTGGTCAAGGCCGAGGCCTGTCTCGCGCCCGACTCGAACAGGGGCCCCGTGCCGCCGGTCTGACATGCCCAGATGGTGATGCCCATCATGGTGACGAAGACGATGAGGTTGGCGATGATGACGGGCACTTTTGCCTTTTCGACCCTGATGAGCTGTTTCGGCGAGGACGGATCAGTATGGTGAACGGGGTGAGGGGCATGCGGGGCCGGCTCACAAGAAAGGGCACCGAGATGAGGTGGAAGATGACGAAGCCCACGAGGTCTCTGGTTACCATGTGGGCGCTCTCCGGGAGCGTGTTCTCCATCGTCAGGAAGTTGTAGCTCCAGCCGCTGAGCATTGCGGAAACGCAGAGGCCGCCCAGCCAGGCCTGTGACCCGTACCAGACGATCGATAGCATGATCCGGATGAGCTGCCCGATATAGGCCCCGTTCATGCCAAGGATGATTCTGGGTTGGACCGTTAGCTCCCCCCTTTTCTTCTTCTACTTCTTCTTCTCTGCATTCTTGCGAATACCCTACCTTTGAGAGACGGTGAATCCAATGTGCCACTCAGAGCCCATCCAACCGTTGCCGATAACGAGTAGGCAGATGAGCGCCCTGGCGAGGATCATAAGGCCCATCGTCTGCGGGATGGTGAGGCCCAGTGACAGGAGAGACGCCGCGCCCGTCCAGGCCGAGATGCAGAGGCTGAACGCCGGGTTCAGCGTTAGTCCACCGAGTCTTACGTTTCAACCCTCTGATAATCTGCCAGACTTACTTGGAGATGGATCCGAAGCCAAGAAAGGCCCACATGCCCCAAGTCCGCCTACTCGGGGGAAGCGGTGCAATGTCCGGGTTGATCCATTTCGTGGTCTCGTAGCCGTGCTCGTTGTCGTCCCGGACCCGAAGCCTTTCGATAAGTGTCTTGGCCATTGTGCCTTTGGAGCTTTGATTATTGCTGCATTAATTGCCAAAGATGGGCCGGCTTGCTCGAGCACCCGATATCCACTCAGTCAACGAACCGAGATGGGTCTCGGTCTCCTAGGTGTTTACGGCCGAGATCCGAGAGAGCAGAATGATGTAACGCCAAAGCTCGTTGAGGAACTTCAGATCCGGGAAATAAGCACTGTCTATATCTCAGGACGACCAGCGAAGCAGAGAAGGACGAAGACGACAGCGGCGATGAAGAGCAGGCGGCGCTCTTATGGCGGTAGCGAAAAGGCCGCAAGACCCCCACACGAACACCCTGTAGCTTATCAGATGGTGGTGCGGCCATGTCTGCACGTCGACCTTATCAGATTCATTGATCCCTGGGCAGCTAACCCCCGAGGGATCAGCAGGGAATTCCCACCAAGGGCGACGCCGATTCACTCCGACGTCGCATCGGACCCCGCACTTGTTCCAGCCACTGTGTGGGAATCGATCGTCGGCTTGTGTCTTCTTGGAAGAGGGAAAGGAAGAGGGAGACGGTTCTCGCTTGGGGAAGGGAAAGCGGCCGGTGTTGGAAAGAGAGTGATGTCCGCTCGTAGCGTGGGTGGGTGACCGGGCGTTGAGATAGATATAGTATGATGCGAATATGCAGGATACAGGGTTGTGCATTACTCCGGGCTTCATTCCATTGGCCCGCCTGTTGCGAGATCGTAGAGTCTTTCCGGGCGATAGACCTCGTCGTTCTTTATCAAGATAGCTTCTCATGATCTGATGATAGCGTAGATAGCCAACAACCGTGCCGCAACGTGGTGAACCCGACACAACGGTTAAAAGGACTGGGTCACCCGCGGGGCTGGTCCACGACAGGTCGGGCTTGCAGAGAAGCCTATTTCAACGTCAACGGCCTCTCTCTGAATTGGCTAGCTGTCTAGGTCCAAGATTTACGTCTCTCCTACTACTTCCTGTGGGCTTGACAGTGATCCCACCGGCTGTCCCACTCTGGCCATGCCGCCTCAAGATCATATCGGCAGACATTCCCCCGGGTAAGCCTGCGCCAGGACCATCCAGTTCCAGTCCCCACCCTCGTCTCTCGCCTTCCAGACCCTTTCCTGGACGAAGGCCCTCGTCCGCTCGACGGTGACGGTCTTGCGGTGCGTGCCTATCGCGTCGAAGACGTCGAGGACGGCGGCCCGGTCGTCGGCGTCCGACATCTCGCAGGCGGCCATGAAGACGGGCCAGAGCAGCATCTTGGACTCGGGCGGCGGCCCGCTCGTGTAGAGCATCACGTCGTGAGCCCTGCTCAGCGCCTCGTGGTCCGCCTCTGGCGACGAGCACGGGAGGTGGAACAGGCGGTGCAGGTACAAGAGGGCGCCGGCGCGGTAGCAGGCGGCCTGGGCGCGGAACTTGCGCGCCGAGCGGAACGAGAGGCCGTCGGAGATGGTGGGCTTCCACGACTCGAGGCGCATTCGGAGGGAGTCTGCCCGGAGGGCCACGTCCGAGTACCCGACGTCCAGCCAACTGTCGACACCGACGTCCAGCTGTGGCGGTGATGACGATGACGCAGACGACGTGTACTCGGGGCTCGGAGTTCGGGTGTCGCCGCCGCCGCCCAGGAGGGCGACGGAGAGCGCTGCTGGCTGCAGGATGTGTCCGCGGACCTCCTCGGCCAGGGTGCACAGCTCCTCCAACAGCGGCATGAGGGTCACGGTATACCCGAGCAGCCGGTCGGGCTTGGTCGGCTCGTTCTTGAGCCAGACGTAGCTGGGGACCCGGGGCCGCTGCAGCTGGACCAGCTAGACGACGAGGTCCTGTCGCGCCAGGGCCCGGAGGTAGTACCTCGCGACAGAGGAGACGTCTCCGCCGGTCGAGACGTGGTGGCTGATGAGGGAGGCCACGTTGGACAGGACCGTGGGGATGGTTGCATGGTGTCCCGGCTGGGCCAAGGTAACGAGCTGGGGGCCCCAGTGAGCATGCGATCCTTGCCCGTCATTTTATTTCAATGCAAGTTTGGGTCGAGCCAAGCCCGAGGGCGAGGGCGGACGACCCACGGCGGGGGAGTGTGTGTGTGTGTGTGTGCGTGTGCGTGTGTGAAAGAGTGATCGAAAGTGAATTCAAAAGATTAAGAGTGAGATTAAGAGTGAGAGTGAAGTGAGAGTGAGAGTGAGGGGATGAAGTGAGAGAGCGGCTCACCTCCATGGCGCATAACCCTAAGAGCAGAAAGAGAGCTTCTTCAAAATAGTGGCTAGAAGGCTTCATGTTCCTCAGGTTCGCGAGGATCTTGGCCCTCCGGTCGAGCACGGGCAGGAGTGCGCCGGACGAGCTGCCGACCTCGTACGAGTACCCGATGGCCGAGATGGCGTCGGCGATGACGACCGGGTCCTGCTGCATCATCATCACGACGAAGGCGTTCATCTCGCTCACGAACTCGGGACCGATCAGCAGCTCGAACGGGTGCCTGTTGAAGTAGAGCTCGATGTGCGGCTGGTCCGCGGCCGGTATCGCCCCGGGCGGGAGCAGCGAGAGGGTCCGGGTGTCCAGAGTCATCCTCGGCCGACGCTCCCCGGCCGTGATCTCGGACGCCGAGAGTCCCACGGGAGGCCTGGACGGAGATGCCCCGGATGATCTCGTTGCTGCTACTGCTGTTGTTGCCGCTGCTGGGTTATCACTCCCACCGGCGACGTCGACCAACGAGTGTCGAGAGTGATGGGCGGCCGGCGTCTTGTATCCCTGGCAGACAAGCCTGCGTCGCGCGCAAGTTCCGCACGAGGGGCGGATCTCGTCGCATTTGACCTTGGCTTTGCGGCAGTCGATGCAGCCGTTGCGCGAGCGCCGCACGGGGGGAAGCAGCGGTGGCATTTGACCGCGTAGGGATCCGAAGAGGGACACAGTGAAAAGACAGAGAGAGAGAGACAGGGCCTGCTGGAGGGGTTCGATTCCGGCGTCTGGAGATAATGATTCTGGAGACAATGATTAGTTGTTTGTGAAGTTATTTCGGCATCAAACCAGCAAAGCAGCCCCTCCCCCTCCTTCTCGAACGAGCGCGCGATATTTCTGCCGTGGGCTCTTTTCGATGCGAGGGTCCTCTTTCGGCTCTCCACGACAAGGGGGGGTGGTGGTGGACAGTCGGGAGACTGCGGCTCTCCAACATGCACGGCGGGGACGATGCCGCGTGGTGAGCAATACAGACGGATTTTTCCTTATTTTATCTTATCAGATCATCTCCGGTCCCGCATGTACAAGCAACAAATGTGTGCTGCCCCGCGAACCGCCAGGGGTCGGTCAATAAGTGTGCAAATATTTGATGAGGAGGAGACCCGAGGGGGCCACTTACGGTAACACATCGGAGGCTCGGAGCCCACGAACAAAGTATCGGTCAGGTCTTTTTCGTTGGCTGATCTCTAGCCGAGATCCACCGCAAGGAGGTTCCTCGCAGAACAGTAGTTGAAGACGGGGTCCGTCTTTACACCCACAATGCCAGCATGACCTGGTGAATTCGGTCCAAAGACACGGGTGCCTGGACGGGTGTTGCGGCATAGTCCGCCGTGCTGTGTAGACAGACTATTGCTGTGTGATGGACATAGTGGACGGAATGGCCCGGCTTCGCGTATGGTCTCGCCAGTCCACAAAGAGTGGAATGCGTGGAGCAGACGTCGATGTCGGACAGCCCTCAATCCCCAAGTTTTGATGCCCCTGGCATTTTGATCTTTGCTGGACGTACAAAGACCCCAGTACCGAAGCTACCAAATCATCACAGCACCGGGCGAATGGGCTCTTTTGCAAGTGCTCACTTGACACACTGCTTTCGACCTTGGACGACGTGGACTGTAGGTGATGGTCATGTACGGCAAATGACAATGACAACTACCGCGACAATCCATTAATACTCCCTGATAAGTCAGTGCACATCCCCCCCCCCCCGGTGCCTTGCTCAAGGCCGCCGTATGCCGCAAAGAATCTGTATTTCAGTCTTCGCTGTAACAGTAACCCAGGGAGAAACGCTTCAATTTAGTCGGGCGAAGCACTCGCCACGGATCTACCCCAAGACATCTCACCGGAAGACGGAAATACTGGGTTACTGGGCAAACGGACGAATAGCCGGGGAATGGGCCCCCGAACCTCATTGCTCCAAGAACGCAGTCCGAATCCGGGCCCGATCCGCGTCTTGCCGGTTTTCCTGTTTCTCCTAGTGCAGGACATCCTCTCAGGTCTCAACGATCCTTCTGCCGTCTTCACGCCGTCACCAGGCAGACTCCTCCCTCCCCCGAATGGTTCTGAGCCCCGCGGGCGGCCGAGCGAAAGGTGTACGGTGGGAAGCCACAAGTTGGGGCCAGCCTAGCCGGTGGCTAATCTCACCACTGCCCGCCTTGGCAGTGAGACCGATGACATCAACGCCGATCGGGGGTTGTTTGGTGTAGGCGTCCGCTGGCGATCACGACCATGACTGCTAGTAACCACTAGGGGCCAGCTAGACGACCAAGGGACCGCCTTGGCTGCGTATAGAAGCCACTCGTACTGCCCAATTGGGACGAGGTTGTGCCTATGCTGTGCCACAGACGATGTCATCTGGCGCCGTGCTGGTCTGGTTCGATGTGAGTCTGTGTGATGTCCCTCCGTGATCATCTCGGGCGAGGGATTCATCACATTCACGAATGACGTTCTGGTGGTGTTAGACCTCGTCCTAGGGAGATAAAGCTTTGGGGAACTCCCTTGCTTTTCGACACAGATTGAACTTCCTGTTGCATCACAACCTGCAATTCTTCAACACAAGTACTCAAACTCAGTAGTGGTACTTGGCTCTTCGGTTAGGAGCCTATTTGATAACACAAAATCCCAATACAACATTATTTTATTATTACCATAATCACAATTACCAACATGCCGGCCGTACAAATCGACACCGCAAAGGCAGCACGCGAGGTGGCTAACCTCGTCGCCCGCGTCACCACCGGCCGCACCAGCAGCGTCGGCAGGACGAGCAGGACAGGCATAAGGGCCATCGGCGGCGGCATCATCGCCGCCATCGTCATCGGCGCCGTCATCTTCATCGCCGTCATCGTCGTCGCCTTCTGCCTCTTCCGCCGCCACAAGAAGCAGAGCGCCCGGCGCCAGCAGGAGATGCAAAAGTACTACGGCGATAACCGCTCCAGCATCGGCACCGCCGACGGAGCGCCGGCGCCGGCCCCGGGTCAGGCCGGGTACGGGAACGCCGGCCAGGCGGGTGGCTACGGCTATAGCCAGGGCACCGGCTACGGGTACGCGCACACTGCGCAGCCGGGACAGGCTGGGTACGGTGTGCCTCCCATGGCGCCGGCGCACACTGCCGACCATGGCACTCACGCGAAATAAATGGTGGATTGAATTGGACGAACAACCCGAAGCGAATGGAATGAAGGATTTGTCGGCCCTGATGCGAAGTCGGAGGCTGTGTATAATGCGTGGACCAATGTATACTATATAGTGCAATACCCCGGAGTTGGTTGTACGAGTAAGCTGTACAAACAGTTGAATGTAAAGAGAAGTAAGCATCATTGTTTGGACCCAAGCTATGAAAAGTCGGTTAGAATGTGGTCCTAAATTTGGAAAATGGTATTCTCCCAAGCCAACAGATACTCACTCGTACTCGTCATTGTCTTCGTTCCCAAAATCAACTGTAAACAGATGTAAATTCGTAGTTGGCAAAACACACTTGACATAGGGTCGGCTCAGGAGTAACTTTCTCTTTCTTCGGCATGGCAGTTCCCTGTGGTCCACGCCGTATATTCCGCAATACTTACTTGTTACCTGTGCAAATTTATCAGGGACCAACTTGGTCACACATCCTAGTCGAACGTGAAGGCGATGGTTCACGGCGATGTTGGAAAAAGGGTCCTACTGGAAAAGGAGAAAAAAAACAAACTGGTGATAATTTGTTGTGCCGATGTCGGCTTTGGCCCTTTTATGCCAACAGTAAACGCCGCCCATATGCTACGAATGAATGCTACTCCAATGCCATCAAAATGACCCTTGAGATAATTATCCCCGGCTCACATGTTAAAAGAAATGCGATCCCTAGCTCGCAACCTTGACCGGAGTCACGCTCTCCTGCGAGAAGTCGAGGTGCGCGCCCTTGGACCCCATCTTCTCCTTCTCCTTGCCCTTATCCGTGTTCCACTCCGCGTGGGGTACCGACATCCAGCCCCAGATGGCCACGGCGCTGAGGAGGACGACGACCGTCAGGATGCTGGCGCCGGCGCGGTCGCCGGTGGTGACGGGCGAGGGCTCCCGGAAGGGGTTCGAGTTGAGGCCGGCATTGGGGTCGCCCTGGGATATGCCGCCCGTGTCGTTGGTGGCCGGCGGGTCGACCTCGAGCAGGCTCTGGACCGCGGCCAGGACGTTCATGGCCTCGCCGGCGCCGGACGTCTTGTCGACGGCCGGGTCGACGAACACGCCGCCGGTCCAGTAGAAGCCGCAGACGCGGCCGGTGGCGCCGCCGGTGCACTGCCGGATGGCGGCCGCCGTCGAGTTGCGCAGCACCGGCATGATGAGGTCGCGGGTCGAGGGCACGAGCTGCGTCACGACGGCCATCCAGCGGTGGAGGTAGCCCTTGAAGCTCAGCATGTCCTGCGAGCAGCGGCCCTTTTCGAACTCGCAGGGGATCTCGTAGGCGGCGCCGTCGGCGAAGAAGTCCTCGATGGCGCGGTTCGCGAGGGCCAGCGTGCGGTCGAACCATTTCTGCTCTCCCGTCTGTCGGTGGGACGTTAGTTTTCTTTTTCCTTGTGCCTGAGAGCTGCTCGGGTTGCTCGCGTTCATGTTGCATGCGGGTGGGAAAGACTCACGTAGTTGGCGAGAAAGGCGCAGCCCTGCATCAGGACACCGATGTTGTATGAAAAGGTGGCCTTGAAGACGTTTGTGCAGTTGTAGGGGACATGGCCTCCATCGTACACCTGAGTTGATTACGGGTCATGTCAGATCCTAGGCTTCTCATGCCACACATACACATGTGGTCTATTCAAGAAGGGGGGGGGGGGGGGGGGGACTCACCCTCCAACTCTCATGGTCGATGTAGTTCACGGCCCACAGCCAATCCCAGGTCTCCTCCGCGTACCGGGCGTAGGTGTCGTTGCCGGTGTACCGGGCCAGGCGGGCGCCGATGTTGAAGAAGCAGCCGTTGGAGATGGTGTTCTTGTAGTCGTAGCCCACGTTGGTCGGGGGAACCTGCCACCGCATGCCGCCGCCGCAGGTCTTGTCGTGGCGTATCGGGTCCGCCTGGGTCGTCCACACGGCCTGCGCGAGGGCGAGCCACTGCGCCTTTTCGGGCGGCGGGTTGGGGAACTTGTTCTCGGCGGCGAGCATGGCCGTCATGCCCCAGAAGCCCTGGTCGTCGTTGCCGAGGGAGAGGGTGTGGTTCCGGGGCATGTAGTCGCGGTCGTCTCCCGTCTGGTGCAGCATGCCTTCCGTGACGACGGCGTTGTAGCTATCGTCGCCCGTGTAGTACCAGTAGTCGACGTAGGTGCCCATCATGGCGCCGCCCTGCCACCAGTAGTAGTCGCCGATGCCCGAGTCTGGCGGCCCGGGGAGGATGCCGGGGATTTTGCCCGTCTGGTTTCCGTCGTAAAACTTCATGAGATCGAATGCGAGTGTACTTGCGGTTGTAATGATGTCCTCTGTGTGTCGGCGCTTGGGGGTTAGACAAACTTGCTCCATCATCGGACGACACTTGTGTTATGCGCCGAACGTGCACTGCACTGCGCGGCTCTTGGCTTGGCTTGATCATACCTCTTGTGTCGATTGAGTACGCCGCTTCCGCAGCCCCGGAGAAGGCCAGCAACGCCACGGGCAAGGCGCCCGAAACGAGGGACGATAACATGTTGAGCGAGTGAATCGGACGATGGAGAGGGTTTAGTGTGTGTAAGCCGTTTTTCAGGCTGGAAATCACACGTATGAAGAAAACGAGCGACAAAATTGATCTAGTATATCGATGATCAACAACAAATGGCGGGAATCTCGCTGTACTGGCAAGGTGAGGCTGACGATGCGACGATTCCGGGCGGGGGAAGGATACGACGCAACGGTTCGATTTCAGAAAGTGACGGAATAATGACCGGGGGGGTTATTGGACGAAATCGAGTAGGAATGCCGGCCTTGTATTGGAACGAATCGCCAGCTGGGGGGACAGAAAGTCCACACTTGAAGAAGGATTCGATCGATGAATGGGTGTGTCAACTGAAGAGAGCGTTTGTCTTCGTCGAACTCGAGGTCGCAGGCAGAGGAGGATTTCGGCTTAGTGTGTGCGAGTGTGTGTAGTATTCGGACGAGGAGACACGTTGGGAGGGGAGAGAGGAGACCAGCAGACTGTTCAAAAATAACCTTGTAGAACACAACCAACAACGAAGAAGAAGAAGCCGTGCCGCTTCGGAATATACTATCAAGGTACAGAGGTAGAAAGAAGAAATACGTCCAGGAACGAGCGGAAGAGGCGGGAGAGCAGCTAAGGAACTAAAGCAGGTTTCCCAGGAGGGGAAGGGAAATCTGGGGAAAGCATGGCAGGCGGCATCCGGGTTGCTTTTGTTGTGTATCCCGTTGGCATTGCTTGGCGTGTCATGGGGATTCTGCTTCTCTGACGAAGAGGATCGATTCCCACTTTGATTCAGGGCCCTGGGCCCAAGGGGTGGAAAAAAGACTTGGCAACTTTAGCATGGGGGGAGAGGGAGGATACATTCGGAGAGAGAGAGAAGGGCGTGATCCTCCCCAGCCAGAGACGAGAAGAGACGAACAGACAGACAGTCGACAGTAGAACAGGGAGTATCCGTGATTCGTGCTACCTACTGTTTGCAGAGCCGTATAGGTATGTTCCAAGAAGAACGATGACGCGGTGCAAGGCTTAGAAAAGGACTCGACGAACAACACCAAGAAAGCACAGCACCAGCTCGCCTGGGCATTGGGGCGGTGCACAACCTGCCATCCAATCTCGAGTCGTGCTCTCGCTGGCGGGTAGTGCGTCGCCAAGCCAAATACGAAGGCCGTGGCGGGAATGCGCCCAGGGATGGGGCGGTCTGGGCGAGATGCGTATTGAACTTTGGCGAGCCCTGGGCGCGAACCCCGTATCTGTAAGATCACCCGCCGGACTCTCGGGCCAGGGGGTCTTGGAGGGTCTTGGAGAGTCTTGGGGGTTTCGTCAGCCCACGCAACGGTGACACATGAGGAGGGGAGGGGGGGCTCGGTCCATGATGATTTGGTAGGCCGTCCGAGTTGCAGAGTGTCAGGTTGGAGGAGGCTGCTTTGATGGAGTCAACATTAACTACGGATACTTGAGACCGCGAAGGTTCAGCCCTTGGGACGGGGTTTGATCCTCGGGTTCTCAAAACTAGCAGACTGCGGAGCTCCTTTCTTCTTTCTCTTTTCTTCCCTCCCCCCCCCCTCGCAACCCACCGGAATCAGTATGACAGGATGGGTCACCTCATTTCAGTCCCAAGCTCTTGGTTAGGTTTAGCGTAGGCCAGCTTACCCTTGCTCCAACAGACAGGCTGTGGAACGAACGCCATCCATGTCAGCGCTGAAATAGAGAGAGAGAGAGAGCGAGAGAGAGAGAGAAAGACAGAGAGAAAGACAGAGAGAGACATTGTGACACGGTGGCCAACCAACAAATAGCTGCTCTGTTTGCGTCTCGAAGCGAGAAATGCAAACCTCTTGGCACTCATCAAAGAGCATTCCGCCCCCTATATAACAAACAGCAACACAGCCCCCATAACCACAGCCTCCACCATCACAGTTCACAGAGCGACTGCAGAGTTCAGAGCCTCCAAGGGTTGGACCAGAGCCTAGAGGGCAGATCCATGTTTGATGAAGATGCCACTCTTCTCTTGGCGAACAATTGCGGCCCAGTTTCGGAATGTCTGTCTGTCTTATCTTTCTATCTTTCCATCTGTCTATCTGTCTATCTGTCTATCTGTCAATCTGAAGCCTGGGTCCCTCGATATGCACGTGGCATGACGCATCTCGATACAAACTTTACCGCCGCAAGTCCCTTTTCCTCACGCCCAGGACCTCAATATGACCTCAAATGAGACCCGTCAGCATCACTCCGCGGTTGCCCCTAGCTGCTGTGTCTTTGAAGCTTTACCCCTTTTTTTTTTCTTTCCCAATCCGAAAGTCGCTCACACTGCCACATGTCTAATCTTGTCCGCCGAGCCTCCCACAAATCGCCGACTCGATTTTGATCGCCCAGATAATGTCCGATAATGGATCGTAGGCTTGAACCCTTGTCTCCCCGGTTGCCTCATGCGTGCGCAGAGTTGTCCAGAAGCCTCGCGGTTGCTTGTCTACGAAATCCCCCGTCGCAAGTGTACAAGAAAATCGACACACTAACGACGACGGACAGACCCTGCAGTGCGTGCAGCATGCACCTCGGCAGAGCCTCCTCGAAAGCTACAGTCCTGCATGAATGCCGCCGTGCATGTGCGATGAGGCCGAAAGCTTGACAACCTCGGCTTCCGCAGCTTCGAGTTTCAAACACGGAGCTTGATACCAAATACACGCGGTCCTGATGAAACACGAAGCGAGCGACGTCCCTTCGCGAGAACAAAAATACAACGCGATGCCGTGATTCCTGATCTTTTTTGTCACGGGACGGTTTGTCTTCATCGATATCTCACCATGGATCCGCTCACCATCGTCACTGCCGCAGCATCTTTGGCGGGCGCCGTTCTGAAAGCGTCGTTCAAGATCAAAGAGACCGTCGACGCCTACGACGACGCGCCGCAAAATGTCGCCGACATCGCCGAGGAGGTGCACGCGGTCCAGATCGCCCTTCGCCAGGTCGAGAGCGTCGTGCTCCAGGACCCCCAGGCGATCGAACGGCTGAATTTGGAGGACGTCTTCGCCGTCGCCGTCAACGGTTGCCACGCGACGCTTCTGTCCATCAGCAAGGAGTACGAGGACCTCTTCCTCCGCAGCGACTGGAGGGCCAAGATCAAGGTCCTGTGGAAGGATGGAGAGATGACGCGGCTCCTTGGTCGCCTGGACCGGAAGAAAGCGACGTTGACGCTCCTCACGCAGACGTTGAACCTGTGAGACGCCCCTTGACGCTCGCCTGGCGGGCGGGTTGAAGTTGGCGGAAATGCTGACACTGGCCCCAGACGTTCTACGCAAGACATCAAGGCCCTACTAGTACAGAATCAGTCGACATTGAACGCAGCGAAGCAAGACCTCAAAGAGCCCGCGTCGTACTACGCAGACTTCCGACCAACGAGTCCGAGTTCCTTGGATAACTGCAATGAGGCCAGAACACCGAGGGTCAGAGATTCGGTTCTCAGCACCACTGAATTCGACTTCGACTATGACTTGATCAATACAAAGACCTACAGACGCGCTTTGCAGAGATATGCGGCCGCAAGCCAGGGGGTAGATCCGAGTCCTGGACAGGAAACGGAAAGCTTGCCTGAGTTCCCACTGCCCCTCGATCCGCTCTTGGAAGAGGAAGACGGCACCGGAGATCGCGCCGGGTCGCCGTCAGAGTCGCTGACATTCCAGTCGCGGCTCTCTCGGGCAACCACCCTACAGCCCGGTTCTGAGGGTGTAGCGTTCGCCAATCCGCCTGCCACGCCGCCCAAAGAGCCTACAGTACGAACTGTGCGGTCCGAGGTCAACGAACCCAGAGCTGACCAGCCAGCAACGACTCTGGAGATTCACGATGCTGCCAGAAAGAAGCAACTTTCTCGGAAAAAGCCGGAAACCCGTGCACCGCGACATCTCACCGCGGGACTGACAGCAGAAAGGCATCGGCGTCGGAAGAAGCACGAGCAGCCTGCCCTTCCCGAGGCATCGTCGTCGCCACAGATGTCGGAAGATGCACTCTGGCACAGAGATGGTGCCGAGTCTGCCTCGAGTTGTCCTGCAACGGCTGACACGACCCCTGGCATGACCTTCGCGACGCAAGTTCGCGACAAGTCCGAAAAGCGACGCAAGTGCGGCCGTCCCGTACATCACAGGCGACGACACGAAAGGGAGGCGCTGCACACGCGAAGCTCTGAGACGTCGAGCGCGGCACTGGGCTCTGTGGACTCAGTGACGGACGCTCTGGAACAGCTTGGCCTGCCAAAGTCGAGGGCGTTCGGGAGAGAAAGGGGGCGGCGGAAGCAGACTGTCTAGGACTCACCATGACTGATGCAGGGCGGCACTGAAGTCTAGCTATGCATCAATGGGGAGCTTCGGGAGTTCCCGGAGGAGTGGTGTTGGACTTGATAGTATCTCCCATTTCGATTAGAACACTCCATGCAGACATGACGTTGTTCGAGTGTCATGGTTCATCTCGCCAATCTTGCCGAAGTTCGGCTGGAGATATGTGCAGATCCCATGTCCCAAGCGTTGACAACCACTCGATTCATCCGCTGCCTGGCCTTGACTGCCTGTGGAAAACCAGCCGTTTCGTCTGTCAGGTAGCCCGATCCAATGCTGAGCATTTGCTCGACCTCCCTTGGACCGCTCTTGATGTCCATGATCGTGTGGAAGCCTTCGATCGAACCGATGATCCATTGTGCTGTGCCCCGGCGGAATTGATAGTCACCGAAAGAGGTTTAATGCACAACCTCAGATCACAGCAGGTCACCGAGATGGGTTCCTAGTGTATCTAAGTAGCTCTTTAACCCGTTTCAAGCTGGATCCAATGAGGGGTATCAGACAGAAGCCATGAGATACAGGTTTCGTCCTGCAAGTGATGTCAAAGTATCTTGATATTTGGAAGACCGCCGTTACTTATGATCTATCAATCGTTCCGGTGAGAATTAACCTGACTCTACCTTGAAGCACGCCAGACTTGTCTCGACTAAGCCGAAGCTACGTCGAATCCTTTCGCTGTGCTGTCGTTCACCCGGGCCAATTCAGTCTAAAGTGCAGGGATAGGGGAAAGAAAGAAGAGAACTAGCAGATCCAGAAGCCAAGGCCGTTCATTGCAAAAGCGAGACTGATTTCGGTTTCACAAAAAGGGCTTTTAGGAACTAGCTCATGGTCGATCATACTGATCTTTGTGTTGTTAATTCTTTGTGCTTACACCTTCGTCGAGTGGATCTGTTGATCGTCGCAATCTGGAACGAGTGAGTGAGTGAGGCGTTAGGCATCCAGAGGCGATTGGCGGCGGGAGAAACATTCCGAGACACCGGTAAGTGGCACAGGGAGAATTCCAGACCACAGGTTACACAGCCGCGCTTCATTCACCCTCAGGGGTTTAGGTGAAAGCGGCCTCGACCTCGCTATGAACTTTCAAAGGTGACTCGACTCAATGGGCCTGCGGCACTTGAATTGCGACATAGGTTCATGATCTTATGCTGGACGTCAGTCGAAGATCGGATAATCGCGTAGGAGTGAAACACAAAGCTCGTGCTAGACATATCACACCATCAGTCCATTGAACGGGGCTTCGAAAATATGACGGCTTGAAGGGTGGCAACCACCGAAGGTTTTCACTACTCCTGCTACTCTGATCGTACCTGTTGGCTCAAGATATTTTTTCAAATGCAAGTGGCGCCTGGATCGCGAAACACAATCAAGGGCACACTGGAATGGAGCGGCAGAGACTGAAATGTACGCATGTCTACTGGTTGTAATAGCCCCATCAATGAACTTGCAACATCAGTACTCACCTAGTTCGTTTCCCAATATCATGGAGGGCAAGGATTAGCATGGGCTTCAACCTTCCCTCGAGATGATCTGCCTCGAATGACCTTGAAGGAACACTTGCCAAGTCTAGGAGCTTGACTGGTGATCATGATGGTGTGTTGTTGTGGTTCCTACATACCGTTACACTGTCACGATTCTGGTGAAGTTAGAGAGTCGAGTTGCAGACTATGTGGGGGCTATGAATGGAAGCTCTCAGAATGGAGTGAAGGAGTAAGGGAGAGGGAGGGACAGAGAGATGAAGAAAAAGGGGCCATACGCAAAATGATGTCGTTGGAGCCCCGGTAGGACCATTGAGTCCGAAACGGCTTGTAATTGGAGGGCGATGCTCGTGTATAGCTCATCACGTATTCTGATGAGTAAGTACTGCTGATATGCACATACATAGGAAGCATTCTGCCGCTCCGGGGCCGGCGACGCACTTGGCCGGCAGGAGAGTAGCCGCGAAAAAACGCACCGTTAATCCATCATCATACAGGTAGGTGACTTATTGCTGAGGCAGCAGAAGAAGAACGAGCTGCCCGAATCTCGGAAAGGGAGTCAACACATTCAAATGAGAAAAAAAAAAGGAAGGCAGCATTAGGCTGTAAGCGATGCTTCGTCTTGACTCTTGTGTAGTCAAGGTGTTTTGTAAGAGTAAGTCGTTGGTGGAGCCTCCGTTTGAGATCACGCGTGACCGAAGCTGGCGGCCTATAACACAACCCCCAGTATCTTCGACAGCGTGGACTATTACCGATATCCGACTGTCAGACCGACCGGGACGCGAAGGGCTCGAGACCGGCGGCGTGTCAACCGCCCCCGAGGCCTTGGCACTTTGCAAAGATCCCTCTCCAGGCGACGCAAAGGTTCCATCACCCGTGGCGGGGATCAGGGAAGGAAAGTCAGAGGTGGCGTCCGCAAGGGACCGCGCGAGGCCCGTTTTGGGTGTCAATGTCCGGGGCTGGAGCACGCGTTTTGCTGACCACCGCCCATTGCGGGGTTGTCGAACGGGTGGCTGATCCCATACGCGATGCCTCGTGGTCGTGGGTAATCGGGTTGGGTTTGCGGACGCAGCGAGACGCAGCGGCTCGACCTGGGGTTTGCCGGGGGGGGGGGGGGGGGGGGGGGGGGATTGTCAGCCAGGCTGTCTGTCTTTTCCATGTGCAAAAGGGTGCCCGAGCCCCGAGTTGGACAGCTTCTTATTCCGTCGTGGGCTGGAAACAGAAGTTCTCGTCCATCGCTCCATCACGAGGATTCGATGTGTCAAGGGCGCCGTGGTTGACAAGCAGTAGATTACCAATCCGCTTTCCGGGAGCCCCTCGTTCACAGGCCCAGCGTTGGGGCCAAGCTTTGTGACAGATCTCGGTTCCGTCTTGGAAGTGTTGACGACGAACCCGCTGCTTTCTTGGCTGCTGTCTTGGCGGCTCTTGAGTAATCCAGCGCACCGGTTCAGGGGCAGAGGCACCGACAGACGGCAGACAAATGGTTCCTAAAGACCGAGACCAGAAATATGGCGGCGGGGGGAGTCGGCGGGGGTCGGCGGGATCCTACAGCGCTGTTTGTGCGGCAGTGGCCTTGTCCCCCGTGGCAAGTCGCCCCGACGCCAGGCCCACCCCGGAGGCCCACTGTTGCTGAAGGACTGATCTGTCAGGGGAGAGAGCATAGGGCATAGGAGTCATATGGAAATGACAGGCATCTATTATTACATTATGGCTACCGGTCTAACGATGGATTTTGTTCCAACGGGGAGTTGATGCGTACCAGCTTTGAACAGTGCCATAGGAAAGAAATCACTGAGAGGGTAGTTTATTTCGTCACTTGCTTGCTGCTTGTGCCAGCAGATACTGACGCCGCGCTCCAGTTGGCTGCCCGATCAGAGCACTGAACACACGACTTACACGGCTTCATGTGCGACACTCATTAGGGTTATGCAGGCTTCGCTAGGGGCCTGGAACCCCAGGGGCCAAAACCATTAAACCAATCGCACCCCTGCGGCCCAATGTTCAAGAGGGCCTTTTGTAGCGCGTCTCGTTTCCCACAACGAATGGCATGACAACTAGGACCATCTTATCCAGTCTGATTTCAGACGCGACCACTTACTCGGCAATTGATCATGCGTGGCCAGCGAGCTGTATTCCAGCAAAGTCAGAGAGTCTATCAGTCAGCACAGTTCTTGCGAGCGGTCACTTGGCCAAACGCTCCAGGTCATCGTAGACAAGTTGCTCTCGACACGGCTGTGAAATGGCCGTGCTCATGGGACTGGTACGCTGAAGAGGAAGAAGGGCTTTGTCCTTCATCGTCCCGGGAGCAAATACCGAGACTTGGCTTTTAGAAGGTCTTGGCCGTCCCGGGCCCCCAGTCATACGTCCCATATGGGTGCAGCAGCAGCAGCAGCAGCCAAGACGCTGTCGGTACCTCCCGGCTCGGCGATGCTAGCGATACATTTTCAGCTCATGCAGGCGTTATCAGGTTCTGCTTTCTGCTCTACTGTATTTGAGCCGCCATAAAACCATCTATCTCCCTCCAAGAGGATATGGTCCTTTTGATATGATCCTCCGTGAACCCGCGCTCGCTTGTCCCTAGTCGCCGTTGGTGGCGTCCAATAAACGCCGTCTGCGGCCTTGATCGTCACCCAGGCAAGCTTGCACCTTCGTCTGGGCTTTTGGCTCCTCGTATCGCTCCCTTTGTGCTGACAGCAACGTTGGCGGTAGGCAATGAGATTATGTTCCCATTCAGGAACACCGCTAGAATAGGTGTCCCTATCACTCGCCAACCACATCCCAGTCATTGCCTTGCGTTGGTCTGCAGCTAGGCAAGACAAGCTTATCATCATGGTGGTTCATAGGTCATTCTGCAGTTTGGGGTCCCCCCCCCATAATACGGAGGACCTTCCTGTTGTGGAACCGATGGACCGCTGATGCTTATATCAAAGGTGCCATCGCGTCTCAAAGGCGGACCAGGGGGATGACAAGAGGATCGCAACACTTGAGTCACAAGCCTGCCGCATAGTTCTGTGCGCCGGGTCTGGGCCGAGGAGGCGTCTCGATGCTGGCTGGCCGGGTCGCTGCCTCCACTGAACAAACGTTCCATATGTCTGTCTAGTGTCTACCCTGCACCCTGCACGACGCGCCCCGGAGAGCCACACCACCATTGGAGAAGCAGGGATAGATAGGCTTGACGATGCCCCGTGTCCGGGAGAGGTCCTTTTGCTTGATGCTCGAACCAGGAGGAGTTTGGCGCGATGATCCCTTTCGCTCTCCAGCCAGTGAACGAGCGTTTCCATATCGTGGACCGACCTTTACTTGCTGGACGGGAAAGGGACCCGGCCTTCAAGCCGGCTGTGACTCTGATATTACGACAGGGTGCCTACGCGGGCGACTTGGATTGAGGACGTATATATGAGCTGTGTCACCCGTCGATTCTGGACCTCGTTGCGCCCTAGCCCACCTCCTTGTGCTTTCGAACTTACGCTTAACGGTATCTCGTTTCAGCCCTTCCTGACCGAACGAGGTTGTCCGACACCAGACCGGATCACATCGTCGAAGCCACAATGGCCGAAGAAAAGGTCACCCCGGCGACCGTCGCCAGGGTCGACAGCGCCGACCCGCGCCCGTCGTACACCGGCACCTCTCGCGTCCACCCCGATGAAAAGGGCGCCATGGGCGGCGAATGGACCGAGCCCATCGTCGACACCAAGGTCCCCGAGACCGAGGATCACAAGGAGGAGGACCTGTACCGTCCTCTGCTGATGGACCCCAACATCCCGCACGAAGCCAACATCCTGACCGTGCGCGCGATCGTCGTCGGCTGCATTCTGGGATCGCTCGTCAACGCGTCCAACTTGTACCTCGGGTTGAAGACCGGCTTCACATTCATCGCCTCCATGTTCGGTGTAAGTGAAATGGGACCCCCCCCCCCCGGGACCTGGTTTGTGGGTTGATATCCATAATAACGCGACTTTCTCGACATAGGCCATTTTCGGTTACGGCTTGTTGAAGCTTCTCTCGCAAGTCAATCTTCCTATCATCGGAGGAGCCTTTGGACCGCAGGAGAAGTAAGTCCGACTCGGGAAATGTCTTTTTTTTTGTTTTCAGTGGACACTGACATTATGGAAAATAGCTCCATTGTCCAGGCCGCCGCCACCGGTGCCGGCGGTATCGCCGGCATCTTCGTCGCCGGTATCCCCGCCATGTACCGCCTCGGAGTCATGGACAGCACGCCTGCCGGCGACATTGGCAAGATCTTTACCTTGACCATCTGCTGTTCCTTCTTCGGACTCTTCTTCGTCACGCCCCTCCGCAAGTTCTTCATCATCCGCACCGCCCGGGAGCTCAAGCTCATGTTTCCCACCTCGACCGCGACTGCCCTGACGATTAGGTCCATGCACGCGGGTGTGAACGGAGCCAAAGAAGCCGTGGGGAAGCTGAAGGCGCTCGGTTACGCCTTCGGCGCCTGCCTCGTCCATCGCGTCGCATCGTACTATGCCATCGGAATCCTCTACGACTGGCACGTTTTCACCTGGATTCATATCTGGAGCGGCCATACGTCGTGGGCAATGAACATTGAGAGTTGGGGATGGTATTGGGAGTTTACGACGGCTTTCATCGGCTCTGGAATGTTGATTGGCATGAATTCCGCATGTTCCATGATGGGTGGAAGCATCCTGGCATGGGGGTTGATCGGACCCCTTCTCGTACATTACGGCGAATGTATCGGGAAGGACGCCTCCGGGGGAGACCCGAACTGGGACGGCTACTACAGCTTCACGTCTCTGAAGAACGTCGGAGTCGGCCCCCCCTCGCCCCGATACTGGCTCTTGTGGCCGGGTGTCATGGTCATGGTGTGCTCTTCCATGGGCGAGATGCTGGTCCACTGGAAAGTCATTTACTTCGGGTTCAGGGCCGGCTGGAGGTCCATCTGCCTGTCCATCCACGAGACGGCCATGAAGAAGAACAAGCGCATCGAGTTCTTCGCCAAGTACGCCGAGGCCGAGGAGAAGATGGAGGCGGACGCCGTCGAGGACCCCGCCACGCCCGACCAGCAGGTCAAGACCTGGGTCTGGGTTGTCGGTCTGTTCGCGTCCATTATCCTGGCATGTATCGTCATGGGTCTTCAGTGGAAGGTCAACGTTGGCATTACGATTCTGGCGTTGGTGCTCGCCTTCCTCTTCTCTTTCCTCGCCATTCAGATCGGAGCCGTCACGGACCAGACGCCGCTGACGGCTGCTGCAAAGGCTGCCCAGTTGGTCATTGGTGGTACCACGACTGGGGCGGGATACACGGTGCAGCACGCGCAGCGGATCAACCTCATCTCCGCCGGTCTGGCGGCCGGCGCCGCCGACGTCGCTACGGCGCTGACGTCCGATTTCCGCACCGGTTTCCTTCTCGGCACGCCGCCCAACAAGCAGTTCATCGCCCAAGCCATCGGCACGTTCGTGTCCGTCTGGCTGGCACCGGGATTGTTCGTCTTGTTCACCACCGCCTACCCCTGTATCACGGACTCCGAGATTGAGCACTGCCCCTTCCTGGTTCCGTCCGTCAGCGCGTGGGCTGCGGTCGCAGAGGTCGTCACGAGCCCCAACGTCCCGATCCCGCTGTCGTCCGGAATCTTTTCCATCGTTCTGGGCATCGTCTCGATTCTCCAGGTCGTCTTCCGTCACTACTACCTAACCGGCCCCCGCGAGAAGTACCAGCAGTGGCTGCCCAACTGGGGTGCCATCGCCCTTTCCTTCGTCATTCCCGGGCCCGTTTTCGTCAACGCCGCCTTCGTCGGTGCCATCATTGCCTTCGTCTGGCGCAAGTGGAAGCCTGCGAGCTTCGAGGTCTACGGCTATGCCATCGCTGCCGGTATGATTGCTGGCGAGGGCATGGGTGGTGTAATTGGTGCTGCTCTGCAACTTGGCAACGTTTCGGGAGACAGATACGGAACGCTCGGCCTTGCGTGCCCCTTGGAGGAATGCTAAGCGGTCTGATGCAGCCATAGGGATTCAATTCACGAAGGTCGATAGATTGTTGCAAGATAATACTGCTGTATGTACAGGAGTAAAAGTTAATGAAAGTACGGCGTTTAATAATGCAATCCGCGTTACAAGTCTCATTGGCAAGAGTAAGACCAATTTCACATTGTCCGGCGGGTGGAGTCCGGTTCGCATCCGGCGCGGGTCGCCGATGGCCCCACTATTACCGGCGTTTACAATGTTGTGATTAAAGAATGTGGTAGTAGCCCTCCGGCGTTGTCCATAAGACTGCAACAACAGATAATGGGTACCAATAAGCGAACCAGCAGGGCGGTCCTAAGGGCTTACCATTGAGGCATGTGGCTCGGTCAAAAAATCAGCATAAGTAATCCTCTGTAAGCCACAATATCATGCCTGCCTCGTGTATCTGTGTGTCCCAAACACGCCAAAGGAAGCGGCTTAGAGCAAGTTGCACCTCCAGTAGTCGTGGTGTAGCCTAGGCGCTTGCCTGCAACATGTAGTGCCATAAAGCTGTAGAAGGCAGCGTCTGATGACGGTTTGGGCACACCATCGAGGGCTCTGATAGGAAGACTGTAGCTTATCAGCCCCCATGTTTGCTGACATCAGTAATAATGCCGATTTCCGTATAGATTGCAAGCGGGTCTTTCGTTGGCAGCCTAGCCGACTGACCCCGCGTTCTCACATCGCCGTTTCGTTTGATCTTGTCGTCCGCTTCGCAACTTTCCCACCTACGACTTGTCTGCGTGCCATCACCGACGTATTGCTATGGACTTTCCGTGGCGCACCTATCAAGGTCACTGCCACTGTGGCGCCAACCGCTATGAAGTTCGGTTGCCTGACTTGCCCGCACTAACCATCTGCAGCTGCACGCTCTGCACGAAGAAAGGCCACGTCTGGGTCTACGATGCCGACGATAGTTTAACAACCAGAAGAGGATGCACCATCGATACTTTGACATTTTACAGTGCATGTGACACGGGACTTGAGCATGAGGTAGGTTGATTCCACTTTGCTATGCGCAGAAATGACTAAAGCGTATCTAAATGCTTATCAACGCGCGTCATTAGTTTTGCTCTACATGTGGCACTGGATTGTTTGGAACCCATTCGACAGGTCCCCATGCTGGAAAGAGAGGCATCAACTTCCGGGTTCTTGTATCTGATGTGAAGGGAGTCTATCTCAGAGGGCAACAAGTAGTTACGTTGGATTCATCAGGCAAGACCAGCCTGTATCCAGGGTCTCAGAGGTTTGTCGCAATGTGTGTATAGCTGTGTTAGCCGGCCTAACTATCACGCAGGTTCATTGAAGATGTTTTCTCTTCCAAGCCCACCGAATCTCTTAGGGCCCAAATGGACGCACCCGGCGAAGACCTCAAGTTGTACACAGGAGGCTGCGAGTGCGGTGCCGTTCAAGTTGCACTCAAAAGCAAACCACTCAATGACATTGAGATCAAGGAAGACAATTGTAGCATCTGCGTCCGGGTACGTTTGCCTCTTTTGCGAACCGATGTCCTCTCTTGTAGCACTCAGTTGACCCCAAGCCAACTTCCAGAATGGTTTCATCGGCGTTTACCCTCATCAGTCTCTAGTCACGCTGGTTGGCAAAGACCAGACACAGGACTACAAATTTGGCCGTGGTTTCAACGGCTCGCCATTTTGTCGGATTTGCGGCGTCCACTGCTTTGGAAACCTCTACGGTCCGCCAGAGGAGGTCCTTGCCAGACTTCCCGAGGCCAAGCAAGACTTTGTGCGTAAGCAACTCGAGGTTCAGCCGCTGAATATCCGGGTTCTCGATGGTGTTGAATGGGACAGAGTCGATATAAAATGGAAAAACGAAGGCACTGAAGGCTACGTTCTGGAAGACTAAGTCTTATTAAAACCCTACTCGAACTCGTCGTTTTGCACCTCGGATGTGGGGAAGACTCCGGCATGACATCGGTCATTCGGGGCATTCTTTAACTGATCTCAGTGAGGATGGAATACGTATGGTCGGGCTATTGGGAACATCCTTTCGTCACCATGCCTCGAGACAACGTGTTGCGGCGCGAAGAATGGGTCGCTGAGAGGTTCTAGCTTTATGCTTCTAACTCCGTAGCATGTCACTACGTCGGTTACAATACACCGGGGCTGTTGAGTAGGAGGAATGGGTGGGACCAGTCATTGGTTTGCCAGTCTCTCGGCTCCTGTGCCGCGGGAAATTTCAAAGAAACACGTCCAAGTCGCCATGTTGATTGCCCTGCGTCAATGCATTCAAGTTCGGTTGACTCTGTTTTCCCAATGAAGGTCCTCGGCTCCATGAGGAGTGAGTAAGGTTTCCCAGTGCGACTTACTCATCGTCCCCTAGACTGCCTTCAGCGGACATAACGGGGTTTGAACAGTGACGACGGGGTCTGCTCGACCGATGGATGACGTAGGGATCCCCGACGAATCATGACTACATACCTAAACCGTCGTTGTCGCATCAACACCAGTCTTCTTATAAATCTATTCGACGTCGCTGAGATAAAACGGTTCTTCCTGTTCAGACGGACACGCTACAAATAAGACTGATGTTCTCCCCCAAAGCCTTTCGCGCAGCGCGCACCGTTACCCGAATCTCGCTGTGTCGACCCATCATCTCCGTACCAGCTCAAATTCACGCTTTCTCCTCAACCGCCAGGATGACATCCAAGTTCCCTACGCCCTCGAGCGATCGGCCTAAGAACGAGATGCAGTACTTTCCCGGCATGACGACGGCACTGCCTTCCGAGTCTGCCGAGTTCCGTCGAGTTCTGTGGACGGGTCTCTACTCGCAGCTAGTCCTAATGACAATCCCAGTTGGTGGCGACATTGGCGAAGAAGTAATCAGCTCCCAATGGTCTCGTTCAACTCAAGACCCAAACGTTAACAAGACGGCAGATTCACACCGTCGACCAAGTCCTGACTTTCACTTCTGGCAAAGGCCTGGCGCAAGTCGGAAGCAAAGAGCAAGAGGCCAAGGCCGGCGATATGGTCATCGTTCCTGCAGGAACCAAGCACCAGTTCTTGAACAAGGGCCCGACACCCTTGATTCTGTACACGGTGTATTCGCCGGCGGAGCATAAGCCGACGACGGTTCACAAGACCAAGGAAGAGGGTGACCAGGAGGAAGAAGATGGCATCGATGTGGCACCGGAATGGAGCCAGAGAAGTAAGGAGCAAAATGAGAAGGAAGGTTGGGTCAAGGGCGAGTAATTTTGGCTGGCGCTTATCAGTACGCAGTCTTGTACACTTCTTTCGGCTACTACAGTATTCAGGAATGTTTCTAATCTCACGGATACTGCTTTTATTTTGGCTTCTTGCAATTTCATGGCAATAATTTGACATGACGTCTTTTTGAGATTGGCTATTTTCTGTGCTATTCTAGTCTTGCTGGGCCTAGGACAGACAGGCAACATTCGCGCAACACCCCCCATCGGTGAGGCCTAGAGCTTTTTTTGTGCCATGTTTTTCGAGGGATACTGGGTAGGAACTCTGACGGAGAAACGATACAGAGAGCGTTATTTGAAAAGGTGAGTTTCGCTCTCGAACTTGGCGAAAATCAGTCCGGCTGCGTCTTCCGGTGTCTCGTGTCGTCAAGCCACTGACAGACATCTAAAGCATCCTTGTTACATGAGCAAGGGAGAAGCTACGTGTCACTCACGTCGGCAGAAAAACTGACATGCAAGGCTCATTTGGTCAATTAAAGTAACTAAAGCCACCCTCTATCCTTGGGACGAGACACAGCCGCAGCAAATGTTAGATTTACGAATAACTCCGAGATACGAGATGCCCTCAAAGATTTCCAGCCAGGTAATCTGCATAGAGGCTCGGTAGGAAACCAGCCAGGTTGGTAAACTCGGTCTGATCATGTATGAAGTGCTCATAGGCAACCTTCTCCCCGCACAAACGGTGCTTGAACCCCAGCGCACCTGCAAGATAGTCGATCCCGACCCTCATGCCGAGGAGTTTGTAATGGACGCCCCCGCCAAGCCAATACCGGCTTCGCAGCTCAAGCCCATCCTCAGTCTTCCGCCAGAGGTGTAAGAAGTCCCCAATCTTCAAGTTCGACACCAGGCCGTCGTGCAGCTCTGCGCAGACGGCAGCCTCGTAGCCGGCCGCCTTGAGCTCTTCCCACGGCAAGCCGTAGTGGGCAGGGTCTACGAAGCGGATGTGGACGGCCATCTTGGTCGCGCCGATGAACTCCGTGACGCGGTGCGTGGAACCAAGCCATTTTTGCGTGTGGGACAAGTCAGTGCGGTGTAGGCGGTCCGCGTACGACGACCGGACGCTGAGATGGTCGTAGGGGTACCAGAGGGCGTAGCGCTCGGGCTCGACGCTGTGCCACCAAAACCACCAACGGACCATGTCTCCTGTCGATCCCGGGAAACGGGTACGCGAGGTGACATAGGCGGTCCCGTCCGGGAGGGCGACCCAGCCGTTCTCGTGAGGATGATAGCCGGGGTCGAGCAGGCGGCGGGAATCCGTGATCGGTAGTACGCCTTCCGCCGGCATCGGCTCGCGGATGTGCTGCGGGATGTCGGCGTAGATGTACAGTTCGCGGTTGTAGTACTTGGCGTACGATTTGTTCTTGACCCGATTCTCGTTGTACTTGAAAGCCTTTTGCGTATCCAAAGGGTAATACGTGATGGGTACCTTTGCGGGATAGCCATCCGTGTCCGGATTCTGAAGCTGGTTCGTGGTTATCGTATTGCTGGCCATCGCTGGTGTTGTTAACTGAGTTCGCAGCGCAGACAATCGAGCTGCAGACCTATGGCGAAGCGACTCGGTCTCCATATCGTTTCGGATCAACAGTCGTTTTTGCCACGGAATTACCTGATGGTGGAACACATGATGGTAAGAAGAATCTGAGTCCCAAGATGCGATAGCCCAATCTTTAATAGCACTCGGCCAAAGGCCACTGTCACGAAGCCCGTGCGGTGATCCTCAGTGTTTAGATTGCCGCTGATATGCTGCTTGACGACCCCTTTGACCTCGGGTGCCTCGGCTGCTGTGCTGATGAAACTTTGGAGCTGCAGCCGTCAACCAATCGGAGGCTCACCTTCGGACTTAGGCTTCCTCGGTGCAAATTGATCATGGATGTAAAGCGCCATGATCATGATGCACAGAAACTACAGTGTCTACTGTGAAGGGAAACTTGGATTGATAGGATGGTAGAGGTAGCAATCGTCCCCCAGGCACAAGTTAGTATCACATGCGTTTAGTCCTTATTTCCAAGTGTGACACAGGTGTTGATCTACATTTTCACGATGCATGACAGTAGAATACTCCGTCGTACTGGCCGACCTCTGTTTCCATCATAGACCCCAGGCATCATTGTTGGCATCAGAAAGTAAGGCCTATATTTCCCGCTTGACCCAGCAAGAGCATACCGCCAACCACAAACTAGGAACAATGCTAGTTGATGGCTGAGTTGATTAAAAAAAAAAAGACCGTGCCCTTTGAGCTGTGGAGGTTGAAATAGCGTTTGCTTTTCTACGCATCAATACATCCAGCGTGTTTTGATTGCCATTTTCGCATGCTCCTTACAAGATCAGTAACCACTCAGCCTCCAACACAATTCCAACTTGTGGCCAGAAGAAAGCCCTCATATGACTCGGAACATATTTGACTTAACACCCCGCTTGAGTCCTTCGGCCTTCCCATTTTCGTACTCGACACCTGCTGCACCTCCCTCCCCAGACATGCCCTCCAGCTTCAGACGCAACTCCTCGTCCTGCTCCGCCACCGTCTTCTTTTGTACAGATGCGGCACTGTCGCTGGCTGGTGTGGCTTGTGTTTGATACCCGGTGGTGTTTTGAGCGTCATCGGTCTTCGCCGGTGGCGAATTGGTGGCCAGACGCGCTGCCGGTACGAGCTGGCCGGGCGGTCTTGGGGTTCCGAGGAGTCTCGGCGCGAGACGGCGCGGAGGTGGGCGGTTGAGTGGGCGTAACATTGTGGTTGGTTTGTCTGATTGGGGCTTGGGGCGATGTCTGAATTGAATGTTCAATGATCAACGCCGGTGATGGGTGAGAAAAGGTAGGACGCGTGCGATGCCGTGCAGGTGGTGGGAACATGTCCTGTATTCATGTTTGCGTCATCGCTCGTCATTACAAAACTGTAGACATTTATGATAGACATTTGTTTGGAGGGGTGCTCTACAGGACATGTGGACGATAGAAACTTAACCTTCTAGCCTCAGTCTCTCCATCCTTCCTGTTAGACTTTTATCACAACACCAACTCTGATGTTTGATGAATTCTATTTCAGCGATTGCTGCGAGACCAAGTTTAGGCGCTCATACATCACATCACCTGACTCCACCATCGCATCTGACTTGTCCCACCTGTGGCTTTTCCCATCCCAGCTCCTCAGTAATCAACACAAAGTTGCTTAGCGCTAACATCAATCACAAGTATCGACGGGTGTCTTCTCACCGCGAGAGATCCGGAGGCTCTTTACAATCCGGGGGCCATGATCCGGGACGGAGCCGAACACAGTTCTGCTTACGGCCTGTGGCTGTGTCCTGGTGTCTCAGAGACCAAGACTCCGTTGATCAACAAGGGATCACAGGGATGAAGATCCTTCTTGACCACGCTGCCAATAGGGCCACAGCGTCTAGGTCACGCCTCGTATGATTGAATGCAGTTGTGGATGCACACTCGCCAACTGTCCAATCTGCCTTACAAGCGAACCAATTCCTTTCAGGCTGCAGATGGCGGAACGGGTCAAACGGTGCATGGCCTCAATCCTACTACTTCAGCCACCTTCGAATGCCGAGGAGCTAATGCGATGCAATCGTCTAGAAGCAATCGCGACCTTGTAGGAGTGGATTCATAAGGATATAATGGCCCGTCTGTCAGCCAACATACCCTTTTTCTTTCCATGCTGACTCCGTTAAAAGGTTTAACCTCGCAGCTCTTGTCAGTCGCCCCCTACTCCACAACGAGTTCATCATAACGCGAAATACCAAACTTATCTGTCCGCAACAACCCGTACTGAAACCATGGCTGCCGCCAATTCGTCCATGTTGGGCGTCGAAGACGTAAAGCCCCCAACGTACGACGACACGGTCACCGACGCTAGGGCGCAACTCAACTGTGGAGAGACACCAAAGCTATTTTTGGATAAGACGACGATATTCGCCAACACATCACCACCCCGCGCGCTGTATGAGCTGAGCAACGCCGTCACCGAGGCCAAGTCGCCCATATACGGGGTCCAAAAGGTCGTTTACAGGGTCAGCCAGGCGACGGGCAGCGATAGCGTCAGGACGAAGCTAGACCACATCTACGACTTCACCCAAGACCCTCTCAAAGGCCTCGAGAGCTTCAAAATGCAGACGAATGACGTCGTCGTCATCCAGGGCCAGAAGAGCTCGAAGAGGACGTACAAGGAGGTGCACCTGATGCCCGGCGTGGGCGGGTGGAAAGTCAAGGACCACTTCAAGGTCGGCGACAGCCCGGCGCACCAGCTGAAGCACGAAAACGAGGTTCACTGGAAGAACATGAGCGGCGAAGTCGTCGCGGTCGAGACGTTACCCAAGCGCGACAAGGGGAAGACCTTACTCAACATGCCGCAGTTGGATGTCAAGGTCCCGATGGAGGACAAGGAGCTGGATCTGTTGGTCACATGCTGGATGGCTAGACTCTGGCGACAGTCTGCCGATGACACCAAGAAGCCGATGACCTGGCAAGACTGTAAGCTCAAGTCCTTTCAAGATATACAGAATGAAGGTGAACGGGCAGCGCTGACGTTTCCTAGTCAAACAAATTTCCAAGATTGCTCTCAGCAACAACCGGCCAGGTGTTTGGATGCTGGCTGGGTGAGATTTACAAAAGAACAGAGTGTTTGGGTCAGACATGATTAAGTGAGAAGAACGAGGCCAATATACCCAATTTGTTTGTTTTTCTAGACGCCAACGGCTTGGAACAACTTCGCCGTGCTGGCCACGTATGCCTGTCATGGTCTGTTGATTTTTGAGAATAGAGCCTTTCCTCCAGAGGTGAAATTGCAAACGAAAAGATTTGCAAGAAGAATCAGAGTGGTACTCAATGTTCCCCAAAGCTGTAGTCACCTTCAACCTGCCGTGATAGCAAGTCATTGGTAGCCGACAGTGAGCCGCCGCTGTCGGATTTGGCTGGGACTCCTCTTGGCTGGTGAGCTGGACTTGAATCTTGAACTCTGGTAACAGGATCCCAGTTCAACCAGAACACCAGCATGTATAAAAGATTAGATCCATTGCTTGGACATTTTCCTCATCTGTACGTCTAACCTCCATCCGAGAGCTCGATCACGAATCTCTATTTGCGACATGGTTGACATCGAGTGCAGCTGCATGCAGAATGTGGCCCAGTTCTTATCCTAGGGACCCGAACATTCAGAACTCCACTTTTGGCGGCAGCGACCGGCCGGACCATGGCCGGTCAAGGTACCATACATCATACGGATATCTTTTTCCTCGAACAACGCTCTGTCATTTAGCAAGATTTCTGATGGGGAGACACGGATGGTCCCCGGGCCCCCGACGACATCCGCCAAGCACGTGGTCTGACGGTGCGGGGCAGTGAGTGATCGTACTCGTACGATGACACAAGTGCGGTTGTCCCTACTGCTGCAGTGATACCGGGAGACATACGGGACCGGGAAGCTCCTCAAGTAACGCCACGGGAGGAGAAAGCATAAGAAGGGGCTCGCCGTGGTTCCCTTTATCCGGCATCGATCCTGCATACAACCACACTCAACTTCCTGTCTCATCATCTACGAAGAGCACTAGCCATCTCCCCTTGCACCCTTAACTCACGTTATCAACTTACACCGCCATGAGAGCTGCAAGATACTACGGCAGAGAGGATATCCGCATCGAAGAGATACCTGAACCTCCTTGCGGCCCAAATCAGGTCAAGGTAAGATGTTTACCCGCATGTTCTGCCTGCTCTGTGCAAGTCAATGTCCGACCCCGCGCGGGGAAGCTGGAAGGATGGTAGCATGCATCCCTGTTGGAGATGGTGGTCCCCCCGTCACAGTTCGCTCATCACTCTCTACTACCCCCAGATCGCCCCAGCGTTCGTCGGAATCTGCGGAACCGACCTCCACGAATACCTCGGCGGCCCCAACTTCTGCCCCGCATCCAGACACCCCGTTACGGGCGACAGCATCCCCGTGACCCTCGGCCACGAGTTCTCGGGCGTCATCAAGGAGATCGGCTCCGAAGTCAGGGCGGCCCATCTGAGAGTCGGCCTCCCCTGCGCCGTGCAGCCTACAGTCTACTGCGGAAAGTGCGCGGCCTGCGCCGCCGGCGCCGAGAACGCGTGCCACACCGGCGGCTTCATCGGGCTCAGCGGCGGCGGCGGCGGCCTGAGCGAGGCGGTGTCCGTCCCCGCCGACCAGGTGTTTCCCCTGCCCGAGGGCGTGCCTCTCGAGCTGGGCGCGCTGGTGGAGCCGCTCTCTGTCGCCTGGCATGCCGTCGCCGCCGCGCCCGTCACGCCCGAGTCGACGGTTCTGGTCATGGGCGGCGGTCCGATCGGGCTGGCCGCTGTGCTGTGCCTGATCGCCAAGGGGGTGAAGAAGATCATCGTCGCGGAGATTGCAACTGCTCGTCGGCGGTTTGCAAAGGATTTTGGGGCGACGCACATTATCAACCCCAAGGAGCAGGACGTCATGAAAGAGACGATGAGCATCACGGGCGGTATCGGAGCGGATGTCGTACTCGACTGCGCAGGCGTTCCCGCGAGGTATGTGAACCCCGCCCCAACACCACGGGTTTGGTCAATGGTAGCTGATGTCTGGCCTAGTGTGAAAGCTGCATGCGAGGCTGTCAAAACCCGCGGGACGGTCGTCAATGTCGCCATCTGGGAGAAGGAGATCCCGTTCAACCCCAACTGGGTGACTTGGAGAGAAAGCTCGTACAAGTCGGTTCTCGGATATCAAAAAGCTGACTACGAGGCAGTCATTGAGAACCTGAGAACAGGTACGTCGGTTCCCGTTAGATGTAGAAGTTTTTATTGCTAACACGGCGCGTAGGGGCTCTGAAGCCCGCATCGATGATTACCCGCAAGATCCCGCTTGATGACTTGATTGAGCACGGCATCAAAGCGCTCATTACGGACAAGGACAACCAGGTCAAAATCCTAGTTGACGTGAATGCCTCCGTTTCTGAAAAGGCTTTTTTGTGAAACAGTGCTACAAGTTTTTTAATATTCTCCTATCTTAAGTACTGACCTTAGGCGAAAGAGGCAGAGGTGTTTTAATAATCACGTTGGCGCGTTGATCTTGACTCATAATCTCAACATCTTCAACTGGAATGTCAGCGGTTTTGCTAGGTTGTATATGGAATAGCTCAACAGTGTGCAGTAAACTATCAATTATCTATATGTTCAGAGTGTTGAAACCGTCACTGGAATAATGTCAGACGTTGTAATTAGTACAGAGCGGTCCTAACTGCTCAAGCTAGGGGAGTCCCCTCCCCCAAGGTTCAACCTCAAGGTTCCAGGCCAGCAAATGGGAGCTATCGGGTTATCCGATGCCAATGTCGACCGACTTGCTAATCTGATTAACAGAGCTATACTATAAGTCATGCTAATTGTAGAGAAGGGATGACGTGCAATCAAGTCTCACGTCTTAATCTACAGAAAGGCTCCACAACCTCTCAAGGGGCATGGTGAGCAGTCGCTGCCTTTACGAGACGACATGAGCGATGGTCTTTTATATTCATTTTTCTGCCAGGCGGTTCGCAAAGCACAATAAATCCATATCATTTGCGATTCGCAGCTTTCATCTTGGTGAATACAGTACCGGGTGGAGATAGGTGGCGAGCTAAGCTTCTCATGTTAGGAACGAAAGCCTTACAACCTTCGAAGTGGCTCAGCCAAAGACCTGGATGAAAGTAGTGCTCGGTCTTCCACTACTCTAACTTCATACCAATCTCATGTCTCTCAAATAGCGGATTAGCTCATTCAAAATCTTATAATATGCAAGTGTCGGCACTTTCGTGAATCACTATCTGATTGAAATCAACGGTGGCCTTCAAGGTGTGTATCGTAGGCCGGACACCTGAGAAACCTGATACCGCGAGCCTGCTTGAGGATCCGCTTTGCTGAACCCTGGTGGCCGCCGAATCTTACCAGAGCAACCTGCGATTGTTGCCGACCTTTCCTGTATCTGGAAGTTGCGCGAACAAGTACATAGTCTGTCTGCCGCTCCTCTTGGGAGCCGATGACACTAGAAGCAGCGGGTCACTATACGCTTCACGACTGAGAGCCAGTGGCAGTGGGGACCACTCCTTGACTGTATTATGAAACTTCAAAAGACGGACCAACCGCTATGGGACAAAGAGCGGCAGCTTTAAGGCGAGGTGGGAGATGAGGACACGAGGGTCCGGGCAGACGTGTCATCACAACGGCTTAGTTACTTAGGCGCGATGCTCACATGACCTGGGAAATCAACAGAACCGGAACTGCAATGGAGGATCACAGCTATCAATACAGTCACCGTATACTGCGGCGTAGAGGAGGGGGCACCGTCTGGTCATGGTCGGCGTAGCAATCATGGCATGGGTGTTAACTCCCCTTTTTGAGTTGCGAGGCCAGATGTCGCAAGTCGCCAAACAGCATCTTTTACCAAGACCAATAATAGGTTCAAATAACGGTTTTCCCGTGTTCGGAGTCATCGGCTTGCAATGAGCCTTACAATGGCCGATTGTGCAACCCTAGGTTCCATGAACTGACAATTAAACTCTTATTCTCCAGACCTGGCTTGCTACTAGCTCTGCATTTCTAAGCAATTCAAACGAACTATTATCACCCAGTATCATTCAGATTATTAATGGTAATATCATTGTTTTACCACCATTGAGCATTTTAGATTGCGTTTTATATACCATTAGGAGGCTGCCTTGTTCCACATGCTCTTGCTTATTGTTACACAATAGAACAGAAACCCAACACTCTGTAAAGATGTAGACATGAGTTTGTAACGGCCTGGAGCAAAGTGTATTTAATCCTTGCCTCCCATCCAACACTAGAAAAATAGTTAGCAAGTCCAAAATAGCAAGATAGAAAAGGGAGAAAGGGGGGAGTCTCTGTTGTACTTACGCTCCAGTAGGGAGGAACTGTATTCCAGTAGTATTCTCTGCAGCCTCCAGCTCCGTTCGAGAGGCACTAGATCGCAAGAGTATGAGTATCATAGTGATTTTGTTCTCGGAAAGATGAACTTACGCCCCATCCTCCACCGCCACCATCATCAGCCACAGACCAGTACATTTCACCTCCGGGACCGCATGGGCTCGGAGCCTCATATGGGGCACCTGGCTCAGGTGAAGCAGCAGGCGCGGCAGCTGCAACTGCGGCAAATGCCAGAATTGCAGTGAGGAATTGCATGGTTAGGAGTTAAGAACTGATCTGTGTAATGTGTGAGTTTATGATTGGGTGATGGGCTGTTGAAGGATTTTCACCGTGGGGGGAAGAGCCATCATTTTATACGCAGTTTCATTGAGCTCGACTCAAAAGGACATCGTGGAAAGCGAACACAGCAATGGGAAGCAATTGCAGATCACAATCTTAACGCGAGTCCGAAGAGAGAGAGAGAGAGGTCTACACAATTAGACCTGACATCCTGGGTTTAGGTACGAAGTGTAATTATCGCGTGTGGCAAGGACGGAAAGTCTACTACGTACAGCTGTCATAAGCCCCATGTAAGCACAGCAGTCACCAACTGCCAGCAAATGTTGATACATGTGCCCATACAGTGTCTTCCCAACAGATAACACTTCCCACAGAAGAGCTCACCATAAAGAGACATACTCAACTACATCTGCCTTTTTTTCTTTATCGTTTGTTCTATGGTTTGCTTTGCTTTGCCTGTTCATTGCTGCTCTAAACTCGTTAGAAATGTGAGTCAACAGCCCCGCCGAGCCCCGTAGCTTGGCGATTGTCAAGCTCTCTAACTCTTCCGTACCTTGCGGCCCAGCCGTCGCACAGCCTCTCCAGCCTGGAATGGCTGCTGGGAGGACAGTGCTATCAGGCCTATATAAGAGGATCCATGGGTCTTGGCAAAAAAGATAAATAAACAGTCACACACTACTTACTGGACATAACATACGTGATACGCTTTTATTTTAACTTTAAATACCTTATCCATGTAGCCATGCGCGCTATATGAGTAGATTTTTTCCGCGGTGCTCTGTCAGCTGCCATTCGGCATTTGTTTCTCTATTTTGAGCCTTCCCCTGTTTTTGTTTCAGGTCGCTTAAGCTTGCTTGACTGCTGATTTTAAACTGCTCCTGAGGTGTGGTGTAAATTTAGAGTGGGTCAACTGCAGGCATCTACCGCTCTTGGCGGAAACTGGGCTGCGGCATTTGGTGGGATATTGTGCTGTACTGGGACGTTTACTTGGGCTTTATGGTTGAAGCTCCGTTGACACACCGTGATGGTCGTCATCGTAAGCATGCAAAGCAAGCGTCATTTTTAATATCACAGGTAAGACGCGTTTGCGAATGTGCCTTCTATGAAGATGAGACAGTAGGCTAATCTATTGCTGACAGCATCTAGCGCATTAACGGACAAGGGCCACAGAGGCCTTGGACAGCGAGCTGCCCTTATTTTACCAGGGCAGGTGATATGTAAACCTCCTTTTTGACAACTGCAGGGACTGCCTTAGAACTTTAATCTAATTAAGCTACAGAGACACAGGATTAGTGACCATGGGGTAAAATTGGAGTGTTGTCATGAGGTTGATCCGCACTTGATCGATATTCATCGTACAGGTACGGGTTGGAAGCTTTCGGGCCGGGCTAAGATGGCGCCGGACTGGCCGGTCCTGCATGGGTCCGGTTCATGTGATAGTCGTGGGTTCCACACAGCTGTGTACCCGACCGTGCGGACTGCCGCGGGCCGCCAGCCTGTCTAAGCCGCTGGACTGACCGGTTCAACAGGGATGCGGTTCATGCGAATGTCGCGGTTCCCATCTCTTTTGCCCGTAGACCGGGGAGTTCGGACTGCTGCGCCAGTAGTTGGCCTGGTGCAGAGCCACACTTAATCGCTTCCCATCACTAAACCCTTGGCAGAAATAGTCTATCTAGGCCCTTGCCAGCCAGTTTTGCTCTCCCCGCAGAAGCCACGTTGAGAGGCCGGCAAGGCGCACCTGGTGGGACCAGGTTGACGTTTGACTTTCATGGGCCTCAACTAACGGGCTGAGTCGTCGGCGAAAAGGTTCAACATTTTTTTCTTCCACAAACCTAATCAGCAGTCAGGGAAAAGGTTGACTAAAGGCGAGTATTGTTGACTCGATCCCTCTAGGTGCGAACAGATCTCACTTTTGCCAAGGGTATGCAGGCTTTTTCAATCAAAGTCATTACCTTGACACTTGCATCTGATTAAGGACTACAGGATCAGCGATTTGGGGGGTGAATCTGGAGTGATTTCGGACTTGGGAGAAGTGAGGTCTGTTCGCCCCCTGATGACATATTACAAACCGCCAAGCGAACTGCCTACGGAGATAAGGCGTTAGGGTGGTTAGCTGATTCGTGAAGCGTGAACTGCGAACCTCTCGGGTTACAATGCAAGGGCTGACAGTCGCAGAATGCTAGGGTAGTTAATTGCTTCTGTGACTTTCAGCCAAGCTCGACTCCTTAACTGTAGCTTGGCTAGATAATGCAGATAGATAAGCACAAAGAACATCGTTATTACAGTCCCTCACACGGTGTTTTCTCTTTCCGCTGTCCAAAACAAATCACCTTTACACACCCTCAAGCGCGACTGACCCTTGACGCCTGGAAAGTCTCCGTCTAGGCCGGCCGCGTCAGCTTGGCCTGAGCGGGAGATCTCAACCATGAGACCACGCTCGTGCTCGCCCAACTTCGCTTCTTGCTAGAAGGCCTCTGTGTGCGCCTCGACGAATGATTCCTCAAACACGGCGCTCAACAAGATCCTCGGAAAGATGTCGCTGCACTCCGGGGACGGAACTCTCCCATCCGGCTCATCACCTCCGGACGTTGTCGATCGGTACACGAGGACTGCTTGAAAGACCCAGACCTAACGAAGGTCAACCTCTTCTTCCTGCCGTTCGACGACCATATGGTTTCAGAGCGCGAGTATCCCGTCTTCTACCGCCTCAGTGACTGCAGAGTTACAGCCATCAGCCAATAGCGTTGACATCGACCATGCATCTTCGCTGATCGCCCCGCGAACGAATAAAACAACGATGAACTGAGCGACGGCACGTCATCAACCAGTTTTTCTCCCGGTTGAGCCGGCATAGAGCATGAAGAAAAGACTTCAACGGACGCCGTTCTGGTCCTTGGCCATACCTTGGCGTTCACCAGGCCGTCCGTATGTGCGGGTCCAACGAGGGCCGCTTACAAGGATGCTAAGAATTGCGTGAGCAATAAATTAACGATCGGCCCCCCGGCATGATCATGGCGAACGAGACCCTTAATGTCGACAGCGGGCAGAAAGCACGCTCGGAATTTCTATCACTGCTTCCGTCACGGCCACGGCCACAGCGTGGAACACGAGGATTACGAGAAGCTCGCACGAGGCGAGACCGGCAGGCCAGTCGTGGCATCACGACGTGTTGACCCGGGGGGGGGGGGGCGCGCCGGCGTTGGTCTGGGGTTGGCATGCCGTTGGTGATGGCCGCAAGTGCGCTGAACACAATGCTTCTGCATGGGGAGAGGAAGCGGAGGGGGGAAATAGTCAACAGCAAACAAAAGGAGCGAGGTGTCTTGCCGGCAACGCCGGAGTTGGTTCGTGGGGACGGTGTGTTGGCACCGTCACCTAAAAATAGGCGTGTTCTCTACGAGCTTGCTCCTTGTTGATGCTTGCTGATCCGATTCATAATCAGCAACACCAACGTCAACACGTGCCATAAGCGAAGAAAAGCAACACGTGCCTTGTTACACCTGGCTGCTTCCATATTTGTTTACTTGACCAAGGAAATCAGGTTCAACAGGCTGTTCCACCGTCAAGGATGTAGAAGACCGTGTATCCGGTAGGCAGCTCATGAGCCACCTACTTCACCACTGTAATACGGTTAGAAGAGTCAAACGACATAAAAGGCAGTGGAGGAGGGGGGGGCATAAAAAGATGACTGCATGAACTAAGACAAAAGGTTGGTGCTTTCAATTTATGACCGATTATATGCCCCGTGACCGTTGACAGCCAACAGTTTTTGCCGTTAGAGTGACCTGATTGGTGCTGCTGCTTAATCTGACCGTAGAGCCGTGGTCGGGCGAGATCCTCCATCCACAGTTGTTGAGCTTGTTGCATGACTTGGCTTCTTATTTATTTATTTACCAATTAGGCCAGAAGAATCTTGGTTGAGGTCCATCAACTTGAACCTTTTCGGTCATATATGTGCCAGATGCGTGCCGTGAATGAATATTTCAAGTGTTTCTCAACATCACGGGCGTGCCACACTCCTCAACTGGCTCTGTAGTATTATAGTCCAGTTATGTTTGGATTTTGCGATGGAAATCGCCATGCGCTGCCGTGATCAGAATTACGCGATGGCAGATGGATGAACATTGGTGGCGGTGCTTCCGCAGAAACATGAGTAGCAGGTCGCTCGATCGCAGAATGGCCCAGTGTTCTGGACTGATGAGCCTAGATGGCAGCATCTGGACCTTGTTTTCGGCTTCCTGTGACTAATTGGGTGTCTTCAAGTTTCCTTTGATCGGTAAACTCAACTGGGGATCAATCAGCTGGGTGGTCCGAATTCGCTGGCATGCCACATTGGTCCTAAGATGAGCGACAGCCAGGCTGAAGTGTTGGTGCCAGGGGAGGGGTTAATTGCGTTGTCAACTCGGCCTTCAGCCCAACTCATCTCTGAAGCTGGCCTTCCATCTTTGGTAGCGACCCTGCAGCTAGCTAAGCGCCGAGAAGTGATTCCATGTTTCGCCGAGCTGTCGTCGCTCCGAGGGAGCCACTCGCAGAATGGCCAAATTGCGAGGAACCATGGCCATGTGAGCTTTTGTTGCACGGAAAAACGAACAAGTAGAATGGCACGAATGAAGACACCTCGATTAAATGAAAGCCCAGACTTTTGGGTCGCCGCGGACGGGAACGTCGGTAGAGGTTCCGTGCCGTTATGCTATAAGTCAACATACCCACTTTTGGAACACCCCCTCATTTGGAACACCTAAAAATGCCTCAACCCCACCACCAGCCTCCTACTTCCTCCAACTTCGAACTATCACAACAATTTCATACCTTATGCAAATAACCTCATTTTTTCAGAGGACCTTTATTCCTGCCTTATGGCCCAGTATACCGAGTATGAAGTCAATCAGGCAATCCAGGCTGTTTCAGACGGCCAAAGCCTAAGGAAGGCAGCCCGCGAATATGGCATCCCAATTACCACCCTCCACAACCGTCTCACAGGCACCCAGGCAAGGGCAGCAGCATTTTCAGACCTTCAGAGGCTTTCCCCTGACCAGGAGGCTAAGTTGGCTGAATGGGTGCGAATCCAGCATGCCCTTGGTGTTGCCCCAACCCATCAACAAGTGAGGGCATTCGCAGAACGAATCCTCTGTGCTATGGGGGACAAGGAGCCTATAGGAAAGGGCTGGATCCATGCCTTTCTAAAGAGAAACCCATCTATCAAGGTCCAGAGAAGTCGCCTTATTGACTCTAGACGTGTTAATGGAGCATCTACTGAGGTTATCAGGGACTGGTTCAAACTCCTCGCCATACCAGAGGTCAAGGGCATTAAACCATCCAATAGATACAACATGGATGAGACTGGTATCCTTGAGGGCCAGGGATCTAATGGGCTGGTGCTGGGCATGTCTGAGACGAAGTCTGTACGCAAGAAACAGCCTGGATCAAGGGCATGGGTATCCATCATCGAATGCATCTCTGCCCTGGGCCATGCCCTTGATCCCCTCATTATATATAAGGGCAAGACAGTCCAGCAGCAGTGGTTTCCTCTAGACCTTGGCCCTTATGAAGGATGGCAGTTCACTGCAACAGAGAATGGATGGACTACAGACGACACTGCAGTTGAATGGCTGCAGAAGGTCTTCATCCCTCAGACTATCCCTCAGACTGCCTCCCAGGGCAAGGAGGGCCAGGAGGGCAAGGAGGAGGCCAGACTGCTGGTTGTTGATGGCCATGGGAGTCACACAACGACGGACTTTATGTGGCTCTGCTATATTAATAACATCCATCTATTGTTCCTACCACCACATACCTCCCATGTGCTCCAGCCACTTGACCAGTCAGTCTTCAGCCCTGTAAAGGCAGCCTATAGGAAGGAGCTTGGATACCTTAGTCAGTGGAATGACTCTACTATTGTAGGCAAGAGGAACTTTATAGGCTGTTATCAGAAGGCTCGTACTGCAGGTATGACGATGCAGAACATCAGAAGTGGTTGGAAATGGACAGGGTTATGGCCTGTCTCTATGGCGAAGCCTCTGATGAGCTCCCTCCTACTCCCAACAACACCAAAGCCATCAGCATCTTCAGATCAGGTCAGCAAAGGGCAGTCTGGAGGCAAGGAAGGCAAGGAAGCTGAAGGATGGGCATCTGCGTCGTCTGCAGTAGTGTGGTCGACGCCAAGGAAGATGAAGGATCTGGCTGGGCAGTTGAAGCTATTCACAGAGCTAGAGAATGATGCCTTCACTCAACGCCTTCTATTCCGGAAGGTGAAAAAAGGCTTCAGCGAGCAGGCCTATGAGCTGGCTACTGCCCAGCATAAGCTGGAGCTCCTGCAGGCCCAAGTCACCAATACTGCAGCAAGGAAAAGAAGGACAGTCCAGATCGACCCAAACACCAAGTTCGCCAATATTGAGGACATCCAGAAGGCTCAGATTGAGGCTGGCGAAAAAGAGGATATCACAGATGAATCCAGCGACTCTGATACCCCTAGTGAAGCTGAAAGCTGTATTGTGGTGGCATCTAGGCCTAGTCAATAATTAATTGAAGATGGTGGTGATGTTGGGGATAGCTTCATTCTGGGTGTTCCAAATGAGGGGGTGTTCCAAAAGTGGGTATGTTGACTTATTATCCGGACCATCATCCTCCGTCGATCCACCCGGAGGCCTGGCTGATGTCCTTCTCACCCACTCCGGGCGGCCCATTCGTCCAGACGTAGCAATGGCAGCAGAAACACGGCCGTGGTCTCGCCGTCGTGGCGGTCTTGGCTCCCTGTCACCTGGTCTGGTGTCGCCATGTCGCCTCTCGCGGGAGCAACGTCGACAGTCTGGGACGACAAGAGCAGGCCGCGATGCCCCTGGGTCGTGACGGGATGTCGAGCTGTATATATACCCTCTTAAACCTATCCGTCTTCCGATCATTCCACTTCGAACAACGCTAATCAGGACGAGCGCATTTGAGCACATATTCATTCTTTCGGCCCTCTTCCAAGCCCCCTCTTTCGGTCTTTCACTTCCAAGTTCACAACCCGCCCAAACTCACAATGAAGGTCCTCCTCTCTCTCCTTACGGCCAGCCTGGCCAGCGCCCACACCATCTTCTCCTCCCTGGAGGTCGGCGGCGTGAACCAGGGCCAAGGCAACGGAGTTCGCATCCCCTCCTACAACGGCCCCATCGAGGACGTCACGTCCAACTCCCTCGCCTGCAACGGACCGCCCAACCCCACGTCCCCGACCTCCAAGGTCATCACCGTCCAGGCCGGCCAGAACGTGACCGCCATCTGGCGCTACATGCTCAGCACGACCGGTTCCGGACCCGCGGACGTCATGGACAGCAGCCACAAGGGCCCGACCATCGCCTACCTGAAGAAGGTCGGCGACGCCACCACCGACACCGGCGTTGGCAACGGCTGGTTCAAGATCCAGCAGGACGGCTTCAGCAACGGCGTCTGGGGCACCGAGAAGGTCATCAACGGCCAGGGCCGCCACAGCATCAAGATTCCCGAGTGCATCGCCCCCGGCCAGTACCTCCTCCGCGCCGAGATGATTGCCCTGCACGGTGCCGGCAGCTACCCTGGCGCGCAGTTCTACATGGAGTGCGCCCAGATCAACGTCGTCGGAGGAACCGGCACCAAGACCCCCTCAACCGTCAGCTTCCCCGGTGCCTACAAGTCATCCGACCCCGGCGTCACCATCAGCATCGTGAGTCTAGTTCCCATTCTGGTCGTGTATATCTATCAGTTGGCTAACCAGCATGATCTTACAGTGGTGGCCTCCCGTTACCAACTACGTCATCCCCGGCCCCGACGTGTTCACCTGCTAAACGCACGATGGCGTATAAAGAGTCAAAAGGAGGAGGAAACGGAACACTCACTGCGAGCACATTCAGTCTTTAGTATCTACTCTGCTTCTTGCCCGGGTGGGACCCCATATGGAGTCTGTTGTCTTGGGCTATTCTTGTACATAGTTACCAAACGTCAATAAATTTGTGCTCATCAAAGTTTGAACAACCCCCTGAGGGATCTTGGTTGTAGGGACCAATTGGAAATGGGGCTCTGGATCAACTTATCAAGATGCAGATTGAGGTTGAATGCAAAAGCGACTGCACATCTCTTGCTGTGTTAGTTGAAAGTGTGAGTACATCACGCCCCAAATGCTTTGCCTGAATATCACAAATAGAACCACGAGAGTTGAATTCACACCCAACGGTGTGGCGTTGCCCAGCCATTTTCTGGAGGAGCAGAAGGTGCTACACAGAGCTGAAGCTCAAATACATTGGAGCATTTGCCGGCAAGGTTGGTGAAGATTGCTGCAATGGAGGCGGTTGCATAGAACATAGAGGAAACTTGGCGATCAGGAAACTTGTGACCCTCAGCCGACAATTTCAATTTGGCAGAGATGAAACCCAGTCAGATCTTGACCTTGCCCAGTTGTGGTAAGCTGCAGCTGTGTACCCAGGCATCAAGAAAGAGAAACAACGATTTCTACAGGTGTTGAGAGAATCACAACGAAATGAATCTGCTGCTGTGGGAGTTCAACACAATGCATCGGGTGGGTCTACTGTTAAGAAAGGTAGGAAATTTATCCAGCAGCCATGAAATACGCTGAGAACCATCTCCCCCTGTTTTCTCAGAGTAGAACAAAGGGTGCAGGGGTGAACGATATCATCTTTCCTACCAAGACTACCAGTTTTGCAGCAGAGATTAGAGACAACAAGCCGACTAATTACTGTCTTTGTATTTATGTGATCTATCAGTTGGAAGCTTCAAGCGCTTTGTGGAACCACCATAGTGTTTCAGACAGAGGCCCAGTCAAGAACAATCAAGAGATTGCAGCCTATGAATGGACCATAACAAGATCTACAAAGCTGAGTCAAGCTGAAGAGTGAGCTGACTTGCTAACAGTCAGAAGTCTTGTCATAACAGTACTATAACAACTTCAAAGACTGAGTAACTACGCTTTGAATCCAGAGTCCCTTAGATGATGCTCTTCACTAGGTGTTATAAATACCAAGCTGTCAGACTGACGTGCAGTGAGCTATGTATTTTATGCCAAAACAGACCATTGCTTGAATCCAAGCTCACGGGGCTCAAAGTCCTCAAGTTTCCCAGTTCTTCAGCGCCAGCGCAAAGGCTGAGCACGCCAGCTCCGCCTACCCATCAACACCCATCCTGTCCACGCCTGGTGACCCAAGACACGTCCACTCTGGCGATGAAGGATTTGTTTACGTGCTCCTTCCTGGCTGTTTATCTCTACTGCTCCTTCCTGTTTTCTCGGGTCTCGAGTAGCCCTCTGTTCTAAGCACAGAAACCCCAGGGCGAAAATATCTAATTTTCCTCCTCGGCTGTGGACACTCGAGATCTTCTTCCTCACCCTCCATTCGAGCCTCCCCAAACCCCGGCTTATATCTCCAGGCGTGATTGTCACATTTCATCATACTTTTCAACGAGAGCTCATCAAAATCTTCAGAGGTCCTGTCGTTAGCTTCCTCCCCATCAACAAAAACCTCTGCGCAGTCTCCTCTCGACGCTGCCATCGCCCTCATCACATACAAAGGCATTTTGACAGCCACTCCTGACGTTGTATCGGGCTGCCTAAGCTACTAGTCTACTCACACAAGCATTCTCATCGTCTTCTATCTCTTCAGAACTGTCTCACATCATCATCGCGTTCTGCCTGCCACAATGTCAATTCAGGAGGCAGAGATGGGCTCTCTCGGCCTGGAGGATCTCTCCCTTGAGACCTCTGTCGAGACCGCCGAGATGGACACTCTTGTCTTGGACGGTCTCCCCCTCGAGATCCGCGAGGGCATCGCCAAGATGCTCTGCACCCACTGCGTCCCTACCACGATTCACTTTGCGGGCTACAAGGCCTCCAAGAAAACACTGTTCAACCTTTGCCTCGTCAGCAAGGACTGGAACAAGATCGCGACGCCCGTCCTCTATGAGGCCTTCAACTCGACCGAGAAGAACACCACCTTCGGATTCCTCGAGACGATCATCATGCGCCCCGAACTGGGCGCCTACGTCAAGACCGCCTACCTCACGCCCTCGGCCAACCTCTACGGCCAGACCCAGGTCAACCGCTACAAGCAATCCATCAGCGACCGGGCGGCCGCCTTGGGCATCGATCCCACCGAGCACGACAGGTTCTGGGGCTCCTCCCGCGCCGACTCCATCTGGGAGAACGAGCTTCGGTTCTTCCTAGAGGAGATGCTTCTCCTCCACACTCCGAACATCGTGTCGGTGACCCTCAAGGACCGGCCCGAGGTCGTCGACGCCCAGTTCGCCTTCAGATTCCTCGCCATGGCCGCCGTGCAGAACCCGCAGCAGCAGCAGTTGTGGGACGGCTTGAAGAGCCTCCGCAACGTCGCCATGGACATCGGCGTGAGCCTCATCACGGACGAGCGCTCTCACGTGGCCTACCTTTGCCGCCTCGCCTCCTTCGCGCCCAACGTGCGCGTCCTGAAGATCCACGAGATCTTCGTCCCGTACTGTTTCCACGGCCTTCGCGTGGCCAGCCACGCCGCCTCCCTGCCGCGTCCGCCCATGGTGGTCCCGCCTCGCCTGGCGGTCTTCCTCGCGAACCTCACGTCGCTCAAGTTCGCCAGCCACGTCCGCTTCCGGGAGTCCCCCAAGATCTTCCGCCAGATCGTCGCGCACTGCACCGGCCTCGTCGAGGTCCAGTACGGCGCGGGCTCGCTCGACGCCGCGTCGGCGCTGCACATCCTGTACCCGCTGCGCCCAACCCTGAAGCGCCTTCGCCTCACGCTCCAGGTCGCCCCCGGTGACCGCACCATCTGGGACGGCCTCAACAGCCTGCACGTCTCGCCGTTCCACATCGTCGCGAGCTTCGCGTCCCTCGAGGTTCTGCGCTTCGACTTCACCGGCCGCTGCCTCAACGAGCTGCCCCCGAGCCACACGCAGCGACCCGACATGACGGTGGCACTCACGAAAGCCCTGCCCCCTTCCCTGCGGGTGCTGTTCCTCACGGGCTGCGAGTGGGCGTACCTCGTCGAGGGCATCTCCCAGCTGCGGAAGCTCGTCGAGGAGCGCAAGTTGCCCAGCCTCCAGAAGCTCCACGTGGCGTGCACAAGCCTCGCCCGGGACAAGCCCTTCATCAAGACCTTTGCCAAGCACGACGTCGACATGAAGATCTTCCTGCACCGGTTCTCGGCCCGCGAGGAGAATGCCGGCCTCGAGGAGGAGGGATGGGACCAGTACGGAAGCCTTGCTTGATTGGACGACGATGAACACATGACGACTATCGAGACCGTGGGGAATGGATAAGGATACATTACTTTGGGGATCCTTTGTACACAAGAGCTTCGAGGGAGACGAAAAAAGAAGCACAGACAGACAGAAAACTGCGCAATGGAAGCCGGCATTGCAACGTAAGTGGTGATTATCGCAGGTGTACTCAGGAACCATGGTCATTACCTAGGTAAGACCCAAGTACCTACTTACAAGTGTATGCTACAACCTACCCAGCTCTCATGGCGATTCGTGAAATAGGCGCCGAGATGGCTACTTGCCTGGTGTAGACTTTGTAGGTAGGAATGGATAGTGGACGTACAGCATAAGTGAAGTAGATATGGGTGTCGAAGTCAACCAGCATTAGATGGCTAGCAGGCAAGCCAAGAAGTACACACTGACAAGCATGAAACCTCAAGACTTTCGTGACAGGCAGGATAGGAATTCCTTAAGCATCGTTCCGCTACAAGTCGAGCAATCGCGTTGCATGGTGTAGCATGAGAAGACGAGGGTAGATTTATTGCAATTGTGGCCATACGAATTGAGAGTTGTGGTGGTCCGGTGATCAAGTTGCCGACACACCAACATGGCTATTTGTAATTCCCATAGACGCTCTGATTATTGACGTATTATTATTTTGTGAACAGAGTCTCAAGTGTACATGCGTCTTTCCCGACACCTATCCTTTTATCGACTCTTTATGTACAACAGCCCCCTCAGCCCTTTCAAAGGGCGGCGAGAGCTCCGAGAGCGATCATACCGAATGCGCCCATAGAGCCCATGGCGGCGGCGGCGGCGGGCTGAGCCGTGGAGGTAGCAGCGGCACCCGAGCCGGAAGCGGCGGCGGTGGGGGCGGATGTGACGGAGGCAGAGGTAGTGACGCCGGAAGCGGCAGCAGACACAGAGGCCGATGCGGAAGCCGATGCCGAGGCAGCAGCGGAGGAGAGAGAGGCGATGGCGGAAGAGACGGCGGCGGAGGCGGACTCGACGGGGGGGACCGAGGCGCCGTTGGTGACCTCGCGACAGAATTTGGCAGCGGCGGGGAGGAGCTCGCCTGACGGGTGTGTGTTAGTACCGGCCTGAGAGATGGCGGTGGCAAGACGAGAGGAGAGGAGAAGACAAAACAAATCTGGAAAAGAGGGGAGATGAACAGGGTCAAAACATACCGGTGGCGACGTCGCTGGGGCAGGACTGGAGGACGCAGGGAACACCGACGGTGTAGATGTTGCGGTAGTTGGTGGCCTCGCAGATGCAGGCCGAGTCGTCGATGCTGCTGCACTTGGTGCCGTCCTTGACGGCCTGGGTCAGGCACTCGACGGAGCACTTGGGGATAACGTCGGTGAACTTTTGCTGGGCGACGGCGAGGCCGGCGGTGGCCAGGAGGACGTAGGAGTACTTCATCTTGACAGTGTTGTGCAAACGGTCTTGAGTGGTTGATTCTTGACGCTTGTTGGTGAATAGCGCGAGCGGGATGGAGAGGAAGAGAGAAGGGGGGATCTCTCTTCCTCCCAATCCTCGCGCGTAGGGGTTGAGTGAGCATTATAAGTCTGTAGACACAGCTGGCATCGGTATGGGCCGACGCCCACCCCTGAAAGTTTGGTCTTGTCTTTTTTGCCCGGGGACAATGAACGACAAGACCCAAGAGTCAAGCTCCTGCATGTGGCGCACATGTTGGGGGGGACGAGACCCTCCTCTCCCCTCCTCCCCGTCATCACCAAGTGATTGCCAGAAGGGCAACAAACTCGTGTAGGGTGGCTCGGTGGTGCATCTGTAGCCAAGGTTGGTTAGATGGTCCGGGCAGTCGCGCAGGGGTTCTGCAGGCCATGCCTGATCAGGCTGCTCGGCTAGAGACTCAGTCGCTTGATTCGGGCTCTCGGCCAGGGTCTTTTTGACAGCGCTGTGGAGAGGTGATTCTCGGCCGGTCGGTGAGGGCGGTGATTGGCAGGGCGGCGTGATAAGATTGATAATGGTCTGAGGATGGAGGCACAGCGCATGGAAGACGGGGGTTCGAAGGTTATCTGATGGATCAGATAAGATTGGATGGCGCTGAGTCCTGAGTTGAGAGGGGACGAGTTTTCAGCTGCTCGCCCTAACCTGTCCTGCTCTCCCCCCTCTCCCTTCCCCTAGCCTCCACGGGGTCGGTTCCCTGTCCTTGTTCGGCCTACAATTCCGGGTGAATGAGCTTTTGCCCATGTAGATTGCATTTGGCCGCCGTTGCCAAGAGAAGGGGACTTTTGTTGTGTCCGAGGTTGTTGTGACTTGTTGAAGGGCCAGCCATGTGAAGAAGATTTCCTCGGCGCCAACGTCGTGCTAGCTCACGCCGGATCAAGGCGACGCCGGTCTGTCCGCATGGTCGAGGGCATAGATGATTGCGTCGATGCCTTTGTGTCAGATCCACATCCTATTTACCCAAGAATGAGAAGAGGTTGAACGTTGTTGTACGGATACTAGACTTAAAGTCTGTGTTGCAGACATTGGGAACAGGGCGATTCAGGGCCGGACTCCTCGGCTTTCGGCAACGAGGAAACAGTAAAGCGGAGAGCCGACAAGGGTCATGGACACATCATGCCTGCTGGGATTTAAGCTTGTTGGTGCCCGCCTGCTGTGTAAGCGTCCATTAGTTGTTGGGTCAGTCGAAACGATGTTTTCCATTCACCAACATTGAAAGGCCTGGCTGAAGCATGACGAAACCTACCGTCCCCCGAGAGCTGCTGTTTGCTTGCCCGGTGGAAAGCTTGGTTGCTGGCACCACCTATGGCTATCTTGCTACTGCTGACGGGGGATTCGTTCGCTCTTTTTTTGTCGGAACTCATATTGGACGAGCAATGTTGACTGCTGTTATTGTTGATGGCTGTCGATGTTGGTGGTGTGATGGATGTCAGTCAAGGACAGGAGGCATGGGAAGTGAACCGCCATGACCGAGAATAGAGAATGCGGCCCAGTGAAGATGCGGCCAGTTGTGTGGCTGGTGATGTGGTTGGTGGTGTGGCAGAATGTGGCTTGTTGTGGCTGAGCTGCCCTTCCAGCCACACATGACGGCAGCATCAATTGGCGTTCCGGTATTACCTGATTCTTCCACTCCGGACTGTTCCGTCCCTTTAAGCGAGCCGGCGATTGCACGTAATTACCGCGGTAAGTGACTTAAGTGACTGCAACCGTACCCGTCAGGTACCTACCTACCTGTATGCGTGCCTACCTACCTACCTACATACCTAGGTACACGCCTACCTCACCCGGGCCGATAACGCAGTTGGCAATTGACCTGACAGACTGACTTCACCACACCACCCTAAAGGAAAATGGGAGTCCACAGTCACAGTCATAGTCAGGTAGTCGCAGCAGTGGAGCCCGGCCGTCCGACCCCGCCAACGCAAAACCTGCCCCTCCATGGGAATTTTTAAAACCCCGCGTCTTTCCCTTCTGAATTGTTTTGTGAGACTATCGCAGACCGACGTTGCGATCGCAGCAACCCATACTTTGGACAATTTCGCTTGCAAGACAATACCGCTTGTTGCTATACACATAAAACACCCAACCAGGAACGCTACTACGAGACGCCATGGCCACGATTGACATCGTTCTCGGCGCCCAGTGGGGGTAAGCTGCCATTCTTCTCGCGGCACAACTCAACTCTCAAATCCCAGCCTTCTTGCTCTACCTACCTATTGTTCCCTTTTCTTCTCCTTGTCCCTCTCCTTCTCCTTGTTCCGGTTCTTCTCTGCTTCTTCTGCCTCTCCAGTCCCTTTGGTCTCTTCAGCCGTCACCCCTTCCATATCCAATGTTGTCCCTCTCTGCCTCCCTATCCTATTTGTTCCCTACCCCCATCCATCCCAACTCCCCCAGCCAGCAGGGCGGCGGTCACGTCAGGGAAAATTCCGAGGGTGTATACATGTGGGGGATCTTGCATGTGTATATGCCCGCTGCGGTCGCGTCTTCTGCATGACGCGCGCTGCCCTGCTGCATCATCAACTACGACGGCATTCATCGACTAACACGTGGCGCAACAACAGTGACGAGGGCAAGGGAAAGCTGGTTGATGTGTAAGCTCGCCCTTGGTGCCCTCATCTCGTATCGTCGCAATGACCCTCTAACGCGCCTCCTCTCCCCGGTTGCAGCCTCGGACAAGACGCGCAGATTTGCGCCAGAGCTCAGGTTGGGAATGCGGTACCTTGTGGTTAATCGATGGCATGCTGATGGCCCTAGGGCGGACACAATGGTAGGAGTCGCTCCAAAACTCCTAGAGACCAACCCGAAGACAAGGGATTCTAACCCGACTGCTTTCCAGCCGGTCACACCGTCATCGCCAATGGTGTCAGCTACGACTTCCGTGAGTCCCTCTAGTCTCCTCCGATCAATGTCGTTGCGCCGCTTTCTCTCCCTCCTCCTCATGCTGACCGCTGTTGTTGCTCTCTCTCTCTCTCTCCAGACCTTCTCCCCTCCGGTCTCCTGCACCAGGAGTGCATAAGTCTCATCGGATCCGGCGCCGTCGTCCACGTGCCGACCTTCTTCAAGGAGATGGCCGACCTCGAAGCCAAGGGCCTCAAGAACATCCGCGAGCGTCTCCTCGTGTCGGACCGCTGCCACATCATCACCGACTGCCATATCCAGGTCGACGGGTTGGAGGAGCAGGAGCTGGGCGGTAACAGCATCGGCACCACCAAGCGCGGCATCGGCCCAACCTACAGCACCATGGCCGCCCGCAACGGCATCACCATCAGCGAGATGTTCGACGAGGAGGTCTTTGCGCGCAAGCTTCGCCAGCTCGCCCAGGGTTTCAAGAAGCGCTTCGGCGACCTCCTCGTCTACGATGTCGAGGATGAGATCACCCGCTTCAAGCAGTACAGAGAGGACCTTCGCGTATGTCTGGCCGGTCGCACGTCAACGACTTTGTGGACTCATCACTAACACGCGCGCACATACAGACTTTTGTTGTCGACGCCGTCCCCATCATCGCCGATGCCCAGAAGAATGGCAACAAGATCCTCGTCGAGGGCGCACAGGCTGTCATGCTCGACCTGAGTACGCCGGCACGATGCTCTGTTTACGTGCGACATATTGCTGACACTTGACCCACAGACTTCGGAACGTACCCCTACGTTACATCATCTAACACTGGCCTCGGCGGTGTTTTCACTGGTGTAAGCCCTCCCCCCCTCCCCATGATGGTCTCGTGCTCCCTGATCCGCTCCTGACAATGTTCGCAGCTTGGCCTCAACCCCAAGAAGATCAACAACATCGTCGGTGTCGTCAAGAGCTACACGACCCGCGTCGGCGGCGGTGGCTTCCCCACCGAGCTGCTCAACGAGACGGGCGAGAAGCTCCAGAAGATCGGCCACGAGATCGGCGTGTCGACGGGCCGCTCCCGCCGGTGCGGCTGGCTCGACCTGGTCGTGATCAAGTACTCGACGGACCTGAACCACTACACGGCGCTTAACCTTACCAAGCTCGACATCCTCGACTCGTTCCCGACCATCAAGGTGGCGGTTGCGTACAAGAACAAGCACACGGGCGAGCAGTTTGCGTCCTTCCCCGCGGACCTCAAGGCACTCGAGGATGCCGAGGTGGTCTACGAGGAGTTCGAGGGCTGGAACACGCCCACGACGGGCGCCAAGACGTTCTACGACCTGCCCAAGCAGGCCCGCGCGTACGTCGAGTTCATCGAGAAGTTTGTCGGCGTCAAGGTCGTCTGGATCGGCACTGGCCCCAAAAGAGAGGACCTTATCTTCCGCGGGTACTAGCCGGCTATTTGCCGTTATTAAAAGGGCTGTAAAGGAGGGATGACGACCGGACGTCGCAGTAAAAACGACGGCGGTGACGCTCGGTGCTATTATTGATAGAATTTCGATGTAAACCAGAAAACAATAGACGACACATAAGACATGGCCTCGTTGAAGCTGAGCTCTCCCAATTCCAGTCTCATTACCCTAATCGTGAGTGTCAACTAAAACTCACTCACCACCGATCATGGTCGCCATTCGACATCTCAATACCTCCCAAGCCACAACGACTTCCACTCAACAACGTCAGCGTGGACGCAAACGTATGTATGACTCTTTGCTCCGCGGGGGCCAAGTCCGGGGGGGCACACACTGGAGCCTCGTCGCGACCAGCGGGGCCGAGGAGATGGGGGCCTTCTCATTCCTCCTCCTCCCCTCCAACAGTCAGTCCACTCACGGATCCCCGACATCGGGGGGGGGGGGCTGAGGCATTTAGCGTCCCCCCCCCCCGGAGCCGTCGAAGATAGCCGGAGGAGCAAAATTTTCCAATATGGAGTGGAGTGATTGAGCCCCCTGCTGGATTACACGTGATTGGCCAACGGGAGCTCACAGACCAAGTCAGAGCATATTCGCGAGTCTCAACAGCGTTCCACCCTGCCTCTAACCAAGAGAATATGGTTTGCAAACTCAGGATCCGAGATCACAGACGAGTATCCCAGGTACTCTGAATTGTCTGGCCGGTTGGCCCAATGGCAAGGCGTCTGACTACGACATACCGTGGAATCAGGAGATTGTGGGTTCGACCCCCATGCTGGTCAAAATCTTTTGCCGTTCGGGGGTACTGTCAGTTGGCAACTAACGTCTTTCCTTTTTACACGCTGAGGATTTCTATCCGTTCTCCTCCTGCCTTTCATTTTCTGCCCTGCTGAACATTTGTCTGGCTAGCTAGCTTCCTTGTTGCCGACGTTTTGTGTGTCACTAAGCTTCTGATTTGTGTGATACTGTGACTCGGGAGCAGCGCATTTTTTTCCCTCGTTGCTCGTCTCGAGTTTGAGTAAGGGTCGGGTGCAAAGTCCGGGATAATGGAGTTCTGGGATCTTTTCAACTGCCATTTTCGCTCTGGGCGGCCTGCTTCAGTGACATGCGGAATCTAAGATGTGTTGTCAGGGTCAAATCAGAGAAGCGGCCGTCATTCAAAGCCGAAACAATAGGCCGGAGTCATACCCTGCCCGCGGCACCGAGAACCGGACCCCCGCCGGTCGGAACCACCCGGCATTGCCCCGTGGAGGATCGGGACGTTAACCGGGATGCGCCTTCATGCACCTCCCTCCACAAGCGTCATGTTTCGGGGCGATCGGGGCCTCGTATCCGTGCTTTTACGGTTTGTATCATGGTCACGGGTCATTCAAGCATGTGATGTTGCCTGACGCGAGATACAATTACAGCATACTTATCATTAACACCATCCTTTTGTTACATAGATATCAAAAGCGGCATCACGCCATGACCCGGTAGACGGGATACTCGTCGCCGACGCTGACCGGGAGCACGTTGAACGTGGCGTACGAGTCGATGCCCTCGGGCTCCAGCGTCACGAACGCGTGCGCCGCGTTCTTCTGCCTCGTGCTGACCCAGAACCCGCCGGCCGGGATGCGGACCTCCTTGCGGACCGTCCCCGTCGTGACCGTCGTGCGCGCGACGCCCTCGTACTTGGCGCCCGCGACCGCCGCGCCCGTGACGTTGAAGGCCTCGACCTCGCCGCGGAAGTCGGCCCGCAGCGTCTGCACCTCGACCCCGGCGACACGCAGGCGCTCGGCGACGTCGGCCCACGCGCGCGAGAAGACGTAGGCCTCGGGCCGGGTCCGCGTCAGGTTCGCCACCACGGGCGTCGTGTTGAGGAACTGCACCGGGACGTCGACGAGCGCGCCCGTCGTCGCCTCGATGAACTGCCACGTGATGTTGGTCGGCCGCGCCGACTCGGTGACGACGATGTCCTCCGTGCTGGCGATGAAGTCGGCGCGCGCCCCCTCGACCGTGGCGTACACCTCCTCGGCCCGGTCGGCGGCCGTCTGGACGATGGTCTCGACCATGGTCAGCCCCGCGGCGACCCGGCGCTGCCAGTGCTGGTCCGCCAGCCCGATGCCGCGCGTCTCGGTGAGGAACATGATGGCCTGGCTGAGCGCGACGGAGCTGTCGCCGATCTTGGCGTCGCCCGTCGTCTCCTCCAGCACGACGTCGTCGGTGCCCGAGGGGCCCGTGACGTAGGCGCCCCAGCGCAGGCCGCGGCGCTCCATGGCGGCGGCGACGGCGTTGGCGAACACGGCCTCGGACATGTCCCGGATGGCCCGGTGGATGTTGGCGTTCTTCATGGCCGAGAACTGGCCGTCCTGCGCGTCCACCCACTGCTCGCGCGCGCCGTACGGACCCGTCGGGCTGTACTCGTGGCAGTCGACGCCGACGTGCGGCGCGAAGCCCATGACGAGCCTCTTGATGTCGCGGGTCTGCTGCCGCGCGAGCTTGGTGTGGTCGCGGTTCGGGTCGAAGTTGGTCGCGAAGTACCGCTGGAAGTAGGCCACGCCGTCCGGGTTGTACCGCGGCAGCATCATGATGTCGACCTTGTCGAGGAGCGAGGCGGCCCACGTGGCGTTGGCGTCCAGCTTGCCCAGCAGCGCGAGAAGGGCCTGGTCGCCCGCCGGCTCGTTGCCGTGGACGCCGCCCTGCATCCAGATGCGCACCTTGCCGGGGGCGCTGGCGTTGGCGTGGGACGCGAGCCCGTCGACGACACGGTTCGAGTTCGAGAGGTAGACGTAGGGGATCGACCGGCCCTCTTCGGACTTGAAGTCGGGGTTGTGGTAGGTCATCCACTCGTTGCGCGCCGCGAGCGTGCGCAGGAAGTGGTCTGCGCGAGTCTCTTGTTAGCCACTAGGCCGGAGGAGTAGGGAGAGAGAGAGAGAGAGTCAGCCGAAGGCTTCTGTATTCGACTCACCCAGAGTCGCCTCGTCCGTCGGGCCGCTGGTGCCATTGGCAAAGGTGCTGGGCACGCTCTCCGGGCTTGCGAACGCGGGCGAGAACAGCTCGACGCCCTCAACTTCAGGGAAATTGGCTGCGACGGCCTCGCTGTCCCGGATGACCTTGGGCTGGTTGTCCGCGTAGGTGAGCTGAGCCGTCGCGAGACCTGCGGGGAGCAGGCCCAGAGTTGCTACCTGCTGGAAACGCATTGTCGTGATCGTTGCGGACTTGGCTCCGGTTTCTCAATGGGCTCGTCAATGAGAGAGAGAGCGCGAGAGAGAGAGAGGGGGGGGGGAGGGGGAGATGGTCGAGCAAGCACTTTACGCCGGACTTTCTATTGTAGTCTTGAACCTCCCCGGCATCTCTCGGCTTTCCGCCGAGAGCGATAGTGGTCGCCAAGGCCTCATTTCAAGCTGCCCCGGCGCCGGGAAACGTCATGACTTTCCCCTCCGTTGTGCGGTGACACCAGTGATCACGGCACTTCACCTAGAGCTATGCGGGAATAGGAATGCGTTTATCTGCAGTGTGGAGAAGGGGGCCCCTCCTTGTGTGGAGTTGGAAGAGTTGGGGAACGTCCCGGATCCTTGACATTTGTCTCTAGGAAACCTCCGGCCTGACCAGCGAAATCGCTCGCCAAGACGTGTTATCTCGCCAAGCTTCAAAAAGGTCCCTGGCCGCCGGGCACGAGAACATTTTACTCATTCGGCTTGCCGTTTGGATTTGCTAACAGCCAGTTGGTCGAGTCCTCTTACCAATGGCGGCTGAGGTGGAAGTGGAACATTGTCTTTAAACCATGATTGCCGCAACTGGAAGCGTTGTATCCATCCTTGACCATAATCAAAATGATCTGCTATGTACATTGTTCACCATTGCTTCGCCTCACAGAGAGCAGGTAATTGAAGCCCCACCTTTCAAAGTTGATGGAAATAGGGCATGTATCTTTATTTGTGGAACAGAATGCTACAGACTTCCTATGCTGAATAGAGCTATCTTTCATCGGGTCACGTGCCGTCTAGCACAGCACAGCTGGTTGTATGAGACGTTTCTCAGGTCTCCCCCGCCTCTTCAACGTGTGGCTTTTGGGCGTAGACCACATGACTGCCGGTTTAAATCAGCAACGTCTACAAGTCGTTCGGAAAAAAGCAAAGAACTTGCAGATCATACATGGGATGTAACCGGTTGCTCTTCAACTCCTGGCGGACACCTGCAAGCAGCGCCAGCACCTCCTCGGTTGTCCATCCCAGGACACCGCAGAACAGCCTCATCGAGCCCCCCTCCAACCCCTTGAGAATCTGTGCGAGGTTGAGAAGTCCAAGGTCTTTGTAATACTGCTCTTTGCGCCAAGGACCCAACGGCATCCTGAACTTCTGGTGGGCAATGTGGTCAAAGCCGCCGTGCTCTCTCACCCAGCCTTCAAGCAATGGGCCAGGGTTGGGCTCGCGCCCGATGCTTTGAAGAGCCTTGACGAACGGCCCTATCCATTCCATGGTAGACTTACCGTTCTTCTCCAGAGTCTCGTCGTCTGAGTAAAGCTGAATTCTCATGTCTTGGAGCTCAACCCAGCCTCCCGGGTTAAGATTACTGATGCCGTATTGTTAGAACCTTATCGTCAACGACAGTTGGGTTTGTGGAAGGCAATACACCGCCCTGAAAACGTACTTGAAGACTCGTTTCACAAGGGTTTCCCAATCGCCAATTGCCCCCACCATGTACCGGCAAAATATGAAGTCATACTTCTTGCCCTCGATCCAGGAGCTTTCCACGTCATCAATCTCGAACCTGACATTGGGAGGAACCCTGTTTGATGGCTAGTAAGCAAGACATCATCCGATTCCAGAAGTCAACACCTCACCATTCTGGCTGAGTGGGACTCAAATCGTTCCCAATCACCTAGTACGCAATAGCCTTTATTTTCTAAATCGAGTCGTTGGAAAATGCCAAAGTAAGCTTACCTCTGCGTGATGGAAAAAGTCGCCCATCTCCATCGCCCCTACAACAGCGTAAGCGCATAAAACACACGAAAAGTTTCAGTATCAAGTACAAAGAATATGGGAAACCCACAGATTCCTGTACCAGTTCCAATGTCGAGAATGCGGTGGACGTTTTCCGTTTCAATAGGCGCCAAAAAAAAAGCCTGTTCCCAATTGCCCTTACGATCAGGGCATGTGTCATGTCCAGCCGGTCGCTTTCGAGCTCGTCGTTCAGAGCGATATAGGCTAAACCCTGTTAGACAATCTTTTCGGATGACCTATGTTCAAAGTGCGACAAAGTGTATTGAGGAAAAGAACGCACATCCTGCTCGGAAAGCATGGTATCGGCGACCGTACTCAACCGGATAGTCGACCACGCTTGAGGTCAGAGACGCAGTGTAGCTCGAGCTGACGTGAAACCCGTGTAACCGGCAGTGTAAAATAAAACTAGAATAATTTCACAGGGCGAAAGCTTACATTCGATCATCAATCAACCTGACGTCGTCAAACTATTTAGTGATTAGCAGTGAATCGCGTAATGCTGCGTATCAAAGAAAACGAACTGTCTCCCCCTCATCGGGTTCAAGTACGAGTTCTTGTGCTTCTCCATCGGTTTCCAACTCAGGTATAATTGAACTGGTGTTGGGGCGGGCCGAGCCAGGGGTGGCTGATACGCTGGACACAACAGTCGCCGGCGCCAGACTCATTTGTTGATCAGTTGCTTCAGACATCTTGGCGTCAACGTCGAGAGGAGTGCCCACAGGTTAGACGAGTCAATGCAACAACAGTGAAAAGAGAAGGGGGAGATCTTGAAATGTTTGGTGGCAAGAGCGGGGTTTTATGCCATCAACCCCTGACTCCGAGACGACAGATCATCTGTTCCCAAGAAAAGGGGGCATCAAGCTGCAGCATCGTGCGTTTCCCACTCTCGCCATCTCGTCTGTTGGACGTGTTGATGTTTGTAGCAGTGGATCTCAACCGGGATTTAGCCAACTGAAGATAAATTGCCCCTGCCGCCAAGGTAGTTGTATGCTGTGCCTTATGCGGGAGCTTGTGACCGGCTCCCCGATAGAAGACGAGTCTCATCAGGGGTTGATGTGTTTGGCCGGATTTGATGCAGTCCCAGAGCTACGCTTGGTTCTTGCAACCTTGGAAAGCCAGTTCTCACTCTCTCTCATGTGCAAAGAGTCGCTTGTTGTTGAAGGTCAAGTGGACCCCTAGAGTTAGGATTGAGTAAGATTTGATATTGATGTCTTGAAACTCACATATACCATTTCGATATCAGCATTTTCTATTCATCTTCAAGCCTGTATGTACTTGGCTTGAGTCTAGCTTCCATCCTGGTAAGAATAGAATTATTTTTCTTGATCATCCACATGCATCAGAAACAGTGGCAAAGAGTTTCATTCATTATCAGCCTGTTTATCTAGCCTTTTCAAGTTCCCTTCTCTTGCATCAACAATGTCTAACTTCAACAAGCCTCCCATCACTTCTGGTATGAGTACCGCGGTCCCAAAGAACTCAAAATCTTCAGTTCGCGCGGCTTTACGTAGAAGGGCTCTGTCGCGTCAAAATAGGCGTTGTAATACTCCTTGGTCATTTGGTGCTGTCGGATAATGGGAGCGATTAGCCAAAGTTCTGATGGATTCTGTGCTGAGACCGTCTCACTTTCAGGATCCAATCTACAGGTTCGGACCTAGCAACTGCTTTAGCTCCCGCAAGACATGACAGTGACCACGTTAAGGAAGCGTGACCCGGACTCACCATTTCTCAATCCACGTGATCGTGCCCGGAGAGTCATGAATTTGATACATCTCGAAGTACATCAGCTCAGACTCCCTCTTCATCTTCTCGATGGTTGGCTCGGCCGCCTCCAAGAATCTAGCAACATCCCGGGGATGGACGTGAACAGTGACCTGAAAGACCGTCGCCATAGTGAGAGTAGGTGTTGCGATATGCCCAAAGCCGTTGTGTTCAAATGAAACAAATATGGTTGGCTGCTATTGAAAACTGCGAAGTTCTGATACCGGGGGGACAAAGCTCATTTGTAGTTCGCAACAATGTTTTCCCCGCATGTCCGACTGGTCAAGTCCGGCGTGAGGTCAGATGGTGAAACATCCGCTGTCTGACTAGTGACGGCCTTCATGAGTCTGCCCGAATTTACAACCTAAAACTGATTGGTTGTTCTCGTGACTGGATAAGCTTAGTCTGAGCCGTGTCCGCGGGACTCCATTTTGACAGAAATAGGAGGAATAGGCCTGTGAAAGCTTGACGTTGAAGTCGACAAATCCGGTTCCCTCTGGGGAAGCTGACGAGGGATTGTAACAATCGCAAAGGACTGTGTCTCTGAAATCACAAGCCCGTGAGAACGAAACACGGCAAAAAACCCCTTTATATCTCCTATGTAAAAACTACAATTTGATCACCAAATGAGAAATGGCTTCTGTCAAGATCATGCTAATGAAACGAGGATAATAGGTTCTATTCTGTTTCTTATACAAGCAGAATTCGGTCGCTAGGGAACCCGCTTTCTCTATTCTCCTCCGGTTAGGGGAAAAAGCATGCGATCTCTTGCCATTTCATCTTGATGCTATTGGATAGAACGCTAACGGGTCGTACCTGACGGTCTACCCTCCGAATGAGAAACTCTGTTCTTCTCAACCTCAGTCTCATTCCATGGCGGCCTGTTTTGTCTTTCGCTCATCTTCCACGCGAGGGACATGACGACAGTTGCCACCAAGAGAATAACACACGCGGCGGCCAGCGTGAAAGCACAAGCTCCATACTTTGTCGATAACAAGTACCTGTTCCTCACTCTTGTCGACGACGTGTATGGTGCAGTCCATATGCTACCGACATCTGGCGTCTCGTTCCTGATGTTCTCGAAGTACGCGAACACGCAACCGACGGCCGCAACCGTGAAGATGAAAGACAGCGCGGAGAATACAATGCCTGCAAAGGAGGCAATACGCTTGGGTCTGACAAAGGCCACGGCGGTGGCGATGATGGCCAGTCCGGCTGTCGAAGCGGCAACGGCTGGGAGGACGAAGCCCAAAGTCAAGTCGCGCAGCTTATTTCTCGACATGGACGAAGGGAAAGTTTCGACGATTGACCTGACGGAGAAGGACGGATCATAGCCTTGCGTGGTCCTCCGGACACATCCTTGCCGGTGAGTTCTCCTACAGTTCCGGATCAGCTAGACGCCCTTTAGGTTCCGGGCTTCCGGTCCATTGGAGCGGAGCAGTGACTTTTGATGTCGCAATACTTACCATTCAGTTGATGTCGACTGGCAGTAGCCCCAAAGACCAAAATCAAGTCTGATATCAGGAGTATATGTCCCGTTAGGCCTCCGTCCAGCCTCCAGTGTAAATATTGGTAGGCTTGTATCTGGAGTAGAAAGACAGGTAACGATAAGAAGACTGAAGGAAGCCAGCAGCAACACAAAGCCGAGACCCAGAAGCATGCGTGCAGCGACCATCGTCAAAAAGAAGTGGGGCGGGCTTATTTGGAGAGTTGGAGTAGAAAAACAAATAACTTGATGGTGATTAACGTCAGGTTCTTGGAGTTTCCAAGACGTAGACTGGCCACGAACAGTATGCTAACTGCTCCGGCTACAGTTCAGACTATATGTTAAATAGTGCTGTCAACCCATAGCAACCGGGCGAAATAGAAACCACGAACGCATCCAACCTGAGCAAAGGCGGTTGCCTAATTTCAAGGGTTTAAGACACATCGTATGGCTGTGTCTCAGCCTCTGATGTCAATCAAAGACTCGGCGCGGTCACAGACACAATGGGGTGCTGGATACACGGCTCCGAAAGGATTGATCGACGTGGCTGGTGACACCGAATCTGGACAGGGTTTCCCGCAGTCCAACTACGTGTTGTCGCCTTCGTAGATCATCGTCTCAGGGACCGCGCTTGTGAGGATCTCGCTTCTGCTGTGCCACATTGTAGACTTTTGGATGTGGGTGCCGACCTCCATGTCTCCTCGGAGCCCGGTGCGGTGGTGCCCAGACAACCGGCCGCGAGTGAGGGGAGGATGCCAGCAGACGTCACGAAAGGTTGGCAAGGCTCTGTTCGGGCGACGAAACGTAACGCATCGGTATTCAGACCAATAACGATTGTCTAACGGATGAAGAGTATGGTGGTGACGTAAGCCGAGGTCTTGTCTTCCAGAGCTTCGGGTCATCAGCGCCAAGGAACCAAGTCTCTGGCACCAGTGAAGGGTGCGATTTAGAGATTTAGTCTGTTGAGGACTTCCAGTCGATGAACTTCACACATGATCGCAGTTATTCTTGACCGGTAAATGGGTTTCCGCCGCTGCCGAGCCGGGCTCAGTTCAGCCAGCGACTTCCCTCCCTCCCCAGGTTGAGGCGAAATCAAGCGTCAGACGAAGTTTCTCCAGACGCTGAACGAGATATCCTTTGTTAACTTGGCAAAAAGATTGATCGATGTAGGAGGGTTTTCTTAATCTTTTTTTCGTTCGTTCTTTCTACTTTTGTAGATTCGAGTAGTGGTTCTGGGTTAGGTCTGTCTGTCTATGTCGCGAGGGGAAAACATTGCTTGCTTGTTCCCCCTTAATTTAACATCATTAGTCTAAGTTTCGCTTGCCATGCCTGTTAACCACAAATGCAGCTAGGCTGCAGAGTTGAGCGGATGAATTCATAAGCATAAAGAACCTGATTTACTAAGTTCCGAAAAGTGTTACTGATTCGGCCTAATACAAATGTAGTTGCTCTACCACTTCGCCGCGTCACGTGGATGACTTGTGGCCACCACTTTTGCCATTTACCATCACCATACTCTTGGCCGTAGTGTGAGATGGCCTCCATATTGATGTCTGCAGAAAGATCAGTAAGCAAATACGACTGCAATATAGGAGGAAAACCCAAAATATATTGACGACGCGATGCAGTAATCAGCCAGCAGCAAAGCAAGGAACTATAAGAACAAGATGAATTATCCTCTACAACTCCCAATTCTCACCATCTCACAATAGAATCGAACTTCAGTAACTGATTGCATCCATTACAATCCTTCCTACTCCTCAAAATGTCGTTCCAAGCTCCATTCAAGTACCTCGCTCTTGTCCTTGCGGCCGCTGGCTATGCCGTCGCCGAGCCGACCAGACCGGGCTTGACGTACCTATACAGCCTTAACGGCACACTCGGCGAGCCATTCACGACGGGAGTAGGCCCACACGGCACGCGCGCCGTCCTTCCTGTTCTCGGTGGCCCGTTTTCCGGCCCTAACATTTCTGGTAAGCAGCATACATTGACAGCGAGAGAACATCTTCTGGCAGGTGCTTATAAGTATTACAGGACAGGTGCTTCCCATCGGTGCCGATTGGGGCATCGTTGACAGCAACGGTCTTTTCTGGGCCGATGCACGGTACAACTTGCGGACGGATGATGGAGCGGAGATCTTTGTCCAGACAAGCGGGCCTGGACAGCCTGATGGAACAAATCATCTGCGAGTCATTTTTGAGACGGGCAGTGAGAAGTACTACTGGATGAACAACATCCTCGCCATTGGGATCTTGACCAACGGGACTACTACGGACGGAACTCGCTGGGCCGCCCTCGATGCGTGGCAGGTCAACACCAGCGCCTAGTCAGTCACGGAAGCATACTTGCATAGTTGTTGCATCTATTGCTAAGTTGGTAAGGGCGAGAGACCAAGCGGTAGACCTTCTAAGAAGTATATGGTGTGGAGAGCTGTGGGCTAGAACTGTATATTACATAGCACATAGTCTTTTTTTGTCTCCTAAACTATGCCCATTGGCTGCTGTACCTTTCTTGTGTCACTAGTTTTTGCTCGTGTGTGAGATTTATGGCCTACAATTAAGCCCCTTGGTATATTCTAAATTATTCTGTTAGGTTTCTTGCTGAAGCCTAGTCTGTAGTGCTGTAGCAGATCCTCGAGAAGAAACCTGTATTGAAAAGTTTTGAATTGAAGCGTACGAGGCACATAGAAAGACTGGCCAGGTCATCCAGCTGCTTGATAATAATGAGGGAACTGCTGTAGGCTTTGTAACAAGCAGAATACCTCATAGAAGTAGCATGCTCTTAGAAAAGGGTTTAATAAAGGCCCTGTCAAGCGGCAAGGGCGAAGTCTCCGCTTGAAAAAAAGAGTTGCAGGTATAGTATACGTGATGATCATATAATAAACCCATTACTGCTACTCTTGTTAGTCAAACACAAAGAACAGCCGATAGGTAAGAAATATCAAAAGAAATACCAGATTAAGAACGAAATCTATAGACAAACACAGAGGGGGAAAGATTGTTACGTTGTGTTGTTTATTGGGTTAGCAGAACCGGATAGAAGCTCATTCATAACTGGGCCCGGGAGCTTTTTCGCACTTGAGGAATAGTGATAAGAGACACCTCCCCTAATCCTTCTACATCAAAATCGATAATCATTTCTTTACATCTTCTCTTGTAAAACGTCCTGCTTCTGCCCCTGTCGCCTACTGTCATCGGAAGCTAAAGGAAGCTGCACGGAACGAGAACAGCACAGTGCTCGTTGGTCAATCCAAAGATTCGGATTCTGGCCGTGGCTCCTGAGAGCTGAGAGCCCCGCAACTCCGAATTGGACAAGTTTAAGAGTCTGTAGTCTGATCTGAGTGAGAGAGATGACTCGGTTCCGAGCCTGGACCGGCCCTTTGACCAGGCACCGTTGCCGGCCCACCCGGCCAACGACCAAATGCAGCCTTTTTACAGGTGGAAAAGCACGATAAGAACAGAGAACGGGTCTAGCTGAGGTGAGGTGGTCTCAGACCCCGTCGCTCAAGGCCTGCAGGTCTCCAGAGCGTTTCCGCGATGCTTGCTGGGTTGGGCCAAGCAGTCCGGCGCTATGCTAGGAAGCGGAAGCGAGGCCCACAGAGAAAAGCTTAGTCTAACTCGATCCCGCATCAGGTCCCAGGTCTAAGGACTCTTCCCTCCAGGGAGGCAACTCAGCCGCGTACAAAACCTCCCCATACATCAAATGATGTCAGCCAAGCTATTGACTCTAGTGGCTGCTGGATTACGGATTGGTATCACGCATCCAGCCTGTTGGGAACTAGTCTCTCCACACGTCAGGCGTCTTTCGATCCGGCGGCGCCGCGAGACTGGAGACGTGGGGTGGGGGCACCGGTTGTGCGGATCACTCGTGAAGCCCCTGCTGCTACTCAAGTCCAGGCCAGGCCTATCTATGACTTGTCTTGCTGGAGTCAAGCGCAAAAGAATTCAGCTCGGAACTGCCCTGCAGCTGCCGCGATTGCAGGGGGCCTGGACGCCTCGAGCAGTGATCACGAGGCCGAGCAAGGATAAATCAACAAAACAACAACAATTTTTTTTGGCAGTCCAACCAACCCTTGAAAGGTTGTTATCTGACTGCGTAGGCGTGCTGCTACCCATAGAGAAATCCCGAGGCGAAACAGTCCCGGCTGGGTCCACGTACCAATCTAATAATATGGGCCGAGCTGAAGAGGCTCCTCCGACTTGGAGAGCATACAAGAATCCCTTCGGGCAGCTGTGGCGTATCGATCCTTGGTCCGGGTACTCTGTGCCACTTTCCTTCATTCTTTCGTGAGAGTCGACCATACTCGTAGGCAGAACCGCCTTCTTCAGCACGATGGTTGTGATCGTGCCTTTAGTGCTGCTCGGCCTCTGCGCATGGAGTGCCGCCCAGGAAGGTTCGAGAGATTCTACATCAGTCTCACATGTTTCGACCTGTAAGACTCGCGCGGCCTTGATCCCGTCTGCTGCCAGCCAAGCCAATGCCGCCAGAACACCACTGTTGGCAGCGAACAGTTCCTCAGCTGCCGTTACTGTTGCCCTCGATGGAACTGGCCGGTATACCAACATCAACTCGGCCATCTTGTATGCCCAGACCAACAATGTGGCTACGGTTACTGTCAAGGCCGGCACATACACCGAGACCATCTCGATTCAGGCCACTGCTGCCGTCACCATCGTTGGCGAGACCGCAACTTCCGGCAGCAGCTACTCTGACAACCTCGTCACAATCACCAACGGCGGCGGAGACTCCTCGCCTGTCACTTTCGTTACAAGCACCTCCAAGGGCGTGACCTGGAGGAACATCAACTTTGTCAACTCGAACGCGGCCTCTGCCGCTGGCATCATCTCCCTCCGGGGCTCCCGAAACGCGTTTTATTCCTGCCAATTCACGGCCGCCGGGCAAGTGGGTTTTACAGGCAGTCAAGCCTCGGGCATCATCGCCAACTCGTACATCCAAGCTGCCGACAAAGCCATCTACTCTTACGGCAGCCTCTACATTTATCGAACCATCATCACAGCCACTAACAACAACGCCCTCCTGGTGTACAACAAGGGCGCCGCCGATTCCACCGGCAAGCAGTACAACTCCACGGTCGTTTTCGATACTTGCCAGGTGATTCAGAAGCCGGGAAGCACGAACACGAACGTCTTCTTGGCTGCTGCCAACGGCGCAGGCTCCGTAGTTGTGTATCGTGACACCTCTATTGCCAGCTTCGTTGCGAGGACTGGTGTGCATGTCGACGCCACGACGCAGGACTCGGCCTTCCGCAACGCCTACATCGAGTCTGGCACCACCGGCCCGGGGAGCTACGCAAACAACGCTGCTGCTCGCAGTGCCTACGTCTCACTGGTCACCGATGTCACCGGCCTAGCTCCTTATGACGTCTCGGTCTTCTTCAGCAATGTATACCCTGCTGTTGTGGTCTCTGATGTTGCTGACTGGGTTGACGCAACCATTCTGGCTTCTATTGGGACGAGAAGCACGCCGGAGTCGGCATACTCTTCCACGACGATCTCTCAGGATTCTAGCACCTCGAGCAACGTTGCCACAACCGATACACCCAGCACCTCGGCCGTCATTAGCACTTTCAGCGCAACCTCCTCCCCCCCGACTGTTGTTGTTTCCAACACCACATCTTCCACTGCTGCTCAGAGCACAACTGCTACGAGCCTTGGCACAAGCTACAATGTCACCGCGACTTCCGAAGTATCATCAACTAGCGAGACGACGATTTCCAGTTCGGCCGTGACAACCACGGGCGCCGCGTCCTGCCTTCCGTCGTCGGTGCCGCCGACAGCTCTGATTGTCGGCCCAGCAGGCTCCTCGTGTGCCACTCACAATAGCATTGCGGCCGCGATTGCTGACCTGCCTGCTGATACGACCACCCAGCACATCTATATCCTGGCCGGCACTTATACCGAGAAGGTGTCTCTTGTGCGGACGGGCACCACCATCATCCGAGGAGAAACGGACAACGCGCTCTCCTCGTCGTCCAACAAGGTCACCATCCAAAACGCGTCGGGCGTCCTCTCCAGCGCCGGTAACTCTGCTGGCACCGCCACATTCTCCGCCAACAAGTACGAGGCCAAGCTCGTATCGTTCTACAACATCAACTTTGAGAACAACTACCCCGCCCAGACGAACTACATTGCGCTGGCCGCCTATTCCAAGGGCACCAAGGTGGCTTTCTACAGCTGCAACGTCAGGTCTTCTCAGGGCTCGCTCTATCTCGACTACGGCAATGTCTTTTTTAGCGGCGGCCGCATTGAGGGCACCACCGAGTTTGTCTGGGGCATCGGCGTGGGATATTTCTACAACTCGGTCATCGTATCCACGGACACCGCTGTCGGCCAGAGCATCGCTGCCCACAGGTACCAGAATGCCTACGGAGGTTCCCAGCTGGTCTTTGACGGGTGCGCCGTAGTGCCTTCCGGCAAGACCGTTTCTCAGCAGTCAGTTTACCTCGGCAGAGACTACAGCGCGAATGCCCAGGTTGCCTACCTCAACTCCTACCTCGATGCGCATATCTACGCAGCCGGTTGGAAGATCAACAACGCAGCCACCTTCACTGGCACTTTCGCCGAGGCGAACAACACCGGCCCGGGAGCCAGTGCTCTGGGGCGAGCGTCAGCTGTCCGGATTCTGTCAGACACCTCCGCATACACTATGAAGAAGATTCTCGGGGATGACAGCTGGCTGGACTCTGCTGCCATTGCTCCCCAGCAAGCCTGGCCTGGCTCGGTTTACGCAGCAGCGACGACGACTTCCTCGAATGCTACGACCACGACTGCGGCCAACTCGACAGTCGTTACAACTACCACTTCTTCCGCGTCCAACACTTTCACTGTCGCCCCCTCCCCGGCCGGCGGTGAATACGGGACGGTGTCCTCCGCTGTTGCGGCTCTGCCTGCCGATGGCAAGGAATACACCATCTTCATCAAGGCCGGGACGTACGTGGAGCAGGCTAGCATCACTCGTCGGGGCAAGGTCACGCTCCGTGGCGAGACGCCGTTCGAAAACGACTTCACTCAAAACACTGTTCTCATCAGCTTCAGTCGCGGCGTGTCAACCTCGCTGGGCCAGAACCAGGACACCCCCGTGGTGAACTGGAAGAACACAAACGGCGATGGCCTTGCGTTGTATAACATCAACTTCACCAACACATACCCACAGCAACCGAGCACCGCTGCCCTCGCCGGCAACTTCTTCGGCACCAACATGGCAGCCTACGGCTGCGCCTTCAACGGGTTCCAAGACACCCTTCTCGTGAACCAGGGCGTGCAGGTGTTCAGTAACTCGTACATTGAGGGCAGCGTCGACTTTATCTGGGGCTACAGCAAGGCCTACTTTCGGCAGTGCTATGTGGCTTCCAACACGCCCAACACGTACATCGCCGCCCAGAACCGGCCCAACGCGGATTGGGCGGGCGGTTTCGTCTTTGACAAGTCCGTCATCACGTACACATCCAGCTACGGATCAAACTTTGGCACCACGTTCTTGGGTCGTCCTTGGTCCCAATATGCCATCACCGTGTACATGAACTCGTTCTTGGACAAGCACATCGCCCCTGCTGGCTGGAGCGTTTGGCAACAGAGCAACCCCCAGACCTCGAACGTCCTGTTCGGCGAGTACAACAACGTTGGCGACGGCAACTGGACGGACGGCCGTGCCGCTTTCGCAACCAAACTCACCGACGCCCAGGCCGCGCAGTACTCTCTGGAGAACTTCATTGGCAACACTGGCTGGATCGACGCGAAGGCTTATGCTTACACGCCCAGCTACAACCTCACTGGGCCGGCCCATGACCCTGACACTACAACTCCCACTTCCCCGGCTCTGACACACCCCGCGAGCGGAACTGAGCCTCCGGCGGGAGCGGTGCTGGTGGCGGCTGATGGAAGCGTCCCAGGGGCTTTCACCAGTTTGACCGCAGCTCTCGCAAGCCTGCCCTCCGACACGAGCAGTCAAGTTATCTTCATGTACCCCGGGACGTACGACGAACAGGTCCCTTCCATCAACCGGCCCGGCCCCATCATGATCATCGGTTACACTAGCGACGCCCCTGGCAAGAGTTACAAGAACAACCAGGTCACAATCACCCAAGCTCGCGGTCTTTCTGTCAGTCCCGCCCCGGTTGGACACAGCGATGCAGAGACGGCTACGATTGCCACGGCCAGTTCAAAGATCTCTTGGTACAACATCAACCTCGTCAACCGGGACAACCTGGATGGTGCCATTGCCAGCTATGTGACTCTCGCCGCCAGCATCTACGGCGACAAGATTGGTTTCTACGGTTGCTCCTTTGTGGGATGGCAGGACACGCTGCTCACTGGCGCCACGGCGGGTACCCAGTACTATGAGAGCTGCTACATTGACGGCGCCATTGACTTCATCTGGGGCTACTCCAAGGCGTACTTCAAGGGCTGCACCATCGCTGCCAAGCGAGCCAAATCCGCAATCACAGCTCATAGCCGTTCCAGCCTGTCAGCCATGGGCGGCTACATCTTCGACCAGTGTCTCTTCACCGAGGCCGCCACTGCCACCGTTGACCTCAAGGGGCTGGTTTACCTGGGCCGCCCGTACTCTCAGTATGCTCTCGTCGTCGTCAAGAACAGTTATCTCGACGATGTCGTCCATCCTGCCGGCTGGAAGATCTGGTCGACATCGGACCCTCGCACCGATCACATCACCTTCGCCGAGTACAACAACACCGGCCCGGGTAGCTGGGAGAACAACGTTGCCGCGCGTCAAGCCTTCCAGAACTGCACCCTGCTCGCGAGCGATGAATATCCTCTGAGCAAGGTCATGCCAAGCACGGACTGGATTGATATGACCTACTGGGACCAGATCCAGACCCCTGAGCCCGAGGTCGTGCCCGTCACCCCGACCACTCCCACAATATACGACGGTACAAAGCCTCCTGCTGGTGCTTTTATCGTGTCCAAGACTCCGATTGAGGGCCAGACTACATACGACACCATTCAAGCCGCACTCAACGCCCTTCCCGCGTCGAGCAAGATCACTTCTACATTGTTCATCTACCCTGGCACATACAACGAGCAGCTGGTCCTGAGCAAGCCGGGAACAACCATTCTGCTCGGCTACAGCTCTGCATCTGGAGACTACTCTCAGAACCAGGTTACCATCAGCTTCAACAAGGGCATCGACACACAAGCTGATGCTTCCAACTCCGACTCGGCCACTGTTTACGCGACGGGCAACTATCTGCAAGCAGTGAACATCAACTTTGCCAACACTTTTGGCACTACTTCCAAGTGAGCCCCCCCCCCCTGTGCCTCCATTTTCGTCTCGACTGATTCATGACTGACCTGTTTACAAAGCTACGCGTCCCTTGGTTTCGGTGTCAAGAGCAGTAAGTACGCCTCGCTGTACGGTTGCCAGGTCTACGGAAACCAGGATAGCTTGCTCATCAACGGCTTCTTCTTCGCATCGAACTCGTACATCGAGGGCAACATCGACATGATATGGGGTGCCGGCGCTGGCTATTTCCTCAACAGCACCATCGCCCCGAACCGCGACGGCATTGCCCTCACTGCCAGCAAGCGTGCGACGAACACCACCGCCGCCGGCTTCGTGTTCGACCAGTGCACCATCACGCCCGCCAGAGGGGCCCGGTACACGTCCGTATCTCTCGGCAGGCCGTGGAACGCGTACGCTCGCGTCGCTTATGTGGACAGCTATCTTGACTCATGTATCAAGACGGCGGGCTGGGACCAATGGACCAAGACCGACCCTCGCACGGATGGCGCTGTCTTTGGCGAGTTTGCCAACGACGGACCTGGTTCTGGCTTATCGTCGCGAGCTCCCTTCGCCACCAACCTCACTGCTGAGACCGCTGCCCAGTTTGAGCTTGCAAACTTCTTCGGCGTGACATCGTGGATCAACATGACCCTAGTACCCGCCACGCCGTTCAAGGCTGGTGCTGTCGTTCTGCTGACAACTACCACAGTAGCCAGCACCTCCACTGCTTCAATCACGTCGACCGAGTCTAGCAGCATCCCGATCACGACCACGACCGTCTTCACCACCAAGGTATCTACACTGAAGGGGACCTTGTTCACTTCTATTCAAGGGCCTGATGCCGTTGTAACACTCAAGAGTACCCTGACAATCAACGCGGCGACTACCATCACCCCTCCTCCTGCCACCAAGACCTCTGTCGTCAAGTCCACAACTGTCGAACTTGTCACGATTCAAGAGCCGGACACCACTGTCACCCAGAAACGGAGCACGACTATCAACGTTGGCACTACGATTACTCCCGACCCTGTCGTAACCACCTCCACCTTGGTCGCTATCTCAACCCGCACAGAGATTGTCACCCAGCAGGCCAAGCCTCGCACTCTCACGTCTACGATCACCACCACTCGCTGGACCACCAGCACCCCCAAGGTTGTAACTACCACTCAGGTCATTCGCACCACACAGCTTGTCACCAAGACCACAACCCCCAAGCCGGTTACCATCAAGAAGACTGAGACGCAGACTATTGGCGACGGCGGCGCAACGACTGTCACGGCCAAGTCTCTTGTCACTACTGTCATAGTTTACACGACCACTACCAGTGTTGCGAAGAAGACGACTACGATCAAGTGCATCCCCACTAATGGTCTGAACGAGAGATCACTTGAAGAGTTCGAGGTCAGCGCCATGGACACCGCGGCCGAATACCTCGAGGCTCGAGCCATCGGCGACAGGACGGTGACTGTCACCATCCTTTCCACCTTCAGCACCGACATAAAGACCTCGACAATCACCTTGCCTGGTAGCACCGCAACGACTGAGCTCGTCACGACCAAGACAGAAGGAAAGGCTATCACGCTGAAGCCTGCGACTATCTTGGAGACCAGCGTGACCGTGCGAACCCTCGCCTCGACGATCACTCTGGCCGGAAACCCTTCCACGACAACCATCATGACAGTGGTCTCCGCCGGCAAGACCACCACGCTCAAGCCGACCACCATCACCGTCGTCGTCGGAGCCACGACAACGGCGGTCGTCAGGTCTACCACGAAGCTGGAGGCCATCACCCAGATCGTAGTTGAGACGCAGACCCACGTGGCCACCAGCACGCTCCCCCAGCAGACCGAGACCGTGACCCGTCGGGAGGACTCGTCGAAGACGCAGACCGTGGTTCTCCCCGTCTCCACGGCGACGATCTGGACGACGGTGCGCTCTACGGTCCGTCCCTCTGCCACCGTCACGGACCGCTCAACAGTCACCAAGACGAAGACCTCGAAAGTTGTCGTTACGGTGACCAGCTGGGCGACCCGGACGAGCAAGGATGCCAAGGCGTGCACAACAGCCTAGAAGGGTTATGACGAGGAAGGGGAGGGGTGGGGGGGGGGGGTGAAAGATTTCTTATGTTACATGCAAGGCTAATACCTTCTAAATCTTATCGTTTTCTTCTTTTCTTTGCAGCCTTTTCTTGTAATCTCGCGTCCGACTCGAGGCGATTACTCTGCATGTTTATAATTGTGCACAAAGTCACTTATCATTTCAAACTTAATTTCATCTCAATAGTCTCCTTGCCATTCCAGGTAGCCAAATTGATTCAAGAGCATTCATTTTCAACCTATTATCATACTTTCGATCCTACAGTATTGTTCTTGAGGGCATTCTTTGTAGCAACGATGTTCTTGTCTGCTGCCCTCACCGCTGATGTGGCATGACGCTTGATCAAGATGGTAGTTGTGACTGCTACTCGTGAGCCTTTCGCCATTAAGAAAGAAACTTAACTTAAGCCTAATAATTGACGTCCCGGGCCTCTCCTCAGACTCCAAGATCTTGCTTTACTGCATGGTGTGGCGGGACAAGTATGATTTGATCTTGTGTGTCAGCATGTTAGCTAAATAGATCGTCTCTCCTGGAGGATTTCTAACCACACCAATTCGTTGAAGTTGTGGTCCACAAAGATTCCGTACGGAATAACATTGGCTGCAGCAAAACTCAAACGGTTTCGATTCTCAACAAGTTTTCATGTAGGTATGGTAAACCAAACTGTGACAGGCAGAAGAATTTCTTTGACCAAGCAACGGAAAGTTGACGGAGACAAAAGAAAACATAAGATCAGAAAGCATCGTTATAGTAGACAGTCAAGAGCATAGCTTGTAAATGCTCCGATGCTACCAACCACCCCTAAGTGACATGGCCAACAACAAGTTGATAACGGTGGCACAGTAACAACGCCGTTGACTTGAGAAGATGAACGTTCATTGCAGGATTGTCGAGTTTTATAGACCGGGCGGCGTCACCCGCCACACTAGCCGAGAAGTGTGTCCTTACTGCTGGATCTTTTTTGTCTCCAGGATGTCCAAGGAAGAGGTTCAAGTATACCCCTATCACGAGTCATGCATCCATAGAGCCTTCTTGTACCAGTGGAACGCCCGGGGCTCCCTCTTTCACGAGGTCTCCCTCGTGTCGGAGCATCGAATCACCCTCCCTCGGGCCAAGACCTTTAGGATGGAATTTTGATCCTCGGGAAGCCATAAAGGTGGACTGTCGGGCCAACCCAAGCTGAGGCATGGCTGACAGAACAGCTCTTGGCAGAAGGCCCTGGTCCTTGTCTTGAAGACCATTGTGACGCCGTATATGGGGTTGCCGGGTTCAAGAAGTGTCACCGAGTCTGGGCTCTCCAATGCCCACATGGCCTCCATCAATTAAGAACACGGCTAACGATGTACCCCGCACCCATTCACCCCACAATCCCCCAGTCTCTGTCCATTTCGCCGGTTTGCCAAGCAGGGCCGCCAGCTCTTTGGTTCGTTTTCTCCTTCATCGCCGTGTGACCCCATTTGCAAAGGTTGACACAGCCTTCAAGTGCCAAGAGTGCGGGACTTTGGACGAAACGAGGTGTTTCCTGTGCCTGGGTCGCCGTGAAAACTCGGAACGAGGTGCCAGGGGACACAGCACTCTGTCCTCGCCATGAACACGGTGACTATCTCTATTGTGCTCCCTTTGTTGACCCCGACAGGTCGGACTTGAGGCTCGGCTAACATGCCTCCACGATGACATGAGGGACCACTCCGAGCTTTCATGACGGGCACGTCCATGGAATTCCTGTAATCACAACGGCTTGGCGCATGCGTTCCACTCCCAGAACCACGCCGGAAGGATTGGCGTGCCTGATTTCTTTCGTTATTTGTTTATTAGAGTTTCCTTGGGGACCCTTGCGAGGCATTTCTCGAAGCCCGAACCATCAGATGTCGCGCCCTATCACGTAACTCGAACTTGGCACACCCTGTCCCAGAGCCTACACGCGCCGGTGGACGTGCGGAAGACCGGGCCTGTTTGGACTCATCTGGTTCTCCGAGCTCAGCGCGGGCGGCGTTCGTTCCGGGTGCCCGATTACGTCTTAAACGTCCGTTCCCCGTTTCCTTTGCCCCGAAGACTTGAGAGAGGAAACTCAGCAGCCAGATTCACTCGTTGCAGCCATTTGAGCAGGCCTCTCTCTTTCACATCAAGATGCAGCCCACAGAGATCATCGCCATCTTGGCCGGAACGTACCAGCTGCTCAACACATCGGCGTAGGTTTCCTCGCAGCACGACCCCAGTCCATGCCGGCAGTAGCCTTTGCTAACGATGTTACGCAGTACGCGCGATGGAGTGCCAGTAGAAGACAGAACGTACGGCTCCAACCCGGTCGGCATTCTTTCCTACAGCAAGTCCGGCTATATGTCGGCCACGATCACATCGACGGACCCCGAGCACCGACCCGCGAACTTGACATTTCCCTTCCAAGACGGCCAGTCCGACGCCGACTGGGCCCAGATCGGCAAGCACAGCATCGGATACGCCGGTCCGTTCTCGCTCACCGACGCCATCGAGGCCACCGCCACCTCCGGCCAGCTCGTCCACGGCCCCCTGACCGTTGCAAACGTTCCTACCATGGTAGGAGTCAGGCAAGTACGCAACTACACGACCTTTGAAAACGGGAACCTGCTCCGCATCTCCTCCCAGAGAGACGGCAGCAACAGGGGCGAGCTTTGGTGGAAGCGGTTGGATTGAGTTGTTGCACATACACAAAGATATCTTCCTCGGTGGAAGGCATTGCCAATGCCAGCAGAAGCCACAATATTCCCAAATGTATTTACGATGAGACAAGGAGCGGAACACGCGCTACCTTGGATATATATACTAGAGGTTCGGATAGATTTGCGATTTTGCGAAACTCATTGGATTGACTAGTTTCTCTGCCAGTGTGAAGGTTCATGTTCATGAAAAATAACGGCTGCAGCAAATGGCCTCCTGTGGTGTCTCAGGTTACCAGCATTCAGGTGAAAGTGAAGGATGCCAGAGTAGAGTCTCTGAATCTTGGTGCTTGGCGTTTGTCGTGCCCTCCAAAGGATGTCTCTTTTGGTTATATAGACTATTGTTTTACTGGAATTCGGCCTGAGTTGACACTCACGCAATCGCTTCCGGACAGCATGGGAAATGAAGAGACCTGAGGCAGAACCAAGGGATATGTATCAGGCCGGGCTGCCTGACCAACGGTCTCAAGCAGGTACAGTCGTATCTTTCACTGGCCTCCGGGATCACTCTACAACAAGGCGTTTCTTGAAGCCTGTAAACAGTTCGCTCGTCGACAACGCCACTGCCCGCAGAACTACTCAAAAGCCTGGTTGGCCAGCCTGTCGGCCTCCGTGTTCTCTTCCCTCGGGATCGGCCAGAACATGAAGTCCAGCCCGCCATCGTCGCCGTACGTCATTTCGTCGAGCCGCTCGTGCAGCGCCTTCAGCGTCTCGAAGTGCGCGACCCGGCGGCCGCGGGCGGTCATCCCCTCGTTCTCGATCCAGTCCCCGATCCACAGCGACATGGCGTGGGCGAGGTACTCCGAGTCCGTCGCGATCGTGATATGCCTCAGGGAGTAGTCGCGGCGCGTGATCTCGTGGAGGGCGTCGAGCGCCTGGGCCAGGGCCTCGATCTCGGCGCGCGAGCTGGTCTGCGGGAGGTCCGGCGCGAGCAGGCCGCAGCGGTTATACTGGGACCCGGGGCCGAAGTAGACGCCCCACGAACCCCGGGCCGCGCGGGCCCCGTTGTCCCGGCAGGCGCCGTCGATGTAGACGACGAGGGATCCGGGGTCGGGTACGACGCGTTTTATTTGCCACGAGTACATCTGGAGGCCGAAGACTTGCTTCCGGGGGTCGTAAACGACGAGTTCTGATCTTGGTACCAGCCTGTGCGGGTCGCTGGCGCGGTGCTCAAAGAGCCGGCTCCCCTGGCCATCGTCATCGTCGTAGCCCATCATCATCTTGCCGAGCTTGCTTAGGCGGTGATTGGGTAGGTGTGATGTATTATGTTGGTCCTTGTCAAATATCTGCTGTCGATCAGATATATGGACATGTGGAGGTGGCCGTGTCTCGTAACTTACGGGCTTCTCTTCTCTAGTCGACCCTGATTGCGAGAAGATACCAAACTCTCGTATGATGATCCGTAAGTACTGGGGATGCTTAAGTTATCTGGTAATGCAATTCGTCTGGATATGTTGAGACTGTGGACAGACATCAATCCCACGTCTCCAGCAATGGTTGACGAAAAGAGGGGGAAGCCAAGTACATCTCAGGGCAGGTTTGACCTCCAGAGTGCGGATAAAAGTAGTTCCTTTTTTTTTTCCTTTTCTATTTCTTGATCATTTGGTTTAGCCAGACTTTCATCTCTGCTCATATCGGTAATTATGGCAGGCTGACCATAGAAATGGAGGCTCTAGCGGCGCATTCGCTGAACTCATGTCTCACACGTCGCACCAATAACACATCCGCGTCCTTTTCTCTGAGTTATTCTTGATATCGCGTCGTACTTTTCTCGCCCTTCATATCGTGCCCACATTAACACCACTACCTACCCATTTTGTGTAAAATCTGCTGGCTGCCCCATCGCCCTCAGATAAACATCTGTGCTACCGCCAGCAGGACGAGCACGAGACCCGGCAGCAGCACCGTCAGCATCAACTCCTCCATCGCCAGTTCGGTGCTGGGCGAGACCAGGCTCAGGGGGAAGCGTGGCGGGAACGCGCGGCGTCGCCGTTCCACCGTCTCCATGAGGTGTTTCGGCACGTTGGGAATATCGATGGTCAACCGGTGGTCGGTCCTGCTGGCGTCGTGATGGACGTAGAGCGTCTGCAGGTCCGGGTCGTACGACCACTCGCCCCCGCTGACCTTGACTTGGATGCCGCGCCCAGCATAGTGATAGTTGGGCACAAATACCTCGGTCGTCCGCGACTTGTCCGACTTTTTCTTCCCTGTATGGTCCGCGTCAGGGGTCTCTGTCACCCATTCAAACTCGTAATGCAGGGTTCGGGAGTCCCAGTCCGACCGTAGGGGCCGTCCGGCAACCTTGACGGCATAGGGCCGGATGATGACGTCCAGCACTCTGCCCCCGCGGTACATCTCGTCCTCCTCGTGGGCCTCGTTGGCGTAGTCGGGGAGGATGTGGCCGGGCCTGGCTTCGGTGTTGCCGTTGACGACAGAGAAGTCCTCCATGTTCCAGCCGTCGCCGTGCTCAACGCGGTTGTCGGGGTTGTAGTTCCACAGCGTGAAGGCGACCTGGTTGTCCTCCATGGCCGAGATAAGGGCGTGCATCAGCTCGCGCTGCTTGTCGTAGTCGCCGGTCTTGAACGCCGCGCCGCCGTTGATGTCGAAAGAGATGCCGACCTCGCCGATGAGGGCCGGGACGTGGCCGCCCAACGACTTTTTCCCGTACTTCAGGATATTGGAAAGCTGAAGGCGGTAGTTTTTCCGCAGTGCCTTCGCGCCGAAGTAGAGCGCCTTGAGTATGAACATGCCTCTCGACGCACCCTGCACGTTGACGCTCATCCACGAGTGGTGTTTGCTGAACAAGACGTTGAGGTCGTAGAAGTGAGGCGCAAACACGAGGTTTCCCGGCCGCTGGGTGTCGATTATGGTTTTGGTCGCATACGTCTGCTTCTGCGCCGACTCGTCCGCTTTGTCCCCTTGCCCGATCCAGGGCGGCATGAACTCGTTCGGTATGGGCTCAAAGAAGCAGAACTGGCGAGGGGATTTGCGGGAGACGCGGTCAGAGAAGCGCTTCAGGAACGGGCCGTAGAAGTCTCTGTACCACTCGATAGGTTTCCCTTCGCTGCCCGGCCGGTGGTCCACCTCGAAGTAGTTCTTCTGCAGCACTTTCGGGCCTTTCTTCGTCTCGTCCCATTCCCAAACACCGTGAGCGCGCCAGACACACTCGCCCAGGCCGTAGTTCTGAGGCTTCGCAGCGTCTGGCTTCGCAGTCAACCAAGCCGATCTTCCCTTGGGGTCGACGAGAGTTCGGTGCGAGACGCGAGTTGGGAACGGCCACGACTTCACGTAGTAATCCACCTCCTGGGCGTAGCCGCTGGCGAGCGCAAGAGCTTGCGTCAGCGACGGGTAATATCCGATGTGGAGGTCGGTGTCATAGTTCCACCCGTCAAACCCGTGGAGGTTGATGAGGCCGCGATGGGGCTCGTTCAACGGCTCGAAGCCAACGCAGGCCTCAAGACCGCTGACCTCGTCGGCCAGTCGGCCAAACGCTTCTACGAAAGCGTGCTGAAGGTACTCCCTCACGGAAACAGTGTCGCCTTTCGCCGAGCTCTGGGGCCGCGGACAGCGCAGGTTCGGCGCGAGAGCATCTCCCGCCCAAAACAGCGTGGCCATTGTCGACGCAGCCAGCTTCTGGTACCCCGAAGGCCACACGAAGGGACCGCTGGGCTCCTTCTCGTTGACAGGCGCATTGGCGCGGCGCAGCTCGTCTTGGCCGTGCACATAGGCGGCGCCCGTGTCGGTGAAGGCCTCGACGTCGAGTCCCGCGACCTCGAAAGTCCACCCGGGGGCGCCGCTCCCGCCGCTGAACCTGCTCCAGACGTCCTGGTGGGCGCAGACGAAGCACTTGATGCCGTACTTGGGCATGAGCTCGATGAGCTGGCGCAGGTAATCAATGTACTCAAAGTCAAGGTCCGTCTCGGGATCCGGGCCGGCGTGGCCGAGGGACTCCCACGTCACGAGGAGGCGGACGAGGGGGAGTCCCCAGGCCCGCAGGCGGCGGAAGTGCAGCGGGGCGTCCTGCAGGGGAAACGGCCTGCCGACGAAGGTTACGGTGCGGTGCTCGAAGAAGCCGTCGGTGAGATGGGACAGGCCGTTGGGTTCCGTCGGCAGCTTGCTGGCCCCCGAGACGTTGAGGCCGTGCAGCGTGAGCGTGCGGCCGTGTCCGTCGATGAAATAGCCGTCTTTCAGGCCAATCGGCCCTCCCAGAGCGGCATCGGAGAGGTCCTGTGCGGCATACTTGTCCGCCATCGTGAATGGCGGTGAATTGGTCCCGTCAGATGCAGAGTTGAATCGGCTGTTGGTGGTTGGTTGGTTGGTTAGTTGGTTTGGTTGCGATGTTTCATTGAGAATCGGCAGACATGGATACGACAGGACAGATCAACTTGTCCTTAGTCAGCAAGCTCCCCCTTTGCACCTTGTTGACCAACTCAAACAGCAAAGATGATATCAAAGGTTTCCACACAGAAAGGCGCTCCAAGTTAAGCTGGCGATCTATATCGTTTTGCTTCTTTAACTGTCAAAGATGACTAGATAAGTTGTGTCACGCATGGATAAACGGTGAAGACATCTAGAGAAGCCTTAGGAGAAGGGGGAGCAGCTTGTCGGGGATCTCGGGTTCCGGAATGTGGATGTTGAGCGCTTGGCGGCTCCCTCGAATGGAATCCGTCCAAGATTGATTTTGGAGGGAATTTGATGGTTTTGAACTGTTCCTGTACGAAACTGGACGTGTTAGCCACAAAAGCCGCGAAAAATTTCCCAGGATTGAGACCCTCTGCTGCTGTCACCTACCGGGAGGCGTGTTAGTCAATCATCTGGGGCGACTAGGCCTACTTGGCATGCCTCCACGCAAAACTGCCGCTTTATCTGTAAAATACTCCAAGGCGTACAAGACAGGAATCGAAACTGTTACTTTTCAGAGTCCCGCGGCAATCAAGTCAGAGTTGGATCGGTTGATTGAATTGGGAGGGGTCCCAATGTGAATACCCGAATGCTGTTATTGATTCAAAATCTAATCTGTTTCCCTTCTTTCAAGCTTCCTGGTTTTCAGCACGTCGGTTTTGATATTTTCGAGATGCTTTTATCGCAATTGATTTACTATAGTCTCTTGCTTCAAGCTATAGTAACATCATTGCTTTTTGCTTGGTAACTTAGTACTCTCACTCGCCAGCCTAGAGAATCAAAACTAGACTATTATTCATCAAATGTTTTGATTTCGAGGTACACAAGGAAGAACAACTAAGCCAAGCAGCGCAGCACCTGCAAAACTAAAATTCAGGTTCTAAACCTCGTATCAAACCTAGCCATTCATTCTCACACTTACACGAGGATGCAGTCATCGACTACAACATTTCGGATTAACATGGATTACGAACTTGACATGTAGGTGATTATGGTAAAACACAAGCCATCATGGTGTGAGAATGACAGCACCGCGAAAACGCAAATCCTCGCTTTCTTCCGTAGCCGGCCGGCCCTGCTGGAAGCCATTGGCCAGAAAGAGGCCAATCAGTCTTGCAGCCTCGATGCGCCGCTTCTGCTCGTCAGACGCGCCTCCTAAACAGTAGTAGAACCGGGTCCAAAAATGGCCTCGGAGCTCCTGGTGATTAGGGTGATAACGCCAAAGGTCCCCAGTAGTGGTTAGGGTCCCAAGCATGGTCTCAAGCCCCCCTAGCGACAACCCAAATGGACCAACCTCGGCGCCTCTCCAGTCGCAGATGCCCACAATCCTGCCCGTGGTTTCATTCACGTGGTGGGATCTGGCCGTATCATCTCGATGGGCGTGTTGTGATACGCCGAGGCGAAAAATCTGCGTTGGCTAGGTTAGTTGACCGTTTCCCTTGCCTTGGAAAGGGTGGGAGGGGTTGGCAAGCCTTGTGTAGTCGTCTATGGTGAGTCGCAGAAGGGAGTAGTTGTCGCTCTGGAGCTCGGTTCGGGCCAAGTACATGCAGGTCCCCCCTATGTTGTTCATCGTATAGACGCTGACCTGGCCAAGTTTCCCTCGGTACTCGTGTCGTGGCGCAAAGCCGCGATAGGCTTGTTCGATGCTTCGGATCAAGTCCACGTCCAGATGAGAGCTTGGAACGCGGAACTGAACGACAACTTCCCCACCTTCAACAGTGTAACTGGTTCCGCCCTGAAATGCTGTCGCGGTGACGGACTGGCTTGTTATATTTTGGGCTTCTGCGTTGTATTGCCACTGCGTGACAGAATCGTTCTCTTGGAAAAACCTCCGTATTTGGTATTGAGACAGCGCGGAAATGTTTGGCGGCATTGCGTGGTATAAGGTTAGGTACTGCTGACAAGGACATTCTATATGAGGAGACGCGTGGGAAGAACGCATGGGATGCTAAGGGGGGAAACTTAGCGTACCTAGGTAGAAGTAAAGGGTAAGTTGAGAGGCGGTAAGTTGCATCATATAAAAGTCCTACAAATACTTCACATCCTTACGCTTCTATTGAGCTATTGCTATGTTATTTGCATACCTAGTTTAAGGATTTAAGAGACTTAGCCGCTAACCAGCCGCCACCAGGGACCACACTCTGCCTCATTATGCCTAGTTCCCTTGTTCGCTTGGCACCGCCAAGTTCTTGTCGGGCGTAAATGCTGCAACAGAGACGACGATCTCGATGACGAAGGGCAACAAGCTTGTGGACCATTCATCCTCATCTCTTATTTACTTCCGAACTTCCCACTCCACCTGGCGGGCTACGGGCCACGCTTTTTTCCCCCCAAGTTTTGCATCGTATTCCTTAGAAAGTGAATCATCAAACCGGCCGCGCCATCCCCCCCCCCCCCCTACAGCTTACAACAAACGCCATCGTCATGAACTTCGCCATCAACTGGTTCCTAGCCGCCTGGTTCATAAGCAAAAGTGTCTCGCCGGCCTCCGCGCAGACATCAAACACCTCTTCCCTTGACAGCTGCCCGCACGACATCCAAAGAATTGCCAACGGGCGCGCAAAATTCAACTCGACCGGCAGGACGGCGTTCAACCTCGGCCAGGATGATGACTGGCAACTGTCGTACAGCCTGCAGGACATGCGCGCCGAGAACTACAGGGCCGGCAATCGGGTTACCATGCAGTATCTGAGCACCTTTCTCAGCGTCCCCGCGTCGTTCATCGGCAGCCCACGCGGCAGCCACACCAGGATCTGCTCCTACAGGATGCCGGGCCAGAATAAGACGCTAGACGACCGGTCTGAGGGCGCTTCGGGGTCGTGCGAGGGCGTGTTGAGCGACGAGTGCATCCAGGCTCTCCTACTCGCGCCACCGCCTGTAGAGGACGACTGTCCCTGGATAGACCCGACTGAAGCTTGCGGCTTTGGAGTCATCGTCGGCCGTGGTTCGTTTTCTATTTCCTAGACCCTTCAGTCCAGTCGCGGTGCCTTTACCCCTTTCTTGATGTTTCTTGTCTCTGATGCGGGTATTGCAAGCCGCGCCGTCAAACTTTTCCAGCGGCACGTGTACGCTGGACGACCTCCCGCACATCGACCTCCCCGAAAGTTATCAGACATATAGCGGCCTCGTCGGAAGCAGCATCCTCCCGCCGGACCAGACGCGGGACTCGTTCGAGGTCTACGACCTCCGTGTCCGCCAGCCGATCCCAATGCTCATCACGTCCAGTGTGGCGAACTCGGATGAGCGGCACGCTGCGGTGGTCTGCCTGGCCCCGAGCAACGTCACAGACGGCAGCCGAGTGCCCGAGGGAGAGTTTCCGCCATCGGCCGCCAGCGTTCTTTCGTCCAGAGGGAGCGCCCTCATGGCAGCAGTGGCCGCGTGTGTTGTAATATTGGCGCTGGTGTAGAAGAGGGATGTGGACATATAGTCTACTCCTGATTCAACAGCCAAGTCAGCCTTTCAGGTCCGAGCCTGTTTCGTTTGTGACTGCTTGTCACACCCGCAAGTTTCTATAAAGCCCTTTGTGGATCAATGAACATGTTCCAAAGAGAGGAGTTGTAACAGAGCAGAGAGAACGAAGAGGACAGCATTAACAAATGTAGCCGAGTTGAAGGAGCTGTCATTGGAACTCGCAAGTCGGATGGATATACAAACACAAACTCTGTCTATCAAAAAGCCAACATCTAGCACGTTCCCTCCCTTTAGTCAATTGCCTTCAACATGTACTTGTCCTGCCAGAAGCGGTCCGTAACCACCGGCGCGTCGCGGCGGACGACCGCATCACGCTCCTGCAGACGTGAGGCGGCCAGGTAATTCCTGCGCGTGACCTCGGCCCTGTCGGACACGTCCCTCTTCGCGATGCCGCCGTACGCGCACTTGCCGCCGTTGAAGGCCGCCGCCGCAGTCGCCTTCCAGACCTCGGCGACGTCCGTGATCATGGGAAGCGTCCAGTACAGGCGGCAGTCGGCGTCCTCGCGGACGAACTGGGCGGGGATGCCGTCGTCGACGTTGCCGCGGAGGACCTGGTCGCGGACGTTCACGGCGGCGGCGAGGCTGCGGTTCAGGGGCAGGTCGTCGTAGCGGGCGAAGGCGGTCTTTTGCGCGTCGGTCGAGGCGTAGGGCAGGAGGAAGGTGGTGTAGGAGTAGATGTTGCTCCAGTCGAGCACCTGAGAGCCCTTGATGCCGCCGACGCCCTCGATCGGCCCTTCGACGGGGAGGCCGCCGAAGGCGACGGACTTGACGCCGCCGTGGAGGCGGAGGAACTCGGAGGCCAGAGTGCAGGTGGAAGCACAAACGCCGTCGTAGAGGATGACGATGTTCTCGGGCTCAAAGGGCTGCGGGAGACCGGTGAGGTTACCGTAGCCGTTGATCTCGACACCGAGGCCGAAAGTGGCGTTGGAGGTGGTCAAGGGATCGTCGAGGTTCCAGCGCATCAGGGCGGTGTACGACGTGTTCTGGAAGACGCGGGGCGCGAACTTGTCGGCGAAGGAGGTGAAGGGCTGGTTGGTGAGGTTGTAGTCGTAGCGCCAGTTGAACCAGCTCTCGGCGAGACTGATCAGGTCGCCGTCGTTACTGGTGGCGAGGTCCAGGTCCGCGACGAGGTCCGAGATGATCTCGGCGGCGGCGACGAAGCCGTCGCTCTCCTTCCAGCGGGAGAAGCCATCCTGCACGGCGTCCGGGAAGAGCTGACGGAAGAAGTCGTAGCCCTGGAGGATGTAGCCGCCGCCGTTCTGCTGGAAGTCGATGACGAGCTTCGTCTTGCCGGCGGCGAGGGCGGCCGCGTAGAAGTCCCGCGTGACCTGTTGGAACTCGGCGGGGCTGGCGCTCTCAAAGGCCGTGAGGGCGACGACGGCGACGTCCTCGAAGCCTTCGCCCTCGAGGAAGTAGCCGGAGACGACGCCGTCACTGGTCACGATGACCGGGGCCGGGTAGCCCGGCAGAACGGGGGCCGGGGCGGTGGCGTTCGGGGTGATGGTACCGGCTGGGGTCTTGGACGCCGGGCTCTGCGGGTTGCAGAACTTGGCGTAAAAGGACGGGCCGTCAACGACGCCGGTGAGGTCCTTCTTGACGCGGGCGTGGTTCTCGAACGCGACCTCGGTGCCGTTCTCGAATGTGATTGTCGTGTTGGGTCCCTGGTAGATGTAGCTGGTCGACCGCCGTGTTAGTGCAGTCCAGGCGCAATATCCGGAAGCGTTTGTCTCTTACCGAACACGACCGCCGGAGCTGAAGTAGCCTTTTCCGCCGCCAGCGGCCACGCCAGACTTCTCGAAGAACATGGAGTTGTAAGCCGAGTTGGCATCGCGATTCCAGTTGGCCTTGTTGACGGTGTCCTCCAAATACTTGGCGGCGTCGATGCCGTTGATGAGCTTCACCGCAGACGCCGTCTCGGGCGTCGAGATGACTTCCTCTGCGTGGAGGGGAGGCCATCAGCACTGAGCAAATTCAAGACGACGAATGACAATTGGGGCAATGTACCATAGATCTTGATCACAGGCAAGGAAGAGCCGTTCTCGCTGATGGACACCAGAGCCCGCTCGCGAGTCCATTCGAAGACGGCCGTGAGCAGGTCGGGGTAGTAGACGAAGTGGCCGTCGTGGCCGGGACCGAAGACCTCTTCGTAAAGCGCGGACTGGAAGGCGTACTCGCCGGGGTAGACATCGTTGACGAGGTTCTCTCTGATGTTGGAGAGGGCCGCGAAGAGGTCGTAGCCCGGGAAGTCGTAGCCGGCCGGGGGGTCCGCCTTGTAAGCGGCATCTTTGAGAGAGTTAGTGAGTGACACACGGGAACAAGTGTTTCTTCCCTTTGGTAACTTACCACTCTGCCACTCTAGGTAAGGGTACAAAGAGTCCACAAGCTCAATGGCGGCCTCCTTTCCCAAGGGGACCGAGTTGAGGCAGGCATGCGCCAGTTGGGCCGGTACAGTCGGCGTGACTACGAAACAAAACCCCCGTTAGTTGGCTGGGAGAATCACGGAGGTTACACGGGATTTTAGTACCAGTTGGGGCAGTTGCGTGCTGGGCAGCCCAGGCAGCACCAACGGCGGCACAGGGCTCAGAGCCGTTGACCGGGGCCGTGGTGTTGGGGAAGAAGGCGGCGGCGTGGTCGGCGGCGGCGACCAGCAGAGCCGGCACGGCGATGGAGGAGCTTCGCATGTTGACGACGGGGTCTCTTGCAAACCACTGGATCTGCTAGTCAGTCTGGCTGGACGCTGAGACTGAGGCTCAACCTCTTGGCCAACGCCCAGGAAGACGACGTTCTTATACCCAGCGCCACTCACTCTACACTCGTCATCCACTTTCCGTCGACCGAGGGCCGCCGTTCGTTTGCCGGGGCCCGGCGATGTCACCATCGCCTGTCGAGTGGGCTCTCATCCCCGACAAAAGAGCTTGTTCCGTCTTCACCACTGGAGCCCGCTAGCTTGAGATGGCAGGTCGCGTTGCGAGGTTGCTCCACGACTGGGGACCGGCCCCCAGTGCCGCGATCCTTAGCCTCCTTGTCGAGTGGGATGCACTGATGCAAACGAGCAACTGTCATCTGTCTGCTACATAGTTACATGCGTAGAGAAAACTAAATTGAGGGCTCGGAGGGGAGGGGGGGGGGCTTCAGGCCGCGAAGCTTTCTCCCAAGGGTAGACGGCCGGTCTTATCAAGTCATCAGGGCGAAAAGATATGAGGCACTACCGCCACTCCCCCAGTTGGCTCGGCCGTTGCAGCGCTGTTGGTTGGCGTCACTCTCATCGCTCTAGTGTTCGTTGTGGAGATCGGTTAGAAACACCTGCTTAACACGGCTTAGGCCGGGAGGCGAGAGCCCCGGTCTGCGGCACAGAATTGCCGGTGTGCGATCGGCCCGTAGGATGCAATTTCCCCGGCCGGTCTCTCGCTGTTTGGATTCCGGTCCTATGGGAGTATCCGTCTTGAATCGGATGGTTTCCCTCTGCAACGAGCCCGCTCGACCTGCATCAGTTAGTCAATGAGACAACTACACAGGTTCTTCTTCCAGAACCAGTAAGCCAGGCAAAAGACTCGGGAAGTTGCAGCATGAAGCTGACGCTAGTATGTTCAGAGAGAGACAGGCTGGTCTAGAAAGCCGTGTTCCCATCACGAAGAGTGATCGTAGGTAACTCGAGGGCAGGGCTCAAGTGTCCCTTGTTGAACTTCCGATGTTTCTTCTAATGGTCCAGGTGGCCAATGGCACTCCATGTGTCAGCCTGGGGGACTGTTCTTGATTAGATGCAATCATCTTAGAACTGCGAGTGTAGTCTAAGATCGTGTTTCTTACAGGTCCGCTACCTCTGAGGATGGAAACCCTCCTGATAAGTCTGCATGGTGTAGACTTCTTCTTACCAATCATGAATAGAGTGCAAATTCCAAGTTGCATGATCTTTATAACACCCAAATGAGATTGTCACAATGAGCATTCATGTACTGTACTATAATCCTATGCATTTAGGGAATTCTCGTTGCTCACCATCACATCCATACGTTTCAAAGACTGATGGTTATTGCAAGAAACCTTCCAAGAAAATTGCACAAGATCGGCCAATGGAACCCTCCCTGATTGCGGATCAGGAAGCTGCGACATGCAATTCTTGAGGTATAACAGTTATTCGTCGGGTCTCGAGTTTGCTATTCTCGTAACTCTTCGAACTCCCCAGATGTCTACCGCTTTTTCTCGTATTCTGATGGTTTTCACTCTACCAAAAGGGCCCCAGTTAGGATTTAGTCATTTCCCGAAAAAGTACCACCTGCCGCGATTGGAAGGTTCCATTGGGATGTTAATTTACCGTGGCCGAATACGGGCCCTAAAACTATGAAAGTTCATGAAAGATGGGCACTCCAAAGTGCCCCTTTCTACTGATAAAAGAGAACAAGAATAATTAAGCCGACCAGTGCTTGGTATCGTCGCTCTTGATCCTGGGAAATGGCATATGCCAAACGGCTTGCTTTTCCCCCGTTCTAACGCCGCGAACCCCCGAAAGTCATTGTATCCATTCGTGACGTCGTTAGCAGTTGGCCTCTGCCAACCAGCTCTCCTGAAACCCTGCTGTCGTGGTACGTTTTGTTCGTTCGTCTACTGGGCGGGATCGGTCTTGGGAACACTGGGCAGCTCCGCGGCAATGGCATCGGCCTCGTCGGCTTGCTCCTGGGTCGGGCCGTCGTCGGTCTGCTTGGGAGCAGCGGTCTGGTCGGGGGGAGGGAAGAAGACTCTGGAAGCACTGCGTTAGTTTACTGTGCGGCACATGGCAGGGAAGAATCGGGGAGGGAAATGTTAGACGTACGGGAGAGCCTCGTTGTAGGCATTGACGTCCTTCATCTCAAAGGTGCAGAAGATGACCTTGTCGAGCTTGTCGCCGTCTTCCCCGTCAAGAAAGTCTCTAACAACTTCGGCGGCAATGGGCGCAGCCTCGTAACTGGGGTATCCGTAAATGCCGGTGCTAATGGCGCTGAAAGCGACGGTGCGGCAGCCGTGCTGGACGGCGAGGGCCAGGCTCGTCCGGTAGCAGTTTTCGAGGTGGTGCTGGGCGGGCGCCGGGTTGAGCTCGTCGTAGACGGGGCCGACGGTGTGGATGACCTTCTTGCAGGGCAGGTTGTAGGCGCCCGTGATCTTGGCGGAGCCGGTGGCGCACCCGTTCAGGGTCTTGCACTCCTGGAGGAGGCCGCGGCCGGCGGCGCGATGGATGGCGCCGTCGACGCCGCCACCGCCGAGGAGGGAGCCGTTTGCGGCGTTGACGATGGCGTCAACGGCGAGCCGCGTGATGTCGCCGCGGGTGACGGCTACCTTTTGGTTGTGCGACGCGTTCGGGGTGTAGAGGGGCTGCGACGAAGGCGTAAGCTTGCCGAGCTTGTAGAGGAGCTCGACAGTCGGGATGTCGGCGGCGGCAGTGGTGGCCATAGTGTGGGCTCGTCGGTTTGCTTGCTTGTGAGGGTTTGAAGGAGATGTGGCAGTTGCCGTCGATGCAGATGCAGATGCAGGTGCAGATGCAGATTGCGCCGTGGGTTGGCGAGAGGAGGAGATTTGGCAGCCCATGACGACAGATGGGGGACCCCGCGCTAAATTTAGACGCTGGAGTCTCGCGTGGAAGGTAAGGGAGCTTGAGCTTTGGCCTGTCTGGTCTTATCCTTATCAGTGACTTAACTTACCAACCAGGCTTTGCTACTGTTGCCGCAGAATTGCTCAGAGGGAAGGGTGAGTTTGCTTGCCTGAATACTTCTGAGGGATGGGCGAATGAAAGAAAAGGCTTCTTCTTTGTTCTTTCCAGAGCAAAAACACTCTCTTTAAAGGCGTTAAAGTGTATCCTCGACTTTTGACCATTTTGTCCAGAAGAGTGCCAACCATGGTTGATAGTTTGCTGTTCTTTACACCTTTTGGGGTAGGTGTAATGAATGGTACAGAGCACCCTGAAGTCATGGCGGCGCCACCAATTCATCAATAGGTAGGTACCAAAGGTGCCTTATCGCACTGGCCGGGTTGTTATCTTATCCGTATGCATCGTCACCCTTATCTAATCGGTGGCTGGCCCCCCTTTGTCGCGTGTTGCAGTGGGAGAGAGCGCTGTAACCCCTCGTTGGATCCATTTGAGTCATCCCCGCCGTAAAAGAAGAGTGTTGCCCCGCCACCAAACCACATATTTTCCCCTGCTGTGATGCCCAATTGAACGACGCTCGACCATCAAGCGACGACACGATTGCCACGAGCTGCCTCGGACTTTTCTCTTCGTCTTTCCCTTCCTACACCCGATCGAATACGAACCATGGCGGACGCTGCAGCGGACCCCACTGCCAAGCTGACCGAGTCGACGGCCAAGCTTCAGCTCGATGAGGAGACGGGCGAGATGGTCAGCAAGGGCGAGCTGAAGAAGAGAATGGCGAAGCGAGCAAAGAAGGCCGCCTCGGAGAAGGCTAAAGCCGCCAAGGATGCTGTCGCAAAGGCCGTCGGTGCCGGTGACAGCAAGCCTGCGCCCAAGCCCAAGGCGAAGCCTGAGGAGGTTGTTATGGATCCCGAGGCCATGTTCAAGCAGGGCTTCCTCCAGGAGGTCTACAAGGAGAGGCCGTCGGAGAATGTCGTGACGCGATTCCCTCCTGAGCCCAACGGCTAGTAAGTGCCCAGCTGGTCTTACCCTCGTTGTCTGCCTGGCTAACAGCCCTCCCAGCTTGCACATTGGCCATGCCAAGGCCATTGCCGTCAACTTTGGTTTCGCAAAGTACCACGGTGGTGTTTGCTACCTGAGGTACGACGACACGAACCCCGAGAAGGAGGAGGAGAGGTACTTCACTGCCATCGAGGAGATGGTGAGGTGGCTGGGCTTTACCCCCTACAAGATCACCTACTCCAGCGACAACTTCCAGAAGCTGTACGACCTGGCCGAGAAGATGATTACGCTGGAGAAGGCCTACGTCTGCTACTGTGGAGGTGGGACTACTCTCAAGAGCCATCTCATCTTTCAATTGCTGACCCCGCCAACCTACAGACACCGAGATCAAGCTTCAGCGCGGCGGCGAGAAGGGCGCCTCCCCTCGATTCCGATGCGAGCACGCCAACCACACCGTCGAGGAGAACCTCCAGAAATTCAGAGACATGAAGGACGGGAAATACAAGCCCAGGGAGGCTTTTTTGCGCATGAAGCAGGACATCACCGACGGTAACCCCCAGATGTGGGACTTGGCGGCATACCGCATCAAGACGGACACGCCGCACCACCGCACCGGCTGGGACTGGAAGATCTACCCGACGTACGACTTCACGCACTGCCTGTGCGATAGCTTCGAGGGCATCACGCATTCCCTGTGCACGACCGAGTTCGTCCAGAGCCGCGTCTCGTACGAGTGGCTGAACAAGACGCTTGGCGTCTACGAGCCCATGCAGCGCGAGTACGGCCGCCTGGGCATCACCGGCACCGTGCTTTCCAAGAGGAAGATTCTCAAGCTAGTCGAGGAGAAGATCGTCCGTGGCTGGGACGACCCCCGTCTGTACACGCTCATCGGCATCAAGCGCCGCGGCGTGCCTCCTCGGGCCATCCTCGACTTCGTCAACGAGCTCGGTGTCACCACCTCCGTCTCCGTCATCCAGATCAAGCGCTTCGAGCAGACGGTGCGTAAGTACCTCGAGCGCACCGTGCCCAGACTGATGATGGTGCTGGACCCCATCCGCGTCGTCATCGAGGATGCCGAGCCCGCCGACGTCGAGCTGGCCTTCTCGCCCAAGGACCCCAACATGGGATCGCACACCATCAAGTTCACGCCCACCGTGTACATCGACCGAGCCGACTTCAGAGAGGTCGACAGCAAGGACTACTTCCGTCTCGCCCCCAACAAGACGGTCGGTCTTCTCAACGCCCCCTTCCCGATCAAGGCCACTTCGTACACCAAGGACGAGACCACGGGCAAGGTGACGGAGATCCGCGCCGTCTTCGACAAGGAGACGAAGAAGCCCAAGGCCTACATCAACTGGGTCGGCACCGAGGGCTCCAAGAAGGTTGAGGCGCGCATCCACAACTCATTGTTCAAGAGCGAGAAGCCCGACGACGCTGAGGGTGGTTTCCTGAACGACATCAACCCCGAGAGCGAGGTCATCTACCCCGACGCGCTCATCGAGAGCGGCTTCGACGAGGTCAAGCGTCGCGCGCCGTGGCCCGAGGCCGCCGGCGAGAGCGAGCTGGGCATGGGCGGGCCGGAGAGCGTGCGCTTCCAGGCTACTCGTGTCGCCTACTTTGTAAGTTGCCCGCGCGCATGAGAACGTAGAAGAGACATACTAATCTGCATGTAGGCCGTTGATTCCGACAGCACCGACGACAAGATCATCCTCAACCGTATCGTTTCGCTGAAGGAGGATGCTGGAAAGGTCTGAGTCACTTGTGACTGAGTTTGTGCAAAGGGTTTGGGCGAAAACCGGTACGGAGGGTTGGTGGCTGGGAGCTTTCGGAGTTGCATAGACGGGGATTTATAATACCAAAAGGAATCCACAGACAGTGGTTGAAGAAAATGACTTTTTGTTTCACGACTTTCATATTCGGGAAACAAGTGATTCACTGCGACCTACACCGGAAATTCATCTATATCAGGTTGACTTTTTGGCGCCTCACTGTCTATCCCGTCACCGCCCACACAACATACTCACCCATACACCCACACATGCACGAACGAACAGATACACATATACACACATAAACACGACGAAGACCACAAACGAACGCCGGCACATTAACACGAAAATGAGGGCCTTCCAGACCCTGTGGCTGTTCGCAGCCGCTTTGGCCGCAGCCACATCATGCTCTGCGACGCTCGAACCGGAGAACACGATGGCTCCGTCGACGAACGCATGGGACGAGCGGCGGTCGTCGCCGTGGGAAGAACCGGCCGCGCCCTTGGCGTACCACGAGGTCGGCACCCCTGCCCTGCCGGGCCGTATGCTGGACGACAGCGGCGAAGCGACCTGCCCCAGGGACACCGGTATGCCGAATCCCCCCTTTCCCCCCGTTCCCCCTTCCTTCTATTTGTCTCTTTTCTGTCTGGCCCGCTCTCCCAGTCTCTTTCTCTTTCCATCCCCTCGTCTATCTGTCCCGTGCTGACGGCTTCCGGCGCATCTAGTCGCCTGCCACCTCCCACGCAACTGGAACTGCTGCCCGAGAGGCATGCCGTGCTGCGGGCCGGGGTGCTGCGCGCGCGGGTTCCGCTGCGCCGACGCGCGGGTGGGCATGTGCTGCGCCGAGGGTAAGACGCTGTGTGACGGGGTCTGCGTCGACGGGGGCTGCTGCGGGCCGACGGGGTCGTGCGACCGGCGGCCCCGAGAGGTCTGCTGCGGGGGAAGGTGCGTGGCCGAGGGGCGCTGCCGGGGCGTCATTGCCGGGTGGAGGTGGAGAAACGCGGCGACGGCGGCGGCGGCAGCGGCGGAGGAGGCTGTGTGGCGGGGGTTCGCCGTGGTGGTTGTGGTGGTGTTAGTGAACGTCGTCTAATGGGTGGCTTGCGATGGTGGGGGGGCCCGTCCGTCTGCTGGAGGAGAGTGAGGTCATTTGTCTGGGTTAGTAAACATGGTTGGGCATTCGAAGGGATGGAAGAGACATCGATCCTACATGTATCTTCGGATCTTGCGTGTAATGCTTCTTCGTCCTGGAGATGAGACGAATCGGCGCAGGGTGCATGCAACTGGGGATGGCGTTGCCTCCGAGATGGGAGCCAACGGACTCTCCAGTAGCTACCTAGTTACAGCACACAAGGTTGCATTTAACACGATCAGAAATATACAACCCTATGCTCAACTTCGTTTCTCGTCGTCGCAAACTCCGTATCGGTATGTGCCTTTCACATGGAAAACTGCCGAGCCTCCAGGCGGCAGGTTATACTTGAGTGGTGCGTACAGTGGGGGTCCTCAAGTTTGAGATCAGGTATGTCTGTATTTTAGAAGGGGGTGATCTCAGACTTTTGGGTTGGGACTGTATACGTACGTACGATGCATGAGGTCAAGTTTGTGAAAAAGAGGGTGATTTTCGCCGATGACTCGGCCCGTTAGTTGGGGCCCACAAAGGTCAAGCGTACGATGCATGAGGGATCTGGTGTTCCCCGATCCAGGGCCTTCCTTGCGTCCAACCGAATCCACGGGATCGAGGGCACAATGGACGAACGCTGTCGCGACTAGGGCATGCTTGGAACCGATGCCCAACCGTGTGGTCCCGCAGTTATGCGTGAAGCGGGCCAGCAATTTTAACGAGTCCTTGGGTAGACATACAAAGATATTCGGATCGGCCCAAGGTGAGGACAGAGTTTTACGAGGGAAAAAGTCTAACTTGATGGCAGAGGCTCGGAGAAGAGCTGCGTCCCCCAAGGGGCGCGGCGCAGCAGCGATGGCAGTGCCACTGGGGTCGACGGAGGACACGGAGTCATGGCAATTCAAAGGCCGAGCAGCCCTCATCCCCATCTGCAGGTCTCTCGGAGGAGAGTAGCCAGTGGTGATATCGATCCGAGTAGACACTAAAACCACAACACAAAAATAGAACCTAACTGCCAACCGTCTAGCCACCATTTTTTATCAATCCAGACTGCACAGTATGGTAATCTGGGGCACTTGTGGTAGGGGGTGAAAAGGGCTTCAGACGCCGACTCGCGACGGAGGAGGGGGGGCCTTGGCTGTCACCGGCAACCCCGGCAATATGTGTGATGAACGGCCGGCTGGATAACCTTAATCGGGGAGCCCGGGCTGCTAAGGTGCTCGTGCCCCCCGACTCCGAACCGGAGTGAGGCGGGCGCACTCTGATTTGTAGAGATTATGGAGGGCGCGCCTGATAAGGCAGAAGAACGGGGGGCGGAGGGAGGTGTTGGAGCTGTATCTTGCTGTGGTTCAACGGGGCGGAAGCCAATGAATGGCGACGGACGGGGCTGTGGAGTGTGGATTGGTGCCCGTTGCATGGGTGACAATGGCAGCATCGACACCCTTGGAGCAGGGATGGGGAAGAAGAATGGATTGATTGTCGGAGATGATGTGCAAGCTCGTTGCTGGCGTTGGTGGTGGTGTTGGTATTGGTGATGCTGTTGCTGTTGCCCTTTGATCGGAAGATCCAAACTACTATCCAGGTGCTTGTACGTTACGGGGTTTTGTCTGATTGCCTTCCGTCGGTGTCGGTTGAGTTGGTCATCATGTCAGCACAGAGACATTCGACAACGGCGGACCCTGGTGACTGTGCCGCACTAGGGTTGACGATTTCTGCTCGGCGGGGACCATTGGAGGGGGGGAGACATTCTAGCAGCTCGCCATCGAGCAGCGCGAGGGCGGGGAAAAGACGCCCGGCTAAGCGGGCAGAGAGTTGGCGAGAGCCCAGGTGCGTCCTAGGTCGATAACAGCAATTAGTGGGCGGGCATCTGCGGTTTGTTGGCGCGGTTGGAGGGTTTTTTTTCTCTTCCGGCTCTGTGATGGTGCTTTAAATTGGTTTGCTTACTGCACTATGGGTACAGTGGTGGGTACCTTGCGTTACTGCGTTGCGGGCAGGCAGGCAGCCGTTTTTCTGACTCTCTTGCTTCATTCTCAACTGGTTTCCTCGGTGTGTGTGAGTGAGTTGAGTGAGTTGGACGAGTTGAATGAGCGAGCGAGTGAGCGAGTGAGTGAGCGAGTGAGAGTGTATTGGTATGTTGTGTGCCCAGCCTTCGTGAGCAGGTGCCCCGCGCATCGGTGCCGTTCCTGCCACTCTCTCTGGCTCCTGCCTCGGTGCCTCTTCTCCCATATGGCAAGTCCCCTCCCTTGCTGCTCTTGGCTCCTTCGCTCTTGTAATATTTCCTAATAGGTGCTGGCCTACCTTTGGCTACTTGCAGCCAGCCTACAGGTAGGTGCCTGGGTATCCGTCCGTCCTCAGGGCAAACATGTCTGGGTGTCTTAGATTAGTCTAGCCTCTCCTCGCTTGTGCTGCTTACTTGCGCCAACAACCTGCACCTGCATGAGCAATCCTCTTTTCTTCTTTGCTTACTCTTTTCCGTCTCTTTTTCTCCCTCTTTTGCCGCCATCCCTCGTCTCGTCCTTTGTCGCCAACCTGCTCTCCTCCCGAGTCGCAAGCTCGCGAACCTGAACGTGCGCCTACTTCTTTTCTTCGGCAACGTCAAGCTTCTCCTCGACAGCGATACCCCGACAGTGACACGCCTCATCTGCGTTCGCACCCCATCTCGCTGGGCCGCAGCCTCTCTCACCTCGTCAACGCGAAACTCTCCAGCCGCCAATCCCTCCAGCGATCCCCCTTTCCTTCGTCCGTTCTTCTCTGGTAGGGCCGGACAGACGGGTCTGAAGTTCACAACAGCCAGTCGTTTCCATTGCAGCACTGCCGCCGCGACTCTTCCTCGAGACGACCATCCATACTCTGCAAGGTCTCTCTCCGTCTGTCAAAGGCACCACATCCTGGAAGGCAACCCACCACCGCCACGCCCACGCCTCGCCTCTCCACGCGTCCCCAGTCTCCCCCTTCCCTGACCGCACTCAACCTCTCAACGGCGATATTCCCGGCAGAGCCACTCTTTAAGCTCAGAGCACTGCGACGCTCCCCTCCGCAGAGACCTCCGCCCAGTCCCGGCGCCCTCCACCTGCGACAGCACTCCTCTCTCTCTCTACGCCGCGTCCCCTTGGCACCCTGTGCACTGGTACACCCGTACTGGACGTTGCAACGGCTGCCGTGATACCTAGCAGCCCCTGACTTACTGCGTACTGTAGAGGCGAGTCTGTGGTGCAGCACCCTACAGGCTTAGGACAGATACAGCATACAGTGTAACTTCTCGCCTACTGCCGGCCCCTGGATCTGCCTGGCAATCCGGCGTTCCATCCAGACAGGCTTCTGCCTCCAGCGATTCGCTCCTGCTCCGGCCTGTTGCTGGTTGCGGTCGAAGCTTCCTTACTGAGTCGCGTTGCGTGCCTGTCACAGTGCCTGTGTACCTAATATAGAGTCCATTGGTTCAGGTTGCAGCCATGCCACCCTCGTCCGCCGCCTCGCCGCCCCCAATCCTGGCCATCACGGCTACTTATTTCCAGCTGCTGGCCCAACATTTACCCCGACCCGTCTACGAACTCCTCTGCAAGACCCAACATCACATCGCCCGTGTCTTGTCCTCTGCCATCGTCGTCCGCCTATACTCGACCATCCCCCCAAAGATGCGACGCCCTCTAGGTTTCTCGGCCCTGTTAGTCGTGCTGTTTCTCATCATCGGCCTGCCTGTCATCCTCGCCCAAAGCGAACCCTTCCACTGCTACCCGTACCCGCCTGCCGACAAGCTCGCAAGTCCCTTCATCACTCTACAGCCGCATTGCTGCAAGGGCCCGATTGACAACAAGCTAAGGGTCGGCACCCAATGTGAGCTGGCCAACGGAGGGAAATACAAGACCAAGTTTGGACAGGACTTGGGAACCTGTGCGACGGGCTGGGTCGACGCATGCTGTATGCGATTGGTAGGTCTACATTACAGCACTCCCAGCCGTGCCAGACCAACTTGCTGACCATGCCGTCAGCATTACCCGCCTGAAATCCCGCGACCTGACATGTCGTTCTGCGACGCCGGCTTTCTCGTCAAACCTGAGTCGAAGAACATCATCAATGCTCGAAACTGGATCCCCGAGAACTACGGCATTTGATGGCTACCGATTGAGAGTCGAAAAGAGGCAACAGAACAACAAGGACGCGCTCACCTCGAGCTTGCAGTAGAGGGCTCGTGTTTGGCACCGGCGGGGCTTTGCGCCACACATGCACATTGATCGCCACTGCTTCCCATGAAGAACCAGGACCTACGTCGTGAGCTGAAGGCCCCGAGTGGTATTGCAGCTTCAACAAAACCTACGGAGCCTAGGTCTTTTCGCCAAAGCCGCGGTCTGGTGATGGAAAGAGTCTCGGCCAGAAAACCCGAGAGGCTGCCCTGCGCCTGTTTGGAAACTTGGAACGATACACGCTGCACGACGACGAAACATAGACCATTTTGGGGGAGTTTTGCGGGCGATGAGCGCGTTATGAAGGCACGACTGCTACGTATCGCCCTTGAACGAAACTACCCAGGGGCTTTCGCATATTATATACCCAGGACGACTGAAATTTAATCATTGCTTGCATCTTATCTTGTACAACAGCAACAGCCGAACTTTTACGACGAGTCGCCAGATGAAAGGTCCGGGGAGAAGCAAAAACAGATGAGACCCATCGGCGTTGGCTGTGCATTAGGCGGCAAGGCGGCTTGGACGAGGGGGAAGGGGGGGGGGGGGGGGGGGGGGGTTCACTTCACATGTGTATATTGCTAGGACCGTCACAAAATCGGGTTTCTGTCAATCCGATGTGCGCAATCCTCCAAAGCACCCAGTTCTCGTCGTTCCTCGTCGTACACGGTTCGCTTATGATCTAGGGGCGCACTGGGCCATGAACACGGAAGTGATGAGTGTATGACGACCCGACAAGTCTCCGCGGCGTTCCCTCTGATCTCTTTTTTACAGCCAAGAAACAACCCATAAAGCTAAAAGAAAAAAAGGCCAAAGCCGTCGAAACAGAAAATGACCTGACTTTTGATTGCTCCCCACGCCCGATCAAACTCTCCAAGACGGATGGGCCCCCTCTCCTCGGTCTCGGAACGCTTGTATCTCGCCGCGGGGGAGAAAACGAGGGCGGCGAACCGGATCATGCAGTCGGCCGGCCGGCCCTGTGAGATGGACCGATGCAGCGGTTTATGAGATGTGCGTTCGGTCCGGCCGGGGGGGTATGGGCTAATCCGCTTCTCTCCTACAGCGTGGATAACCAGGATTAGGCAAAGCATGGCTGTCATGAGCCCGGGTCGACCGCGACATTGCACCGGCGTGTCTTCTCTGCACCTTTCAGTATGCAGTTGTTCAGCTCAACTCGCCTCAACCGTCCTGGCCGTGGACCTCGGGCCCTGTCATTGCCCTCATCTGATCCCCGTTAACTTTGGGCCGCGAGTCGTGTTGCCAGAGGACGGATGAAGATGCTTGCTGGAAACGCCCACACTGGGTGTTTGGGTTACGATGTCGAATGTTTGCTCACTGGTCATGCAAGAACGAAGGAGAAAAGAGTTCGTCCACGGACAAAAGATAACCATATCCAGCGATCACGGCTGTTCCTGTGTATTATTTGACTTAAGATAAGGATGTAGGGGGTTTGGACTCCAGTCCGGATAAGCTTTGTTTCATTTATACTTTCTTTTCCTGGGGTTTTTTTTTTCTTTCTTTCTTTTTGCTCCTCGTCAGAAAAAAGTGTACATGACGTCATTAATGGACCCATCTTTTGCTCCCCGTTCATCCCTAGAATCAAACCTCCGACTCCAGAACTTCAGCTTATACAGCCGTCCCTAGCATAGATCATCCCTTAGCTGCGCGTGGTGCTTTTTTGAGGTAGCTAACGCGTCTCGCGACTTGCGTCAGGCATCAGCGTCCCCGATGAACCGGAACGTGAGCCCCCTGACTTCCTCGCCCTCACCCATATCGATCACGCACCGGACGACTTTCGTAGTTGTCTGTCTCGTAGCACCGGAGCGCATCCTCCTGGTCCTTGTCGGCGACAAGAAAGGCATGGCCCTCCACGGTCCCGTCCCGTAGGCCGGCCCGTCAACCAAGGCCCTGTACTTGCCGCCCCAGGTGGTCAGGACGCCGCCGCGAGTCTTGGCGGGGTGGTAGACCGGCTCGACACCGAGACGGCTCTTCAGGACGGCTGGGTCGGCCAGGGTCTCGTAGAAGAAGTACCAGACGGGGTACTGGTGCCTGAGCCGGAAGCAGTCGTTGACCGGACTCGGAGCTCAGCCGGTTGTGGGGCAGGGTCGCGTCAGATCCGAGAGTGGGGTGGGCAGAGGCGGCGGAGAGGTCCTTCTCGGCTTGGGAGTAGCGGACGAAGGTGGGCTGGAAAGATGACCCGATCCGGGAGAGCTGGGTGAGGAGAGACTTCTTGGTCGCCTCGCCAACCTTGCAGAAGGAGGCCGCGGCGCCGGTGTCGTCAATGCCGATGAGCCGGGAGGGAGGTGCGGCGGAGACGCCTCCGGCCCGCTTCACAGTCTCGGGGTCGGAGAAGGGGCCTTCCAGCTTGAGGAGGTAGGTCGCGGGCCTGGCCTTCTTTTTGGTCTGCGAGGCGGCAGCCGCCGGTGACTGGATCGGGGAAAGGGTGTAAGAATACTCATACGACTCCTTGTCGTGCCCTTGGGCCTCCTGGTCTGCGCGGACCATCTCCCAGTGATTTTCAGACGCCTGCCAGCGCGCAAAGTGGGACCGGTGCTCCTGCATCTTCTGCGCGGCTTCGAAGTAGGTGTAGCCGAAGAGAGACTGTCACCTCTTGACGTCGTCAGAGGTCGGCTCGGTGTCTTCTGAGTGTGTGGCGGCCAACCGGGCTATGGTATCGAGCTCGTCGAGGAGATCCATGGCGGGTATTTTGTTTCGACCACACCAGCTACTTTTATGTCTGGTGTTGCTGCATCCGATCCGTCATCTGGAATCTACTCAGCATTACATCCAACCGCCTGTAGCCAAGCCTTTCTAGGATCCAACAGGATTGGATAGACGTGACTAAAGTAGGCCCTCTGAAGATCGCACCGGTACATGACACGAAAAGAGTGCAAACATAAGTCGGAAATATAGCAAAGTGTCAAGCCTAGCACTGGGTCAAATATCCATAACATGAAGCAGTATTCATATAACAGAAACGGTTGCATTGTTGTGTTCTAAGCGCAACGTACGACAGACCAAACTTACACCTCATCTCCCAAGCTTCCCTGTGCAGTATACCTACTTGCATCAGTGTGTGGCGCTGGAGGGTAAAAAGAAGATTGTGCAACCGCCGAAAAAAAGAAATTCTTCCCTTCCAGAATCGAACTAGAGACCTTTCGATGACAATGAAACCATTACAGTCGAACGTGATGAACCAACTACACCAAGGGAAGATCCAAGGCTAAGCCTTGCTCGGTGTGACGGATGGGGCGCTTGGTGGACCTATGTTTTGATGCGTGAGGTGTGGGCTCCACCAGTGACGATGTTCCACGCAGCATTTGGAGTTGTTTGCAACCTCTGGGCTCTGTAATCCCAGTTCTGAAGTGTGGATAGCTGTATAGCTCTGATTTAGAGGTTCACTATAGGTTGTCAAGAAAACATGTGGCCTTTCCGGGCTTGGCTGGCGGTATCCGGTCGCAGTGTTCGTCAGTTTTAGCCTCAAGGGCGACGGTGCTGGGATGACCCATCTATAGGTGAACTTTCATATTGGGGCGACGAAACCTATAGCTGTTCTGCAAAACTGAATCGTTTAACAAAATGGCACAGCTAGCGTCTGGAAAACAGAGCAAGATTTATAAATAGGCACGCAAACCAGCAACAACAACAACAACAACAACAACAACAACATCGAAGACTCTGCGCAAGGTTGAGGCTCGCTCGTCACACTGGTATGAGAGTGAGTGAGTGGGTAGGATATGTGCTGCCATAAGCATCCCTTGATTGGCTCTGTCGCACAAGCCGTCCCGTCCCAGAGTGGATCCAACGAATCAGCTGGGTACGTACCCTACAACCCGATCCGGCCTGGTTCAATCCTTCTTCCTCCTCCTTCTCCTCCTCCTCTCCCGGGAGACAGTTTCTCCATGTTTCATCCCTTCTTTCCCTGACACTCACTTCACTTTGCTGAGAGAGCGAGACCGAATCTCGACTCCGGCTGTTCTCAACTCTTTGGTCACTTGAAGACCCGACGACCCTGAATGTTTCCGCTTGTTGCGAAGTCGCGAAGTCGCCGATTGGACAACCTCCCTGAAGGGTTCTGCCTCCCTCTGCGAGCAGCGAATCAGGCCATGCGGTCCGTATACAGGTACACTCGTTCGTCTGCGTCTCCCTGCTAGCTGCAGATCGCTCTCCACGTTTCTCCTTCTTCCTCGGCGCCTTCTTCAAAGTTCGAAAGGGGTCCCCGCAAGGCCGGGGCCGTTCCTAGCCCAAGCAAGCTCTATGAACTCAAGCCGCAACGCGACGCCGCCAGACAGCCAGACTAGCGCCAAAGCCCACACTCTCCTACTCGACTCTCTGACTCCTTACTCCTAGGAGGGAGTCGAGCACGGAAAAGGACCAGACTAGCACCTGTCGAAACCGGGGTCTGTGACACCATGTCACACAGCCGCCACACGCGGCAGTTTCATACCACCCAATCAGGGCTGCCGTAGCACACCAACATCCGCCCGCCCATCGCCAGCCTTATCCACGGGCGTTCGACCAGCCTGCTTCTGAAACTGGCCCGCTGTCTCTGCACGTCTGTCGCTCTTGGCCGTGCCAAAGTTTCTTTCTCCGTGCCTGGCTGCGTATACCAGGCGGCCGACCCACGAATTTGGGACGAAATTTAGATAGCACTTGAGGAACGCCGAGGTGACAGAAGACAGCTCGGCACCATCTCTTTTGGGAGGACTACGACATTCAATCTGCAGTCAGGGCAGATATGCGACGTCCGTCTTGGCCCCTCCCCGCTTTTCGTCCCGAGGATTCACGAGTCCTTCTCTTATATCATGCGTGAACCTGTGATTACCCGTGGGTTGCGAGCAAGGCCCTTCCTGTCTGCCCCCCTTGAGCCCTGGGATTTGGTCTTCTTCCCTTGTTCTTATTTCTTCTTCTTATCTGACTTTTGTATATCGAATTGCTTCATCCTGGGCTGGCTCTGGTTATAGGCCTGAACTGAAAAGAGGAAATCCCATCCAGATTGCTCGAAACATCCGTCGTTTAGGCCCGGGAATTCATTCGCGCGTCTACAAGTGAGAAGCATAGGGCAACTTTTCCCCGCGCCCCTCCCACCCCTGACTTGTCCAAGGTCGGGAAGCCAAACTTGTCGCCGTTGCTATCCTCTTCCGTCTGGCTCCCACCATCTTCTTGCCTGTCAGTCGCTCCGCTCTTTATTTTTGTTTTGCGCCATTTGAATTCAATCTACTCGCAACAAGCGCGCTCTTGTTCCCAAGTCTAATCCAGAGGATCGACGGTACACCCCAACATTGATCCTCGTTTCCCTTCCCGCTCCCAAATAGTACGGATAGAAACAAAACACCGGCCCGGCACGCAAACGCACACAAACAAATCCGAGCCCGAGACGACGATGAACGTCACGCTGCGGTAGAGCTTCCTCTCCCTCCCTCTTCCGACCGGACTTGTCCGTCGCTCGAGACGACTACATCCTCCTATTCGCCCGCAGGCCGCTGATCGATGGCATCAGAGGCGAGGGCCAGGGCAAACGTGCCCCGTCGAGTAGGGAAGCAGACGACGAATGGCATGGACTCGTACCATCGATACGTCGCAGAGTCGTCCTCGCCGCCGCTAACGTCGATAAAGACGACGACGACGACAACAACGATGACATCAACGACGTCGCAAGGCGACCTTGTTGCGCGGCCGTATACCAGCCACTCCCGTTCCTTCAGCACGCCTCGCCCTTCAACGTTCGACCAGTCTTCTACTAGGAGTAACAGCGTTGCCGAGTCGCCAGCGCGGCTCAAAGTGCCCGATATTAAAATCACGAGTCCCGCCACGAGTCCCGGGAAGCCGTCCACGGCCGGCCCTCGATACTCCTTGACTCCTCGACAGACGACGTTCCCTCCGCCAGTGACGCAAAGGTTGGCCGTTCCCGCGGTGAGGCCGCTTCCGCCTGCGCAGCAACATTTGCCACCGGGATCAAGGGTTCAACGAGCCCAACCGCCGCTGGCGTTAAGACTGCCGATCACAGCTTCGCCCGACGACTCACGCAAACGAGATGGGCTAATCGATGTTGCGCTGCCATACCGGCCGTTCTATCTACAGCGAAGGGTTCTCAGCTCTTTTGCGGTCCTGTTCGCCGGGCTTCTCGTCACTGTGGAAGCCGTGTTAGACTTATCAAATAGAAGAGGGGGACTTGGCTCGCCCGAACACGGGTTCAGGTACCTGTGGCAGTACGGCTCGGCCTTCATCTTCACCTGCATTGCGGCGCTCTGGGCGAGACCTGAACACCAAGCCAAAGCAAGCGCGCCGTGGCTGCGGATGGCCAAGGGACCCGCGAGCGTGGACCGGACCCTAATGCTCGATTACGTCTTCATGTTCGAGCCCTGGACGATCATCAAGGCGGCGAGAAACCGAGACTGGCTCGTTGCCGCGGCGGCCACCGTTGGTCTGACGCTAAAGCTCATCATCGTCATCGCTGTCGCCCTCGTCAGCCCGACCTTTCAAATCGTGACGGCTCGAGGGGCGAGCCTGACTCTGCACAACGCGTTTGTGAACGACCCCACGGGTTTGCAGAACGCGGGAGCGCTGCCATTCTTCACGATGGCTGCCCTGCAGACGAGAGGCCTAAGCTTTCCGGATGGCACCTCGAAGCAATTCGCATTCCAGTCTTTCTCGGCCGATTTGCCTGCCACTGCTGAGTTGCGCACCAACGTCGACGGCTTCGAATCCGATATCGAGTGCGAGCCAGCCCTGTTCAACCTCACCGGAGTCCAGTTCATCCAAGCCTCGGATACTCAGCTCAACGCCACCGTGTCAACCCCGGCTTGTGTCATGACCCAGACGATACCGAGCATGTCGCTCCTCGGCTCTACGCTGCCAACATTTTTCATGGCCTTCCAAGCCGGCACGTGCGGAAACTCGTCCTTTCCCGATGACGGACGCGTTGTTGTAATGGCCGGGGCCATAACCATTGATCAGACAACTGTCCCCACCCAGAGCGGTGTCTTCAACGTCCCCATTGCCGGTATCGTCACCAAGTCTGCGGCTCTCATCTGCCGCCCGTCGTATCTTCTGACTAGAGTTCACGTCACCAAGAACAACACACAGCTCATCAAGATCGAGCGGAACCCCTCCGCCGGCAACAAATCGCTCGACAAAGTCCACCCGTGGGACGTTGTCCAGGGGCACTTCAACTCCTACCCAGCCGATTCGCAGATTTTAGCCGCGATGCCTGACGTCAACAGTTGGTACCCCGGCGCCGTCACCGTCGCGTCCGACGCCGTCATGAACTCGGTCGTCGCGATGGAGGTCCATGATCACGGAGTGCCTCCGATCGATACCTTTCTGAAGACGGACAACCTAACGCAACTATCGACGGCGTACTGGAGGCAGTACACTGCGCTTGTGGCACGCAATTCGATGATGGGCGCGACCCAGGAGAAGTCCACCGGCACGGCCGTTATCATCGGCGAACGCCTCAACGTCCGCCCGATCCCGGCGCACCTGCTGTCCGGGCTTCTCGGCTTCGTCCTCGTCCTCGTGTTGGCTGCAGTTGCTCTTGCGCCCGCGAGAGGCTTCCTGCCCCGGAATCCGAACACGATCATCAACATGGCGGCTCTGCTCGGTCATAGCCGCCAGCTTCTCCAGTGTCTGCGCGGCACGGGTGCCGCCGAGACATCCACCGTTCGAGAGAAGCTACTAGGAACGAAGTACTACACCGGAGTCGAACCATACGAGAAGGCCGAGAAGGAGGCGAGGGGGTACTTTAAGATATTTGGCGGAGCACCTCCGCCACAGAACGCACCGCCCGAGTTCGTTCAGAGCGCTCGCTGGAGACACCCGCTGCCGCTGAATCCCTGGGCACGGCTGGCCGCGGTGGTCACCATGATCGGCATGATCGTCTCCCTCGAGGTCGTCCTCCGCATATCGAATGCCAACAGCGGCATTACAACTATCAAAGCCAACACCGACAGGCACTTCCTGTGGACCACTGGGTCCGGGGTCATCTTTGGCCTTGTGGTCCTGTATCTCGCTGCGGCGGACTGCGCGACGCGGTGTCTCGCCCCCTACGCGAAGCTCAAAGAAGGGGGTTCCTTTGAAACGACGGTCGACGTCGACTTCCTAGACAAATCGAAGCCCATGATTCTCTACGACGCCGTCAAGACGCGGAACATTGCCGTCGTCTTCACCACGACAGCCCTGCTTGTATCATCACTTCTCGCGACCTTCTCGGGCGCGCTGTACAGTACGACACCGATACCCTCGACGCGTCCCGTCAGTCTCAAGGCGCTCGATAGTTTCGTCAACGCCTCTTCGCCGTGCCCGACGTGTACCACAGACACGCTTTTGGCCTCCCTGATCCTCGACGCGAACTTGACGTTTCCGTCCTTCACGTTCGAGGACCTCAACTTCAACAGCCTGCAGCTGACAGAGCAGCTCGACATGCAGGACGGCGCCGGGACAATCCTCGTGACGCTGCCGGCCATCCGCTCGCGACTTGATTGTAGACTATATCCACAGTCCGAGATCAACACCAACTTCACGCTACCCGACCTGCCGACGCAGCAGTTCTCCCAGGAAATGAAGATCGACATCGCCGGCGAGCCGTGCCTGGACCCGTCCATCAAGTCCAACGCCGTCTTGCCGCCAGGCGTGTCGCCGTCCTCCGTCTTTGGCGTTGCCACGCCCCGGTCCGCCACATCGTCCCAGTGTTCCGACTTCACCTACGTTTGGGGCCAGCTTGCCGATAGTATGCCGTCGCAGGTCGGCTATATCTCGGCCATGGGCTGTAACGAGACGCTCGAGACGGTCATGGCCAGCGTCCGGCTTACGGGCTCGTCCCTGCACGTCGACTCGACGTACCCGCCGGTGCTGCAGGAGAATACAGCCAGGCCGGTGACGTTGAACCTGCTGGCGCTCCAGTACGGCCTGCTCGCCAACCTCACGACGGGCAACCAGCTCGACCCGTTCTTCAGCTCCCTCGTCACGTCCCGGTTCGCGGTGCCGGCGGGCAGCCTGGGCGATCCGGGCCTTGGCAAGAGCGGGCTCGTGGCTGACGCCATCGTCCGGCAGCACGGCATCCTTCGCGCCCAGAACCTCAACGTCAACTCTCGCCGCCGCCTGCCGAATGTCGCTGCGCAAGACATCATCCCGGCTATGCTCGAGTCCACCTCCGTCACCTCGCTGCGGCGGCTTGTGCAGGACAGCGCATCGACGCGCATCATTCAGTCCGTACTGGCGCTGCTCGTCGCCCTGACGCTCGTGGCCTGGCTCCTCACACCGGGGACGGACTTGATCCTGCCGCGAAACCCGTGCAGCATCGCCTCGATCGCGGCGCTGCTCGCGGACGGCAACGTGTTCGGATTCCTCGGGCGCGGCGCGGAGTGGCAGGCGACGGAGGAGATGAAGAGGAGCTTCCTGGACGGCAGCCATTCGATGGGGTTCAAGATGGGTTACGAGCGTGTGCGAAGGCGGAGGGGCGCCGAGGACCTAGACGGGACGTCCAAAGGCGACAGGGACGTGGCGTACGGGATCAACGTTAAGCGCGGCGGTGGCTGGGGCGGCGGCGAGGATGTCGGTCTCGGGATCCTGGCGCGGGTGAACCGAGCGCAAAGGGGGTTTGTCAGGGGCTGGGGGAAGCTGTGAGGTCATTTTGTCTTGTCACATCAGGCTGAGAAAAGGAGACGGCGGTTCCTTCGTCTTGCTTTCTTTTCCATCTGTTCTTGTACCACCACCATCACGTTCTGTAAGTGTTTTGTTTCGGATAGCCTGGAGTTTCTATGACGGGGGTTTTGTTTTGTTTTTTTGGGATGATACCACACGACCGAATGCGCTCTTCAGGGGGAAAGGGAGAAAACAGCACCAGGAGTCCCGGCTTGAGGTCGTTTTTGTGTTATGCTTTGGCCTAGATGGCCAGACGTCTATACTCAATATTCAAACTCGTTGAGTGGAATCCAAAAGCCAGCCGCTGCGGAAAGCGATAGAGAGACCGATTGAGAGAGCGACGCGGAAGGGCCGGGGTGATCCCTCTCCTTACCATAAAGGAGGCTATGAGAGACCGAACGGGATAATATCATTAACGAGTTTGTTTGGGTTACCTGATAGGGATCGACGTTCAAGTCTCTTGTAATTCTTTGGGACGGTAGGGCAGTAATCTACTGATCCGGGAGAGTGGCGATAGAGGTCGCGGAGGGAGGCCCCCTCCCCTCCCGGAAATCAAAGCTGGGCGCCGGGACGCTCGGCGTGGCTGGGGCAAGCAAAAGCCCGTCCCGCACCAACCCGGAGGGAAGCGATGCAGAGACCGATCGAGAGAGCGAGCGGGCGGCAAAATGTAACCCGCGGGGTGCTCCTTAACCGAGCACGACGTTGCGAGGAACAGAATCGAGGTTGATTTCCCCAGCTGGGCCAAGACAAAAGCTGAAAGGAGGAGACGGGGGAACGACATTCGGGAACCGGAGTCAAGAATCATGGAAAGTGTGCGGGGGAAGAAGGCCACCGTCGACACCTACCTACGACCTACCTATGACCCGTAGACGGAATGGAACGTCTTGCTCGGTTTCTTCTGTTTTGTGTTTCTTAGCAGTGGCGGAGTCTGCAAGAACAATCGGCGCCGCTGTAAGAGGACTCATTCGAGTGTCTGGTCCAAGTACGACGAGGCACTAGATTGCCCCAGAGACCACTCCCCCCGCCACCCCCTCCCACCCGGAACAACTCGTAAGTACGTACGCACACACAGACACGGACGGGTGTCGTCTCCACGGGGAGGGTTTCCATCGTCAAACGCGAGATACGGTTGCGGGCCTTTGGGTGGTCTTGGTAGTCTTGGTAGTCTTAGTAGTCTTGGTAGTCTTGGTAGTCTTGGTAGTCTTGGTATGGAGGAAGACGACGTAATGGAGGGGGAAAACCGGGGGGAAGGGGGATTGAGTAGACAGAAAATACTTGGTTGCGGGAGAGCTACAAATGGGGTTCAAATGGGGCTTGATTCGTGTCCGATGGGCGTGTCTGGTTGGTGGCCGTCCGTGGGCGGTGCAGGAGTCATGGTTCTTGGCATGTTATGCGGCCTCGAGAGCATCTAGATTTGGGGGAGGGGGTGGATATGAAGAACACGGTTCAAGGGAACCGGGTGGCTCAGTTCAGGCGTCATGTTATATTCCGTGGAGGCGTTGGATATCAAACTTGGATAGGTAATGGAAGAAGTCCCGTTCCAGCAATACATCCTCCGTCTTGCTCTGTGACTTTTTTTATGATACCGTCTCCATGAGATTTTGCCATGTATTTTGCCATTGCCTTTCAAATGTGGTGTTCATCTCCCGCATGCCCCATGCGCCCTGCCCGCCAATGTAAAACGTCTCGAGAGTGGGTTTCCTTCGAGCCGGAAAATAGAAGAACGCCGTGTCTCAAGATAGAAACCAGATGCTGATCTACGAGAGGGGTGTGCATCGAGTCAGCCACATGTACTTTTTTCATTTATACATTTGTTTGGGTTTGAATCTCCGCAGCGAACGGGAGAGGGGGGGGGGTATTCGGCAATAAGTCTCGACGTACCGGAAGCCATGATGTTTGCAATCACTGTTTGCCCCCCAATGATCGAATGAAAAAGGGGCATGTGCGTATGTGTGTGTTGTTGTGTGCGCGTCTACGCGATGCTGCAGGCGCAGCCAAGGCGCTCCTCGATGGAGATTTTGGGGAAGGGCACGCAGACCATGCCATCCTGCTCGCAGTTGAGCGCGGCCCTGTCGGGTGCACCGCACTCGGTGTCGACGCAGGGACCGTCGAAGAAGGCCGAGGCGGTGGCGGCGAGGACGGTGACGATGGCGAAGGCGGCACGCATTATGGCGGGTTGAGGGGGTTTGATTTCGGGGGAGGGGGGAGAGAGTTTGAGTTACTTGAGTGAAGCCGGGGGGCTATTGATGTGTCTGTCTGTATATAAGACGGGAGAGATTGGATGATGTGATGGGAAAAAGGCGAGTGTTGGTTGTGGATGTGCGGGATGAGGCTTGGTGATGGGATGGCAGCAAGAGTGATGGGACAAAAAGCGGGATGGTCACCTGCTTCTTATACACGATTGAAGAGTCAATACAACATCCCCAAAGGATGGAGAGAAACCCGGTTTTGGATATGGGCAACTTTGGAAACAATAGCCAAGCATGGGGGTCTTCCCAGCGATTCATCGGGTAAGGCACTGCCTCTCTCTCTCTCTCACTATCTCTCCTCTCACTACGTCTCTCTTCCTCTTTCTCGCCCCCCCGCCCCCCACTCAACATTTCAAAAGGCTTGGAACCGCTCGAGATGGTTGCAAGGAGGATGCTATTTCCAGCGCCTGTCAGCGGAGCTATCCTAATCATGAATAATCCCGCCCTCGTTGAGAAATATATCCCTCAGGGAGCGTGGTGTGCTCTAGTAATGGAGGGGGGCGGCCTCGGTGTGCGCCTGACGGCCCGTTCTCGTTGCTGCCCACGGTACGGCTTGTCCGGTGACACGGCGAGCGGAGTAGAGACTAGAGTAGATAGAGTACGTGAGAGACGGAGTCGCACAGACAGGAGTGAGAAAGTGTGTGTGTGTGTGTGAATGACAGGGAGAGAGAGATGCATAGAGAGAGTTTGGTAGCGGCGTAATGTCCGATGTCCGCAGCATCAGCGCGGTCTTGGCGCGTACGCATGTTTAGCGTCTTGGGCTATTAAAAGCCATCGAGTATATGAGCTTGATCAGTGCTCTTGGCGATGAGGTGTTTCAACCCACTCTTGGCGGTCGATGGTCATGTTGGGAGAGTGCAGGGTTCGACTAGTTAGACAGGGTCGACTAGGCTTATATCAACCATGCCGCCGTCTTCAAGGAAGAGCCGTTCGACTAGGGGGGGGGGAGGGGTCGTTCTCTACTTGTATGCTTGTGGAAGTTGGCAAAGTGTCGCGTGAGTCTTTGCCTGTTCTAGATTTGGGGCACAAACTCTAACGGGGCGGGCCTGTACAAGCCTATCAAGGGATTCGTCTAATAGGCTACAGTGTGGGCTCTTGTTCTCCCCCGGGCCTTGGTTTTTTGACCACGACTCATGCCGTATCGACTACGGGGGGGGGGAGGGGGGAGGGGGGGGGGGGGGTCTTAATACGGATGTCTTACTATATACTAGATAATAGATTGCGCTTCGACAAGCCTCACTTGGAGCTGGGAGGTTGCATGCTTACCCCGAGAACCGAGCCGGATTCGCGTTGTTGTCCATGCCGTTCAGATAAATGGCAGTTCCTATAGGAAATATGCTTAGAGTGGTTGTCCTAAGTTGGCGTTGTCGGGCTCTCGGGTCGACGGACTGGACGTGGTCAACGGGAACGAGAGCGAAAACAAGGCCCCCGCAGACGAGGCGAAATCCGGCTCGCCAGGAGATGGCGAAGCATCGTGTCGGCCTAGAGTCGGGCTTATGGACTTTAACGAGTGAAGGTCAAACCCCCTCATGGGCAGGCAAGGGGTGTTCATTTTAAACGTCTACCCAACTCAGCCCTTGCTACTCATGATGCCACATGCAATCTACCTACTCACTTGGCTGACTCCAGGGCCGAAAACGTTAACTTTGCGCCGCGTCGGGAGACACGGACATGGTTCCCTCTGCGGCCATGTGTAAGTAATACACAGTCGGCTCACTTTCAAAACAAGCTTCTCCTGATCGCTCCCAAGCACAGTTCCAAGAGATTTCCCTCCACAAAAGAGCAATATCCCACACGCCCGCAGCCCGCGGCCCCAGCCCCCGCCACCGCAGCGTCCTCGTCTCACGCATATCACGCAGCCTTTTTTAGTTACTTGACATTCTCTGCTGAGCCAATGACCAAGGCGGTCCTTTTTTTTATCTTCGAGGTTGTTCCTAGTACCCTACCGCTCTCTCTTGTACGTCTATCCCTCGTCTTAGCATATACCGAACTATCGGGGGGTGGCTGCTTCTCAAAGCGGCAAAAGAACCCCGTCATGGCCCTTGGGCTCGTGACAAGCGATTGACTGCCGCTAGGTATAACGCAGTGTCAAGATTTCCAAGAGGACCGCTTTTCATAGTAAGAAGCCTCCCATGATACCTGGCCTCGCAACTCAACGGCGACCATGACCGGAGTGGCAACCCGAAAAAGTCGCCAGGGCATTCTCCATAACCATCAGCTAGTTTCCCGACCTCACCGTCCAAATATCGCACGTGGTGGAGATCGGCCAGTCGGCCTCAATGCCCGACGCTCTGATGTCATGCTGTCCGAGACGAGAGCAGAAAGAAACCCCTCAAAATCACATTAGTCGCCGGATGGGTTCATCTCTTCTATCGTCCCTTAGCCCCCCCATCTCTACCCAAGGCATCCGATTTGAAAAACCCAGTCTCATGTTCAGCCACCGGTGGTCTATCATACTGCTCAGGCAAATCAGAACAGGCTACAGGCATTCAAGGTCCCAACCACAAAAAGGGGCACGGAGCAGTCCTGTTCCGATGCCCGAAACCCAAGTTATTCAAACCCCCTCCCCCTCTCCCCCCCTTTTCAACCGTGCCTCCGGAAGGGATGTGCCTCGGTGTTGAGTACGTAGTCATCGAGGCTGATCAGGTCGGGCGGTGAGAAGACCAGGTAGAAATACTTCAGCGTCTCCGCCAGCCAGAAACTCTAAGTGGGTTGAGGTGCAATGTTAGCCAACTTTTCTTCTGTGTCAATCTCCCTATTTAGAAACAGGTCTCCGCTCGACCAAAAATGACACAGCCGAGACCAGAGAGCGATGGTCAGGCAGACAGACAAACAGAGAAAGAGAAAAGGAGACAGAGAGACGGAGACAGAGGAAGAGGGAGAAAGAGAGAGAGAGAGAGGGGAGAAAGGAAGAGGAACAGGGGAAGGGAGAAGCAGGTAAAAATAGACTAACCTCCATGTAGTCCTCCTTGGGTAGGGGGTCTTGCTTCCGCGTGACGTCGAGGACGGCGGCGTTCCCCAGCTCGACGAGCGTGCCGTTGCTGACGGCCTTCCACATCTCCCACGCCGCCTCCTGGAACCCGCGCTCGCCCGTGACGCGGTACAGCACGAAGACGCTCTCGATGGCCTCCGGCCGGAGGATGTACCGCGCGTCCTTGGCCGTCGTGAAGCCCTTGGGGAGGTGCTCCTTGTACTCGGGCCGCAGCTTCTTTCCGGCCTCCCACAGGGCCTCGTCCCACGGGCAGTCGTCCCGCCGCGCGCAGGCGACCATGTTGAAGCGCTCCGGCATCATGCCCGTCGGCATGGCCTGGTAGGCGTAGTAGCACCCGAGCGTCAGGCGGGCGCCGACGGCTACCCACTCCTCCCGGCCCAGGAGGCGGCCGGCGAGGGCGTAGGCGCCGCCGATGAAGCAAGCGAGGTGCTCGCTCTCCGGGTCGAGGACCTTGTTGCCGGCGCCGTCGACGTCGACGTTGCCCGAGATGAGCACGTTCTCGCCGCCGGGCAGCATGGGGCGGAAGAAGAGCGACTCGTTGGCCGCGCGCAAAAAGTTCTCCGTCATGTCCCGGTACTTGGGCTCGTGGCCGTCGAGGAGGGCGAGCATCTTGGGCAGGTACTCGTAGAGCGAGTCGGCGCAGCCGGCGATGGTGAAGGTCGAGCCCGAGGTGACGTCGCGGTTGCTCATGGAGACGAACATGGGCCACATGCCGGGCAGCTTCGTCTTCTGCTGGCCGTCGTGGAAGAGGTCCATGACCTTGGCGGCGGCGTCGTAGTACTTGGGGTCGCCCGTGAGCTGGGACAGGCGCGTCATCTCGAGCGACAGGGTGCCGGGGGAGGCGGAGACGACGGAGCCCTCGACGACGAGGCCGTTGCCGGTCTTGGCGTCGTTGAAGTTGATGAAGTCGACGGGCATGCGGTGCTCGGTGTTGAACGCGCCGTAGAGCATGTCGCCGAGCTCGACGGCCTTGGCGAGGAGGACGGGCCGGCGGCTGAGGTCGTAGGCGGCCATGAGGCCGCCGAGGTAGCGGATGTTGGTCTCGAAGGTGTTGACGCGCTCCGAGGACGAGGCGCCGAAGTCGATGGACGCGACGGCGGCGACGGCCTCGTCGAACTCGGCCCGGAGGCCCATGATCCAAAGGGTGTCGAGCGAGTCGACGAGGGTGGCGGCCCAGCCGGAGAACTGGTCCTTGGCCGTGGCCGAGATGGGGTTGAGCGCGTCCTTCATCCAGGCGAACTCGCGGTAGCTCGCCCAGCACCTGCGGAACAGCTGCCGGACCTCGCGGCGGCGGGCCTCGCGGAGCCGGGCGGCCGAGGCGGACTCGGACGGGAACCGGTGTTGCACCCGCGGCAGGGAGGAGGATCCTTTGCCGCCGGCCGGGACCGGGGTCAGCGGCGTCTGGGGCGGGTACTTAAACTTGACGGCGGACCAGTCGAAGCTCGACTTGGGCGACACGGGCGGCGGCGGCGGCGTGGCGGCGTTGTTGGCGGCGTTCATGTGGCGCTCCAGCATGGCCGTCTCGGTGCGCGGGTGAAGCCATATCGCGTCGAGGATGTAGACGAGGAAGACGATGATGATGAAGGTCAGAACGAGAGTTCGCACCCGCGTCCAGCGGTACAACGACCCCCCCATGGCGGGCGATGTGAGAAGGAAGGGGGTGTGGCGGATGATGTATCGTGGTTCCCGACCCGCGATGGATGACAGCTCGTGATGGATGAAGTGTCTTATCTGTCCAAGGGAGATGGATGGACGCAACGGCTTAGCTCCGAGTCATGTGTGAGTGAGGTTGATGGATAGGTGATTGATTGGTTGGGTGATTATGGTCGTCTGGTCGGGCAAACAGGAAGGACTGTGAAGCGACAAAGACGTATCGTATCGTGAGCTGTGACGCTGTCGTCCAATTGCGTGAGCCCCCCGAATCGTCGCCTGCCGGGTGGTGGTACTGTAGTAATCCTCGACGTGTTGCGAGTTGTATGTACGTATGGCTCAAGGGAAAATGGTTAGGTGTCAAGAGACGGGCGCCACGCCCGTGGCGCTGGAGCGGCGTGTTTCGAGAGGTGAGACATGGAACTCAAAGTCAAAACACACGTGCCGCAAAAAGTTCATTGTGCTGCAAAACCTTGTTCTCGTTCGTTGATTTACTGTACCGCCAGGCGCAGGGCTTCTTGTGTGTAGGAGCGTTTGGAGGGGGTGTGTTATTCACATCAAAGGTGGTACTTCGTGTTCTCAAGTCGGTACAAGAGGCCAAAGGGCGCTTGGCGGCGGCAAGAATGAACATTCATGATTGGCCTCGATGATGTCGGCAATTGTGAGTGAGTGTTCATGTTTGCTGTCGACAGCAGTTGCAGGCATGTGAGCCTCGCGGTTGGCCATGATGATTTGGTCGAACGTATGGGGTTGATGTCTCAGTCCTCACCGGAGACTCGTTCCATTGACGCATCGTCCGTGAGGGCGGGAGAGCTTATCCTAACTTGAAGAGAACCATGAGAATGAATGTGCTTACAGACACCCCAGCTCAATAGAAACCGCCGGCCGCAACAGGGGGCCTCGACACTCACTCCAAATTCACGTTTCCCCGCAGTGGACCGCAGCGGCGGGCCGCGGTCTTGTCCGCCCCCTGATGATCGGGAGCCGGACGGGCTAAGCGAGGGGATTGAGGCGTCTCACCAAAAGGAGTGATTGGATGATTGCAAGTGATGACGCAGGAACGGCGTGCATCTCACGGGGTTCGCGGACTTGGCCTGGCATGTATGCGAGATTGTGTTTCCGACGTACTGGGACTGTCTGAGGAGGATGCAGCTGTCATCGAGCTTGGCAACATGCCGAAAGACAAGATCGTTTTACGATTGGACTGGACATAGACTAGGGTCGGACTCCAGCTGCTGTCTTAGAAATAGAGACTCTCATTGTTGTCGGTTCTCAATTAAACTTGCCGTCAATCGCAACAAGGCGTGTTGGCTGTCAGTGAGTGGTGCTTGAAAATTCAGTGATGAGTGAGGAAAAAGCAAGTGAGTGAGTGAGCGAGTGAGTGAGTGAAGGCAGAGTGAGTCTTGGGTGAGAGGCAAGAAAGCGAGGTTCTAATTTGATCGCTTTTGAACAAGCTCAGCGGGACTCGGTCCGTCGGCCGATGGCGCAAAGATGGGCCGAAATAGAGTGCATGCGGGATTTCCATGCGCAATAACGATCTCCATCCCGTCATCGTTCTCTATCCTGCCCAAGGTGGCCGCTGCACGACATCTCGCGACTTGACATGGTGAAGACGACATTGCCGATTGGCAAGGCGTGATTATGCTGCGAGATGAGCACATCAGTCAGTGTCATGGAATATGGTTGATGGGCATGAAACGCCGCTCTGTATGTATCATTTTACTTTTCACAATGAGCTCCTCCTTTAGACTGTCAAGTGAGTGAGTAAATGAGTAAGTGAGCGAGTGAGTGAGTGACGCTTCCGAACTCTGGCATGGCATCACGGCTCTCGGTGCCGGGCCGGAGTGGCTGCCACGGTGTAAGCGAGCCTACCGCGGGGCCTCCTCCGCAAGCCGACCTCGGGTCCCCTCCCCCCAGTCCCCATTCTCCCGTGGGGACCCCAACGCCTCCTCGGCCAAACAGTGGTGACGGCGTGTATGGGTGTGTGTGGTGTGTGTGTGTGTGGCTTTGGGGAATGAGTGAGGAGGGGAAGAGGGCCGTGATGAACCCCGCCGCCGCCGCCGCCCAGCAACGAGTCAACGCAACGACTGGACAGACCGAACCGAAGCTCCGATAAAACTCCATTTGAGCGGGTCCGACGGTGGATGTCTGGGAACACGAAATGAGCCTTCTAGCGAGCGTAGTGAGCGTTAGTGAGCGCGAGGGGAGCCACCATCAGGGTGCGCAACTCATACTGACAAACGATGATGCAATAGCTGCCCCTCCTCCCCCTCATTTGCCCTCATTCACGGTGCTCCTCCTCCTCCCCCCCTTCGTCTGCTTTAAAGAGGCCACCTAGAAGCTTCTTTTTCTCTGGGTCTCACGATATTCCCCCTCCCCCTATAAACACGACCTCCCCGCCCCTTCAATTCCTCTTTTCCTCTCACAAGATAATCTTCATTACAACAAAACCTCAACAACAACACCAACCACATCCCATACCACCGCAATCATGTCTTTCGGTAACAAGGCCAAGCTCCACACCGGCGCCGAGATCCCGTATGTCACTACCATCACAGCTCCCTCCTTGTCGATCCCGTTACCCCGCCTCCTCTCTTCTCTGCCCTGTACCGGAATCACACTGACCTGAACCTCTCCCCTCCTTCAGCACTCTGGGATACGGCACCTGGCAGTCCGCCCCCGGCGAAGTCTCCGTCGGTGTCTACGAGGCCCTCAAGGCCGGCTACCGCCACCTCGACCTCGCCAAGATCTACCAGAACCAGCCCGAGGTCGCCCAGGGCATCAAGAAGGCCCTCGCCGAGATCCCCGGCCTGAAGCGCGAGGACATCTGGATCACCTCCAAGCTGTGGAACAACAACCACCGCCCCGAGAACGTTGAGGCCGCCCTCGACGAGACCCTCAAGGAGCTCGAGCTCGACTACCTCGACCTCTACCTCATCCACTGGCCCGTCGCCTTCAAGAAGGACGGCGACAAGCTCTTCCCCCTTGCCAGCGAGAACGAGGTCGACCTCGACCAGGAGGTGTCCCTCGTTGACACCTGGAAGGGTAAGGCCATCTCTTACCCATTGTCCTGTCCATTGTCTCCATCGAGCGTGCCTTGCTGACCCCATCCAGCCCTGATCGACCTCCCCAAGTCCAAGGTCAAGAACATTGGTGTCTCCAACTTCACCGTTGAGGACCTCCAGACCGTCATCGACGCCACCGGCGTTGTCCCCGCCGTCAACCAGATCGAGCGTCACCCTCTCCTCCAGCAGAACGACACCCTGATCAAGTACGCCAAGGAGAAGAACATCCACATCACCGCCTACTCTGTACGTCTCACACTCCTCTCAACACCCTTGTCTGTTCTAAAACCAGTGACTAACAACACCCAGGCCTTCGGCAACAACGGCTTCGGTCTCCCCCTCCTCATCGAGAACGACACCGTCAAGAAGATCGCCGAGCGCCTCAACGCTACCCCCGCCCAGGTCGTCCTCGCCTGGTCCCAGACCGGCGGCCACTCCGTCATCCCCAAGTCCGTCACCCCGAGCCGCATCCAGTCCAACTTCCAGGAGGTCAAGATCACCGACGACGACGTCGCCGCCATTAACGAGATCGGCAAGCAGCCCCGCCGCTACAACATCCCCTTCACCTACAAGCCCCGCTGGAACATCAACATCTGGGACGAGGAGGAGGAGAAGGCGGCCACCAACAAGGTCGTCCGCAAGCTTTGAAGCGCGAGCGCGTTTGTTCTGTAGAAATCACAAAAATGATACCATGCGGCACCTGCACCCCATAGAACGGTCCGTCGACGGCCCATAGTTAGACGACTCTATGAATGATGAAAAGTAATAGATGAAAACCCGTTTCGTCAAATTCAAATTGTGTGAAATGTCATGTGTAGCATTGATACATGTTTCGCCTACTTGGAGAAGATTCTTGGTGGCCGAAAACTGCTGCATTTCTTGACGACATAGATGATTATGGTAGCTGGGACCGGACGAGCCCGGACAAGCACCGGCCCCACCCGGCCCAAGCCAGTACCAGTTCGTCGCCGAATGGCAATAGTGCAACCAATATCTAATGCAATAAACAGACAACAGCCACTTTTGGAATGCTGACAACTCTTCCAAGGTTGCTATCCGCAATGCCAACATGCCCAAGGCATTTTCACCTAACCAATAGTCGCAGAGCGATGAAGTTTGGCAAAAGATCCCATGGCCGTGATCTACCCCTAAGCCAATCCCTGTGAATGTTCTCAGACTGCTATACGCCTCCATTTGCCTATATATAACAGAACTCTGATAAGACGTCCATCTTCAAGTCTCAAGGCTCAAATTCTCCAATTTCTGCCTTGACATCACGTGCAGTAACCAATAAAAGGCTTCTCTGTAATATTTGGCTGTCAGTATTACATGGTCTGAAAAAGATACAACAGGTAAGGCGGGCCTCGCTTAGCAGGAGCCCGTTTAGGATATTCGACCAAGGATTAATAAAATGCCTCAGGACTGGCAGCTGAAAGAAGACATGTCGGCTCCTTCGTTGATTGGACTAGCAGCATGCAATCTGCAGTTGGAGGAGCTATTCCTATGTGAGACACATCAGGTGATCTGCGGCTTACCGCGTCTGCCTGCATCTGTCGTCGCACCTTCAATATGGACGAGGCTGTAAGATTACGGATCCCTTCTTCGGGTCACAACAACGGGAAGCCTCATATCGGTTGACTGCATCGCACCCTCGGGTGGTCCCGCCCCGCTAAGCATGGCAGAGTCTCTGGCGGCGCTCGGCGTCGCCGCCAACATTGTCCAGTTTCTTGAGCTCGGGCTCAAGGCGACCATATCCATCGTCGAGACGTACCGCAGCATCAACGACGACGGCTGGGCGTCGCGCAACGCCGACCTGGACTCGATGGCCAAGGATGTCCAGCTTTGCTTTGGCCGCCTCCAGGAGGATGCGGACGTCAAGCTGGACCCTTCCATGAAGAGCTTGCTTCAGCGGTCCATCGATACGGCCGACGAGCTCAGGTCGGTACTTCTAGGTTTGGTCATGGACAGCAGCAGACGACACCGCATGCAGAAATGGGCAAAATTCAAAGCATCGGTTGCTGCCCACTTCAAGAAAGGCAAGATTGATGAGATCCAAGCTCGACTAGCAGAGATCAAGTCACACATATTTGAGCGACTCCAGGTTCTTCTATAGTAAGCTAGCCTACCTTGACAGGCTACTTCTACAATTATATCGCGTTGTGAGATGTTTACCCACTAACAGATATCTGTAGCGACCACCGCCTGTCGCTGTCTAGATCGATGCATTCCCTCGAGGAAGCATCGGAAGGGTGGAACCGCGCCACGGAAAAGAGACTGAACGCCTTGGCCCAAGACCTCGGGAAACTCGCCGAGGAGTCCCAGTCGGCTGCCGAGGCGTCGAGCGAAGGCCTCAGAGTGTTCGCCGAGACCTGGGCTCGCGTGTCCGAGGAGGCCAAGAACCAAGACACCGTCCTCGCAATCCTGGCAAGCCTGCGCTTTGCGCAGATCAAAGAGCGGCAGAGCGAGGTCCCCAAAGCCCATCGCACCACGTTCGAATGGGTCTTTAGCGAAGAATCACCCGTCGACTTCTCGGCCTGGCTCCTCGAGTCGAGCGGCCTCTTCTGGATCACGGGGAAGCCCGGGTCGGGGAAGTCCACCCTGATGAAGTTTCTTCTCGGGCACGAGCGGACGATGCTCCTCGCGGAAGGTTGGGCCAAGACAGAACCGCTCATCATCGCTAGCCACTTCTTCTGGGCCGTCGGCACGGAGATCCAGAAATCCCAGGAAGGCCTTCTCCGCACGCTGCTGTTCCAGGTTTTGGTGAACTGCCCGGGGATCATCTCCATGGTCTGCCCGGCGCGATACGCCAGCCCGTTCAGACGCCTGGACACTTGGAGCATCGAAGAGCTCTCGGAGGCGTTCATACGCCTTAAGGACATCCGGCCCCTACCGGCCCGCATCCTGTTGTTCGTGGACGGTCTCGACGAGTACAAGGGCAATAAGGGCGACTTGGTGCGGTTCCTACGGTCCACCTCCGAGTCTCCCTACATCAAAGTGTGCTGCGCGAGCAGGTCGTGGCCAGTGTTTCTCAACGGCTTCAAAGACGTCTCGGGCCAGATCCGCATGCACGAACTCACGGCCAACGATATGGTGTGCTACGTCCGGGACACGCTAGAACAGCATAGTTTCTTCGAAGCCCTGAGGAAACGCCACGAGGATGAGGCGGAAAATCTCGTCAGAGACATTGCGGAAAGGTCCGAAGGCGTCTTCTTCTGGGTCTTCCTCGTCGTCAAGTCACTGCTGCGCGGCCTGGACAACAGCGACGATCTCGGCATCCTGCAGAGGCGGCTCTCCGAGTTCCCCTCGGACCTCGACAAGTATTTCCAGCGCATGCTGGACACCATCGAGAACGTGTACAAAGAGAACGTCTCGTTGGTGTTCTCGATGCTTCTGCTGGCCAACTCGCCCCTGCCGACGGTTCTGTTTCTGGCACTGGAAGACCTGGTCGAAACGTGCAAGAAGGAACGAGACCACAAAGAACGGAATCAGAGCAAATTCTTTCCATCTCTGATGGCTTGGCGGCGGGATCTGGCGCCGAAGACCTTGGACACGTTTACCCTGAACGTCATCCACGATGCATTTGGACTAAAGCACGGGCAAGAGAAACAGTTGGCTTGCGGCGACCTCGAAGAATCGTTAGTGAAAACGAAGCAGGACCAGATCCTGGCGCAGTGTCGTGACTTGGTCCAGGCCTGGGAGATCGACGGTGGAATATCACCCTACCATCTGAGATTGGGATTCCTTCATCGTACCGTCGTGGAGTTTCTCCAGCAGTCCAAAGGAAACCAGTGGCACTCGACCCTCCCGGCGGAGCGTTACCTGCTCGGGAGATCATGTCTCGCCTTCGTAACGTTTTTAGGAGGCGTGCCTCTACACCAAACAGAAGAGTTTGTGCTGAGGTTGCTGTGTACCATACATGGCAACACGGCGCGACTTGACCATTTAAACGATTGGCTATTGGAAGGTCTCTTGCTAAAATTTGGTGACTACCCTTCCACAACTGCGGCTGATCCTCTCAGGAGAAGACTCGAAGGCGTAGTGATACAAGAATGGCTTCGAAGGGAGTATCCGTATGAGACGCCCGGAAGGCTCCGTGATTTTTGCGAGCAATACTTTCATTGGCTTCTGCACGAGTCAGGCCACATCGAAGTCGGGGATTGGGCGCGCATCTCATGGTCACGCATGATTGACTTGGAAACGCTTGAAAGGGTGCTGGGCGTGGACGGCCTCGTCTCCGAGCGCCGCCGGGAGCTATCTGTTGCATTTTTGGACTTCCTGGAGAGACTGTGCGCTTCCAGCGAAGAAGACAAGCCGAGGAACGCGTTTGACGTGTGCAAAGTGCTGATCCAGCACGGGATCGCAGGGTATGCGAGGGGCAACGGGAAGACCATGCCGTTCGGCCCGGATTCCAAGCAAACCAGGTCGGGGGATCCCGAGATGTTGGCGTTGACGCAGGTAACTACCCTCGAGCGGTTGCGGGGGAACAAAGTCTTTTCGGAAGAAGAGCTCCTGGAGCTTGGAGAAGCTTTCCCGTCAGGTAGTATTGCGCGGCACAAGACAACCGTGATAAGATGACAAGGTGATAAGATGACAACAGGTCTCGTAAAAGCATTCAGGGGTCCGGAGTCATGCGTCTGTCTGAGATCTGCCAATCATGACTGGGTGGTTTTGAATCTCCAGCATTTTTCTATTAAAACGAGGGAAACTAGTATTTGAGCCCCCACGTTTGAACCCGGAACTTTGAGAAGCTTTGGTGACATCTGGGGGGAAATGAGATTTGTGGATACAATAGCGCTTAGTTCTCACTTTTTCTTACCGAGAACCTTGCAGCGCCGAGGGGATCGGCACTCTAAAGTGTTGCCTGTTGCAGTCGAGTCAGTAGAGAGGTTTTTATCTCTAGACACCCGCGAACATTTGTCCGAAGCAATTCTCTCCATCTCAAAAAGATGATGCCCTCAAAACGAGGAAGGGATGTCAAAGAATGCGTTGGCGTACGAAAGGTGATGATACAACACGGGAGGGCTACGGGATATGTTGAGGCCACTGGAATTTCACAGCGCCAGTATGGCCTACAACTGCCAGCTTCCTGCTGTCAAAGAATCTCGTTCTCAAGGGATTGCGAAAGGGGAGGGGTGATGGTATTTCTCTCAAGATGTGCTCCTGAAACTCAGATAAGCCTTTCCTTTGCCTTTCCGAGCAGTTCAAAAGCTCGATTGGCTACCACAAGGGTTCACTTGATGATCTGCATACACAAACGTCATGCGAAGCCGTTAGGGCAGTTAAATCTCGACAATTGAACTATGAGAAGATTCGAGTGGTTTGATGAGTCCTATCTCCAGGGGCCTTTGCGTGAGTCTAGACCCTCCAGTTTGACAAAGTCTCCCACCATGTTGATTTCCCCCCGAAAACTCCATTCCCCATTGACTTCCCCCTCCATCAAATTTGCTTGTCTGCTGGCTTATTTGCAGACTCCATTGTCAACCAGGGTAATACACTCGTCGACAGTGTCACAGCACCAGCCGCAGCCGTGGCTCGCAGCGCCAGAGCCAAAGGTGGTGCACTTCGCCAAGTCAGCATGTCCGTGACATAAATCTAGGGGGACGGGGGACTGCTTACGACTACGCCTCCCGTTCTCTGGGAGCAGTAAAAGCAGCCATTTGCGAAGGCGGTGCTGGCGAGAGAGACGATGGTGACGAGAACAGTTGCGACCTTCATTTTGGCTGGTGAATCGAGTGCTTCGGTTGGGGAAAAAGGAGTGGAAAGAGACTGTTTGGTCTTGATTTGTTGAGGCTTGTGGTCTGTAAAAGACTGAGAGCATCGGGAGGTTGGATAGCAGTTATATAGTTTTGTAGCAAGCCTGCATCAGCACATCTCGCTCAAACCTTTGGTGAAATTGCCTTCGTGTAAATGATGTCCACGCTTGCCCATGGGCTGGGCACCTGAGATGATTCCTCTGCCGGTGATTGCCGAAGAGCTGCAACCTGTGCTCTCTCCTGTCCCACTGGATGTGAGGAACGCGCGATTTAGCGGTGCGCGAGCCAGTACATGGTTGACCTAGGGTAAGACATAACGATCGTCGAGGACAAGCTTCTTTGGAGGAGATCCGCTATAGTCTAGGCTGCGAAACCGAGAAGATCTGATGCGGCGGCTTACGCTAGTCAGTTTCCATCAGAAGGGCAGGGCTGATAACGAGTTGCTGCAGTCAGGTTCCTCTTCTCATCCTGCAGGGTAAAAGCTTGCTAAAGGAACGCTTTGTTTTCATCTTCAGTAGCACTTGAAGAACTAAATGGCAAAAAAAAGACAGAAAAGAATGAGAAATTGAAACAGGATGAACCCCCCCCCAAGTCAGTTGCGAAGTTCAGTAAACATACTGCAGACGACTCGTGTCACAGGTGTGACCATGTTGTGAGGCCAGCACAACTGTGGAGTGGAGAAAAGCGACTTGAATTCTCTTTCAATGTGCTCCTTGCGCTTTAAATCATCGCCGAGGGCGTGCCGCCACTGGGAAAGGCGCTTTGGCTCCCACTCAGGGCAGCATCAACACCACCGCCACCGCCTCTTCCTCGAGTCTCGGATCCACTCAAAGAGATGCCGCTTTCCGTATCGATGCCGGACCATGTCCTTGGTGATATCCTCACCATCCCAGGGAACAATAGCGGTGGTCGGGTTGTAACCGATCGCCAGGCAGACGAGAAGACCGAGTTGACGTCGTCGGTCGTGCGGTCAATCTCGGTGTAGCCGACATACGGCTCTAGCACCATAGTCTCCTGTGAGACGGTCTCGTCGAAGAGCAGCTGGCCAGCGGAGTTTAAGTTTCCAGTCTTGATCGTGCCGTTGGCGTGGGGGACCCAGTCGGTGAAGACTGGTAGCGAATCGTTAAATCGTTGTACAGCAACACGATCGGAGACAAATTGGCGCGTACTGTCAGCGTGGATGCGCATAGTGCGGTGGACGTACAAGCTGGGGGAAATGGTCTTCATCTCGAGGATTCTTTTGTCGTTTTAAGGCCGCACGCTGCGAAGCTGAAGTAGCTGCCGGTGGCGCTGCAATGCCAGAAGGCGAGGAGTGCGTTGAAGAGAGGCTCGCAGGTGGCCATTTCCATGACGCCGACATCGAGGATCAGGAGCACGCCGGTCCGGTCCTCCGTCATGTTCTGCCGAAGGGTCTCGGACCGGGGCCAGGAGTATGGTCCTGCGGCGACGTCCGGGGCGAGGACGCAGATGCCGTTCTGGAGGGTGTCGTGTAGGGCAACTCAGTGACGATGGTGTAGGAGTTGTTGCCGGACTTCCTCTCCAGGCCGACTTCCCTGATGCCGTTTGGACCTCCGCTGTTTGAACTTGGCGGCTCCCAAAGCACACCGTTTCGACAGGTTGGCGTGGCGCCTGACGGTCCCCAGAGCGATCTCTTTGTGAGCATGGGCCAGGGAGGCCAGCGTGCCGATGGCAACTTTTTTGCATTCTCATGGTTCAGGCCGGAGAATTGTTCGTAATTAAAGAGACGTGTGTGAGGGGTTTCCAATCTTCTTTCCATAGAACTGTCGTGCTCTTGAAATATCAACTACTTGTATTGCGCGGCCGTCTCGTTGATAACGGTCCTCAAGAGATCGGCGTACACTTTTGCCAATTCCGCCGTGATAGTTTTTCCTTTGAACCACGAAATACCTTGTGTCCAATCTGAACTTTGCTTAGATCGAGAGAACCATGACGATACGAGTCTACCGGCTTCAACGCATTCACTTTTTGAAAGGTATCATTGCTGTCCTCGGTTACAGATGCCTTGAGGCCTGGCCCTCGATCTCGTACAGTTGTCTTGAAACTTGCGCATTCGGCAAACTTGGCAGATGAAGTCTTCAAGTGGTCACGAATCTCTTGATAATTGAACAGCGAGACTACATACGCAAACTGGACTTTGTTAGAATGCGAGAGGTTGACGAAGCAAGGCGGCCGGTTACGTACGATGCACCACTACCACGTACCAGCCAGAGGTTAGGCGGACTTGGATCCTTTAAGACCACTAACCGAAATGCAATCTGCATCTTAGGTCGCCTTGGCCTCCAGCCAAAATATCCCCTTTCGGTCTTTCGGAGTTAGTTTAGGATTAGGATTAAGTTGCGGAGTTGGGTTAGATGTTAACAGCTAGTTAGGATAGGGATTATATATTTTCTGCACAGGCAGTCCACTAGTCTCCTAGGTAGTTGACAGCAACACTGGCTGTGGAACTGTAACTGCTGACGTAAGATACTCCTACGATTGGGCTGCTAATGTAAGCGATCAGCGAACAAGACCGCTGGCACTGCAGCGCACTGGGCAACAGCTGTTACTGGGGTTAGCGCTGGCTGTTTGTTAGGCGTGCAGTTGACTTGGTCTGATTTCTGCAACCAACACATTCCCCTCCTGATCAGACAAATACAAGGCATACCACACGTTCCCCGTTCTCCAAAATGTCCTCGGTGCCTTATACTTCAATCCCCGAGCCTATGATGTCTTGATTTGGACGCCAAAGAAGGCAGTCCGTCAAGAGCGAAACGCAACTGCTGAGTAATCCGTAAGGAGTGAGTTGAGCGTGTTAGACGACCGACCGGCTTTCGATGCTGCTTGTATTGAGTTGGGCAACGTGGGGATCAAACCCGACATTATTCACGGCTATAAGAAAGCCATCAAAGTAGCAAGTTTGTCTGCCGGTCACATCCCAGGGACGCAAATCGTCCAAATCCCAGCGCCCTGGAAGTCAGTTCAGATGTCAGATCATCTGGTGGGTGAGAAGTGAACCATGTTACAGCGCTGCTTGTTGTGCTTGCTAAGCATCCCAAAACTCGTCCAGAGTGAGTGTGTGGCAGACGCAAACCTCGACGAATCAAATCTTGCTCTTCGTCCGCAACGGCCGAACTACGCCCTCCCGTCGCGACCAAACTGACACGGCAGCGCGCCGGGGCTCATCCCGGTACCGTCTCGGTCGTTGGGGAAAAGAAAATGTGCGAGCTGGTGGGACATGGACGCCAAGCCCACCCCGCCCGCACATCATCAGCACCTCTGCCCCATCCAGTCCTTAACAAGCATCGACGGCATGGCCAGTACCGCGCGGGATGTGGTGGTCTTTGGCTTTTTTAGGGGACACCATCGACCCGGGGCATCAAAGACTATCCCAAATTCCTGGGGACCCACACGGCCCGCCGCGGTCCCGCAATCGGGCAGTTGTCGGTTCCCGAGGCTAATGGGGAGATCTGCATGACGCGAGTAGTCAAACGGGTGTAAGTAGTCGATTGTAGCATCGCTGATTCGCCGGGGATGGTAAGTTGCTGGGAATTCCTGCGGGTCTCGTTTGCGAAAGCGACGTGCTGTACAGAGTTTACCAAGGACGAATGCCGTACAAGCAGCCTCTCTAAAGTCGCAGGTTGCTTGGCGATGGGCAAAACCAGAAACAACCTCAACGTCAACAGACCAAGGAAAGGGTTTATCCGTCTATAGTGAGAGACTGGGGCCGGTTCAAACCGGAATCCTCAGTAATTCTCCTCTTTCTGGGTTCCCTTGTGTATCCCTCGTTGAACGGCAATATAAATAATGGTTGCTTCATCCCTCTTTTCTCCCAACATGTCTCCTACACAGTAGTACACTTCACAATTTTTTCATCATCTTCCCTCTCACCCCCCAACAAGACTTCTTTCATTTCTCAAGATAACCATCCGACATGGAGGTGATAGCCCCCCCGAAGCACATTCTCAGCTCCTGGGTCGAATCCCCGTTGTTCGGGAAGACGGACCTCTGGACATCACTATGCCTCGGCGCCGTCCTCGTCATCGTGTTCCTCACGCTGCCCCAGATGCGCAGGCCCTCCCGGAAACTCCCCCACATCAACCCGCGGGCCACGTTCGACTTCTTCAGCAGGGGCCAGAAGCTGGACTTCCTGATCAACGCCCGCAGGATCCTGGAGAGCGGGAGGACGCGGTTCCCCGGCCAGCCGTACCGGCTCATGACTGACGTGGGCGAGACGGTCGTCCTCCCCTCTGAGTTCGTCCACGACATCCGCAACGAGCCGGGGCTCAGCTTCCAGGAAGCCTTTGCCAACAACTTCCACCCTCAGCTGCCCGGCTTCGAGGGGTTTGCCGTGGGGAGCAGGCCCGACGAGCTGTTCCAGCATGTCATCAAAAAGCGCATCACGAAGCTGTTGAGTACGCTCCCCTTCAATGCTGCGGCGATCAACAGGCGAAAAGAAAAAAAGGGGGGGGGGAACCCAACGTGAACCACAACCTTTGTTTTGCTGACTCTTTTGATTGTATCGCAGATCAGATCACCGAGCCTCTGTCCACCGAAGCAAAGTTCGCCGTCGACCACATTTTCGGATCACCCAACGGTACGTAATCGTACCTACAACACCGGACCATCTTGCACAAGTCCACAACAGCCGAGTCCGAGACAAGAAGAAACTGACACACTGGCGACCTCGCAGAATGGCGGGAGTTCAACATCAAGAACGACATCCTCGACCTCATCTCCCGCCTTTCGTCGCGCGTCTTCCTCGGGGCCGAGGTGTGCCGCAACGAGGACTGGCTCGCCATCACAAAGTCCTACACCGTAAACGCCTTCCTCAGTGCCGAGATCCTGCGCCCCTACCCCTCCTGGCTCCGGCCGGTGGCCCACCGGTTCGTCCCGCAGTGCAAGACGCTCCGCCGGCAAGTCTCCGAGTCCAAGAGGATCATCGAGCCCGTCCTCGAGAGGCGGAGGGAGGTGCGCCGCCAGGCCCGCGAGAGCGGCGAGCCGGCGCCGAGCTTCAACGACGGCATCGACTGGTTCGAGGAAGAGAGCCGGGGCCGCGAGTACGACGTCGTCGGCGCGCAGCTGGGCCTGTCGCTCGTCGCGATCCACACGACCACGGACCTGCTCGTCGAGACCATGCTGCGCATCGCCGAACACCCGGAGCTGTTTGATGCTTTGCGGCAGGAGATCGTCGAGGTGCTGAGTGTCGACGGCTGGAAGAAGACGGCCCTGTTCAACATGAAGCTCATGGACAGCGTCCTGAAGGAGTCCCAGAGACTCAAGCCCATCACGTCTGGTAAGAACGGACTCTCCCCCCGTGGAACCCACGCCATATTTGATCATTCTATTCATTCGTATTTTTCTATTCCTTTCCCTAACCATGCGTTTGCAGCAATCATGAACCGCGTGGCCACCCGCCCCGTCACCCTCCCCAACGGGCTCCAGCTCCAAAAGGGCGAGAGCTGCGTCGGCGACATCGGCAAGATGCACGACCCGGCCGTCTACGCGGATCCGGAGACCTTTGACGGCCGGCGCTTCGCGCGGATGCGCGGCGACCCGGGCCTCGACGGCCAGGCGCACCTCGTCAGCACGTCGCCCGCGCAGCTCGGCTTCGGGCACGGCAAGCACGCGTGCCCGGGCCGCTTCTTCGCCAGCAACGAGCTCAAGATCGCGCTGGCGCACCTACTGATGAAGTTCGACTGGCGCCTGACGCCCGGGTACGAGCACCGGTGGCAGGAGTGGGGGATCGCGTGGTCCGCGGACGAGACGGCGAGGCTGGTGATGAGGCGCAGGGAGGCCCCCGAGATCGACATCGACGCGGTCCGCGGGTGACCGGTGACAAAGGAGGGAGGTCTGCTGAGCTCGTAGAAAATACCGGCTCATGAATGGGGAACGGATTCAGTCAAGGTGCACATGGAAGAGAGTACAGGTTACGACAAGTGTGTTGCTACGGGGTCATTGGTATTGTTTATGAAGTATAAAACAAAGCTTAAACATCCGCCAACAGACCGAAATCAAACCCAGGCCTCCAAAAGCAATTCTGAACGCCCCTCTATAAACCTCAAAATACATCATCTTCCTAGTAATACTCCATATCTTGGTCCCAATCTAGGTCACGACCACCCGGCATCCTCCCCAAGCCCCCTCTGGGCATCGGATTCGACAGCACACCCGTCATCCGCGTCTCGTCCGGCCGCCAGCCCGCCCTACGCCGTCCCGTAGCTTTCTTATGACCGGCAGCACCAGAATCCTCATTCTCAACAGAGCCACTACCGCCGGCCGGGTTGTTAGATGTAAAAGTAACGGCGACGGAGTTGGCGGGGTATGGCGGAAGGTTCTCCGTATCCGCGTATGCCGTCAACCTGATGAGAGAGGACCGCCTCGAATGTCGTCCACGCAACCGGTCTACGAACCCCGAACCAGACTGCTCCTCCTCCTCCTCCTGCTGCTCGGGCGATCCCGTGCTCCCCGGGTTGCTGGGCGGGATAGACGACAGCGACTCCGTAAGCGGCGACCATCTTTGCGGGTCCGGGACCTGGCGCCGGCCCCGCTCCGATTCGGGCGAGTCCGGGATCAGGGGCGCCACCTCGCGCGGCGCGTCCCAGAGCCCCGGCCTATTGCTAAACTGCAGCGGCGAACCGAGCGATGGCGGCGGCCGCGGTGGCAGCGACGCCGATGAAAGGCCCGAGGACGACTGCGCCGCCAGCGCCGCCCTATAGTCCCGCTCCGCGACTAGGTCCTGCGTGAAGGTGGCCGAGAGGGCGCCCGGGTGCGGGAAGATCTCCGTCGGCTGCGGCCCCACCGGCATCTGCTCCGGGAACGCGTTGAACGCCTGCGGCGGCGGCTGCTGCTGCTGCTGCTGCTGTTGAGTACTCTGGCTCGAGAACGCGGGCGATAGGCCCTGGTTCGCCAGCGGGAACGTGATGGAGGGCATGGAGGCGAAAGGGTTCGGCAGGGGAGGCTGCAGGCTCGGGCTGGCCACCGAGGGGCCCCTCCTTGCCGCACTGCCGATGCCGCCGAACGACCGCCGGCGCCGCCAGTGATCGTGCGGTGGCCGCGTGGAGCTCGACAACGGCCTCGGGTGCCTCAGCACCGGGGGGGACAGCCGCGGCACGTAGATCCTCCTGCGTCTGACGACGTGCTGCCCAGACGCCAGGTCGTCGCCGCGGTTCTTCCGCTTCCGGATGATCTTCGTGAGCGGTTCGCCTTCCTCGGACGAGTTGTCGTCGTCGCCGCCGTCGTCGTCGGCGGCCGCGGGGACGTACGCTGCCTTCATCCGCTCCACGATGAGCTCGAGGTGGTCCTTCTGGTCCTTGGTCAGGTCCATCTCGATGGCATCCGCCGCCTCGAGACGGTGTTTCACGAACAAGAGGAACGGCTCGATGGCGATCAGGTCCTCCACCGACATCAGGTTGATCTCCTTTTGCGCCAGCTTGACCATGCGCGCCGAGGCCGGCCGCCTCGCCTTGCGGATGTTCGGGATGAAGGGCGTCAGGCGGTGCGCGTTGGCCGGGTTGATCTCGCGGACGTCGTGGGCCCAGGGGACGAGCTCCTTGATGCGCTGCATGAGCACCGTGAAGCTCTGCGCAAAGTGCGGCCTCACGTCGAACGAGAGGCGGAGGGCCGAGATGCCGCCGTGGCCGACGATGGTGTGGCGGCACGCCTTCTCGAGGATGTCGAGGCGGCCCAGGAGGTTCTGGACGCACTTGCGCCGCCGCATTCTCCCCCTCTCCTCCGGGCTCAGCCGGTAGATGTCGATGTACATCTCGTGGATGCGGTCGATCTCGGTCGACAGCAGGTCGTACAGCGTCCGCAGCAGGCCGTCGAACCGCCGCTGCGCGAACGTGCCCACCTCGCCGATGCGGTCCCAGAACGTGGCGTCATTCTGCAGCCTGTCCGAGCCGAGCGGGAGCTCGAACGATACCTTGGAGCTCGAGTCCCTGCACTTCTGGATCTGGGCGCGGTACAGCTGCAGCGTGGTCGTTTTCCAGGCGTCCAACTGCGCGGCGACGTTACCCCCTCCTCTCCGGGCACGCGCACTACACCGCAGATACTGATCCAGGATCTGGACCTCTTTGATGGCGAGACTGAACTGCTTCGCGCCGAGGTCGATGGCGCCCAGGCGGGTGTAGAGGTTGTTGTAGTCCTTTTGCCAGCGGAAGCGGACCGTCGGGTAGAGGAAGTACTCGAGCAGCAGGCGGTCGAGGAACTCCCACACGATGCCGCCAAGCTCGGCCAGCTTGTCGGCATCCGGGTAGAGCTCCATGACCTTCTCGCAGATGTCTGAGATGTCGCCGGTCCTCTTGGTGACGGGCACCGGGTCGTCCAAGAGGAACCGGACGCGGGTCGGGTCGGCTGTGCCGAGCTTGAGCGCCGCCGTGCCGAACTTGACCACCTCGGACCGCCAGAAGCCCTCGGAGAAGAGCCGGGCGACCTCGGCCACCTTGACCGGCACCCGATACGTGTCGACGACGATCGGGGGCGTCCGTAGCACCATCGCCGCGGGGCTCTTCTTGAGCTCTTCCCACGTCTGCATGCGGCCGTGGCTGTAGTTGAAGCCGGTGGGCCATCGCACCATCAGGGATCCTGAGGGGAGAAAATTGAGATGCTTGAATGACAAGTTGGACTGGCTCAGGGTCTGCCAGTTGCTCCCTCCAAAGACCTGGCCTACTGTCAGTTGGAAAGTCTTCCAAGAGCGCCAAGATGAATGTGTCGGAAGCCGGGGTTGTGTGTGTGTGTGTGTGTGTGTGTGTGTGTGTGTGACTTACATGGCCATCGGTGGCAAATCCCAGCTCGCTCTTCTGTTGGTTCTCAAAGTACGGCTCGATGGGGTTCAGCTTCTTCAAATCCTGCTTCCCAAAGAGACTCTCGCCAATATCGACGAGCTTCTGCTCCAACTCGGGGTGTTTCTGGAAGTCTGCCACCTGGTCGGCCGCCGGGCCCGGCCTGTAGAGCCAATGTATGTGTGCGTAGTTCACGGCGTGCTGGTCGAACAGGCGTTAGTCTCGTGCATATTGGACACCCCTCCTCGGCGCGGCTTCTTCCAACCATGGCCGATGGACATCCAAGACGACGATGACGACGACGTCGGCCTTGAACACGGAGAGCAGATGAACGTCTACTCACAGCAAGCTCGTGGATGATAGTCGCTGCCACCGAGAAACAACTCGAGATCTTCTCGTCGTGGCTGTACCCCTCTACCACCAGCGGCCAGAGACAATCCACCGCGAGCATCACGACGATCTTTTCGCCCTGGGCCGCCGTCGACCCCGCCAGCGTCTGGCTCACCATGTCCACGTCGAAGCCCGTGTTGAGCTCGAACCGCAGGCACGAGTGCAGCGTCCGCCACGTCGTGCCGACGGCGTCTACCGCGGCCCGCACGTCCGGCTCGGCCACCGTCCACGGCGCCGCCGCCGCCGCCGCCGCCCGAGACACGGCGTCGTCGTCCCGCATCCGGAAGTTCCACGCCGGGTATTTCTTCCGCTGGTGTGGCGGCCGCGGATCCCGGAAGGGCGGGATGGGTACGCGGTTGAAAACATCCATGAGACGCGCCCAGTAGGGGTCGTGGTGTTCGAGGTGGGTGAGGATGCGCGAGGCGACCTGGAGCGCGGGCTGCATTCTCTTCCAAAGGTCGTCATTCGTCTGTATCATTCCCCGTCAGCCAACGGTTTGTTTCATTCTAGAGACTCGCGACGTCGAAACTCGTCTTACAGAAGGGTCCCATTCGCCCTTGACTTTACCCGCTTGGTAGACTAGCCGCGGGGTATCGGGTTCGCCTCCTCGCCACGTCGCCGTGTCCCATTTGTCCCGCTGCAAAAGCCTTGTGGTAGATATTCGTGTTAGTCCACGCACATTCATAGACACACATTACAATGGATGGCCCGCCGAACCGCCTTACCCGTGCAAGTCGTTCTCCAAGTTACAGCCGTACGTGTTCTTGAGCGACAGTATCCCATCGTCCAGCAGCTATCGCCGTGCCGGTTAGTTCATGTGCCACAGAAGCAACTGACCTAAAGATAGTCTCGGGGTCTTACCTCTTGCGTGGTCAGGCCCGAAAAGACCAGGGACTGCCAGTCCTCGTCGTCCCGGATGTCCTGCATCGCCTGGACCACGAACTGCTCCGTCGCCGAGGGTTGCCTCGACTCGCCGCCCGGCGTCAGCCGCGAGTACGTCTCCAGCAGCGCCTCGACGTCCTCTGCCCCCGCCGCCGCCGCGTGTATCTCGGCCTGCTTCACGATGTAATCCCCGACGACCTGGATCGTGTCGTGGTCGTCGACCCGAAACCGCCGGAACGCCGAGCGCGTTGGGGAAAGCCGCGACCGCCCGTCCCGGCGGTCTGGGTGAATGCCCCACCGCATCGCAAAGGGCGTCGGGTTCCGGCTCCGGTCCTGCGGCAGCTGCGCCGGCCGTAGCCGGTCCAGGATGCCGCCGCCCGCCTTCTTGCGCACGAGGTGTTTGTGGTGGTCGTCGATCTTGACCGTCTCGTGGCCATCCCAGATCGGGTCCGTCCATCCGGGCACGAACTCGATGAACTCCCACTGCCCGTGGTTCGCGAACTTGGCAGGCGGCTGCGGGACGAACAGGGGTGCGTGTTGGTCCCCCTGCCTCTGGCTGGCGTTGGTCTGCACTGATTTGTCGTGAGACCGGGTCGCCGTCTTGATGATCTTGTCCGTTGAGTTGTCGCTGTCATCATCGTTGTCATCTTTGGTATCGTCGTCATCATCGTTGTCGTCTTCGTCGTTGTCGTCGTCTTCGTCTTCGTCTTCGTCTTCGTCTTCATTGTTGTTCTTGCTGTCCTTCTTGTTCTTTTTCTTGTCATCGTTGTCGGGATCGTCGTCCAAGCTGTGCGATGGGAATTCCCGACTGTTGTCCTGGTACCAGTCCGGCGCATATTGCAGTATCGCCTGGTCAGTCGGATCAGGAGTGTCCGCCATCGTGGTCACTTAGGCAAATTAAGGGGGGGGGGGGGGAGGGGTTCTGCCACTTTCGTTCGACACGACTTGCGTCCTCTTGGAAAACGAGAACTGGGTCGATATCATCAGAATCTCAATAAAACGAGGCGACAGACCAGCACATTCAAATCAGAGCAGAGGCAACCGGTCATTCATCAGACAAGCCGACGCAAGACTCAAATAGCGACTCTATTGTCGGCGGGCACATGTATACAATGTTGATATCACTCAGACAAAGGATGCTCTTTGACAAGGTCTCAACAAGACTGCTTTCGATGCTTCCGCCATAGGAATACAGCGACCAGTTACGATGATACACAGCAACATCCCTTGGTTACATTACCCAGGTCTGGAATAAGAAGTCCAGTAGACAGCGGCAGAGAGTATACATGCACACTGTTCCCCCGAGCAACTCAGAGATCGAGTCTTCGAGACTACTTTGGGAGACTCGTTCGAGGGGCATGAAGAACAGCAGCGGGTGACAAGATGAAAAGATTTCTAAAGTGGGATGCCCTCGACAGAGCCCTCGAAACGGCGACAAGGTAAGGGTCATTCATGATCCCACAAACAACCTCAAGTGGTCAAGCAGAACGCTCTCGAGGGAGGCTGTGAAAGCAATGCAAGTACTTGGACCTCGCCGTACGACGGCGCACAAGAAAGACGGACGTAAGAGAATACTCCCCTCGACAAAAGAAGACAGCAAAACAAACCTTGTCACCGTGGTCAATGCAAGGGTTGCGCCGCAGTTTGCTCCAGACCTGGGTAGTTCGGCACCGAAAATACACCTTTGTCGACACGCTCCCGTGTGGTGCCGCGCTTCTACAAAGAGACGTCGTTTCAAATAGAGCTCCAACGCAGCGGCCCGTATCTCGTATATCTTCCCCTCCGACGGCCAAACTCTAGGCCTCCGCAGGTCTGAAGCAAGCCGCACTATCCCGGCGTGCGTGCGGTCGATGCTATCGGGAGATTAAGTCAAGACTAATACCGTGCGTCGATGGGTCGGCGCAGGCAAGCAAAAACCGGAGTCTCATGGTCTTGACCACATTGTGATCCTCGACATGCCTGTCCTCGACTTTGCGGAAGCCGAAGCAAACAAAGATCCAGATGGCCCGCTTCCGTAGGATTCATAATGCGATGAATGCCGTGGGCGATATAAATAAGTGGGCGTGACTCAAGGGAGATCCCGAGATGCCATTGCCAGAAGCATCTCTCATCCCCTCGAGACATTCGCTCTTTCACTTGCCCCAAGAAGACGGCATAGTCTGTCATACCACTCGTTGAAGCCCCCTTTAGCCTCTCGAAAACCGGCCGCAATGGCCCCTCCCTCCCTTCTTTTTCTCCTCCTCCCAGGGGCTGCGCTGGTGAAAGCGCAGTGTGCCGCCGACAACTGCCTCCGCGCCCTCGACGCCACGCAGACCCCGGGACGCATCGCCTCTGCCCAGGCCTTCTGCGCGACCTTCACTCAGTCGCCGGCGGCGGCGAACACCTCGATCCCTGGATATGCCTCAGAGCACTGCGGCAGTGCCTTGGGGAGTGAGCTCTCGTCCCGTCTGTCTAGTGCGTGCTCGTGTATCGCACCGAGCTCGGCCAGGGCTACTACCTCCACAGCCGTATATGCTACCGTGACACCGACGCTCAAGTATCCGTGCCAAAACTCGACATCCATACGGCTGGGAAGCGGTACGAGGACGGGTATCCGTACGGGGACGGGGACCGGAACCTACACCACCGTGGTCAACCCAACTTCGACCTCCGTACACGGCGGAGAGCGTCCTACGGGAGAGCCTTGCGCGCTGGTCAGCGACTTCTGGGCGAAACAAGTCTCAGCTGCCAGTAAGTAGACAACAGACCTCCCCATCATCCATATTCCCGATGCTGACCGCGAACCTCGTCAGATCCCTATCCGAGCGTAGGGGCAGAGCTCGCGTATGCATGCCTGAAGTCGGTGCCTCTCCATAAAGAAGTTGCAGTCGCCCTAGTCGACGCCATCAGGCCATACCTCGAGTGGCAATCTAGCCTCGTCCATATCAAAAACCCACCGGCTGACTACGAGCCCGGTGCCTTTGATCTTCTCGGTCACCTCGGGAAGATCCGGGAGAAACTCCTCGCGGACAGATACCATGGCGAGATCGACTTCCAGGAGGACATCTTCGAGATGACGGCCAAGACCCGCGACGGGCATTTTGCCTTCTTACCGGATGCCTTGACCAAGGTTTTTCGGTTTGGTCGGCCCTTTGCGCTCGTGTCGTACGCCCAAGACCCCCTCTCGATGCCCGCCATCAAAACCTTGGACGAGGTCAAGGCCGTTGGTGACAAGGCGAGGACCGTGTCGCGGATCAATGGCGTCGATGCCTCGGCCTTCATCCAGGGTCTCGTCAACCAGGCCTCGGCCACTCAGGATCTGGACGCGGCCTACAACTACATGTTCCACTCCAAGTCCATGGAGAGTCTCGGCGCCACAGGAGCGTTCCACATGTTGGGCTGGCATAATTATCAGTACCCCGGCGAGAGCACGACCATAGAATACGCCACGGGAGAGCGCAGCAGCGCCGCCAACTTTGCAGTCGTTGCGGTTCCCTTCGCCAACGTTACAGACGGCGAATCCTTCTATCAAAGGTTCTGTGCGTTGGGGCAGCCGGTCGTCCCAGGCGCCCCTCGTGTTTCGGTACCAGTCTCCAAGAGAAACGTGTTGCAGTTTGGACGGGATCCGGACCCTGTTGTAAAGAGTTATAACAATGCTGTGTCGGGCTACTATCTGGACGGCGACGGGTATGAAGATGTGGCCGTCCTCAACGTCGCCTCCTTCAGGACGAGGAGCACAAGGATTTTCCAAAAGACGGTCGACTCCTTTCTCGAGGCTTGTAGAGCCGATGGAAAGTCCAAGGTCATCGTTGACCTGCGAATGAACGCCGGCGGAATCATCCTCCAGGGGCACGACCTGTTCCGCCAGTTCTTTCCGCACATCGAGCAGGATGGGTTCAGCCGGTGGAGAGAGAACGGCGCGTTCATGACGATGGCCGAGGTCAACTCTGCCGCAGCCGGGAATATCGCCCCCGAAGACCGCGACACCCCGGCGCTTGCGGGACTCTGGCACGCCCCGTGGAACTACCAGTCAGGCGTGAACATGACCAACCAGCCTTTCACGTCCTTCGACGCCAAGTTTAGCCCCTGGATGTGGGAGGGCGACCCATACACAGCCCTTATGAGAGAGGATCTAGCAAACCCATTCATAACCGCCAGTCTTGGAATCGATATCACGGGCTACGGGAGCCGGCGGAACTTCACACAACCATTCGAGTCCAGGGACATAATCCTCTTGACCGACGGTTTTTGTGCCTCGACCTGTTCCATCTTTGCGTCTGGGATGAAAATCCAAGGAAATGTCAAGATGGTAGTCATGGGAGGTCGGCCGAACGGCGGGCTCATGCAAGGTGTTGGCGGTACCAAGGGGTCCATGGTCCTCCATTTCAACGCCATCTATGAATCATCTCGAAACCTGATGGCGACGAGTTATACGAATCTGACTTCAGAACAGGAGGCTTCGCTGTCGCAGCTGACGGCTTTGCCTATGCTTCGAAGCGCCGGCGCGACTTTAAATGTACGTGACCAGATTTTGCGCAACGAAGTCGGAACCGGTATTCCCGCACACTTTGTCAATGAGCCAGCCGACTGTCGTCTTTACTGGACGCTTGGTATGTTGGGTGATGTGAGGGAGATATGGAAGGCTGCCGCCAACTCGGCGTGGAACGGGGCTGGTTGCATCGCTGGAACAGGCTTCGGAGAGTCGAGACTTCGCGTTCAGTCGTCAAGCAAGTCAGCCGCGGCGGCGCATTGGCCGGAGATCAAGGTGATCTCGGCGGCTGATGTTGGTTTGGGCGAAGGCCTGCTGGAAGACGATTCTGACTGGGACCCCGAGGAAACTTTCATGTTCTGATTCGGCCAAGTGTCGCCCGCGACGGGCAGTTTCGATTCGATCCGATGCAGTCGTGAAGTTGTGGGTTTTCTCTGTAGTGCAATGAACAATTGTTGGAGACTCTGCCTATAATCGAGGTTCGTGGTAGGGGTCTTCGATACCGATGTCTTGTGGCCAAGCCGAGTGCATTTGCAATCGATCAGGCCAAAGACCTCCGGAACATTAAACCGCGGGGATGTGATGCGGGCAGACAAACACACAGTCCATCGGTTGGACGCACATGCCGCCGGGACATGCTTGCAAGACGTCTCTTAAGGGTGCAATATTGTGCCGGAGTCTTTCTTTTCGTTGGGTCATCATCGGAGTCGAGTCGGGGAGTACGATCGAAGTTGTTGGGGTTACGTCAATTCGTGGTTTCGAATACTGCAAAATTAAAGTGTCAGGCAACGTTACAGCGTCTGTTGGGGGGAGGTGACTGGCGCGTTGCTGACTCTTGTACGAACTCTCGTAGGCAACTCGGGCCACGTCATAAGTGGCATGACGAGATCATCTAGCCAGGCAGTGATATTGATATCGGAGCAATTGCGGTTTCGTACTGTCTCTCGAGACCTTGTTCCGGCTAGTCGCCGCAAGGGGTTGATACCTCGGAGTTGTCATCCATGCTTCCTACCGCTGCTACGTCGGCAAGATACCAATGATCAATTGCAGCAGTTCGTTCCGAAACGAGGATCATAACGAGGTCAAGTTCCATGGCCAATTCAAATAGTACTCGTCAGTGAGCCTATTGAACGCAGAGGGACGCTTTCCGAAGCCTCAACGTGGGACATGGAAGATCTGGCAGCGTTCCACAGTATGTGCATGGTTGTAAAGCCGTAAATCCAAGGCAATCCTTGTGAATATCAGGGTGACCGAAAGGAACAGCAGTTTGATGCGAATTAGCTGGTTCACAATGGGTGCGTCATTGTCCAGTGAGTGAGTACTGGTCGGTGATGCCGTTAGCATGGAGGCGCCCAAGTCGTGAAGGTGCAAACGGGATCAACGTCACCGCGAGATCTGGATTGGATCCGAGAGTGGAGACAATGTGAGCCAATCGGAGAGAGGACAACTGAGATAATACCCGAACTATGACCGAGACTGATAACGGGGCGGTAAAACTCAGCACGATTTCACGTGGCATTTAGGCCTGAGGCAACTAATCCATGTCCACTTTTTTTGCTATTCAGCTTCTTTTTCGGATTCTTTTCCCTCTGTGCGCAGTCGCTCAAGCATGTGAAGCAAAGCGTTTCGAATATCCTCTTCGGACGGAGCAGCAATGTTTTTGCACCGGAGACCCGCATCACTTTGCGGGAAAAACGCTTGTCTCCATCTAATCCATTAGATTGGGCGGGCGGGCGGTCGGTCAGCACGACGGGAGGGTGTGCGTGCGGCCCATGCCAGTTTCGTTGCCCGGCCTAAGAAATGACTGGCTTCGATGGCCGGGCGATGGTGAAGAAAAATTCTACGGGGCCCCACGGAATTGTGGAGTGCTCGTTTTTGGCGCCCATCGTGGAGACCGGGAAACACACATGGAGAGAGAACGAGAGGAAACGAGTCCGTAATCAGCTTTGGCTGATTGCTTATCACACACCCCGCCATTCGCAGGATGAGCTGGTGGCCTGAACGTATCCCATCGTATCGTATCGATAAGCAGTGGCGATATCGTAGGGCATCTTAATATCAACGACGTCTCTCGAGAAAGATGTCGATGCTCCGCAAACTCACGAGCTATCTACCCAGGGGACGGCTACGAGCTTTCTGACACTGCACCTTTTACGAACGCAGCAGCGGTTTCCTCTGCGAATAGAAAGGCGGCGACAACGGAGTCGAGCATCACATCTGGAAACAGACGCATCGTCTGCATCTCGGATCTTGGATGGCGATGCGTTGGACTATCCCGGCAAATGGAGAGACAAATGAGATTCTGGTCTCTATCCCCGAGCATTGACTGGAGACGTCTGGCCGTTACAGTCGAGGAATGTTGCCGGAGACGAGGATCCGGAGGCCAGCCAGTACTCTGTACCAGTACTATTTACTTTGTGACCTAAGCCTAGATCATTCTAGACATCTGGGCAGGCTGTCGATCCGTCCAGCCTCGAAGGCCTGGCTCAGCATGCAGCGTGCCTGGCAGCCCAGACAGATCCGTGTGCTTGCTTCGCCGGCATTCCACCAATCGCCGTACTCCGCGGCTCATCCTCGACGGACAAAGGCCCAGACGGGCTCGGGCCTGGTGGATGACGACCACGGCGTCTGACTGATTCAGGGTCGAATCGGGCAGGCCGTGGCAAAAAGGGACGATCCGAGTGGTCCGGAACGCCAGAGAAGAATCAGTCTCAGATGGCCATGACCAGCACGGCCAGCTTCGACGGGAAATTCCAGAAGAAACCTAGACAATTGGGAGGGGGAGGCGAACGAGAGAGTAAGTGAAGAAGAAGATGAGACGACCTGTTGTTCTCTCGTCGGCCTTCGCGTAAGTAATCGTCATTCCCGAACGTGAGACGTGTAGGAAAAGGGGAAGGGGAACCTTGCGATAGAAATATTCAGGGACGTTCCCCATGGGAAAGTCAGTTGTTGTTGGAGGGTTTCTAGCGCCGTTCCTCGCATGTGCTTCGCCGCCAAGCCGTGTGCCAAACACACACACACACACACATAACTGTACGATGTATTGCCGTCGACCCGTTCGAATATTGTACCTGAGGGCAGAGGCAAAGGATCAAGCAAAGGCATATGCATAGGGGTACCTAGGGAAGGCAGTGGCGGTATGAGAGGTGAACCCCAGGGTGGCGAAGCCAAGGCGCCAGGGGGTGGGTTGTGAGATCTGTCCCCGTCCAACGCCAGTGACATGTTTTTCTGCCTCTGTCTACACGCACCTACCTGTACTCAGATTTCTAACTAATATTGCCCGGCCGAGACGACTCAGGCGGCCTGGGAACGACAGGGGACAGGCGGTTACACAAGGACGCTGGCCGTCTCACCACCGTCCTCCATCCACTCCCTGCCCTGCCCCCTTCGTCCTCCGTCTTGCCCCATACTACGCTAGACGCACGCGCATAGAATTAGACAGGGCTGGCTTATCGTGAACTGAGCCAACTCGGCCGCCTCTTTCTTCACGAGAGGCGAGACTGGCACACTGGTACAGAGTACAGTGACCGGGAACACTGTGGGGAAGTTGGCAGCGTGAGCTTGTCCGCCACCGCGGGCCTTGACGTGGACATCTTCAATGGATGCGCCTTGATGGCAAGTTGACACGGCCAGTCAACGCAAGCACGTGGCGGAGGAAGACCGGGTGCGTGGACGCTTGACAGTTCCATCTGGCATGAAATACCGACACGGGCCGGAAATCGTCGCAGGGAGTTCGGGTCTACAGAGTACAAATAGGGCATGGGAATGGGAATATCTCGGAGGGAGGAGAGAAGAGAAGTTGGCGGACTTGGGGACCAACAGCTCAAGGTAGTAAGTAGTGAGTGTACAGAACGGACGCCGTGCACTGGGGTCCCTGAATAAAAGACACCTCAACAGGAAGAAGAAAGCAGGCTTCAGGGACCACCAGATTTGCCATACAATTAGACATCAGCCTCCCCGGCGGCGACGTCGTCTGCGGATGGCGGACCCAAACACGAATTGCGGATACAGTAAAATGGCAAAAAGACCAAATGGCAAAGTGTTGCGTGGGCCCTGCCGCAAATGCCTGGAATATGCATCAACGGGCATTTTCCAACTCACCGCCCTTCTAAATCGCCCTCTTTAGGACTAGCGCGGGGTAAGATAAGCGAATCAACCCCTCCGATAAGACATTACTCGCCAGGGGAGGGGGGCGGCGCAGGAAGACACAGTGACACCCAACCAAAAGCCAGTCAGGGAAAACGCACGTTCCCCCTCTCTCTCTCCTCTGTTTTTCTCCCTCACCTCGCAGGCGGTGGCAGAAGAGGGTAGGAGGGGGAGGGGAGAGGTTTCCGCAGTTTCTGATTTTTTTTCTCTCCTGTGGTGGGGCTATCCTTGCCGCTAGCGTCGCCGTCGCCGGGCCAGAAACGGAGGGGCACACACACATTTGGCGCACTGGGAGGGAAGGAGCAGGGAGGACAAAAAAAAGTTTTTGGTGGGAGAGGCGGCGGCGGCGGCGGCGACAGCGGCGGCGGGACGCACACTGGGACACAACAACCACACTGGACACACACACACACAGGAGGAGGGGAGAAGAGAGGACACACTGCCAAACAGGTACCTAAGGTACCTAGGTAGAGACACCAGGGAACAGAAACCGGGACAAGGAGGGGGAGGGGGGGCAACCTGTATCCGTCCCTACCTAGGTGGTATACTCTGTACCCAGAGAGAGGGAGGTACTGCTGGCAAAGTACAGATAATCGCAACAATTTTTTTTCCCACGCTAGAGATAAAAAACCTCCAGCCCGCCGCCCTCACCCCTCTCTCAATTTTTCTCCTTTTCCCTTCCTCTCCTCCCACTCTTGAACCTCTTCCTCTCCAAACCTCCCATTCCCTTTCTTCTTGGTTGTTCGTCTTCCTCCGGACGTATCTCCACTCAATCATTTGATTTTCTTCCCGTCTCCTGTCTGCGACGGTTTATCAAGAGCGAACTCTCGCCCTGATCAAACCTACCCGCCCTCGAGACCAAAAAACCTCCCTCCGAAGCGCCATATAGAGCAGAAGAACAACGATCCTCCAGTCGTCGTCTCTTCCCGTGGGCCTTCCCATCCTCCAAATCGATCTCTCCGTCGTCTTTTCGGTTACGATAGAGCATAGACTTCGCATCTAGACGCTTTAGACGTTCAGACTTGCGACTTCTTTCACCCGACCATCTCAACAAACCATCCCTCCCGATCGACACAATACCACCCGTCATAATGTCTTCCGAGAACGCCCAGTCCGTCAAGGTTTTGGACGAGCTTTTCCAGAAGCTCACCATCTCCAAGGAGGCTGCCGATGTCAAGGAGGCTTCCTCCGCCCTGGCCTCTTTCATCAACGGCCGCATCGAGGACCAGGATGTTCCCACCAAGTAAGTCAAAAATCTTCGAAAAAATTCTTGTCTGCACACTATTCTGTCTCCTTTGTCTGCCGCCAAATCTGCACTGTTGGGGCTGGTTCGCCTCCAAGCCACCGTGTCCACGGCCTTTGGGGGCGAAGTTCTCCAAATATGTCAGATTTTTTCCCTTTCGCTTTTGAATTTTTTTACCATCTGATCGCCTTGAGGGGGGAGGGTCGCCCCTCTCGGGCGGGCTTCCTACCGACCCGCTGCAACCGCATATGGTCGATCCTGGCCATTCAGCGACGAGCTATTTTCGGTTCCCACACAATTTTTTTCTGGAGCCTAAGCGCTGACAAGGATTGCCCCGCAGGAGCATCGAGGCCGTGAGGAAGCTCTTCAACAACAAGAAGGACGCTGGCGCCCGTGAGAAGGCTGCCGTTGCCATCACCTCCATCGCACAGCACGCCGAGGTCTCTGCTCACGTCGAGCCCTTCCTCGTCGCTCTTCTCCCCGATGTCCTTGCCGCTTCTGGCGACAAGATCACCGCGGTCAAGAATGCTGCCAACCAGGCTGCCCTCGCCATTGCCGAGGCCATCAACCCCAACGCCGTCAAGGGTCTCTTCGAGCCCGTCAAGAAGTCCCTCCTCGAGGCCCAGAAGTGGCAGGAGAAGATGGCTGCTCTCGACGTCCTCGAGACCGTCGTTCGCACCGCCCCCGCCCAGGTCGGCTACCGCGTCCCCGACCTCATCCCCGTCGTCTCCGAGTCCATGTGGGACACCAAGAAGGAGGTCAAGGAGCGCGCCTACAAGACCATGGAGCAGATCTGCCAGCTCATTGTCAACCGTGATATCGAGCGCTTCATCCCCGAGCTCATCAAGTGTATCGCCAAGCCCGAGAACGTCCCCGAGACCGTTCACTTGCTCGGTGCCACCACCTTCGTCACCGAGGTCCAGGAGCCCACTCTTGCCCTCATGGTTCCCCTCCTTGACCGTGGTCTTGCCGAGCGCGAGACTGCCATCAAGCGTAAGGCCGCCGTCATTGTCGACAACATGTGCAAGCTCGTCGACGACCCCAACATTGTCGCTCCTTTCTTGCCCAAGATGATGCCTGGTCTCCAGAAGAACTACGACAACTTGGCCGACCCCGAGGCCCGTGAGAAGACCAAGCAGGCCCTCGACACCCTTACCCGTGTCGGCAACGTCGTCGATGGCAAGATCCCCGAGGTCCGCCACGACTCCGACCTGGACGTCGTCCTCCCCAAGCTCAAGGAGTCCATCCCCGCCAAGTACAAGGCCAAGGCCGATAAGCTCGAGATCATCCTCCAGTACGCTGCCAACATTGCTGGCCAGCTGATCGACGAGAAGGAGATCGAGTCCATCGTCTGGGTCGAGGCCCTCAAGCCCTACATCGCCGTCGTTGTCGGCGACGAGGACGCTCAGAAGGTCGTTGACGACTTCCGCAAGCGCGCCTCTCCCGGTGCCGCCGAGGAGGCCGAGGTTGACCCCGATGACGAGGAGGGTGAGGACCTCTGCAACTGCACCTTCTCCCTCGCCTACGGTGCCAAGATCCTGCTCAACCAGACCCACCTCCGTCTCAAGCGTGGCCAGCGCTACGGTCTTTGCGGCCCCAACGGTTCCGGCAAGTCCACCCTCATGCGCGCCATCAACAACGAGCAGGTCGAGGGCTTCCCCAAGCAGTCCGAGGTCAAGACCGTCTTCGTCGAGCACGACCTCGACTCTGCCGACACTGAGATGACTACCATTGAGTGGACCATGAAGAAGCTTCAGGACGCCGGTGTCGAGACCTCCCAGGCCGACGTCGAGGCCAAGCTGAACGAGTTCGGCTTCACCGAGAACATGGTCAAGGGCGAGATCTCCGCCCTCTCTGGTGGTTGGAAGATGAAGCTCGCCCTGTGCCGTGCCGTCTTCGAGGCCCCCGATATCCTGCTTCTCGACGAGCCCACCAACCACTTGGACGTGAAGAACGTCAAGTGGCTCGAGGAGTACCTCCAGAACTCCCCCTGCACCTCCATCATCGTCTCCCACGACTCTGCCTTCCTCGACAACGTCTGCCAGCACATCGTCCACTACGAGCGCTTCAAGCTCAAGCGCTACCGTGGTAACCTGAAGGAGTTCGTCAAGAAGAACCCCGCCGCCAAGTCGTACTACGAGCTCAGCGACTCCGAGATGGAGTTCACCTTCCCCGAGCCCGGTTTCCTCGAGGGTGTCAAGACCAAGGCCAAGGCCATCCTGCGTGCCACCAGGATGACGTTCCAGTACCCCGGCACCAGCAAGCCCCAGATCCAGGACATCTCGTTCCAGTGCTCTCTCGGCTCCCGTATTGCCGTCATTGGCCCCAACGGTGCCGGCAAGTCGACGCTCATCAACGTCCTCACCGGTGAGCTCATCCCCACGCAGGGTGAGATCTACCAGCACGAGAACATCCGTATCGCCTACATCAAGCAGCACGCCTTCGCCCACATCGATAACCACCTGGACAAGACCCCCTCCGAGTACATCCAGTGGCGTTTCCAGACTGGTGAGGATCGTGAGACGATGGACCGTGCCAACAAGATCATCACCGACGCTGATGAGGAGGCCATGAACAAGATCTTCAAGATCGAGGGCACCCAGCGCCGCATCATCGGCATCAACTCCCGCAGAAAGTTCAAGAACTCTTACGAGTACGAGTGCTCCTTCGCCATCGGCGACAACGTCGGCCAGAAGAACGAGCGCTGGACCCCCATGATGTCGGCCGACAACGTCTGGCTGCCCCGTAACGAGCTCCTGGCTTCTCACCAGAAGATGGTTGCCGACGTCGACATGAAGGAGGCCCTCGCCTCGGGTCAGTTCCGCCCCCTGGTCCGCAAGGAGATCGAGACCCACTGCGCCAACTTCGGCCTCGACGCCGAGCTGGTTTCCCACTCGCGCATGCGCGGTCTGTCCGGTGGCCAGCGTGTCAAGGTCGTCCTCGCCGCCTGCTCTTGGCAGCGTCCCCACTTGATCGTCCTCGACGAGCCCACCAACTACCTCGACCGTGACTCTCTCGGTGCCCTGTCCAAGGCCCTCAAGAAGTTCGAGGGTGGTGTCATCATCATTACCCACTCTGCCGAGTTCACCAAGAACATCACGGAGGAGGTCTGGGCCGTCATGGACGGCAAGATGACTCCTTCCGGCCACAACTGGGTCCAGGGCCAGGGTGCTGGTCCCCGTCTCAAGGGTGACGATGCCGACGAGGAGGAGAAGTTCGACGCCATGGGCAACAAGATTGTCAGCACCAAGAAGAAGGTCAAGCTGTCGTCTTCCGAGCTCCGCAAGAAGAAGAAGGGTAAGTTCAGAGTCCCTTCACGCATCACTTAAGCAGAAGTGGGATTGTGATGTTACAGATTTGCTAACTCATTTCTCTTCTCTAGACCGCATGGCGCGCCGCAAGCGTGGTGAGGAGGTCTTCTCCGACGAGGACGACATCTAAACGAAGTCGGACGACGAGATCGCTTTCCTTTCCATTTGTCACGAGCCTTACAAAAGTCTTTTTTCGGTAACGCGGGTTGCATGGTACGGGCCTGTTTATGATTCCTTTGACGAGCACCCATGAGATTCCCCTTTGAAATGAAATCGCCGGATGAGGAATGACCATCTCGCTGCGGGATTGGAGGATCCCGCGGGCGAGGAGAGAGGTTCCTGGCGACAGGGAATGAGGGGGTAAGAATAAGAGAGTAGAAAGAGTAAATAGACGGCAATACAAGCCATAGACACTTCATGCTGTGGTCCAAACAGAGGGATGTATTGTTTTGTGTGTAATTGACTTGATCCCCCTGGTGATGTTTTTGTTAACTATGACTTGGCTGGCGAGGAGGAATAATCCCCAAGACAAGGTGAGAGAGGGGGGGGAAGCCGGAGCCCCATTCCTGGCAGACTACAGGTACCCGACATAGGTACCACCTAGGTATGTAGCTAGATAGGTTGTGCTCTGTAGGCATCCCTAGAGGTGCCCAAGTTGAGACGCGACGACCAGGCCACCCCCACCCTCGCCCCACTGCTGCTAGTGTTGGTTGACAGACAAGTTGAGGGCAACTTCCTCGCCATTGTCACCTTCCTCGGATGAAGCTATTTGCAGGTTTAAACAGATGGGAAGGAAGTGGTGGGTTTAGCCTGCTTCGATGCAGTACAGCGCCGTGCCCCCCCCCCCCCAACCCCCCGGGTTGACTAATAGGCCTTCCCCCGCGTGACCCTGATGGTGACACGCTCTCCCTCTTCTCTCCCTCGCTCTTCGTTTCTGCCGGGACAGAATCAACCAAGAACAGAACATTTCCAGGGGTTCGCTCGCCCGACCGTCTCCTTACTTTACAAGCTTCTCGTCATTCATCGCGCATTGCCTCGCATCCCTACTTGTCATCTCCCATCGCATTGCTGGTCTTCGGGAAGCAACCAGGGGAAGAGCGCACCCCGTCACACAAAGCAAAGCCCTTCCCTCCCATTCAGGATGGTTCCGGTCCATACATCGTGGGCATTGTGCCCTTGGCTCTTTGTCTAACCAACCGACCCAGTGCTCTTCTTCTGCCAACAGGGACCATGAAAGCTCTCCCTGCCTACTGTGGCAAGCGCATGCGATCAACCCATTGTCTTGAGCATCGATCGTCTCGAGGGTCGTTTCCATTACTATCTCCGTCTCCATCTCCGTCACCTCTGTTGGCGAGCTCAATCCCGGGCTTTTGCACCACAAATCTCATCCAACAAGTCGAGCACGACAAGACCAGACGCCTGGCTTTAAACCCAACCGCTGGTCGATTTCGCTCTCTCAAACGATTGCTCCGTCCATTCAAATCACTAGACCGTCTGGTTAAGATGCCAAGGACAAGCACTCTCACTCTCTCTCTATATTGTGAACCGCAAGGATGCCACCAAAAAAGCCCCTGGCGCATTGGTGGCTCAAGCCCACTTTCCCGTCCTTGGACTCCGAAGGCACTGATTTCTGCGACTATACGCCGGTCCCGAAGCCCCCAAGCCCTTCCCTTGACGCGCTATTCATCTCTGAACATGTACAGCTCCGGAGTCTGGGAGGACTTCGCACATCCGAGTCCATCATACTGCAGCAACTGGAGCCATACACGCCGCGGGTCGTGCTCCCAAAGGTACTCGCCGGCTTCGACAGCGGCGACTCGAGCGAGGAGGAAGAGCAGATTGCAAATGATCTGTTCAACAACGACGACGATGATTATAGTATTGACGACGAGCCAGGCGGCGCCCCGTTGTTCCCCTCCAAAGAATTTTCCCACTCAATGCCGGCCCCGTGGGTCGAGCGCGACTTTGTCCAAGTCGACGAGTCCAAGTGGTTCAAGCTCTTTCGAAAGGAAAGATGGGCTAGTTATTGTCACTCCGACCCTTCCCAGGTATCGGTCGACATCGACAACGATGACCACTGGAGAAGACTGAGCCGGGTTATAGAGATCGCCAACCGAATCCTCAACGAGGTTGCCGATCAGGAATGGTGAGCTTCCGTCTCCCTTTCTCTCCTCTATGGCTCCGCCCTGCCTCAAACCAACAGTCAGCTGACACTCCCCCTCCACAGGATAGGAAGCTTCCTCGATCCCAGGGCCCGCGACATCCGCGCTCCCGTCACGTCCGGAAAAGGCTCCGCGAGCCAGTCCAACACGGTCATCTACCGCGTCGTTCCCTCCCCGCCTGCGTCCCGTCTCTCCAAGGCCCAGGCTCGCGCCGCGCTTGACGATATCGCAGAGTACTTCTTCTGGGGCTTCCACATGCCCGATGAGTATCCCAACGTGACCGGCAAGACGTATCACGTCCCGACCGACGACGGGACTCACGCACACTGGATGACGCTAGCCTTGGATTCCTTGACGCCCGTGTTCAAGGACAGCACACCTGAGGATCCGGAGGGGAGGCAGGTGGCTGTCGGCATGGCCAAAACCGTAGGTGTACATCCTCAAGTCCCCTTGTATTTGGACATCGTTTCTGACCTGACCGTGCCGTTGGTTCGTAGATGCTCCATGAGCTGGCGGTATGTCTTTTCCCACCATTGCGGAGACATGCGCAGTCCTCGCATGCTGGCACGCACGCACGCAAGAGGAACTGACACCAACTAATCTGGAAAAGCACGCCATATCATGGCATTTCTTCAACTTGATGCCCGAGTCCACTGTGTACAAATGTCGCACGCACGAGCTTGTATGTTCGATGTCTCTCCCCCCCCAACCGATAACCCCCTTTTCTACTAGCACTCGAGTGCCAATCCCTTGCTGATGACCCCTACCCGTCTAGTTTTTCGATGAGGAGAGATGGGCGGAAGCAGGCTACTCTTTCGAGAATAGTGTATTCGGAACGACCGTCAAAAACCACTGGGTGTGCGACGACGGCCGCATCCAATACTTGGGCATTCGCGGTTTGAGTCCTCATACATGCGAATCCGCCTTGCATTATACATACGACAACTGGTCCAACGGGGACCCCTTCATCGACGTGCCGCTGGGAATCCCCGCCGTCTTTCCCTGCGCCCTGACGACTTCTGACTTCTGGGAGAGCCACGTCCAAAGATATGGCGCCTCGAGCTTACGGACGTCTTGGGTCTGCGAGGGCAGGTCCGAGCTGAGCAAAGGTACAATGCACGTGTGGCCCGCCAAAGTCATGTCTGAGCCATACAAGTATTCGAGATACGTCGAGCTCAACAAGAGCATGAAATCCGTCGCGCAGATGTTGCGGAAAAGGCGGCTGGACCTGAAAAGACTGCGACCCTGGTACGCCGAAGAATACGCCTTTTGGTGCCAGACGGTGTATGCTCACTCGAGGCGGCGTTTTGCAATGGGGGGAATAGCGTTCAGTTTTCGCGGCCGCTCGGTCAAACACGAGGCCGAGGCAAGAGAGGCCATCAGCACCTCGATAAAGCCCTATCAACTGTTGTCCAACCTAGAGAGGGCTAGTCCAGATCGGTTGGTTTCGCAAATGTTCTTCCAGGCCTTCGGATTTCTCGCCTTGGCGGCGTTGCCCATCAGAACGAGCCCCCTTCGGTATCAGGACGAGAGCATTGGTGAGTTCCCCGACAGAATCAGTCAGGGTTTGAGACCTGGCTTCGCCGGAAACGAAGATCTTGTAGATTGGCTGCTCAAGTACGGGGAACGGATTCTGGCGAACAAAAAGTCCAACACGCTGCATGGCACTCGGTCACCCAGCCACGACAAGGAGCTGTGCATGAGCAATGCCGACCTGGCCTTCCGGCGCTGGGAAGCGCTGGGATGCGTTACCGGTTCTATCGTGTGTGACTTTGAGACCGAATTGCAGATTATGAGGAGGAGGCTTGACCAGGCACCTTTCGATGATGTATTCCTGGACTGGGACAGTGTGTCATGGCGCGTTCTCACCCCTTATCAGGGTCCAGCGGCTCACTCCAGCCCGGTTTCTCTCCGCCCGGACAACAAGCGCGCGCATCAAAGCAAAGGGGTCGACGCGGACATCCCGGCATGGGCTATTGCGAGACCGATGATGATGGTCTCAACCGCCCCGGCCCCCGTTCGAACTAGGCCAAACGGAACCCGTGTTCCCTACTACACTGTCGGGGAGGTCGGCGACCACCAAACCATCGGGGCCTCCGGGGTATGGGGTTGCTTATTCGATGGGAAAGAGATGGAGATTTACGACATCACTGACTTGATTCTGGACCAGGACGGAGACGTCTTGGAGTGGAACTACGCCACGATGGCCACCTTCACCCAGCCAAGTCCCATACTCGGTGCTCCTCGGGTGATAGACCCCCAGGTCTTTAGCCAGGAGTGGTCCAAACTTTTCCGTTCCAGAAACAGATTTATCGGGAACGTCATGATCGACCGCGTGAGGGAGGATGTCATGATTAATGACGGCAAGCTCGGCAGACCTCGGTGGGCTGCCCTCGCTAACAGCGTGTTTGATATCACCGGTTAGTCTCTTTCTCCTACTCTCCCCGCCTGCCTTTTTTACGGAGAACATCTGTGAAACCGCATGGAACAGGAAATACTGACGAGTAGCTGGGAGGTAGAGATTGGCTTCGATCACGATTTGCGTGACCTGGAAGACATCTTTACCTGTACTGTTGATGAAGATCCTGTCCTTGAGGCCATCAACCGGGGATACCACCCAAATGTCATCCAAAAGGCCCTCAGTCCGTACAAAATTGGCTCGTTGTGGGATAAGTCCGGCACACGACGTTTTCGCGACCGCGCCTTCACAGCAAACGACGTCAAATGGCACACGACACGCGAGACGGGCATCTACGCCATCATCGACCAATTCGTTTACGATTTCACAGGTGAGTCTGTTCTCCAGCTCTTGCCGGGGTAAAGGAGAAGCTAACACTGTTGCCAAAAAGAGTTGATCGATAAACATCCCGGCGGGTCGGAGATCATTGCTCAGGTCGCCGGAGGTGATGCTACCGAGTTGTGGGAGAAGTACCATGGCAACCCTATTTCGAAACTCAGCATCAATGTCGATCAAAGTCGACAGTTTTTGTGCATCGGACACGTCGTTGAGGAGCGAGATACCAAAGCCGTGTCACCTGATGAGATCTGCATCCGCGATTACATATTCAGCAAGAATTGTGAGCTCAAAGCCCCCCTCCGCATCCCACTGTCCCCATGTCGTTGCATATCGATCAGACGGCGGCTATGACCAAGAAAAAAAAAAAAAGCCAGCTGACGGCTCGTTTCAATCCCAGCTGTTGAAGCGGGAAACCCAATTCTTGAATCACTCACCAATTACTGGGGCACCGATGGGACTGCAGAGTTGGAGAAACAAAAGCCAAACAAGGCCTACCTCGATCTTTGGGAGTGTACCGACTACATCGTCGCCAAGGTAGTTAAGCCTCTTATTAGACTACCCTACATGAGCCGGGAGGTCCTCCGAGAGATGGACGGCAGAAAAAGACCAGAGGGGTTTAACGAGTCGTACGTGTCCGATGGGATGTACGTCTACAACGTCACTTGTAAGTCTGAGCGCTAGGGGGTTGGGTTCTCGTTCGACGTGATCCCCGCGGCTGACTGTATCCGCACAGCGTTGGTGAGATACAACAAATTGGATCCATGGCTCGATGTGCTGAAACTAAAGGCTGGGTCGGTCCTTTCCGCGGACGTGCCGGAGGAGTACAAGGTGAAGAAGTGGCTCTGGAACACGAACCGGCACCGCATTATTGGCCTGTATCGCAGTCCCAAGCACTCGCTCAGCAGCGCGGAAATACCCTTCGCATGGAAGACGTCGCCCAGGCGGATGCCAAGCATGACGCCAAAGCTTGTCCCGGGAAGCGACCCGTCCGAGGACGCGACGAAAAAGACTTGGGCGCAGGTCGTGCTGCATCCGCCGATGGGGGTGCCGGCGCCGCCGACGACACCGTTCACGGTGCGACCGCTTTATCCGCTGCGGAAGAAGCAGAAGAGGAGGAAAGAGTACACTCCGGGGCCCCCGAATCCAGGTCTGAGTCTGCCTAGGCCGTTTGGTTCCGTACCGGGCTCGCCGATGGATGTGAGCCAGTCGATTGCAATGACGGCGCTGGAGGAGATGGGGTTCGCGATGTGTCCTGGCACTGAGACGGGGTTTCGTAAGAGAAAGATGGGGGACCGATGAGGACCTGTGTGCATTCACTATGCTTTTTCTTTGGGTAAACCTTTTCAACGAATCATCTACTATTTCCGGCGTTGAGTATTATGGGATGTGTCAGTTCCTTGTTATCTTCAACTTGACTTGATGATTTCCTCGTGATGGCAGACATCACTAATTGGATCAAGAATCATTTCCTTGCCGTATCTATGTGCTAGACCTACAGAATGGAGGGCTCTGAAATGTTTGACGATAGGACTTGGTCATCATGTTGCCTGTGTATGTTCATACCGGCCATCACCCCGGGGCGGCCTCGTCCGAACGGCCCCACCTGTCCGGTATCAGAGTCGGAGCCTGGCCGGTCAAGTCGGGTTTCGCAGGACGGGAACAAGTCTCGGTCTTTTACAACCCCGGTAAGTGACAATTAAAAAAAGACGCTATTTTTCATGAATAAGACCGATCGGCTGGCGAAATTGTCGAGACGCAAGGGAAACCCCAGTGGTGTTTGCCGTGACAATGCACGATTTGTGTCGCCTGACGAGGAACACAGGGAGTTCTGTCTTGTGTCCCTTGTTTCCGGATGCGGATGTTGTGTACAGTTGGATTGATGTAAAAGCTTCATCGAAGAGGAAGTGTTTGTCATTGTTCTGTGCGAGTGATTCGAGCATTGATTTCGCCCGGGCATCCATTCATCGTCCGGAACTGAGATCGTTTGGGTGGTTTCGATTGTTCCGTCGGCCGGTATTTCCTTGGATTCGTTTCCCTGCGCATGCTATCCAGGGGAAACATCGAGGCAAAGGGACTATGAAGTTGTTTGGCATATGAAAGAGACTTCATTTAGTCTCCCTTTCCTTGCCAAACCACTGACACTGAATCCGTCTCAAAGCTGCCTTGTGGAGATGCAGGCATTGGCTGAAAGATCGCCTTCCCTTCTGATAACCATCGCCTCATTGTTAATCGTCCAAAGCCCCTCTAGAACTTCCGTTTCGCTCATGCCATATTGAAGCCAGAGCCGCTCGCTGTTCGGACGCCTATGCTTCATAAGACTTTTCTGGCAATAAACCAAACCAAACATACACCAGGGAAGGGCTGCCCATCAAACCTCCACCAATCATGTCCGCCAACATGTCCATTCCCAAGAAGGGATGGGCGAAGCATTACTGCGTGGGCAAGCCGCGGCCCCGGAGGACGGACGGCCTCTCGTGGGTTGACCCGGTCTTCCCGGCCATCGACCCCGTGACGCTCCGCCTCGACGACCCGTCGCCAGCCCGGATCCCGCAGCCGCCGCCGGAGCGGCTCGACGACCTGTACACCTCGGAGGGGCAGCAGACGAACAAGTTGTTCGGCATGCGGACGTGGGAGGCGGCGTTGCTCGCGCAGGCCGACGTGTACGCGGCGGCAGACGAGGCGCCGTGGCTCGCCGGGACCGGGAACGCTGACGCGGACGCCGGGAGGGACGCCGGCAGCATCGAGGTGCGGGAGTGGGCGTGGTTTTCGTTCTGGGCGCGGGACCGCTGGGTGATTGATTTCACGGTGCCGCCCAACTGGACCAATACGTGGACGACGGCGCACCTGTGGAGTGCGCAGGACCCGGCGGTGTGGGCGGTGCTGCGGGAGGCGATCCAGCTCGCCGAGAACATGCTCCGCAGCTGTCTGCTGACGCCCTGGTACGTTTCTCACACTCTGGCCCGATTCCGGTTATCAGAAAACCCGGAAGGAAGTTCGTGATCTGACCCCCGCGTCGATATCTAGGTTCCAGTCCCTCGTCAACCCGGCAAACTACCAGTCCGGCTGGAAGGAGGTGCCCCTCGGCTCCGGCCAGAAGGGCAACCTCTGGTGGATGCGGAGCCCGCCGGCCAAGCTGCTGACGGCCGAGGACACGATACAGCAGCTGCTGCGCGTGCTGGGCCAGCGGGTCTTCTGGACGTTCAACGACAAGGCGAGGCAGGCCAACTACGAGCCCGACGGCATCACGCACGGGCTGACGGTGCCGGTCAAGGGGTTCGTGACGGGGCCCATTGCCATCTTCATCGACGTGCTCGAGATGAGGACGCTGCTGGACCCGATGACGACGGAGCGATCGAGGAAGTCTGCGCTGGTAAATGTGGCTGATACGGTGAGAACTCTCTGGATTTGTTCTTCTTTTGGTTTAAATTTGTGAGGGATACCTCAAGGCTGACTCTGTTGTTATTCTTTTGAGATGGTTCACGAGCTTATGGTGAGTTATACCCTTCGCAACGACCCCTGCTGTTTGTATAACCTTCTCATGAGGGAAGTCTGCTTACTCTGAACGCCCCTTGGCCTCTAGCATGCGATTGCTATGTGCGTCAGAACCGACGCAGCTGTGGTGACTGTGCTTGGCCAGCCGTATCGTGATATGGAACTCGTGAGGTCTACCCAGCCCCCCCCCCCCTGCGTGGCAAGATATTTTCTAACCACGGACACAGTTCGGCCCCCTCGAGAACCAAAGCGAGCTCGGACACTCGTGGGAGACGACCACGTTCGGCGGCAAGTTCTCGACCGTCATCACGGAGGAGTCGGCCGAGTACTTCCACACGACGACGGGGGCGGGCCTGATCATAGGCCTGATGGAATGGCCGCTGTACTGGGACAATCACCAGTGGACGTTCGACCAGCCGCGGGACTTCACGGCCGCCTTCACCAGGTGGCCGGTGCCGGGCCTGTGGACGCAGTCCCTCTCGTCCCAGGCCTTCTGGGAGTATCTGGTCGGCCGGTTCGGCGCGGCCTGCCTCAGGGCGCCCAAGATGCTCTCCGCCACGCTCGTTCTGGGCGACGATGGGTACCCGGTGCCCCTGACGTATCCCAGGGACAAGACAACGCGGTGGGTGGCCGACTTCGCGCCGGCCGAGCACCAGGCGAAGTCGCTCCGGTCCCTGGCGAGGGAGCTGCACGCGCGGCGGCAGAAGTACACCCGGCTGCGGCCGTGGTACGTCGACACGTTCTCCATGTGGCAGCTGACGCCGTGGAACGGGCGGCGGTACCGCGAGGACCTCACCTGGCTCCACGACGTCGGCTTCGTCCGGCGCAACGACCGGCAGGAGGCCAACGCGCAGGGCATCGTGCAGCGCTGGATCTACCCGTACAAGATGGGCATGAACCCCAAAGGCTCGCTGGCCGTGTGGGCGTCGTCCTCCCACTTCGGGAACGTGCAGCGGCAGGTCGGCATCACGGTGTGGTTCTGGCGCGCGCTGGGGTACCTCCTGTACGCCGCGCTGCCGGCCCGGCTGCCGAGGATGACGCCGGTGAAGAAGCCGAGGGGCGCGCAGGCGACGCACTGGACGCTGAGCCCGGGCGTGCCGCTGAGCGCCGACCAGCGCCGGGACGCCGAGGACACGATCCAGGCGGCGGAGGAGGCGCGGTGGGAGTACCCGGCCATCTGGCTGCTGGGGCGGCACAATAGCAGGGACGTGCCGTCGGCGGTGCGGCGGGCGCGGCTGGAGGCGGTGCAGCTGGCGCGCGACACGTACGACACGTTCGAGTCGCTCTGCGTACGGCCGGCGGGTCTGAGGCACGCGTTCGAGGCCGCGTGCGACGGCATGCAGGTGCGGATCGAGGCGGATCGCAGGGAGGGGTTCACGTCGTGGCTTGACCTCGGCTTCGACATGCCGCCGTACCCGGGGAAGACGGAGGACGGCCAGGCGCTGGGCATCATGGAGTTCTGGGCGGCGGGCAAAGGGTGGAAGCAGCCGGGGGGCATCGGGTACGAGGACCCGGCGGGCGAGGTGCTGCGCGGCGAGGACCCGACGATCAACATGCAGACGGGCGGCGGCCTGCCGGCGTTCGCCATGAGCGGCCTCGCGGGGGAGGCGTATGCGCCGGCGGGGGACCGGCGGCATCGGCATCGGCACCGGAGGAGCCGGCCCCGGGCGATGATGCCGTACTTCACGCCGGCGGAGCTGTACGACCACGCGGAGAGGTTCGGCGAGCCGCTCGTGCTCGTCGAGGACGGGCTCGACCTGGAGGTGTACCGGCGGTCGGCGGTGAGCCGGGCGCTCGGGGTCGCGCGGGACGAGGTGCTGGCGTTGACGAGGCGGACGTTTTACGGGCGGCAGCTCACGCGCGAGGCGACGGGACGGCTGTTTGAGGTGGAAGAGGAGGAGGAGGAGGGGCATCCGGCGCTGGCGATCGGGAGGGTGGCCAGAGTGTTAAGGGAGGAGGACGTTGCGTTGAGCGACGGTAGGGACGGGCGGCCGTTATGGATCCGGATGCATCGCAGTGTGTTCGACGTCACTGGTAAGAGAGAGAGAGAGAGAGAAGATTCCGACTTGTATCCCTGAGGATGTTTGAGAGACACAAGATGAGTCAAGCTGACGGAGGACAATAGATCTCAAGTGCGTGTCGGAACCGAAGCTGACGGAGCTGCTTCGGAGCGTCCCCGGGGGCGATCCGTCTCGGAACCTCCGGGACCAGGGCTATAGTCTCGCCGAGATCAGGAAGTCGCTGGTCATCTGGAGGATCGGGATCCTGGCCGCCGCCGCCGGGCCCGGCGCGGTGGCAGACCGGCACTCCGTAAGGACGTTCACGCCGAAGATGCTCCGCGGGCACGAGTTCAGGGAGGTGGGCATGTATGTGGCGATCGACGGCAGGGTGTACGACATCACGAGTGAGTCTCTCTTCCTCCATCGTATGAGATGAGACGAGAGATGATGTATAGATGGGTGGGCTGACCGTCTCGTGTGCGTGAGGCTACGTCGACTTACACCCGGGCGGCCTCCAGGTCCTGGTCGAGAATGCCGGACGGGACGTCACCGCCCTCTTCGACCAGTACCACCGGGAGAACCGCGACCTCATCGTGTCGAGGCTGCAGGAGTTGTATGTCGGCAATCTTGTCGAGCAGCGGCAGCAGTATCAGGACGACGAGCTGGAGGGCACGGCGAACAGGGACCTCGTCCGCCCGCACGAGATCATGATTGACAGGAGCGTTTACTCGGTCCAAGGTAAAACCCACCACACAAGACAATCCGGGCTGGTGATACAGGTTGCCGGGGCTGGAGATTGATGATGCTGACGAGAACCAAATGAATGCAGCGCTTAGGGAGTCGGACGAGTACGAAGCGCACAAGGATCTTGTGGAGCAGGTCTCGCCGTACCTGGGCACAGATGCTACGCAGGACCTCAAGGTGGAGGACGACGACGAGGCGCCGCTGCTCCAGCTCGCCCGGCTCAGGGCCTACATCGTGGCCACGGTCGCGAGGATCGGACAGGGCCTCCCGGAGATGGAGCGTGACGAGCTGCAGATGTTTGACGGGCAGGCCGACGAGGTCAGGGACGTGCAAAACGACTCGTTCGTGGCCTCGGACGGCATGGTCTATGACCTGACGGGTGAGAGAGATCCTGGAAGAATTTCATGTCATGGTGTCTTTTATTTGAGAGAGATTATCTCGAAACTCAGAACTAACCACGCCCGGGATGTGTTATAGCGGCCATGCGGTTCGGCTCGGCCAACCCCAACTACCCAAAGTTCGAGCCGTTCCTGGGGGGCATCGTGACGGATCAAGAGCTCAAGTCGTATCTGGTCAGCCATTGCCAGGATCTGATCTGCGCCGTCCTGGTCAAGAAGAAACGGCCGGGCGGTGGCGGGGGCCGCGTCGTGAAGTGGGATCCGAGGAGACCGGCGCCTCGTAAGAGAACTTGCCTTTCTCTCTTTTCGAATTCTTTTCCCGGCCATATTTTGCCGAGAACAACCAGCTGACAGAAACGGGGTTCGTCTAGGCAACTTCAAGATGCCCATCTGGACCGACCAGCCAAAGAAGACGAAGAAGCGGTCGTCCCCGGCCGACGACGAGATCGCCCCATACCCGAGCGCCGTCCGAAAGGCGCGGGAGACATTACGGGACGAGGACTTTGAGAGGGAGGACATATTCCGGCCGGCGCCGTCGCGGAACTACCTCAACAACCTGATGGCCAGCATCAAACACGGGGCCCGGCCCGAGCTCGGCGGGGCTCCGGAGACGAGGTCCGAGTCTAGCGGCGGTGCGCTCTCGTGCGTTCCGAGGCCGACGCCGGGGCAGCTTCAGCGGCCGACTTCGGAGTTGAGGCGGCGGACGGAGGAGAAGAGGGCAAGTGGGATGAGGAGGGTGTCAGGCAGCCATTCGATGGCGGGGTTAGCCGTGAAAAGACCGGAGAAGTCATCAACGGGCAATGTTGAAGGCACACGGGAACCACAGACGTCCGCGGGAGAGAGGAATGTGGCTCAGGACGTGAGAGACTCGCCGAGTGAGCCGGAGCGGACGGCCTTGGAGGTTTTGCCCAAGCGGAAGCTGCTCTTTAGAGCAGACGATGGACCTCCGAGGAAGAAACGGTAGACGATGTCGTGAAAGGGGTTGGATTCGGCGGCTGGTGAGAGGTTTTTCTTTTTGATATGGAGGAGGGTTCATCGGATTAGGGGATATTAGATCTTTCATTTTTGGTCTACATGTGCTTTTCAAATAACAACCTCGCATTCTGGATTGGGACACAACTGAGTTGCAGAGACGTCGACCGAGTATTGCAAGTCTGAATACATACGGCTCATCTGCGTCAGACACGCTCAAACCACGTCAGCGGCCCGTCGTCCCCTTCCAGCCGGACCCCGATGCCCAGGTGCGTGACGGTCCCGTGGACGTCGACGCGGAACTCGACGGGCATGCAGAAGGACGGGACCCCGACTTCTTTTGCAACATCGCCGCCGACGTACCCCCGGCCGAGCCAGTAGTTGCCGGACATGGGCTCGAGGTAAACGGTGGGCTGCAGGTACGCAAACCCCTCCCCGCCCACGCCGAGGACCCGGAGCCCGCACGCCTTGGAGTCGTCGTTGTCGTCGTCGTCGGCAGCGCAGTGGAGGTCGACCGTGAGGGTGCCGTAGCCCGGGTCGAAGAAGGAGCCGATGTGGTCCGCGATGGGCAGCGTGGGGAGGTAAGGGGGGTCCGGGAGGGACGGGTAAATGCTCTTGGCGCAGTTTTGGAGGTACTCGAGCTGGTCTGCGATCTCGGACTTGAGTCTTGGAGGGGGCATGTCAGCTCGGTATCCCGTGTGTGGTTTCCCTCGGGGAAGTTGACTTACTGCTTGTTGAGATCGAACCGCTTGTGCTTCGGCACCCCCAGGTGCTCCCACAGGACGTGGTGCGCCACGACGTGGGGGACCCTGTTGTCCGAGTTGGTGAAGACGGCGACGGCGACCTTCTTGGAGGGGATCATCATCATGGCGGCGATGAACATGGTGACGGCCCCCGTGTGGAAGTAGACCTGCTCGCCCTCGAAGACGGCCGTGTTCCAGCCGAAGGCGTACGTCATGGGCCCCGTGTACGGCGGCTTGGACGACGTGACGACGAAGCTCCGCGGCGTCTTGAGCTCGCGGTGACCGGCCGCGGACAGCGGCGCCGCCTCGTCGACCATGACGCGCAGGTACTTTGCGTAGTCCAGCACGGTCGAGACGACGGAGCCCGCGCCCTCCTCGCCCGACGACGGCTCGTGCGGCAGCTCGACGTGCCTCCCGCGGACGGGGTCGTAGTAGTACTCGGACGCGAGGACGAGGCCGCTGCGCCGGGCCTCGGCGAGGGAGAAGTACGTCTCGTCCATGCCCATGGGCGCCCAGAGGCGGTCGCGGAGGAAGGCGCCGAGGCGGGTGCCCGTGAGGACCTCGACCAGGTAGCCGGCGGCGGCGTACATCTTGTTGCTGTAGAGGAAGCGCGTGCGCGGCTCGGCGGCGAGGGGCAGGTGGCGGAGCAGGCGGACGGTGTCGCGGGCGGTCCGGGCCGAGGCGAGGTCGTGCCGCGGGTATCCCGTCCGGTGGCTCAGGGCGTCCTCGACGGTGACGTGGGCCGTGGCCCAGTCGTCGCTGAGGACGAAGTCGTCGCGCAGGATGCTGGAGACGGGGGTCTGCCAGGTGAGGCCGGCGTACAGGGACGAGTTGTTGGCGGCGGCGGCGGCGGTGGCGGCGTCGTCGACGAGGAGGGAGAGGGCGGCGGCGGTGAAGGACTTGGTGGTGCTGCCAGTGTAGAAGAGGGTGTGCGGCGTGACGGGGGTGGAGTTGTTGAGGACGGCGTAGCCGTAGCCCTTTTGAAGGTACCGGAGTTGTTAGTGAGTGTTTGGATGGTGACGATGCTCCTTTTTGGTGGAGGGAGGGTAATTGTTCAACGGCTTCTTCACCCGGCCGGAGGGAAGGGGAGAGGACGTATTTGTGACGGCGACGGAACCGCCGTGCCGCTGCCGGTGGTCGTTGCCAAGCCCCGGGCCACCACTCCCGGCACGGCGCCGGAGGGAGAGGAGGAGGAGGGGGGGATGAGACCCCGAGTCGGCCGTGAATGGAACTATGAGTATGTCCGTACCTTTGCCCACGTCTTGTCACCGTCAACAATGGCCACCGCCAAGCCGGGAGCGTGCCACTCCCGCATGATGCCCTCGATGTACGCGTCCAGGTCCGGCGAGACGACGCGGGGGTGGTGGTGCCCTTCGCGCGATTGGTCGTCGCTCCGAAGGGGGCGTTGCTCCGCGTGATCGGCAGATGCGCGACTCCCGAGGAGGAGAGCCGCGTAGGAAAGCAACCGGAGGTTCATTTTATGTTATTATTTTTTTTGCAGCTTTTCCTCGCTGCTACAACACTTTAGATACGTGCTTTCCATGGGTCAAGAACTGGGAGGGTTGGTACACTCACAGGCAGCAAAATGAGTTTGATCAACGGTGAGAGGGTGAGAGAAGAGTGAGAAAGTGTGAGAGAGAGAGAGGAGGGTGACGCATGCGATGATCCCCCCCCCCCCCTGTCCATCTCATGTCGTCCGTGGGAACCTTCGTTCTGCGGCACCGGCTCGGCTCGCTGCGCCGCAGAGGTCGGCGTTGCGTCAGCAACACTCAATATGGGGTGAGTGGGCTCTTGGTCATTGATTATCCTGCATTAGGAAGTTGATGATTTGACTGCGTTCGCGTAATCACATCCCAAGCTGCTTTAATTCAAGCAATTAATCCTGCTGCAGCCATCGATGGACAACCACACCTGGCGGCATGCAGTTATCGGCATGCCAACTGAAGCTGATGAAAGTCATATTCGTATGAACGGGTTGCGTGTGAGTCACATGAAGTAATACAACGGGGCTATTTCTGCGAATGAAGATCGGATATTGAAACGAAGCATCATCAGGGACTCACAACACAGACAGACTGGTCCTCTTATGCTAAGCTTTACGAGATGCTGTTTCCGGCTGGCACTCAACTGCAGGAAGTCTGAGGACGGTCAATTCAACGACGACAACCACAACGAAACCGCTGAAGAATCGAATCAATGAAAGATTATTACAACTAATATATATGCCAGGCCTGACGCCTACAAGAGTTCATTCTTTCATCTCCAGCCTGACCTTCCCGTCTCACAACTCCCCAACACTTACACAGATCCCTAGGTCGCCAACACTTCAACACCATTATCATCATCCCTTCCTCCAATTCATTACCACAACCCCCACCCCCGAGACCGTCTTGCACAACTCGGATTCTCACCACGATTAGTGCGGGTGAGAGTGGTGGTAGCCGTTCACCATGACGTGATGGCTCTCGCCCTCGTCGTGCGGCGACCGCCCGTTGACGTACTTCCACAGCCTGCTGTGCTGGTACACGCGGTCCCCCTCGCCCTCGAGGTGCTGGCCCGGGTGGTCCGGATGCAGGGAGAGGTTCATGAAGGAGCCGCGCACCGGCCTGCCCTTGACGTCCTCGACGACGCCCGTCAGCGTCGCGTTGAGCGGCAGGATGCGGTCGAGGTAGTGCTGGTTGAGCAGGTGACCCTTGACGTCGTGCTTGAAGAGCAGGCCCGAGAAGTTGTTCTGGCGCTTGTCGCGGCCGAGGACGTAGCGCAGGTCGGCGGCGCGCGACTGCTCGTTGAGGTCGGCGTTGAGGGCCTCGTCCGAGACCCTGGCCTTGAAGTGGATGACGCCCCAGCGGGCGACGAAGTCGCCGGCGTTGCCGTAGTGCTCGACGTGGCCGAGTGTGGCGCTGGTGTCGTCGCCGAAGCCGGCGCGCGGGTTGTTGAAGTGGTTGGCGGCGTTACCGAACGTGTAGATCTCGATCTTGCGGAGCGTCTCGCGCGGGTAGTTGGCCAGCAGCCAGTCGACGATGATGCTGCCCTGGAGGCCGCCCTGGGAGTGCAAGATGAGGACGATCTTTTCCTGCTGGGCTATCTGGGCGGCGAGCACCGAGTAGCACTGTCTGGTGTCGCTGGTGCCGAAGTAGAAGCAGCGCTCCAGGAGGCACTGGATGGTGTCGAAGATGATGCCGGACCTGGAAGGGGGTTAGTGGCGTAACCACTTTGATATGATGCAGGATGGAAGACACAAGTGACAAAAGCTACGTACGTCTTGTTGTGGATGCCGGTGATGGGGCGGTGGAATGTCCTCGCGAGTCTGTTGAGGTTACCTTGCAACCAATGGGAACTGCAAGTTTCAAAGTCCACAAAGTCAGCATTGATTGCACACTGCCAGCACTCGGTGATTTAGAAGAAAGGAAGGGAGGGTCTATTTCGTACCCGACAGACACCCCGTTCAGAAAGATCCACAGCTCGTTGTCGTGCTTCTCCCAGTGCTCCGCCTCGGGCCAGAGCTTGTCCTGGGACGTGAGCATCCCCTTGCTGGTGCCGGCGTTGAGCGGGATGCAGACGATGTAGTTGAGGGTGACAAAGACGACGGCGTAGGGCAGGATGACGTTGAAGGGCAGCGTGGCGACCCAGGGCAGCGAGAGCAGGAACAGCAGCTGGACGACGACGAGGAGGCCGTGGGCGCCGAGGCTGATGAGGTTGCCGATGGACGGGTACAGCTCGTCCATCTCTCCCGAGGGGAAGTAGGGGTCGACGAGGCGCTGGAAGCGGCGCTGCGAGGTCGTGACGAGGCGTTGGATCATGCCCCAGTTGGCGAAGCGGGGGACCCAGGCCTGGTCGAGGGCCGGGTAGCGCGTCTCGCCGTCGCGGCGGGTGTGCCACACGGGGGAGGCGATGAAGGGGACGAGGAGGATGTGCTTGAGGAAGAGCTTGAGGTCGTCGTAGAGCAGCTCCCACGGCGGCGAGGTGTGGTACTCGGACAAGGCGGCGTCGACCTTGGTGGTTCTGGTGTTCTGACCATTGTTGTAACTGTTGTTGTTGTTGTTGTTGCTGCTGCTGTTGCTGCTGTTGCTGCCGTTGCTGCCGCTCCGGCCGTGTCCGCAGGTTGTGTTGGTTTCGACGACCCGGAGCGTGGTGGTGATGCACTTCTGTTGCTTCTTGACCGACTGATAGACGGTGACGGAGCCCGTGGGCGTCCTGAAGAGCGGCATGGCGAAGGATGGTGTGTGATCACAAGATCACAGCGGACGGGGAGAGTTGGGTGTGAGGAGGGTGGATGGTGGAGAGTGGCTGGTGAGATGGGAGTGATGCTGGGTGAGATATGCTGTGATGATGTGGAAGAAGAAGGAGGATGCGTGAGGTTTATATCTTTTACCGCACGCTGTAAGCTGTGCGTGCGTGAGAGTGTGCGAGAGTGTGCGAGAGTGTGCGAGAGTGAGTGAGTGTGCGTGTGTGTGTGTGAGAGAGTGTGTGTAGGTGTATGTGTTCAAAGTGAGGTTCTCATCACCATCACCCATATGCAGCGCTCCGGGCAAGAAAAGAGGCTGAACGTCGAACCATTCCAAAGAAACATCCCTTGGGGACGAGACTCCGGGTCGTGTCTCACAATCACATGCTCTCTTGGAATGAGGTGGAGTTTCTTCTTCTTCCTCTTGGCCTTTTCCCTTATTTTTATTTTATTTCTTTCGAACTCCCACACGAGACTGACTCAGCGATTGGCCAAAGTCCGATTTCAGCTCCGTCATCTCTGCTATGCAGTGGCGCACCCCCATGAATTTTAGGGTTCACGTCAGCGTGGCTCATTATGCTGAATCTGGGAGGCCTACTCCCTCGCTCTTCTTCTCGCCTCATGCCCGGCATTTCTGGAAGGGTATGAGACGACCCGTGGAGGAATGCATGCAGCAAACATGGAAGCACGTGTCTTTTTTTTTTTTTTTTTCGAAGAAACGGAGAGGAGAGTTGATGCACGAGGAGACTGGCTGACGGGCTGCGGCTCATTCTTTCCGCCACGCTGGGAGACGCTTATCTGCCATCGGTGTCTCGGACATGCCCGCGGAAATGCCCAGAAATAGAGAGAGAGAGAGAGAGTCTGGTTCGGGGTTCCCCCATGTCAGCTTGGCATCTTGGTCTTATTATTATTACATTGCCATGTTTGTTGCATGGCCTTCCCGTGGGGGCTGACCGCAAACGTGGCGGTTCCTGATGGAACGCTCATGAAATTGGCGTTGCCGAGTGGCTAGCTGGCAGTGTTCAGTCGTCGAAAATGAAGATTGTGTGATTTTATGGTAAAAGGAGGATGAGGTGATGAGAGTCTGAGAGGGGTGTGATGTGATGCGTTTGCTGCTTCACGATATCGTCGCCACCAGTGAGACTGGTTGCGACCAACAAACACATCGTCCGAGGCATCACGGGCCAGAACGGATGAATCATGAATCTGCAAAGCGTCATAACATATTCGGGCCTTATTTTCTCGACCCCAAAACTATGTCTGAAAAGCCCTCCAAGCCGATGTTGGAGAACAGCCTCCACTTTCATCATACGGAAGCACCGCCTGTTGTACCACACCACTGCGCGAAACACACAATCAGCGAGACGGATGACAGCATGCATCGTGAAGGGTCGTACATCTCAGCCGTCCTATGGACTAAACAAACCATAAGACCATTGAACCAAGAGCCCAGCCCCGGGTGCTAGGTAAGTTCGCCGCAGTTCTCGGAGACAAAGTGAGATGCTGTCACACCAATGCGTTTGGTAGTAGTAGTAGTAGCAGTAGTAGTAAGTAGTATGAATCCAGCACCTCGGCGCTCCAGCCGGCCGAACCCGGGCGGGCTCGGTGGCGGGGCCGGCGGTCAGAGCGCGGATCCACGGAACTGGTTTTCGCTGGTGACATGTGCAGATTACCTACCATACATACTCTTCTCATCTTCTCGTAACGAACAAACAAACAAACAACATCAAACTCTCGACTACATACGTATCCTGCCCACAACCGGACATCATGCCGAGCTCGGCGACAAAAAGGACGTCGGGTCAGAAGAATCAGAACCACCCGCCAGCGCCGGACGAGGACAAGGGCGCTGCCCACATGAGCGAACAGGAGCGGAAGTCTGTTTTTGTCCTCCCTCTTCCCCCGCCCACCTCCCCCCATCTCCAACGAATTTGTCCAATTGACGAATGACGACTGACGACTGACTCTCGCCGCCGCCATGTAGACGGCTGCGCAACCGCCTCTCGCAGCAGGCGTTCCGCCGCAGACAGGCGGAGCGCATCCGGGAGCTCAGCAGCCGCGTCAACGCCGACCAAAAGTCCGACAGCGAGCGCATCGAGGCGCTGCAGCGCGAGAACCGGCAGCTCCGGACGCAGCTGGTCGAGGTCCAGGCCAAGATGGCCCGGCTGATGGCCACGCTGCAGGGGCTGAACGACTCGGTCTCCCAGACGCTGGACGACACGGCCGCCGGCGGGAGGGATGGGGAGTGCATTTACCGTGCGAACGACGACGACGACGACGAAGACGACGCAGGGAAGCCGTCTGCCGAGCCTTCGCCGTCGCCGTCGCGTCCGGAGTACGAGCGGGGAAACGGTCCTCACGCCTCATCGCTTCCGGCTTCCGCCGCCTCTTCCTCCTCATCCTACGCGCCCATGGAGTTGGAAGCGTTCGACGCGTCCCTGCTGGAGTTTGACCCTTCTCTTCCCATGCCCTCGGTGACAGGTAGGCAGGCAGGCAGACAGATACTGCTGTTCTTTTTACTCGCTTGCACATACACATACACAAGAGGAGAATGAATCACTAACACACACGCGCACACACACACGCAGAGCCACTCGAGGACGACCTCTCCTCGTCGGAGCTCATCAACGTCGCCGGCACCAGCCCGCTGTACGCGCAGATCCCCAACATCTGGAGCTTCGAGTACCAGACGGGCATCGAGCCGTACATGACGGCCATGGCGGCGACCCAGGAGTCCAGCACGATGCTGCGCAAGGACTGGGCGCTGTCCAACTCGCCCTTCTCGGACCACATCCAGCTGCTCCAGCGGCTCCTCAAGGACAAGCTGCGGGCGTCGGGGTTTGCGCTGGACGGCCAGCAGCTGTCGTCGTCGGCGTCGTCGTCCATGCAGAGGTAAAGCTAGCCGCCGACACCCCTATATCATGTTCAACCCAGATCATGATGGAGAGAGAGAGAGAGAGAGAGAGAGATGAGAGAGTGTGTGAAAGAGAGAGAGACTGAACTGACACTACATCCGCAGCATCTACCAGCCCGTCCTCATGGTTCTCTCCATGTTCAACAGCATCACGCGGCCCGACGTCATGGCCTGGTACGCAAAGACGCGCTTCTACCACATCGTCGAGCTCACGGCCTGGCAGCTCTGCCCGTCGACGGCGACGTTCGACCGGCTGCACCCGCGGTACCGGCCGACCGAGACGCAGCGCCGGCACCCGGACCACCCGCGCGTCGTCGACTGGATCCCGTTCCCCTCGATCCGCGACCGCCTCATCCGCCGCCACGCCGCCAACCCGCGCATCGACCAGATCTTCTGCGACGCCGTCACGGGCTACGTCGTTGAGGCGTCCATGGCCGACCTCGTCCGCGGCGCCCCGCGCGTCACCGTCCACGTCCGCGTCACCGACCTCATCACGGCCATGTCGTCCGAGTCATCGTCGTCATCCTCCTCCTCCTCCTCCTCCTCGTCGTTGTCATCTTCCTCCTCGTCATCCTCCAAGTTACCCGCCTCGTCCACCGCAACAGGCGACGAGAGCGACCTCGTGCGGGCGCTCCTCCCGGCTCCCGACATCGCCACGCTGTTCTCGTCCCCGGCGCACGCCCGCGCCGCCTTCAGGCTGCTCAACATGGACCGCGGCGCGTCCTACTACAAGATCGACCCGGCCTTTTACGCAAAGTACCCGGAGCTGTACGACGAGGCCAGCGACCTCACGGCCTCGGGCATCCCGTTGCGGCCGGCGTCGCAAAAAGTGCTGACGTACCCGAGGCCGCTCGACGCCGCCACCGTCGAGACGTACCGCAGCTTCATCGACTTTTCCCTCGACGCCGCCAACGCAATCTCGTCGTCGTCGTCGTCGTTCTCGTGATGGTTGTTAGCGTCCTCAACATCCCGAGGATGATTGACCTTCATTCCTCTCAACCCATGATGACCGCGTGACGTGTGTCTCGGGCCCCTCGTTCTTTTACAGTAAGGTCACATTCACATTCACATACACATACACATGCATACATACATACATACATACATACATACATACAGACCTACACATACGGCACGGTCAGCAATGTCAACACGCCCGGAACACCCATCCGGCTCCCGCGATGCCCGTCCGTAACCATCCTCCCTCCCTCTCGTCCTCCCTCTCTCTCAAACCCCTCCCCCGCGCCGCGTGTAACCGTCCGACTATGATTTTACCTTTTTGGGGAAGGGGAACTTGCTTATCAAGGTTTCAAGACATACCGAGTTTCGGGAAGTGTCCAACCGTTTTTTTTGTTTTTGTTTTTTTTGTTGGGCACCACAAAAAAGAAAAAGACAAAAACCCCACCGACATTCGCACTGACTAACGTTCCACTTAGTAACGCTCGGGTTCGGTCATCATCGGACATGCCTCGGTGGGCTTCCGGTGGGCATCTTGCCTGTCTAACGGTGGGGACGGGCAGTTGGTATGAGTTATAGATATCAGGATACGGCATGTCTCTCTGCTCTGCTCTTGGTCTTTTGCTGTTGATGTTCTTGTTGTTCGTGTTGGCCAACATACACATACAAACACTCACTTACACCACACACGCTCACACAAACACATACAAACACGCACCTACACACACATTTACATCACACAGACTTACATCACACACACTCACACACACACACACACACATACACACACCACAACCTCAAAAGACATGCCCTCACAGTTCCCCGCCCCCGAGGCCGCCCCTCGGTACAGCTTCCTCGACGACTACAGCGAGGGCGCTCACCCGGCCCTCCTCAAGGCCCTCCTCGCCAGCAACACGTCCCAGGAGGCCGGCTACGGCGGCGACGCCTACTCGGCCCTCGCCCGCCAGCGCATCCGCCGCCAGCTCGGCCGCGACGACGTCGGCGTCTTCTTCGTCCCCAGCGGCACCTCCGCCAACGCCATCTCCATCGCCGCCTGCCTGCGGCCCCACGAGGCCGTCATCGCCGCCGCCTCCGGCCACATCGTCACCCGCGAGGCCGGCGCCATCGAGGCCGGCGGCCACAAGATCATCAACGTCCCCGCGCCCCTCGACGGCAAGCTGACCCCGCAGACCGTCCAGCGCGCCGTCGACGACAACTGGCACTTCCCCCACGTCGCCAAGCCGCGCCTCGTCTACATCTCCAACGCCACCGAGATCGGCACCCTCTACACCCGCGCCGAGCTCGCCGCCCTCAAGCGCGTCTGCGAGCTCAACGGCCTGCTCCTCTTCCTCGACGGCGCCCGCATCGGCGCCGCCCTTGCCTCGCGCGCCAATGACATGACCCTCCGCGACGTCCTCGACCTGACTGACATCTTCTGGATCGGCGGCACCAAGAACGGCGCTCTCCTCGGCGAGGCCGTCGTCGTCAAGGACCCGCAGCTGGCGACCGAGTTCGAGTTCCACGTCAAGCAGCACGGCGCCCTACTCGCCAAGAGCCGCGTCATGGGCACCCAGTTTGCCGAGCTGTTCCGTGGCCGGGACGACGACGACGACGACGACGGCTGTGGTGGTATTGGTGGCGACGACAATGGCAACGGCAACGATGACTGCGCCGCCGAAGCCGACGGCAACGTCCTCTACTTCGACCTCGCGCGCCGGGCGAACCTGCGCGCCGAGGCGCTGTCGGCCGGCATCACGGCCGCAGGGTTCGCTCTGTGCGCCGCGACGCAGACGAACCAGGTCTTCGCCGTGCTGCCGCTGCCGCTGGTCGAGGCGCTGCAGGCCCATTTCGTCTTCTACGTGTGGGAGAGGCGCGGCGACGGCGAGGCCGTCGTGAGGCTGCTCACGACGTGGGCGACGGACGAGGCCGAGGTGGACAGCTTCATCCGGATGGTCAAGGAGGGGAACAACCAGCGACCGTTACCAATAGGCCACCAACTGTGAAAAAGAAATAATAATAAAAATGTAAAAAAAAAATTGTTTAAAAGAAATATCAAAAGATTGCGATAACAAAAGTCATGGAAGACCGGTCTATCTGTGAAGACAAACAACGAACATGGCATCTCACTGACCCAGTGATGACAGCGCCTCCTTGACATCAGGAATCTCGGGCGCCGTCTGCGCCGGCCCGCCCCAGGTAACCCTGCCCTCCCCGTCCACGGCCCACGCCCCGGACGTCTGCCACCGGCTCCCGCTCTCCGTCGGCCGGTTGGCGATCCCTTCTTCCCGCGACAGCCGGAACACGCCCGCCAGCGCGCTCGGGGCGAGGACGTGCATGAACCCCGACGCGCCCAGGCCCCACGCGGCGTAGACGCGCCGGTCCTCGTCGACGACCACCTCGACCGGGTTCTCGCTCCCGGGGCCGCCGACCTCCGATACCCACTTCTTGGTGTGCGACTCGGACGAGTGGGAGACGGCGACGAAGGCGACGCGCGGGTTCCTGGATGCGGCGTCGCGGAGGACAATGAAAGATTTCTCGGCGACTGAGGGGCCGAGGGTTGTGGGTGTGTGTAAGCATATAACACGTTCTCGTCTTTGACCCCGCCCGGGATTCACTCACATGGACAGCCGCAGTGCCGCAGGAACACGACGACGGCAGGCCGCCCGTCGGCCCTGGGGAACCCCAGCAGCTCGGCGCTCGGGGCCGGGTCCCCTGCTTTAGGAGGTATGCCGAGGTCCAGCTTGGCCGGGGCCATCCATGACGCCAGCTCCTGTGCGAAGGACATCCTCTGGGAGGAGTGGGATGATAGGCTCGATAAGACTCGATATGACTCGGTAGGACGGGCGTCTTCAGAGTAAAAGGTTTGAAGAAGGTATCGGCATGAGGATGGAAATTGTTCATTGATGGACTAGAAGGTTTCCTCGACATCCATCACGTCATGGTTTGTCATCGCTCGATGCTATTTAGACTAAGGGGGACCGTGGTGCATCCGGTCTTCGGCCGAATCCGGAGCCGGAGATCCACTTATCCGCTCCGCGTGTGCGGTCGATGAATCTTGGGCTGGCGTCCTGCCAAGTTTAGCCACTCCTGCAACTTTTTCTATCCATTGGCAATTAGTGTTCAGTCCGTGCTAGATGGCACCTTCTACGCATAGCATCAGATCTGACAATCCGCATAGGCTGGACCACGCGCCGTCCGTCGTCTCCTCCGCCGGTAGGCAGATGCAATCGTCCAGGAAAAACAACGTCGGAGACTCGTGTTGATGCGTCTCATCCCACAAAGCCTCCGTTCCTGATGCCCATTCGGTCACGCCTTCGCATGCCCAACTCGGGTCTTCTGCAGTGGAAAGACCTGGTGTGGCAGACACGGGCCTTCGCCTCGGAGGTGATGAGCACGATGACCGACTGATTGCCCGTGACGGAACGTGCTGCAATGTGCAGGGAGCGGCTTCTCCGCCGAGAGTATGTGACTCCGCAGCGGCAGCGAGAAGCATCATATTCGCCATTTCTTGCTCAGTGAGCATGTCAAGCTCGCCGTTCTCGTTCGACGTAAAAGATTTGTTAGACCCGCAGGCGAACATACTGCCAGAGACGAAGAGGTGTGAGTGTCTGTGGGGTGTTTGCTGGTCTTTCTGTTTGTTTTCTGTATTCTCACCTCGGTCTGCGGCAACTGTTGATTCGAGTCTGAATTCTGCCAAAAAAAGAAAAGAAAAAGGAAACTCTTATGTTCTCGTCTCAGACCATATCCCCAATAACTAGTCTCATAGTGGTGGGATGGTCGTCTCTCCAACTCCATTCTCAACACGAACAGCGACAAAGGTACGAAGACAAGGAGACACACAACGCGGCTGTTCTCATACACCGCCTTGTTCAAGATGCAATTAATTCTCACGGCTCGGCCATAAACAAAACAGGAAAACAAGCCCGACGAGGACAAGGCTCAAAGTTGCTCGATTGGGGAAACAAGAACAATGAACTGGCAAAGGTCTCGGCGATGGACATTTGAACAAGAGGCACGACAAGGCCGGTCGCCCAGAGACAATCTCATTGATCACCTGCGCGTGGTTTCTGCTTTGATTGTCTTATCCACGCTGCCCATTTTTCAGAATAACCGGCCCAGGTCACGAGTCTCTACGCACAACGGAAGGTAAAGAAGATTTAGCTTCAGAGTCTAATAGTGAGTCATCTAATTCGGAAGGTGAGGAAGAAGCTCCTTTGCGTAGTGAACTTAATAGCTCAGTCAATTCAAATAGTCAAGGGGAAGCTCCTGCAAATAGTAAATCTAATAATAAGTTATCTAATTTGTAAGGTTAAGGAGATTCTGATAGTAGTAAAGAAAATAACAAACACCCCTTATCATCTTATTCAGATAATAATCTTACTAAAAAATTGGACAATAAGTAATTACCTTTAGACTATGTACTAGAGAAACAGGCAACAAAAATGCCTAACATCTAGGATGCCAATAGTAGTAATTCATCATTTATATAGTTAGTTTATTTTATAATTTATAATAGTTCCCTATCCTTTGCTTTCTAGGTTGCTAAGTAGTAGCAAAGTTCGTCTCCCTTCCTCAGCTATTAGCCAAAATAAATATGATGTAGGGCGCTTAGGCTACGCATGCACAGAGGCATATACGCAGGCATTAAGATTGTTTAGGTGCAACAGGGTTACTTTTACTATTTAGTTAAATATTTTTTCATAATAGGAAATCTATTATTATAAAAATGCTTTGTGGTTCCCCATCGCGAATAGATCATTTATTCGTCGTCCTTGATCAGTCTGAGTCCCATCGCACTCCAAACGCTACCTGCAGTCCTTCGGACCTCGACGAGGTGCTCAACGACAATATGGACAACTCCCACGATGTTGTTATGCCAGGACAATACACAGGATCTCACTTTGGCTCAGCACCGGTATCAACGAAGAACATCAACACTTGATATATGGGCAAGGTGATGGTGGTGGTGGTGCGGAGAAGACAACATCCAGTCTCCGCCTTCCAGTGCCCAAACATGCCGTATCCACAGACCATCTTCCATCTACAGCTTCAACCCCTCCATGATCCCCTCCAGTTGCCTCCACTCCTCGGTCCCCTCCCACGCCTCCCGCCCGCGGCTCATCACGCTCCTGACCGCGTTCCTCGCCTTCCCCCTCCACTTGGCGCCCACGCTCTCGACCTCGCCCCCAAAGTTCTCCAGCACGCTCACCAGCTCGTCCGTCCTCGCCACGACCGCCCTCCACGCGCCCGCGTCGACGAGCCAGTTCCGGCTCTGGTCCGCGCCTCCCGACCCGGCCGCCGACGCCGTCAGCCCGCCGCCGGCACCTGCCCCCATCGCCGCCCTCCAAGCCTTCTCCGCCGCGTCCACGGCGCCGGCGTAGTCCCTCCGCCACACGCGCTCCCGCACAATCAGCTCCCACAGCTCCGAGCGCGTCGTGATCAGCGGCGCCACGCCCTCCTCCAGCAGCGCCACGACGGCCTTCTCCACCGTCCCGCGCGGCGGCGTGTACACGCCCCCCGCCTTGCTCTCGTCCGTCTCCTCCTTCTCCTTGGCCAGCACGCCCTCCTGCAGCAGCGCGCGGAGCACGTCGTCGTCGAGCGCGTCCTCGGTGTTGCGGATCCGGATGATGACGCGCAGGGCCTGCACCATGTCGACGATGGCCGGGGGCCGCATGCGCGACGCGAGCGTGAGCACGTTGTCCCAGATGCGCCAGTTGTCCTGCGCGATGGAGGCGCCGCGTTTGTAGGCCGCCAGGGACTGCGAGAGGAGCGTGGCCGGATCGCGAGGCTTGATCTTCTCTCCCTGGCTAGGCTCCTCGTCGTCTTCCTCGTCGTCATCGTCATCTTGACCCCTGTCGGCCTCCACGCCGCCCGCCTTCTTCTCCTCGATGATCTGCTTCTTTGCCTCCTCGACGGCCTCGAGGTACATGCTCCAGAGCGAGCTGCCGAGGTTGCTCCACGTCCTGGCGTCCTCGCCGCCGACGACGTCGCCCGCGGCGCCGATGGCGCGGCTGTACGCCTCCGCCGCATCCGCGAAGAGGCCCAGCCGCAGGCTGATGTCGCCCAGCCTCCCCCACATCTCGGGGCTAAGCCGGTTGCACTTGGTCGCCAGCCGGTACGCGTCCTGCGCCTTGGTCCACTCCTTGCGTGCGAGGTACCACTCGCCCAGAGACTTCTGCGCGCGCGCGAACCGGTGCTTGGAGATGTCCCACGCTCGCTCCCAGTGCGTCGGATCCTCCTCCAGGTCGCCGAGGATGCAGAACAGCCGCGGCGCGTTGGGCGGCGGCGGGCTGCGCTCGGGGCCGGTGAAGTCGGCCGGGTTGAGGTACGTAACGTCGCGGCCGAGGTCCTCGGCGTCAGGGTCGGCGTTCTCGACGACGGGCTGCCCCGTGCGGTGGAACAGGCGCCAGCGGACGAGGGCCTTGGCCTTGTCCTCGCCGCCGTTGCCGCGGCCCGAGTCGTCGTCGGCAGAGGCGCTGCTAGCGAGGCAGAGGGCGACCTCGGCCCAGAGGCGCAGGCGCTTGAAGATCTCGAGGGCCGAGACGAGGGAGCCGACGCCGGCCCAGGAGTAGGCAAGCTCGGACTCGAGGTGCCACTTGGGCGGCGATGAGAGCGCGTGGATGTACTGCAGGCGCACGTGCGCCGGCGCCGTGTCGGTATCCTTGGCGGCAGGGAAGAAGGACGTCGGCTTCTCGGTGTCGACGGGGGCCGCCGTCTCACCGGGGGCGGTGACGGCGATGGCCGGGACCTCAGGCTGGTCGTCGTTGGCAACGTCTTCGGCTCTGGGCCGCGGGGCCTCGGAGGTGTCGACGACGACCTGGTCGACGACGGCCTGCATCTGCAGCACGCCTCGCTCGACGGTCCTGCTGCGGTGGATCTCGATGCGGGAGCGGACGAGCAGGGCCTGGGTGTAGATCTGCCAGTTGGTCGCCTTGTCCGAGACGACGCGCACGGCGTACGGCAGGACCTCCTCGGACGTGAGGGTGTCGACGGGAGAGAAGGTGTCCTTGAGCGTCGCCTCGGTCAGGAGGATGATCTGGTCGAGCGGCGACAGCTGGGGCTGCTCGTCGGGAGAGATGTCCGCCAACGCCGGCGGGAGGCCAGAGGACGAGGCCGCCAGCTCACCATGCTTGCCGCTGGCCTCCTTGGAGAAGTGAATCTCCTCGAGCAGAGTATCGTCGTTGAGCGCCACGGCCTCGGGCTTGGTCTTGGTGTCGCTGTCCTCCGCGCTCGCTGCCGGCGCGTCTGCCGGCGAGTCGCTCTTGGCGAGGACGACAAGCTGGCTGGTGCTCTTCTCCTGAAACTTTGTCCGCTTTCCGAGCGCGCCCGAGAGGGCATACGCGAATTTGCTCAGCTCAGTCGCCTCCTTCAAAGCCTCGCGCGCCTTGTCGTCACGGCCAAGCATGATGTGCGTGTTGGCTGTCTCGAGCAGCAGCTGCACCTTCTCTTCACGCGTCCAGGCGTCTTCGCTTGTCGACCACACGTCGTCGTCGAGGACCTGCTTCCTGACGGTTTCCATGCCAAGGTTGATCTGCTCCGCCAGGGTCGGCACGTCGATCCACTGCGACGATTTGGCAAAGTTGGAGCCCGGGCCGAGCGAGGGCTGGCTGAGCAGCTTGAAGTGCCAAACATTGATGCGCAGGCGGGTCCACGGCAGGCTGAGGCGAGACGACGAGAGTCTGACTACTGCGTCGCTGGCAGGCGAACGCTCGGTAAAGGCGTAGCGGGCGAGGGCGAAGAGCTCGATGTGGGGGATGTAAGGGTACGGCGAGACGCCGTCGACATCGAGGGCCTTGAAGCTGTTCTTTCGCAACGTCTTGAGGATGTCGGATGTCTCTGAGGAGGACGTCTTTGCCGTGGACGCCTCAATGAAGAGCTCCTCGACCTTAACGGCCCGTTCAAGCACCGGTCCCGTCACGTTCGCCTGGAGGAAAGCGTTGAGAGCAGCAAGACCAACGGCGATCTCATCTTCTGTGAGTGACTCTTGCGATGCCGGTGCGAGGCTGCTGTCCTCCTCGGAAGTCTGCGCTTCGAGGTTGTGGGTGAAGTTGGCGATAAGGCTCTTGGCGGCCGGGGACGTCAGGACGTCGATGTATGCGCCATCCGTGACTTGTGAGAGGAGAGAGGCGCCGCTCTGGAGGGGCCCGCTCGTCTGCGTGTCCGCCATTCCTGGTAAGTTTGGTGCAGGTGCTCGTGTCTGAAATATATAAATATAATTCTTTACATGTACAAATGATGGGTCGTGAGTCCGTGACAAGTGCGTTTCTGCCCCGCGTATTTGCGCGTCGCGGGGTATTTGCTCCGAGAACTGTGACCAATGCCGAAATAGTGGTTCCAATCGGTTCAGAGAGACCTGTACAGAACTCTGGTAAATTTGTACCGGTTCGGACTGGTGATATCCGGCTTCTTTTGGGACCAGATCGTGACTCGAAATTGGAGGATTCAGGGCGTGTGACGTGTGTTGACGACTTTGTTGCCCGCCCTGTGGAATTGTGAAATCGAAATTTCCATGGTGGGGGCGGGGCAATTTTTCACCAACTGCCTTATGTAAGCAACTCACTGAACTCATCGATAACCTACCTACCTATCTCACTCTCTCTCTCGCTCACTCTCACCATCATTCTCATCCTCATGACTCCCCATACTCAATACATTTCAGTCTCACATGGACACGTCAACACAACAACACACAAACCATGCTGAATCTGCAAACCACTGCTTCTGGCATATGCTACCTATCGCTTGCCGCCACAGCGCAAGCATGACGCTGTGGCCGAATGATAGTAATACGTCCATACAGAGATAACCTCGCTGTCCCAACATGATCACAATCGTCGTTCCGCTGGCAATCGCAACATCAGGTAGCCTCGGCCATCGAATCCCACCCCTACCCATTCATGCTCCATCATCTCTCTAGTTGCCCTTCTTGCCCGCCTTCTTGCGGGTGGGCACGACCTTGAAGCCGGCGCCTTGGATACCCGCGTCTCCCGCCGGAGGCTGCTCCTTGTGGCCGCCCTTCTTGGCCACCTCGTTCCAGCTGCCAGACTTGCTGTCGCTGATAGCACCTTGCTTCTCGATGACGCCCTTCTCGGCCAACTTCTTGCGTCGGATGAACTCCTCGGCAAAGTGAAGGCCGTGCATCGTCTTGGAGTTGGCGTACACGGCGTCGGCAATGATGGTGTTGTCGAGCGGGAGGATCTGGAGCGTCGCAGCGAACGTGTCGACTGTCGTGTAGGTTAGCCATCGAGTCGTCTTCACCAGCCAAAAAAAAAAGGTAGAAAAAGATTTCAAGACTTACTGTCGACACCAGTGAGTCCACGAGACAGCTCGCGGTGGAGCCACTTGTTGAACTCGTCCATGGCGACATCGCTCTTCGCGGCCGCCGCGGGTGCCACGGCGGGGGCGGGCTTGACAGCCGCCTTCGTCACGACAGGAGTAGCCTTGGTACCGGTCGTGCTGACAGATCGCGTCTGGGCGGCAGGTCCCGTGGGCACCTTGACCTTGCCGCCGGCTCCGACCATGGCCCAGCCACTGCCGGGAGGGGGGGCGGTCGCAGTGGCTTGCGCGAGGCCGGGCGCGTTGTTGGGCTTGTTGGCGAGGTCGGCATAACGCTTGCCGGCGGCCGCGGTGGCCAGTCCCGTCTGAATCGCAACCTCCTTCGCGGCCTTGGCCTTCCTGTTCTCTTCCTCACGCTGGATGTCGGCGAGAGTCTTCTGCTTTCCGGGAGTGCTGGCGCCGGGCGTGGGCTTGGCAGCGGCCGGCTTGGTCCAGGGGCTGGCGGCTGCGACGGGCGAACCGTTGCCCCAGGTGCTCGTCGTGGGAAGGCCGGTCGCCGAGACAATCGTCTTCTCGCGTTCTCGGAGCGCCGCGGCTTCCTGCTCCAGAACTACACGACGGCGCTCGGCGGCGAGCTCCTCCGCCTTGGCCGCCTTACGGGCTTCTGCTTCCTGAATCTCCTTGAGGCTGGGGCCCTTGCGGCTAGCTGCCTCCTTGGCCCACGGGGCCAGAGGGGGAGGCTCCGTGGCCGATCCCGTGTCGGGGGTTCCCGTTTGCGATCGGTTGTACTGCTCTGGCAGGTTGGAGCGAACACGCTGCGCGGTGGGTGCTGGGAGAGGGGTGCCGGCCGTGGGAAGCGGGGGAGGGAATGGCATGGGAAACCCGGCGGCAGCGTTCTTGGCGGCTTCGGCAGCAGCCTGTGCCTGCTGGACCCTTTGAGTCAGGGACAGCTGCTGCTCTTCCTCCATGATTTCTTTGATGCCGGGAGCCGATGACTTGTGGTGCTCCTTGGCGACTGCGGCCGGGCCGGCATCCGACGACTCTTGGTTGACGTCCTCTTGAGCTACTGCCCTGGCACCCGAACCCTGGGCCTGCTCCGAGTCGCGCTCGGCACGAATATCCTCAAACTCCTTGAGGCGTTCACGAAAGCCCTCCTCGTCCTTGTCCAGCTGCTCGGTGCCCGGGAGATTGTTGCGAAGGTTGCTGTTGTCGTTGGCGGGTGCACCGACAGGCTGCTGGCCGAGGATGGCAGCGATGCTGGTCGGGGCCTGGACGCTGGCAAGCATCTGGCGCTCGCTCGGGTTCAGCGTGGCGAGGTCCTCTTCACGAAAATGCTCGAGTCCGGAACCGACAGGCGGCTGGGTCGACGATGAGGCCTGCTGGGCGGCCGAGTCGAAGAAGCCCGACGTGAGGCCAACGCTACCTCCGATGGGGGGCTGCTGCTGAGGGTGAGCACCAATGGGCGACGAGATGCTGCCGAAGCTAGGTTGGCTCTGCAGGCTGTGAGCGCTGTGCTGGTGGTGCAGGGAACCTGGGACACCACCTGGGCCTTGACTTTGCAGTCTAGTGATGGCTTGCTGCCTCATCATAAAATCCCGCTGTTGGGCCATCGCCTGCTGTTCCTCCTGCTTCCTGCGCTCCAAGTTGTTCTGCTCCTCAGCGGTCAAGGTTCTGCCGAAGCTGGGGAACACTCCGCTCAGGGGGGGGATGACGCCAGTATTGCCGCTCGGGGAGAAGGGCCCGGCCTGAGACGGAGGGCCGTGAGCGATGCCGATCTGAGGGACAAGGAAGGGCTCGCGCGAGTTGCCGATTCTCCGGATGAGTTGACCCAGGGGCTCGAAGTCCGAGTCCTCGACCTTTTTGACGCGGAGGTCGGGTGTGAAGAAGTTGGCCTTGTACCAGTCGTTCATCTCCAGACCGCTAAAGGGGCCCTGGACGTGACCCTGGGGATCAAGGTAAACCCAGCGCATGCGATCCGGCATGACCATTTGACGAACGGGAGTCGAGCCAAACTCGGTGCCGGTCGAGGCTACAGGGGTAAAGGCCTGGGGGTGGCCGACACCAGCGGGGCCGGGGTGAGAGGGGTCGGATCCGCCAAAGACGCTGTGCGAGCGGGCTGGATCAGAGGGGAACATCTCCTCGAACACTCCGCCTCTGCCACTGCGCAGCGGGCTACCCGTGTCTCGCGGAACCGTGGCGAAGTTGCCTCGTCCTATGGCGCCGAGAGGGTTGCCTTGGCGAAGGTCGGGTAGGGAATCGCTCATGCTCTCCTGCTCATTCCCCTGCATCTGAGCCTGCATGGCGGGAGGGAAGAGGGAGCCCAGCTTACTGCGCCCAATAGTGCCGGCTCCGCCGAGGCCACCAGCACTGGCTGGACCGAAGACGCCGGCGCCAATGCTCGACAAGCCAGGCGACTGCAGCTCGGTGCCCATGGGACTGAACAGAGAGTTGCCAAAGACACCACCAAAGCCGGCGCGCTCACGGTCGGGTGTGCCGGTGGACAGAGGGACGGGCCAACCAGAAGCGTAACCTCTAGGGCCAGCGCTGCTGGTCTGGCTGCGATCGCTGCCGTCAAAAGCATGGGTGGGGAAGCCACGAGACGACATGGCGTTGAACGCGGGGTTTTGCTCACTGCCAACGGCCGCACCGTGGGATTTTTCATTGCCAGCTTCATCGTGGGAATCGCCACGCTCGGCCGGAGGGCTGCGGTACGGATTCGTCTCGGACGGGCTCGTGGGGCCTTGCTCGTTCTCGGCTTGGCGTCCCAAGTTCAGGCCGGACATGCCAAAGTCGCCAGTCGAGCCCTTGACAGGCGTCTCGAACATGCCAATATTGCTAGGGTTGGGCATCGGGGGAGGGCTGGTGTCTTGAGCTCCTCCGAGTGCGGCGCTGCCAGACAAGTTATCGTCGCCTCCGAAGGGGTCGGTGTCGGTTCGGGGGCGGGAACGCCAGGATCGAGTCGCGTCGGGCGTCGAAGCCTCGTTCGTCTTGCCGGCGGGGCTGTCGGTACCGTCCTTCGTCATGAGGTTGGCGAAGCGACTTCCACCACGACTACCTGTGCCGATTGTCGAGGTAGGAGTCGGCAAAGCAAACTGGCCAAAACTGCCCATGCCACTACCACCACCACCACCGCCACCACCGCTGCCGCCACCGCTGCCGCCGACACCAGCAGAGGGCTGAGAGGAGGCTCCCCAGAGTGAGCTGATGTTGGCACCCATGCTAGGATTGCCCGTCGTGTTACTACGCGTCAGGTTCCCGAAAGGTGGCTTGGGCTGCCCCTGGTTCTGCGACTGTCCGGCTCCGTCATCCTCGCCGGGGTCCTGCTCTTTGACGTCATTGTTCTTGCGACCGAACAAAAAGGCCTCATCGCCGCGAGAAAACCGCGTGGCGCTCGGGGATGCAAGCGGACCGCTGCCAAAAGGATTGGAATCCGTCGTCTCTCGGCGTCGAGTTCCAGGTCTAGAGGCAGACGACGGCGAAGCCAATCCGTACGCGGCGGCGCTACCGTGCGACAGAGAAGCCTTGCGTCCATTCGGACCGGGACCTTGATTTCCCTCCTGTTTCTGAAGGGGAGGCTTCAGAGGAGAGTTGACATCGGATGAGAATGCCTGCCATGTATTAGTCCCGGCTGCCTGGTAGTTGGGTCCATCTAGCCAACGCACCTCCTTCTCCTCTTCAGACAGGCCGTTGACGCTGACCGGATGACCATCGCCCCGGGAGTTCCAACAGGCGGCGGGGTCTTGGGAGTTGTGGTTATTGTTGCTCTTGCCCCAGCCCCGCGCAGTGGCCCCATTTGCCTGACCCGGAGTCCATCCCGATTCAAACACGTTGGTGGCGTCTGTTTCCGCCGCGCCGTTCTTGAACACACCCAGGATCGAATCCTTCTGGTACTGTGAAGGGGCTGGGTAGTCGTACGTCGCGGCGCCCGGCGTCTGGGGGGCTACACCGGATTCGAGGGGATTCGCGGGGTAGGCGTTTTCGGACGAGGCTGCGGACTGAGACGGGTGGCCGGGCGTCGTCGAGGATCGTCGGAAGGTCAGGGTGCCGTTAGCTCTGCCGTCACGTCGAGCCCTGTTTGGTGGTGTTAGCGACATGTTTGACTGAAGTTCGTTGGCCGCGCTAGGTGACGAGATGGTTGGCGGTGATGTGGCTGTGTGGCAAGAAGACGTGGGAGAAGCCTGCCTCTGCCGCAGCAAACAGTGCAGATATTGGAGAGAATGTGTATGTGTGTGTGTGTGTGTGTGTGTGTGCACACCGGCATTCAAGGCTTCATCTCAAAAGGCGACGAGGACGCGACAGACACATGGCAAAAACGGGCATAAGCCGTGGGGTGAAGACTGGAGGGCTACTGACCATTCTCCGCTGCCAACTCCACGTCCTTCGTGGCGACCGCCTCTCGCGTCACGGCTGGCGTTCTGACCGGCGGCGGCCGAGGCGAAACTCGATGGTAGATTCGAAGGCATGGCTGATGATGCGCAAAGTAGATGGTTGGCGTTGAGCAAGGGTTTGGTTGGGGGTGTGTGTGCAAGCAACGCGCAGGTGTGGTGGGTTAACAGGATTTTTTTTTTAGTTCGGGGCTTTCGCTGATCGGTCTCTCGTGGACAAGGCACGAAAGGGATTCTGGGATTGGCCGAGGGTTTGTCGCTGGCGACTTTGATTGGGATTGATGATGATACACGTGGAAGTGATGCGTGATACAGGTAGCTGATGTCAGGCTTGCTAAACGATGGATTGATCGGGATACCGAAAGGTCGGTTCGCGAGCGTATGCGGTTCGTCGTGCGAGGGTGGGTGGGTGAGGAGGGTGAGCTGTCTCGTCGAAAAAATCAAAGGTTTGAAAGGAAAATTGCCAGCTTGGAAGGACCCACGATGGGTGTGGTGTGTGGACCAGGGAGGGAACTGTGGGAACCGACGACGCGCTAGGCCAGGAAGGGGATGAACCGTTGTTTATCCGGTCCCGGCCACCCGTTTTGTGAGCTTGGAGTACCGAAGTACCGGGGGAACGAGGCAAGAGCAGATGACGTTGACACCAGGCCGTACCTGCTTCTGTTGATGACCCATCACTCACTTCCCCTGATTCTATATAGATTTCTGAAACGCCTCTTTCATCGCACTCTTTTCTTTATTTGTCTGTCAGACCAGTAGGCAACACTGTGCCATATTTATCATGCACTGCATGTCGATGCCATGTCCCAATGTACTGTTGACGTACTCGGTAATCGCTGCCCGAGGAGTACCAAAGGTGGGGGGTGTGTGTCATCACGTGCGTCACACGTGACCCCACCCTGGGCGTGCATTCTGACGTTTTGCGCAGGGAAACAGCGAACAGCAGTGGTGCAGGTACAGGTACGGATACAGGTGGGTGCAACCAGACAAGAAATGGAAAGAACAGCGGCCACAGGCTGTGCTACCTTGTTGCTGCAGGGCTCTTGCTCTCCTTACCTAATGTAGGTAAGTAGGTAGGTAGTTTGCAGGTAGGTACCGTACCTTCACAAAGGGACGCTGGGATGCCACGATGCACACCTGGATCGGGCGCGGTACTAAAATCTAGCTCCATACCCAGTTTTCAGGGGTCATCCCCTTGAGCTAGAGGCTGAATGCTAGAGACAGATAGAGGCTAGAGCTCACTGACCCTCCTCTCCGCGCATCACGGACATCTCGGGCGAGGTGCTATATCTATTCATGGCAGTGAGTGGAATTGATGAAATGACCAACTGACTAAAGAGAGAAAGGGAGAGAGAGAGAGAGGTGTGACCGTGAGACGAGAGGAAGGGGACGAGGCTGTGAGGGGAAAAGACAAAATCACAAACATCTGTCCCCCGGGCATCCGCATATCATTCCGCCTTCATTTCCGCTTGACAACCTTCCGCCGTTTGTTCATGCTGAGCCTCTGATGCTCTCATGCATCGCATCTGATCCCCTCTCCCTCTCCTCGTCTCATCTCATCTCATCTCATGGCTTGCGACGGCCAGTCTCACTCGACCACGACCTCCATCCCCTCATCTCAGCCGTCAACCCCATTGGCCCAATGTTTCGGAACAAGGTCAAGGGGAGCGTTTGACATTTTGGCTTGTTTCATGCCACCAACGGCCTCTGAGGTTCTGAATGGCAGCTTTCTATTTAAGTTCGGTCTGTGTTCGCCTTCTTTATATTATTAACTTCCCATGCACATGTTCCGCTAGGTGGCGACGGCGCCAATGGACGACGATCACACCCAGAATCGAGACATGGGTTCCCCTCATTCCATTAATCGCCTCACCTTTCCCGACGACGTGCGCGTCACGTTCGTGGTGCTGTTATGCGTTGAGACGACCGCCTAGGTCTCGTAAAGTGACGTTTACGACCTTTCTCTGTATCTAGGCATTGTCTACTCGACCGACTTTGACAAGATTCCGCCATCCAACCGCTAGCTTTGCCATCCAATCGGCGGCCAGTGGTCACCCCAGCGGCCGCCCGAAGACATATTGCGAACGTGCAAACGTTGTACTTGCTCGTCGCGAGAGCCTCACCTGAGCAGCGTTATCCTTCCCCTTCCACGTGATGCCGCTCCTGTGCCATCTAAACTCCTCTCTTGCGTGAAAAATTCCACTGCTGTGTCGCGATTCCCGTCTCGCTATTTCGGCCGGACCGGATCCGAGGAGACTCGGTAGTGCTGGGCCGGTCGTCTCAACGCTCAGACTACCATACCTACATTACCCCTTGGATTTAAGTTTTGTTTTATCGTCAGCTGCTCCATTTGCACGGCCTCTCTCAGCTTAACGACATTCCATCATCTTTAAACTATAGTCCTCAGTAGTAAGAGTGTCTCACTACCCATCTGCCGCGATGTCGCAAGCCGCTCTGCTTCCGTCCGACTACTCCGACCATGGCGCCCCGAAACGCATCTTCATCGCCTTTTTGAAGAGCCAGCAAGTCAGGCTGTTCGGCCTCTTTGCCGCTTTCCTCGTTGTCATCCGCATCTTTGTGTTGGACGCGTCGACGAGCGGGGCCCCGGGAGACTACGCGGCCACGAACCCCTGGCGGGACCTCCCTCCGGACCCGGCCGTCCATCAGACGATCCGGGAGGTGCTCTTCATCGGAGACGCGCTCCGGGACGGCATGCTGCCGACGTCCTTGCCCGACGACGACTACGATTCGTACTCGGCGATGCTGCGCAGCCTCGAGACCAGGACGGACCTCACCTGGCTGGTGATCCAGGAAACCCGCGTCGACCAGACCGTTATGGCCATCGCCAACCGCGGCGGTTACCACAGCCCCATTCCCGAAGAGCCATACGACTTACACGGGCGCGCCGAGAGACTCCACGGGCACTGGTCCGCGCTCGCTTCCCGCAAAGACAGGCCGGACCGGTGGGATGCCCGGTTCGACACCACCCACCTGCCACCGCTCCTGGCCAGACACGCCTCCGGCTCTGGTCGAGATGGCGAGTCCTCGGATTTCCATTTGACGACGGAGCAGAGGGCGGCGGCAGATGCCAAGTACACAGCCTACCGAAAGCGCAGAGACCGCGCCGTCTCCTATCTCAAGGACCACCCGCCCAAGCCGATGGCCTGGTCGCCGGTGCAAATGGACCACCCGGACGAGACGGTCCCGGGCGGCGCCTGGGAAATGCTTTTCCATAAGGGCATCGTGCAGGCTGGACGGAAGGTGTTAGGAGGCAGGCTGGCCGGCAACCCGGCGCTCAAGCCCATCTATCGCGATCTCATCACGGAGCGTGTGCCGTACGACTGGGTCAACCCGGACGAGCCGGTGCGGGAGTATGCCGAAAGGGACCACCTGAAGGAGATGGAGGCATTCCGGGAAGAGTCGAAGGCGCAACAGGAGAGGGCGGATAGACAGGCAAAATTCCAGGAGGCGCTGAGGGCAGAGGAGAGACTGGAGCGGGGAGACAAGCAGGAGCTCTGATGGGAGGGGGGACAGGCAACTGAGTCGCGGAGATTCATGAAGAATAGATTCACTCATTGTTGTGGCTGTGTCCTGACAATTGAGTAATGATACGTAGTGAGAGGAAGACGTCCGAGTCATGATTCCTTCATTCCCGCCCATCGATCGGTCACAAGGGAATAAGCATGGCGTTCCAGTCTCGTTCCCGACGAACGTCGTTGTCGCCCCAGTTCAGTCAGATTCCTCCTCGTGGCGCCAACCCTTACACCGGCAGCCCGCCCCGATGGCGGCATCACCGAGCTCAGTAGCCCGACAGCACGGCGGCGATGGACGCCAGGGCCGGGGCGGCCTGGATGAAGAAGATGCGCGGGTTCGCCGTGGCGCCGCCGTAGGCGCCGGCGGCGACGATGCAGCCGAGGAAGAAGAGGCGGATCTGTCGGGCGAACTCGGGGACCGGGTGGGCGAGGCCCCAGACGAGGCCGGCGGCGAGGAAGCCGTTGTACAGGCCCTGGTTCGCGGCCATCGTCTTGGTCTTCTCGGCGAAGTCGGCCGTCAGCTTGAAGGCCTTGCGGCCGCGCGGCGAGGTCCAGAGGAACATCTCGAGCACGAGGATGTAGCCGTGCAGGCCGGCCATGAGGCCCGTTGCGGTGGCGCCGATGGAGCCCATTGCTGTCGATGTGTTTTGTGGTGGCTTGGAGGGGAAAAAAGAGGGCGTGTCGGTGGATTAGGGAGGTGATTGGAGGAGTGAATTTAGGGAGAGCGCCGTAATTGTGGTCAGTGATCCTTTCCAATGTCTCATACATGTACAATCTGGCCTCAACTAGGTTTTGAGTTTTACCAGAAGCCCCCGGCTAGATTGGAGGAGGGGCTGAGGATCGCACGACGGTGAAATGGAGGCGGAACGGAAAAACGAAGGGATTGTGAAGGAAAAGTGTAGGTCGAATGGATACGGGCGTCCCTTTTGGGAATTGGGGGGGCGTCGCGAGTCAGACAATGTCGCACACCGAAGCTCACCCGCTTTCACTGAAGCTCACCGAAGCTCACCGAAGCTTGCGGGCTGGCTTCTGTGTCATACTTGCCGGAAACTTTAAATCGCCGTCGTAACATCTAAATTAATCCCGCCTCATTATCTCCGCTCGATGCTCGTTTTCGCTTGAGACTTATCTCCCCGTGATTGCTGCTCAAACAGGCTCTGGCTACGAGTAATTCCTCTCCCTTCAAATTGATTGCCAAGACTTCACCTTGGTCAGGACTCAGGCGTTCCTGTGGTTCGTGGTTATCTTGGGAACAACGTAGGCTACGTAATCGCCCGCACATGTATATAATGAGCAGAATCTACCTCCAACAAATAGACTCTATTGCTTGCCAATCTCATCAACGCCTCTCTCTCTTTCTCTCTGTCTCTCCCTCTCTCTCACCAGTACAGCTTTCACTCCAAGACAGTCAACGTAACTTAACCGCCGCCGCCAAAATGCAAATCAGTCTCAAGACCCTCTACATCGCCGCCGCCACGCTGATGGCCGCCAGCAGCGTCTCCGCAGACAGCTGCTCTCGTTGGAACGGCGATAAATGCCCTGACAACCGGCCCGTGAGCTGCGGCGACGGATGCTGCTGCGAGACACTCAACGTCTGTGCGTGCTAGACGCACACGGTACGAGGTGAGAGAGACACTCCGCGTATTGGCCCTTGACTCATTGATTGGATTCTTTGGCTGACCGAGTCATCTAGACACCGGGAATAGGTCCGGTTTGGCAGGAGGAGCGTGACGTTCATGCGGATACCCTTGGGCGCAATTTTTGAATGCTTTTCTTTGCATCTACCCACTTTATACGACATTGATGGTCCGTGGCATCCAGAGGGCGAAAAGGTTGAAAGTGTTATCGTTGTATCTGTTTCTTATATTGAGCTTATGTTCTCTCAAGAGTCGGGATAGTATTGGCTGGGTTACTTGTGCATATCTCCGTTGTTTGTCTTCGGAGACCAGCAGAGCTGCTGTTACCACAAAATAACTACTCCTATGAATATCCTGTTCATTCTATCACCTCGTCGGTTTGATGTTGGCAATAAATCTCAGTGGCAACGACGAGCCTGAAAAGAAACCCCCCAATAGCACTGAAATAATACCCTTCGTAGAGTACTACCGTTTAGACAAATTGTACAGGATGTACAATGTCAGTAGATTGCAGTATACAGTGCCGCATTGGTCGCTAAAGGGGAAAGTTCCTACCTACCTTACCTACCTACCCACCTAAGGTACCTTGTGTCTAGGTTGTCTCGGAAAAGTCGCTGCTTCCTTCCTGAGATCAAGTGACCAATCAGAAGAATTGAACCGCGTGGGGGCAGTGGATCGATCAGTTAAGCGACCACGTGATGCGCCACTGCCGATGACTACCGGGGAAGGAAGGAAGGGTGGCGCTCCTTCCAAGTCCCTTGTCAGGGGGCCTGCAAGGGTGCGCACGCTTCTAGGGATGCCGGCCAGCGCCTTCCTTCGATGCCCCGTGCCCCCAACGCGAAAACTAATTGCTTCACGTCTCGTCCCGTCGCGTCCGTTCATCTTACGCGGAATCGCTACCGACACCGCAATCTATCTATTATCGGTTCCGTTCTTCGACGTCCTTTGCTATCGGGCTGGATCATGAACCCAAGCAACTTACCCCCCCCCCCCCCATTGAATCCCAGCAACCCACTGCCATCAGCTATACTTTAGTCTTTGGGCCGAGACTCGGGCCACCGCCTGAATCATCTTGCCGTACCAGCAACGGCTCGTCGCGACCAACGTCCGGCTTCAACGCCGACTGATCCAAAATACCGATAACCCCGCGGTTCAGTTTCACAGGTTAACGTTTCCCTACCCGCACCGTTTCTCACATGCCGCCCCACTCGTCTTAGGGGCTAGCCTCATCCCGTCTTCCAACACCAAGATGCCCCCGAATAAGATGGCGGGCATCAAGGCCGAAAAGGCCGAGCGCAGCTTGAATAGCCTGCCTATGACACCCGATACTCTGTTGCAGCAGTCTGTCCGAGCTACTGCTGCTTCTCCATACGACAGAGCTCCGTCGTCTGCTGCCACAATGGCACCCCATACGCCATTCCGTACAATCAAGTCCGAGCCAGATTGTGCCCATATCAAGCAGGAAATGAACTACCAAGAGCATCAAGCCGCCATGGGCCCCCAACCTCCGCCTCACGATGATGCTGGCTCGGTCCCGGACCACGCGCCCGACCCTGCCGGCAATCTCGAGCAGGACCCTCGAGAGGAGGAGTCCCATCTGCTCGAGCAGTGGACTGCAACGGCATCGCCTGACGACCTTGAGAAGGTTGTTGGAGCCGGCATGGAGCTCCTCGAAGACCTCAAGGCCCCCCTTAGCTTCACAGCCTCCATTCCCGAGACCCAGGCCTCGGCCTGGCTGCAGGCTATCAACGACCTTCAGGCCCGCTCTCAACCATCCCGCACCATTGTGGGCGTCGTCGGGAACACGGGCGCCGGCAAAAGCTCCGTCATCAATGCCTTGCTCGACGAGGAGAGGCTTCTTCCGACCAACTGTCTGCGTGCCTGTACCGCTTCTCCCACTGAGATTTCCTACAACCACTCCCAAGATCCCGAGGAGCTATACCGCTCCGAGATCCACTTCATCTCCCTCGAGGACTGGCAGAAGGAGCTCAAGACTCTCTTCACCGATCTCATCGACGACAATGGCAACATCTCGCGCGAGTGCACCAACGAAGACAGCGAAGCAGGCATCGCATACGCCAAGATTCGGTCCGTCTACCCGTCCAAGACGAAGGAGATGATTGCCAAGAGCACCCCTGAGCGTTTGGCCAACGAGGCCGCTGTTGCCCGCGTTCTCGGAACTGTCAAGAAGCTCAAGGCGACCACGGCCCAAGACCTGTATGCCAGCATGCAGCGCTACGTCGACAGCAAGGAGAAGAACCCGCATACCAAAAAGGATGTCTCCATGGAGTTCTGGCCCCTCATCAAGGTGGTCCGCATCTTCACCAAAGCAACCGCTCTGTCGACTGGCGCCGTCATCGTCGATCTGCCGGGTGTGCAGGATTCCAATGCTGCGCGAGCCGCGGTTGCCCAGAACTACATGAAGACATGCTCCGGTCTTTGGATTGTCGCTCCCATCAACCGGGCAGTCGATGACAAGACCGCCAAGTCCCTTCTTGGCGACTCGTTCAGGCGCCAGCTCAAGTACGACGGCATCTACTCCGCCGTCACTTTCATCTGTTCCAAGACTGACGATATCTCTGTGACCGAGGCTGCTGAGAGTCTTGACATCGAATCCGACATATCCGAGTCCTGGGCCAAGATTGAGAGCTTGCGGTGCAAGATTCGAGATCTGAAAGAGGCGCTCAGCAACGCAAAGGATGAGAAGTCGGACCTTGTCGACTCTTTGGAGCAAATCGACAGCGACTGGGACAAGTGGGACGACCTCGCAGTCCAGCATGCGGAAGGCGAGGTCGTCTATGCTCCTTCGGATTCGTCAGAGAAGAGCAAGAAGCGCAAGCGCGGAGCCTCTACATTCAAGAGCCGGAAGAACCACCACAGGTCATCTGATTCTGACGATAGTTCGGACGATTCAGATGCCAATTCGGACAGTGATAAGGAAAACAACCCCGACTTGGAGAATCGACAGCCTTTGACCGAGGATAAGATCCAGGAGAAACAGGCAGAGCTCAAGATGCTGAAAAAGGAGGTTCGCCAGAGCCGCAAGGAAGTGGACGCCAAGATTTCCGACATTCGGCAGGAGATGAAGAAGGTTCAATCTGAGGAGGAGCGGCTGCTTGGCATGGTCAAGTCTGTCTGCATTCAGGGCCGAAACAGATACTCAAAGGGTGCAATCCAGCGAGACTTTGCTCTCGGCATCAAGGAGTGAGTTCCGCGGCCGCCAGACCTCGAGCCAAAGCGTGTTTGCTGACTGCCACAGGCTGGATCAAGAAGCCGCCATCGAGGAAGATGAAAACCAATTCAACCCCGACGAGGATATGCGCGACTATGATGAGGTCGCCCGAAACCTGCCAGTGTTCTGTGTCAGCAGTCGTGCGTATCAAAACATGCGAGGCAGGCTTCAGAAAGACGATTTCAACAACGACGGCTTCCGCAACGTTGAAGAGACGGAGATTCCCCAACTTCAGCAGCACGCGAAGAAGCTCACCGAGAGCGGCCGTGCTGCCACCTGCCGTCGTTTCCTCAACGAAATGTGCCAGCTTCTGAACTCCATGAAGATGTGGGCCGCCAACGATGGATCTCAGTCTATACTCAGCGGCCGAGAACAGAGGAAGGAGGAGACGATTCTAAGAGCCCGGCTGTCTACGCTTGAAAAGGTACGTCTGCCGAACCACCCCCGCTCGGCCGGGCATTAACCCCAACTCTCAACCAGGCCTTCTCCGAGGCGGTCGATGAGTGTGTCACCGCCATCAAGGATGCGCTGTCGGAGAGCATCTACGACTTTTTCGATGAGATAATACCGACTGCATCCAACGCCGCGGTCCCCACAGCATCGGGCTGGGGAGCGCATCGCAGCGAAGGCGGCATGTACTGGGCCACCTACAAGGCAACCTGTCGCCGGGGTGGCGTGTTCACCAACGCCTCTGGTCGCCACGATATGAACGCGGATCTTCTCGAGCCCATCTCCCGGGGACTCGCTGGTGGATGGGAGCGGGCGTTCCAGCGTCGCCTCCCACAAGCTCTCGAGTCTTTCGCCATGAAGGCTCGCCTGCTGCTGGAGAATTTCCACCGCAACGCCATTGCCCCGTCGCAGGAGCGAGGCAGCAACTACACGGGCATTAACATGCTGAGCAACCAGCTGCGAACCCACACGATTCGTCTGAAGGAGATCCCGCCGATGCTCCACGCGATTGCGCAAGAGTTGCAGCGCGATGCCAACCGCGGATTCCACCCGGTCATCCAGGAGGAGATGCAACCGGCCTATGCCGTTTGCGTTGCGGAGTGCGGTAGGTTCTGGCCTCTAACTCATCTGCTTCTTGCTTTGCTCGGCAACCACTAACATCGGAACACGCAGGCACTGGCTCCTATGTGCGCATGAAGAGCCACATGGTCGACCACGTGGAGAACTCTCGCCACAGCATGTTCCGTCACTCCACTGACAGCGTCAAGGAACAACTCCAGACCTTGTCCAGCCGGATCGAAGACGTGATGGCTGCGCAGGTGCAGGACATCTACAACCTGCTTGCTCGGGACTACTTGGCCGTCATTGCGGGCATCGATAGCATTGTCAAACCTTGCGGTGTTCCTCGCGCCGAGCGTTTGCTCCGGGCCGAGATGTATCTCCTGCTGGAGAAGACCGACAAGTGGTTCACCCGGCCCGACTCGACGTACGGCTCTGAGGCTGCGGTTGCCTCTGAAGAGGACAGTGATCCTTTTGCTGGCGAAGCTGGAGCCGGTGTAAATGATTTGGCGGCCGCTCCGTTGGGCGATGGTGGACTCATGGCAATCAAGAGAGAGCCGGTTCACTAGTTCTGTCGTCAGGCAACAGTTTTCTTTTTTTCTTTCTTTTCTTTCTAAAAAGTTTCGATGGGAAGGAAAAGCATGGGTCGATTTGGTCTTTGAGTGTACTCTGGGCGTTCGAAAATCCCGTCTTTGCGTTTGGCTTCTGAAGGAAAATTCTATTTCAGTTGAGCATGGGATGCACAAGATACCCGACTGCTTGATATGGGCGTTTTTCTTGGCAGAAATCTGACGAATGAGTACCTCCTTTTGACATTGCTGATCTGTTCGTGCTTCCTGCATTTTTTACCCAAGTGTCACAGCAAGAATTACATAAACCCGACGTCTGCATTTGAGTTTTCTCCCCGAGGAACCAAGCCAGGCTGTTAGCATACATTCCTATGATGATTGTCGACGTCTCAAGCCTCCCCAACGCTGTTGGCTTCTCTTCTTCTTCAAGGCTGCTAGTATTTGGAAGCACGCAAATACTCCGACGGCGGGTTGCCTTATAAAGCTTCCCTGGTCCTGATGACGGCGGACAAAACTTGTGAAGAGAGAATGCATAACATGACCTTGATGCCGGACGTCAGCTGAACGCATTGGGAAAAGTGAGATGAGCAATACTTTTTTTGGTATCATGCAAATCTCAGTTCACTTGCCAACTACTTCAGTCATCGATGGGGTCCCAGGTGCAAGGCCGATCAGGTCTCCAAGGGGAGGGGATGCTGATGATTCACGAGACGGCGTGACATGCCAGCCCGGTACGAGTTCTTGTCCGCTCGCTTCTTGTCCCACTTCCGAGTCTCAAACAAGAGCCGCCTTCCCTCCCTTCCCCTGTGACCTCTTAATGCAGCCTAGGGTTCATTTATGAGGTCTCGAACGGCGTGACTGCCTGGAGCCGGCTCTAGTTCCGTCCTAGTTCTAGTTCCGTTCTAGTCCCCTGGCGGTGCGCATGCCGGGAAAGGTGGGGCGTCGGGTGGGGACCCGGGGGAGGTTTAGGCAGGCCCCGCTCGGGCGGCTTGGCGGACCAATTGAGACCAAGACTGCCTAAACCTCCCCGGTCCGGAGGAGACAGACACAGGGAGAAAGTGAGAGTGAGAGTGAGTGTGAGTGAGTGAGTGAGTGAGTGAGTGAGTGAGGAGTACCAACCCAATTCAAATATATATGAGATGAAATCCCCAAGAAAGATGCTCGCTCGTACTCTTCTTGTCATCGCAACGTTTGTTTGAGATTCTAAACCCTGGACAACCCATCCCCTTCATCAATCTTGTCCACGCATCTCCGCTCGCGTCCATTGGAACATGTACATTCGCTACGACAAGACGCGAGCCCCAGAACAACACCCGGCTGCTCCGATGGCTCCTGTCGAGCATACAAGTGCCAGAATGTCCCTCAAGATTGACAATTTCGAAGACGGCGAGACTGTCCGCCAGGTACATACATTTAAGAATCCCCAAGGCCACTCACGGCCCGCAGCTCCTCACTAATCCATTCACCTTCCCAGCGCTGTGTCATTGTGAAGGGGACTTACAGCGTCGACGGCGACAATGCCGACACCTTCGCAACCGTCGAAACCCACGATGGCATCAGCACCGACACCATCTTTCCAACCCAGTCGTGGCCCATCGCAGGCAAGCAGATCAAGATCATCGCCATGCTCTCCCCTGGACGCAACACCCTGGCCATCACCCGCAGCGTCGGCGCCGACAAGATCGTCCTCGAGCTCAACCTGAACTACGTCCCTCTCCTCCAGTCGCCGCCCCTCCACCTCGCCATCATGGTCGCAAAGGACTCCCCTCTCGTCATCGACTGCCCGCCCGCCAAGCACGGCCTCGTCTCCTCGGCGCACTCCTCCCTCGACGCCGCCATCGCCAAGCTCCGCATGACGGCCTACATGTGGCAGGCCCTCACGGCCGAGGACATGAGCATGAAGGGCCTCGGCCGCCGCTCGTTCCGCCTCGAGGAGGAGTGGACTGCCGACACGACGAGCCGCGCGTTTCTCGACGGCCTGCACGAGGCCGCGCTCTTCGAGACGGGCGCCATGCGCGCCACGGCCAGGGTCCACGTCGTCCGCTCCAGCAGGACCACTGCCGAGATCCGCGACGCCGAGGTCGCGCAGCAGAACGAGTCGGCGCGGTCGCGGGACGGGCTCTTTGACTACTTCCGCGAGGCCCTCGCCGCCCACGGGGCGCCGTTCGACCCCTCGTCGCATCCCGTCGTCGCCGGCATGATCCTCGACTCGCACTTCTCCGCCGCCAAGAAGCTCATCCTCGGCCACGCCGCCCTGGGCTGCCGCGACCCGACCGGCGTCTCCCTTGGCATCATGGGCAGCCACCTGGCCTACTCGTGGCCCCGGTTCCTGGAGGAGGTCGCCGACTGCCTGCTCGACGCCCGCCCGCCGGGCCCCGCCGTCGGCGACGACAACGGCGAGTGCGGGTCCTTCTGGGAGGCCTGCGCCATCGGCCAGGGCGCGTTCCTGCACGAGGTCGGCCACGCGTTCGGGGCGCCGCACACGACGGGCATCATGGCGCGCGGCTACGCGAGGCACTGGCCGCGCAGCTTCCTCGCCCGGACGGCGTACTCGCGGAGCGACAACCGGGAGGGCCTCTCCGTCGTCGACGACGACACGGAGAACGACGCGCGCTGGGATCTGCGGGATGCGCTGTCGTTCCGGTCGCTGGACCACTTCTGGCTGCCCGGCGACGCCAGGCTGCCGGGCGCCACTCGTTCGGCCGCGCCGGCCGTCTCCCCGGTCAACATCGGAACCGACGACGCCGGTCTCGAGATTTTCTGCGCCGCAGGGCTGGCTCGCGTCGAGTTCAACGGGCAGCCCGAGCCCCTCCCTTCCGTACGGGAACCCTTTGGGAGGGTCTTCTACGGCCTCGAGGCCCTCGAGAGCCGGTTCCCCCGGGGCGGCGACGACCTCGCCATCTCCGTCCTCGGCATGAACGGCAAGACCAAGACGGTCCGCAACGCGTGGCGCCTCTTCGTGTCCACGTCGCACGTCCGCATCCCGGGCTCCGACGTGCTGTTGCAGAAGCGCTCCGTGACGAGCAAGAACCTCGAGGACGCCGACCTGTCAGGCGGGTCCGAAGACAACGACGCGTTCTGGACCTGGGCGACGCTTCTCACGCGGCGGAAAGACGTCGATGATGATGACGGCGACAGCGGCGCCATCGTGCAGGCGGCGAGCGTCGACGTCCGGACGGGCTGCGTCCTCGATGGCGCGTACGTCCACTTCTACGACGACGCCCGCGTCCACTGCGGCCCGCGGGTGTCACGCTGGGGCGGCGCGCTCCGCTTCGGGGGCCACGCGTCGGAGGAGGTCGCGATCCCGCTGGGCGTCGAGGTCGTCAAGGTCGAGGTGTCGAGGGAGGACCACATCCTGCGGGGCATGAGGGTTCACCTGAGCGACGGCACCTCCGGCGGTGCCTTGTCGGGAGGCGGTGACGAGCCCGAGACGTTGTCTCTCGGTGAGTGATGTTGATGTCCCCCTCCCCCCTGTTTTCCTTTCCCGCAACCGGTTTTTTGTTCCCCTGATAGTGGCAAAACTGACGAAAACATAAATCCCACGGCAGAACCGCAAGCTGACGAGCGCATCGTCGGCTTCTTCGGCCGCAGCTGGTGGGGCCGCCATTTTGACGGGCTGGTCGAGTTCGGCATCATCACGGCCCCCAGGGACTTTGTGCTCCCGGACGTCGTGTATGGCATGGCGGAGCTTCAGAATACGGATGGCGGACGCAGGGTACGATAAAGCCCCCCTCCCTTTCCTTTTCCTACATGCGCCCCCTGAGAGCATTTGGTTTTACTGACGCCGCTTCTAGCCCGAGGAAATCAAGGAGCATGAGGGGTCAGACGATGAAGAGTATTAGAGGCTCAAAGTCTTTGTTAGATTACATGAGGAGCATGGGTGTTGTGGTCGAAAGGCATTTAGCTTCAGTCATATCCTGTCGTTATGACTGACACGGCCTAACAGTAGAGAAACCAACAGACTACGATGAAGGTTACGACCCATGACTGACTCCATTATGGTTCGTGTCGGGTGCAACTCCCAGCAGAATAGCCATGTCGACATTTGCTATCCCTGTGGTTACATTCAAACAGGGTTTCACGTCCATGTCAGGTATCATGTGGCCACGGCAGCAGTACATACCTGTATTGTGATTACTCATTGGACAAGACTCAAAAAAGGCTTCCCTTTAGCCAATCAAGGTGTCTCGACAAGGGCATAGGTGGTAGTTAGCCTTGAACCTGGTAATTCCAGAACTGGAGGTAAGTACTCGGAGTAAAGGAGCATGGGATCCCTTGTTGTGGATGCTGCATGAGCGGCATCTCGGCCACATGGCGGCGGCAGCTTCGCGAGCTTTGACGCCGTGTTTCACCAGAATCGAGATGACCTTGCCATTTTCTGCGTATGGGAAACGGTAAACGAGGACTCGATGGCTTTCTCAGATGAGCGCCTCGCCCGGCGTCCTCACTCACTTTGCAAGCTGATGGGCCAGATGACACCGAGTCAAGCGGACGGGCATCAGGAGACGACAAGAACGACGAACGCTGCTTGTTGTCTTCGTTGGCGATATGTTGCAGATGAAAAGCACGAGACGAGACAGAAACCCTTACGAACCATTCTTCACTCCCTACACGACGTTTGGTACTAGTACATGTGTGAGGCAAGCATTACGCGCGATCCGAGGAGCAGGTTCCGCAGTCCGATATTGACCGACTCGCCGCCCTCCCCCCCTCCCCTCCCGTGTCTTCCCCCTCTCCCTCTATTTGTCGCAGTTTCAACGCAAAAACTCTCTCATGCTTCGGCCAGCATGAGTCCACCGCGCCGTCGTCGTCCGACTGTCTTTTTTAAGAAGATGACATCCCTGCCACGTCTGAACGTTCGCACCAAACGAACCAATGATGCCCGCATCACCCCACGGACTAGGTTCCCGGCAAATCCACGAGCGGCTATTCGAGAAAGCCTGATATGGCGAGAGTTGGGGACTCCAGAAGTCTTACCCTTTGGGGGGGAGGCAAGCGTGGTTTGAGCGCGAGTAAAAAACTCACGCCCAATAACCTCACAAGTCGTCAACTGCGAGCATTGCCTACCCCATGTGTCTGACAGAGTCTCGACTAACTAGCATTTCTCATCATGGTGTTTGGGCAACAGAACCCTACCCTTGTTACATCGTACGATGTTCACACGAGTCGGCTATTCAGTTGGAAACGTCGTCTTCCTCATATTGAAAGTCCGTCGGTAATTATTGTCTAATCTGGCTAACAAACAGACCCCTTCCGAGCCCAGTCCGGGGAATCGGGCTCCGAGAAGGGGGAGGAAACCACTTGCGAACACCACTCGTCAGGCGGCGTGGCCGCCCTGACTCCCGGCTGCGAAGACGACTGGAGGCGGCTCAGACGCTCGATGGGGAATATGTAGCCCACACCCACCCTCTCCGGGATGGGAGGCTGCTGGGTCTCGGGCTGGGGCTCGACCTGCGCCTCCGTCATCTGCTGGGTCCGCAGCCGACTTCCTTTGAGAAACTTGAGCTCGATGATCCTCTTGGTGCTGCTTCCGCCGGTGTTGCGGCTCGATTCTTGCGAGCAGTCGAAGCCGTGCGTGAAGAGGATGTTGACGGCGGGGAAGCACGCGCAGATCATCCCTATGCTCACCTCGGCGGTTCTAGCGGGTGTGGTCAGTAAAGTCCTTTAATGAGAAAAATCGACCAGCGTCCGGGGGGCGGGGGGAGGGAGTGACGGCTTTTCATTTTGTTCGGGGAACAGGAGCTTTAGAGGCTCACACACCCAAGGAGGTTGAAGCGGATAAAGTCCACCGATTGGTCGTTTGACTTTTGTAGCTGGATGACGATGACCATCCGTACAATGCTCGCCGCCGTCGCGACGCCTCCGGCGCTAAGCATGGCGATGACCTTCAGCCGTCTGGTCCACGGCATCCGTAGGGTCACGGCAACAGGGATCGGTAGACAGAGAACGGCCATATCCGTGATGGCACTGATGACTGTGTCCGCCACGAAGATGGCGCGCTGGTCGAAGCAGACGGCCTCGACAGACGTGTCCCAGAACCCCGCGACGGGCCGGCAGATGAGTGCCTTGAGGATGAAGACGGGCAGGTAGTACCCGGTCATGAAGACGGATAAGGCGTATATCCCTATCTTCGTCTTGTTGTGGAACCGAAAGACGCGTAAGACGACCAAGAGAAGGGCGAGCTTCGTGAAGTACGAGTTCGGCCCGTACACAAGCGTGTCGGCATACAACCCCCAGAAAAAAAACATGTTAACGCAAGCTCCAAAGCAACCGGGGGGGGGTTCAGTCCGTCTTTTCGATTACCTTGTTGAAGCCCATGAAGTCTGCTTTTGACAGCTCGTAAACGTGAAATCCACCGCCGTAACGATACACTTTGAATTGGCAACGCTTGATTAGACTGGAAGGGATCTGCCAACGGACTACGAAGTGAAACTACTCACTGACGAGCGCGGTGGCGCTGTACCCAAATGACAGGATCTAACTATTGAATCAGCATGATTGAAATTCACCTCGGGACGATGGTGCCTCTCTCCCATCTCTTACCCAAGCGACCACGGCCACCCCTGCAAAGATCCCAAGAGTGTCAGCAGTCTGGCCCAAAATCACTCATGAATAGAAAGCGACAAGTCGTTGAAACCAAGGACGAAGACGATGGGGGGGGGGGGGGAAGGCGCTTACAGTCCTCAGTGTGGAACGGCGGCGCGATGAACATCTTGGCGTAAAGACGCAACATCATGAACAGGCTGACCATCACGATGGAGAGGATCTGCGACACCAGGTTGATCGTGTGCAGGACGTCCTTCGGGTTCTGAAAGTCGGGCACCACGCCTTCTGGCGGCGGGGCCGCCGGCCCCTCTACGTTGGACATCTCGCATCGGGCGGGGGTCAGGCATAATAGCTCGTTCAACCGCTAGTCTTGAAGGTGAGGGGACCGTTTCGCCGATTAAATAACTTGGCCGGACGCAAGCCAAGTTTCGCTCTCGGTCCTCTCTTCTCTCGGTGCCGGCGGGCTTAGCGACACCTCTCTGTCTGGTTACGGGATGGAAAGCAAGCTCACCATCGAGAGTTGGGGCGTGGGGAGGGGGTGGGAGGCCGGCTCTGGTACATATATCTTATACTCCAACCAGTTTGACGAGTGCAGCAGCTCGCCGGCCCGAACCGGCAAGAAATCCACACAGAAAGAGAGAGAGAGGAGCGTGCCAGTCCCCCGAAGCTTTGGACTCCCGATGCCAAATAACGCCCGCACTCGGCAGGGCTGGCCCGTTGCATGGACGAAGCATATTCAGGTGAGCTGCTGTTCCCCCCGGCTCCAAACAAGACGAGTCATTCGTGTCGTTAGCTGGAATCGCCTGATTCATCGTTCAATGGACGCTCCAAGACCTGGCGTTTGAAAACCGACAGTTTCGAGTCGATCAGAACGGAGTTATATTAGTGATCAATGAAACAGTACGCATTACGCGCCTACGATTGCCCGACTCACGAAAGAACCTGGCACGACTCAAAAAAGACACCGCTTCATCAGGATAGCTGCCCTCTTCCAGTCGGACGAGACGAGTACGAAGCGTATGTTGCCAGCAACTATGCGGACGGAAAAGCGGAACCGCGACTGCAATGTTGCAATATAATACTACGACCTCAAGCATCTGCACCTCATCCGAAAGTGCCGATTAACGCACTCGGGCATCTCTGCAGCCTGCGGAGAGAGTTCACTGGTGTTTGCAACCAATAAAGGACAGGAGCGGTCTCGATTCTTCTTATCTGCCCGGTTCATGTCGTTTCACGAGTCAAGCATCGACGACTTGGGACCAAAACGAATTTCCCCACAAAGCTTACGCTTCAAAGTATATGAGCACGGCCAGGGATATCCCGGTGATGCTGTGTCCGGTTCAGCTTGCAAGCGGGATTGTTACGCGCGATGCAGAGCAGACAGACACGTGCCCGGCAACGACGAGGGGAAAGAAAACATCACGAATCGGTGTTTCCCAGCCCTCGGATCTATCCATTAAACGAAGGAGAGGGAGGAGGTCTTTTGGCTGTTCTCGGTCATCCTCATGACCCATGAATGAATAGAATGGCCAGCTTCTTCCTGACACAAATCCCGTCGTATCAGAATGGCCGTATCGATACACCGTGCCTGACTCGCCCAACGTCACTTCTAGGAATCGCAACAGCTTGGTGGTTTACCCTTGCATTCTCTTATCAAGATGTACCTAATTTAAACAACTAAACGTGTCCCCTGGGTATTGTTTATCAAGCTTGCCACTGCTTGGAGTGTGTTGACTGATCCGTCTGAAGAGCGTCCGTCTTGTCTTCCGCTTGGTGGGAGCACGCACACCCAGAACTTTCCAAACACTTTCTCTTATTCTGGTCAAAAGCAGGTGTCGAACCGAGTTTCCGGACATCCTGCAGCAATGACGGTCAAACCCAACGCCAAGGCGAAACCCCACGTACTCTATGCCGTGCCCCCACGAGAGGGCCACATGCGGCCGGCCCTCCAGATCGGCAAGCATCTCAAGGACCACGGCTTCGACGTCACGATCCTGGGGACCAAGAAGTGGCGGGCGACGATTCAAGCAGCCGGCGCGCATTTCAGCCCGATCATCGGGCTTTGGGGCACGCTCGATGATCCGGCCCGCTGGCCAGGCATCGCAGGCGCCCCGGACGCGCCGTCGCGCCTTTCCGCGTCGCTCGACGGCGGCTTCGTCTCGCTGTTGCCGAGCGGCCTGGAGTCCTTGAGGTTCGCTCTCGCGGCCGTTCGCAGGCGACAGCCGGGGTGCCCGGTCGTCGTCCTCTCCGACACGTGCTTCTCGGGGACTTTGGCCCTGAAGCTGGAGGCTGATCTACCGGAGGGATACCGCGAGGGAGAGAAGATCAGGACCATCGGAATCGGGGTCGTGCCGACCTTCTGGACCAGCCCTGAAAGGCCGCCCTGGGGATCGGGATTGCCCTTTGACGGCAGCGACGGAGGAAGGGAGAGAAACACGACATCTCTTCGGACGTCTTGGAATAGTGCCGCCGAGGAGCGGGCGAGGTGGGTTCTGAGCATGATGGGTTGTGCCAAAGAGGTTGAATCGCTGTACGAGGACCTCTCGCCTCATTCTATCACCGCCGCCAAACAACACCCATTCTGGGATGCGTCGACCGTCTGCCACGATGCGGTACTCCAGATGTGCCTCCCGGGCCTCGAATTTCCCTCGTCGGACTGGCCGCAGAAGATCAAGTTCGTCGGCACGCTGCCGATCAAGCCGTTGCCGCCCAACCTCGCATACCCCAGCTGGTTCGACGACATCCTCGCCAACAGCACGGCCCTCCGCCCACCGGCCCAGTGCCGGAAGAAGGTTGTGTTCGTAGCGCAGGGCACGGAGGTCCTGGACCACCGCGAGCTCATCATCCCGACGATGAAGGCGCTGGCGGGCCGAGGGGACGTGCTCGTCGTCGCCTGCCTGTGCGTGGCCGGCGCCGTCATGGACACGAGCGGCTTTGACGACGGCGCGCTGCCCGCCAACGCGCGGGTGGTCGACTACTTCCCCTACGACGCGATCCTCGCGCACGCCGACGTGTTCGTGTCCAACAGCGGCTACGGGGGCTTCCAGCACGCCGTCTCGAACGGCGTCCCGGTGGTGCAGGCCGGCGACGTGTTCGACAAGCCGGACATCGGGCGGAGGATCGAGTGGTGCGGCCTGGGCGTCTACCTGGCAGAGTCTCCGCCGCCCGTGAGCGTCGTCCGCCGCGCGGTCGAAGAGGTGCTCGGTGATGAGAGGTACAAAAGACGTGCGGAAGAGCTGAGGAGAGAGGCGGGACGGATGAATCCTCTACAGAGGATCGAGGAGGAGATCATGTCGATGTGCAGTTGAAGAGCCAACCGTCATTAACTAGGTAGATACGAATGATTGATAAAGAGCTGTGGATTACTGTCGATCGACTATGTTCGGCAAAGCCACGAAGAATAGAGATAGACACATGACGACCTGACAGTAGATAAGTACATCGTTGTTTGCTTCTTCTTAAAGATACGACGACTTACAAAAGAGGTGTGAGGAAAGCAAAACCTGTTTACATTTCCAAATCCTTATGGTAAGCGTCAGGATTCTCACGACTTTCCACTCACACCAGTCATCAAGACGGTAGTGACAAGACTTCAGAATCCGATGTTCTCCGGGCGCCAGAAAGTTCGCTTCATGACCCCAGTACAGGGGCTGCTCTTGACACTTGCTTGACCTTGTTGCTTACCTTTCTCGTACAGTTGTGACTTCCCCCATGAGTCGGTGCCTTGCAGCCGGAAGCAAGCTGCCCCTAGCGAAACCCTTGTATGCCGTTGATCTGCGCGTCTTCGCCCCTTTGCTGCTTGTACCTCGTAGCCTGGCTGACCTTCTCTCCTGCTCGGGCAGTTCTCGCTACTCGTCCTGCCTATACAGCATCATTGTTTGTTCTTTTCATCGCTTCTCTGAATGTTGCCAACGCTGCCTCAACATATGAGTGGTATATTGCAATGCTGTGTCAGTTGTGTCGCTATGATCTCAGTTAACCCACCCCTTGAAGAAGCTCCTCTGGTGGGACAGAGCGGTGCCGATAGTGAGCAGATCTGGTCCCTGCAAACATGCATGGCTGTGAAGCAATGTGCCGACTTCCTGGCTGAGTACAAACACAAGATGACAGGAAATGTGTCATAAAAGTAGAACCAGAGTTTGCAGAGTGGCAATTATGCCTAATAAATCCTGTAATGCACCTCCTTAAAATTGGTAGGGAATCTGACAACCTTATTTAAGGCTGTTGAAGCGATGATTGGCGCCTTGACATGCTACTGACTGGCATGCCCGTAGCAGGCCGAGAAACCATACCCAAGGCAGGGTTTGTAAATAGCAGCTTCTACATCGTAGAGTTGGTTAGGCTAACAACTGTAACGAAAGTGGAGAGCTGCGGTTGACTGCAGAGGGCAGCACTTGCGCCTAAAAGGTCCTGGGACAAGATAAGAACAGAAATACAGCGCAGAACAGAATCTTGCATTCTCTACAAGACACACATGGGTTGTGCCATGGCATCAGGGTTTGGAGCCTGCGGGAGTATGATTGATGAGAGCGCTGATTTGTAGGAACCCATGTTGTGTGAATCTCCGCCTTGTAAAGTTACTGCTCCAGCTCGGGTGCCTGTTCGTCACCGGCGCTCCAGGGTCTACCGAAGGATCCCTCTGGCTTCTCATGATGCCATTCGTTGTGGCGCACAAAGAGAAACCGAGATACCCACATCCGACGGTCGGTCTTTTGCACCATAATATAGTGCCAAGGCAGACCAAAGAGGCTTGGTATTTGGACTGTGTTGTATTCCAAGAAACCTCAAAGGCAACAACTCAAATGTAGCAGGTCCAGATTACCGTACGTGTCCCATCAAGTATAAGTACTTGACCTCAGCACTCTGAGAAGCCAAGAGAAGTTGTATTACAAGCCAAGTATTGCAACATCTCGTTCCACCCGACTACCATCTTCAGCTGCCTCAAGATCTCAATTGCTTTCCATTTCTTAACCGACGCAACAATGAAATTCTCCATCGTCTTTGCCGCTCTCGCAACTTTGGCGTTTGCAGCTCCCGGCCCCTCCATGGAGGGAGAGGGCTTGGAGAAAAGACAGAGATCATGCACAATCAATGCCCCGGTAAGCCCCGCAAGCCTCTGACCAACAACAGCACCGGACTTCAACTCTGGAAACTCCAAGCCCCCGTGAATCTCTTCACGTCGCATGGCTCTATTTTACTGATTTTTGGTGGCGATAAAAGGTTTGCAACACCTGCGCAGAGGGCTGCCGCTGTATCTCTACTTCTCCCACTGTTTGCGTAAGTTCAAAGTCCCAAACCAACCTACAATTTGATGGGCGGTTGTAAAACTTGTCGTGCGGTATACAATTTGCTAACAAAACACTCCAAACCAGGGATGCGTAAGTGAATGCTATTTTATCCCGAAGGAGTCTTAAAGCTGTCAACTGCTGGAGGTTTGGATGCTAACTGGTATTAATTATGCTACACAGCACTGCCTGTGAGATGGCGGCTCGCATTGTCTATAGCCGAGGTTAGATGGGCGTGAAAAGCAATTGGAATCTTGGGGAACTTTGTATCTCTGTATTGCAGCATGTCTCTTTCGTTAAAAGGACATCAACTCGGAATTCTCTGACCACTTCAAGGATCATCACCTGCAAATCTTGAGACGGTTCTGAAAAGCTGGACGTATCCATCCGATCCATCCACGGTAGGCACAATATTGGTTTATTGGGCACCTGTTCGCCGGCTCGGCTTCTGACGGGTGTCCTTTCAAAGAGGAATTCGCCTGGCAAATGACCGTGTTCTAACTTGTAAGCCCTACTGAACCATGCAAGACGAGCGAGCAAGCCATTTCACAACAGTTCCCACGTCAGAAAAGACAGAGGCTTTCCGTCTTCATTTTCCCGCGCCAGAGCAAAGAGTCCAGCATGTTCTGTCATGCTGGGAAACTTATTTTTGGCACGAGCCCCGACGGTCATGCGCATGTGACACCACGCACGCTCTTGGATGAGTGCCCGTAATGAAACAGGGGCGGGGGGGGAGTACTCTCTTCGACTCTCAGATTCCTGGGTTGGTTAAGGCCTACCAGAGATTCTTCAAACAGTACAGGGACCGGATAAACACCTATATGGTCTAAGAGTCTCTAGGCAATACTTCAATGAGGAGAAGAGCTTAAGAGCCGCGAGAAGCATCAGTGCCGCACTTTGCCCTCCTGTCTTGGCAACCCGACTAACCTTTGCTGGAGAGGCAAACCGTTTTGCACTTGCGGTTGGAAACCCACCGCGATGCCTCCGACACGACCATATGGCCTGATTGCCCTTGTGGCCCTGTTAGTGCTTGGCATGGGATACTGGGCATACCCGCGGTTGCAGGACGGGGTGAGTGAAGGCTGGCTGCCCGACCAGAAGCTCCAAGTCTATGACAAGTCTGTGAGGGGCTAACGCCTTGTCGCATGTGTAGATGCCTCGTCTCAGCCCAGTCTCCAGCACGCTGTCGCCGCCGCCATCATCAGATTCCTCCGAGCCGAAACGGATCTTTAGCTGGCCGAACCGTCCGGCGGCGCCCCCGAAAAAGGTCGACCGGGCCTTGATCCTGTTCACGTACGCCGAGTCCGAGGCGTCGCGCCAGAACCTGCTGTTTTTCGTCAAGCACGGCCTCCACGGCGCCGCCGATTTCGTCTTCGTCTTCAACGGCGATACCGACGCGCCCACCCTCGTCCCGTCCCGGAGGAACATCAAGATTGTAAAGCGGAACAGCACCTGCTTCGACTTGGGGGCCTCGGGGCAAGTTCTCCGGGAGAATGACCTATGGAGAGGGTACGCCAAGTTCATCTTGATGAACGCAAGTCTGCGGGGCCCGTTTTTGCCCTACTGGACCGACAGCTGCTGGTCTGATTTGTTTCTGTCCAAAGTCACCGACAAAGTCAAGGTAAGCTGAGATGGCTGTTGGTTCTGAGCTCGTCTGGCACCTCGAAGTACCCGGTGACGAATGCCCCTCTCCGGTTCTCGAGTTATGTCTCTGTTTGTCTGCCTATCCGAAGCTAACAAAAATGACCTTTAAGCTTGTGGGCATCACAGCAAATTGTTCGCCTCGGTTCTATCTCCCGTCGATGATTCTAGCCACGGACAAAGTTGGCATGGGTCTGCTCCTGGATCCCAAAGCCGCCCTAGCGGCGTCCACCCCGGATATATACGGCGGGGCCGACGACCCGGTTGGACTCAGCGGATGTTACGATAGCTGGAAGGAGGCCGTCCACGCCGAGATAGGCATGACTTCCATCATACTGAACGGCGGATACGGCGTTGATGTGATGATGTCCGGATTCCACAGGGGCGTCGACCACAAGGCCTACTGCGACAAGACACAGGGGGTCGGGGACGTGCTGAATCCCGATCGGTATTTCGGATCCAACGTCCATCCGTACGAGACCGTATTCATCAACCCGAATCGAGGCATCACCCCGGTTTTGGTCGACAACTTGGGTACATGGATGGCGGAGGACGGGTATTCCAGCGAAAATAGGTGCAAGGCGCAGAAGCACAAGTAGGAAATAACCTATTAGCCTTTTTCTTTTTTTCTTTTTTGCCCCCAAAAGCCCCGCAACTCGAGTCGAACCGCCGCGGTGATCATCAAAAACTCGAACATCTGTGCTTCGAAAGACGTGCGGGTTACCACACATCAGCCAGTCCAGGGCGTGTCTTCATCGTAGCACCTTGGCCATGCTCTTCAGACACACTGAAGCTTGGGGCTCCCCAACCCGCAAATCGAAGGCAAATCGTGGGCAAAACCGAACCCGAAAATGCGGGGGGGGCGGGCGTAGCACGGGTATCAGCAGACCACCGTCGGCGTCGAGACCACTATTCGGCGTTGGGGCATTTGAGTTGATGACATCGGTTTAACTTTTCAGCCATGAGCGTTGGCTCCGACGGCAGTTGAAGGACAAGCTTCAGAAAGGATCATCCATGCTTTTTTGTGAGAACGCCGTTTTGCGTTGTTTGACCAGCGGAGGACTTGGAGTCTATTGGCACTAAGGCCCCCCCCCCCCCCCCCATTGAGTTTCCTGTCTTCTGCAACTTAATCGCCGAGCGGGATCGGACCAATGTTCAAGGCCATTAGCAATGTTGTGAATCGAAAAACATGATCGTCGTGTAGTACTTGAATCGGTGTGTCTCTTGGAAGAAGGCGGCGGCGTTGGAAAATGCGAGAAGGGAGACACTGCTGAGCTTCTGTGAGGAGGAGAAAAGCGTTGTCATGATGTGCAAGAATCCAGGGAAACCGGAAACCTCATGCTGCCGATCAAACACGACAGCACGTGTACATTGAGTAAGGCACGAATGTCGGCTCCGACTCAAAGTTCACAGCTGAAAAATGGCCACACCTTGGAGGAGGGCGGTTGTCTTTCCTCGCCAAGTCATCCTGGATTCAAGTTGTACGCCAGTGTCCATACCATGCAGAAGCTGGGCAGATCTTGCTTCACTCATGTTCGTTATCGCCTTGACCGACAATACTGCATATTCTTAAAATCCATGGATCTGGTGATTGTACATGGATCGTTCCATGCTGATCGCCCATCTTGCGGCCGTCTGCGACTCGCTCCGAAACCCGGGCCAAGCAAGGCATCTGTGTCTTTCGCGGCCCACAAACGCTGCGAAGTGTGCCTCGGAGTGAAGATGCCAAGACCATACAAGCACAACGGGCTTTCTGTACATCACAGATTTTGGTTGCAAGGCTGTAAGTGCGTCTTTCGCATACTGAGGCGAGCAGCCGCCTCATTTCATTCCCATCCTTGAGGGAAAGGAAGGGAAGGCAAGGGAAGGGACAGAAGGTTTCCACACAAGCCCATTGTGTATGATTGAGTTTGGACGAGTGCGTGTATATAGGCATCTGTGCCCGATATATGCTGGCCACTTGCGCCGAGACAGGACGCCACTCACACGGTGACACCCCCCCCCCCCCCCCCCCCGGCTACGCGATCAGTGCCACAGCCATCCATACGTTCGAAACGACAACATGGGCGCTGTCACGAAGTTCGTCCCAAGCACCCTTATGGGAGTTCCTTCGCGCCAAAAGGCGTTGTATCCTCTGCTATCCATCACCATCACAACCATCATCCTCATTATAATCACACTTTTGGCAGGGCGGGAGACTCTTCACTCGATTGTTCGTGCTACTGAAAACCCCCCCCCCCGGTTTTTATCATGGTCTGTTGGTCCCTAACATGCGTTCAAAAAAGCACGATGCCAACGCCGTCGAAGCCATACCACATCTCGATACCGAGACATACCATCATCTGATACCTAGATCGTCCGCGCAGTCGAGGTTGTCGAGCGGAGATGGGTTCTATACCTCGAACGCGTTGCACACCTTCGAGAAGGGGCTCCAAGAGGATCGGCCGTCTGGGAACGTCGCCGTCTTGATGGAGACCAACACGTCCGCCGTGCCGAACCTCGTGCCCATAGTCCTTCACTTCGCATCGGTCCTGGGACCGAACTGGCCCATCGTGCTTGTCACGCTCGAGAGCACCTGGGTAGTGCCCGAGTCGCCGGCCTTCAGGCGTCTCATGGACGCAAATCAGATACGGATCACCTACCTCCCGGCCACGACCAACATCTCCGACCACCACTCCGTCTCCGTCTTCCTCACAGAGCCGTGGTTCTGGGAGCAGTTTGTCAGCTCGCACCGCATGCTGATCTTCCAAGTGGACAGCATACTGTGCTCCAAGGCCCCGATGACGATGGAAGACTTTCTGGAGTGGGACCTGGTCGGCGCGCCAATCACGGTGTACGGGATCGGATACAACGGCGGCCTCTCTCTGCGCAACCCGAGGCTGATGCTTGACATCGTGAACGATCCCTCGGTCAGTCTCGGGCCTCGCGATTACGAGGACCAATGGTTCTACGCAAGGGCTCAGGAGCGCGGCGCCCATCTGCCCAACACGGAGCAGGCGTTGAAGTTTGCGGTAGAGACGACGTATTACAAGACGCCTTTGGGATACCATCGACCAAAGCCGTTCCAAGGGGAGCACTGGGACGAGATCACGGAATGGTGTCCCGAGGTGGGCTTGCTGTGGGGGCACAGGTTTACCGAGTGAGCATCCGGGCGGTCTCGAAGAAAAGAAAGAGAGGGAATTGCATAATATTAGACCGAGGCATGAAATGCATTTCTGGTTGAAGGCGATGGACATACGGAATATACCAAAAGAATTAAAGATCCCCCCCCCCCCCACCCCCCCCCCCCCCCCCCAGAAGAAAAGAGACTATGGCGATTGTGTCCATTGTGCCATTGTGTCGTCGTCGTCTACTACCAACTCTTTGTCTGTCCCCTACGTACGTCTTACTTTGGGGGCGAAATTACTTGCCTGACTCATGAGTGACAGGGTTGTACATGAAGATTGGTACTGATGGCCACACAACATGGACGCAGTTCACTAGACTAAGACTCGCTTCACCTAGTAATAGGCATGTAGGGGGTGACTGAAAGTGGGTATGTTGACTTGGCTACTCTATAGAATTCCAATGCAGCGAAACAAGGCCTTAGACATATCGCAGCCCAGAATCCCATTGGATGCGGCTCCGCGTCAGTCAAGCAAGCCTCCGTGCGAGCCCGGCGACAGAAAGTTCACATACATGAGTGTTCCCATCAACGGCCATTTTTAAGGTTTTTTTTTGTTGTTTTTTTTGCGGAGCAAAAAGAAAAACAGAACTGTACCAAGTCCTGCTGACGTGAAGCAGCAAAACCGATGGGACGAAAGCGTCTGGTGCCACGCTCCTCGTCATGACGTTGGGCTTGGACTAACATTCCACGCCATCCAAGGGGGGCTTTTAGTGAGAGCACCATCAAGAGGCGAGGAATTTCAGCCAAAGGGGAACTTGCCGGAGGCAGCCATACAGAGAAGAGAAACATCCCTTTGGTAAAGGGGTAGACATGTCGGACGGACATTCATAAATACCTGAATGCCTCCTCCTCTACACTACCTGGCACGTGCTTGGGCAACTTACTTAATCTCCCACTTACCACCTGTTTCCCCTCCTTGCTTCTCTTCTTCTTGCTGTTTCGATTTCCTTTTCTCTTTTGGTAGCCCTCTCGCCGCAGTCCGTCCCCCCCCCCCCTCCGGAGCGAGCTTCCCCGTGTACTCTACTCTTCCCCTTCGGCCGCTTGGCAAGATGCTCTTGCCAAACATCGTGTCGACAACGCGGTTGATATTCCAACGCCGGTATCGCGCCTTTCTCACCCAGGCGATCGTCGCAATCATCATCGTGGCCTTCGTGCTGAACTCCTACGGCCCATCAATACGAGACTTTGGCGCCACACCACAAGAGCAGGACGTGGGGCTTCCGGACAGCTACACCGGGGAGAGTTTGCTCGCGCCCGAGCCAGACCCGGAGCCGTCTTCGGGAGGAGACTTTAACGACGAGCCCGAGTCGAACTTGGAGGAGAGCTTCCTGCAGGGTATGGGAACAAAACACCCCCGCGGCGGCCAGGCGGAGAAAAAGGCCGGTCGAGGTTGGCTTGATGGGCTAACAGACCGATGTTGCTTGCTATACAGAATTCTCTCGTCAAGAAATCACTGGCGAACCCACCGACGCCGGCCTCGACACACTATGCAATCAGGGGAGCAGACTGTGGAATCCCAATGTCATCGTCGAGTGCCCCCTACTCGATGGAGGCTTTGGCAATGGTCGCCTGAACCTCTTGCAGTGTCTTCGTTATGTCATTGAGGCCAAAGGTATTACCTTGCTTTTCCCACCATTGCCTCCTCCTCCTCCGTGCCGCAGCAACTGGATTTCTGACACGAAACCTACGCTCTCTCCCTAGTGTCCATCAAGCTGCCACGCATCGCCCGCCGAAACGCCAACGACGTGACCGACTTCCGGACCAGCGATCACGTGGACCTCGACTACCTGATCGATGACAGGCGTTTCCTGCGGATTCTGGGGAAGCACTGTCCCAACCTCGTCGTTCACCCTGCGGGCTACGACGACGCGCGGATCCGCCATCTGCCCAGCATATCCCCCCTCAACGATCTGCAACTCGAAAGCTTCAGCGAACCGGACATGCCGCCCGTTTTCGCCGTGCCTACGCATCCCGAACTATGGCCGGCGGCCCTGGACAAGTGGCTGGAGTCTGCGACGGAAGGCAAGCCGCCGTCGGCCGAGTCGCCGGTGCTCATGGGGCTTCACTCCATCATGTTCCTCTGGCCGACCTCGCACGACCCGCCCTCGGTGGTGCGCCACTTCAGCGAGCTCGTCCGCCCGCGGGACGAGGTCAGGCTCCTCGCGGCCGCGGCGCTCCAGCGGATGCAGCAGCAGTTCAACGTGCACATCAGCTTCCGGACCAGCGACGAGCCCAGGGCCCGCGACAACGCCTTCATCGGCGTCCACCTGCGCGTCGAGAAGGACTCGATCGACTACAAGTGGATCTCGTACGAGGACCAGTTCAACTACCTCGACCAGCGGCTGCGGGAGCGCAAGGGCAACGCCACGCACCCCCCCGACAAGACCCTGCCGGACACGGAGAAGACGGTGCTCTACGTCGCGAGCGGCGACGCGGCCGGCATCGCCCGCTTCGCCAAGGACGTGGCGCCCATCACCGTCGTGACCAAGAACGACCTGCTGCCCGAGGGCACCTTCGCCGGCGCCTCGCTGCGCAACATGACCTGGGACCAGCAGGCGCTCGTGGACATGCTGATCCTCGAGCACTCGGGCTACTTCATCGGCGTCCGCGACTCGACTTTCTCGTGGCACCTGACGCTGCGGCGGGCGGCGGCCGTGAACTGGATCACCGGCGGGTACCCCACCGACTGCTGGCAGGGCGACGAGGGCACCAAGGAGAGGAAGAGGATCGGGTGCAAGTCCATGCTGGCGGAAAACGAGGAGTGGCGCGACAATCTAAGTACCCTCATGGGCAACGGTCATTATAGGCTAGAGCCGCAGGTTATGGCGACGTGTTGGCCCTGAGGCTGGGAGATAGAGAGAGAGAGAGAGAGAGTGTGTGTGTGTGTCAATAATCTGGTAAACCGCATTGCAAGCATGGTTTCAAGTAAAACAAAATAAACAATGGTGTGAACTTCGTCTCAAGGTGGTAGGTTGAGGAATGCAAGGGAGTCAAGGAAGGGATATCTTCCGCTCATTGAAAGCCCAGGAATATCAATGACGGATTCCAGAGCGAAACCCCTGAAACCTCTTATTGTCCCTAGGCTACTTTCTTCTTCTTCTTCTTTCTGCAATGAAAACACTAATTCGAGAGTCGCTACCAGACCGAACATCAATATTTGTAAGAGAAATAATTCATTGCTACTGTACGTGTGGTGAAGCAGAACTGCTCCGTAAGTCACGCTGTAGCCAGTTACGTTGTACAACGAGAGCCACACGTAGATGTCATGTTGGCAGATCTTATCGGTATTTCAACCCGAAATCTCGTGTAGGATTGATCTTGGAAAGACCAGTCACTGTTCATTCTCCATTACCTAGATGTATGGTGCTCATCACACACAGTACGCCATAGAGAAAATTGATTCACGATGGGACTTTCGAGCCTCTCCGTCTCTACTCATTCTACAACCTTTTCTTTGAAAGTTGAACGGTCTTGTTGTGCAGAAGACAGCGGCTCCCGAGTATCTTCGGAGCTCTCGCTGAACCACTCGTCTTCCAGGAGTTGTTCCGCGGTGGGACGATCGCGGTAGTCCAACTTCATGATCTTGAGGATGAAGTCCCGGTCGGCGGGCGGTATCTCCCGGCGCGTCACCCGAGCAAAGGGCTTCGTCGGGGGTCCCATGCTGTGGATGAAGTCGACGATGCCCGCGGCGTTGTCGTCGGCGATCTCCTGGAAGGACTCCGGGAAAGGACCGAAGTAGCGGTGCATGCGGGACAGTACCACCAGCTCAAAGAGCTCGTCCTCGGGTTTGTAGCCCTCGTTTGCTGGGTTGAAGAGATGGAATCCTCCCCCGTACAGTAGGGTGAGGATCTCCACACGACGTCCAAAGTCAACATGAAGCCCCTAGACCAAGGACCTGAACAGAGTACTTACGGCGTTTCCAAAGGACCAAATGTCCGTTGCGGTTCCCCATGGAAGGCCAAGCTGAGCTTCTGGGCTGCGGGTGAAACTCGCGCCAATGAGGTGGCCCGGCTCTGAGGCAAACTTGGAGTCCTTGGAGACTACGCCGCCGCAATCCCCAAGCTGGATGGCGGTAAACCGCTCAGAGTCGCCATTCTTCTGGCCAAGGTTCACAAATATGTTGTCCAGTTTAATATCTATAGTTTTGTTTTGTCAGGTCAGCTTCGGGCTGCTCCGACACAAAAGTGCCAAGGCATCCTGTCTCGTACCGGTGTGGACCATGCCGTCCTGGTGCAGGATGCGCAGAGCTTCCAGTACCGACTTGGCCACCTTCTTGATGTCAGGCCGGGACAGTCTTTGTCGATTCGACTCGGCCCGGAGGTCGCTATCAAGATACTTCAAGACGATGGATGGCGGGTCGACTGGGTCCAAAATCTCATCCTCGAGTGGGCGAAACAGGGGACTCATAGCCTGATACTTGCGTAGAACAGAGGCCTCGTTTTCAAGACGCCAGTGGCCCCGAATGCTCTTGACGATGCATTTTGCCCCATTTTCGTTTCTTCAATGGTCGTTACGTTAGCTCTTTCTTGGGCTGTCGGTGTGACGAAGGGAAGGCATACTTACGCTCCTAGATACACAGCCCCTTGATCTGCTGCGCGATGAAGCTCTTGAACAATGGAGTACGTCGATATGCGGCCCCGAATTTTTTGACCGACAGAAAGTAGCGAGGCCATTACCACTTTGGCCGTATGGTTTGAGAACTGGCTGCTGGCAACATTCGATGTGAAAGGCGGGAAGTAAAGAGGAAAGGAAGTCAGTCGTTGGGGTTCGGACGATCTGGAGCCGACAGAGAGCTCTGTGTGTGCTGAGTCATTAGCCTGTTTGTTAATCGGCTGGCGGGGGAGGTGCGCGCTGTTAAGCGCCAGCCTCTGTCCCAGGCAGGGATGCTAGCGGGGCCGGCCTGGGGCGGCCTGCCTGGTGGGTTCGTCACGCAAGTCCATCACCAACATCCCCCGCATGCTAGAGAGACCCGGCGGCTGTAGCAAAACGACATTTGATTCTGGGCCCAAAGTGCCGCAATCTTCAGCACCTGAATGGTCAGATCATCTACCCTAGACGCCGGCCTGGAAACAAACCGTGCTTCCCAAAGCTTTGAGGAGTTTGCCGCCAAAGCCCATGTCCTAGAGCACAGCCAAACCCGTTATTGCGGCCCGAGATTCATCGGCGAAGTCAGGGACACTGGAGGATGAGTGAAGAAAGGTTGTGGTGGCCTTTTGAAGGAAAACCATGCATTCAGTCATTTATTGAAACCCACTAGATATCCCAATATTTCGAACAATGCCTTTGCTCAGAACTTCGGACACCAATCTCGCCAATAGCCAACATTCTCACTTTCTGTAGCACGTTTAAAGCTGTTTGAGAACTCATATATACCCCAAGAAGCCTGTGTTTTTTTTATCGCACGCAAACTTTCAAAAACATGTCGAGCAATCAAATTCTCTCCCGGAAAGCCCTTGGATCCTACGCAGTTGCAGGTAGGACCCTCAAACTTTCCGCCGCCACCAAGACAACTCTCTGGAAGCGCACCGATTCCATCACCGAAACCTTTAAAGAACCCCTAGAGGCGGCGATCTATACTAACCAAGATGTCATCCCGGCTAATACAGCCGAAATCTGTACACGGTTAGTTGCAGTAAATGGACTATGTCTAACGCCTCTGCCCTGGCTAACGGCTCCACTCTGTAGCGAGCCTGAACATCAGAGCGAATCCGATTCTCGATCCCATATCACTGCCGTGTGTTACGATGACAAGGGGAACGTCATCAAGTCGGTTCACCTCGTTACAAAAAAATGAGGGATTTCATGCCATATCAACCTCGGGGAGGAAAACCGACTGACAGGTTGCGAAATTCTTTTTCCTTGGTTAGCATTGATGATTTCCTTGGATTATCACAGAACTTGCAAGCTGGACTTCCAATCAGATGTATTTATGTTCTCACATCTCTGCGTATGTAGCATTGGTCTGTTACCTGTGGCATTAGTCTAGTTACAACCCGAGCTCTCCACTTCTACATTATCAACAACGGACATCGACTTGAAAATGGCCTTACGCGATCAACATAGTTAGACTAAGGACTGGACTTGTATCTGCATCACATTTGGAACAAGCACAGTGTGGTTGTGTCCATGGTTTTAACAGGTCGACATAAAAGGGAAAAAAATGATTCCATCGTAGTGTAGCATCTATACGGCATTGATTACTCTGTGTTGATGAAATCAGTGCGAAGGTAGTCTTGGGACAACCCTTTTTTCAGCCTTTGAAATGTTTTCCTTACTTTACAACTTCCCGTGTCGATATCTACAGCGTCCTCTATCATTCAAAACTGGCCATGTTGACTCCCCTTCTTTGAATCTCGCTTCACCTTACACACTCACGAAGCGCACCTTGTTGTCACAAGAGATATTAGGCGCGGCAGTGTAACTGGAGTTTCATCTTCGCGGCATCAGTCTTGAGGCTAGCCATGACATAGATTGTTGGATAAATGCTCTTCTGTTTCGTGCAATATTGGTTCATACGTATCGTCTGAGATAGTAGAGCAGAAGTTAAAGCCGTGGCAATTCTCGGGTCCGCCTGAATGATCAGTATATATTTTGTTGATGCAGAGAAGTGAGGTTTACAATGTTAGTCAAAAGTTTACAGAATTCTTTCCTGCTTGTCCAGCTGAGTAGCTCCACTAGAGCCATTCAGGCAATCTTGAACTCCCTTTGAAACATGCGACCTGTCGTTCCATTTACACTAGACATCAGACGGGGTTGGAGAAGACCCGCAAGGGGTGATGGTGCCGCAACTGCCCCGCCAGCCTGGTTTATCCAAAACTTAAGCATAGAAATGGTTATTGACAGCGCGGATCTTAAAGACGGCGTTATGTCATAAACTGGGCCGCAACCAAGCTCTTTTTTCCCTTCTTGGGCCCATATCTCTGAACAGGTGGCTGCTGGTTGGAATAGTGAGTGTTTCTCAACGGCTACTTGCCGCCTACACAACGACGACTTGAACTTGGACTTATTATGGACGTGGCCATCAGTCAACCTCGAGCTCTCCTGTGTTTGGATCACGAAATGGATCGGTCATGTTGGAGCAAAGGTTTGTGTTTGTTCAGTTTGACAGCGCCCAAGAAACGCTGCCCGCTCTTTAGTTGGTGTATCCAAGTATGTTCATCCTCCAGGGTAGTATAATACAAAGAAGTTTCGACACAAAGTGTTCCATGTACGCCGCCGCTCGCCGCTCGCCGCTGCCGCCCAGCTTCCAACTCTGTTCTAGTTTTTTCAGGCGCGGACGAAGCGCGACTTGGTGGACCACCCCCAAGACTCGACGTCGCGCTTGCTCATGGCGGCGACGCTCTCGGCGTAGTCGCCGGTGCCGTGGGAGGGGTCGGCGTCGGCGGACTTGCAGGTGGGACCGGACTTGTAGTCGCCGAGGCCGCCGTTGACGGCGGAGAACTTCTGCTTCTCCTTGGTGGTGGCGACCATGTTCTCGGCGGCCTCCTTGGTCCAGCCGTTGATGAAGTCGCCGTGGGAGCACCAGGCGGGCCCGCAGGCGAGCTTGAAGGGCGCGGTGCCGCTCCAGCCCTTGGGGAGGACCTTGCGCAGGTCGTAGCGGATGGAGAAGCGCAGCTGGGGCATGGACTTCATGCCGGACGGGCAGCTGCCGCCGCGGCGGTCCTTGTAGGCCGTCTCGAGGGTCTCGGTGTTGACGCACTGGGGGAAGTAGAGGAGCTGCTGCAGGTGGGTGCCGCAGGTCGAGCTGGGGAAGCCGTTGGCGTCGAGGCTCTCGCCGCCGCCGTTCTCACAGAACCACTCGGCCTGGGCCTCGGCGGGCATGGCGGACTTGGTCTGGGCATTGGCGTCGCCGGCCACCATCTGGACGTCCTGGGGGATGGCGACCTCGGCCGGGGTCTCGCCGAGGTTGTAGTAGGCGCTGAAGCGCGACACGGGCATGGGCTCGTACGTCTTGCCGCCGTCCGTGGTGTAGAGGGGCGTCGGGATCCAGTAGACGGACAGGTCGTTGGGGTTCTCGGCGTTGGTGCAGCCCTTCTGGAGCTCGGCGCTGGTCTTGGTGTTGACGGTGACGGCGTCGGAGCCGAAGAAGGAGTGCAAGTGAGACTTGTCGTACTGGCCCGGGAAGACGATGGGGTCGATGTTCTTGGTCATGAAGGCCGAGGCGACGTTGACCTGGGTGTAGGCCTGGGCCACGCCCGCAAGCAGGCCGGAAGCGATGAGAAAGTAAGACATCCTGTGTCTGTAAACGAATGGAAAGGTTTGAAGAGAAGAAAAAAAAAAATGAGAGAAAAGAGTAGATGGTTAGGGGAAGAAAAAAGAGGGAGTGTGACAATGAACGGAACGTTGGATGGGAGGAGGGAAGTCTGGGACGAGCTCGAGGTCGCCGATGCTTAAGTATTCCACATGAACAGTATCCGTCTCCGACAAAACAGAACAACCCCATGTTTCCTGGGCCCCATATTCTCCTGGTATCGTTCTTCCAAAAGGAGACATTCAACGTAATCAAGCTCCCTGTTTAATTTCCGATCGAGTTTCACGCCATCGTGCCTGGCAGCGGTATCCGGCCGAAAGGGGGAACACTCCTCGTGGAGCCGCCCGTTTTGTCCAGAGTGAAATCCAACTTGACAGAGCCGCAAGATGCCCGTCGATGGGTCAACTGGGCATTGCTCATTGGTTGACGAGGAAGCGATCATGATGCTTAGCGCGCGGACTTGTCCAACGTTTCCGCTTTTTCGCTCCCAAGTGGGCAACAAAGATGCGGCTGGGAGATCCCCTCGCTCTCGGGATTATCTCTCTTGGGAGCAGGAATAGCCGACATCGACTCTTCTTGGATGACCTGGGAGTGGAGCCCCGTTCAGTTGCATATACTCAAACATGAAGCTTAAACATATCAGGACAAAGCCCATGCAGACCACTGTGGGATTGTGAAGAGTTTGCTCCCTACTTGTGTTTGTCGAGGGCAAGGTCCATCGGGCCACTCCAGAAAAGAGGAAGGGAAAAAAGAAAAAAAAGAAAAAGGTCCCCAGTGTTGTTATCAACAGGGATTTCCTTAAGCCCAACTCACATTGACGAGCTGGTCCACCCAACGATCATCTCAGTCATGCAATACTGTCAGGCTTAAAATGTCTAATATTTTTACTGGATATAAGATCGTCCTGAACAAGAAGAAATGAATTTTTCTCTATAGAGCTATGCATCAGTAATACAAGCAGCCAGGTCTTCATAGTCATGCTGCCCATGGATTCATTATTTGAATCTGGACTTGAGTTGTTCACGCAATCGTCGACGGATGCTGATGCCAGAGCTGTTCAAGCGTTCATCACAGATGGTTCATTCAGAGAATGGCCGCTCTCCAGACTACTGGTACGTGCCTGTTGCCGCCTTCGGTTTCGTTTGCCATGGGCACGATGGAGATGACCATTTTTCTTCTTCTTCTTCTTCTTCGCTAGTGTGGAGTGCGTGCTGGGAGGGTTCCGTTGCCAGGATCGTCCAGGGGCTCGTGTTGACCCCCTTGTAGTGTTAATCAGCGGCGTTCGCGGTTCCAGCCCCCGGCGCATGGATGACAAGGGCTTAGCTGGTCTGCCGGGAAGGGTGTCTGTATTTCCAGGCGTTTCCCAACCTTTGGTTCTAATGTATGCTATCAATAAAACCAACTTTGCAATCTTCTTGATATCCCAGAAATCCAAAAAGCAGCAAATCCAGTTCGGTCAGATAATTGACAGTTTCATCCAGCCATACTGACTACCAAGAGTGACAATAATTGAGCCTTTTTAATTACTGACTGTAGCCGGCGAACGATAGAGTTAAGCTCTTTGATCCTGGATCTTGACTGCTGACTTAGGAGACAAGGCCGTAATGGACAGGAAAGACGGCCTGGTTGAGGAACCGACGGAGAAATTGCCCTGAAAACATTGAGCGCTGAACCCATAAATCTCCAAACTATCAACCGTTGACTCACGAACAAGGGCCAAGCTTCTTTGCGAAGACCCGAACGCCATGCTCCAGGTTAAGACGGCCTGGAATGGGATATCGGAAGAACGGCAAGGGGCCAGCTCGATACTGTGCCGACTTTAGCCCCTTTAATCAAACGGTCCATCGCTTGTGCGGGTGACCGCCTGGTCTCTGGCAAGCGACCCGATAACCTGTTACTTGCCCGTTGGGACTGTGGGGTTTGCAACAGATCATGGCCCTCTCAACATAAAATGAATGAGAGTACAATTGCAGTTGATTCATTTCTCATATTGTGACAGACTGCTCTTACGAGGGAGGGTTGGACCTCAATACTGTAGGTACAATAACAAAGGCAGTCCTCGTGGTTTGTCTAAGCGTGGGACCAAGACGGCAATTCGGCCTCTGCGCCAAGTCCAAGTCGGACGCGGCACATGGCCTTTCAAGTCCGCGTATACCAGTCACGACGGATCATTGGCAGAAGGGGCGAGCTTCAGGGCACAATCGTCAAACCCCTCCCCTGTCAAAAGACTATCCCCGCATCATTTGGATGGCATGGTGTTCCGCAGTAGTTTATCCTACAAATCTCCTGTCGAGCAACGCTTCACGGCCACAATCGGAGATCGCAGCAACACTGTGGTAACTTGGGTGCTCGGGAGACCAGACTGTCAAAGCACGGCAGACACAACGTCAGCTATGCTATCAAACGGGTTTGCTCTCTGATACATACGATCTGATACTTACCTGCTCTAGCATGAACTCGGCAGCGGAGCAGCGAGACCCCAGTACGCGCTGATCAGTATCGAGGTTACCTTGACAGGGGGGGTTACAGTCGGTTGGACTGTTCCGCGAAACTGTGGACCACTGCGTGCCAAGCACGCAGTGGTTATGTAGTACGGCTGCACGGAACCAATACATTTACCCTTTTCGATCTAATCCATTCATCTTCACAACTCTACCTCGTTTCCGTAATCCCGCTGACGAGCTGTCCTTGATGAGGCTACCGGCGGGAGATGCGACGGCTTCAGCTTGGCGAATGAGCTTCAAGTTACTGGAATTTGAAAATGAAAATAACAAGGGTTACAGTGTGTGAAAGAACAATTTTTCACTCACACGAAGCGCAGTGTTTCTCCTTGCATTGCATGGAAAGAAGCTTCAGGCAAAGCTGGTTGATTAATTTGGTCCACAGCGTTGGTTCAATCCATGCTGCCAGCCGATGCTGCAGGAGAGCAAAGTCATCCTATTCATTGCTTTGCGGTCAGTCTATATAAACAAACTCTGACTTGTATCCAACTCCGTATCATGAGAGCGTAGCAACCGATTTGAGTGTTGCATAAAAAGAAATAGTCACTATCAACCCACTAGCACTCGCCGTTATCTCAACATGCACTGCATTGTTCTTTGAGTCCCCATTAGATGCGGGGCAAATAAGAGAGTATGAGTCACGGTTCGCGTACATAAGCACCATCTGTATCAGTAACCCCTCTTCTTGATTGCACGCCTGCGGCACGCCAGCGTGTTAACAACTCGGACAAGACAGGCTCACTCAAGGATCGCAGTGTGATTCAACTATTTTTGACGGATAAGGTGCTCGGTGTCAACTGAGAGGTGAGGACGAGATCACTTGCGTGATCCTTTTGGACGGAAGTCAACAAATGTAGGCGCAGTCATCTTCTCAGGTCGCCGCGAGAAGAGATGTCAGCAATCACCAGCTTCGAGTTCTTGAAGACTGTCTCGCACGGGCTCGCTAAAATACTCTGGGCGGTTCGCAAATTCCTCGTCACGGTCCTCCCGTCTGACTGCATATGGATGGGACCGCGTAGACTTGTGTGACTGACGCAGGCAATCCCAGCAGAAACCACCGTGAAGAGATCGCTGCTCGCCTGAGAACAAAATGATCACCGACGGCCACGAAAACGCCTACCGCTCCGAGCGGCTCATCTACCGGGCGGTAGAGAACAACGAGGCAGACAGCACCTTCATCCACACCCAGCTCGAGAACGACCCGGTCAACGTCGCCCTCTCGGACCTCAAGTTGCTCAAGCCCCGGAGCAGCAAGCACAGCCACGCGATGACCGAGCAGATGGCAAAGTCCGTCCTGACGGTCATGGTCTGCTTACCCCACGGAGCCGGGGCCGGGGCCGGGGCCGGGGATAAGGACAAGACAGACGGATCACAGGCCGAGGCGCCGAGGCCCATCGGGTTCCTGTCCATCGGTTGGGGTGGCATATCGGGGGATACGGCGCACCATCGGTCGGTGGGGCTCGGCATCGCGCTGGCGGCGCCGTTCCGGGGCAAGGGGTACGGCTCCGAGGCCATCAACTGGGCGCTGGACTGGGCGTTCCGGTACGGCAACTTCCACCGCGTCTACCTCGGCACCGTGTCGTACAACGAGCGGGCGCAGCACCTGTACAAGAAGCTCGGGTTCGTGGAGGAGGGCCGCAGCCGCGAGGCGCACTGGTTCGATCGCAAGTGGCACGACCTGATCAGCTACGGGATGCTGGAGCAAGAGTGGGAAGCCCTGAGGGGGATCAAGAAAGAGTAAAGAGGATGCCTGGTGTTGATGCCAGCGGCGTTGAAGTTCTTGGGGAGTACGGTTACAGAGAAGGAAGTACGATACTAATCCGGGCTATCGAAACCATGGTAAACAAAGGAACACTCCAAATGCAAAAAGGGCCGCGCTTCGTTCTCGCTCGTCGCATCATCACGGTAGCCAACCTGTTGTGCGTGTTAATTTCCCAGGTTTTTTATTCTCTACGCTCTCGTCAACACCGTCAAGAATGACACAGGAGCGCCGAGATGTTCCATGCCTGAAAGAAAAGTAACTCTTGAGCTTCTCTGTTCCCGCGTCCTCCGAAATGTTGATTTGTTGACGAGTGGCATAACGAGGGATCCTTCCACAGCATCTGCTACGATGAGCGTGAATATATGAAACTTTGGATCGTGAACCTTTTGCAACCTTTCCTACATCGGCACACGACTGAATGTCAGAGACAGAGAAAGAGATTGCAGGATGATTTAAATCGAGTGTAATAATTCAAAAAGCTTGCAGTTGGGTACTATGTATATCGAAGAAGTGTTCGCCTTCGCTGTCCACTCAATGGAACCAGGCTTCCGGCTTTTGCCATGCAAAAAAATGGCACGCGTCTCTCCCGCACCAATCCCTCGTCCATTCTTTTTCCGACAGCCCGTCTCAAAATGCACATTGGTATATATAAAAAAACCCCAAGAGATCCCAATCCCAGAAATAAGACATCACCCCCCGCGGCAAGTGAAAGAACACACAAATTCCAGTAAGACGTGTGACGAAAGACTCTCTCTCTTAGATGAGGAGCCCGCCGACGAAGCCGGCGGCGGCCACGCCGAGGCTGAGGAGACCCCAGCGCACGTCGCCGCGGGCCTCGATGCCGGCGCTGGGCTGGGTCGTGGACGATGCCGAGGGCGTGCCCGAGGCGGAGCTGGGGCTGCCGGTCGCCGCGGAGCCGAGGGTGCCGCCGCCGGTGGCGCTGGGCGCGACGTTGGCCTGGGCGGCGGCGGCGGCCTGGGCGTACTGCTCGATGGTGCGTTGGCCGCTGGACCTGTGTTGCGTAACGATATCAGCATTGTGGATTTCCAAAGAGACAGGCAGGGACAGGCAGAGACAGGCAGAGACAGACACAGGCAGACGGAGAGAAAGAGAGAAAAGGGGGAAAAGACTCACGGAGGGTTGATCACGCCGACCATGCCGCCCTGGCAGTGCTGGCCGGTGGCGCAGTAGTACCACTTGGGGTTCGAGTCGGTGACCTTGACGGTGAAGACCTCGGCGCCGACGCCCGAGGCGACCTGGACAGGGCCGCTGAAGAAGCCCGTCGCGGTGCCGTTGGCGAGCGGCTGGCAGGGGGAGTCGAAGGCGGACTGGGCGACGGAGTGGGCGCGCGGGTAGAAGTGGAACTCGACGACGTCGCCGACGGCCGCCGTGAGGGAGTTGGGCTCGAAGGTGAGGCCGCCGTCGCCGACCTTGACGACGTGGACGCCGGCGATGCTGGAGGAAGAGGAGGCGGCGGCGGAGGCGGTCGACGAGGAGGAGGAGTCGCCGCCCGAACCGTACTGGGCCATGACGGCGGGGATGACGGCGGCGAGGAGGGTTGAGGAGTGCATGTTGGCTGTTGTGGGAGCTGGTTTGTGTATATACTAGTTGTTGGGTAGAGAGACACGAGTCTGGAGGGTGAAAGAAGGTCAGTGGTTTGGTTGTTGAAGTGGCTGGGTTGATGATGATGAAACTAAACCACCGCTCTTACGGGACGGACGACGAGCTCTTATACATATCGTAGCCTCTATCCAGGGACAAGCCCCAGGGATAAGCCCCAGGAGCCTCAAGAAACATCAAGACCCTCAAACTGGCCCCCCCTCCCCTTGGAACATCCCAAGAGTTTGCACGCGCCGCCGCCTCCCCCTCCCCTTCACCCCTTTCGTCCTCCAGCGCCACCAACGTCCCAGGCAACGGTTTGATACCGCCAGCCAAACGATCGGTGACCAGGATGTCGTTCCAAACGAAAGACGGAGAACAGGGGGTACCGCAGAAAGCAGCAGCAGCATCAGAAGCAGAGTAGCAACGGCGGCGGCCTCCCCGCGGTCGTCCGGAAGCAAATTGAACCCCCCCTGCTTGGTTGGCTTCCTTAGAGAGAGAGAGAGGGAGAAAGAGGGTCGCGAGAAACAAAGAAGGAAGAAAAGGTGACATAATGTGACCGAGAAATAAGCTCCGCCCCGCGCGGAATGGGGAGTCTTTCCATTACCCCCCCCCCCATCTCACTACTACAACGCGCCGGGGGCATCTGACATGCGAGGCAGGACAGGAACGTCGCGCAGAGCCAAGCCTCTGGATTCAGCCCACACCACCCAGGACGCAGGCTAACCCCCCAGGGGGGCCGGGGCAGTAGTCTAATTCGAGTCCAAGCTTGGCCCCTGGTTGAGTTGCGCCGTTCGATGGGTGCGAGAGCAGAGCAGAGCATTTAGACTGACATAACTAGGCCACAGCCAGTTAGTCGGTCGACAGGATGGGGAGACAAGCCACGGGCACACGGCGTCTGGGATTCCACGCCAACGATTCCAAGTGTGTCGCCTTGGTTTCCCGTCAGAGTCCAAAGGGACCAACCAACCAGATGCCACGAGAAGAAGCGCTGTCTCATTCATCATGCTAGCTGGAGACGGAACCCCAACCACGGCTACTCGCCGTTGGCATGCACCTGGTCCCCGTGTCTTTTCCGCGGCCGGCGTCCGGATCGCGTTTCGAAAGTCGTGTTATACGTGTAGGCGCCAGGGGGGGGATGAGGATGAGGATGAGGAGGAGGAGGAGGCGGCGGGTCGATGTCGATGGGGGCCAGTCTGTCTCACTTCAAGGAACAACGGCATTGTCGAGACCCGGAGCTTTGGTGTGCCTCCCATTTCTTCCCCCCCCCCCCCCCCCCTCCTTGATTTTCTCACCTCGTAAGCCAGCCGCCACTCGCTGGTGCCGTGTTCCGTCACGCGCCCGCGGCCCCATACCCGGCCGGTAGCGACGGAACAGGCTCTGCGACAACTTGGAACGGGGCTAACCGGCTCTCTCTCGCCGACCAAGTGTCTTCGGAAACAATGGCAAAACCTCTTGAACCTCGTTCGTGCCCAAACAGGAACGGAAATGGAAACACAGGGAGGCCCAAACCCCCGGCTCCTCCAGGGGGAGGGGGGGGGGATGAATGTTGGCGTTTCTCGCTACGAGTGCCGAGCGATGCTATAAAGTTGGAGAAGTTGGGGTGGCAGGCCAATCAGTTCCCCCCTGAAGACACGTTATTGTGTTGGACTGGACCCGCCCCAGGCCCAGGCCAGGGGGGGAGGGGGTACCGCTGCTGACACGCCAAACTCTAAAACGTCTCGCCTTCCGGACCGTCCAGGGGTTTGGTGGTTGTATGGCCTCTCTCTGCGGTAGTGGGGTGTGTTGTGTGTGTTTTGTACCAGTAGTCAGTCCCTGTTGTCGTGTTTGGTGTTAGTATGTAGTATTGCCACTGTTCCTGTTCCTGTTCCTGTTGTCACTGCTGTCACGGTTTGTCACTGCTGTCACGGTTTACGCGGCCTCGACTTACACACATCCGACGACGACAAATGCTCGTCTCCCCCCCCCTTCTCCGAGTCTCCTCGGGTCCCTCGGGTCTCTCAACAACCATCCTTCTCTTTCAACGTCCCCATCACGGCAGGTCGGCAGAGACGAACGTAAAGACAAAAAAGTCCCAGGAACACGAATAAGGTTCCTATAGCGTCCACTCGCGCCAAACGCCAGACATGTCCAATTTGTCCAGGTTGGGCCAAGACGCCTCCGCAATCCTCATCTCACAGCCCCCCTCGCGTAGGAGCCGAGCCGGGGGACGGGACAATTCACCTCCTCCTGGGGGCTCTTCCCACATCCTTGGCCTGCTAAGCGACCGCATGGTTCCCCCCACCTACCCCCGGTCCTAGGGCGTCCAGCGCCCGAGTCGGTCGAACCAGTCTGGCCGGAGCCGACTGTGGAGATTTCTCGTCGGCGATAGTCCTCACAGGTCATGATGGAGCAGACGAAATTGGTTCGTTGTCGTTCTCGTGATTCGCATCTCTCATTCCACACCTTTATCACACGCGTGCGTATTACAAACCATGACTGATGTCCCCAACGCCAATCTTAATCCTGACTCGCATCCTACCCTAAGGTACTAAACTAAAAGGAAGATTCTGCCTGCCAAGGTGATCCGCAGGGGGGACAAGACAAATCGCAACAAATACTTCGTGACGGCGTGACATGTACACTCGACGACACCCAGAGAATAAAAACACACAGAATGGGCTACCGCTGGCTGAGAACCCCCCAACCCCCCCCTTCTCTTCTTCAAAAAGTCCTTCACTCTTCGTCGCTTGAGCTGGACCCTCCCGTCGCCTGACCGTCACCGGCCGCCTGCTTGTCCTTCTTGTTCTTCTTGCCCTTCTTGTTCTTGTTCTTCTTCTTCTTGCTCGACCCCTCGGCCGCCTCGCCGAGGTCAATCAGGTCGGCCGCTGGCGCCTTTCCGGCCTTGTCGCCCGACGCCACGACGGCCTTGGAAATGTCGACCAGCATCTTCTTGAGCTCCTCGACCTCGCTGCGCAGCTTCTGCACCTCGGCAATCGTCGGGTCCGTGTCCAGGTTCGTCTTGGCCGTCATGCACACCTTGTTCCACCCGTCCGACTCGAAGTCGACCTGGTCCATCATCTGCTCCCACTCCTCGATCGTGTCGTCGTCCTCCTCGCCCCGCGCCCGGTTGCTGCGGATCTCGGCGGCCGACTGCGTCTCGAAGACGGCCGCGACGACGAGCACGGGCGAGTAGAGGATCCCCATGATGATGTCGCTCATGCGCTCAAACTTGGACTTTTCCATCCACCAGAAAAGCGCAATGACAACCATCTCAATCAGGTTGAAAGGCGGGATGTAGACGTTCTCGTCGGGTGCCCGGACGAACTGCATCGTCTTCTGCGCGAACAGCGCGAGGTACTCGTCGTTGGCGTTGTCGTAGATGTCCTCGTATGCCGAGTTGTACAGCGCGATGAGGATGTTGAGCAGCACAACCTTTCTCCGTGAATTAGCGACTGGCGGCTGCAGCATGCACTTGTTTTGGGGAAGAAGAGAGACTTACCATGACAATAAAGGTAAAGCAGTAGTACAGGATGATGCCGAACGGCGGTGAGAAGCGATCGAACCCGTCAAAATCGGGGCTTTGCATGATGGCGTTGGCCATGGCGGAAATGATGAAGAGGATGTCGTCCGCCACGAGGTCATCTGCCAGGTCGAGCCCGACGAAGGCCTGGAGGAAGCCGATGATCAACACGGCGAGCAGGGCGAAGAAGATGATGGACTCCTTCATCATGACCTTGAGGACGACGAGCATGGCGCCAAAGAAGCGGAAGCTGTCGAGGTACAGCAGCAGGCGGGACCAGATCATGGGCGCGCTGAAGGCCAGGAAATTGTAGCTTAGCTCGCTGTAGTATCTGCGAGCCTCTTCGCTCTCGCCGTGCGTCAGGCCAATGATGCGCAGGATGAGCGACAGCGAGATGAAGGAGTAGAGCACGCCGTTGAAGGCATTCCAGAAGCCCAGGATGTGGTAGCCGGCCTTCCAGAACTTGGTCACCTCCTCGCAGATGAAGCCGAAGGTGAAGATGTACAGCACCACCTCAGCCGTGTCAAGCTCTCCCTTGGCGTTGACCGAGTTGATGACGGCGGTGTAGAGGCCGATGTAGACGAGGGAGATGAGGACCTGCGTCGCGTTCTGGTACATGGGGGCGCGGATGCGGTCGGGGTCCATGTGAACAAGGAAGGACGGGTTGGTCTTGTCCTTGTAATCCACGAAGACGGCGGGGTCGTCTTCGTCCTGGACCAGCCATCCCTTCCAGAGGTACGAGATGCACTTCTGGTAGCCCGACGACCCAATAACCCTGACGGCGTGGAGATCGACGGCCTTCTCAATGACGTTGGCGGGCGGCGTGGACTCGCCATCGATGAGGATGGAGTAGCGGCGGAGCAGGACCGAGTGCATGAGGTACTGGAGGTCTTCCTCGGTTTCGATGCTGCAACAGGGGTGTCGTTTAGCATCAAGCACGATGTTCTGTCTGTTCCATCGTTTCGACGTTCCGGCGCCGACATGGATGGTCACGGACGGACGGACGGCACTTACATCTGCTTGGCGATGACCTCGCAGGCGACGGCGCGCACGCGGTGCAGGTCGGCATCCCACAGCTCAACGAGGGCCTGGTGCTTGAACCATCTCTTGCAGACGATCAGGCAGAAGACGACGCAGGATCCGTAGTGGGAGCCGCCAGCCTCCTTGGCGGCCTTGATGACCTTTGTGGTGATGATTTTGCTGTGCGCCTTTGTGATCTCGTCCTCGTCCAGCTCGCACGGCACGGCCAGCTCGATGAGGTGGCGCAGCTTCAGGGCGATCTTTGTGACTTCGGGGGCGGGGATGGCGGACTCGAGATGCTCGGATCGGTACTGCGGCAACACTGGTTCGGGGCAGTAGACCCTCTTGTAAGCAATGGGAGCTGGCTGGAGGACGTTCATCGTGTCGCGTATTTCTTTTCTTCTTCTTCTTCTTCTTCTTTTTCTCTGGGGGGTTCTGTTCTCATTCTTCTTGAAGAGGGAGGAAGATCAAGAAGGGTACGTACGGCGTCTGCGGTCGTCGCGGATCCAATCCGAGTGGAAGTCGTGATGATGTCTCGAGTGCCGGTCCCAGCCAAGCATGCGGGAGACCCAGTTGAAGTTGGCCATGGCGACTGCGATTGCCGTGTCCGGTTGGGGTCGGGTCGGGGGCCGAGACTCGAGTTGTCAGGTAGCTTCGATCTGTTTGGTCTCTCCGCTGCTACAGCGTCGTTGTCGTCTTCGTCTTCGTCGTCGTCGTCGTTGTCGATCTCGAGAAGAGCAGGGACAATCGACAAAAGCCAATGGACTTGAGACTTAAGCAAGACTCGCAGAACAGCAAGTGAGGGGGGGGGGAGGACAAGCCACTGAAGAAGATGGAGTAGAAGCCCAAGAGGAAGAAGAAGGAGAAGAAGGAAGAAAAGGAGGGCTAACAAAAAAAGAAAGGAAGCAGCGCAAACCCGGCTCTCGTTTCCTGTTTTTCTGGGTCAATGGCGCCGAGGAGAAGGCGAAGGCGGGAAGCAGGAAGCTTGAAAGCTTGCTAGCGCGCATCTGCTGCAACTTGCAAGTGACGTCGACCTGCCACGCAGCGGGGCGCCGGCTGTGCACGACCGGGGGTAAAGTGGACCCTTAACAGTGAAGCGAGGAACACCTGCTGTGCTTTGGTAATCAGGTACTTGAAGGGCAGAAGGAGCTAGTGCCGTTTTGGACAGCCCCCTATGGAATTGGCGCCGTTGGCCTTGGGTTGGCTGCCTCACACCATTCCATTCTTATCTTATCCTGCCTTGACTCGGTACCTGTGGTATGGTATAAGGTACCGAGGTACTTGTTGGGGCGGGCGTGTGAGCTGTCTGATTCAATGTGTCTCACTAAAAAAAAAAAAGGATCTCAGTGAGCTTATTTGATCTCGTATGAGAGACGACTCAATGAATGAGCTGCCATCGAATGGCCTGGTGATCAAACGCCATTCGCTCTGTCTGCTGCCCTGCCCAACCGCTTTTCCGGTTACATGACACAGTCAACGGCCTCCCGGTTGTCGTATCTCATCCCCATCAAAAGACATCTATCTCACCATCTCTCCCGTCTCCATCCACTTTGGCTCTCGAGATCAACACGTGTCCTTCAAACCCTCGCCCCCGTCGTCTCCTTCCACAGGTCAATCACCATGGTCGCAATGTTCTGGATCGTCTCGGGCGCGTTCGGCAGGTGATGCCCGCCCGGGTACCGCACCACCTTACGCGTGCTCCCCTCGGCGCAGGACTCGATCAGCGCCTCGCTCGCCGGCTTCCACGGGTCGAACAGCCCGACGAGGTGGAACGTCGGCGCCCTGATCTTGTCGTCGTCGCCGCCCTCCTCCGCCACGAAGAGCGGGTACGTGCCGCACAGGAACACGCCGAACATGTCGTACGGCACAAAGGGCCGCCGCTGCTGCTCGAGGAGCACGCTCGCCGCCGCCCGCGCCCCCTGCGAGAACCCCAGCACCCCGACGTACGGCCCCGTCTGCTGCACGTACACCTTGAGCAGCTCCATCGCCGTCTCCTTCTGCCGCGCGAACTCGTCCGCCGGCGTCGACGGGTCGTCGCTGACCCACCGCCGGTACGGCCCGCACCCCTCGAACACGGGGAGCACGCCCGGCCCGGCGTCACATTCGATCGGCCCCTCGAGGAACACGAACTCGAACCGCGGCTCGAGCACCCGCGACAGCCGGACGAGCTGGATCTGGAAGATCATTCCGGACGACCCGCCGCCGTGGAGGCAGAGGATCTTGGGCCGCACCGGCGGCGGCACGTTGACGGCGTACGGCTGGTACATGTCGGATGTCCGTCCCTTGGACTTGGAACGAGTCAAGGTGGAGGAGGAGGAGGAGGACGACGACGACGAGGAGGAGGGGCGGTCCGAGTTTGGTTGGTGGCGTGGCCTTACACGTAGGTAGCGACTGAGATGTGTGCTTGCTGGATGGAAGGTATGCCGGACTTTTTATTTTATTTTGGGCTGCTGCCGCGGACGGCCTTCTGTGAGATGCTGACGGGGTACGTGAGTGGGTGATGTGAAGTGAGCTGGCTGGTTGGCTGACTGACTGACTGACGGCGGCTAGGTAGATGGAGTGAGATGGGGGTAGTGGACCCCCGGATCATCTTCATATGCATATGCGCGCTCTCGGCCGTTTCGGGTTCAGTCGTCCTGAACCGCTTGGTTCTCTTCTCTTCTCTTCTCGCCTGACTTACTTACATAAACACTCATCTCACCTCCGACTCACTTTCAACTCACTGCCATCTCACCCTCCAACTCATATCCCCCCGACCAACCACATCTCTCCTGAGAACTCTATGGGGTAGCATCGACCTCGGACCGATCCATCCTGACTCAATGGCGTCGAACTTTAACACGCTCACACATTCCAGCACTACGATGTACGCATAGCGTGGTAGCCTCTGAAGCCAAGCCTGAATGTTAGCCCGGTTCGGACCCGGAGTATCTTTCATCACACACGCGCGCACACACACACCCATACACGTCTTTTCTCATTATTGACAGAATACAGGACGAATATCAAAACTTGCAAGGGTTACGACGAGCTGTCCGTTTCCGGCTCCTCATGCTACCTTGTCCGATCCGTCTCGCTTGTCTTTCATGAACGGCGCACGCTCGAGCGCATCCGCCTGGATCTTCCACACCTTTCTCCCCCTCCTCACCATCTGCTCGCCAAACTCCTCCAGCAGCTCCTCCGCGCCGGGCTCGCCTGACCCCATCGCCTTCAGCAGCTCCCCTTCCGCCCGGAACGTCGCGGCCTCCCAGATGCCCTTCCACCGCGCCACCGCCCGCAGCGCCCGCGGGTGTCGGCTCTGCACGTCGGTGGCGACCATGTAGAACGACGAGCGCTTGTTGTGGCCCGTCGTCGGCTTGAAGAGCCGCGCGCGCGAGAACCCGTCAAACGCGTACAGCTCCCTCGCCGTGCCCCACGCCTCGACCTTGTGGAACAGCACCACCATCGTCCCGCCCGGCCGGAGCCGCTCGAGGCCGAGCGCGAGCTGGCTCGCCGACAGCCGGTGTGCCTCGTAGGCCTCGCGGTAGCTGGCGCGCTCCTGCTTGCGCACCACGGCGCCGCCGCAGATGACGAGGTCGAACTGCTGCTGGTTGGCGCCGAACTGCCGCGGCACGATTCTGCCGGCGTCCGGGTTGTTCGAGGGGATCTCTGTGAAGCCGAGGTCCTCCGCAAGCATCGTGACGTCCAGGTCCCGGCGGTCAATGTTGGCGTCGTCGGGCAGCATCACCTTGTGGCCGCCTGCGGGCTCGGGCAGGCTGAAGCCCATTGCGTGGGCGCCCGGATTGAGCTCCATGGCCACGGCGAGGAAGCCGCCGGGTGCCATGCCCATGTCGAGGATCTGCGGCTTACCCCAGCCGGCCGTCTTGACCTTGAGCGCCCCGGTGCACTTTTGCATCTCCTTGCCGATCCTCTTCATCATGTCTAGAACGCCTGGGTCAGCTGGTCGTCGGGGTTGTCGGCCTTATGGCGCTGCTGCATGAAGAACTTGTCGCCGGCCGGGCTCTCCCACCCCTATCGACGGTCAGTATACTGTGTGATCCTCTACTTTTTCTTCTTCCACAGAGAACAGAAACGATCACTTGCCTTCTTGCGCAGCGCGTCGAGCTTTGCAAACTCTGGGGATGCCTCTCTCAAATAGTCTACCAGGACTTTCTTCTTGGCCTCGTGCTCCTGGTTGGGATTCTTTGCTCCATGTTCTGAGATTGACATGATCGCCATCTGCGTGGTGGCGTCGCTGGGGTGTTCACCGGCCTTCGACACCTGATCGGAGGCCGTCTTATTCAAAGTGACAGTGGCCATGATGAGCCGTCCGGTGTGATCTAAGCTGCTAATACCGAGAGACTGATGATGGTGATGATGGTGATGATGTGTTTGGTAATTTCGATAATACAGTTGGTCACCTTGGGGGGAATCGCTCTGGGGGTATTCACTTTGCCGTTGAACCTACCGCCTGCTAGATTGGGAAGGCTAGCACACAAGGCAGGCAGCAGCCTTGTAGGCAGTTGACAGCTGTGTTCACATGCCTTGAAGCGTTTGGAAGGCATCTTGCATATGAGCGGGTCACACAAAGCCTTACAAATGCTTCACCCTTCATGTAGCTAGCTAGCTACCTTTGGTCGTTCCACTTGCAAACGCTCACTACAGCCAACGGAGATTGAAAGATGAATGCAGACTATGAAGGCAATGTGCCCCAATATCAGAGACGAGGATGGCAACACACCCCTCCACTATCTAGCAAAAAGAGATATTCCTCGCTCTATGGGCTAGAGAGCCCTGCAACGGCTATTGGACAGGGGAGCGGACCTAACGCTTCAGAATTTCGATGGCCTGACACCTCAGTATTTGATTATGTAGCAACACTATGAATAGGACAAAAGTCATCCACATGCATTTCAATTTTTTTCAATGGGAGGCACCAAATATATTTTGGAGGAGGGTGGATTGGTCGAAGATTAGAAACGAGAACGGTCTTTCTCAGGTCGTTGCGCTGATTCAGTTGTCACACATGATGCTCAGCATCAAAAGGATTTTCTGGTTGAACAATCAGTCCCAAAGTAACAAGAGAAAAGCTGCGTCTATGCATCTTTCTTATTATCTGGTACTAGTTTGACCGTGTTGATACTGCGGTGAGAGGGAAATCCTGGAAGTGGAAGCCCCTAAGTCAGACTACCCACTTTTCGGCACCCCCCCCATTTCGGCACCCCAAAAATGAAGCTATTCCCATCATACTCGTCGACTTCAATTAATCATTGACTTCTTCTAGATGCAACAACAATACAGCTTTCAGCTTCACTAGGGTATTCAGAGTCGCTGGATTCGGCTGCATCATCCTCTTTTTCCCCAGCCTTAAGTTGCGCCTGCTGGATGTCTTTGATGTTGGCGAACTTAGTGTTAGGATCCAGCTGGACTGCCCTTCTTTTCCTTACTGCAGTATTGGTGACTTGGGCCTGCAGAAGCTCCAGTTTCTGCTGGGTATTTGCCAGCTCATATGCCTGCTCGCTGAAGCCTTTTTTTACCTTCCTGAATAGAAGGCGTTGAGTAAAGGCATCATTCTCCAGCTCTGTGAATAGCTTCAACTGCCCAGCTAGATCCTTCATCTTCCTTGGCGTCGACCATGCCACTGCAGATGACGCAGATACCCATCCTTCAGCTTCCTTGCCTCCAGACTGCCCTTTGCTGACCTGATCAGATGATCCTGATGCTGCTGGTGTTGATGGGAGCAGTAGGGAGCTCATCAGAGGCTTCGCCATAGAGACAGGCCACAACCCTGTCCATTTCCAACCACTTCTAATGTTCTGCATCGTCATACCTGCAGTACGAGCCTTCTGATAACAGCCTATAAAGTTCCTCTTGCCTACAACAGTTGAATCATTCCACTGACCAAGGTATCCAAGCTCCTTCCTATAGGCTGCCTTGACAGGGCTGAAGACTGACTGATCAAGTGGCTGGAGGACATGGGAGGTATGTGGCGGTAAGAACAATAGATGGATGTTGTTTATATAGCATAACCACATAAAGTCAGTCGTTGTATGACTCCCATGTCCATCCATGATCAGCAGCCTGACCTCCTTGCCCTGAGGAAGAGTCTGAGGGATGAAGACCTTCTGCAGCCATTCAACTGCAGTGGCATCTGAAGTCCATCCATTCTCCGTTGCAGTGAATTGCCATCCTTCATAAGGGCCAAGGTCTAGAGGAAACCACTGCTGCTGGACTGCCTTGCCCTTATAGATAACGAGGGGATTCAGAACATGGCCCAGGGCAGAGATGCATTCGATGATGGATACCCATGCCCTTGATCCAGGCTGTTTCTTACGTACAGACTTCGTCTCAGACATGCCCAGCACCAGCCCATTAGATCCCTGGCCCTCAAGGATACCAGTCTCATCCATGTTGTATCTATTAGCTGGTTTGATGCTGGTGATCTCTGGTATGGCGAGTAGTTTGAACCAGTCCCTGATGACCTCAGTAGATGCCCCATTAACACGCCTAGAATCGATAGGGCGACTTCTCTGGACCTTGACTGATGGATTCCTCTTCAAGAAGGCTTGGATCCAGCCTTTTCCTATAGGCTCTGTATCCCCCATGGCATGGAGGATCCTTTCTGCGAATAGCCTCACTTGCAGATGGGTTGGGGCAACACCAAGGGCATGCTGAATGCGAACCCATTCAGCCAGTTTAGCCTCCTGACTAACAGAAAGTCTCTGCAGGTCAGAAAAGGCAATTGACCTTGGTTGAGTGCCCTTAATCCGATACTGAAGTGTTGATCTTGGGATGCCATACACCTGACCAGCCCTCTTAATGGGCATGCCGTTGGTTATTGCGTCAAGGGCCTGATTGACTTCATCTTCGGTATACTGGCCCATAAGGTCGAAAAGAAGCTCTGAGGAAAAAATGAGGTTATTCGCATAAGTATAGAAAATGTTGTTGATGTTGAAAGTTGAGGGGTATGTTCTGGTGATGAGGCATTTGAGGCATTTTTGGGGTGCCGAAATGGGGGGGGTGCCGAAAAGTGGGTAGTCTGACTTATAGCCAAAAACCGCTATTATACCTATTTTCCTCCGTTCTTTTGTGAAAAAAAAACCAAAAAAACCCGACCCTTTCGGCCTAGCCTCAGAAAACCGGTTCATATGCATCAATTCGGCCCTTACCAGGGAAAGTGAGAAATAAATCTAAAGGTTCTTTTAGAGCTAATCGTTGGTCGCCTAGTTGAGACGAGGTCTAAGGGTAGCAGATCGAGGGTTGTGCAGGTGGTCAAATATAATCTTTCTTAGGTACGAAAGGCATCATCAAAAGGGGTTGCAGAGGGCGCTGTACGCGTTAAAGGCGCTGAACGCCATAAAGGGATTCGGAGGAATGATAAGACCAAAGGCCGCGCCGAAGGCGCTAAAGGGACACGCCTAGTCATACGAGACACGCTAGAAAGGGGCCTCAGGAAGACGAATAGGCCTAAAGCCACACAAGCACTATACACATTACGAGTTGACCCTCGAATATACGCTTACGAATATCCTGACAACTATAAGCACACACAGAAAGGCGTGCTGATATAACCCAACCTTATAACCGAAACATCAACACAACCGGAATGGCAACGTCTTCCCAGCCAGCAGGCCCGTTGGATGAGGGCCCTCCATACCGCTCCTTTGAGGAGCTCCGCGGCGATCCAACTGTCGCCGTCGTCTTCACCGCCGCCGCCAAGCGTCTCTTTTGGCCCCTCGACGGCGTCTTCCCCACCGCCCTCTCCGTCATGAAGACGCTCCGCAGCGCGGACGATCTCGAGCCGTACTTCCAGCAGACCCTCGGCGGCGGCGGCATCTGGCACGAGATCGCGCAGCTGCCCCTGACCGAGCCCAAGGTGTCGTCGGTCGAGGCGTCCGTCTACGACCTGGAGCAGTGGGAGTTCAACTGGGTGGCGTGGCACACGCACCACGAGGGGGAGCCGGCCAACCCGGAGTATGTCACGTATGGCGATCTGAGCGATGAGGATAGGCCGTACGCGAAGGAGCCCAAAGAGGACGGCAGCTGGGAGGAGGACTCGGACACGGAGTTCCTCGTCCGGTGCTGCGGGCAGGATCGACCGCTGCGGAAGAGGGGGCAGAAGCTTGTGGTCACGCCGGCGGCGGGCGGCCACTTCGTCACGACGCACGACTACGTCAGCGGTGAGTCGAGCTTTGGCAAGAGTTGGGCCGAAGCGCACTTTTGCTAACGATGGAGGATGACAGCTGTGCACCCCTGGCTCATGGGCTTGCGTCCTGAGATCTTGCTTGCCAAGACAGTTGCACAGCCTGAGCCGCAGCCTGGGTCGGCGGGAATGGCGTGGATGGTGGACCAGGGGCCGGAGCACAAGGTGGAGGCGAAGCAGAGCTGGATTCAAGCCCATGGGGGTGGCCCGCCGCGTCCTATCCCTGCCTCGACGGCCGCGATTCTCGCAAGGATACGTGCGAGTCGAAACAGGTGAATTTCATGTCTATGTTGTCTGTCATCTACTAGTAGTTCATTCCATTACCGGGCCCGAAGCAAAACACATATTCACTAAAGCCCTTTATAGATAAATATGCAGTTGCGTATCGTACACGATGCACCAACGAACTACCTAAGAAGCCGCCGCGGCAGACGCGCAGTACGAGCTCCCATACGCAATGACTGTCGATGCCACCAGGATCCCCAACAAGTGAACTTCCAACGCCCAAGTGTCATACATGTATGGGCTCTGCGACTTTGGTTGATACATAGTCCACAGACTCATCTTTTGCCAAGCTGACCGTGGTCTGAGTCTCGACGGAGTTGGTTGTTACTGTCGGGTGGCGATTCCAGTGTCTCAAACCGACTTCAACAGCAGCAGGAGTGTGAGGATTCTCAGTACCAGTTGGCAACCCCGCCTTGCGCGTGACGCTGTGCCAAACGCGCCCGAACCCGGTTCGAATGCATTCAACAGGTCCCTTCAGCCTCTTGAGCAAAGGTGGCAAGGCAGGGAGACTGCCGCACGATATGGTCGTACACAGTTCGATGCCAGTCCAAAAGCTGGTGTCAAAATTGTCCCCTGCAAGAGTCATTTTAGCGTCCATCAAACATCAGGCCGCAAGTAGAAACACTCACAAGTAGGGTCAGTGGAATTTTTGAACGCAACCAGGTATTTGAGTCGTATCATGCTAGCAATGGTTGCGCTGTGGCCTGGTGTCAGTTCTGCTGTCTGTAGACAACTAACTCCAAGTATTCACACAGGCTACTCACAAAGATCCCACCGCGAACATGAAGCCCAGGGCCAACTTCTTTTGCCGCCCCAGCTGCAATTTCATGAGCTCCGGGATCGGCATGATGATGAGCAGAATGTCTTCGAGAATGCTACCCGCCGCGCCTGTGTAGCTGATGGCGAACAAGTTGAGGCAACGGCCCTCGATGGTTCGGTCCCACACCGACTGGACTGGCACACACTGCAGAGCGGCCAGGAACAAGTACAGAACAAAGTGACCCGTGAAGAAGTAAAGGACGAATCGAACTTTCCGGCGGAACTTGGGGTCAACAAAGACCCGGGCGTAGAGCGCGCAGATGGAGACTTTGGCGATGAAGCTGGAACGTGTGGTCAGCCGTTGCATGTACGTCAAGCATGCGAACATACGCACAGCAACAATACGTAGAGTATTGAGTTGACATAAAAAATCTGCCCAGATTTGTCAGTTCACGCCAAGCCGTCGGTTTTATGAATTGGAGGGGGCGTGTCAAACCTGTAGAATTGTCATCACTTGTCCCGGATCGATAAGTCAAAGCACCCACTTTTGGGCCACCCCCACATATGGGCCACCCAAAAATGCCTCATCACCAACCTCCTCCTTCATCCTCCTCCAACTTCAAACTATCACATCTTTTTCCAACCTTATGCAAATGGCCTCATCTTTTTAGGGCACCTTATTCTAGGCATTATGAGCCAGTATACAGAAAATGAAGTCAATCAAGCGCTTGAGGCCATTTCGAACGGTCAGAGTGTCAGGAAGGCTGCCCAGCAGTATGGTGTGCCAAGGTCTACCCTTCAGCATCGTCTTCAAGGCACCCAGGCAAGGGCAGCAGCATTTTCTGACCTGCAGAGGCTCACAGTGAGCCAGGAGGCCAAGTTGGCTGAATGGGTGCGAATCCAGCATGCCCTTGGGCTTCCTCCAACCCATCAACAAGTGAAGCATTTTGCAGAAAGAATCCTTCATGCCATAGGGGATACCCAACCTATAGGGAGAGGCTGGGTCCAGGCCTTTATAAGGAGGAATCCATCAGTCAAGGTCAAGAGAAGTTGCCCTATTGATTCAAGACGTGTTAATGGGGCATCTACTGAGGTCATCAGGGACTGGTTCAAGCATCTCGCCATACCAGAGATCATCAGCATCAAACCAGCCAACAGATATAACATGGATGAGACTGGTATCCTTGAGGGCCAGGGATCTAATGGGCTGGTGCTGGGGATGTCTGAGGCGAAGTCTATCCGCAAGAAACAGCCTGGATCAAGGGCATGGGTGTCTATTATTGAATGCATCTCTGCCCTAGGCCACAGACTTCATCCCCTTATTATATATAAGGGTAAGACAGTCCAGCAGCAGTGGTTTCCTCTAGATCTTAGCCCTTATGAAGGCTGGCAATTCACAGCAACTGAAAATGGCTGGACAACAGATGCTACTGCAGTTGAATGGCTGCAGAAGGTGTTTATCCCTCAGACTGTCCCTCAGGGCAAGGGGGATAAGGAGGAGGCTAGACTATTGATCCTGGATGGGCATGGGAGCCACACAACGACTGACTTTATGTGGTTGTGCTATATAAACAACATCCATCTATTGTTCTTACCGCCACACACCTCCCATGTCCTCCAGCCACTTGATCAAGCAGTCTTCAGCCCTCTTAAGGCAGCCTATAGGAAGGAGCTTGGATACCTTAGTCTATGGAATGACTCTACTATTGTAGGCAAGAGGAACTTCCTAGGCTGTTATTATAAGGCTGCCCTTGCAGGTATGACGATGCAGAACATCAGAAGTGGTTGGAAATGGACAGGGTTATGGCCTGTCTCTATGGCGAAGCCTCTGATGAGCTCCCTCCTACTCCCAACAACACCAAAGCCATCAGCATCGTCAGATCAGGTCAGCAAAGGGCAGTCTAGGGGCAAGGAAGCTGAAGGATGGGCATCTGCGTCGTCTGCAGTGGCATGGTCGACGCCAAGGAAGATGAAGGATCTGTCTGGCCAACTGAAGCTATTCACAGAGTTGGATAATGATGCGCATACCCAACGCCTCCTTTTCATGAAGGTGAAAAAAGGCTTCAGCGAGCAGGCCTATGAGCTGGCCACTGCCCAGCATAAGCTGGAGCTTCTGCAGGCCCAAGTTACCAACACTGCAGTAAGGAAAAGGAAGGCAGTTCAGATCAACCCAAACACTAAGTTCGCCAACATCAAAGACATCCAGAAGGCTCAGGTTGAGGCTGGCGATAAAGAGGATATCACAGATGAGTCCAGCGAGGCTGATTTACCTAGTGAGGCTGAAAGCTGTATTGTGGTGGCATCTAGGTGCAGTCAATAGTTAATTGAACATACTGGTGTCGATGGGAATACCCTCATTTTTGGGTGGCCCATATGTGGGGGTGGCCCAAAAGTGGGTGCTTTGACTTATCGAAGTAGTGACGCCCGAACCCCATCTGGTAACCTAGCGAAAGGTTGGATATGATGAAGTTGTGGAGGGGATGGAACGGATCGAAGAAGACATACTCAAGCTTTGAAGAACGCTCGATACTAAAAAAATGACCTGGCCCCCGTCAGCCAAGTCCCCTTGCCATCATGATAGCTGGCACACGGCCGGATGGAGTAGGCCTACCGCGGCAATCAACGCAGTCCAGTCGTCCCACCATAGCTTCTTGGCAACGATCAACCTTGACACGAACCTCAGCAAGACCATGGCAGTCGCAATGGCAGGAAACGTGACGGGGGTGACTCGGGCGATGTCTTGACGGTCAGGGACCGGGTAACCGTGGCAGAGGTCACGCGACGCCCCGGCCGTGGCTGAAGAGAAAGGTGTCCGAGTCAGTAAAAATCATGCAAGAAGAACAGGATGTGAGTTCAAGGCGTACCAAGTTGGTCCGCGTAGAGGCAGGATGACTGAACACAATGTGACAGTTGCGCTCGCAGGGTGGTGTTTGTGCAGACGCAGTCTTCCACCGCGGTGTAGGAACAGCCCGCATCATTGAATCCCTGGACAATGCAAGGAACCTAGGCAGACTGAGGTCAATATGGTTCAACCCAGGCACACATGAGGACGTCGGCTACGGTCCACAAGGAGCAACCAAATTGATGGAAGAGCTTAGCTTGGCGGCGAAGTGCGGAGGCCGCAAAAAGGGGGATCAAGTCAAACTCACAGCACAATTTGGTGTCTTCGCAAGCATCTCTGATGGAACTCCTGAGCGAGTGTTTTGAACGGTTGCTGCCTGGATTGTGGTAGTTGCCGCCAGCAGGATCCACGGCACCGGAGCTGGCCATGTTGTCTTCATTCTCCCTTATGATTGAAGTGGAAGCCCTGGTTTGAGTCGTGATACCGAGTGGGGATGAGGCAATTGGAGAGTGTTTGGCTGTAAATAGTAACACACGTCTGATGGCATCTAGTAAATCAGCAAATGGTTCGGGGAATACCAAAGTTCGATCGCTGATTTGCAGGGCGAGGCAGCATTCATCAACAGAGTCATCACCAAAAAAAAAAGGGTAAGGAGCATGAAAAGAAACTTCACAAGTACACTATATGCGAGACATCCTCGTTGGGAAAACCGAGGCCACAGAGGCGGTGACGACTTGTAATGCCGGCAGATCTCTTTGACTGAGACAACCCGGAACGCCTTCCAGCCAGAAGCATGCGAGGCGCTCGCGCGGTCTGTCAAGCGTGAGTGGACAAGCGCTCTAGAGACGAAAAGAGGCCCACGCCAGCTGGAATGAGGATGGACCCGGCGTGAGAAAGTGGAAAGTCCCCAGGAGCTAGAGTAGAGGTGCACGACGTTCTGGACGAAAGCGGCGAGTGCCGCACAAAGAAATGCCAAGACTGCAAACAGCTTCCGTTGGACGTTCTAGCAAGCTCTCCGACTTGTGGTGTCGTATAAAGCAGGATACCGAACCATGGGCATGATGCCGACTCGCGGCTCTGGCGCAGTTTCACGAAAGGATGAGACGTTGACGTCCCAGTTCGTATGTGTACACCACCGCTCACAGTAGTAACTCGTTCAGCTTAAACAGTTCTTGGAGGGCGAGACCACTAACCTCAATGCGAGAAGACTCTTGGCTGAGCCGGCGAGTAGCGTCACAACGACTCCATTCATAAAGGGGCCTTACGAAGCATTCTTGCCAGCTTCTATCTTTTGCCGTTGAGCCCCTGTAATTCAATCACCATGGAGAGTTGTCAACATGTCCGATTCGTCTTCTCACAGGGCTTCACGAGGGAACTAGGCGTCTAGGTTGCAACGATTCTCACGGACATGGACCAAGACGAAGGCGTGCGTGCCGACTTTTTGCCCCGTCAAATAGGACTTGATGCTTATAAACTCTTCTAAAACTCCGATAGTTACACCGTCTGCTGATTACGACCTCTTGGCAGCAGTCCCGGCGGGCAGCGCCTTGGTGCAATCGGTCAGCTCGTTGATGTTGAACACCCCAAGCAAGCTGAGGCGGAGATATTGCCTCGCATAAGCCTACACGCAACGCTCCAGTCAGCCAACGTCCACGGGGGAAAACTCCAGGGGATCCCCGGTTGAAAACTTACAGCACCCCAGAGAGGCGCCTGCTGCGCAAAAGCCCGGAACGCCGGGGCGGACCGTGGGTCTTTGGACAAGGCGATGTCGCTGGGGAAGGTGACGATGTCTCCGGGGCTCGCGTTCAGGGTCTCCTGGTAGAAGAGGACGTCCCAGACGGCGGGCGTCGTGTCCTGCGGCGCGTTGGCGCGCGACGGGTCGAAGAAGCGCTGGCGGCTGGAGGTGTGGGCGCCGACGAGGGCCGCGAGCCCCGGGGCCGAGATGGTCTTATTCCCGAACAGCTCGATCAGCTTATCGGCGTTGTCCCTCGGATCCGGCAGCAGGCCGTCGGGCGCCGCGACGGAGGAGTCCTTGCGGCCGACGAAGGTCTTGATCCGCGGCCCGCCGGGACACGCGACGGTGGCGGTGGTGGCGGCGAACTGGATCAGGTCGGCCATGCCGGCGCCGAACTCGCTGAACTTGGCGTGCCACGTCTTCATCTGCTCGACGATGTCCTCGAGCCCGTCGTTGGCCGGACGGCCGATCTCCTCTGGCGCGAGGACGATGGACCCGTCGGCGCCGCCGAGGTCGCCGGTGCCTTTGCTCCACCCTGCGGCGTCGTGGAAGCCCAGGCGGATCGAGGCCCGGGCCGGGTCGGTGCAGCCGTTGGCGTCGCGGAAGGTGGGCATGATCTCGTCGGCGACGTGCTTCCACACGCAGCACTTGTCCGCGCTGCACTCGGCGCTGCCGAGATCGGGGACGCTGCCCTCGGCGGCGTCTGACACGGCGTTGCCGTTGCCGGTCAAGATGCCCTTGACGTCTTTTCCGACGTCGGAGAGGTCGTTGTCAGGCACCTTCATGAGGTCACCAATGATCTCGTTGTCTTCGGCTCGAGTGGTGAAGCCGTTGTTGAAGCCGTTGTTAAAGCCGTTGTTGGGACCGACGTTGGAGCCATTGGGGCCGCGGTTGGGTCCGGTATTGGGGCCGTTGGGACCGCGATTGGGACCGCCGTTGAATCCGCCATTGACGGCACCGCCATTGAAGCCGGTACGGCTGTCGCGGGTGATCTTTGCCACCATCTCCTCGTGGGTCATGCCGCCAGGGACCCTGCCCATGCCGGGATATGCGGCTGCGATGGCTGTCAAGGCCGTAAGGAAGACGACTGCTTTACCTGAAGGAGCCATTTTGTCTAGTTGAGGGGAAGAGATGTAAAAGCGAGTGGCGAGACTGGATTGGGATGGGAATGGAAACGAACGTGAAGAGGATGCTGGAGCGAGTGACTGAGGTTCTGCAAACTACCCGGCTGGCTTGAGGTTTCATGATGGAGGACATGGTTCTCATCTTTCACTTATATATCTGCACTCGGCGCAGCAACATGTAACTGGTGGCCGCTGCGGCGAAGAAGCTCCTTTCCCGCAGGAAAGCCGCGTCTACTCTCTGGTCACCACGAGCTCGGTCCCAACACGGAAAACAGGAGCCGTTGGCCTGCTTCAGACACATCGAGGCACGGATGTCGATGTTTCGGTGCATACATAAGCACGTTGGCAAGAGACAGAACATCCCACGGCGTCGTAGGAGGCTCCCGCCCCTCCCGGGAAGAGAAAACCCGCTAGAGATGTTGACGACCTGGCCCTGATGTGTCAGGTCGCTCTCGGGCGAGGCTTTTGCCATCCATCCGAAGTGTCACATTGCGTGGCGTTTTCCAGCGTCCTGTATCCAAAGTTCTAGTCCGATGCCAACCTCCCAAAAGTCAGGGAACATGAGGGTCCGAGAGCTTTTCGAAAGAGAAAACAACTCGAGGCGTGATTCCGTGGGATCACCAGTCTGCCGTTCCTGCCGTGGCCTATCTTTGGAATAAGCTGAAAGGTTCTCAAACCTTGTGCTCAAGAACTCAATCCAAATGTTCGGATGCTGTGGGTAATTAAGCCAAACTTGGCTCATCCCAACCTCGCCCGGCGTTGATATTCACTACGGATGGTTAAACGGAATTCGATGCCGATTGATGTAATGTCTCAAGATCGATCTTGAAGGATCTACAGATGCTTCTGCTGGGCGTGATCGTGTCCTTCCCGGGCGAGTAGAATCTGGAATCTGCCAGTTGCCCGTTGCATGCATCTCGCATCACGTCTCCCACCATACGCTTTCACGAAGCACGCCAAGAAAATAATCATTGATCAAGTCAATCTGGAATCTCACAGAGCCAGTCCTTGTGTAGCGCAACATACCGCTTTTGTGTTCACTGTATTACGGGGGCTTCTAACATGCCGCTGCGAGACTTTCCTCCCACTTCCCGTCGACAAGAACAGACAGAACAGACAGACGACGACCAAGACGTGTCGGCTGCACGGCAGAATATGCTGACCAAGTGTATCGGCGCAATCAAGACGAGTGTCCCCGGCCGTGCTCCAGACCCCAAGCTCCCTCGGACATCCGAGCTCACATGTCCGTGCCGGGCGACACCCAACCAGACATTCTGGATTTGGAACCTGGGTGACGACACCGAGTCAGAAGAATGGAATTCACATCTAGGGAAACGAGTTGCTAGGGGGGGGGGGGAGTGTGAGAAGAGGGGGAGTGGGCGGGAAACTAATGCACATGTCGGGCCTTTGCCACGATCCCGGCCGTCACACGATGAATCCAGCCTGCCGGATGCCGCGAGATCCATGCTACACCAAGTCTTAGTCCGGGTGGCGCTTATTTGACAGGAGGGTAGGGAAAGCAGAAGGGTTTCTTGAGAGACTGATTACGCGGCACCGGATGGCCGTTCACCCGTGAGGTTCGTCGTCTTGGCCGGCCCCCCTCACTGCTGTGCATGGTGCTCGGGAGCCGATGCAACGCTCGAAATGCCCTCATACTAGACTCAGGACTTTGGCCGATGGTTGACCAAACCGCCAGCTCATGGCTTACTGTTGTCGCCGGGTGGTTGACCGGAAAAGCGGCAACGGTGAGAGCTGTGTTTTGATGATGCCGTCTCTTGTAGGACCGCTCGGGGCACTAGGGGTGTTTTGACGACGATATTGGTGATTCTTCATTTTGGAAAAATTTGGATGACCACTAAAAACGATAGCATCAAGTCTAGTCCCGTAGTTGAACTTCCGAGATCACAAGACTTTGCCGTTGAACGATCCCGAACACCGGATTCTGTACTCAATCAGAAGATGAGAAGCGCCAATCATCCAAAGATACAGTAGTCATCCGCTCCTAGTTAACACAACTGATCAGCCAGTCGCTTCCAGCATGCTTCCCTTCTTAAGTCTCTGCTAAAATACTCGAAAACGGCCCAAGGAGCGTCGGATATCGTGCAGACACAGGCCACTAAGATAATGAATGATGTACGACACATTCAACCGGTCTGTGACGTTGCCAGCTTATCGAAAAGCTTTTGTAGCCATGGTAAGCATAAGGACAACACTGACAGCCAAAGAAACCCAAGCATCACATCGAACAAGTTTCGATGGCCTTTCGTGATGCTGTGGCAGGTCTTAAATACGGCGGTTCGCCTGTGATAAGAAGAGAAACCGACGGCCACATTCCCCGCCCTATTATTGCCCTCGTAAATATCTCGAACGACTTAAACGATGTCATCGAGGCAGCAACCCCTCTGACACCCCGTGTAACGTGACTGACAACGAGTTCCTCAAGGGTTGCGATGACGCGGGAAACACCAACGACATGTCAGGCTCAAAACCTGGTTACATCATAAGTCAACATACCCACTTTTGGAACACCCCCTCATTTGGAACACCCAGAATGAAGCTATCCCCAACATCACCACCATCTTCAATTAATTATTGACTAGGCCTAGATGCCACCACAATACAGCTTTCAGCTTCACTAGGGGTATCAGAGTCGCTGGATTCATCTGTGATATCCTCTTTTTCGCCAGCCTCAATCTGAGCCTTCTGGATGTCCTCAATATTGGCGAACTTGGTGTTTGGGTCGATCTGGACTGTCCTTCTTTTCCTTGCTGCAGTATTGGTGACTTGGGCCTGCAGGAGCTCCAGCTTATGCTGGGCAGTAGCCAGCTCATAGGCCTGCTCGCTGAAGCCTTTTTTCACCTTCCGGAATAGAAGGCGTTGAGTGAAGGCATCATTCTCTAGCTCTGTGAATAGCTTCAACTGCCCAGCCAGATCCTTCATCTTCCTTGGCGTCGACCACACTACTGCAGACGACGCAGATGCCCATCCTTCAGCTTCCTTGCCTTCCTTGCCTCCAGACTGCCCTTTGCTGACCTGATCTGAAGATGCTGATGGCTTTGGTGTTGTTGGGAGTAGGAGGGAGCTCATCAGAGGCTTCGCCATAGAGACAGGCCATAACCCTGTCCATTTCCAACCACTTCTGATGTTCTGCATCGTCATACCTGCAGTACGAGCCTTCTGATAACAGCCTATAAAGTTCCTCTTGCCTACAATAGTAGAGTCATTCCACTGACTAAGGTATCCAAGCTCCTTCCTATAGGCTGCCTTTACAGGGCTGAAGACTGACTGGTCAAGTGGCTGGAGCACATGGGAGGTATGTGGTGGTAGGAACAATAGATGGATGTTATTAATATAGCAGAGCCACATAAAGTCCGTCGTTGTGTGACTCCCATGGCCATCAACAACCAGCAGTCTGGCCTCCTCCTTGCCCTCCTGGCCCTCCTTGCCCTGGGAGGCAGTCTGAGGGATAGTCTGAGGGATGAAGACCTTCTGCAGCCATTCAACTGCAGTGTCGTCTGTAGTCCATCCATTCTCTGTTGCAGTGAACTGCCATCCTTCATAAGGGCCAAGGTCTAGAGGAAACCACTGCTGCTGGACTGTCTTGCCCTTATATATAATGAGGGGATCAAGGGCATGGCCCAGGGCAGAGATGCATTCGATGATGGATACCCATGCCCTTGATCCAGGCTGTTTCTTGCGTACAGACTTCGTCTCAGACATGCCCAGCACCAGCCCATTAGATCCCTGGCCCTCAAGGATACCAGTCTCATCCATGTTGTATCTATTGGATGGTTTAATGCCCTTGACCTCTGGTATGGCGAGGAGTTTGAACCAGTCCCTGATAACCTCAGTAGATGCTCCATTAACACGTCTAGAGTCAATAAGGCGACTTCTCTGGACCTTGATAGATGGGTTTCTCTTTAGAAAGGCATGGATCCAGCCCTTTCCTATAGGCTCCTTGTCCCCCATAGCACAGAGGATTCGTTCTGCGAATGCCCTCACTTGTTGATGGGTTGGGGCAACACCAAGGGCATGCTGGATTCGCACCCATTCAGCCAACTTAGCCTCCTGGTCAGGGGAAAGCCTCTGAAGGTCTGAAAATGCTGCTGCCCTTGCCTGGGTGCCTGTGAGACGGTTGTGGAGGGTGGTAATTGGGATGCCATATTCGCGGGCTGCCTTCCTTAGGCTTTGGCCGTCTGAAACAGCCTGGATTGCCTGATTGACTTCATACTCGGTATACTGGGCCATAAGGCAGGAATAAAGGTCCTCTGAAAAAATGAGGTTATTTGCATAAGGTATGAAATTGTTGTGATAGTTCGAAGTTGGAGGAAGTAGGAGGCTGGTGGTGGGGTTGAGGCATTTTTAGGTGTTCCAAATGAGGGGGTGTTCCAAAAGTGGGTATGTTGACTTAATCTTCAAACCATCAAGATCTCAACCCCCCCTCAATAGTAACTCCGCATGGCATCCTTGTACGACTCGCCTCCCTTGAGGTGCAGATCGAAACTATTCTGGACGTCGAGGACCTGCCGGATATGCTCCATGCCGAGCGGCTCGCCCTTGTTGACGGCCAGCGCCTGCGCGGTGCGGACCGTGTTCTTAATCTGCCGGCCGTTGAGGTCGTGCTTCGCGAGGCTCTCGTAGTCGTCGTCGCTGAAGGGACGGAGGTCGACCCCTTCGAGAACGCGGACGAGCTCGACAAAGATGCGGAAGATGGACTTCTTGGCCCGCTGCGTGAGGCTCTCGTAGCGCAGGGCGATGTGGATGCGCGACTGGAACGCGTCGTCAAAGGTCTGTCGTCAAAGTCAGCGGTTACGTGCGAAAGACAAGCCAAAAAACAAAGGTGGATGAATGTGCCCTGAAGGAGAAAGGACGTACCTCGACTCGGTTCGTCGTCAGGAACAGAATCCCCTGGAAGTACTCCAGCTGACGCAGGAAGATGCTAACCAGCGCGTTGCGGGCGATCTCGTGCAGGTTCCTCTTCTCGAGGAACACGTCGGCCTCGTCAAGGAGGAGGATGGCGCCCCAGGCGTGGCAGATGTCGAGGATCTTCTGCAGCTCCGCCTCGAGGTATCGCGAGTCGGTGCCCAGCTCTCCGGCCGAGGCCATGTAGAGCGGGCACTTGAGCAGCTCGCTGATGCCCTCGGCTGTGAGCGTCTTTCCCGTGCCAGGGGGCCCATGGAGCACGGCTACATCAAAAGGAGGGTCAGAGATGACGAGAAACAGACGGAGAAGGATATATAGCACCGAGCCCTTACCGACAAGCCCCTTTCCTTTGCCTTGAATCACGTCGTCGATGCTCTCGGCGGCGTGGTACTTGTGGGACTCGACCAGCGCCTATGATTCTTTCACATCAGCCTCAAACGCCCTGATCAAGGGGAACTGTAGTAAACTCGCCTTGACAATGTCCTTCTGCTTGGGCTCCAGCACCAAAGACTCGTATGCGCTGTCGTTCCATTGGATGTCTGTGATACCAGAGACAGTGAACTCGAGCCACAGCTTCTCTGAAAATGAGAAACCCAGCACTACGGACGATGCGATGAGGTAGTCCTCCGCGGAGAACTCGGGCGGCTCCTTTGACTTCTCGCCGTTCTCGGACAGGCCGTCACTCTTCACCTCCTCGACTCGCTCGAGCGGCTCCGCTGGCGCAGACTCCTCGACGTCAGATTTCGGGACCCGAATCATGCGGACGTTGCCCTTGGGGTCGCGCACGACCTTGGTCACCATCTTCCCGCAGGCGTCATCATCGCTTCCGCATCTATTGTCAGAGTCTGAGGCTTGGCCGCATGCCTTCTCGTTGTCGTCATCCTCATCCTCCGAGTCGGAGAGGACGTCGTGGTCCCGAGGCCGGACGACGGAGACCTGGTAGTTGGGGTTGATGCGGCGGTGGATGGCCGGGTCGACCATGACGCGCCCGTTGACGTTGACCTTGACGACGGCCTTCTTCTTCTTGTAGTAGGCCAGCCCTTGGTGGCTCCGGTAGTTCACGCCGCCGAGCTGCACGAACTTCTTGCCTCGCTCGACCAGGGCGGCCTTGATGGCCTCCTTGTCCTTGTGGAAGTCGAGGGGAAAGGCGCTGAGGCTGCTGATCTTTCGGGCCCCTCGAAACTCTGGGACCTCTTCGCAGAGAGTGCCGTAGCCGAATTGCTTGCCGTCGAACTCGAGATACTGTCCAAGTGTGAGCTATCACTGTGTGTAGACAGTGGCAAGAAAAGGCCAAAGCGAAGCTGGGTGATACTCACTTTGCCATCAACCCAGTAGAACTCTCCCTTGGTCATGCTGTTCAGCTTCTCTGCCTGCTCCACCTTGAACACCCGAGGCTCGTCGGGCGACCCGTAGGTCGTCGTGTAGATGAGCGTGTTGGGCTTGTAAAGCGCCCAAAGCAGGTCGAACGTGATGAGCCCGTTTTCCAGCATGGGGTAGAGACTATAAAGAGACGTGATGAGTAGCCATTCCCGGTGCACGCGCGCGCGCGCGCGTCAATTCAACGTACCTCTTCTTGATGTGAGCATAATCCTTGTCGAGATACTTGAGAAGAACCTTGAGATGCTGCCGCTTCGTCTTGATGTGCTTCTTCTGCTTCTTACGGTCCTTCTTGTCCGCGCCCACCGCCGGCATTTTCTTGAGCTTCTTGCCGTACTTTCGCAAGTCTTCCAGGTAACTGAGGCTCTATCAGTGACACAGCTCACGGAAAAAAACAAGAAAAGATTGCTTACAGAAACAGCATGTTGGGGTCGAGCTTGGGCGTCTCATCGACCAGGCTGACGCCCTTGATGTTGCCCATGACCTCCTGCAGACACTCGCGCAGGACCTTGCTCTTCACGTCGACGAGCGTGGCGCTGTACTTCCCCTCCCAGTCAAAGGTCCGCCTGATCTGGAGCACGTAGGCGTCGTACAGCGTGTCCGAGGTGGTCGCCGCCGTGTCCTGGAGCTTGTACTGGTGGATGGCGCTATCCCAGACCTGGTCGACCCGCTTGAAGTCCAGCTTCGGCCTCTTCCTGGACGACGACGACGACGGCTGGGCCTGCCGACCCCGCGTCCGGAGTCTGCTGCCGAACATGGGGTTCTCGCCAAGACCGCCGTCGCCCACGCCGAGGTTGCCACGCCTCGGAGGCGGAGGCCAGAAAGATGGCTGGTTACTGTTGTTGCTGCCGCCGAGCGCCATGGAGCCGTTGACGCGTTGCCATTGTTGGAACAGCTGCATCTGCTGAGCCGTCATTGGGACCTTGGTCAGACCGTCGTCCGAGTCGCTATCCTCGGCACCACTGTCGTCCGATGAGTCCGAGTCCGTGTCAGACGAGGAGGATGAGGAAGCGGACAGGGAGGGATCGCGCTTTTTGGAAGATTTGCTCTTCTTGGTAGAGCGGGAAGTGGAGGGCCGAGTCTTCTTGGTCGCAGTGTTAACAGAGTGCTTTCTCGATTTGGTCTTGCGTTTGGACACTTCCTCCTCCGAGTCGGACGAGTCTGAATCGGAGTCGGACGAAGTATCATCATCGTCGGATCGGTGGTGGCCATCGTCTTCCGTAGTAGATTCAGACGAGTCCTCCTCGTTACGAGCAACTTTCTTGTGCTTCTTCTCCCTCTTTTTGAACTGCTTCTTGGCCTTCTTCTTTGCCGCCTTCTTCTTTCCGCCTTTGGTGTTTTCAGAAGACTTGACTCGACGAGCAGGGGCGACGGCGGTGGCGACCGAGTCTTTGACGGAGCCCACTTCATCGGCGGGCACGGAATCGGCCGGGGCGTATTGGTCTGTGAGGGTGGCCTCCTGGGAACTCATTGTGGGTAGTGTCATGGCGAGCGATAGTGATGAATGACCGAGGGAGCCCAAGAAAGTGACGGTAGAGAAAACGTTGTATGGCCTGTCTTACTAGGGGTCGAAGAGCCTTGAGGGTCGACAGAGTGGCGACAGAATCCAGTGAATTCGCTGACTCTGTAGGGATTGTCCAAGAACTGACCGGTGGGTAAGGGGCTGTGTCAGTCTTTTATCTCTCTTGAGGTACGAGGGAGCGGTTTGAGATGATGGCTGTCAGCTGGAGCTGCATTGAGGGCTAATTTTCGGTATGTCCAGCCGGCTGACGATGACTCGATTGATGTGAAGGTGAAGTGGTTTCTCCAAGAAAGAAAAGCAGCCGTCACCCAGGTGTAGGTTGTCATGGGTCTTTTTACTGAAGGCTTTCTTCGCCCACTATGTCATATGTAACCCGGCTACTTCATGAGACTTCCAAAGAGGAGAGGCCATGTACCTCCTCAGTACAGGTCTTCCTACTACCTTGAGGTGTCTTTCTTCGATGCTGGGCCTTGTGCAAGGCCAGGCCAGGCAGATAAGGCGTTCCACGACTCTTAGCTGCCTGCGTCAGATGACCGAAAAGGGGCCACTGCATCTGCATTAGCTGGGAGGTAAAAGGAGCTAGAAAGAGGTGGGTGGTGTTGCTGATGGTATCATGCCGCCTGGCGTCATTTTCGGCCGCTGGAGTTTTTGTGTGTGTGTGTGTGTGTGCTTTGTTACTTTTCGCCATGTAGCGGTCGTCTGTGAGAGACAAGATCTTATCGTATTCATTTCGTCTTTCTTGTTCTTAACGGTATGTACCTGAGAGATCTTAGGAGGGAAAGCCTTGGCTACGTATCCCAGTCCCTGGGAGACAGATACGACGACCTAGACTAAAAAAAGGAAGCATGTATTGAGATGTACTGAACCTCTTTCAGGTGGACTTTGGCCCCCGAGGTACAGTGATAATACTCCATTTCCAAAGTCCCTTCAGGGTAAGCAGGATGGCTGCAAGTGATGAACGTGGGGAACCTGGGGACGAAACCCCCCGGGGCTCTTTTGGAAGGCTGCAGCGCTCATCTGCGGCCAGTCATGAGCCGCCCGCCTCAAAACTCTTGTGATAGGACACCAAGAGCCAAAGGCGCCTGAAATGCGTTGCCTAGGAGTGCGAGTGGACTGTTGGTTGCGAACCATCAGACTCTTGGCAATCAGCCTCGTCCCAGGCAGCAGATCTGAGACAAGTCAGTGACAGAAAACAAAGGCTACGGTCCAGAGATGGCACAGCAAACAACGTGCCTTTGTAGGCGACGATCCCACGCGTTTCCCTGGTTTCGTTTACGATCTTGACCATGTCTTTCTCTTTCTTGGTCCTGAGACAATGCAGCAGGGCATCCGGGACACATGGGGGGGCGACTGCTCTACATTTCCTGCGCAACCCTTTGGCATCTTAGCCGTTGCGTGTCCTGCATGCATATGCATGTCCACTGGACTGCTGCGAGGCGCCCCAAAAACGTATGGCGGATAAGCGTGCCAGGTCGCACTGCCCAGCCATGTCCAGGATGAGGCGCTTGGTTCTGTGATTGGGTCTAAGAGGAATGTGTGCTGTGGCTAGTTGCCTCTCGCCCCAGTCAGACAATGACCGATGCCGGACTCGTTGATAGTGGAACGTTGGCCTGCTTTACAAGGCCTGTTGGGTGAATCACTGGTGCTCTCGACATCTGGCCAGCCCCTGTGTTGGACCATGCCCATGTAGATTCGCGCAAGTTTGGCAAACGTTGAAAGTGACAGTTGATTCCTACCAATTCGAGTTCGGTCAGCTTGCCCAATGTCAAAATCCCCGCCAGCATTTTCCACCATGTAAACTCCGCCGCCGTCAGCCCCCCTGTCTTGACACAACGACACTGATGAGTGGATATCGGTAGCAACTCGCGCGCGTACTGTAATACATTTGCCAGTTGACCACGATCTTGTTCCTTGGCGTCTAGCTTGAAAATGGCCATGTCAAGAGGGCGGAGTTTGGTGCATCTCCACTCATACATACGCGGAACCCAATCCCTTGAACTGAGTCATTAGGCTTCAAGTGGCGATTGCGTCAACTCGGAGATTAGCGCGTTCCCTTTATAGCGCTCGCAATCCACCTTTCCCTCGTACTTTATGATTTGGTTTCCGAGATTTGCTGCAGGACTCGCCGTTCTTTAGGGTCAAAAAGAAAGCCTTAAATTCAAGCTAGCGACTGTAATCCATCTATCAACGCCGCCATTCCCTTCGCTTTGCTATGGATTTGTTGCGCAATTTCCATGTGCCTATCTACCAGTTACAAGCATTGGTCAACGCAAAAGCTTAGCGGTGGGTCTCTTTCTTGTGTGATGCCTGTCATGTCACGATATACTCGTGGCGTTGTGAGGCTCAGCCCAGCTAAGCTCCATGTCAGGTGACTGCTCTTAGGGATCGTATTTCTTCGAGCCGTAGCTTCCAACCCACCTCACCGTTTCTCAATTCAAGCACTTTCCACACTTTCGGGCCCTATGCCTAGCTGTGTGCGCTAGCTCGTGAGAATGCCTCTGTAGGTAACGAGGGCAAAATTCCACATAGCATGTGCTAATCGCGTATTCTTGACCAATCTATCATATCATCCTTGGCTGAAACCTTGGGATACGAAGAACGAACTCGTTTGGCAATAGAAACTCCCCGACTGGACTTTGAATGCCAAATAACTACGCAAGGCATCCTTTCCCCCCATGTGCAGGCTTCACAGTTGGAAAGTCCCCGTTGAGCTTCAGCAGGAGACTGATGTGGCTTCATAAGTGGCGGGATTTTTGAATGTAGGAAGATGACATGGTCGCAGTCGGGTGATCTGCTCGCTTATTAATCATTTTTTTGAGAAAGAAAATGCATTAGGCTACTAACGCTGTTATAAAATGTGACACTTGTAAGAGTCAAGATTCTAGTGATAAGCCCCTGTGAAATGATTAGAAAACTACAATGTTGTAGATTTGAAACCTTGTAACAGCATAATGTTACGCATGATGTTTTACTGCTTTAAACATAAAACGATAGCCTATTGATTAGTGATTGCTATTGACTCAGGACGTTACAAAAATTACCCTAAAAGTAATCCATGACATAGAGAGCTTCTATCAACAGAAAGAAACACTATAAGAAGATCGACACTGCCAGATCGAATACATCATGGACATCACTTTAAATACAATATCAACTTATTCTCAATCAAATTTCATTAGGAACCTACCTTTCTTTAACAATTAAGATGAAGTCCTTTACTCAGGCTCTATTTTTCTACATCTTCATTGTCGCTAGCGTTCAGGCAGCATGCACCTTAGAAACCCCTGGTACTGAGGGCTTTGAAGGCGGCAATTGCAGGTCTGGTAGGACGAAATGCCAGTCCGATACGGGCGGAGCAAGCATTCTCTGCTGCGATGACTCTAGCTGCAAGTAAATGGCTCAGAATCTTACCTATGCCAGGTGCTTCAGTACGACGTCAAGACCCCATTCCTTGATTTGCAGCTGATGTTGTTCACAGGAAAACGCCAAGCTCTAAGATATAGCCTGTCTAAATCACCTCCTCTGTACCTTGGACAACAAGAAGGAGGCCGATGTTACAACCCAAAATCGGTTGGTGACTGACGCAGCCTGAAGCAACCCCTGGCAAGAACAACAGGACAGAGAGACACTCATGTATGCAGGCGCGCGGCGCAAGCTGAAGGACAGAACAGAAGAACTAGAGAAGGTCACGCAATAGATCAGTTAGGATTACCAGGCTCAACGCTCAGATAGAAACATATCGACATTCAGCCAATCTCTATTCTTGTTTGACTAAGTCTATCTTTAAGTTTTATGCTTTGGAAACAACAGTCAGCAATCAAGAAAGTCGAGAATTTGTCAGCAAGCGTACCGATAGAAGTCTGCCTTTGACTCCGTGACGATGTCAACTTGTAGAGCTACCCTTGTTGGCTTGAAATTGGTGTTGGTCTCTTCGGGACTTCGGCATCGTTCCCACCACTCAAAGCCGACTATAAGTTCCGGGCTTTGGCTCCGATTTTGTTGTGCTCGGCACCATTGCCGGTTTTAGAATTAATTTCGTGGAAGCTCGGTCACACCGCACTTCCTACTGTGCGCCTCGATAACCATCATCAATAAAGAGTGGAGGATGATTTGCAACCTGGTCTGGAACTATACGCGCTATACTCGTATAGTGCTATCTCGGGGTCCCCTGCACTCTGCATTTTAAGCATAGTGGCTACAGGAGTTCGCTTTGAAGGACGGTAATGCCAACCATCCGTTAATGAGCCCATCTTCTCCACCATCCGCATCCGTGTATAAGGCCATCTCAGGCACCCAGGGTGGCGCAGACAAGAATCCAGCTCTAGTGGCAGCGCAGACTCTAGCGGCGTGCCCGGGTGTCGGGCTCGTTTGACTACATCTTGGAAGACTATATAACGTTGAGCGGCATTCGTCTCATGGTGATTTGAGCTAAGCAGAATACACAACCATCTTCATTTTTAGGGTCAACAAAACAGAACTACGCCATGCTATCTCGATCCACGTTTGTGGCCTTGCTGCTATCCGGCCGTGTCATGGCCGCTGCGACGTGCAAAACCACTCCCTCCGATGCGAGCTGGCCAAGCACCGACGACTGGAACAGTTTCAACCAATCTCTGGGGGGGGCTCTGATAAAAACCCAGCCTATTGCAGCTTCGTGCTACGAGAACAGTTCGTTCTCTTCCCCGGTGTCATGCGACGAAGTCAACAGCAACTGGTTCTCTCCCGCCCTCCATGCACGCTTCCCAGAGTCGATTGATTATCCGTACTGGGCCAACAACTCTTGCGTGCCGCCGAGCGACTACGCGTACCAGAATCAGGGATGCGAGCTGGGAGGCTTGCCCGAGTTCATACTCAACGCCACGACTACGGAGCAGGTCGCGACGGCCATGAAGTGGGCCAGTTCACGGAACATCCGAATCGTTCTGAAGGGCACCGGACATGATTTGGTCGGCAGGTGAGTTGACAAGACAAGAGCCGGTTCCCCCAAATAACAACCGAACAAAAATGACTAACGCACGAGCAGGTCCAGCGGCGCCTACTCACTATCGATCTGGACTCATCATTTCCAAAGCATCGAGTTGAACAGCCAGTGGCCGCGTCCGCTTGGCAACGGGACCGAGAATGTGGCCATCGTCGGAAGCGGGTACAACTGGGGACAGATTCTCAACGCTACCGCCGCTGTCGGAAGAACCCTGGTCAGTGGTCAGGTCAGCAACGTTGGCCTCGGAGGCTTCATCGGAGGCGGTGGCCACGGGCCTCTTTCGAGCCACTACGGCTTGGGTGCCGATCAGGTTCTGCAGGCTACGGTAGTCACATCGGCCGGGGAGGTTCTCGTGGCCAACGAGGCTCAGAACCAGGATCTGCTATGGGCTATCCGTGGCGGCGGGCCTGGTCTCTACGGCGCCGTCGTTGAATACGTTCTACGCACGCATCCCAGCCCCGAGAACGTTGTCCTGTCGACCCTTTCCTTTTCAATGGCAGGGAACGACACACAAGCAGCCATCCTTGCCTCCTGGAACGCGCTGGCGACAATCTCTGCAGCTTTGCCGGATCTCATGGACGCTGGTATCGCAGGGTTTGGAAGTGCGTCGACGACCAAAGTCTACACAACATCGTCTGGTGCTCTCGGCCAAGGAATCACGGCCATCTTCACCTTCTTCGGTTACAACACCACGGAGAGAGCAGTCTCCTCTCTTTTGGCCCCCTTGAAGTTGAGCATGCTCGCACATGGCGGGGATGGTGCACTTTCGGTGGACCTTTCGGAACCCGAGGTCTTCTCAACCTACCTCTCCTTCTTCAACGACAATCTCAACATTGTTGAGACGCCAGTTGGACAGATCAGCATTTCCTCCAGCCGCCTTCTTGGTCGCCGCGAGTTGACGGAGATTTCTCTAGACCAGCTGCGTACCCATCTGCAAAGTCTCATGGAAACCCAGGTTGACGGAGCCTCTGCCGCGTTGGTCTATGGATTGCAAGGTGGTAAAGGCCCTCGAGAGGTCCAGGAACATATGCGTGGCGCTCTGAACCCCGCTTGGCGACGAGCCTACATCCACCTTATCAGTGCAGCCTCGAAAGTCAACACAACGGACACAACGCCGCAAGAGGCTTTGGATTCCGCCGCTGCCTGGACCGAGGAAATCCAGGAGGCTGCATGGCGGAAGTGGGCGCCGGGATCGGGCTCGTACATCAACGAAGCCAACCCATTCAACAGCAACTTCCGCGAGGACTTCTACGGGGAGAGCTATGAACGCCTACTGGAGATCAAGAAAAAGTACGACCCCACTGCCAGCTTGTTTGTTTTGTCAGGGGTTGGAAGCGACATGTGGAAGTATGACTTGAACACTGGAAAATTGTGTCCGCAGTAGAGTCGCCGTCAGGTCAACCAACCAGCCAACTTTGGCCTCGAACTTGATTAGTTGATTGGTTGACTGAAGGGCTACAGTATCGTGGTTTTGAGTGGACGACTTCGCTCGGATGGTTCGTTATGTTACTCCGACGGCAACGCTGGTTGAAGACGGGAAGGCGAGGTTACATAGGATTGATTAGGATGGGTCGAGTTTGACACTATCGATAATTAGAATAGCTTCTACCAAAATATGACACCAAACATTTCTTCCTCCGCCAACAGTCAAACGACGAATATCCGGCAGGTATGAGCTGATCTAGATACTTGCCTTGCCGACTCTCGCTCTTTATCTCCGGCTACGAATTCTTTTGTGCTTTCGACATCTGGCCAGCCTCTGGGTTGAACCCTGCCTTGAGTCGCACAAGTTTGGCGAAGGTTGCAATTGACAGTTGACAAAGTAACAAAGGGGTGATGTGTTGACTATTTTTGTTTTTATTGGCCCGATTCCTACTATTGAATATAAACATTGCTAGGAGCTAGTCGGAAGATTTGGCCAGCGGGAGCAAAGATCTGCTCCACTGTCATCATGATATTGTCTTGTTCAGGAAGCCCGCATTTTGCGGATTCGTTCTGATAACTAAACATTGAGACGATTCGAAGTTTGTTGATTGGACCGTCAGGAGTGTAAGGCTGGGGAAGTAGACACCACTGTAAATCATCGTCGAAAACATGGAGGAACGAGAAATTAAGTTTTACTAGTTGTGCTATCTGGACTATATTGTCGTCGAGTAGCCCATCTGCAGTAGGGATACGACGTGGCAGCTAGCTGCATGGCCGTTGGAAGAAATCTTTACACGCCATGTGGCGAAGAGGTATTCAGGTTGTCGAACGCGGTGGCGCTGACGGGGGTAATCTAGAGGAGGTTGCAGAGAAGACCGCCAAGGTTAAGCTTGTTGAGGACACCGCCAGCGAGGCCAGTGACGATGGGCAGGAGGCCCTTGAGGACCTCAAGGAGGAGGCCAATGACGCCGCCAAGGACGGAGAAGACAATCTCAAGGAGGCCGTCGACCAGGCCGTTGAGAGTGGTGAGAAGCTGGAAGACAACAGAGAGGAGAACGAAGACGAGAGGACCGAGGAGGTCAAAGATGCCTGGTTGACCCGCGTTAGCAACACCATCACAGGATATTGGCGGGGCATGGGGGAAACTTACTGATTCCGAGGACCTTGATGACGTTCTTCAAGGCGTAGATGATGTCGAACACGAGCTCGAGGACGAGGCTGATGATCTCCTTCTTCTCCTCGCCGACGATCTCGACGGACTCGCCGAGGAGCTCGATGACTTCGCCAACGAGCTTGTGGACGAGGCTGACGATGGTGGTGACCTCGGTCTTGACGAGTTTGATGATGGCCTCCTTCTTCTCGGCGACCTGGCCACCGGCGACGCCGTCGACGGTGGAGTTGATGGCGCCGCAGTGCTTCTTGACGATGACAACGGTCTCCTGGACCTTGGTGTAGACGACCTTGCCGCGTCTGTCGAGGATCTCGGTCGCGGGTGTCTTGGGGAGCGTGGGGAGCGCGGGGAGCTTGGGAACCTCAGGGACGTTGACGGCGACGTCCGGGACCTTGGGGACCTCGACTTCAACGTCGGGGAGCAGGCCGTTGGTCGGGGCCGCGTAGGTGGTCGCGAGGAGCGAGGAGAGGGCGACGAGACCGATGTTGAGGAACTTCATGGTTGCGGTGGTTGAAGGAGTTTGGGATTAAGAAATAAAGAGTGTGAGATAGTTGGAGATACTGGCGTAACGAACGAAGAGAGAGAGATAGTACCAAAAGCTTCTGAAAAGAATGACTGAGTGAGAACGCTGATGCCGAGAAGGGAGAAGAGAGGTTGTATTCCGGGTGAGTTGGCGGCGGCTTAAGTATCTGACGAACTCGACTGGAGAGAAGTTGACGGGACCAACACTGCCCGTCGTTGATTCATGAGTCTGTCCCATCCCATGGGCAGATTTCACTACCGCCCGCATCAATTCCCCGACGCTGCCGATCCCACTCCCCGCCGGCATTCCCTTTGCAGGTCGAAATCTTCCACTTGATGGAGAGGCCCTAGGCGGTTCCCCTGCTTCGTCGAATCCGACTTCCCTTGGCTGCCTCCATTCGCCGCATACCCTTGACGGAGGGTCGTCATTGCACGATTCCGTCTTTTCTGTCAAATGTCAAGATGGACACTCGAAGCGGACCTCGAATAGCAGCTATTCCCGCTTGGGGTTGGGTTGGTGAGAGGAGCGTCCGTATCCAGCCCTTGATGCTGACGATCCCAACACCCCCGGAACATCCGCGACAATGTCAGAACGTTTAGCTAGTGCGCAGCGACGAGATTAAACTTGGCGCGGGTTCTGTATGCCGACAGGCCATGGCTCGTGTCCCGAAGGTTAATAGAGACGAGCTAGACATGTTTTGTCCGCCCTACGCCACGGCAAACGGGCACGGCGTGGGCTAGGCCAAACTAGACGAGCAAAGGCACGCTGGCCTGGCTCCTTTTGGATGGGAAACATTGTTTTAGAGGGCGTCGGGAGGCCTAGATCCCCATAGATCTGCGGGTTCCACGCGCTCCCTTGGCAGGGGGAGACTGAAGATCGTCATTTTGGAACCACAACTCAATGCCGAATTGGGCGTTGACCCTTCTCAACCCTTTTCAACGGCAGCTCATCTCACATGAACTTCCTGGCCGGGCGAGAGGCGGTGAGCTTGTAAACGACCGTTGAAAACGACAACGCCGCAGACCCGGCCCCAGGGCGCCGGATCCCCATCTCATGACTGTCTTGCTATGTCATGGCAGAGCGCACCCCTGTTTTTTCTTTCTTTCAAGCGAACAGCCAGCCGTCGATGGTCATTTTCGTCTCGGGCACCAAGATCGACTAGTTACGTTTGGGAATTGTGGTTTTTTGTTCAACCACCGTTGCCCTGTCGGATCTGACGTCGTGATCCTGGATCAAAAATATCACGGCAGGCGGTAGATGGCTGCTGTGTGAGTTTTGTGCAAATCAAGACGACTTCGTCGATGAGTCAGTCAGTTAGTTGGGGGCAGCCTGTAAGAGGTTAAGCGTCGTGATTCTGGATCACCGAACACTTGTATCCATTCTCTCACCAAGTGAAAAGCGCTGATGATGGTAACTTGTCTGGAGGCGGCGGCCTGGCACAGCTCTTGCGAAAGGCGCATAGCAAAGATGGTTTGGTGAGCCCCTGGCTACTGTGGGCTGTCTGAACACACAAGCTGTGGTCTGTCGAAATTAGGTTAAGTTTCTTGGAGGGAAAGCTCGTGTGGGAATTAAACTTTACGAGCGAATAAGTTTGTGTGTGCAGTCCTTGGTCGTATAATACCTAGCTCAAAGTTGAGTTTGCTTGGGAGAGAGGCCCTGCTCATCTATCATCGCGCAGCAAGGCTACGACGAAGAGCGGTCGTGGCAAACTTCACCTGCGGGCAGCTTAACAGTAAGCCCAGTTTCTCCGTGGAACAGGAGACGATGAGAAGAAAAAAAAGGAAAAAAAGAAAAAAACCCCTGGCGGAAATGCCGACGACTTCTTTCCCCAAGCGAGTGAGTTGGTGTTTTACACCAGATTCGTCTCCACGTGTGTCAAGTTGCCGATCCATCCGCATTGTGTGTGGAGGTAGGTCTCCCAACAGACATGGCAACAATTAGCGAACGCCGTTAATGTTTCGAGGGGGATCGACGGGGAGTTTTGGAGATCAGGGGGGAGGGAGTGCCGAAGTGAGTGGCCGGCGAGAGGCAAAAGATCACCCTCCTCGCTTTCATCCGTGAGGGGGAACAATGCGCTTCCCGAGAGCCTTGGCAAGACATGAGGAATCTTGCCGTGTCTCCGAAGAAAACATTTGACTCTCGGTATCGATCGGCTCCGTCAGTCGTCATCGTGTTTGTAGCTTCTGGGCCAAAGTCGAATACTAATCTGGCACCTCTACACATGTTGCCAGAACGCGCGACTTTGGCCAACCCCCTCCTCCCCCCCCCTTATTGCCGGACACTCGCACCGAGCTTTGGAACCGGCCAAGGTGGGATAAGTTCTTCGCCTGTCTACAGGTAATCCTACATCCCAAGTTCAGCGCAAGGAACGGCTTGCCGAGAGTTCTAAGCATGACAGATGGCAGGTGACATATGACACTCGTCTTGGTGTCATCCAATCCGCCCTTCCCCCCCTTCCTAGTGACCCCCTCAGGTACGCGTTGCACCTCTGTTTTCTCGTCGCCGTCAGCTTCGTCCCATCTCGGCCGATGCGTCAGCATCTAGCACATAACTGAGCCGCAAGTGGGCGAGCTAACTGCGGGAGAGATTCAAGGGGGAGGGGGGAGGGGGGGGGCATGAGTAGTGCAAACGGGGAGAGGCATGCTTGGCACTCGAAACATGATCTGTTCGGGGGGGGGCGTCACGCACTCAAACGAAGCTTCCAAGATGGGTTTCGAAAAGCTTTTCAGTCTTGTTCCCCCTTTCTCTGCAGGGAAGATGGCTGTCTCGGCTGCCGAGGGCCTCAGCAAAGATTGAGTTGCCGCGGAGTCATAGCCACATTTTAGACTGCCTTGCTAATCATCTCCCAGTTGTAGCCTGACTGTGCGGCCCTTGTGGCGCGAGATCCTTGAGGATGATCTGTGGAATTGTTTGATTGATAGAGTTCGGAGGTGCATGTGTTCGTCAAAGGAACTCAATATGATGAAGTGCACGCAGGTTATGACTTCAAACAACACAAAAACTCTCAGTCCAGGTCACTTGAAGAAAGTATCACGATATCCCGCAGAGAGTCTTTCTCTTCCTCGCCCTCGTCGGGTGGGGGTTCTTCTTATCCCCTGGACCAAACTTGTCTCACCGTCCAACTTTCTGGAGTTTATTCTGCCATGCAGTATTATAGGGACCCTCCATTGGGTTTGAACGAGTTCGAGTCGTCCAATCCTATCACGTCAGGCAATGGACGACCTCGGCGCCGTCCAATGTCCAGTGTCACACACAGCCCGCGGACCTTGGCCGATATACCCGGGGACATATCATATTGAAGCGCATATGCGCCATATCGCGTCGTCCTTCCACGCCCCACCACACGTTGACCCTCGCGGGCCTGCTGAAGGTGTCGCGACGTTTCACTTGAGGCGTACGCGATGGGGCCAGTCGGCTGGACGGTTTCGCTGAATCGGGATAGTTGCGTTTGGGAATTTTTCAAAGTTGTCTGGATGTCGGCGGTACTCGCGCGATGACTAGCCAGTGAGCTCCATATGGAGTAGCTGCCAAACAGTTTGCCGCGATGATGGTCTTGAAGTGTTGTTCCCCCTTCTGATGAGGATATATAAAGTCTCACGGTTCTTCGTCCCTAAATCGTGAGCCCGTCTTCTTTATCCAGCATCATCTTGGTCTTCTTCGCCTCTGCTTTCTCTTTCCATCGCCGATTGATTCGTGCGGCTTTTTAAAACTTCTTATTCACTTTTTGTATAACAACCGTTGCCGCTGATCCATAAAAAACCCACGTGGTTGCTTCACTCAGTCAGACTCTTCGGATATCCCCCCCACCACTAAACCACCATCAACATGCTTTCCAAGACCTTTCTTCTGGCCCTCGCCGCCGCCCCCTTCGTTGCTGCTCATGGCAAGGTCGCGGTCGTAACCGGCGACGCAGGCGGCAACGGCACCGCCTTGGCCATCCAGGGAGGTGTCGTGCCAGGCCCGGGTCCCAACCGCAAGGTAGATATAACCGACTCTTTCTCTAATCAGACAAAAGAGAGGAAGAAAAGGGGATAAAAGAAGAAAAAATAAACCCCCATCAGGAAGGCTAATCTCGGCTCGACACAGACTGAACTTGACACCACCGTCTTCAAGAACAAGAACATCATGACGGACGGCCTCGGCAAGACAACAGGCCAAGGCAAGGTCCAGGCCAAAGACATCCAGCAGGTCATGGCGCTGTCCGGCGACACCCTGCCCCAGGTCTCCTCCGTGAACGGCAGCATCTCGGGCACCTACCACGTCGTCACCACCGACGGCGCCGGCCCCATCAACGCAGTCCTCGACCCGACCGGCACCGGCGCCTTCTCGCAGGGCGTCAAGCTCCAGGTCATGCAGCAGGTCCCCGGGAACAAAGGCAACATCAGGCCCAGCGGCAAGGTTCCCGGCGGCAAGCGGTCGCTCTGGGAGAGGGCCCTCAGCGTCATCGTCAAGCGCGCGTCCAATGTCAACATGGACTTTGTAAGCATCTTCCCCTTCTATTCGTTCTTACTACGTATCCGTATCCACGTTTGAGTCGAGAGCACCTCTCGAGTGAAGATCAACTCCACTAACACTTCTCTTTCATAGCCCATGGCCTTTGCGGTGCCCGATGGAACCACGTGCTCTGGTTCCATGGGCGGCCAGAAAAACGTCTGCCTGGTCAAGATTGCCAACAGCAACGGAGCCGGCCCCTTTGGCGGTGTCGTGCCCATCCAGATTGCACCCGCCGCCGGCGCTGCTCCTGCTGCTCCCGCCACTCCCGCTGCACCGGGTGCTAAGCGCAGCGTCGAGTTCCAGGCATAGAAGCGAGGTTGAGGTTTCTTCTTGCTTCGGATGTGTTGAAGTGGGCGAGGAAAATATGGCTGGAGACCCCTGGTGGGAGCCACCAAAAAAATGCTAAAAGGGAAGCGCGTATCATCTGAAATAGCTGCTAGTCCTGATCTTCTAACCCTTTCTCTTCAAAAACAACCAACGTTCTCTTCATGTATCATAGTAAAAACCCGTGCTCACTGTTTTGACAATGAACGTGTACAGCCTATCATCACTGATTCAACACTTGACCTTATTCTCTATCCACACTGCAGCCTGTACGTTCAAAATCTGTGGACGTAAAAAAACAGCAAGAAACTGGCAGGAGAACCAGAGTCCTTATGATGTGTAACTTCGTTTCAGCTCAAAGTCCACGCCATGGGGCTATGTAGCCTCTCACTCTAGTTTAGCACCACTTTATCCATTTCTTAGACCACAGGATCTTCTAAGCAACACAGCTAAAGCAACCAAAACAGTTCTTGTTACATAAGACCTCGGCTATCAATCCACCTATACACATAATACATACAAAAAGAAGAGCAGGCTGATAGCAAACTGCGCTTCACCCGCCAAAAACCTCGCCTCCGTCGCTGAACATTCTGTTCTACTACTCCTCCAGACTTCGACTCATATGCGTCGTCTGCCACACCGGGTCATCCACATCCACCCACAGGAGAGTAAACCCCTGTCGCTCCCAGAACTTGATTGCGCCAGGCAGAAAGGGGTGCGTATGCAGGTAAAGCTGCTTCAAGCCAGCGTCCCTCGCCGACTGCACCAGGGCGGCGACCAGCTTCGAAGCCAGCCCGCCGCGGCGCCAGTCCGGGTCGACGTACAGCCTGACGACCTCGACGACGTCATCCCCGGACCGCAGGTCGAGCCCCGGGAACCGGTGGTCGTAGTGCTGGTACCCGATGGTCGCGATCAGCTTGCCGGCCGAGCGGGCGATCAGGTACGCCCCTTGCGGGTGATGGAAGAACGTCTCCTCGAAGATGGCCGCGTCGGTCTCGGCCCTTTTGGCGCGCCATTCCGGGCCCAGGTGGGGGAACATCTCGGCGCGGGCTTTGTTGGTGAGCTCTGCGATCTCAGCCATGTCGTCGGCCGTGGCGGGCTTGATGCCAAAGTCCATCGTGGTGGTGGTGTTGCCGAGAGGCTTTGACGGCGTGGTATCCATTGTGGGGTTTCCTGAGACGGACGCTCTTGTTGTGGCTTCGATTCGTTTACAACCGTCCAAGGATGATGTCGATCAACAGTGAGTGAGAGGTATGAAAGAGCACTGGAACCACCGGGATTGAGACAGGTGACGGACGACTTCTCGCTTCCTTGGAGGACACTCTTCACAGGGAGAGGAAAAAATGGCGAGATTAAAGTTGACAGATTGATAAGATGGTTGCAGCGACATCGGGCCCTGGTCGTAATTTACTTGCTCAGGCTCCACCAGTAACCAGCTCGAAGGAATGTGTTCCCAGCACATTGGGCTTACTAAGTTTCGTATGGCGACCATCGCCAAGGCGTCGACCTCATCAAACGACAGGGTTTCCCCAGCCACTTCTGCTCTATTTCGTTCCAAACAATGAGTCCATGGCCGAAGGCTCTTCGTGGTGGGAAGCATATCAAAAGAGCGGGGAAAGTGAAGAACCCTAATGGGTATGGAATTCTTATAATACAAGTGTCTGAGCACCAGCAAAGGAGCGTCGCTCGATGGAGGGAGAGAGAGGCTATGGAAACATATGCTTAAACCAGCGAAAGAAGCCATTAACATCCCAGCTCACTGCTCAATTTCAACCCATCCCATATCAGGTCTGGACAAGGTCCATAGCCCATCCTCGGGCGGGCTGACCTCGTACCCGGAGCCCTCTCCCACAACCTCCTTGTCGACGCCGACGACTTCCTTGAGGTTCGGCAGCCTTTCCCCTCTACGCTCCATCAGCTCCCTGACGTGGTCATCGACCACCTCGTTGAATCCCTTTACATAACCATAGAGACACAGGAACTCCAAGTTGGGCGGCAGCGCGTCAACGAGCCTGAACGGCGGTTGTTGCACGAGTTTGTAGGGGGCATGCGGTCGCACGCCGAACGGGGTACCGACGCCAACGAGCGCTTGAATGTTGATGCTCAGTCGCGTCAGCGCAGGGAAGTCGTGGAGCGAGCCGATTGTCCTGTCGTAATCCCGATCGAGGGGCATGTCCTCGGGGTCCAGCGGACCCGAGCTCACGGCCGCGTCCAGGAGAAACCACTCGTCCCGTTCGATCTCCAGGTCTTCCGACTCTTCCTCATCCTCATCCTTATCCTCGTCCTCGAAGTAGAATGCCGCACTGCTGATTGCATGCTCAATGTCGAGATCCAGGGTCTTGAGGGTGGCCTTGTGGGTCAAGAGGGCCCTAGAGACGTTTCTGAGTCCTATCATGGGTGACCCTCCGTCGGTTGACCTCAACCCGCCAACGGAGATGGTGAAATTCTAGAGACCTGGGGTGATTCGGAGCAAACATGCCAACATCGAGCCGAAGATGTCTGTGTGTCTCATCTCAATGGTCTTGATTGGGGCGGAACCGCTCCCCGGTGGGAAGGTATAGCGGTACGACTGGTATTCTCCGGTTGCATCCAGAATCAGTCTAGAGAACCTGGGGAGTCGGTGGAATAATCTCATCATCTCTAGGTACTCAGTCCTGTAGTAGTATCTTTCGTCCTCTCCCTCGGACAGGCAGAGCCTCTGAGCGCTTTCTAGGTTCTGGAAAACACGGTGCTCTTGCGGAACCAAACCATAGTTGGATTTGTAGAGCATCTCTTCGAGGGGCTTGAAACGCCATCCCGCGATTTCTCCAAAGTAGAGATGGGTGATGTTCCTGCAAAAGGACAGCAGAAGAACAGCAACGGCAGAAGCGTAGTCGGTAGCGAGCTTCTTGACGCCGTCGGCTTCGTGAGGCTTCTGTCCGAGGAGCAGCTTCATCTTCCAGGCCAGAGCCGCAATCATGTCCTCGGTCCCTTCCGGGTCCAGGCCGAGGTCGCGGATGCGATTTTCGAGAAGTCCGTGGGCACGTTTGTCGACGGGCTTGGCGGGATCGTGTATGCTACAGAACACGTGGCCGCCACATAAGCCACAGTGGCAGGAACGCTCGTTGGGCCAGCGATCTGTGTCAATCGTCAGCTCTTTAACCGTCAGTGCAAGCTCCAGGTCGACTGCGTAGGAAGCGAGGATCGGGTAGACTGTTTCCAAGTCTTCGGCGTGGACGAGTCGGATCCGAGAATACCGAAGTGGCGAAGACCACGGCGGAGCCATGTTGTTATAGATTGTACGTGAAGATTGTGAATGATGGATGGTGAATGACTTGGTTGAAAAGGGTTGTGGTCTCTGGGAGGTCCTTGAGGAAAGAGTAAACGAGCACGCAGACAAGCACTGCGTGCTTTTATTCATTCGTGAGACGAACATTGTTGTTGGAGGGTTTAGGCAGCTGTTGGTGGAGCTGTCGAGCAAAACAGGGATGGCTGTAGGCGACAAGGACAAGTTGGGGTTAGTCTCTAGGCTGCCCTCCGGATGAAAGAGTTGTTGGCTGTTGGTTGTTCGTTTTCCCCTTTCCCCCCCTTTTCCGGTGAAAATGACAGGGACCCGTGCCTTGGCTCATCAGCTGGTTCGCCATGGACTGATCTCACATTATCGGAACACTTCATACGAGGAAACCTGGTAGCGATGTTGGTATCCACTTGTATAATCTCCATCATGAACCAGAGCATTGTCTTGTGCAACCAAACCCGCAAGAGATCATTGGTCATACAGTAATGTTAAGCTTGTTTGTTATCAAGGTTGACCATTAACGATTCTTCGTGAAAGAGTTGTCAGTGAGTAGAGTTTAAGCGGTCCGGCACGAAGCAAGACGTTGAACTAGCCAAAGAACTAGGCTTGCCTAACGTTGTGCCACGACAGTCTAGTCGATGGATTGTAACAGGTACATTCATTGCTTACTAACAATTAGCAACTTCTTGGGCTGGTGGTTCTCTCCTTGACTTGGCTATATGATGTAGATCATCGGCTGTACTTGTATCAAACTTTTCCCAGCTTTCGCTCAATCCCTAGGCTGGCTTTCACAATCCCTCCACGGCGCCTGCCTGCCTTGTTCACTTCTGTCTTACGAGAGTAGACACCTATAGACAGATAAAGTTGTAATTCGGATTGCAATAAGGCACGGCGCGCCAAGTTTTGGAATCAAAGTGATGCACTAGTTATCAACAAGTGAGGTTTTGTGTGTTTCCAAACTCAGCACAGCCAACTCTGGGAAAGTTGCGCCCAACTGCTCCACAATCTTTCTCGCTGCCATACCGGCAGATGTATCAGTGATATCGATGATGAACCCATCCAATTTTGTGTCCTCGTAATGGGCGAGGTCGTCAAAGTCGAACAAGTCCAGTCTCCGGAGCCGTCTCAACCAAGACCCGTCCGTCAGCTTGTTCAGGACCCGACCCGAAGTGATGACGCATCGAGCGGGATTCGTCGCTCGGCGTATGTTCTCGTCCTCCTGGCAGGTGAGCGAGACGGGCAAAAAGGGACGGTGGGCCTGCTGTGCTGCTGGAGATATTCAATGGATGTATCGACTCCATTGTTTGTGTCGGTTTGGAAATCGGTAAACATGACGATCTTGTCCTTTTGGCTTTTGGAGAGTACGTATTTCTCGAAGACCAGCTGTCTCTCAGCCTTCCTTGCGTCCCAGTATCGAGGGTTTCGACGCGAGAGTTTTACTTGATCGATGAGCTGGTGAGTGTCGACCAGGAGAGCTCGACCCGTCCCAAGAAGGCCAAGAACCGCGGTGGCGACGGTGAGCTTGCCGGTTCCAGGGTAGCCATTGATCCAGATGACTGGTGCGCCTTTCTCTGTGGGATTTCCGGCATTACTTGGGATGCTATTCAAGGCTTGCGCAAAGATTGGTTCCATCTCGAGGTTCTGTTGGTATAAATTTGACTCTGAAGGTGGCATGGAGTTGAACGACGAAGCGACTGTTGCTTCTGCGTGTATTGAGTTTGTTGAATCGAAAGAGCGATTTGAGGTCAGGTCCATGATACTAGCGGTGGTTGAGACGATTGAAGGTATGCAACCGCAGACTTGTTAGCTGTAACGTCGGGCACCTACTTATAGGTACCCCCTACATTTGGGCACCCCAAAAATGCCTTAATACTATGACTAGCCTCCTCATTCCTCCTACCTCCAACTATTACAATAATTACAATACTTATCCAAACAACTTTATATTTTAGGAATACCTTCTTCTATACCTTATAGTCTAATACACTAAAGATAAGGTCTAGTAAGCAATTAAAGCTATTAGTAATAGTATAGCTATAAAGAGGGTAAGTATTGTATATAGTATTCTAAGATTAACCCTTTAGTATTAACTTAATAGTAAGTAGGCTAAAAAAACTACATTTTCTAACCTTTAGAGGCTTTCCCCTAATTAGGAGTATAAGCTAGCTGAATAAATTTGCATTTAATATACTTTTAGAGTTACCCTAATTTATCTATAAGTAAAGCTATTTGTAGAAAGGATCCTCTATACTATAGGAAATATAGAGCCTATAGGAAAGGGCTAAGTTTCTACTTTTATAAGGAGAAATCCTTTAGTTAAAATTTAGAGAAGTTACTCTATTAATTCTAAATGTATTAATAGGGTATTTACTAAGATTATTAAAAACTAATTTAAACTCCTTACTATACTAGAGATTATTAGTATTAAATTAACTAATAAATATAATATAAATAAGACTAGTATTCTTAAGAGCTAGGAATTTAATAGGCTAGTACTAAGTATATTTAAAATAAAGTCTATTTGCAAGAAATAGCTTAAGTTAAGAGTATAAGTATTTATTATTAAATATATTTCTACTCTAAGTTATACTCTTAATCCCCTTATTATATATAAGGGCAAAATAGTCTAGTAGTAGTAGTTTCCTCTAGATTTTAGCCCTTATAAAGAATAGTAATTTACTGTAATAGAGAATAAATAGACTATAAATAATACTGCAGTTAAATAACTGCAGAAGGTCTTCCTCTCTTAAACTATTTCTTAGACTACTTCCTAAAGTAAAGAGAGTAAGAATAAAATTAAACTATTAATTATTAATAGCTATAGGAATTATATAATAATAGAATTTATATAAATATATTATATTAATAATATTTACTTCTTATTCCTTCTACTATATACTTTCTATATTCTCTAGCTACTAAACTAGTTAGTCTTTAGCTCTATAAAAGTAGCCTATAGGAAGAAGCTTAAATATCTTAATTACTAGAATAACTCTACTATTATAAGTAAGAGAAGCTTCCTTAAATATTATTAAAAGGCTTATTTAGTAAGCCTAATAATATAGAATATTAAAAGTAAATAAAAATAAACTAATTTATAGCCTATTTCTATAGTAAAGCCCCTTATAAGTAAGTTGCTACTCCTATTAATACTAAGAGTATTAAATTAGGCTAGTAAAGGGCAGTCTAGAGGTTAGGGAGATAAAGAATAAGTATTTACATTATTTGCAGTAGTATAGTTAATACTAAGGAAAATAAAGAACTTAGTTAAATAACTAAAGTTATTTATAGAGCTAAATAATAATATTTATACTTAATACTTCCTTTTTATAAAAGTAAAAAAAGGCTTTAGTAAGTAGCCTTATAAATTAGTAACTACTTAGTATAAGCTAGAGCTCCTGCAAGCTTAAGTTACTAATAATACAATAAGGAAAAGAAGAATAGTCTAAATTAACTTAAATACTAAGTTTACTAATATTAAGGACATCTAGAAGGCTCAAATTAAGACTAGTAAAAAAGAGGATATTACAGATAAGTCTAGTAAGTCTAATTTACCTAGTAAAGCTGAAAGCTGTATTGTAGTAGCATCTAGAAGAGTGCAATAATTAATTAAAGTCAATAGTTATAATAGAGATAGCTTCATTTTTAGAGTGCCCAAATGTGGGGGGTGCCTATAAGTGGGTGCCCGACGTTAGTAAGACACATTTACATACATTGATTGCTTACTGTATGTGGATGCCCCCTTTTTGGATGATTAAATAGTTCATGTAATCGAATCATTGCGTAGTCGAAGGTTATCATGAAGACTTCAACTCTAGAGCTTCTGTCTCGGCGAACTGGATTACCAGTAAAATACCGAGAACACGAAGGAAAGAGCTCGCCTGCTGGCTGGTTCCTTCCTAAATGTGCGTACAGTAAGTGCCGTTGCTTACTGCAGTGACCTAGCAGTGTTGAATCAGTTGTTAAAGATGATTTATGCCAAATTTCTTCCAAAAAGTAATGGTATACAGGTAAAGTGCATGTCTTGAATGTGAATCAGCGCGACCCTAGTACTCGATCGAATTGGCTGTCCACCGGCTTCCCACCTTGAGAAACCAACTTGAGTGTGGTTCTAACACAGGCCTTCGTACTTCCAGCTATCCATCTGCTATATCTATCATCAAAGATCTCGTAAGCCGTGATCCAAAAGTCCACGTAGCGACTTCCCCCCAGCTCGGATGCCGAGATGTCCGGGGCTGACTCCTTTCGCTTCTCGCCTTTACATTCCCAAGAATTAGCGCGAGGAACAAGAACTGACTCGTGGAATATCGGACAGCGAGCTTGTCCACATGGAGGGGTAACGGACTGTATTGTACGGTTGGACAAACAAGCCATGAAATAACTATTATTCAGCAGCTCGGAGTTGACTAATATATAACACCAACCCCAAAGTCTCGTATGTCGCTTTTTTGATCCAAATCCCCGACCCCCCCCCCCCCCTGCAACAACACTCCATCATATCCACATCATGACTCTGTCGACTTCTAGAATTCTGCTTAAGAAGGGAGTACTTCTCATCCACGACAAGGATGGAAATGTGAACCCTGTGCGGTCGGACTTGCTGGTGGAGGGAGATAAGATTGTCCAAATCAGCGACGACATCGAGGCCAGCGGTGACCATGTCAAGGTGTTCGACTGCGAAGGCAAGGTGATATCGCCCGGTTTCATAAGCACACACCACCATGTCTGGCAGACCGCTCTCAAGGGTCGTCACGCCAACCACAGTCTTCTCGAGTACCTCCCGACTGGCAGCTATGCTGGCGCGCTCTACTCCGCCGACGACGCCTTCTGGGGAGAGCTCGGTGGTGCACTGGAGGCAATCGACGGTGGCACCACCACGGTTGTGGACCACTCCAGCCTGAACGTTGGCCCCGAGTACCGTGAGCATGACAATTCCATTCCGGTAGAGGCTGTGCTCGAGGTACTGACCTAACCAGCGCCGACCATGATTCAAGCTCTCGCCGCCTCTGGTCTTCGAGCTGTGTACTGCTATTGCGTCCCTACAGTAGTGTCCAGCTGGAGTCCGCTCACATGGCAGGACGACTACACCTCCCCAGATGTTCTTGTACCCTGGAAGTCGCTCGCTTCGAATGGCCCATACGGAGATGGGAGGATCCAGCTCGGCTTCGCGGTGGACAATGTGCACCAGTCGCCCGACGAGATGAAGAAGCTGTACTCGGAGCTTCGTGCGGCGAAGGCCAAGGTCATCACCTCCCACAGCGCCGGGGGCCTGGCATACGGCAACGGTCCCAGCGTGGCTCAGCTCCTCGAGGGCCACGGCCTTCTCGGGCCCGACATCCTAGTCTCCCACGCAATCTCCCCCAGGGATGGCGACGCGGGTCTGTTCGCGAAGCGCGACGCTCACATCTCCTCGACCCCCAACACGGAGCTCCAGGCGGGCGCGCCTCCCGTCTGCCTTCGCCCCGAGTTCGAAGCGCAGTCGAGCCTGGGCGTGGACTGCCACTCCTGGGGCAGCAGTTTCATGCCGAGCCAGATGCGTCTCGGTCTGCAGCACGCCCGTACGGAACGCTGTGCGGACCTGGGTAGGCAAGGCAAATGGAGCCGCCACGTCGGTCCCTCAGCCGAGCAGGTCTTCAACCTCGCGACCATCGGCGGTGCTCGAGCGATCGGCATGGCCGGCGAGGTCGGCCAGATCCGCGTGGGCGCCAAGGCGGATCTTGTGATATTCGACACCGGCAGCCCCTCGATGCTCCCGGCCGCCGAGGAGGACCCCGTCGCCGCGATTGTCTTGCATTCGAGCGAGCGCGACGTGGAGACCGTCATTGTCGGCGGTGTCATCAGGAAGGAGGACGGGAAGCTGATGCCTGTGTCTGTTGCTCATGAAGTCCCGGGGGCAATCGATCTCGGCCTCGTTGGAAAGGAAATCACTTGGAAAGATGTTGCCAAGGAGCTGCTTGAGAGCCGGAAGAGGCTCAACGAGAAAGTGGAGGGCATTGACATGAAGGCTGCCGAGGAGGTTGTCATCACCAACTTTTACATGAACCGAAAGGACATGGTGGAGCAGGCCTGACTCAGTCTTTGTGTGTTTTAGAGCACATTGACGATGGCAAATACCCTGAGTGTATTTCAATCTAGTTCCGCAAACCTGTTCACTCGTGCCAGTCCCTTTCGTTTTCATTCTCTGAGGTGTAAAATTATACTTTTCTATCAGACAGGTAAGGTTACGTTTAGCATAGAATATAAAGTCTGTTGTTCATCTGAAGCCATTAGCCATGTCACCGGAGTTAAACCACAGAGTTATCAATGAGATGTCAGCATGTTAATTCCGTCGCAGTCTGACGATAGATATTCTATCCACTGTACAGATAATCTGTAAATGCCTGGTTGTTGCTTGTCTAGCTTGACAAAACACGTTCGCCCAAGTAGCTGTGTTAGCCGAGATCAAAGCCGACTTGATGTCCATCTGCTCGATAAAGCCGCATCATCTATCGTCTTCCTGGTCCCACATACGCCTCGTCCATGACATTGCGGGGATGCAATGGCGTGATTATAATTACCGCGCCGTGCCCGCTACCGAGTCAAGGGCATTACACCACAACTCATCTTCCAGCTTCACGGCTACAGCCCTCACTTCTTCGTCTCCTCTTCAACACACAGAAACCCCAAAACAGGTCCTACCGAGAACCAAACCAAACATGCCAGAGTCCAAGGTGATCCCGCCTGCGACCTCGGCCGTCGCCAAGCCGACGGCCACCTTCACGGGCGACGTCTACATGGAGCTCATCAACCGCGACGACCACGCCGCCATCGCCAACGTCACCTTCACCCCGTGCGCCCGAACCCACTGGCACACGCACGCCGGCGGCCAGATGATCCGCGTGCTGTCCGGCACCGGATGGGTCTGCGACAGGGGCGGCGAGGCCCGCCGGATCAGGGCCGGCGACACGGTCTGGGCGGCCCCGGGCACGACGCACTGGCACGGCGCCGACGACGGGAGCATCATGACGCACTTTGTCGTCGGCATCGGGGAGACTACGTGGCACGAGGCCGTCACGGAGGACGAGTACAAGAAGCGGACGACGGAGTAGGGTGGGTGATCTGTGAGTATATGAGGTTTCAGTGTCTTTGGGTCCGTTCACGCACTGACATTTGATACTATCCAAGGGGGTTGGTTAATTATATCATGGTGATGACTGGGCAGACGAAAAACCATCCAACATGTATGAAAGACAACGAGTCCGACCAATCCATCAACTCACTTATCCTCGCTTTTCGTACTTGCCAGTGACTTGAATCTGGGGCGTCTGGAAGACATCCCAGTTGTCGGCAGCTTTGGGGTTTCCAAAAGGTTTGAGCGTGGCAAAGCGCATGCTATCCCACAAGCGTTGTCAGCAACTTGCCTGGTTCCAGTCACGAAACATCGTTCTACTCACGTGTAGTTGCCAAGCTCAATCTGGCTCCCGTTGCCCAGCTTGCCGAACCACCAGAACTCGTGGTACGAGGCCTGGGTCTGGGCGTTGCGGTACAGGTCGATCTTGGGGTAGGTCCAGGTGTCGTCCGGGTCGTAGACGTTGGGGTCGAAGTACGAAACGCTGCCCGCAACGACGTGGCTGGTCGCGGGCCCGATGTATCCGTTCCGGCCGGGGACCGGGGGATACTCCCATCGCCTTTCAGTCCAGCCGGCCTCGTAGATCTGCATGAGGGAATACGTCAGCATCATGTTTCATAAGTATGAAGGAAAAGGATAAGGGTTTTATGCTTACATCCCATCGAACCTCCTTGGTTCCCCAAATGAGCTTGGAGTAGATGACGGGGAAGTCCTGGGGCCCGAAACGGTCCAAGTTGAAAGAGTATACGCTTGGATAAGTCAGATTGCGAGACACCAGTCACTGACAACGGAAGACCTACTAGTCTCTCTGAGTGGTGAAGGGGTAGCTTGGGCGGTAGATGGGACTGATCTCAGCCTTCAGATTCGCCCCGAGTCCTTTTCACTAAGGTTAGTCCCAGGGATCTTCTCAATGACAAGGGGTTCAAGAGCTTGCCTAGATAAGGAACAGAGAGCTGCTCGCCGTTGTTGCCCGACACAATGACTTTCCCGCTGTAAATCGGCAAAGCAGACGAGTTCCATCCCAGGCTATCGGGGTTGGGGAAGTTGACGCTGTCGGTGTTAGTAGTTTCGCCTCGGGTCCGGGGGGAGGGGGGCTCTGGAGGCACTGTCTTACCTCACGGTCTTGCTCTCACCGGGCTTCAGGGTAAAGTCTCGCGGAACAGACACCTGGACCGGCAGGCTCTTGGGCGCCAACTCGGTGAAGCTCTTGAGTCTCTTCTCGCCTCCCCAGGGCTCGACAAAGGGGAACCAGCCGAGGATCTCGACGCCCGCGGCGGCCTCGTACGAGAACTTATAGCTGACGTCGTTGGCGCCCTTGTTGGTTACGGTCACGTCGTGGTAGCGGCTGAAGTAGTGGGTGTCGTTGAGGGCGATCTTGTTGAACGCGAGGTCGGTGGTGTAATTAACGACCTTGAACGCATTGACGAGGCCGTTTCCGACTTGGGCCACCGAGGCGGAGAAACCATAATCGGTGGCCGTGCCATCAGACCAGGGGAGCGAAGTCCCGCTGGCGATGATCTTTTGATGAAGTGCCTTGGCGAGACCCTTGCCTGGACGACATCAGTAACACGTGGAGATGGTGCTGCTCAAGCAGTGCTTACCATGCACGGAACGTCCACCGTGAGCGCTGATGTAGAGAGCCGCAACACCAGCGACATATGGTGTGGCCATGGAGGTGCCCGAAAGGAGAGCATAAGTGTTATCGAGGTATGTGCTGAAGATCTGGAGCTCTGTTAGAGAACGTGAGACGCAGGAGGGGAGGCTCCTTGTACTTGCCTGACCACCGGGCGCCGCAATGTCGGGCTTGATATCCAGATCGTTGGACGCTCCCCACGAAGTGAACGTGTTGGGCCGTCCACCAGCGGGATACTCCAGTCCGACCACCTGTTCGGGGTTGAGCGAGAAGTCCGCAGTGACGTTGCCGCCAGCCTTGACAGTTTCGATGATGGCCTCGCCCGCGGCAGCGGTGATGATGGCGATGAGGCCCACGTCGTCGGTTGTTCCGGGAGTGATGAGAGGGCCGTCGTTGTTGTAGAAGAGGATGTATTCGGCGCCGAGAGCGACAAGGTTCGCCTGTTTGGTGGCGAACGTGCAGGTTCCTCGGCGAACCAAGGGTATGACCCCCTCGAGTCGACGTGTGCCGTTGGGGTAGGGCTCGCAGCCGTCTGCAGGTTCGGTGGTGTCGAAGTTCAAGGGGACCACGGGCCAGTCGGTGATGTCGGACGAGAAGTAGTACGTTGACGGCAAATAGCCAGCCTGGGATGTATCGGTCAGCGGCGGGATGTCAAACCTGGACCAAGTCCGCTCATACCTTGACTGTCTTGCTCTCTCCGTTCAGGGTGGAAGTTAGCTCAAAGGGCGACGCAGGGAACTTCTCCGTCTCGACCGAAGCAACGGCGAGTACGTTTTTGCCCGAGGAACCGCTGCTCCCGAAGAACGCTCCAGCAGCTCCCGAGTTACCATTTGCAATAGTCACAACGACACCTTCATCAACCAGACGAGATGCAACTTCGGCCCAGGCATTGGTAGACCATCCACTGGGTCCACCAATGCTAGCTGTGATAATGTCAACCTGATACGCGAATTAGCGGGTGCCGGATGTTACAGCAAAGTAAGGATATACTAACGCCATCGGTGTAGGCTCTCAGGAAAGCCTCGATAAGAGTAGCGTCGTCCGTCGCATCCTGAGTCCAAGTCAGATTTCTGGGCATAGTAGTGGGATATGATTGCGTAACTCACGAGCTGAGCAAAGACCTTGTAGGAGTAAATCGAGGCTTCGGGAGCCACTCCGCTCCAGCTGTGTAAGTTCTCGTGTCAGAAAAGCTAGTCGGTCCTAGGACGCCGAACTTTTGTCCTGCTTACAAGTCATTCTTCCCTGCAATGATACCAGCAACATGGGTTCCTTTCCACTGATTAGCAGTTGACAGGACCGTGAGATAATTGTGCCCATACCATGGCCCAGCTGGTCTTCTGGATCGTCATCCGGGGACTTGTCCTCGTAGGGCCAGACTGCATGTGACTGTCAGTATTAAAGCCAGCAGGATCAAAAACAGGAATGCTCACTGCCGTTGCCAACGAAGTCATATCCGCCGGCGACTTTGAAGCCCTCGCCAAACCCGCCTCCGAGCTAGAAACGTTTGGCCGTCAGGACGCTCACCTTTGACTTTTTTGCTCAGTGAAGGAAAATCAACGTACTGCCGGATGTTTGTACCACGTGCCGGAGTCCACGACGCCGACCTTTACACCCTGGCCGAAGATGCCCTGGTCATGAAGCTTGCTGACACCAGTGGTGTTGTGCGCGGTGTAGTCCCCCGCCGCAGCCTCCTCGATGGCCCGGAGACCCTCGACGGGAGACAAGGCGACGCGGGTGTTCTGCCAGACGCGAGCGACGCCGGCCAGGCTCTGCAGGCTGTCGATGTTGTGGGTATCGGTCTCGATGCTCGCGCCCGAGAAGACGTCGCTCTCAAAGGTCTTGACGACCTTGATGTCGGTGGCCAGCGCGACATCGCGACGGGCTTTGGCGGAGCCCTGGATAAAAAAATCGCTTCAGCAAGTTTACTTTGGATGACTGTATCGAGGGTTCCGATTGCTTCTTACCGACGTGTACTCGATGATGTAGCTCTTGGCAACGGGGACGGTGGCGTTGTTGGTCTCGTCGGGAGTCTCCTGAGACTGTCGTGTGACGAGTGTGTGCGCCCCTCCGAGGACGGGGAGCGCAAGAAGACCTGCGATGCCGAGCAGCTGCATCTTGAAGGCCGATCGAATTAGAAGATGCCTCGCTGTTGGAAGCTTCAGCCAAGGTCGAAAGGGAAGATGCTCCTGGGTCGCCTTTAAATGTCCAAATTAACCACCACAGTGATGGCGATAGCGAATCCTACAGAACACCGGGACCTGGGGTTGTCGTCACATTGCCGATACGGGCACGTTCGTGGAACCTGGTGATATCGCCATCCTCGTCGAAATGAGCTTCCTTCTTGGGACAGCAAGGGTGCCGGGGTAGGGCGCAAGCGGAGGATTCCTGGAAACCGACATCTCCGCCCTCTCGGCGTGTCTCATCGAGCTGGTGGTGAATGATCCACGGTGGACAGTTGCGCTTTTCGCGCGTTCTTGCACTGACGATACAAAAGTGAGCAAACGGGACCGAGTGGTGATCTCGGGAAATGACCCTTAGAGTCAGGATCTCTTGCAAGGACCAAAGTTATAGAGACGGAACGTAGATGCAATAACAAAACTGAGGGGTCAACCACTCCGTCTTGCTCAATGTGACCCAAGATGTCTTGCCAAGATCCCGCCCCTGGATTGTCAGGGCGTGGTCAACGGTCGCTCGCAGGCCAAAAACTCGTGTTGGATGGATTAAGGATGATAAGGACTGGCGCTCGCGGGCTATTGCGCAACATCGCACCATTGCTGGTTCAGTACAGGGTTAAGGTCACGGGAGGTCTGAAGGTCTGGCGTGGCCAGCTGTGGCCTCGCTATCGTCCCGAACATGCATCTACTTCCAGGATAGTTATCCATTGCAACCTCACTGCCTGCAGGCTGCAGGTTCCTGCATGTCGTGCTATCATTCACCTCGTGTTCGCCATGCGCATGCTACCCAGCCCGTCCAAACCGTCTTGGCGAGAGGGAAAGGGAGTTGGGTGCATCGGCCGAGTCCTTTTCCGGGAATAGTGGAACAACCCGTCTCGACGGACTGCAGGATATGGACATGAAGAACACTCGACCTGGCGACTTTGGGGTGGTACTGTTGAGTTTATATGAAGGCTTTCCCCTCGGCGATCGCAGAGTCCCTCCCGGAGTTTTCCCCGGAGAAAGCCGGGTTTGCCCCACAAAACCGGGAGGGATGCCGGACTTGAGTATTAGACGAAGCCGGAGACCTGGATCAATGGTGCACACATGATCCCGGCCCGAACAAGCACTGCGAAAGCTCCAAATTGTGAACAGTCTAGAAGATAGAAGCACTGATTATCCGTTCTTGGCTTGTTACAACATTAGGACTCTAGCCCCGGCCTCCACTAGCCAACCTGACTATGCTGCAATTTGTGTTCACCACTGGTCTTCCTGGTAGCAGAACCCACAAGTACAGACCCGTCATCGCTGCCTCGGTTTCACTCTCGGTGCGTAGCCGACTTCTCCTGATGCCCCGTCTCCTCGTCGCTGTGCACCCCGTGCCCAACCCTCGCCTCGCGGTGGTGGAGCTCGTCCTCCATCGTCTCGTCCCCGGCGACCTCGCGCATGTCCGAGTCATCGGCCACGTCGAAGCTGCGCCGCAGATGCTCGGGCCCGACGAAGGTCAGGAGGATGACGTACGCGAACACGCAGCCCATGAAGATGCAAATGACCCTGCCGTAGTCGAAGCGTTTCGTGCCGCCCCGCGGCGGCAGCGGGAACTGCTCGCCGAGGCGGGCCTCGATGGTCGAGCTGGCCGACGATACGAGGTTGCCAAGCTGGTACGAGGTGCCGACGACGAAGGTGCGGAAGGCGCCCGGGCTGAGCTCCATCAGGTGGATGGGGATGACGCCCCAGGCGCCCTGGACGCAGAACTGCTCGAAGAAGGCGGCCGCCATGACGGCCTCGGTCGTGACGAAGGTGTACGGGTAGAGCAGGGCGCCGCCGACGACGCAGCAGACGAGGATGCTGAAGCGGCGGCCGAAGATCTGGCTGCAGTAGCCGACGGTGGTGCCGCCCAGCATGGCGCCGAGGTTCGCGACGACCTGGGTGACGGTGACCTGGTCCGCGTCGAAGGAGAACTGGTTCGTCAGCATGGTCGGGTACAGGTCCTGGCTGCCGTGCGACATGAAGTTGAAGCCGGCCATGAGGAGGACGAGGTAGGCCAGCAGCAGCCAGTGCTTGCGCACGGCCACCTTGCCCTCCTTGAGGAACGTCGACGTGACGCTTCCGCCGGCCGCCGCTGCCGCCTGCCGCCCGGCGGCTTCGCGGATGCGCTTATGCTCGTTGAAGGTGTCCGTTTCGGGCAGCATCAGGCGGAAGAGGATGAACAGCACGGGCGGGCCGGCGCCGAACCAGAAGAGAGGGCGCCAGCCGTGCGGGGTGGTGTTGACGAGGCCTCGGGCAAAGGCCGCGGCCAGCAGGTATCCGAAAGCGTACTGATCGGCCAAATGTCAGTATCGCGAGGGAGGAGGGGGGAATCGAGAGGGTATGGCAGGGGTTTCAATGTTTCATGACTTACACCTTGCTGTAGGACACCGGACATCATGCCGCGTGTCTCGGAGGGGAGGTCTTCAAGAGCTGTTGCTGCTGCATTGCCGTACAAACCGCCCATGGCGATGCCGAAGAGAGCGCGGCATGCGAGGAACTGGTCGTACGTCTGGCAGAAGCCGGTTCCCTGGGGACGTTCACCACCACGTGTCAGCTTTCGTCTTCAATAACGCGACGCACAGCGGTCTCGCTGATGTCATTCGTGTTACTGATCTCACATCACTAACAATGAACTAAGAGACGACTAGAGGAGTAGTGAAGAGGGGGAGGGGGGGTTTGGTGGTTGTGGGGGATTACAGGGGTTCCCCAACGGCACGGCCAAGCCGGGAAGAGAGGGGGGAGGGGAAAGCTTGTCTGGCGTAGCTCAGGCTCGGCACAGACGTGCCGTTCGAGACCAATGGGTGCCGAGGACGAGGGGGAAAGGAGAATGGGTGAGTGATTTCTCTTACCAGCTCGAGGGCGATGAAGAGGAGGTTGTTCACGACAAAGGGCCACTTTCTGCCGTATCGGTCTGCTGCGATGCCGAAGATGACGGAGCCGACCGATCGGAACATGAGGACGAGCGTGATGCCCCAAGTGATGTCGGTCTTGGACTTGTTGAACGTCTCGGAGAGCTCCGTGATGGTGAGCGAGACGGTGAAGAAGTCGAAGGCGTCCCATGTCTGGGGTCCGGGTTGTCAGTCAGTACTACTCGTTGCCGCCCCGATATCAGGATAGCCGGACGCGAGGGGTTCGGCAACGTACCCAAGCAGCGAAAGCGACTGCGAAGAAGGCCCACTGGCGTCTGTTGATCATCACCACGAGCTTCAGCGGGTTGGGAGCGCTCAGCATGGGCGGCTTCAGCGTGGTGAAGCGCGTCCCAAGGTACTGGCCGGCGGACATGCCGTGCCACGGCTCTTGGTCTCCATGGTGCTCGGCGCGAGGGCTCTGTTCGGGGTCGATGTGAGTTTTGTCGCGAGGACTGTCCATGATGGGCAGTTTGCTAGGTCGGCGAAACGCAGTTCAGTCAAAGAAACAACTGCAGGTTGAACACGATGGTCGAGGCACAGGTGTCCGTCTGGCAAGTGGAACAGTCTTATATCGAGCCATAGCTCCGATTAACTAGGAACGGTGTGCTCCCCGCGGTCACTTCCATCACGAGCAGGGGGGGGCATTACATGAGTCAAAACCACTATCAATGATGTAGGCCCGACGACCGACGAGGGACGGGGCCCTGCCTGAACGACGCCGCTATCCATTCTGGGGAAGGTTGGGGGGATTGCCGAATCCGTGGAGATAGCGCGGAAGTGTAAGTGAGTAAGTGTGGCTGGCACTCGCTGTCATTCATTCAGTCAGCAAGTCTCCTCCTCCCCCCAGAGAAGCTCACCAAGAGCGAGCTTGATTCGGCTTTGGAACATGCACAAGACGTGACAAACTTTGACGTAGACTCTGAAATAAACCGAAGTGCCGCCGCATGTTTCCTTTCTCTTGGCCCCGCCTCCCGTCAGGATCCCCGACTGAGAGCGTTGCAACCATGATCCATCGAAGCCGGATGAGACGAACGCTGAACCTCAACGGGTAGAAAACCCCATGGGGAGGTGTACCTCGGTTTTTACCGTGACGACACGTCGAATCGCCAAGACGGGACGGCACCGGGAGGCGGGCGAGGTGCCCATGGGGGTATCAATCCACAATGCCCTCCACCCTTCCACCCTTCCCCCCCCCTTGTTCTCTGCCCGCCACACAGATGGCAACAGAGGAACTTAAGTAAGCTCGCGTAGCACCGGCTCACTCTGCGCCACTAGCTAGTCCATATGAGCTAAGTGGTTCGGTGGCTCACTAAGAGCTGTAAGAGCTGGGACAACTACCGGGCCGTACGCATCGTCGTCATTGGTAATGCATGGCTAGCCTTCTCCTCGGAGCTTGTCCTCGGAGGTAAAACAAGCCTGCATTCTTATGCAACCTTTACAGCATGTGTCTTTGTCACCTATTCTCATCGCCTGTAAAATCCCGACTCAATAGCCTCGGAGCTGGTACGCGGCACCGGCGCCGACATCGGGCCTGGAAGCCGGGGGTGAGGTGGGTCCCGGTTGGCGCCGGCTGTCTTTTGTTTGCAGGCGTCCCTGAACCCTTGGACGTAGCTCGCATTATTAGGGAGCCAACATGAGAGGTGGCCCCAACTACCTCAAAAGGCAACGGCGGCTTTTTGGTTTGCTTGTTAGTCACCCAAGAAATAAAGGACTTTGCTCCCTCGGCTGTAAACTCGAGGCCTTGGTCCAGGCAATCCGCCAGCAGCGCTTTAGGGCCCCAACGTGTGTCTCTTGCCATCACTGGGACAAAGGCCTACAGGACGTTTTGGTCGATTTAAAGACACGAGGAACATGCATGAGTATCTGTGCTGCTGGCTAGCATTCAAACCATTGCCACTGAAAAACTCAAGGACGACGCCCTTTGCTCACACAGGCTGCGGACATCCAGCGGCCCTAGAAGGTTCAACTGTCTTCCCTGCGTTGTAACACTCGACTCAAGATTTTGTTCATTTCCCATTGACTGTTCGTAAATTACCGGCTGTGGCTATGTCGAAGGCAGCTTGACCCCGGTCTCCTGCTCCAGCAACTTCACGAGCTGATCCTGCCTCTCCTCATCCTCCGTGATCGGAACAGGGCTGTCCTCCTGGCCCGACGGCTTGAAGTACTTGCCGGTGACGTCTCCCGCGCCCGTCCCCTCGGCCAGCAGGACGTAGGTCGCGATGCCGTCGTCCGCCAGCCCCGTCGCGCTCTGCCCGCCCATCTTGGTCGGCACCCAGCCCGGGTCGATCGAGTTGCTCTTGACGTCCGGCCACAGGCGGGCGACGGCGTTGGCAAAGGTCGTGATGAGCAGCTTGGAGTCGAAGTACGCCTGGTCCTGGTTCCAGCCCGCCTCGCCGCGCTCGCGCCACGTCGGGTCGGCGAAGCTGGTGTCGCCGTTCCGGTGCAGGCCCGACGAGATGTAGACGACCCTCTTGGGCTTGTTGATGAGGGCCGTCAGCAGGTACGGCGCGAAGACGTTGACGGCCGTCAGGCTCGGGAGGCCCAGGTCCGTCTTGCGGTAAGGGCCGCGGTAGAGGCCCGCGTTGTGGATGACGACGTCGAACGTGCCCAGCTTGTTGGCCTCCTCGGCGAGCTTCTTGGCCTCGTCGAACCGGGAGAGGTCGCCGACGAGGACGCCCTCGGCGCCGGGGACGGCCGCCTTTGCGTCCTCGGCGCGCTGGGCGTTGCGTGCGTGGAGGACGACCTGGTGGCCTCTCTTGAGCAGCGTCCGGGCGGCAACGGCGCCGAGGCCGTCGGATGATCCTGTGATGAAGATTCGCGCCATTCTGGTGGTATGCTTCCGTTTTTATTGAGATTGACTGATGATTCCTTGCCTTGCTGTAGGAATAGAGGGTGTTGGCCAACGGGGATGATATATGTTGGCCGACAATCGGGTTTCGTCGGGGTCCGCGCATTAATAATGCGGCAACAGTCGGGCTTAACGTGACCGCGAAGACGCGAGCGAAATCAAGCGGGGTTCAGAATTGATCACGTCATCCCATTATCAATGCGTTCCCTACCAGCTCCAGGAGGCCACCGACATAAGAGGGATTGAGTTCAAGGCTTCGAGTTGAGCGAGAGAACGGAGTTGGACGTTGCCAACCCCATGTTGTCATACAAGACTCAGCAAGTGCAAATGTGCGTACGATTCCATTGGGCTCATAGTGGTTCAATCATATGAGAAGCGAATGACTCTCTTGAACAAAAACAAAAATCTCTAAGAGAGCAAGTATCCTCATTCTTCTCAGCCATAATCATCATGGCTGATCAGGCTTCGACATGCATGTGTGAGAACCAACCCAACTAATTGTACGAGTCTCAAAGACGTCCATATATGTTCTGACGCCCAAAATCATGACTTGATCGGCGAATTGGTCTTCGTTCAAGAGCAGAGTTGCCTCGGGACAGACCGTCTGGAAGGACTTCTCCCTCCGATGAATGCATTTAGAATATGCGTTTGGTTCGAATCTGCGTCAGCAGCGAACGCCTCCTCAGCATGATCACCGTGGACCTCCGTCGCTTCAACTCTGCCAACCAGTAGACGCCAATGAAACCCGCGGGCCATCCATCGGGCTCCGGCAGTGTGGCTTTCTTCGGTTGTGAGGTTACCGTCAATATCCCCTAAATTCGATCACCGAGAGTCAATGCAAAGCTGACATCAGAGCGCGTGGATGTGCCGCATCAGACCATTCCTCAAAATGTGCCTCGAACGGGCTACACACAGTCTGGTCACGATTATCAATCGTTCTGAAAGAAGACGATCGAGGCAGGTTGCACAACAGAGTGAGTTGACCGGACGGCAACCAGCTCCATATACTCTCCCCCCGCTTCCAATACTATCTGCGGGTTTCGATAAAAGCTGCAGGTTGACACAACCCACCTTCAAATTGCAACATCTACCCTCTGCTATGCCGTGCCGGTGTAAGTCCGCATGACGCCCAATTACCGGATCTAGAGTCTATGCAGACATGGGTCGACTAAGAATGTACGAGAGCTCAGAGTTGATTGGCGGCTCATGTTGAGTTTAGGGTTACACCATGGCGCTCTCTACATGTACGCTTTTGCGCTCTGAGTCAGACCCGCCCATCAAGGCCAACTTCGTCCTGATAATCTGCAGCATTCAGGTGAGAAGTTTGATAGTAGTATTCACTACAACACCAAAACTCTTGGTGTTTGGGCATCCGGAGCGAGGTTCCATCGCGCATGATCACTTTGAAAGTTTAACACTTTGGAGATGGCAGTGCCCATGTTTTTGGATGGTTAAAAGAGCCTCAGTATGGCCGGAAGTCTCAAAGAACATTTCCTGCGGTCAACACTGCAAGCCTGGTTTCTGTGATGCGCACAGAAAACGAGGATCCATCCTTGGAAGCGGTGGCAGGCCTTACCGAAACACCAAAGAGTCTCATGCGCTCAGTCGGTATTGCTACCTTGTGGCAAACCTCCACGATCAACAACACTGGTTGTGTGCGACATAGGCTACATAACAGATGCAAGTCATCGTTCATGTTGCAGTCTGCTTCGAGAAGGGAAGTCGAGCGGTTGAGTAGGGTGTGCCAGACGGTGCCACTCAGCATTGGCACATCCGACTGTCTTATACTGTGTGTCGAGAATGGATGCAGACGGGTCTATACGATGCAAGTCAGCGATGATGTTGCAACCTGCGTCGACGGTGAATGCCGAAGAGCACGGAAGAGAAGCAGCTCTCCTCATCGTGTGTTCCGTAAAGAGACGAGAGACTCTACCTCCAAGACGGTATCCAAAGAAGGCCCTCGAAGTATATAAACCCCCTCGAGTCTTGCCTATCTCCCTCGAAACTATTCTCCTCATCAGCAACCACACAGTCTTCCAGCTCTTCCAGACCAACCTCCAACAGCTTCATCATCTTTTTTGATCCATCTCACAGCCTCTTCTCCAAGCCATAACAATATTCGTCAAAATGCAGTACCTCCTTGCAGTCATCGTCGGAGCTGGCGCCGCGCTCGCTGGTGTTGTCCCTCGCGCCGAGGCCTCGCCGGCCGCCGTCGCCGTCGGCGGTCCCCTCGAGGGCTCGCTCCAGGCCATCACGCACTTGTACATCTGTCAAAACATCAACTTTGGCGGTAGCTGCGTGAACGTGGAGGTTAGCACCGGTGTTTGCTGTGAGTACCTTTTTCCCTTTCTATATTTTTTGCACAGACTGTTTGTTCGATTGGCGTCCGGGGACCAAGGGGAGTGGGCCTGCGATACCCAAAGTCGCATTCCCATCCTACTTGGAAGAAGTGCTTCCGAGGAGGGGGATAGCGAAGGAATGGCATACGCTGACCTGATCTCACTCGAACTAGACAACCTCATCAATGGCTGGAACGACGTTGTCAGCTCGCTCGGCCCGGACGCGGGCACTTCGTGCACCCTCTATGAGTAAGTCGACCCTGCACAAATCGCGCACAAGAGACCCGCGCAACCGGCAGCAAAAAGAGTGCAAACCAACTGACTCCAACCAGGAACGCTGGCTGCACCGGTGCCGCTCTCCCTAACATCGTCAACCCCGGCATCTCCAACTTGGGCGAGCGCGGCTTCAACGACCGCGGTAAGTCGGACATACATGAAACCCCTTCCCACCCTCCTTTTGTGCCCCTGAACGGCACCGGTAGTTGTGGCAGAATAAAAGAGGATGGGCGACAGACGTTGATGTAACCTTGAAACTGACTATTGCGTCTTCACCCACCATCAGCGAGCTCGTTCCGATGCTTCTAGATCGTCTCCAATGCGGCCTCGCGACGTTCTATCCCTAGTACAATGACAACAACCACTCAGAGAAGGCGCTGCTGTCTGGATCCTGGTAGCACGCTTCTGAACGAAGGATAAGCGCGGAGACGACGACATTCTTGTGTGATTGGAAGGACAAGAGGGGAAGAGAGTGATGAGGGAGAGTTGATGTTGTCTCTTGGTCCTTGGGTGTGGTTCTCTTCTAAATATACAGTCATCCAGCTATCAGATACATTCTATACAAGCAACAATTGATAGGAGGTCAACCTCCTTCACTAAAAGACGTATTCACTGGTGCCAGAAAGAACTACCCAGTGAATCTCAGCAAACGCTTTGTATCCGTTCCGCATCACATGTGCGCAATCAGTTAGTCAGCTCTGAAAGCTCAGATTCCATCACTATGTAGACGTGGGGCAACTATGAAGAACCGATGCCGGTGCCGGTTTTCGATATACGGTTGGGTTGCTTACCAACTGGATCGACCGGACGCTGCCAATATAGTAATGATAAGCACGGGACCTTGGACGGAGTTCGTCAGAGTAACACAACATGAATCAATGTTACGGAAACTTGATATTTTCAGAAAGCAGAAAAGTCTGGTGTGCAGGATGTTGTCGTTGATTGTCATCATTATTTAAAAGACTTTGGAAAAGCGAGCCTCCACCCCGGCCTCATAAAGATTGCCGGTCCAAGAACCATCAAAACTCCTTTTAGTCACACGTGGAAACAGAAAATTCATTAATCATCATAATATTACGTCCCATATAACCGGCCCTACTCAGTATACGTACACAAACTCGTCGTTCTGGCTGTCCGTCATGTCCAGGAACGCGTTCTCTCCCAGGTGAGCACCCGAGCCATCGTTCTGCGCGGTGGTGTAGCGATGCTCCATGCTCAGGTCCTGGATCTTCCTCGGCTTGCCGTTGGCCACCCTCTTGCGCTCCTGCATCTTGTTGGAGACGACCAGGTTGACGACCTGCAGGCCAATGATGGCAAGGAGCGCGCAGGTGATGCCCATGACCTTGGTCAAGCCAGGCTTGTACTCGGGCGCGTCCCTGGAGTTGAAGAGCAGCGGGCCGATGATGTTGCCGGCGGACGAGCCGGCGTTGTACAGCGACATGATGACGGACTTCTTGGTGGTGCCGGCGATGTTGGAGATCATCCACGACACGATGAGCGGGTTCCCGCCGAAGAGGAAGGCGAGCATGTAGTAGGCCGCCAGCAGCGGGGGCACGTTGTCCCGGCCGAGGACGTAGAGCATCACGGCGCCGGCCAGCACGGGGGCCAGGATGGCGGCGAGGAAGGCCGACTTGATGCGGAAGCGGTGGGCGAGGTAGGAGGCCGGGAAGATGACGATGAGCTGGACGAAGCCGAAGGGGATGTTGAGCAGCGAGCTCCTCTCGCTGTCGAAGCCGAAGCCGGAGATGACAATGGGCCCAAAGGTGTTGGTCACGGCGGCGGTGACGTTGAGGCACACGGCCATGCCGATGAAGAGCCAGCTCTTGGGCTCGTACAGGGCCTCCCAGACCTGGCTCCACTTGAAGTCGCGGCTGCCGGTGCCGGTCTGGTTGGCGCGGAGGCGCTCGATGGCCTGCAGCTTCTCGTGCTCGGTGAGGAAGCGGGCCGAGGGGATGTCGTTGTCGAGGACGACGTAGACCAGGGGCGCCGAGAGGACGGTGATGAGGCCGACGAAGATGAAGAGGATCTGCCACGAGTGGATGGCGCCGTCGATCTGGCCGAGGCCGTACGACACGGCGGCGGCGAACATGGTGGCCAGGCCGTTGGTGCCGTACCAGCAGGCGACGCGCATGGGCTGCTCGGCGCGGCGGTACCACTGCGAGGTGATGACGGAGAAGAGCGGCAGGCAGCCGGCCTCGAAGAGGCCCAGGAGGAAGCGCGTGGCGAGCAGGCCGGCGTAGTTGTGGCAGGCGGCCATGCAGACCTGGGCGATGCCCCAGCCGAGGACGAGGCACGGCATGAGCAGGCGGTGCGGCACCTTGACGATGAGCCAGGACGAGAAGGGCTGCCAGGCGAGCTGGGCGATGGCGGCGACGGAGCTGACCATGGAGTACTGGTCGCCCGTGAGGTTGCAGTCCTCGCGGAGGCCGAAGATGGCGCCGTAGCCGAGGACGGACTTGTCGAGGATCTGGAGGAAGTAGACCCAGATGAGGATCGAGAGGATGCGCTTGTCGGTCTTGCGGCGGATGCGTTTGTTCTGGCGGGGTGCGTTTGGTTGTTAGTCGAGTGTCCCCTGATGTCTCTGCTGTGGGTTCGTTCAATGGGCAGGGCCGTGGGACTTACATCTTCTTCCGTGAGCTCGATCTGCTGGTCCCCGATCAGGTTCGCCGCCCGGTCGGCGCCCCTGGCCGTGTTCTGGCCTTGATGCTTCAGCTGCTCGACATCTTCGGTGCGGTGTTCGTGTTGGGAAACGCCGTCTCCGGTCTTGGACACAGTATTGTCCATGGCTGGCGGTTCTGGCTCGTGTCTTTGGGGTTTCGGTTTCTCGCGGAGCAGACAAAGACTCAACAAGGAGAGATATCCAAAAGGCAGGCGTCTCCTTGCTTTAAGAACAAACCAATATATGCAACACACGACGATCTCTGCCATACTTATACAGATGCACCGTTACATTGGGCGGGCATCGGTGACCATCAACATCACCCCCGGTTACCGCCCCCTTGACCGCTGAGATACTCGGGGAAACTCGAACTGGAGCCAGATCCGTCATTGTCAAATAAACACCGTAACGATCCGCATCATCCCCATACCCCATACCACTGCTGTCCAATGATGGACATCCGACAGCCTCGGGGAGGTTGAGATGTGGATGGTCCCCATGGGGTCTGCCCGCCTTTCCTCCCTTGCGCTAATCGTTCCAACAGGTTTTCCCCTCAGACGACGGCCGGGTTGTGGGGACGGGAAACCTGGGGAAAGGGAAGAAGTCCGCGTGCGGTGAGCGTGTTGCATGACTAGCCGTGCATGATATTTCACATCACAAGCTCCATTCTGGACAAGCCTCGGTGCACATGGGGCCTGAGTTTGCTTTGCACGAGGGATGGGTGATCTCTGGCAATGTTTATGTATATTGCCCCCCACGTAGAGGCTGAGATCATGAGCTTCGCACCGCGGCAGTGTCACATTCGTGGTGATGTACGCATGTTGACTATATCGGGACATGCTTGTTTTTTTACCACGTCATCCTCGACAAGACTAGAGCGAGTGACTGGCTCGCTAATAGTTGCTACCTCCCAGATTCCCTCAGCAGCCGCAAGTTTGTCCCAGTCAAGATGACATAGATGGTGTCCAGCGTCGGCGTGGCAATCCCCAGCTCCTTGCCCTTCCGGTACGGATACCCGAGGATGATGTCGACCTCCATCGGCCGCCCGGCCTTGAAGTCGTTCTGCATGCTGCTGCCGATGGGCTGCATCGCCAGGATCTTGTCGATGAGCGTGTCGACGAGGCCGTGGTCGAGGGGCACGCCGCAGGCGCGGGCGACGTCGACGACCTCGCCCATGAGGCGCCGGGTCATGGGCGTCGCGTCCGGGGACGAGCCGAGCCAGGAGTGGGTGTCGAGGAGCGTCAGCGTCGTGAGGGAGTTCCAGGCGGCGTTCCACACCACCTTTTCCCACCGCTGGACCTGGATGTCGGGCACGACCTGGAAGACGGTGTTGCCCTCGGTCAACAACGCGGCGAAGCTGTCCAGGCGTTGTCTCTCGACCGATGGGTCTGCCTCGTTGGGGTACAGGCCGATCTGCATATCCTCGGACTTTGTATGCCTGATATGTCCCGGCTGCGGCTGGGCAGCTCCGGTCCAGGTCTGGATGGTCGGTCAGTTGGTCACTCACTCACTCACTCGCTCATACGACCGGGGTTCCTGGGGACCAAAGGTCGCACTCACCACACAGGAGATGATTGTCGCGTGGGGGAACGCCGTGCGGAAGGGCACCTCGTTGCCGACGCCGTTCTGGATGATGACGATTGTCGATCTGCTCTCGTCCACCGCTGGGGCAATCTGCGCCGGGACGGCATCCTGGGTGATGGCTTTGTGGGCGCAAACGATGAAATCGAACTTGGCGTCTGCCTCGGCCGCGGTTTTCACGACTAGGGAGGGGGTGAAGGGTTAGACTGGGTTAGACCTGTCTGCACTGGGGGCCCATGGTGTTCTAAGCCGGGTATGGTGATACTACCCATCAATTCTTACCTTTGAATGGGCGGACGGTGTGTTCGCCGTGGTTTTCGCTGGTGATGATGATTCCGTTCTCCTTGACGGCGTCGTAGTTTGACCGCGCGACGACCGTCAACCTCACGCAAGGGACTCTGCTCAGAATGAACGCATAGAACGACCCGATCCTGGTTATGCTCACGTCAACAAATGTAGTTGCAGTTAGCCCATCCGGTAGAGACAACCTACGCTCCGAGTCCGTACAACAGGACATCGACCTGCTGGTCTGTAGCCATCGTGGAGGTGGTGTGGGTTGCTCCTTTCTCTCTCCGTTTGATTGAGAGTCGTTGGCAAGGTGTGTTACTTCGTATCGAAGCAGCCAGCTTGTATGGCGACTAATGCACCTCGTCAATCGAGGTATTTGTACACTATTCCGTTCAATAATCGTCAAGGGCGCAGACTCAAACGGACGGGCAGCAAGACGACATGGAGAACACGGATCCACTCCCCGATCATATCGGTCAACGCTGGTACAACTCGGCTCATGCCAAGGGGCAAAGGGCGCGACTTGCAATTCCAGGCCCCCGATGTTCGGGGCGGCAGGGGGCGGCGGACAAGTCAATAAGGCCAGGACGTAAGTCAATGACCCCCCCTTTCCCATGTACCCCTTCCTCCCCCTCCCCCCTCCTGGTGGTACCTGGGAGTTCCGTGGGGAAGCAAACCAAAGACTTGTTGGGGGTCACTGGGGGTTTTAACGGACCGGGGTCGGCCGGGGGGGCCGCATCCGGGTCCGGGGGATGCGTCTGACGTGGCGGCGCCCCATATTCACAGTTCGATTCCCCCTCACTCCTCGGCCAACTTTCCTCGGCCAACGCGGGGAAGCCGGTACTGGATCTGATTTTGCATGAGCTAATTGGAGGCCTCGAGAGCGTGAATTTCGGTCGACGTGTCCCTCGGTCCGCGGTGCTTGGCCGTGTTGGCTGGGCTCTGACTGACATCATGACGAGAGGACCGGGTTTGCAGCTTCGTATGTCCACTGGAATGTTCCCTCGTTGGAATGTGCACTCACGTTTTAGGTAGAAAGGCCACTAGGAAGAGAATCAATGGGGATCAGTGCGGTTTGAAACCTTGAAATAACATCTCAAGGTTTTGCTTGTGGCATGGATCTTGCCCCCGGCGGGCAGAGCTTATACTCAGTCGTATTATCATCAAAAATACCACTCTTAATCCATCATTAAATACTCCGGTCCCGTTTTCACGGCTGCGTACTGCGTAACCGCGGGACTACTTCCCCAGCTGCGAGAACGACCGCTTCCTCTCCAGCTTCTCGCCCCAGTCCCGCGCGCAGTCGGCGATCTGCAGCGCCGTCTCGCGGATCCGGCCGGCCTGCCTAGCGAGCCTGACCCTCTCCGCGGGCGTCTTCGCCGGTCCCGAGGCATCCTCCTTTACCATATGGCCCCACTCGTCCGCCGACCTGGCCACCAGACGCGCGGCGTCCTCGATCCTCTTGCCAGGCGGCGGCGGCGACGGCTCCGACGCGTCGTCATCGACGAAGCACCCGTGCGGCTGCGTCGCCATGACGCCCGCGATAAGGTTCCAGACGGCAATGAGGTCCTCCTTCGGCACGGACGGGGAGATGGCCGCCGAGATGGACCGCCGCTCGGCCGAGTAACTCCGGGTTGACACCGGCCGCGCCGGTGATGCCGTCGTCGTCCCCGGCCCCGGACCCGGAGAGGCCCGCGCCATGAGGCAGTTGCTGCATGCCCCGTCGTGGATGCCGGGAATCTTGACGCACTCGGGCGAGATCCCTTCCCCTCTGCGGCACTTGGAGCACTGCCGGTCCGCGCTCTGCGCCTCTCCTCGTTCGTGGAGCATGATGGCCTCCAGGACGGGCGCGTGGGAGACGTCGGGCGATGATGATGCCGCCGCCGCTTCGGGCCGGCTTCTCCAAGCTCTTCGTATGGGCAAGGGGCCCAGTCTCTTCATAGTTTCCGTCGCAGCCGGCGCTGTTGTTAACGTCGGTGTCGGTGTCGGCAGACTCGAACTCTGACTGTGCAGACCACTCAGCACCGCATATTCTCGCGCCGCGTACACTTCGTGTGTGATGTCTTTGTGCCGCCCCCGGGCTTCATCGGATGAGCCCCGGCGGTCCGCTGACCTGCCACCCGGGACATGTCCTCTGTCACCCGGCGAGGTCTTGGGAGTGATGTGCTGTGAGGGCTGTTGCGGTTCCGGAATCTGGGGTGCTGGTCTGAGGATCCCTCCGGAGCCGAGCCGACGGGTCGATGTCAAGGTCGCTGAAGGCATCGTGGGCTGTTCTTGTCCGTGCAGTTTGGTCTCTCCGGCTTCCGCCAACAGTTGAAGTGTGATTTTGGCGATCTCTCTTTCATCAACCATTCCTCCCCGGCCGATGCGGATATTTCCAGATGACAAGACTCTTGTGATCCTCCGAGGAGCTGAAGAAGCCAAGAACACACGGAAACAAAGAGACAGAAATTTAGTAATTAAATGCCCGCCGAAACAAACCCAATAACCCCTCCGTGATACCAACCCGGCTGCCCCCCAGTCCTGATACATGGACGAAGAAAAGCTGCTTATATGGTCTACCCAAAGGCCGCGAAGCAGACCACGTCTTTGCCTTCTAGTTACGTAATTCCATTGGTCATTTCCCCTTTTCTGCAGGCGGGCTACGCCGGGATGATTGGCCGATGACATATGCCGTGTTCGGTCCAGGTTTTTCTCAAGACGGTTCTGGACTCTTGTCTTTGAAGACCGGCCGGGGGGGGGGCAGCCAGGCACTTTTGCTCTTTGCCCAGGTCTCCCCCCCGCGCGCGCGCGCCCGCTTATGAGGAGATGAGGGATTACGAGGGGGGAGGAGATGTTGAGGCGTGGCAAGGTGCGTTCGTCCATCCGATCCGATGAACCTCCGCTAGACTCTAAGCATCATCTACGATATATTCCCCGATTGGACTGCGCCATAGCACATCGAACCACGCAGTTATTTCCGTATGGGAGTGGGGTGCCGCCCAAGAAGCCGGAAACGATTACCATCCCACCCTGCTCCCCCGCGGAATGTCTGCTCCAAAATGTCTCACATGATCGCGTGCCCGGAGGAGTCGGCGGTGGTGCGGCCACGACTCAGCGGTCCTTGGACCGGCTTGCCGAACATAGCCGGACGCCGTTGATCCCCTTTTGCCCAGTTGGGACTTGGAAGTTGAAAGGGTATTAGACCGAGCTGTCACTAAACCACGAAGAGGCTTAGCGGGATGTGAGAAAAGAAAAGAACAAGAATGGGCTGCTTTCTTTTTTCCCTTTCTTTTGCTTCCCAGCCCAGTCAGTCTTTCGCAATTCCTACCTCGCTCGCATGATGGACAAAAGGAACCTCTCCTCTCCACAGGGATGACGAGCAACACGAGCTCGGCGTCACATAAGTTCCTCTCCTCTCTCTCTCAACGAGCGACCAATTCAGCGAGTCGATCCGTGCCGGAGGGGGGTGGAAACGAAACAACACCCGATTCCCACCCCGGACGCCACCATCACTCGACTGATGGACGTGCTGATTCCCCTCATCCACAGGATTCCAGGTAACGTCGGGCACCCACTTTTCGCCCACCCCCCCATTTCGCCCACCCATAAATCCCTCATCAGCACACCTAACCTCCAACCTCCTCCTTTTTCTAACCATCACAACATTTACAGTTTTTATCCGAATGGCTTCATTTTTTCAGCATACCTTTTTCTTGCCCTTATGAGCGCATATACCGAGTATGAGGTCAATCAGGCCTTGGAAGCAGTCGCCAATGGGCAGTCCCTCCGGAAAGCATCAATCGAATGGGGTGTGCCACGTTCAACACTTCGCAGTCGCATCAAGGGCTGCCAACCAAGGCAACTTGCCTTTGCTGACCATCAGAGACTCTCTATAGGTCAGGAGGCTAAGTTGGCTGAATGGATTCGCATTCAGCATGCCCTTGGTGTTGCTCCAACCCATCTGCAAGTGAAGCTATTCGCAGAGAGGATCCTCCATGCTATGGGGGATACAGAGCCTATAGGGAAAGGTTGGATAACAGCCTTTCTGAATAGGAATCCTTCAGTCAAGGTCCAGAGAAGTCGCCCTATCGATTCTAGACGTGTTAATGGGGCATCTACTGAGGTCATCAGGGACTGGTTCAAGCATCTCGCCATGCCAGAGATCATCAGCATTAAACCAGCCAACAGATACAACATGGATGAGACTGGTATCCTTGAGGGGCAAGGATCTAATGGGCTGGTGCTGGGCATGTCTGAGACGAAGTCTGTTCGCAAGAAACAGCCTGGATCAAGGGCATGGGTATCTATTATTGAATGCATCTCTGCCCTGGGCCACAGACTGCATCCCCTCATTATATATAAGGGTATAACAGTCCAGCAGCAGTGGTTTCCTTTGGATCTTGGCCCTTATGAAGGCTGGCAGTTTACAGCAACAGAGAATGGATGGACAACAGATGCCACTGCAGTTGAATGGCTGCAGAAGGTCTTCATCCCTCAGACTGTCCCTCAGGGCAAGGAGGAGGTTAGACTGCTGGTCTTGGATGGGCATGGGAGCCATACAACGACGGACTTTATGTGGCTCTGCTATATAAACAACATCCATCTATTGTTCTTACCACCACATACCTCCCATGTCCTCCAGCCACTTGATCAGTCAGTCTTTGGCCCATTAAAGGCAGCCTATAGGAAGGAGCTTGGATACCTTAGTCATTGGAATGACTCTACTGTTGTAGGCAAGAGGAACTTCCTAGGCTGTTATTATAAGGCTGCCCTGGCAGGGATGACGATCCAGAACATTAAAAGTGGGTGGAAATGGACTGGACTATGGCCTGTTTCTATGGCAAAGCCCCTTATGAGTCGTCTGCTGCTCCCATCAACACCAACACCATCAGCATCATCTCATCAGACCTGCAAAGGGCAGTCTGGAGGCAAGGAGGAAGTCAAGGAAGGCAGGGGAGCTGAAGGATGGGCTTCTGTATCGTCTGCAGTGGCATGGTCGACGCCAAGGAAGATGAAGGATCTGGCTGGCCAGTTGAAGCTATTCACAGAGCTGGATAATGATGCTAGTACTCAACGCCTCCTTTTCATAAAGGTGAAAAAAGGCTTCAGCGAGCAGTCCTATAAGCTGGCAACTGCCCAGCATAATCTTGAGCTCCTGCAGGCCCAAGTCACCAATAATGCAGCAAGGAAAAGAAGGACAGTCCAGATCGACCCAAACACCAAGTTCGCCAATATCAAGGACATCCAGAAGGCTCAAATTGAGGCTGGCGAAAAAGAGGGTATCACGGATGAATCCAGCGAGTCTGATTTACCTAGTGAAGCTGAAAGCTGTATTGTGGTGGCATCTAGACGAAGTCAATAGTTAATTGAACTTGGTGGTTATGATGGGGATAGCCTCATTTATGGGTGGGCGAAATGGGGGGGTGGGCGAAAAGTGGGTGCCCGACGTTACATGACACTAATTACATGATCTGTTGGGCCCCTAAGGTCTGGCTGTGTGGAGAAGATACAGTGGAGTTTGGATGGGGTAAAGTGAGGGACTCTCTCTATCTCTCTCCCTCTCTCCCTTGGCCGCCGCCGCCCAGGAGGGGGGGGACCGTAGCTATTTGCTACCAGAAACGCCCCCCCGCGGGATGGTCCTCCGGATCCCTTATTTTCCTCCGATCTGTGGGGGTGGTTTTCTTGGGAGCCGGCGGAGCTGGGGAGATGCCTCGGGTCGGATCACGTATAAACCTGCCCTTTAGGATGGGAGAGGTGCCGGCGTGGGGGTAGCACTTTTCGTTGGCATGGATCTTTTCTACGGTTTGGGAATAGTTGGATATTTATTTGTGTACACACACACACGACTACACAGACCGACTCAAGGGGGGGGGGGGGGCGATAAGTTGATCCCATGATGACTATTCATGCGCCGCTGGCCTGACTCCTTGCATCCTGCGGCGGGCTTTTTATACAAGAAGCTTTATTCACGACTAATTAGACTAAGTTCCTAAGTACCATTCTATTCTCTTTCTCCTCTCTCTCTCTCTCCCTCTCTCTCTCTTCCCCTCCGAGCCCGTTTCCCTCCATCAACCGTCGTCATGTCTCCTTCAGCCATCGGCAATTCTCACCACCACAACGGGAACGGCACAAGCCATGCCTCACAACCGGCTCTGGCCCCGGGCCTCTACGTCCCGACGGTGGCCTTCTTCCGTGACGACGACTCAGTAGACGTCGAGACGACGACCTCCCACGCGGTCCGTCTCGCCGCAGCCGGCGTCGCCGGCCTCGTCACCCACGGCTCCAACGGCGAAGCCGTCCACCTCGACCACGCCGAACGACAACTCATCAACCGGACCACGCGGGCGGCCCTCGACGCGGCCGGGAAGGCCGACCTCCCCCTGATCGTCGGCTGCGGCGCCCAGTCGACGAGGGAAACCGTCCAGCTCTGCCGCGAAGCCGCCTCGTCGGGCGGCGACTACGCCCTCGTCCTGCCGCCGGCCTACTACGGCGGCCTCCTCGCCACCGACCACATCCTGCAGCACTTCCGCGAGGTCGCCGACGAGAGCCCCGTCCCCGTCCTCATCTACAACTACCCGGGCGCCTGCAGCGGCCTGGACCTCAACTCCGACACCATCATCGCCCTGTCGAGGCACCCCAACATCGTCGGCGTGAAGCTGACGTGCGGGAACACGGGCAAGCTGGCCCGGATAGCCGCCGCCACGACGGCCCCGAAGAAGGGCAGCGGCGACGCCGAGGCCGGCACAGCCGCCACCGCCGCCCCGTTCCGGACGTTCGGTGGCAGCGTCGACTTCACGCTGCAGACGCTGGTCGTCGGCGGCCACGGCATCATCGGCGGCACGGGTAACATCGCGCCCCGGGCCTGCGTGCGGCTCATGACCCTCTGGGACGAGGGGAAGCTGGCCGAGGCGAGGGAGCTGCAGGCCGTCGTGGCGCGGGGCGACTGGACAGCCATCCAGGGCGGCTTCGTCTCGGTCAAGGCGGCGCTGCAGGAGTACTACTCATACGGAGGGCTCCCCCGGAGACCATGCGCGCTGCTGGAGGGGGAGCGCCTCACGAAGCAGCTTGACGGCTTCGCCGAGCTGGTTGCGCTGGAGAGAGCGTTGGAGAAGTAGATTAAGGACTAAATATCATGTAGAACGTGGAGAGGCAGACTGCAGAAGCACTGCATAGTCACAATGCATTAATTCAACTTCCCTGAGCGTCCATTGCTTGTAAGACCAGGAGCCTGTCCTGTCCCAAAACCCTGCATAAACGCCTCGATTCTTTAGGTCTTGTTGATCCTGAGTCTGTATCGTTCACAAAGACCTCTTTCCAGTCATGTTTTTGACGGTAGAGGCACTGTCTCTGTAGCCCAAAGAATCCCGGATGTATCAACTGTCGCTCAGCTCGACTCTCGAGACACCATTTGTTGATTATTCTCATTACAGCCAGGTTCCAATCTATCCCTCACATTCCCGCATCAAGCAGAAGTGAACTAAATCTACCTCAGCTCTTCCGATGCTGATGGTTCCAGGCCACACAGTCCAAGGGGGTAACAAGCTGGCCCCCACGTAAGATGTCACTCAAGTCAAATCCGTCGAAGCGGCTCGTGAACATCCCCGACTCGTGATGCTGACCCTGACCCCCAACTACCCCGTATTATGCGGGTCAGACACCGGGGCTTGCCCGATGTGATGCGGGTTGCTGCGATCCCAATGGGCTGATCATCCCCCCTCTACCACTCAGCTTTCCCCGCTGGTTCCTCCGTGACGACTTGCGCGGGCATGGCTGGCAAGCTAGTGAGCTGGCCACCTCATCGTGACAATACACGAATCACCTGAGCTCCACTTCATGCAGAGTTCTGTTTGCAGCCGAAGCTCGGATCTAGCTGGGGGGAATAATACGGACACGCACAAGTTTCAACGGAGTGCTGTCGTGGGGGTCTCAAACGTCCTCCAAGATGGGGGAGGGGGGCCTCTGACATTTGGCGAACAAGATGATGATCGGTGGGATGAGGATGACGGATATGAAGGTAGATATCAGACGAAGGACTCAAGATGGACATTGGACTCTCTAAAAACAATACGCAACAATAGCAACAATGTCGAGCATTCTTGAAAAGCTTTTCTCTTTGGACGGCCGTACGGCTGTGGTGACTGGAGGCACCAGAGGCATCGGCCAGGCCATGGCATTATCGCTGGCGGAAGCGGGTTCAGATATCATTCTCATCCAAGTAAGCGTGGCACCCCTGAGATGGACAACAATAGGCACACCGATTCCTGTTTCTGACACCACAGCAGAGAGACGAGAGCAACACGGAAACCAAGAGGCAAATCGAGGCAATCGGCAGGACGGCCACCGTCTACACGGCGGACCTGTCCAACCAGGACCAAGTAGAGGGCCTGACGCAACGGATCCTCGCCGACGGCCACGACGTCAGCATCCTCGTCACCTGCGCCGGCATCCAGCGCAGACACCCGGCCCACCGGTTCCCCATGGGCGACTGGGACGAGGTGCTGCAGGTCAACCTGAAGACGGTCTGGACCCTCTGCCGCGACCTGGGCGCCTACATGCTCACGCGGCCACCGAACCCGACCACCGGCCACCGCGGCAGCATCATCAACGTCGCCTCGCTCGTCAGCTTCCAAGGGGGCATCACGGTGCCCGCGTACGCGGCGGCCAAGGGCGGCATCGCGCAGCTCACAAAGGCCCTGAGTAACGAGTGGGCGGGCCAGGGGGTCAACGTCAACGCCGTGGCGCCGGGGTACGTCGCCACGGACATGAACGAGGCGCTCATGGGCGACCCCGGGCGCGCGGCGGGCATCCTGGCGCGGATCCCCGCGGGCAGATGGGGCACGCCCGAGGACTTCAAGGGCGCCACGGTGTTCCTCGCGGGGGCGGGGAGCCTGTACGTTTCGGGCGAGCTGCTGACCGTCGACGGGGGCTGGATGGGCCGGTGAGTGGCGTTGGTGTGTGTGTGTGTGTGTATGTGTGTGGACGGATGCGGTATTCAGGATGGTGCTCTGGCCGGATGTTGTCCAGCTTAGGGAGACTGGATGTGACACTTGGGGTGTCTCCGGTGGACCACATCGTCTGCTGACAATCAACTCTTTTGTAAATATCCCGACGGCACTTGGGGGGATGGTGGTGGTCTGGCCCAGTTGATCACTCAGTGGGGGTTGACTTGAGAGCTTAACAGGTTTCCGCAGTATTGGTTGATCTACGTGGTCAGTCACTAGCGATGTTTTATTTAGGCAAAAGAGAATCGGGCATCCTATTGTCTAAAGTTGAATCTTGTCTTCTCAGAGTTGTCTCTTCGTATTTTCCATATCGATACCATCAGGCATCTCCACGTCTCGTACGTTGTGCAAGTGATAGGGTATAACACACTGAAGTATGCGTGTAATTGCTGAAGGTCCCCTTTCACTTCCAAGCTTTTGAAGGGATGATAACCCGCCCAATGTTCCGACCATCACAAGTCTCGTAGGTTTATGGCAAACCATGTGTGTCAATGTTGACATCCTATGCCTGTGACTCCAGTGACTCAAAGTTGCCCCAAAAGACCTTATTCTGGGTTGATTTGATTACATGGCTTTACTGTAACACTCGTAGAGACCAAAGTCCATCGGACTCTATCTCTTCTGACTACCACTCCCGGATGCTCCCATCAGGGCCGTGGAATACCTTGCACTGCCACGGCTTCGTCTCCTTGGAGATCTTCACAACCATGTCCTCGTCGATCTCGATGCCCAGCCCGTACCCCGTCGGCGCCCTGACGTAGCCCCCTTCGATGTCAAACACGCCGGGGTTCTTCAGGTACGTCAACAGATCAATGTCACCGGCCTCGGTGTTGTAGTGCATGCCCAGGCTCATCTCGAGAATGGAGAAGTTGGGCGACGACAGCGCGACCTGCACGCTCGCCGCGAACGCGACGGGGCCGAGCGGGCAGTGCGGCGCGATGGCCACGTCGTAGGCCTCGGCCATGGTGGCGATCCGCTTCGTCTCGGAGATCCCCCCGGCGTGCGCGATGTCCGGCTGCAGGATGTCGACGCTCGCGTCCTCGAGGAACCGCTTGATGTCCCACCTCGTGTACAGCCGCTCGCCAAAGGCGATGGGGATCGTCGTCTGGTTCGCCAGCTGCTTGATGGCCTCCGGGTGCTCGCACAGCAGCGGCTCCTCGATGAAGAGCGGCTCGTGGGGCTCCAGGGCGCGCGCGAGCTGCTTGGCCATGGCCTTGTGCAGCCGGCCGTGGAAGTCGAGGCCGACGTCGAGGCCGAGGGCCTTGACCTGCTTGATGCGCTCGACCGTGGCCTTGAGGACCTTGGGCGAGTCGACCCAGTTCATGTCCTCGGTTGCGTTCATCTTGACGCACGTCAGGCCCTGCTCGATACGCTTCTTGCTGTGAAGAGATGTCAGCATGGAGGTTTTGTCTCCCCCCCTCCCCTCCCCCGGGTGTTATCGTGGGAGACTTACGCCGCTGCTTCGACGTCTGATGGCCTGTCGCCGCCGATCCAGCAGTACACCTGCACCTTGTCGCGCACTTGGCCGCCCAGCAGCTCATAGATGGGTACCTTCAACTTGCGTCCTGGAATTATGGATCATGAGATGTCAGCCTGTGAAAGTGTTGGATTCACAGACTTGATGGCGTACCTTTCAAATCCCACAATGCGATGTCGATACCGGACATTGCTGACATGAACACCGGGCCTCCTCGGTAGAAGCCGTGTCTCCAGAACGTTTGCCAGATGTGCTCGATGTTGCTGTTAATGATCAGCCTGAGTCTCATGTGAAGAATAACCGACCTTATGACATCCAATCATGTACCAATTTCGGTGGCCTAGAGACGACTTACTTTGCTTCCAGGCCAACTATCCTGGGAATCATCTCCTCGAGGCTTCCCTCGACAGCTAGATCGTGTCCTTCCAGCGTGGCCTCGCCCCAGCCGTACTCACCATCCTCGTCGGTGATCTTGACCATGAGCCAGCGAGGCTTCACGCGGTAATACCGGACTGTTGTGATTTTCGCCATGGTGTGCTAATCTCTTCCGTGGCGTGTGTAAGTGAAGGGGTCGTGTCGATGGTTCCCTGCTTCGGCTTGTTTCTAGCTCAAAGGACTGACTGATATCGAGGATTTGGACTGCAGAACACGAAGCGTATGGGATACACATACCGTCCATTCTTAACGAAGCACTCCGCATCATGAATCTCCGCCTTGAGGAGGCCACATGCGCAACCCGATCCACCTCCATGTTTGCGTCCACGCAAGATGTGGTGCACCCCGCGTTCCAACCCCCACCAAGAGTCTCTTGACCCCCACGACCGGAGCTACGAAAGGTACCAACCGGGATTACTTACGGGGGTGTACATATTCCCATGCCACCGCCCTCCACTCATCCGGTCACGACGCAGGAAGCCTCGGGGTTGTTCCCGCTCCTCCTCTGTCTCAGAACAAACTGCAGGGGGGGGTGTCTTGGGAGGGGGCGGCTCCTCAATTTGCCCTGCGGCGGACGTGGGGTTTGCGTGTATGGCGGGTGGATTCTCTTACGCCGTCGTTTATTGCCAATCGGCCCATGACCAATCCTTATAATCCTTCCACGGGCTGCAGATTGCAGGTTCCGGGTTTCTAACGCCCGTCGAGGCTCTTTGGGAAGGTTATCTGTTGGGGCTGCAGGGTGTAGTGGGAAGCTCGCAACGTCATGAGTTCGTAGTGATTCCGCATCCGATTGACTTGCCAAAGACACTGGTCGAAGCCGAGGAGACTCCCACCCGACGACATACTCATGGTGTTGGATGTGTCTGTATCAACGTAACCCTATCCCTTACTAGTTGCAAGATGGTGTGTGTGCCCTTGAGCCTACGATGTACCATTGAATACAACCTTGGGCCTGCAATGATGAACTCTGTAAAGAGTTTAATCGTGCATCTATTCCTATTACTATCAAGTCTACTTTTCTATATCTTGTCGTGCCCTCTATGTCGTGTATCATGTTCATGAATCATACGGTATCAATTACTTACCACTCCCCGCCGGCTGCTGGAAACAGGCGCCAATATTTGTTCATCGTTTCTATCGTTGCCGTTCCCCGAACTCTTCTCTTGTGATGAAACTCCATCTTCTTCATCTCGACTTTCACTTGATGACTCTTCTGCTTTTACATCCTCGATCGGATGCAGACCTCGGTCTTTGATGAACAAGCAACCAATCAGGCACAACCCGATCAACGGTATCTGGAGAATGAAGACTGCCCGGCTCGCGGCCATGTACGCATCCAGGACGGCGGACATGTCCTGCTCGTTCAGCTCGGGTATCGAATAGGTGCTGCTCGCCAGGTCCTTGAACTCTGGCGGCAGCTTCGCTCGCAGGGTCGCCTGCAGCACCGCCGCGGACACGGCGAGGCCGCACGCGCCGCCGGCGCACCGGAAGAAGTTGCGGTTGGACGTGATGACGGCCCGTCGGGACTTGATGGAGTGCGCCTGGAGGGCGACGAGGGTCGGCTGGAAGATGAAGCCGACGCCGATGCCGATGATGAGCAGCGGGATGACGATGACTCCCGGCTTGGTGTGGCGATCGTAGATCAGAGTCAGTCCCGCGCCCCTGTGAGGTGTGTTAGTCGTGGAAAAGATCAAAGTCACAGAGAGTGAGGGGCCATGATTTCGACGTACAAAGTCCAAAGACCAAACCCAGCCCATATTACCTCTCCGTAACGTTGAACCCTCGAGATGTACTGGCCCGAGATGATGGAGAAGACGGACTGGCAGACGACGAGTGCGACGTAGATTGCAGCAGACTGGATGACCGAGTACTGATGTGCGTTCTGGAGGTAGAGGGGAACATAGTAGAGATACGATTGGTACACCGCACCAAAGAGGAAGGACTGAGTTAACAGAACGACAATGACTTTGTTCTTGAAAATAGGGACTGTCTCGGCGAGATTAGCACTGTTGGTCTGTCTGGCAACGATACTCGGTGCGCTCGAGACGGTAGACCTACCCGGCATCATGGGGAGTTTCGCAAACTTCCATTCAACAATTACAAAAGAGACAAGGGCGAGGGCACCGATCGTGAGCATGCTTATGACCATGGCCGAGTTCCATGGGAAGTAGGCACCACCTGGTAGTGTCTGTAAGTAACAATATCGACAAGTTGTGATTTACACACTCAGAGCATCATATGTATTGTAGTACGTACCCCCAGAGATGGGAATCAACAACAAGATAACCCCGGCCGAGGATGTCAGGGAGCCGGCATAATCGATCTTCTTGACGCTCTCTACAAATTCGTCCTGCGGCGGCTTGGACGGCAGGAGGAAATAGGAGATGACGCCGACGATGACGCCGAGCGGCGAGAGCATCCAGAAAAAGGCCCTCCACGTCGCCCTCTCGACAAAGGCGGCGGCGAGGAAGGGCCCGAGGACGTTGCCCAGCCCGATCATGGAGCCGAGGATGCCCTGGTACTTGCCCCGCTGCTCGAGGGTGACGACGTCCGAGACGATGATCATGGCGAGGTTCGAGATGCCGCCGCCGCCGATGCCCGCGACACCGCGGAAGACGTAGAACATGGCCGCATTCCGCGACAGGCCGCACAGCAGGTCGGCGACGGACAGCAGCGCGACGGCGGTCAGGAAGACGGCCTTGCGGCCAAAGATGTCGGAGAAGCGGCCGTAGAGCATCTGGAAGGTCGTGTTGGCGACGAGCGACGCGGTGCCGGCCCAGGAGATGGTGGCCTCGGCGTCGAGGTCGGCGGCGATGGTGGGCAGCGTGACGCTGATGCCGTTCTGGTCGATGAAGGAGACGAGCAGGGTGACGGCGAGTGTCGCGAACACGACGAGCAGCTTCCTCAGCGGGAGGATGTCGGTCTGGTCGTGGAGGGCCTTTTCGGCCCTGGTCGTCTCGAGGTCGCCCCTCATGTTTGGAACCCTTTGGTGGCGATCAGGAGAGAACGGGGGGCTTGATAAGGTCGCAGCATTTGGATGCTAGAAGCACATGGGAGATCTTCTCTTTAAGCAAGTGGATGCATGCGAGGTTTGAGTGACGATTCTACGGTTGATATACTCCTGTAAGACACGAAGCGTGAAAAATTCTCGACCGGAATCCGATATTGGAGGCGTGTTGATAAGATGGATAATGGATACCAGCCCGTCCAGGGGGGGGAGAAGAGCCAAGACTCGGATCACCGCCGTCAAAAAGATTGGTCCATCTACATCATCTCGGCTCCGGACTCGGCGAAAGGAACTGCGTGGAAAGGCGAAAAAAATCTGTATGCGTCATACCAAACAGGGGGGGGTTCGGCATTTTTTGCTGTGGTCGTCTCCACAGATCGGAGGATCCGAAGCCGACGGGATGGCCAGTGGTCTTCTCGGAGCATGTCCGAGGTGGTTGACCAAGAACATGATGGTTCGAATGTGCACAGTCGCCAATGAAGAGGAAGATGCTGTTGTTAGCCTGGACAGACGGGTATGATACTATTCGCAAAGTATCTAGACAGCCGGGTCACTGTCCGAAAATGCCCTGATCGTCGGCACGCACCCTGGCACTATCAGCAGGTTTCAAACGCCGTCGGGGCCTGTCTTCTCATCGAGACAACGTCAGACGATGCTGGCTACCCTCTCTCGGTTAGTCGCGCTGATGGTGTCGCGGTACATTTGTTAGGTGGCTGGACCCCTTGACTCGGGCCGCCAATCAAATGAGACATTTCTTCTTGTAAGGTACTTCCACACTAACAAATGTCTTCACTTGAGCGTTGACATTATCCGGTTTCTTGACATCGAGGGGCGGACTGAACAGGAAGTCGAAATAGATATAAGCTAGGAGCCGTACTGTAGGTGTCCATATCAAAGTGGCACACAACGAGGTGGTTCGAGTGCAACCAACTTACCCAGCCGCTTGCCTCGCTCTGGCTGCCTTATGAACTGCTTGGGCAGTATTTGTCGTGCGCAGGGTTAGCAGAGCAAGGTGAGGAGGTGCACAAACGAAGAGGCGTCTGTTATCGGCGTGTGAGTGCAGGCGCCAGTCATTAACCGTCAACCACAGAATAGTCTGTACACTCTCCTAGGGGCATCTATTGGTCTGCTGGTTATGCGGGTATCGCTTGCCTAGAGATAGCATGAGTAGTGGATAGAGGCAAACCTAAGGTGTAAGTGTAGTGCTTGAAAAGGCTTGTCAAAACTTTTGATCTGGTAGTTATCTCACGTCTCTTTTGTATAGAGTTTATTAAATTTAACTTTTATCCAGTTGTTATCTGATTCATTAATTAACCCCTTATTAGGGTTTTTGACGTTAAGGTTCGGACCGAACCAGAACATTGTGTTGTGCCGCAACTCCTGACTTACACCGTGTTTGTCTAAGAAGGGCTGGCCAATTGGCAGGCTTCAAAGGGACTTGAGGGTGGCAACAGTTGTGAAGATTATCTTCATAGTCGCTGTCCATACTTGTACGGCCATGTGGACCCCCTCCGCCCTCCCCCCTTCTTCCCAAGAAGGACATCAAGTTCTGATGATGCTTGACTAGCTCATCTCAAGCCTTGCACTTCTTCTTCCACCGGCGGATGATGATCTCAGCAGCCTGCAAATCTATTAGCAATGACGAATTCCCTGAAGAACAGTGACGGGACGCAGCAGGGAACGACTTACCTTCTCGCCAATAGCGTACGCCGTCGTGGTGGTGTGCGCAGCAGGGATGGTGGGGATGATGGAGCAGTCGGCAACGCGGAGGCCCGGGATGCCGTAGACGGACAGGCTCGAGTCGACGACGCCGCCCTTCTCGCGGGGGAGCATAGCAGCCGTGCAGCACGGATGCATGAGCGACTGGATCACGTTGTCCTTGACGTACTCGATGAGGGCGTCGTGGTCGGTGACATGGGCACCCGGGGCGACCTCGACGGCGCCAAGCCCCTGCCACGTGTCGGTGGAGTAGAGGCGGCGGAAGTAGTCGACGTAGGCGGCCATGATTTCGAGATCGACGGGGTTCGCGCCGGTGGCGTAGTTGACGACGGGCGTGGCATCGTGGTCGGTGGAGTTGAGGACGACGGAGCCGCGGCTGAGCGGCTTCAGGAGGAATCCCGTCCCTGGCTCCGCCTGGAAGGGCATCTCGAGGATGGGGTGCTCAGGGTGCTCGAGCGCCTGGGCGATGATCTCGAGCTGCGCCATGTAGCCTTCGCGGACGGGCTCGGCGGCGCCGGCGGGGAGATAGCGGAGGACGGAGCGGTCCCCGATCTGGGCGCGGATGTCTGCGACGATCCGCTCCCACTCCGGGGTGACGTGCCGGAGGGCGACGTAGGCGGCGCTGTTGCCCATGGCGAGAGTGTAAGGGCCCCGGGCAGGGCGCTCGCGGAACTGTGCGACGGCCTCGGCGGCGTAGGTCGCGTTGTTGGCGACGTCGGCCTCGCTGGGGCGGGGGGTGTCGTAAGAGTAGGCCACGGGGACGCCGCAGTGGTCTTGGAAGTTCTGGCCGACGCCAGGGAGGTCCTCGACGAGCTCGATGCCCTCAGACTCGAGGTACGCGGAAGAGGCGATGCCGCTGCGCTGGAGAATCTGGGGCGTGTGGACGGCGCCGGCCGACAGGATAACCTCGTGCTTGGGGCGGATGGTCCGGACCTCGCCGCCCGGGGCCACGGGGCGAAACTCGACGGCGGGGACACTTGTTTTGTCCTTGTCGACTACGAGGCGTGTGACCTTGTGCTCGACGAGGAGGTCGAGGTTGGGACGGGTCTCGGCGATCCTGGTGTAGTGACCAACACCGGCGTGAGACCGCTCGACGGTCTCGGAGTTCTGTGCCGTGGGAACCCAGCAGATGCCGTGCTTGTCCCCGTCGTCGCAGCTGGCGGGGGCATCGAGACCGAACTCCTCGAAAGCCCGCCACCCGAACCCTGTGGAGGTGTCAACATGTCATGTTCAGTGTCTTCACTATTCCTAATGTGGTTTACCCGTCTATGAAAGTCACATACGCTGGGCAGGCCACTGAAAGGGCGGGAAAGAGGCCTCGATCGCGTCGCCGGTGTACGCGGAGGCATTCCAAGTGTAGCCGTACTTCTCGACAAGCTCGTCGTTGGGCTCGGTAAGGAAGAAGGACTGATGTATTTCAGCGTTAGCATGGCGGATTCGGCCTTGGAAAAGGACAGGGGACGGGGGTTTGCCTTCTTGAACGCCGGGCCAAAGTTCTCCCAGTCCCAACTATCAGGGCTGTCGTCGAACTGGGGGCTACCGAGTCGCGCCCACTCGTCGTAGTCGTATCTGGAGCCACGGTCCAGGAACTGACCGTTGATGGCGGACCCTCCGCCCACAGTCATGCCAAGGAGAACGGTAGCGGCTCGGTTGTTGACGCTGGCAACGGGAGGGGAGCTGATGACCAGGCGGCTGGCTCCACGGCCATCCTCGGGCGGATCATAGTAACCAACGGTCCCCTCGATCTTGCCGTACTCGATGACTAGGACGTTCTCTGTGAAGGGGGTCAAAGATTGCCCCGGCATCAAAGAATTGGGACCATCCGTCTAGGTATTACCTAGCATTGGAAGGATTCACAACTCACTCTCGGGGAAGGCAGCCGAAACACGGTCGGCGATGGTCAGACCGGAGGTACCACCGCCGACGACGACGAAGTCGTACTCTTCTCGGAGCTCGGTGACTTGCCTCTTGACAAAAGTGTGAGCGCGGCGGGGGAGGGCCTCGACGACGACGACGCCGAGGATGCACACGCCAGTCGACAAGGCCGTGATGAGACGCATCTCTTTCGTTTTGGTCCCGGTGATGACTCTAGTGAAAGCAATACGGAAAAGAACTTGGATGGTATATCTAGAGAACGAATGCCGCGACAGGAGAGGGAAGATGGAGTTGGTTGACGTACGCGACTCTTGGGGAGGGCGAGCCGGCACAAAGGAGACATGAACAGAGGAGATGGATCATCGCGACTCCTCTCTTATACAAGGCTCTTACCCCTCGAGCGGAGACAATAAACCCGAATGCTACTCGGCTACATGGAAAAAGGTTCGTTGTGGTCGTGCCAAGTCTCTTTTGACCTACCCTACTGGGCGGTGAGCCGTCTCGGCGCTTGGTATCTGTACATCGGAGCATGTCTGGTGGCATTCTGCTTACTCTTCGTTAGCCATATTCAGCTAAGATGCCAATGTTTTTATCCCTGTCTCCAGGAACCAAATCCCAGACCACGGCCAGATTTGTGGGATACGCGTTAAGCTTGGCGGGATACCTGCGTATTGTGCAACTATCCAGGCCCATGAAATGATTTCCTGTACCAGAGAGGAAGATGATGGGTCTCTTACGACTGGTAGTAGACTATGGACTTCGGCATGAAAAGCCTCTGATCAACACGGCCAGATAAGACTCTCCAATGTACCATACGTTGCCTGGGTGGAAGCACAAGACTCCCTTCCATCAGCCACCCCTGCAATCTCACAATTAGAGGTTACTAATGCCCTATGCCACTGAAGGATTCCTGGTTGGCCACTATGTGTTTGCTATGCAAGCAACTTGGTCTCCCTGCTCACCCTCCGCACCCTGCGCGCTCACGACCTTAGACCAGACGGGTTGATACGAATAGTGGCGTCTATATCAAGGCTGCACCAAGCTTCGATACTTAGTGGCCCCTATCTTTAGGTCGCCCCAATCTCCGTTATTATTCCAATCTCTCAGTCTAATGGGGCTGGGTGCGAGGTGGTAGATCAAGACATTATCAAGTCTCGACACAATTAAGCGCAAGCGGACACACAGGGAGCCCGTCTGGCCCTGATACCATAATTACGACCCCGGCGCACATGTCCAAATGCCCGCTCCTCTGAATCATCTCCCAAATGTCTCTTCTCATCAACCGACGACCTCGACTTGGCCAGTGCCCACCTCCAAGTCTTGGCCGCTCTGAAATGGGACAAGTTCGACTTGGTCCACCTTTGAGGAAGTGTTTCGGCCGGATTGCCGAGTTTTTTAGCCCAATCCACCAACTGGTCGACGGATTTGAAACCCTTTGCCTCCAGTCTCTCGCGCGTGGCCGCGTCGTTCCAGGCATTGTCCATGGTTTGGTCAATGTACAGCTTTGGGTACGGTTTGCCGCCGGGGACCAGCGAAGGCTCGCCCAATCTGGCCACGATGAGGTTCTTGGGGATCTCGAGCCCTCGGCGTAGGTCGTCGTCTAGATCGTCCTGCATCTGTGTGTACAGTTGCTTCATTACGTCCTCACGTCGCAGCGTCACGATACACTCGAGTATCTCCCTGCCCAGATCGTTGTTCTTCTTCAGTATGGCCGCGTGCTTGCGGCCGCCTCTGGCTCGGTAGCTTTGGAATTGCTCTTCAACACGCTCGATGTAGTAACTGTATGGGGATCTATAAGGGTCCGCGGCGACATAGAGGGAAGGGTGTTTTGCTTTCTTTTTTGGCGCTTCCTTTTTTGGTGCTTCAAGGAACCTTTCCTTGGTCAGCGTGGGGTCGAACTCCGCCACGACGAGCTGCTCGTTGAATCCGAGTTCCATGAGCTGTTCAGCGACCTCGTGGATCGTCGGTGTTTTGCCGTCCGGGTTGGACCATGGGGCCTTTAGTGAGTTGTATTTCTCCACGTCTTCGGGCAGCATCCTCTTGGGATCCCAGTTGATTCCCTGGATGCGTGCTTGGAATTGACCGAACGTGAACTTTCCATCTTCGCCGTCCCCTATGTTCGCGAAGCGGGGATAAGGCCAAGGCTTGTCTTTTTTGTTTTTCGGACGATGCTGCGGAAGCATGTGTTTCTGCCTGTCAGCACCTTCGATTCGACTGTCCCATTTACACCATTAGCTCTGTGTAACTCCATCTGTGGAATGAACCCCAATCCTACGTGAAGGTGTCATAACGAGTCCATAGATAAACCCGTTCATGCGCATGGGACAAGTAGTTGATTTCTGCCGCGGCTGGCACTGGGAGCACAGCCAAAAGCCACGTCGTGCTCAACCATAGGAGCAAGCGTAAGAGACCGCGCACGCTGATCATGTCTGGGGAGGGAGAAGAAACGAATAAATGATACAATAAGAGAGTGAAAGACTGTCTGTCAGAACGAGCGGATGGTCTAATGAGAGAATGAACGATTATCTGTCAGAGCGAGCGAGGAACACAAAAAGAAAATGAGAGACTTTATGTTAGAATGAGAGAATGATATAATAATAGAATAAGAGACTATCTGTCACAATGTCTAGTAAAAGAACAACGGTGACAAGATACTGCACGTTGAAGACAACCTAGGGCAGGCCAGTCAGAGTATAAGTCGGACAGTTAATTTAGATTATACACAGAGTTTCCAATTAAAGACTTTTTCCAGTCAAACAACCTGAAGAGCACGGTACCCTGGCCGGATTCGTCTTGTTGGAGCATGAATATTTGAAATAATCGAGGGCAGCCAGCAGCTTGGTAGATTGACGACATCTGCATGAACCGGATCTGCCGAATTATGATTATTAGCCGATCTTGGAGCTCCCTAGCGTCTGGGAAAGGCCTCTTGTAAAAACACCCTATAACAGTGGCCCTCGACGGCCTTGATCTCCTGCCGATTTTATTTTCGGGCAATGTGCCAACGGCTGAGAACAGACCGCACTCCTCTCATAGCTGAAGAACCTTCCTCCAGTTTTGCCCTGAGACGGTTAGCTTGGTTTTCATCTTATACGGACAAACTCTGGCTGGAAACCCCACCCTCAACGCGAACGAGGTCCATTCGAGATGAACTCTGCCCTTGGCTAGGCTGTGCAGTTCAGTAATACGGCCTGCAAGCTGCTGGACGGGATCCGTGTCATGCGCATGTTGCCGATCCTACCTTTGACGCCCATATGATATGAGGCTCCGGCAGGATGCGTGGGTCCCAGCACGTAGCAGCCGTGTGGGCAAGCTGATCTTTATCTGAACGGGCCCCCGCCGTTCGAAAAGTCATCGAACCGCTCAACCTCTCTGCCTTGGAGAGCCACCGTTCTGCTCTTGCCGCTCCATCTACCATGGACTGGCCACAGAGTGGTGTGAGCGGTGACAGTTTTCCACCCACGATACGGTTCAACACGCATTCTCACAAATACTCACAGCCGAAGCTGACGCTAAGTGACTTGGGCTAACCTTTGCGGTCTGAACCTTGCTATTGTTGCATCTGCTGTCTTGGAGTCACTTTTCCTGTGAGGCAGGCAGTTGACTGTCTGCTCTAGATCAGTCACTCGTTATGACTTTCAGGTTCAGCTGAGCATATATAAGGCTTGGCGTAACGAAATTGCATTTCCGTGGGCAGACTCTACTTCTGGCCCTTCACCGATCACGTCCTGACACTCCTTGAAGCTTGGCCAGCTCGAGCTTACCCTTCCGCCAACATTACAGTCTGATACTATCGTTCTTTGCAGCTCCATCCCCATTGTATCTGTGTTCCACCAAGAGTCGGTTTTGGGTGAAGAGGAGATGATGCTCTTGCACCAACCTCTACCACTTAATCTTCCGACCGTCAAGAAAAGACCTAACCTGTCTCGCGGCTTTCGAGGGCAACATTGACCGCTACGGCAGGTTATCAAACCCAAAACGCGGCATGGGCTACGCACATGCGCTAGCTGCTATCCGCGGCATCTATCACCATACCATGTTTGCGCGCTGGTGGGCCGAGGAGATTGCGCAGAACACGCCGAGAGTCCAAGGCCGTCGCAAATACCAACTCGTAGCCCAGGCCCCTTTTCCATGATCAAGATGGCCCATTTCCGCGCGGCGCACCATGATCAATGACCCTCGGGAGTTCCTCGAGCATGGGCGGCCAGCTGACGTGCCTGAGCCGTACCTCATCTTTCGGCCAAGCCGAGATACCCTTGAGGTCCTGGTGCAGAAAGTGCCCAACATGACCGAGCAGGTCACCGTGGCTGCCATCTACGATGAATGTGGCTGCTCGGCAGTCCCATGACCCGTTGTACGATGTACGTCGAAGACTTGGAGAAGAGGGCAGCAGTGGAGGGGATCAGTCTCCAAGACGGAACTTCCCAGGATCCGAACGTCAAGGCTCACACGTTTGACATGGAACCCTCGGGCTTTTTCGAATTTTATGAAAGGTGCGAGGTCCACGACTGCAACTATATCAGAGAGGGATCATAATGGGGCGGCATGGGACCCGACTTGTCGCGAATCAGAGTTTGGCATTTGGGAGAGCATGGGAATCCCGGAGCAGATGCCCTTGGATTTGCAAACTTTAGGTAGGAGAGGCTATCAAGTCGTCGACAGACAATACGACATTTCCATTTCGGGTGATCAGTCCTCGTGTTTATGTAGGATAAAATTCAATGTGACAGGGCTCTCGTTGCCAAACATTTGACTTTGTGGCGCATACAGATATGATTGTCCTGGCCTGTTCGTGACATGATGGTGATTGGGGGCAAAGTGTTTAATGATGGACTCGTCTCAGACACCAAAGCCCGAGCTAGAGAGTCGTGAAATTAAGACGTACTATTACATGGAACAGTGTACATGTGAAAGAATCTCACTCCATGGGCACACATAACTAGAGATGAACGAGGCCTAGGAGAACTCTGTCCTCCCAAAAAGAAGTCGGCTTAGGAGTGAAGCTGATCAGATTAAAACCATGGAACATGTAGCAATATTATTTACAACGACATCATGATTCCCACTTGGCTAGTTGTATTCCCCGTTGATCCAGCTGCGACGAACACAAAGGACTATCCGGTGAGGATATGTAGAACGACCGTCCCTCACAGTCTTGTGGAAGGCAATTCCTCTTGGGCCCTTTGCCATCAGTCATGCCAAGTACCCGAAAGACTCTGCAGAAGCTCAAAGTTGGGCATCCAGACCGGGCTCCCGCCGTCTTGGTCTATCCAATTCGCAAGCTCGGCCACCATCGGCCAAGCGCCCTCAAACTCGCCGCCAGCGAAGACGCCGCCGTCCCCCGATGGCAGGAAATCGTTAAAGTCATCGACCGCCTGTGCTGTATTAACCCCCGCACTCCCTCGATCGGCATCCTGCCCACCGCTCCCAGAGGAGCCCGTCGCCTTCTCGGCCCGCATGCGAGCCGACGCCATTTCCGCGAGGCCGCACTCTTTGTCTTGGAGCTTCTCCAGGGCGGCGTTGACGAGGACCTCGAACGCGTCCCGGTACTTGCGGACCCAGGGGGCCCTCTCGCCCATGACGAAGAGCACGAGAGAGCACGCCCGGATGTCGTTGGACAGGGCCACGGACCAGACGGCGTCGCCCTGCGTCCAGAGGCCGTACAGCAGCGTGACGCCGGCCACGAAGACCGTCTGGACGGCGATGAAGCTGTGGCCGTAGTCGAGCGTCTGGTGGAGCCTCTTGTGCGACTGGCAGATGTCGCCCGCCGCGCGCATGCAGAGCCCGTAGAAGGGGTCTGAGGCCGGCAGGATCGGTAGGAAGGGTTGGACGAGGAGTCGCAGGGCGCGGTTGTAGAGAAGAAGGGCGTAGTTCGTGTCCGGATGGGATGCCGGGATCCAGTCCGTCAGGGACCCCCGCCACGACTGGAGGAGCTGGTACAGCCGGTCGAGCTTCGGCCGCAGGGCGTCCAGGGTCTTGTCTGTGCGGTAGACGGAGTGGTGGATCCTGGATTCGATGCGGCGAAGCCTGAAGAGGACTATGGCGAGGGTGATGTCGTTCCCGGCGAGAGCGCCGGCAGGTTGTATGTTACCATCGCCGATGATGGCGTGCGGGAGCTCGACGTCGATCTGGTTGTCGGCGATGCTCAGGGGCCGCCCCAGCGATACCGCGATCGTCCTCTCCAGGGAGTAGACGGACCAGAACAGCCTGCGTCTCCGTTGCACGACGGGGGGCTCTGAAACGTTTTGCTCGTGTGCGGCGCGGTGGAGGCCCAGGTCGATGGACGTCCTCATCGCCAGGCCGATCATGTACCACAGTCCGTGGCTCGACGTGGACCGGAGGTGGAACATGACCAGCAGCGTCATTGCCTCGATGTTCTGAACGGTCCCCGATTCTCTGGCGGCGGATATGTGCTGGAGGGCGGTGGTGTATAGTGACTTGAAGCAGATCGTCAACGAGCCTGGCATCAACAAAAAACAGAAAAAGGCGTGGCGGTGGGGGGGTAAACATACCTCTGGCGAGAGACCCGGACCGCGCTGCGTGAGCTGAACTATCGTTGCACCTATTGCGTAGACGAGATACAGCTTGAATATCCCAAACCGCTCGGCCTTGGTCAGGCTCTGCGTCGGCGTGGCGGCCAATGCGTCTCGTTCCTTGTGCAGCTTCCACAACTCCTCGGGCTCCAAGAATGGGTACTTGGAGTGTAACTGGGATGTGTACGCCTTCAACATCTTGGCCCCTTGCTCTTCGGTCGGCGGCTCCTTTACTATGCTATGAGCCAGCATGTCTTCCACCGCAAGGCACTTGGGACCCGGGTTGATGCAGTCGGCTTGGTTGCTGACAATGCCATCCTGAATGTCCGGCAGCATCTTGTTCCAGACCGTGGCCTGCACCATCTCGCCAAGGTTCAGGGCCAGGGACAACCCCGACGAAGGGCCGACGTAAACAGGCGCCTCCAGGTTTCCCAGCGAGACGTGCGCAACGGCGTCGCTGAGAGCATTCTTGTCCCTGCCTGACGAGACTGACTGGTTGCTCGCGACGTCCTTCGAGGGGGTTGAGGCCGCTCCCGGAGTGGGTATCTGGGCCAGTTTGCTCTCCAAGAAAGCCACCCGCGCTTCCAATGCCCTCGTGTACCTGCACCCGATCTCAGCGCATGCCGATGCAACTCAACTTGGGCTGCCACTACTCACGCAGTTGAAGGGGCTTCCTCGGTGACGTCTACCTTGTCACACGGCGCGCCCGACCTGCGGCAGTTGGAGCACACGGGCAGCTGTTCATCACACTTTTTTGAAAACAAGAGTCAGAAAAACAAGACGCCCTTTCCCACGTGTTTTCCCGGGAGGGGGAAGGGCCTTTGTCAGAGAAACCTTTTGCTTACGGCTTTTGCATCTCGTACAGGCGGTCCTCCCCCTCTTTCTGGGGTTGAACAGTGCGGCGCCCGAGGGAGCAGCCTGGGGCGGAGAAGCCGAGGAGGGCTGGGCGTTTGGTGTCATGTCCACGGCCCGATGGCGAGATGTGTGTTGTTGCGGGAGGCGCCGAGGCCGATGATGGCGGACATCCGACTTAGATATTGGTGAGGTTCCCGGTGACGGTGCCGATGTCGCCCCAGGCTGGTGCTCAACGTCGGCCGAGGTCCGCGTGGCCATGTCTCGCTGGGATCCCCTCGGACCATGTCCGAAGCCTGTCTAATCTGATCGGAGGCTCCGATAACTCGGTGTTTGGGACTTGCTTGCAGCCCCCCCCTCCCCCCTGCCGGCATTTGACAACTCCAAGAGAAGTCTCTCTTCGGGCTATGATTCTCTGTACTCTCGGGACTCGGGGAACCAAATGGTCCATCGCTGGCCACATGAAATCATTCGGTGTGCTTTCATCCCCCGAGCCGAGTTTCAACAGCAGGTGACCTCGATCGATCCCACCGGCATCAAAAAAAGTTAAAAAAAACAGAAATGCTCTATTGCAAGTCATGCTCTAGTCACTTGCACGGACGAGCTGAAGAGAAAGTGGACGAGGGCCGTTTGAGATAATTACTGGAAGCTTTGCTGGGAGGAGTCTCCTATTTCGGCATGAACTGTACCCCTTTAAGCTCCATATTGTCGAAATAAAAGACAATCTGCGTCTATGAGTAAGTAAGTATCTGTTCAACGACTAGTCTTTCCCTTGGTGAAACCAAGTTTCTTTGTTCCTTAGACACTGTATATATACACACTTACGATGAGTCGACGGATTCTATATCTAGATGAGAGCTTCTCCACTGCATGAGATGCATAGCAAAAGACACTGCATTGTTGCAGCATTCCCAAAGAAATGAATAAATTGAAGACTAGCCTCTGCGGGCACTTGCACACTTTGGAGATCTAAGGACATTGCTTGGATGAGAGTGGAGGGTTGGTAGGGGCCGCATCGAAGGTGAGTTGTAAAATTGAATGAAGTCACTATTGAACAATTACAGTCGCATAGTCAGATCCGTCGAAAGGGGCGCCATTGGAGTTTCGAGCACTCAGCTTACGTATCATGGATTGCCATGTCTTTCAAACACAAAACATGCTATAGTCTTTTTCTCTATGCTCAGCGGAAAAGTCTCGCGAACCCATCACTCCCGCAGCCCATGTTCTAAGTCACCCCTTCGCTTTTCCTTATAACCACAAATCTCTATCGTGTCCCACATTCAGAGCTTCTTCACCATGATGTCGTCCGTCTGGACCACCGACCCGACAACAAAGTCGTGGTTACCGCACGCCCTGTACCCCCACTTCTCATACGCCTTCCTGGCCCGGTAGTTCTCCTCCCAGACGCCCAGCCAGATGTGCTTGAACCCCTGCTCCCTGGCCATGTCCTCCAGCCGGTCCGCCAGGAGCTTGCCGGCGCCCGTGCCGTGGGCCTTGGGGTACAGGTAGATGCGCTGCAGCTCGACGGTCGCCTCGAGGTGGGCCACGCACGGCTCCTTGGAGCCGCGGGTGAGCATGGCGAAGCCGAGGACGTCGCCGGCCGGGTCCGTGGCGAGGACGGTGTCCCTGTTGGGGTCCTCGAGGTCTCTGGTGATGGCGTCGAGGCTGTAGGACTCGTCGAGGAACGCCTGCAGCTCGTGCGGCTCGACGGAATGGCCGAACGTGACCGTGAAGACGTGGGCGGCGAGGTCGGCGATTGTCGGGGCGTCGGCGAGAGTGGCGGGTCTGGTGGCCGTCACCGCCGACGGGCGGCTGCCCTCTTGGTTGTCCGACGACTTCGCCATGGCTGTCGTGGTTGAAGATGAAAACGCCCTGGGCTGGATGGGGTTGCGGGTGACGCGGTGGTTGGTGTTCCGAAGGATCGGTTGCCACCGCACAAAGGTGCCAGCGACGCACTTAAACGAGTGGATTGGGCTAGCAATGAATAACACGTGATGAAACGGAACGGTTTTCAAACCCCTCTGTGCCGAGCTTATGCCTCGCAAACCGGCCGTCGTCATGTTGGCGGGAACTGGCCTGAATAAACGACCTTTTGTCAAATCGCAAATCGTCGCTTTTCGGAGACACGTCATCGTTATTTTGTTTCTCAGCGCAGCCCGAGCCCGAATTAGCCTTTTGTCTCTGCCAATGGCAATTCTCGCCTTTGGTTAGGCGCGCCTTGTTGTCAAAGCCACCCCTGGCAAGGATACGCCATTGTGTCTTGTAGAGAGTCTTACTTAGAAGAGGCCCACAACGCGGCTGCGCCCTTGGCTTGACATTGACATGTCTCTGGAGAACAACATGGATTTTTGCTGTCAGAATCTCCCGCTAACGCGTTATGTACTTGAACCAAGACAGACACCTATGGGGATGCTTGAGTCAACAAACCACCGGCTGATAGCTCGTCAAAGATCGGGTCTGCCTCAACAAAACAACTACATTTCCATTAAATGGCTATCAACTGTTACAGTCTGTGGGTCTGCGGGTCGCGCTGAGATATTTTCAAGCATCGCGAAATGGAGTGTGAAAACATAGGTGAGATGCCGCAATTTGTGACGGGACCATCTTTTTTTTTCTTCCTTCATTTTTAAATGGCTACGAGCTACATAATGACGGTGACGTAGAGAGAGGGAGATAACGTGTTCAATGAATAGGAGACTTAGCTGTATCAACGCCCGGCAGCTTCAACCCACCACAAACCCCAACTCAAGCCTGTTCCGATTTGGCGTCTTTGTTGTTTCGTTCTGTGCCGAAAATGACAATACAGCAGACAGCCGCACTGGAAACCGCGACGAAGAGGGCACTCACTGTCGAGAACCAACCCACGCCTATGCCGTCGATCCCCGGGAGGACCACCGCCGTACCGATGGCGGCGAAGGTATACCTGATGAAGTAGTTTCCGGCTAGCACGCACGTACGTCCGTCAGTGATATAACCTCATGAGGAGTAAAACGGAATCCTGTTCTTACCCATCACTTCGGCCGCTCTGTCTCGGAACACGTCGAGGCAGTAGCTGTTGAGACAGGGGAAGCAAACCATCTGAGCGACTCCCTGCACAAACATGCAGATGACGGGCAGGGGAATGCCGCCCTTGGCCTGGTCGATCGCCCATCCGTAGATGATGGTGCTCGCGGGTATGACCACGCCCATCGCGATAAACGCACTCCGCAGCCGGTCTTCGGGCACGCGCTTCCCTCGCTTGGCGATCCACCTCTTGACCGTTCTGTCGGCGTAGCGGCCGCCGACAAAGGTCCCGACGAGGTATCCGGCACCCGGCGCGAGGAAGAAGAAGCCCGACTGCAAAGGGGTCGTGAGGTGGAACCTCGGGTTGATGACGTATCGGACTGGCGTCAGGAGAACCTGCATGTTCCATAAGACTGAAGAGGCGGCGACTCCCTGGAGCGGGTAAGTTAGCCACGGATGCACGAAACGCCGGGGGCTTACTGCGTTGGCACCGTCCGCTTGAAAAGCACGGCGACGAATCCCGAGTCTAGCTTGAAGAACTTTGGCACTGCTACTACTACTACTACTGCAGGGAACCACAGAAGAGAGACTGTTATGGTCGTTGACATGGCAAGAGAAGGGAGACTTACCACGATGAGGATCTTTGGGTACTTGAACAAGGCAATGACTCGGAACGGATTCGCCCACTCCCATATCTGAGACACTTTCCCCTTGACGGTCAAGCCCTCCAGCTCTTCGGACCACTTCCCGTGGCTGGTCTCTGGCAGGAAGGCAACGGACAGAGCCATGGCGACGGCGCCCAGCGCTCCCTGGAACCAGAAGAGGCTTTTCCACGACGAGAAAGTGACGATGACGCCGCCGATAAAGGGTCCCAAGGCCGGACCGATCAGAGTACCGCCGAGGAACCACCCCAATGCTGTGCCGCGCTCAGTCGGGCGGTACACGTCGCTGAGGCAGGCCGACCCGACCACGAGGAAACACGTCCCGGCGAAGGCCGTGATGGAGCGGAAGATGAAGAAGGCCGGCAGGTTGGGGGAGACCCCCGTCGCGAAGGAGAAGACGCAGAACAACACGGACGATGTGACAAAGATCTAGGACGTTTAGTTTTCGACTAACACGACGATGGCAACCAGGTGGGATGTTCCCAAAAAAGAAATAAGTAAAAAAAAAAAGATATTGACTGCAGGCTACGGTACATGATGGTGAGACGTTGGTACAGAGGTTGTGTGATTGTGCTTACCCATTTTCTCCCGTAGACCTGGCTCAACGGGCCCCAGAAGAGGACGCCGATGCCCATCATCAGCAGGAAGAGCGCGTTGGTGAAGTTGATGACGGTCCCGGACGTGTTGAAGGCGGCCGCCACCTCGGGCAGGGCCGACAGCACCAGCAGGGACGCCAGGTTGATGCCGAGGCCGCCAAAGGACACGATGGCCGTGATCAGGGCCTTGCGGCGGGGCGTGAAGCGGTCGTACACGGCCTCGTCCTCGCGGTACGAGTACGGCCGGCTCGGGGTCTGCGCGATGATGTTGACGCCCTTCTCGGCGTTGGACGTCCTCAGCGCCAGCAGGTCGGGCGGCAGCTCATCCCTCCTCGTGGGCACCTCCGACAACGTGTGGTCAGACATGATGGGCGGCGGCGGGCTGATGATACTACGGGCGGTTCTTCGGACATGGAACGGGGGCCGCGGCACTGCATGGGGATTTTGTGTATCGGGTAGCAACTGCAATTTCAACGACACTTGATGATGGTCCGACAAGAGAGGAGGCAAGTAAGTGTCTGACAAGCGAGGATGACAAGGGGGGGGGGGGTTGCCAAGAAGTGTGTCCACTGAACCAAGAACAGCCAGGCATGAGTTTATTCCGTTCGTTTCGTGGGGGTGGGAGCAACAGGCTCCGTATATAAGGCGTTACTGATTCAAAGCAATACGCGAAAAGACCACTCCGTACATCAGCGTCCTCGGCGGCATCCAACCGAGTTTGGCTTTCCGAAATCGGGGGAACTCCCAAACCCATCACCTCTAACACGGCCTACCCCCCGAACACACAATCGGAAAAGAAAAACCGGGAATAAAGCTTTCATTGGATCTCGTCTTTGGAAAATCCTGTGCTAGCGGAGTGATCTCCGCAGCGGGGAATATTACCACTTTTTTTTTCCTCCCTTGCGTCTTTGTTGCTGCTATTCCCCTCCACTCTTGGGTTGAAATCAGGCACGACATTGGACCGGGGGCGACGGTCCTGCTGATGCTCCACAGACTCTGCAATCCGTCTTATCTAACGTCTCATGAGCCTATCTGATCGGTATGGGGTCACTGATTGGCTTGGTAGTTCGAAGCCGGGCAGGCTGTTTTGACGAGCGCAGAGTCAGTTTGAACGGAACAAGGCCGACGGAGACTGCCGAAGTTCCAATAGGTGGGAGGAGAGTCAAACCAACAGAAAGGGCCGCCCGTAAAGGAGCACGACTACTCGCTGAATGATCAAATAGGACTCCGACTTGGATGCGCCATTGGACTAGACTGGAGGAGACGGGGAGACGAAAAGGAATATTGACGGGGAGATATTGCTGATTTACGAAAAGGTGGCAGTGTTTAAGCTAGGAAGCCGGGTTTGAAGAACTCGGTTGAAGAGATTTCAATGTTGTGGAAGCATAAACACAATAACAATTGAGATCAAAGTAAGAAGCACACAAACCGTCCCAAACAACGCTATTTCTTGTACAGTTAAAGAAATTTCACAACAGCGGTAACAACTTCTCAACGACCTTCCTTGTCTCCATGTCTCCATCCCAACCATTGATAATCTCTTCCCCTTCACGATCGTTGCTATATATGAGGTTATCTGAACGTATTAGTGAGGCTGGTCCTAACCAAAGCAGTCAAAGGCCTTGACAAACTTACGTAACCAAGTGAATCTCGACGTTATCCAGATGCAAAAGAACACCAGCCTTTGAGCCCAGATGTTTCGTCTCACACCTTTCGATCGAGCTTGAGCATTGAGCAACTTGATCTTGGACAGGCGCGGCAGTCGACACTCGTAGAGGCCCCTGACGGCCAGATCAACGGCGGCGTCCTGGGCAATGCCTCCCTCCTGGAGCGCACGCCCGAGTAGCATGCCGAGCGCTTCCGAATCCTCGAATGCCTGGCTCGTGCCTTGGCCAATGTCGGGAGTCATGGCGTGAGCCGCGTCCCCGACAAGCACGACTCCGCCATCGCCCCATGTAGGCAGTTCGGGGACTGTCCAGACGGGGTAGATGAAGGGTGCCGAGGCTTTCTGCAGCACTCCCCGGACGTTTTCTTCCTCCCAATCCCCATACATGTCCTGGAGCATCGCGGACACAAACTCTCGAGGGACCTCCTTACGGCTGGGCGGCTCGTCCGTATCGTATAGAGACCACCACGTAAGTGAGTCGTCCTCTGTGGGACGGTAAGCACTGTAACCCATGGATGCGTTATCGCCCATGACAATGACCACCGATTTGGTGCTGGCCACCTCCTCCGGAATGCGCATGGGAATGAACCCCCAGATTCCACACCGTTTCCTGGTTTGAAGTATATGTTAGCAAATTTCCTTTTTCTCCCATCTAGTAAGTAGTGACTTTGTACAAGGCGAGAAGCAAGACTCTATGATGAAGGCGATTTGACGCTCGAGAGACCTGGCCCAAAAAGTCCAACTTACGAAAACACTGCGGCAACATCCACGCTGTGATCACTGAAGAGGTGCTTCCGTACGGTGCTGTGCACGCCGTCTGCTCCAATAACCAGATCAAAGTCCGCCGAACTGCCGTCTGCGAATGAGATCACCGGCTTCGTGTTGCCCGACTGGCCCCTCTTCGTGATTTTAGCAACCTTCCGGATCACGACATGGTCGTCAGGTATCGCCTCCCTGAGGGTGCGCCACGCCGCCTGCCTGGCCATCATCATGGTCACGTCGCCCCCTCGCCGGGTTCTCCGCTTCACGGTCAGGTCCCAGCCAGTCGAGCTCCTCAGCCTGACCGTCCCATAGGCGTATCCGCGCTCTTGAATGGCTGCATGAACGGCAGGGTCGAGGTTGTGCAGGGTGCGCATTCCGTTCGCGGGGATTCCGATACAACCGCCCTGTGGTGCAGCCACATCGGCGGTGTCGAGGTTCTCGGATGGTTTAACATCTTGGTCGGGCGGAGGCGTGCGTGATTCGTAAATGGTGACATGGTGGTCACCTGGAAGGAATTTCCGCAGCGCCAGGTAAGTTGACATGCCCGCGAGGCCACATCCTACGATGGCGATCTTCATGGCGAACGAGGGGGAGCTTACTTCATCGAAGGGGAACGAACCAAATGTTAACACGAAGACTAAACCAAACCTCAAATTGGACTGCGACGCTGCTCGATCAAGACTCTTAAATCTAGTGAACTCGTTCAAAGTCGACCTTTTTTGAAACAGGCCGCCAAGCACGGAGTTGTCGAGAGATGCGAGGCCGAGCTGCAAGGGATGTCGCCATTCAGGAGAACTTCGGCACCGGAGGGATGCGAGGAAGCATTTACGGATGATCGGTGGCCGATGGAGCGCGAGTAAATTGCTTTGCGGCACCCACGACGTAATGAATCGTCGGTAGGGTTAGTGCTACTTACCTAACAAAACGGAGAGGGCAACTGTCGCTGTAGAGTTTGAACTGCCGGAAGTCAAAATGACCCGAGGAATGCACACCCCGCGCGGTATGTTGCCGGCGGGATGGTCATGAAGTGGGAAACAGTGCCAACCTGTTGATAGGCGGCCCAGCAGTCAGTCGGTTGCGTCCCGTGTTCCCCGATTGGCGTCTAGGCCCGCCAGTTTGAAAACCCCAAGAGTTCCCTGTCCCCAGGCTCTTACCCAACCTTTGTGAGAGACGCCTGGAAACCTTGACGATATCCTTATACGACGAGGTGACGACGGGGCCGCTGGGGCTCCCAGGCCCGGGTATCGATGATCTAGGAGGCAGCAGGCCGCTGTAGGCTGGTCCAGCAGCGGGCGGGAAGAAGGCCGAGATGGCTGGCCCCGAGATCGGCCGGGGTTCGAAGCCGCCGAGGACCGTCTCGCACCGGACTCGGATCCGTCTGCTGCCGGGTCGTCGCGCTTCGGGATCCTGTGAAAGATGCCGGACGCAACATCCCTGCTTCGGAGAGGCATGAAAGAGACGGGTCTTGCCTCGACTTGTGCAGAGCGCAACGATGCTTTGCGTGGCATGTAATTACGCCATCTCAAAGCGATTTACGAGAGGAGCTCCGAGTTTCGGAGCCCGCAGCCCAACTGAATGAAGGCTGGCTTTAATCGGCCGTTCAATCTTCCGCTGGTTCATTTATCAGAAATGGTTATCTTCTCTTTTCCTGTCTACTTCTTTTTTTTCCCTCTTCATTTTCGGCCTACGTGGTAAGAAGAATGTCGGGTCTTGAGAGGCCCGCCGAATGATCACAGCATTGCAATGCAAAGCAGAGCTTCACCCTGGCATCCCTCAGCCAGCCAAGCCATCCCATGAGCGAGCTCTGTTGGATCTTTTGACCATGAAGCGCCGAGCTGCTCCTAGTTTTCAGGCAAGACAATTCATTTACTGTCCAACAAGACCGAAGACCGGCCCAACCAACACGTTGGCCGCATGTCGAGTGACCCTGGAAGTAGAAAATGCCCTCCTTGCCCAGTGCACGAGGTTGGTTCTGCCCCTAGACGATGCCCAGCTACAGGGGGGATGGACAGGCCCTTGACTCTCCAAGTCGGATTGTCATGATGGCCTCGCATTGTGAGGTTCTGGCGGCCGCTTCCATGGCCTCAAAGTGCAAGGCCGCACCAACGCAAGGCAGACTTTTGACGCGCTCTATCTTACACGACCAACAGATGGCTGCGTTGATCCGGCCAACATGCGGCCAGCCCCAAAATCGAAGAATGGGGCAGTGCTTCTGGGTCTGTTCCGGCGTCGACACCATGCGCCGCAGGATGCCTCCTGTTCATTCAACCGGCTGCATGTTGTGCGACCCAACGACTGGTTTGCCCCGCGGTTTTGGGGTCTTCGAGGCTGCGCGTGCCTTGTGATGGATTTACTGCGGTTTAAAAAGGCAGCAGGCTTCCAGTCTTTCCCCCCTTCCTTCATTCTAGACATCATCCGGATCCCTTGGATGACCTCGGAAGTCATCACGTTATCTGTGTGCGCAACCTCCACGAGCCGAAAATGACACACGCAACCGAGCCTCAGTCGCCATCGCTGGAGGATAGATGGAGGCTCTGCAAGACGCAGGACGACCGAAAGGCCTCCCTTATTGCAGTAAGCCGGCGATTTCGACTTGTACCCCATCCATTCCGTCTCCTGACCAAGACTGCCTGCCCGTAGGACTTGTTCAACCACATCGGCGAAATCACAGGCAAACTATCAGAAGTTGAGCTGGAACTCAAAGAGAAGAAGATCATTGTCAAGTCTATGTGGGACACTATAAATGACAGCAAGGAGCGGGTTGCTCAGTTGCAGACTGAAAAGGTTAGGACGATTCCCCAGTCGCCGCACATCCTTCCTTGATGCTTCAGACGCTGACAGGACAAGGATAAACACTGCTTTGCCCTGGTCCTTGTTGACGGTGATTGCATGCCAGTAAGTCGTACTTATCTGTACCCGTAACCCGACTACCAACCCTCGCTCATCGTTTTGCAGTTCTTGGACGACCTCGTTCAACAAGGCTTGGAAGGGGGCAAGAAAGCATCCAGCTTTCTCGAGCAGGCCGTGGCCTCGGAGCTGAAATCCGTTGATCAGTCTCTGCCCCATCACCTGCGAGTTGTCGTCCGCGTGTTCGCCAACCTCAAGGGTCTCGCGATGACGTACACGGAAATGGGTACGATCCGTGACCCCGATGTCCTCCACGAATTTGTGCGGGGCTTCAACATGACCAACGCCATGTGCGACTTTGTGGACGCGGGAAACGGTAAAGAGTGCGCCGATGAAAAGTTGAAAGGTGACTCCAGATTCCATCAGAATCCAAAGTACCCAAGGCTTCAACGCTAACTGATACCTGACAGCAAACTTCAAGTTCAGTGTCGACGACGTGCATTGCCGGCATATCTTGTTTGGCGCGTCCGCCGACAGCGGCTACGTGCGCCTGTTGGGGTCTTACCTCGAGACCGAGGAGGTTCGGAAGAAGGTCATCCTCATCGAGGGACCCCCTTTCGCTCAAGAGCTGGCCGAGATCAGGCACCGGTTCCGTATCGCCTCCTTCAACAAGGTCTTTAGACGGCAGAAGCTCGTCAACTTCAAGCGCAAGGTATCCGGGTACTACGTGACGCCTCCCCCAACCCCATCGTCAGACTACGCGTCAGCAGCCGCAAAGCCCGCCTCGTCGTCTGCGCCGGCTCACATGCCGCGTCGATCTTCCGCCTCGGCGAACGCAGTGTCGTCTGTTCTCGGGGAGATCGTTCGGAACAAGGCCGGAAAGCGCGTCGATCCCCCAGTCAGCTACGCGCTGCAGGACTTCAACATGATGAAGCACCGCAAGTTGTGCAACAGCTTCCACCTCACGGGCAGGTGTTACTACAAGGAGACGTGGGGGAGGTGCTCCCACGACCACGAGCAGTCGCCGACCCATAAGGAGTTGCAGGCTCTTGTGGCCGTTGCCCGCCAGTCGTACTGCCATTCCGGTTTGGACTGCAATGACCCCAACTGCGTGTTTGGTCATCAGTGCCCTCGGGAGGACTGCAACGGTGCGAGCTGTCGGTACAAGTTTCCCCTGGAGCTGCACAACATTGACAAGAAGATTGTCCGCTGAGTTGTGATCTCTGGTCTGTTGAGTTGTTGGACAAGAGTACTGACTTGTCTTGGGTGCTTGGTGGTGTTTTAGTGGTAGTTACTTGTTTGAATGGCTCGCAAAGTGTGAACATGTGAAGCAAATCTCTCTCTATCTCTCTCTCTCATAAGAAAAAAAAAAGCTACGGAAGTCAGATCCCATTTTCCTGTGACATGAACATACGATGAGCTCCCAGAGACACTAATGATCAGTAGGATCCGGGCTGGAATTGAGGGAATCTCAGGCCCCTACGCAAGCCTTAGTAAGATATTGATACTTGCGCATCATGACTTGTCCTTGCAACTAATCATCAGACGGGGTGGCAGTTTTCAAAAGCACGGTTATTATCCAATCTCTAACCTTTTTGCCTGATGCCATATGCTTAATGTTTACGTTGGTGCTTTGATCTACTCATCATACCTCGTTACGCGGTGAGTTGGTTACAGTTTCGGGGAGACCCCGTGTATCAAGAGCAAACGTCATTGATATCCGCTGCGTCCATTTCCACCCAGGCATAAAAAACGAGGCTGAAAGGGAAAATATATCAATCCATTTCTAGGAGAGTCGCGTCGCGAGTCCACTGAGGCACACCGGCCGGCTTGACCATGCCTCAAATGGAAGCTGGTCGTGGAACAACGAGATCAACAAGGATCCAGGCCCTCTCACATTGCCCCATTTCGGACCCAGCGTCCAACCAACAGAGGGCAGACTAGTCCGTTCATGGGATGATGCAGGATGATTCATAACGGGGTCGAGTGGTTCCTCGCCGAACCCAAATTCGGCCATTGCTCGTCTGGTATCTGCAAAGTGAAATTTGATAAAGTCAACAGATACTTTGGCTTTTGAGACATCTAATCATCATGTGGCAAGCTCTCAGCTCTTTCTTTTTCCAAACACCGTTGCTACAAACACCGTAGAGATTGGAACAGGCACAATGTCGACAAGCAAAGACTCCACAGGTGCGCCGGCACTCAAGCATGTCGATATCGTCCGAAGACTGTTCCCTGAAACGCCGCCAACGAGCCCTGTCACGTCAAAACTCTCGATAATCGATGCTACGGTCGGCCGTTTCTCGCCCACGGCAGCCATATGGCTTTATGACAAGCCGACGGAGGCGGAAATCCCGCATCACAGACTCTTCGACACGTTAACTCAGGCACTCGGCCGAACCCTGAACGACTACCCGCACTTCGCCGGCCAGATCCAATGGGCCTCGGAGAGCATGGTCAAGGACGACGATGTCCCGCGACACCTCGGTCGACCAGTAGTTGTCCACGGCGCGCCAACGGACCCCGGAGTTGAGGTGGTCATCGCCAGCCACGACATGCGCCTCGACGAGGTCGTCCCTGGCCGAGATGAAAGAGCAACGCGGCTGAAGGAATGGAACGCCTCGGACTTCAGACAGGCCGACTTCCTACCGGACACCAAGACCGCGTTATCGTCCTTGAACGCCTTGGAGGGCCTGCCGGCCGTGGCCGTCCAGCTCACCGCGTTCAGATGCGGAGGCTTCGGCGTCAGCGCAAAGATGGCGCATCCCCTGGCCGACGCCGTCACGCTGACGACCTTCATGCACTCCTGGGCTGCGCGGTCGCGAATCCTCTTCGGCAACGGGTACGCGGCGGGCGATCTCGACGTCCTCAAGCCGGTTTTCAACCCGGCACAGCTGGACCAAGTCGCCGGACTGCGTCCCGGAAGCCCGCCCGACCCGGATAGAGTTGCAAAGGCCCGATCACTGCCCATGCACCGCTTCGACTGGTGGGCAGAGGACGCGCCGGGCTACCCCCAAGCCGTCAAGCCCGCCACGCTGGCGACGATGCCGCCGCCCGACGAGCTGGCGACTACGAAGCTCAGCCCGTCTACGTTTCCGCCGTGGCCGACGTGGGACATGGCAGCGGCAGTGGACCACGTCCAGATCCGCTTCGCCGCGGACGAGCTGGCGCGGATGAGAGAGGCTGCTCAGGCGAGTCTGCCCGACGATCTCAAATCTCTGCGCATCTCCAGGCTCGACGCTGCGCTGGCGCACATCTGGACGCTGATGAACCGCGCCCGCGGGTTCCAGGGGGACAGAGAGAGCGTGTACGTGAACATTACCCTCGGCCTCCGGAACCGCGTCAGCCCGCCCCTACCCGACACGTTCGTCGGATCCCCGCTCCTCCTGGGCTATGTCGAGAAGACGGCGGACGAGGGCGCGTCGCGGCAGCTCGGCCCCGTCGCCGGCGCCATCAGGCAGATGATGTCGCGGTTCACGCCGGACGCCGTGGCCGCCTACATCCACGACGCCGCGCACGAGGTCAGCCCCCAGCGCCTGTGGCAGGGGTTCCCGGGGACGCGCCACACGATCGTGACGTCCTGGGTCCGGGCCAGGACGTACGAGCTGGATTTTCTGGGCTCGGGAGGGTTGGCTCGGTACGTCCAGGGCGTGATGCCCAAGATTGACGGCCTGGTGCAGATCATGGATGTTGCGGACACGGGCGACTTCGATGTCAGTGTGTGCATGCAGCGGGATGCCATGGGACGGTTGCTGAAAGATTCTTTCCTTCGTCAATATGAGAAGTGAATAGCTGGGACGCAGTGATGGGAGAAGGAGGGGGGGGAGTCGTCGATATTATGGTAGAAGATACAACTCCCTAAAGCATGACCTTTGTGGCATCTTGGTGTCACGTACAAGCTTGTTTTCATAAATCAAAACAATATCACACTTTTCCATGAACCAATCGATTTTCAGCTTAAAGTAAAAAAGAGATTACGTTGCGTCAATCGCGGACGGGAATTGAGCCCGACGTGGCTGTACTGTGTTAGTCTTGTGAGACTCGAGGAACCTGAGGATTCGGTGATGCTTACGGGTCGAACCCACAACCTTGAGATTAAGAGTCTCACGCTCTACCGATTGAGCTAGCCGGGCAGGCCATGTAAAGTGTGTGATTGTATTGTCACCGGGAGAGTACTGAAGACCTCGATGTGCCACTTGTGCGTGGATCGTGAGGGCTAACCTAGTCTCCACCACCCCTCTCGGAGCCGAGATTGAGTTCGTGTGCATGTTGAGAAAGACAGGAATGTCAACAGTAGTCAGATACTCCAAAGATCTTCAACCCTGGGTTGATGTTGTGCTTATTTGGTTGACATTTACCGTTATCGCTTGCTGGAAGTGAATCATGAGAGACATCCACCATACACCAAATCCTTTGTGTCTATGCACAGCGGTACATTATGTGCAAGAGGTCTATATACAATTGGACCAGTTGAAAATGTGCCGAGTAGGTCACAATAGTCACTGACTATTACTACAAAGTTCCATGGTAGTCCCAACGAGACTCAAACCCGTTAGTCGTAGGGTTCCATTACGCGTAGACGTAGCACAAAGGAGAGCCGCCGATGGTGTTGAGCACGTCGTCGATGGTGCGGTTCTCGGCGTTGACGCCCAGGTCCAGCACGTCGCTCTTGAGGGCGTCCCGGCTGGCGGGCCGGTTGTTGATGGTGATGGTGCCGGCGATCTCGAAGGCGTTCCAGAGGTGCAGGGCCTGCCACAGCCAGTAGACGCGGTCGACCATGGCGTGGTGCAGGAAGAAGCTGGGGTCGACGACGGACGAGTACAGGTCGCTGGCCTCGCCGTTGACGGTGAAGTGGCCGGCGGCGTGCATGCCGAGGAAGCCGTCGGCGAAGCGGCCCTGCAGCTCGTTCTGGAAGAGCTCGACGCTCCGCGAGGCCGGGCCGACGGTGATGTTGACCATGTTCTCGTTGGTGAACCACTTGGACGCCGTGTAGCTGCTCAGGTCGCGGCTGAGGCAGCGCGGGTTGTAGCCGAGTTTGCCGCTGGGGCTGGCCTCGAGGCCGTCCATGCCGGGGTTGACGGGGCCCAGGTTGACCGTCATGCTGTCCGAGACGGGTTAGACAGACTGAAAAACTTGGGGACCAGGGACGGACTCTTTACTCCCAATGAGAAGAGAGAGAGAGAGAGAGACGCGATGCCCGGCTTACTTTTTGAATGGGCCGCTGGTGACGCAGCCTCCGCCATTGCCGGACGGCAGGACGATGGCGCCGGCGCCGCTGATGCTGCCGTTGTGCTCGACGAACGAACCGTCGCCGCTCAGGCTGGTGTCACTGCCGTCAAAGACCGGGGACTTTGTGAGATCGTCCTGGTTCTTCAACCAGTTCCAGTACTGCGGAGGAGTCAGACCCTGTTTAGCAACAAAACGATCTTTCGCTTCCACTATCAAAGAGTCATATGAATCCACTCACCGGCTGGGAGCCCTTGTAGCCGCACTCGTTCCGCAGAGCCTCCTCGTAGGCCCAGACGAAGTAGCGGTGCCACGTCAGAAAGTTGCCCTGAGGCCCCAATGTCAGAATCCCGCGGCAGATATCCCGGTCCTCGAAGAAGCACGACTTACGGTTCCGTGGATCTTGGTCGTCTGGTTGATGTGCACGGCGACGAAGTCGTCATATCGGTTGCGGGCACCGGGGGCGAACTCGGGATCCGACTTGGACGGCGACGTCAACATGCACTGGACAGCGCTGATGTAATCCTTCTTCTCCGCGGACGAGAAGGACTCCCTTTCACAGACGAGGTTTAATGTTAGCTTTCCTCCCTCCCCCTAGTAAAGTGACTCAGGTAGATGATGATGATGATGTCCGGCCCCTCCCCCGATCGGCACGGACACGGTGTGGGGGATGACGAACCAGTCCCGGCGGTAACGCGCGTTGAAGATGTTGCAGCTGCTGCGCTTGTTGCCGGCGCCTGACTCGACGAGGGCGCTCATGGCGCGGTCCTGGAGCTCGGCGAGGACATCGCGAGTCTCGACGGGCGACGCGAGAGCCGGCACGCTCAGCAGACCGACGGCCGCGGCTACGATCGTGATGGGATACATTGCTCGAATCTTCTGTAGTTGTCGAGAGGAGAAAAGCAACAGGCGTACGAGGGGGAGTCAGGGAGAGAGTGGCTACGATCCAGAGGGACGACGCTTGGTGCAAACAATCTCTCGCCTGCGGAGGAACCGAGGCGATGGGCAAGGTCGTGTGGGACGTGAGACGTGGGACGTGGGAATCGAACAAGGCGGTCCGCGATCTTCACCCGACGGCAGACCGGATTCTGGACAAGTCCCTTAGGCTATATAGACAGATGCCTGTCCCTACGTTGTGAATAGATTAAAGAGGAGTCGGCCGCCCTGCATGAGTTGCCTCCGGACATGACCCTACAGGGCGCCGGACCCACGGAGGCGGACGTGGTAACCGCACTGGGCGGGAGGGCTTGGTGGGCTTTGTTCGAGATGAGATGCGGCGCTCCTGTGGCGGGATATGAGAAAAGGAGGGTCGGGAATCGAACGGTTTTAATGCGGCGGGCGGATAATACATGGCGAATAGGGGACGAAAAACTGGATATCCCAGATTCAAGGGACCCACGATGGCCCGGGATGTATTAGTATACAACGGAACCCCTGCTCTGTTGTTGTTGCCCTTTTCAAGGCGGCCGAGATTTCAACGGCAGCTAGCAGCAGGAAGACGGGGTGGGTGTTGAAGATGTTGTAGTATCTCGTACTTGGTTGAAGCATGACTCTTGAGGCCAGGTAGTTGTCTGAGTAGGGTGCGTTTCCTCTTATCCCGAGGGCCATTCTGCTTCGCAATACTAACTATACTAAGTTACTTAAGCTTAACTTCAACAGTGCTAAACCATAATCATTAGTAAAACACCATCATGTTCGTCCCAACATGGCATAACAACAACAGTCCAAAGACCGTGTCAACCGTTTTATCAGTCACAGTCCGGCTCCACGGAGAGTCCCACCTTGACCTCGGGATTGACTAGCCGAGTAAGAACAAAATGGAGTCGGATCATTCGACTATCTTCTTGTGTTCCCACCGTCCCGCTCTTTTTTCGCCCCGTCTCCCATGTCCTCCGAGTGGCCAGACCAGCATCCCCATCCTCTGTCTCTCTCTCTCTCGGGTCTCGCAGATGTTGTACAACCCGACTGGTTCATGAAAGTCGGTTTTCAGCAGAGACTGCCATTATCTTCGGCCGGGGGGAACGTTGTTGGAGATGCCTCATTAGGTTCGAGTACCGAGCTCTGGATCCGTTCAGGGTTTTTCATTTTCTCCGAGGCCCAAGACTATACTGTACCCATGATGGCAGGACGGGGGATGGCGAGCTGTTGTCGCCGAACGGCAAAGACCAAGGATGAGAAGAGAGCCCCCGCCCCCCTTCACTCGAGATGCTTCATGGCGCCAACTCACGAGATAACCACTCATGCACATCGTTTACACTCTCGAGTCATTCTGATATCCACACTCGTCCCGACAATATGGAAAAGAGATGATTGACACTCACTTTCTCCGTAGAAACTTCGCGGAGCCCACTCATAGGGATGAAGACTTGCTTTTCCTCACGGCTCCTGCACGGTACTGCAGTGATGCGGCACACGTAATGTGGGAGAAATCCATGTGGCCCCCATGGACGGTCCCTCTCTCTCACTTCTCTCTCTCATGTAAAAGGACAGGCGCTAGCCACTCACATCGAGCGTCGAGGGGCAGACTCCTCGGCGGCTTCATCAAAGCACTCCACTCTTTGACATCGAGCAGCCCGGTACACAATCCCTTCAGCACGCACAAGAAACAGATACCAGTACTCGTCTCAAGCCACTCGTGCGAAACTCCCAAGGAAATGGGGTGACGGGATGGATCGCCGCAATCCCTGCACTGGATCACAGTCTAGAAGACAAAATGTCGCACCTCTCCGAGGCCAAGCAGACCGGAATCACCACGAGGAAGTCCCCCCCCTCTCCCCTTTATTATGCCCACCATACATAACGAAACCTGGTCTGATTGTGTTCCACGCTACCCGTACTTGATCTGCCCGTTTCCCCGCGAGCTCCGTACGTCTTCAGCCACCGTGGTGTGTGGTTCCCTTCGAACTCCCTCCTCTGCAGCTTGACGCATCTTGATCAGCGACCCCATCCCCGGAAGCAGAGCAGCCCCCAAGATGGTTAAAAGATTGCGCTGATCCCCTCGTTGACCGCCCCCCTGTGCCCACTCTCTTTGACCTCTTGTGGCTTTTACCCTTCCTCGATCCCGCTCTTCCCCCCCGTACGTGCGCTGCCCGCCATGTCTTCGACCTCGACGACCTCGACCGTCGACCCGGAACGGGCCAGGGAGAGCAACACGGCCATGATCCTGGCTGTCACGGGGACGTTCCATGCGCTCGCCCTCGTCTTCGTCGTCCTCCGGACGTACACGCGTGCCGTCATCGTCAAGACGATGGGGGTCGACGACTACATGATGATCGGGGCCGCGGTATTACCACCATTCCTCCCCAATCCGAGACAGGAGGTGTTCTAGGGTTTGTACATGCTGACCAAAAACCCAGCTTTGTGCGCTCGGCGGAGGGATGGTCATCTTCATCATCCAGGGGTTCTACGGGCTCGGCAGACATAGGGACACCATCAGCAAGGCGGATCACGTCTTCTTCTCCAAAGTGGGCTTCTTCCAGTCCATCATCTCGGCCATCGCGGCCCTGGCTTTGCTGAAGATCTCGATCGCGCTATCGTTGCTTCGGCTGAGCAAGAACCGATGGTATTCGCGGACCCTGTGGGCTCTGATCGGTAAGGGCCAACCATGTTCCCACTCGAGAAAGATGGCAGATGTGAGACCTCTCACTGACGGCGGTACAGTTTTCGTGGTGCTTTACACGATCATGGCCTGGCTGAGCTTCTTCCTGTACTGCACACCCCTAGAGGGCTACTGGGATAAGAGCCTGAAGCCCACGTGTTACAACATCAAGCTGTTTGTCAACTTTGCTCTTGTGAACACGGGTATGTGACGTTGCAAGATTCTAAAGAGCAGCTCTAATTCGAGCAGCTTTCAACATCTTCACCGACGTCTGTTTCGCCACGCTGCCCGTCCCGATCATCTGGGTTTTGCAGATGAAGTTGCGGACCCGGATCTACTTGATCGGCGTTTTGAGTCTTGGTTACCTGTAAGTCGGCCAGGTTGCGGTTCGGACTGGAAAACCACCATTGCTGATGGACGCTCTAGAGCCGTCATCATGGGCATCATCAAGGCCGTCTACCAGATTGCCCAACCGGGCAACAAAGACGGGACATTGTAAGCCGATAAAGGACACGCAAGAACAATGGGAGACGGTGACACATGCTAACGCCAATGGGGAACGTCACAGCCGGCAAAGCATCCAGTTCTGGGGCTTGTAAGTTCCCCTTTCCCTCACTCCCCCCTCCCCCCAAGCCCCTCTTGAACACCCGTTGCCAGGGCGTCGGGAACTAACATGGGGCTGACCGTTGTGTGTCCGCAGCCTCCAGCTGAACCTCGGCATCATCGCCGCCTGCGCGCCGGCGATCAAGCCACTCGTGGGCCGCGCCCTCAAGATCTCGTCGAGCCGCCGTTACAACAGCGACAACCTCTACGAGAACCGGTACCCGACGGGCCGGACCGGGCGGACGGTGCACATCACGGCGACGGCCAAGAGACAGGGGTACAGGGAGCAGGGGAGCCAGGGGGCGCCGGACTACGAGCTCGAGGAGGGCCCCTTTTCGAACAGCGCCGAGTTCTACCGGGCGAGCATCAAGGGCGGCGGGACCGCCAACCACCCGGCGGCCGTGGCTGTGTACGGAAACAAGAACAGCTTCGGTGACAGGTCGGGGAGCGAGGAGATGATCCTGGACACGGATGGCAAGCTCGGGGAGGGCAGGGGCATCATGAGGACGACCGAGGTTCACGTCCAGCGCTAGAGAACAGAACATTTTGACTGCGTGGTATGACCCAACAATTGCTGGCTGGCCCCATGATGCTTGCTGCGAATGTGGAGATGACACAGCCACCGGAGGCGTCACTCACACACACGTTACCACGAGATCGGACCCTGCCAAGCAAGTTCGACATCTGCTCTCTGGTCTCGATGGCTGGGGCAGGGGGGGGTGATAGAAGCGTTGCTGCGGCACAGATGTTAACGAATCCAAGGAGGGGGGCACATCCCTCCCGGCACCGTGGTAACGACGCACACTCGTCTGACCACCGCTCGCTAACCCGTCCTAGAATATCCCCGACCTTCAGCCCTACTCCGGGGCGGTGCAAGATGCATTCCAGCTGCAGTCGTGTGTGGTCAGTGGTGCCTAAGCGTCGGCAACCTAGGCTCAACTACCGGCCACACCATCTCGAGGGATTTTGCCTGGGGCCCTGTTGAAGCATTTGGCTCTTGATCAAGTTGAACCAAGTTCGGTCAGTGTTCAGCCGGTAATACTCTCTATCTCTCTCTCTCTTTCTGTCTCCTCATTATTGACCTGCAGACACAGCTAATCGCAAATTCGAATGCCTCGAAACAGCCCGTCGAAACCGGGATACAAAGTGACACAAGAAGAGAAACTAAGCCTATGCCGGCTGGCCGGTACACCAGGCTGACCGAAAGCAAGGGGGTATCTCAATTTCCAGGCTAAGTGAACGCCATGGCTTCTTCTCCAATCCGCATCTCGACTGGTGGCCCCCCCCAAGATGGCGGACCTCAGCTGAGAGCCGGACAACGCCATCTTGTCAGCCAGGCCACGGCCCCATTGGCTCTTCCACGCAGCAACATGCACAGAGACGTGGCGTGGCAGAGACGGCAAGCCGACAAGCGGCCTCCCTGTCAGCCACTTTGGAGGAGGGACTGGACTATTGCCAGCTTGCTTACCCGTCAAGTTGCGAAAGGTTCCATCCGGGAGCACTTGTTTGTGGCTTGCTGCCCGAGTGTCTCAAGAGCGACTGCGGCGTCCTAAAATAAGATGGTATCGTATCTGGCGTTTAGACAGGAGAGACAGAGGGAGCACACAGCCCCGGAAGAGGTTCCCGTGCCTGTGGCCCTCTCTCTCACTCTCTCTCAAAAGGGTAGACGTCTCCTCTCCCTTCCACGCCATGGCGTCGGCTGTAGTCGAGAGCGAGGAATTCCGGGACTGAGCTCGTCGATCATCTCTCGGCTTTTTTGTCTAGACCAACAAACCGTTGGGGATATAGCAAATATTAACCAACCAACTACTACGAACTCCGAGACCATTCCCCCGGGGACTATGCCTCGGAGGACTAAAGATGCACCAACCGCCGCCTGCCGATCAGTCGACCTTTGAGTCGCGGGCGCAGTACAACCTCCAGGCCACGGAGGACGCCGAGGAGGAGGAAGAGAGACGGCAACAGCAGCAACAGCAACAGCAGCAACAGCAGCAACAGCAACAACAGCAGCAGCAAACCGAGTGGGAGAATGACGAGACGGATGAGCCAAAGAAGAACGGCCCCCCGCCGATCCCGAGGCGGCCCAACTACCGGCCCAAGCCGCTGCGGTGGCCCTTCATCGTCTGCATGGTCGTCTTGCTCTCGGTGCTGATGGGCCTCGTCGTGTACGCCCGCGAGACGATGCCCAACTCGGACAGCACGGCAACCATCGAACCCAGGCGCGTGCTGCGGGTGCGTCAGGAGGCGACATCCACGGAGCAGCAGCAGCAGCAGCAGCAGGGCTCAACGGCACCGACTGCCGCTCCGTCGAGCAGTATCGTTATCCCCGCGACGTCTGAGGAGAAACAGCCTTCGACACCGGCGTCGGCTGCAGTGCCATCGCCGTCTTCTGTCTCCCCGCCAAACACACCGACAGCAGCAAGCGTCCCGGCAGAGAGCGGCGGTGCGCCGACGACGATCCCCGTCTCGCCAACAATAGTAGAGGACACTTCGGTTAAGTCCACTTCGAATGCGGTTTCTGATGTTCGCTCTTCACAAGCAACGAGCCAGGGGCAACAAGCTCTATCGGCACCTAGCGGTCCCACGGCGTCTGAAAGCAAGGCACAAAGCAACTCGGCGGCAACTATTCGCTCGGACACAAGTGGTTCAGCGACAATCGACGCGGCAACAAGCCGGACTCAGGAGACAACCGGCAAGACATCTCCAACAGACATTAGTAGTAGCTCCCAGTCATCGGTCCAGGGTCTTACAACTCCAAGCTCGGTTACCGCGGCCTCAAAAGAGACTGGAACTTCGAAGGACGCCTCAAACACTAAAGTCTCCTCTTTCCAAGCATCGATAACTTCATTACCGGATGACGGGACGAGTCAGACCAAGGACACTTCTGTGTCCGGACCGTCGATTACCGGAGGGAGCAGCGGTTCGGCATCTTCCTCGGACCAAGCAGGCCAGCGCAAAGCCCCTGGAATCTCCTCATCAACAACCTCCGTCTCAATAACCTCACTCTCCTCGTCATCCCCATCCGGCAGCACGATGCGGAAGCCCACCGGCAGCAACGAAGTCATATCCATCGCCACGTCCCTCTTCACAACGACTCTCACGAGGAGCGGCTCCACGTTCACATACACCACCGGCTACACGAGCTACGTCTCCTCCTCCTTCACGACCGTCATCCCCACCACCTTTCCCGGCAGCGTCGCCACGAGCACATTCACCACCGTCGTCACGACGGCCGTCACCAAGACGACGACGAGGATGCAGCCGGGCGGCAGCATCATGACCACCCTGACCATGCCGGTGACCTCGACGCGGACCGTCGTCACCAGCGACGGCAGCAGCACCTACTCGCTGACGACCGTCGAGACGGGCACCCGCGTCGAAACCTCGGCCGTGGCGGTCACTCCCAGGCCCACCGTCGATGTCACGACCGAGGTTGTCGAGGTCACCAGGACCGACACGACGCGCGTCAGCTTCGCGCCCGCCACGGGCTTCGTCACCTCGACCGGCGTGGCCGTCGTGCCGACCACCGTCGCCAGCGTGGTCACGTCCACGGGTGCAGGCGTCGTGTACGTGTCCGTCGGCACGACCGAGATCACGCGAATCATCACCATCCCGGGGGGGTCCAGGGACCAGCAGCACAACGACCCGACTCCCGTCACCCAGGTCTTCACCATCGTCATCGACCAGAAAGTCGTCACGGTGGTCGAGACCGGCGCCCCCCAGAAGGTCGTCGTCACCGACGGGGGCGTCATAACCGCCGTCTTCACGCCTCCGCCCGAGACCATCGTGACGAGGAACGGCGGGCAGCAGACGGAGATGGTCATCATGGTGACGCCGTCCCCGAACGCGGCCTTCGTTGCCGTGCCGACCGTCATCTCCGGCAAGTCGACCGTCGTCATGGTCGAGTCGACCTTTGGCGCCGGCGGCGTCTTCAAGGAGGTGGCCACGACCATCGGAGGCAAGGCCACCGTCGTGAACGTCCCCGTGGACACCCCTGAGCCGGTCCTGGTTGCGGTGCAGACCACCATCGACGGGACACCGACGGTCTTGCTGGTCGCGTCGACGCCCTCGGCGGGATTCAAGCCGGTGTCTCTCACGGTCGTCTCCCAGGTCGGCGGCAGCACCGGCGTCTTCACAACGACTGACCCGCCCGAGACCATCAGGACCGTCATCGACGGAAAGGAGACGACGATCGTACGGACGCCGGCCCCCAGAGAGTTCACCTCCGTCGTCGGAGGCACCCCGACGACGTTCGAGATCGTCACCACCCCGACGGGTACGATGCCCCTATCCTTCACCGTCATCACGACCGTCGGCGGCAGCGTGAGCACCATCGTGTCGACGCCCAAGCCGACGACGCTGGTGACTTCGATCTCGGGCAAGCTGAGCACCATCACCTCGACGCCCACGCCCACGACGCGCCTCTCGACCATGAAAGCCTCCACCGTCACCCTCACCTCCGTCTCGAGGCCGACGTCGACGGATCCCGCGGACAGCGTCATCACCGAGGTCGAGACCTTCAGCTTCACCAACGGCGACTACTTCGTCGGCAAGTTCCTCCCCGTCATCCTCGCCGTCACCATCACCATCCCGCTCCGCATCATCGACCTCAACGCCAAGCTCTACCAGCCCTTCTTCGCCATGGCCCAGGAGGGCGGCGCCCTCGGCAAGAACAGCGTGACCCTCAAATTCGACGGCTGGAAAGGTCTCCTCGCGCCCTTCCAGGTCCTCCTTGAGGGCCACCCGGTCCCCTTCATCACGACCCTGATTCTCTGGTCCTCGGCCCTGCTGGTCCCCCTGGCCACCGAGGCCATCGGCATGAAGCTCCACGGCCGGTGCAAAGTCACCGCCATCGACGGCTGCGCCATCGAGCTCGGCGTCTCGACCGTGTCCGCCCACGCCCTCGTCGCCCTGCTCGCCTTCATCATCGTCCTGCTCCTCGTGCTCCTCTACTTCCTGCGCAACTGGGAGACTGGCCTGCACGCGAACCCCTGGAGCATCGCCGGCATGTCGTCGCTCGCCAGGAACCCGGACGTCCGGCCGCTGCAGATCGATTTCAAGGCGAGCGAGGAGGCCATGGCCGAGAAGAGCTACATGCTCGGCTTCTTCGAGAACAGCCAGGGGAGAGACGAGTACGGCATCATCTACTGTGACGACTCGTCGCAGGACCTGCAGGCCGCCGCCTCTGGCGCCCTTCCTGCTGTGGACGACGACGACGAAGTCGCAGACAGGGCGCACCAGCTTCATACCCCGAAGAAGCCGCGCAAAACTGCCCCTTTCATCGCGCTCACGTACTGGTGGCGGCTGGGCTTCATCTTCTTTCTCACTTCTCTGTTCATCTTGGTCCTGTACTACCATGTTACACTACGCGTCCGGACGTCCTTCAAGGACGTCACGGACAGCCAAACCTGGGGCGTCCGGTTCTTCCTTTCAGCGTTGGGGGTCACTACGATCTTCTGCTGGGAGTCCATCTTCGTCAGTGAGTTCACCCGTGTGACCTGCCTTTTGAGACTACATCGTGAGCACCGTCACTAACACGGGATCCCCCCTAGGTGTCGCCATCATCAGTCCTTACTACCACATGGGCCGCCGCTCCCAGCAGCCCGAGTCCTCCATCCTCATCACCCGCCCGACCAACAGCTTCTACGGCCTCTACGCCGCCATCATGGAGGGCAACATCGTCCTCCTGCTCGCCGCCTTCATGGCCATCCTCGCCGAGTTCCTCCCCATCCTCCTCACCAACATCCCCTACAACCTGACGCAGACGCTCGTCACCCACAACATCTGCGCCCTCACGAGCGTCTCGATCCTCGCGCTCATGATCGCCGCCCTCGTCGCGAGCCTGTTCGTCCGGTGGCCCGAGATGCCCGTCGACCCGCGCAGCATCGCGGGCGCCTTGTACTACGTCAACGAGAGCAGGATGCTGGAGGACTTTGAAGGGTTCTCGAAGCTGGACTCCAAGGAGAGAGAGAAGCGGGTCAGGGAACTGGGGAGGAGGTACTTTTACGGCGCCATCACGGGCAAGCATGGGAGGCGGATGGGCGTCGAGTCGGTCGAGAGCGTCGAGGACACGGCGTATACGGGGGGGCATTGGTTTCTGCCGCAGGTTCAGACGGACCACCACGATGAGGAGGTATCGGAGCATGGGGAGAATTCAGATGGAGATCCTGAACCGGAGCGTCATGAAGCTGGTCATCAGGAGACGACGCCCAGGGCGCTGAAAAGAGAGGTTGGCCTGATATGAACTTGTCCATAGCCCCGCGGCGATGTAACACCACTTGAATAGATAGAAGCGAAAAAGAGTAGATAGCTGTTTTCGTATGATTATTTCACAAGGACTCGGTCCACTTATTCTTGGCTAACAGTGAATCGTCGGGCTGTTGCTGGCCAGGCCGCCGATGAAAAATGTCCCCAGCCATATGCCTCCGAGAACTGACAGGAAGTACCCGAGGTTCATGGTCATGACGGCGAGCATGCTGTCGACATGTCAGTGACTCCATAACCAAGCTCTGAAGAGATTAACAACTCACAGCAGATACCCGATCCCTCCGACGATGACCTCGTACGTGGCCCTCGCCGCCGCAGCACCGGCCCGCCACCCCCTCCATCGTCCAGCGATGTCTCTCCGTAGCACCCCGGCCGCCTTTCCGGGCTCAACGCCGTCGGTGGAGTGCGCGTCCTCGACGTCTTTGGCGGCGGCGTCGAACGTGGCGAGGTTCCTCCAGAAGCGATCTTCGAGCACCGGTTTGACGGCGAGGAGCAGACGCAGGATCGCGGCGAGGACGATCAGGAAGACGCAGGTGCCGGCGTACTGCCCCTCGTTGCCCGGCGTCCAGGCGTCCGAGTAGAGCGGCGTCCGGACCGCCTCGAAGAAGGTCATGGCCATGTCGGCCATGGACATGGACATGCTGCCGCTGGACATGTCTCCTGAGGCCGCCGTGGTAGATGCTGCCATCGCCATGGCTGTTGTCGTCGCGTGGTCCATATCCATCGTGTGCCGGGTAGCGGGTGATCGGTTCAGGTGAGGTTCAGTTGCAGGCCAGTTCCAGAGGATAAGTTACTCGTTCGTGTCTCTTTTGGGCGAAGGAATCTATTGTAGATGGTTTCTCATACCGTCCTTCTCAGAAGTCGGTGTTGATGTCTTCCGGGGCAGCACGGAAGAGTCCTGATCCTGCAAGACGATTAGCTCGGGAAGGGCGGTAGAGTTCATAAATAAACGCGAGGGGGGTTTATCTGCACCAAAATGCCACTCTCGCCTGGGATACTATACCAAGTATGAAAGCCAATATGAGCAAGTTTCCACCTTTGAGACGGATGGCACGGCACCCAAACTCCGCGCGCCGTCGGAAACACTGTGGGACAAGAGAGGGGCTTCGAAACGCGCGCAATGTGACTCCATTTCCCACGTGGGAGATCTGGAGATTTGCAGTTCCAAGCAAAAGCTTGGCCAATCCAGAAGGCTTGTTTTTCCCGGGTTGTCGGCATATGGACGCCACAGTTCTGGGGGGGCGTCGTAAGCAGTGCCGGGTAGTCGTTGTCTGTAATATGCTCAAAACTGCTCAAAACTATGATAGTTACAGCGAAAGGATGGCAATACTCGTGGGGGAGGCTGACGGACTCGTTGTTCGAGGGCTGTTTCGATGGGTGACAACGCAGCGATACGGCAATCTTTTGCCGGAGTGGTGAGCAACTACAACGTTGTTATTGATACTAGGTCGTGTCCTTCCAGAGCATCTAAAGATATGTAGGGACTTTGGAGCAAACAATTTCATGCAAATTTCGACTCCCTGTTTCTCTCTCTGTTTACCCACTGCCTTCTCAACAGCAACAGTTCCTCTACCAACAACCCGTCAACATGTCTCTTCCGTGGCTGAGCCAGCCCGTCATGCTGCACTCGAGCCGAGACGCGGGCACCTGTTCCATGACACCCGAGCAGTGCGCCTTCAAGACCGGCTACTGGGTCTTTTGGTACGAGGCCGACCACCGATACGGGCTGCCGACCGTCGCCCTCTTCCTCGCCGTCATACTCCTTGTCGCCGTCGGCAGCTTTGCGGCGACCTACGCGCCGAAATCGTTGCGACGCAGGCCGCTCTGGTCGCGGCTTGTATCGCTGGGCCGTCTGATGGCCTACAAGAACTGGCGTCTTGGTTCCTGGAACAGCCAGTCGCTGGGCACCTACGTCCTCGGGGTGATAGGCGCCGTCTTCTTCTTCGGTAAGACCACTAACATGTCCTGGTTTCCATGATATCGTATCTATGTCTCATCTATGTCTCATCTAATGCCACATCTAGCAATGACTCTCGGCCCTCAGCCATACTACTGGCCCAACACGCGAAAACTCAGCTTCGGCAACTCGCCGCCCATAGCCACCCGTGCCGGATACATGGCCCTGGCCTGCATGCCGTTTCTGTTGTAGGTGACACTGTACTCGAGCACCTTGTTCACATGGATGGCATTGACATCTGGCCAACCCTCCAGCGTCCTCGGCGCCAAAGCAAACCCGATTTCCGCCCTCACCGGGATCTCCCACGAGAAGCTCAACATCTGGCACAACTGGGTCGCGTGGGCCATGTTCGTCCTGGCTCTCGTCCACACGTTCCCGTTCATCGTGTTCCACGTCTGGAAGGGAGACATCGTGATGCAGTGGAACGACGGGGGAACGTGGGTCACCGGCGTCGTCGCGCTCCTGGCCCAAGCCTGGCTGACAATCATGTCGATTCGTTGGATTCGGTGCGTCATTCAAGCTTAGAGTCTTTCATTAGATGTCCAGTCACTGATCAAAGTAACCCCTTGCCCATCAACAGAGACCGGTACTACGAGTTCTTCAAAGCCACTCACCTCCTCGCCGCGGCCGTCTTTTTCGTCTTCTTCTTCATTCACTGCGACTTCCGCCTGACGTCGTGGGACTACTTCATCGCAACGGCCGTCCTGTACTCCCTCTGCTTCTTCTACGCTCAGGCTAGAACTTTCATGGAGCACGGCGTCCGCCGCGCTCGGCTGTCACTCATAACTCCGAGCTGCCTTATGGTCGTCGTGGAGACCGACACGCGGTGGACACCGGGCCAGCACGTCTACCTCCGGTTCCTGACGGCCGGCATCCACGCGCTCACCGCGCATCCCTTCACAATATGCTCTGTGCCGCGCCGCGGAGAGAAGAGCGAGATGGTCTTCTACGTCCAGCCCAGGAAGGGAGTGACCGGTCGACTGGCCCGGATCGCGGCAAAGGCCCCCGGGATTTCGGTTCCGGTGCTCCTCGACGGACCGTACGGCGGGGTGACGGCTCGGTGGTTTTCCGGGTTTGATCGGACTCTGGTGGTAGCCGGCGGTGCCGGTGCGGGATTCTCCCTCCCGATCATCGAGCACTTCCTCCAATCAAGCCGCAACAACAAGTCGGAGAGTGAGATGACAGTCGTCATCGCCACTCGCGACCCGAACTTTAGAGAGTGGTACTGCGAGGCCCTCGAGTCCGCGGTTGTACGACAGCAGAATGCCAGCGACACCAAGTCATCAAGGGTGTTCATCCACTACCACGAAACTGAATGCTCTGTGTCGAATAATCCGGGCTCTTCAGAAGCTGACACGTCAATAAAAGCGCCCACCAAGAGCGTTGAAAAAGAGCCTGGTGCAGGTGACGCCGATTGTTGGGTATCGGACTCTGGGTCCGTCAGCCTTCAAAGAGCCGGCGGACGGCCTGACATTCTCTCGCTGGCCAGGCGCACTATGGAGAGTGAAGGAAGTGTGGGAGTGCTAGCCTGCGGGCCTGCGTCCATGGTCTTCGATGTAGGTCGAGCCGCTGCCGAGGGACAGAGACGCATATTATCCGGTGGGAGTGGCGCGAGCGAGGTCTGGTTCTACAACGAAAGTTTTTCGTGAGTCTCCCTTCATTAGTGGCAGGCGTGTTTGTCTATGCTTGAGACTAACTCGAACATCAGCTATTGACCCGCCAATGTGTTTCTTCACGGCTGTGATTAGGGGATGGCCCCCTCCGTCAGCAGCCAGTGTTGTCATGGGCAAATGATCCTCAGCTCGAGGAAAACTTTCATCGTATCAACCAACCGAAAGCTCAACAAGACACATCTACCGTCATCGAGGGAGGCGGCGGTGCTGCGAATGTAGCTGAAATGTCGCTGAAATGTAGCACAAACCTGCGACTCAGCCTCTCCATGTGAGTGAGACATGACATGTGTTCGGGCTGCATTGCCACCCAGCTACGTGATTCAGCTGGCTCGAAAAGACAAGTGCCACCCATCGAGAACAGTTTACCGACTGAAAACCACAATGGTTATTGAATCGACTGTTGGCGGTATCTTTCGTTCAAGACGTGTTTTTTGCGTTCGAGCCGTGTCATCCATCGGTTCTCTCCGGATGTCTTTCGCATTTCCAGTATCAACACTTCATTTTCCTTCTTGTAGTGTCAAGAGGGTGTGACGTAGTCCCCTTGTTAGGCAGCCACCCGTAGGCATTGGTAAATGCAAGTGAGATGTTTTGTTTTTAGGTGGTGGCGTACACACCGCCGCTTTGCGTGGTAACACAGAGACGTAATTGTGTAGCCGAACTTCTCAAATAAGCAAGTTTTGCGAGCTGGGACGCGGCTGGCAGTATACAGACGACTGGTGAGCAGCCGGTAGCACAACCGCAGCCTGATCACAGGCACAGCTTAAGAGTCTTGGTGTCCCGAGACCTAATCCACAACTTGAAGTCAGAAATCCACCTGACCTTTATTCATGAATCAATCGATTTCAGCGAGAATACCGCAATGCCCTTCTCATACGATAATTGCAGCCAGATTCCCGGCCCTCTTGAAGCGTATGGGGACATTGCAGGGTTAGGTGTAAGTCATCACGCATTTTCGCTGGGCAAGGTAAAGATCGTTGACATCATCTGCCGGGACGCTCAGGTTGTGATTGGGTTCGCCGGCAGCGCGTGGCTGACGGTCCTGATCCTCGTCGCCTACTACGCTTTCGCCTTCGATCCACTCGCGGACCCTTTTGAGGGCACAGGCAGACAGAACAAACAGAACAAAGCCCCTTACATCCCGAACCCGATGGATCTGTTGCTGGCTAGATACACCAAGTACTTGCGGAGACGTCAAAATCAAAAGGGAAACTCAGTTGAAAACGCATTTCACAAGGTTAGCTTCTGAACCACAGCCACCCACCAGACAAGCACTGTTGCTTACGCCCTCAAGTGCATGCTCTCTCTTGCAGACGCACAGTTGATCACTGGAATATCCATTCTCGTCAGCGGGTTCTGGTCGCTAAAGCACGGTCCGGGCTTGACTGCCTATCATTGGAAAATGGTGGTGTCTCTGGCTTGGTTTTCGAGCGTAACCCATCTATCGGCTCTCACATTCTTACGATCCTACCTCGCAAAGCATCCGGCGGGACGCTTATGGCGCCTTGCGCTGATGTTTGTTCTCACCGTCCTCCTTTTCGCTGCATTTCTACCGACGGGTCACTTTAACTTCGTTAACAGGTTCTCTGGTCCCCGGGCTATCGATCTGGGGCGGAAAACATACCCTACCGACTGCGACGACTTCCAGCTTGCCAGGCAACGATATTATTTTACCTTATTATCTTCCTTAAACCTTACCTATGATCATGAGCTCTTGATAAACGGCACGATTGGCCCCAGGAACTGCACAATATCTGGTATCCCCGTCTTCCCATTCAACATCACTCGCGACGAGTTGACCCTGGCCGAACAGGTGTACTTTTCCATCAAGGATTCCTCCTGGAGCTTTCGGGATGTTGTAATTTTTCCTGCATCACCTGCTGCTTGCTTTTTCAAGGACTTCACAGACAAACCGACCCTCGCGTTCGTTTCCATGATCTCGTCCCTACTTCTTCTGGCATACAGTTATTTGATCCGAGCGGCAAAGGTTTTCGCAGGACCCAGTCGGATGATGTCGCAACGCACCCAGAGCGCATTGAATCGAGGGTACAGTGCTCTGATTGAAAAATGGGACCGATGCCTCACTCGCAGAAAGCGTGGAGGGTTGGTGGTCTTGGGATTGGTTTTCCTACCTGTCCAAGCATCAGTTTACTGCACTTTGAGGGTGTTTCTGCATCTTTACACGTCAATGTTTGCCGAGGTAAGTAGTCGATTACAGTACCTTTGGCCACAGCCATCAGAAGTTCAAAATACTAAAGATCTACAGGTCTTCTCTGTCATCTTATCCGCTATTTGGGGAACCCTGAGCATCATCGAGCTCAAAAACCTCGGTGCGTCTGACAGGTCCGAAGAAAACGACTGGACCTTTGGACAGGTTATGTCTCTCGCCCTCTTGTTGTCGTCCTTTCTTCCCATTTTTGACTTGCTCTTGAAGTCTTGCTTCACATGTAAGCAACAATCAGAGTATCCGTTTATCCCGTGAGAAGCCATTTTAACGCACATCACGTTCGGCTACACAGGCCGCAACCAAAGAGAGACTGCTACACAAGCAAGCCCTCATGTCTGTCATTCACGTCAGTTGTTGCTATCAATTATATTGCATTATTTCGACCAACTTTATTAAGAAGATAGCAGCCAGTATCCGCGGTCCTAACACACCACTTCGAGAGGCAGAAATACCACTGGAAGATGTCAGCCATGTGGATGACACAGGTTTTCAATCCTTGTCTTTGAACTCCGATGCTCCGACACTCAACATCTCTACAAGTACAAGTAAGTAGGGACACATCACATCTCCGGGCCAAAATGCTTTCTAGAAAATTTCGATGGAGATGAATGAAGAACGCCAACAAACTAACAGAATAATTCATGTGGCATAGTCCAAGCTGAGCCTTTGATGCCGAGCACCGAAAGGATGTCTTGCGAACTCGGCCAATACAGCAAAAGATCCCTAGATTTTGAACAAAAAATCGCGCATCGCCTTCAAGAAAGCGCTACTGCTTATACGAAAGTCTGGACAACTTCGGTTCTCTTCATCATGTCCGGCCCAATCGTCATGGTTCTGCTCATACTTGACCCGGCAGACTTGATGTTTCCAAAAAGCTCAATAAGCCCTGAAAGGCATCTGCTGAAAGCCTTAAGAATAGTCGCTTTCTTACCATGCTTCAGCCAGCAGCATATATACTTTCGATTGTACGTAAATCGAGTATTTAACTCTGCAAGACGGAAGGTCCTTTCTGTAGTACTGGCTATTATGATGGCAGGCTTGGCCATTGGGCTCTCTCTAACTGGTAGTATGGCTGAATTTGTTTTGCCTGGGTACGGTCTATTGCTGGTTGTTGTTGTTTCTGATTTTGGCTGGCTTATGATTCAAGCCCGCGGTGTATCTGTTTAGAGCATAACATAGATCTTAAGATTGAAGGTGCTGGCTTGGGTTTTGCTGATGACTATTGGGGATGTGATCTTGGCTTTTGATACACGCAAAGGTAGCTTTGGTTTTCAACAGATAGTTTCCAGCAAATTGAATGATAGAGACTTCGGTTAGGCAACTGATAGCACAAGTTTCCCGTCACTAACCGCTTCAACTCTCGACCCAATCTCCAGAGGGCTTCCCTCGTGTATCACGAAGTGATCGTGTCCAAAACTATGTTCCAACCCCAACATTCTGTGGATGTTCCCGCCGACGAGATCCAGCGCGTCCCGCTCGGTGAGACGTCCTTCGCTGTTCTTATACGCAACTCCTGCGAGCAAACCCAGGTCTCGGACGATCCAGTCTTCTTCCAGACCGATAGCCGTGACAACTCCTGCACCTGTAAGCACGTCGATGCTCGTGCCGTTGGTCAAAGGTGCGCCGGTAAGAGCCCTTCGCTGGTCCCAGGAGACGGCAAACGACTGCATGGGCGCCAACACGACACCCACGCCGGCAGCGGCCAACGCATCCGCAACCAAGTGAGCCTCTGCACCACCGTTGATCACCAACCGAAGGTTGACACTGACATCGGTGGTCGTTTTGATTGCCTCTTCTACTGTTGACTTGATATCCAGCAAGGCGGCGATCGTGTCTGCGCTGTGTACGGTCACTACCAGAGCCATCTCACCCCTGACGACCTTTTGGAGAAACGCAGCTTCGGAGTAACTGTCCTCCACGGTAAACTTCTCATTGGCGGCTGAAGACGAGACTGCCTTGAGGAGCTTGTAGCGGAGGTTTCCCACAGCAGCAGACATGGACGAGATGCCGTCGACGCCACGCTTAGCAGAGAGGTCGAGCGTGTAGTGCACGGCGGCATCTCGAGCCAGCACGGAACCCGGATCAAGCGTCGTCTGAGCTCCGGTGAGAAACGCCGCGCTCGTGCCGTGATGGGTCCCGAGGGCCGAGAACTTGGGGGCCGATACGGCACGAGTCACGCCGTAGCGGTGAGCGACTCGGAACTTCTCGGTGTCAAGGGCTAGCCCGTCGATTCCGCGGCTGAACCTGCCCCCGTCTGCGCCGTTGTCGGTATCTCGCTCCGTGTCGATGGCGTTGAGCCCGATGGTCGAGCCGAACGCGGTGAAGGGCGGTGTCAGGTAGCCGTCCTTGAGATGGATCACTGCGCCTCCGGTGGTGTGTGCCTTCTCCAGCTGGGTATTACAGCTTCCAACGCAGACGATCGAGCCGTTGGAGATGGCCACGTTGTAGGTTTTGCCATCACTGGCGAATCCGTCTGTTTCTATGGGATAAAGAACTTTCGAGACGCCCGTGAACATAATATCGTCACTCCAGATAACGGCTTCTTCACGAACGTTCGCAAGACTTTCATCGGGCACAATGGGGCCCTCATACGTCTTGTTGAGCTCGACCGGGTTCTCATACTGAGCAGTGCCGTCGATCCAAACCTGGACCGGTGTGGCACCTACACTCAACGGGTCGCTGTCCCAGACCACCAGGTCCGCATCGAACACCGGCTTGACCTTGCCCAGACGGTGAGCAAGCCCCAGCCTCTCTGCCGGGGCCGTCGTCACCGACGCAAGCGCCGCGTGGTACGGCAGCCCGTACTTGTAGGCCTTGGCGGCCTCGAAAACCACGTGCTGGGCGTTCAGGACCGGGTTGTCGCTGACGTAGATCGGGGTCAGACCGGCGTCGTAGAGGTGCTTGCCGGCGTACTCCGAGCCGAGCGCGGCTTCGGCCTTGTACCACATGTTGTCGGCGAAGAGGGCCGAGGCGGGCGGATCATCGCCCCATGCTCGCTTGAGGATCTGGAGGAAGTTTTTCAGCGGGGAGGGGATCCCACTCACATGAGCGTCAGGCTCCGGCTGACGTTGGAAGACTTACATCGGGCACCAAATGCGTCTGGTGGGCGTGGTGAAAAGCTCGAACGGGGAACTTAAACTCATTGGTATGGTCCACGAACGCCTCAAGGTCCGTGATGGTATAGCAGTGAACGTGTACGTGGACTTGGCCCCGGAGCACAGCCACCAGCGCCTCCCATCTCAGCTCGTTGGGTAAGTAGGCCTTGACTCGATCCAGCCCGCCGGCTGCCGCACGACACCAGTCGTCCTGCTCGCGGACGATCCCGGCGGCATGTTCGAAAGCCTGACGGAACTCCCAGCTCTCCCCGAGACGGCTGTACGGGCCACGTTCTCCGGCCTTGCCGTGGACCTGCTTGGAGTTCTCGCCGCAGGCCATCTTCAAGTGCCGCCAGACACGGTCCGGATCGGCCAGCATGTCGACGACGCTCGTCTCGTTCCGTCCGTCAGAGGGGCCGACGGCGTGCTTGATGGCAACGGCTTCGCCCCCGATGTTGTTGCTCGACCCGGGCAGGATCAACGAGGTAGTAACGCCGCCGGACTTGATCACTTGGAGCTGGCGATCCGTGGGCTGGATGCCGTCGATCGACCGGACGTACGGCGTGATGTCTGTGGATAGCTCGCTGACGTCTTCGTTACCGTGCAGCGTCGGTAGCGAGTGCACCGCGGCATGGCTGTGCATGTCGATGATGCCGCTGGTGAGCGGTCGTCCGGCGGCGTCATAGACCAGAACATCGCTGGGGAGGGTTGACGGAGATATGTCACTGGCAACGCGTCTGATGAGGCCAGACTCGATGAAGACATCGGCCGAGACCCACGAGTAGTTTGAGGTGCCTTCAGCCGGCTCCCCAACCCAAACGGTCGCGTTTCTGATGATGGTCGGCCTGTGACCATCCACGTACCGGGCGTTCCGCCTTCTACCGTGGCCGGGTGGGTCGATCGGTGTGCTATGCAGCTTCTCGCAAGTTGCGAGGTCTTCCAGCAGCCTCTGAACGGATAGCCCTTGGGTAGTGAAGCCTGGCTCGACTGCGCCGGTTGAAGGGGTGATCTGCCTCCATTGCGCGTAGACGATGAACACGAGGCAGGCTAACCCTAGAGCGCGGAATGTTCGCGATCTGCGGGGTAGTTGAAGCGCTGGTTTCCGTGCAGGGGGTAATAACTGAGCTTCATCTGTGGATGTGAGGCTGTACGGCGGAAGCATATCGCTCTTCACGCCGGCGGTTTGGCCCATGTCTGTAGTATCCGGGACGCAGATGAGGCAGAGATGTTTTCTTCAAGAGTCTGGAGAGAACAGGTTGCCCACAATCAGTCCATCTCACAGCTAGGTACGGATACTTCTAGGTGACAGTCACCCCCTGTCGTCCCTTGCATAGGGGCTGCTGCAGATCGGAACAAGGTTGCGGACAGGGCCGAGTTCGCCTGAATTAGGCTTTTCAGCATGTGGCCAGCATTTGAACGCGACCCAAACAGTTACAAACGTCTCATGGTCAGAGACCAAGAAGCGTATTCGAGGTTCAAAGACCCGACTCCCATCCGGTGTTTACAATCACGCGTCTCACTCTCGCCTGCGATGTTGATGGTCGCCCGTCAACTACGGGGTCAGAGGAGTGACTGGCGGTGGCAACACAGTCGTGGGATGTTCAATGTCAGCTCTTCGTTTCTCTACAACCATCTGTCAGAAAGCAATAGAAAATGCCGCACGCTGCGATCCCGGAGCCTCTATTACTGGTAGAATTGATAAATGTTAAGTCAAAGCACCCACTTTTGGGCCACCCCCACATATGGGCCACCCAAAAATGAGGGTATTCCCATCGACACCAGTATGTTCAATTAACTATTGACTGCACCTAGATGCCACCACAATACAGCTTTCAGCCTCACTAGGTAAATCAGCCTCGCTGGACTCATCTGTGATATCCTCTTTATCGCCAGCCTCAACCTGAGCCTTCTGGATGTCTTTGATGTTGGCGAACTTAGTGTTTGGGTTGATCTGAACTGCCTTCCTTTTCCTTACTGCAGTGTTGGTAACTTGGGCCTGCAGAAGCTCCAGCTTATGCTGGGCAGTGGCCAGCTCATAGGCCTGCTCGCTGAAGCCTTTTTTCACCTTCATGAAAAGGAGGCGTTGGGTATGCGCATCATTATCCAACTCTGTGAATAGCTTCAGTTGGCCAGACAGATCCTTCATCTTCCTTGGCGTCGACCATGCCACTGCAGACGACGCAGATGCCCATCCTTCAGCTTCCTTGCCCCTAGACTGCCCTTTGCTGACCTGATCTGACGATGCTGATGGCTTTGGTGTTGTTGGGAGTAGGAGGGAGCTCATCAGAGGCTTCGCCATAGAGACAGGCCATAACCCTGTCCATTTCCAACCACTTCTGATGTTCTGCATCGTCATACCTGCAAGGGCAGCCTTATAATAACAGCCTAGGAAGTTCCTCTTGCCTACAATAGTAGAGTCATTCCATAGACTAAGGTATCCAAGCTCCTTCCTATAGGCTGCCTTAAGAGGGCTGAAGACTGCTTGATCAAGTGGCTGGAGGACATGGGAGGTGTGTGGCGGTAAGAACAATAGATGGATGTTGTTTATATAGCACAACCACATAAAGTCAGTCGTTGTGTGGCTCCCATGCCCATCCAGGATCAATAGTCTAGCCTCCTCCTTATCCCCCTTGCCCTGAGGGACAGTCTGAGGGATAAACACCTTCTGCAGCCATTCAACTGCAGTAGCATCTGTTGTCCAGCCATTTTCAGTTGCTGTGAATTGCCAGCCTTCATAAGGGCTAAGATCTAGAGGAAACCACTGCTGCTGGACTGTCTTACCCTTATATATAATAAGGGGATGAAGTCTGTGGCCTAGGGCAGAGATGCATTCAATAATAGACACCCATGCCCTTGATCCAGGCTGTTTCTTGCGGATAGACTTCGCCTCAGACATCCCCAGCACCAGCCCATTAGATCCCTGGCCCTCAAGGATACCAGTCTCATCCATGTTATATCTGTTGGCTGGTTTGATGCTGATGATCTCTGGTATGGCGAGATGCTTGAACCAGTCCCTGATGACCTCAGTAGATGCCCCATTAACACGTCTTGAATCAATAGGGCAACTTCTCTTGACCTTGACTGATGGATTCCTCCTTATAAAGGCCTGGACCCAGCCTCTCCCTATAGGTTGGGTATCCCCTATGGCATGAAGGATTCTTTCTGCAAAATGCTTCACTTGTTGATGGGTTGGAGGAAGCCCAAGGGCATGCTGGATTCGCACCCATTCAGCCAACTTGGCCTCCTGGCTCACTGTGAACCTCTGCAGGTCAGAAAATGCTGCTGCCCTTGCCTGGGTGCCTTGAAGACGATGCTGAAGGGTAGACCTTGGCACACCATACTGCTGGGCAGCCTTCCTGACACTCTGACCGTTCGAAATGGCCTCAAGCGCTTGATTGACTTCATTTTCTGTATACTGGCTCATAATGCCTAGAATAAGGTGCCCTAAAAAGATGAGGCCATTTGCATAAGGTTGGAAAAAGATGTGATAGTTTGAAGTTGGAGGAGGATGAAGGAGGAGGTTGGTGATGAGGCATTTTTGGGTGGCCCATATGTGGGGGTGGCCCAAAAGTGGGTGCTTTGACTTACGTGAAACCAAGGGCGACTTATCCTAAGCCATCCCTCCCTCTGTTTTTTGGAAAGTCCTTTGTGCATTCTATGAGACCAGTCGCTTTGAAGATGTCGATTAACTGGTAGAGGGAATCGACACAAGCACGCCCACTGCTGAATCCATCCACCAAGCCCTCTTCTTCTCATAGATTTGCCACTTTTGTACAAGAGGCAGAACAAGATGCTCTTGGAACTCCTTCCACTCCTCAAAATGCATCCTTGATCTTCCTGATCGACAGATCCAACACATCATTGTTGGGGAGCGCCGGTCGCCACCGGGACTGGGTCCTCGGCCACCACCGACACGGTGGTTTCTGCGGTGCCGTTTGCCGGGTTGGATGCCTCCTCAGGCGCCGGGAGCCTCCACGTACAGGCCCGCTCCTCCCAGGTGGAGGTAGAGGACCCGGGGGGGTTCAGCGTGGTGATGCCCGTCATGACGAGGCAGCGCTTGAAAGACTGATGGCTGTACTTGAAGTGGCCGCGGCTGCGGCTCCAGTCCAGGCAGAACTCGGTCATGCCGGGCACACTGGTCCCCCGGCAGCCATCGGAGGCGTCGACGTTGTAGGAGCCGTAGCTGGTGTAGAATGTGGAGTGCACTCTGTTGCAGTTGCCATTCCAGTCACATTCGACGACAGCCCACAAGAGGTCGGCTACGCTTGTGGTCGCGAGCGCCGCGATGAGTGTGGCGACTTCGAAGCGCATCTTGCGTGTGTGTGTGTGTGAAAGAGAGAGAGAGAGAGACGAAGAGAGCACTTGGTAGGGTAACGGGCGTTTGGTAACGAGGAAACAAGAAGTCGGATGGGTGAGTCAGGTTCGTTTCTTCGTGAAAGGCAGCAGACGGAACTCCACGAGGCTTAAATGCCTATTAGCCGTCCGACTTTTTGGGACTTTGGTAACCAGGTCCCTGGTGATGATAGGGACGACATCTTGCCAGGGTCCTCGTAATCTGACGCCGGATGTGATATGATCCTTGCCAGTCTATTGCAGATGAGCTGGACTAGATGCGGTAGGTGTTTTCCTCTGGCCTTGAAAAAAGGCGCATTTCTAACTCGAAATACCATGTTCATCTTCCACGGACAAACATAAGCGAAGTTTCATTAAGTAAGCTTGCCTTTCTCCCTTTGATGCAGGATAGCAGGGCATGAATCTTGGAGTGTCAATCCAAGATTTATCCACGGATTCACGCGCTGCCCCTCGGTTTGCTTAGGCTCCTCACAACAATAGCTTCAACTGTCTCTCCTGGCTGTTCAAGAGCCTACGTCTTCTGACATTCAACGCCGGTCTCCGATGTGTCTGCACGATCCAGAAAATCTACTTCAGCTAGTTGGTGAAAAAGAACATGGGGTTCCATCCAGGATGCCCCTCACCTTTCCCATCCTCCCGACCTCTTCCGACACTTGCGCATGAGCTCAAGGGATCTCCTCCTCCCCATGCAGGGAGTCAACATCGCTGCTAGCAGTCAACTGGCCGTTGGTTCTCTCCACTGGGGGTCACACCTTCGTTGTTGGTGCAGACTTCGACTTCTTACTCGGCATTGTGCTCAGTAGGGATAAACGCCGTTTGTTGGCCAATGGAATATGCCAGTGTTTGCAGGCTACCTTGCATTTGTGCGGAGCTTTACTTAAATGGACTCTCATCTTCAACTTTAGCGAAGGCAGGGGAACATGGAATTTTGGTTGGTGCTCAGCCCATTTTCTTCACGGCTGATTGAAGCGAGGCTTGGCGAGAAATAATTGGACACGGAACGACAGGGCGGCTCGGATGGTGTTCTTCAAGCGTGAAGAGTGACCGTTGAAGCCCCTCTGTGATCGTCAGCTGTCACTGGTGTAATGAGCCGTGGTGTTTCTCGCCGACGTCTTGGTCTTGGGCTTTTCTCATATTCACTGTATCGGTGTTGAGACTCTTGGATTCATCCCACGATCCTCTCGTTAGGCGCACCATGAGTTGTTCTATTTCACTCTCTTGTAATTCACTCTCTTATAACTTATAAGAACATCTGTATGTGCCCCTTGCCTTGGAGATTGAATTTTTGTTTGCCAGAGCGTGCCTTTCAAAGTTTGCATTTTGAAGCTATTCATGCAGTCGTCCCTACAGTATAGTTTTAGAGAGGACGATGCCATCGTTATTGGCTTGCGTGAACTGGCTAATGGCATCAACCTTGACGACAGCCTGGTGGCAACATGCTTACTGTGAGCATCCCCTCTCGCCCTTCAAGTAGTCCAGTGTATTTGACGTCATTTATAGGAACGACTCGGGTTTGTTTTCTATTTTTTGTAGTTCTTTCTAGGTGGGGGGGGGGGGGGGGTTGAATGCTTGACAAGCTTTGTAGGCGCTTGTGTCGCAATCAAATCGTTCAAGTCCTGCCCATGGCGTCGTGTTAATTCCTCGTGTGCTTGGAAAACATATGGAAAATAAACAGCTTGATTATCTATGAACAGTGAGAATACAATGGATTCAGAAATGAGTTTGAAACAGCATCTTGCTTCACATTGCAGAGCTCATAACTCGTAGTCAGTAGTCCTCTCATAGTTGTCTAGAACAACCTCATTTGCCCCCTTTGCTAATTCTCTCTTCCCAAGCCCTAGTACTCTTCAGCATCATTTTCGTTATTTGAATTATTAAGCATGGAAAAGTCTTGGACTCGGCAGAACATTAACGTTTCCTACTTGTTTACCATTGGCGCATTTGATGTCTCACGTCAAAATGTCTCAGTTTATAGACTAGCTGTGCCTTGCATGGCGCAGAGTGGTACCTCACATCAAGTGCTCAATTTATGCATTGGGACAAACGAACAAAATAAGCAATGTTGCTCTATCCGAAAACAAACGACGCTCAGTGGGCCTTGACCAGGTTCTCCTTCACCACGGGCGCCTGCTTCGGCCCCTCGGCCGGAACCTCGGACGCGTGCGCCTTGGCAACCGGCTGGGCGTAGGGAGTCCACTCCTCGTCGGCCGTCATGCCGCCGTACAGCATCGAGGGCGGCGCCAGGGCCTGGACGTCCGGGGTGGCCTTGAACAGGAAGAACTTCTCGTCGTGCCACTGGCCGGCGGTGACGTAGCGGCCCTCGCTGTCGGTGAACATGGTCTCGTTCTCGGCGCGGAGGAAGTAGGCGATGGAGTAGCGGTGCTCCTCCGGGTTGAAGGGCACGACGCGGTGGATGCACGACATCATGGTGTGCCCGCTGGCGAAGCGCAGCGAGTCGCCGACGTTGATGATGGCGCAGCCCTTCTTGGGCGCCACGAAGCCGAACTCCTTGGTCCCCGGCGGCCGGATCTGGAGACCCCACTCCTCGGCGAAGAGGAGCGTCAGGGAGCTGATGTCGGTGTGCTTCTGGTGGCCGATCTCCTTGTCCTTGACGGGGTCCGCCGGCACGTAGTGCATCATGGCCAGCGTCGAGGTCGACGGGCGGTCGTTGCGGTGGGCGTTCTCGTAGCGGGCGGCGCCGACGAGGCCCATGGCGGAGGAGAGGCCCGAGAGGACGGCCTTGGTGACGATGTTGGAGCCCGAGATGGCGTTCTTCAGGATCGCCTTGTCGGTGTCGTTCTGGAGGATCTTGGGGAACTTGGGGTCCTTCCTCTGGATCTCGTCTCGGGAGACCTATGTACGAAAGACGAACGTTAGTCTCAGGTTTCACAAATGGCATGTTTCTTTCAAGTCCTTTTGGAAGTATCTCACCTTGAACATCTCGTAGCCGTCCCTGGTGTTGGGGAGACCACCCGTCCGGGAGCCGATGGGCTCATACCTGGCCATCGACCATTAGTAAATTTGTTGACGCCGAAGAGAAATACCGGCCGGGACCGGCGACGACAACTCACCCGAGATGTGCGGTGACAAGGCCAAGCTCGTTCTTGGCTTCGATGGGAGACTCGAAGTAGCGGTGCATGAGGTCGAGCGTCTTCTGCTGGTCGTCCAGGAACCGGCTGCCGTCGAGGCCGTTGAGGTCGAGGTAGAAGAAGCCCTGCTCCTGGCAGCAGCGAAGAAGGATCTCCAGCTCGGCGGGTTCCTGGGACAGGACTCGCCCGAAGTCGACCGTCTCCATGGGGTAGATGGGGACTCTCTTCCCCGCCCACTCGACGGTCTGCGGGATTTCGGTGGAGACGCCCATGATGTCTGGAGTGTGTGTGCGAGTGTCTCGTGTGAGGGTATCTAGATTTGCAGAGGAGGGAACGGAACGATGATCAAAAGAGAACTGGGTCGCAGATGATATATAGCTGGAGAGATTCGTCAGGACACTTTGCTCCTCCCTTCGAGCTCAGCGCGTCTGTTGACCCCTCCTATTTATACACAACGGAGAAGCTGCGCACACATGTAGGCGACGCCATTGTACCAAGACCAACAACAATAACAACAACACTGCCCCTCACCACCCCCCCCGGTCAGCGAGCGAGCGGCGCCAACTCGTCCGCCCGCACCCTAATTGCCTTATCCTCCTTCCAGATTGTTTGATGAACAGCGTCCCCCTCGGACTGAGACTCTAAGTTTCATGCAAAGATGCGGGGTTTCGGGCCAATCGGCACCACGCTTTATATCACATGCATACTGCGCCAACGAGACGATTCCTGGCGAGTTGGGGAGCTCGATGCCCTATTCCCTCGTATCAAAAGTGGATAGTCCCCTCTCTAGCACGCTTGGGGGAGGGGTTGTCTAACTCTCCTCTCCGTGATGGCGACCTGTCTTCTGTATCTCTCATCACTCAATCGGACGCGGTCCGTCCCATGCAGGGCGAGCGGATGGATTGCACCATTTCTTGGCCCCGTCTTATCATTTCCGGGAGAAGCAACGGCAGCATCCAACCGAACGAAACCCTCTCCTCTCGATCCTCAAATACCCCGGTTTTAGCCAGACCTGATGGCTTGTAGGCAATATTAACAATACACCCCCGCTCTCCCTGCTTTCTCGCATGTCCGGAAGAGGCAGAGTACGACCACACCCACTCGGGCTTTTATCCGTACATAAACATCGCCAAGCCCGGCAGATAGTCATCTAACAAGGCGTTCGTTTATCCATTGGCTGATATCGGGCATATGGAGCTGGAGCTGGACGGAATGCCTTCATTTAAAAGGAATTCAAGTCGAAACAGACAGCGTGTACATTATGCATTGTTCTCTGGTTGAATCAACCCATCTTGCGGTTCTTGTATTTCATCAGGCCGGGAATCCTCGACGAGAATACTGGCCACTACCATCACCACCATCAGCAATCTCAAAGGGTCCTTGATCCAAACGCCACCCGGGAGCAGCCGCGAAAGGACCCCTGGCTAAAATCTGACATAATGAGACTAGTCGTACATCCTGCTTCGACGATGCGGGGTAGCTCCAACAGTGGCATCCGCCGGTCACCCGGAGCTGTAAGCAAGTGGTCAGTCTGCGGAGAAAACATCCCGGGCGATTCGGTGGCTCCTGGCATTGTTGTTCTGTAGCTCCTCGCAGAATCTTGGTCATCATTATGCATCAATCAGGGCAGTCGAGCCGGAGTTGGGTCTGGTTATCAACCAGTTAGAACTGACGTATCAAGCACACTGCACGGTTAGAAGGCAGGGTAGTCTCATAGCATGGCACCCTGGAGTAATTACGGTCTTTGTATCTCGGTAGTTTAAACGACCCTTTTGCTTAATTACCATAAATCCAAGTTAGTATTCGAATGACAACAAGGAAGGTAGAACGTTTTAGTGGTGTTATCTAACATAACGGTGATAAAGAAAGTCTTTGTTTTATTTAAAGCAAAACGCATACCCCTTTCAACACTGTGACAGTATTCTATTATCATGTTGTTGTCGACGATGAAGCTGCAAACTAAGCATTGGCTCTCTTATACTAGATGCTATAGTAGCGAGTATGAGCTGCTGATTTGTGCAGGGGATTCGTCTCTTGCCAAATGACTGTGTTTATTTTACCTGAATCCAGAGCTGCCGAATCTTTCTCACACTTGCTCTAGCCACAACTCATCCTAGGTTGGCCGGTGAGATTTCAATCGCTGCTGTCCCACATCATCAGCAACCACTATGATATGCCAGGTTCGTTTCTACTGCTGGTCAATCTGCAAGTGACTAACAGACAGTGGTTGTTCAATAAACGAAGAAAGACATAAAAGCTTAATGAAGTCTCAAGTGCCATAGTATCTGTTATGTAATCTGTGAGCTAGCATCAACTGGCTCGTCGTGAGACCTGTTGTTATGGCTTCACGCAGTACTAGTCTCATGATGAATGACAGAAGTAATTGACAAATGGACCAATCAAGCACGCAACGTCTTGAAAGTATCAATCAGTCGAGATATACGTGAGAGAGTTGAAAATGATATGTTGTGAAAACAAAAACGTAGGCGGAAAGATTAGAAGCGTCTGATCGCCTAGAATGGAAAAAAGGAGCTTAAGAAGGATGTTTAGATCCATCCAGAAGCTGTCTACTCCGTCTCAAACCGAATTCAGGAAGGAATTGGGGCATTCATATGTCTTTATAAAGTCTTCGCATAGGCCTCATGTGAGATGATGTTACTGGAATTGACAACATGTAGTTCGGCAGAACTACTAGTGTTTTCATTATTCATATGTTTCGGAGGACTTGCCAAGCGCAGCTGAGTGCCTTTGGGGGTATCAATCTATCAAGATTCCCAATCCCGACAAATCTCCGTTCTCGCGCCAATGGCCTCTGGCTTTGCGTCCCCCCGAGTGGACGTCACGAGCGTCGGCACTACGCAAACGGCCAGTAGGCCAGCTCGTAGAGGTACCCCGTCGTCATCTTGGCGTGCTCCAGGGCGTGGTCGAACGAGACGTGCTCGATGGTGTCGTTGGGCGTGTGGATGTTCGGGTTGTGGTTCCCGAACGGCGCCTCGAAGATGAAGGACGACGGGAAGCCATTGCGGTTCGCCGAGGCGTGGTCGGAGCAGGCGTAGCCGCAAACGGTGTCCTCGTAGGGGATGTCGGTGTACTACCCTCACACGTCAGCCACCGCCGCCGGCACAACACTATCTAAAACTCTATCCCCGAGCCCGGCCGTCAAGGGGTCCGCCAGAGAGAGAGAGAGAGAGAGAGAGAGAGAGAGAGCGAGAGAGAGAGAAGGGAGGCAGGGGTGGACGTCAACTTACGGCATCGATGAGGCGCTTCATGTACGCGACCTGGTCCGGGTCGGTCCAGTCCGTGACGACGCCGAAGCGCTCGACGCCGTCGCGGCCGACGTAGCCGACCATGTCCTGGTTCAGCATGGCGACGACCTGACGGTTGGAGGCGCGGTACTGGGTGAAGATGTCCTGGCTGCCGAGCAGGCCGGCCTCCTCGGCGCCGTACCAGTGGAACTCGACCGTGTTGAGCAGGTCGCCCGAGGCGATGCGCTTGTCCGAGAGCAGGACGCGGAGGACCTCGAGGATCATGACGGAGCCGGAGCCGTTGTCATCTGGGGTGCTTGCGTCAGTCTTTCCGTGTCGAATTCGACCGATTCTGGTTTACAGACGAAACACAGAACATTCCACGTAGAAAGAGAGAAGGAAAAAGAAAGATGAGGGACAAGAGGGACTACTCACCAGCACCAGGCGCGCGGCCGGCGCCGCGGTCACCGGAGATAACCGAGTCGAGATGCGCCCCGACGACCACGGTGCGCTGGTTCCGGCCGGGGATGGTGACGATGATGCTGGGCTGCGACCAGGCGACGTGGCGGACGTAGCGCACGTTGGCGGTCGGGTGGCCGGCGGCGTCGAGGACGGCGGCGACCTGGCCGTGCAGCCACTCGGCGGACTCGACGCCGGTGCGCGAGAGGTAGTAGCGGTTGTGGAAGGCCGAGAAGCGCTCGAGGTGGGTGCGCATGTTGTCCTTGCTGAGCTTGGGGATCAGCGCGTTGACGTGGCACGACTGGTTCATGGCCGTCGGGAACGGGAGGGCGGCGGCGGCGGCGAGCCTGAAGTCGGCCGTGGTGACGGCGGCGGGGACGTCCGACCACTCGGTGATGTCGAAGAAGTGGACGCGTTTCTGGGGGGGAACGTCAGTGGTGTGTCCTGGCAGCTTGTCAAAAGAGAGCAGGGCGAGCATACGTCCATCATCTTCCACTTCTCCTCCTCCGTGACGGTGACGGTCTCTCCCGGAGCAAGCTCGAGGGTGAACAGCTTGTTCGGGTCGCGGGGCTCGACGGAGGAGCCGGCGGCCGAGGACGCGGCGAGAGCCGCGAGGAGAGGAGCGAAGCGCATGGTGGCCGCGTTCGACAGACGACTGGAGGGAGAGAACGGGAAGCTATGAAGGAGACCGGCTGGCTTGGCTGGCTTGACGTGACGGCGACTTACCCTTCCCTCGTCTGCAAGGCACCGTGCCTTGCGGGCGAGCGTCTTATATGCACTCTGTAAAACCTTCCAGAGAGGTGGAAAGGCGCATGAGGTCGTGCCACCCAGCCCCTCCTGACGCCCAACGCCATAAGGACAAGGCCCAAGGAGGTCTCGTCTCCGCTGACGCTTAGAATCTTTCCTTGCGCCGATTCCAAGCGGAGCTACACGTCCCCAAGTGAAGGAGGGGGGAGGGAAGAGGGGGGGGAGAAGACCGCCGCCATGGACCCAATGTCAAGCCCCAAATCAATCTTCCATGTACGCCGAGAACTGTAACAGGAAGCTGGGACGGCTAGAGGGGTTTTTTAAGAGTCTTTCAGCACGGGCGGTGAGCCTCAGAGCCAGTGCTGGCCTCTTCACGGGAGGATCTGACTCCGTCGATGAGGGATACGCTAGCAAAAGAATGTTCTCCCCGCGTCCCGAGTGTTGGGATGATCCGCAAGAGGTACAGCATTGACGGATGTCATTGGCCAATTGCGTCGAGGTCCCGGGCGGTGATGACTGGCCAAGATACGTTGGGTCTTGGCCTCCAAGATGTAAGAAGTTAAGGTCGCGGTTGGTTGGACGGCTCCCGACCTCCCGTCTTATCTCTCTTCTAGGTTTGTGTTTATTCTCACTTGGCTTTTGGTTCCTGTTCCGGGACTTTGAGTTATTGTTCCTCGTGTTCGGTCCTCTCGCCAACGGGCAAACCAAGTAAGTGTTTGAACCGTTGGATAGATGACGGCGACAAACAACGATCTTCCCCCTTCCCCCCCCTCAATCACATCTCCTTGTTAACCGAAGCCTCCAAGAGAAAACGCATCACCTGTAGGGGTTAATGACATGTGCCGTCTCGACACAGTTGCCCTGATAACCGACGCGCCAAGAATAGCTGTATCCGGAAGGTGACTTTCGGCCAAGCCAGTTGCGCGGGGAATGCAACTGAGGGGGGGGGGGGGGGGGGGGGGTTGGAGACAGACCAGTCAAGTTGTCTGACTTGCAGGCATGACATCCCGGTTTTGCGATGCCAAGATCTTCTAGAGGCCTTCGATCCAACGTGCTGTAAAGACGTGCGTAATCAGCAACCGGGGAATCAATGCCTGGACCACCAGATCAGACTGGGTGGGAGGCCGAGGACTCGCTGGGTACTTCGGATGATCCGTTGTTGAAGGAGATGGAAACACTCAGGTTTCGTGCCGCCTATTTACTGTTTACTGTCTAAAGAGTAAAGACTCGACCTGGCCGCCCCCTGATATCCTCATCCCCCAAGTCAAACAAGAAGCGCCCGTCTCTCGCCCTGAACGGACCCGACTCCGTCTCCAGCGCCGCCGCGCAGAGCAACCAGGAGCAGCACTCCCTGGACCGACGCGAAAAGCCCGTTGTTCACCACCGGCCAGCCGATCAACCGATACCACTCCCCCCAAGACGGCAGATAGGGCGGGTACTCGACCCGGACCATCCACGAGATGGCGACGAGCGCGAAGACGACGGCCTGCGCGGCGAGGCAGGGGAGGCTCAGCGCGCTCGTCTCCGGCCGGGTGCACAGCATCGCGCGGGCTTGCGGGACGGCGGCGGCGACGGTGAGGATCGTCGAGAGCGGCAGGATGAGGAGGTGGTGAGCGAGGAGGAGGATCTCCTCAGTCCAACGGCGCGACTCGGAACGGGTCGGAGGCTGTAGGACGTCCAGCGCGACGGGGACGAGCGAGATGAGGAGGAAGACGAGGTAGATTGCCGCGACGGCGCGTCGGTGGCCCCGTCTGTGGTCTCTTTCCGCCGTGTGACGGAGGGAGTTGAGGAATCTTTCTTCCGGCGTGGCTGGTCAGCAGCCCCCTTGAGCCGAGCCCCAAGTCATGCGGAACGGAAACGGGGCCATCTTCTGTGCAACTCACAAGGACAGGGAAGAAAACCAGACGACGGCGAGCTGAGCAAAGTTGAACCAGTCGCCCGCCGTGGCCGGGTCGTGGACAAAGACGTCCGGGCGCGGGAAGCCGTTGTCGTTGATATGGAGGAACAGGCCGATGGCGAACTGCTCGGTGGCGCTGATCAAGTGGAAGAGGAGGTAGTACAGCGAGAGGCCGTCGCAGTGGCCCTGTTCCCGGATCCGGTGGTGTTGAGGGAGGTAGGAGGCCGCGGTCAGCATGTTCAGCACCCTGGGACACTGTGAGTCTTCGAGAGAATACTACCATCTCGGGTAGGCATGGAGTCGTCCGCTGAAAAAAATCAGGAGATGTTGTGGGGGACTCACAATCTCGCCCAGTTGGGCAGAACGTTGGGGACCATTACTGAAGACCGAAGTGAGTGGAATGGTCGAGACAAGTGAGAATGAGGTGAGTCTCTTGTAGTACCAGTAGTAGCATTACTTGAACAAAGAGAGAGCACAAAGAATCCTTCTTCTTCAACCTGTAACTTGAATTGATCAATGTCAGTTGAGTGTTGTTAGCTGTGCTCGCCCGAATACTGGGCCTCCACGATCAACCTATAAGATTCAGTCATTGTATCACGTGGGAGAGCGAGTCGCGACAACCGAAAGACTCTCTCACATCAGGAACATGTCAAGGAAGGGACACACGATATTATTCAGTAACAAGGCGCTCAATGCATCATTTACTATCCCATCTATAGCGCTTCCAATCATAAACATGGCTACCCCAGCCACAATCATCAAGTTGCCCGACTCGCCGTATTCCACAGATCCGACCCTGCTCCAAATACCGGTTCCTATTCCATCGCATCGGATTCAGGATCCGAATCGCTTAAAGGGTGGACAAGCCACCTGGTTCTGGCCTTGATGCCGCACTGATCAGCCATGCCGTAGTACTCTTCACCCTAGCCATGAATCCAGCCCATATTGTTGTTGTCGAGCTTATCAAAGACCTAGGTCAAGAATCCACGGACTGATCTTCGTCTGAGGGCGCCATGGACTCAGGATACTCTTCGTGCGAGACATCGAGGAAGTCGTTCCCATTCGGCGCGCGTTGCTCGATACTGTCGACGGGTGCATTGTGCAAATCGACGTCTAGGCGCTCGATCTCCTCGGTGGTCGGAGCTGAAATCAGAAGGCCGGTGTCTCGTTGCTCGATATCTCCCTTGGGGAGACTAGGGTCGCGATAGAAGAGCCTGAATTCGCCCTGGTACTGCTTCTCGTTGCTGTAGCCGCAGTGGACACCCATCTTGGCACGAACCCCAATTTCCATATAGGTGCAAGGCTCGTAGTTGATGGCTCTCTCAAGAAAGCCGGCCATGTCGCGGTTGGTGATGACAACCTTCTCCTTGGAGGTCATGAAGCTGAGGCCACAGGACTCGTGGGCGGCAAACTTGGCCCAAAAGTTCAGGTCGCGTTCCTTAAAGACGACCTTGGCCGTGTTTTGTTTGCAAAAGCCCAAGAGCTGCAGGCAGTCGGACTTGAGGGGCGTGTTTGCCTCGTGCCAGTCGGAGGAGAGCCAGACGGGGGTGCAGAAGGGGCCCTCGGGATTGCCGCCGAGATACATATCGTACCGCTTGGAGACGGTTGAGTTCACCGGCTGGAATTCGTCAGAATCCTCGTGGACGGTACCATCGAAGACGTAGGCGGAAGCGTTGTTGGGGATCTGGGCGAAGTACTTGACGATGAGGGGCTTCTCGGACTTGGCCTGGCGAATTTTGACAGGCTGAGCGGTATCGTTGCCGGAGGTGAAGTTGCTGGGAAGAGTACCGTTATTCGGGATGCCGTCGAGCAAGGGGCCGCGCAGTTGCAGTCTCCAAAAGGATGGTGCGCTGCCTGAGGGACTACTCCAGACAGCGCAATCAGCCTCGCCAGCAGCCGAGATGCGGCCGTCGATAGTCCAAGCGGGGCGACTCAGAGATCGGTCGAGGAAATTTGCGATGTCTCCCGTGGAGATGACTACATCGCGGGTGTAGGTGCGGGCGCGGAAAGCACAGCTGCCGACCCAGACGATCTCGGCCCAGCGGTTGAGGTCGGAGTCTGGGTGCTCGAAGTAGATGAGAGCCGGATTCGTCTTGACGTAGTCGAAGAGAGCCTGGCAATCGTCGCGACGGGGGCTGCCGACGCCGCTGTCTCTCTGGGTGGCGCGAACGGCGCAGAGCTCGACATGCTCGCCGCCTCTGACGACCTTGATGTGCTTGGCGATGGGCCAGGGGAGGGAGTGGATATCGTCGGTGAGGCGAACGCCAGCAGCGATGTTGAGAACGACGTCGAAGCCGTTGGAGGCCTTGAAGGGGATCTTGTGACTGGGTGGAGATGATATAGCGGCGTCGATGACACCAACGTCAGGGACAGCGCGGGCGAGGGTGCGCGCCACGAAGACGATGATGAGCGCGAGAACTCGGCGCATCATGGGCTTCTTGTTCTTACTAGAGCGGTGTGAGACACCTGAGCCGCGTTTTTGTGCTTTGGAAATAGTAGAGCAATGGACTTGTTGCAGTGAAAAAGTCAAGAGACGCGTCGCCAATAGAAAAAAAGAAGCGAAGAAAAAAGGAGAAGAGGAAAATGAAGTGGAAGTCGAGCTGGATAGGGAATCTTCCTCTCCCAGAGGGCCTGTGATTCGGTGACACAGATGAAGATGCGTCCTCTGGATTTTGGTTTGGTTTGGTTTGGTGCAGAGGAAGAGAACAAAAGAAGCGTGTCAGCAGGAGGGAAGAGAGAGAAGTGAGGACAAGGCCGAGTGAGTCCTCACTCTAGAGTGGGTGTTTGTGGGAAAAGAAGCGAAGGTCACCAGCCGAGTTGCGTTGGGTGACCGGGTCACGGGATTCACTTGCCTCAGTTTCCCTTTTCGGCACTCGATGAAGTGAAGTGAAGTAAATGACGGACTCTAAAAAACTCGGAGGCCGCAAAGGTTCTCAGATGTGTTGTGACCGGGAAGCGGAACAGCGGGAAGGAGCAGGCAGTCAGGGAAGGAACCGGGGGAAGGAGCTGTTGATGGCAGGCGCCTTCTTTCCTTGTCGTTGCGACTCGGTGAAGCAAGGTGAGGCCAGGTGAGACAAGGTGGGCCTCGGTAAGGCGTGTTGTGCTCCCGAAGCTGCCACGGTTCCTGGTTTCGATCCCAATTGCCGGATCGGACTACAGGGGCATCTGGTACAGGTCTCGAGTCTCTTGGTATCCTGACCTTCAGTGGCTGAAGAGCTAATCAAACACACATCCAAAGGAATCTCCGCCCTCGAGTCCATCGGCAAAGCCTAAATCATGACACGAGCTGATTCATAATTGCCATCATCCGGCCCGATTGACACCTTCACTGGTGAGACCAGGAAGCTCTTCGTCCGACCGCCTCATGATTCATCCCCGGTGCTTTGGAAAAGACGGTGAGACAGTCTACAGATCTGGAGTTTGCCTGCGGTATCGTTCAGGCAAACAAGCGCTTTGAAGAGAGACTCCTCTGCTGCTATTGGTGGCTGTGACTGTCCATGGACTCGGCGAGTTCCAGCGAAAGGACGGGCCAAGAATAGTACCGGAAGCTAGCGTAATACACGGTGCTGCGATGGGTTGTTGTCACTGGGATCAAGGAAACATCCGATCCAATAATCGACATCACAACATCGCCTCCATGAGCCGGCTATCTTCCACACAAAGACAAACATTCACAAGATGGTTGAAGTTGAGAAGAAACTCAACAGGGACCGTTCCGATTGGTTATACCTTTGGCGTCAGCCCCTCTGGGTCCCATCATCGAACCGCCTCCCCCAGTGGTGGCTAGTCACACTATCAAATCCCATTCTCTGGGTGCCAGCGTTGCTTTCAAGATGGGTTTGCAAACGGGCCGGGAGGCATCAGCACGACCCAGCCCAGCGCAGGTCGTCAAGAAAGCATGCGTTGTGGCCTCTAGTTTCCGACGTGACATACAGCCCGGTCAGCAATAAGCAGAGACATGAGACTCCCAACGTTCTTCGATACTGTGTTCCTGGCAGAAGAATCACGCGTCTTCGCTCGTCCTCAGGCAGCTTCGCTCGAGAAAGCCTTGTTTCCGGCCGTGCGAAGAATCCACACGCCACGACGAAGAAAGGCGAGCTGCTGCTGGCCCGAAGCCCGAGGCGACGCGACCCCTCGTCGGGTGCAACATCGCCAAACTTTCTTTACGGCGTTCCCATTCGTTCTGGTTGCTAAGCCTCATCTGCGGGCATGGACATCCATCCCCATGTGACAAACGCAAAGCGCTGGTTCTTGGCTCCATTTGCTGCAGTCAAGTTGGGGAAATGACCTTCATGGAAACATGGAAACATGGAAACGAGAAAACCTGCCAGACGAAGAAGTGCGGCACCCTTCTTCGGTCGCAAGTTCTTGCAATACGAGGGAAAACCCCGCTCGCCTGTCCAATCTCCGGGGTACACAAACATCCCAAGATTAATAAACGTGACAAACAACCTCGGGGGAATGAATTGGCCCAGTCGTACAGAGCTCGCCAATCGCCCGCCGTCGGCTGTCGCTTCTTGGACCTTCCTTCGGGGAACACAGCCACGCCGTTCAATGCCATTGGAAAATCAGGCTTCTGTTTGTCAATACTCGGCCGCCCATGCCCGACTGGTGCGGACGGAGCTAACTGACAGGTGAAATCGGGCAGCGTCCGCTAAGATAGGTCTCCAAAGTCTACCAACCGGTTCTGGAGGTGTCAACCCGATAGGCGCCATGGAGCGCCAGGTCATGTCAAGCATTTGTGTAAATTGGTCCGATAATCATATCCACGGACGGATCGCCGGAACCGGAACCTTGTGCTATGGAACTGGGGACGACGTGGAACCCCCCCCCTTCCGTTCGTTATCGAACACCTCCGATGGCCGCCGGACGAGTCAGTTTTCACTGCTCTTGGGCCTATCCGCCCCGCAGAATCGTGTCGACCCCCCCGTGTAAACGGTCCGGGGCCGGCCTTGCAGTTCTCTACGCTAAACCCCATGGACTAGTCCGTTCCCCGGGATGGGCGGATGTCTATTGCAGTGCCGTAATCTTTATCGACATCTGGTATCCCAGTTTATCAGAGATAAGTCACAGATAAAGGGTTGTTGCCTACAACAGCAAGACCACCACCGTGAAAACAGCACTAACTTAACCTACAAACATGGATCTCGGGAGTCGGGACTCAGCTTCTCCCCCCCCCCCAAGGCCGACGACATCCCTGCTAGAGGCACCTAGTCAGCTTTGTTTGCCGAGCTGATAAGACAAGACCCGAGAGCTTGGGAAACGCGCATGCCTGCGTCTGCAGCGTTTTCGGAGCCCAGCCACGTGTGATAGGACCAAGGCCGTCGAGATAAGGCCCGCGATGATGACGGCTGCGCTTGCTTCGTTGCCGGACTACAGTCTACAGTCATTTCCTTGGTCTCTAGCGCGGGTCTGTTAACGGTCGTCGAGAGGGGAAGGGGGGGGGGAATTGTTTGCTCCGTATCTCGGACATTGACACCAGATCCAAATGACAATGGTCTTATCGCGATATTTTCAGTCCTCTTGGTTGGGGTCAGGTGGGATAGGCCGACTTGGACGTAACCGGTATAAAGGCTGGTGAACATCCTGCCTTAGCATCTTTGTTTCTTGCACTGAGCCAGCAAAGCAGTCTAGACCTCCCTTCTCCCTCCTCCCCTCCCCCTTGAGGCTATCCCAATTCCCTCCCCCAAGACCGTCAAGATGCAGACCCGGAATCTCCTCCTCGCCGCCTCGAACCTGGCCCTCGGCCTCGCCGCCCCGGCTTCGCCTCCGGTCCCTCTCCCGGCCTACAATCTTCTCTCATCCCGCGAGACGCACTTTAACGCCAGCCTGCCCAACATCACAATCTTCGCCACGGGCGGCACCATCGCCGGCTCCGCGGCCTCCAACGCCCAGACGACGGGCTACCAGGCCGGCGCCCTCGGCGTCGACATCCTCATCGACGCCGTCCCCGAGCTCCGCAACGTCTCCAACGTGAGCGGCGTCCAGGTCGCCAACGTCGACTCGGGGAGCATCACCCCGGGCATCCTCCTGAACCTCACCCGCCTCGTCCAGGAGGCCCTCGACGACCCCTATTGCCAGGGCGCCGTCGTCACCCACGGCACCGACACCCTCGAGGAGAGCGCCTTCTTCCTCCAGCTCGCCGTCCGGAGCGAGAAGCCCGTCGTCGTCGTCGGCGCCATGCGGCCCGCCACCGCCATCAGCGCCGACGGGCCCATCAACCTGCTCGAGGCCGTCACCCTCGCCGCCAGCCCGGACGCCCGCGGCCGCGGCACCATGGTCGTCCTCAACGACCGCATCGGGAGCGCTTTCTACACCTCCAAGACGCACTCCAACTCCCTCGACACCTTCCGCGCCGTCGAGCAGGGCTACCTCGGCTTCTTCCTCGACATCAAGCCCGTCTTCTACTACCCGCCCGTCCTGCCGCTCGGCCACGCCTACTTCAACGTCTCCGCGGCCACGGAGCTGCCCCAGGTCGACATCCTCTTCGGCCACCAGGCCCTCAACCCGGCCATCGCCAAGGCCGCCGTCGAGAGCGGCGCAAAGGGCCTCGTGCTGGCCGGCATGGGCGCCGGCGGGTGGACCACGCCCGGCCGGGAGGCGCTGAAGACGCTCGCGCAGGAGAACAACACCCACATCGTCGTCTCCAGCCGCACCATGGGCGGCTTCGTCGAGGACAGCGACGCGCCCAACACATACGGCGGCTGGAACCTCAACCCGGAAAAGGCTCGCATCATGCTGCAGCTTGCTCTGTACTCGGGGTACGTCTCTGAGCAGCTCGAGACGCTGTTCAAGTATGCGCCGTAGACGGGCAGTGATGGCCTTTTCGTTATGAGATCACGAGTTTATAGACACACATACACACACAAACGCACGAAGAAAATAATTAATGTTTTATCACAATTACCCTTTTCGATGCCTCCGTGAAGTGAACCTGGCGTCTTCCTCATCATTCTTGACTGTTCTTTGAGATTTGCTCCCTCATGGAGAAAGACACCGCCGTGCCGAAAGTTGAGGGAAGCTTTCAAGTTACCGTTGTCTCTACACCATTCTCAGCGAGAAAAACCAGCAGGCTGACCTCCCCCCATCAGAACTTAGATGTTCTTCTTCTCCGATCTCCCCTCCAGCTCAGCCGCCTTCTCGAAAGCCCGCTTCGTCTCGACGCAGCTCCGGACGATGAGGTAGAACGGGATCACGATCCAGAACGCGTTGAAGAAGACGTAGTAGCACCAAAAGTAAAACTCCTCGGGCCGGCAGTACATGATCCTGGCGACGAGTTTGTCAAAGGAGCACGTCGCGAAGTACAGCACGTCGCCGTAGAGCTGTCCGAGGCTGATGATGAGCTGCAGCGGGTGGCGGAGCGGGTGCGCCGTGACGATGCAGTACGCGCAGGCGAAGGACAGCGGGCCCCAGAAGACGGCCGTGATGGTCTCCATGCAGACGATGAAGGAGTCCTGCGTCAGGTAGCGCGAGTCGGAGAGGGAGTATTCCTTCCAGAGCTGGCCGAAGATGTGGACGGTGGCCGGCATGTTGGCCTGGTTGTAGGAGAAGTAGCCTTTTTTTTTTCCCCCGTTGTCAGTCGACGACGAGACACGCTCGTTTCCACTAAGAAGAGATCACTGACCTTCAAAGAAGAAATGGATAAAGGCGCTCAGGGTGAACCACAGCGCCGTCGCGACCTCGCCATTCGGGAGGTTGGGGCGCGTCTTCTTGATGAGGCGGTACGTCGGCACGAGGATGGCGGTTGCGCCGGCCGCGAAGATGGCTCGCAGCTCATGTGCGCTGAAGGTGTTGGCGACGTAGCCCGGGAGTATCGCGTCCGATGGGTAGTACGGATGAAGCGGGATGGAGGCGTTCATGACGACTTCGGCGGCCATTGCGAGGGTTTCGTCTGGTGCGAATAAAGTGATTTGGCTTGTGGTGGTTGAAGGTGATGTATCTCTTAGTTGTCGAATGTACACACACACACATACATGTACGTATATATATATATATATATATATATATATACATATATGTGAGTGTATGGACAGCCACTTATAACATGAAGACGGTGAGCTTTCCACCCTCTCAGATGGAAGACATTCCCAGGCTTTGCTCCACTTTGGTGCAGCCGGAGAGTCGAGATCCGCGTCGGCTCATTCAGGTGCTGCTGACAGGCTTATGCCCAATATTGAACAGTCACTCTGTCTCATTGGCCAGGGAGGCGATCTGACCGGTCAAACGAGATTACATGTTATTCGTATTCGGGTTCGACAGGAAAAATACACGTGAGGAATGGACTTTTGTGTCTCATTCCTCGGGACCCGAGAAACCAGAGACGAGTTTGTTGGTTCCACAGTCGGATCCCGAGAAAGGCGGAATCCGGAAACTCCACCAGAAATGGTTCTTTGGAACATTGTCTATTCCCGCTACAACAACTCTTCAACATGATGTTTTCGAAGCTCCAGGTCTTTTGCTCCATCAAGGCGACAAGCTTCTAGTTGCTGGAGTCTTTTTTTTTCCGGGCCCGAAGTCTGTCCGTTCAACTGCTCTTGATAACTCCATCCGCAGTCTGCAACTGCTCGACTTCGACAGCTTGGCCGGCAGTTCGCTCCATCCCCCCCCCCCCCCCCCTCTCTCTCTCTCGCGATGCCGTAACCAAGACTGAGGCGCAGTTCCTCTTGCCACTTTACACATCACCTTTCTTCCCGGCCTCCTTCTTGCGGATGTCAGTCCATCCCATAGCCCACGCAAGCCCAAAGCAGACGACGCCCAGCCCAGCGAGCAGATAAAACACCTCGCTGACGCTCTTCGAGTACGCCATGACGACGCCGGGGAGGTCCCCTTCCGGAACAACGTCTCTGAACCCGGTGCCCCCAGCCACCAGGACGGTCCTCGCATCCACGGCCGGAGCGTACTTTGCCAGGTTGTTGCCCAGCCCCTCGCTGAAGATGACTTCACCGGCCGTCAGGAAGATGGCGCCAGCAAAGGTTTGCATGAACACCAGGGTCGCCATCGACACGGAGAGGCGCGCCGGGGGCGAGTTCGCCTGGACCGCGATGATGTGCTGTTGTTAACGCGAGACAGCAGAGTCAGTAGAGCGTCGCACCGGAAGCGGGGGACTGGCAGGGTGCGGCTCACCATCTGCATGCTGGCGCCGCGGCCCGCTCCGAGGAGGACCTGGTAGCCTATCCACCTCCCGGGGCCCGTGGACGGCGTCCACGTCGAGATGAGCCCGTTGCCGATTGTGGACGCAACGGCGCCGAAGACAACCCATGGGAGATAATATCCCAATTTGCCGACTGCGGTATATACGTGTTAGAAACCCCCTTGACGCATAAAAGGAGGACGATGCCACCACAAAGAAGAAACCGTTTCGGAAGGTCAACTCACCCAGCGCCCCGGACACCACCGCAAACACCAGCTGGCCTAGGATGGTCGGCAGAACGTCGACCCCGCCCTGGAACGGCGTCGCCCCCTTGACGCTCTGGAAGTACATTGGCAGGTAATAACTCGACACCAGTGTGATGCTCATGTTGAACGCGCCGACCACCCCGCTCGCCCACACGATCCTGCTCCTGAACAGGCCCAGGGGGATCATGGCCTTGTCATCGCCCTGCCTGCGTTCCCAGTAGAGAAACAACGCCGCCGTCACGCCCGCGCCGACGAATAGGCCGATGACGACGGCGGAGTCCCACGGGTGCTCATTGCCCCCGAACTGCAGGGCCAGGAGGAACATGATCGCCGCGGGGGCGAAGAGGGCGAAGCCAGGGAGGTCGAGGTGACGGGGCAGCTGGCTGAGCGCGAGGGGGTTCGTGATCTTGGAGGGAATGTGGATGAGGAACAGAAGAACGGCGACGACGGCGCCGATCGGGAGATTGATATAGAAGCCTGTATGGTTATCCCAGACTAGCAATCAGCATCTCATCTCTCAACTGCCCAAGCGAATAGTTCGTTGCCGCATTCTCCCCCCTGGCGCGGTGGAATATGGGAGGGTGAAAACTACTTACACCACCTCCAGTTCGCAAACTCGGTAAACGCGCCCCCGACGAGCGGCCCGGCGACGAGGCCCAGGTTCGAAACCCCGATCAGGACGCCGACGATGAAGGGCCTCCGCTGCAGCGGCACCGTCGCGCCGATGATGGTCAGCGCGCCGTTGAACAGCCCGGCGGACCCCATCCCCGCGATGGCGCGCCCGACGATGAAGACGTCCGACGACCGGGCCACGGCGCAGATCAGCGAGCCCACCTCGAAGACGAAGAGGAAGCCGAGGAACGTCTGCTTGGAGCGCAGGTGGGTGTACAGCTTCCCCGCGAACGGCTGCAGCGCGGCGCTGTCGGACGTGAAGAATACGACGGTCAGTTAGGCTGTCGCGGAAAAAGGATGGTTTTGTCTTCTTTATTTTTCTTTTGTGTTTTCTTCCTCGACGGTTGGGAAATACATACCCGCACAGGTTGTAGGCTGCGCCGTACCAGCCCACGTCGGACAGCGAGTTGAACGCTGTCGTGATCTCGGGGATGGCCTAGGTAAAACGGTGTCAGACATAGACAACTCTCTCGAGCCCATGGGATGTGTCTGGTACCGTCGTGATAATGGACATGTCGAGGAGCATGAGGAACACGACAAACGTCAACGCAGCGAGGACGAGGACGAGCCTGACGCCCGTAATGTACTCTTCTTCCTGATCCCCCTGGTCCGTCGTCAGGGCGCTTCCGTCGCCAGCAGCGTCACGGCTACCACCATCAGCCACGGGCTTTTCCGATATCTCGGCGTCGGATTCGATCAAGCATGAAATCGGCTCCTTGGCCGTCACTTCATCGGCCACGGCTAGCGGTGGTGACTGTGCTTCTGGGACTCGGCCCGGGGCTGCCATGCTGGGCGGCAGGGGTAGCTCCTCGGGGCTGCACGAGGTAGGCTTGTCCATGTCACAAAACTAGGTTGATGACCGTGTAGTGCGGACAGACGACAACGTTCCTTGGCGTTGTTCAGACGAACGATGGTGGGCTATACCTTTCACACCAACGTTATTAGGCGGGTCGCCAATTGCATATAAACAAGTTCTGCCGAAAGGGCGAAGCCTTTCTCCCACACGTAGACCCTCGAACGAATCCCGCTCCACGCCAGTTGTGATGCCTGAACTCCGCACGAAAATAAGGACAGCCTTCAGACAATGACCGCTCATCTTTTGAGTTGGACGCAATCCGCAGTGCTGACCGAGCATTAGCTACATCTCCGGGATTCGCCAGCAACACGAATCCCGCGGGGCCTTTTTTGGCTATCCTGTCTCGGACCGGATTTCCGCTTCCAACGAGTATCATTGGTCCCAACCCGTTGGATAGATACGACTCGGGCTTGTTCGTCCCGCCTCCCTGTTGACCGCCGCCCTCTCGGTAGTCACTCGGTAGTCACTTTGCTGTTTGATTTTGCGGCAGAGAATGTGGTCTTGGTCAGCGGACCAGGGCGAGTTGGACGGATGAATTCATGTCAGCTCATGAGGATTTGGCGCCGGTGACCTTCCCAATCCCGTCGGGTCAGCAGCTGCTTACTCTGATGGCTAGACTCAGATATCCTGGTCAAAATTCATTGGCCGCCTCGATCTGACCTCGAACGCATTCCCCCGTTCTTAATCCATAGCATCGGGTTTTCTAAAGTACATTTGCACCATCCAATAACCACGGTTCTTCTCCGCAAACATTGCTTGACTCACCTAGCTAGAAGATGTAGCCGCGCCCTCAAGGATCAGTGTTATCATGTAAGAGTCGGTTGCTCTGATGATCCTTTTCAGCCGCTCTGTAGTCGTCTCTCAGGGGGTGTTGTGCCACATGGTGGTCGTGAGGCCAGGGAGAAGGAGGAGGAGGCAAGTCATTCCAATGAGGGATGTCGCGTCCGGTTGTGTTTGTGGTGACGGCCCTTTCTCGCAGCTGCCGTTGGCTTGCATTCGCTCAAAAGCACAACGCCTGCAGTGCTGACCTGCGGAGCGTGTTAGAAGCACCTTACCGTCTACCCGCAACCCAGCCCGGCCGTGATCACCTACAGCCGATTGATTCTTCACACACATAAGAACAACCTCGCATCCTGTTTCATGCGTTGTCATGGCTTAAACTGCCAGGTAAAGTGACCGTCAAATGGCCAGACTAGACAATGTGGGATACGGGAGACATGTTTGTCGAGCATGGTGGGAATATGTTTCGTGTCGGGGCACAGGGGTGACTGCCTTGCCAGTGACAGACTGAAATTCGACCTCGTCCGGAGGATCCACATGAACCCCCCAAGACAAAAAGCAGATGGAAACAGTAGCGTTGATTGAAAATGCAGCCCTTCCTCCCGAAAGCCTCCAGCAGAGAGGACACCCACAGCGTATCTGATGTCTTATGTCGTTCTAGCGCAAGGGCAGGTGGTTAGCCAAGTCGAGCATAGTACCAACCAGCCAGCGGCTTAGAGAATGTGAGGTTTGCATCACCGAAAGATAATGCCAAAGACCATTTCCGCTCGAGCAAGGTCACTCGGCTTTTCCTAAATACAGGTCAGGCGGGATCGACTTGTTAGCAGAAGCTCCTAATCCCCAGCTGTCCCTGGATTTGACGACAGAACAATCCTCGCCTATCAGCCGTGACCGGCGGTATGAAACTCTCTCGTTCAGTTTTCTACGGCAATTTCAGTTTAGTTTGTGAGGTTCGACGTTTCTGCAAGAATCGTTCCCTAGTTGAACACAAGAGGTAATGGGTAAAACCTCAAGCCAAGGGAAGATACAGGGGCATTTCATGATGTCGATAATCAACGGCCAAGACCGAGCTATGCATGTATTAGGCGTCACCATTATGCGACAGGACGTTTGTATTGCCAAGTTTGCATTTCAGGATGTTGCGCATAGGTGATATTGAACAGCCCGATTTATTCTATGCACTCGGACCGCTTCACGACTGTCGTGCTTGTACTGTGCAAAGTGTGAAAAGGAGAACGCGCACAAAAGTGGAAAAGAAACACCCAAAACACCAACTCATGTAGTGTTGTGCAATCGCGAGCAAACCTGGAGTGCCGTTCGTACCACTGCACCGAGACCCGACACCGACAGATGTTCTGAAGGATTGTTCATGCGAGCGGTCCGGCAGCCTCGCAGTGGTCGCCCAGAAAAAGCCCGGTAGTCAGCCATGCCATGGCACATTTGGGCAGATTTAATCAAATCCGAGCCGGTATGCTACGGTAAGTAGTACGATAAGCATGGTGTCCAGAAGTGCTCCCCAGCACCTTCTGGTACCGGGGATGACAAGGACCCCGCTAACATATCCGGGAGCGTGCCGGAGGGGCCGAGGATCCCCCGTGCCTGAGCTTTGTCCGTGGCAACGGGCGAATTTCCGGGCGGATGTGGTGTTATCTCCGAAGATTTGTGTCGCAGTCGGGGTTGATGCCAAACGAAAACTCGGCTATACATAGGTTTTCATTGCTTCTATCAATGATTACGGTTATGGCCTCTTAGGCCAAGTAGGTAGGCGGGACGGCCAACGGCGCCGTGGGTTTCCCAGTAATCAAAGTTGCGGGGGACAGAGCCACTCCGTACGTCACGTCACAAACCAAGCTGAGCCGATGTAAGGATACCGCGTCCGGATCGCTATTTATGACTTACAGGGGTGTAAAAGTAAAAACAAAACAACACCGTTCAAACTCCGAGGTGCTGCCTGCTGCCGGGGGCGCCAGCAGGGAGGGCGGCAGTGAGGAGATGAGGAGGGTGCCACACGGGTACGGGGGTTTGCTTCGGCCGTACCTGTACGCCGTGGAACCATACTCACGGCCGTCAGGCAAGGTCGACTTTGCATTGACGATGCTTTCGCGCATGCGACAGCAGCAGGGCCAGCGGGAGGAATATCGTGAAGGGACAGGAGATCCGTCGGGCCACAATGGTGGTCGCGGGCGTCACGCACGGCCGTCGCGGCAGGCGACGCCGCGGACATGAGGGATTTTGATTGCTCGGTGCGGGGCCATCGGTGTGACTTCTCAGGCGTTCAACCCTTCACCGAGTGGATCAAGCCAGCGCCGGTGGTCCGGGAACCGGCGGAAGTGTTTCCCGAACGGACCCACTTAAAACGACATGTTGCAAGGCCGCAAGGCCAAAATGCACAATGCCACCCCACCCAGGTCCCCGTGCACCCCCCTTCAAGGGAAGGGGGGGCGTGCATCCATCGCCGCCAGTCAGTCGTGTGAACAGTGAGTATAAGAGGAGAGATGAGATGCCATTGTTTCGGCTGGTTTGATTCACAAGCGCTTCGGCAGCAATTTTTCGTCCTAGCAGACCTGAGCCATGACGGAGTGTCGGCTGGATTCCGAATGGGTTTGGGCCTTCTCCGGCCGCCCCCGTTCGTTCCACCAACGACCCGGATGATCCATTCTTTCGAAGATTTTCGCGTCCACGCGCGGGGGGCTGGTCATCGTCGGGCTGATTCCGTCACACGTCGTTGGTGAGAGGGAACAAAGAAAGTCAAGAACCAAGAGGGAGCCAGCCGCGCCGGGCCTGAGTGCATGCTCCCAAGACAAATACGGGGCGAGGGCGACACCAACACGGAGGTGTGTTGGAAAATGACATCAACTCCGGGCGTAGTCGCGCTGGGCAAGAGGTCTCCGGCTGGAGACAGCAGGGGCAGGAAAAGTGGATGCGACTTCCGGAGGGCACGGAGAAATCAGCGTGGCGTCGTCAGCGGCCATCAGGTGACCGGGGGGGCCGTACCGGGCGGCGACAGTTCCCACTGACGAAAATGGCGCACCGCTGCGCTGGGAGGCCATCTTCAGCGGCGATTTGACGATAAAATCCTCCGGCCGCTGATGCCTCTGTGGACCGTTGGTGCTGCCTCCACGGCCCGAGCCCCTCAAGGTGATGAGCAAGCAGTGCCTAATCGTTCGCTTGCTTATGAGCGAGCGCTCTTGGAGAATGGGGGGGGGGGGGTCACACAACCTGCGTCCGTCGTGTCAGATGTTGGGTTTCAGATGACGCTGTCCTGCGGTTGCACGGTGGGAAGAGGCGAAAGGGCATCAGTCTCCTCTCCTGCTTTTTGTTTGTGCCGCGGACCGGTGCGCTGAGCTCACCTGCACTGACACAAGCCCCGGGTCGGAGTGGGTTGTGAGGGAGGATGCGCCCACAGTGGTAAAGTTACCGGCAGGCCGGCAGAAACATTTTGGACGCTGTCCGTTGGTAGCGGGCTTCAACTTTCAAGGGCCATGTCCGAAGTCGCACAAACGAAGCGCGTCGCCAAGGAACAGGGGCTCCAGTCTCCAGATGCTCTGAAGAGATGAGTGAGGAGCCGGTTTCCAATGTCGCGACAGCGGCCAGCCGGGGAAGAATTCGGAACAAAACGTGCGAAACGAGATGGGAGAGAGCCTAGAGGCCACCGTCAGTCAGCCGCCAGCCGCCAGCCGCCAGCCCCGTCTGGGGACCTGCCGAACGGTCTGAAATAGGCTTTCTTCGGTCGCCGGGGATGAGCGTTCGGATGTTCCGCATCGTACAAGTGCGACGCAACGCGCTTCCCCAGCTGAAAGAGAAGAATGGAGCGAAACCTGATGCAACTGTGAAAACCTGTTGAGATGGTGGTGCTGCAGTGTGTTGAGCGCAGCTTGCATTCTGTTTCCAGTGCGAGAGACTAACAGATGGCACGCTGTGTACTTCCTGCGCTGGACAGGAACGTATCGTGTCTCTAGTGATGGGCGTTCTGGGGGTTTTGAGATCGCGACAGTCCCGGCTTTGTCCTCGAATCAGTGCGTAAAGGCTTTGCTACAAATTTTGCAGGGTGAGTGAGTGGCCGAGGGTCGAGGGCGATGAGGGCAACGGAATTACTGCGGTGTCCCCACTTTCCGACGCCTCTCCGCCTCGGTGGCCGTATTGTCCCATGCCGCCGATACAGTCTCGCCTGTGACAGAGCAGCAGTCGCGCACGCTCGTCAACGAATGGGGCCAGATGTGGCGTGAAACCGTATGTGAGGATGCCGTGACGACAGAGCGTTAAGCATTCGCATGCTCGTGATTCCAATGCTCGTGAATCGTGGACGACGGCCGGGGTGGGGGCTGCTCCAGGCGCGCGTGCATGTACGCTCCAGCTCCATCCAGCACGGGCCGGATGAGGCAAAGGTCCAGGCCCGAGGGCAACTCGAGTTTGATTGAACAAAAGTTTGGCGCGTCGCCGGAACGAGATGGCGCTGAATGTCCTCGGGATTGTCGTTCCACGTTGAAAACCGGGCAAGGGGGAGGAGAGAGATGGGTGTCCCCCGGAGCAATGACGGAACAAAAAGCATGGCTGGCCGGGGCGAAGCGGCACCCTCTTGCCGTGTCTGATTTTGTACGCGACGGCAGATATGGTCTTTCCTTCCAGAAAACCTTCCAGGATGTCATTAAAGCGATTGAGGCCGCGCCAGCGTAGGTACTCTGGATGTGCAGACGGACCGTAACCCTAGGCGGTTGCCCCCAGTCGCTGGAATGGCATGTTGGAATACGCAGTGGCTGACTGAGTGATAGAGACTTTCCGCTGGCCAACGAAAGAAGAGAATGTAGACCGAGATCCAAACCGTGCCACCGTCGACGGACGAAGCCAAGCTGACAGCCACCGGCCCCGCCCCAGATGCAAGCAGCGACGATGGACTCCAGAGTAAGCATGCACTTTATATTTAGCTGCTGGCTTGGAGAATCGGCGAACAGCGCCTCCGGCAAATGAATGGGCCAAGCACATGGAAAGACGGACGGACGGCCAGAAGGCGGACGGCAACACTCATCTTACCTCGTGTCCGGGCCTCCTTTGATCTCGGTCGGTCGGTAGGGCCGTGCTGTGGATAGGTGAACAAACCAAACCACGGGGGCGAAGCGTAGCATGGGAGGCGTCATGCCGGGCGCCGCATTTCCGTTGTGTCTGTAAACGTGTGAACGAGCGGTGGAGGGCGCTCTTCCGGTCGAGGTTGGCGCCGTGCAGATCCTGGATGCTGAAGCAAGGAAGCGGCAATTGCACAGCAGGTAGTGTACTCTGTAGGCGTCAACCTGTTACCGCCGGTAGGATTTGGGCGCTCCGTGGAATTTGGGGGAAAGACAACCAAGACGGAGGGCGATGGCGACTAGGGGCGCGACAGCGATTCTGGCCCCAGCCAACGGCGTTCGGTCGACCACGCCCCCATGTCATATAGCCCCTTAGCTGATTGACTGCTGGCCAGTGCCCAGCGACCATTGTTGTCGAGTCGCTCAAGACAGGGAGAGAACTTTCAGTGTGTGGGGGTGGTGGAAGTCGCCCGATCGCTCTGTCCGGGTTTCCCATTGTGGGTGGGCCCAAGCCCGGCGTACCGCGGGCATGACATGGTTTGCGACTCTGTGCTGCCGAGGAGTGAAGCGCTGTAGCACTCGGTGGGCCCGGCGAGGTCGCAGGCGAGAGTTGCAGACAAAGGGCCAGTCGGGTCCGAAGCGCAAAGCTCGGCGGTGGTCGTTGGGCCCGCGAACGCGGTCAATGAAGTAGAGTTGATATTCATTACGATGCACATCGATCTCAGGATAGCATTCCGCGAGGGCAGTGTAAGTCGCCCGGAGACTGCTGATGGGCATGTAAAGGTTGCTCAGAGCACCACCGATGACCGGGGAGAGATGGAGCAACGGGCCTCCCAGCAGACGGCGGGTTTCCCTGGCAAACGGGATGCGCACCGATCGGTGACGGACGGAGGGCAGAGGACGGATGGATGCGAGACACAAGGCGTATCGGTGAGGTTACTGCCAGGCACTGTGGCGCTACTTTATCGTTTTGGCTTTTCGGGTACTCTTTGCAGCCAGGGGGTTGTTCTGTGTTTTTCAGTCGCGGGTTGGGCAGAAATGCGATGGGGAAGGAGAGGCTTGATCGGGAGTAGGTTGAGGGTTTGCTGAGAACAGGCAGAGATGGAATAGTAAAATAGCGAAAAGAAAGCAAGAAGTATTAATCAAGAGGTTTCTTACGGATGCCGCAGATGCCTCGGATGCTCCGTTGATGAGATGTCACTCTTTCCTTCCCGTACACAAAGTGAAATGGAGGCAGGAGCTTTTGGCACAACCTGCTGGGGTGAGATCCGGAGACAGGCAGGCAGGCGCCTGCAGCGAGATTGCCGTCCGGGTGGACGATAAACAGGCAGGTTCTGGTCCGGCACAGTGTGTCAGGCAACGCAAGCGCACGCGCGCGCGCGCGCGCCCCCCGAGACAGGTAGGTATGTACAAGAGGGCGGGGAAGGCGGGTGCCAAAGACGGAGAGCTGAGTACTTACCAGAATGCGGCGTAGAGGCAGTAGGGCAAAGTACCACCGGTAGTATAAATGACACCGGAAAGGAAAGGGGGTTCACGGAAGGCAGACATGGCAGGGTGGGCCACTTTGTTCCTGCTTCCCCCTCCGTAACCCGTCCCTCCTTATTCAGCTCCGGCACCATCAGCCGATCCGCCCGTAAAACCTCAATAGAGAACCCCCCCCCCCCCCCCCCCCCAAAAAAAAAAAAAAAGGTGCGTCCGTGTTTGTGTCTGTCGGTCCGTGTCTGCCCCAGGCATTCCCTCGTCCGCTTCTCTTCCCTCCTGCCGTCGTCTCCCCCCCATCTTTCTTTTTGAGGGCTCTTTCTGATTTGGCAGTTTTTTCTTTCTTAGTTCTAAGCACCTGTGCGATTCTTCACTTTTTCTAGAGAACTCAGCTGCTCTTTTCCCAAAGACACGCCCCCCCCCCTCCGTTTTCCCACCCTTCTGCCGAAAAGAAAGGTGGAAAAAAAGAAAGAAAAAGGAGGGCCCCCGCCGAATGCTGCCGCGTCCGCAACCCGCGCCCAGCCCTGAGTGGAGATGGACATCTGGCGACATCCGTCCGTCTCATCGGGGGCCACCATCAGAATAGCAGCCGCGTCGACATAAGAATCGGGTCAAGCTGGTCGAGGCGGTTCAAACAATGGGAAGACCGGCGTTCTCTTGAACCAAGTAACTGACGTGAAGATGGTTGGAAATCACGGAAATGGGAGAAAGAAAAAAGAATGGTCAATGGGTATACCTTGCAGCTGGCGGAGAGAAACCTGTGCGAGCGCCGCCGCCCGCGTTCCGTATTGGTTCCGGGTCACCGTCGCCGTCTTCTGCCTCTCTCTCTCTCTCTCCCTCTGCCATTGCCACTTCCAGATTCAAGGCCTGCCTGCCACATGCAATCTCGATCACCTCTTGATCTTCTTCCTCCTCGTCTACCCGGGGTCGCCTTGTAGGCCGATCTGTCCAATGCATTATTGAATCCCATCTTTGACATTCCCATCAACTACCATCCGTCGGCGGCGTGCCAAACTCTCTCTTCCCTCTCCCCTCTCCCTCTCCCCCCTTCCCCCCCTTGTCCACTCCAGGCGTGTGCCTTCTTTGGCCATCACACCCTACCCGTTTCCCTAATGCCACCCCCTCTTTCCTTCTCAAACCGCCGAAAGCCTGAGGAACCACCGCCCGGATTTTGTCGCCTACCAGGGCCACCACCGAGAAACCACGGCCGACCGTGTGCTCCGGTTCCCTTCTCGTTCTCCTTTTTGTCTCCCACAACGCACCCAAGGCGAAGAAGCCACATCCCCCTTTCCAAACAAAACCATTTACATCATTTTGTTCCGGCGCAGTCCCGGAGGTCGCTAGTCTTACCCCGACTCGATTTTGATTGATTTCTTCTCCTCTCTCGGGTCGCTGGTTGTGGGACCGTCCTCCTCCTCCCACCCTTCCCCCGTCCCCCGTTCCTTCCCTCGCCCCCCCTCCCTCCTGCCTCCCCCCCCAAGCGCTCTTCCCCTTCCAGGCGTCCTGACCTTTGCGCCGCCGCCGCCGCGCCCGCCCGCCCGCTTCACCTCCTGCTCCTGCCTGGGGGTCTCGCCTTTTTCTGGAGCCACCCTTCTCCATAATCTCGGCGCGACGGGTCTTCTCTTCTCTGCGTCACCCGGCCCCAAAACTCTCTTCTCTTCCGGAGCCCCCTCAACAAAACACTCCTCCTCCCGCTCCCCTTCCACCCCCGAACTCTTCCTCCTTTTCTTCCTTTCTTCAACTTCCCCTCGCTGACTCTCCGGCCTCTTGACGCCGGTCACCTCCGTGTCGTCGTACTTGTTGTCGTCGCCGTCGCCGTCGCGTCACCACCAAACCCCCCACCCATCGTCACCCAAGACAGACCTGATCGCGTCGCGTCCCATCCGACCCCGTTACCCAACACATCAGCCGACGCGCGCCTCATCACCGCCTGGGTCTTCCAAGCAAGCAAAGACATCTTGTCGCGTCGCAAGTCAAGACAGTTCTCATCACTGCGACGACATCAACGCAAACCCTCGTCGCTTTGCATAGCATCATGTCCGCCAGCGTCGTGCGGTCTACCGCCCTGCGAGCCGGCGGCGCCTGCGTGCGCTGCCGCAAGGGCAAGACCAAGTGCGTCTACGAAAACGGTCGCGCTCCTTGCAAGAACTGTGCCAAGGGCATGCACGAATGCTATCTGCCCTCCGAGTCCATGGCCCATCATCACGGCCAGTCACCCGCCCGTCACACCGCCGCCCATCGCCCAGCGCGCGAGAGCCTGCCTGCCTCGGTCCCGGCCGGCGATGTTCGTGCCGCCAACCCGGCCTCTACCGCGTCTCGTCACGTCCAGACACCCGAGAAGTAAGTCCAAAACGCCCTGTTCTGCTTTGCTTTGCTCGTCACCGCCTCTCTCCATCTCTCTGTCACCATACCTTTTGCCCCTTCTCGTGCGCACGAACTGCCTCGCGCCGAGTGCCCCGTGTGCTATTCTGGTCCTTCGGGTGTGTCGCCGCCGCCGCCGCCCTCTACCGCCGCCGAGCAGGGAGGGGAGCTCGGCCCCTTCTGCATGCGGCCTGGGCGCGGTGGCTGTCCCCCCCCCCCTCCCCTTCTCCCCTTCTCATCATACGCGAGGTCATTGCTTGTGCTTCATCTGCCCACTCCCCCCTTTCACACCCCCTTGCTTGCTTTGGTCTTCCCCAAGATCCGCTGCCTCTGCCTCGATTTCCCGAAGACGGCATTTCATCTCGCAACCCGACGGCATCTTCCACCGCCGCTAGCCTTGGCCTCGGGGCCGTGTCCTGGCGGCGGCGCTACCCATTCCTTGTCCATTTTCGTGCGCCATCCCCATTCTCATTTCCCGACTCGCATCCCGTCTCCTCCACCCCATACTCCACTCTTCCATCCCGGCCCAGTCGCCGGTTCATTTTGTTCGTTGCTCCAGGCGCGTGCGCAGAATGCTGACTTGAACCCTCGCCAGACTGACTCCGGAGCTCATCCAAGAATGCGAACGCGTCATTTCCAAGACGTACCCGGCCTGTGTTGCCTTCCACAAGCCGTCATTCATTCAGCAACTCAAGAACGCCTCTCTTGACCCGGCCCTCATTTACGCTCTGCTCACATGCGCTGCTCGGTATGAACTCTGTTTCCGTTTTGTTTTCATCGCCCCCCCCCTCCACCCTCGCTGGCCTGCCTAGCCGATCCCCGATTCCAATACCCTCTCCGCCCTCTTGTGTTTCACCACCTTCCCCCCGCAACGTCCGTCCTTTTTTGTGGGTGGCGCGGCCTTCCGGTCGGATGTGTCGCATCGGCTCACCTGTGCCCAAATATGTGCGGACTTGGGCCGGGGGGGAAAGTCGTCCACTCTTTTTTCCTGTTTGACTTTCGGCCGACTCAGTCCCATGCCGCCGCCCCCCTCGCCTCGCTCTTCAGCGGATGACCGCTAACCTGGTGCCCCTGTAGGAGCTCCCCCACTCTCATTAGGCGCTATGGCGGACAATCCGGCGCGACCGGAGCCGCCGAGCACTTCGCCGCCAAGGCCATGGGCATCATCAATCAGAACCTCGACACCCCCAGCCTGGCGGAGATTCAGGCCATCTGCTTGATCATCATCCATGAGTGGGGCTCCCGCAATGCTGTTCGTGCTTACATCTACCTGGGCCAGGCTAGCCGCATGGTCCAGATGTACCGCATCCTCCACAGCCACCATGCCGCTGTCAGCGATGCCGACCGCTTTTTGCAGGATGAGTCGTTCCGCCGTGTGCTCTGGCTGCTGTACATCCTCGACTGCCTGCTCACCAGCACACCGGGCCGACAGCCGGCACTGTCCGTTAACGACACTTCCGATGTTTCTCTGCCTTGCTCCGACATGAACTTTGCCTTTGGCAATGCCGTCTTTGTCCAAACCATCAACCTGTCGGACCCCAGTCGCCTGCCCACCGGCACACGCACCGATGAGGTGGGCGAGTTCGGCCAGATCGTCCTGGCCACACGCATATGGCGCGATGTGGTCCAGATGCTGATGACCACGACGACCGAGACGTTCAACGACAATGTCTGCTCCGGTCTCATGGCGGAGATTGAGCGTCTGCGTGCCTCTCTTTCGATGCAATACGTCGACAAGCCTGGTCAGATCAACCTGCACATCACCATGGGCTCCGGCTTCACCTACGCCATGCTTCACTGCATGCTTCATTGCGCATCTATCTTCATCAACCGCCGCCGACTCTTGCAATATGTCACGGCTCCTGGTTTCAACCTCGAGAGCTGGCGCCTGACGCCCCAGTGCCACGAGATCATTGACAGACTCTTCACCTCGTGTCACAGCACCATTGCCATGCTGACGGCGCTTGAGGCCGGATTCGACAAGGAGGGCATCATCTGCTTCCCCATCTTCATGCTCTTCTCTTCCTTCACGGCCAGTGCCACGGTCGCCTACCTGTCTCTCAAGGGCCTCACCCCTCCCAACGCCGTTGAGACGGCCGGCCATATTGTGCGCGACGGCCTCCACTTCATGCAGGACGGAGTCGACACCTGGCCTCTGATCAGCTCGTGGCTTCGCCATCTTGCCGTCATGCACAGAGTGCTGGGCAATGATGCGGGTGCCGCGAGCCCCAGCGTGGGCGGCACCTCGGTTCCTCCCACAGCGGTGCCCGCCGACCAGGCTTCCGTTAAGGACGAGGCCGCGTCCAACCCCGACACCAACCCGGACGCCATGGACTACGACCAGTCTTCCAACGCCGCGGCGCCCCAGGCCCCGCTCAACAACCACACTGCCTCCGTCAGCGAAAGTGGACGTGACAGCGGACGCGACAGCGAGCCGCCCGCCCCTCCCCCCCGCCGCTCCGGCGTTACGACCATTAACGGGGGCTCCGGCGGAGTCGGCACTCCCGCTTCGGCAAGCCCTCCTCCCCCTCAGCAGCAGGCCGAGATCAAGCAGTCCACCGAGATGCTGCCGCAGCCGCCCATTGGCAACGGCGTTCAGTCTTCGGAGCCGGCTGCTTCTGTGCCCCAAGACATGACGGCCAGTGAGCTGTGCTCCGCGTTTGAGCGACAGCTTCTCGAGCTGGACGACCTTGCCGCCTTCATGGGCGGTGGCGTTTGACTCACCTCTTGATTAAGATTTACCTCTTGACCAGAGAGACTTTCATACAACCAACGTGGTGACGTGTCAACGTCATTTCGGACCGGCATCTTGTACAGTACGACTCAAAAAAATACCCTGCGACTAAATCGTGTGATCTCGCACCGGGCGGCGTTGCGACGCCGTTCGTTCTCTGGGTGGGGATCGGTGTTGTCTTTTGAGATTCATGAGAAGGTGTTGGTGGTGGTGGTGGTGGTGGTGGTAGTTGTGTTGCGCGGGAACTAGGATGGATCGGGTCGGGAGGCAAGTCTTCTCTTGTGCGTTGCTCTTAAGTAAGCGGCGAGGAGAGGGAGTAATGAGCTTATTATTATTTTGGCGTTGGAGGTCGAGTCGACGATTGGCTTCGGCCGGCTCTACGGAGACGTTGGCGGCTGCGGTTAGTGTCTTGTTTTTCCCTGCGGTTAGGGCAGCATCAAGGGCCTGGGAATGCTTCCCTTGAAGTTAGGCTGCACCACTCAAAGCAGCACGAAGGCGTTTCGGATTCGTCGCTTGATAACTCTTTAATCGTATACCCGTGGCATATTGAAAGGTTCGTGTCCAGTTCCAGTGGTGATGTTTTTTGCTTGCCTGAATGACAAGAATGCGCAACCAGTCGTATATCGTTCTGGAGGGCGGATGGAGACACCTGGCAGCGGGTATGAAGCAGTGGCTGTTATGTGTCTTCTCACATGTGTTTGATGTTCGAAGCCAATCCGCGCGTCTCCATCTCATTGTCATCTCTTTTCTCGCTTGATGCCACACACTCACTCACTGACTCTGCATGAGATTGAGACGAGATGCTCGGGGCCGGAATTCGGCCTTTTGCGAATCCCGAGTCCTGGCCGATCGCCTGTGCACGACCAATAAGCCACACACCAGCCACACCTAAGCCACAGCTCCGTTCATCACCGAAAGGTCCGCTGGGGACGGACGGACTTTGAGTTCTTCCCGTCCAACTCCGTCTGCACCACGTACATATGCGTCAGGGTCCTCGAGATCGCCCACCCCCCCAGTGGCCAAGTCCGCCGGGTTTCGTACGTCTTCTGTTTTTTTGCCATTTGCACCGCTGATTGACTCTCCTTTCAGTTGCAGTACCACACGGCTTTTGCGGAAAGGAACGAAATCTGAAGCCCGGTTCATGACGATTATACTCTGTACTCTCTTGAGGCTGCATTCGGAAAGTTTGGCAACGACTCGATCCGCCCCGCTCCCCTGCGTTCTCCCTGTGGTGTCCGACCTACCTGGAACGCTGTGACTTACGTCGTGATCACCCAACGCGCACACACGCAACGAGTCGAGTCAGGGGCTGCCGCTCGCCGGGCCGGAAAACCCGGGCCTTCGGTCCGCTTTCTTTCTTTCTTCTTCTTCTTCTTCTTCTTCTTCTTCCGCTCACCCTAATCCCGGATGCCGACCGGGATTGAAACCCGTGACTCGGGGTCGGCGGCCCATTTGGCCAGCAGCGAGGCCGGCATCGCCGCGCCGTACGGGCGGGCGTGTACCAACTGCTCCCGGGCCAAGTGCAAATGCATCCTCCGCCCTGTCGGCGGGGCGTGCGAGCGCTGCCACCGTCTCAGCAAGACGTGTCAGCCGAGTAACCCGATCCGCAGGCGCTCCAAGAAGCCGCCTTCCAGCAGGACGGCCCAGCTGGAAGAGAAGCTCGACGGGCTCGTCACGTTGCTGCGCCAATCGGGCCGTCCGGATCTCCCTGCCGACCTCGGCGTCGACTTCAACATCCCCGGCGTCATCCCCTCGTCATCATCGACGGCGACGGCGAAGGCGGTCAGGGAGCCATCTTCGGACATGCGCCGCAGCAGTGAGTTCTTCTCGGCGTCGTCCCGCGGAGACGGCGGCAACGATCGCACGAGAGCGGACTCGTTGCCAACGCCGACGCAGACCGCGAGCCCCGAGGGGCCGGGGTACGGTGACGAGCTGCCGTCCCCGGACGAGGCGGAGGCGCTGTTCGAGGCCTTCCGGGGCCAGAACCTGAAGTACTTCCCCTTTCTGAATTTCAGGGCCACCATGACGGCGCAGGAGCTCCGGGCCGAGCGGCCGTTCCTGTGGATCTGCATCATGACGGTTGCGTCGAGGGTGTCGAGCCAGCAGCTCGCGCTGGGCCAGCGGGTGCGGCAGATTGTGAGTCAAAAGCTGGTCGTCGAGAACGAGCGGAGCATCGATTACCTGCTCGGACTGTTGGTTATTCTGGGATGGTCAGTTGCGTTCGTTCCACCGCCCCCTCATCATAGAGTAATGCCCCTATACGGGTTTGCTGACCTTTTTCTTTTTTGGACATCTAGGGCGAACCACCAGCTTGGTAACAAGCCTTTCATGTGCCTGTTTTGCCAGATTGCCATCGGCCTCATCTTTGACTTGGGCATATCCCGCGATCCCCTGGACGGCCTGAACCCCTTTCTCTGCTGGAAGGCCGCTCAGGAGAGGGCCACCCAGGAGAAGACCGGGGTGGTCTGCCCGACTCTCTACGTCAAGTCGCAGATGCCGCGGACAATGGAGCAAAGGAGGGCGGTCGTTGCGGGCTACCTGGTCACCTCGGCGTGAGGATCCCATCTCTCTTCCCCCGTTCTCTTCACTTCACCCCCCGCAGTGATTGTGCATCGTGCCCCGGCTGACTCTCCGTCACAGTGTCGCAAGCTTCCTGGGAAAGATGGACCCCCTACGCTGGACGTCGCACATGGACGAGTGTCTCCAGATCCTCGACGAGCAGCCAGAAACCCCCTCGGACCGTAGTCTCGCTGCGCTCGTCAAGATGCAGCTGCTCAAGGACGAGGCCGGCAAGCTGTCATCACGTTCCGACGCGATGCTGGAGGCGATGGACGGCCCAAAGACACCTATGGCCATGTACGTCAAGGTACTGCAGACGCAGCTGCAGCGCATCATCCAGAGTCTACCCTCGGAGCTGCAAAGCACAGGTTCGTCTCTGCCTACCCCGCGGGAAGGTCGATTGACCGACCGACCAACCGACCAACCGACTGACTGACTGACTGACTGACTGACCTCCCAATAGACAGCATCATCGCCCAACTCCACTGCACGGAGCTCGCCATCCAAGAGACGGCCCTCTCGACGAAGTCGGGCGCCTGCGTCCCCGCCAACCTGCCCGACGTCGCCCGCCTCGACATCTTCTACGCATGCTTGCAAGCCGTCAAGGCCTGGTTCGACCACTTCTTCACCCTCCCGCCAGCGGCCTATTTCTCGATCCCTTTCCTCTGCTTCGCGCAGCTGAGCCACTGCACCGTCGCGCTGTACCGCCTCTCGGTGCTCGAGGACCCGGTCTGGGACCGCGCGAGCGTACGCTCCACCATCGACCTCATTGCGACGCTTGACGAGGTCGGCGACCGCTTCGGCCGGGTGTGCGCCGAGGTCGGGCTCGACGTTGACGTCGAGGACGGCAATGCCTTCACCAAAGCCGTCAAGACGATCAAGGGTCTCAGGAGCACATGGGAGGCGGCTATGGCGCCGTTGGCGAAGGCGGATCCGGCGGCGGCAGGTGGCGCGGGTCCGGGTATGCTTACGGCCGGAGGGGTGCCGATGCCGGCTGGGGTAGGGGAGGTCGACATGGGACAGTTGGGGTTGGAAATGATGGACAATCGGTGGTTTACCGACATCTTTACGCCGTTTGACTTTTGATTTCTTTGATGGATGGGGGCAGACTCAAGGCGCAAGTACGGTTAGGGTAGGCTTGGATGGGTTCATTGGCGGATCGGCCGACTAGCGATTCGGGTTACGATCCTGGCGGTGATATCTGGAACACTTTGTATTTACAACGTCGTGCTCGCCGCTCAAACAGTTCCGTGGCGTGTATTTCTGATGAAATGTAACACCAACACTTGTTTTGCCTTGTTCCTCATCCTGGCTCCGGTTGTTGTCTTTGTTGCTTAGTGTTGCGGTTTTGGAGATGTATGAGTTCGGTCCAAGTGTCTGACGAGTATCACGCAGTAGTGTTACTAGCAGCATCAGTGACACTACCCAGACTGGAGTATATGATCCATTCATTTTCATCAATAGAAGAATTAAAATGCCGTGTTGATATCCCACGCCACGTAAGCCCACCCCCTCTCGACGGTCCGGATCCAGACAACAACCATGAGCGGGAACAGGGCGCCCAGGGAAGCCAGAAGAAAGAAGAAGTGCCCTGTTTCCGCCAATGATCTTTGTACTTGTCTCGATTCCAGTCCAGTCCCCGCTCTCCTTTTTCTTCTCTTTTTTCTCCTTCTCTTCTTTCTCTAAACGCAAACTTCGTATCGAGCCGCCGCCGCTTCCCCGGCTCAGAACCCGCCCTTCTCGTTCGAGTTGCTGGACTCGAGCTCGGTGGTGACGCGTCGCCGCCGCAGGTTGCCGGCCTCGTCGTGCTCCTCGTCCCATTGCGCGACGTCGGCCTTGGGGACCCGGACGATGCGTTGCGTGTTGGCGCCGTTGTCGTCGACGGCAGTGATCTCGGTGCGGATCTCGTAGTTGAGCCAGCGGGGGAGGACGTACATCCAGACGATGTAGTAGAGGATGCAAACAATGATGCTCGGGACGATGTTAGTGGACCGTCTTAACACGACTCGTCTCTACCGAAGGGAGGCTTCTTTTCAAGAGTATCCTCCACCATCGAAAAAAGGAGGAATATGGAAGCGGGCGGGGTGTAACTTACATGCCGATGCCGACGACGCAGTAGGTCGCGTACCAGAAGCTGACGTTGCCGGCGTAGGGCCCGCCCTTGGGCGGCCACCAGGGCATGGCGAGGATGAAGACCTGGATGGCGAGGAAGAAGGCGACGACAATGTCCCAGGCGCGGAACTCGGAGCGGCCGATGCCGGAGCGCTGGCGGCGGCGGCGGATGATGAAGACACCCAAGGTCATGGCGAAGTTGAAGATGGCGCTGGGGTAGCTAGCCAGGTCGACGACTGTGTGTATACGTACGTTAGTAAGCTGTTGGGTCTGTGTTTTGTTCTTCTTTTCTTTTCTTTCTCTTGGATAGCGAAACGCCATCCAAGCCGTGGACACATACCGAAGGAAAAGGCATCGCCGGCGGGGGGCGCAACGATCATGATGAAGGTCATGGTCCACTTGAGTAGGTACGGGCCCAGGGGCGTGCCGAAGGGCTTGGTCGAGACCCAGAAGTTGGTGAAGGGGAGCACGCCTTGTCTGTGATGGGGGGGGGGTTTTTGTCAGTTCCCTGACATTGTTATGCAAAAAAAAGGGGGCTGGTCGACAAGAAAACATACCGGCCAATCTCGCGGATCATGCGCGAGGACCCGATCAGCACGGCCAGCAGGTTGCCAAAGGCGCTCAGCAGGACGAGGAAGTTGAGGACGTTGGCGGCGGCGCGGCTGCCGACGAAGAGCTTGGAGAAGAAGACGGCGGCGGCGATCTCGCTGGCCTTGGCGAACTCGGCCTTGGGGACGGCGGCGAAGTAGGCGATGTTGCAGAGCATGTAGAGGACGGCGACGATGCCGAGGGAGATGACGCCGTTCTTCTTGAGGGTCGGGATCGGGTTCTTGATCTCGTTGGTCATGTTGAAGGCGTTGTAGTAGCCGGCGTAGGAGAAGACGATGCTGACGAGGGCGCCCGAGAGGTCGTTGCCGTTGGAGGTGGTGCCCTCGAAGGCGTTGCGGAAGTTGGCCTGGGGGTCGGGGATGTGGCTGACGTTTCCGCCGAGGACGACGAGGCCGGCGATGCTGATGCTTTGGGGGAGTGTTAGCAGGAATTGCCCGACGGAAAAGCCGGTTGGGGAGAAGGGGGGAAGGGGGGGGGGGGGGGATGGATCGGCTGCTTACAAGACCAGAGTTGTCAGCTTCAGGACGCCGATGATGTTGACGAGCCACAGAGAGTATCGGTTGTGCGCGATGACGCAGATGACGGCGAGCGTGTAAGCGGCGATGGCGACGCCGCGCATCTGCCACTCTGAAGGGGTGGTGCCTGCGATTCTCCAGAGATATCTGGACAAGACTGCCAAGGGGGTCAGCAAAAGTGGTCTTTTTGTTATTTGTTGCTGCTGGTGGTGGTGATTGTGATGGTGGTGGTCTCTCTCTACTCTCGTCACTTACCGACGGCGTTACTGCTGCTGAAGGACAGAATAACAGACTGGACGGCAAAGGCCACGGGGAAGAAGTGCTTCGGGCGCGGATAGGCCTGCTCGAGGTAGACGACCTCGGAACCGCTGCGGCTGGGGAAGTAGCTGGCCAGCTCGAGGTAGACGCTGAAGCCGGCCGAGGCCATGAGGAAGCCGATGACCCAGTACATGAGGGCGAGACCGATGGAGCCGGTCCTGTTGAGAATGCTGGCGGCTGTGATAGAGGTGTTAGCCATTGGGTGATGTGTGGTTTCCTGCTTTAGCAACCGGAGGAAGGGTTCATCCCCAACTTACGAGTGGAAAAGACACCGGTGCCGACCATCATGTTGATGTTGAGGAAGATGATGGCGATCCAGTTGACGTGGTAGCCCAGGGGCGAGGAGGACTCGACGGGGGCGCCGACGGCCTCCTGGTACGACGGCTTGGAGCCGTTGCCGCCCTTGACCCTCGTGTAGGCGAGGTCGCCGTCGTGGATGATGGAGGGCTCCGAGTCGCTGGCCTCGGGGTCGGCGCGGACGTCGGTCTCGGCGCCGCCCGACTTGTCGCCGCCGCCCGGGAAGAGCCTGGAGAAGACCATCGTGGTCGATGTTGCGCCCACAGGTCGTTGACCTTGATGTCTGACGAACAAAGAAGTCTCTGCGCAGACTACTAGGGGGAAAAGGAGGGGATGGAAAGGGTAGCACCCGTTGGCACACTGATGGGATCGGCCTGATGGTTCGGGAAGAGCCGAAGGGGTGATGAACTCTCTCTCACACACACACTCTCTCTCTCTTTCGTCCAGGACACGCGAGAAAGAAGGTTTCGGACTCGCGACAGAGAGCGGTGGATATATACGAATATCCACGTTGGTCGTTCGAGTCTCGTCTGTCGATCTCGCAGTCCGTCTACTGTGGTGTGCCCCCGACTCATGTCTCCCAGTTCGATACTATGGGGTCAAATCACACAATCGCCCTCCCTCTTGGCTCAATTCCACCCCGTCGTGCCCGATCCATGCTTCAGCTGGCTCGATACGTCGCCGTTGGCTTGCTTGGCAATGGAAAAGTTCTAGGGGGGTAAGGTCGAAGAGAGCACGCAATGAGGGTCACCCTTCCCCTTTTTTCGATCTGGGGGAAACTTTTCTTTTTGCCCCGGTGAGCCCGGCCTGAGTGCCCGTTGTCAGTTCTCGACTGCGGGTTCCGTGTTACCCTCCCTGGTCTTGGATCCGGGATGCTGCCCACGAGTGTAACGTCTCAGTGACGGGGGAAGGACGGTGCAAAGTCGACAACAGAGTATCAAGTGGCAAAGAGAGGGTAGGTAGAGAGAGCAAGTGAGAGTGGGAGAGAGAGACACACACCCAGACACACAGGGATCGGGCGCGGTCCCCGAAGACGTGGGCACTCGGCGTTCCCACAGCGGCTTATGCCTAGTGTCTGCGTGTGGCCCCGTCGGATGCAGGCAGTGTGGACGAATATCATGTAGGGAATATCATGTTTGCCATGGTCCTGGTTTTGGAGTCTGGAGACTTGGGGGTTGGATCGGAGAGGGTCGAACCCCATGCAGCTGTGTCTCTCTTACCCGCAACCCGCGTCCCAATAACCCACCCCCGCGCGGCGAGCCCACTCAATAAACGGGGCGCACGGGGAGGGTTGCGATGTAGTAAGGCCGAGGGCAAATGACGACATCTGCCACAAGTGCTACAAGTGGTTATCTGGCCGCGGGATTTTCGTACGAGGGCGACACGAGCCCCGAATCAGCAGCAGCGACAGCAGCAGAGGAGGAAATCCCGAGAGTTCGGGACCGCTGTACAGAGTTTGGAAAGGGGATATCATCCGGGATCGCATGGCCGGGATGGGGGATGTAAGCAGACGGGGGTTGACTAAAGGTGAACTTGGGACGATGATCTAGAACCAACGTTTCTTTGAAGGCGCAATGTTCAGAATCCGAAAGATGAGGCTGTTGATATTGATGCGCCGCAGCCAACGGGTGACAAAGGCTGGAAAAGACGGAGCTGAGGAGCCTGTCATCGGAATTCTTTGGATGTTGGTTCAAGAGACCGGAAAAGACACCATCGCCAAGTCCATCCTGTTCACGCTCTCCGCCCGGGAACATGGCCCCAATGCGGACAGCCAAGGTCAAAAGAGGGGACCTTCACCGGGGGGACAGGACAGACTTGGACTTGGCTGGACCGTCGTCGTCGTCGTCGTCGCCCTTGCGGTTCCCGAGTTGATTCGAGCCTCACAACCCCAACCCGTGAAGGATGGATCTATGGTAGTTGTTACCTGATGGTAACTCATCCCACGCACGCGCGCGGCTCGGCGTGTCCTTCTTTTTCGCCTCGAAAGGATCGAAAGGCATCGATGGGGAGGCTTGGCCCTGCGCGGCAGACGTAGGGGGCTCTACGAGGCGGCTTTTTTCCACGCCCACGCTCAGCGGATGGGAAGCGTGGCGACTGCCATTCGGCAATGGGAGCAAAAAAAAAAACAAAAGGGGACAAGACATTTTTACGGGGACTAGAGTTTCTCGTCGCTCTTATCAAGCGCTAGTGACCTTCCCTTGTTGGTGAAATGTGAAAGTGAGAGAGGGAGAGAGGGGATGGCCGGGCAGGTTTTGGGTTCATGTCGACATCGGACCGCTGCATAGCGCAATCGAGTGTCCGCGGAAAAAGCCTTGGCCACCGGTGATCGTCTGTGCCGCCTGTCTGTCTGTCTTGTGTTGGTTTTGCCACGGCTCGTCATGACAGAATCAGAGATCGGTTCTCGTTCAGAACGGGTTGAGGCAGCGGAAGGGCATGTCGACCGTGTTTATATGGATATACGAGGGCGTACATGACTTGTGTAGGCTTGCACCGACTCAGACATCTCGAATGGAGCCGTGTGTTGATCTGGGGGAACGAGACCACTCGCACGCCGCTGTGGAGACAAAGAGGGTCTCTGCTAGAAGAGAGGTTCTGGGGAGTGGAGCGTTGCTTGTGGATGAGGAGCCAAGGTTTTTTTTTTGGTCTCGCTGCGCCGACAATATAAATGAGCGAGCGTATCTTGTGGTTGGTAGCTGGTCCCCACGAAGCAAACAACCGGTCGAGAGACTTCGGACTACAGGATGCTCTTTGGTCGCACGCCAAGGGGATAGATAGACACGTAACGAGTCATGTCCTCGAGTGTTGATAAAGTCGCCCTTGGACCCATAAGGAGGGAAGAGCAGACCTTCAACTTATGTGGTCTGGCTGCTTGCATTGGGACAAGAGACTGGCAGGGAAGGCTTCTAGGACCGGCTTCTGCAAGAGACAGTCCGGAGCGCGCCCGGATCGTCGGCGCCGGGTCCCCACACACGCACACGGTGGAGTCGCCGGAGCGCGCCCGAGTCTGTTCGGACTCTGAAGCACAAAGGAACACAGGACCACAGGCGTAACTGACGGCGGCACCGAAAGAAGATATTGATCCATTGACCACAGGAACTACGTCAGGCGCGGGGGGGGGGTGTGGTGACTGGACGTCGTCTTCAACCACCATCATGCACCTCACTGCGGTAGCGTGTTGAAGAGTTCAGCCAAGAACAAGGCCGGACAGGAGGCTGCATAAGCGGCTGGGTCTAAAAAACAACCAATTCTCGGGACGGGAACAACGTCATGCATGGTTCATGCATCTGTGCAAGTGACGGCCGAGGCATCCAAGCCGTGAGAAAGTACTGCAACCCGAGCTTTAAATGACCAACCGGGATACCTAGGCCGACGACGATGTATCAACATATCATTGCGACAAGGAATTGCTCCCCAGACATTCAAAAGTATTGATTTGCCTCACATGCAGTGTGTGGTTGGTAGAGCTCCCCGAGCTGGCGACCATACGATCATGTGCTGATTGTCATTTTCTACAAATCACATCGCCAAACCACACAAACGTAACTATCCTACACGCCTCCCTCGCCTTTTGTCCCTCACGTTTCGGCAGAGTACCACTTATTCACCTACTGCTTCTCACTTCTTGTCCACCGGGCTGTAGCCGTTGACGTACTTCCAGAGACGGCTGACCTCGTACACCCTCTTCTCCTCAAAGTCACCACCGTCCGCGTTGCTGTGGTGGGCGGTGCCTTCCGTCCCGTTGGTGAGCTTCCGCTGCTCGTCAATCTTCCACGGGTCGTTGTGGACCTTGGTCAGCGACGCCATGAAGGTCCCCGGGAGCGGCGAGCCGTCCCCGTTGGTCTGCACCCTGCTGAGGCTGTCGTCGAGCGGGAACATGTTGTCGAGGTAGTGCTGGTTGAACTGGTGGCCCGAGCCGTTGCGCTCGATCAGTGCGCCCTCGTAGGCGTTCCACTCCGAGTCGAGCTTGTCGGCCTGCTTGACCGCCGGCCGCGTCACTGCCTTGATGGTCTCGGTGCCGCGGGCGATGAGCGACGTGATCTCGCCGAGCCCGAGGAAGCGGCCGTTCTTCTTGGCCGTCTGCTTCTTGAAGTGGAGGACGCCCCAGCGCGAGACGAAGTCCTTGGAGTTGGCGTAGTGCTCGATGTGGCGGATGGCGCGGTCCTTGGGCCGGGGCACCGCGTGCTCCTTCTTGACGCGCGGGTTGTTGAAGTGGTTCGCGGCGTTGCCGAACGTGTAGATCTCGAGCTTCTGCAGCACCTCGCGCGGGTGCTGGTTGATGAGCCAGTCGAGGATGATGCTGCCCTCGAGGCCGCCCTGCGAGTGGAGGATGAGGACAACCTTCTTCTTCCCGGGGTTGAGGAGGGCGTCCGAGATGTGGGAGAAGCAGATCCTGGTGTCGGCGGTGCCAAAGTACAGGCAGCGCTCAAGGAGGCACTGGATGACATCGAAGATGATCCCGGCGCTGTGCATGTACATTAGTACTACTATTGGGAAACCAGAAGCAGAGAAACATGTGGATTCTCGTCCACTCACGTCTGGTTGTGCACGCCCTTGATTTCACGATGGAAAGTGAGCGAAAGGCGATCGATGTTGCTCTGCAACCAGTTCTTCCTGCTTGTGCATCAGCGCTGACCCAACAGACTGTGTGTGTGGTCTAAGACTGCGGAGAACTTACCCAACGGCAACGCCGTTCAGAAAGATCCACTCCTCCTCGGCGTGGTCCTCCCTCCACTGCGCCGTGGCCGGGGTCTGCTTGGACATGATGTATCCGTCAGGCATCCAGCCGTTGAGCGCAAAGCACGCGGCATAGTTGACTGCGACGAAGGCGCCGACGTACGCCACGAAGAGGTTGAAGGAGAAGACAGAGAGGAAGGGAAGTGACATGAGGAACGACGACTGGGCCACGATGAGGATCATGTGGAAGGTGATGTCGTAGATGTTGTTCCAGGACGGGTAGAGCTCGTCCATGTGACCCGAGTGGAAGTACGTCTGCGCCCACGCCTGGAACTGGCGGTGGAGCTGGCTGACGAGGAAGCGAGGCTGCTCCCTGAACCGGTTGTCGACCCCGAGGTGAAAGGAGCGGGCCGGGGGCTGGGACCAGAGGGGGAAAACGATGCAGGGGAGGAAGAGGATGTTCGCGAGGAACAGCTTGGTGTCGCTCCAGAGCAGCTTCCACGGCGCGTTGGTGTAGTAGTACGCCGGTCGGAGGGCCGGGTCCTTGGAGCTCCGCGAGACGCTGCCTCCGCGGCCATCCTTGCCCTGGGTGGTGATGCGGAACTCGGCGCCGGCGTTGACCACGAACTTCTTCTCGTTCACATCCGTGGGAAGGGAGTAGGTAACCTCGACGGCGGCCATCTTGGAAAGATAATCGAAGGTTGGATGAATGGGGACGGGGGAGGGAAGTCGAGGGCTCTACCAAGCGAGGCAAAAGGGTTGGTTTACACGAATCTGTGTAATAACTTATATCCCCCGAAAATATTTGGTAGGAGTGACTTTGGCTCCCAACGCCAACTCACCTGGTTGGACTACCTGCCCGCATTCCCCAGCAATCTGCCCTTGGAATGTCGACTGTGAAGCTCATCAGCAAGAAGTTGTATTACGAACCTTGATGTCTCAGTATCACATGCGTAGCGTTTATAAAAATTCACTTCACATGCCGATCGTCCGGTCCTGATGCCATATACACAGAATCTGCAAAGAAGCCCAAGACGAGCAGAAGCAGTCGAATGCAGTACGGTGGCGTTTGGAATAATAAGATTTACACCATCGTCTCTTTGCATCCATTCTGGACCACTGAGCTTTCTGGCTCTAATAACTCGGTCTTCGAAAGAGGTGTGATGGGGCTATGAAGCTTTTGTGGTGATGGAAAGGCCGAGCACTGCACCTCACTCCTAGCATGCCTCGTTTGCTTTATCACGCCCCATGGTGAGACAACGACGAGCCTGTCAAGTGAAGGGAGGAAAAACAAGCTGATCACTGTTTGATAGTCGCTGACTGCCCAATGTCTTGGGATCTTTTCCCTTTTTTCCCACCCTCTCCCTTCTTTCCCCCCCTTTTTTTTCTTTTTCTTTTGGCCAGCTCTCCACACTTCGTGCATACGTACAACTTTTGACGAGCTTGTTCTGCTACCCCAAGCATTGATAACCCCCTTTCTATCCGTTTGCGGGCCGCTAGTCTTCCCGCTTTCGTCCATCCACTTCATTCTTGCTAACGTGGCTGGGTGATGGGCTTGTCAACGACCAATCGGTTGGAGTTCCTGGCCAGGGGAGAGGGGTTCTGAGACTTTTCCCTCATGCCGATAGTTCTGCGTTGAACATGCCCGTTGTGCCACCCTCGGCAGCTAGTAGGATCTCCCGTCAGGGCAACCATACCAACACCGGGCCCCCTCAGTAGTTACAACCTGAAGCATGGAGTAGGAGCGGGGATGTGGGAGCGTAGACCATTTTTGGGGGTTGATCGTCGGAATCGTTCCCATTAGGTGTCTTTGTTGTGGAGATTGCCCTCCGTGATGGCATGCGGTTATGTGTAAAGGTTGTGTGTGGCATTAGATTTCCTCCACAGCCGCGTACGGCCGCGCACGGCTGATGAGGCTATTTTGCGACAAGGGGTCACCTTCTCAAGCGGTTGTTCAGAGTTGGTGGACAATTCTCAAATCAAAGCACACTCACTTCAACCGACGTCTGCAAGACTCGGATCGTCAGTCAACCCAGCTACGAAGGACAGGGCTAAACATATGCCAGCGATATGTTTCTTTTCCCCCCACTCAGAGACAACATTTCTTATGTTTTCTGGGCCAACAACAGCCCTTTCTCACGATGGCATATTTTATGGCAAGCCACCTTACATAAACCCATCTTCTCGAATACCATAGGGCGTCCCATAGGGCGAAGATGTTGCCAAGGCCCCTTCAACGCCGCAAGCCGATTTTTGTGTCAGAAGAGTCTGAGACGAGCTGCGAACGCCGACGGCGAGTCAAAACATCCGCATTCGGTGACGATTGGGAATCTGCAATTTCCCCTTCACCTTCTCCCCCAATCCCGTGATTATCGTCAAACATGTGAAGAGATGCGCCGTGCCCTTCCCGGATGAAGACCGGGGAACAACAACACGAGGCTCTTCCATGGTTCAAGAACGCGTCCTTCATCGTATCGTCTGGGGAAAAATCCTGGGGTTCTGCACCGAGCACAAAACTTCCGCGGTTATAAGAACCCCTATTTACCCCTACTGCTCCGGGATCGTTCCGGATAGAACCTCAAGCTCTTGCATAGGCTCAGACCCGATCTAATCGGTCGTTTTTTTCCCCCAAAGCCTCCCACTTGTGTCCTCTTAGTTTGCCGCCGGTGAGGCCGATTCTTTTCTCATCAAGATGGCCGAGCAAGACCAGGAGGTCAACGGTCAGGGATACGCTACCAACGGCCGCAACGGCGCGGCCAACGGTCGTAGCGAGCCCAACGGCTATGAGTCCGCTTTCGAGGAGACCACCGAGCCGTTCGAGGGCTACGACAAGTCAGGCGGAATGTTTGATCCGGCCACCGGCACGTACCCCCGGATTTCCCGCCCCGTCGAGCTGATCCGCCCGTCGTACGACGTCGTTGTCATCGGCTCCGGCTATGGCGGCGCCGTCGCCGCCAGCCGCATGGCCAGAGGCAACAAGCAGGTATGCCTGCTCGAGCGCGGCAAGGAGAAGTGGCCCGGCGAGTTCCCGTCGGGCATCGCGGCCTCCAGCAAGGAGCTGCACACCACGAACGCGGCCACGGATGGAGTGCTCGGCAGCCTGGGACTGCACGGTGTCGGACACGACCCGACCGGTCTGTACCATCTCATCGTCGGTGATGGGCAGAACGCGTTCGTCGCCAACGGTCTCGGCGGCACGAGCTTGCTCAACGCCAACGTCTTCCTGCCGGCGGACGACGGCGTCCTCAGCCTCCCCATGTGGCCCGAACAGTTGAAGGGGGATGAGCTCAAGCCTTGTAAGTCGAGAGTCCACGCAGACGATGGCCCATCCCTCCCGGAAAGCCGTATTCTAACATATATCCTCCAGACTACGAGCGGGCTGCCGAGGTGTTGGAGCCCAAGAAGTACCCCCAGGACTTCCCGAAGCTGGCCAAGCTCGAGACGCTCGAGAAGCAGGCCAAGCTCATGGGCTGGGGCGACAAGTTCGACCGCGTGCCCCAGACGACGCGCTTCGAGGACGGCGAGAACAGCACGGGCGTCTACATGCGGGCGTCGACGCTGTCGGGCCAGGACACGACGGGCCTCAACGACGGCAGCAAGTCGACGACGCTGGTCAACTACCTCAGCGACGCCTGGAACTGGGGCGCCGAGATGTTCTGCCAGTGCGAGGTCCGCTACGTCACAGAGGCCGAGGACCGCGAGGGCTACATTGTCCACTTCGCCTGGCACGGCGGCAAGCGCGCCAACTTCAAGGACATCTTCTACGAGGACCTCATGTGGGTTCACGCCAAGGAGCTGGTCTTCTTCGGCGCCGGGAGCATCGGCACCACCGAGATCCTGCTTCGCAGCAAGAAGTTTGGTCTGCAGATGAGCAACGACGTCGGTCACGGCATGAGTGGCAACGGAGACATTCTGGCGTTCGGGTAAGAAAGAATCTTGCTCCATTTTCTCTTGCTGTTTCCCTTTTTTTTCCCTTTGTTTTTTTTCTTTTTCTTTGCCCTCTTGATGCATACACAGTGGCACAATGTGCTAACCTTGACTGCTTTCCATTCCAGTTACAACACCAGCGAGTACGTCAACGGCATAGGTCGACCGGATCCCCCGCCAAACCGCCCTGTCGGACCTTGCATCACGGGTATTATCGACTGTCGTCACGACCTGGACAACCCTCTCGATGGATTTGTCATTGAGGAGGGCGCCGTCCCCGCGGCCCTGGCCCCCTTCTACCGGCTAATGCTCACCTACCTCCCGTACAGAAAGTTCCCTTCCAACATCTCCATCAAGGGCATGTTTGGCCATGTCGCTGCAGCCTACGGGAGTCGGATCTTTGGGCCTTACTTCGCCGAGGGGAGCACGGAGAAGACCCAGTGCTATCTCATCATGTCTCACGACAGTACGTCTCCGTCGTGGCACTTCCCTGCCTTGGGCATCCCTTTGACTAACCACGGACAAACTCTAGGCAGCCAAGCAACGATGCAACTGCACAAGGACCGAATCATGATCAACTACTCCGGTGTTGGAAAGTCACACAGAGCCAAGAAGCTGGCAGGCTACCTGGCCAAGCTCACCAACTTGATCGGCGGCATCTATGTCGACAGCCCCTTCTACGCCGCGTTCGGCGAGAAGGAGATTACCGTGCACGCGATGTAAGTGTTTTCTCGGCCCAGTCATGTGTAGACAATGAGGTATCGAGGTCATCTAACGCAACAACAGCGGTGGTGCCCGCATCAGTAACGATGACACGGGAGCCAGCGGTGGCGTTAACGACAAGGGCCAGCTCTTCGTCGGCGAGGGCCGAGAAGTGCACAAGGGGCTGGTTGTCTGCGACGGCACCATCGTTCCCGCAGCTCTGGGAGTTAACCCCTTCGCCACCATCACGGCCCTGGCCGAACGGTCCGTCGAGAAGGTTGCTGAAGAGTTTGGTATCAACGTCGACTTGAAGACGAAGAACGGTAAGCCACCCACACCCACCTATCCATCCGGGCCGCAGCAGGTCTTGGGACTGGGACAGACAGAGAACATCCAACTGACGACGACTTGCAGGTTCCCTGAACCTCTTTGCCGAGCCCGCCTACAACCAGTTCGAGCACGAAGACGACAACTTCCAAGTGGCCAGGGTCCGAGAGATCATCAAGACGGCCCGGGATGACAAGACCCCCGGTATTGCCTTCACGGAGATGATGGACGGATGGATTCACTTCGGCGAGGATGCCGAGACACTTGACTTTGAGCGAGCCACAGAGACCGCCAAGAGCCGTGGCGAATACGCCCGGTTCTTCCTCAGCGCCAGGTCATGGAACACCCACAACCGTAAGAAAACCCGTCTCTGTTTTGTATTCATCATGCTGCAAGTTCTTCCTCCCCAATCAAACTAACTGATCGATCTAGTTGTCAACGACAAGGAGCACGAGGCCAACCTCACGGGCACCTTCACCTGCCCGGCACTGGGGGGAACCTCGATGGTGCAGGGAGGCAAGTTCCAGCTCTTCAACGACGACCCGCGGTCCCCGGACACGATGAACCTCACGTACAACTTCCTCGTCTCCCAGAAGGACGGCAGCAAGCTGCACTTCAACGGCTACAAGGTGGTCAACTCGGACGTCGTCTTCAACCCGCTCAACCTCTGGAAGGCCACGACGACCCTGTACTGCACCATCACCGAGGTCGACGACCAGGACCAGCCCATGCCGGACCACGTGCGCGGCAAGGGCGTCATCCACATCCGGCCGACCAAGTTCCTCCAAGAGTGCACCACCATGGAGGCCACGGGGTCGACCCTCTACGCAAAGGTCGCGTCGACGGCCAACTTCCTCGGCTACTTCACGGCCAAGGCGGCCGGCGCGTTCCTCACGCCCTTCATCCCGCAGCAGTGGCCCTCCCTCCCCTTCCACAGCTACCAGAACCCGACGCCTTGGTCCGAGGAGATGACGGTCGAGGCCAACGACCGCGTCAAGACCAAGTTGTACATGTGGGGGCCGCAGGGCCTCTCGGGCCAGGCGGCCGACGACGCCCCGATCCTGCTCCTCATCCCCGGAGCCGCCGTCGACCACCAGATCTTCGCGCTGCCGACCATCGACAAGAACGCCGTCGGCTACTTCCGCAGGAAGGGCTACCGCGTGTACTCCATGGTCCACCGCGTGGGCAAGACGGTCGTGGCGCAGCAGAACTGGACCACGTTCGACGCCCGCCGCGACATCCAGGCGGCGCTCAAGAAGATCCGCGAGAAGCACGGCATCAAGGACAAGCCGGACGGCTCCGGCCCGTCCCACATGACGTACGTCGTCGCCCACTGCGCCGGCTCGGTCGCCCTGGCCTCCGGCCTCCTCGACGGCACCATCCCCCGCCAGTGGCTCAGCGGCGTGACGGCGTCGCAGGTGTTCATGAACCCCAAGTTCGCCAAGGTCAACAAGATCAAGGCCAGCATGCCCATCTCCATGGCCAACATCTACAGCCTGGCCCAGGGCAAGTGGTTCGACTGCACGAGCACCCCGCGCGACGGCTACGTCCAGCAGGCCATCAACCAGGTGCTGCGCTTCTACCCGGTCGGCCACCGCCACGAGATCTGCAACTCGGTCGTCTGCCATCGCAGCTCCCTCGTCTTTGGCCGGTGAGTTTCCCCTAGTTCCGTTTCCTACTCACGTTCCCTCCTCCTCCTATTTTCCCTCTCTCAAGTTTCCCCTCCTCGATTCATCATCATAAACTGACAACATCCACTAGTCTATGGTCGCACAAGGGTCTCAATGAGGCCACGCACTCCCAGCTGGAGAACTTCGTGGGAGGCACCTCGATGGCGAGCCTGAACCACCTCATGTTCCAGGGGACGCACGATTACGCGACGGACTCGCAGAATGAGAACCTCGTGACGCCGCAGAACATCGCCCGGCTCAAGGGCCTGCCCATCTTCCTCTTCTCGGGTGCCGACAACGACGTGTACGCGCCCGATAACACCGACATCTCCTTCACCACGCTCAGCGAGGCCAACGGCGGCGGCTTCTACGAGCGCCAGGTGTTCAAGGGCCGCGGCCACCTGGACGCCTGGATGAGCCCGACCGCCCACAAGGACGTCTTCCCCCGCGTCCTGCACCACATCGAGAATGTGCAGAGGGGCAAGTACGACGCCCTGAGGAAGGTTATCGCGAAGCCCGAGGGCCTGAAGTACTAACTCAGCCTGTCGAGACATGTGTGTGTGGAAAGAAAAAAACACTTGAGCAATTTTCCTTTGTCATCAGCGTTCCAAAAGAAGAGTCTTGTTTCTGCCGATTTGTGGCGTCAACCCCTCCCCCAGCTTGGGATGTTCCATTATGTACAACAGAACCTTTACCTTAATATCGAAGCATCATTACTGTTACAGACTGACTCATCCAGTGTTGGTGGTGCCTGCCTGCAAATCTAACCTGCCTCCTGCAACCCGTTTATAATAGGAAAAACTGTAAGATGCTTTGATCCGTGCTGATGATGCTGAGTTCCCGCGCGCCATACGCCGACTGTTGTTCTTCTCCCCCCGCCATCAGAACACAGTGCTAGATTTGCAAGAAGTACGCGGATTCGGATAGAACGGGGCTTTGCCATCAGCGCGGTCGACAAAGAACGGCGGCCTGCTGCCTGGACCCGTGGAGTTATGAAGAGCTCTAATATCACTGTTGACTTCGTTTGCCATTGGCATGCCCGCGATGCCTGCGCTGTCCTTCTGGCTAAGAAAGACCGAGATGACAGGCAAGTGGTCTTCGGCTGAAAGATGCGCCGTGTCGGGATCGTAGGTGTCGTGGAAGACATCGAAGACGATGTACGTACGTATGTCCCATCTCTCCGTTGCCAGAAGCTTGACCGCATCAGGGTCGTTTGGGGTGATATTGGGTGAGATAAGATGCTTCTCCTCCATCAGCCTCAGCGCGCAATCAGCTCCTCGCCAGAGACCCACGCCTTGGCCCAGTACGGGCTTTTACGAGAGACGGCAACTCCGACGCGCTTTGGGGTTCTTTCGCCCCTTTGCTTGTCCATTGCTAGGCGGTCAAATCTGGTGGGAAAGCGTCCTAGTCGGCATCACTTGGCCAGACTGGCGTGGCCTAGCGAGAAGGAGGTGATGATGGAGACTGCGACTGAGTTGAGCAGGCTCTTGTAACGGTCAGCTTAATTTGGACTGGGGCTTTGACGATGTAAAATCCCCGCGGCGTTTATTGTAGGCTCACGGAAAGAAACACTCCATCCAGCCTCGTCGACCTGGTTCCGGTCCATGGAGGGAGAGGTGTTTACCTCCCCTGCAGAAGCCCGCGGGACGGGACATGTCTTCTGTATTAGTCAGCACATGAGTCAGTCACATGATACTGAACGTGACCTGAGCAGAATGCACGCTGTGCTTATGTAAGAGAGAATGTATCTGTACCGAGTCCACATCAGTGGGGAATTATGGCCTTTTCTAGCCTCCAATCCCCCACCCACTCACTCACTCACTCACTCACTCACTCACTCACTTTAGATGTTGCTTCAAGAGACAAGAGCAGCAAGACGACTTCTTCTCCCTGTGGACATCTGATACAAATTCGACTTCCGACACACAGTTTTGTGTGCTCTCTAATCTCACATGAAAACCCCGAAACCCGGGTGATTACTGTGTAGGTTCGAAAGACTCCTACTATGTTGTAGTAAAGTAAGTAGGAGGGGATGAAAGCAGTTTCACACGTGAGACGAATGACGCACTCGACATAGCTTCTCCTCGTGGCTCCCGTAGCTGTTTTCCCAGCTTCTTTTTAAGCTTCCTGTAGCTATGCGAAACCCGACCGCTTGCAAATCGCGAGCTCCCACACCCTAATCACCTCATTCTTCATGCAACAAAAGCATCAACCACAAGCTGAACATTGCCTTCTAGAAGGGAGGGAGGGGCGGAACGGCCTCGGGTTCTCCCCGTAACCCGCAATCCGCGCGGCCCAGACCTTTTTTTTTTGGTCCCTCTCCCTCTCTCCCTCTCTCCCTTTCGCATCGAACATCGAATGGGGTTCCCAACTTCGCGCTCCCCCACCCGTCTGGAGTTTGCTCCGGCCGGTCCGGGGAACTGGGGGATCTATTGGGCCGTCATGGCCGTACGCTGTACGGGCGGGGTGAGGGAGGGTTTCACTTCGCCACCAGTGTCCGATCTCGTTGACGTCAGCTGACGAGTAGATGAGCGCAGAACGGCTTGTTGGCACGAAGCTCCCGCGTGTTGTTTGTACTGTACTGTCTTTAGTAGGCAGCCGGTCCACGTACTATCCTGTGCCCAAAGCGTGGCGGGCCGTCTTTGTCTTTTGGGTTTCGGAGGCGTCAAACAAAAAGGGCCGTATCAGCGCCTTTCCCCCCCTCCTCACTTCTAGCTTTCCTGAAGGTTACATGTTTTTGTTTCTCTTGACAGCCTCTTTGCTTCCGGAAGCAAAGTCATCAGCAGCAGCAGCAGTATTTCTCTCCTGTGGAAATTAAACCAAAATGAAATCCCTTACAGCCTTGTCGTGTGTGGCCCTGGCCAATGCCTTTATCCTGCCTGACCCTCGCATCTTCGAGCAAGCGGCGATCAGGAACAACGATCGCCCCGACCAGGCTTCCTGGTGGGACCGCGTCCCCTCCAAGGATTCCATCGTGAACACCGTCGAGGACGGCATCGACTCCCTGTCCGCCCACATCGAGAGCGCCCTGCACTCCCTCGAGGACACGGTCGAGAACAAGTTCGACCACCTCTTGGAGGAGGAGGTCTTCAACGAGCCCCGCCCCTCCAGCAAGACCATCTACGAGCTCATCTCCGAGAGCGAGCACACCACCGAGTTCGCCAAGCTGGTCGAAGGCTACGAGGACATCGTCAAGGTTCTCAAGAGCACCGAGGCGAACCACACCCTCTTCGTGCCCACCAACAGCGCCTTTGAGCACATCCCCAAACACAAGAAGCCCGGCAAGGAGGTCATCGAGGCCATCCTGAAGTACCATGTCGGCGTCGGCGAATACGACGCCAAGCGGGTGCTGCACACCCACACCCTGCCCACCCTGCTGAACGAGCCCTTCCTCGGCGACAAGCCCCAGCGCCTTCGCACGAGCGTCGGTCTCGGAGGCGTCCGTATCAACTTCTACGCCAAGGTTGTTGCCGTCAACATTGTAAGTCTTTTTTCTTTTCTATTCCTTCTTTCTTTGCGTTTCCTGGATATACATAGTCTGTAGTGGCTAACAAGGCGACAATGTGCAGCGCGCCAAGAACGGCGTCATCCACGCCGTCAACAGCTTGATCATCCCGCCCCCGATGGTCGGCCGCGAGCTCACCCTCCTCCCCAGCCAGTTCTCCACGCTGCTGCTCGCTTACGAGAAGACCGACTTCGTCAAGTTCATCCACGGCGTCAAGTCCACCGGCACCACCGTCTTCGCCCCCTCCAACAACGCCTTCGCCCGCCTCGGCCCCAAGGCCAACGCCTTCCTCTTCAACACCGACATCGGTCTCAAGTACCTCAAGGCCCTGCTCAAGTACCAGATCGTCGCCAACGCCACCCTCTACAGCGACGCCTTCTACCGCCCGGACGACAAGCGGGACGTCGTCAAGGTCATGGAGCACTACCACATCGACCTGCCCACCCTGCTCGACGGCAAGAACATCGCCGTTGACGTCGCCACCTGGGGCGGCTGGACCAAGGTCAAGCTGAACGGCTACATCCCCATCGTCGTCGCCGACGGCATTGCAAGGAACGGCGTCATCCACGTCCCCGGCCGCGTCCCTATCCCTCCCCACAAGCACAAGACCGACGATGTTGACGGCGAGATCTCCGTCGAGGACCTGAAGGAGCGGCTGTCCGAGTATGTTGATGACATGAAGAAGGATGCTGACTGGCTCGATGGCGAGTTGTAAAGCAAAAGTCTTCGGGTTGTCTGGCGTCTTCGGCCGGGCCGACGAGGCCCCTTACCAATTATTGGAGTGATACGATACATGGATGCAAAAACTAGGTGTATGGTTCTGTTACTCAGCCTGATAGGAATCATAAATTGCTGTGTACACTTGCCCTGAATAACCGGTTTTCGACTTGTGCTTCGGTGGTCTCTCTGTTTACCTTTTGACGCGCAAGCTATTTACCTGGACCAAGTCTCATCCTAGCCCGCCACCGGCGATGACCACCTGTACTTTGCACTGATATGACACTTCCAACTTGGTTGTAGTTGGATTGGCAACTCAAGAGTGAGCATCTCATGAGAATGAGATCGATTGCCTAGTGGGTGTTAAGAAGGGGAGGGAGGGCAACTGTCGTCTTCTTCGTCACAGCGTCATCCGCAAGGCGACTCGGATCAAGCGCCAACTCTTTTATATCAAAAATGACTTCTCAAGACCCACTTCATATTGTCCAGTCAATTACTTGTTGTACCAATGGCAGCTGAAGGTCGGATTGCTGCATCATCCCATCGTGCTCGTGCGAAGGATAATTCGGGGACTCAGGAGACGAAAGTCCTGTTGACATCGAGGAAATTCCGAAACATTGGGAATTTTGTTAGGGGGCATTCACACGGAGCCTGGCTACTACGGCAGAGAAAAAACGCAGAAGCGAAACACATGCTCTCACGTTTGAATGACGATGATCGCCTGCGGACGGTCCCTAGCCTCGGGAGAGTAAATCGTGGGGTGAATGGCCTAACTGTTTTGGAACCCCCCACCCACAAGCTTAGAGGATCGAGACCCTTGTCCCGGTTGGGACCGGATTGAATAGGCGGGGGGATGCATGACAATGAGGGGAATACTCTCCTACCTACACGCTGCGCTATTTTGACTCTTTCTAAGAAGTAGAACTTCTCAAGTAGAGCTCCGTTAGCTGGAAGGACTAATTCAGGAAACACCCGTCACACCAGGCCAGCAAAACCCTCGTATTTCAGCAGATTGTTTTACTCTGACAAGCATCAAGGCATCATGGAAAATGAGGCGTCAGTCACAGCCTATCTCAGTCAATGAGCCCGAAGCTTACACATGAACAGGAAATATGTCCTGGTAACCGGCGCGACAGGTTTCATTGGCGCTCATGTCGTTGACGTCCTTCTCTCCCGGGGCGTCAAGGTCCGCGGCGCGACCCGTTCCCTCGCCAAAGGGGACGCGATGATACAGGCTCGGCCACGATTCGCCGACAGGTTAGACTTCGTCCAGATACAAGACTTTGAAAAGCTCGGTGTCTTTAGCGAGGCCGTCAAAGACGTCGACGCCGTCATCCATGTTGCCAGCGTAAGCCGTTTCCACAATGCGAGTGAGGGACGCGGCATCTGATAACCGGGGTCTATCCCTCGCAGCCTTTCACTTACGACACCAGGGACAATGAGAAGGAGCTGATCGTACCCGCCATCAATGGCGTACGTTCGGTCCTCGAAGCCGCGGCCACGAACCCCAAGATCAAGCGCGTCGTCGTCACCTCATCGTTCGCCTCGGTCCTGGACGTCGACCGAAAGGCGCCCCCTTACTTCACCTATACCGGCGAGGACTGGAACCCCCTGAGCTACGAGGAGGCGGCAGCGCCGGGGACGAGCGCGGTCGTCGCGTACAGGGGCTCCAAGAAGTTTGCCGAGCTCGCCGCCTGGGACTTTGTGAGGGAGGAGAAGCCGCACTTCGACCTCGTGACCCTGTGCCCCCCGATGACGTTCGGGCCGGTGGTACACCCGGTCAGCGGCGTCGAGAAGCTGAACGAGTCCAACGCCATGCTCTGGAAGGTTGCGACTGGACAGGCGCCGCTTCCGGTGGCCCGCGTTCCGTTCTGGATCGACGTCCGAGACCTCGCCGTCGCACACATCGAAGCGCTCTTCAGGCCCGGCGTGGGCGGCAAGAGATACGTGCCGGCCGCAGACGACCGGTTTTCGTACGGCCTTGCTGCCAAGATCATTGCGGAAAACTTTGATTGGGCCAAGGACGGCGTTGCTCGGGAGGAGCAGACGATCGACACATCTCATGGTTTGGATGGGGCAACGGCTGCGGAAGAACTCGGTTTTGAATACCGGACCTTCGACCAAACAGTCATCGACCTCATCAAGCAGGCGAAGGACCTGGAGAGAAACGGCAGTGGAGTATGACACATCAGGGAAAGTTCCCTTCGCTTCGGTTTGCTGGGAGACGGGTGATGGACATGCTCGCATATGTTGGCGGACCAAACAGTAGCTGATCTATATGAATCGATGTTTAGGCAACCAAGAGAAATGCAGCCCATCAGCTAGAGAAATAGCGGTGGCGAGTAGCAACTTTCATCGATTAGATTACCTTGATACTGTTAAAATAGTTCTGTCTATTAACTTCCAATTTGATAGGTTATCTGCTTAAGGGACGAGAGTCTCTTTCGGAAGCGATGGATAACTGTTTCCTAAGATGGTAACCAATTGGAAACCTTTTTTACTTAAAAACCTTGAAGCTGTCAAGTTCCTGCACTAGATCGTGGGTGCTACTGAAAAGAACAAACAACCCAAGTGACACCGGCACGAATCCGCCTGTCTACAAGAGAGCTGATAGGTTTATCTTGATACTAATCTCAGTCACGCTGCTGTTTGACTGCTTCACAAGCGTTCCAGACCCCAGAACATCGTCAGATGTATTTCTAGACCTAAAATCATTATGAGCCACTCCGGTAATCCGGTCCTTGATGCAAATTGTATTGTTTCTATCTTCAACATCGAAACCGTCGCTTGGGATAAGTCAGTTTACCAAGTAGAATCTTCGTTAAAGGGACAAAAATCACTTGTGTCGATGTCATTGCCCGTACCTGCGAAACAAACGTCGTTGCTGTCGCCGACCCCTCCAGGGCTGATGGGCCTCGACTGCCTCCAGAGTCGAATTGCCGCGAGACCATCGCTGGTAACTGTCTTGAAATTGGACGAAGACGGAATTCGAAGGAAAGTCAGTATATGGCATTGGTCCAAACGAGCATGGAAATCAGACGAGCTAACAGAACCTTGCGACCATAAGTTACGAAGACTCTTGAGTAGATTTTCGGGGGATTTTGTACAAGACACTCCTTACTTCTAGATGAGCTACTTGATTGGTGGTACGGAGTCATTGTTAACTTCACATCTATGAATAATCCTGCAAACAGCGTTCATACTAGATGGCCACAGGATGACGGCAGTGCCTATCTCTAGTTTACGATTCGTATTGTGTTAACGTCTGTTCGGTCTTCGTACATCTTAAACTGGGTACTGTTGGCGAGTAAAGCTAGGCAAGATTCCATGTTCCAGTCTCTTGTAGTGTTTGAAGCATATTAAACACCAACTCCAGCTATTCGCGAATAGTGGTTGATTCGTTCATCCAAGTACCGACCCCAAACCCGGACATTGCGATGTCTCTACTGGTACCCGAACATGCCCGCATGATGCGTGGCCTCAACGATTACAGGTTGAATAGCACAAGTAGTTTGCTTCTTCTGGGCCGTCGAGCTACCTCTCACGTGCACAAGTCGGCCACAATGCCTGACCTGACACCGCATCAATGCCAGCTGTGGAACTGACACTTTATATCATCACCTAAGAGCCCTTTGAAGTATTCATAAACGAAGCGACTCACCCCTCTCAACTACTGAGTGTGTCCCGGTTAGAGTGTTGCTATTGGTACTTATGACGTGCCAGAAGTGTTGCGTTACCAGACCTTTGCTACCGACCGGCTTCTGTAAGTCAGACTACCCACTTTTCGGCACCCCCCCCATTTCGGCACCCCAAAAATGAAGCTATTCCCATCATACTCGTCGACTTCAATTAATCATTGACTTCTTCTAGATGCAACAACAATACAGCTTTCAGCTTCACTAGGGTATTCAGAGTCGCTGGATTCGGCTGCATCATCCTCTTTTTCCCCAGCCTTAAGTTGCGCCTGCTGGATGTCTTTGATGTTGGCGAACTTAGTGTTAGGATCCAGCTGGACTGCCCTTCTTTTCCTTACTGCAGTATTGGTGACTTGGGCCTGCAGAAGCTCCAGTTTCTGCTGGGTATTTGCCAGCTCATATGCCTGCTCGCTGAAGCCTTTTTTTACCTTCCTGAATAGAAGGCGTTGAGTAAAGGCATCATTCTCCAGCTCTGTGAATAGCTTCAACTGCCCAGCTAGATCCTTCATCTTCCTTGGCGTCGACCATGCCACTGCAGATGACGCAGATACCCATCCTTCAGCTTCCTTGCCTCCAGACTGCCCTTTGCTGACCTGATCAGATGATCCTGATGCTGCTGGTGTTGATGGGAGCAGTAGGGAGCTCATCAGAGGCTTCGCCATAGAGACAGGCCACAACCCTGTCCATTTCCAACCACTTCTAATGTTCTGCATCGTCATACCTGCAGTACGAGCCTTCTGATAACAGCCTATAAAGTTCCTCTTGCCTACAACAGTTGAATCATTCCACTGACCAAGGTATCCAAGCTCCTTCCTATAGGCTGCCTTGACAGGGCTGAAGACTGACTGATCAAGTGGCTGGAGGACATGGGAGGTATGTGGCGGTAAGAACAATAGATGGATGTTGTTTATATAGCATAACCACATAAAGTCAGTCGTTGTATGACTCCCATGTCCATCCATGATCAGCAGCCTGACCTCCTTGCCCTGAGGAAGAGTCTGAGGGATGAAGACCTTCTGCAGCCATTCAACTGCAGTGGCATCTGAAGTCCATCCATTCTCCGTTGCAGTGAATTGCCATCCTTCATAAGGGCCAAGGTCTAGAGGAAACCACTGCTGCTGGACTGCCTTGCCCTTATAGATAACGAGGGGATTCAGAACATGGCCCAGGGCAGAGATGCATTCGATGATGGATACCCATGCCCTTGATCCAGGCTGTTTCTTACGTACAGACTTCGTCTCAGACATGCCCAGCACCAGCCCATTAGATCCCTGGCCCTCAAGGATACCAGTCTCATCCATGTTGTATCTATTAGCTGGTTTGATGCTGGTGATCTCTGGTATGGCGAGTAGTTTGAACCAGTCCCTGATGACCTCAGTAGATGCCCCATTAACACGCCTAGAATCGATAGGGCGACTTCTCTGGACCTTGACTGATGGATTCCTCTTCAAGAAGGCTTGGATCCAGCCTTTTCCTATAGGCTCTGTATCCCCCATGGCATGGAGGATCCTTTCTGCGAATAGCCTCACTTGCAGATGGGTTGGGGCAACACCAAGGGCATGCTGAATGCGAACCCATTCAGCCAGTTTAGCCTCCTGACTAACAGAAAGTCTCTGCAGGTCAGAAAAGGCAATTGACCTTGGTTGAGTGCCCTTAATCCGATACTGAAGTGTTGATCTTGGGATGCCATACACCTGACCAGCCCTCTTAATGGGCATGCCGTTGGTTATTGCGTCAAGGGCCTGATTGACTTCATCTTCGGTATACTGGCCCATAAGGTCGAAAAGAAGCTCTGAGGAAAAAATGAGGTTATTCGCATAAGTATAGAAAATGTTGTTGATGTTGAAAGTTGAGGGGTATGTTCTGGTGATGAGGCATTTGAGGCATTTTTGGGGTGCCGAAATGGGGGGGGTGCCGAAAAGTGGGTAGTCTGACTTATTGGCATTGCCATCAACAGGAGACGTCGAAGGCAACCAAGACCCCTTAAACAAGGAGAGAAACCAACAGGCTTGTCGACCGAGGAGACTGCAGTTTCAAATCCAGGGTCTCTCTCACAGGGCTTTCCCACTTTTCGAAGCCGTAGCCGAACCTGAGTCAAGTCCAATCTGGTGGAGGTACCCTATCAACTCTGCTGAGGTTCCGCTGACTCATGCAAGGTCCAGTTTATGCGGTTAGAATGGAGACCAAATTTCGGGCACATCCCATGAATTGAGAATATGCAAGTTGGGCTGCGTCTATTGATACCGTTTACCAGGTTTCCCAAGACAGAGCAGGCCCGCATCTCAGATTCTCGGTTGGAGATGCTGTGCTGCTGTTGATCGGCGGTGAGGTTGTTACAGGACCTAGGCTAGCTCTTCCGTCCCCTCCTCCGTGCTCGTGCTCCCCACTGGCGATACTACATTGTGAATGTCAGAGTGCTTCCCCCGTGCCGGGTTGCAGCCTGAGCCTTGACGCAGGGTTGTTTGGTGGTAGTCTGGCTCTCTCTCTCTATTCCTTTCGGGCTGTCCAGATAGAGCATCTGCATTACCAACGGTGTCCATCCGTCTGCGGGAAAGGGACGATTAACTCAACCACCCCCCTTTTGAACCACCCCCGCATTTGAACCACCTCATCCACCACATCAACACCAGCCTTGCCACTATTCCCATCGATTATTCCTCGGCCCTACCACCTACCCAGACGCAGCTTTCTGGCTCACTAGGTAATTCTGACCCGCTGGATTCATCTGCATCATCCTCCCTTTCACCTGCTTCAATCTGGGCCCTCTGTATGTCTCCTATATTAGCAAACTTGGTGTTAGGATCTAACTGGACCTTTTTTCTCCTACCCTGTTGTTGGCTGTTGATGTGGGCCTGTAATGCTTCATTCTGATGCTCCACAAAGGCGAGTCTATAGGCCTGGTTATCCCATCCCTTCTGGATCTTCCGAAATAGATGCCTTTGGGTATAGACGCTCTGGGACTCCTGCCTCAGCTGACTAAACAGCTGAAGCTGATGCTGAAGGTCAGCAGACTTTCGTGGTGTTGACCATAGGACTTCGGAAACAGCAGATTCCCATTGCTGACTGCTGCCTATATTGCCTGCTGATTGACTAGAGGATCCCTGACTGCCTGGTATATCCTTGGATACGAAGGAGTTGGATAGAGGTCGTGATAGACTAATAGGCCATAGTCCAGTGTGCTTCCAGCCACTCTTGATGATCTGGGCAGTAAGGGCATCCTTCCTTGCCCTCCTATAACAGTCAAGGAAGTTCCTTTTGCCTGCTATAGTTGAGTCATTCCATAGGGTAAGGTATCCAAGGTATTTCCTATAGGCAGCCTTTAGAGGTCGAAAGACTGACTGGTCTAGAGGTTGAAGGACGTGAGATGTATGTGCTGGCAGAAAGATGAGATAGATGTTATGCTGTATACACTGCCACATAAAGTCTGTGGTAGTATGGCTGTGATGTCCATCCAGGATAAGCAGTCTGGCCTCATCAGCTTGCCTAGGGGCAGTCTGGGGGATAAAGACCTTCTCCAGCCATTCTAGGGCAGTGGCATCAGTCGTCCAGCCATTATCTGTAGCTGTAAACTGCCATCCAGCATATCCAGAGAGATCTAGAGGAAACCACTGCTGCTGGACTGCCTTGCCCTTATATATAACAAGGGGAAGCAGAGACTGCCCATCAGCAGAGATGCATTCAATAAGGGATACCCATACTCGAGATCCAGGCTGTTTTTTCTGGATATGCCGAGTTTCTGAGGAGCCCAGGACCAGCCCATTAGTCCCTTTGCCCTCCATAATACCAGTCTCATCCATGTTCCATCTGTTGGATGGTTTAATGCCCTTGACTGCTGGCAGATCTAGACGATGGAACCATTCCTGGATTATATCAGCCTTGGCCCCATTTACACGTCTGGCATCTATTGCTCTGCTTCTCTGAGTGCCTATAGAGGGATTCCTGCGAAGGAATCTAGTCACCCACTTCCTCCCAAGTGGTTGAGGATCACCTAGGACACGCCTTGCTAGTTCTCTCAGTTGCTGATGAGTAGGACTAAAGCCTAGGGCAGCCTGAGTAGTGATCCAGTCACTAAGGAGGCTTTCCTGGGTCTGAGAGAGCTTCTGCTGGCCAGCAAAGGCAATATCCCTTGACTGGGTTCCTTGTATGCGATGGCGAAGGGTTGGATAGGGGATTCCCCAGGTCAATGCTGCCCTACGGATGCTGCATCCACCTGCAACATCCTCAAGGGCCTGTTGGACCTCATTTTCGGTATATTGCTTCATAGTATTAATGTAAAGGTATGCTGAAAAAACGGTATTGTTTGGAGTAGAATTGCAATTGTTGTGATGTTTTGGATTAGAGGGCTCTTATGGCTGTGGTGGGGTGAAGCTGTAGATGACGTGGTTCAAATGCGGGGGTGGTTCAAAAGGGGGGTGGTTGAGTTAACATGTAACGTTATAAAACCCCAAATGACCAGCCTCTGACTTGCTCGAGCGTCCTCACCTACCCTCCTGTCATACGCAAATCATTGTCGTACAGTTACTCAAGATGCTTCGCTCCCGTTTCCCTACCGCCCATCACTTCACTGTGTCCCTTTTCGGGTGCCAGTACCACGCCGATTCGCCGTCTCCGGAGAAGCTGGCCCTCATCAACAAGTTTGACGGTCTCATCAAGGCCGCCGCGATTCATGTCGAAGAGCTCGAGCAGAATGATCTGCCGTCCAAGATCTGGATGAGCTACTGGAAAACGCCCCAGCTCTTCAAGGCATGGTGGGAAAGCCCGGAAACTTCCGCCTTCTGGAGCTCCCTTCCCGAGGACGCCGGGTTCTGGAGAGAGACGGTGAGCCTGCCGGCCACCAGATCGATGTACGAAACCAACAAGCCGATACCTTCCGGCTTTGGCCACTGCGGAGAGCCCATCCCCCTTACCGAGAAGACGGGATACTGGGGTGCCTACCGTTCCCGCCTGACCCCTGAGTCTCCCGAGGACAAGTTTGAGTCCCCTTTGCCCGCGGTTCCAGAGCCGCGGCCGTTGTCCGACAAGGTCAGGTCCGGCAGGGTCAGGGTGTCCAAGTTCCCCGACAACATCTCCTTCGTCGTCGAGGGCCAGGACTACAGCGCCATGAACGACAACGAGCGCAGCCACTGGAACGAGAACTTTGACGGCCTCACGAAGCAATGGGTCACCAACGTCGTCACCGCCGGCCCGACAAAGGGAATGCTCTCCGCCAGGGCCTGCCACGCCTTTGCCGGCGAGAAGCAGCCGGGGGCTACGACGAACGGCGCGACGAACGGTGCCTCGACCAACGGCACCAGCAACGGAGCGGTCACCAACGGGCACGGAATCTTCCCTGGCCTGGACTACATCCGCCAGGCCCAACTCCTTTTCTGGCTGGACCTGTCCAAGATGGAGCACATTGGCCGCACGGACAAGGTCCATGTCAAGCTCAGGCGGGACTTCTTCGCGGCGTACGGGCCCGGTGGGGTGATGGAGGGAGGCGACCTCCTCCTCTGGGTGGACGTGGCAGTGCTGAAGGGGGAGGAGATGGATGCGGAGTATGTGGGATGTTACGATGGAACGGGGTTCCTCGCATACGACGACCATCCCGCGTTTACGACGGAAAGTGTGAAGACGGCCAAGCTGCCAGCGTTCTTTGACGCGCCGATCAAGTCCAACCCGATCGAATGGTAGCCAAGCAGCTGATTACGTATGTCAGTGTTTCTCCGTTCTCAATTTATCCGGCGTAGCATCCAACGACACTTTGCTCCATGCGCGCTTTGACTGTATGTTACGTGAACTTATACTACCTGATCTGGGTTGTGTTAGGCGATTGTGTCTGCATCCAGAGCGCCCCCCCCCCCCCCCCCCTGTGCTTCGTCTGACCCTTGCCCCCGTGTTCATCCGTTATATTACAGATACAAAGGACTACCGGGGTGAAATTTCACTCAATCAGGGTCTGCACATTCATCATCAGAAAGGGATAGCCCGAGTCAGTTGGCCTGAATAGAGTTCACCAGGGTAGGTTGCAGTCACTCCACCTGCCGGCAGTTCTCCCCGGATGGAACCAACCGTTATCAACGTCAACTATGCAAGTATGCAAGGGAACTCCAATTTTGCAGTCTTGGTGGAGCTGGGTCGACTGAAGCATACCCGACGGGAAAACGCACAAAGTACGAAGAGTGGAGAGAGACGTGCCGTCTAACCACCAGTATTCTGCGGTGCTTTTTGGTAGCTGAGGGGCTAGAATACAAGGGATTGGGTGTCTTGAATCATTACAAGCGAGCCAGTGCTGTTAGATTGACTAACCGGTGTTCTTCACATGATATCCAGATTTCGACTTCTCATTCGCACAACTAAGCAACATCAAGGTCCGGACTCCCTGCCATGACGTATCTAACGGGACAAAGATTCTCAATCACTCCTTTAATCGTACGTTAATGCCCCCGGGGTTACAATCAATGTTGCTTTTCAGAAGGTTTAATGCTTCCTTGGGTGGAGGACTTGGTGTTCCCGGCCGGCATGCTAAGTCATGGGCAACGGCCAGGACTGATGAATTGGGAAAGTTGGATGCCGATCTGGACACCGTGAGCTCTCGCACAATTTACTTGGTCCCAGAACCCCCGAAATCAGAAGCAGGAAAAGGGGGTGTTCTCTCTGGACTGTGGACCAATGTTGTCTTCTGCAACCCCCCCTCCCCTCCTGGGTACGAGGAGTTGACGACTCGCGACCATAGAGTACAACGTTAATCCACTTTGGGCAATCTGAATCTCAAGGGAGTTCATTCAACTGTTGTTGCTTCGGCTCCAGGGAGCCGGGGGGCGTTGGTCGATCTCCAACTGCCGGTGGAGGCTCACTTGATGAAATCGATCGTGTTTTTTGGTAGGCAGAAGAATCTTCAAACGGTTCGCGACCAAACGCCTTTAAGCTCATGCTCTCCTTTCCCACGGAATCGTGACTGCCTAGCCAGCCAGCCGTGCACTTTGTCAAGATAACGCCAAATCACTTTACCACATACTGTTTTCTGCGCCTCGTCATCTTCTCTTTGTTTAACAACCCATTGAGTATCTGTTGGCGTCCGGGCGATCCCGGCATCCGCAAAAATGGTTCCCGAAGCTCTCATGCCGGCGGTGATTGAGATGTGGGTTGAGTATGCCGTGGGAATTCTGGTTCTGTTTCTTCGCATCTTCACGAGATACTCTCGAGTCGTCGGCTTGAAATGGCAAGGGGACGATTACTTGGCCGTTGCGGCAGTCATCTTGTTCACAGTGAGTTCGAATCCCGAGTCCTCATAGAAACGGTCCCCCCAAGGCGCTTTTTCCCTCTTCCCCACCCCCGGAGCTAGCTCCGCTAACGATGCTGCGCAGTTCGAGGTGATGATGTGCCAGATCATCGGTAAAGGGAAACCCGTCTATAGAGATCGTGGCTTGTTGTCTAACACGGAAAAAACCATCTAGTTGAGAAAGGAAGCATCACAGGAATGACGGACGAAGTTGCCCTGACGCTGACGCCGGAGGAATACAAGAGTCACGAGGTGGGAGCAAAGTGGCTGTTTGCCGCGTGGTACATCTACGTCAGCATGATTTGGAGTCTGAAGGGCATCATGCTCTTCTTCTTCGCGAGAGTCACGTAAGTCTACCCTTCGAACAGACCCTTGGCCACGCCCCAGCAGACATGCTCACCACTGCATTTCACAGCAAAACTCTCCCCGAGGAGCGTCTTGTCAAAGTGGTGTCCGTCGTGACAGTGGCTGGTTATTTGGCAACCCTCGGCGTCGTCACCGGCCATTGCCGTCCGATGCACAAGCTGTGGCAGGTGTACCCATACCCAGGAGGTGAGTAGAGAAGCCAAAACATAATGAAGGTCTGCTCCTGGTTTCTCACAACTGGTAGACGACTGCTCGCAAAATACTTCAAAGTACTATGCTTTGGTCTCGACGAATGTTGCGTAAGTCTGAGTAGTTATCAAACAAACTCGACTGGCAAAGCTTACTGAACAATTGCAGGACCGACATCATGATCATGTACATTCCCATCCCGTTGCTGTGGAGGCTCCAAACCACGTTGAAGAAGTAAGCAGTCCCTTCCTATCTTACTCGTCCTTTCGAGTTCCTCACACGACGCAACACTAGAAAACTGGCATTCGGCCTCATGTTCTGCGCTGGCTTCTTCATCATCATCTGCACCCTACTTCGATGCATCATTTGCTTGCAAACCCCCGAGCGACTCGACTTGGGGCTCAACTGGTCTATCCGGGAAACGGTAAGTTGACATACGCGCCAAGTCGTACCGTTTTGATGGCTTGGCTGCTGACACCCAATCTCCCCCTTCGCAGGTCGTCGCCATCATTTGTACGAACGCTCCGTCGATCAAGCCGCTGTTCCCCAGTCGCAAAACGGGCTCCGCGAACACCAGCACCCCTTCCGGACTGGTAACATTTGGCGGAAGCGGTGGCACGCACAAGATGTCGCGCATCAAGGGAAGCCACCAGAAGCTGGACGACACCTCTGTTGGGAGCCAGGAGCACATCGTCAACCCGAAGGGCACCAGGAACCAGACGACCGCTTTCGTCGACGACCACAGCTCCGACGACGGCGCGAACTACAACAGGGGGATCCAGGTCACCAACGAATACACGGTCGAGGTTGGTAGGCAGTAGGAGGAGGAAAGCGTAGCTGCAGGTGGTGCCTGGCGATGATGGCTAAAGTAGCAGAAGCCAACTCTCGGTCGTAACCCCCTCCCTAGCAGTACGGCACTCATACCATGACAGCGAGGAAAGTTCATGCCATCTGCGATGGCCGTTGTTCTGCTGGCAGCCAGCGACGGACTTTTAATAGACGTTTTACGAATTGATCGATTCAGCTGCTAGATCTCCGGCATTCGCCACGCACCCCATGCATCTTCTGCCGGCTACATCCTTTAGCATCATCTCCGTCCCGATTCCGTCCGAGTTCGAACCCTTAAACTTGATGGCAGTCTTTAGCCCCATACTACTCCCTACAGCCAAAGTGGTTGGTTGGACCAAGGTGATGTTTGTTGTGGAGGTCCAGTTGGTATCACGGCCTATCCACAATAACATGCTCAGTAGCGTATTGTTTTCCCTCGATTCTAGGTTGGGGCATGAAGGTCAAACGCACTGGAGCATATCGTGGCGTCGTTCCCACCATGCCGTCGCCTGCCCTGCCTCTTCGCTCCCACGACAACAGGTAATGCTGTGGGCGGCCTGCGGAACCCCCGACGGCTCAATCCAAACTGCCAGGCCTAACGTCTATTTCTAACTACTTCTCAAGTGCGCGGGTTGGCAAACTAATCATCTCCAAGTATGGTCTGCACCATACGTACCTCCATTGAGCGGATGACACCCCTCACACGTGGAATGCAAGCCACCACCATACGCGTTTGACCCTTTGCTTCGGGTCAATCGAGACCCCGTCGCTCTCTCATTGGGACGTCGGTGAGATTGTGACTGGATGTTTCAACGCCCTAGTCTGGTCTGACAGACACCTGGGTACCTCCTGTCTGCTGTGCCGTGCGCGAAGCACCTCTCATTGGTTGATCAAGGTTAAAGGATGCGAACCCAGAGAAACAAGCCGGCCTGATCCGGGCAAATCACTAGCGATCGGGTCGAACAAGACTCCGTGTCTCGGCATTAAGACGTATCACCGTTACCTGGGGCTGAACACACCTACTAGTGTGTGTATCAAATGCGATTGATGCCGTTGACGAGGGGCTACAAGCGTACGTATATCAAAAGCTTCTCTCCCATCTGCAGAAACATGCGCAAAACATCATTACTCAATCCAAACGAGAACCAGCCACAGAAGCAAGAATCTTACTTATCATCACTCATCTTGCGCCCCAAACGTGCCCGATCCAACACCACAAACAATGTCGAACTTCTGCAGCAAGTCGGTGGTCTTTGAACCAGAAAGCGACATCCCCGATCTCGCAGGAAAGGTCATTGTCATCACTGGAGCCAACGCCGGCCTCGGTAGGCAATGCGTCCTGGAGTTCTCCCGACACAACCCGGCCCAGATCTGGCTTGCCGCACGCAACCTCGACAAAGCCACGGCCGCCGCAGACGAGATCCGGCAACACGTCCCCAACGCGCCGATCCGGCTCCTCGAGCTGGACCTCACCTCCTTCGAGTCGGTCAAAAGAGCCGCGCAACAGCTGCTGGCCCAGGCGGATCGCCTTGACATCCTGATGCTCAACGCCGGCATCATGGCCACGCCGCCCGGGTTGACCAAGGAGGGCTACGAAGTGCAGTTCGGAACCAACCACATGGGCCATGCGCTCTTCGCCAAGTTGTTGCTTCCACTCCTGGACAGGACTGCCAAGAGCAATCCCGACTCGGACGTCCGGGTCATCTCGCTCTCGTCTCATGGCCACACCTACGCCGCCAAGGGGGGGCTCAAGTACGACACACTGAAGACGGACGCGGACGCTCTGGGATCGTACGGCCGGTACACCCAGAGCAAGCTGGCCAACGTCCTCTGGGCGCGGCACATGGCCAAAGAATACCCGCAGTTCACCGTCGCTTCCGTCCACCCGGGCGTCGTCAGCACCAATTTGGTCGCGGGGACGACCGGCTCCCCCAAAGCCCTGCAGTATCTGATGGGCTTCGCCAACAGGTGGCTCGTCAATTCTGTGGAGAAGGGTGCCAAGAACCAGCTCTGGGTGTCCGTGTCGAAGGACGTCGAGACCGGACAGTACTACGAGCCCGTCGGAGTGGGCGGCCAGGCGAGCAAAGAAGGACAAGACGATGTGCTGGCCAAGGGACTTTGGGACTGGACCGAGAAGGAGTTGCGATCGCACGGCGTTTGATTCCTGGTGTTCGGGTCCAGAGGCGGATGCTGAATGGCGGCGTTGTTACAGTTTGTTGCGACAGCTCCTGCAATGCGTCATGAGTCGGGTGGTATGTTAATTACGGTGAAATGTGTAGGATTGATAGTTGAGTTGACTCTGAGTCTTTGATGTAATGTAATAGCTAGCAGCTTGTCCTTTCTCACTTATTGTCTCTCGTTTTTTTCTTTCTTTTTTGACGCCATTTCGATTCACAGTAGGAGTTCCTCGTCATATTGGCTAGTGTTGTAGACTCTGCCACCTAAAACCACCGTAAATAAGACACTTGGTCATTAGGTAGTTGACGAACAAGATGTTTTGTTGATGGTTATTTTTAAAAACATACATAGCTCACTGAGCCACCCCAAGCACAAAAACATCAAACCCTGCTCGTCGAGCGCCTACAGGGGAAATCCGGTGGCTGGGGGGGGTACAGCAAACAGTTGTCAGTGGTCACACAGAGTTTGTGGGGATGGACGGCCCGCATCTTTGCTCGTCTCACTCCCCCCCACAAAACCTCTTCAAAGCAAACCCTGCGGCGTATCATCATGACAACTTCACCGCCTGCAACAGTTGCTACGCCATATCGATGCCAAGAAGAAGCCACTCGCCTCCGAGGCGGCTGCCGGAAGCTGAGCCCGAGGAGCTCTACGGGCCCGAAGTACGGCTAGAAGAGGAGGGCTTCGCCTGGTACAACCCGGACAAGTGGTATCCCGTCGAGATCGGACAGGTGTTTGAGTCACGATACCAGGTGCTCTTGAAGTTGGGCTTCGGTTCGGCTTCTACCGTGTGGTTGTGTCGCGACCTGAAGTAAATCTCATCCCCCGCTGTGGACTCGTTTTTTCTTCTTCTTCAGTGAGACAGGCTTACTGACGATGAACCAGCTCGCATTCCTATGTCACTTTGAAGGTATACGAAACGGGTCATCGGCAGGCCCTGAACGAGGAAAGGGTGCTTGACCATCTGTGGCGTGTTTCCTCAGACCACCCGGGTCGGAGCCTTCTTCGTTCGATCAAGGCCAGCTTCGAAGTATCGGGCCCGGCAGGTCCACATGTGTGTCTCGTTTTCGAAACACTCGGCCTGTCGTTGGCAGATATCCGGGAGCTCGCCGGTGGCAAAGTCCCAGAAAACCTCCTGAAAGGTCTGATATATGCTCTGCTGTTGGGTCTGGATCACATGCACTCCGAGGCGCACGTAGTTCACACAGGTATGTGAGGGGTGGAACTCGAGCGGCTAAAGTTGACAAAGGGCTTTCTCTCTCCCCGAGACTGCATTACTGACCAACGTAACAAGACATCCAAGATGGAAACATCATGCTTGCAATCACGGACACGTCGATCCTTGACGACCTTGTGGAAGCCGAGTGGGCCTTGCCTAGTGCGAGGAAGATTGTGGGCGAACGGATCACCTACGCATCCACAGGGCTAGAGATCCCCGACGACCCTGGCGATCCAATCATTTGCGACTTCGGTGATGCTCGGTTCGGCGACGGGCCGTTTGAGGGTCAGGTGATGCCCGATCTGTACCGTGCCCCTGAGATCATCATTGGAATTCCTTGGGATGAGAAGATAGACATTTGGGCCCTGGGACTCATGGTAAGACCGTGGAGCCCCGGTCTCTGGCTGGTCAGCATATGCTAAAGCAAACCCTGCAGATTTGGGATTTGTTCCAAGGGAAGCTGCTGTTCAACACCAGGCACCGAGACCGCACGGCATCACGAGCAGCGCACTTTGCCAGGATGGTATCTCTCTTGGGTCCGCCACCCGATGACCTGCTGGAGAGAGGCTCGTCGTGGAAAGAGTTATTCGACAAAGAAGGTGTGTGGAATGGAATGTTCATTGAACAGCCAGGTTGGATCAACAACGCTAATATCAATGGGAAACCCCCTTCCAGGGAAACTGATGATCGATGGCGAGATACCGGAATCGTCGCTCGAGGAAGAAGAGGGTAATCTGGAGGGGTCTGAAAAGGCCGAGTTCCTCATCTTTTTGAGAAAGATGCTTCAATGGAGGCCGGAGGATAGGCTGTCGGCGCGAGAACTGATGGAGGATCTTTGGCTGAATCGCCAACAATCTGATGAGTAAACAGGCGATCGATCCAACCTTCAGTTCCAATGCATGACAAACCAACGACCTAGACCACTCTCGTGACAGTGCGTCACCGGCCCCAGTTTGCGCGGGGCGGAGAGTTACACGGCCGATTGTGTCTGACGTGATCTGCCACGATGCTTCGTTAGAAAACCAACCATAGGGGGGGTTGCATTGGGTTTAACGTTATGAAGTCTTCGTTCTCTGACTAAGGTAACCGGCTCTCGCCATCCAATTACCTAGACCTCACGACATGGGGAGCACCCTGCCAACTACACTTTTGGAATAGTTTGAGCCACGGTGTTTTCGGTTCAACTTGTCCGTCTCGGAAAAGAAGCGGCACAAGGGGCCCCCGACCACGATGGTAAAGCATCAGGGATCGGAATCGGAGAAGCTCAATGAACTAACCCCGAGACTCGAAATCCCTCTCTCAGGACACTGTGGGGAGATCGAATAACGTCTTTATCCCAAGCTGATTAATCCGGTATGAAGATGAACCGGCCGGCCAAAGCACGCCACAATCCATTCCTAAACTCTAAATGAAATGACAACCCTGCAAGTGGGCACCTCAGTTGTCCCAACGAGACAGTCCAAGATCGTTGCGAGACAGCCAAGTTGCGTTCTCAAGTTGAGCCGCGTCCGGTTAACGCGAAATTTCTAAGCAGTTTTCCTGAGGCCCTTGAGGTCCTGGGGTCTTGCAACGTTAGAGATGTGACGATTATTGACAGGCATGAGAATGGCCAGAGACCGAAAACATTGCATTGCTGCCAAACTTGAATCCCGGTTTTGAGTTTCTGAGGTTCAGCTTAAACGATCATCAGCCGGACGAGCCGGGCTTTGCAGCATCTCTCACTGAGGGGGAAGAATATAAAGAGGGACATTTGCTACCTCAAGTCGACAATAACCTCATCAGCTCGAACCGAATCACAACTCCCTCCATCCTTGTCGCAAGAAAGACGTCTACACGCAGACACAGGAACCAACATCAAAAAGTCACAATGTCTAGATACGCCAGTGCCCACGTCGATCCTCAGGGCCCGGGAGATGCGCGTCCCACCGCCCTCCAAATCGTCGAGGACGAAGGCCTGATCGGCAAGCTCGCCGGGAAAGTCGTCCTCGTGACGGGCGCCAACGCGGGCATCGGCGCCGAGACGGCGCGTGCCATCCACGCCACGGGCGCCACGCTCTTCCTCACGGCCCGAGACTCGACCAAGGCCCAGCAGGCCGTCGACGGCGTCAGAAACGGGCCTGGTCCCAAGTCCGGCGCGCCGATCCACGCCATCGAGCTCCGCCTGGACTCCCTGGCCTCGGTCCGCTCGGCCGCCAAGGCTTTCCTCTCCAAGAGCGACAAGCTGAACCTGCTCATCCTCAATGCGGGCGTCATGGCCACGCCCGAGGGCAGAACGGAGGATGGCTTCGAGACGCAGTTTGGGACCAACCACTTGGGGCATTTCCTGCTCTTCCAGCTGCTGAAGCCTGCGCTGCTTGCGGCCACATCTCCCGATTCCGAGTTCCAGTCTCGCGTCATTTCGCTCTCGTCTTTGGCCCACCAACTCGGCAAAGTACGTCTCGATGACTTCAATTTCGAGAAGGAGGCCTACCAGCCCTGGAGTGCATACGGGCAGTCCAAGACAGCCAACCTCTACTTCGCGAGCGAGCTCGAGAGGCGCTACGGGTCCAAGGGACTGCACGCCCTCTCTCTGCATCCGGGCGTCATCGCCACCGGCCTTTTCCAGCATCTCCCGCAGGACCAGTTGGAGTTGTTCTCAAAGGACGAATCGATGCAGAAGAGGATGAAGAGCATTCCACAGGGTGCGGCGACCACGGTCTACGCTGCTTTGAGTAAGGAATGGGAGGGCAGGGGCGGCAGGTATCTCGCCGACCTCGTGGAGCAGGGCCCGGCTCCCGAGTCGGAACACGGCCGCTCTGGGTACGCACCCTGGGCTTATGATGAGGACGCAGAGAAGGAGCTTTGGGAAAAGTCCAACAAGCTTGTGGGCTTTGAAGAGGACTGATGGCAAGGCATCAGAGGCAATTGGATGCTAATTTATGAGTTGACGGCTTGTATATTGTTCGGTCAGAGAGTGGCGGTGGTGTTCTCATCGTATTGTTACTTACACCTATGTTGGAATAGCTGTCACCTGAATCAATTTCACCATTAGGACAACATTGCTAAGAAGTCCACCCCTACAGCAAACGAAGTTCGTTTTGAGTCACGACTTTACTCCAGCTCATCTCTATGAGAATTTTCCTTGACTTGCATGGTCTCGTCGGTGGTATCACATCACACAATGTTCGCCGAGTATCAGTGCATCACTCACCCGAGCAACCGAGATCGCAGCATCCCGTTGGCATATTCCAACATGAGAGCGCAAAACCACCTGCAACATCAAGGCGTGTGGGACTTGAAGTAGAGGCCAAGGATGATGTAAAAACCGTCAGTTTATACTAAACCAAGAACCTTCTCTCTATCAACATCTGATACACAACCGAGTGTTTGTTGTATGACGCGACACCAGTGATCACCAGAATCGTCTAACCAGTGAGGCTGCAGGGCAACGACGGAGGCAGTCTTTATCTGCTGAATACCACTATTAGTATGTTGAAATTCGAATTTTTCAACTCAGGAAGCATAGCGCCGCACCCCCTCTGGACGAACATCAACCAGCAGCAGTTACAACACAAAGGCCGGTCCACTCAACAACAAAGTTACATCTGTCTCATCAAGGTATATATATGGGATACTCAGAAGCCTTCCGCGAGAAGAAGGTTCGACGTGAAATCGGCAAGACCCAAAAGTGAGTAAATCGTCCGCAAAGGCTAAAACATCTGCTGTCCAGGCACCGTCCAGAGCGAAGAGTTTTCTTTCGATTGCAACATCTTTTCAGATTGTTCCCTCGTAGATCATTGTTCCCTGACACAAAATCCCATCCCTCGGGTATCTCCTCCGCAGCGCATCACAGAGCAACCCCATCCCGCAAAAAAAAAAACACGATGAAGCCCGTAGAACACACGCAGCTCGCCGACCTCGTCCGGAGGAAGCCCATCCTCCTCCTCAAAACCGCGTGGATGGGGGCGAGCTACATCCAATCCATCGCCCGCCGGGCGCCGGGCGCCATCCTCCCCCGGAACGGCACCATACGCTCCGCCCTGCCCGTCGAGCTCTGGTTGGACATCGTCGACCTGCTGACCGAGGACCTGCGGTCCAAGGGCCTCGAGAACGAGACCAGCCTCGTCCAGCCCTTCTGCGTGTTCTACACCGCGACCGGGGCGGTCCTCTACTGCGCCGAGATCACGGAGCGCACCAAGTGCGGCGGCCTCAAGGACGGCCGGGCCGTCCAGGTCTACGAGTCGTACCTCCAGAACCCGAGCCGCACGCCGCAGACGCCCGACGACTCCTGCCCCTTCACCCTGCCGCGGGCCCACGAAGCGACGCTCAAGGCCGTCTGCATCGAATTCGCGCTCCTGGTCTCCGGAATCAATGTTCTCTTCGACGACGTCACCGTCCCGGACATCATCGCCCAGTGCGAGCGCGGCGCCTGCGAGGTTTGCGTGCCGGACCAGCCGCGGTGGCTGTGCCCGTGGTGTCTCGAGGGGCCTCGTGCGCGGTCCATGTTCCTGAGCCAACGGTATAGGTTCACTGTCGACATGGGTTTTCACAGGTTCCTAATGTTCTGTCCCCTCTGCGTTGGCCTGGACAAGTCGGTGGACAGTCTGATGCTGTACGGGGACTCGGACCGGCTCGACCTCAGTCAGGATTCCCCCTCTGTGGGACCATTTGACGATTGGTCCAAGGGTGTATTATCAGACTTGGGATATGAGGAGGAGAAGCGCTATTCTGTAGACCCTTGATGGTGACCATCCATGCAGTAGTCATGGCGGTAAACAGTGCAATCATTTGACGCAATAGACGTATAAAGCGTCTTTAGCACGGGGGGGAGGGTTTATTGAAGGGGAATTCGTTAAACTAGGATTACTCCGTATGTGATACTCTATATGTCCCGCTACCCTCAAGTTTTCCTATTCAAGAGTTGATTGATCATGTCTGAGCAATGTTCATTGTTCGCATCCCTCCTCCCCAGCGCCGGAAACCATGCAAATGTGTCGTGTCGTCTATCGTAAGGAGCGGCGTGCAAGCGAAGTCGTAATCATGAGAATCGTGTGAAGCGTTGCGAATGAGTGATTGTGTGTACAAATGAGTGAATGTGTGTTTGTATGAGTGGGTGAGTGAGTGTATGGCGAGAATGAGTGGACGAGATAGACGACGTCTGTTGAGTGAGTGAATGGAGATCTCGCCCGGATCCCAAGTCGGAGGCCGTCGGAGAGAAGAAGCCTCGCTTAGGCAACGCCATAGATCTCCTTGATGGGCGTCGGCAGCGTGATGATGTCGCACTTGATGTTGCGCTGGGAGTAGATCTCGCCGATGGTCCAATTGTTGTTCTCCCAGGACGTCTCCTCGCACTTGAGATCGGCGACCGCGTCGCCCTTTGCCGTGTAACGGGCCCTGTTGTGTAAACCGCGTCAGCCACTTTGTTTCTGTTGCAACGCCGGAACTCATCACGGGCACCACAGCCCCCCTTAAAATAGACTTCAAGACACGAATGGAGACGACGGATGAGGGAAACTTACGGGTACTTGGGGTCGTCATTGCAGGTCCACGACTGGTTCAACGCGAGGGCGCGGTCCGGGTAGCTCCAGGTGAAGGAGGTCGCGGCGCTCTCGCCGTCGGGCGGGCTGCAGGTATAGACCTGCTCGCCGTAGAAGAAGTCGTTGAGGCGATTGCTGGCGGCGCCGCAGGTGACGTTGTAGTCGAGGGCCGGGTTGGAGACGTTGAAGCTGACGTAGCCCCACGAGTTCTGGTGCGCGGGGGTGCTGAAGATGTAGCTGGCGTGGTAGTCGAAGCCCGTCAGCGTCCATCCGGTAATCTTTGCCGACTTCTGGCCGCAGGTGGGCTCGTCGTCCTGGCGCCGGGCGATGGGCGAGGCGAAGGCTGTGCTGAAGAGGAGGAGGGCGGGAAGAAGCTGCATCCTGGCGGGTTGTGAGAGTGGTGAGGGTTTAAGACTTAAATGGTGGATAAGAGGAGAGACGGGATGGAATGAGATGCGGGGATGAGATGAGCAGATGTGTTGAGAATGAAGTCTGGGAACGAGGTGTAGCTATGTATTGCAGCGATGATTGAAGTTTCGATTGTTGAGACGGGAACCTCTCGAGGTTTAAGTATCCGACCAACGTGAACGAGATCTTCACCGCACCGGCAAGATATTCTGTTACTTTACTCTCCCACGCAAACACGCACCACGCACCACGCACCACGAACCACGAACCAAACACATTCATCCCTCCAGCCCACGCAGCCGCATGAAAGTCGGTATGGCCGGACGCCAGAGAAGGGGGGCGCACCAGTCGAACATGACGTAGCACCGGAGGGCACGATTCTCGTATTTCCCAAAGTCCCGAGGAGGCCAACTGGCTCCGTCTTGCCCGGCCTTTGCCTGCCGTTAACTTTTTCCTACTTCCCCACAAACGCAGTGTAGATCCTCGCTCTCACTCGCTGGCCGGTAATAGTGGACAAGCGGGAGAAACAAAAAGAGGGGGGGACGGGAGGCAGACGCCCAGGGGCGCTTTGTGGTTTATTGACCGATTCCGGCTTGTCGCTGCAGGCACCATACTGTATTGGGTCGAAGAGGGGCGAGAAATGCCATTATTAGAATGGAACGTCTCTCATCTTCATGTTTCCACGCACATCAGTCAAGACATCCATGTGATGTGTCCAACGGACGGCACTTTGACCCCGTTGAGGGAGACGGCATGTGCCCTGAGTAGAACGCTGATCGTAGGCTCGTATTGGCAAAATTTGGCAGGGAATCCTTTGCTGTTGGTCGGCGCAGCGCAGTGTCTCTCTGCAATGGCACTTTGGCTTTCCAACGACGGACCCTGTTGTTGCACCACTTACGGGTACGGTGGCTGGGAAGTGGTTGGTCGACTCCAATCAAACGACTGTGCTTGAATGCGCGGAGATGGGATGGTTCCAGGGTCTCGGAGTCTTTTCAGATGCCGTCTTTAGCTGTTATGGACGGAACTTTCAACGAAGGAGAGCATGGGCACCCGCCAGGACAGCAACGATGCATACCGCTACGTCTATTCGCCGGCCCCCGTCGTCCCACGGAACACGATGCATCTTCCTCAGCCGCGGGTCCACTGAAGAACCACTCTTCGATCGGCACTTGTCATGCTCGTCATGCTTGTCATGCCACCGGGGCCGACGGGGCGACGTCGGGGGAGTTGTTGCGCCCCAAATCCGTCTTTTCCTCGACGGAGGGAACCGCCCCTCCCGCGCTGACGCATGAAGAGGCGGCCAAACGGCGCGCACTCGAGCGGGCGGCGGAAAGAATTCGATCATCGCGTGCCTTTTGCCTTTGTCTCTGTCTCTCCTCGAGCTGGCTCTAGCGTGCGAACGTGGGAAACGTTACACCTCGCAGCGGTTGTGTTCGTTTCTCACCGACTCGCTGGGCTCCAAAAACACATGTAGCGGTCGCAGCCAACAACTTCTCTGCTCCCCCTGCAGTGCAGCCCGAGCAGATTGTCATTTTCAAGCCCAGATGGATGGCATTGGATTGTGCCGATGCAGGAACGCAGGCTGCGGATCTGACCGCCGGGTGCCTTTTTGTCACAGATCACGGTCGCCGTTGGTGAAAACAGTTACACGCTCTGCAAGCTGAAAAGAGGCGGTATGCAACCATCCCGAGACGGTGGAGATGTCTCCGGGAAGCGATTGCATGTTGCACGAACGGCGAGCCAGACCGCTGAAAAAAGCCAATTTCCTGGATAGGGAGAAACAATGTGCAGAACAAGCCACAGTCCTGCCTGAGTGGATCATGTGGGTGGCGCATGAAATTGAATATGGCGCAGTCCCTGTGGCAAAGCAGTCTCTGTGGCTTCCAAGATCCCGCATCTCTCCGTCAGTCCAGCCTGTCAAAGGGCGCTCTTTGCCCATGCCTAGCGGCCCAAGCACGGGCCCCCGGCCACATGTCTCCTTGGGCATCCCCGACAGGTCCAAAAGCTCCGGAGATCATTCTCACAGCGATAGCGATAGCGATGGATAAGGATGGGTTGGGTAAGGTTGGGATGATCGTACATCAAGAGATCCCGCCGGCCAATGGACGTGAAGCATGACGGACCATCGTGAGAAGGAAATGCGAGGTTCTAGACGCGAATAGATGGTGGGAGAAGCGAGTCCTGCGAATAGGAGTCGGTGGGCTTCCACGTTGGTCGTGCCGATGAGAGTATGAAGAACCGATCCGACGAACGAGAGCCCCACGTGTTGACATGGTTTGTTCCTAGAAATGGACGACAATGGTGGGTCGGGTCACGGTTGGTCACGGCGCGATGACCGACTCGACAAAAGGGGGGGGGGGGGGGGGGAGGTGGAAAATTCTAGACCACCCTCATGTTAGTTCATAAGCGGCGAGTCCGCGGTATTCACTAGCACCGACCGTGTCCCACGTTTGTCTGATCCCCTTTTCGTTGGCGAGCATTTCAAGAGTTGCCGGATTACCAGAAGCGCTGTTGCCGAAGAACCAAGAAGAGTGTTTCATAGGGTGATAATGTCGCAAGCGGACGCTGCTGATCCGAAGATGCCCGTCAATATATATCGCCAGTGTCATCAAGCTGAAGACGAAGCCGCCGCCGTGTCTGATGGCCCTCAGCCACCTCGATCCCTCCAACAAGGCACCGCCGTAGGTCGTGAACAAACCCTTGCCGAGACCTCTTCTGCCATCATGAACAAAGTCGCCCTCTTGACCTCGTCGACGCACGAGCCCGGCGTGACCATTCGCCAGCGCTCAGACCTCATCGCCCTGTTCGGGCCAACATTCGACATCGCCATCCGCTGCCAGAGACTCGTCGCCTTGGCGTCGACGCTGCTCTTCGTCTACGGACACCTCCTCGCCACCTCAACCCTCACGTCGGCCGTCGTCGCGAGCCGGCTCATGGCCGCCTATTCGTTCCACGTCGCCAGGACCACGGCGTCGACGCTCCGGGGGCCATTACGGCTTGCGTGGAATTCCAAAAGAATCAAACGACTGAGGAAGAAATTCTTCATGGAGTTCGCGACTACGATACTGGGCCCAGGAGGCAACATGCTGATCGTCTTGGTCTTCTGGCCAGGTTGGATGATCGTCCTGGGCGCTCTTCTTGCCGTTCGGATGCTGGCGAAATGAGAATTTGCGAGCAAAATGTCGCTTAGGCGCCATCATCCCTCGCAGAGCGTGCCTATGACATGGACAAGGTCAAACATGTCTTTCCATCGGCAGGCGGCCACTCATCTCGAAAAGAAGAACGTGTTCCCGCCGGCATCCTTCCGAACTTCCGAGTTGTAATCCTTCTCGGGGTCGAACTCCTGCCACATGCTCGCCGGATAGATATGCTTGTTGCGCTCATACCAGCGGCGATCCACCACTTTCGTCAGCGTAGGGTCGTCGGTCGCACCCTCGAGGGTGTTGATGTCAGGCAGCGCCTTCACTGCTGCAGCCTTGAGCGCCGCCGCGGTGGTAAGCCCGCCGTTCGGCGCCGCGGGTGCTTCCTCAGGCTCGGGCAGGTCTTTCCTGGGCGGAGCTTCGGCGCTGTAGTTGAACAGCAGTTGGCCACCCGGGCCCGCGCTCTGGTTGAGGATAAAGAAGTAGAACTCATAGTGCTAGAGGGCAGGTTAGTCAATTGCCCGAATAGAAGAATGCGGTTGGACTCACATGAGGAATGATGATGGATCCCCTGACAAGCATCAAATCGTCGACCCCTACTCGTGCCCATTCCCTGCGAGCGTTTGCCTTTTCTCCCACGCCTAGCTCCGCGCCGACCTTGCGGCTCTTGTCCAGGAAGACCCAAATGTAGTCGCCCTTCTTAACGCGCACCGTGCCGCCCGGTATGTTGGAACCGTCGTAGAAGACGAAGGGGATCGCGATCTCGGTGGCCTTGACTGCCTCTTGGATGGCCAGGAACTCGCGGCGCAGGGCCTCCCGCTCGGCAGCTTCGCGGCGCAACGCAGCCTTGGACATGACCTTTGGCACAAATGCCACGGACGAATTGGCGACGACCTTGGCCTTTGCCACTGGCTTGTCGCCGTCGCCGCCCTCAGCCTTGCCGCTCTTTTTTATTGGCACCGAGTCTTCTTCGGGCTCTTCATCGTCGCCAAAGGACAGCTTGCTGCCGCCGATTTTCTTCTTTTTCTTCTTCGGTTTGCTTGGAATGCCGGCAGAGTCGCTCGCGGGATCTGGCGTCGCGGATATGGATCGGTCGGGGGTGGATGCGCCGGACAAGGCGGCTTCTCGTTCGCGGTCCTGCTGGTCGAGGACTTCGGCGCGTCGCTTGCGGAAATCGGAGAGTGCGACGAGGCCAACGGTGCTGTCCGAGATTCGCTCCGTCACTGTCTTGTTCGACGGCGTGAACCGAGAATTTGTCTGGTCGGACATGGCTGGTGTCGTCGAGACTGTTGTGGATGGACCTCGAAACGCGAAGGAAGGAGGACGGCTTCAGTTTCTGTCTACAAAGGAAGCTTCCGCGACGATGGGAAGAAACGAAGAAACGCGGAAGTACGTGTGAAAATGGGTGCGAGACTAAGATTGACACGGTACATGGATCCACATCCCGCAGTGGATCCCGCTCGCTTGGAGCCCCACTTACTCCCGCCTTCACCTCTTGACGCCCGGCGGTCCAGGTCCCCGTCACCTCTCATTTTCACCTTGTCGCCCCCTGCAGCGAGTGAGCTGGGCTGCGTTGTTTCCCATCTCGTCTCCAAATTCCCCGCCACCTGATTATTTTCCCCGTTTCTCATATTATCGACTGATCTTGTTCGTAGCGAGTGTCGTTTTTCTTCAGTTTGTTTGCTCTTCGTTTCGCCGGTAGTCCCGCTCCCGTCCGATCCGCCTTGCTCCAATTGTGTGTGGGTTGTCACCCCGTTTAATAAGCGCCCCTCACCGCCGCCGCCTCTATTGCCATCTGGCATACGACCGAGAGAGAGAGAGAGAGAGAGAGAGGGAGAAACAGAGAAAGAGATAGATAGAGACCACGGTAAACGATGAACACCCAGCCTGCTGCCACCTCGTCCGCGCCTTACAATGGCCCTGGGGCATATCCGACTGCGCCCTCAGGGGGACCGCCCGGGTTTGACCATCACTCCGGGCCGCCTCAGTCCACCACCCCGACGGCCCCTTATCCGGGCCCAGGCTATGGAGGACCTCCGCCGGCTGCCGCTCCCAGTGTGAAAGTTCAGCCTGCGGTCGAGCACATGGCTGGCCCGGCATATTATTCGAGCCCGTATTCGCAGCAGCAGTCTGCGAGCGTGGCCGAGGCACCCCGCCCTTCTGCCGCCCCTCAGCCTCTGAACCCTCTTACGACCACCACTCAGGACCTGAAGTCGGCCAAGACGAATACCCAGTTTGCTTTACGGGAGTACCTGTCCCTGCAGAGGAAGAGGAGCCGTCTCGACGGAGCGACATCGCTGGAGTTGGAGGACCAGATCAAAACCCAGGGCCGTATCTTACTTCATGATCTCAAGTTCTTGAGAAAAGAAGTCGCCGTCCTTGTCAAAGAGGGCGAGAACCATCGCTGGAGGAACTGGCTGATCGGTGGGGCTGTGTATGTCTCTTATCTGCCCGATCTTGATCAGCGCCTGTCTTCACAATCGGAAGCTTGGAAACTAACAACTCCATTAGGGCAACCTTCATCCCAGCTGTCAAGAGAATATTCCGCCGCCCGTCTGAAAAGTCGGATGACCAAGTGCAGGCCTCCAACAGAACCGAGTACGCCTTTTGGCGCAGCAAGGCCCTTGTCGCCCGCATCAAGGACAGCCTCCTCGGACGGAACAGTTTCGCCAGCATCGCCTTCTTCGTCTTCGCCGTCCTGTATGTTTTCACCAACGAGGTCTCCCTCCAGGTGGCCAAGACCGTCTCGAAGCGGCTGAAGCGACTCAGCGCCAAGATTGAGCGGGGCGACGCCGAGGTCGTCGAGCAGGACGCGAAGCTGCTAGAGGGATGGCGATGGCGAGTGCTCATGTGGGGTCAGTGATCCGGACAAGAGATATCTGGTGGGCGTGATGAGCATCTATGACAGACATGAGCCGACGACAGCGTTTGCATGATGAATGGTGTGTTGATTTCTTGTTCTGTTTGGGGCCGTCTGGTTTCAGGGTATGCGGCTGTACATATTGTTAGCAAATCTCATCCTAGGTACAAATTTGTTTACATGCTTGGATTCGCATCAGGCAAACAGTCATCACCGCAATGCGTGAACTGCTAGATTTCAATTCAACATCAGCATCATAGCGATGTGCTGTGTAAAATGCAATTACCGCTAACGGATATGCGTCAAAACAACAGACTGTGCTTATCCACTCTTTATGCAACTACAATTGCTATTTCGATTCCTGGCGCGAACAACAAACTCGGGGCCAGGATCACGAAGTATCGCACGTCTTTTCCAACAAGACGTTCTGTTCTGGACCGTGGAGTTTCCAACATCACGTATCTTTCCAGATCAACTCAGCCAAGCGAAACATCATCGGTGAACCAGTCAACTCAGCAATCCACTGGGTTCTTGCTGAAGCACACACTACACTACCACTCCTCAGCTCATTCATTTCATCGACAAGCCCCCAACAAAGGGCTAGTAATCACAATGTCGAGCAAGAAGAGACGTCACTCAGACGCCGAATCCAAGCATGAGACCGACAAGTCGTTGCAAAATGCGGTCCGCCACGCCGGTCGCGGGTCAGCGACCACGCGACCCCAACAGCCCGGCACTCATGCGGATGCCTACTACCGTAACCTGTACTCGACGGAGCCGGATTTTAACAACTTTGGCCGCCAAGACCCGGCTTTCGGGGCCATGTACGATGTGCCCCGGGTTTCCCTCGCTCGTCGACAAGAATGCTGACCTCTTTCCAGGCTGAAGAGAGGAACCCTCGACTTTGACGACCCTGCCGCCGTGATGCAGCTTACAAAGACTCTGCTAAGAATTGACTTTGGCCTGGGGATTGAACTGCCCGAGGATCGTCTGTGTCCACCTGTGAGATGGCGTCCCCGAAGTGTAAGATCAAGCAACCGAACGCTGACGGCTGCAGGTGCCCAATCGCCACAACTACATCCTGTGGTTGAAGGGTCTGCTCGACAGCACCACTTACGACGACCCCGACCGCAAGTCCGTCGGTCTCGATATTGGAACTGGGGCGAGCTGCATCTATCCGCTACTTGGATGCACCCAACGACTTTGGTCGTTCTTTGCCACCGGTATCACTCCCGCCGCTGAGACGCTGGCTTAGGAGGGCGGCCAACACTGACAATATTCAGACATTGATCAGAAAAACCTGGCGTATGCCAGGAAGAACGTGCAATCAAACAACCTTCACAACCGGATCTCGGTTGTCGCCCGTACGGCCCAAGACCCCATCCTCTCTCTCGACTCCTTGGGCGTCGACGAACTGAGCTTCGTCATGTGCAACCCCCCGTTCTACACCTCAGAAGAGGACCTTCTCGAATCCGCACAGAAAAAGTCGCGACCCCCGCTGACGGCGTGCACCGGAGCGCCGGTCGAGATGGTGACGGACGGCGGAGAAGTCAGCTTCGTCGGTAAGATGCTCGAGGAGTCGCTGGTTTTACGCGACAGGGTGCAGTGGTACACATCCATGTTCGGGAAGCAGTCAAGTCTCGAGGAGTTTGTCAACATCCTGCGAGAGAAGGCCATCGACAATTATGCCGTCACGGAGTTCGTGCAGGGCAACAAGACCAGACGGTGGGCCGTCGCCTGGAGCTTCGGGCCCATGCGGCCGTCAGAAGAGGTCGCCCGGGGCCTGAAGGCCGCGACGTGGAAGAAGATACTTCCCATGGCCGTCGAGTCGGAAGTCGTCAGCTTCCCACTGGATGATGGGGCCGGGAAGCTCGGAGACAAGATCCAGGGGCTCATGTCTTCGCTCGAGCTCACGTCTTGGGAGTGGGACCACGAGAGGCTCGTGGGCATCGGCAGGGCGCGAGAAAACGTATGGAGCCGCGCCTGGAGGCGAAAGAAGATGCGGGAGGAGCGTGATGGCAAACCCGAGGTTGCCGTGACGGACTCTGAGGTGTGCAGATTTGGGTTCGAGGTTGCTCTGAGGGTCGGTAGGGAAAACATTGCGGTGCTGTGCCGGTGGAGGGAAGGCCATGACCAAGCCATCTTTGAGAGCTTTGGCGGCTTCCTGAAAACGCGGCTGACAACTGGATAGGGTGGCAGCAGAATTCGCTTGTACAATCATTGGTCTATGGTTATCATTGTGTAGGCTGACTAAGTGTTCTCTGAGTGTGATTCAGGGTTGGTTTGCTAACCAACGATACTAAACAAGAGAGTGAAAGACAGCCAAGGCGATGTGTTGCTTGGTACATGAGCAGTGAATCACGCATGTCTGTCAAGGCAAGGACCAGTATAAATACCTCCTGTTTCCAACAGGAATATTCCAATCCACTTCAAAACAGTCCCTGCCAATTCATCACGAATCAAACCCAGAATTGAAACCGCAAAGCCACTTCCAACAACACGAACAACATGCCGGAACCCTCGCAGCAGCCCAAGTCGGCCTCCGCCGCACAGTCGAACGAGAAGACGCAAGAAAGCAAGAAGCCCCAGGACAAGTGCTTCTTCGGCGACGACGAGTGCGAGCACAATGTCGACAGAGACAGCTGCCCCCACTGCAGCCCGGCCTTGGAGCTTAGCCGCTAGGTGTCTTCAGCACTGGAAGACCGCGCCGGCTGGGGAAGAAAGACGGAGTTGTGGCTAATATCCCGTGGAGGCCATGCATTCCTGGGTGTTGGATGGTCTTTGGAGCACATTGCTAAGTTGCGATCTAGTCAAAGGACCATAGTCAAAAGTTCAATTCATCCTTCGGATCAGTTGCTCCAACCATGCTGCCATCATGATGAGACCCATTCCAACAGTCTTGGCAAACTCATGCATTGCTGTCAGGTTGGTGCTCGAAAGTTACTAAAACCAAGAACATATTCAAGTGCAGGCCAGAGAAGATGTGGGAGTGGTCAGCCGCATTTAAAAGTCCTTACTGCTCAACAGCTAAACCAAGCGAAATGATGCGATTGAACCCAAAGAAAATCCAGTTAACTGTAGACTCAACGGCTTTTCCAAACAAGTTGGAAATTTCACCCCCGTTGATGTCTCTTTCAATAGTCAGTGTGAACACTCTTGGCACCGTCATCGATGGCAGCCCACGCGGTCGTCAGGAAGTCCTCGGGCTGGGTGAAACGAAAGTCCGGGAGGAGCCGGTTCCACTCATCCGAGATCTCAAAGTTGCCCGCCGAGATACCCAGCAGGAAACCGGAGAGCATGGCTCCGGAGAAGGCTTGGATCGTTTCCTCCGGGATGGACGGGTGATCGACCCAGGGCAGCCACGGAGCCTCGACGACGCCGGCCTTGAGGTCTTCGGCCTTGAGCCTCGTGACCTCGAAAGTTTCTCCTGCGATGGGAGGATTCAGAATTCGGTTTCATTGCATCTGTGATCGGGGGAACCTACCACGGAGCTTCTCGCCTAGGGCGATGATTTGGCCGACGGTCATCGTGGCGCCCTTGATGCCGCCGATGACGGGCCATTCTCCTTCGTACTCGACCGCCAAGGCCACGACTTTGGCAAAGTCCTGGGCGGTGGTCAATGTGAAGATGGCGTCCTCTCTCCCCTCGGTGATGAGGGCTCGACGCCGATGGTAGTTGATCGGGGTCTCGAACAAGTGTACGTGCTTGGACGAGTTGAAGGGGTAGGTCAGGTAGTTGGTGAACAGACCAGGCTGAAAGAGGCAGTATTCAATGACCTAGAATCTCGTCAGTCACTGCAAGATGCGACGCTGTAGAGATTTTTTTCACCTTCTTCTCCCTGTTCACCTCCGCCAGGTACGTACGTGTCTCGTCCTTGAAGTCGTACCAGAACATGTGATCGAACTTGGCGCTTGATTGTAGCTGATTAGAGAGGACGATGGGGTGTTGATGCATGGATTGAGGTCACTCACGCAGCCCATTCGCTTGGAGCAAATCGTTTGACGCCTGCTTTGATCGAGGCGTCAATCAAAACTTTCTGGGCACTTTTCTGCTCGGTCTTGGTGGGATCGGTTGGACCGGTCACGAAGGAGAGCACGGTATGGACGCCTTTCAGGGTTTCGGCTAGTTGATCGACATCATCGTAGGTCGTCTTGGCCCACTGGACTCCCGGGGAGAGCTCTCCGGCTGGGGCATCCTATGCGCATCAAGACGAAGATTAGTGACCAGACATGCAATGTGGGAGCGAAGCCTCAGGTATTATTGCCCTTACCCTTCTTGACAGAACTAGGATCTCGTGAACCCCTCTCGCAACCAGCGCATCGTGGACCTCCTGCCCAACATCCACATAGGGTGTTAGTACCTTTGATCCAACCGGATGGAGACAACAGCAACCTACTGCCAGCTCCGCCTGCGAGTGCGACCTTGACCATGATGAATATTTGACGGTGTTCCCGGTTGTTTCGTCGGTTGAAAACGTTGAGCGTCCAAGTCTTGAAAATGGGTTGGTTTAGTTGAACAATCGATTAGGTAGTATGATAAAGCACTGTCTGAGTTGAGAGATTGTGTCGAAAGCAAGAGTCTTCTTGGAAACATGCTCTATATATAGTCTCTCTGATCCGCCAAATGTAGTGTTCTATTATTGACAATGATACCACATCTTCCCCCGCCGTTTACACGGATGCGCCTGGTGGGGCAGCGGCGGCCGTTCGCCGTGAGCGAAGAACGAACTCCACCGCCGATTTACCGGAAGCCAAGTCCGTCGGCGGAGGATTACTAATGAAAGCGTGGCCGTCAGCTGATTATCTCCGCCAAAGCGGCGGTCCAACGAAGGGGAACCGTCCGTCGCCTGTGCCCGCACCCTCTCCCCTTCACCCTAGCCAGCTCACACTGTTGGACCTCATCGCATCGAGGCTCCCCCTATTGGAAAAGAACATGGTGGACGCACCAAGCACATTAAGCCCGGCCCCCTGCGCCGACTCGGCCCCGACGCCGAAGCGCCGGAAGCTGCGCAAGGGCACCCAGAGCTGCTGGGAATGCAAGCGGCGCAAGGCCCGGTGCACCTTCTCCTCCGCCCATCACGACGTCTGCGACGGCTGTACGCGTCGCGGCACCGACTGCGTGAGCCAGGAGGTCACCGACCAGCCGCCTCCCCCCGGGTCCAGCAAGCACCTCGTCGACCGGCTGGGCCAGGTGGAAGCGCTGGTGAAGCAGCTGCTCAGAGCCGGGAACGGGGTCGACGATCATGGCGTCGGCGATGGCCATCCTGCACCACAGATCCCTCAAGGGAAACGGAAGACGACGAGCCGTTCTCGATCCCCGGTTGCCATGGCGAGGAGAGAGTGCGACACATCAGCGTCTCCCTCTGGCGATGGCAACCACACACAACTTTGGCACTCGTCTTCCAGCAGCGAAGTAAGTCAAGTTCGATTGGTCGTTGTATTCACATTGACAAGGGCAATAGGGGCGGCGTTACCCAGCATCGCCGTCCATGAGGGATGAACCATCTAGGGTCACTCGCCCGGAACAAGATGCACCAGCAGAAGAAACACACGACGAGATCTGCAAACGCCTCCTTGAAGCCTGGCCAAGTCAACAGGACATGGATATCATTCTGTCTATACCGGTGGAAACCTCGCAGATCATCCGGGCAGTCATATGCACCAGGACCGGCTCCCCCCGCACATCGCTGCCATCGTCCGCAACACTGCTGGAGCCGCCGCCGCCGGGATCTCACCCAGCCCTGATTGCCCGGAGCCTTCTGATCCTGGCCTCATTCCTCCAGGGCATGCCGTTTTCCTCGGCGCACCACCTCGCGAGACTCGGCACCCCCTGGCAGGTCCTCATGTCGCGGGCCGTGAAGGCGGCCCACAGCCTCGTCACCTCCGACGACGACCTCGTCGCCTCCCTCGAAGGCATCGAGTGCATCATGCTTGAAGGCCTCTACGAGAACTACGCCGGGAACCTGCGGCCCTCGTGGCTCGCCGCGCGCCGGTCTGTCGCCATCGCGCAGATGATCGGCCTGAACCGCGGCGTCGAGCCAAAGTCCCTGACCGGCTCCGTCATCGAGCCGAGCGACCTGTGGTTCCGTCTCGTCCAGTTCGACCGCTATCTCTCCCTCATGCTGGGCCTGCCGCAGAGCTCGCTCGACGACGTCTACGCCCGCCCGGAGGCTCTGGAAGGGTGCACGCCGCTGGATCGCTATCTCCGCCTGTGCACCGTCGCCTGCGGCCGCCTGCTCCAGCGAGATCCCTCGGACGTGTACGACCTCGAGACCAACAAGGATATCGACAGGGCACTGCAAGAAGCCTCCGCGTTGATGCCGGCTCAGTGGTGGGTGACGCCGACTTTGTCGCCCGACACTGGGCACGCGGAGAGGATCCGCGATACCCTGCGGTTCAACGACCACTTCATGTACTACCACCTCCTCCTCCAACTCCATTTCCCGAGCGTTCTGCGGCCGGTGTCGGAGTGCGGCTACGTGTATCACAGGTCGACGGCCCTCACCGCCAGTCGCGAAATCCTGTCCCGGATGATGGCCTTCCGCGCAACTCGACCCGCGCGCTACTACTGCCGGGGAGTGGACCTGATCGCCTTCTTCTCGAGCACGGCCTTGTGCCTGGCTCACATCTGCGACACGCCCCAAGACGTGACCGCCCAGCACGGATTCCACTTCCTCGCCCATCAACGGCTCAGCGACCGGGGGCTCTTGGAACAGACTCTGGCCATCATGCAAGAGCTGGTCGATCGGCACGACGACGAGATCGCCACCAGGGTGGCCACGCTTCTCCAGCATCTCCTGGCGATAGAAGCAGACGTGGCATCCGGTGGCAAGTACGCCGTGGCCTTTTCGCCGGAGGCTCAGAAGCACGATGACCTCGGGTATCGTGTGAAGATGTCCGACGACGGCACCACTCTGCGCATCTGTCTTCCACATTTCTGGGTCATCAAGATCCAAAAACAAGGCCCTTCAGGGGGGAGACTGCCGGCAGCTAGCTCTGACGGAGACGAGCTGCGCGTCAAGTCAGGAATCGACGGAGATGGCAGCACCTCTCTCACCAGCACCAGGCAAGACCCGTTACCGGCCATCCCTCGCACTGGAAACTCGGGTCTTGAGAGGGCTGGAGGCGAGGAGCAACCCCTTTTTGGACGAGAAGGGAATGAGGAAAACTGGGCGCTAGAGAATCTGGACTTTGCGTTCTTGGATAGCTTCATCGAAGGGACTCTTGGGCTGGACAACGGCGTCATTGCGGGGGAATAGTCGTCGACCAAACAAAAGTTTGAGTCACGAGCAACTGGCGCAAAAGATTGCTAATAAAATCCATCAACACGCATGCCATAGGAACAGAAACTTTTCAAAGGCGGGACCGGCATACGATGAGCATACATAACATGGAAGATAGAACCATGGATGCGAAACCAAGTAGGAGCCCGTCCCGTACGCCCGGCAACAAACACACGATTCAGGATTCTACACCAACCCCAGATGCCTCAAGCCGGTCCAGATCCGCTGCGCGTTGCTGCCCGCCCCGTTTGCCGCCAGCTGGGGCCCTATCAGGTCCCTCATCGCGCGCTGGTTCACGACGTCCATCAGCTCCCACATCTCCCGGAGAAGCGCCAGCTCGAACCCGGTCTCGCGGAAGATGCGGGCGAACCCCAGGAACAGCATCTGCATGGCCCGCGGCGGCAGGAAGGCCTCGACGCTCGGCATGAGCTCGACGAGGAACGCAGCGACGGGCCGCGCCAGCGCCTCGGAGCAGCCGAGCGCGCGGTCCTGGTCGAGGACGCAGCAGAGGACGAAGACGTGCCAGAAGATCTCGTGGACGGTGGCGGCGCGGTCGCGCGCGTTGGCGAGCAGGAAGCGCGGGCGGGCAAAGAGGTCGAAGGCGTCGCGGCCTGCGCGGTTCGCCGCCGGGGGCTGGGACCGGCTCAGGTCCTCGAGGTGGCGGAAGACAAAGGTGGCGGCGCGGGAGAAGGCCTCGTCGAAGCCGCGCTGGTCGAGGACGTTGTCCATGATGCCGTGCTCGTAGCCGCGGAGGAACTCGGGCACGCCAAAGTAGCCGTCCTGCATGAGGTTACGCGTGCGCGGGAGGTGCTCGTGGAGGACGTCACGGTCGACGAGGACCCGGGAGCCGTCGGGGAGGGCGACGGTCACGCGGTTGCGGAGGCGGTCGGTGGGCTGGGCCGCCCGTCCGCCGCCGGGTCGGACGGGCGTGGCGGCCGCGAAGTTGTTTGTGACGCTGAAGAGCTGGCTGAAGTCGAAAAGCCTAGGGCCCGGGCCGACGAACGGTGTCCGAGAAGCCGGGCCATAGTTGTTGATGTTGACTCTGTTGCCGGCGATGTTGTTATTGCCAAAGTTGGGCCAGGCGCGGGTGTTGTCCGGTCGAGGCTGGTGATACCATGGAGTCGTGCGGTACATGTTGATGGTTCGGACAAGATGGACGGCACTTGAAGGGAAGACTTAGAAGCACGAACAAGATTTGATCCGAGGGAAAAGCGAGAACAGCAAGCTCATCTTGTAGGCCCTCGTTGCGTCGTGCAAGGTAACACGCAGTGCCGCCCCCGGCTGCGGACATGTGACGAGGTCGATGTTTGTTTCATTAGATCTCGGCCTCTGTACTACTCCCTGCCTGTGCAACCATGGGATTCGTACGGCGAAGAAGCACGAGCAGTACCCGGCGGTAACCATCCGAACAACGCATCCAAGGCAGGCCTGTTGTGGTTTGATCCTGCGGTGTGGAGATGGGATCAACTATGATGTCCCACGGCTTTGGAAGCCAAGTCGGCGGGAAAGCAAGCCAGGGTTGGCTGGCGACCCCAGCATCTTGTTCCTTTCTTTTCATGCAAAGTTGTAGAGAACGCAGTGGGGAAAGGGAGTTGGATTTCGAGAGAGGATGTGATACAAAGGAGCCGATATGAGCTTCAATACAGGGGTATGTGAGTATGGCTTGCCTGGAGATAGCATGAGTAGTGGATAGAGGCAAACCGAAGGTGTAAAAGTAGGTGCTTGAAAGGCTTACCGAATTGATTATTTAGTATTCAACGTGTCTCTTTTGTGGATTTTCCTTAAATCTAACTACTATCCAGTTGTTATCTAACTCATTGATTAGTCCTTTTCCAGGTAGCCTCCTCAAGTCCGTCCAACAAATTGGCACAGAAAGTACTCCAAGCACTTGAAATTCGAAAGAAACAGAGGGAGGCTTGATGAAGCCGGACCATGTCAACTATGCATGCATGTGAATGTCTCGGGGTACGCCAGAGCGTTTTGCGCAACGGTGTTAAACCAATCAGAACACCACACCAGAGGCCCAAGTAGGCAGGGCAAACAGCTTGAAAGCCTGGGGTTGAGCGCCATAAGTCACTAAATGCTGCCACTTCCAGGCGCAGAGAGCGCCACAGCGCGTTTTTCCTATGAGTTGGGGAGAGACGGGGGTGGTGGGTGGCGTCTGGCAATTACAGCTTCGCCCACATACTAACAGCGCTTTGGGTTTTCATCAAGGGAGAGAAAGGTTGGCTCTGAAATAGCGTTTTCCCCGTTTCCAACACTCATCAATAGCACGTCAAACACGGCACGTCTGGCCCTTCGTCATGGTCAAAGACCGGCGGAGAGTAGGATGGAACTCCGCGCGGCTTGTGCAATATCCATCCATCCATCAGGCAACAGAATGCGGCGAACCGCGCTGCCTGGACCAGCAGGATTGGTCCACTGCTACGTGTGACACAGATATAAATACGAGTTCGATCTCCCTCCTATCCTGTTTCTTCATACCATCCAGCTTCTTCTTTTCCCCGCCCACTTGCTCGATCTATCGAAACTCTCACTATTGTGACTGTTCATAAGTAACCCCTCGTCATAAACCAACTGTCATTCTCAGCATACACTCTGGCAAACCACAATGGATGTCATTCACCATAAAGAGTACCATGTTCGCAACCTGTCCACCAGATCCGTTACCCTCTCTCCCAGCAGGGCTCAGATCGTTCGAGAGCTCAAGAGCCTCCCTCTGAGTGTGAGTATTAACTATTAGTGCCCTTGAACCAGAAATCAGTGACTGAAATGGCCATCAGCCTGGAACCAATGAGATCACCATCATAGGCCTGACCCCGACGGTCGACGAGTCTACAATCAAGGTCGATGGCACTGGCTCTGCCGTCATCACCGACATTGCGGTGGAACTGCTGCCCAACCGCGACATCTTCGAAGACATATACCCGGACTCGAGCGATGACGCGTCAGATGCCGAGTCTGATCACGACGAGAATGTCGACGAGCCGCCAGAGTTGCCGGAGCTCAGCAACCTGCGTTCCCGGCTGCGGCAGCTCCGAGACGAGGAGCGCCGGTCCAAAGAATTCGTCGAAAGCGCCGCCAGCCGCCTCAAGATCCTCGATGCTTATGGAAAGTCGCTCGACCGCAAGAAGAGCATTGACATAGTCGAGAGCATCGAAACCTACCGGACAGAGCGGGAGAGGATCTTTCAAGATCACGCGGCGGGACTGGCCCAGGGCCAGGCGAACGCGAAGCTCTTGAGCGCTGCTCTCAAGGAAGAAAGCCGCCTCATGAAGAAACAGGAGAGGGAGGCGGTCGAGGCTGCTCGCGAGAGAGAAAGGGCCCGTAAGGAGAGGGCCAAGGAGAAGCAGAAAGACGCGAAGAGGAGAGAGGAGCGCCGGAGGGAAAAGGAACGCATTCGAAAGGAGCGCGAGAGCTTCTGGCCAAGGGTGTGCTACTCCGTTCGAGTCACCCTCGAAGCGGCCACCCTGACGCCCATGTCTTCCCGCCGGACTTCAGTCTCGAGCGACACCGTCCAAGCCTTTGCCGCAACAACAAGCAAGTCGAGTGAAGGATCGGAGCTTCTATGCGACCTCTCCCTCTCGTACGTCACCTCGGCCGCCTCCTGGTCCCCGAGCTACGATCTCCAGCTCTTCACGACGAACAACAGCGGCACGCTCTGCTACGACGCCCGCATCACCAACGAGACCTCCGAGACCTGGAGCAACTGCAAGGTCATCCTCTCGACCTCCCAGGCCCTGTTCTCCGGGCTCGAGAACAGCATCCCGACCCTGAAGCCCTGGAACATCAAGCTCGCCCCGAAGAACGGCCAGGGGAGCGACATCCTCGACAGCGCCGAGGAGCGGCTGCAACGAAGAGGCTGGTGGAGCGTCCAGCAGCGGGCGGCCCAGACCTCGAAGCCTCGTTCACAGCTGTTCGGTGTCGACAATTCCGTCCTTGCCACCTCGTCTGAGGCTCTCAGCTCGTACCAGAGCGGCTTGATGCTGCTCGAGCAGCAGAACAAGGGCAGATTGGTCATGCAACAGCTGGAACAGCAACGACAACAGCAGCAGCAACAACAACAGCAATCGATGCCGCCACAAATGCTAAAGGAGTCAGCGCCGGGCGGACGCGGCTCCTTTGCGTTCGGCGCCTCCATGTCCCAGGCTGCGCCGAAGGCATCACGCAAGATGTCCGCCTTTACGGCGAAGCAGGACAGCGAAAACGAAGACTACAGAAGACAGGAAGAACAGAACACCATGGAGTGGCCGGTCATGCCGAGCCTGGACGAGAACGTCGACTTCCAGGAGTCGACCGTGGAAGAGACGGGCTTCACCACGACCTACGACCTCCCCGGCACCAAGACGCTCCCTCCTCGCCCGACCCCGTCCAAGCAGCGAGTCGCGCGCGTCGGCTTCTCCAACATAGTCTTCAGCCACACGGTCGTCGCCAAGTACAAGCCCGTCGCCTACCTCAAAGCCAAGATCCGCAACAACAGCCGGCTCACGCTCCTCCGGGGCGAGACGGGCCTCACCCTCGACGGCACCTTCTTGGGCCGCGCCCGACTGCCCCTATGCAGTGACGGCGACATGTTCTCCCTCGGCCTCGGCGTCGATCCGGCGATCAAGGTCAACTACCCCAAGGTCGACGTGCGGCGGACCACGACGGGGCTCTTCTCCAAGGAGAACAGCTCCGTGTACACGCGCAGCATCACCGTCGCCAATACCCGCGCGGCGGCCGGCAAGCCCGTGTCTCTGTTCGTCCTCGACCAGGTGCCGGTATCCGAGGACGAGCGGCTCAAGGTCGACGTGCTGGCGCCCAAGGGGCTCGTGGTCAACGGCGCCAGCGTGGCCACCGGACGGCCGGCTCGCGAGGGCAAGGACGACGCCGACTGGGGCAAGGCGACGGCTTTGTTGAGAAAGGGGGGGCAGGTCGACTGGCAGGTGACGCTCAATGCGGGCAAGGCTGTGAAGCTTGGCTTGGAGTACGTCGTTGCGCTGCCATCCGGCGACTCTGCTGTTGAGTGTTAGAAAAGTCTGTACGATTTGAAGAGCTTGATAATAGATTGGACTAGGTATATCAAGAGTTTTGGGCCGTTCTGTTTACGTTGATGTCAAGGTAGGGTGGAAGCGTCAGACTGCTCTATAGTCAGAGAGGGAGCCGTACTTATGAGAAAGGAAACACAATGCCTTTAGTTAGCAGGATTTCAAAATTGGAACGTCATGTTGGCCTGGAATTGAACGTATTGCGTGGAAAAAATAACACTGTTAGACTGTTCCTTGATATTCGAAGGACTTTCGGCTATGTTCCTGAACGAAAGGTCCCACCTTGCATTCATAACGTCCATCTCTCAAGGCTCTATTCGATCATCAGACTGTTCCGCCGCTTCCTGTCGATTCCCTCCTATCCGGCACTGTCCTCTTACCAACTCACACCAACACGCACCAACACTCAACCTTTGGAACCGGCAACTTTAGCGGCCTGACCACGGCGTGGCCTGCGGCACGGCTTGGGAAACAAGTTGTTCCTGAGCCGCTGGTGAATCTTTTTGAAATGATCTCTCTGTCTGCCGTGTAAGTCGACTCTGGCATTTACAAATCGGATCGAATCCCAAACGGACAATAACGCACCATGTTGTCTTTCCGACTGAACATCCGCCCGCAGTCCGGATGAGGGCACTGGATGGTCGGCCGGTGGGAACCCATGTGCCGCTGGTAGTCCTTGCGGGTCGCGAAGCCCACGCCGGCGCCCGCGCACGGCGTCTCGGCGCAGAAGAAGTACTTTTCGTGGCCGCGGAAGTGCTTTCTCAGGTCGCAAGCGCGCGCGAAGACCCGCGGCGAGCGGCAGCCCTCGAACCGACAGCGCCAGTTGCCGCCGGCGTCGAGGTACCCCATCCGCCGTAGATCCTTTGGCTCCCAGATCTCGTCCTCTTCGCGCTCCTCCTCGGTCGGGCTTGGTGACTTCTCTTCGCTGGAGTTCCACATCTCCCAACTGGGCGTCGTCTGCACCGTCGATACCATCATTTGCTGTGCTGGGGGCTGTGTGAACATTTCCGATCTGTTGGTCTCGACCAGATTATCGGGCCTATAGTGTGACATGGGGTCGGAGGACGTGGCCGGATACGACAAAGCCTGATATATGGAGGCCAGAGAATCTGGATACAATGTAGGATAAAACCAATCCAAGTGAGGGGGATTAGGAACAATATCGAAGTCACTTCCTGCGGGCCGCTGCTGCTCGCCCCCTATGTATGTTTTTATGTTGTGAGCTGAGTGGCTGTGGTACTGGAAACACTGTTGATCCATAACGTCAATAGAACTTTCCCAAAGGATTGTCTCTGTGATCCACGAGGGCTCTTCATCCGTTGAGAAAATCTTGTATATGCAATGACGGTGTATAAGTGAATAGGCTGTGTAGACGTCAACGTGGGCGGACAAATGTCGAAAAGAGGGGGGCAAGCTCCGAACTTGGAAAAAGGCTTTTTCCGGACGAATCGACTAAATCGAGACTCGTGATATATATCTGTAGGCTTCAAACTCTATTTAGAAACCCATGTCGATATCAAAGCAGCGGTATAGCAGTTAAGTTGAGCCTGTTTCACCAGTACGCACCAATGTAACCCTCCTCGTACAACTCGGCACCCCTTCATTCCTGCACTCCGACTGCCAAAAGTATGGCTTCAATGAGGCCTAGACACCTGTCGGCAGCTTTTCAATGGTACAAGTCTCACGACATTTGCTTTAGACTCTCTTGTTATGTGCTTGGCGACTGATCCTCTTTCCCGGCTTCCCCGAGCTCGCCCCAGGGCTCCCTCATCATGACACTAGGCTTTGATTTCTCGATATCATGGTTTTTAAGTGTAGCTTAGGTCGAGGTCGCTATTATCGCCAGGGAGATCCATGGCATGTGCATCTTGACTCATGACGACCTCCCTTGATTTCTACACGCTAGCCGCATCAGAGTACGAAGACGGCGGCGTTGCCGTGTAGTTGAACGCTTGTAATCACTGTGAGATTCAAGTAGCTGACGCTTCATTCTGTCTAAGCTAGCAATGCCGGTAGACAATTTACAGTGGTTTGAACCAAGTTCCCGCGACTCGGCCGCTTCGGCATGTTGGAGGACAACTGTTGCATTTGTCTCTGATGAGGTTATGGATGATATGAGATACGCTGTGTGTGAAGACACGGTCAATCCTAGCCCGTCTCTCACATATGCAACAAAATTTAATTTTGGATCCAACCTTAGTCCATCAGCATGTTAGCTCACACATGGGTTGAGATTCTATGCTAGATTTTTTGTCAATTATTTCATAGCCTACTTCTACCATTGTTACCTTTGGTTGTCCTGCAAAACGCGAAGAATTCGCAGCTGGATTAAAGCATGATTAACAGGTAATAGCTTTTAATAACATGTAGGATAACATTCGTTGTTAAGCCAATGATGGAGCATGTCTCCTGAACAATTCATGAGAATATATTGCTGCTGTAATTATTTTCAGCCATTGATAATTTCCACGTTGACTAACATGGACAGACGTTGTTTGCTCTGGAAGTGTCAATTTGGCAATGCGACTGGCCCCTCGACGCGGTCAAGTCGTGTCCACCGATTGACCGGGGGTCCCTGTCCTGAGTCGACCTGCTTTCAGTCCAGCAGAGTTTCGAGCTGCATCAAATAACGCTGCCTTATCTTGTGGCTTCCTCCGATAGCAGAAGCTTCTCCGGCACCTATTGACCATCAATTTCCCTTCTGAGAATTCCGCCACGTAGCGTTTTCTACAGGCCCGTTCAGGATTCTCGTTGTTGCTAGGGATGGTTCGTTGATCCGAAAGCTTGGTCTATGGCTCGTTAAGATCACCGGTGACGAACCTGTCAAGACTCACATCTTTGTTTTATAAGCGATCTTTCCGTTTTGAGACTTTAAGACCATCTTGAGAGTACCTGGTCAGTGTGACAAGATCGTGAGTTTTGGGGCTGGGACTCATACGGCACACGTGAGGACGTGTAGTTGCGGAAGGAAAAGCCGCATTGCCAGATCTGGAGACTTCGCTACAGCCGGGCGCATAACGCTGGCCGCAGATAGCGAGCTGCATGATCTATTCTTGGAATTGCTCGGTGGTGGTGCGGAGAACAACAGGGGTTGACAACCATTACACCACCCATCACCGCCCTCGCCGATTCCGAACGAGAGGTTTGGGTAACAAGCTGTTAGCATACATCGGTCCGTCAGATACGGGGAGTTCTTTACCCCGTAATTTCATATTCATCTTTTCTACTCTGCCACTTGGACATTGACAGTTGTGAGAACGGCGTTTTGCCTCAAAAATCGTATCGTTCCTCTGCGCAAATACTAATTGACACCGGCAGCGCCTAAACGGGATGATATCCGAGGTATTCAACGTGATTTTCGGCTGGACACCGCGACTTTCCAGGTATTATGCATCCAGCGAGAACCGCTGGTTGACAAGTGGTGGTGGCCAAGGTCAGTGGGAACTTACAGTGGAAGCACGGCATGTGTTGGGTAAGGCTCAGGTCTGGTTGGTCCCTCTGTGGTGTGTCCAAGTTTCGCTCCTGTGTCTCAAGCATCCGCAGTCCGACTTGGCGGCCGGTTCCTCCCATTTAACAGTCTCGGTGGCGTAAACTTTAACAAATTGCTGATGTTGGGCGCCTGGCTCAGATGTGGAATGTCCCGCATGAACCAGAAGCACGTCAACAATGGGCTGAAAGCGGCAAAAGCTTCCTATAAAGCTGTAAACATCCGCCAGTACCAGAGGGCTGGAGATGAAACAGGTGTTTCTCGCAGAAAGACAGTCTTGTGTTGGGCGATTGACTTGTGAGAAAACCACACATTAAACAAAACCAACGACAAGCCCCTGGATGGTACCGGCTGATTGGACAGCGTCTCGGTATGTCAGACAGGGGCAGACGAAAGCTAGATGCTGACAGTAGTGACCGGCCCGCGCTTACTTTCCGGCAGTAGAGTCGTGCGCGGGACAATTATCGGTGATTGAAGGGCTTAGCCAGACTTTGACATTGTCATTCCCCGCCTCCGGGGCCAGGGATGACAAAGACAAATGATCGAAATGATTAGGGCCTCGGGGGCGATGAGGTAGTATTAGACCAAGAACTTTCGGTAGCCTCGGGTCAGAGCTTCTTAATACTGCGTAAGAAGGTTGCCTGACCAGACACGTTCGTTTTATTCCTTGCCACCCCCTAGGGATCGAATGGAACCGGAGGTAAACCAATTGAAGAGACAGCTGGGTTTTCCATTCCAGAGCTTCCTTTGGCTTCCACAATATCCTTTAGGGCAGCATTCATGGTGTAGTATTAGTCATCGGCGCTCTGTGTGACAACCTCATTTGTAGCCCAATGCGTGTTGCCCATGATAATATACCGCTCGCTTGATAACGCGTGCAAGTCTAGATCTAAAATGAAGAGTCAGCAGTGGAAGTATTCAGGCAGCATCAACTGACGAACGGCACTTCCAAAAACGAGGAGATGGCATGTTCCACGACTCAGTCTACTGCTAATTACTTCCATGAGCGTTTCCAGTTGATGAGAAGCGAAAGTCTTTGGAAATTTCTTGGCCGGGTCCTCCGTTAGAATGCTTCCAGAGCGTGTTGACAAATCATGTCGGCAGTCTTACATAGACAATGGTAGGGGTAAGTCGAATAAGAATCAAACCAGCCCTGAACCGGACTTCGATTCTCAACGTGATGTGTGGAGCCGACGGGTGTGAAAGCCAACGAGACGAAGAACTAATGCTACGGCCCTTATCGGTATTGGGTTTCAGGTATGGCTTCCAAACTTTCGCCCCCAAAATCGAAGCACAAGCGCATCGGTCACGTCGACAGATCGGCCCTGATGAGTGAGTACACCAGCTCGTCCATGACCACGCCGTCCCTGACGACCGCCCTCCTCAGCCGGCCCTCGAACACGAACCCGCTCTTCTCCAACAGCCTCCGGCTCGCGGCGTTCTCCGAAAACACGCCGGCCCAGAGCCTCTCGACCTCCTCCTTCTTCTCCTCCTCTCCGTTCTCCCCCGCGCCGCCCATGCCGTCCAAGACCCACCTCGCGAACGCCGGCACCAGCTCCGCCATGACGCCCCGGCCCCAAAACTCCTCCCCGAGCCAGTACCCCAGCTCGTAGCCCCTCGAGTAGACGTCCCTGCCGGGGACGAGGCCGATACTGCCCATGACGGCGCCGGTGGCCGGGCACGCGATGGCCCAGTTGCGGATCGGCTGGGCCTGGTTCAGCGAGATCCAGGACTCGGCGTCGGCGAGGGTGTAAGGGCGCGGGAACGAGTCGCGCAGGAAGGCGGACACGGCTTTGGAGTCGGCGGCCTTGGAGATGGACGGGGCGTCGGCGGGGTGGTAGGGCCTGACGATGCTCTTTTGGAGAGCGAGGATGGGGGCGGGTAGATTTTGTGTGGAGGCCATGGTTGAGTGCGCGGTTTTCGGGTTTCTTGATTCGAAAGAAAGCCGTAGCTAAGAGAGGCGTTTATCGCTTGTCTTGATGACTCGTGAAGACGCCGCGGTGTGTTGTGGAGATTTGCGTTTGTCGATGTTTTATCTCGTCCGCCAGGGGTGTGACTAATACGACTTGAGCCCGCCCCCCGATGGCGAGGTGCCATTTAGGGAATAGCTTATCTGTAATTGCCCATGGAATGTGTCATCCGATGAGTCTTTACGAAGGACGGGCCGCTGCAGCGATCAGATTGGCAGCAGAATGCGTAGAACCATTGGAACCCTCTCACCGGGGATAAACGTGAGGTGAACCGCGAACCCGCTCTCAGCTTCTAATGTAGGCGGCACTGGGCGTCTCTTCGGATTCTGCATGCACAGGGACCTGTTGGCAAAGATAGCCTTCAGTCCAGTATCGCTGATTTTCAGACTTTACATATCGGGACTTTGCATATCCAGACTTTGAAACAACGAATCAAGCAGACTTCCGGGACAACCCCGAAGCAGAGGCCTTGGCATGCCCGATCCGGCCGGAGGGAGGTCACATTCCCCGGGGCCGACGCGGGGCATTTTGGGGGGGGGGGGGGGGAAGAAGGGTTGGGGATGGAGGCCAGCCAGAGTGTGGTAAAAAAAAAATTAGAAATAAAAAGAATTTGCTGCAGCTGGAAAAGACCAGGTAACTAACCTCCCTACAGACGCCGAGAAAGAGTGAGAATTGAGCTCGGTTCGAAAAGAGAAAAAGAATTTGCCATGAGAAGAGCAAAAATCATCAAAAAAGAAATTGATTCCAATCGCTGCGAGGATTTGAGCCTCACGCGGGGGTCGAACCCGCAACCTTGAGATTAAGAGTCTCACGCTCTACCGATTGAGCTAGCAAGGCAGCTGAGGCCAATTGTGGTTGGTGACCTTGACCACGATTTTGCGGCTTAGTAATCGTCCCAGGCTCCTCAGGGCTCGGATCATCACGGTTATTGTCATCATCATCGTTTGAGCCCTCCAGGCAGGAGACATTTCTCTCTCTACATCGACTAGATCAAAGGGCAAAGGGGTATTCGCTTTCCATTCCAATGAATCCATGCACACATTTCCTCGAAATCCTTCCTTCTCCTTCCCACCTCCCATAGACCGCCACGCCGTGAGTCCGCTCACAAGACCCAGGCCGACTCGGTGTAGTCCTTGGCGCCCTTCTGGGCGGTGTTCTTGTTGTACTTCATCCAGCACCAGTTGCCGTCCTCGCCCTGCTCGCCCTTGAAGATGTAGACGACGCCCTTGCAGGGCCCCTTGCGCGACTGCTGCTGCAGGTTGAAGGCGGCGCAGTAGCGCACGCACTCCTCAAAGTTGCGCGCCGGCACCTGCGCGATGTCGTTGTACAGGTAGTCAGTGCCGCAGTCCTTGCTGAAGGTGAGGTTTGTGCCGGGCACCTCGTACGTCAGCTCAGAGCCGCTGCCGGGGCACTTGTTGAGCGCGATAGGCGTGTCCGTCTCGGCGGGCTTGCTGAGATCAAAGGCGGCGGACGCCGAGGCCGTCGGCGATGCGGACGTGCTCGTCGAGGCGGCGGCGGGCGACTGAAGACTGCGAGAACGTCAACCTACCGGCCACTCTGTCTACTATTTGTCGCCGCGTGCGTGGCACATGGAACCCGCGGCGGGGGAGGAAAAGCCTGCCTACCTTGCGATCTCGCTATTTTTGCTCGCGAGCATTGCGCCCAGTCCTCCCGCGACGCCGACGAGAGCGCAGAACAGCAAACTGGACAGGACGAGAAGCCAGAACGTTGTTTTGCGCAGACCACATATCGTGCCGTCGTCCGGGTGCATCTTCTCTGGCGTCGACGGGTGGTGATGCGTTACACTGTTGTCGTACGCGGTCTCGGTGTAATTCGTCTGGGGGGGCGCATGGGTGTGGTGATGCTGATCCGGATGTTGATGCTGATTGTAGTATGGCTGAGGCGCCGGGGCCGCGGGCTGATACGACTGCGGCGCCGTGCTGTAGGCGGCGCCCGTGTTCACCTCCAAGCCGTCGGGGATGGCGTGGGACTCGGGGCCGGGCCCGCCGTTCGGGTCCTTGAGCATCTTCTCGGCCTCGGGTGATGTGGAGTGACTACTGTAACCGCTGTTGCCGTTGGAGTAGAAGTGGTCGTGAGGATGCAGGGAAGCCATAGCGGCGCAGGTGAGAGCGAAAGCCAAGGTCACGCGGGGGCGCACGCAGGAGGGAGGAGGGGAGGAAGAGGCTTTAAATTGAGAATGTCCGACACCCAGAATCCTTGCGAGGATGGTCAAGAAACCAGGAAATCAGGAGAATGTCTTGGCAGCGCAGCCGACGTAGTGTATATGCACGATGAACAGAGGAGGTGTGGCAGGCTGCAGCACACGCATCAGGGGCCGGAGACGGAGGGGGACATTGTCAGCACTTGTACTCGATGGGCTCGACGATCCAAAACAAAACCATGGACGCCATCCGTCCCATAGCCGCCGCCGGCCAGCGTAGGGCTGGCAAGGGAAGTGAGAGGGAGGGGTTGGTGACACGATCAAACAGTCGTTTAAGCGGTAGCCTGCTGGCGAACATGGAGTCGTCGCAGGGGAGGGGGACGGACGGACGGGAGCCATTGCTTACCACCCCTGGGTCCGGGTTGGTGGTGATAGACTTGGATGCTCCATCAGCTCCTGGGGGGATTCCAACCGCTCAGCCGCCGAGCTTGAAGGCCGGTCGCGATAGTCGCCCAATGGGGAGGGCCTGCGCGGAACGCGATCGGCGGTGTCGAGGGCTCTGGATTTGGATCTTTGCATCAGGGCCGGCCGGGGCCAGCATCCTTCGCGTCGCACTGTTGGGTAATTGGAGACTTTTTGCCCTTTGCCAACCAAAAGTACCGCCTGCGCCAAGGTTAAAAACGCCCCCAAGATGATGGACGCGACTGTTTTGGCACAGAAGGATCCGGGAGTCAGCCTAAACGACGCCATCCAGCGTCTCTCAATTTCCCAGCGGCCGCAGGCTGCCGTGGCACTTTTTCAACATGCGGTTGCCTTCATTCCGTCGAGCATGCCATCATAATAAAGAGCAGCTTGGGTCTTTGGTCAGTGCAATGCGAGGCCCGCTGATGTTTCTTGCTGGCTCCGCAAGCTGTGTCGTGTGCTTAGCTCTGTAGCTTTCGCTGAGAGTCAAACGTGTGGTGCAAATAGACGTTTGGCATGGTTGCATTACCTAATCAGAATCAGTTGTGTAACAGGTATCTATCCCTAAGGTTGTTAGTTACCCAGGTACCCAGGTACTCAGGTACCTGTGTCTTCCCTGCGCGCCCAGTTGTTTACGCTCACCAAATAAAGGTAAATCAATTCCCTCCTCCCCGTCAGATATTATAATTATCTGCATCCAACAACACGGACCTGCTCTACAGTCGCGTCCTTTAAATAATAAGTCGAAACAACTGTTTCCTTCTTTTCTCTCTTCTCCCATCTTCTACCATCAGATTTCTGTACTATTTGCAGTTTCCATGCAAGCCGTCGCAAGAGTCTTCGACTTGTACGTGCGTTGAACGTTCAATCCTTCCATGAATGTGGAAAACACAGGTGCACAAACTTTTTATCTTGCTGCCAGATATTTTGTTCGAGGTGTTAACTTGCAATAGATAATTACAAGCCATCTCGCCCGTTGACACGCTGTCCATTGCTCCCGGCGACCACCCGTCGGCTCAGACCCTAAATGGTGGGCCCTAAGGCAGGACCGTGTAAGAACGCCACGAGGACTCGTCTGGCTAATCTTTCCGAGTCACTTATGGGCTTTCCAACAGTCTGCTGGCCTTTCTCGGTCCTAGGCTCGTTGGAAACGCACCAGCGCTATTTTCTGGGACCCAGTCCTAGGGCCGAACACGAAACCAACGCGTGCTTCACCCGACGTGTCCCAGGCAAGGGCGGAGATTGTCACGCTGAACCTCTTCCAAGAAGACAATCCAGAAGAGTAACCCACGTGACAGAACGACGCTGCTTCTCCTTCTTTTCTCTGAATCCTAGGACCCTCGCATTATTCCGGAAGACGGTTCTGCTTTGATTGGTTCTGTCCTGAAAAGTCATACGTCTGTCTGGCTGATGTGTTAAAAAATAAAGAAGAAAAAAGCCCCTGCCGATATCCATTCGAATCGCGACGACCACGCTCCTGGTTCGGTAGACCAAGTACTCATTGCGGCTCGAGGCAGATTTATCCTGGAGTAAATGCCTTGTAGCAGGTCTTTCAACCGCGTATCGGCGGCTCTTGGACGCTCAGCTGTTCCAATCTGATCAAGGACTGTGGTAGGAACAACGTCAGGATTCAGATGAACTCAACTCATCAACCTTTGCATTCCAAATGCTCCTCCTTGGACACATGTGTCTCATCGTCGAGAAGCAGGTCAGCAGAGTCTTCAAGATCTTCAAAGTCAGCACATCACACGCAATGCACACACACACACTTACGCCCGACCTCATATGGCCCTTGATCTTCGCCAAGGGGGGCGGCCCGGAATGGGACCGGGGCAGCTGCCACCGTATCACCGTCGCGCTCAAACTTGAGAGGTGATGGGCGCCGCCGCCGCGAGACTCCCTGCCCCGGTACTGCCAGGAAGATTTCTGCTTGAAGGTGGCGCACCCGTTTGAGGTCGTGTACGGGCCCGACGAGAACTCCGTCACCGAGACACGTCTCTTTCCGTCCGAGAAGGTCGTGGGTCTGCCGTAGGCCGCAGGCCGCTGTCGCTGTGGCGCCAATCGGCAACGGCAGGCTTAGGTACGTACGTTGGAGACGTCAACATCAAGAAAAGGATCGTACGCTGTTGTTTCGGCCACGCGTGGTTCGGGTCAAACCCGGCCCAGCTAGGCCTGAGGGACGCAGGTAAACGTGCATATGCGCACGTAGTCCCTTGGACAGGGTCTTGCGCCGGTATAGTGACGTGAGGGTTGATACTCGAACGACTCGTCTTCAGGCTGGCAACTTCAAACTATGAACGGCCTTCATCTGTCCTTAGCCCGTATCCCGGATGGCCGGCTAGCTTGCCCAGGAAAAGCTTGCCCAGGAGAGAGAGATGGATGGATGATGAAGGCGATGTGATAGGCCGAGGAACTGCTTATGATCGACCTAGATCGACCTCGGCTGCGTTGCCTTCAAGGCTATCCATCCACGAGCTGCATCGCCAAATGTGCTGGGTCTCGGAAGCATAGGCGCAGTATCGGGGACTGTTTACCTAGTACATCGCACGAGCACGAAATCATCGAAACGCAAACATGATCCGACTCACCGCGAAACCCAAGAACCATCCATGCCGACACAACCGTGAAGGCTTCCAAGCCTCCAAGCCCCCGAGTCTCAACCGACATTTTATCCGTCCACAGAGGCGCCCCCTCCCTCAACAACGTGAGCCCGTCGATTCGGCTGACTGACGCCTCTTTGTCCGCATACTTGCACAGCCCACGTGCTCAACCCATCGCGAGCGGGTGCACCAGCGCGACGCGAAGCCTCGCAACAGGCGGTGTCCGTCGTCAGCTGGACGACCTGCACAACTCTACTCTGGGTGACAGCCGCCCGTTTTCGCGGCGTGCAGGAAACACGGGAAGGAAAAGGAAAGTAAGGGGACTTTTTTTCCCCAAGACGCCAAGTCAAAATTAATAGCACCCCCCTGCTCGTGTGCGGCACAGCGGTTGGCGGCCTAACGAGATACAGCTCCCAACGCCCATATGACATGGGCCCCTTTGCCCGGCTTGTGCCTACGTGCCGCTACGCCAAGTAGATGCTTGACTGAACTTGGGGGAAGCTCTCCAGTTCTGGCCGGCTCCGCCACCGTTGTCCACGTAGCGCGCCGAGACCGATGGACCCCACGAGAGGAAGGGGAGAGCTTCATGCTTAATGCTGTAGCTTAAAGGGACGTCATATCTCTTTGGCTTCTCGCTGTGATCCTCCCTCACAGTCACATACGCACACACAATCTCTCTCTCTCTATCTCTCTTGCAGGTGTATTCCCATCAAATTCAAAGCTCATTCATCCGTCCGGCTGTCCGTCATGCCTAGCGTCACGACCTTGTCGCAATATGCCATCTCCAACATCGGCCCGCTGACGACCGTGTTCACGGCACCGCCTGCGTGCGCCACTAAGAGCAAGGACTTCGTTCTGGGCGTCAAATATCCCGATAGCCACCAAAACCCCGAGCCTAGGTGGGCGCAGAGCTGCAGCTTCGCCTCTCTCGGCGAGTGCTACCCCTCTGGCAAAGCCTTGGATGACGCCTGGACGACCCTGGAGGGCGAGAACGGCTTCACCGACGCCGGAAAAATGGCGTACTTTTCCCCGGCCAGCCAATGTCCCGAGGGTCATGTCACGGTAGGCGTGGCCGCCAAGAACGACGCTGGCCAGATCAGCTCCTCCGGCGTCTTCGTCCCGCCCGTCACGGATTGGCCCGGAGGATATCTCCCTTTCAACCCTCATCTCAACGTCTTCATGGAGGCGCTCGACAACGGCGAGACGGCGGTTGTATGTTGTCCTGAGTGAGTTTCTCGAACCCCAATTTTGTCTCGAGTGAGTTGGCCGCTTACGTAGAGATGCCTGCTCTAGGGGTTACGAGTCGTCGCCCGGTGGCGGCGGATGCTATTCCGAAGTGCCGCTCAGCTCGTACGGAGAACTGTCGGTATGTGAGGGTAGGGGAAGGGGCCGTGAAGCCTTCACCTGGGTGAATGCGACCTTCTCATACAACAACACCATCCATACGGGGGCGGTCATCTCTTACACCGCCACAAGCCTCCCAAAACAAACGTACACTACGTCGACGCTCGAGGATATGGGGACAGACGCTAGGACCGTGGCTTGGGTGGTGGGAGCCGAGGTTACTATGGTTCATAGGCCGGCCGACGCAGCTACTGGTGACGGTAGTGGTGCCGCGGGTCCGACTGAGACGGCGACGAGCGCGGCTCAAGGGTGGAGAATGACGACTTCCGGCGGTGGTGTGGGCGTTCTGGCCACCGCGTGGGCGTTGGCGGCGCTGGTGGGGGTGACGCTTGTCGTGCCTTGGTAGTTTGGGTGATGGCTTGAGTGAGATGCTGGAACGGATGGGGTGGGCGTTGGAATTACTTGCAGAAGACAAAGCACGCGAAGCCATATTCGGACAACAGCATTCAATCCCCCACAAGAGAATGGTGATAATAAGCATTTACCCCCATATCATACCAAGGTGCTACTTGGGATGTTTCCGCCAATGCCTACGAACCTCCAGTCATGTGGCCATGGCCTCACTTTCTTCGACGTTGCTGTCATCTCGACATGCGTGGTCCAATTGTACCACGGACCAGGCGGCATCAGAAGCGCCACGAGCCGAGACAGAGGCGGCGTATTCATGGAGGGAGCCATTAGAACTCTAACCTCTAACGGTCGTGACGTCAGCTCCAGTGCTCAACGTCGTGGCGGCATGTGCTTCGGACTACAGCCTCGACACGAGCACGTACAACCGAGCGCGACTATTAGTCACCCTCCCAGGACTTCTGCCAGCAGGATCATCCATCCATTCGCTGCTACCTCAATCCGTTGATTCGTGAACCGGATTCTGGTTTGAAGCTTCTTCTTCCATTCCTCTTCATCATCGGCCGTCAAATTCACCACAGGCAATGTGTCGTTGGTTTGCATATCTGGGCGACGAGCCCCAGCTTCTCGAAGATCTGATCATCCGACCGCGCCACGCCATAGTGAAGCAAGGTGAGCGTAACGCCACCGCGGACAATATGTTGAAGGTTGATACTGAAGACGATAGTCGATGAGCATTTCCTCCCGGCCGGACATGCAAAAGCGCGACCGTTTCTGGGCGAGCTCCAAGTCGCTCCATTGTCGGCCAACGATGCCGGCTCACCGAATCCATTGACCAACATGGACGGGTTCGGGGTCGCGTGGTTCACGTCGTCCGAGTGCGATTTCAACCCATACACGGATTTCAAGTGGCCCGAGTCACTTCGGCCAGTCACTTACAAGAACATCCGGCCGCCGCTGAACGACTTGGTGCTCAAGAGCATCGTCCGGGGAACTAGTAGCAATGCTGTCCTCGCACATATTCGCGCGGCCCCAGGGTTGACTCCCGTAGTCGAGACCAACTGCCATCCGTTTGTCTTTGGCCGCCACCTGTTCGCGCACAACGGCATCCTTGGATCGTTTCCACGGATTCGGACAGCCATCTTGCAGTATCTGCCGCTGAGGTACCAGCAGGCCATTGTGGGAACAACCGATGCTGAGCACATTGCGGCCGTGTACTTTTTCATCCTGTGCGGCAAAGACGGGAACTGGGAGACCATGTATGACGCCGGAGAGATGGCGGCAGCGATGAGGGAGACGATCGTCATGCTGGAAAAGATGCAGACCGAGTTTGGGCCGGTGGAGCGGGAATTCAACACATTGAATCTCGTAGCCATGTCCGGCAGCACGTTGGTGGCGGTGCGATACGGCAGTCCGAAGGGTCTTGAGCCGCCGAGCCTGTACTACTCGACCACGGCCGGGGCGACGCTCAACCGCAAGTACAAGGGGTTTCCGAGCGACATGGGCGACGGCGAGGACGGCGGGGACGGCGGGGACGGCGATTCTGACGATGACGGACGCCTGGAGAAGTCGGGCCACGGAGAGCATGTGGTGGTGGCCAGTGAGCCGAGCACCTTCAACCAGGGCGAATGGGAGCTGGTCGAGCCTTCGCAGATGGTGGTGGCGGACATTGGGGTCGGTGTTTACGTCGAACACCTGTAGAAAGCAAATGCCAGGATGGAAAATTGGGCCAAGAAAAGGCAGGGAATGGGAAGCAAGCCAGCGGACGGCACAGCAACGACATGTTTCGTATACAGCTCTTTGTCCAGGGCCGCAGCGCAGACGCAGACGCAGATGCAGGCCGCATCCGACGGTCGACCTGCAGGCTTCTTTTTCTAGTTCAGATCGCCCTTTTCACACCGTTCCGCTCCCTATAGCTGATTTTCAGGCTTTGAGAAAACATGTCAGCTTGAATCTGTCTGTATGTACCAAACCATGTGATGCCACGAAAAGGAGCGAGGCTCAGCTCGGCGCATTTTTTTAAGTAGCCAAGCCGGGTCTTGGGGGCCACAGTGGCGGCGACTGCATCTGCGTCTGCGTCTGCGTCTCTCGGCTTCTGTCCATGGGCGCACCCGAGGGGCGAAGACGTGCTGTGACTAGGATGGCAGCATTGACCGGGATATCGTCCTATTACAATGGGGTTGAATGACTGGATCCTCGGCTGTGGCTTTGTTTGCGTTGGTTCGCGTTGGGTGTGTGACTTTGCAAGCAGGGCTGTGGGAAGCAAACATTCTGGTCTCGGCCAGGCTGCCATACGGTCCTCTTCCTGTCGTGGAACATTTGTTGAAAGTAGAAGGGAAAGGAGGATGACGGATGTGATGCGAGGGAGACGGAATAGAACGAGAATGAGAATGGGAATGAGAAAGAGCTGACGGGAGAGCAAGTTGGAAGGAGAGGAAGACGCCGAGAGGGAAACGAGATGAAAGGGGAAACTGGATGCATATCAGCTGTTGGTTGGTTGCGGAAGGGGAAAGAGGGAAAGGAAAAGGGAAAGAAAGGAAGACGCAAGTCGAGGTTCGTCCTTCCCCCTCGCGGTCTTGCCCTTTTTGCCATTTGCTGCCGCTGCAGTTGCCGTTGCCGTTCCCGTTCCTATTACTGCTGCTGTTGCTGTTGCTGTTGCTTCCTTCCACCCGCATCCTCGCATCTTTCCTTTTCCCTCCGGCTGGCCTCTTCCCTCCTCTCCCCGCTCCACCATCACCATCTTTCTTTCCTTCCACCACACCAGCCAATAGTTTACCTCGTCCTTGATCTTCTTCTTCTTCTAGTTCTCCGGTCTCTCCAAACTCAAGCAGTCAGAGTCGCCACCTTTCTATTGCATCCTAGTCGACGACCAACTACGGGCTGTGGGTGTTGGGCCCTTGTCGTAATCTATCGCCCGACATCAGCGTATGCATTCGTTCTATCACACGTCAAAGTCGACCTCACCTCATCAGTCATTCGCCATAATCAAACCAGACGACATTCTCCAGGCTTCACCATGTTCTTCTTCTACTCTCTTCTTGTTGCCATCCTAGCCTCTCTGCTCGATCTCACGGCCGCCGCCGACAATTACGATCAATGCTACTTCGGTGCCGGCTATGTCGGCCCCCAGTCCCTGCTTCCCTGTCTGCCTGCCAACGACACCGAGAACGGCTATAGCTGGTGTTGCATGGCCGGTCAGAACTGCGTCAACCAGGCCTGTTACGATGCAAAGAGCGGCATGACGTACCAGTATGGCTGCAACGACCCCACGTACAAGGACAAGAACTGTCCCATTAAAGGTGGCCTTGATAGAGGTAGCGACTAACCCATGCTGTAAAGCCGTGATCTTGTCACTAACACGTCTTGACAGCCAAGTCCCCATGGATTGGTCTTGTCCAATGTTCAAACGCAAACGAAGGCCAGCTCAAGTACTGGGCCTGCAACCATCCCGACACCTGTGGCGATAACTGCCCGACCGAGCCTGACCGGCCTCAAGTGACCCAATCCGTCTGGCCTTGGGACATACAACCCCTGCCCCCTCTAAACGATTGCAACGACTTGGGCAAGAGAGTTCTCGCCATGTATGCCCCCACCAGCCTGGGATCGACTGGCAGAGTTCCCTCGACTTACAAGACACCCCGAGACAAACCAAGTCCGACGAGACCACCCGTACGCAGCAGCGACGCCATCACCACCTCCGTTTCCTTCACCATGTCCGCCTCGGAAATCGGAAGCAGCACCGCCGCCCCTGCATCTTCTTTTACCTCCGCCGCCACCATTACCCCGGGGGTGACTTCTTCCTCCCTGAGCAAAGGTGCCATCACCGGAATCGCCATCTCTTCAACCGCTGTCGTTTTGTCCGTTGTCTTTGCCGCAATGATCCTGCTCCGACGTCGTCGCGCTCGTCAACACGGAGACTCTTCTCCGATTGCTGATAACCATGATCAGAAAGCAGCTGGCCCCGCGGAACTACCAGATGAGAAGCACAATCTCATGCATCCGATGTCGCCATCAACACTGACAGATGGTGGCCTCAAGCGGCCAGCCTCGGAACTGACCTTTAGTGCCGTTTCTCCTAGTCCTATAAGCACTCCGAGAACACCAGCCTCTCCATACTGCGCACCGGCGCCCTACGCGACACATGCCGAGTTACATGACGAACCGAGGGTCATACACGAGATGCCAGCCATTAACGAGCGGGCGGAGATGCCGTGAGGAGGATGGAGTGGGATGACTGCCGATTATGCTGCACAAAAGGGCTAACAGATCATGCTTCGATTTAATTTACAAGGTTAGCTAAATTTGGCTACGATCTCTATCCAATCCTTTATGAAATTATCGTATCTTTGAGTTGCCTTGAAGTCGCCCATTTCTCTGTCTTACTAAGTTTTGGCCCACGCGCGAGTTTTGTGACACAAAAACATCTGCACAAAAGGCATAGTAAGGTGTCAAAGAATGGCGCTGGACTTGGAAGTCGATCCTCAGTTTCATTCCCCTCCCTTGCGGCTAGAACATCAACATTAGGCAACGAGAAGTGTCAGTGTGACCTTGTCTCTTGGTGGTCGTGTGGATCCCGCAAGGGGGGTTGAGTAGCCAAGTCGGTGGTTTATAAACTCGACCAATGAGCTCTTAGCTGTCGTAGTCTAGACTCACCAGGGATTTTTACAATTGCCAAAGAGCATCCCCATTCACTTGGAGAACACCGTGTGAAGGCGGAAGTCGCCCGAGAGAAGAGAAGAGCCCCCGGGGTTGACGATAGCTTTTCGATGCGAGTTGCTTTTACTCCAAGGCTAAAGAGTGCCTGAGACGCACTATAGAATGAATTGTCGCGGAGCGAGTTTCCCAATATTACATGGCTTTCGCTCGAAACCCCGTGCTGTTTCTCCTTGACAACAACCATTAGCCTTTCTCCCGCGACAGGCAATAAGTGACAACGGCAACACATAATTCCCGAACTATCCGACATCCTAGTTATCGACAGACAAACCAGTCTAATAGGGGAAGGTGGTAGAAGCCTAACAGCATGACAGAAATTGTAGGAGGTCGGTATGCTTTCAAATCTAAAGCGATGCTCGTCCCAGACTCCCTTACTAACCCCAAATCAGCCCCAAGTCCCAGTCCATTCTTCCACTTCACCGCTGTCCTAAGCCCCACGGAACTATACATTGCCGACTTGGTTTCCCGGTTCTTTAGAATGTTCACTGCTGACTTCGGGCCAAGCGGCTTGGTAAATCTAACTCTTGCTTCTTCTTCGTGGCGGAGTACATAATGTGACCGCACGCGGGCTCTGCAACTTCCGCCGCAGGCTATACAGTGTTTTCTTCAACATGTATGCTTCCAAACCCCTCGATACAACCAACCCATATGGGCTGGCCCGGAGTTTGATTGAAACACGCAGATCATCTCGGTGTGACCTGCCGTCTTAGATACATCCCCTGCAGTGAGCGACGACCTGTCGACATAACGGAAGCCGGTGAAACATAAAAGGGAGCTCGATTTCTTCCATATCTTTTGATTCTTGGTCTTCTACATCTTGTTTTCATTGTTCTCTGTGACAGGTACTTCCTATCATCTTAAACGAATCCGCCTACCATGAAGCTCTTAGGCGCCCTTCCAGTCTTTCTCCAACTGGCGCTGTCTGTGACTTGCCTCGCTGCCAAGTCATTTTCAGCGTCAAACCTGTATTATGCTGCTGGTTTGAACAACCAACAGCAAGCCTTTCTCTTGGAGGGTCTCCAAAGCGCTGGCGTCAAGGTCTTGCGTGTTTGGCTTGATGGTAACAACTACTTCCCAGCGCCCTTTCTCTTACCCATTCGCCGCAAGCGTCTCCGATGCTAACCGTTGTTTTGCAATACAGGCCAGTCTGGCAACGAAAAGGGCACCCCATTCGAGGCTTACAACGGCCTCCAAGGCGATGGGCCCGACGCCTGGGACGACACCGTGCTGAACAAGCTTGACAACTTCATGGCCAGAGCCCACGGTTACGGAATCAAGCTCCTGATCTCGATCCACAGCTACAACGCGCTCGACCTGAACCGCGACTTCTACGGCAAGTGGTACGGCACTGGCGATTTCTACACCAACAACGACGCCATCCGGTACTTCAAGACCCGCATCGCCCATGTCCTCGCGCACGTCAACCCCAACAACGGCAAGACCTGGGCGCAGAGCTCCGAGTACATCTTTGCGTTCGAGGCCCAGAACGAGGCCATGCATCCCCAGGTACGTGCGAGCAATCTCCCCGCCAACGTGCTCTCTCCCTCACCCCCGCGATGGTACTGGCTGGCAAAACTCACTCACAACCAAACCCCAGGGAAACCCAGCGGCCTTGGCCTCGTGGCAATGCACCATGGCCCAGTCCATCAAGGACAACCTCAAGGGGAACACGGGCATCCTGGTCACGACCGGGGGCGGGGCCTACCTCGACAACTCCCTCCTCGACCCCTACTTCAGCTGCAGCGCCCTCGACGTCCTCGCGATCCACGCGTACGGCGTCAACGACTTCGCCACGTCGCGGCTTCTGCCGTACGTCGCCCGGGCCCGGAACGCCGGCAAGAAGCTCATCATGCAGGAGTGGGGCGCCTGCTACACCAACGCGCCGAACCACGACTGCAGGGGCGGCAGCCCGCTCGGCGCCGGGACGAGGGACGCCAACATCCGCAACTGGGCCGCCAGCATTGACGCCGCCGGCATCCCGTGGTTCTACTGGCAGATCCTGCCGAACCCGAACCCGCACCACGAGTGGGACTACGAGGTCGGGATCAACGACGTCAACTGGCAGGCCCTCAAGGCCGCGGGTCTTGCTGCCGGCCGGGCCGAGTCCCAGTTCGACTTTGATCGCTGGCTCCTTTGAGGAAGAAGGAAAGGGTTACGGGCTGGATGGCGGCTGCACCACTTTACCATTCACGCGAAGTAGCAGCTCCGGATTATTAAGCATGTATGTTACACTGTACTCTGTACCATGACTTGATATAGTGCTATGGAGTGTGAAGGTGGGTTCTTCTCCTCGGGCAATACCCGTTTCGGACGTAGCAGGAGGTGGAGGGCTCTGTGTGTACCCAACTTGCGGAGTTACCGGCATAAGGATGGGTTAAATTACTGATTGCCCACAAAATCCAATATCTGGTGGGCTTGTAGTACCCAAGAAAACCACCTCGTGCCTCGTGGCTCTCCAGTCCGTCTTGGGCCGTCCAGTCTCTCTCAACCTTAAATAGGCATTCCGAATCCACTCTCCAAAACCTGACTCTGGGACGTTCTAGCATGCCAAGAAGAGATAAATTGTGAATGGCTCTCGCCTCTAAGCCCCTCGTAGAAGTGGCGGCCTCTTCGAATAGCGGCGCCGCCAAGATTGATGGCGGATCAGGGAACTCCGCCCCTCTGCAAAGTCAAGAGATGAACAGCAAACCCGCCTGGTGTCTCTCGAGGATCTCCGTATGGTTGACATATGGGAGTCGACCTGAGGGGGGGGACTCCGTGGATATCAACGGTCTGGTGTGCGGAGCAACTGGTCTCTGTAAAATACTTCCGACTCGACATTTGTCATAGGATATACCAGGTGCACTGCGATTGTGGTTCCGCTATTGCGACAACATCCATGCAGGTTTCTCTCTGCGTGTGAGGGGGGGGAGGGGGGAGCTCCCTTGAAACCGGATGACGATGAGCAGACGGGAACTCTGGGGGAAGACCAAATCCGGAAGGTCGTTCGTTATGAAAAGGCTGGTGCTTATAAGCCATACCAGCGCCGGCGCCAATAGCGCTTCGCTACGCGCCGCGAACATGTCGTCCTGACTCGAGTCGATAAGCATGGCAGGAAAAACGGGGCGTGTTCTGACGTCAACCAGGTGACAGGAGATCCTTCTGCTGAAGATAGTGGAGCAATATAAGGTTGGCGTCACAAGGGACAACTTCCCTGCGGAGGCTCTCGTTCTCGGTACGAATCTTGACTGATTCTCCCAGGTCTATCAATGGCTACCTACATCCGCCTCTCGCCCACGGCCCATCTCCCCCTCCGGCACGGAATCCGTGGAGGTGGTGAGGGGGCCTGTAGCGTGTGCCTCAACGTTGCATTCTCGAGGTCCACATTCCACGCTTCTTGTCCTCAGCTGTCCTCGGGGGCGAGGTTTGGCTAGGAGCTGAAGCCGGGGTCTTCACGCTGGTGTCAGCTTCATCTCTAGCAAACTCGCCTTGCATAGCCGAGGCAAAATGTGACAGACAGGCAAGTCTCCCTATATCATGATCTTAATAAAGGGTACACGGCTTTGGGAAGGTTAGGCGTTGGGCCACGTGGGGTGGGGAGAACGAACGGTCTTCGGGATCCGTTACGAAAGCGAGGGCAATAGAAAGCATATTGTGGCTTAACTCCGGCGCATGGAATTGAGTATCGACGGTTCATTATCTATCAAGAGTCGTTCATGCGGGCTCCCCTCTCTCTCCTCTCCCCCCCCTCCCCCCGGAGACAGCGAACAAAGCGCGATGCTTGAATCATAAACGTGGTAGACGACCCCTGCGTCGACGCCAAATCAGGACATCGTCGGCGGGGATCGCAACGCAGGAACCGCACCAGATGCGACCCTAAACTTGGACGCATCTCGAGTCATCTCTCTGCTTTCGTGCGACTCCTCCATGCACGGATTCGTCGCGGATCAATCTATTTGACTTTCCTCAGCTTCTCTTTGGTCTAACTTGCTGGTGTCCACCCAAGCATGACACAGGACAGGTTGCCCCCAAGGGCTGGCGGACCGTCCCTAAAGTATCCCGAATTGGCATCTTAGATCAACTCTATTCGTTTTGCTCGGACCAGTTCGTCCCTTCTTTCTCTCTTCAATTTTTTGTCTTTTCTCCATCGGTTGTGGGTTGCTCCTTTTGTCGTCAGTGCGCCCATCTTCGAACTTGGTAGTTGACGATGTCTTCGTCGGCTCGGGACGCCGAGAACAGAGGGCCGCAGGCCCTGACAGTCGTCATATGTGTGTCTGTCGTAAGCACGCTCTTCACGGCGGCGCGTCTTTACACCAGAGGGAGGATTATGGGGAAAATCCGTTTGGATGACTACTTGATTGTCGCATCCGTGGTAAGTCCTCCATCAACCATACACAGAACATGCTGCAAAGGAGGAACCCCGTTTTGTTGCCTATTCCCCGGTCTAGGGACGATACCAAGGATACCAAGAAAACCAAGGCATCGGGGCCGATGACATTTGGTGGTACCGAGTGGGTAAGCGTTAGAGAGTCTACTAACACGTCCCAGGTCTGCGGTTGGATGAACGTAGGAACTCTCGCCGTCGCCGTATCGCACGGATACGGACGCCACGTCGACACGCTTTCCCCCGAGCAGAAGTCCAAAGCCATCCTCTGGAGTCTCGCCGGCTACCCCCCAGGCCTCCTGTCGTTCGGCCTGCCGAAGCCCGCCGTTGTCGTCCTGCTCACGCGAATCCTCAACCCCAGCAAGTGGCACAAGAGGTTTCTGTGGACCGTGGCGACCTTGTGCGTGGCCAACTTGTTTGGATTCATGGCCATCATCTTCGGCCAGTGCCAACCCGCACGCTTGCAGTGGGACTCGTCGGTCACGGGGACATGTTGGAGCAAATGGGTCCTTGTGTCTTATGCCACGTATTCTGGGGGTGAGTCCGTACCTTGACTGTCGACGGAGAGTCGGAGACTGTCGTCTAACTGATGAACCTAGCTTTTTGCGTGTTTGCCGATGTCTATCTCTCAATCTATCCCGCCGTAGTCCTTTCGAAACTACAGATGGACATTCGGAAGAAGGTGGCGTTGAGCGTTGCCCTCGGTTTCGGATCCATGTAAGTGACTTCTGCTCATTTGTGTCGTTGTGGTGTTCTTTCTAACAATCTAATAGCTCGTCAATCATTGTCATCTATAAATGCACCAGACTGTACAAGATGGCTAGCCCAGACTCTACATGTAAGGGATCTATCTCTCTTTGGGAGGGGATGTTCCCAGACTAACATACCTCCCCCAGATGAAGCAGTTGAGCTAGTAATTTGGACTATGTAAGACCTCCAAGCCCCTTCCTCCGCGTCTTGGGAGTAGACAGTCAACTGACATTGTGACCCAAACCAGTGTCGAAGGCAGCATCATCATCGTTGCGTCCTGCGTCCCCATCCTCCAGCCCCTCGCCGAGCTCGTCTTTGGCAAACGCATCTTCTCTTCCGGCAGTCGCAGGTATACCTACCAAAACTCCCGGTCCGGTCTGAGTGACAGGGCGAGGGCGGGCATACGACCCCATGCCAAGAAGTACCAGAAGGAAGGGTATGAGACGGATAGTTTCAACAGCGTGGCCAAGACAACCGTCATTGGCAGATCAAGCCAGGAAAGCATTTTGGAGCAGCATGACGCCGAGGGGAAGATTGTTAGGACCGACGCGTTCACCGTCACCGTTGAGCGCCACAAAGCTTGACTCAGGTCGGCAAAGCCGTGCATTCGACAATAGTGTATCAGAGAGTGCTTCAGCCGAAGCCAATCCTTCTACCTCGCTCCTTGTCAGGTTTTTAATGTATTTGTCTCCAGAGTTGCCATTCGTTCAGACATGCCATCCTGAGAGATCAAGAACTCACTCCAACGGCGGTCTCGAATAAGGTCATCGACCAGGGAGAGACTGCTCCATCAGCTAGAAAGCCTCCGACACAAAATTCTTGAGGCACTCGCATCTCATCCATCATACTTTTCCGATAATGCCCAACAATCAATGCTCTAACTAGGGCTAGACCGAGTTACGCCGCCTCGCGGTCATCACACGTGTCAACCAACATCCCACCTGACCCCCGCTACCATTACCGAGACCATCCAGAGAGAACCCGTCACCCTCGGGACAGACGGCTTCGTCGTCATCAGACGAATCGAAGGCATCGATCCATTCGTGCCGCAAAATGTCTCGCTCCGCGACAGCGAACCCATCCATATCTCTCATCCAGGTGAAAAGGCTCCTTGTAACGCCCTCGGACAGGTCCACTTCTCGGTCCAACCAGGCGTAGTCGATTTCGACCGGAACGTCTTCTGCAACCCGCCCGTCATCGATTGCGGGGCCCCTGGGTGCGAGAGATGAATGCCCAGCGGTTTGTACTTGCTTCTTGCCGCCAATGCAGTTCCATGTGATTGATGAGAACTGAAGACGATGCTGGCCTGGGCAGTGTGCATGAAGCTGGACACCTAGGTCGGTATCCTGGATAGCGGTGTGCCCTAGGGGCGGGTAGGGATACATGGGCGGATTTTCTCTAGGCGGTTCTTGGGCCAGGAGCATCAGCCGGCACTCGTCGGCTCGCGTGATGGAGCTCGAGTCGGGGTTGAGAGGGACCGTCGGCTCTTGGACAAAGGAGTGAAGAGTGCCGGTCCACGCCGCCTCGTGAAGGTCGATTCTGTTCAGGCCGAGGAGGCCGTGGGTGTTTCGTAGGAAAGCCTTGTGAGCTCCCGTGATGATGCCGCCCAACCAGAGATATGATATGTGGGGGCTGCGGTCAAAGAGCATGCGACCCAGGATAGTCAGGTTATCCGCCGCGCCATTCGACTTCAGGGCGGCCATGGTGCCCTGTAGCCATGCCCCGCAGGCGTTGGCTGGTATGCCGGGCTCGTAAAAAACGCTCCCCAGCATGGCCTTCATGCCTGTAGCGTTGGCGCTCAAGGTCAAGAGTCTGTCCAGTTGGTGTCGTAGGCGGGAGGGGTTGTGGGAGTCGCCCGCGCGACATGGGTTCTTGCGGGTGGCTGATGGGCTTGTCGAGTCGTCGGCGAGGGGGTCGTTGAAGTCGCCTGAGCCTTCCGGTGCTGCCTTTTCTGCCCGGCGACGAACGCAGGCTCCTCGAGGTGCGTGGAGCAGAACCGTTCTACGCTCGAAGTTTGCAAGGGGGAGGTGTAGGGCGGCAGCAAGGGCGGCACGGCTCTGTGTGTCGGCCCTGTGAAGTGTGGAGTAATCGTCGATGTACTGCAGCGCCGCTTCGAACGTCGCTGGCGGCGGAGACAAGTGAGTCGCTCCAAGAGGTTGAGGCCCAGTCAGGACGATGGTCATGTTGTTGTTGGCTTCTCGCGTGACGCTCCAAGGCGAAAGTCGCTGCCACCTCTCGTGTGGTATGGCCGCCTTCCAACCAGTTCCTGGTGCAAGGACGGCCGCCCACCATCGAGCCGCATCGCTAGTCAGGCTGCTCCCCAGCTCAACCGTCATGTATGGTTTGGGATCATCGGTCGCTTCGCCGGGCGTTTCTGGGTTGGCTGGAGCCCACGGCGCCTGGCTGGTGGTGTATTCCATCGGAGACGCCCTTCCAATCATGTCCGTCCATCGGGCGGATAATGCATACGCCCAAGCAAGGAACAAGACGACGGCATGTCCATCGTCTTTGCCGAACCATGCCAACGCCAATTCTGGGTCATCTGAAATGGCTGTCGACGTCGGCTTATTGACGGCAGCCGAGACCTGGAACGTCTGCTCGAATGCCGCTAGGTCACAATCTCCGGCCGAGATCCAACTGGACTTTGCCGTCACGATGCCGAATTCGTCCGCGTCTACGCCGACAGGGAAAACGGGGTGCTGGGGAAACAGGGGCCGATCCATGCGCAGACACATCGATGAAAGGGAGCACTCGGCCGCTGCTGCACCTTTCCATAGCGTGTACCAAACACGGTACCCGCGCTCGTAAAAAGCCTTGAATGTGTCATCAGTTGGACGAAGGGGATCTTCCATCTCTACTGAACCCGTCATGGTTGGAGATGGACGGTCCATGACCTGCGTGTAAGATGTAAACGGTTGTGGGGGACGGACGGTGGTGCAACTTTTGAAGCCGTCGGTTGTCAGTACTTCTCTTTCGTTCTGAGTGGTTCAGACGAGTTATACAGAAGACAGAGGCACGCCCCCTGTGGGGCGTATCTTGCGCTTCGCTGCACACAGGAGCCCCCTGAACGGGCTAGGTAGGTACCTAGGTAGTCTGGGGGTTAAGATTAGCATCAGCCTGTGGCCTAGCGCGCGGCTACTAAAAATAAGGTACCGCGGCCAACTGAGCGAGCGCCATTCATGCAAACGTACTCTGTACCTTGCGATGGTATTACAGTCTTTGCAAATTTGAATGACTAGAAGCCGCTTGCCAGCATGGCAAGGTACTACAACTAGCAGTACAAGCTACAAACACCATGATGAAACCCCTCCCTGAATGGAGTTGCTCTGGCTCACAGCCAGCTGTTCCATCTGTCTCGTAACATAGCTTCACAATCGAAGTATAAATACGTCTCCTGCTGTTACACAGATGTATGTTGTGTACCCAGCCCAAGCCTACCATTTCCTACCACTCCAGGTATTGTTATTTCCCTCCGAACTCCGCTGTAACACGTTACCCAGCAAGCGCTGACTAGCCACCAAGCTTGGCCAAGACACCCTTCAGCACTACCAGACATATACCCCAAGCCCTAGGAATGAAGTCTTCAACATCGAGAGGAGCCTGCAGTATTTGTGGCCACATGAATTCTTCTGATCAACAGGAACCTTGTATAGCTAGGGGCTGTCGGAAAAGGATCAAAGTGTGCGGTTCCACAATCCACTATGTGCCAACGGCAGAAAACCCGAATGTCGATGGCTGGGTTGTTTGTAGGCCTTGCCCAGACCATGGTCGAGAAGGGAGGAATGTGAACTACTCCAGCTGTCCCGTTATTGCAAAGGACAGCCAGGGCAACATTTACATTGCTCAAGAAGGGATAGAGATGGCGTGAATGCATCCACAAACCACAATCATTAAAAAGCCACTGCTGCCTACACTGTTTGTCAAACATGCAGTGATCAGCAGCAGCAACTTTTGTCTGTCTTTTGTAGCTGAGGGGCAATATTATTTATAATTAAATACCTTAAACAACAGTATTGGTGCGGCCTGATCCCTTCGGAGAGGGCTTGTACTGGAATAGAACAATAGTGATCTGCCACCATGACACACCTCATCAATCAGCCATCCCACTGATGCCAAGAGCTTGTCACGACAAGAGACTTCGGGAGGATGTCTCATGAAGATGCGACACCCGGGACTTCGTCGACGATGGAGCCGAATAGTGTAATGGCCAGTCGGGCAACAGTGCCCCAACACCACCATGCAATTATGGTGGCTATGATTCTGGGTGGCCACGACAAGACACGATCACGGTCCTCGGAGAGAAACGAACGCCAGAGTAACTGTGAGGGTATCTCTATGCCTGCTGGTGCCAGTTTTATGGCCCAAATCCGGAAACCCACAAAAGCAAACCACGTTGTGACCTGACCACCGAAATCCTCCAAACGCCGGGCCGGGCTGGGATCATAACCAGCGCATCATTGATAAGACACATGAGTGCAGAGTCCGTCGTGGGCTCACCACTGACGGCGTCCGCCACGGCCCCTACCGCCGAATCCGCCGCGGTTGCCGCCGCCGCCGCCGCCCATGCCTTGCTGGTCGTAGCCGCCGTACTGACCCTGGTTTCCGCCGAAGCCCTGGTTGAAGTTCTGGCCCTGGCCGCCCTGTCCGCCCGCGTTTCCTGCCTGGCCTTGCATGCCGCTGAACATGGCCGACATGGCTGAGGGGTCCATCTGGCTGGGGTCCATACCCTGACCCATCATCTGCTGCATCATGGCCTGCATCTCAGGGGGCATGCCGTCCATGCCACCACCCGCCATTCCGGGCATGCCTCCGCCCTGGGCGCCAGCGGCAGCGGGGTTCATGCCACCCATCATCATCATGCCAAAGTCCTCCATCATCTTCTTCTGACCGGCGGCGATAGCGTCGCCGCTGAACTCTCCGCGGACAGCCTCCTGCTTGGCGGCATAGAGAGCCCAAGTGAACTCGTCGAAGCCGTAGTTGAAGTAGTCGCTGATATCAGTACCGGGTTTGCGCCACGGCTTGTCGTTCTCGGTCAGATCTGGTCAAGGGTTAGCGATGCAACACGACACACGCCAAACCAGGGGAGGGGGAACGGCGTCTCGTACCCTCGTCGATGTTGACCGCGGTGATGGGCTTGCCAACGGGGGGGTAGTCGGGGTTCGCGTTGACGTCGATAGTCGACTTGGAAGCTGCAGCGGCAGCCTTGTCGGCACTGGGGACACCCAGAGGAAGGTCGGAGGGCGAGGCTCCCGCGGAGCCCTCCTCTTTCTTCAGAGGGGCGGCTTTGACTGTCATGTCGTTGGAAGCCGACCTTTGTGGGATGTTTCTGATGTCGCTGTAGCGTGATTGTCTGTTGTATGGGTAAGTCAGAAGGTGAAACTGGGAGTTTTGAAGAGTTGTTGGAGTAGAGGGAAGCTGCAACGTACGTGGGCGGTGCCGCCTTTGTGCCATCCTTACGCTCGGTGACGATCTCGATATCCTAGAACGCGCCAGAACTGTCAGTCACTTGTTGTGCGCAACTAGACAAAGGGTACAAAAGGACGATGGCGGGAGTTGGGAAGAACCGTACTGAGTCGTCCTCATCTTCATCCATGGCGCCGCCCTCGTCCTCCTCTTCGCCCTCCTCAAGCTCTTCCGACTTGGACTCTACTTTGGGCGAGGATTTGTTTTCAGGCGCTGCAGCTTCGGTTGCGGGACCTGTCGTGGAGGTCTCGACGGCGGGGTCCTCGTTGCCGTAAAAGTCATCGTCCTCGTCGATATCCATTGTGGGCTACGTGTGTGGCAATGTCGTCTATGGGAGGAGGAGGTGGTGGTGGTGATGGTGATGGTGATGCAACTTTCGCGAGTTGGTTCGCTTTCAAGAGTGCGGCTCCAGGTACGAATACAGGTGCAGCAGCAGCAGTTGCAGCGGTTCGAAGCTCTGTCTGCGGTTCCAGTTCACAGTCGCGACCAGGCGTCAGGAACGGTCGGCGGGGCCGGCAGCAAGCGGGAGCATTGACCAATCACCAGCAATGTGGACCAGGTTCGAAGCGGGTCTCGGCAAGCGGTGAAATAGATCCCCGACCGACCAATCAACAACAGTCGCAATCTTTTTTACAGGGGCAGTCGCAGCGGCAGGCGCAGACGCAGGCGCAGGCAGGCACACCGGGAAAAGAAGCTCTGCAAGCTGTAAGTAGTGGCCCGTGCGTCGGTGTGCAGTGGCTGCCGCCCAATTCTTTCGCGTTGACCGTGTAGCCAACAGCAGAAACAGCAGAAGCAGCAGCAGCAGCAGCAACCAAAATCAGCAAATCACCCACATCGCGACGATTCCCAACCGAGTCGTGCTGCATACAAGAGACAGCCCTCGAGGTCCATTTCGCCCGAGACCGATAGAACCCCACCGCCGCCGACCGACCTCGACGGACTCGAGCACGCATTTAGCATGTTTGGACGCTCAGCAAGCGCCACCGGCGGTGGTTTAAGCATCAACACCGGTGCCGCCAATGCTGGGTACGTTACACGCCGCTCTAGATCCCTTGCGTTTCTTCTGTCCTGTTTGTGACGGTCATATAGCTGACCGAGTCTCTGTTTCCCAGTGCTTCTACGTCCGCAGCAGGCGGCGGACTCTTTGGAAATGCGACGGCCTCGACACAGCCCGCTACGAGCGGCGGTCTCTTCGGCGGTACTCAGACGGGCGGAGGAGGACTTTTTGGCAACAAGCCATCAACACCAGCGACCGGCGGTCTCTTTGGCTCAGCTCAGCAACAGCAACAGCAGCCCCAGCAACAGCAAAGCGGAGGACTCTTTGGCTCGGCTCAGCCTCAGCAACAGCAACAGCAGGGCGGAGGACTCTTTGGTTCGGCCCAGCCTCAGCAACAACAGCCCCAGCAGCAGCAGAGCGGGGGTTTGTTTGGCGCATCCCAGCAGAAGCCGGCCACTGGTGGTCTCTTTGGTCAGAGTACGTCGCAGCCGCAACAGCAGCAGCAGCAGCAGCAGCCGTCTGGAGGACTTTTTGGCGGCGGAAACACACAGCCCCAGCAGAACCAAGGTACCGGCGGCGGGCTCTTTGGCCAGAGCCAGGCTAAGCCGGGTGGTCTCTTGTGAGTAAATCTTGTGGTACGTGGTCGCCCAACATGATGCTAACCCCCACGCAGCGGCCAGTCCCAAGCAGCCAACAGCTCGGCCCCCGGCCTGACAATGGGCCAATCGACAACTCAACAAACCGTCCCCGGCGTGCGGGTGGACATATCCAACATCAAAGGAACGACGCGGTTCAATGACCTCGAACAGTCAATCCAGTCCGAGATGGAGAACTGCGACATGATGATCCAGCGGTTCATGGCACACGCGTCAGAGATTCGGGGTTTCATGGCAGCCCACGGCGGTGACCTTGGCCAGCTTACGACGGACGTGAACTGGCTGCAGCGCAAGTACGAGGGCGTCAAGACGACACTGGACGAGGACATTGTCACGCTGGCGCACCTCAAGGACTTGGTTAAGTCGGACGCCGACATTGCCAAGATGGCGTTCGCCGGCGCCGATCAGCTCAAGCTGCCGGCGCACTACCACCAGACGTGGCTTACTAGGGGCGGCTCGGGGGGAAACACGACGAACGGCAGCCCGGACCGCAACGTCGAGGATGTGCTCACGCTCTTCTCGAACGAGGCGGACCGCCTTAAGGAACTGCACCAGTTCCAGGTGCAGAAGATCAAGGAGATGGAGCAGCACATGCCGGGCGTCGAGCACGGCCTTTACGAGCGCGTGCGGGCGCTGAGGGACCAGACGCAGGTGCCGGCCTTCAACATGGTGCTCGACCTGCTGGAGACGATCAAGATGATGGGCGACAAGATTTACGAGGCAGCGGGCGCCATTGTCGACGTGCGCGAGAAGCTCAGCCAGCTCCAGCGTCAGTACCCGACCAAATGAGCATGGCACGAAGCGCGGCGGGAATACCTAGTAATTGCCTAGGGCACTCGAAAGGATGAGACGGACTTGGTCGGTCTAGGGCGCGAGTCTGCAAGGAGCAAATGGCGTTTGGGATAGGCAAAAGAGTATATACCGGCAAAGAATTGGGAGTTGAAGCATCGCAACCGTTTGTCCTCGAACTGCCTAGCAACGGATCATGCCTCTCTGGCTTGGGACACGAACCCAGAGCCGGTGGGTATCTGGATGCGCACGACTTGAAGGTTTGAGCGGGATAGCATCAGCGCCATCATCGGCAAGAGATGGCTTCACGCACAAAGTCCCAGTGGCCCTCGTTTACTAGGCTATCGTACATGTTGGCGATGTGCGAGTTGTTGCTTTTGCATCCGAAGCACACAGTGGAGGTCGCCGAACCTCACTAACACTCGTCGAGGGCGGTCGTGGACGTTGGCACCCTGCCAGCTGTGAAACATGGATAGTTGGTCGATAGTACGAGTACGTAGTTAGAGCGAGGTGGCAAGAGGCCGTTGATACCCAAATGCCAGAAGACCAACGGATGAAGAGATGATAACGCAGCCGCTCTCCTCTCAGCAGGATAGGGACAAGAGAGACAGGTGCCAAGACTGAAGTGAAATGTGTGTTTTGTTTGTTTGTATCTACCTCGCAAGGAGGTAATCGATGGGGTATCTGGGAGCTGTAATCCGCTCAGCAAAGCCGCTCGTCCGCCCAACGCCGGGTGATTCTGCGATTTGTCTCATGTCACTCGTCACCCCTTCTTCGTCCCATCCATCCCCTGCACACATCCCCCGTGTGCCTCGCGTGGATCATGCTCAGTACGACCCCTCGCGGCCTCCGTGTTCGTCATCGCCGCCGCCGCCGTCGTCGTCCCCGAACTCGCCGTCGTCAAAGTAGTTCTCGGCGTCGTAGTCGCCGGCGTCCGAGTCGTCGTACTCGACGTCCTGCTCCTCCTCCTCGCCGCCCTCCCACTCGTCCTCGGCGGCGCCCTCGCCCTCGCCCTCACCCATCCTCTCGAGCGCCTCCAGCTTCTTCTTGTCGTCGCCGGGGCCCCCTTCCCCGTCCTCACCGGTGCCGCCGACGTGGAACACGTCCTCGGCCGTCGGCAGCGCCGTGATGCGGCTCAGCTTCAGCCTCTTGGCCTCGCCGCCGCGCCGCCGCTCGCCAGGCGCCACGTCGTCGCCGTCGAGGGTCTCGTGCAGCTCCTGCGGGAAGAATTCCTTGCAGAAGGGCCGGCCGCCGAACTCGGGCAGGGCGCGCTCCGGGCGGGCGAACTTTTGCGAGTAGGTGGGGACGGCGGTGAAGGGGTCGGCGGTGCCGCGCGTGCGCACGCCGTACTTCGCGTTGACCTGGTCCTGGCCGTACAGCTTGCGGGTGTTGCCCGGATCGATGCCCCAGGTGCGCTTGCGGGTGTAGAGGGGCCCATCCTGGAATTGCCGGCGGAAGAGGAGGAAGGCGTTGACGTTTGCGCGCTCGAGGTCCGAGAGGGGTTTCGCCGTCGGTATCGCGTAGGCCTGGGGGAAGAGAGGTTAGTTCAGTGGCGGCAGCAGAGGCATCGGAGGGGGGTGGCAACGGAAGCGTACAGGAAACAGCTCCGAGGGCCGCGTGTCGGGGGCGTGTTCGCCGTTGTCCCACGAGAGCTGCGGCCCCTGGCGGCCCCCGCGGCCACCACGGCCACCGCCTCGTCCTCCTCGCGACATTGGGTTGGATGTGTGCGTGTGTGTGTGTATATGTGTGTGCCTCGGAGTTGTGTGGGACGATTGTCCAATTGATGCGTAGCGGAAGCGGCGTGAGCAAGACCGCACCTGTTGTCGTTTATAGGGGAAACTGTGCTTTCGAGGCGTTTGTATGTACAGAGTAAGTGTGAGTCGGATTGCCGTCAGCCTTTCGTCTCCGAGTGCAACGGTTCGGTCGGTGCCGCCAGCCTCAGTTCTTTATGTTTTATTTTTATTTATTTTTTTGACTTCCCCCGGCGGGGTCATTCCGCGCCTGTGGTGTGCGTGTACGAGCTGCAGGTAAGGTTGTCCAGGTACAGTGTACTTTAGCGCTGTACCTCGGTGAGTGACGCACCCCACCTGCCTGCCGACGCTGTAAGGCACCCAATCAACCCACGTACCCCAGTGCGTATCTTCCCAGGTGCCTGCTTTCATCTTGCTTTATCTTATCTTAGCGTTCTGGGACCCTTGAACAGAGAGCTTCCCCCCACCATTTCCAACGGCTCCCCCATCCATCGTCAACAGCTTCACAAACACCCTCGCAGATTGCCACTCCTCAAGAGCTGCTTCATTCCCATCTCATCCTGACACTAGATATCCCAATGACAAACAACGTCGTACCCAAAATGACTACCACCGACTACACCGTTCCCGTATCCGGGCTCGACGAGCTCAAAAAGCACCTCGACGACCTCGTCTCGGCACCGGAAACGCCCCTCGAACCGAAGCTCCTCGACGATGTAGAGCTTCAGCTGAACGGTCCGTCTACCTTGAAACTTCCTCACCAACAAATCCCACATCTTCTAGCTTCTGTTCTAACTCTCACCGTTTCCCAGAAACAAACATCCCGCCCCTCCTCCCGACCCTCCTCCCGAACCTCACGACGATCCTCAAGACCACGCCCCACGACCCCTCCCCCATCGTCTCTCTCACAATCAAGCTTCTCTCGCCCGTCCCCTTCACCCAAACCCTCCAACTTGCCGACGAATCCTCCCTTATCGCCGCCCTTCGCTCTCCCGCCCCCTCGGCCAACCTCCTCGCCCTCGCCATCCTCGCAAAGGCCGCCTCCTCCCCCTCCGACGCCGCCCTGCTCTCCCTCATGCCCCGCGTCCTCGAGGAGCTCATCCGCCGCTGGCTCTCTGCACCGCAGGTCGAGGTCGGCGAGAAAGCCACTCGTGTCCTCGGCGACATTCTCGAAGTCGACTGTGAGCTCCCGCCGCCCCCCGCCCCCTCTGCCCCGTCGACCCTCGGACACGAGCTCGCAAGGCGCCGCCACGCCCCGGGCCAAGGACGAGTGTGGCGCCGCATCTTCCACGATCGCGACCTCTTCGCCCTCGTCCTCTCCCTCGCCCGCGGCCAAGACCCCGCCGATGACGCCGCCCTGTCGCCGCGCCAGCTCTCCCTCGCTCAGGGCCGCGTCCTCCGCATCCTCCCCCGCCTTGCGACCCTCAACATTGCCGAGATCGCCGCCTCCCCATTCCCGGATCTCACGGGCTCTGCCGACTCGGGCCTGCTACAGCTCGCCGCGCTGCACATGGTGGACAAGACGGACACCCTGATGCACCTCAACCTCGTCGACTTTTTCGAGACGCTGATGAGCGTCATGCGCGTCGCCGAGCACTCGCACCGGACCATGGGGATTCTGAGGGACGTCGTGAGGCAGGCGAACAGGAACGATGACGTGCTGAGGATGGCCCTCTTGAGTTTGCACGACCGCACGGTGCCGGAGGAGTCGGACGCCCTGCGGACTTTTATCAGGGACGTCATGGCATGAGGTGATGGATGTCAGATGGCACATGTGAAATGGGATACTATCAGGCACGGACGGCGTTTTACGGACACAAAAACAAAGCATTCATTCGCAAGCATGTTATATGTTTAGATAACAATACTACTAGCAGCAGCAGTAGCAGTAGTAGTAGTACCCCAACGAGCGATCACTTTTTGGAACTTAAGAGTCATGGATGAATAAGATGTTTTCAAAATGGGACACGAAACTGCCCAAAAAAAGACCTCGGCCATCCGAGCCGGTCTGAAGGGGTTTTACATGGAAGAAGAAAGGATGCCATCCCTACAATCTAACCCGTTACGCCATATGTCCCTAGGCGCGTTGTTCTCTTCCGCACGTCTTTTATTTCGTAGGGTCGTCCGTCTCAACGCCGCATCCTGCTCGAAGCGTCAGCCTCGTGACCCCCGTCTACCGTGTTGTCCGTCGCGCTGCTGAGAATGCTGTCCCTCCGGTCCACCTCCACCCTCGTCATGCCCTCGATGCCGAGCCCGACCTCGCCGACACGCTTGAGGACCAGCAAGAGCGCCACCCGGAGCTCCGACGTAAGGTCCTTGCCGAGCAGCTCCACGGCCATGATATAAAACTCCTTGATGTGCTTCCGAAACGCCTCCACGGGGAACGCCGCGTACCCCTCAAGGACGTCCACCACCACGGGCCGCCACGCGACAATGTTGCGGTGCTGGCTGTCCTCCTCGAGCGCTACAAAGTCCTTGATAATGCTCTTGCACAGCGGCACCAGCGCCTGCTCGATGGCGTCGCGCGCCGCCGTGCGCTCGTGGCTGTCGTCGGCGTACATGCGGAAGAGGATGGCGACGTACGTAGCGGCCGCCCCGCTCTCCTGCTTGAGCAGGTTGGGCGCTTGCTTCATGAAGCCCTCGCGCCAAAGCCGCATGCGCAGCTCCTTGTCCGCGTTGAACTTCCTGGCAAAGAGGTATGACCTCTTGAGCAGCGCCATCAGTCGAAGGAGCTCCGTCGTCGGAATCTGGTTGTACACCGTGTCGTTGCTGAACAGCTCGTTGACCGTCTCGATCATGAGCAACTGCAGCACGCAACGCGAGATAATGCGGTTGAAGTAACGCCTCCGAGCGGCTGTGACGACGACAGGCTGCTGCTGCAGGTTCGATGTTGGCTTGAACTCCTCCAGGGGCGCTTGGGACTGGGACTGCGGATGGGGTTGCGGCGGGACCGGTGCTGTCGGGGTCTTCAGGTCGTCCTCGTTGGAGGCGCCGACGTTCCCGTCGGTTGAGCTGGTCTCCGCGTTCTCGCCATTCTTTTCCGATCCGTTGAGCTTCAGCGACTCTTCCTCAGCGGGCGTCTCGGTGGGACTGAGAGGACCCGAGAACTCCAGTCCGTTAGGCGGCAGGTCGATGGAGGCCGTCGAGTTGATCGTCGTGGCGGAAAAGAGCTGATGCGCCGTCGTGCGTGCAAACAGCTCACAAAACGCCCCCACAACCTTGGACCAGTGCTCTGGCGTGAACTTCGTTACGTTTTTGAGGATGAGCTGCTGCAGGCAATTGCTGCCGATTCTGGAGATTGTGTCGTTCTCCTGGCAGATGCAAAGGGCCAACAGCTCCAGGAAGCGGTCCAGCATGTACTCCAGCGAGTCAAAGTAGTGCGTGAACAAGGTAATCATGTTGCGCAGTGCTTGGATCATCGTGGTGGACAACCAAACAGACAGCTCCTCGTGGTTGAGCGCGTTGTTCAAGTCGGGCCTTGATCGCAGAACCATGAAGATGGGATACAGTTGCTGACGCCACAGGATATCCCAGAAGTCGGGTGGGAACTCGCCGCCGTACCGCAGGAGGGCCTCGAAGAAGTATTCGAGCGCATTGGATCGCACCTCGAGGTCCTCGCCCGTCATCAGCACGTCGTGGAACGCAAACAAGACCGGGAACCAGTATCCTTCCTCCACCGATGTCCGGTTTTGCGATCTTTGCAGTGTATCGGCGGCAGAGACCGCGTGTTCTCCCGACGCCTTCTGTCCTTTCTGCGAGAGAGGGCATTCCGGTGTCTTGAGCATGCGCGGGATGATGGACTTGAGGCTCTCGAGCGCTTGCAGGCTCTTTTTTTGGAACTTCATGTTCTTGGAGAACTCGGTGAGGCAGACAATGAGATCCGTGAATGCGCCCTGGGAGATGACTACGCCAAACTTGGTCTTGTAAACCTGGGTCACGTTCTCAAAGGCGAGGTTGACAATGCTCTCATTCGTCTCACGAGCGGCAACCGTAAAGACGCCAAACATTGTTCTCCAACCTGATCGAATGTTGTCACCTCTTGCCTGGATCATTTGGATCAAGCAGCGCAAGACCATGTCCTTGACCGCAATGTTCTGCGAGTTTGCAAGCACGTGCTCAAATGGCTTCAGGAAGTCCTTTTGGAACTTGAAACCGGCCAGCTCCTCAAACTCCATGAACCGCATCGATAACTGCCGCAGCGAGTCCAGGGCGAAGAAGACGATCGTAATGTTGTTGTGGCAGCCCACTCGGTTGAAGTGGTCTCCAAGAACCTCCCAGATGTTGCTCCACTCGAAACGCACACGCGTCATATTGTAGTAGGCGATCTCGACGATCTTCTGCAGACTGTACGTCCGTGGCGAGTCGTTGGACCCGGAAACCTTGATCTCGTCCCAGCTGACTTCCGTCAGAGCCCGGGCGAAGTGCACGATGGCCTCTCCATTAAGGTTGCCTGTGTTGGTGAAGATCCTGTCCACAGCCTTGATCACTTCGTCAGACCGGCTTTCCAAGGCGATCTCGTTAGAGAATCCCTGCGGCCCGGTCCCGGATCTCGGCCGACCACCTCTCCGCTTGGACTGCGACGATGATTTAGAGTCGTTTGTGTTCTCGCGCTGCGGAGGCATGAAGCGCGCTTTGGACACGTCGGGTACGACGCTCTCATCCACGCCGCCCGTGATGAGCTGCAGCCGGTCGAGTTGGCTGATGCACATGAGGACGTCCTTCCATGACGATCTGAGAACATTGCCCTCTGTCTGGCCAAGCTCAAGGATGACCTTGAGCGCTTCCACGTTCTTCGCCAACATTTCTTGCGGGTTGTTCAAATTTGTCGTGTTCTTCAACGCAGAAACGAAGGCTTCCCGGGCCGTCGATAGATCAAAGAGACAAGCGATCTTTGTTGCCAGTTTCATGCCCTCGAGACACAACTTGTTGATGTCGAGGTTCTGCGTCTTTTGCATCTGACTAGACAAGGCGGAGAAGTACGACATCCACGTGACGTCGAACATGGGGCCGATGTGCTGGAAAGACGTGGCGGGGACGAACCTGACGCCGGATCGCTGTGCGTTTCGCCTCTGGTTCTTGTACAGAGTCTTGAAGAGTTGCTCTGAGCGCAAAGCGATCTCCTCGGATTGCTGGAGGTAGGCCTCGCGCTGGAGATCACGGCCCATGTTAGACAAGGCCTGACCCAAACCAGCCGCGATGCTGGTTGACGGTGGCGGGACGGCACCTGCCGCCGCTGCAGCTTCTCGCTCGCTCTTGAGGACGATCTCGTTGCTGGCGATTTCGTCGTATATGGCCAGCAGGTACTCGTCAGGCAAATCGGCGTTGTCGTTGATTCCGCGGTTGTTCTTGATGAACTCCTCCTTACTCATCCGCTTGGCGATCTTGCTGCTGTGCAAATCCGTGTTGAGCATGATGACCGAGTAGGCCAGAACGTAGGCCGTATCGGCGTTGGCGAACGCGTTGGGGTTACCCATGACATAGCGCTCGGCAAACTTCAGCATGTAACGATCGATCTTCTGCGCCTCTCCCGGAAGACGGAAGGACTGGAGAAACGTGCGCAGCGCATCGACGAACCGCTTTTTCGTAAAATCCATGGCGTCGACAAAGGCGTGCATGATCTCGATGTTCTTGGGGTCGCCCTCGCCCAGGTACTCACCAATCTGTGCCTTGTCCAGACGCTCCTCGGAGAGCAAGAACTTTGCAATGTCTTGCGGGCTCTCGCTGGGGATGAAACCATCTTGCAGCAATAGCTTGATACCTCTCTTGGGCTTGAAGTTGAATTGCTTGATGGCGTTGTTCATGGCCGTCTTCCTGGCTTTCGCCTTCTCCAAAGAGGCGGGGTCGTCCTCCAAAACAGGCGTCGAGGGTGCTGGTGTCTCGAAGCGGGACGGGTTATCGCTCATGCTTGGGTCGATAGATGGCCGGACGTCCTCGGAGTTTCTCGTGTCGACGTCGGGCCTAACACCGTTTGCGTCTTGCCGTACGGCGGCGGACCAGTCAACCATGGACCGCAGCGAATCCACCAGGGCGTCCAAAGCAATGCGCTTCATGACGTACTCCTTGGGGATGTCGTTCTCGGGCTCGGGCTGTGGCGTGATGTGCGCCACGGATAGGGGCGGGGGCAATATTGCCCTCAGCTGCCAGTCGCCGCCCGAATTGAGTTTTGCTCCCTTTTCCTCGTACTGCTGTTCTTGCACCGGCGTCACGATAACGGGGGCGGTGGAGAATTTGGACAAGTCCTCGATGATGGTCTGAAAGATGTTGTCCACGGTACGCTCGCAATCGTAGTTCAGGTACGTCTCTACCAACGCCTTGGAATCTGCGCAGAAACGGTTCAGGATGTTGACGACGTAGACCTTTTGCGAGATGGGGGCGGTCCGCCTCGCAAGGAGGGCAAGATAGATCTCGTTTAGGAAGACGGCAATTTCCAGCTGTGACACAAGTCAGTCCGGCCCCAGTTTGGGGGGAGGGAAATTGATGTCATGGAAACGAACCTTGAACGACTCTCTCATATACTTGAGCATCAGCCAGAAGATCTCGCAGCAGACATTGAAGACACGGTCGACAGAGCTGGCTCCGTTACGGGTTATACTAAGACACAGATAGAACTTGATGGCTTGAAGGAAAGTCGTAGGCTCGTTGCTCTTGGAGTTCGTAATGGTACACAATGGGGAGGTAAAGACGGCAATGTTGTTGTTGAGGAGGGTGTGGATAAGGTGGAGGGAGATGAGCTTGGAGCGCATGGGCTGTCCGCGCAAGTCGTAAAGCTGGTCTGGCGGCAGTACCTTGGTGGAAAGGTTGCAGAAGGATCGAAAGACCAGGTAGGCGTCCTTGATGTAGACCTCATCCTCAGCGTCCAAGGCTTCGGGGCTGTCCTCTTGAGACGATTCGGGGGTGGATTGCTCGGAGACGGATCGTGCGGCCTTTCTTCCCGGTTTGATCTCGGTCACCATGGTGGGCCCGTCGCCGAGGTGCGAATCGTCGAAGCTCTTGCGATGCTCCAGGTCCTTCAATGTCAACTTCCCGTTGGAAGTTTCTTCGTTCTCTTCGCTTTCGGCGGCTGGTTGCTCGGGGGCGGCGGTGGCCGGCGGCTCCCCGTTGACTCCTTCTTCTTTGTCCTCGTCTGCCTCTTTTCCGTCTTCCACGTTGGCGGTGCCATTAACGGAGTCGGCCTGGTCAAAGGTGATGTTGCTCGAGCTGTTCTTCAGCTTATCCAGGCTCACGCGAGCCTCCTTCATGTGCAAGCGCGTCTTCACTCGCTCGAAGACGGTGCCGACCATCTGGGTCAGAGTTCCCTGGGCCATCTGCTGGTTCCCGGTGTTTCTCGACAGCAGGAAGACATTGTAGACTTGGCGGACGGCTTTGAGCAGGCCGGCACCGTGGACAACGATCTTGTCGTTGAGCACGGCAGCCAAGAGCGACTTGACAATCTGGAGCTGGACCTCGACGGCGGTGGTCTCGCCCTGGAAGCAGTCGCAGATGGTATCGATGGCGCGCTCGATAAGGGGGGCGCGGTCGGCGGGGGCATCTTGCTGTTGGGCGTCGGCGGTGGTGGGCAAGGAGAAGTAGGAGTAGGAGATGAGCTTGCCGATGCAGTCGAGTGCGCCGGTGATGAGCTGGACGTTGCCGGTCCTCGTAGCCAACTGTAGAGGGGCGAAGACGATTTCGGGGTCCGGGAAGTCGGGGTCGCTTTCCCTGATGGCTGTGAGGGTCTTTTGGAGAGATTCGGTCAGCTGCTTGTTCCTCTGGGCCTCTTTGGAAGCCGCAATGGCCTCCAGAGAGGAGACGAGGAATTTGAGGGAGCTCATGGGGGAGCAGTGGAGGGACCAAGTGCCATTCGCGAGTTGGAGGTACGGCGGTCGCGGTCAAGAGGCCGTCGAGGGCGATCTAGTAGAATTAGAGTTACAGCAGCAGTTCCAGCAGCAGCAACAAAGGTGTCGGGACAAGTGAGAGTAGGTGAGCTGCTGAGCCGGACATCGAGGGGCGCATGCGCATATGCAGGGCGACGTGTAGAGAGACGGCAGGCAAGGGGTGGAGGAGGGGGGCCAGGTATTAGTTTGTCGAAATGGCCTGGGACAGGATGATGGCAGCAACAACAGCTGATTAGGTACTGAGGTGCTGTATGCGTGGCGTCTTCTTGGTAGAAAGCAAACAAAGCCCGTTCGTTGGTGCTGTTGTTTTGCTATTGTCGCCAAGTTGGAACGCAAGGAAGCTCTGACAGTGCTGGTGCTCGAGATGAAGGGTGGCTCCTCGCGAATTGGACACTGCACAGGTAATTCCAAGACTGGAGGCGATGGCAGTGACGGACTGACGGTCCAAATTTCTTTGAATGGAGGGACCCCTGACCTCGATCCACGTCGATACGTATGTAACTTCTTGGTGTAGGATAATTTGGGGAAGGTACACTGTGGGCAGTTTGGCGGAGGAGAGCTTGGGAGGTAGCCAGGTCCGAACACTGTGTAGGCCAGATGTCGGCACCGTAGTCCGGCCCCGTCGGTTAATGTAGCTGCTGCACTGCTGAAGTCTTACTGGGGCCAATCGGTGCAAGCATGCATCTGAGCATTTGGTGTACGTGGCGGGAGTTTGTCCCACTGTTTATTATGTCAGCATTTCAAGATGGATGAGAGAGGCTGTACGATTAGTGGAGAAGGGATCGAGTCGAGCAGCAGCAGCACAGACCAAGGGAGAAGAGGATGAGGTAAGCGAGATAGAAATCGTGGTGCTGTGGCGCTGACAGCATGTGGCGCTGACAGCACAGAGCGCAGCGTTTTCCAGCTTCGCATCACGTGTATGTGACGAGAAGGCCAATTAAAGAGACACGCATATCCGTATCCGTACACATATGGAGACTCCGCCGCCAGCTTAAAAAAAAACAAAAAACAAAAGGTGAGACCCGCTCCCACTCAATAGCACTGGCTCTTATTGGCCAAGCCCTCAGCGCCTCGCCCGTCTGGTCCCTTGTTTTCCCGCTCTATTCCCACCGTCAAGTCCGAAAAGTTCCTGAGGCCACTCGGTCTTATTCGCCCACCAGCGATTCCGGAACCCGGTTGGCTGGCGCAGGGCGTTGGCTGTTGGCGTTAAGCACCTGGCGCACCGGCCACCGGCCACAATTATCGGCGAAACATGGCAGTTGGCGTTGGTTGGCCTAGAACGCTGATAACGACAGCACAGCACAGCACAGCACTGAACAGCGGCACACCACTGTTGCAAAGCACTAAAAGGCCAACGGCTCTCCCTGCGCAGGGCATTTTGTAGGGACACGCTAATGCCTGATCGGGACTAGCGCTCCAAGCTCCATCCAGCGACGGAGCTCAACGCAAAAAACTCCAGCCCCAAGGAAAGATTCCCGTCGGATCAATCTCGAGCATCAAACCTCGTCGTCCCAAAAAAATAATCCCGCGTCGTTGTCGCCTCTGATACACCCCTTCACTCTTCCTTCCTTCCTCCCCCCCTCCCCTCTCTTCTCCTTCCGACCTCGAGTCCAGTGTCATTCGATCTGCCTATAGGCTTTCAATTGTTCGACGTCGACGGTCCTATCGTCTTGATCCATAATCCATCCCGTCGCCGGCCCCCAAGTCGCCAACGCCAATTTCTCTCTCTCAATCCTCTCCCATCACTCCACCCATCTCTTCTCTCCCTGCTGTCGCGCCGCCCGCGAGAGCTCCTCCCCATTCACCATGATCTCCACGGTTCTGAGACGGACTGTCCGTCCCAACGCCCTCCTTCGCAGCAACCTCTCTTCCCAGATCTTGAGATGTTACGCCTCGTACCCCCCGCACACCGTCATCAAGATGCCCGCCCTGTCGCCCACCATGACGGCGGGAAACATCGGAGCCTGGCAGAAGAAGGCCGGTGACAGCATCGCCCCCGGTGATGTCCTCGTCGAGATTGAGACCGATAAGGCCCAGATGGACTTTGAGTTCCAGGAGGAGGGTGTCATCGCCAAGCTGCTCAAGGAGTCCGGTGAGAAGGACATCCCCGTCGGTAACGTATGTGCGACCTGTCCCTTGACCTCCGTTCCCTCTTCCATCTAGTTCCGACATCGCAGTTCAGCATCTTTGTCCTGCCAATGTCAACTACACGTCCTGATGCCCGCGTATTCATACTGACAATTGCTTTCCCCTAGCCCATCGCCGTTCTCGTCGAGGAGGGCACCGATGTTAGCGCCTTCGAGGGCTTCTCCGCCGCCGACGCCGGTGGGGAGGCCGCCAAGCCCGCTCCCAAGGAGCAGCCCAAGGAGGAGTCCAAGCCCGCCGCCGCCCCTACCCCCGAACCCGAGAACTCCTCCGAGGATTTCAACAAGCCTGCCGGCAAGCTCGAGAACGCCCTGGACCGTGAGCCCAACGCTTCCTTCGGTGCCGTGCGCCTCGCCAAGGAGAAGGGTGTCAACATCCGCGACATCAAGGGATCCGGCAAGGGTGGCAAGATCACCGAGGACGACGTCAAGAAGGCCGTCTCCTCCCCTGCCACCGCCGCTGCTGCCTCCGGCGCCAGCTACGAGGACATCCCCATCAGCGGCATGCGCAAGACCATTGCCTCGCGCCTCCAGGAGTCCACCCAGAACAACCCCCACTTCTACGTCTCGTCGAGCATCTCGGTCAGCAAGCTCCTCAAGCTTCGCCAGGCTCTCAACGCCTCCTCGGACGGCAAGTACAAGCTGTCCGTCAACGACTTTCTCATCAAGGCTATCGGTGTCGCCTCCAAGAAGGTGCCCCAGGCTAACTCGAGCTGGCGCGGCGATGTCATCCGCCAGCACAACACCGTCGACGTCTCGGTCGCCGTCTCCACCCCCACGGGCCTCATCACCCCCATCGTCACGGGCGTTGAGGCTCGCGGCCTTGAGGGCATTTCCACCGAGGTCAAGAAGCTCGCCAAGCTCGCCCGCGACGGCAAGCTGAAGCCCGAGCAGTACCAGGGCGGCTCCATCTCCATCTCCAACATGGGCATGAACGACGCCGTTGACAACTTCACCGCCGTCATCAACCCTCCCCAGTCCACCATCCTCGCCATCGGCACCACCAAAAAGGTGGCCGTGCCCGCCCTGTCCGAGGACGGTACCACCGGCGTCGAATGGGATGACCAGATCACCATCACCGGTAGCTTCGACCACAAGGTCGTTGACGGTGCCATTGGTGCCGAGTTCCTCAAGGAGCTGAAGAAGGTCCTCGAGAACCCCCTCGAGCTCCTTCTGTAAGGTGGAGTGGCTGTAGCTGTGAAGTTGCCGTCACTGTTGCTGTTGTCGTTGCGTGATGCGTGACGCATGCTGCGTGCTACGTGCCGCGTGGCGGCTGGAGGAGGAGTCATGATGAGTTTCGAAGGCGTATCCGGCGTAGGATATTAGAACGTTCAGGCCCAAGATATGACCTGTGGTTTGCGAAGGGGAGGAAAAGCGGAGGGCAGTGAATGACGGGCCGAAGCATACACCATCTGCTCGGCGCCCGACGACGAACCTACCACAACCTACTTCCCGTGTACAATGATCTCCTGACTAATGCTGCATCTCGGGTGCGGAAGAGGTTTCTGTCTTGTACATTTGGTCTCCTTTTCCCCCTTTTTACCTAGAAATCGAGCAGTTACCTTTGCGCGGAACCCGAACCTAGCGTCCCGTTTTCGCTTTGTGTCTGTGCTTGCTTATATGGCGTCTACGTGACGAATCAGCCGCCGGGAGGAATGTGCGCCTAGTGCGCTAACTCTAAACGGCGGATGAACCACTGGTCCAAGGTCTGACCGGGAGGGGCGGGGGTAAAGGTGGACGTCGTGGTTCGGCATGCATGCGTGCAGGCGAGAAGGGTTCCCGAGATGCTTGACTTGGGAAAACATGAGGGTACTTTGCAGGATCGGCTCGGTGGCATCATTGCATCCAGGAGGATAGACACATGGGTGCCGAGTGAGCCGTGGGGTGAGTGTCCAAGCTTGAGGAGGGGGGTCTTGTCTCCTCGTGAAGTTTGTTATTGCTGCTTCTCTTAAACTGAGAGGGTCCAGATTTCTCGGCGGATAGGACTGCAGAAAGTAGCAAGGCGTGCGAAGGCTTTCTTCTTCTTTTCCTTTCTCCCTGCGTTCTTCTCTGAACGTTTACATCAACAACTTTCGTCAGTCGATGCATCCTGGTTGGACTACAAACTCGAGAACGTTATATTGCGCGAGAATAACCAGATGGTAGACCAAAGTTGTCATTCACTACTTAGGTTGTTGCCTTCACTCCACCTCACGGTTAGAGATGCCGAACTAGGTGGGTAGCTGGCACTTGCCGACTAGGAAAGATGCAGATATCCGCTTTAACTTTAGCATCTTGTCTCAAGTCTGCAAGATCAAAAATCTTGTCAGGGCCAATAGGATTTTCGTCCACGACATCTACTGTGGTAGGTAGGCAAAAGCTCTAACCCCCCTGCCAGGTGCAATGTGAAGGTGCTGCCAAACTTAACCTGGCATCAGTACATCTGGCTACTCACAAACGTACTCTGTTTGCTTGCCACACGTGCGACCAGCTTGACCCAACAAGAAGGGCTAGGGCTAAGTCAACCTTGGGTAAAACCAAGACAGGTGGCAAAACTTAATGCGTACCATAGTTGGCCTCCATCCTAATGAAGGTTTAACTACAGATATGCTTAATTATACCTTTCTTTTCCCTTCATCTTCGCCTTTGCCTTTTGCTTTACTTACTCCATGCTTTCCTACATGCAGAAGGAAGACGTGTGGGTTAGTACCCTTCGCTAGCCCTCAAACCTAGCGATATATAACGCTATCGTGCGCTGCAGTAGCCTTTATCGTAGCAGCAGTGCCGTCTTTCCACCTTGGCAGTCTAAAACGCCTGCCAGGGAGGGCTGTGTTGAGAGTCTTACACCCCAGCAAGCTTCCGTAAGAAAGGTTCAACTTTGAAGAGATAGAATTAACTCAACCTGAATTTCATCTTTGTCTTTACCTTTACCTTTTGCTTTTCCTGCATTTTGCTTCCCTACATGCATGAGAGGTGTAACACAGCAACCTACGCTAGCCCTCCAGCCTTTCGTTAAATGAAACCACTCCGCACTGCCGTGTTCTTCATCCCAGCGGCTGTAGGCGTAGAGATCTGGGGGATGTTAACAGGCCCGGGGGTGGGACTGGTGTAAGTAAGTATGCCATTCTTTCCTTCAATTCTTTTACTCATTTATCTTGTCCTCGAGATTAACACATTTCGATTAGACAATGGTCCCTCTAAGCAGTTCATCCAAAAGTGACTCTCTTAGACCACAACTTGGAGCAGAGCATAGAATCCAACTGAAAAAGGCTTGATGGACTAGTGGTAACGTTCGGTAGATCTCAACAGGGCTTTGCACTAATGCAAACGCTTCACTGGGTACAGATGTGCACAAAGCAACTGGAACGAATGACCATACTTGACATTTAGTATCAGATACTGTAAGACATCTGCAGAGTTCAATCCAACGTAACCGACGCCTCTCAGGGCAGCTTCTCTGTGCAAATACACGACTGCCGAGCCCCAGTGCTACCTTTTACGCGTTTCTGGTTGCTTTGCGGCATCAGACTGCGGTCTCTCCATCCTCCGCACCCTTGTAAAACTTCGAGTTCTGATCTGCCCTAGGTCGTTTCCCTATCAATACACCGCGTCCTCGAGATAGATTAAGGCAAGACTTACCCGATATCCTCTTGCTCGTCGTCGAGCATCAGGTCATTTCGTGAAGAAGATTGAGTCACCCGAGAGCGCTGAATCCCCCTAGCCCGCTCTCCCGTCAGTATGTCTTCCGGGTCAAGATGGGTTGAGCTCATACTGACGCAAATTCCTCTGGTTCGTTGTCACGCTTGTGCCTTGCCAATCTCTCCATGCCGAGTGGGGGGACCATTAACGGCGGTGCCATTCCCATTGGCCCGCGCATACCGGCGCGCCCCTCAGGTGGTGGGAGCATGAGCTGCGGAGGGTCCATAGGCACAAAGGGCACCCCGAAAAATGGGCCCCCCTGCACACCGCCGACATGCATTATGCGGGGACGACGTGGAGGGGAAGGTGACAGACTACCACCCCTTCCAGGAAACCCCCGTTCCTGCGCGAGGACAGCCGTTGGCAGCAGCAAGAGCAAGATAGACGTATGCATTGTGGATAATCTGTTGTACTTGTCAAAAAGAGAATACCAAAGCTGCTTTGATGTGTCAATAATAGTCGCTGAAAAAGCGGTGTTAAAGCCCTCCATTTATAAAATCTCCAACTGCCCAGGCACAACCTTTCGCCGTAGGGATTCCATCACCTAAGTTTTGGAAACTTCCGTTGGCCAACTGACTTCGCAGGGCAGTTGGCGCGCGGTGCCAACGGAATCGAGGCACAGCAAAGTCCGAAGGCAGCGGCTGTGCTGCAGTCTCTTTCTTGTACATGACTGGGGATCGTTGTTGCTAAGTTGGGAAACGCCTAGAGATGAGAGGGCTATCGCTGAGAGTGGGTTGATCGGAGGTAGTAGGAAAGCCTGACTTCTGTATTCGCCGAGTCTCGACTCGACGGGTTCAAAGGCAAAGCTGTGAAGCAGCCGCTTCGTCGGCAAGTTGGTAGAGTTTGCTAGTAAAGCTTGGTTTCTCAAGTTCAGACAGTAAAGTTCAGCGAGGAGTATCTAAGTGGTAGTAAACTTTGGTAAGGATGACTACAGGTAGCAATCTAAGTAGGCTTTTCAAAAGCAAAGTTTTACTAGGATACAAGTAGTTGAGAGCATGTAATGTTACTGCTTTGCTGACTCTTAAAACTGGCGCAAGTCGACCAGAACGACACAGGACTTCCTTGGTTGATTTACACCAAAGCATCGTCTCCCATCACACTCGAAAGCCTTCTACATACCCCAAAAATGCACTCCGGTAGCTTTCTTGTTATTGTCGCGGTAATTTACACTGTGCAAGTATTTTGTAGCGATCCATCCATTTTGCACATGCCAAATGGTGGGCAAGACGATCAGAAGCTTGTCGCCAGCAAGAATGGTACCGGACTGTGCTACAGTCGAAGACAGCTGGGCTTTGACCTTTGCAGTCTGCAGCAGCACAACTTGTCGGCTGACCAACAGTTCACCTGTCTTTGGTCAGACAGCCACAAACAGCAATACTGTGTGTTTGCAGATCCGCAGTTCGATCACGGAAAGGGCATAACCGTGATAACGACGGCTGAGCGTGCCCGGCATATTTTCAAGTCCAACGCGTTTGTGGCAAACCGAACCAGCTCTACTCGTAAGCCTTTGTTCAGAACCAATGCTAGCGGACGCAAAGGTCGAGGCATATACGCAAACAGCCACATACCCGCAGGCAGCCTCATCACTCAAGAGACACCAATCATTTTCGTAGACGCGAATTGGATCAAAGACATTTCATCTGAACAGTATCGAGATGCGGTCCAAGCGTTGGCTATCGAAAAACTACCAGGAACCACGCGCCAAACAGTTTACGAGCTCTACGGAGGCCCAGACGCAGGCAGCCTTAGGGACAAGATTTGGACGAATGCATATGCAGTCTCCGGTGGGCCTACAAAAGGCTGGCCAGGGTTAGATAATGAGATGGATTCCGGCATGATTGCGGTTCATGCGAATATATCTGTGAGTTTCTTGATGCAAGAGAGCAACCTGTACGGTAGCTGTGATGGCTGACAGAACAACAGAAGATAAACCATGGTTGTCGCCCAAACGCGGCGCCTCAATGGGACTGGGATCTCTTGGCACACAAGTTTTACGCAGTCCGCGACATTGCTGCTGGGGAGGAGATTACTATGACCTATTTTGATACTATAAAGACCCTCCAAGAGCGTCAACAGTACACCAAACAGAACCTTGGCTTCGAATGCGCTTGTAGCCATTGTAAGGCTAGCCAGTTTGCCAACTTGTCCGACGATCGAATCAATGAGATTGTATTGTTAGAACAGTCTCTGGAAAACAGGCAAATCGCACCGGCCGAGCCAACAGCAATGGCCGAGTTGCTAGTCAGTCTATACAAGCAAGAGGGTCTGGACTGTTTCATGAGCAAGGCATATGCAATTGCTGCACGCGAATGGAATGGTGCAGGTTATGAGTATCAAGCACGCTCATGGGCATATCAGAGTGTCAAGGCTGGTCTGATCGGTGGTTCAGTAGGATTGAGGCAGGGGGATCTGGAGGATATGGAAGCATTGTTGGATGGGGCAAGGAAGCATTGGTCCTGGAGATACCGAGTACACTAGTAGGTCCAAGGTACCTTGAGTAAGATGCTGAGATGCAACGAACTCCGCTCGCGAATCTCCAACCCGGCATCACCGCAGTACATTGTTTCGAATCATGCTCTCTGGATAGGATAGAGAGTTTATTAGATCAATTGAGGAAACCCGTTATCGAGCGCTCACTAACCATGCAGTCACTAACAATCGTTGCTGAAAGTGGTGGCTAAACTTAACGTCGGGCACCCACTTATGGGCACCCCCCACATTTGGGCACCCCAAAAATGAAGCCATCTCCATCATAACCATCGACTTCAATTAATTATTGCACTCTTCTAGATGCCACCACAATACAGCTTTCAGCTTCACTAGGTAAATCAGACTCGCTGGACTCATCCGTGATATCCTCTTTTTCGCCAGCCTCAATTTGAGCCTTCTGGATGTCCTTGATATTAGCGAACTTGGTGTTTGGGTCGATCTGGACTGTCCTTCTTTTCCTTGCTGCATTATTGGTGACTTGGGCCTGCAGGAGCTCCAGCTTATGCTGGGCAGTTGCCAGCTCATAGGCCTGCTCGCTGAAGCCTTTTTTCACCTTCATGAAAAGGAGGCGTTGAGTATGGACATCATTGTCCAGCTCTGTGAATAGCTTCAGTTGCCCAGCCAGGTCCTTCATCTTCCTTGGCGTCGACCATACTACTGCAGATGACGCAGATGCCCATTCTTTATCTCCCTGGCCTCCAGACTGCCCTTTGCTGGCCTGATCTGATGCCCTTGGTGTTGATGGGAGCAGCAACTTGCTCATAAGGGGCTTTGCTATAGAAACAGGCCATAGGCCAGTCCATTTCCATCCACTTCTGATGTTCTGCATCGTCAGGCCTGCCAGACGAGCCTTTTGATAACATCCAAGGAAGCTTCTCTTGCCTATAACAGTAGAGTCATTCCAGTGACTGAGATATCCAAGCTCCTTCCTATAGGCCACCTTCACAGGGCTGAAGACTGACTGGTCTAGTGGCTGGAGGACATGGGAGGTATGTGGTGGAAGGAATAGGAGGTAGACGTTATTAATATAACATATCCACATAAATTCCGTCGTTGTGTGACTCCCATGGCCATCAACAATCAATAGTCTAGCCTCATCCTTGCCCTCCTTGCCCTGGGAGGCAGTCTGAGGGACAGTCTGAGGGAGGAAGACCTTCTGCAGCCATTCAACTGCAGTGTCGTCTGTAGTCCATCCATTCTCTGTTGCAGTAAATTGCCATCCTTCATAAGGGCCAAGATCTAGAGGAAACCACTGCTGCTGGACTGTCTTGCCCTTATATATAATGAGGGGATCAAGGGCATGGCCCAGGGCAGAGATGCATTCGATAACAGATACCCATGCCCTTGACCCAGGCTGTTTCTTGCGGACAGACTTCGTCTCAGACATGCCCAGCACCAGCCCATTAGATCCCTGGCCCTCAAGGATACCAGTCTCATCCATGTTGTATCTATTGGCTGGTTTGATGCTGATGATCTCTGGTATGGCAAGGAGTTTGAACCAGTCCCTGATGACCTCAGTAGATGCCCCATTAACACGTCTAGAATCGATAGGGCGACTTCTCTGAACCTTGACTGAAGGATTTCTCCTCATGAAGGCAGAAACCCAGCCCTTTCCTATGGGCTCTGTGTCTCCCATAGCATGGAGGATCCTTTCTGCGAATAGCTTCACTTGCAGATGGGTTGGGGCAACTCCAAGGGCATGTTGAATGCGAATCCATTCAGCCAGCTTATGCTCCTGATCAGGGGAAAGCCTCTGAAGGTCAGAAAACGCAGCTTTTCTGGCCTGCTTGCCATTAAGTCGATGCTGAAGGGTTGATCTTGGAATGCCATACACAATGCCTGCCCTCTTTATGGCCATGCCGTTGCTGATGGCTTCAATCGCTTGCTGGACCTCATCTTCAGTGTATTGGACCATAAGGTATAGAAGAAGGTATTCCCAAAAAATGAAGTTGTTTGGATAAGTATTGTAATTGTTGTGATGGTTGGAGGTGGGAGGAATGAGGAGGCTGGTCATGGTGTTGAGGCATTTTTGGGGTGCCCAAATGTGGGGGGTGCCCATAAGTGGGTGCCCGACGTTATCGCATTTGCAGTGGGGATACTGTCACGATGAACCAATCCAACTCTGTTTCCATCCCGCCATCAAGAAGAGGAGTTCTCATCGATGCACCCGTTTCGCTGGCGTGTGCAGACGAACGAGTCGCTGTCTACGTCCCAGGGCCCATCTCATGGCACAATCACCCTTCACGCCGTCGCCGTCTTCGCGTCAATGACGCCCGCAGCGGTCCCCGTGAAGCCGGCGCCGCCGCTAAAGTCGAAACTGAAGTGTCTCGCACCCGTCACCGTGACGTTGGCCCCCGACAGCGCGACGGTCTGCCTCAGCGTCACGGTCGCGACGGTGTTCGCTTGCGCTTGGCCTGCGGAACCAAGGACCGTCAGTCTTGGGGTGGGGATTTTGTTTTTATACGTATTTCTTTTTGGCTTCCTTCGATCAAGGGAAAAGATGAAAACTCACGAACGCCCCCAAAGTCATACGAGAAGCTCGGGTCCGAGCACGACGCCGTCTCGGCCCTGTCCCTGGGGTTGTAGAGATAGCTGCATGCGACGGCGACGGGCGCCGCCAGCTCGGCGTTGCGATAAGTTGCGTCGACGCGGTAGGAGGTGTAGCCGCTGACGGGGAACATGGCGGAGCCGGAGAAGTCCCAGGAGCCGTAGTCAACGGCGTCGTTGCGGGGTGCAGATGTCACAGCAGCCGTTGCAGCGGTGGTGAGCACTAGGCTGAGGCTGAGGACGGAGGGGGTTGTACAGCGCATGCTGGGTGGCGGCTACGGGGTCCAAGAAAGATGTTTGGGATGTCAAAACGCGCTCCTTTGGGCTTGATGGCTACTGATTGAGAAGGGTACGTACGTGAGAGTAGCTGGCCGTGTCTTATCTTAAGGAGGAATCGTCGTGTTCATGGCGCCTGGTCACCACCCTGCGAGGATGAAGCAGCGGGTGATTACCATCGCGCACTATGTCCGCTCTGTTCTCACCGGTCCTGGAAGCAATGTCAAGTTATACCACTTCTGCATCTACGTTGCAGTCATGACGGAGGGGGGTTCGGTGCGATATACGAGGGATCGGCAGGGCTCTCGACGGCGTATTCGGCACGGTAGTGGATCGGATAGTATGATTATTGACATTGTTACTGACTGACGCTTCGCCTAAGTCGGGTTCTGTTGCTTCTTTGTTGAACAATACCCACGCACGCTAGGCATGCATGTAACATTGTCCGTTGAGTATGAAAAGGACCACCATACCCGGATTTGGATTTCTTACGAATGTTGATGATTTTGCTCGGACTTGGCCACTGGCAGCATGGTGTTTATGCACCAGGGTCTGAGGAAACGTGTGATGACGGACGGGATCTGTACGCAGCCCTGGCCTTGTCGTTGCCCGGTTGCGACGTAATTTATCGGATGATAAGTTTTCCCTCCCATGACAGAAAGAATAGTGATGCAGTGAGATTTATGATGGCGTGTTCTGCTGCTTGATGTGTGCACGGTATGGCCCTGGAAGAGGCAGTGTCTTGGTCACCGGTGCGAATGGTTAGTTGGCTCGGATAACCATGAAGAGGAAGTTGGTTCAATGAACTTGAGCACGATCAGATTCTTTGCTAAAATTTCCTGCACAACGAGGCCGCCAGAAGCCGACGCTGTTGGGACCGAGTTCTGGAAGTTTTAGCTACAGATTGGAAATCGGACTCAGCCTGGACACCCTACCGGCTCGAGTTGCTTGGTAACGCAATCGAAAAGAAAAAAAAGAAAAAAGGGCAACAAAAGCTCGTCCGATCGCTTCCGCATCACACACAACATGGGTAAACCCATCAAAAAAAAAAAATTAGACATTGGCCTTTGCTACAGGACAATGTCTTTTAAGGCGCATGCTACGGGCTGCGTGGGCGTCATAATCTCCACCCTCTCTCGGCGAACGGTCTGAGTCTTTCTCGTGTAAGTCGGCATTTCCATTCGCAGCTCGGCATTTTCACTCTCCGGGCACGGCCGACCAATCAAGTTGTCTCCTTGCTCGGTGTATGGCGGGCGAGACGATCCTCTGACGCATAAATCCCGACGACACATCTCGGGGATAAGCAGCATCCCGGTGCCCTTTCGTCGTCAGCTTTCCCGTCTTCTTCCTCCTCGACAACACAGCTTTATCTGATCATTTGATCCCTTATCAATCTATCATCTCCCTTCAAGTCTCAGAATAGACACCAGCAATCCTAAAACTGGGCCCAAGGAACAGGAGGCCTCGGGTGAGGAGACTCGAGCTCAAAACAAAAGGCCGAGCTGCCTGCCCACACCACACCACAGACTTCCCATCAAACCACCCCCTTCCAAATCCACAAACCCGTTTGTCAAATTCTCAAAACTGCCCGATATGGACATTTCGGGAAATCTGCCCCAGGCCTCGGTGCACAAGAAGCGGCGGAGGCCCGCCTTGGCATGCGAGCAGTGCCGCCGGCGCAAAGTCCGATGCGACAGAAACCTCCCCTGCAACACCTGCGTCCGCTCCAAGCACGCTCTCTGCACGTACGCCTCACATACCAAGTCGGCACCGCGGAAGAGTCCAGAGCATGGCGCTGAAGTGCCCGTTGATTCCATGGCACTGGCTCTCAGATGTCCCGAGCCCATTCTCCCCGCATTCCAACCCTTGCCCTCGCCGCCGAGGCGCTCGGGAGCTTCGTCCACGGCTGCCAGAACCCAGGCTGATCATCGTTCCCGAATACGGTTGGCCGAGACCCCCGAGGAATACCCCCTGTTTGCACCGACGCCCAGTTCCGGCGAGCACTCGGGCCCGGCGGACTTTGGGACGTGGCAGCCCGTCAACGGCCCTTGGGCTCCTGTCACTGTTACGGCTAGTATTCGTGCGGATACGGCGTCGACACCTGGGAGTTGCCCCGGCTCTTCGTCCACCGTCAACTCTCTCATGGAAAGGGTGAAGCAACTGGAGCAGCAACTGTCGGACCTAACCGTGAGAAACAAAGGCGGAGGTGATGTGGCGGCGCCCGAGTGCGTTTCTGTCCCTCGCGAAGGGCTGAAGTACAGTCGGGGTTGTGTAAGTAAGACTCGTTACTTTGGCCAGAGTCACTGGATGAATGCCGCCGACACTGTAAGTATCCTTAATTCTGCATAATGCCTCTCCTCTGCCTGTCAAGTTCACTTCCATCGTCTCTCATCCTCATAACTTTGTACTTTCTCGCCTTTTGACGTTACATACCCCAACAAACATCATCATAACTCACTACAAAAGCTGCACGACACGCCTGCGTCCCCCTCTTCTTCTTGCGTATTTTCAACATCGCCAGCCCGCTCACACATGCATCAGCTCTACCGCTTGGTCAACTTCGCGAGGAAGTTCGAGGGCCGGAAGAATTCTCAACTCTATGCCGACCTCGAGAAGTGCAAGAAGCTGGCACGCGTCATCAAGGCCCGCCGCACCCCCTCCTTCGCGTCCATCACCACGGGCCAGAACATGCCGTCCCGCGAGCTGGCCGACGTACTCGTCGACATCTACCTCCGCACCTTCGAGTCCGTCCACCGCATCGTCCACATCCCGACCTTCAGGGCCGACTACGAGCGGTACTGGCAGAACCCCTCCGAGGCGACCGACACCTTCGTCATCCTGCTGCAGCTATGCATGGGCATCGGCGCCACCATGTACGACGAACGCTTCACCCTCCGCACCCTTGCCATCCGGTGGTTCTGGGAGGGCATGTTCTGGCTCATCACGCCCTGCGAGAAGTCCAAGATGACCGTCAACGGTCTGCAGATCCGCTGCCTGATGCACTTCCTGCGGCACACTGCCAACATCGGCTGTGACCTCTCGTGGATTGGCGCCGGCGCCATCGTCCGGACCGCCATGTACATGGGCCTGCACCGCGACCCCAAGGCCATCGTCAAGATGTCCCCCCACCGCGCCGAGATGCGCCGCAGGCTCTGGGCCACCATCCTCGAGATCGTGCTGCAGACGAGCATCGACTCGGGCTGCCCGCCGTTGATATCGACCCCCGACTACGACACCGAGCCGCCCGCGAACCTGGACGACGAGCAGCTGGTCGAGGACGCCGAGTCCGTCTTCCCCGTGCCGAGGGACCCCAAGGTCCACACCCAGATGACGGTGCCCCTCGCCTTGTTCGCGTCTTTCACGACACGTCTCGCCATAGCCAAGCGCGTCAACGAGTTCCGTTCGGACACCCTCTACGAAGAGACGCTCCGGCACAGCAAAGAGCTGAGCGCCTCGCTGCAGAGAATGATGCGGCAGCTCAACTCCCACCCAGCCGTGACATCCTTCCAGCTTCGATACGTACAGTTCATGTCGTACCGACTGTTCTTCGCCCTCCACCAGCAGATCATCCCCTTGGCTCTGCGGAACCCGGTATACTACTTCTCTAGGAAGATGACCGTCGACACGGCCCTCCGCTTATCCGAAGCTGCCTTTTTGTGCCCGGATAAGGCAGGGACCGGGCCCATGAAACCCTCCACGCCGTCCGAGGTCGACTTTTACCGGCTGATTATCAACGGCGCCGGAACGTACCGCTCTGTCTCGTTCCAGGGTGTCATGACGATAGGTCTCGAGCTCATCAACCTCAAGGAGGAAGAGGCGAACAACGGCCCCTCCATGTCCGTCATCGGCTCCGAGGCCCAACTGCGCGGCGTCCTCGACGCGGTACACGACTGGTCCCGCCGACGGATCCAGTCCGGCGAGACCAACATCAAGGGTCACGCCCTCGGCGTCGTGCTCATCACCCATGTCCACGGCCTGGAGAACGGCGTCATCGACGACAAGATCGAGGACTACTTCGAGGCGGCGTGCCAGGAGCGGGTCACCGAGTGCTACGACCTGCTGCGAAACTTGGCCGGGGACGGCGTGCTGGAGGAGGGGATGGACATGCCGCACATCCACGACCTGGATATGGACTTTGACGACGGGACCGACCTGCTGGCGGACTGGGACTGGGAGTCGATGGTGAGAGAGACACCCTCAACCGGGTCTAAAGAGTATGGGCTAACATAATCAGGAAAACAACATGAATTTTGGGAGCTTCCCGGACACGATGCTCTTGTAGACTTTGGGAACAAGGTCACACAATGGCTATTCAAGAAGTAAAAGCTGAGAGTCCTACGGTGGTTACTAGTTTCAACTTCCCTCCATTGATTTATGTACAATACTCATGCTGCGGGTCAGTGACTTTGAGATGTGTTTGTTTAGTCTCGGCTGAACCATGATCTAAGAGACGCCCCCCCACCCCCCTTTTCCGCTCTCCGGGCCGGGCCTCTTACATGTGCCACCTTGAGTCTACGGCATTGTAAACCTCATCAATAAGGACAATGCTATTACACAAGAGGAAAATCGCGTCGGGAGTGGGCGGGTCTGACTCATCATCTTCGATGGCTTTGCCTCAGCTTAAATTGACTGTCGCCAGGGCGCTCTACAGGATCTCCCGAGAGCAATATAGCATCAACCAAGCGTACATACTTCATTTAGCAAAAGGAACTAATCCCAAATAACACCAATGATCTTTGGGTTTTCGACATCGTCTACAAAACTATCGTCTGGGTTCTGTATGGCTTCACTATTCAGGAAGAAAAAAAAAGAAGCTGCCCGCTGCTCAAAACGATGTTCCGGTAGCTAGCCTGAGCATCAAGTGAGTCTCGATAGGTCTTTTGCAACAACATGTCTAGAAAGTTTGACGGCCGCTTCCGCGATGACTTTATCTCAGTGGCTCAGGTCAAAGTCGGCCTGGGGCTTCTCTACCCGGGGCCCTAAACAGGAGATTAGACGAAGGTGAAGTCGACTATAGAACTTCGCCCAAAGGGTCTCGCTAAGGGGGTGGACGAAGGTGAAGTCGCCTCCGGAAATTCATATTCACCCAGACAACCCGGGGTTGCCGAGGTTGTCTCCCTATTTTCCAGAACCCTTCTTTATCTCCTTCCTCAGCAGGAGCTGAACGAACCTTGAAGTCTGAACCATCTTCACCATCTTCCTCGCCTCGAATTCTTTGCTCTTCCTTCTCTTTATCTCATCATTATCAATATCACTGTCGTCATCAGTATCACCATCATTATCCACGATCCCACTTCCACGTCGTTTGTTACCATGTCGATACCCGACTTCTCCTTCAACGAGCAGCTGGTTCTGCCCTCGTTCGGTGCCGACGTCGACTTCTTGAACGACCCAGCGGTACCGTACGAGGAAAAGAAGTGGATGTTCGACGTCCTCCTGAGTATGTCCGCAACTTGACGACGGCGGGTGGTGAACAAACAGTCACCACGCGTCTGTAATCTTCTTCCTGGAGGACAGAAGGACTGGCTGACTAGAGATCCGCAGACGACGTCGTGCCGTACCGGTACCATACCGAACCACGGGTGTTTCCCGAAATCAACTTCTACATCACGCTGTTGTATAACAGATCAAATAGCAGCGAGATTATGGGGCTCGTTTGGAGGTTCCACGAGTTTATCTCCATGATGGCGGCAAACCACCCAGCCGAGGCCGACCAAGTCATCGCGGGCCTGCAGCTTCGTGCGATGTCTTGTGGCTGGCCCGGGGCTCCTACGTCGTCGGCGGAGGCTCAGGATGCTCAGCCAGCGGAGAAGGTTGTTGTGCAGCCGGAAAAAGCTCCCACGCCAGAGCGTTCTCCAGCGGCGTCACCGGTGGCTGCTCGCAAGGGGAGGAAGCCAAAGTCGCAGCTCGGCGGCTTGACCGACCACCAGCACCCTTTGCTCAAGGCAGAGCTCGCCGCCGTCCCGCAGCTGCAGTACAAGGGCGTGATCCGCGACATGGACCACTTCCTGGAGCTGGACGAGGCGTATGAGCGGCACATCAAGCGTGCCGCTGGCACCGCTCCCCACCAGGACCCCTCCTGGCCGCGGTCGGCAGAACAGCAGCGGGTATACGTGCGGAAGCTTGTCAACTCCATCACGGACTTGAAGAGCTTCTACGAGTTGCGCAAGGCTGAAGAGAGGCGCGCCAAGCTCGAAGGCGTCTCTCGAGCCCAAGGCCAGAACGGGGTCTCTGGACCATCGTCGAGGAAGCGGAAAAGGGGTGACGGCGAACAGGAGGAGGACGCTGCCGAGGACTCGGCCCGACCGAAGGGCATCAGCAAGACGGACTGGATCCTCATGGATGAGAAGAGTACCCCTGCTGAGCGCCTCGAAGCCGTCATTCACCATTGCATCTCGGATGTGGAAATCGAGCTGCTCAGTTGGCGGTTGCTGGTATGTGCCCCAAATCTCAACCCTCGCTGGATGTAGTAGCCATTTACTGACACAGTCCTACAGCGTGCTGCAACGGAGGCGCAGCAGGGCTTCACTATGCGGCCCCTTTGGTCCGGATCCAAGACGGTAGCAACGTGGGAGCACTTTAATACCTTTGGGGAGAGATGGCGCGCTATCTGCGCGAATGTTTTGGTACGTGAAAGCTGTACAACCATTCATTCACCTGTTCACGCCTGGCTGACTATGTTCCAGGACTGCAAGATCATTGTCCATTCTTTGACACGCGCGGACTGGGTGTGCAAGTACGCTGGCGCGCCAGCAAAGGAACGAGGAGTAAGTCCCTTGAACAGAGATCGCAGTCCTGTTGATCTTGACTGACACGTATGATAGGGGAAGTTGAGCAACGACCTCCTCAACGGGCGCCGAGATATCCAGAACCAGGTTGGCCGAGATGTCATCAAGGAAAAGACCTCTCGCCAGGACTGGACGACGTCTGAAGACTTTGAGATCCGCGACAAGAATGGAGGATTAGTCCTCAAGGGAGGTCACCTCGGTGATAGGAAGCGCCGTCAGCTGGCAGTTCGGGGCCAGCAGTCGGGGAATCCATGATTCTGAGGGGCTGTCTGTCCCTGACCCCTTTTTCTTTTGTGTCACAGTCGCAGGCGACTGGGGAGGAGGAAAAGTTGTGTGGTTTTTTGGGTGCCATTGACGGACTCGCAGATTGCTTCTTGTTCTGCCAACCGTTGGTGCCAAGTTTGCGAAAAGAGAGCGGTGCGATTTCTTTATTTTTTTCCCCCTTTTTCTTTTCCCTTGGTTGATGGAGCCTCCGCTAGAGTCCATGGAACTAATGAGTTACGGACGAAGTTATGAAAGTTCATGGTTCAAACGAGGGAGTTGCCGGTATAATTAAATTTTAGCAGCAACCTGTGTTTTCTATCTATATGGGATGCTTGTGGTGATCGCCCTCTCAAGTCGTGAACCATGATTCCGAACCGCTAACACCATTCCCCCTCCTTTTTCCCGCGATGAATTCAGAGAACAACTTCAAGAAACAAAGCATAAGAAAAACGCGTCATGTAGCGTATACATGTGATATCCGAGCGAATTGTCGACGGGGCCCGCAGTCCATTAAAGACCGGAGTCGGTCTGCTTGAAGGGGGCCTTCTTGGAGTACGAGTCCCACTGCTGGCACATGTCGTCAATGTCCTGGATCTTGACCGTGTTGGGGATGTCCTTGGCGCGCTCGAGGAACTGGACGCTGAGGCCCTGGCTGAGATGCCACGCGATGTGGCAGTGGAAGAGCCAGGCGCCCGGGTTGTCCGTCTTGAAGGCGACGACGAGCCAGCCGCGCCCCGGCAGCGTCGTGACATCGCGCCTCGTCGGGTTCTTGAAGTTGAGCTTGGTGGTGTCGGTCTGCGGGTTGAAGCGGACGCCGTCGCCGCGTCCGCTGGAGGCGGGCTCCGAGTGGCCGAGGACGTAAAAGTCGTGGCCGTGGAGATGCATGGGATGCTGGACGTATTGGTCAGGATCATCGTGTAGCGAACGGGGGTGAGATGAATTCGAAAAGAAGACTTACGGGAGCAGGGAAGAGATTCTCGACGACCCAGAATGCCCACTGCCAAACTCAATCAGTACGGAACCATAGGAGCATCGTCATACATTCTGAAAGGGGAGAACTTACATCGTTGTTGTTGGGCACCTCAAAGACGTTGTACTGGTTCGGGTAGTCGGTGCTGTTCTTGGCCAGGTAGGACAGCGTTGGCTCGTCCCAGTCGATGTCCATGTCCTGGCCGTTGACCTTCCAGTAAACGCGCTGCTGGTTTGCCGTCCGGCTCGTGTCGACCGTCACGTCGAGCGAGTTGTCCTGCGTCTTCGAAAACGCCGTCGAGTCGACGTCGACGCTGAAGATGGGCTCGTAGTCCGTCTTGTCCTGGCACTGCGCGTCCGTGACGGCACTGCCGGCCTCCTTGGGAACGAGGCTGGCCGACGACCCCTCGTACTGGAAGATGGCGGCCGGCTTGTTCATGTTCGAGGTGCCGCAGAGACGGTTCGAGGGGAACGAGACGTTGAACCAGTATGCCTTGCCGGCGTCCTGGTTGGCGTCGATGAGCACGTCGTAGCGTTGGCCGACCGAGAGATACAGCGAGTCGGTCTCGAACGGCTTGACGGGCACGAAATCAGTGCCCGTCACCGTCATCTTGTGGTTAACGAGCGAGACGGAGAAGGTGTTGTCGACCGACATGTTGATGAGCCGGATCTTGTGCACCTTGCCCTTCTTGAGAGTCACGCGCGAGTGCGTCCCGCCCCCGTTCTTGTTGACGTTGGTGCCGTTGAAGAGGATGTTGTCGCTGGCCGGGACGGCGGCCGGGGCCGTGAAGGTCGAGCGGATCTCATCGGCCGACTTGTAGTACCAGTCAGAGAGGGAAAAGACGCCTAGGTCCTCGTCGTAGTTCTTGGATGTCGGGCCATCGATCTGGATGGTGCCGGCAATACCGTTGGCGTACTGGTCCGAGAAGTGAGAGTGGTACCTTGCAGCTTGTCAATTGTATCCTTTGGGTCGGGAGCTGGAGATTGCAAGCTTACCATGACGAGCCGTATTGCTCAGCACGCCACTCGTACGTCTTGCTTGAGCCCGGCGGGATGGGGCACTCTGTGATGCCGTTGACACCGTCATTGATGTTGTTGTTCAGCATCCTCACGCCGTGCCAGTGAATCGACGTGCTTTCTCATTTGTCAGCTCAATTGGGATATTGAAGGTAGTCTCTCAACGAGCCATATTTCTTACCCATTTGTTCTGAGATTGTTCACGACTCTGACTTTGATCTTGTCGCCCCAGTTTGCCTTGATATTCGGGCCCGGGAAGCCGCCTGATTTGTATTAGCACCGAGAAGTTGGTCAATTATTCACAACTGCGCCTCACCATTGATCAGCATGGCGCTGTTCTTATCCATGCCATCTCCAGCCTTGAATGTCGTGTGCTCAGTAAGCACCAGGTCATACTATCTCGCAAGTCAGTAGTGATCAGACATACTCACAGCAGAAAACTCACCTCTCTGGTCACACCGGTTTCCGGGATATTTTCCTCGTAGGCCGTCTTGATGTCGAATCCGTCGACCCAGCATTGTCTGTTGTCAGGCGTGTTGCACGACTTGGGACCCTGGTCGGACGGGTTGGGGTCCGATGGCTGCTGCTGGTCTTGCCTCTTGGCTGGGCCAGAGTTGGAAGGTGCTGCCACGGCGAGACCGTAGAGGAAAAAGAGCACGCTCTTGGAAAGCGTTGACTTCATCTTGGGAGTCGTTGTCCGGGACGTACGCCGGGAGTCAACAGTTATGAGGCTGCAACTATGTGTTCCTGGAAGTCGGCTGTCAGACTGGGAACAAGAAGTGGATGGCATCTAGTACCGCTCACCTCTGAGACATACACTGCGACCGTCTTATTACAACCTCGTGCAATCGATGGTGTAACGAAGGAAGAGGAAGGAGAAGAGGAGAGAGAGAAAAGGAAACGAGCCACAAGAGCCTCCAAGATTTCCGAAACCTCAACGGTAGATAAGGTAGGGAAAGCCTGCGCTAGGGTTTCGCGATTAACCTCGAGAGCACGGTGCTATCGTTCGGGGATGAACCGTGGTCCTAGCCTTTTCGGTGAACCGTTGCGAAGAACTGTTGGAATTTCCGCCGCTCGGGGGGGTCAAAGGAGCCCCTTCCACCCATCACGTACCAGCAAGAGATCTTTATACCAAGAGGGCGGGTTTCTGGTTTCGGACACTTTGGGCTGAGGAGGGAAAGATATGAGATGAAGCCCCAAAACAGTCTGAGTGCGAGGGGGGGCGGGAGGCCAGCACGACAGTCGGTCCCGGTACCAAGCGTCCTTCTGTTTGTTCGCCGCCTTGATGGCGGTTACTTAGAGTCCCAGACAAGCCCGAGAAGAGGGACTCTGCGTTTCGTTTGACTTGTCTGTTTTCCGCTTACGCATCCCGGGCCGGAACAGTGACCCGATGAGTGACCCGATGTTGTGGGCATGCCAGACCAGGTCAAGTTCGGACCAAAAGCTGCAAGGCGCGAGACAACCTTGGGATATGAAGCAGCGCTGTAGGTGGACGGCCGCCACCATGCAGTTTTCGGGGCGGCTTTCGGGGTCGCACAACTCCCCGGGGGCATCGATGGGTATATCGGCATCACGCAGGAGCGTCAGATGTGAATGAAAGAACACATACGTTGCATGATGATTCATCAAATGGTATTTCGTATCCCTAAGTCGGGACTCGGCTGGCGCTTCTGCGCGCTTCGTAATGTTTCATGTCTTCTACAACACGCATGGTTGCTTTCACGTGGTTATACCGGACAACTAGTCCTTCTCAGGGGTCGTTCGCCAGACCGCCGACAAAGATACACGGCAACCCTTCTTCAGCGTGGCAAAGTGTGATTGTCAAACCTCTTTTTTTTTTTCCTTCCCCCCCCCCAAGAAATAGCCTCAGTTAGTCGAGGCAGTAGACGTCTTCGGCCGTGTCTTGGCCCTGCGCAAGCAAAGCGTATCTTGCGTTTGGCAGCAGAGGTCTGAGCCAATGTGGCTATACATGTGTGTCAAGATCGTCACCTTACCTGGGCGGTGGGCGCTCGGCCTCGATGAGCGGCAACATGCATCTTGTCGCCGCTATGTCCCCTCCTGTCTCTTCGCCCACAACATAACAGACAACAGGACACACTCGGTCGGCGGATGCGGCAGCAGTTGAAGCTGTAAGACGACCGTGCGGCTGTCTGAGGAGGACGGGTTGAGGGGAGACGAGGACACGCTGGAGGATTTCATCTTCTGCCCGAGGATCGAACCAAAACGACCCAAACGACTTTGTTTCCCTCCTTCGTAAGCGATCTTTTTCTTGCCACCTACCCGAGTGGCCGGCCAAGAGACTTGCGAGTGTCAAATTTGAGGTGGCCCACGTTCCTGGTACGCGTTAGAGGAGCGCTTGCCACCAACCCGAACTCACCCGTCACCCGTTCATCGGTTTTGTTTGGTGGCGAACTGGAAATAGTAGTATGGGCGGAGGGGATTCTATATCGCCATGATGCGCGCGGCTAACGGCGATTAACCAAGCAAAGTTGGCAATGGAAAAAAAGGGGAGAGGGGGGAGGGGGCTGCTCGACCAAACTGACAGGCTGATGAACATAGGAATCTTGTCCAGCCAAACTCACGCTTGCGCCTCCTAGAGGTCGGCGAACGGCTGCCCAACGATTCCGACGGGATCGTGCCTGTTTGAAAACTCCCACCGGCCTGCTCAAAGCGGCGAAGCTTGGCTTCATCAGACGAACTGACAGGGGCGCGACCTCGAACGTGGCTCGTGACACAACACTCCATTGTTCAAATTCGACCGCCTTTCCAGACTGATTACCTCGGATTGATGGACTTTTCACATTCTTCTTCTTGATCTTGTGTCCATCCATGTCTGAGATAGGCCGTGCGTGAATAGCAAGTGATGGGTTCAAGGAAACGTTGTGCAAGTATGTACAAAATGTCGTGGTGCCTTCACTGGTCACAATTGCCTTGCTGACAATATTTTGTCCGCTATCGCGCCACGATCACAGCATGTAAGCGTGTTGGCTGAGCCGCAAGCAAGAACTGCCGACTGACGATGTCGTTGCTGGAGTTGTTGGAGAACCCAATCCTAGTTGTGTTCAATCGAGGTAAACTGTCTGTTCGGCAACGTTGATTTCCAAAGAAGCAGTGAAGTTGAAGATGAAGTTCCTTTGTTTCCACACATCAGCACGGAAGTCCAAAGCAAGGATGTCTGACAGCGCTCATATCGGCTCGAGGGTTAAAACGTACGATCGGGCGTTCGGGTATGGATAGACGTAGATAATGAAGATGTTGGGATCGGCCCATCTAGACTTCACGATAGCGCCCGTAGCGCCCCCGGTCCAAGTGTAGTTTACAAAATCGCCGCCGTTGGCTATGCCGGAGCAATCGGCGCCGAAGCCGTTGTCGAAGCCGTAACTGGAGGCGGCGACCTTGGCGTCTACAAGGCTTACTGTTGGAGGATGGAATCGGCCCTGGTGGGGGCTGGGGCGAGATGTACTCACGATAGTAGTTCTTGAAATGGGCGCTTGAGGTGATGACTTCGGTCACGGTCGATGGGTGGTCGTCGGCACTGAACTCCTGAACGGCAACAGGGTTGGCGGCAGCTGTTGTAGCAATCATGACGCTGGTTAGGCAGAGACGAGGCCGATGGAGAAATTCGGCCCTCGTCTTCTTCGTCGCATTACTTACATTCTCAAGGGCTCCTTTCGTGGTTGATGTTGTTGTTCCTGATGATGTTGTGATGCTGGGTGGGCGTGCCGGCTATGAGCTGTGAGAGCGGTTGATGATGACTGGCAGTGGTGACTTGTGGCTGGCAGTGGCGACGACTGTTCCGCAATGTCATGGCGGGTTCGGTCTGGCTGGTTGTGTACGTACCCGCTGCACTGCACATGGGCGAAAGTGGAGACCGGCCCTCCGAACAATTGCAAGGAGCAAGGTAACCAACTACCTTCCTTACCTTACCTTCCATACTTGACTTCAGAGCTTCCGATCCTGCTTTTTCCCTTCTTTCCTCCGCCAAACTATCTCTATAACTTTTGAGCTTCTGATGTTTCCACATTAGTTGATACCACAGCTTCAGAAAAGGCACAGCAGCATCTCCCCTCGAGCACCCTCCGCAGCTGGACCATATCCGACACCTCGCCGCGCTTGTTGCTATGTATTACGACCTAGGGTGCCTCAACAGAAATTTACCTGCAATCTCGCAGGTTTGAAACCCCTCCAGGACGACCGTAAATTAAGACGGTAATTTGTTATCCTTCTTCTTCTTCTTTTTTTTTCTTTTTTTCTTTGGAGATCTTCCGAAACCCCTTGATGTTTGCCATCATCCGGCGGATTCAATCACTGAGGGAACCATCGTCGACGAAGCGATCGATACCTTCCTTCCTCGGACAACGTTTCTCTCAGCCCTCATCTTCGTCATCAGGAGATTTGCGGCCGAGAAGACCAGGCATCCGTCGTCCGGAGAAGGTTCTGGTGCAATCGGGTAAGGGACACACGCCTAGGTAGGCGTGAGGTGAGGCAGGTGCTCATCGCCAGCAGGTAGGTACGCATGATCGCTTCGCACAATTCCCTTCTGTTCAAAATTTGCTTTGCCGATACCTACCTACGCCTTCTTCCTCCGCTCCTTCTTTTTCTCACCGTTTCTTCCTCTTCTTCTTTCTATCACTCTCACCCCACACCCTGGGCACGCGGCCTTTCGGCATCATTCTTCGCATTGACTGCGCCGTTTCATGGGCCTTACTCCGCAATGGGGCCAAGGTGCCTTCCATCGAAGCTCAGCAGTCGATGATGACCATCCCCACCTTCGCATTAATTCCCTGTTCGTATACAAGACGGTCATTCATCTATGTTTCGCTGTCTTCGTCCTTCTTTCCGTTACCTTTGCAAGAGCCCGGCTGCCCCAACACTGCTGTTTTATCTGCTGTCCCAGTCAGGCCATAGCCGGGCTTGCCTCATGACTGGAAGTGCCTGACAGTTCGCGTTCATGGGATGCGATGGGTCACGTCATTCGGGTGCTTGCAAGCAGTACTAAGCAATTCACTCGGGGGATGATGAGCTCTTTTTACACAGTAGACGATGGTCCTTCGCGATCAATGCATGACTGTCAGAAGTGGCTGAGCCTGGAAGAGCGCGGGGGAGAACACTTCTCACGGGGGTCTAGATTGGGAACTGGGGGGTTTCACTTTTCTCGAGGCACCATCTGGACAATGGGATGGGAGAAAATGTCACAATTCTGGCATGCCAGAACGCTTTGGGGCATTGCTTGTTCGGTAATCATCGTGGGGAGGCTTGACGGCCCGTCCTCAGACACCGGTGTACCACAATTGGGAGTTAGTAGGTCCCGTGATGCAAAGCAACTGTATTGATCTGGTCCCATTGGATATGAGAAAACATTGAAAGGGTAAACTCATAAGAAGTCGTGGGGTTGGTGCCACTGGGACGGTGATGATCATCGATCTTCACAGGTTAGCTTTCTGAGTCTCGAGAGAGAGGTGTAGGGAGGGAGATGGAGAAGAGGGAGACGGAGAGGGGGGAGACGGAGAGGAGAACGCTGCATGGTGCTGTACATGAGGGTTGTGCTGAACATGATGGTGTTGAAGAGCAGAAAAAGCCGGACATGGGTCTGGGATGAGAGAAGGGGTTTAAATAGCTTGCCACTGGCTACCTCAGGCTGTTGTCACCATGTGGCCATGGCCATGCACCTGCCTCCCTTTCCTCACAAGAGGGCGGGCTTGTCGGTCTGCACGGGAAAGTGCATCCTTTGAAATGGAAAGAGACAGTCACGGGGGTCACGGATTATGGTGCCTTCCACGAAGAGGATAGGCAGGCAGGTAGGTATCTAGATGCTTCTGTCCGAGGAACGTACCTCGTTCGAGGAGGGCGGGCAAAGGACCAGTCATCATGGGTCGTGATGAACTGATAATGGGGCGCAGTCAACGTGTTCAAGAACATACAGCGCTTGATTCCTCTGCGTCCTAGATATAATAGTGCTTGTTATATTCTAAACTGTTTCAAATGTTGCATTCAAGTCTGTTACTGTGCGCGTACTTCTTCAATACTCCACAGGACCGAAAAGAAAACATAACATGTATTGGATGCCCAGCCGGATGCTGATGGGACAGAGTGAACGGCCGACGGCGAAACACTTAGATCACGCGGATTGATCTCCGTTTGGTCTGACCTACATCACGGCTGCCGTTACCAGGCTCCCTATTGGGTTGAAAACTTTCCTCTACACATCATAACCGCCACGAATAGAGACACATTTGCATATTGTTACGCTCACTCGAGTGAACCTGCGAGATTTTTACATACATAATAGAGACGATGTTGTAAAGACAGGGGCCATCCAGCGGAAATAAAAGGCCTTTAAGCGAACAACTTTTATTAAATCTAACTAAGAGAAAACAGACAATCACCAGCAGGTAAGATCACCAGTCTTCTGGTCAAAAGAGCAGTGGTTTCGGTCGTAAGTGTACGACAGCTGTAATCGTAGATTGTTAGCAAGCTGCCAAGTCATGTATTGCGGGATGCCAAGAATGTCGTCACTCACGTTGATGAAACCGCCCTCGGAATCGGTCCAGAACTGGTTGGGGCCGTTCATGTACATGCAGTCGTAGCTGCAGGGTATGTTAGCTGACCATCGCAAACAAACAAGGACGGTTGGGTCAACCTTGACCAGCCCGGGGTGAAGCTCCTCACAGAGTTCGTTGTACACGGGCCAGTGAAGGTCAAACACACAACTTCAAATCATTGTCATAATAAGATAACTTACCTGACGTGGAAAACGTTGGAGCGCAGAGTAATGCTGGCCTTGCCGTCGATGCCCTTGGGGTCCTTGACGTGGTAGCCCTTGTTATAGCAGATGGCGGCGTGGAACTTCTTGGGGTTGGGGTTGCGCTTCCACATCTCGGCGGTGGTCTGCTTGGTGAAGGTCTCGCGGACGAGGGTCCAGTCGATGAAGGCCCGGATGATGTCAGTGACGATGTTGACGGCAACACCGGTGGCGACGCTCATGACGCCGCCGCCGATGGCGGTGATGATGGCCGTGATGCCGATCTGGCGCTCAGCGAGTGCAACATCGGCCTCGGCCTCCACGGAACGGGTGACAACGACGCCATCGACCTTGTTTCCGGTGAAAGTGACGGTCTCGACGTCGGCAGCGGAAGCTTCTGGGTTGATGGGGGCAGAGATGTCAGCCTGGACCTCGGCGGGGACGGCAGCGCCGTTGACGGCGAGCGCAGAGGCAAGGAGGAAACCAATGGTAGAGAAACGCATTTTGAAAAATTGGCTTGAGACTGTTGAGCGAAGAGGTGTGATGAGGCGAGTGAGGCGGGAAGTAAGATCGCCAGGTAAGCTCTAGAGTATTGGGTTATATATGCCATTGACCGACCTGTGTCTTATCCCAAGACCATGTCGTGATGTTCCTATAAGTTGCTATCCCTTCCCAACCCCCCCGTCACCGCTGCGGTACCGGCTGCCGACAGATTAATTGCGTAGCGGAGCTCTCACAAAGGTGCCTCAGAGGGACTTTTGTCAAGTGACCCCTTTCATGTCCCGACACCCTGCATCACGAGTTCACATTGAGGGGTCGACAAGTCGGCACTCGCCCGTAGTTGTCTTCTTTGGGCAAGAGGGCCCTCCTAACATTTGATCTCCTACAATGATTCGCTGAGCTGCTGTTCTGTCAACGGGAAACTGGACCCCAAAGTGGATCAGGTCAAGTGGTTTCATCACGACCCGAGCACCTTCACCTTGTCACAACCGCGGCTATCTGAGTCTCGGCCCGGGTAGGAGACCGACTTGAATAGGTATAAGCTTAGCCACAAGTCAGGAGCCCGGCCATTCTCCGTAGTAAGTAAGCATAAAACGGGACATTGTTCCGGGGGATTGAGTCGCCGTCTCTGAAGTTCTGACTCGTGCCGCAACCGCTGCGGCCTATCTCTGCCCAGTGACAGACGGCCGTGAGCTTGTTTAGCGGAGCCAACCGGTCTGGACAGATCAGATGAGGGCCCGGTAGGTGCAAACACGACCGGCACCATCCGTAAACTTTATGGAAAGGGAAACAAAGCCGACTTTCGGGAGGGGCTTGGGGTGGATAGGCTTGATAACGTGACTTGTTCTATCTATCCCGTCAATTGACTGAACAGGGACCACGTGGGTAGGCACAAAAGTCATGACTAGAGTCCCGGAGTTGAGGAAGGTAGTCCAGAACACGTGCGGCCACCATGGCGGCAGTCTGTTTCTCCAAAGACGGCGACATAGTCACTCCGACACAACTTGCATTACTGATGCAAATGGCAAGGATACTGACTGAGCGATTAGTCCTTTTTCAACAACGAAAACTTGAAATTCAAAAACCTTGATGTCTAGTCTTTATTATCTTATCGTAAGGGCGTTGACGACCATTTTTTAAAGAGCTTAGCTTGGTTCGTTCAAAGTCCGTCGTCACTAGAGACGGGCTACTGCGTCACTAGGTGTGTGACAGTCGCGGTGGTTTCATTATTGTTCAAAGTTGTGTACGGTAGAAGATAATGGATCGTGGCCTGGTAGCCTCATCTTCATTCTCAGTGCTCACCACCATCTGGACTGACATACGCCGAAGCAAGGGAGTCACGGGGGGGCGGGGTGCAGGGGCAGTGTTCAACTAGGACGAATTAGAGGAATGGACGCAGGAGACTCGGGGCGTCGGAACTCGGGAGCCTCCGGTGGGGCGTCGGGGTGCTCCGGAGCTACAGAGGGGGGAGGTCGGAGCAGAGAATCTATAGTCCGAAGAGGGATTAGTGGCCAAAGGGGACCAGTAGTGAGGGTTGACTCTCACTCTGTGCGAACCCAGCCTGAACCTAGCCTGAAATTACACCTAGGGTTAAGCTCAGGAACGCCCATGGGCATGCCAAATCGAGTATGTCCAATGCGTGCTGACAGGCAAAAATAACAATAGTCGAGCAACAACCAACTGTCAAAAGATAAAATGGATGGGGGAAAAAAAAGGTATTGATAGCACAACTCGGTTTCGATCCGAGGACCTCTGGGTTATGAGCCCAGCGCTCTACCCCTGAGCTATTGTGCTTGATTAATGGGTAACATTGATGAATACCTGAGAAGCTCAAGAAAACTATTAGGGTCCGGGCACTGTGGACCGTTCGTCGTTTTGCATGATGGCGATTTAAATTTTTTTGAGAAGGTGGATGGCTGTGAGTGGGTCTTCCTGTGCAGGATTTTCGCCCGTACGATTTGGCCTCATCTGTCTTGAAACAATGAGTGGCAACTGGGGAAACAAGATCGGAACGATGAAGAAATTCGGAACTATGTGATAAAAAGCGAGACAAAGACATATGTATAAGCGCCTCCCTTCTTTAGTCATCTGCGTGGAATGGGAATAGCCCGTGGTTCAACTTACCGGAGATGGACGCCGTGGCCGGGCCGATGGTGGTGCCGAATCCGGTTGATGTGGGTCGTGATCAGGCTCTAGTCGGAACTGGCCAACCCGAACCTCTGCCGGCCGATAAATGGCCATACGGCTTGGCAGCTTGTTGACGAAACACTGAGCGAGAGAACATATCTCCGAGTTTCAACAAAACTCGTTTGTCTACTTCATGAGTAGAGAGAGGGATTAGTCACGATCACACCTCATGTTCAATGTTTGCACTTGATAGACTTCCTTGGAACGCTCAGTTTATCATCAATGCCACTCTAGGACTTTTTTGTTATTCGAGGACTTCCAGTCAACTCGTCAAGGCCTCTTGGCCGATTTCTCCCAAAGGCCATTCCCCATCAAGAACCGCTTAATCACGTCGATGTATCCATCAGAACCGCCCATTAAAAAACGCCTTGCCTCTGTACGACCAAAGCTGTCGCAGGGCTTTCTATGCCAAATGTCCCGTCTCAGATCGTACCAGTCGTAAATGCGACAATTCAGAAAACAGTATCTCTACCACTTAATGACCTTGGTGGGGAAGTACTCGTCAATGAGCTCCATGTAGTAGGGCTGTCAAATTGTTAGTGGAATGGTTCTTGGAATGCGTCCGATGAGACGAGCGAACATACCTTAAGCTCTTCAACAGTAGGGGCGTCATCCGACTTGCTGTACAGGTCATAGGGGTTGAAGGCGAGGACAGCCTTGAGGAGGTCCTCATCACCCTCCTTCATGAACTCGCGGTAGGCGCCCTCGCGGTGCCAGGGGTAGAAAGAGTGGTAGCGGATCATGGCGAGAGCTTCGCGGGGCAGCTTGGACTGCTCCTTGCAGACAAGGTACATGTACTCGTCATGGCCCCAAGAAATCATGAGGTTCTCGATGCCGCAGCCGGGCTCGTAGATGCCATGCTTGGTGCTGTAGACGGGGTGCGTGTTGTCGGGGTTGCCCTCGAAGGTGGTGGGCAGGACGATGCGGTTGTCAAAGGCGCAGCCGACGGGGAAGGTGTCACCGACGACGTCCCACTGGCCCTCGGCGCCGTAGAAGTAGAGGAGCTTGCCGAGGTCGTGGATCAGGCCGGTGAGCTGCATCCAGCGGGGCTTGCCGTCGCGGCGCATGGCCTCGGCGGTCTGCAGCAGGTGCTGGATCTGGGACAGCTCGGTGTCGGGGTCCGAGTTGTCGATGAGTGTGTTGAGCTTCTCCATGGCCTCCCAGATGGTCATCTCATCGCGGCAGGGCTTCTTGCCGGTGAGGTCGATGGCGAACTTTTCGCGGGCGGCGAGGTTGTACTCGACCGTTTGCTTCTCGTGCTGCTCCTTGTAGAAGGTCTTGACGCGGTCGCAAGCGTCCTCGTACTGGCGGAAGGCCGTCTTGTCCTTCTCCTGGTCGAACTTGGACTCCTCGTAGATGTCCTCTTGCTGCTTGTTGACCTGGTCCTTGAGGATGTTGACCTCCTCGACGAAGTCGGTGGTCTGCTCAAGGTCGTGACCGTCGGTCCGAATGTAGGGGGTGGCGACAGCAGCAGCCATTGTGATGGTAGACAGTCAAAGAAATCGAGACTTGCTAAATCCAGATAAAAGAACAAGACTAGAATAAACGTGATATGGGACGAAAGGAATTCTGTGCTGATATCGCTTTAGATGCTCAAGACTGGTTTGACAACAAGCGGGACAGTCTGGATTATTCTCCTGGAGGAAACCCTTAAATATGTTGTTGAAGGCAAGACCAGAGAAAAGAAAAGATTTATTGCCATCGAGGAATGACAAGACGATGGAGTACTCGGATGGGGGGAGAACTCGGGCCATACCGAGGTACCTGATCTTGCTGCTTGACACAGTGGGCGGGCGAAGTACCTTGCCATCACGGGCAGGACCTACTTAGACAGGCTTGGTGTGGGCAGAGAGAAGGACGGACAGAAAAAAGCCAACTTGGTCAAGCAGCCCGAATTGACGTTTGCCGCGACGGACAGAGCCCCGCGGAGGAGAATAGGTGTGATACAGATGGAGCCGGAAAGACGGGGCGAGACTCTGATCTGTGGAGAGATGCGACGAGAGGGCGAGGGGATTCCAGGTTTTGGATTTCGATATGCTGGACAAGGAGAAAATCGCCGAACTCATGCTCGAGGATGTGACCCCACCTTTCCTATTGCTCGGGAATATTGTACAACTCCAGCGTCCACGTGACCTTCCCTGACTCCAGATCTGCCACGCTATTCTCCATTGGGACAAAGAGAAAACTCGCGTCGTCCACCACTAGAATTTCCAAGACATTTGTTTATGGTAAAGATTCGCGACGCCATCCCTGCACCTCTCCAACATCCAACACTTCCAACGCTTCTCCTCCACATCAACCACACACACTCCTTCTCCATCCATCTCGGGATGGGCGACAGATGCAATGTGACGATGCCCCGTGCCCCTTCTCGCAAACTTGCCAGGCTCCCCTGCGGCGAAGCTTATTTGCAGTCCCCGCCGTGTCATCATGGGATTTGCAAACTATTTTCGATTATTCCCTCTTTAGGTTCTTCTCATGGACATCGGCGAGACTCCCCCGCCTCTCGCCCTTTCCGGGTCTCATTACCCATGCAGAAATCGTCCATCCCCCGCGGATTCCCCTCCTCTTTTGAGTAATGGCCTCCTACTGATTGGATTCAGTTCACCTGTCGAAGGGTCCCTTGCCCAGACCTGCTCTGCGCTCCTCCCGCTCGCCGCCCCCTGGGTTTCTCCCAAGCTTCCAACACGACGCACACCGTCGTCACTCGTCAGCCATTGACGCGCTTCTGGGTTCCCCTCCACTGACCACGACGTCCGTGAAGAGAAAGTCTGAAATCCATCTTGGTCACAGCTTGGCCATAGCTTTCGGCGGCTCCTTCCTAGAACAGTCCCCGACGGCAATTCGGCGCGAGCCCGTCTCTCACCCCCGCGCCCCAGACTCCTATCCCCGCGGGATTCCAAACGCCCTGACGTACTCTGCTCTCTGTGGGAGGCTCAAGCTCAGTCGATGGCATGACCCAGGCCTCAACGAAGCACAGGGAAAAACCAGACCAGATGGAATCGCGAAATATGTCCGATTGTCTTGGGCCTGCATCGCGTGCTGTCGCTTCAGCCAGGCCAATGCATATGTCGCCGCCGCTGGCACGGAATCTACACTACACCATCATCACATCGGGTATCCATAGAATGCTACACCCAAGGAAAATCCAAATCAGGGGGACATATCCAGTCCTACCCAGCCCAGCCCAGCCCAACCCGCCAAGTCTATTACGGTCCAAAGCCAGAATCATCCCAAGTGGGATGTCGACCCCTCATCAGTTGTCGCCAAATGCCATACAATCGTGAAGCCAATCATGAGAGGCCCTTTGTCAACCCCGTTTCGTGACGACTGGCCCGCCAGCCTCAGGTCTCGCTCATGACGTCCTTGTCCATCCACCCCCATGCGCTTATCAGCTGATCCCGCACCGCCGTCGTGGGCCGCGCGTGGGCCTTTTCAGTGATGCTGAGCATCTTGAGCAAAGCTTCTTGGTCGTGTCTATTGTCAAATCTGTCGCCAGCTGGGGTAATTGGGGCCGAGTTAGCATAGGGGGCCACATGCAAAAAGGGGAAATATCTGACGAGAGCCGGAGACAAGGGAGGGTAAAAGCTTACCAATGGCGATTCCCATACACGCCGTGAACATAGCCGGCGGAGACCACTGATTGCACATGCCGATGCCGCAGAGGCTCCGTAGCAGCTCCTGGATCTGCTCTGTCAGCCGCTTCTCGGCAGCCTTGCGACCGCCGCCAACCCGCGGTATGCTCGGGTTGAACAGCGCGAGGTACATTTCGGCGAGAATGTGATGCTGGACAGCAATGACTGGCAGTTGGCAGTCAGCATTCGAACCTAAGCCGAGCATGTGTCGGACGGGTCGGTGTCACTCACTGTGGCAGGCCTTCTGGTACCATACTTCGGGGAAAGCCTCCTCTTCGGACCTCTCGCGGAAGAAGATGGGCGTGTACGACGGTGGCAGCGCGTTCTTCCACTCCCTGTTCGCCATTTCAAGCTGGCCCCATTGTAAGACCGACCCCGCCTCGGACCCGAAGCAGAAGTTGAGGACGTCGGCGCAGTGGACAATGGCACGGTTCGACCAGACAAAGTCATCGCCCGGGGTCGTGGATCGGTCGACAATGGCGTGACCGAGATTCATCCGGACAACCTGCTGGTTGATGACGGCGCTATATATCTCCTGGCGTAGGCCCGCCCAGAAACAGGCGGCCGTCAGGGTGCCGGGCATTAGGAAGCGGTCTCCGGCGTTGACGAAGGCGTGGATGCCGAGGAGGTGGCCGTGGGTGTCCTGGCCGAGGGTGTTGACGTCGATCTCCTCGAGGACACGGAGGATGATTGTCGCCGCGAACAGGTTCTCGTCCGACACGGTCGCGGCGTGGTCGAGTAGCGGGATCAGGTAGTTGAGGCACTGCTCGTGGTAGCGGTTCGAGGCCAACGAGTCGTAGGCGCTCGTCAGGCTGAGATGCCTCGCTGCGAGCGCGAAGATGGCGTTGAGGAGGATCGGGCACGACCCGGCACGTTGCGGCACCTCGGTCTCGAAGTGCCTCGCGGGGTCGCACAGATCGAGCTGCGTCGGTTAGTGTCTCTCGGTCCTGCAAGCAACGCCTCTCAACAACTAACGTACCCAGAACCCGAGCTTGTCCACATAGTGCCGGAACAGAGTGGCTTCTTGTCGCCCGTTGAGAGGCCACACCGGACGATCGGTATATATGCCTTCGAAGGGCGGCAGTACGGACTGCATGGGCGGCAGAGTGACGACGGAGTCGGAGTGCTCTCGCTGTTCAGCGCGATGGCCGAGATGGTCGGCACCAAACGTGCCCAGGGACGTCTGCGATGGCGTCGGCAGCGGGTCAACTGGCTCGTCGATGACGGCATCGCCGCCGCCATGATGGCTCCCGCGATGGCTCCCTCGGTGAGTCTCACGGTGGCCCTCCCGGTGACTTTCATCGACAAGTGGCCAGCTCGCCGCCTTGGCCGCTTGCAGCGAAGGACGATCATCCGAAGCTGTGGAATCGACGACGGTCGTGGTGCCGGGCGACGTGGATGCGTCCTCTGCCTCTGCCTCTGCCTCGGCCTCGGCAGAGTCATGCAGGGAGTCGTTGCTGTCGACGTCGTCGGCAAGCTCGACGCCCCTTGTCTCGTCGATGAACTTGAGCTTCTTTGGCGGCGCGGGCCACTTGTGGCTTTCACGGAAGACGGCGTGCTTCGGGGCACGAAACTTGTAGCCCTTTTTGCATTCTCTGCCGGTCATCAGACAGCGGCCACAGATGGGGAGCACGCGGTCACATCGAAGGTGCTGTTCACGACACTGCTCACTGTTGGAAGATTGGGTCAGCGAGGCGACAATTCTCAAAACTCTCGAAAACTCTCGTCGACGAACGGCTTCATGGGCGGCATCGCGGACGACACTGTCCCTCCTCTCGCCGTCATCAGCACCGGTGCCGGCGTCGCATCACCACTCGGCGACGCTCACATCAACGGCATACCGACGGACGGACTGACGGACGGGGGCAGCTCAATGACGAGGCGCATCACCGCCACTGCCTTCTCGCGCCGTTGCGCCGTCACGCTGCCACGGCGGCGGCGCGAATGGCATCCCATCCCAAAGAGGCTTTTTTCCCCGACGCCTCCAAGCCCCCGGCCCCCCTCGCGGTGGATCGGCCTAAAGTGTCACTCACCAGGTCGTGGCGCTCAGCGAATCAGGCGCTTCGGGAGACGGCATGGCACCTGTGCCACTTGCAATTCTTTCCGAACCCCCAGTTCTCAGATGAGGCTGCGAATGTCAAATGAATGAAACCCGGGGAAGATGGAGAAGATCTGGGGGAGCCCCTCGATTTTTGAGCAGATCGGAAGATTGAATTGGGAAGCTTGCTTCTTGGGGGGTCCGGGGCCGCGATTTAGTGACAGCCGACCAGTGACGTGTGGGGGGATTCGAGGTTTCGTCAGCAGACAGCCGACGACACGCCTCCACTGTTTACAGCACACAGCACTTGCCCTCGCTATTTCCCCTCCTCGCTCGCCCTTTACAGAGGACTTACGGATACAGGTGCTGTGTATCTCGCTATCTTCCATCTTCCTGGCCGATAAGACATCGATAGCCGAGACTCTTCAACGCACCTCGCCTTTTGACGCTTCTGGCACGGATGCCACTGTCGTCGCCATTGACGATCGTCGTTTTCCTGGCTCGTCCATCTCTTTCTTATTTAGACAGCACTTCCCTTCTTTCTCCTTCATCTTGATTTTCTCTTAAACCCGTATTGTCTTTTCACTTTTCTTCCACCAACACAAAACAGAACCAGGCAGGCAACAATTCCATTCAACACCAACAACTACCGATACCATCGCCAACACCACCACTGTCTGCCGACATTATCATCCACCGTCACAACCACCACCACCACCACCACCACCACCACCTTCAATATCCACCACACCATGGACTTCTCCCCGGTGGCTTGCTCCCAACGCCAGACTCATCCGTCCACATGACCGTCCATCAAGCACAGACTTCTGTTCCCCCGCACGCTAGACGCCGCCAAACAAACTCAATGGCAGCAATCGGTTCACATCGCCGTCCCATCCCAGCGGACGCGGCCACATGTCCAGGCACCCTGTCATGAATCGAACCAAACCCCTCCTCGCGAGTCGCACCCCTCCCGAATTGTCATGTCGCTATACCTCATTTCGACGAGTCAAACACCAAAGTCCACGACGAACGGGCGTCTATCGCCGGGGAGAGCCCCAATCCCTTTCTCTCCCCTCAATGGACAATCAATGCCGCTCCCATATCACTCCGCGACGGCCTCGGCATCGGCATCCCTGACCAAGTTTCCTCGTTTCACCGTCCTCCCAACCACCCCCCCGGCGCAGACACTCGACGTTCATTAGCTGAGGGCCCGGAAGATTGCGCTTGGCTCTCGAATAATTAATTGCGAAAAAGACGCGTTGCTCAACCTGAACAATCAACAATCTCTCGCCTTTCCCCCATCCCTCCCGGCGCCCCAGTCTTTCCTCGCTCTTCGTCAAAATTCGAGCCCTTTCTTTTGTGGGCTTCCCCTTGGATGCCGTCGCTGCCGTCCCACAAACCGCACCTAGCGTCCCCGACTTCGAATATTTCTTAAAGTCGCGATTCCCTCCATCCGATCTCCCCACCCACATCAACATCCGACGATCTCTCACCAGCGTCGTTTGCTCAGTTTTGGCCGCATTGACCTTGTATCCATCTCTCTCTTCCGTCTGCGCAACAGATCACGATCCGCAGCAGATAGCCAGACAGACAAGAAGCACGCGACACGGCTCATCGCATCACTCTCGGCTCGCACGATGGACTCCAAAACGTCCCCGCAGGACGATGTCGTCGCCGCCGCCGCCGACCGCCACTCGGTCGACGCTGGCGACCACCACGCCGCCAAGCTCGCCAGTACCTTTGTTCAAAACGCCAAATCCGCCTCGGACAAGGAGCACGCCATGACGCTGGCCCAGGGCATCAAGCTGTACCCCAAGGCCATCGCCTGGAGTGTCCTCATCTCCACCTGCATCGCCATGGAGGGCTACGACATCAGCCTCGTCAGCAACTTCTACGCCTTTCCCCAGTTCAACCAAAAATACGGCGCCCTCACCGCCGACGGCTCGTACCAGATCTCGGCCCCTTGGCAGGCCGGCCTCAGCAACGGCGCCATGGTCGGCGAGATCATCGGCCTCTTCATCAACGGATGGGTCTCGGAACGCTTCGGCTACAGGTGGACCGTCATCGTCTGCCTCGGCCTGGTCGCCGCCTTCACCACGATCTTTTTCACCGCCCAGAACGTCCAGACCCTGCTTGCCGCCAGCATCCTGTGCGGCATCCCCTGGGGCGTCTTCCAGACCCTGTGCATCACCTACGCCTCCGAGGTCTGCCCAGTCGCCTTGCGTGGCTACCTGACCACCTACGTCAACTTTTGCTGGGGCCTCGGTCAGGAGATTGGGATTGCCGTCATTATCTCGATGCTCGACCGCAACGACGAGTGGGCGTACCGCATTCCCTATGCGTTGCAGTGGATGTGGCCGGTGCCGCTGGCCATCGGCATCTACTTCGCGCCCGAGTCACCCTGGTGGCTGGTGCGCAAGGGCAAGATCGACGAGGCCAAGAAGTCGCTGCTGCGCCTGACGAGCAAGGGTAGAGAGTCCAACTTTGACGCCGACGAGACGGTCGCCATGATGGTGCACACCAACGCACTCGAGGAAAAGATCACTGAGGGCGCCTCTTATCTTGACTGCTTCAAGGGCGTAGACCTGCGCCGCACCGAGGTCGTGTGCATGGTCTGGGCCATTCAGAACCTTAGTGGCAACTCCTTTTCCAACTACTCTACGTGAGCCCCCCCTCCCAACCTCGTCCTTCTTCTCCCTCCCCACTGGCGCTGGGATGCGAGAACAATATCCGAGCATCGGACAGACAGCTGACGAGATGCATCAAACAGGTACTTCCTCAAGCAAGCCGGTCTCTCGACGAGAAACTCGTACAATTTCGCCCTTGGACAATACGCCATCAACATGGTCGGTGTCTTTGGCGCCTGGTTCCTCATGTCGTGGGGCATCGGCCGCCGCACGCTGTACCTCTACGGTCTCACCGGCCTGTGCAGCATGCTCATGATTCTCGGCTTCCTGGGCCTCGTTCCCGAGGAGAACCGCGACAAGGGCGCGCTGGCGACGGGCAGCATCATGATGGTCTGGGCTCTCTTCTACCAGCTCACGGTCGGTACCGTGGCCTACTCGCTCGTCAGCGAGCTGCCGTCGCGTCGTCTGCAGATCAAGACGGTTGTCCTGGGACGCAACCTATAGTGAGTCACCACCTCGACCTTGGTGGTCTTTCCTTCCCATTGATGACGCGTGCTGACCGAACCTCTCCTTCCGCAGCAACATCGTCGGCATCATAAACAACGTCCTGAGCCCTTATATGCTGAACCCCACGGCGTGGAACTGGCAAAACTACACAGGCTTCTTCTGGGGCGGCATCTGCTTTCTTTGCCTCGTCTACACGTACTTCCGGGTGCCGGAGCCGCGCGGCCGCACCTATGCCGAGCTGGACAAGCTATTTGAGCAGGAGATCAGCGCCCGCAAATTTGAGGGCACAAAGGTCGACGTGTTCGAGGACGAGGTCGATGAGAAGGCGATGAATAACTACCATCAGCAGATCCGCGTCTCGCACTCGGAGAAGGACGTACGGGTGTGAGGAACGAAAGATGGATGAATGGAGAAGCCGAACGGCAAAGAGGAGAGAGAGACTCAAGGAGTCCCAACGACTGATGGACAAACGCAAGAGAACGTAATGTTTTGACGCATGTATATCTAATTCCGACGACGTAAATGAATAGTACGAAATTCTTAATCCGCTTGAGTCGCCGGTGCTATGATTCTGTTCCTCTTCTCTCTCACGTCCGTCGTGCGGAGAATGCGGGGGAGACGGACTTTGTCCCGCAGATATTCAGTCCATGAGCCATGAGACAGGGCAACTCGGGAGAAGCCGGGGGAAGTCCAATGGCGTTGTAACTTACCTTTTGGGGGCTTGGCGGCATCTAGGGCCTTGGACTATTCTTTTCCTTGCCCTGTTTGGCTGCAAATGTCTCCGAAAGTTCTCCAACTGCCGGCGGCTCATGGTTGCTTGTCCGTGGCTTGGCCGCCACCGTCGGAAGCCTACCCGCCGAGCCTCCATATGCCTGTTGGCAAGCATTTCAAGACGACGACCGAGCTGCTTGGTTGGGGTATCCTATTTGTCGGTTCCGAAGGATGAGACGGTAGCATTGGATCTGCCGCCGAGACTTTGCGGCTCACAACTTGTGGATGATGTGTATATTGTGTCCGTGGTACTACTTTATTGTCCATTGTTTCCCATCCAAGTACACGTAAATCTGGACCGATCAACTCGGCTGCCTCGGAACCTCATGAAGACAACCCGCCGGGACACGTCCAAGGCGTCGGTATCTATCTTGTTCTCGCTCGGCTCACGGAATCAGCGACGGACATAAGTCAAGGTCGCCCGAAGTGGACCCAAATCCGCGTCTTTTGGTCAGTTCCTTGGGTCCCTTGGGTTATGATGGATTATGGATTCGTGCGTGAGCATCATTCGACTTAAAGTGGTCCCTCTACCCGGGGTTGGAAATCCGTCAACCGACGGAAAATCAGACGGTCTGCCATAGACAGGCATCCGCCACCATTCTCAACAAGGCATGGTATGTGGGCGCAATAGCGTCCACAGAGCCATCCGCGGCTGGGTCTCCGCGATCGTGGGGACCCCACGCCCCTCTCTCCCCATGGCACCAGTAGCAACAGGACGAGATGCAGGGAACGGGCCGGATTTGAAGAGGACGATTGAGAAAGTTTGACAGACAAACAGACAGATGGACAGATAGAGAGAGGGACGGTGGAGAACCGCTGCAAAGTTGCATTAGCTGCGAGTGTTGGGTTTTGCATGGCCTTGTTGTCTTTATTGATGACAGTAGGTGAGCCGTCCTTCGCATACATATGAGCCGCACGTCGCGAGGCCACCCTCTCTACGTCTCTCTTTTTCTTTTCAGGCCAGAAAAACAAAACCACTTTCTTCCCTCTTTAACCCTCATATCTCGACTTCAATCCCTCCTCTAGACTGTTGGGTGTGGTGTCAACAGCACGGTAGGACAGCCATCCTCAGATCCCAGGCAAGATTGCCAACACGGCATCAGACACAGCATCATCAACGCCGTGGAATACAGACAGCCCGCAGCCAAGATGTCAGCCATGGAAAAGCCCGAGATCGACTTCGTGGACGACCGAGAGGCCGACGACCGTTCGGACGCGGAAAAGGGCCCCGTCGTGCGCACCATCGACAACATCCGCGTGCTGGGCCTCAGCGAGGATGACGCGCAGTTTTACGCGAACTTCACGCCCGAGCAGCGCAAGCGGACGACTCGCAAGGTCGACGTCCGTCTCGTGCCTATGCTCGCCGTGCTCTACCTCATCTCGCACCTCGACCGCGCCAACATCGGCAACGCCAAGATCGAGGGCCTCGCCGACGACCTGAACCTTGACGGTGTGCAGTGGAACATCGCACTCAGTCTCTTCTTCGTTCCCTATATCTTTCTTGGTGAGTCCGGAATCACAACGTGACCAGCGAGTGTCAAGCCGCTTGTCACGTAGTTTGAAAGACGAAGGACTACAAACACAGTAACTAACGCTGCTTTCCTCCCCCTCCCCCTCAGAGGTCCCCAGCAACGTGCTGCTCAAAAAGTTCAAGCGTCCTTCGGTATACCTCGGCACCCTAGTCACCATCTGGGGCGTCATCATGACCTGCCACGGCTTCGTCCACAACTTTGCCGGCCTGCTGACCGTCCGCCTACTCCTCGGCGTCTTCGAGGCCGGCTTCTACCCGGGCGCCGTCTACCTCACGACCTTTTGGTACATGCCGCGCGACCTCGCCGCCCGCATCGCCTGGTTCTACTGCACCTCGGCGCTGTCGGGTGCCTTCTCGGGTCTGCTGGCCGCCGCCATCGCCAAGATGGATGGCGTCGGCGGCTACGAGGGATGGAGGTGGATTTTCATACTGGTTCGAAACCCCTTTGACCCCCCCCACCCCCCCTCCTGTTACCGTTCAGAGAACTGACAGATGTTTTCGTGATAAAGGAAGGCATCTTCACCGTTCTCCTGGGCATTGCCACCTTCTTCCTGCTAGTCGACACGCCGGCGTTGAGCACCAAGTGGCTGGAGCCCGACGAGGTGCGCTTCCTCGAGCTGCAGAGCTTCATCAAGCAGGGCGGCCGGTTCGAGGACGAGAAGAAGGAGGACAAGTTCAAGTGGCACGACCTCAAGGCCGTCGTCACGAACTGGAGGCTGTACATGCAGGCCTGGGCTCTGCTGGCGGCGTCAGCCTGTAGTTATGGTGAGCAGCTCCCATGTTTTCTTCCCCGTATTCTTGCTTGTATCCCTCCCCCCCTCTATCGTCTTTATCTTCTCTTTCGAGCCTTTGGACGGCCGGCTAATGAAGCAAAAAAATCGCAAAGGCACAAAGTTCACGCTGCCAACCATCACAAAGGCCATGGGCTTCGACAACACGGCGGCGCAGCTGATGACGGTGCCGCCGTACTTTTGCGGCGCGGTGTCGGCCATCTTCTTCGCGCGGCTCTCGGACCGCTTCTACTGGCGCATGCCCTTCGTGGCGATCCCGCTCGGCCTCATCTCCATCGGCTACGCCGTCATCATCTCGCTCAAGGGCGACCTGTCGGGCAACATCGCGGCGGCCATGGTGGGCGTCATCATCACGTGCCTGGGCATCTACCCGATCCAGCCGGCGGGCTCGTCGTGGGCGGCCAACAACCTGGCGCCGGCGTCGCGGCGGGCCATCGGCGTCGCCTTCAACATCTGCGTCGGCAACCTCGGCGGCATCATCGGGAGCTATATGTACCTCGAGTCCGAGAAGCCCAAGTACTACACGGGTTTCGGGCTGTCGCTGGCGTTCGGCGGGAGCGGCGTCGTCGTCGCGCTGCTGCTGGAGCTGAGCTACAAATGGGGCAACGCCAAGAAGGCGCGCATGTCCGAGGAGGAGATCCGGACGCGGTACACGGAGGAGCAGCTGATGGACATGGGAGACAAGAGCCCACACTTCAAGTATGTTTTGTGAGAGAGGGTGTAATGGGGGAGAGGGGGGGTGGATGTCGCGAAGTAACGATTGTTTATCATGATGGGTCTGTGGAGGATTTTCTCAAGCATAAAGAATAAAGAGTGCGTTTTCAATCAAAGTTTCTTGAGTACTAGTAGGACATCGATGGACAGTGGGAGTGGCAGGTTTCTCATCTATGAAGCGTTCAACTGGCATTCTTCCCAAAAGAGCAAGGGAAAGTCTATTAGAGCTGGTAGACCAGAAAAAGACTCAACGTTTGACTTGCCGCTCGCTGGGTTCTCCAGGTCTTCTCTCTTGAGTGAGATAGCCGTGTTAGTTAGTGCAGTGGTGTTCTCTATTGTTGCGTGGTCCTTGAGGGAAAGCAGGCAGGTTGTCATGGATCAGTGATGGCGCGCAGAGGGAACACCGGGCATTTCAGGCTTTGACTGGATTGACAGAGTCTATACTCTGTGGGATAACTAGAACTGCAGAACTGTGTTGGCTGCAATTTGACAAGCTTGCGTCTGCTATTGCTGCCCTGTTTTGAGAAAATAAACGTCTTAATAGGGAATCAGTTGATGAGGGATTGTAGAGTTGTGGCAGATTTGATGAGATGAGTTTATGCAGCTCTACGACAACGTCGAGCTTGTTCGATTTCGTTAGCATGAACTCAAAAATCCTCTATCAATCACCGTTGTTGTGGTTTACCTCTTCTGTTTTTACGTGGCTGACCCCAATAGCTGGAACCAGTTTGGTCCCCGCCAAGGGCTAGTTAGCATCGACCAGGCCAACCGTTGTGCAAAATGGGGGACTCGAGGGGGCCGCCGAGAGAGGGAGGCAAAAGACCAGCTTTTGTTGATCTTGACGTAGACTTATAAGTCTTTGATTGGCTTTATTATACTCTTCATTCTAGTTCCACTATCGTCAGGACTCTAGTGTCAAGCTTTCGTCAGTCAGACCGATAGGCTACAAATGCCTTTACAATTGTATGGTGCAGGGCCACCTTGTACAGGAACAACTGGTTTGCTCTGAGCTTGCGCCAGTCCAGTCTTACGTTGGCTGTAGTCTCCATGGACTAATGGCCTGGCTAGCAGGAGATAACCGAGGGATATCCTAACTGATCTCTGCATCACAAGACGTCATCTCGGCAACTGGAAAGACATATCAAACAACCCTGGCCAGAAACCCCCAAGAGCTTCATAGCTCTCGGGACCGATGACGGGGAAACCCGGGACACAGCCGCCAGTCGTCCCCTCTCCATACAGGAATCCGCCTCCAAGCCGAACCTCCCCTCTTCCCCCCCCTCTCTTCAGTCCCCGGGTCTCTCGTAACTGTCCCGTCCCCCGCTCCCCCCCGCTTGTCATTGTGCGGGGAAGCATGTCTGGCCCATGTAACGCTCCCCTCCCCCATGTGCTTATGTGGACACTGGGGCCCCTGTTCGGCTGTTGCTCCAACTGGTGGTGTTTTCCCCAGACAAATCCCCTCTGTTTTCCGTCGTTTCTTCCCTCGCTTCTTTTCCGACTTTCCCTCCTCGCATCCCCCCCGCCAACCATTACTGGGCGTGTAACCGTCGAGTTCTCTCCATCCAAGACAAACCCGGGGACGCCTTGACAAGTCCGTCTCCGTCCCCGTCCCTGTCTCTGTTCCCGCCGTCTGAGTTGCTGCCGCCCGGGTGACGGACGCAATGGACGACGCCCCAGAGTTCCGTCGACCTCTCCCCGGCCCGGCCAGCCCCCCGGCGGCTCCCGACCATATCCGTCGCTCCTCGGCGACCACCACCACTACCACCACCATCACCGTCACCGCCGGCGGCGGCAGCAGCCCGCGAGCCGAGTCGCGGAAACGAAGCCTCAGTTCCGTCGACCAGCACTCGCCGTTCTCGGACGAGGTCGCCGGGTCAGCCGCCAACCGCCGCAAGTCGCAAAAGGTCAGCCGCGCATGCGACTTCTGCAAGCAGCGCAAGGCCAAGTGCAGCGGCACCATCCCCTGCGACAAGTGCACGCGCAAAGGCCTCACTTGTGTGTATGATGCCAAGTATTCCCGCGGCAGGCCCCCGACGCCGCCCCCGGCCGCTGCCGTCGCCGCCTCCGCCCGGTCATCTTCGGGTCGGGCCAGCGCCGTTCCCGGGTCGCCCGGCGACGAGTCGTCCATCATGTACCAGACCACGGAAGAAGCGGTTGAGCACAACACTACTACTACTGCTGCTGCTGCTGCTGCTGCTGGTACTGCTGCTGCTGGTACCGTTACTTCTGCGGCACCCTCACGGCCACCGCTACGCGGACAGGCTGCTGGTGTTGTTCGCGAGAGCCAGGGCCCGGCATCGCGAGCGTCGCCCGAGCTCGGCATGACGGAGATCCAGGGCCAAATCTTCGACCCGACATCCGGCGTGACGTTCCTCCACAGGGCGTGGAAGCGGCTCTCGAAGCACGACAGCAGCATCGTGCCGGACGAGCTGACGGCGTCAACCGAGAGCCAGCCGCTGATGCTGGCCGGCGACAAGCCGCTGCCGCCCATCACGGACGACGACGTGGCCAACCTCTCGCTCCCGGACGCGAGGCAACTGCAGGACCTGATCGCCTTGTACTTTGACGTGTGCATAGCGACGTACCGCGTCCTCCACCGGCCGTCGGTCGAGTCCTGGCTGCGGATCATGGTCGACAACCTCGGCCGGCGCAGGCCCGTCTGGCACGACATCGGGCGCGGCAAGGCGTCCATCGTGCTCACGGCGCTGGCCGTGGCGACGGCGCACCAGGAGAAGTCCAACGGCTTCCACTCGCCCGAGGACGAGACGCTGTCGCTGGCGAGGAGCGACCGCCTCTTCTGCGTCGCCCTGCAGCTGACGGAGCGCGAGACCGGCCTGCCCCGGCTCGAATCGGCGCAGTCCCGCCTGATCCAGGTCCTGTACCTGCTCACGACGTCGCGCATGAGCCGCGCCTGGTACACGTTCGGCAACACGCTGCAGGTCATCTCGGCCCTCGGCCTGCACCGCCGGGCGGCCAAGAAGCGGCACCTGGCGCCGGGGAGCCCCGATTACATCCAGGCGCAGTGCGGGATGCGGACGTTCTGGACGGCCTACGTGTTGGACAAGTACCTGGGCGTCATCTTTGGGCGGCCGAGGCACTTCCACGATGATGATATCGACCAGGACTATCCCGATAGGATCGACGACGAGGACATGACGGCTCAGGGGCCCGTCGAGAGGTCAGAGGAGCATCCGGACTGCCATATTGACGCTCTAATATTCCACGCCAAGTGAGTAGTAGTGACAGACAGACAGATAGGTTGACAGACAGACGGATCGTATTCCGTTCTTTTCTTCTTCATAAACACCGGACTGACTTACACACCACCCACCGTAGAATCGCCCAAATCATTGGCAACACTTCACGAGAGGTCTACTCCATCAAGCCCATCTCGGAACAGGAACGCGTGGCCGCCGCCCACCGGCTGAGCGAGAAGATCCACGAGTGGCGCGCCAGCCTGCCCCCCCATCTGGGCTCGATCCGGCCGTCGATGCTGATCCCGAGCTTCCGGCGCCAGGCGACGGTGCTGAAGCTGGCCTACTCGCACGCCATCATGCACGCCAACCGGCTCTTCCTGCTGGGCAGCCCGAGCGCCCGCAGCGAGACGCCGGTGCTCGAGTGCATCGGGGCCGCGAGGACGGTGCTCGAGACGGTGGACGGCATGGCCGTCGAGGGCCCCATCTTCCACGCCTTCTGGTGGACGCAGTACGTCACCTTCTGCGCGCTGCTGGTGACGTACGTCTGGGACATCCAGCTCAAGAGGCGCGGGTTGGTGCTGAGCGAGCAGGGGGAGGAGGAGAGGGCGAGGCACGCGAGGCTCATGGACCTGGCCGAGCGGTGCCAGACGCACCTCGCCCACGCGACGGCGTCCAACTCGCCGAGCCGTCGGTACGCCATCATCCTCGAGGAGTTCCGGACCGAGGGTCTCGGTCAGATGTCGCGGAAGAAGAACCAGCCGCCCTCGCAGCAGCAGTGGCAGCAGAAACATCAACAATCATTGCGAGCGTCGGAAGCGCCTCGGCAGTCGATGGAGGCCCAAGATCAGGTGCCGCCTCCGCCGCCGCCGCCTCCGCCGCAAATTCACGGAAACGGAAACGGAGTGGCTATCATGGCTGATGGATTCAACTTCCATCCCGCGTACGCCGCTGGTTCCGGCGCCGTCCATGTCATGACCCAAGGGGGAGGGGGAGGAGGAGGAGGTGGTGCAGCAGACGCCGGGTTTTTCAGTTCTAACTTACTGGACGAATGGCAGACGACAGACTGGCTGGAACTCGACTCGTCGGCGTTTGGACCGTACATGGACATGGACGCGAATCCGCTCGCCTGGATGCCGGATATAGGGGGATGAAACTCGCACCATGAAAGTGAGGTAGTGTCAACGAAAAGGCCAACGAACAGAAAAGTCTTTACAATTCTTGAGGATTATAACTACTCTTGGGAAGGGAATCTAAGATGAAAGGATACGCGTCTACACTGTAAACTTGGTCAGGTTCTCGGGCCCCGTCTCCCTCGCCACGCGCTTGACCTCCTCCTCGCCCAGCTCCTGGAAGATGTCGAACCCCCACCTCGTCTGCCAGTTGAAGCGCTTGTTCCTCTCGAGGCCGTTGAGCCTGTCGAACACGTCGGCCGGCAGCTCGCGGACCTGGTGGTTGGACTTGATCCGGCTCGGCGTGACGCTCTTGGGCAGCACGACGGTGCCGCGCTGGACGCCCCACGAGGCGAGCAGCTGGCCGCCGTCGATGCCCAGCTGCTTGCTCAGCTCGCCGACGAGCTGGTCGTCCACCGTCCGCGGCTCGCCTGTCTGGTTGTTGCCGAGCGGCGAGTAGGCGGCCAGCTGGATGCCCTTGGATTTGCAAAACGCCAGGAGCTCGGGCTGCTGAAGGTACGGATGGGCCTCGACCTGGTTGACGGCGGGCACCGTCGTCGTCTTGGCGAGGAGGGCCTCGAGGCGCTGCTTGGTGAAGTTGGAGACGCCGATGGCGCGGACCTTGCCCTTGGCCACGAGCTTCTCCATGGCCGCCCAAGTCTCTGCCGGGTCGATGTCGGCCAGCTCAAAAACGCCCTGGGAATCGATGGGGAACCACTTGTCCGACGGCTTGAAGGCTCTGAGGGGGTTTGTTAGCGCCGCATTCTCTCTCTCTCTCTCTCTCTCTGCTGAGTTGCCTGAGAGAATGTTCAAGAGACGGGAAAATGACTTACACGGGCCAGTGCATAAGGAACAGGTCCAGGTAGTCCGTGCCGAGGTCGGCCAGCGTCTTGTCGAGGCCGGCCTCGACGTCCTCGGGCGCGTGCTTGGTGTTCCACAGCTTGCCCGTGACGAAGACGTCGGACCGCGGCACGCCGCTCTTGCGGATGCCCTCGCCGACCTCGGCCTCATTGCGGTAGATGGCGGCGCAGTCGATGTGACGGTACCCGGAGCGCAGGGCTGTCTCGACGGCGCGCTCGACCTCGTGCGGGCCGGCCTGCCACGTGCCGAAGCCGACGGCGGGGATCTTGGCGCCCGTGTTAAGGGTGAAGTGTGTTGCGAGAGGCATCTTGGATGTGCAGGGGGTGTATGGCGTGTTTAGAGGGTTGATGTTGAGTTAAGTGAGTTAGTGTGTGAGGTGACAAAAGGGTTAGTGAGTGAGTGGGTGGGTGGGTGAGTGACAGGATGAGTGAGTAGTGAGAGTGTAAGTGAGAGGGTGAGCGTCAACAAGGGGAACGTATGTTCTCTATGACGAGCTGCAGGTATGATATGCTAGTTATACAAGAACCGATAACATCATGGAAAGACAGGAAGAAAAAACAATAAACTGATCTGAGCCACATATCGTTTCCAATTACTTCTCTTGTGGCTCCCATGAGATCTCCATCTTGGTCTTGTTGTCCAACGTGAGTGACGGACTAATATCCGTCGACCCAAGCCACGCCCCCGGTCGATGCTGCGTAAATCCGTCAACTCGATTCTTGAAATCCGTCATCTGCACCCCAGAAACAGGCCAAGGCCCGCACGGGGAAACGGACTTGGACTTCTCCACCAACGGACACGTTCCTCCAGGGCCACACGCCACCAAACGTGTCCGTCTGGCGATCAGCATGGTGGACAGCGTGGAGAGCGGATCACCGGCAACGGAACAGTGGCCATCGAGCCAAGACGCGGAACGGAAGCCCATTGCTGCGATCTTTCACACACAAAAGGATGGGCCGTCGACGTATTGCTGACTGGCTGACTCTCGCTACTTGTACATCGTCCCGACCCAACCCCTCATCAACTCTCATAAACACAAGGTTGGATGTTGTAGGTTGTCGATAAGTCAGAGCAACAACAAGCTGGAGAATCGCGTGCTTCTCCAACCACCATGAGTCCCCCCTCCGTGTACGGTCCTGCGAGCGCGGCCCTGCCGGGCAGCAGCTCCGGCCTAGATGCGAACCCCCTCGCTGAGTCGTCCAGCGTCGCCGCCGCCTCTGCCGTCATCGGGCAGCAGGACTTGGACGGCGACGACAGCACCATCAAGACGGTCGACGAGCTGGTGCGCCGACGGGTCCGCGCCTATCCGGACCGCGTAATCGTCTCATACCCGTCGTCCGGCATCAACTACGTCGACTACACAATGAGACAACTCGACGTCTTTGCGTACCGCGTCGCCAAGCTGTACGAGCAGCGCATCCCCAGCCGCCTCAGCTCCAACGAGAAGCCCACGACGGTCGCCGTCCTGGGCCCTTCCAACTTTGACTACCTCATCACCATGCTGGCCCTGACGAAGCTCGGCCACACGACGCTGTTCCTGTCGACGAGGATCTCCCAGGAGGCCATCGAGTCTCTGATTACCGTCACCGGCGCCCAGTACCTGCTCGCTGATAAGAGGTATCTCGAGACGGCCGAGGCCGCCAAGCAGACGCTGCCGCATCTCGACGTCTTTGAGATTGCGGGCCAGACGGCCTTTGACTTCCCCATCGAGGTACACGCCGACACGCGTCTTGACTACGGCCGCGATCTCTCGGTCGAGACGAACAATTTGGTCTATGTCATCCACTCCAGTGGTGAGTTACAGCCAAAGTCTTAATTCTGGTTCTTATCGAAACGAAAGCTGTGCTGACTGACGATGATCCTAGGCTCAACTGGCCTACCAAAGCCCATCTACCAGACGCAAAAGTCGGCTATTCACAACTACTCCAGCAGCATGAACATGAAGGCCTTCATCACCCTGCCTCTGTATCACAACCACGGCATCTGCAACCTATACCGGGCCGTCTACAGCGGGAAGCCCATTCACCTGTACAACGCCGACCTCCCCCTGACCCGGGAGCACCTCACCAGCATCATGCGGAAGCACAACTTTGACATCTTCTACGGCGTACCTTACGCCCTCAAGCTCCTCGCCGAGACCGACGACGGCATGGACCTGCTGCGCCAGCTCAAGATCGTCATGTACGGTGGCTCGGCCTGTCCCGATGACCTCGGCGACACGCTCGTGAACAATGGCGTCAACCTCGTCGGCCACTACGGAGCGTAAGTTTTTTTCATGAGACTTCAAAGGCATAGCCGAAAATCCTAACGTGTTGAACCAGAACCGAGGTCGGACAGCTCATGACGTCCTTCCGCCCGCCCAACGACAAGGCGTGGAACTATGTCCGCGAGCACGACAAGCTCACGCCGTATCTGAAATGGATCCCTCGGGGGCCCAACCTGTTCGAGTGCTGCGTGCTGCCGGGATGGCCGGCCAAGGTGGCCACGAACCAGGACGACGGGTCGTACTGTACCAAAGACCTCTTCGAGCCGCACCCGGCGATCCCCGGCGCGTGGAAGTACATCGCCCGGCTCGACGACACCATTGCCCTCGTCAACGGCGAGAAGTTCAACCCCGTCCACATGGAGGGCACCATCCGCTCCAACAGGAACATCACCGAGTGCGTCATCTTCGGCGTCGGTCGCCCGTCCCTCGGCGCCCTCGTCGTCCCCGCCCCGACGCTGGCGGGCAAGACGGAGGACGAGATCCTCGACGTCGTGTGGCCCGTCGTCGAGGGCGCGAGCCGGTCCGTCGAGGCCTACGCCCGCGTGTCGAGGAACATGATCAAGCTGCTGCCGCACGACTGCGCCTACCCGCGGACGGACAAGGGCAGCGTCATCCGCCAGGCCTTCTACAAGAGGTACGCCGAGGACATTGACCGGGTCTACGACAGCGCCGACGCCAGCAGCGGCGACCTCAAGAGGATGGGCGTCGACGAGCTCAAGGGATTCGTCCGGGACGGCATCGTCCAGACGCTCGCCAAAAAGGTCCAGCTCGACGACGACACCGACTTCTTCTCGCTCGGCCTCGACTCCCTCCAGGCCATCCAGCTGCGGTCCGACATCCTGCGGACTGTCGATGTCGGCGGCAACAAGCTCGGACAGACGGTCGTGTTCGATCACCCGTCCATCAACAAGCTGAGCGCGTATCTCGCCAGTCTCGGCACTGGTGAGGGCATCGAGGCCGAGGCGCCCGTCGAAAGTGAGATGCGCGAGCTGATTGAGAAGTATGGCGATTTTGCTCCTGTTGAATCGGCTCCCAGGTCATCCATTGTAGGTTTCTCTGACTCTTTGACTCTGACTCTCACCCTGACTCTCACCCTGACTCTCATCTTTACTATCACTCTCACTCTCATCCTTATACTCACTCTATATAACCCACGTCTAACCCCCTTTCTCATAGGCCGTCACCGGTGTCACCGGCTCCCTTGGCGCTCACATCGTCACCAAGCTGGCCGCCGACCCGTCCGTCAAGACCATCTACTGCCTCACCCGTGCCAGTTCCGACGCCGACGCCGCCCGCCGCGTCAAGAGCTCGCTGGTCCAGCGCCGCCTCTATCACGCCCTGCCCGCGGCCTCCCGGCGGAAACTCGTCGCCCTGGCCGCCGACCTCGCCGACCCCAAGCTCGGCCTCTCGGACGACGCGTACCGCCAGGTCAAGCAGGATCTCCGCCTCGTGATCCATGCCGCGTGGTCCGTCAACTTCAACATGCGCCTCTCGAGTTTCGAGAAGAGCAACATCGCCGGCGTCAAGCACCTCATCGACCTCTGCAGGCAAGCCGGCGGCGATGACGCGGGATCGTCTTCTTCTGCCCCGGCGTCCTTCAACTTCTGCTCGTCCGTCAGCACCGTCGTCCGCTCCACGACGCTGCCCGTCCCCGAGTCCGTCCCGGATCTCGAGTGGGCACAGGGCATGGGCTACGCGCAGTCCAAGGTCGTCGCCGAGCACCTCTGCGCCCGCGCGACCAAGGCCGGCATCAAGGCCCGCGTCTTGCGCATCGGTCAGATCGTCGCGGACACGCGCCACGGGGTCTGGAACGCGACTGAGGCCATCCCGCTCATGCTCCAGACCGCCATCACCGTCGGGGCCCTCCCCAAGCTGAGCGAGACGCCCTCCTGGCTGCCCGTCGACACCGTCGCCCAGGGCGTCGTCGACATCTCCCTGTCCGAAGCGGACGGCGTCTTCGCCAACGTTGCGAACCCCAAGATGTTCAGCTGGTCCGACGACCTGCTGCCGGCTCTACGGGCCGCCGGCCTGGAGTTTGAGGAGGTCGAGCCCAAGGAGTGGGTTCGCCGCCTCCGCGCTTCGAACCCGGACCCGACGGCCAACCCGCCCATCAAGCTCGTCGACTTCTTCGCTTCAAAGTACGACAAGGACGAGTTCGCGCCGTCCAAGACGTACGTCACCGACAACGCATGCTCGCTCTCGCCGGCACTCGCCCAGGCGCCCGTGCTGGACCAGCAGCTTGTCGACAACTTTGTGAGGTACTTCAAGACCAACCACTGGGTCAAGCAGGGCCGCGACGCCGTCAAGACGGTCGTCATGGTCGCCGGCCCCTGCGGCAGCGGCAAGTCGACGCTTGCCACGTCCCTGGCATCGTGGCTCGGCGCCCCCTTTGTCGAGGGCGACTCGCTGCATTCCAAGGTCTCCGTCGAGAAGATGGGTGGCAACGTCGCCCTGACGGATGAGGACCGCTCGTCGTGGCTGAACCGCATCGGCAAGAGGGCGCTCGAGGCCCTCGAGGATCTTGGTTATGACTCGGTCGTCGTCAGCTGCTCGGCCCTGAGGAAGGCGTACCGCGACACGCTGAGGGAGGCCGTTGCGAAGCGCGACGGCGTCGACATCGTCTTCCTCGACCTGCAGTGTCGTCCGGACACGCTGGTGCGGCGGATCAACGAGAGGAAGGGTCACTACATGCTTGCGAGCATGGTCGAGGGGCAGGTCGAAGTGTACGAGGCCGCCGGCCTCGGAGAGTTGGACGTCCTCCCGGTCGAGGCTGAAGGCACGCCGGAAGAGGTCTTCGAGGAGTCCAAGTGGCTGCTCGGACAGATCGGAATCGACTCATCCCGTTAGACATTTAAATCAAGCATATACAGCAGAGGAACCGGCGTTTTTTTGGGTTACGTTTTTGAGAATTAGGCTATTTATGATGATCGCTTTCTATATATCCATAACATAAAGAGCAATACAAGAGCAAATTGCAGTTGAAACCAAAACAGAAGACCTTTCCATCATCTCATCCCGTCGACGGGTGACTGTGGTTGGCCGTGTGAGACGGCCGCCATCCGCAGCACGAGCGGAACCCCCCACGCTCCCGGTGCATGACCCATCGTGAAAAGTCTCCGTTGCACTCGACTCCTCTGAACGTGTAGGTGAAGTAGGACCGGTCGGTGATGCAAGCGTGCTCTTGGTTCCCCGCATGCTTTGCGTTCGATAGTTCTTCCCCGATGGTGGGACAACACGGGCACCATCCCAGTCCCCCGTCTCGACACCTCCATTGACGTAACTTTGAGCAGAAGTGGCAGAGGTATATGCTGTTGTGGGTTCTCTGTAGGTCCTTGAGGAGGAAGAACAGGAAAGGGGCGCAACCCCCGTCCTCCTTCATCTTTCGGCGAGCGCGCCCAAAAAGGAGGCCGTAGAGGGGCTTGCACGAGAGGGCGAGGCACATGGCGGACTCCGTGGGGAGATGTGACGCTATTTCCAGCACGATGTCGGGGATCTGGCGGAGGAGTAAGGGCAGTTCTTCCAAAGATGGGGTCTGGTGTCTGAGAGGGGCCATCTCCGTCGAGACGACCTGCGTCGCTGTGGTGGTGCCCATTTGAGCTGTCGATCAGTATGATGTTGTTTATGGTGAGTAAACAGTCATTAGTGGTTCCGGATGATTGCGCTCTTCGTGGGGGTGGCCGGCGCTTGTTTGATGGGCTCGGTCCGCCGCTTGAAGCTGTCTTCTAGATCAATGGAGAGTCTGTGTGTTTATCTTTCGATGATGCCAGAAGGAGTGGGATGTTGGGATGCTTTGACTCGCGCAAGGGCTCTGAAGCAGAACGTGCGTTCCTTGTGGAAAGTTCACGGTCTAAGTTTACCAAGCCCGTGGAACCAGGTTTGACGACCGCTGGGACTGATGTGTTTACTCTTTGAGTAACTTGTAGGTAAGTTTGGGCCGGGCCAAATCTTTCTACTCCAGGCTTTTCCGACTTCAGTTTTAATAGTCGTGGTTTCTGCCTGTTTACTTATTTCATTTTGTTGGTGCTCTTCCGATTTCGAATAGGATCTCAATCTCCGAGTCTCTCCAATGAGAACTAAAGAAGGCAAAATGGACGTGACAAGAATCACAGCATCATCTGTTGCTGGCAGTAACATTCGTCTACTGTTGTTCAACATGCAAACGAATTACCAGAACACACGTGGTTGCTAGGTGCCGCAGCGAAAACCAGCTTACCACAGCTACTTCAGTTACACAGTTCGATCATAAAGGTAAGTTCGTGGTTTAGACTGGAAGTATCTCATGAGCTTTGATGCCACTACTCTAACAGCACTTTTATCAATCAACCTAGGACGTAGCTCTTATGGCCCCCGGAAGTGAGAAATGAAGACAATGTGAGAGGGAACACTGTCGAAAACGCTCTGCAAGTATGGCAAAAAGTTTTTTGGACATTAAACACAATGAAAAAAGGTGTGTAGACGAAGGTCCGGATAATCGGAGTCCATCGCGTACATTGAGTGTTTGTATGTACATCTTCTCGTATACGTTCCGCCGCGACCATCTGTTCGATGTGCTATCCATTATCCAACTCGACATGACCTTACTGACGGATAGCTGAATGCGCCACCCATCATCTCACTCCTCTGACTTTTTCTTCTTTTTCTTCTTCTTCTCTCCCTCTCCCAAAGATTCCTCGTCCTTCTTGACCTTCTCGGCTTTGTCCTTGCTCTTCTTTGCTTTCGCCTTCTTTCCTTTCTTCGCCTTCTTGGCTTTTTTAGCCTTCTTTTCCGTTCCTGAGTCGGAATCAGAGGGCCCAGCATCGTCACTCTCGTCCGACTCAGAACCAGAGTCTGAATGGCCGCTCGAATCGCTGTTCGTGTCCGACTCGGAAGATTCCACCCTCTTGATTCTCGTCGGCTTCATCTTGAAGTTGGCCGGCCTCATCTGGTCCCTGGAAGCGGTCGCCTCCTCATCCTGACCGTGCGTCTGTAGGAGGTAGTCATTGAACTGGTTAGAGGCCTCTGCAATCAAGAGGAAGGTGTCCTGGTTCAAAACAGGTGGCTTGGAGCTCTTGGGATCTGGTGACGGAGGGTCCTGGCTTGTTCGCTTGCTGGACTTCCGGGACTGGGCCTTGAATTCCGCCAACGCAATCGCGGTCTGGAATGCGTTCCTGATTTGACGTCCGTTCCATTGGAGGTTCTCCCAGTTGAGCTCGACCCACTTGATGATCTCATTCTTGTCGTACTTGATGGGCAGCTGGCCTCTGCTGACCCGATGCTCGTTGACCTCTTTCAGCTTCTTGATGTTGTTCTTCCAGATCTTGATGCTTTGCTTCTCCACGAGCTTTGGATAGTACAGCGTGAGATGAAGTCGCGAGCGGAATGCGTCATCGATGGCGCCAACCCGGTTTGTTGTCAGGAATAGGATGCCCGGGTAATATTCCAGAATGCGAAGGAAAACTAGGCCCATGGTCAGCATGTCCAACAAGACACAGCACTTGAGCTTCTTTGACTTACCCGACACGAGTCCATTCCGTTTCACATCGGTTTTCTAGATGGCGTTAGTACTTTGCGTGTCATATTGGACGATCCAACCGGCGAATCTCACAGTTCGCTTCGCAAGAAACACATCTGCTTCGTCTAGAAGCAAAACACAAGCCCACTTGTGGGCTAATTTGAAGTGCTTCTCCAAATTTGCTTCAACAACCTCCGGAAGGTGTCCAATGTCACCTGTTTTCCCGTTGATGCAAACATCAAATTAGCCATGTTACCGTCCGAGAGAAGTGTGAACATACCACATGTAATCGGGTACAAGGGCCGTTTGGTGTATGCCGCTACGCATTCTATTGATTTCAATGGTTGGTTAGTCGAATGGGAGGCGAGTCAGATAGATAACCTGGGGATGAGGATGGAGTTCGCACCAGCAGTGGAAGTCTTTCCGACCCCAGGAGCACCGTGGAGCAAAATGATGCATCCTTTGCCTTCATAATCCGATGATCAGCACTCGCAGCAACACTCATCTCTGAAACGATTAGTGCCTACCTTTTCCTCGAACAAGATCCAAGTCAATCTTGTCAGGAACTTCATCGTGTGTCGGCTGAGACTCGTCTGACCTTTTGGTGTACGACTCAACCATGGCCTGCACCATCTCTCTGTGGCCCTTCGGCAAAACGAGATTGTTCCATTCGTCGTCGTGGTGAACGACCTGAAGTCGATCCAAGTCCAGTTGAACTGGAGAAATGAACAGGTCAGCCTGGCTTCGAACAAGAAATATCCTGGGCAGGTGTGCATTTTTGTTGGTTCTAACGCACCCCATTTGCGGTTTCGCAGGGCGTATCCGGGAACGACTCCGGGGAAAAGTCCCATGAGGTTGTTTTCCTCAAGATATAATTTGAGCTCTTCCCGGGCCCTCCTTGTCTGCGCGCTTGGTGACGCATGGCTGTCGAATAACAGCCAGAGCTTTCGTAGAACCTTTTGACCTTGTGCGTCCTGATGGGCGTAATACGTTGGCTTTTGACAAGACATTGCGTAGCACCAACGGTGGTCGTCAAGCTCTTCGGCTCCAACATCTTCATGCTCATACCAATCATGGACTTCCAACTGCTCTCTGCTGGGAATTACTGGCCAATGGTCTTTGATTTCTTTCGAAATGAAGGGTTTGATTTCGGAAACGTCAGGAAGGTCGGTATTCCGTTCAAACGCGATTTTGAAGTCGACGATAACATCGGAATTAATCTGCACCAAAAGTCAACTGTCGGTTGGTTCGAATGACCTCGACAGAAGCGTTTCATCGCCCAGAGATGTCTGGGTGTCCGGGCTCTCTGACATACCGTCTCGCGGGCGTTGCCGGCGGTGGTGCCTTCATAAGACATGTGGGCGTTGTTTGCGAGGTCGACAAACTTTCTGCCTCTTTGAAGGAGACGGCCCATCTCTGCATCACCCAAGTACTGCACCGGAAAGATTTCCATGCTTCGTACATCCTTCAACCCGTCGTAAGGCTTGATCTCGAATAGCTCCCTCTGGGGACCGTATCGGTAGCCGTCATACTCGATGCTGAAACAGGCGATAATCAATCCCGACATGGCATTTTTGGTCCGTCTGGTTGGCGCACCACCAAGTCCATGCCGTCCCAGAGCCGGCTGCGCCGCATCTTTGCGATTCCCTCCAGATTCTCCCTGTCGGAGGAGCTCCAGTTGCTCCAATCGAAGCAAGACGTCTATGCTTTGCAAGAAATCATTCTCCTCATCGTCTTCCTCGATGCCGCCTGGCATAAGCGATTTCCTCAAAGGAACGCCGCCCCTCGTAGCAAGAACGCAGTACGCCTGGGGCGAGGACCTGGCACGGGTGTAGGTCATGTCAAGGGATGGTTCTGTGGTACATGTTCGCTCGCTAAGCGCCTCGTAGGTGTGGAAGATTTCTGTTCCGTTTCTGTAGGGGCAATAGATGGTGGTTCCGGCGTCGAAAAGCATCCATAGGTTTTCGAACGCTACTTTGTCATCCCTACCAGACTTGAGGTTTTCATACATCTCCGCAGATTTATCCAAGTATCGTTCCACAAATCCAACAATTGTCTTGAAGTGAGGAAGAGAGGAAGGCCGCAAGAACGACTTTTCGAGTTGCTCGTGTGAGTCAGAGGAGTTACCTTCTATGGAATCTGCCACTGATGGAATGGACTCAGCGGAATCATCTGCAGCCGCAACATCGCCTTCAGCAGATGGCAATGCGTCGTTGGTGCCAGTAGCGACTTCTCCTGGTTTCTAGTCGAGTTCAAGATTCCTGACGACAGCCTTGTTAGCAAATTTACTTGGTAACCCATCTCGAGACTCGCTGAAGTTGGAAACCCTATACCCGTATGCTTCCTCAAGCTTTGCGAGATGGTCTCTCAGCGGTTTAAGGTTTCTGATCAATGGGCGAAAGGGCTTGGAGAAGCGCATGCAGGCGTAGCCAGAGCCACAGTCGAGACCTAACACATCCCTGAAAAAGGACGCGATGGGGTCGGAGAGGATGCTGAGATAGATGATCTCAACTTGCGCAGGGTCTGGGTTGATTTTGTCGATTGTCTTGTGGTCTGACAGCTTGTGGTATAGCACTCGAAGCACCTGCGGATGGTCTTTGTTGGAAGAGAACCTCCCATAATCCGTAGCACTGTCTAGAAGATTGCCGTCTTGGTGGAAATCCTCCACAACCGCTTCAAAGAACTTAACTTTAGTTCCTACTTTGTTGGCATCGGCGCTTGCAGTCTCATCTGGTTCTGGTGGAGCAACTTCATCGTGGGGCTCTTTGATGGTCTCCTCGTTGGTGTGTAATTTCTTCTCGATGATTTGAAGTCGCTCATCAACCCCTCGCATGTAATCAACTAAGCCATGTACAGCAATTCGTCCAGGGCCGAAAGAAGTCATCCAGTTCAAGTTATTCCGATAATGCACCGGCACCCCATTTGGGACATAATAAGGGGGCGTGTCACGATCTAGAGGTGGCGGAGGAGGGCCGGGGTTTTTGTCGCCATTCTCAATTGGGCCACTCTTTTCACCCGTCTCATCTTGTCGAGGTATATAATTTTCATTGGGCGATATCTCGACAGATGTGTGCGAGCCTCCGCACTTCTCGTCAGGCATTGTGGAATCATGTTGTGTTTCGGGCTGCATCGTTTTCGTCTCGACGGCTTCCTCGCCCGCCTCAATGTGGTCTCTTGTGCCCATCAGCGCTTGGGTCGCATTGGAGATGTTTTGGGGAACATCTAAAAGACCTTTGTCGGACATATTTTGATCGATCTCGCCCCCGTGGTCGACATTCGGGAAGCTACCGGCAACAAAAGTAGCCATGGGGGAGGCGAATGGAAAAAATGTAAGTGACCAAGAGTCTGATGAGCTGGCTGTTGGTTGGTCTCCTGGATAAGAAGAGACGAAAGCACGATGGAGAAATGTGCCCAAGATTGCCCCAACATGGCTGTAGCAGCACTTTCACCTTTATCTTCTGTGACACAGGGGACTTGCATCTATGCCAGTCTTACGCTTGCGAATGCATATAGTTAATTGACCGAAACAGCGCCGAGCCTGGGCTCCTTACCAGCAAGATACAGCTTGCATGAAGCAGTCGGTCTTTTGGGAAAAGTCGTTTTTGCTGCATGGCTTGCAGTTTCGCCAAGGCAGCCAACATCGCTATTGGCTGGCCTTGTCTGACTTCCTGATCATCGTATGATGATTTAAGGATGTGAGGCGGTTATCTTTGGATCAGATGCAAAGGAGGTGCCAAGTTAGCTGTGCTGGTCCAATCATATCTGACGCGACTCAATAAATGCAGGTAGGTATCATAGACTAATACGATTTCACCCTGCAGTGCATGACGCACGCATCCTTACTATTAAACCTGCCTGGTTTGTAGGCTTTTCTTTCGGGGGCCTCAGAAGTGCAAGCGGCGAGTGCTGTCCGTTCTCTTTCAAATCCAGCACACTTCCAGCCTGACCCTCACGCCAGCTGGTCTAACGAAGCTGTGCTTGGAGACATGGGGCTCTTGGGTTGTTTTATTCCGCCGTCGTTGGTTTCCAAAATAGAGACCAAAAAAGTGCCTACCAAACAATCTTCCCAGAAGTTTCGACTGTTCAATTTCGGCAAGGAGGGATAAGTAAACGACATGGACTCCAAGATGGTTGAAATTCCGTCAACCGCATACAACGTTACGGATCATAAGGGCCCTCCTGACCTAATCACAACAAAGAATAGCGCAGCCCGCTTCGTTTATGGGACTGTAGGAGGAACAAGTTCTGTGACCTCGGGAGACTTGGTGTTTGTGGATGATTTTGATGCCTTCGTCCCGAGAGACCAGGTTCCCGAGTCTGTTACTGAGTTGGATCCATTGTGGGCATGGAATAAAAGCTAACAGAAAAGTAGCCGAACGAAGTGTTTCGTGAAGTCGAAGGAACACTTGCAGCTTTTCCAAGATACACTGAAGAAGTTCGTTCAGAATATGGAAACGCGGCAGGCATTCAGAAGGCTTGGTGTCGATCTTCAAAACCCGGCGCGTTGTGATCTCGAATACGTCTTCGACGTAGCAAAGGCTGCTGTCGAGAAACGGGATGGCACAGGTAGCCTGCGGGCTTGCAAAGAATTCGCCCGCAGCTGTCTCAAGAACGCAAACAGGCGAGACACGGCTCTGGGTGCAATCATGTCCATGATCCCTGGAGACATCTATGGTTCCGTCCTCTCTGGTGGCGTCATGACAATTTTGGCAGTGAGTCACTCACAAAGACCATAATCAGGCTGGGCATCCAGCTTGTAGTTGGTTAACTTTTGGAAAACTCAAGAGCTGATGATTCAAATCTTTCTTTAGGTTGCCGATGTGCATGAGAAACGAAGGCAAGCCGTTGAAGACGCTCTGGCTTCTATACCCAAAAAGCTGGCCATGGTTCAGAGACTCTCCGATGTTCACGTGAAATCAGAACTCCTCCACGAGAGAGCTGATGGAGTCTTGGTTGCTATCTTTGTTGTCCTGGAAGAGATTGTCAATGATTTGACCATGGATTGGACAGGTTTGTCGAAAGATCTCTGGAGGTCTGATGTATGGCGGGAATGCTAATTTTGTGTCAACAGCCAAGATGAAATCAAAGATGAAGTTCGGGGCCGAGGATCGGATCTCCAATGCGTTGTCCTCTCTGGACGAGAGTTTGTCCGAGTTCGAAGCAGAGTTGAACATCTGTACCCAGCATCGGTTTGGTCGAATGCATGAAGCATTGATTGCTCAAGAGAAGAACATCCAGAAAATTCTAGACATAGCAAATGGTAAGTCAAGTCCGCTAACGACATCTGCATTGATATGGCGTCTTGTATGTTCACATGCAAGGAAATAGCCTTTGCCGCAAATCTCAGTGAAAAGTCTTCCGACACGGCAGTTCAACAGTTCCTGGAGAAGCAATTTCTCAACGCCTTGACGATTTCGTGCGCTAGCGACTCGAACTTCGACACAATCAACGGCGGGCGTAAGTTGGACTCAATCAATGGTTTTTCTACAGTAACATGTACTAAACATCAAACCAGTCCGACTGCCGCCAGCTTTAGCCGTTCAATTGACCCAGGACAGCGAGGGAGGAGATGGCCAGGTAAACGACACCAGTGATGTTTTGCAGAAAAACAAACAGATCGTCGACCAATGGCTCGAATCAATCGGGGAATTCGACCCCAGTCCAGAGGCACACGTCAAAGAATGCATCCGCGCCGGTCTCGGCCAACTGAGGCTCGATGACCGAGAAAAGAGCGAGTGGATCATGTCTTCTGATGAATTTCGCAATTGGATGCGCCTCGACAAGTCGAACATTCTCAGTATCAGAGCCGAAGAGGCGCCAGATGGCTTGTTTCACCCTTTCTGCTTCACAGCTGCCCTGGTCAGCGAGATACTCCGGAAGTCGACCGGCTACCCTGTCTTGTCTTTCTTCTGCGGCTTGCGGACAAATGACTCGTTTGACACCGTACTATGCGGTCCCAATGCGGTCGTCAAGAGTCTCAATGGCCAGCTCTTACAATTCTGTCTGCAAAAGCGGCCCGGAGTCGACCTATCCTCACTCGATCGACGAAAAAAGAACTTGATAAAAAAGTCTACCAAGAAAGTGGAATACGGCATGAGGCTTTTCCGCGGTCTGCTCGAGTCACTAGAAGACAAGGACGTCGTGTACGTAATCCTTGACTCCTGGTCGCGGTTGCTCGGGTCGAGGGAGGAAGCAGATGATGTGATCAAGGGGCTGCGTCAGACGGTCGAAGACTTGCCCAACCTGGTGATCAAACTGCTTGTACTCGACGCCCTGGCTTCGGACCCCGTGCACGAATTGGCATATTCGTTGCTCTATGTCCCCGAGGAGATCGACGGTTGGAAGAACAATGTGCAATTAAGCCAGTTGGAGCAAAGCAATCTGAACCTGGTCAAGAAGCTCGAAGATACACGTCGCAGGGAAAGCGAGGACATGGCCGAGTCGGATTCGGAAGACTCGGACGACAGCCGGTAAATATGGGCTATGTACTTAGGCTTGGAAATACTCGTCCCATAGCGGCTGATGGGCGCCCAGGTGAACGGATAGGGTAACGGGCAGGGATATGGGCTTTAGTTCAATAAGACTCTTAGTTCTTCACAATATCTTGCTCCAGCAGGCTACCGTTTTGGTTACAACGGCTTGCGGCATATCGTTTCTTGAGATAATGTGTGCACTAGGTGGTGCATGAGAAGGACTTCGATATTGAGAAAGAAAAAGGATTTATTTCACCAGAGGTTAAGTGGGAGAGCTGGTGAAGTAGCATTTTAAGTTGGAGTGTTGGTGTTGATCTTGTTCCATCGGCAGAAGGCCAGATGGTCAATGCGTTCTAAGCCCACCACGTTTGTGTTGTCATGAGAACAAGCGCGATCATCATTAGCCGGGGCGGAAATACGCAGAACAAAGAAAGTCGAGTCTAAGAGGTTGTCATGGCAAGAGGCAACGTCAGCTTCTCCTTATCGTTATGCTTCTCATATACCTCACTCATAGGTAACCAGGCCTAAGATATAGATCTACAGAGGTCTAGGCTGGTAATCCATGTAACCGTGATCCAGCATAAAGAGTGTGCCCATACAGTAGTAGCACCTCCTCGCGTTAGAAAGCAATTGAGACTTTTTAAAATACAAATCCAAGGTCATTTTTGCAGCGACCTAAATGGCCAGGAACTGTTTTCTGGGAAGTCCTTCGATTAACAAGCTTGCAAAGCCGCCGCTAGTGCAAGTGCGTCGTACAACAAACACCATGGGGCACATGCCAAATGGCGGATGCATGATAAATGAAGATGCGCCGCAAGCAAACACAAAGCGCTGGTCAGCAACCGATGACTAAAGACGTTTGTAAACTTGGTTGGTATTAGTGCATCTGACAGTGATTTCGAACCAGCAGAGCGAGTCTCTTCTTGTGGTTGACGGAGAAGACCAAGTCTTTCGATATGTACGGAGGCAAAATGGTTCCGAAAGCTCACTTCAGCCACCCACTCGGAACCATTTTGCTCAACAGTGCAGATGGGGATTTGTCCCATTGAAAATCGAGTTCGCCGCAAGGAAGAACGTAATAATAATATCAAGCCGGTCAACACCACTTTTGACAAAACCAGCCGTTCAAAAGTCAACCCGGTGAAAATTGCATCATTCTAATATTTTTCAAACCCCCTGCGCCAACATCCAAACATGACCAGCCTAAAGCACGTCCTTGTTCATTTACTGGACGAATCTGACTCGAGATCTCGCGCAGAGGATGACGACCGCCATCACCACCAGCATATCAAGGATCAACTCGACGACCTGGAACCCTCGAGTCATCTGCGACTCCTCCAACAACTCCTCTGCGTACGGCAGCCCGAGCCACCGCTGCCAGAACAGATCTCGAGCGAGATCGACTCAGTCTTGCAGCAGCTGGCGTCGCATCGACTTCTCACCCAAGCCGGGACCATCCAACCGACACTCACAATCAGGAGAGAGAACGGCAGGGACACGAGAATCGCCCTCTGGAAGGGGGACATCACGACCTTGTCCGGCGTCACGGCCATCACCAACGCCGCCAACGGCCAGGGCCTCGGGTGTTTCCAGCCATCGCACCGCTGCATCGACAACGTGATTCACTCCTGGGCCGGCCCCCGCCTACGGCACGAGTGCCACGCGGTCATGGCCTCGAGGGCCCGCGACATCGCACCGGGCGAGGCCATCGTCACGGGAGGGTACTGCCTGCCAGCAAGCCATGTCGTGCATACAGTTGGGCCGCAGCTGCAACGCGGCTCCAAACCAACAGGGGTGCAGACGAGGCAGCTCGCGCAGTGCTACCGCGGCGTGCTGGACGCAGTTGAACCGCTGCCCGCGACACCAGATGGCAGGAAGATCGTGGCCTTCTGCGGCATCTCGACCGGATTGTTTGCGTATCCGGCGCGAGACGCCGCAGCCGTGGCGGTCGACGCGGTCGCGGATTGGTTCGCGGACAATAAGGACACCTCCATCACGGACGTGGTTTTCAACACCTTTACCGAAGAGGATCATGCCATCTACAGGGAGGTCCTGGCCTCCTCCTCCCACATCCTCTTCGCGCGCGCAGGGACGGGCATCTCGCCGAGTCCGCTGGCGGCAGAAGCGCATCGCCAGCCTCTCTCGTCGTCGACGTCGTCGTCGCCGCCGCCGCTAGTCCATTCCGACTCGCTGGAGCGCGCCAAGCAATGGCTGAGGTCTGCGGATGCGGTCATTGTAAGCGCAGGGGCCGGGTTGTCAGCTTCCGATGGGCTGGATTACACTTCGCCGGCGCTGTTTGCCAGGCACTTCCCGGGCTTCCTGAAGTATGGGTTGCGAACTCTGTACAGTGTCTTCGGCTTCGATGGTTGGCCGAATGAGCAGGTCCGCTGGGGGTATTACTTCACTCACTTGGCCATGGTTAGGTCATGGCCGAAGTCGAGAATGTACCACACCCTTATCTCCTGGCTCGAAAAGTTTGGCGACGATGCGCACGTTCGAACGTCCAACGCTGACGGTCTGTTCATCGCCAACGGGCTATCTCCCGAGAGGCTATCAACCCCCCAGGGCTCGTACTCTGTCTTCCAGTGTCTTGCCAACTGCCGCCCTGACGCTACGGTCTTGTCTGCGCCCTTAGTTGACGATGCACAGGCGTCACTGGACCCCGTAACTCAGGTCATTACGGATCCAAGCAAAGTGCCCTTTTGCGGGTTTTGCGGCAGCAAGATGAGCATCTGCGTGAGAGCAGGTCACTGGTTCAACGAATCCCCCTTCCAGGATGGGGAGAAGAGATGGAAGGGGTTTCGCCGGGACGTCGTAGGGGACAGGAAGAAGACGACGGTGATCTTGGAACTTGGCGTCGGAATGTCGACGCCGGGGGTCTTGAGATGGCCGAACGAAGACCTTGTAATGAGAAGCGACGGGTGCGTGAAACTTGTGAGGGTTGGGCTAGGGCCTGAGACGGCCGTCCCATGGAGTTTGGAGGAAGATGGGCTGGCGACAAGTATAGACGGCGATATCTCAACCGCAGTGATGGAATTACTGGGAGAAAGCGAGATCTGAGGTCTCGGGGTGGGGGCAGACCGGGGGAATAGCGTTTGCTTCTAAAAAAGATTGGTCGAGGGAGTAGAGCGTCTCATCCCCAGCGTCAGATAATGGGACGAAAGCAAGTGAGGAGAGGCTATCCCATAACGGGGGTTGACTCAGGAGCATCTCGCAGATTACTGGTTCGAAAATCCAATCCCCCAGCAGCGTCACAAGCGTGCATCACCAGATACAAACCGTGGCCCTGCATCCCTCCACTTTCAGCAGTAGGCGTACTGGTTCATAGCGACGCCAATTTGACCCGTTCCTGGCAGAACGCATGAACTCGCGGCCCTGGGCGATTGCTTCGCCAGGCACAAGCTTTGGCGCCGAGAGCCAATCCAAGAAAAGTTCGTGTTCGGAGACGATTGATTGCTTCCACGGTTTGGACTCTGACACAGGATTTCCCCACCCCCCGGACGGGCAGCTTCTCATGATGAGAAAGTCCTCGCTTTCCCCTGCCGTCTTGTTTAGGCAACGAAACCTGGAGCGCCTGCCTGCTTACCAGCGGCAACCTTGCTTCTCGTTCCTCCACGTTCACTCAGGGCCTTTCGCCCACTAGTCAAGGGTTGAAGCTCTTCGCGTCTCTCTGGAGAAGGGAAGGCCGGTTTGTGTTTTCTTTGGAACCTTGGCACCTTGACAGTGCAGATAAAACGCGCTTGCAGCGTCCTGGCCGCGTCTGGTTCTCTCGTGCAGCGGGCATTCGGCCTGACGGCTCTGACGACTCGCGTGAGGAGGCCCGTCGAGACTGGAAACCCACAGTCACCACCCGCCGACACCACCCGCCGACACCACCCATGGTGGAAGTAAACATGTTGCGATTGGTCGACCATTTATGATTGATCTACAGCAGGCATCGAGGTCGCGGGAATGCAAGTCACTGTGTTTCCAGCGTCAGGGGGCGCAGAGTCATTGTCAGAGGGCTTCCGTTTCTCTTGCGGCGGGCGTTACGGAGACATGTGGGGCGGGAACGGCCGGAAATAGTGGATCTTCTCGGCCGGCTGTCGGCCCCAGAGCCGGAAGCGAGCGCGAACTTGGAAACAAGAGGCCAAAGCGAAGCTGCTCATATCCGGCACAACCGCTCCGCCAACTGTTGAGGAATCCATCCAAAAAATGATTTAGCTACGAGGCTGCGTCAAACTGTGTCGATGTTTAGCTAGCGAACCAATGCCTTCGTCCTCGGTTTGTGTATGAGCCGGACGTCCCGAGTCCGGACTCAGTCGGATGGGGCGCGCCTCATGGCATGGAGGAGACGAGCTCGCCCTGCCCACGCACAAGCCAGAATAGCCTACGGGCGTCTTCTGTGTGCCCTATGCTCATCAATATGCAGTCATGGGCAAGACCACCCCACCACCCGGGGTTATGAGCGAAGCTTAATCTGGCCGCTGTGTTTCCGAGCCTGAGAAACTCTTGCCCAAGCTTATTTCTTCCTACACAACGCTCGCTTCCATTTTTGGGCGGGGTCACGCTGTTCCAGATCCAGGTGTGTCATGGTGAAGCACGGACAAGGCGAATCGCGGTCGACGACTCAGCCATCGCCGCTCCCCCCTTCTCAAGGGAATGGCTCCCCAACTGTACCACTGGTCGTCTGTTCAAAGACCCAAGCGCAACATCCCCCCCCCCCCACCTGAACAAACTTACCCCTTCTGCACCTTGTCCGCATGCAGAATTGCCTTCTCTGTGTCGGAGGAGCAGACAACCGAAAGTCACTGCCCGGGGTCCCCCGTTGACGATGCGCCCGTATTGCCCCTGGATTTGGAGCCGCAGGACGACAACGGCGGTAGAATGGCCTGGTCTGCGCTGTGTGGGTTTCCCCAAGGGTTTGCTTGGTGATCTGCAGGGACGAGAAATGATCTGCGGTGCATCCCGACGCGCCTGGGAACCGATGGGAACCGGCCGGCAAGCTTATGCGTCTTCTTCGGAGGTGTGCCCGAGGAGATGGTTCAAAGGATCGACGAAGCACGGCGCGCGCGCACCCAATCGTCGGGACCGGCACCGCGTTGCCCTCGGCGATTGAATTTCCCTCAACCTCCTGGTGTAGGGAGTTTCCCTTTCTCCCCTTGCCTCCCGTGTGCTTTGTGCCCCCCCCTCCCTCGAGTCCTGGATGCCACCTCCTTACCGCACTCTAACGCGCATCCGGAAAGGTGCGAAGTCTCTTTTGCGCGACATACTCTCAACATACTTTTGAGCCGCCGAGTCAAGGTTCTTCAACGGGCCAATAAGAAGGAAAATGCTGCTACAAGGGCAGAGACAAGCATCGGCAATGACGAAGTTTGCCCTGGCGTGCCTGGCACTAAACGTTAGCTCCCGCATGCTGGATGGAGTGCATACCATACCATCCGTCGTGGCGTCCAGCGGCTGTGTCTGTCCATATGCACCGTCCGAGTTGAATGGTTATTCATCCGCAAGACACGCAAGAACTGCACAAGACATTACAAGACCCGGAACCGCCAGCATGGCATGACGGGCATGACTGTCTAATATGACATCTCAACTTCCCTTCATGTGTATCCACTGTCGCCCGCTGTCGGTTCACCTCAGTGCAATGGTACCAAGGCTCGTCGTTGTTCCAGAATATTAAGATGATAGGCGTCACAGGGAGCTCTGCGTCTATCTCGCGTCCTCTCTCTAAGTCGTTCGCTTTACACTTCCCTCCCCCCCCCTCAAAAGGACGACCGTTCTGGACGGCCGAGCGCGAGTTCGAGGCTACGCCGCAAGGCCATTCCAGCGAGCAGGCATCAACCGGCTCTCGTCGTCCTGCCTGCGAAAGTCTCGTGGCACGGTCTCGTAGGCGAACGGATGTTTGATCTGGCTGCCCGTCACATTCTCCTCCCATCGCGCACCCCAGATCTGCGGACGTGGCGCAGATCCTGCAACAGCTTCCCTCCCTGCACCTACCTGTACCCTCCGCCAGGGATGTGCAACAAACGTTTCCTGATCTGCGACAGCGTTTCTTCAGACTCCATAATCGTACTCCATCAAGCCGGGAAGTAGGGGGATGTGCATTACAATGCGATTGGCTGGCTGTTCTGCAAAAGTTAGCTACCCACCACCACCTCTACTTCTCTTTCATTCGCCTTCTCCTCCTCCCGGCTTTCACATCAACATACTCTCACCTCCCTGTGACTTACACAGAGCCTCCTCAACGACGTTCGAATCGGTCATGGTCGTGTTTCGAACCCGCCTCCATCACGAGAGGCGGTTGTTGTCGCCGGTGTTTGGCCTCATCTTTTTGGGTCTCCGGTCCAAACAATATGCTTGATCTTGAGTTGGTGCCAACACGAAGGGTTGTCCTAGAGAGGAAGGGGGGTTGGAGGAGTACCGGATGGTAGAACGTGCTGGCAACGCTCGAAGAGGGAGAGGAGGATGCTTTTTGCTGTGTTTCCTTTGCATGTGGGCTGGAGGGGGGGGGGGCAAAAGGGACGGTTGAGTGTTGAATAGACCCAGGCATCGCGGGCTCCCGAGTACAAAACGGGCTGCTCCTCCCAACCTTTCCCTCTCGTCTCTTCTCATCATCAGCATCAACATCTTCAGCTTTTCAGCAGTCTCTTTCCCTCTCTTTCGGTTGACTTCCCTCCTCCGGCAGGATACTACTCGTTGACAACTCCTCTGGAAAGGAGTTTCCATCTTTTTACACCTACAACAAAACCAACTAGTTCACAATGTCTCTCAAGACCGTCGCTGCTGCCGCCATCCTCGCCGCCGCCCACTTGGTGGCTGGCCATGGTGCCATTATCGATGCCACCACCGCGGACGGCGGCAAGGCTATGGGTCTGGGTGTCGATCCCAACACTCCTCGTGACGGCACTCGTGCCCAGCCCTTCCAGGTTGATTCCACCCGCTTCAAGGGTCCCAGCTCCGATACCGTGGGCCAGACCACCGGTGGTGGAGAGAACGACATTGAGTCCGGCACACAGGCGATCATGGCCATGACTGGCCAGCCGCTTCCTCAGATCAAAGCCGGCGGCACCCTCGAATTGACCGTCCATCAGGTCAACGCTGACGGCGGTGGTCCTTACACATGCGACATCAACGACGACGGCACCGCCACCTCGTGGACCGAGGTCGCCGTCCCCCTTACCGTCCCTGGCCAGAACTCCCGCAACCGCGTAAGTTGATTCCCCCCCCCCGCGAGTTCCCATTGCTTCACGGATGGAACACCAAGCTGACTAGCTCCTTCAGGACGGTGCCATCACCGACCACCCCATGAGGGTCACTATCCCCGCCGGTCAGGCATGCACGGGTACGGTCGCTGGCCAGCAGAACGTCTGCCTGGTCCGCTGCATGAACGCCGCCCGCGCCGGCCCCTTTGGCGGCGTTGTCCCTGTCCAGATGATGCAGGCCGGCGCCACTCCCGCCGCGGCCCGCCGCAACCTGGGCCGCGCCATCGCCGAGAGGGAGAGGCAGTTCAAGCGCATGATGAAGCGGGCCGTCGACGCCGAGGCCGCCGAGCTCGAGGAGGATGAGGAGTAGTTTTTTGACATCACTCTCATTTTGCACATAATCCAAAGTTGAAAGTTGGCACTAGTCTTTTTTTCTGAGAGAAGGTGGAAGGGGGGGGAGATCTTACATGTAACAGTACTGGATTACTGATAATGAGACACGACTGACTGCCTGCTCTAATTTGGAGTATGGGGGCCATCTTTACTGCTGTGGTTCCTCTTTGCCGATGCTTCGAACCAAACTTGTTTGCCGACTTTCTGACTCTGCTCTTCAGAACTTTACTCTACTCTTCTGTCGCCTTGAGAGCGTGGGTTCGCCCCGTACGAGGTTTGATGGCGAAATCCGGGTCCCTGCCCAGCCATCGATTTCAGGGCCCATCATTCCAACAGGCTGGGAACGATGGCAGTTGGTTCAGTTTCCTGTTTCGGCGTTGTTGCATAAATAGTTTATTCTGAAAAGTAAGATACTTTGTCTGTTCCCGAACATGAATGAATTATCAAGGAAACCTAGACGTCTGTTCGACTGCGCGGTTGGACACACTTGCTCTTACGACGAAATAATGCCGGCAGCCTGCAGGACTTGTCGATTCTAACAACGTGAAACAAAACAGCGGACGAGGATACCCTTCTTTCCCCCTTCTCCAGCCACACACCATCTACAAGTATCTCATGGGTGTCAGACCGTCGTTGAGTTATCGGGCTGAAACGGAGGCTCACTCTTCGGACGAGAAATGGAGTCAAAGTCTGATTAACGTTTGCGGTTCCTGGAAAATGGATCTGCGCTACGGAGCCCATCTCGTCATGTCGGCGGCACTCACATCCGACCTTCCCCCCTCGATGACCATGAGATGTATTTCTGAGGCGAGGGGCCATTGGCTGGTTCCTGTGGACATTGATCAGCAAACTCTGCGAGGATGTTTCGTACCTGAACGCGGTGGGGGGGCCGAAGGACAGGGGTCCGATGTTGAACAGTCGGGAAACCTTGAACCCCTTTCACGATCATGTCAAATGCAAGGTATGTTCTTCTATTGAAGCAAGCGCCAATAGAGTTGACATCGTTGACGACGGGTGCGAACGGTCGTGCGTTCGGTTTCGGTATCTGCTGACCCCATTTCCTCGGTTATCCGCGCCCTTACCACGTAGGCAGGCATCCAACAGCCTTGGAGATGTGCTTTGTGTTGCAACTGCGGCAGGACATGGCCTCCTCTGTGTCGACTATTAGTCGGTAACACGTTTTTTGGCGTGAAAATCCCTAAGATCCATGCCAGGTTTACGAGAGTTCTAGTCCTGGAAGATTGCACCAGCAAATCGCTGAAATCATCGCCAAACGACCATTTGAACTTCCTGTCTACCAAGGATAGCCTCCGCAAAACCTTCGTGCAGGACAGAAACACGGAGCGATTGTCTCAGTGCCGGACAGTTCACCCACTCTTGGAGAGTTTCCTTGGTGCTTTTTGGCTTCTTCTCGAACCGTAGCCAAAACCTTGTGACGAGGAGTCGGGTAACCGGCTTGCAAGACTACTTTGCATGTCATGGAAATGAAGAGACCAAGGGCTAGCTAGGCCCACACACATTGACCTGGTTCTGTGGTCTAGACGATTGTCGGGACGACTTACAATTTGAACAAAATCATCATCGGTACGTAAATAGAACAAGCACAAAACGTTCCCGCACGTGAAAACATGATGTGACTACTATAGATGAAATCTTTGAATGATTATCCAAACTAGATCGTCGTGTGGGAGTGGCTCACTTGCGTGTTGCTGCCACTGCCGTTGCCATGGTCCAGAGCCCAATGTTGATGAGAGCAAATGCCGCCAACACGGCGTCGTCCAAAACTCAGGCCAACGACACCAAACAAAGAGGACTGCCCTCCAAAGTCCCGAAATTCGTAAATATGAATTGAATATTATAAGAAGTGAAGGCTACCAGAGTTGGCGAGGGCGTCACTTGGCGGTAAATCAGTGAACCTCCCACCCCCGTTCCCCAACATCTCGTAGACGAGGTCCTGAAGTCGTGACGTAACATTCTCTCTTTTGTTTTCTTTTCCTCCCCCCCAGCGCAGCGCAGCGCATCATCAAGTTGCTACTACCAAGCCACCAGGCTCGCGAGCAGGAACCCAATCACAAAGGCCGCCCTCGAGTTGCCGCCCCGATGCGGCGCGGCGTTCTCCCCCGTCTTGACGGCGACGCCGGCGCCGTCGGTGCCGGTCACGGCGGAGCCCGCGGTCGCGCTCGGCGTGTAGTCCGCGGCGATGCCGTCGATGGGGTGGGCGTAGGCCTGGGCGGGCGTCGTCGTGGCCACCCAGTCGATGGTCGTCGACAGCTCCTCCGGGTTGTATACCGTGACGGTGGCCGTCTGGCTGAGGTCGAAGTTGCTGTAGCATGTGCCGCCGTAGGCCGGGCGGTCGGTGTCGATGGCCTTTGATGGCGCGGCGAAGGTGAAGCCACTGTGGTTTTTTTTGTTAGTCATTCACGGTCCCTCTCATGGTTTTTCTTCTTCTTCTTCTTCTTCTTCTTCTTCTTCTTCTTCTTCTTCTCCAAAGTTGAAGAGGGAAGTTGAGGAGGGCGGGTTTCTTTTTTTCAACTTACGACGCGCAACACGCAATGTAGCCGTTTGCCCAGGTGCTGCTCTCCGTGTTCCACCCGTCAGGACACACCAGGGGGCTCATGTAGGGCGCGATGGAGCTGGACTTGGACATGACGGATTGGTATCCGCCGAGCCATTCCGACGGGTAGCATGACGAGGTCGTCTGGTTGGGCAGGGGCACCGGCTCGTTGATCCAAATCTTCTCCAGGGCGCCGACCAGCATCGTCAGGTGGTTCTCGGCGCATTGCGCGGGCGGCGTGAAGGTCGTCGTCAAGGCCACCGCCGAGATGGTCGGTGCCGGCGCGGCCGGGGTGGTCTCTGCTAGGCGGACAGGCATTATGCGGTTCGGGTCGGGGTAAGTCGGTATTTAACGTTTACGGTGTGGGAATGAAAAGAGCGGGCTGGTGGCGCGAAGAGAACGGTGCCGTCGTCGATCAAAAAGGAGCGGAAGGAGTTGGTTTAGAAAAAAAGAGTGGAAGCCGAGTTGATCAAAAGAGTGACTGATGGGTTAGTTTGGCTGATCGGGATCACGCTGGAGTGCCGAACAGGAGAGGATCTCTGGGGGGTAGAAACACGAAAGCAAGAGAGAAGAACAACCGGCCGGCCGTGGGTGGTATTGGCAAACATCCAGGAGTTTTAATCGAGATTCCCTGCTTCGTTTGATGTAACCCTCTTCCCGGTTGAGCTACGTAATTCCGCCTCCTCTTCATTTCGATATTCAGTGGACCCGGATACCCGCAACCCCCTTCCCGGACAACTCCCGCGAGCTTGTCGAGCTTGTCGAGTTGATCATTGTGATCTTCCCGAACTTGGCGGGAGGGAGGGTTAAAGCAAAGAAGGGGAAGAAAAAAGCTTAGACTTCGTGTTCATATAGCTTCCTGTTGAAGGAGCAACCGGGTGTCAAAGCTTGACATGCTTATTCGCCGGGAATTTGCGATAAACAGCGACCGTAATAACTGACTTTCTCGTATATGTACTCTGTAGGCAGAGTACTCTGTCTTGCATGCATGCCAACTCTTCGGCAGATGGCCTTTCTTTGGATGTGCCGTGTCACGCGACCCTCTTTAAAGCTGCCTTTGGTCTCCACCCATGACGATCACAAACGCCCCTGAGCTAGCTAGCATGAGAAATACTGGGCGGAGAAAGGGGGCACAACCGTCCGTCCGTCACGTGGTGTTTCGCCCAAGTCCACAAGAACCAACAACACCAGTTCGCGTTTGTTCAAGGGGGACCAGTCACATAACGGCAGCGGACAGGTTTTTGTAGTAGTCTCGGGGAGGGGGTGCCTCATGACTCGGAGGTCCGCGCCGGGGGGTGGTTCTGTCGAGCGTGGTATGATGTTCAGACCTTTCCTCCGAAGACGGTGAGTGGAGAGGCCACGAGATGAGTCTGGACCCCGGCCGATTTCTCCTCACCGTGAGTGATTTGCAATGCAACGTGCGAAGAGGAGGCAAACTACCCGGAGGAGAGCAGGGGGAAAAACTAGATTAGCGCCGCGCTCGGTCGTGCGAAAGCGCATGAACTGGGAAGCCCACAGCAATACCCGGTGGGCGTCACCCAATCGATCCTACATGGCATTCATTTCACGCTTCCGGCACCCCCCCATCGTCGTCCGTGGCCCGGGGCATGATAGGTCAGTGTCGTGATGGAGAATTGTCCATCATCTTTTCGTAATTGTGCTTGTCGCCCTTCCGACTAGTTCGTTCGGGGTTGATGTGGTGTGGGAGAAAGGTGTGTCCTATGTGTCCTAACCCATCAAGTGTTGTTTCCCAGCTACTATTCTGCTTTCGACGGAACATGACACCTCGAGGAACGTCGATTGATGGTGGTTTTAGGGGGACTAGAATCGTAGAAACAAGATGTACATGTGCGGATTTCGTTTGGTTATAGCAAAGACAGTTACTCATCATTAGTCAGGCGTTGGCAGGGTTAGCCCAAGCTATCACAGCCAGATTAGACCAGACCCGCATAGCACCTTTTGCACTTTTGCAGGGGCTTTGGCGACATGCTTGCAAACCTAGTTATCCATTTCGAAGTCTCGTGGTCCAAAATCCTGTCCTACGAGACGGAGTGTTTAGGTTGAGGGTTTGTTTAAGAAGAAGTTATCCTTAACATTCCAATTCAGTGTCAGTGCAATTGTTTGAAACTCTTTGTGGAAAAGGTGCCCGCTGCGTCAACTGTCAACCTTGGCACGTCTGACCAAAACTCCAACTGTCAACCTTGGCACGTCTGACCAAAACTCACAAGGCTCAGTTAAGAGAACCAAGCCGACTTGGAATAAGTTAGCAAGTCAGCACTAGCTCTAGTAAGCATAGTTCAGCCAATCGTCGATAACGATTTAAAGAAAAAAACAACGTTTTCGTTGTGGTACACTCAAAAGTGGTAATATTCGCAACACTATATCATTTATAGTCATTGGCATCGGCCAAACAGCAACACATCATATGTCATCCAATTGAAGCAAATTGCGCGCCAGAAGTTATCAGATGAGTTGCCAGTTTTCTAGGTAATCCATACAGTTGCAACGGACTTTTCCCTCATTGTGCTTGATGATACCCCGGGTTGGGTCCGCCTAATCCCCTTCCGTCCACAGTGAAAGTTTGGCCTTTTCTCTCCTCCCACTCCGCACCAGACGTTGTCCCGTAGGGCATCTGAGACCCGGTCCTCCCACCTTGGAGGAGCAATAGACAATACGTTACCAAATCTGCGGAGCACCCGCCGCTGAATTGTTCAAGATAAGTTATCTCGGGCCAAGAGATCTGGGCTTGTCGAACCCCGATTTTGTTTCCTTGGCGATGGGCAAGCCGGCTTCACACGTTTAGCCGACGGTCCACAATTACACCGCTCTTGCTCGGAGAAGAGATACCATCGCATTCCCGTCCCGCGTGCGAAGCCATTGGCCCTTTGGCAGTAACTGAACAACCTGGTGCAACATTGACTCGGCAGTGGCAACTCACCACAGTCCCCGAGACTTGAGTAAGTCAAGAAACAGGAGTGGAGGGGGACAGTTCCGAGCTGCCTGTTGTGGCATCGGGCCTCCAGATATCCACCCCAGAATCCCCGCCGTCTGGAGTCAGTCAGTAACCCATTACATAAAACTTCCCTGGGGCGGGTGCGTTTCTTGATTAACCATCTTCTTTTTGCCATCTTTACCGACATCGTTATCTGAAGACAGGGAATGGAATTCAGTATGTCTATGCACCTGTAGAAGACGCTTTCCGTCGAGATGGAAAGGTGACACACGATAAGGACCCCGAGGGAACCAAGAGCCGGCTGTCGGGTTCCTTCAAGCTGGGTTCCCCGCGGTTCCGATGCCGGGAGAAGAAACAAGGCCGGGCCCATGCAACCAGCCCTCCCGCCAAGCCGCCAACGATATGGCTTCTCGTGAAGCGAGAAACCTTGAGCCCAAGAAGACGAAGACGACGACGACGCCGAAGTATGCGCGATTAGAATCTCCCACGTTCTGGGTGGCTCGGCTGCGCCCTCTTCGTGCATACATCCCATGTAGTTGCAGTGGTTGCGGAGCCGGGGGGGGGGGCGCTTGATGATTGATAACGACTATGCTTAGTGCATGCATCGCGAGGAGAAAACACGACGAGGCCAAGACACTGCGATAGTGAGAACCTCGGTCCCGGGACCAGTTTGTTAATTTATATTGACGATGCCCAGCCTTTAGGACACCGCCAAGTCTCGATAATGTCCATCAAGGTGCTTGTCAAAACCGCAATCTTCAGAGCCTCATAGGAGCAGAGTGAGCTTTGAAGGGTTGAAGGATTGCTCTTAGTGAACTTCAGCCAGTGACTCGACTCCTCGGCACAAATAAAGCGAGGTCAGGTCGCCCGTGTTTCGAGATCTTGGCCGTCACTATCCTTATACTTTCTCCTTCATCCTTGTCTCTATAGCCGCTCCAAAGGACAACCATGGCTGCTCGCTGGTCAACCTTGCTCACTGCGGCGGCAGCTCTGTGCCAGACGACGCTCGGGGAGCCCATCTTACGCGAGGCCGTTTCGTTCCAAGGCCCCTTTGAAGTCGAGAAGAACGGCATCCAGAACATCAACATTGACTACAATGGCTCTCTGGACGGCGAGCTGTCTATCGTCTACGGTGCCTGTGGCTTAAAGGCCCCCTTTGAAGCGCACCACAAGATCGGCAGGACGCACATCGGATCGCACCCTGCCGCCAAGCGCCATCTGGACTGGACCGACCAAAGGCCCACCAAGTTCGTCTGGCTGGTGCCAGATGATGTCTCCTCGGGTTGCCTGCACGCCTTTGTGGACGACCAGCTCGTCGGCCGCTCGGCGGAGCACGTCGTCAAGAGCCGCAAGGTCAGGAAGCGCGCGACCTTCGCCGAAGCCACGGACCCGATGGGACCGTGGTTCGACGGCGTCGAGTACCTCAAGCAGAAGCAGCCCGACGAGGTGTTTGTCGCATCAGTCAAGAACAAGACCTTTGGCATCTTGGGCGCCGGCATTTCCGGTCTGCACACCGGTGTACGTGACCCCATCATCTTCTTGGATGACCTTTTCTGCTAGATGAGTGACACTGAACTGATGACACTTTCTTTCTTCGCATTTAGCTGCTGCTCGACTCTGTCGGTATTCACAACTGGAAGATCCTCGAGTCCTCCGAGAGAATCGGAGGCCGCATTCGCACCACGTACCTGAACGGATCAACACCTGACGAGCACCAGCACCACGAGCTTGGCCCCATGCGGTTCCCGCACACCATCCACGACGCCGAGACCAACGAGACGTACCCGATCAACGACCAGAAGATGATCTACCAGCTGGCCGACGTGCTCAACGAGATCAACGCCAACGCCGGCGCCGACCCTTCCCTCCAGGTCAAGTTCATCCCGTGGATCCAGGTCTCGGACAACGCCCCCGTCGCGACCAAGGAGCGGCGTCCGGACGGCACCGTCCCGGGCCGCAAGGAGATCGCCGCCGACCCCTCGCTCATGACCAACACGACCTACTCCAACGCCACGGCCGCCAAGGAGGCCATCCAGGCCCTGGACGACTTCAAGGCCCTGACCCCCGAAAGGGCCAGGTTCTACGCGACCAACGTCTTCAAGGCGCACAAGGAGGCCGTCGAGACGGGCATGTTCGACTTCTCCGAGGTCGAGTACCTGCGCCACGTCATCGGGACGGACCTGAACGTGACGGACGAGGTGACGCCGTCCAACATCGTCTGGCCCATGTGGGAGTTCGAGACGGTCTACTTCCTCGCCAACGAGTGGCGCACCGTCGACGGCGGCATCAGCCGCCTGCCCGCCGCCTTTGAGAACATCATCAAGGGCCGCATCGCATACAAGACCAAGGTCTTCAGCGTCAAGTACAACGAGGACGCCAACAGCCTCGACGTGACGTGGCGCGAGACGGGCAGCAACCCGTGGCTCCGGAACGCGACGACGACGGAGCGGTTCGACTACGTCTTCAACAGCGTGCCCTTCAACCTGCTCAAGTACTGGGAGCTGCCGCCGCACTCGAGCCTGATGCGCCGCGCCATCGAGCGCACCGTCTTCCTCGGCGCCGTCAAGGTCGCCATGCAGTACAAGACGCGCTTCTGGGAGCACCTGGACCAGCCCATCATCGGCGGCTGCGGGCGCACCGACATCTACGGCATCGGCCAGATCTGCTACCCGTCCTACAACATCAACGGCACCGGGCCCGGCGTGATGCTCACGTCGTACGCGCCCGACGCGGACGCCGTCGTCGGCTGCGCGATGCCGGTCGAGGAGCACATCGCCTACATCCAGCGGGCCATGGTCGAGATCCACGGCCCCGTCGCCGACGAAATGTGGACGGGCAACTACGAGCGCCACTGCTGGGAGCAGGACGAGCACCACGCCGGCGCCTTCGCCGTGCCCATCGTGCCGCAGCAGCAGCTGTACCTCCCGGCCTTCTGGCAGACCGAGTTCAACACCGTCTTCATCGGCGAGCACACCAGCTTCACGCACTCGTGGGTCTTTAGCGCGCTCGAGAGCTCGACCCGGGGCGCCGTGCAGATGCTGCTCGATCTCGGCCTCGTCGACGAGGCCAAGCAGATCACGCGCACATGGATGGCGAGGTGGATTAGTGTCTGAGAAGAGAAGAGGAAAGGGAGAGAGAGAGAGAAACTATACTTTTCAGAGAGCTACTGTTTTTGAGCTTGAAGGCACTCGAATAAATACATGCTTGTGTAACTTTGACAGACTCGGTAACTTTTGACTTGACAAAGAGTGAATGCTAAGACACCTGAGACCTGTATACAACAAGAACATCAACAACAGGGGTACCTCCACAGGAACAGCAAGTTTACCCCTGAGCTACTACCTATACCTTCATCTAAGATACCGTGTATAGCAGCATCTAGAACGGACTCGGAATAGCGTGAGAGTTCTCCAGAGCCACCTCACCCAACAGTGCGAAAGCATCCCAAGTCGGACCCTTGTGTGGATGGATATATATCAGAGCCCCGGCGTCGTCAATTTTGGAAATCGTCATCTGTACCACACACTCCTACTACAACCGGCCAACACGTTGCGGAGCGCCCTCGAAGTTCCACTGCTTGCACCAGTGAACCATCAACTCGGGAGTAATGGGTCGGACCGACCGCAACGAGGGGCTGCAAGAGACGGTCCTCCGCGTCTCGTGGGTTCTCGTCCTCGGGAGGTCTTCGCCAGAAGACGCGGCACCGCGATAAAAGTCCACGAGCTTCAACCCGGGGTTGCGATCGGCACCGAGCGCGCCCGCGGAGGTCCGGCTCGCCTCCAGCCTGTCGACCCAGTCTTTGAAGCTGATGAGCTCCGGAAGCCGGTCCTTGCCGTAATACCGCTGGATCGAAGGGGCCAGCCGGTCGAAGAGGGTGACGGACGGGTTGGAGCCGTGGAAGTACCCCTCGTGGTAGTCCCTCGACTCCTCCGTGAGGCCGCCGATGTCGAGGATCATCCTCGACATGGTCTCGACGGGGACCCAGGCCACCGCGTTCATTCCCGACAGGTGCCTGGGCAGGGCCTTGAGGACGAGGCTGCTGGCGACGATGGACGGAAGCCATTCCTGGCGGCTCCAGGCGCCGTCGTCGGCGAGCGGTCCCGCGATCTGTCCGACGCGGATGATGGCGAGGGGGAAGTCCCCGACCTTGGCGGCGTCCTCGAGGACCATGCTGGAGATGAGCTTGCTCTGGCCGTAGCCCAGCCCCGAGAGGCCGTACTCGCGCAACGAGGTCTCGGGCACGGGGCCGCGGCTCGGGTCCCAATTGCTGGTCGAGCCGATGGTCGAGACGAAGACGACGACGACGCGCTTGTCGGCCGCGGCCGCGAAGTCGGCCAGTTTGCGGACCCCCTGGATGTGCGGCCGGAAGGCCTCGAGGGGCATGTTGAAGTTCACGGCCCACGCGTTGTGGACGACGCGGTCCGCCTCCCTGAGCAGCCGGGAGTAGACTGCCTCGGGGAGCCCCATGTTGGGCTGCGCCAGGTTGGTGTGGAGGAACTCGACCTTGCCGCTCTCCGCGGGCTGCCGCAGGCCGCGCTCCTCCATGGCCTTGGCCTGCTTCCCGGCGCCGCCGTCGGCGGACCTGTTGAAGCAGACAACCTTCTTGACGCGGGGGTTGCGGATCAACTCGTCGAGGAGGTAGCAGCCCATGTTGCCCGTCGAGCCGGTGAGGATGACGGTCTGCTGCTCCTTGGCCGGCTCGGGGCGGCCGGACTTGGCGCGGATCAGGTCCTGCGTCATGGTCCTGTACAGCTGGTCCATCAGCCTGTGGCTCTGCGCCTCGTCTTCGCCGTTTCCCTGGCTCGTGCCGTGGGCGACGGCCTCGAGGATGTGCCCGGCGAGCTGGATCGGGCTCGCGTGGCTGTAGATGTCGCGGGCCTCGATGACCACGCCGCCGCAGCGATCACCCGTGGCTCGGAGGCTGGCCGTGATGAACCGGGCGGCCGCGATGATCTGCAGGGAATCCATCCCCGCGGCGAAGAAGTCCGTGTCGGAATCCAGATGCGGCACGCCGAGGTGCTCCCGGAGGAGATTCTCGATGGACTTGCTGAGGGCGGCCCGGGAGCTCAAGTCCAGGGTCGGCACTTTGGAGAGCGGGATCTCTCTCGGGTTGGCGTAGAGCTCTTCAATCTCCTCGGCGTAGAGCCTGACGGTCGCCATCCTCTTCAGGGCCCCCTTGTCGGCCATGACGAACGGCTTGTCCGGCTTGGAGACGGTGATCAGGTGTCTGACGATCCGGCCGTGGGTTGCTGGGCGTTTCTTGTCAGCAATAGACTTCTCATACCAGAGACGGCGAGGGTGGGGGAGTTTGGCCACTGTTGAACAAACTTGAGGGGAAGTCTCATGCATGTTTGCTATGGACATACCAATGGTGGCATTCGCCTCGGCAACCTGCGGCATGATGCGATCAATCAGGTCGTCCGTCTCCTCGGCAGTCTTTGGCTGGACGAAAGGCTCGATGATCAAGGCGGGCTGGAACCTCTGAGCACCGACAATGATGGCGGCCTTCACCGCCGGGTTCCCGCTTATGATCTCCTCCATCTGGACGGGGTTGAGCTTCTCGCCGTTGGACAGGTTGATGATGTTGTCGGCGCGGCCGTGGAACTTCCAGTGGTGTGGCAGCGTCGGATGAGGCTGGTACAGGTCGCTCGTCCGGTACTCCTCCTTGTCGGGGAACGTGTAGAAGACGCCCTGGGTCGGGAGTTGGGTCGACTTCCTGGTGATGACCATCTCGTAGACATTGTCCTCCGACGTTGCCTTGCGGAACTCGAGACCGGACAGCTCTTCGTTGTAGATGAAGTATTGCCAAAGCTCAGAGTTCTTCTGGTAGTAAAGAGAAAAGGGCAAGGTTCTGTGATGCTGATTAGCCATTTGGTCTTTTGTCATTCTTCCTGTTTCTTGTTTTCAAATCAAGAACCAGAATTAGTGTAGACACACTCTGTAGCGCCAATAATGTTCATCAGCTGTATCCCGTTCCTCCACAAGATGTCTCCAGCCTCCTTGTTGAGAGGACCTGCAGTGATTTATTTAGTCTTAGCATTCTAGGTCAAAGTCAAGTGCGCGTGTTTTCAAAAGCAGCTCTCTCTCCTCCAACTCACCTCCTCCAAACCCGACAAAATTGAGTCGTTTCATTATCGCAATTTGGTCGGGGCGGTGACACATTTCTTCTAGGAGTGATGGAGGCAGTGACGCGCTCGTTGCGCCCGTCGCCTGTATGACCTCGATGGCGAGGTCAGCCGTCAGAGGACGTTCCGGAGGAGGGTAGATGACTTCTTTGCCGCTTAGGATGGCGGTGCTCATGAATCCGTAGACGCCGCCGGCGTGGAACATGGGCACTGGCTCGGGTCAGCATGGCGGGCGGTGCAGCCAACTCAACTTCACACTGGTAGCGAGCGGTATGTGGGACACTCACTGGGGCTGAAGTGCTTCTCTGCCAGCCTCTCCATCACCCTGGATACGGGTTCCGCCCCGTTCCAGTCCGGCATTAGGTGGAGGGCGTCCGACAGAGCGACGGACCCGTGCTTGACGACGATGGGCTTTGGAAGTCCCGTGCTGCCACTCGTGTGGAGGACGAGAAACGGATCCCACTCCGCCTCGGCCGCGGTCTTTGTGTAGGGGACGTTGGGGAACTCGGGCTTGGACAAGATGTCGTGAAGCGGCTCCATCTCGAGCTGCTTCATGTCCCAGTGCTGGAGCCAGAACTCGGCGACGGACCGGTGCGACTGGGGGCGAGCCACCACTCGGCAGTCGGACATTTTGAAAAGGTTCAGCTGTGCCTCGATGGGGTTCCGTGGAGACACAAACAGAGCCTGCGACTCCCCGTCAACACTTTCAATCCCGTGAGCCGAGTTGGATCTAGGCGCGGAAACCCACCTTGTATCCTGCTTTGATGGCGGCAACCATCATGATCTACACGATTCGTTAGCACTGGATGACCACGGGACAAGAGCAAACTCCCAACCCCAAAGCCAACTGGAAGCAACGTACGGCGTATCTCGCGTCATTTGGGCCAATGTAGGCAATCGTCGGGAAGGTATCAGGGGCCGGTCTACCGCAGTTCTCTAGAATGACATGGGCAACATAGTTGATGGCGTTCGCGAAGACTTTGTACGACACTTTCCTCCACCCATCCCGAGGCTCCGACGTGTACGGCGTCGAGAAACACGTCTTTTCAGGCTCGTAGATGGCTCTTTCATCAACGATGGCGGGCAGAGTGCGTTGCCCGCAGACAGTGAGACTGCGGGGCTCCGTGACTCGGACGGTGGTGGTAGCCATGATTTGATCCCTGACGGTGGTTGGAAATCAAAAAGCAATGTCTTTGATGATGGTGACGAGACGTTTTCTATTGATCGATTGGGAGGATGAACGGAAAGTGAATGGCTTCATATATCAGACCAGGTCCCTCGGCCCTTTTGGATGTAGAGTTAGGACGACATGTGACGTATCAAGGGATTTCTAAGCATTACAAGAGAGAGAGAGAGTGGGAGAGAGGGGGAAACAAAGAGCTCTCTTGTGGCATTCAGAGTTTGGGCTCCCATTTCTTCTGGCGGGCCTCGCGTACCGTGTCTGTTACAGAGTTTCACCGTTGATTACCTCGGCCGGACTTTAGAATGGTAACTTTCCGTCTTCTGTGCCGGTCAAGAGTCAAAGATGCCAGTTCCATGTTCCTCCCCAAGAGCCGGAACTTCGGGGCCGCTGCCGCATAAAAAGATGGCCGGGCCCTCGTGTTAAGACGTCATTGCATTTTTGGTGTCAACTCTGCAGATCATCCAAGATGATGGTAGCCAGAGAGGTTGACTCGCTCTCGGTGAGTGATGGCACGCTCACCGTGCAGGGAGAGTGCTCTAAAAGTGCGTGTCCGCACATTGGACGACAAGTGAGCACAGCTCATCATCCAACACAACGACCGCGATTGCCGGCACTTATTACGCATCATAAGACTTTTGGCCAACACCGCCATGAAACTCTGTTCTGCGGCAGTTCCTACGGAAAACCAGCTCGCAAGGCCTTGCTCTCGCGTTGATGTGGACGAGGGTCGGGTCGCCTACAAGGCATATGCATGCCGCTATCATCAGCCGAGTGGCAGCGTGTCCAACTTGAGGCCGTCGTGCCAAGTGATTTCGAAGCTCTCTTCTCCAGCAAACGACCAAGAGGGAGTCACCAAGAATGACAGACAAGTTGGCAGCCCAGCCGAACTCCTGACTCGTTTGGGACCTTCCGATGCCTCGGCAAAAGGTGTGTCGGGCGGGGAAGCTATCAAGATTTTGATCATAGCTTCACTGCCGACGATATACCTCGTTCTGCAGCCAATGGCAGGACGCGCTGCGGAGAGATAGAGTCATTAGCTGAAAGCTTAAAACATCGAGGTGGCTCTTGGAGATGCGACGGGACGGAACCTAGTCCAGCAAGGTCGTCGTCCTAAGCGCTGCCCGGCGTGAAACGGGGCGTTGTCGGCTCCGGGCCTGTCTCCGGCTCCGTGTCACCGGCTCTTCCATGGCTTTGTCTCAACCCCGCCTGAGCCGGGATCCAAGACCGATCGTTTCGCCATGTCGTACATAACAGAACGCTCGCGTAACTTTATCGGCATTGGTCTTTATGGAAAACCTCCGCGCGGCCAACTCTCTCCCATGTTCTGCTGCCGAGCTTCCTCGGTACCATGTTACGGCCCATCGCCCGCGCCCGCACGTTCGGCGCCCCCGGGAAACGCTTCTAAGTTAAGTTGTGAGCAAAAACTTTCGAGATACCGAAGCGTCGGAAAGAGGTGGTCCGAGACTCTGCTCAACCGGGAAGTGGGGGTTTACTCGCTGCCGATCTTCATCGTGTAGGGATATGGTCTGTTGTCAACCATTGGTGGCGGGCGGTTTGAAGCCGTTCGATCGCGACTCTTTAAGAATCAACCTCTGGATAGAGGCAGTGAGGTAGATGTTAGTCTGAATTATGACAACTCATGAGACATAGTCATGCTAAGCCAGCCGCATTAGGTTAAATGTCAGAGCTGCTGATTAAATTCATAAAGCATCACCCTACGCCAACGTCATCCACTCCATGAACCAAACCAAATGCCTATTGGTTATCAACTCTTTCTGTTTGTTAGGACGCTCAAAAGACGCCGACGACAGGGGAGAGGGGGCGAGATTGTTGTTAACGACTGGTGCGAGTACGCCCCTTTTCTCAAGCGTAAGTGATGGATAGCTGATTGTAAAATGATTTTGTTCCATTTGGTGTTGAATATTACCATGATATCAAAACGCTCAAAACTCCAATCCTTCCCATTCTAAACTGTATTTTCAACCGTGACCCCATCACCACAGGACCAACCTAATCAAAGACATCCGTGACGTAGCGGATGTTCCTCAGAGCCTCGAACCAGTCCTTGACGTCGCCCTCGTCGGCGTCGACGCCCTTGGCCTTCTCCATCTCGACCTTGATCTTGATGATGGTCTCCTTGGCCGACTCGGCGACGGCCCGCGAGCCGCAGACGTAGGCCTTGGCCCCCCGCTTCCACAGGTCGACGAGCTCCTCGCGGTCCCGCCACATGCGGTCCTGCACGTGGCGGCAACCCTCGCTCTTCTCGGGCTCGCGGCTGTAGGCGCGGCGCACCGAGACGGCGCCGAGGGCCTCCCACTTGTCGAGCTCGGCGCGGTAGAGGTCGTCGTGCTCGGGCGAGCGGCAGCCGAAGAAGAGCAGGGCCGGGGCGAGGGCGCGGCCGGCCTCGATCATGGCGGCGCGCTCCTGGATGAAGCCGCGGAAGGGGGCGAGGCCGGTGCCGGCGGCGACGCAGACCATGGGCGTCCGCTCGGCGTCCGTGGGGAGGCTGAAGGCGGCGTGGGAGGGCCGGATGGCGACGTGGAGGGAGTCGCCCTCGGCGAGGGAGTCGAGGTAGGAGGAGGCGACGCCGATGTAGGGCCCCTGGCCGGAGAGCGAAGGCTCGTTCAGCACGGAAAAGGTGAGGGTAACCTTGTTGGGGGTTGCCATGGGCGAAGAGGAGATGGAGCTAAGACACACACACGCCCGATGTCAGTATATAGGTTTCCTACTGCGTGTGATTTTATACAACCCAAACGACTGTGTGCCGTGGGCCGTTAGACGACTTACTATTGTCTGACGCGCATCGGCGGCATCATGGACAAGAAGACACCGATGGGCAGGTCGATAGAAGGGTGGCGCTCAAGCAGGTCGAGGACGGAGACGCGCTTCCCGCTGATCTCGTCGCCGTAGGCGTCGGTCGCCAGACGGCTCAGCTCGGCCTTGACGTCCTCGCTCTCTGCATACTCAGCAAGGGCAAGCAGGTTCTATCACGGACAAATGTCAGCAAGCTATGAACACGGACAAACAGACAGATAGCCAGTATACAAAGTCACGACAGGAACAGGGACCAAAACAAATGCAACAAAAAACAAAAAACAAAAACTAGGGCTCTTGCTTACTCGTCTCGTGGCGGGCTGCGAGAGCTCAATGTAAGAGCTGAGGAGGTCGTGGGCGGGCACGGAGCTGTCGACCGGGAGGGACGTGGGGCCGTCCGTCTTGATGCTGAGATGGGCGTCGCGGGCGAGGTGGAAGCGCCGCATGGCGCGGTAGACGCTCTCCTTGGGGTTGATGGGCAGGACGGCGAGGTAGTCCCCGGCGGTGTAGGTCATGTCGTCCGGGATCTGGATCTCGATGTGCTTCTTGGTGCTCTTGGGCTCGCCTGCGCTGCCGGTCAGCGTGGCCGTGTTGGTGACGGTGGCCTCGCGGACGTCCTGGCGCAGGGTCGAGGTCCTGGGGTTGCTGATGACGACGTCGACGCCCTTGGTCTTTTTGCTGCTGCCGTCGTCGGCTCCGGTCGTCGTCGTCGTCGTCGTAGCCGTCGTCGTCTTCGTGGGCGTCGTCTCGTACTTGCTCGTCAGCGCCGGCCAGAGCACGTCGTCCTCCCAGGACTCAAAGTTGGAAAAGACCTCGCCCGACGAGGCGTCCGTGAGGCCAACATCGGCGAGACGGCTCGCGCCGAGCTGCTCGAGGGTGGCGTCGACGAGCTTCGGGATGCGGTGGAAGGTCTGGACCCAGTCCTTGTGGCCGCAGCCGAAGACGGCGTACGAGACGTCCTTGAGCGGCGCCGCGGCCTTGTCCTGGCCCTCGAGCCAGGCGACGAAGTGGCCGGCGTTGTCGGGGGGCTGGCCCTCGTAGGAGGCCGTGATGATGACGACGGGCTGGTCGGTGGGCAGGCTGCCGTTGGCGCTGTCGAGGCAGTCGATCTTTGTCGCGCGGAAGCCGTGAGACGCGGCGTCCGAGGCGACACGCTGGGCCAGGGCCTCGCAGGTGCCGCTGTTGGAGCCGTAGAGGATCGTCAGAGGCTTGCCGGTCTCGGAGGAGGAGGAGGAGGAGGCGGCGGTCTTATCAGACTTGGCCTGCTCAGGGGCCTTCTCGGGCTCGGCGAGGCCGGCGAGACGACGCTCGAGGCTGGTGGGGGTCAGGCCGTCGCGCAGGATGGCGCGCATGTGCATGTCCTTGGGCTTGATGGTGAGGGTCTGCTTGATGCCGAAGCTGTAGTTGGGGTCGAGGACGAAGTTGAAGTTCTGGAGCAGCATGGTCATGACGAGCAGGGCCTCCTGCCAGGCAAAGGGGCGGCCGATGCAGGCGCGCATGCCGTTGCCAAAGGGCTTCCAGCAGTTGGGGAACTCCTTGGTGATGCGGTTGAAGTTGTCGTCCATCATGCGCTCCGGCTTGAACTCGTTGGCGTCCTCGCCGAAGACGGCCGGGTCGAGGTGGGACTTGGCCAGCAGGTTGATGATGGTCTCGCCCTCCTTGACGGGATACTTGCCGGCGAGCAGGGTGTCCTCAAAGGCCTCGACGGTGAAGAGCGGGATGGTGGCGTTGACGCGCAGGGTCTCGCGCAGGACGCCGTTGAGGTAGGGCAGCTTGGAGAGGTGGTCGACCTTGATCTGGCCCTTGCCGACGACGCCGTCGACCTCCTGCTGGGCCTTCTGGTAGGCGTCCGGGTGCTTGAGCAGCTGGTAAAAGGCAAAGGACAGCAGGCCCGAGGTGGTCTCGTGGCCGGCGATGAGGAAGGTGATGAGGTTGTCCATGATGCTCTCGTCCGTCATCTTCTTGCCCGTCTTGGGGTCGACGCCCTCGAGCATGGCCGTCAGCAGGTCGCGGCGGTCGCTGGTCTTGCCGGCCTTCCTCGACTCGAGCACCTCGCGCGCGGTGCCGCGCAGGATCTCGATGTCGCTGGCGAACTTCTGGTCCTTGGCGCTGTAGACGAACGAGGGCAGCGGCAGGCGGCGGGACATGTTGCCGGCCTCGACGAGGAAGTCGCCCATGGCCTCGATGAAGGGGTGCAGGACGGGCGAGTAGTAGCTGTTGAAGCGGAAGCCCATGGAGCACAGGGCCAGCGTGTCGAGCGCCAGGCGCGTGAAGTCGTCCGTTACGGTGATCTGGGATTCCGGGCCGTACCGCGCCCACTTGAGGGCCAGCTGGCTCGCGATGTCGTGCATCTCGTCGAACATGCTGCGGATCGAGAGGGGGCCGAAGGCGGGCATGAGCACGCGATGCGCGATGCCCCAGTTCTCCTCGCCCATTCGCGCCTACATGAAAGATATCGCCCGTCAATACCCATCCATGATGTGAAGCGGCGGTCACAGTGTCATCTCAAGAGAGAGAGAGAGAGAGAGAGAGAGAGAGAGAGCATCAAAGCCTACCGTGAAGAGTCCGTCGTGCACGCCATTCCTGATTTGCTGCTTGAGAGTCAGAACTTGTCATGTCATGGTGGTTCGCGTTGAGGATGGAACAAGCTCAATGAGGGGGGGGGAAGGGGTGAAGTGTCGTCATGGTTAGTTAATTAGGTGGGCGAGTGAGGCTGGACTTACACTCAGTGCCCGATTCACAGACTTCTTGAACCGCTTCTCATCGCACGTCTCGTTCACCAGGGCGCGGGTCGACACCATGACGATGGACCGCCCGGGAAACCTCAGTCGGTAAATCTCACCATACTTGTCGGCGAGGGCTATCATGGAACCCAGCGGAAATTCCTGGTCGATCTCGGTGATGTTGCCGAGGAACGGCAGCCCGGGGGGCTCCGGGACGGGTGCTGTTTCTGACATGTCTGGTTATGTGAGTGGGTGAGTGTGTGTGTGAGTGTGAGTGTGAGTGTGATTTGAGGTTGACGATGAGGTTATGCGGCGCGCGGTCTATGTAAGTACGTATGTAGGCGTCGAGTATGATCACCGACTCTTACTTAAACCTCAACAGAAAAGAAGGGGGGGCGGCAAAAAGAGGATCAAGGCCTAATAATATTCCCCCGATCCTAAAACCCTCAAAGCACCAGCACCCACCCCCATAGTAAAATACACATACGTGGCTATACTAATCTAATCTCTGTGGCATCCCATCCCCGTCCCGTCTGGCGTTTATGCCTCGGTCTTGTCATCATGCGTGGAGCACCAAGGATGAACGCTGATATCATCCATCTGCCCTGCTCGTGAAAAGATTTCCCGCCTTTTCCCACTTTTTCCACGCCGTGTCACTGGTCGAGATGCGAACGTGAAGGGGGAACTGGTACGAGGCCCCAGGAGTCGGCCATCCCGGCGGCGGTCCGTCCGGTTCCCGTTTGTTCTCCTGTGCTGGTGCTGGTGCTGGTGCTGGTGAAACAAGGCATTCGGCGCCAGACCAATTCCGCCTGCCGACCTGTGGTTCGTGTTCGTCCATCACAACTGACTGTACTACTACTACTACTACTACTACTCGTGGGGTGTGTTGTGGATTGCTGTCTGCCCTATGGGACCGGAGGCAAAGGGCCCTCTACTCAGTAAGCTGTGCAGCAAAGGTTACGTTGGTCCAGCGGGGGGGTTGAGTCAGGAGGGGGCTTCAACGGTGACTGGAATCCTGTTGACAACATGCTGTGTTCATGGTGCTGCAGTGCTCATGGTGCAGATCATGATGTCGTATACGAACCGGACTTCGTCCTTTTCTTCCAGCGGCGCGGTTATGGTTCACTCACCAACACCGATTCAACGTATCCTGATTAGAAAACCCGTCAAAAGGACGCTTGGAAAAGAAGGTTCGTGCCGAGGTCGCCGACTCTTCCCCTCGAGACTTGGTCCCTTTGCCCTGCCATCCCGCCGGGTTCCAACCCTCTCCCCCCCCCCTACAGTCCGAGATCGTGCATGCATGCGGTTGACACTAAGTACCGTACGGCGGCGTAGTGATGATCCATTCCCTGTTGAATGCCCATGTCCGGGCAAAAAATCTGCTCTAACTCGACCTAGGATCAAATCCCGAGCCCCCCCCCCCCCCCAACAAACAGTTTACTCCATCCCGCTCCGTCGGGCAAACCCTTCCGTTCCCCTCCTCCCCCGGGCCATCTTCCTCGGGCTCCACGGCCGCCTCTTCGTCCATCGTGTGTCTCCTCCGTCTGCGCCGCGCCCGTCCGGCTGGCGATTCTTCGAAATCCGCTCTCCCGGATAATCAATCCTAGCGACCGGTATCGGGAAAAGGCTGCCCTCACTTCCGCCTTCTCATCATGAACGCAGTTTGCGGGGAAGTGAGACTCGATGACGCATCAGGCGCCACCCGGGGATTGGGGATTTTCACCTGAATTCCAGTTTCACTAGGTCTTGGGTTTCCGTTCAGAGCGGTGAAGGTTCATGTCTGCAGCCACTCTGGGGTAGATCACAAATTGATCCGGCACTGAGACCTAGTGTACACCATACACACATAAGCCATCAGGCCACCCTTGATGCGGGGGGCAGCAAACACAGGCCAGGGGGGGAGGCGCCAGGGCTTTGTCCACAAAGGTCGTCAGCGTGCTCCCGTGTGTTTGTGGTTTTGTTCGAATTTCTTCTACAGAACCCTGACTGACACTGCGGGGAGACTGGCCACAAGTGCAGAAGTCGGTCATCCATGCATTCGCGAAGAGAAACTAGGTAGGCGAGACAACCGTCGATCAGCGTGCTCCCGTTCCCCCACTGCGTGACAGGCTCACTGGCCCGACCAAGTTTGTTTGCCCGCTTTGGTGATGGTGTGCGTGCTGTATGCTATTTAGGAATGTTTTCAACAGAGCGATCAGCGCTTCGCGGCATATACACCCATGTCTCCTCCATACGACAACCGCTTCCAGTCAAACGTAAAAATGTCTATTTTATTCATTTTACCAACGAGGGAATCCCTGGCGGCAGTTGCAGAAGCCATGACTCTTGCGTTGTCCCTAGTTTGTTGCTGCGAGTCTTGCCAGGGACGTTGTGCTCTTTAGTGTCCGCAAACATCATCGACCGGCTCCCACCTCGTGTTCCAACCCTTGATGGGGCGTCCGATTGGCCTCAGATCCTCGACCTGGACAAGGGGCACATATATCTCTATTCAATATTAACCCGAGAATAAAACCCAACCCCAAAGCCTCCCAAAGCGGCAATCGAAGAGGCGGGACCACTTTACAGTAGATCCCCCCTCTCTACGTTCATCCAACCATACGGAGTATTTTCTGCCCTTTTTCGCATTCAGACTGGGCTTCATCACGAACTCGGTTGGCAACGTTTCGGGTTTGCCAAAAAATTACTTACTCGCAACCGGTTTTTAGAAGTGCCGAATCATCGTGTTTACAGGAGCGCGGTGGGGCAGATGATGTCAAAAACAAATCTTGAATAGGCACAATCGGGGGCAAAAGTAATCGCAGGACAACATGCAGCCCTACGCCGCCTAGATGATTATTAAACGGGGAAGAACACCGGGGTGTTCTATGAAATCCCGAATCCGCTTCCCTTAAAAGATGCAGCGTGATTGTTTCGAGTAGGTTACAAATGTCCTTGGACAACCCGGCAGTCAACTCGCCGGGCGGACAATGAGGCTGGGCAACGCGAAGAACTTGGCCGAACTCAGCTATGGATATATCCATTATCTGTTTCTCACTGAATCACCATTTGTCCCCCTCGTCCTTCATCCCACACTGAACAGCATATTGAAGGGCAATGAGCCCTGGTCGTCGTCGGCCCAAGCAACGTCTTTCACTGAATAAGTCAGACTACCCACTTTTCGGCACCCCCCCCATTTCGGCACCCCAAAAATGCCTCAAATGCCTCATCACCAGAACATACCCCTCAACTTTCAACATCAACAACATTTTCTATACTTATGCGAATAACCTCATTTTTTCCTCAGAGCTTCTTTTCGACCTTATGGGCCAGTATACCGAAGATGAAGTCAATCAGGCCCTTGACGCAATAACCAACGGCATGCCCATTAAGAGGGCTGGTCAGGTGTATGGCATCCCAAGATCAACACTTCAGTATCGGATTAAGGGCACTCAACCAAGGTCAATTGCCTTTTCTGACCTGCAGAGACTTTCTGTTAGTCAGGAGGCTAAACTGGCTGAATGGGTTCGCATTCAGCATGCCCTTGGTGTTGCCCCAACCCATCTGCAAGTGAGGCTATTCGCAGAAAGGATCCTCCATGCCATGGGGGATACAGAGCCTATAGGAAAAGGCTGGATCCAAGCCTTCTTGAAGAGGAATCCATCAGTCAAGGTCCAGAGAAGTCGCCCTATCGATTCTAGGCGTGTTAATGGGGCATCTACTGAGGTCATCAGGGACTGGTTCAAACTACTCGCCATACCAGAGATCACCAGCATCAAACCAGCTAATAGATACAACATGGATGAGACTGGTATCCTTGAGGGCCAGGGATCTAATGGGCTGGTGCTGGGCATGTCTGAGACGAAGTCTGTACGTAAGAAACAGCCTGGATCAAGGGCATGGGTATCCATCATCGAATGCATCTCTGCCCTGGGCCATGTTCTGAATCCCCTCGTTATCTATAAGGGCAAGGCAGTCCAGCAGCAGTGGTTTCCTCTAGACCTTGGCCCTTATGAAGGATGGCAATTCACTGCAACGGAGAATGGATGGACTTCAGATGCCACTGCAGTTGAATGGCTGCAGAAGGTCTTCATCCCTCAGACTCTTCCTCAGGGCAAGGAGGTCAGGCTGCTGATCATGGATGGACATGGGAGTCATACAACGACTGACTTTATGTGGTTATGCTATATAAACAACATCCATCTATTGTTCTTACCGCCACATACCTCCCATGTCCTCCAGCCACTTGATCAGTCAGTCTTCAGCCCTGTCAAGGCAGCCTATAGGAAGGAGCTTGGATACCTTGGTCAGTGGAATGATTCAACTGTTGTAGGCAAGAGGAACTTTATAGGCTGTTATCAGAAGGCTCGTACTGCAGGTATGACGATGCAGAACATTAGAAGTGGTTGGAAATGGACAGGGTTGTGGCCTGTCTCTATGGCGAAGCCTCTGATGAGCTCCCTACTGCTCCCATCAACACCAGCAGCATCAGGATCATCTGATCAGGTCAGCAAAGGGCAGTCTGGAGGCAAGGAAGCTGAAGGATGGGTATCTGCGTCATCTGCAGTGGCATGGTCGACGCCAAGGAAGATGAAGGATCTAGCTGGGCAGTTGAAGCTATTCACAGAGCTGGAGAATGATGCCTTTACTCAACGCCTTCTATTCAGGAAGGTAAAAAAAGGCTTCAGCGAGCAGGCATATGAGCTGGCAAATACCCAGCAGAAACTGGAGCTTCTGCAGGCCCAAGTCACCAATACTGCAGTAAGGAAAAGAAGGGCAGTCCAGCTGGATCCTAACACTAAGTTCGCCAACATCAAAGACATCCAGCAGGCGCAACTTAAGGCTGGGGAAAAAGAGGATGATGCAGCCGAATCCAGCGACTCTGAATACCCTAGTGAAGCTGAAAGCTGTATTGTTGTTGCATCTAGAAGAAGTCAATGATTAATTGAAGTCGACGAGTATGATGGGAATAGCTTCATTTTTGGGGTGCCGAAATGGGGGGGGTGCCGAAAAGTGGGTAGTCTGACTTAATAAACTGCAGCGACATAGTCACATACCCAGGATCAGCTACACTGACTATTCTCAACCAAACTTGACCCAGCATGTATGTTTACGCGTGTAGTAGTCCTGAACTCGCACGCATTTCTACACACAGCAGACATGTTGATCAACCGCGATCCATTCAGCTCGGCCACTGCCACCATCTTGGTTGCTTCGACTCTCAAAAACGCCAACAGACGCTACGCACGCACATCAGTCAAAAGTTTCTGCTGGTTTTGGGGAAATCTTGGAGCTTTTCGATGAAAATGATCCTCTCAGAACAGCTGTGCTCACCGGCGCCCACAACTGATTGCGGCGAACAAGATCCCGTGAAGCTCAAACTTGGTAGGGGAACGACAAACAGATGAAGGCACCCGCAAGCATCACCGACGTGTAAGTGTTTTCTGGTCAAAGTTGGAAAGCCGCTGACAGTATGATACCGAGAGGGGGGGGGGGGTGGATATGGACGTTTGCCAGGTATTTGCTGTCTGTTGGATCCAATGTCGAGTCTCGCCTGATTTCGCGTATTGGTCCGCAACACCTCTAATTGTGTAATAGGATTATACCAAGGGTCATTGAAATAACACTGAGAGAATAGAAGATGCCTAATTACAGCGGCTGCTATAAACATTACGTGTGGCATGAATTTGCCCACACTCCCTGCTGCTGCAACCACGGCAGGTGAGTGATTCGCCCCAGGCATATTCAAACCGTCGTCCACCAAGGATATTACAATCATGTGTCTGCGCAAAAAAAGGCTTGTGCCATTCAATCTCGACCCCTTCTTCTGCTCAGTACCACAAATGCTACAACTGATAACCAAAGGTTGGACGATATCACTCCTCGACAGCCGAGTTGCATGTGCCTCGGCATCGAGCCGAGGCACCTCGGCATCATGTGGGGCCTGCGGGCAGGACTAAGAAAGGGACATTGACCGAGAGATCGGACAGACTTCCCAATGCCTTTTGGAAGGCAATCTTGCCTTGCATGGGTTTCTGTGGCGTGCGCCGCACCAGATCTGACGAAAAGCCGGCTCGCTACTGTTCAAGGTCGCCGCCGGCTGGCTGGCTGGCTGGCTGGGTGTGCCGTCGGGGTTTTCCAACGCATACTGGTTATCGGCTGTCCCGGGTGGTCCATTGCCTAGGGATGTAACAGGGCGTGTACCGGGCGCTGATGATTGACATTGAGAAACGGCTGAAAGCAAGTCGTTCGGGTCTTCAAGATACTGAGCCACCTCGATAAGGGGGGGGGGGGCATGATGGACCATGTTGGGGGTTCAACTTTCTGCAAGCGAGACTCGCTCATGACATGTTGGGATCATCAAAAGTCCAAAGCCTGTCCATTGCCTCAATGTCCAACCACGAGTCGGTGCTGTTTCAAGTCAGTCAATGGGCAACCGTTCTCGCTGTGACCAACGCTGAGAAGAAAAAAAAGAAAAGAAAAAAAAAAGACAACTCACTGGGTTCCAGACAGCGACGCATCGTCCGCACCCGCGATCGGCAGCGGCGTCCACATCTCCGCGAAGAGACCCGCGAAGCCCATGCCGCAGCCGTCGGGCAAGCTCCCGCAGACACCGTTGTCCGGACTCCGGGCCGTCGGGGACGCCTGTAGCGGCTGTTGTTGCTGCTGCTGCTGCTCATCCGCCGGCGTCATCTCGATCTTGCTGATGGCCGCCTCGAAAAGGGTGTAGGCCGCCTCTGCCGAGATGTAGGCCGTTCGCAGCTCGTCTAGGGCGAGCATGAAGAGGGCGAGGTTGTGTCTGCCTCGCTGGCGGGCCATCGGCTTCGGCGATGTTGATTCGAAGAGGTGGATTTGCATTGGGGGCACGACGGCAATGACTCTGGGGACGGGGGGTTGTGTTGTGTCAGGACACTTATTCAAGATGGGATACGATAAGAATGTTACGAGGTAGGGTGTACTATACGTACGTGAGGGTGTGACAGAAGCGGATGAGGTCCTCGGCCATCATGGAGTTCATCGCGGCACTCGCGTTGGACGCGGCCGTCCTCGTCTTCTGGCAGGCAAACGCCCTCCAGCTTTCCTGGTCCGAGGCCGGGACCTCTCTCGGGGTGTCGAGGATGAAGGGCCGGAAAAGAACGATGATGGAAGTCCTCGGGTCTTGGTCAGCGCTGGTGGTCCCGCCAGAAATACTACCCCGGTCCGACGTGCCCCGACTTACTCGAAATAGAGCTTGAACTGGTGTACATGAGAGGCAACGACCTGCCCTTGGCTCGCAGACTCGGGTATCGCATACTGATAGGCTCGGATCTTGCTCTCACCGTGCTCGATGTCGGCCTTGGACGGCTTCACCCCCTTGGCCCGGTAGTTGGTCGACAGGACGTGGCTGAGGGCGGTCGACAGCCCGACAAAGGAAACCCAGAGATCGAACAAGAAGCAGAGGTCTTCGGGGAGGTATTTTCTCCCGAGGTCCCATCTGACCTCGGAGGGGATGACATCGGCGTCGCAGGCAGCGGGCATGGGCGTGTCGAAGTCGTCAAAGGCGATTCTCATCGGCCTGCCCAGGCCCAGGGACAGCCACACCTCACGGGTGTACAGCGACCACCAGAGACGTCGCCACAGAGGCTTGATCCCTTGCGAGGCCTGTTGTCCACTAGCGGGCACCTGCAGACGATGGAGGCCGATGGTGTGGGAGAGGCTGATGGCGATGCCGTTCCAGTGCCACGGCCCGGCCCTGTCGTCTGTGCTGGTGTACCAGTGTCCCATCAAGAAGACGGACTGGATTAACGTCACCTTGTCTTTTTCGTAGTCTGCGTCATATAGAGCCTGTGAGCCGTGTTAGATGTTGATTTGGGAGAGTGAGTGTAAGTAAGTGTAAGTAAGTGAGTGAGTGTGAGTGAGTGAGTGAGTGAGTGAGTGTGAGTGAGTGTGAGTTAGTGTGAGTTAGTGAGTATGAGTGAGTATGAGTGAGTGAGTGAGTAGGTGAATATGAGAGACAGTCGAACCACCTTTGCTCTTTGATACATGGCCCTCTTCAGCGCCCTCTTGGACGGGAAGAAATCCGCAGTCAACAAGCTGTCGTCGACGAACTGGCGGGCCGGGTCAGCACTGTTACGCAGGACGCAGGCGCGCAAACATCGGGGACAACCCACGCTCGCCGCCGCGATGAACATGCTCCACAGCAGCAGAAGGCTCTTCCGCCCCCGCTCGTACTCGGTGATGAACTCCCCGGCGTCCAGGATCGGCGCGAACGGATGCACGTAGTGGAAGTAGCACCGGATCATGGCGTCACGGACGCGGACCGGCGGGAGCGTGAAGGCGCCCTTGGCCCTCAGGTAGTTGACGTCCTCCGGCGAGAGCGCCTTGATGGACGGCATGGGCACCATGAAGTGGTTGTCCGCCGAGGGCCTGTTGGGCTCGCAGATGTCGATCAGGAACGCGGGCCCGCGTTGGTCTCCTACGCCCATCGTTGCCAGTAAGACTTTTGGCCCTCGCATACCGAAAGCTCCCTCGACACAGTAACACAACCCCCCCGGGAGAGAGGACGACACTCACCTGGATAGAAGGGGACGCAGTTGTCCTCGCGGGTCTTCTCACCACCACCACCACCACCACCACCACCTGCCAGGGTTTTGGCATACGCGGAGCTATCCTCGCCCGATTCGGAGGGCTCCGGCGGCCGCGGGTTGGTCGTCTGAAGCAGAGATCTCACGGCATCGTAAGGCCGGCTTGACTGCTGCGCAGGCGGCCTCTCAACCGTTGGCGGGCTTGTCTCGGCCGGCCGTTCGGGCGTCCAGGACCTCGGCCCGCCACTGTTGGGGTGGGGGCTTCGCTGACTTCCCTCAGGCGGCGCAGACGTGACGCGGTCGGTTTGGGACTCGACCTCTTTTTCGTCGTCCAGTGCGGGAGTGAAGAGACCCAGACCCTGTTGTTGTGGCCCGAGTAGACGCCGCCGAGGCCGAGGCTCGCCCCTCTGCGCGGTGATGGCCGAGTCCTCCCCGGCGGGTTGGTCTCCCGACACGGGAGTGGGAAGCTGATCCGAGTTGCTGTCGGTCGAGTCAGAATAATGAACCCACCCTTCCTCCCCTCCCCTCCCCTCACAAAGCGGTATGCAGCCCGGGCGCAGGCCGTAGACTCACCGGCGTCTCTTCCGGCTCAAGACTACACATGTGATGCCGTCGATGGTGCAGTTGGCGCACGGGGGTCCGGACAGGGTGACGGTGCACCTCACCTTGCGAAGGTTGCACGCTTTGCACGCCACGGCGGCTCGCTTGAAGCTCCGGCCCGAGCCGGACGGCTGGAGAGCGTCGTTCTGGGGGGTGGACATCTTTCCTAACGGCGGCCCGGGGGGGGTGAGATGGAGTGGAGTAGAGTAGAGGAGAGGAATCGGTGATTCACAGTCTGGCAAGGCGGGTGTGTCGTGGAAGAAGGCTTCGCCGGTCCCAACCCATTCTCGGCACAAGGCTTGAGCTGAGCTACTGGAATTTCCCTCTCTCTCTCTCTCTCTCTCACTCGGGGATCCTTTTTCCGCATCCAGGGTTGACATTGACAATGCGTCGTCTCCGCTGGGCGCTTACACGAAGTTTATTGTTGCTGAAAGGTACTTGTACCCGACACGTACCCACCCGCTCGGCCGAGGATGCAGCTTAGGTCATGCCATGGGTGGCATTGCATGTGAGAGAAAAGAGTTTGTTTGAGAGGCTGGGGTAAGACTAGTCCGCCAAGGTTTCAACTAATATAGCGATGATGATGACCCAGTTGCGGAGATACAGACGGTCCGAGTCAAAATGTGTAAATATGACTGCCCATGGTAACCTTGGTTCGGCTGGGAATTTGAGTATCTGGGGTTGCTCAACTCATTTCATTATGTTGTCAGTCCAGGACCTCATTATGACTTCAAACTCATCCAAACATGTGACTGACTGTGTTCACTCTGAGATGTCAATATCAGCTCTGCTCACTCACCCATTACTAAATCAACTATAGACACTCACTCTCAGCAGTCCCAATACAGGAGAGAGAAGAGTTCCCTCAACCAAGTGCCAGACAACGCAAAATCATTATGTCATTATCTTGTCCTTTCGTGCCATATGTCCATCCGTATACATCTATATGTTCCATACGCCATGCATGCTCATCACATCCATATTCCCAAGACACGTTATTCGTCATCATGGCAACCTTTCATCCGCTTCCCCCCTCCCCCTCCCCTTACTCCCAGTGCACCGACTTCCTCTTCTTCCTCTTCTCCTCGCCCTTCTCCCTCTCCCTCGGCTCATCCGCCACGCGCCGGCGAGCGTCCGCGACAACCGCCGCCCCGAACGTCAGGCTCGACGCCCGGCCGCGTGAGCACTCGGCCGCCGTGCCGTCGAGCTCCCACTCCCACCGGCTCCGCTCCACCGCGTCCCCGGCCTTGCGGAGCCTGTGCCGCCACCCCTCGACGAACACCCACGCCAGACGGAACGCGCTCGCGCCCGAGGGCTCTCCGGGGCCGCGACTCTTCTCCCCGTCGTCGTCGCGGACGGCCGGCACCCGCAGACCGCTCGCATCTCTCTGGTACTTCCGTCTCGGACGCTCGCCGTTATTGCCTCCGTCGTTGTCATCGTCATCTCCCTCATGATCGTACTCGGCGTCCCGCTTCACCCTCGTGACGTAGAGCCCCGCCCCGCCCGAGCGTGGTCAATTCGCCTCGAGCCCGCCCGTCGAGCTTCGCAGGAGCGCGCTCTTCTCGTCGGCCTCGTCCTCGGCCTCGTTGAGGAACCCAGCCTTGCGCCCGTATGCCGGGTTGCTGCCGGTTCCGGTCCCGGGTCCAACTCCGACTCCGACTCCGACTCCGACTCCGTCACCGTCACCGACCTCACCCCCGGGTTTGGTGCTGCCGCGCCGGACCGAGTGAAAGACACCCGACACAGGCCGCGACCGGACCGGGCTCGTCGGCGGCTCCTGCTTGGCCTGGGCGGCGTTCTCGAAGATGCCGCGCATCCTGCTGATGAGGCTGCCGGGGGACCCGTTCGACGCCGTGTTCCGCGGCGGGCTGTCGGAGCTGGAGCCGATGGAGCCCGAGGGCGCGCGCATGGCTCCGGCTCCGGCTCCCACAAGCTGCTTCGCGGTGGCGGCGCCTTCGAACCGGAAGGGGTCGTAGTCGTCCCGGTCCCGGTCCGTACTCAGGGCCGAGTCGTTGCGCGGCCTCGTCAGGTGCTGGACGGACGCCGGCCACGAGTCCCGGATGACGGGCTCGTGCTTGTCGGCGTGCAGGGCCGAGTGCACCGGCGACGAGGCGATGGAGTCGATGGTGCTCTGGCTGCGCATCGAGTGCGGCACCGAGTCCGTCCGGGCGTGCCACGGGACGTTGGTCACGTCCCGTGGGATCATCAACTCGGGGTCAATGGCCTCCTCCTCCTCCTCCGGGGCGGGTTGTGCCGGCGGCGTCTGCGGTCGGTCAGGATTGTGCCTGCTGAAGGCGAGGCCGCGGGAGGGAGACGGCGTCGCCGGGGACTCCTGTTGCAAAGCGAGGGGGCTGATGTCAGGCGCATGCTCACTTTGGGGTGCCAACTGAGGAGTTGTCTGCTCGTGTTCCTCCTCTGCCTCGACCTCGGTCACTTGCACCTCGGGCTCGGGGGCTTGATGGCTTTGGACCTGAGACGACGGTTGTTGACCAAACGACGTCTCTTGTCCATGCGTCTGAACCGCTTGTTGACCGAAGGGCTCTTGGTGATAAACCTGAGATGGCTGTTCCTCGTCCGAGTCTTGCCTCTGCTCTTCGGGCTGGGGCTGGGCCTGAAGCTGATACGCAGACTGAAGGGGCGAGGGGTGGCTGGCCTCGGCATCCTGATGAAGAGACCTCTGGAACTCTTCTCTCAGGGACCCCGAGCGGCTGTGTCTCGTGGCCCCGAACAGAGTGGGAGACCGGAGCTCGTCCCGCCAGGAAGTGGCACCGAACCGGGCCGAGGCATACTGCAGGGGTTGTCCATCCGTCGAGATGACGGCCGTCTTTGGTCCCTCGTCATCGTCATCGTCGTCGTCGCTATGGAACGAGTCGACGACCTGCTCCAGGACTGGCTCGTTGGATTCGAGTTGCTGTTGAAGCTGTTGCTGCTCGTGTTGTTGCTGAGCCGTGCCGATCTGAGTGAGGAACGCAGGTGCTTGAGTGTGATCGTACTCGCTGTCATACTCCGAGTCGTCGTTGTCGTCTTCGTCGTCGTCCCGGGCAAGCTCTTCTGCCAGTGACGACGCATGGCCGTACGATACCGTCGATATGTCTTGGTCGTACGGCGAGCTCGCGGCACCCCGGTTGTAGCTCTGATCGTAGACGTCCTTCATGCCGCCCGAGTCCGGGTGTCGCGGCGAGTCCGTGGCGGCTTGCGTGTACTGCGATGACGCGCTGAACCCTGCCGACGGCAACGGGGTCACGTACCCCTGAGACTCGGTGTCGGTGAAGTCTCCCGGTCCCGACGGCTGGAGCATCGTCGACGCCGTGGAGATCTGGTCGTTGCTCCCGTTGGGCCATCGTTGCTCGTAGCTGTCGACGCGCAGCTGAGGCGCGGCCGCGTTGGATGATGTCTGGCCTGCCGTCGTGTTGTCGTTGTCGTCGTTGATGTTGTTGCTGTCGTCGATGCCGACGGCGTTTGCCTCGCCGCGCTGCCCGATGTTCTCCCAGGAATCATCGCTTTCTCCCCCGTCTTCTTCTCTTGGGCGACTTTGTAGGCCCTGACTGCTTGTTGCCAGTGCCGACTCCCTGAATGCTGACCTCGCCGGGATGTCTGGAGGTAACACCGGGCTGTCGGGCATCATTGGGTTTGCTGAGGACGATGGCGGCGGCGGCATCGGCGGCGGGCTGGAGGCAATCATCGGATCCGATCCCGGGGGCGTCGATGAGATTCCTGTGTCGACCTCCATCCGGTTGTTCCCCATCAGGCTGCTTGCTCCCATCATGTCCGTTGTCTGACCATAAGTATTAGCTTCCCATGCCTCCTCGTTCTCGTCACCGCTGTCGGAGTCCCGGGGATCTTGATGGTGGCGGTCCTGTGCGCTGGGTGCGCGTAGACGCCGAGGCGGAGGCGGCGGAGGAGGAGGAGTCTCTCTGTACTGCGACGTCGATAGAGTTGGAATCTGACCGGGCCGAGTGGCGTTCGAGTCCCACGCATCCTCCCCGCCCTCTGAGCCACCCTCGAAATCCTGTCTATCCTGTACCTGAGAGATTGCGTATCCCAGAGGCTGGGTCGGGGGCGAAGCGGCCCTGAACTGAGACGATGATACTGATGATGAAAAGGGGAACTGACCAGGCCGAGCAATGTTTTGGCTATGGGGGGCTTCGTCGTCCTCACTTGAGTCCGGCTGCTCTTGATGATGATGATGATGATGGAAACCCTGAGAACCGGGGGCGGCGCGTGGAGGAGGCGGATGGGGGACTTCAGTGGCTTCCAGCTGTGCGGTCGGGCGAGGGTTTGGCTGTACTGCCGTCAAGGCATCGTCCCATCCATCTGTTTCCTCCTCCAACGAGTCTTCCGCTTGCTGCTGTTCGTGGTGAGGTGCTGCGTTGTACTGCGATGGTGAGAATGTACTTGGGTGAGCTGATGGGGCAGGGTTCGAGCGGAAGATGTCTCCATCGTCCTCGGATGAGTCTCCCGCCTCTTCTTGGGAGTAGATGTCTTGGGAGTAGACGTCTTGGGAGTTCGGGACACGCGAGGGACGGGTAGGAGGAGGGGGAGGTCTGTACTCGGAGGATGCCAACGACGCATCGATCTGGCTGCTGGTCCGAGGAGCGTGCGCTTGAGGATCCCAGTCCCCCCCCTCCTCGTCGGACCCGTCAAAGTCCCGGTGAGACCGCTCGGCGATGCTCGGCATGGCGGGCACGACACCGCGGCTCTGCGGGCGGCCCGGCAGCTGCTGCGAGGTCGCGAGGCTCTCCGGCCCCTCCGATTCCGAGTCCATATCCTCCAGCTCGCTGTTGTAGCGCTCCTGGATGCTCTCGAGGTTCGTCGGGGCGAGGTGCCTGGCCGAGATCGGGCTGCTCTCCTGGACGAAGTGGTGAGCGACCGGGCTAGTTTCTCCGTCGAGTCCTTCGGCATCCGCGTCCGAGTACGTGTAGTAGTCATGCCCGCCTGCCGGGGACGACGAGAGACCCCGGTGGAACCTCGCCTCGTCGACGTCGTCGCCTCTTCTCGAAGCGAAGGGGTTGTTGTACATCGAGTCCGGGACCTGCGGCGTGGGCTGCCGACGCTCGATGCCCGGAGCCGCCGACACGAAACCGTTGTTGGCGTTCGGGGAGCCGTGGCCGGCGGGGAACAGGTTCTTGTACGTTGCCTCGGCCGCCGCGAGCGCCTCCTCGTCGTCGGTTTCGCTCTCGGTGTCGGCGTCGTCCGGCTCGTAGTAGCCCTGTGCCGAGGCGTTCCGGGCAAAGGGGTTGTTGGACGAGTGCGTTGCCGCCTCATGCTGTCCACGGGTACTGGCCGCCGTCGTTGACCAGAGGTTCTTCTGGTCGTCGGGCTTCATGCTCCTGGCGAACGGGTTGTTGGAGCTGACGCTGTCACGACGACGTCCTTGCGCGCTGGCGGACCGGGCGAAGGTCTGCTCGGGGGAAGACGGCTGGCTGTGGCCGAGGGCGCTGGCCGAGCGTAAGAAGTTGTCGGCGGCGGCGCTGGTCGTGGTGTTGCGAGTAAAGGGGTTGTAAGAGGCTTCCGACACCTCGTCGTCGACGTCAACGGTTCCCCTCCTGGCGAAAGGGTTGTGCGATTCTTGGGGCGTCTCTTCCTCGATGACCGTCTGTAGTGCGAACGGGTTGTACGGGATATTGTCTGACGGCTGGTATGCCGGCTGCTCGAAACTCGTGGCTCTGGCTCTGGCAAAGGGGTTGTATGAGTCCTCGGACGGCTCATCCACATCGCTATCTGCCTCGACGCTCCGAGCAGGAGAAGACCCGTTGCCTTCTTCTTCATCGAAAAGGACTTGTCTTGATGCAAAATGTTCGCTGTCCTCATGATGGTCATGGACACTGGAATTCGGTAAGAAGCTGTCGTGATGCTGGTCCAGCTCATAGCTCTGGTCTGCCGCCATGCTCAGGGGCTCGGCCATGTAGGAGCTGTCGAGCGTGGCATCCGGGTCTGCAGAGATATCGCGGCTCACAGACTCGGGATGGAAGTACGCTTCGACGATTGAGGCTTCACCGGAGCTTTCATCGACAGATGGCGCATCAGGCTCGGTGATTTCGGTGATGGCGGAGGTGTCGATGTCGGGCTCGCTCAAACGATCAGCATCGTCGAAGCTCGCGTCCTGGTGATACGAGGCTACGACTCCGACCTCGGCGTGGTGGGACTCGGGTTGCGTGGGATCCAATGTGACGTCCACTTCGCGACTTGGGGACTCTTTGAGCGCGGCACCATGATCGTCGTGTTGGTGGTACTCATCGACGTGGCTCCTGTCGTTAATGTCATCTTCATCCGCCGACATCTTGAACTCATATTCTTGAGCGTCGTCGACCTCAGTCTTGATAGTCTCTTCGTTTACAATCGAGTTGGTAACCCCATCTTGGTCCTTTCTGAACTCGTTGAAGTCTTCTTCGTGGACTTGTGTAAGCGGGCTCGCGGCCTCATCGTGGAAAGGGGCTGTGGCGGAGGTCTCGGCGTCTTGCTCCTCTGTCTCAAACAGCGGCGTCATGGCCGAGGGAGGATGCTTCACATGTTCTTCTGAGGGGCTTTTCTCTTCCGGTTGGTGCCCTGCTGGCTCAGACAGGCTCTGGTTTTCCTGGTCTTCGTTGTCCTCTGACCGAGGCAGCTGCATCTGCTTGACCTCATCTTGGCTGTCAGGAAGTGCAGAACCATCGGCGTCGTCAGTCTGATCCCCGTCTTCCTGGTACCGGACAGCCTCTCCCTCCTCTTGGGCAGTCTGGGCCGGTTCATTGACTTCCACCTGGCCTTCTGGGGCGTCTAGCTGGGCCTGCGTCGCGCTGTCTGATGGTGCCTTTTCTTGGTCGACGATCTCCTTGGAGAGGCCGTCCACCGCAGCGTCCTGAGAGGCTTCTTCGGTAACATCTTCCTCTTCTTGGGCCTCGTCAGTTTCTGCCGTCAAGTCTGGAGGAACATCCTCGTTTGGAGAGGCCTCGTCATCCTCTGGATCAGGTTTCTCGGAGACAGACTCTGCCTTGGCGAGCTCGACTTCCCTCGTGTCGATAGTCTCGGAAGCAGTCGTCTCCACGGCGTTTTCTGTGCCAGCTTCCTCCTTATATGAGCCATCAGCTGCCGTGACTTCGGTATTCTCCTCGATAGACGCTTCGCCTTGGACGGGGTCCTCGGCTTCCGCTTCAGTCGAGTCCTCGTCCTTTGACGTATCTTGAGCGTTCGTGACCTCCTTGACCTCGACTTCGTCTTCACCAGGGATCTCATCTTGTGCTGGGGACTCCTCCGCATCCAAAGGCTCTTGTTCAAGTGTGACCTCATCGACAGGCGTCTTGGGAGCAAGAGTCTCTTCCGAGAGCGGGCTATCCTCGGGGCCCTGGGCGTCGGCAGCAGGAGCTTCATCGTGAGAGCTGTCTTCCTGTACGAACGCCGTATCTTCGGCTAGAGATTCGGGCTCGTTAGGTGTCTCCGCCTGAGGCGTGTCATCCGCGAGCTGGGACTCGTCTGGGTTCTCTGAACCCTTTTCCGCGGCAGCATCCTGGGAAGAAAAGACCTCGTCTTGAACTGTGACATCCTCGGGGGCTTGCTGTTCGAGTGAGGCTTCGGCCTCCTCCTGCTGGTTGTATTCTTGCGCTAGCACCGCATCTTCGGTGGCGAGAGCATCGGTCTCTTTGGCAGTCTCCCTCAGAGCGTTGTTCTCGGCTTCTTCCAGAGGTTCCGTCGGTTCAGCTGAAGAGGCCTCTAGAGTCACGGTGTCGTCTTCGAGCTGAGTGCGTTCTTGATAAGCGGCCCCATCCTCTACTGGGGATTCATCTGCGACGGGAGACCTCGCGGCAGTGTCATCCTCGTCTTGAAGAGGGGCCTCTTCTTGAGGAGATGCCGTCTCGCCTGACTCCTCTGCAACAGGCGTAAAGACGATATCGGGGACGTCGTGGGCGTCTCCCAAGTGCGCTTCAGCTTGCTCGTCGTTGGTCTCTGGCTGGGCCTCCCCTACGACCTGCTCAGCGTCGGCTACGGCCCTTATTGATAACTCAGGCGTAGAGTCTTCTCCCACAGTCTCGTCGGCATCTTTCCCAGTAGCCTGTTCTCTAACCACCATGGGGGTATTCTCATCCTCGCTCACAGGACTCGGTTCGGGTGAAGCATCAATCCTCTGGTCGGCATTCTGCTCCTCAGAAGGCTCGACCGCGGTTGTCTCTTCAGCAGGCTGTTCTCCCGGCTCCTCGACGGTCTCGGCGGGCTCGTGGGCAGTTGCGTTCTCTTCGACCGGAACATCCTCCTTGCCGCCATCATCAGACGCACCTCTTTCCAACACCGATGCTTCTACAGATTCGGGGGATTCTTTGAGAATTCCATCGTCAGAAGGGGCTTCCTTGGAGGTCTCTTCTGCTTCTGGGGCCTCTTCTGCCGGAGTGTCCTCCGTGGCGGGCGCTTCCTCTTCGGTTGCTTCTCCAGCTGGCGTCTCACTAGCTGCAGTCGCTTCAAGGGCAGGGGTTTCTTCGATAGCAGAAGCTTCCTCGGCGGTCAAGATGTCTTCAGAAGGAATTGCATCAGGTGCCGGCTCTCCAGTAGGTGTCTCTTCGGTGAGTGGCTCTTCGGCGACGGGCTCCTCGGCCGTTGCGCCTCGGGACGTTGTCTCGGGCGTCTCGGACTGAGAAACACTGTTCTCTTCTGCAAGAGCAGTATCCGGAACCTTGGCAATTTTCTCTTCAGCCTCGTCCGGGACATCCTCTTTGTGGTTTTCGGTGTTGAGGACTGAGGATCTGTCGCCGACATCGTCCGGGGCGGTCTCCTGGTTGGTGTCTTCCGCCGGCGTCGACTCGGCCTCGGCCTCGGGCTCGGAAGCCTCTGCCGGTGTATCCGCCTCAACAGCCGGCTCCCGGGGACTCGTCTCGTCCTTGGCAGGCTCTTCGGGAGACACCGTCTCGGTCGGGGGCGTCTCCCCGGAGTCCTCGCCGGGCTGTGTCCCCTCGGTACTAGCGCCCTCCTCCACATTCTTTTCAGCCACGGGTTCTTCGGGATGTGGCCGGGAGTCGTCACCTTCAAGTCCCTCCTCCGCCGTTCCCTCGCCTGGTATTGAGTCTTGGTCTTCTACGCCTTTGTTTCCTGCGGCATGCTCGGCGAGGGTCTCGGCCGGTGGCAGAGGGGACGGTTCGGCGGATGGGACGGCGCTGGAGTTCCGGACCGTTCTGGCACGCTTCCGCGTCGGTATGGGAGGCACCGCTGCCTTCATCTGCTCTTCGATCAAGCGGTTGAGTTCCTGGGTGGGTGTAAACGTTAGACAATGCTGTAAAAGAAGGGGGTGGGAGGCTTTCGGGGAGCACTCACTCTTCTCTTCTCTTCGAGCTCCGCCAGCTTGGCTTCGCCTTGGGCAATCTTCTTGGCCGTCTCCTCCTCGATGCTGTCCATGAGGTCGTCCATCTCGTCCTCGACATTACGGGTCGTGGTGTCGAACGTGCCCTTCTTCTCCTCGTCCTCCTTGGCCTTGCGGGCCGCGAGCTCCTCGTCCTCTCTGCGGCGGCGGGCTTCACGCTCCTCGTCTTCCCTGCGCCGCTGCTCGGCAATGTCGTCCAGCTCCTTCTGGCGTGCGGCCGCGAGCTCTTGTTGTTCCTTTTCATACGCGGCCTTGAGCTCGGCGAGCGTCATGTCGCGCTTCTGCTCGAGCTCGTCGAGTTTCGTGTCGCTCTCGGCGGCGGACGTCGACAGGCCCTCGATCGTCGCGTGGATCGATGCGAGGGCCTCGTTCATCTGCGCCACGAGCGTGGCAACGTCCATCTTGGCTGTCATCGAAGGGGGTGTGAGTCGAGAGAGTCAGGGCTATCTATGACTGACAGATTGGTTGGTTCGGGGAGTGATTATTACTATATTAGCCAGAGTGCGGGATGCAGACGATGTCAGATGATCTGTCAACTGACGACAGGCAGATATCGTCAATGGAATCTTGGGTGATTTGAATTTTTGTCACACGGCGACCAGAAGCTCGAAACATCGTCGCAGCTGCGGGGTGGCCGTCCGTTTTACAATATATATCAACCCCTCCCCCCCCCCCCCCCCCCTCCACGCCGGAAGAAGAGGGCAAAAGCAGCCTCTTGGTCGAGCCAAGGAACCGGCGTGATGTTCCTACCAGCCATCATGCAAGTTCCCTCGTCCAGGGCCCAGGCCTGTGCCATTCCCCATCAGCCGAACCCCGACATCAATATCAGGAGCAAAGGCTTCCGTGCTCTGATCCCCGTGATTGGCGAGCAGCGCGGCGGACTCTCATCCGATGTTGGCGTCCTTGCCGCGGTGGACCCCGTCCGCCGCAGAACGCATGACATACACACGGAGATGGTGAAGCTGACCAGGGGACACGGAGGGCACCGCCATCGAGTCAAGTCCCGGGCTGCGGCCTGTTCAGACGGGCCCCCCAGCTACGGCCAGCGAGAGGCCTGCACTGCCATCGCCGGCGGCTTATGAGCATCAGGGGGAGGGAATCTCCCAAGCCGGCTTGCTCTGTCGCCGGGCAACCTAGTGACAGCTTTCATATATCGACAGCATTGCCCCTTGCCTCGATGGAGAGTTTCCGGGTCCTTTCATCCAAGGGTCTCCGTGTTCCTGCGTCTGATATCGTGCCACGACAGCTTCGTCTAAAGGTAGTCGACGGAGGACTCTTTAGAATGGAAAAGGAGGGGGGCCATGTTGGGCTTCTGGTATCGATTTGTATGTGCTGCGTTGGCGACGGAGAGGCAGGACAGGCTTTCCCTGCTGGAAACGAGCATCATTCATGCGCCCGGCAGCAGTGGGCATTGAGAGTTCAGAGCGCACGCCACGGATACACCACTGACGTGGAGCCCAGCCACTTGGCCGCATGAATTTGAAGGAAATGGCCGGTACTGTGATGCATTGGGGCAGTTTCAAGAATCTCTCTTCCGACCTCGGGACGAGAAGAAGGACAGCTGTTCGATTCCAGAGGGCGAGGTTGAGGTCGGAGCCATCTCTAGTTGATGGGTAACTCTGTCATGATCTTAGGTGCATCACGGGCTTTGGCAATACGGCCTCCATTTAAGTTATGGAATGTCACTTGTGAAAGAGCCTGACGTCATGAGTCTGGGCCTGGACTCTAATCCAAGGCGGAACAATAAAGGCCGCCTAGGATGGTTTCCTCCGGGCGAGGTGGTTTGTTATTAAGGCCATTCGGATTTTGATATTGCAAGCTTTCCTTGCCCATCGACAGTTCCCAATCTTTTCTTTCTCCCATGTTGATTTCCACACTGCGCTAGTTAGCCTCATCGCTGCGTTGTGCTGCCACTTTCACGGATCGACATGGAAGCCAGCGTTGCATCGCCTCGTCTGCTTGCTTGGAGATGGCCGGAGCTGCGTGTCCATCTCCAAAGAATGGGCCACCTCGTCCAAAGTCAGTGAGCCATGTCACGATGTATTTTCCATCTCCATCGTCGCAAGATCTGCCAAGGCACCTGATCATCGTGGAGAGGGCTACGTTAAAGCCCGTTGCCACAAGCTATGTAGCTTCGCACTAGCTGTTTTCATCTCGACAACGCCGCCCACATGGGGCCCGACGCGGCTCAAGCCAGACGCAGAACGATTCCAGAGCTTCCTGGGTAAGGAGAGAGAAAATGAATTAACGAAATAATCAGTGTCCGGCCTGTACGTCATCATTGTCAAGCAATCTTGTCAAGTCAAAGGAGCCAAGAGACAGACGGTGTCGACTACCCGTTGAACGTCCTTCTTTGGACGCTACACAGAATTGGAGAGAGAAGTATTGCAATCTGGGGGCATTCCCCCTCCCCGTTCCAACTACAGTCTCGAAAGCAGTCTTGAAAGAACCAACAATTACACTCGTCAGCAGTCGAATAGCATGCTCCTCTCTCACCATATACACCACACTCTCAACTCACAGCTCCTCCGAGTCGGCGCCGTCTCCGCCCCCTCGACCTGAAAGGCGCTATGCGGACACAGCAACTGAACGTCGTCCTGCCCCTTGCCCCTGCGCACCAGGGCCTCGCTGTCGTAGAACTTGAGAAAGTAGACCTCCTCGGGCGTCTGCTCGCTGAGGTAACACCACGCGGGCTCGCCGTCCCCTGTCGCGTCGTCGTCGTCGTCGTCGTCCCCATGGGCCCCTGCCTCGAACCCGGAGTCTCTCCTCCTCCTCCTCCATCCCAGGGGTCGGATCAGCGCGTTCTGGCTGTAGTAAAACGGCACACACCCCGGGCGGTCCCGGTACGTCCGCGTCAGGGGGGCGTACTCGACCTTCCGGGACACGGGGCGGCTCATGTCCATGACGGCCAACGGGTCCCGACGGACCGTCTCCCACGCGCGCCAGATGCTGAAGAAGGCATACCGCGGACCCTTGTAGTTGGCGCCGTCCCAGTCCCAGTGGCCGCCCCTCGGCTGCGCCCGCTGGCCCCGCACCACCTCCGGCCCGATGCCGGCTTCGGCGACGGCGCGGTCTTCGGCGTCGATGATCGCCCGTCGCAGCCGGAAGAACTCGTCGCGCTCCGCCGCCGTCGTCGACCCGTCCGTCACGTCGTTCTCGACGAACCAGTCGGGCTCCTTCATCGCGCGGAAGTGCCCGCGCGCCCCCGCCGGCGTGTAGTCCGAGTGCGCGATGCTGAAGGGGGCCAGGGACTCGATCTCGAACCCGATTTCCGGGTTCATGCCCACGGGCGCCCAGTCCGGTATGTCGCGCAGGGAGTGCTTGCGCACGACGGCGCAGCGCGCGCCGAGGGTCTTCTTCAGCAGGGCCGTCATGGAGGGGTAGTACTCCTTCGTCATCACCCTGTGGTCGTGGACCGCGGCCGGCGAAGGGGAGATGGGGAGGGGTTGACGCACAATCTGGAACCCATGCTTCTCGTGCGTGTAGCTGGATAGGGGGGTGGGGAGGGAGCGCAGGTCTGTCACGGGCAACTGGTATGTCTTGTTGTCCGGCGATGTTCCTTCGATGATGGTGAGGTCGTTGAGAGCGGGGATGCCAGAGCCATTGTAGTAGTTGAAAGAGCCCAAAACCTGCCGCGGACTGTCGAGAGAAGCAGATCCCGAGACCTTGGACAGATTTGATGCAATCTTGTCTAACGCCATTACTGGAAGTTGTCGCCGACTTTGTCTGCAAGAGGGTTGAGAAGATGAGGCTTTTTCCATCTTGCACTTACGCAGAAACTCTGGACGGCCACACTGGCCGGAGTAATAATTCAGACGTGTAAGGGCTCCTTAATAACCTATCTGACTTCACGTCCACGAGTCGTTTTATGCACAAAAGGTCTGGAACGGTAGGTCGAGCTGACTCTTTTCATCGGACCGGCTGCCAGCGGGGTTCCCATGGTCGATTTAAGAGGAGGCAGTTGACGCAGAGCATCGACCATACAGGAGATGGAAACCATGGTTTCTCACTAATCAGTTATCGTGTTGACAAAATCCTTGTGACAGAAGGCGGGGGAGACGGCGCGATCCGAGATATCGCATTTCTCGCAGTCGGTAGCATCCAAACTTTGCTGCAACCATTCCCACATGCGCATCACAATGCTGCTTGACTCAGTATCACAGCAAGACACTTTCTTCTCTCGGGAACTAACTTTCTTCCACACATAATTTCCAGGATTTCGCTGGCTGGATCCAAAGTCTAAGAAGAGGAGGGGAAAGGGGGTTGTTTTGGCAGGAAAAAGTCTCCAGAGATTGCTTCGTGAAGAAGCACTTGGATATCGGCAAATATTGCAGGAGAACACTAGGCCATGACGGCGTTCGGTGTAGACTTGGGGAGACGGAGATCAATCCCGTTTGAGATCTGAACATGATTGGTACTCTTTCTCATCCAACCTATGATTGAATTTCTTGCGAGATCTAGGCGACTGCCTCACCCCTTATTGAACAGTTCCTGTTTAAAATTTTACTCGCACCTTTTCTATGCTCCTTCCAATATACCTTGAGTCTCTTGACTCATGATAAATCTGAAGTTCCGTGGCTGGCCGGAGTGAGTTCAAACGCAAGCCATTCTTCAGCTTCAATGGCTGCCGCTCCCGTTACTTCAGAGCTCGCCTCACCGCCAACCAAATCATGCTTCTTCGTGAGCTCTTTACTGCTTCCGTTGAACTAGGGATCTGGTAGCCAGCTTTCCGCTCAGGAGTGGAAAGTCTGAAGCTGGTGGCTAACGCCGCGACAGTTCTCCTCTGTCCATCCAAGATAACACGGCCGCAGGTTCGAGTGTCGTCTTCGGTAGCCAGACCCCGCCACTCTTCTTACTGATCTTGGGCAACAACTTGATGATGTTGTTAGCAATATTTCTAGGCGGGATACTCCAGTCTCTATTTTTGTCTCAGTCGATGCAGTTGCTGGGTCTCAGTGACAGTTCGGCGAGGCCCACGCCAATAGAGGCAACCCGAACCGCGGTATTGGGGATGATCGCGCGGCCCGCTCTCCTGGAACCATCTACAGAACCAGTGTGTGGTACTGAATGCGGCCCAAAGGTTGTACCAAGTGATCAGCTCCCCCCCGGAAAACCTGGTGGATGGTCGCTTTCTTCGGGTGACCTCGCTCTCGCCGTCGATGAGAGAAGCGCCCACGCTCAGATTCGTCCATGGCGGATATCTCCAATTCGCCAACAACTCACATGAGAATCCGGCTGTTGGTCCCTCCCCTCCAAATACACACCTGTTCTCATGTCCACTTCGCCAGGGTATTCCGTTTTTTGAGGAGTTGCTGTTGGGCTTTCAACTTCATGCGACATTCGATGGCTTCGGTTGACTCTTGCAGCCTCCAGATAACAAAAGCACTCAAGAGTCGTTGTAGCTTTGCTTTCCACCGTGGAGATTATCTTCTCTAAGTTTGCAAAGGAAAAACTTACAGTATGTCTCCAGATACGGCTGAGCAAGGAGAACTCAGAGTTCGTCGGACTGCCAGACTATCTTGCGGTAGAGTGTCGGCCACGTGCTGGTCAGCTTCGATCCCGTCGCATCTGTTGAAGGCACCTTAGAGAATGAGGATTGGTGACATCCATTGCCAAGGAGGAATCGAGAGAGGGTTGAATTCGAAGCGAAAGATGTTCTCTCCCGCTTTTTGCTTCGTAAAGGAATTAGCTCTAATCAATCAGAGCCTACTTGTTTTTGTGGAAGACAGTTTGCTCAAGATAGCATACCTATTTGTGCATTCTCTCCAACCCCTCGAGACAAATTTATTTTGGAACAACGCTTAGAGCGTGATGAATTGAGACTAAAAAGGTTCCTCGCACAATGGGCCAGAAGCCATACACAAATACGCTTATCTGAGGACATATGCAATCACTCCCTAATTCACACCTTGCCGATCCCGTTGAGGCTGGATTTCATCTCAATTCATCTACGCCGTCAACACCCGACGGACCACGAGTCATATGGCACTACCTAAAACCCCCGCCCCCGGAGCCCACATTCCATGCCGCCGCCGTCGCTAGCCCCGGTGATCCGGCAGGCCGCAGGGCTGCAGTCCAGTCAGTCCCCATCGGCAAACCGTCTCTTCTCAGTTCCCGAGCTTGCATGATTCGCTCAGCTTCAAAGCCCGCGGCTGCAGGCATGGAGCCTGGGGAAAACTGACCTGCACAGACAGAGTTCCGTCCATCTGCCGCGCCGGTTTCTCAAGGCCAACCCGGCCTGGAGGACAGTCTAGCCCGCGGTATCATGGACGGACCGGGGGGGGATAGGGAGGAGGGGGATCTCTTCGGAACCGCCATGGTTGAGGAGGTAGTGTAAAAATAGCAGGCTACCACAGCTGAGAGAATATTATCATCGACCAGCCGGTTGGCTGACTAGCACCATCTCCTCAGCCAGACAACTCTTTTGCCGAGGAAACCATCCAGCGCTGCACGAGAAAAAAAGACAAAACCATTTCCCCAACGGAATCCGCGGGACGACAGAATAAACTTTGACCATGTCGCCCTACACCTACAACCAGCGGGCTCGAAGCACTCGGGGGAAGTCAATCCTCCCAGTACGGTCCCAGTCGTACCAAAGGCTCCCTTACAGATTCAACGAGGGCATAGCATGAGAAGGGGCGCTCGGTAATATATAGGTACAAGGGAGGGCGTCTGTTACTCATCCTCGCCACATCGACCTCTTGACTTTCAGCTGGCGGACAAGAGAGGCATCCCGTACCAAAACTCTAGACGGAGCAGTCTCCCGATCTGGGCGGGTTTGCTTGTGCCCTTCCTCAATCGGGAAAACCTACGATCGAGATGCCACCCTTCTCATTCCCTCGAGTGTATGACCAGGCCCTCAAGTAAAAAAGTTACAAGTGTATCTCGGAATGGCGCAGCTCGGAATGCAGTCAGCTCCAACCAACTTTGGGCACTTGGCTGGTCAGAGGACCTCGCCAGGCATTCGCCCCAAAAAAGAATTCTATCTCGTGCAAAAGCATGGCGGTTCAGGTCATGACGGTTCCAAAAGACTCACAATATAGTATTGCAAAGTACCAGGCGTACCGCGATCAGACACCTCAATCAAATCAAATTGCTTACCAGGATCCGGTTCTCCTGTGCGACACTACAGAAAGAAGGGTTCTCGCAACAAGATGGACAATTAGACTCAAGACCACTCAGTTAGTTACACTCAAGACTGGTCTGACCCCGACCCCAGCATGGATAACAAGCCAACATATCAGCATCGAACAAGACAGACGGCGGGTGCTTCCCCTGGTCAGCCACACGTGGCTGAAGTCATCCGATGAAAGCCTCCACCCACATTGTCGGATCGCCGTGACGTCGTGTTTCCTCAACATCCAAGCTGAAACTATTCCCAAACGGCGGCACGTCGCACAACAGCCGCAGAGTCCATCCGCAGCACGCACACTCTACCTTCCTACCGCTGTCTCAGTTCGACCACTTCGCTTGGCACGAGGCTGAATACGGCACACGAATATAGAGGCAGGCAAGCGGGCGGCATTGACAAGGTTGGGGATATTGTTTCTATAGTCAAATTGGGCGCGAAAACCAAGAGAATCAACAAGATAGCATCCAACTATTTACGATATACGGGGGACTCCCTAAGGCGTGGAGGATGAAGTGAAAATGGCCACAGAAAATAAAAATAAAAAATATGTCACGCTGCTGCTTGATGCTGATGCTCCCGCACCGCTATGGGCGGAACGAGTGACCCGATCCTACCAGGCCCTAGCCTATGTGGCTCATCCAACTCCTCCTCCTCTTGGATGTCCTCCCCCCTATACTCTTGGTCGTAAGTGTTGCGTCAAGTTTTTGATTTATATGCGCTTGGCTGTATCGCCAGCCATAGCCCGTCTCCTTCTGTAGCTGTCTGCGTAGCCGATTCGCTCGTACGTGCCGAAGCCGACAAAGGCCAGGCCGATGAGAAGCCAGGTGCTGGTGATGACGAGACCGATGGGGAAGATCATGATCTGCACACCTGGGAGAACAAAGGCAACAGTGCCGTTCTTGAGTTGGGCGACAACTTCGTCGACTGCGGCCTGAGCAACGGCAAGATCGGACCTGATCACTTCCTTGGAGAAGACGCCGGTTATAAAGGCGGCTTCGTTGGACGAGACGTTCGTGGTAACAGTCTGGCCGGCGGCATTGACGCCGGTAAGGGTCAAAGTCGGCATGACCAGGGCTTCCAATTGCGACCTGCGTTCCGTTAGCATGTTGGTCACGAGGATGAAGAGGAATATGGGCATCATCGTACATGGACATGGGCGGTGCCATCCTGGCCTGGTCGATCTGTCCGACAAAGAGGTAAGTCTGCAGGATCTGCGGCGTGAGGACACGCTTTTGCAGTCTGGACCAATCGACCTCGAAGCTTACGTCCCGACGAGGGATGGTGCCGCGAATCTTGTCGGCGCTGACGGGCGAGACGGAAGCACCGTTGAACGAAAGACCGACCTGGATGTTCTGTGGCGGGATCCCCGAAAAGACGCCGTTGGGCTCCGACACCTTGTAAAGACGCAGGTCGGCTTCAAAAACGCCCGTTTTGGCGTCCAAGCTGGGCAGGTTATAGCAGATGCAGGTGCCCGAGGGATTCGACGCCTGGTCGAGATGGGAGAGAGCATCGGTGCACTTCTGGGTCGTTTCCAACTCCCAGGCCGTCATGTTGATGGTGCCGTCAGCGTTGACGCTGACCTCGCCCTTGGGGATCCATTCGCCGTCGACCGTTGCGGCGCTGCGGCGCTTCTCGATATATCGGTTCGCAACGTCCTCGTAGTTTCGTTCCAGCACGTCGACGGCCCTGACCTCGATGGAATGGTCCATGGACAGCGGGCGAATCTCGGCGCAGGCGCGCGAGGCCAGGGCGGCCGTGGTGACGGCCACCTTCCAAAACATTGTCGTCGTCAACGTCGTCGTCGATGGGGCAGGCGGCAGTCGAAAGTAGGCTTCGTTGGGTGGTAGCCGGGAAGAGAAGGAGCGGTTATCGTATTAATCGACGTCGGGGCCGAGAAGAAAGGTGGAGCGGAGCGGGCTGATGGTGGTGGTAGTTTGGCGTCGCCAAGATGTAATTACAAAAGTCGGGACCCGGCCGGCGGCGAAGCGAAGCGAATTGAAATAGGACGAAACCAAAGGAAAAGCGAAAGAATCCTATGTCCGCCTCCTCGCCTGTGCCCGGAACGGCGAAGTCGATCGTTGCGTTGCTGAAGGGGGCGGTGGGCGGCGTATCGGGGGTTCTTTTTGTGATTGTCGTCGCTTATGGCGTCGGGATCGTTAACGAGGGGACCGATCGGAACTGAGTCGAATCGGGTTCGAGAGAAGAGGTTGAGAGGAGATTCGACAGAGGCGAGGAAGGGAAAGAATAGAAAAGAATGGGGGGACGGAACGTAGGGAGGGACCTGCCCGTCGGTGGGAAGGATGCTGGTTATTGCTGGCTGAGCTGTACACGGGTCGGGTTGGTCGCGCGATGTCAGGTCGACTCGACTCGGAATGGCGCAGAACGAGAGAAGAGCCAGGAGGAAGAGCGAAGTGGGATGGGGTGGTGAGGATTCAATAAGGGCGGAGATTAAACGTCGATAAACGGGCAGGGCGCTGCAGGGCTGGGCCTTTGACAACAGGAGACGTGGGGGAGGAATTGTGTCATGCAGCGACCATCGTGTACCTGACAAGACGAGCAATGGCCTGACACGTAGTGATCCACAACAGGGCCAAGGGGGGGATGGTTTTGGGGCGCTGAAGCTTGGTGAATTCTGGGTGGGATGGACGATGGTGGTTTTTTGGCGCGCGGCGAGACAGGCTCTTAGGGGTCTCTCTTTTTGGAGGTGGAATAGGGAAGTTGTTGCAAGGCGAAGGTGGGCAAGGTTGACCGTGGAACAGCGGTTGCGAGGAGGTTTGGTGTTGGTGTGTGTCTGTTCGTCTTTGCCGTCTTGTCTGCACACACGCACACACAATTCGTATGCTATCCGTACTCGTGGCGGGGCGGGGTGGAGTGGCCAGACAGGGATGACAGTGGTCCGGCCCGGGGGCGTTGTAGTGACGGTTTACGGTGGCGCTCGTGGATGGTTTTTGCCGTGTGTGGTGTTGTCTATTCCTTGTGAGACGACAAATGCAACGAGAGAGAGGCGCGCAGGGACTAGAAACGTGGAAACGGAGGAAACAGGAGGGAGAGGGAGGGGAGGGGAGGTACCTGTTAGGGAAGGGACTCGAGGGAGAAAGGGTGAGCTGGACAAGGACAAGGTTAAAGATGGAATGGGATAACGGACGAGTGACGCAGACACGGTCACCGCCGAGGGAGAAGGGAGGAAGCCAAACCTCAGAAGGGAGACGAGAAAGGGGAAAAGGTCGAAGCGGGGCGGTGCCAAGTTTGGACCTGGCGATAGTGGTTGGTTGATGCGAGTGTAGTGGAGGGACGGGAGGGAAGAGATGGAGAGACGGAGGAGGAGGAGGAGGAGGAGGGAGAGGCGGTTGCGAGACGCTTGTGAGGGTTGCGACGTTGCGACGTTAATCGAGGTAAGGTTAGCCGGGGGATCTTAGGCTAGTCCTGATCAGGAGTGGCGTACCAGTCCTGAGGGAAAGACTAAGCTTGAATGCACGTGATCTGATAATTGAATTAAAAAAAGAGAGAGGGACGGACACAGCTCGCCACACAGGTACGTGTGTACAGTACGATGTACTCATGCAGGTACGTACTCTCGCCTCTCCCCACTTTCCTCATCTTCTCGTAGCCTCTTTTTTTTCTTCCCTCTCCCTATTTTCATTTGTCCTCCGTTGCCGCAACACAAACCTCCCTGTTTTGCCCAGCCCGATGACACGGATTTCGGCAGCGCTCGGCGGGTATCGCTGTGGACTACACACTAAACACGAATGGCTGTGCACATCCACCACCGCATACCAGTTGGCATCATGCACATTGTACGCTGTGCCGTGGTGTTAGTCTGATGAGAATCAGAGGACACACACAGCCCGCCCGTCACCAACTGAAGCAACGCAAACTATCGGACGGACAGGTCGCAGCACTCTTGATCGACGAAACGGAGTCGGGAATTGTGTAAACTGCCAGCTCGTGGACGATGGGGACGTGTCGCCCGTTCCGTCCCCATCGACGAAACCAAAAGGCTCGCCTACAGGTACACCTACCGACCCCCCCCCTGACCTTGAAAAGATGTGCCTGAGTTTGTTGTTCAGTATCCGTATAGTAATTGTACAATGATCATCCCTCCTTCCTCCTAGCCAGTCGACTGGTTGGACCAGCCCATGGCATTGTCGGATCGGCTGGAGATGGAACAGGCGCTGTTCGAGCCTCTCGGTGCTGAAGCAGTCAAGACCACCCCTAATTGGCTGACCAAGAGACACGCTGGAGACGCCTAGGGGTCGGCCACGGCGAGGTACTTTGATTCCTGTGCACAAGTCCGCCAGCCCCCAAGTACCTCGTCGTTTCTCCATCGTCCAACGTGATTTGAACGGAACATCAGCCACCGGTTTTAGACTTTGAAGCCGTACTCGATACTCACCACTCACCACTCACCACTCACCACTCACCACTCACGATTCACCTTGCGACTCCTGGACTGTTGCACAATCCGATATGGGAAGTCTCTGCGTCCTGTGCTCGGACGTTCATGGCCAAGCCCATGCGCTGCGAACTGGCGATACGGTGTCGACGGTTTCCACGGCGAATCGAGATCGGAGGTCGGGGGAGATATACGTTACTGATGATGCTTCGTCTCCTATCAGTGTGTGCAAAAGAGAGACACAGATAGCCGGGATACGGTCGCCGCCATCGCCTCATTCATCTCGCAAATGGCCACATGATCACGCCTCCCACCGGCCACCAAGACTCCTCCCCTCCCAGTCACAAGCCGACAGACAGACACCTGTCGCAACACAATTACCGGTAACAGCCGCTGAACCGTCCTCGGCGTCTCACCGACCACGGCAATCTAGCCCTGCTTGCTTTGCCCAGTTTGCCGCGCGCGGCGCCTGCAGGCAGCGGCCCTTGTCTCAGGTGAAACGCGTGGACCAGGACGAGCGCTGGCCACTGCCATGGCACCCATGGCATCCATCGCATCCACGTAAGGAACTTGTCCTAATTCGTCTACCAGCGCCGTCCAGAGCAAATAGCAGACTGGGGGGCTCACGGGGGCATCCGCCAGGGGGGGGGGGGGGGCCATGTTGCAGATTGTCTCCAGAACGGCCCCGGCTGGCAGTGAGTCTCTGCTAGTTTGGAAGTGGACCACCGCGCCCTGATTTTGGAGTCTCAAATCGGCCTCTTCCGAGGGCGCCGAGAGGACCAGAACATCACCGCACAACCGTCCACTTTTATGTAAGCACAGCCTCCGCCACATTACTTACATGAGCCACACACCCATCTTTCAGGTGGCTCAGTTTGGCAGGTCAGCCACACGTCCATCTTCCCTCTAGCTCCGATGCCGATAAGGACCGGCATCTCTCCCCACCTCCTCCACTCTTCTTTCTCCTCCCCATCACAACCATTCCCCCCTTCGATCCTCACGACGTTTCATCCTTTTTGCTGGTATTCTTGCGGGGTTTAAACCTCCTGTCACCGAAAGCTTGGCTTCTGTCCGTCTGAACCCTGGCCCGTTTACTGATTGAGCAATCTATTCGATCGCCCTGCTTGCGCACTTCATTGGCACAATGCACCACTGAACGGATCCTCGACCGAGACATGCCGGCCTGTCCTCAACCAGGCTGATAATATCTGGTACGCTAAGTCCGACTAGCACGATAACCGCCCCCAAACCAAATGGGGGACGGGAGGGACCTCTTCCATCAGTCAAGGCTTGTTGACTGCCATGATGATCTCTTGGACTGTTACTTTTGAGGAACCAGAACTCTTGCTTGCGACCGTCACCGCCCACACCGTGGCCGACGCCCGAAACGCCTCCTGGTGCCCTTTGGTGCGACGGGTTTCGGGACCCCCCGGCTGGTTGACGAATCCAACACGCCACTCTCCTCCCAACCCCCCCGTGATACAACAGATAGCGGACGTTTTAAGGTGGTCTCGCGCGGGCATCAGTGAAGCTGGCGTCTCTTCGGCTAGCATGCTCTACACCATAGTTGCAGGCGTCGTGTCCCACGGATGACGCGGTCGTCTGTCACGGTCGGTTGTCACGGCAAGCGCCGTGGCGTTTCACAATGAAGACCCCGAGACGAAAGAACGGTTGCCATTACTGAGGTTTGCTGGGTATTCAAGCATCGCTGATTGTCGTCCGTCGCTAAGCCAACCCCGTTCTGAATGCTACCAAAGTTGAGATCCGACGCCTACACAGAAGAAGAGCCCAAATGGCAAAAGACCGAATACCATGATGTATATCTCGGCGTGGTATACCTACTACCTCAACGCCACCCATGAATCAAGATCGAAACACGCCTGGCACCTTATGCAACTGTCCGTTGGCTCCAGAGTCGTGGTAGCTTCCCCTTGAACCAGAGAACCGTTTCGGTAAACGCTAGGTACAGCCCCGTGAAGAACCAGAAAGTCATGACGACCCCGAGGCCGCCAGCCAGCTTGGCATCCACAAGCCGGCCCACGACGACGTCGCGGATGGCGTCGCCCATGAGTAACCAGCGGTGGATGGGCACCGTTTGGCTCGTCTGCATGGCGATGGACGTCCGCTGGTGAACGAGTTGGGCATTCTCCCGCTCCCGCTCCTCGATGGTGTCGGCCATCCTCCACGCGACCTGGTTGTTGATCTTTTCCCAGGTCGCCTCGCAAGCCATCTCCCGTGCTCGGACGGCCATTCTTTCCCGGCAGCTGTGGTCTTTGGACAGGTACATGACCTTGTCGACGAAGGTCTCGAGGTCGTCGGGCGGGACCAGGTAGCCGCAGTGTCCGTCATCAATAATATCGCTCGGCCCGCCCTCGTCCCGGGCCACGACCGGCACACCGCTGGCCATGGACTCCAGGACGACGAGCCCGAAGGTCTCGGTGACGGAGCAGTGGAGGAAGATATCGCCCGAGGCGTAGGCCGTGGCGAGGTCCTCCCCCGTCTTGAACCCCGCGAAGATGACCTTACCTTGCGCTCGCAGAGGGTCAAACATGGCGTGCACCTGGCTCTCGACATCGGGGTTCCGGTTCCCTCCCACGACATAGAGCTTGAAGCGGAGGCCCCTCGCGTCCAGCTCCTTGACGGCCTTGGCCAGGAAGTCGAAGCCCTTCTCGCCCGCCACCCTCGATACGCACAGCAGGATGATCTCGCCGTCGGGGGCGATGAGCTTCCGCAGCGCCGGGCTGCGCATCTCTGGCCGGAACACCTCCGTCTTGACGCCGCGGCGCAAGACCTCGAGCTTGGAGCCCTGCACGCCCTGGGCCTCGAGGTACTTGCGCACGAAGCGCGACGGGTAGAAGACGGTCTTGACGGAGTCGTGGCGGAACAGGAAGCTCTGGACCATGGCGAAGGCGAAGACGGCGACGGTGCTGAAGGGGTGGGGGAACAGGATGGCGCAGTATCCGGCGAGGTCTGTCTGGAAGTTGCAAATCACGGGCACCCGCCTCGCCCTCGGCTGCTGCTGGAGCTGGAGCATGACCTGGAAGCCCAGGGACGCCGGCGAGGCAAGATAGATGAGGTCGGGCGGGGTGTCGGCGCCAAAGGTCCTCGCGAAGAGGGCCGACACGCGCACGGGGTAGACGACGGACAGCTCCGGGTTGAAGGGCAGAGGGTAACCTTGGAGCCGCACCTCGATGTGACTGTCGCTGTGGCCCCCGGCCGACGACGACGACGACGACGACGACGACGGGGCGAAGGTGTTGTGCTGAGTGTGGATGTGAGGGGCGACGACGGCGACGAGGGCGCCGTGGGACCTTAGGTGCTCAACGAGCATCAAGGTCGTCCGGCTGACGCCGTTGACGGGACCGAAGGACTCGGTGCAGAGGAGGATGCGCTTCCCGCGCAGCGAGCATGGGAAGACGGAGTTGTCGCGGGCGGGATATCGCGGCAGGGTGCCGTAGCTCATGGGCAGGAGAGGCTCGTCCATGATGGGGTTTTATCGCCGTGATGAGGGTTTTTTTCTTTCTTTTTTTCTTTTTCTTTTGCTCCGTCGATGAGGAAACTTGGATGGACCGAAGCTACAACAGCTACTGGCGAACAGATTCAGGACGCGAGTTGACGATGCCCGTGTTCACCGAATGGCCGAGCAGCAGCGCGGGGAGGAGGTGCTTGGCTTCTTGATATCAAGTCTGCGCACAGCGAGAGAGGGAGTCCAGATCACACGAGAGCCATCATCCACGCATGCATGCACGCCTACAGCAGACATGGACGAGATGGGGTTAGTCTGGCGAGTGGTAGCACAGAGTCATGAAGACTCGTGGGCCGAGATGGGGGATCCTCTCGACGCATCGTGCTCGACCACATGGGAAGCTTGGATGGCCAGCTGCCGCAGTTGTTGTGGGGGGGAGCTGTCATCGAGGGCCATCGAAGAGGGTTAAGTCTGGCGCATCGATGCAGGGTCCGGAAGCCAATGTTGGTTGCATGCTGGGGGGGGTGATGGTGTTGCCTGCATCTTCCCTTACCTCTTCCACGAGACTATGCATGAAGGGTTGCTGCTGCTGCTGTATGTTCAAGGCACAGGAATGTCGGCCAAACCCCCCCCCCCCCCCCCACGAAGGCTCCATCAAGCAGAACCGTCCGTTCCCCTCAGCGAACCCTGCCACTCATCTTCTTCGTGTGCATGCGTTGTTTTGCCCACGGGAACAACTCTTTTGATGGATGCTCCGAGTCGGAACAGCGGCCAACAGCCAATCAGAGGCGCGGACGACGGCACATTTCGGCTTTGGTGGATGAGAAACCAAGATGGGGCCGGCCGAGAGCAACAAGTCTCGTGTGAAGGGCTGGGAAGTGGTGTGGTGTGTGTGACTTACACACTACCATTACTACTTCGACTCGTGTTTTGCGGCAATCTTTCTGTACTTGAAGAGAGAAGAAACGCCGAGGCGAATGACGAGGGGCTGTTGAATCCCCGTGGCCGTTGCGGTTGGATGCCGCATCTTGCAGAGTCGCAGATCTATCTGCCCCAGGCCACACGCAGTTGAGGTATGGCGGCGAATGGCATCTGCATGTGAGGGCTTTGTTAAACTTGTCAGACAATGCTATTCGTTCGCTGTGCTGTCGATTGATAGCATCGTCGTGCCAAGGCCTCATCCACCAAGAGAGCGAGCGAGATGGTGACCGGGGGGGGGGATCGATATCCTGTAGCACGATGGACACATCTCTCTGGTATCGGCAGGAAACTCGCGCACATTGGACCAGTTGACGGTGAGCTTCGTGACGGATGGGTGTGGCAGGCAGACAGTTCCAGAACACCCCGTGATAGCAAAGCAGCAATGCTAATAATAATTCTCCCCCTTCCCATCAAACCGGACTCGATGACAGACAGGCTATGCCTCTCCTGCGGTATCGGCCCGCGACACCCTCAAGTAGGCCGGCCTCCTTCGCCGCATGGATCGGAAGCCGAAGCGCCTCGTTCTCTCCGTCTCACTGCTCCAGTATCCTCATTCACGCTCCCCTTCCCTCCCTCCCCCCAAAGGAACCTCACAGTCTATCGCCCCATTCCACACGACGACTCGCGGAGCACGGCAGACTCGATCTTTGCGCCGCTCGTACGCTGTCGATAGCCACGCGAGTCGACGCGCGTCCGAATCACTCCAAGAAAGACCTGCTTCCAGGCTGATTTAAAGCATCTGTGCCCCTTCCTCATCTCGCGTCTCCTCATCGGACGACGCTCGTCATCATCCAGAGCCGCGTCAGTGTCCCTCTCCCTCGAGCCGTTTGTCCCGCACGGCCGTCACCGCTGTCGAACCATGCCTAACTCAAGATAGTGAAACGAGAACGCCATCGCATCGGACGGAGTCTCCCCATTCCCCCATTCGGGACGAGGTCGCATATCACCAACTCGCTGTCCACTGTGTCGTTGTGGTTTACTCAGTTGGGGTTTCCTGGATTTCGGACGCACTACACTGGGAAAGTCTGTTGGTTGTCTTCAAACGAACAACAATGAGCGAATGTCGTGTTGCGCCGTCCGTCTCCCTTGACGAAGCGGAAGAGGGCGGCGACTTACACGCGCCGTCCACGGTACCGACGTCGCCAGAGGGGAGCTTCATATTCAGCCCTGTCGTTGGAGCAGCAGCAACCACTTCCGTCGTTGACGGGGGGGATTGCACGAGCGACGATGCCCTCGAAGACTTACTTCCAGACAACGAGGGGCGTGTCTTCTCTACAGCCGACGCCAGGGAATCTCCCGTGAAGAACATCTGCTGCGTGGGCGCTGGTTATGTGGGTGAGTGCTACGAACCGAGTCGAGTCTCATAGCAGCAATGATGCGATATTGTATTTGCTGCGGCTGGCTGGCTGACCGCAATATGCCAGGCGGACCGACCGCCGCCGTCATCGCGTTCCACAACCCTCGCATCCGCGTCACCGTCGTCGACCGAGACGAGCGGCGCATCCGGCGGTGGAACTCGAAGCACCCGCCGATATACGAGCCCGGCCTCCGGGACATCATCCGAGTCGCCCGGGACGGCGCAATGGGGAGGTGGTGCTCGTTCAGCCGCGAGCCCCTTGAGGAGTCGCCGAGACGCTCCGACCCGGCCTCCGCGTCGACCTCGGCCACGTCCGACTGCGGGAGCCAGTGTGGCGGCGAAGAGGGCATCGCGGTGCCCGCGAGGCGGCCGAACCTGTTCTTCTCGACAGCGGTCTCCGAGTGCATCTCGGACGCGGACGTCGTCCTGGTCGCCGTGAACACGCCGACCAAGACGCGCGGGCACGGGGCCGGCACCGCCACGGACATGGCCGCGTTCGAGGCCGTCACCGCCGAAGTTGCCCGGCACGCGAGGCCGGGGGCCATCATCGTCGAGAAGTCCACGGTGCCTTGCAGAACAGCAGAGCTCGTGCGAGAGACGGTGAGATTTCTCCTCCTAGATCACCATCTGCCCCTTTCCCTTCCCTTCCTCCCTGTCTGGTTTTGCACTCTCGGCTGGCTATCCTAACCATATGTGTGTGTGTGTTTGTGTGTACAGCTCGCCACCCACCGCCCCGGCGTTCCCTTTGAGATCCTCTCGAACCCGGAGTTCCTCGCCGCCGGCACCGCCGTCAACGACCTTCTGCACCCGGACCGCGTGCTCATCGGATCCGACACGACGCCCTCGGGGAGGCGCGCGGCCGGGGCGCTCGCCGGGGTCTACGCCGCGTGGGTGCCGCGCCGCCGCATCCTGACGACCAACGTGTGGTCGTCGGAGCTCGCCAAGCTCGTGGCCAACGCGATGCTCGCCCAGCGCGTCAGCAGCATCAACTCGGTCAGCGCCATCTGCGAGCGGACGGGCGCCGACGTCGACGAGGTCGCCGCCGCCGTGGGGCGCGACCCGCGCATCGGGGACCGGTTCCTGCGGGCCGGCATCGGCTTCGGCGGCAGCTGCTTCCGGAAAGACGTCCTCGGCCTCGTGTACCTCGCCGAGTCGCTCGGCCTCGACGAGGTCGGCGAGTACTGGGCGCAGGTCGTCCGGATGAACGAGTACCAGCGGCTGCGGTTCACGCGCCGCGTCGTCGAGCGCCTGAACAACACGCTGGCCGGGAAGAAGATCACGGTCCTCGGGTACGCCTTCAAGAAGGACACGTCCGACACGAGGGAGTCGCCGGCGCGCGAGATCATCCGGGCTCTGCTGGAGGAAGGGCCGCGGGAGATCGCCGTCTTCGACCCTTGCTGCAACCCCCTGGTCATCCGGGAGGAGGTCCGGCAGCTCTGCGAGATGCAGGAGCCGTTCGCGGAACGCGGCAAAGACGGGGGCGATGAAGATGGGCCGTTGAGGGTCTACGGGAACGCATACGATGCCTGCCGCGACAGCAACGCGGTACTCATCACGACCGAGTTTGACGAGTTCCGCAACACAAAAGTCCCGCCGCCGCCGCCGCCGTCGTCGTCTCCCCGCAAAAGCACGGCGGACGTCCTCGACCCGCGCCCGTTCCAGAGTCTGGAGATCCGTCAGGCCGATGTTTTGGCGCTGCAAGGAACACAACGGCCGATGGAGCTGGAGACCTCTTCAGACGATCCGCTCGGACGCTACATGCCAGAACCCGAGTGCGCGGGCGACTGTCCCGATTGCCGGGCGGGGCTGGACCGCGAGGCCTCGGGACTCGCCACCGCCGGGTCTGGGTTGGGGACCGGGGAGTACGGGGCCAGCAGGGAGAGGATCGACTGGGCGAGGGTGGCGGGCGACATGCGAGCCCCCAAGTGGGTGTTTGATGGCCGGGCGGTCATCGACGCTCAAGAGATGGCCAAGCTGGGGGTCCGGGTGGAGAGCATAGGAAGACGGAGTATCTGGTGATGTTCTTTTTAACTTACTCGGCTGGCATTGATGCCGTCTCATGATGCCTAGGTCTGACCAGCATAAGTTGTCGCTCATATCGTTGCTCATATATAAGTCGAGTCATACGAGATTGTGTGAGCGTGGGCTTATTATCATCACGACAGAGACCGGAGGCGTTTGCGTAGCATTTTCCAGAGCTGGTCTTTTCCTTCTTTCCGATGGATGTCATTTGAGCATGGCTGATACAATACAATTCAGCCAATTCTTTCCTCCCCCTTTCCAAGTTAGAAAGACGACAACAGCCTCTTCCACCCCGACTGGCCAGTTGTTGATATTACTCGGAACGGCCTGTCGGATGGACGGTTGACCGCAAACATGCCGAGACTCAACTCTAGCCACAGCTCGTGTGCCGCTAAGCCATATTTACGCATGCGATGCGCGTGGGCTCGTCTTTTCATCCGGTCCCGGGTCGCGTTTCGCAACCCATCTAGATTCCAGAGGAGGGGGCTTCGTTCCTGACCATCCAAGGGAACTGCCCGTATCCGGTCTGCAAGTTCGTCTGAGCATGTCTCGAGACGGACTCCAGGGCTTCGCGGAGCTTGGTGGGAACTCGAGACTTGCGAAGAACCGAGGACTCGGTAGTGGTTGATTTGCTGAGGAGGTTTTTGTGCTCTGCTGGAACAATGCTTCGGTGCTCACATATTCGTCATGGGTAACTCGCCGTTCATCCACGAGCACCCAGACAGGTCCGACTCGAAGTCCCTCACGGCCCCCCCCCAAGGCTTCTTGTTTCGAAACCCAGTCACGCATTCAAGCATCAGTCAAGTTGCTTTATTGCGATGCCATTGAGCCGCAAGCTGTCGAAACCACCGAGGCCAAGCAGCTCACGCCCACAAATGATCATCACCGGGCTGTTCCTAATGGACCAAACGCCCCTGGCCGCAACCTTTTCTCTCCCCACCCTTGGATTGGTCGACGAAAGAACGGACGATTCAAAGTTGCAATGCATCGCGATTGGGCGAGTCGGGCGAGCGGTCCGTTCGTTTGGCGTTTCACACACCCGCCACTTGGTCGACCAACGGCGCGCGGAGGGTCTCAAGATGTAAGCGTGTGGGACGCAAGGCAAGGCACGAAGCATGGGTGAGGGAGGAGAAGGGTTGGCCGATCGCCTCTCTTTGTCTCTGTCTCTCTCTCTCTGCCTCTCTCCCTCGCTTCCCGCCGACCGTTGTACACCCCGATGCGATGGTTTTGTTTCCGAGACGGAGTGAGACGAGTCGTTCGAATCCAGAATCCCAGTTGGGTTTTGCCAGCTTGGGTGCTTCTCGCCCTCCCCTCCCCGGTGCCTCGACCCCCCCTTTTTAAAGTCTGGGTGCCTGTACTCTCTATGCTTGACAAGTCAGTGCCGGCCAACCAGGTGGCCAAGTCTGTCATTCTTGGTCTGGACGTCTGTCTGGTGGGGAGAGGGTCAATAACATTTGGCTTTCCGTCCAACCTTGTTTCCTCTCTTTTCTGATGTGCCGTTTCATCCGCTGATACTGTGCGGCTGGAGGTGTGAAGGATGCAGTTGTGTCTAGGGGAATCTGACGAGGAGAGAGAAAGAGGGTGACGGAGAGTGAGGGGTGTTACTTGTCTGATATAGTCGCCGCCCTTGGGGTAATGGTCGTAGTGTCGTCCTTTGTGGACCTTCTTTTGGATGATGTGCGGATGATCGATCCTCACTCCATCGTCTGTCCGTTTGCGCCCCTTCTTCTTCCCGACACTGATCCTTTCTCTCTCTCTCTCTCTTTCTCTTCATGTTCCCAGCGACTTGGCTCACCTCGCCGATCAGCCCCGAGACGCTCGATATCCCCGGATAGTCGTTTACCAACGCGGGTATTGATACGGAGAAGTCGACCAGCTTCAAGGCAGGCAAGATGAGAGGGACGGCAGCCGCTTCGCTGCTGGTTTTCTCGGGCCTGGTGGCTCTGACCCGGGCGAGAGAGGTGCAGGTGGACGACGTGCCCGTCGAGTGCGCGACGATATGCGGGCCCATCGTCGAGCTGACGTATAAGTGCGACGTCGACAACAGCTTCGACGAGCTGAAGCGACGCCAGGCCGACATTCCCCCTCTACCGGATCTAGAAGCAGTCGGGGCGAAGGAAAGGAGACACCCCCAAGGCGTTGCTCCCGGCGTCGCGCGCCGCCACCACCACCGCCGTCCGGCCGGGGACAACGCCGGCGCGACGACGCCGGCCCTCGATGGGCAACAAGCCGCTCCTACGGGCCCCAACCAGGCACAACCGGCCCAAGATGCGCAGCAGCCGGGCGCGGAGCCTGCGCCCGCCTTCATCGCCACGCTTCCTTTTGCCCCTCCCGCCCCGGATCCTGCGCAGAGCACGCCAGATCCGCAGAACACTCCTACACCACCACCACCACCACCACCACCGCCGCCTCCTCCTCCTCCACCTCCCCCTCCCCCTCCTACTCCTCCTCCTCCTCCTCCTCCTATCCCAACACCTTCGCCACCTCCGCCAGTGTTGATCACTTCGACCGTCTTCCAGACGGTGTCGCCTCCGATGGTACCCACACCGGCCCCGCCACCGCCGCCACCGCCGCCGATCATGGCCCCACTACCCGTGCCGATTGCGTCTCCCGTGCTGGCGCCGCCGCTGCCGCCGATCCAGCCGTTTCCCATAATCTCCATTGCACTCCCGAAGCTACCACCACCTCTGCCACGGCCGCCGAAGCCGCCGGCGTCGTCTTCGTCATCGACATCGACATCACAACCGCCGCCACCGCCGCAAGAGCCGCCCCCCGCGCAACAACCCCCCGCCCAAGAGCAGCCAGCCCCTGACCGGCCTCTCCCCCCTCCTCCGGCTCCTCCTCCTCCTTCAACCTCGTCCTCGTCATCTTCTTCGTCATCGTCTCCAGCACCAGAGCGGACGAGGACGCCGCCGCCGGAAACACGACCGACGCCGCCGCAGGCGTCCTCGAGCAACCCCGCGGCGGTTCCCGTCGCGAGCGGCAGGCCCGAGAAGCAGCCGGGCCAGCAGCCGCAGGACGACCGCGAGAACGCCGAGAAGCAGTGCATCTGCACCAACAAGAGCTTCAACGTCCAGTTGCTGGCGGGCCTGTGCCAGAGCTGCATACGAAAGTCCGGAAACCGGGCGAACAGTGAGTCTTGGCCCCAATCCTCATTCCGCCATGTTGTCACTGATTCCACGGGCTACTTCTTGGAACCTGGGCGCATTCACTGACCTTTTTTTGGCCAGATCTGGACATCATCATGGGCCAATGCAACTTTGCCGAGGCGGATTACACGCCCAGCAAGGACAGGCTCGTCGATAACATCCGCGTCGTGGCGCAGAGGCCTTTTCTGTCGTCTAGCGGTAACGCAATGGGCGACGCCGGCAGAGTGAAAACTGGAACCGCAGCGGCCGCGGCTGTCATTGTTAGTCTCGTGGCGGGCATGGCGTTACTCCTATAAGAGACCCAGAGAGCATCAGTCCTCTCTCTCTCTCACTCAAAAATACTTAATATCTTAACAATGTAAGAGGCGATAAGTAATATTGGCAAAAAGGGGCGCCTAGGCCTCAGCAAAGGGGGGGGGGGGGGTCTTTTCCACGATATATGGGAATGGTCACTGTTAGGGAAGCGGGTGGGCACCCTGTTACGCTCGAAATTTCTAGATCTTGGCATCTATTATCTAGTATAATCCATATCTATAAACGCCGCGCTGAGTCGCCGGCCATGAACAATTGTATGCTTACACGCGTGAGGGGGGCAGAAAGGGGAAAGAAAATATTATAAACTCGTAAACATCGTCATCGTCTTGGGTATCGCGTTTTCTTTCTTGTTCATCCTCTCTCCTTCTTTCTTCTTTCTTTTCTTTCACACTCTTCCCACTCTCTCAAACGCTCTCGACCCAGTCGTCCGTCTTCTTCTTCTCGGCCGCGTTGTCGACGATGGCCTCGGCCTGGGCCTGCTTATTGTCCTTGACGCGCATGATCTTGCGGCCGTGGCGGAGCCAGTGGAAGGTGGCGTAGCCGACGACGTAGGTGAAGCCGACGAGGGGCACGATGTAGGAGATGCGGATGCCGGCGGCGTCACCGATGGCGCCCTGGATGGGCACGAAGACGGCGGCACCGGCGACGGCCTGGACCATGATGCCGGCGCCGCGGCGGGTGTGGCGGCCGAGGTTGGCGGTGCCGAGGGTGAAGAGGACGGGGTACATGGGCGCCTCGAAGAAGAAGATGGTCATGAGCACGCCGACGGAGGCGGTGCCGGAGCCGGCGGAGCAGTAGGCGGTCAGGGCGATGGCACAGGCGGCGTAGAGCATGAGCAGGAAATCGGACTGGAAGACGGTGGCCAGCGCGGTGGCGACGAAGCGGCCGACGGTGAAGATCATGAGGGCGAAGGACAGGAAGTTGGAGGCCTGCGGGGTGCTGAGGCCGCCGTTCTCGTGGGCGTAGTTGATGAACCAGGTGGCGACGGTGACCTGGGAGCCGACGTAGCAGAACTGGGCGATGAAGGCGAAGATGAGGTTGTACTGCTTGTAGATGGGGCCGTGGCCGACGGGCTCGCCGAGGGCGTCGGTGTTGGCCGCGCCGGAGGACTCCTCGAGGGCCTCCTCGCTGACCTCGGGCAGGCGGGCGAAGAAGAAGAGCACGGCGACGGCGACGCCGGCGCACGAGACGGCGAGGTAGACGTACTGGACGTTGGTCAGGGAGTTGGCGTTGTCGCCCTCGAAGAAGAACTTGGAGGCGATGAGGGGCCCGATGAAGGAGGCGACGCCGTTCCACGACTGGCAAAACTGCAGGCGGGCCGAGGCGGTCTCGGGCTTGCCGATGACGACGGCGTACGAGTTGGCCGAGGTCTCGAGGGTGGCGAGGCCGCAGGCGATGACGAGGGTGCAGGCGCAGAAGCCGCCGAAGATGGCGCGCTTGTTGTCGGTCGAGAGGGAGGCGTGGGCGACGGGCCAGAAGAGGATGGCGCCGAGCGAGTAGAGGCCGAGGCCCATGAGGATGGTGAACTTGTAGCCGCGGCGCTTGAGGACCTCGGCGGCGACGGGCGAGAAGAGGAGGTAACCGCCGCCAAAGTACATGACCTGCAGGCCGGTGGACTCGAGCTTGCTGATGCCGAGCACCGTCTGGAAGTGCTTGTTGAGCACGTCGAGGAGGCCGTAGGAGAAGCCCCAGAGGAAGAAGAGGGAGATGACGAGGGAGAGGGGGAAGATGAGGGCCCGGCCCGTGAGGTAGCCGCCGGACACGGCCGGGGCCGAGATGGGAGCACCACCAGCCATTGTGTGATGAAGTCTTGGAAACTGGTGAGTGTTTTGTGGTTGTGGTTGTGGTTGTGGTTGCGGTTGTGTGGTTGAAGTGGTGATATAAGAGGAAGCTTAGGAAGCAAGAAGAGAGGAAGATGGATGATACAGGGTGTATAAGTCCTTCCTGAGCTGGCAAAGAGATGGCTGCCCGAGCTGTAAGTGATGATAGAGATAAACCAAACCGAAACTCTTTCCAGTCCGGGGAAAGGAGCACCTTTTTATCCAAACACGTTCACGACATGATCTGTGATATTCTCCTCTAATTCCCCCACGGGCAAAGGCCGGGATGCGGGATAGTTCCTCCTCTCCCCCGTCCATCCACCCCCGGTGTCATTCCCCATGGGTTGGCAGCTTCGCTTGGATCACTTCTGGACCTGGTGCCTCTCCTCTCTCCGCTAGCGTCCATGTTTGACGTGGGTGAGACTGAGATGGGACCGGGGGGCCGGGGGCCGGCTCGTAACCTGTTGGAGAACTGGAGATGCTCTCCAGTCTCTTCTGGTCTCCAGGGGGGTGGTGGGCGGCGTGTACGAACGAACCAGACCGACGGAACAAGTAGAAAGAAACTGACGCCAGGCCCCCGGTCCCAGCGAGTCGAGATGCCAAGGAGACGATAGCCAAGGCCCCCCCTCCCTCGCTGCACAGGAAGAAGAGCCTAGCGCGGACCGGGGGAGGGAAGGGTGTTGGAGGCCAAGAAACCGAGCCGGTTTGCCACGAAGAGTGCAGACGGGCAGAAGACCGACCCGTGTCGGTCTCGGGCATCTCTCACGAACTCTCCACAATACGGCCGGTCGCACATTCTCTCGCTGATTCTCGCGGCGGCACCCCCCCCTCCCCCCCGCTACCTAGATTTCTCGCGGGGTTGAATGGGGAAAGGCGTGGGGTAGAGGAAAGGGACGGAGAAGGGATGGGCGAGCTTGGCATTTGCGCTTCTTCTTTTTTTTCTTTTCCAATATTGATAGCGGCGCGAGACCCCTGCCGACTTTGACCATGCGGCCAATGGTCAGGAGCCTCCGGCGTCAATGCCGGGGCGACCGTCATGCCTTGTTGGGTAAGCTGCTAGAAGCTTGTTGGAACGTTGTTGACGGGCGGCTGGGCGAGAGAAGGCCAGCCGAGTCGGCTGCATCACTTGCTTGGCGTGCCGGTAGTTTGAGCGAGCTGATCTCCTGGGTGGCGTTTGTTGAGAATGCAGTGCAAGTCAAGTCGGGTGGATGGTGTGTGTGGCGTTCTCGGTGAGAGAGAGTCGATGTGCTTCTGAGAAGCCGGGCGCGGGATATTCAAAACAAGCTTGTTTGGCGGGTGATGGTCATGATGCCCGGGGTAAGGTGGTATGGACAGGTTTGGCACTAAGCAGTAAACAGGCACAACCGACTTCGACTGGCCCCATGTGCCTGTTGATCATGGATGGCGTCGGTTCCACACATGTGAGTGAGTGAGTGAGTGTGTGTGTGTGGTGTGTACAGAGTAGTATGATGTATACATCGTAGTGTGTAGGCGTAAGCTCGCCGCGTGGGAGGCCGTCGATGAGTCGATAGTAAGACGCAATATGCGCCCTCCAGCAGATTCTGCAGCCTGCTTCCCTGTTGGTGGTTCGAGTCGGATCCTCCCAAGATGGGGAGGAAGAGCCTCCACAACTGCTCCTCTCCTCTCCCCCAGTCTCCATAGTACTTGGTTTAGTAGTGAACGGCTGGGGAGAACCCCATGGGCAGTCAGTAGTCAGTCAGTTGGGACCTTGGCTTGAAAGTTTGAACAGCGGAGATGGATGGTCAGATATCCCTCACAAGACCTTGTTTGCGGGCGCACAGATGCCTCTCGCTGCTGGTGCCCACTCACTCATTCTGTGCCATGCCATGCCTCACTGCGGTGGGGAGCTCGCATAGGAGTTTGATTGATTGATTGATTAGACTGATTAAGTGAAGACTCACCGGGGACTTTTCTTTCCCCCATCAAGACAGCAAGGAACGTGGGAGGATACGCTGCTCGTTAGCTTACCATCCGTCCACTCCACGTTCACATGACCATTCATTCCATGGCAGATACGAATGGCGTCGCCCATGCTGAGCCTCACTCTCTCTCAGTCTCGTCTCCCTCGCCCCCAGTGCCCACCCACGGCTCGGAGAAGCTCCCGCGGGGGGGGGGGGGGGGGGGGGGCGTCGTACGTTCCCCAGACCTGTCTGGAGGCGTCTGGATCCCGCCCACCCCGGCAAAACAGCAAAACAGTTTGGGGGAGAGGGGGTTATTCCCCAGCCGCCATAGTATAAGGTCGACCGTAGACTTGGTCCAGTCAGTACCATACCATGTAGGCCTTCCCGCCGGTCTCTGATGGACCCTGGATGGATGGATGGATGGGAGGAGGGGGCGCCAGTCCGAGCAGAGGGGGCGTCCAGGCCACAACAGTCGCTGTTAGCGTTACAGGACGCGCTCCACTCCATCGGGCCGTTACTCGACGCCATCAGCAATTTTGCATGCCAGATCCACGCGCATGGCTTGGCCTCGACCGCGTCTGACTCGGACTGGGAGCGCGGCCACGTGCCACATCTCGCTTCCCTCATGGCGGGGAGCTCTCTACTTCTTCTTCTTCGTCTGTTGGGGCACCATTTGGGCGAGACGGTAACGTAAATCACATCATTCACTTCTCATGACGCACTTGTTCGGACGATAACCCCGACGGCAAGGTGGTCTCGACTGATGGACAGGGCGCGCACACAGCAGCCAACAGTCCTCCTCATCCATCGGAGAAGAGCTCCCACAGCGCTGACAACCTTTTTCTCCTTTTATTTCCATTTTTCTTCTCCTGGGCCGGTTGAGGGTTTCATGGATTCATCGTCGCAGGAATCCGCTTGCAGTTGCCCAAAGGCGACTTCCATTCATCATGCGATCGAGCACGCGAGGTTCGTCGCAGAGCCGCCTCGCCGGGGGGGAGGGGTTCTCGATGGGTATCCCCTGCCTGCATCAATGCTCAGGGTCGCGTCGGGAAACTGAGAACACGCGGGCCTTTCGGAGTGAGGCCGGCAATGAAGGCAATAGAGAAAGAAAAGAAAAACATCAACCCCGGATTTTTCCAGAGTTGTCGGTTACTGACCGACTTGCTGGTTCCCGGCATGTCCCTGCCCACGACACTCACCAGCCGAGCGAGCCCAAAGGTTGATCTCGCGGCCGCTGCATGCAACGCACGTGTCTCGGTTGGATCAGTACCGCACGGATGGCGGGCAACGGTCATATTACCTCAGTTATCGGCACGTAATCAATAAGACGCTGCTGCATGGGCTTGTGGGCGTGAGGATATACTCCAGAATATACGCGGGCGGGCGACGCTGGGCACGGCGGCATCGTGAGCCGACACAGATCGACGTGGTCCATCACCCACCCACCCACCGCAAAGCGGCCCGGATACCTGGGTCGCGTCGCGTCGCGCCGTCAACGATGACCACTGTGGTTCGTTGACTCGCTCCGTCCCGCGATGCTGGCCGTTCACTCTCTTTGACTTCGCTTGGATCGCCAGCTGTTGCAGTCTGGCTGTGGCTGGTTGTAGTGAACCTGGTCTGCTGCTGGCCCAAAGTCGGGCACCCCAAATTGCCGTAGTCCAGTCAATGGACTGACTGAATGCCTTTATTGGCCAATTGATACTGCATTGAGCCCTACGTAACCCGAATGCTATTCCTAGCTCCGAAGTAGGAATGGTGAGGAAAAGGAAACGCGGCGTTGGCCGAAGGAGAAAAGGCTAGCCGTCTAATAGGTTCAAAGATGCAACGTTTAGTTAGTAGGTGGCCCCAGACTGGACCTCACTAAGCTCACTCTTACTGCGGCGCGTGTTCTCTCACTCATCGCCACCATGAGGTTTCTCGTCCTCATTTGAGATGAAGTCAACCAGAACTGATGACGGACTACAAGACACGTGCCGCCCACCAGCGACGACTTGCAGTGGTTCAGGGTGCCTTCGAGAGACATGGGTTGACAGATGAGAGAGAGCGCGCGCGCGCGCAGGCTTTCCATCCGGCCAGTTATCTGGACGCTTAATCTCCTGCCTACCGCCTGCATCATCCAGGCCTCCAACGGACGCGCACTCACTGTCCCAAAATTTGGGCATCGAGACAAGAGGCACAGAAGTTCTGACAAATTGGGAAGTCCAGTCGTTGAAGATGACTTACCCTCTACCCCCGTCTCGTTCGAAAGACTCGGTGCTGCTGTATGTATGGCCACTGCGTCAGCTCACAGGTGCCTAAGAGTCAGCATTCACCCGAACCCATGCATCATTGCCGTTCGGGGTCGGATGAACGCCATGAAGAAATCCGGCGGGAGCTTTTACTGTGCCTCTTTTGAACGGGGTTGAAGCCCGAAACTGGTCCAATGAGCCTTGCCGAACGTATCTCACAATGGCGCCACAGGCGTTCCGGGTGCGTGCGGGTGCGTGTGCGTGGCGATAGTGCTAACTCCGGGCACCGTCTCCGTTGCAAATCACAAATTGCACACGGCTTACCTCCGGTAAGAGTGGGTAATTCCAGTCCGCTAGGCGGCCGCATCGTCCGCGTCGTCCAAGATGACGATGCTCCGTGCCGTGAATAAAGGTCGGACACGCTGCTGGCAGTAATGCCGACTGCCTCACACTCTCTCCCTCAGTCTCTTTTGCCTTCGAAATCCATCCATTCATCAATCCATCCATCCATCACGTATCTCATAACCGTGCTCTGTCAGACAGAGACAAGACTTCCCAGTCCAGTCTCCCACATCATGCATCTCATCCTCACCGGCGCGACCGGCCTCGTCGGCTCGGGCGTCCTCGACGCCATGATCAAGATGAAGGACGTCACAAAAATATCCATCCTCAGCAGGAGACCGATCCCCATGGCCGACGACGCCAAAGACCCTCGCATCAACGTCATCATCCACAAGGACTTTGAAAGGTACGACCCGGAGCTGCTCGACAAGCTCAGGGGCGCCAACGGTGCCGTGTGGGCGCTGGGCATCAGCCAGAACAAGGTCAGCAAGGAGTAAGTATCACCTTTTCCTCGGAGGGGGGGGTGGCGTATGGGCGGTATAGGCGAAAGCGCACCCGCAAACCTGCTCACGCACGCGCGCCAACGCAGGGACTACGTCAAAATCACAAAGGACTACGCCCTCGAAGCAGCAAAGGCCTTCGCCGACCTGCCACCAAAGGACGAGCCCTTCCGCTTCGTCTACGTCTCGGGCGAGGGCGCGACCCAGCAGCCGGGCCGCTTCAGCGCCATCTTCGCCCGCGTCAAGGGCGAGACGGAGACGCTCCTCTCCGAGATGCGCGCCGCGAACCCGCGCCTGCGCGCCGAGTCCGTCCGCCCGGCCTTTGTCGACCGCGCCCACCACGACGCCATCAAGCCCTACGCGCCGAACCCGGGCGTGCTGTACAACCTGATGAACGCCTACCTGGGCCCGCTGACGAGGACGTTCCTCCCTTCGTTCGTCAGCCCGACCGAGGTGCTGGGGAGGTTCATGACGGAAATGGCCATGGGTAAGTTCGACGACGGGCTGGCGGCCGGTGGGAAAGGGGTCATTACGCTGAATGGCGGGCTGAGGATCGTGGAGAACGTTGGATTCAGGAGGTTGGCCGGTTTGCCATAGTGTGTGTGTGTGTGTGTGTGTGATGCCCGTAAGGGATCATGGCGGTCGGTAATGTGTAAGAGTTAGCTGTATGAATGTGTAAACATTATTCAAAACGTTTGGTTTCAACCACGGCTTGGTTCACCAAGCGATGCAGCGACGTTCGTGGCAAAGTGGTGAGTGATTGGAAAATGGGAAACACAGAACTTTCTATATAATATTCCTTTCTTGGGTGTCATGTCATCAACGAGCTTCCGCTCGGCCCAATGGTCTAGAGGTATGATTCGCCCTTCGGGTTTCACGATCCGTGTGCACAGCACATTAATTGGGCGAGGCCCCGCGTTCGAATCGCGGTTGGGCCCACTCTTTTTCGGTTTTGAAGACCTTTGCAATTGGGTTTCTTTTTCACCATCGCTGGTAGATGGCGCATTTCATTGGTTTTGAAGAAGAGACAAGACCTGATGTTGAGTGTAAAGCAAAGGAGAAATGCGATGTCAGCCACATTGCGGGGGCGGCGTATGTGAACTGCACGAGCCACACGAGGCAATGTCATGTGAGCGCTGACTGTCTCACTGCTTCCTTCCTTCGTCTTGTATCTGTCGCTAAGAATAATCAACGACGTTGTGTTCTGAGTTTGTAGACACAATATCACTCATCTCGTCGCTCTCTGCATGTACCATAGTGGCCAATTAATACAAACTACCATCCATTTGAACGTCGATATGCTGAATTCTGTGGCTGTCTCGGTCGCTCTTGCCTCTCTGCTCCTGTCGCGACTGCCTCAGATGCTGGCTCGAATCAACCCCGGCGTGCGTCCTTCGCTCCTGCCCTTTGTAACATTACAAAAATGTGATACCGGTAACACTTTCTGAAGTCGTCTTCCCTCTGTTTTCCCCCTTCCTGTTCTTTTTTCCCGTCCAACCAGTATTTCCCATTTCCTTCTTTCTCACAGTCTACCACACCCCAGCTCCGAAGCGAGTTCAGTGCTCCGACAACCCAACCCAGATATCCTACACCCAGATTTCTTACCATCGTTTTGTCCGACCATGCCAAGAGAGACAGCCGCCGAATATCGGTACAAGCTTCGGGCCGTGGCCGAGGCGCTCGAGACCTGGGCCCAGACACCAGTAAGCATAGCACATGGCGTTGGCGGGCATCAATCAACTGACACATCAGTAGGACGGACAGAGATGGATGATTGCCAAGAAGAGGAGGTTTAGGAGATGGTTGAAGCGTGAATTTCCTCCTATTGAGGAGAGCTCAGCTGAAGAAGACGACCCGGACTCTGCCCAGGAAGAAGAGGCGAATGACGCCATCGGCAAGGAGCGCGCCAACCAAGGAGCGTGCAAGCCGAGCGCGTCTTCGCAAGATGCATCAGCCAACTCCGTCCCGGATGCAGACGACAAACTCCAAGAGATCTTCCGAGCGGCTGGCGACAAAATTCGAAAGGACACGGGCCAGAAGAACGCTGGCCAGAAGCACACGGCTGAAAGTGATGACGAGGACTCGGAAGAGGCAATTCGAGCGCAACTGAGTCGACAGAAGATGTTGAAAAAGAGGTTCGAACGTAAGAAGGCAAGATCCACCAAGAAGATAAAGAGCGTCTAGTGCCTTTGAGGCCCGAAACCAGCGCGCAGGAGCCCGACGACTCCGTGCTTCGAGTTTTCCTTTATCTTTCACGAAACACGGATACTCAAGGGAGAAGGTTCAACTGAGTCACAGATTGCATACGCAGATACGGAAAGTATGGAAAATAGAAACGAGGTGACGAACCTACATCCTTGTTCACGAGACCTAGGCAAACGCCCAGCTCAGAAGATGATGTGTGAAGACTCGAAGGGAACAGATGAATGAAGTGTTAAGTGAGTTGTTCATGCATGCTGAACAAGATCATCAACCCAAGTCTGAACACCGTCTATGGTACGGGTACGTGGCGTATCATTTATTGAGTTCATTTGTGCTGACGACTTGATGACATCCAGGCCGCCTTTCCAAGGATAGACTTCCGAAGCACTGCCCCCCAACGCGAACAAATCACTCTCTAGACTCGTAGGTATCCTCGAACTCTCTCTCTAGCCCATGTGTACTATTTCGCTCGATCTATACGTCTCCAAGATACCATCCTCCACGTCGTCGGCATAGTGCGGGGGCGTGGCGCTGTCGGAGTGGCGCCTCTCCCTCTCCTCCTCCTCGGCATCGTCATATGGCGGTACGTTGATGACAATCGTGTGATACGCCGGCGGCGGAGTGTCCCCGCGGAAATCAAGAAGCCCCCGCTCCATGGGCTCTTCCTCCTGGTGGAGAGGCGACGAGCCCCCGGCCTCGCGGCGCCTCCGCCGGCTGCCCCGGCCAGACCTCCCCTCCTCGGCCATGGCGCCGTAGTGGTCGTAGCACCCGTGGATGGAATGGGCGGCGAGACAGAAGAGGAGGAACAGGACGCAAAAGTACATAACGACGAACAGGAGGAGCCCTGAGAGGTCGAGCTCGGGTTCGGTGGCCGCGGGTCCCTGTGTGGTGATCTTGGGGTCCCGGATCGCGCCGTAAGAGGCTTGGCGGGTGAGGTCTGTTGAACCGAACATATTGTAGCCTTGCTTGATTTGGAGCCCTGGTATAGCGCGGCTTTGCGTAGGAGATAGATTGGGGCTTGGTTGGATGTTAACTGAAGCTTTCGGTAGCAGAGTGCCGGTGTTGGGCCGTTGGTTCGGGCACTGATGAAAGATGGTCCCAGCACGACGGCGTTGAGATGATTTCCCTGGCCCCAATGGGATTGAAGACAAAGAGACGTTTGGCAGTGTCCTTCTCCAGACTTGCGAACAGCTCCATGGTGCGGACGAGACCCTGCCGCCTGTTTTGTGCAGAAGTATGATGCTGTCTCCGATGTGCGTGTCAAGCTTTCATGGGGCAGCCCTAAAGGTCTCGGTCAACCCGTGGCAGGCTGCCACAGTTGGAAGTCCCGCCAGTCAGAACAGAGTGTCGAATAAACATGGGACATTCGATTGATCGTGGGCGAGTTTAACGGGCGAGTGCTGGGCATCCATCAAGGCAGACGATCCGGGTTCAGTTGTTGAGCGGGACAACCACACTCGGTGTAAAACCTTTCGCTAGCGACTTCTCCAGGTCCTTGGAGGACTTTTGCCAGGTTCACTAAGTCTTCACACACTTGAAGCTTTTTACGATTGCCAAAATTGCCGGGGTGAATCGTGGTTGACGTAAATTTGAAGCTAATCAGCCACCTCCCGTGCTCCCATCTTCGCTTGCTCTCTGCCTTGTTCCTGGGTCGTCCAACTCAACAAATGTGAAATTTGGTCTTTTTCCGTTCATATTTGCCCAAAAGCTAGTCCGTGTCGTGATTTGGTTCGTCAAAAAACGTCTCATACGTGGTCATGTCAGACCCCGTAGATGCGCCGCTGGAGTCGCTCGTCGACGCCTCGGAGGCCCTCTGCCCCTCCCACCTCGCCTCCCGATCCTCGCCGTCGATGAAAATCGACTGGTGTAGCATGAAGGTGAAGACGCCGGCTGCAAAGCCGAGGCAGGAAAGGATTGCGATAACTGCGACGATCGCCCAGGCGAAGATGTAGAGGACCAAGGCCCCAATCTCGTAATAAGTATCGATGAGCATGTTTATCGAGTCCAGGGACTGCTTGTTGCGTGTTTGAGTGAACGAGGGTTTCGACGGTACTTGAGATGTTGCTGGGTTCTCTTTCGATTGCGAAGGTTTGAAACGTACGGCTGCGTAGGGTCGCTTGAAATGATATCGGTGCAGCAATCGTTTCTTCAGATGAGTTGTGTAGGAGATGGAATGTTTGCTCTTTTGGGTGGTTGGAGGAAGCATAGGGTCTTATTTCTATATGAAAAAGTTGAACCATCTCCGAAATGACAACGACCAAACGAGTCTCGTGGGGGGGACCAGACCATAGACAATCACTTCTGGCACTCACCGGAACGAATTTGTTTTACTTTTTGAAAAGAATTTGAGTCGGGTGATCAGTCGGCTCACCTTAAGGCTTGTTCGATGTCCATAGCTAGAATGCCTGCAGGAATTGAATGGTCTCGCAAGGTACCGTCGTCGCATCGCGTGAATGTATCAATCTCCTGTAGTTCGACAAAAACCGCCAAATGCGGTACTGCTAAGGCGTGTCTGTAGGCCAGATGAAACAGCAAACATCTTCTGCGACAGAGCCGGAAGGCGTGGGAGTAATTTCAAAGTGAAGACTGAGAGATTAGGATAGCAAAGATTCGAGATGTGCCAATAATGAGAACCCGCAAGCACGGCTTTCGGCTCGGAGCTTTGCTTGTGAGAACGCCCGAATAGGAAGATAAAGTTAGGAAAACAATGGGGGGTTTCCTAACATATTGCAACTCTCAGCTTCAAAGAACATTTAGGCCTGTGTCCCTTTTCTTCCAAGAGGCTACTAAAAGCGTACAAAGCAATACACGAATGCTACCGATGTACGGGATGCCCAACTGCGATCGAATTCATGCAATCAAATCAGTACAACCTCCTGAACATTCCGTTCCCAGAGACTCCTCAGTTGAGCTCGATACCCCAAAGCTGACGCCTCCAGAGCAGGATCTTCAGCGTAACTTTGTTCGCTTGGCTCTGGCTGCTCGTTCTCTGTGTGGAACCACCCAACACGAGAGTATCTGCCATACCCTTCCTCTACCACAAGTAGACCTTCGATGATCGAGCGGCCCGTGTTGACAATCACCAACACGCTTAACAGACACTGGGAACCGGTACTCAGCCTTGGATCATTCAGATAATCGAGCTGTACCGGCATCTCCCGACGTCCCAAGATCACAACCAGGACGCCTCTATTGCCCACCGAAGGCGGCGTAACAGACATCAGGAGGCCGCGAAGGCGAAGCTCCCCCCCTTTAACCTCGCCAAACGGCGCATTTGGAGACTCAAGCTCCAAGTCGTGACCCAGTATCTCAAAGTCCGCATCCTTTTGCTTCTTCAGATGCGGGTTTGTCCATGTGACCTGGCCGTTGAGCGACGCCCAACTCCACGACGGCCGAGGCATGGTGCCAGGCACAGGATGCGGGAAAGGGACTTGGAGGTGACGGGGACCCGACGCTGCCCAGACCAGGCCTGCTGGTAAATCCGATTTCCAGAGCCCACAGACGTATTCATCTCTCAGAGCTGTGGCAAACCCCTTGGCTATACCCGATATGGCAGGTAGTCGGTCGTTCTCGTACGACAGGTTGCGTGTGCAGTAGGTATCCACGAGTTCATACCAATACAGTAGAAGTTCGCTGGCCTCGGGCAGGGCACTGCGGGTGTGGCCAAGAATTGCCATGACGTCCGAGAACGTTTCTTGCTCGGCGTACGAGTACCCGGGATGCATGTGTGCCTTGCCACCAACCCAGCCGTCGCAGTCTTGAATCACTGTGTTGCCGCAGTAACACGTCCAAGTGGTCTGATTCCCGAGATACTGAAGTCGACGTCCAGAAAGGAGGAACTCCTGAAACGTCCACGCTCTTGTGTACCATGGCTCTACCGTGTCGAAAAGCCACGGTGTGAGATACAACGGCGACTTGAAGTACGACTTTCTCCTTTTTCCATGCGCCTCTATCTTGAATGCGGGCAGAGGGTGGCGGGATGGGCCGGTGAGTCTTCCCAAAGTCGGGGGCCGTTTGCTGAGAAATCCCTGCTTTTCATCCTTTGCGGCAGAAGCAATGATTGTAAAGGTGGCTTCTCGGTAGATGTCGCCCATCTTGCCGAGCTCCTTGGCCTTGAAATGCTTATCATCTTGGATGATGCAGAGTGCGTCGATCCAAAGGTACTGAAACTCGAGCTCCCTTGCGACATGAACCGCGTCCTGAATAGTCAAATCAAGTTCTTGCACACTCAGGCCAGAGATTAGCTCCGTCTTATTGCTCTTGTTCAGCATGATCTTTTGCTTCCCTACGCCCCAGCAATATGATAGCGCAATGTAGCGCTCTCTCATCAAGGCGGGTATTGAGACCAGCCTTACCTCCTTTAGATCAGAAACGTCGAGAAGGAAAGACGGCATGGAGCTTGGTAGTTTTTCGATGCCGCAGTGGTGGTCGAACTCGCACTTTCGCAACCACTGTTTGACAAGTTCCGTCGTATCTCGGCTCGCCGGCGTCAGGTTGACAGGCGCGCCGACATATGTCTGAGTGACATCTCCAAAGTCTCCTAGCGTTGCTGTTCAGCATGGTACTGTACGTGATATCTCTTGTGGCAAAAGACATGATACCTGGAAGCCCCAATGCAAAGAAAGACACCCAAAAAGACACCCACTGAAACCGAAGCTTGTGGTATCGCACGCCTTTTGGATGGGGAGGCATGGCGATGTTGATGTCCACCTTTGCCGACCGCTGATCATAACCTCCAGGATTGAAGCCATCCACGTTTGTGTAGGCCATGAGGATCTGCACAAAGTCGTCGGACACGTCGGTAGAAGCCATTCCCATCTCAGACGAGCTACGCGCCGCAGCACGCCAGGGCAACACCCTCATCAGGTCTCCCAGCCGGCGATACTCTTCTTCCGCCTCTGTCCCGATGGAGGCGGCGAGGTTTTCATAGTGGGTGCTGGACCACCTTGCGTGGTGCTTCTGCTCGTCGTACTCAACATTGACGCATGCTTGCTCCAGTCTCACTTTGCAATCCTCAAAGTCGAGTCGGTCTTGAATCATGGCCCAAAACATACAGCCGGATGCTTTCATGCGTTTGATTTCCCCCTTTCTGGTGTTGATCCTGCAAAAGTCCTTTTTCTTGATCCATTGCCCGGATTCTGGGAGGGGCTTGATCTTGAGAACGCTGCACTGGTCGCATGCATGAGCCTTGGCGTCGTCTTTCACCACCTGCCGCTTCAGACGCAATATCTCCCAGTCGATGTCTGAAGGCGCAGTCTTTCCTGACTTCTTCGTTCTCATTTCATGTGTCTTTCCGGATTGATACGCGTCTCGTGGAAACGGTGTTTCGTGGATCAAAGTGCCGAGTGGTCCTCGAGGTGTTGCTCGGTCAACAATGTTTCGCAATGCGATGCAAGTCTTCAACGAGACGCCGGAAAACACAGCATGACCGATGCCCCAACTTTGACACACGAAATAAAACATGGGAGACTGCCTGACTTTTTATAGACTTGATAGATCAGGCTGCGGGAATCTTGGCATGCAGTTGGAGGCCAGCTTGGCTGCATGTAATTGGGTGAAAGGATCGTGAACGCACCATTTAGCGTCATGACATTGCGGCACTTTCAACCTTGGCTTTCTTACGGCCTACTGTCTCGCTTTCCCAAGTTCTCTTTTGTTGGTATTAGCCAATCATTCAAGAGATATTCATCCATCCGGTTGTTAGAGTCAACTATTCCATGCTGGGGACCGAGGGAACCAGGTCTCATGGGCGCAGAAACTCGGCGCTGACTGTAGACCTCACTTCCCACCGGCATAAAAGCATGAAATTTCAGTTGTGGATGATTTTACAGAGCTTTATAACAAGGGCACATGCCAAAATTGCCTTGTAATTTAATACAGTTCTTGAAGCGACAGGAGGCCCTGCCACTTGATGGAGAAACAGGGACTTCACACTTCCGACCTGAAGCTGAATGGTGACTGGGGCAGCAACTAGTGCCTAGAGAAAGCAGAAAGATAGACAGGTAGTTCCTTTTGAGAGAAGCATGCAGGCTGTGATAGCGTTAAACCACTACTCGAGGCGTTAAGATATCCCAGTCCATGCGTTTATTCAAGGAGGTGATGTAAGGTGCCGCGAAGTCTTTGACTAGCATTCTTCAGAAAGCCCTCCGCTGATTGTTGTTTGCTGCGTTCAACATACCGAAGCGCAGCCCGGATCAAGTAGGGGTAGCTTGGGGGGGTACAGATTCGGGAGCTACCATGGGGGCCATCATGAACATCTGCGATGTCGAGGACGATGTTGGTTGCGGTATTGAGTGTAACCCTGGCACATTCCTGCCACCCCCTTATTGACTGCAGTCCCACCGCCGGTGTCACGGCAGGCCAGTCAAGAATGTGTAAGTAGAACGTAAATGAGACTCTGCTATCTGTTATGATCAGGCCACAGTGTACAATGAAACCGTACTGACCTCAGTGTGACGGCTATTGCTTCGCAGAGAACGACACCTTGACACTGGCCTTGCTGCAGGAGAAGAGCGAGTAATTCTTGAATCTTGGTATGCAGACCAGCTATTTCGGCCAATCTCATATCTAACTGTGATGTTTTGAAGGACGAAAGAACTTGATCAAGGATCCATATTGCTTGGGCAATTCTTCCAAAGGGCCCAATCGACAAAGATCCTGAGTCTGATACTTCTAAGGAAGATTCCAAAGATAGCTTGGGGGCATGATCGATCCCTTCCGAAGCTCGCGACTCGACCGGTAGCTGGGCTTGGGTATCCGGTACAACGGTCAACAGGGGCTGCTCCGCAACTGTCAATTCGGAGAAGAACAACCTGCCTCAAGGCACGTTAGTTCGTAAACAAAAATGCTTACAGTAAGGAGTAACCGATCTACGACCGAAAGATGCTATACCTTTCGTAAATGACAATTGCCCACCAGGTATTGAATGCTTCTTTGGCGTGGGCGCAAGGGTGTAGGTTCGTCCCCAGAGCATCTGCTGGTGGCATGTTGAGGTCTTTAGCCGGCTGGGGCAATGTCCGATTATGGAGATGAAGGCGCAGACGATGTGCCATACGAATACAGCCAGCAATAGACACGAAAGCCTGGTCAGGCTCGCCTTCGGAGTATTCGTAAACTGCTAATAAGACACACGCCTGTATGAAGGAGATGGATGGCGGAAAGACGACTTGAATCTGCGCAAAGAGGGACTTTGTGACGAGGTAAAGGTGTTGTCGGTCTGGTGCTCGGCTTCTATTGCCACTTTCGCCGTGCCGAGACAGCCTCGAAGACGCATTTATGAGACATAAGCTCAGGTTCAGCGCGGAGCGACCAGCTGGGGGAGTTGATTCAACTATGGAGACGTCTTGCTCGAAGTGAGCCCTCGAAATGAAGGGTAGATAGCGATGGAGCCCCTGGAAGTATTGAGTGATAGCGTCGTCCAGTTGCAAGCCTGAATCTCGAATAACACGATGGACTTGAAGGCACAGGGTTGTTGCTGGCTCCAACAAGCTTGATTGTGACGACGATAGGCCGGGTAATACGAAAAAGGTTTGACTGAACGCCGGAGCCCGACGATCTTGTTTTCTTGGAGCAACGATAGTTCCGTATCGACAACTCAAGCGGTTCCTGTTGCAACGAGTCAGCCAGAGAGTACACTCGGGATGGCTCGATGTCTTGCCTTCTGCAATAGCCGCAATGAGGCAAACGCTTGTCACACTTCTTCTTACGAGTTTTGCAGGCTGTGCAGACCTGAGCGGCGTGAGTAGCCCTGCATCGGCCGTCGGCGGCCGACAACATGGCTTGAGTTCGAGGATGCACGCACGGAGCGAATCGACATTTGAAGCAAGTTGTTCTCCGAGAAGTCAATGAATCCCACTCATTGCGCGTGGAGCGTTACCGAACCGAGAGGGGGTTCTTCACCATGACAGAACGCCGCCTGGTCCGGCTCGTGGTTGATTTGTAACGCGTCTTGTTCACCCGTCATCCGTCAGCGTCATCCTTCTTCTTTTCGTCGGCCGCCGTCGGGACTTGCAGCCGCCGCTAGCTCACCCATGCAAGACAGTTACAAGGGTGGTATTGGTCCACTTTGATTTCGAGCCTGCATATCGAAAGCATATCGAACCATGACTGATCGGTACGGGAGCGCTGCCCGTCATCTCTTTGTCCTTGGATCCCGTTGCTGCAAGCCAAACCCAGGCACGGATGTGGCTGCAGGATGGTCTACACTACGGACGCCACCTCAGTTGTCCGGACATTCAGCACAGGGATTGGGGTATATAATGGCGAAGTCCGACAACAAACATTGAAGAGTGTCTGGATTGCGTTGTCTACCAAACCTCAGCACCGACCTCTCAACAGTAACGATCGCCGCTTTCTCGAATAGAAAGGACACCCAAGATGGACCCCAACGCCCTTTTCAGAGTCGATGGCATCGTGGCCGTCATCACCGGCGGAGGCACTGGTATGCTGCCTTCCGTGCTTCAGGTGGAGAATAGCATTAATCCTTTTACCAGGTATCGGCCTCACGATGGCCAGGGCCCTTGTCAACCAAGGCGCCGCCAAAGTATACATCCTCGGGCGTCGTCTTGAGGTGCTTGAAACAGCAGCCAAGGAGCACCCGAACCTGATCCCGCACCGGTGTGACGTTACCTCAAAGGAAGACCTCCAGGCCATTGTCGACCGCGTCACCAAGGAGGTCGGGTATGTCAACCTCGTCGTCGCCAACTCCGGCATTCTCGGTCCCTCGGTCCGGTACAACCCGTCCCATTCTGTTTCGGAGTTGCGGAAGACTCTCTTCACCGACTTCTCCATGGAGGAGATGACCGAGGTCCTGAACGTCAACATCACAGCCGCCTTCTTCACCATGTCGGCCTTCCTCGAGCTCCTCGATGCCGGGAACAAGAATGCGCTCAAGGGCGGCTTCGGCAGGCCTGACAAGGAAGGTAGCGACGTCGTGACCATCCAAAGCCAGGTCATCTTCACCAGCAGCATTTCTGCTTTCAGCCGACATTACGCTTCCACGCCTCCCTACCTGGCCAGCAAGACCGCGATCATGCAACTTACCAAGCAGGCCAGCAGCCAGCTGGGTAGACACGGCATCCGCGCCAACGGCATGGCCCCCGGATGTAAGTATACTCGCTGGATCATCAGGAGATCCCATTCGGAGACTGTAATTTTACAAGGGCTGACTAGATATCTTTCAGTGTTTCCTTCCGATATCGCCGCGGGACTGATTGGTGACCGTAAGCCCGAGAATGAGGGGCCTGACGACGCGAGGTTTATTCCTGCTAGGAGGTTCGGCGGTGACGAGGAGATGACTGGGGCAATTCTGTACCTTGCCAGCCGGTCGGGAAGCTACTGCAATGGCTCGATCCTGGTCACAGATGGCGGTCGGTTGAGCCTCATGCCCGGCACTTACTAGCGGTCATGGATGTTTCAGTCAAGCAGTGGTCATCAGACGATGCCTTGAATCTGTGAACCTCAACTTGAGCCACAGTATATCTTAGATGTTGCTGAAGCGGTTTGAACAGCTTGCAGCCTTGGCCACAAGATGCTTGAGCAGCACCCTGCGTTGGCACGAGTGGAACAGGCTCTCCTATCACCTGATCATCCCGACAAGCCTCGACACCTATGGCCATCGTATCTCGAGCACATACATTATAGTGTTCCACGTTGAAGAATCCAATCTTCTAGATTAGCCTGTTTGTAGTCTCTGATGCTTGTAGGGTCGTTTTCTATCTCAGCTGCTGCAAGGCAATGTACTGTAAGCAAACTTGAGGACCATGCATAGGCACTCCCAACAAGCACCCAAAGACCAAATATGTCGCCTTTCCAAGCTATAAATAGCGAGCCCCATGCGTCGTCCAGCGCTTACGGCACTTCTTTCTTCTCTTTCCTCACCAACGACAAACGCACTCGTGGCGCCAACGGCACAGGTCGCGATTCATCATGACTGAAACAGCACCGCCATACGATGTTCTGTTTTTAGACAGGTCGCAAAACCAGTTCCAGCCTCTGCCGACTCCAAACGACATTGATGGATCCGAAATTTTACTTCACGAGGCTACAGGTTGCCGACTTCTTCAAAAGCAGGGGTTCGTCGTCAAATTCGGCGTTCATGTTCACCCCATCGAGGGCCACAACATGCTTTACGTAGCAAAGCTCACGACGGTGCCGGTCCCCAAGCCATACGCCATCTACCAGCATCGAAAACAGCAGAAAGTAATCACGTACATCGTGATGCAATACGTAGCGGGTACGACGCTTGTTGACCTATGGGGCGGCCTAGACTATGCTCGGAAAACTGCAATCGCCATGACGCTCCGGACCTATTTCGATCAACTCCGACAACTGCCACACCCGGGCTACTTTGGCAACATTGAAGGCGGACTGCCACTCGACGGGATATTCTCTGCCACACGAGGCGCAACCGAGATCAAGACTCATTTTGCCACTGAGGAAGAATTCATCGAGGGCATCATTCAGATGCACTCCCTTGACACTGGCGAACGGATGGCCCCCAAGACTCGATATTACCGACATGTCTTACCGACGGTTCTTCGCAGTAGTAGCCCCCCCGTCTTCACTCATAACGACTTTCAGAGGAAAAACATCATGGTACAGCCTGATGGGACACTAGTCATCATCGACTGGGAGTTTGCGTCGTGGTATCCGACCTATTGGGAATATTCGACCGCCACGTTTGCGAACGGTGGTTGGAACGATGATTGGCATGACTACGTGCGCTTGGTCTTGGATGAGTACCCGAACCAGTCCCTTTGGTTGTCAGGCATAAGGTTGGAGATGTGGGGCTGACCGAGCGGGTTGGCGGTTGATATCGAGACCTAGCAAATGACATAGGTAAATCGGCACTTGGAGGAGGCGGCTCGATCGATATCCTTTTTGCCTACGTAGTTGGTGAAGATCCCTTCAGCACTGACTATAACATTAAGAAGACCGATGATTAGAGCTGGAGGTTTGCCTCAGTCTGAACACGTTCGGTGTTGGAGCGGCGTGTTCTTGCTAGTCTAGCACGCTCGCCGTGATGTTTCAGCCAGCGACTTGCTTGTTGCTTTAGGAAGTAATTGAGTTCTTGAACACGGTTCTTCAAAGAACGACCCCTATATTTCAACGATAGTGCTATATCTGCAAGCGTGGAGTCGATGTGAGGAGCGATGGCTGGACGCAGTGCCAGCCGAAGAGAGTTGAGAAAGGTAGCACCACAACCAAGGTCTTGAAGCACTTCTTCTTAAAGACGAAGGTTCTCTATGGATCCGGAAAAATACATCTGTATTTTGTATGTAGTATTAACAGCAAAAAAACTTGTTTCCCGGTGGGCCTGCACTGGCAGCAGGTGATTTGTATAGAGAACCTTGAGCACAAGCCCCAGCCACGTCTCCAAGCTTTTCTCAAGAATTCTCATGTTGACAGCCAAATCAGAAAGGAAGCAAGAGCGAAAGTTTACAGCAGCCTTGGTTGCGCAACTTTGAAGTCCGTTTGCACTTCCCGGGAGCAACCCCTTGGGACTTTGGATCAGTAATGAAGCTTCGCAGTTTCCCCGGTGCAGTAGGGCTTCGGCGAATGCGGAGTACCGTATAAGAAGGAGGTTTTCATGGTATAACGGAGATGATTCTGTCAATTTAGACTGAAGAAGCCTCCCCTTCATTTCCTCTTCGCAGAAGACTTTCCCACTCAACAATCCTTTCGACTTTTCTATCCACAAAACTTCATCGGTCTTCACTTCGATCTTCATTTATTCGCCACAAGACTCTCGAACAAGATTCGGAATACATGATATACAAAACCCTTCCCCCTTGAAAACAAGCCAGTCATCATAATGGGCTGTGGATGTTCTCGAGAACTCACCCCTTCCGAGGTTGCAATCGAGGAGTATGACATCGCTACTCTCGAAATGTCGCAGAAGCTCGATTGGCATCACCTCCAGTGCGGAGGGGCGTCTGAGTCCAGGAAGAGAAAAGCCATGAAGGAATATCGACGCGATTGGAAGGCCTTCAATGGTCGCAGGCCGCGTTATTTCTGGGGCGACAGTCCCGACCAGAGCGGTCGTTACGTCAACTGAGGAGTCGCACGACCACGAACCCTCGAAATATCATGGCAGATATCCTTGGCGGCTTCGGTGGCCGGATGACACGCATGTCACGCCAAGTTTCCAGATGCGTCAGGATCGAACCGAACCCAAAGACAGCACCAATTATGAGCCTGCCGTCGCCAAGCCAGGTTCGGAATGGAAGCTTGGCTGTTGGGGTTCAGCACTGCAGCACAATAGTAACCCCATAAAACAAGGTTTCTGGCGGTTGTTGGCGTAAGTCAACATACCCACATCTGGCCCCCCCCCACATCTGGCCCCCCCAAAAATGAAGCCATCTCCAACATCACCACCATTTTCACTTAATTACTGCCCTCTTCTAGATGCCACTACAATACAGTCTTCAGCTTCACTAGGTAAATCAGACTCGCTGGATTCACCTGCAGTATCCTCTTTTTCACCAGCCTCAACCTGCGCCTTCTGCACGTCTGAGATAGTGGCAAACTTAGTGTTAGGATCCAGCTGGACTGCCTTCCTTTTCCTCACTGCAGTATTGGCCACTTGGGCCTGCAGAAGCTCCAGCTTGTGCTGGGCAGTTGCCAGCTCATATGCCTTTTCACTGAACCCTTTTTTCACCTTCATGAAAAGGAGGCGTTGAGTACTGGCGTCATTATCCAGCTCTGTGAATAGCTTCAGTTGGCCAGCCAGATCCTTCATCTTCCTTGGCGTCGACCACACCACTGCAGATGACGCAGATGCCCATCCCTCAGCTTCCTTGCCTCCAGACTGCCCTTTGCAGGCCTGATCTAATGGCCCTGGTGTTGATGGGAGCAGTAATGAGCTCATAAGAGGCTTCGCCATAGAGACAGGCCATAGTCCAGTCCATTTCCATCCACTCTTGATGTTCTGCATTGTCAGGCCTGCCAGACGAGCCTTCTGATAACAGCCTATAAAGTTCCTCTTGCCTACAATAGTAGAGTCATTCCACTGACTGAGGTATCCAAGCTCCTTCCTATAGGCTGCCTTTACAGGGCTGAAGACTGACTGGTCAAGTGGCTGGAGGACATGGGAGGTGTGTGGTGGCAAGAACAATAGGTGGATGTTATTAATATAGCAGAGCCACATAAATTCCGTCGTTGTGTGACTCCCATGGCCATCAACAACAAGCAGTCTGGCCTCCTCCTTGCCCTCCTTGCCCTGGGAGACAGTCTGAGGGATGAAGACCTTCTGCAGCCATTCAACTGCAGTGTCGTCTGTAGTCCATCCATTCTCTGTTGCAGTGAACTGCCATCCTTTATAAGGGCCAAGGTCTAGAGGAAACCACTGCTGCTGGACTGTCTTGCCCTTATATATGATGAGGGGATCAAGGGCATGGCCCAGGGCAGAGATGCATTCGATGATGGATACCCATGCCCTTGATCCAGGCTGTTTCTTGCGGACAGACTTCGTCTCAGACATGCCTAGCACTAGCCCATTAGATCCTTGGCCCTCAAGGATACCAGTCTCATCCATGTTGTATCTATTGGCTGGTTTAATGCCCTTGATCTCTGGTATGGCGAGGAGTTTGAACCAGTCCCTGATGACCTCAGTAGATGCCCCATTAATACGTCTTGAATCTATAGGGCGACTTCTCTGCACCTTGACTGATGGATTTCTCTTCAAGAAGGCTTGGATCCATCCCTTTCCTATAGGCTCTGTGTCCCCTATAGCATGAAGGATCCTTCCTGCGAATACCCTCACTTGTTGATGAGTTGGGGCAAGGCCAAGGGCATGCTGGATTCGCACCTATTCAGCCAGCTTAGCCTCCTGATCTGGGGATAACCTCTGGAGGTCACAGAAGGCAGCTGTCCTTGCTTGGACACCTTGGAGTCGATGACGAAGTGTTGACCTTGGGATCCCCCATTCAGATGATGCCTTGTGAATAGACTGGCCATTGGCGACGGCATCTAGGGCCTGTTTGACCTCATACTCGGTGTATTTGCCCATAAGGACTATAAAAGGTTATGTAGAAAAAATGAAGTCATTTGGTTAAAAACTGTAAATGTTGTGATGTGGTGAAGTTGGTGAAAATAGGAGGCTGGTGATGGTGATGAGGCATTTTTGGGGGGGCCAGATGTGGGGGGGGGCCAGATGTGGGTATGTTGACTTATCCTCTTCTCGCTTGATACTCATCAAATAGCAGAATCCCGAGGTTGAAGAGGAAACCGACATCAGCTGATGACACTGAATTCTTGCCCACCCGCTAAATCGTCGTCCGGCCTTGGTCAATCACGACAGATGTCAGCTGATGAGAAAGATGACCTCATTCGTGAACTCTTACTTGTGGGTTATTTGCATCGCGAATGCAAAACAGAGGGTGGCCGCAGCGCGGCACTTACTATGCTACAAATACGAGAGAATATTCATGAACCCCGAACATACAATATGTGACTTTATGTGAATTGAGCCTCATTCTTGGGCGATTGGGGTGAGTTGGGTGAACAAGCGTCTAGCTTGCGGACTGTTTTGGTTCGTCTGAAGTAGTACCCAATTCTTCCAATCCCAACTCTCCTGAACGTCCCAGCTCGGCTAGACATGTAATCGTGTGTGATATATTTCTGGCCACATCATTCGCTACTCCAAATCAAGATTTAAAGGCACTGTTTCCGTGTCCTGCTCTAGTGTTATCACAAACCGCGGTTACGATGCCTTGACTCGATTGCTAAATCCCGAAGTCGAGTTTGTTAGAACGAGTCTGACGATTGCCGTGTTGCTGGGTTGGGTCTGACATCAGCGTGAACATTAGGGTCTTTAAGTCCTTCTCCATCTTTCCAACTGCCCTATACCCCCCATGAGCAGGAGTGGCTTCTTTGTTGACAGCCAAATGACCATTTGAATCGAAAGTGGGAGAGATCAGTCATAAGGGCTACCGTCGTATGTCAGGAGCCGGGAGCAGTGCCCTGTTTGGGCTGCCCAACTGCCTTACATTCTGTCCGAAACAGTTCGAAGTTCTCAGTGAGAAGTGGAGTTTTTAGGCATTTGGCAAGTCCTTAGTCTTTTGACTTCGAAGCCTGTACTTGGAGCTGGGTAATCGGTGGACTATCTTCTGGATTGGCCTCGACTGCGATTGGTGAGATCGGACTTTGCAGCCCACCATTTTTGCTTACCCCGGGTCCAACATGATCGGGACTTCGCTTTGGGCGATGTAAGGCTGCCTGAAAATCTCTGATTGGCCTTTTGGAGGCGGTTGATCGAGTGATTGTAGGCAACCCTTGCTTGGCATCAGGGGGGGAGGATGGCGACTCTGCCAGACTGTTTCTTGACATGATCAAGCTATATAAAGCCCCCGCCCCCGTGACACGAATGCGAGTTTTCGACATGGGCACAAATGTCACGACTTACCCAAACCATCACAGATGTGGCCACTGTGTCCGAGTGTTCCATCGGGAGCGCACCAGGCACACTCACAGTCACAGGCACGGCCGCCTTTACAACGACACATGGAGCGGAGCGCGTGGTAGTGCAGCCCCAAGCCACAGTGGTCGTAATTGACACCGCTTCCGTGAGCTGTCAGCGGTATTTCCGGTGCAACCTGACTCTGCATCCGAACCCAGATATTTCCGGTATCGGTGTAAGAAAACCCCTGCCGTTGGCGCATTCGAACCCTTGGAGCGCATCATGACTCACGCACCGACAGGTCATCACGGCTTTCTTGGTGTCGGCCTATTTCGTCCTGGGCCTGGTACTCTGGGCTTACTGGTACGGGGTGTTGCCGCAATATGTCGTGCGTCGAAGCGACCGCCGGATGTTCCTTGCCCGTCAGAAGCAGCCTTGTCACCGCGGGAGGCGGATATTAGAGGAGGTCCTTCTCATTTTCAGCGATCAGCAACTGCTCACCGGCCTCGGGATCCTCATTGCTGGCTATATCCAGATGGGCTACTTTGACCTCAGCAAGTACAACTGGAACACCGTCATCTATCTCGCGTGGCTGAGCTCAACAGTGCATTTAATGTCACTCTCCGTCCTCCGCGAGCGACTCAAGCAGAATCGCGCGTCTAGGCTTGTTCGAGTGGGTGCCATTGCTATTGTATTCGCCCTTCTTGTCGCAGCGCTGGTCCCCACAAGCTCGTCCGCCTGGTATAAGTTGAGCGGCGCCATACCCGTTCGGTGTTTTTGGGACGCCAGCCGGAGTTTCTCGGGCACAGGATTGAGTCTCACTCAGAACGGAGACTCGCTCCTCTCGTTTCTCACTCTTATCGGTGTCTTTGTGTGGAAACTGTGCCAGTTCTTCGACGGGAGCCGTAAGCAGGTACGTTTCTGGGGAAGAGCACGGCTCGAGTGCCAACTGGAAAGATGGGCCAGGCGAACGATTCAGACAAGACCGCAATCATTGTCGTCAAAGGCCAAATACAAGACCATAGCATATTTCTATGTGTCGTTTGTGGCCTTGATGGAACTCCTCGACTCCTTCATGATGACCATTGGAATGCTTGCTTGCGCATTGGCTTGGGGCACTGTTCAACTCCTGTCATTCCGACATGGGCCCAAGGAAGATCATGGCATGGGAATGGGAGACACGACGGTAGATCTGGATGCTGAAAGGGAGATGGGATTCGGCCAGATGCTCCCTCTTCTGCTACTGACTCAACCCTTGCTGGCCGTTTTGGAACTATCCATCGGTACGATTGTCAACTTTAGCCGGCAAAGCTGATTAGTTGTTTGATTGCGGAAGCTGACGAGAAACAGCGGGAAGAAAGACTCCAACGCCGTCTTACGAAATGATCCATGCGACCGCCGGTGCAGTGGAAACGTACGGGGATGCATCAGACACTCTGGCAGACGCTCTGCAAAACCCCAACACACCGTTGCTCTCCGCGGCCAAAAAGGCGGACGGGCAGTTGCCGGACCCGATCGTCGATCATCTTTATCGGTCATGGGCCTTCAGGGCCCTCATTTTTCATCTATGCGCAGTGCTTCTCATCAGTCTGCCCACCATATTCTTACTTACGGTCAATGGGAGTGGTGGGTACCTTCGGCTCCTCCTGGTGTTGTTCGTCTTTACATTTGGACTGCCTGGAACGTGCATAGTGTTCCAAATCACAGTGTTCCCGTGGAGTAGGCGGCTGAGGTAGTGCCACTGCCGTTTCCCAGCATGGCTACGTGAGGCGGGAGTGGCTAACCGCTAGGTTATATGCATTGTAAACTTCCTGTAGAGGGTGAACTAGACTAGAGCTACCTAGGCGGACGACTGAACTAGATCTTCTAACCGAATATTGCTCTTGTGATATGCATAGTTTTGATGAATTTAGACACCGGCGCAGAATCTTCGTAGCCAAGAGAAGCAGGACTTCGGCTCAGAAAACAGGGGCTTAAGAAGCCGATCCCTCAAGACAGTGGTCTCTTTGTCGGTGACAAAGTCCTGGGTGTTGATGGTGACGGCCCAATCAATGCCCGACGCCTCCGACACGGCCATCGCGCGCGCTGCTGGCAATCCTCCTTGCCGATTCCCTACCTCGCGCTCACCAGTGCCCCAAACAGCATGCTTCCCGATAAACCTTGCGATGGTACTTGCGCTCGCGGCGAGCCCAAATGAAGGAGCGACTTCCTCTTTGATGGAGCCATCGCCGCCAAAGATGTATGGCACTTTCTGAAGCGATTCCGGGTGTGTGGCATCCAGACCCGAGAAGCGAGTTTCTTGAACGATGCGATCATTGACATGCTTCTCCGCGGCTGTCTCGTATATGCGAACGTCCAAGCCTTCAAGGACGTTCTCCTTGAGGAAGTCCATGTATGGCTGCTCAGTGATGTTGGTAATGAGGTAGCCCAAGAGCATTGTGCCGTAATTTGAATACGATGACCTACTACCAGGTTTGAAGTCCAGGGTCTTCGTAAGCTGAAACTCGATCATATCGCGAAGGTTCGCAGGACGCTTGTTGTTATGAAAGGACTCAGAGACCTTCCGGAACTGGAATCCGATGTCGGGAGATATGGAACGATCGAAGCCCGCAGAATGATCAAGGAGCTGGGAGACTGTTGTGCTGAGAGCGCGAGGGTCTTTTGCTTGCTTGTAGCCGAGGACATCGTACACTCGCGTTGAGTAGTCCAGCTTTCCGGCCTGTATCAGGTTGTAGACGGCAGCATGGGTAAACATCTTGCTTAGGCTGACCACAAAGAAGATGTCGTCTGGCTCCACGATGGCTCGATTACTCTCCGCCCACGTGTAACTGCGCTCGAGGATGATCTCGCCCTGTACAGCGGCTGCGAACTGTGCCTGGCGTACGCCGTTCTTCTTCATCCAGGCCTGCATGATGGAGTCGAGTCGCTCGGTCATCGCTTGCTCACCCTGTTTGCCGGTAACGGTCCACTTGCGGGCCTCCGGGACGTCGGTTTCTGCAAAGATCACAGCAAAGCGAGTGTCCTTTCCTGTGCCGGCGCCATCGAGGTGGATAGGGCGAAGACGACCCTGCTGTTGCAACTTGATCTCGGCATCCAGCTCGTCTGCAGTGAGATCCGTCGCCGCTTTCCACTCGCCGACCCAGTCGTCTGCAAAGTGAGGGATGATGCGTTTGTCGTCAGCTACAAAGAGATGCGCGGGCCGCCAAATGGGCTTCTTGAGCTCGGACTTGTAGATCGCAGCGAAGCCCTCGGGCCCGTTCGTGTTGTAAAAGATTGTTTCTTTTGCGTTGCCCATGTTCTCGTGGACGAGAACGCAGTAGCGACGGTTGTTGGGTGTGCCGTAGGCGCTGAAGTCCTTCACAACACGGCTGAAATCCCTTGCTGGGTGTAGCTTTTCTGGTTTCGCCAAGCCGCACTCCTGACTCCATTTCCCAACATCTGCCTTCTCCATGACGCCAGCAAAGACGGCTTCTTTAGCAGGCCCTGTAGCGGAGACATGTGTTGAAGCATAGCCTCGGGATCTCCCCTTGGCCAACCATTTCTTATAGGTCTTATAGTCGGCGCTGGAAATCATGACTTGATGGTTGCCCTCCCGCTTCACCCAGACTGCGGCATACTTGATGTCAGCAGGAGTTCCGTAGGAGCTGAGTGATATTATGCGGTAGCCAGAACTCTGGAGCGTCTGCGTCTTGGTTGCGTGCGCAGCTTCGTCCAAGTTGAAGTAGGTTTGCACGTCTGGCTGTGCTGCTGCGTACAGAAAGTAAACATTAAGGAGGGCTACAACTAAGCGGTACTGCATAGTAACAAAGAACTGCAGCGCAAAGGCTGGCAAAATATTACACACAAAAGTAGTTGACCACCAGTGTTGCAGCTTGTGATGACTGGAGCCAGAGGCATGTCGTTTATCTATATATTCCACTCTTTCTACAAGCCAGCTGCTAGTTATGGCCCAGGAAGGTCAAGCCCACTCTTGTTATCCAATTGTCTGTTTTCCAATCATCAGAAGCAATCACCTAAGCTATTTAACGTTTCTATTTTGGCTGAATTCACGTTTACCCGACGTGCCAGTGCTACACTCTCTCAATTAAAGGTAATTAAACTTAATTAGAGAGCAGACTATAGTCGTTGAAGGTCGGAACGGCAATGGCGACGGATCCTGGAGCGCCAAGGGGCTCTAATGGTCTGTGGCCTGTCCTACCAACATGTTTTTGGTTAGCCACTACGTGCGTTGTTGTCATCACGTGTGTAACTCTAACGAACGCGTATCTGATAATTACTATGCAAGCAACGCTCACCCTACCTACTCACCTCGCTCACCCCGATCGCGCGACCTTAGGGCGGTAGGTGATCTGGCCGCATCTAAGACTTGGGCTCATAAACTCTCTTATCTTAATATCGATATCATGACAACCTAAGCCATTTCTGGTTAACGAAGAGAGGCATAAGCCTGGAGAAAAAGATAAAAGAATGAGTGGGGCTGATTCGGCCGCATCGTCTCACAGTCTACTCACTGGCCGCGACCTCAACGATGTAGCCAGCGAGAACATCAAATGGCTTAGGGATTGGACATGATGGGGCTTGTATGGACATTTTGGAGTCTCGTGAGATTGTTTCAGGGGTGTGTAAGTCTAAGCAAAACAACCCAACACCGGACATGTTCACTCAAGGACATCAACGCCACCAATCAGAAGACTTACTGGACAACCCAACTTATCTTCTGACTACACCTTACAGACTGAATTCTAAGACAGCTCGCGGTGCTTCTAGTCGAACTGCCAAGAGTACTGCAGATGCGGCAGTCAACCGTGACGGGTCATCGAAGTTTAGGAGCATGACTTCAACTTCTGTCTGGCCTGTGGCCTTGGAGCGACGATAACCGGTGGCCGCTTTGTCTGCGGTGCAACCAGATCAGGGCAGTAACCTGGCGGTGAAAATACTACAATCCAGAGTCTTCCTTTTCGGAGTTCGAAGTTTCCTTCTTCGAGTCCTGGATGAGACGAGGTCTAATTTTCTCATGTCCACATAAAGTTGCCTCACCTGATGAAGTTTCAGCAGTGACGCCGTCAGGCTCAAGAGAGCTACGGCACTCGAGAAAGAGCAATGAAATATTCAAATATCCCTGGCGATCATGATGTTTGCACGAATCAGTAGAAATATCCATTGGAGTCGCCTTGAATCTCCACATCGCTCACTTGAAGACTTCTGGGCGATCCGTCACTGGCCAGCCGAAGAGCGTTATTTAAAGATACAGCGAATATTTCGCATTGCCTAACACTCGGGTCAGGGAGATCATATCAGAGGACCCCGTCCTCGGAATCGTGATCCTCACGCACCACGGCACAACCGCGCCGTCGACGGCGCGGTGCATGCTGACAGCAATCTGACGTCCGGGCCCTTGATGGACTTGCGCGTTCAGGCCTGTTGAGAGAGCAGGCAGGTCCAAGCTGTGTGCATTTGGGCACACGCCCTACAACTGCGACTTTGTAGACGAAGGGACTAGCAAGCGGTTATACACAAACCAGAGGGCCTACTCGACAGAGGGCACGGTGGGAGATTCCTAGAGGGAGACGTGGTGGAGATAGGCTAGATTTCAGAATGAAGCGAGGAACACCGAAATAGCGCGTCTTTCATGCCGTCTTCTTCGCAGGGCAACTCACAGCTCACAGCTCACAGACGGCCGAGGCGTGCGGTGTGGGCTGTTGGGTCGAGCATTAGGGGGGTTGAAGAGAGAAAGAAGAGAAAACTGGATCACGGCCTCGGCCCCGAACAGCACAGGAGAGGAAGAATTTTTGCAACTCGGCCAATTACCGGGATTCACAGGAACGGGCTGGGCTTCGCGACTCCTTCCGGATGATGTTGCATGTTGGGGTTTTTCGGGTGTTTTCGTAGCACTGGCTGGCGGTGACTGTGTGTGAGGTGGGCTTCCTGTTCTGGGCCGAGTGAGGACGAAGGCGGCCCCCTTTTCCCGCCTCGTATCGCCCGCCAGTGGATGCGGCGACCGGTCCAGCTGTCTACTATTAGACACCCGCTGCAAGGTGCTCTCGGTCTAGAAGTGGCTGCGGCCGAGGTCTGCCGCCTCTCGACTGTTGTTGTGGTGTTACTCCAGGCTTCAGTCTCCCCTTTTTCTGCTTCTTCCCAAGTCGTGATTGCGGAGGGAGTCGGGGGTTGGTCAGTGGCACTGGGGGGGACGATGGAGGAGGAGAGACTGGGGACAAAGTTGAGTGCGAAAACTTTGAAACGGGCTGTGAGCAGAGTCTTTTTTTCTTTTCTTTCGCCAAGTGAGCGGCATGAAAACATGGAGAAAAGGGGGGGGAAGTATTCGGAGCGACTCTCTGAAGCCTGGAGAAGCAGAGAAGAAAAAAACTGGACAGAAAAGTGGCGTGTACACGTGTAGCATCGCGGAATCGCCTCAGAGCCAAGACGAGACTCTCCATATATCATTTCTCCTTCCCCATCAAAAGACGATGGAGTCGGTCCGTTGATTTCAGCGAGGCGGCGGACGACGGACGGCATGGATGCCCTCCCACTTTTGGAATCGGACCGTTCAGACTCCACATTCCACTCCCATTTTCCACCCCGAACTGCGGAGAACGGGGGGGGGAGGACAAGAGAGTTTGGCGCGTCCAATGTTGGAGTGTTGGGGCCCCGATGCTCCGCGCCTGGCGGTCAAGCGCCTCCGTCGGAGGAGCCGGGGAACATCGTGGAGGTACCGCTACATCGGCAGGACGGCCCACGACCCACGGGGTTTGAGACAAAGTTGCGATGGTCGGGCGGAGAAGCGAAGACCTGTGGCGCTGGGCAGTCTGGGGTTGAGGATTGGGGAATGAGACGGGATGGGATGGGATGAGATTTGGGGTTGAAAGTCTAAGTCAAGGACAGACCAGAAGAGTACGATGTAAGTCAGGAGAGCAGAGGAAAAGTGACGCCGTAGACGACGAGCAGGCGTCCGATGGTGGCCAAGTGGACGTCATACAATCCAATCACATCCTTCTGCTGCTGCATCCAAGATTCCTATTCCGTCGGTGTGCGAGCGGATGGGGGATGGGCATCATGTCCCAACTGAACCGCCGCGCCGGAAGACCGCGTCTCCCAGGGCGTCGTTCGCGGCCCCGGCAAGGATGGCATTGACTCGTTTTGTTGTTCCGCCCAGCCAGCCAGCATGGGACAGACATTTCTTGAGTTATGCCGACTATGTGAAAAAGGGTGGTCAAACGTGGATACCATTTGCCAATAACAACTTACACACACATAAGAAAGGCTGTTTATGCTACGCCTTGAAATGCGGCTCGGACAGGTTACTTGTGTGACCCGTCTGCCTGTATCCAATGGGAGACAGACAGAGTGAGAGAGTGAGAGAGCGAGAGAGAGAAACAAGATCGGACGCGCCGTTGGCTGACTCGCACAAGAGGGTCTTGGGATCGTCATTACTTTTTTTATTCTTGGTGTTTCCCCAATTTCCAAGACACTGCGCTCGCTGCTGGCACAACCCGCTCCGTTCCCCACGGATTCCACGGTCAGATGTATTGTGATGGTCTGAAGACGGGGGAGCTGGGCGGGCCTTCACTATTCTATGCATGCACGGATACAGTCCGTCACTACAACTACAGCCAGCCTACCTACGTACCTATGCGGTGATGATGGTGGTCTTCTCGGCTTCTCGCCGTGAGCTGACTGCACCACCCACCACCCTTGGCAGCCAGCATCGGACAGGCTTCTCTTGGCTGCACAAGTCGATTTCGTCTGCCAATGTTCGCATACCCCACCCCTGCTCTCCTGTCGGACTATGACGGGGGCCAAGCGGCCGATCTCCAAGCCTCACTCCGGATTCACCCAACCATTGTTGGCCTTGAGAGCCCCATGAACAGCTGCTCTTTTCGATTATGCCTGTCAGTCAATCCCCTGGGGGGGGACTCGGAGAGAGAGAGAGATGGGAAGTGAGAGAAATGGGAAGAGAGGGAGAGAGAAAGAGAGAGAGAGAGAGAGCAAAAGAGCGAGAGTCGCGGCTTTACCAGGGATTAGTGTGTTAGCCAGTCAGGTTGTCAACTTGTTAGCTCGTCTCAAGCTCCATCCCCCATCCCCATCCCCATCCCATCTCAAACAAAACTATCACCCCGAGAATGTGTGGGCTGCCACTTCACCCCCGGATTATCGATGCTTGTGGTTCTCTTGTCGCGTGCGTGGCGTCCCCTCCCCTCCCCACACACGGAATCAGAGAGTAATGGAATGGGATGAGCATGGATCGAGTTCATGTACGGATACTCGCGGTACCTCCTCCCACAGCTTTCCCACACCTTGTTTCGACCCTCAACCCACCTCCTCGTCGAATCTTATTCTTCCAGGCCCTGCGCCCCCGGCGACCAAGAGACGGTAGGCCCGAGTCGGCCTCTCGGGTAACGTCATAGTAGCGTTCCCCATCACTATATTCGGGTCAGCAGACTTTTGACTTACGATCGTCCAAGGCGCGGCAGGTTATGTTGTATGTGGCTTACAGTCAGTATAAAGCCTTTTCCATCGTGCCTTTTGGAGAAACGTCACCCCCCTGGCATAATATCCAAAGCCCTCTCCTCGGTTTTGGTCTTCAAAAGCACCTCCCTTTCTCCCCTCTCCTCTTCCTATCTCACCTGAGTTTAAGCAGCTTTTCCTGGCATTTGGATTCTTTTTGGGATCTACATCCGCATGATACCTTGAGCGGCCAAGTCGTCTCTGTTTCCCCGTGAAACATAAACATCACGACCGCAAAACTTCCTACATCCCAACAACACCTAGCGTAGATCGGCACCCTTCGCCGCGGTTCTTCGCAATCATGGGTTTGGGTAAACTGTAAGTTGCTTGTCACGCTGTCGTACACACACCCCATGGAGCCCATCACAACTAACACTGCTCCCCCCTCGCAGGTCCGTCCGCATCAATGGCGCTGAGTGCGGCGCCGAGGCCCTCATGCTCGGTGCCATCACCAGCATAGGAGGCTTCCTCTTTGGCTACGACACGGGTCAGATCTCAGGCATGCTCCTCTTCTCCGACTTCAAGAAACGCTTCGCCACCGGCAGCCTTGGCCCGGACGGCCTCCCGCAATGGGTGCCCACCACCCAGTCGCTCATGGTCTCGCTCATGAGCATCGGCACCCTCATCGGCGCCCTCTCCGGCGCCTACACGGCCGACTGGTGGGGCAGACGCCGGAGTCTGAGCTTCGGTGTCGCCATCTTCATCATCGGCAACATCATCCAGATCTCGGCCATGAACTCGTGGGTGCACATGATGGTTGGCCGCTTCATCGCCGGTCTCGGCGTCGGTAACCTGTCCATCGGCGTCCCCATGTTCCAGTCCGAGTGCTCCCCGCGCGAGATCCGTGGCGCCGTCGTCGCCTCGTACCAGCTGCTCATCACCTTCGGTATCCTCATCTCCAACCTCATCAACTTCGGCGTCCGCAACTTCCAAGACTCGGACGCCTCGTGGCGCATCGTCATCGGCCTCGGCATCGGCTTCTCCCTGCCTCTGGGTCTGGGCATCCTCTTCGTCCCCGAGTCTCCCCGCTGGCTCGCCGGTCGCCAGGACTGGGAGGGCTCACGCATGGCCTTGGCCCGTCTTCGTGGCCTGAAGGACGACCCCCACTGCGACCTCGTCGAGAAGGATCTTCAGGAAATGTTCAAGGTCATTGAGGAGGAGTCCAAGACCGGCTACGGCACCTGGGCCGAGTGCTTCACCGGATCGTCTGGCATCCCCAAGACCGTCTACAGGACTCTGCTCGGAATCAGCCTGCATTTCATCCAGCAGTGGACTGGTGTCAACTTCTTCTTCTACTACGGAGCCACCATCTTCGAGTCGGCTGGCATCGAGGACCCTATCATGATGCAACTGATTCTCGGAGCCGTCAACGTCTTCTGCACCTTCTTCGGCCTCTACGCCGTGGAGAAGTACGGCAGACGCTGGCCCTTGTTCATCGGCGCCGTCTGGCAGACCGCCTGGCTCACCGTCTTTGCCGCCGTCGGTGTGGCCATGCCTCCGGAAACCAACTCGACTACCGGCATTGTCATGATCGTTTCGGCTTGCATGTTCATTGCCTCCTTCGCCAGCGTAAGTTTACTACTCACATGCCTCGTTCATCATCCCCAGATGTCGATGTGTCAGTCCATTCTAGATCACAAGCTAACATGCCAACTTAGACTTGGGGGCCCATGTGTTGGTGTGTCATTGGCGAGACCTTTCCCCTCCGCACCAGAGCCAAGCAGGCATCCCTCGCCACGGCCGGAAACTGGCTCGGAAACTTCCTCATTGCCTTCCTCACGCCCTACGCCACCGCCGGCATCGGCTACTCGTACGGCTTCGTCTTCGCCGCCTGCAACTTGGCCGGCGCGGTGGTCGTCTGGTTCTTCCTTTACGAGACGAAGATGCTTTCCCTCGAGAACGTCGATCGCATGTACAGCGACCCCAGCGTCAAGCCGTACTCCTCCAGCAAGTGGGTGCCGCCTGGCTACATCACCCGCAAGCAGAAGGACGACTCTGCCTTCCAGCGCGCCTCAGTGCACAGCGAGAACACTGCCGTCGGCGGCGACCAGCACAAGGAGAAGACGAGCGATGACGAGAGGCCTTTCTCGGAACACCACACCAAGCAAGAGCCCTTGGCCAACAATGTTTAGAGAGGGAAAATGTACAGTAAAACAATTAGGGGGGGATAACTGAGAGGCATGGAAATTTACTTCCAAATAGCGAGCGTTTGGCGCTTGAACGCCTGGATAAGGCGTTATACATGTATTTTTATGGCAATATCATGAACAATTCTCATGGACACATCACATAACTTGATATTCCCTTCAACCGGCACATACTGCACTTCCAGTTCGCGTATGCAGTCCTAACATGAACATATGCAAGATGAAAAACTAGTGACAAACCAAAGAAAATTCTTGCACTTCTGAGCCGTGCCAATATGCGAATATGTTATTTCTATATAAATGATACAACAGATGTAAGATGCTTTACTGCCCCCCGCCTGTGCGCATAAAAATGTTGGACGGCCTATCGCGGTGCGCAAACTGCTCCTCAACCTCGTACTCGATCTCGGGGCCGTCCTGCTTGAAGCCCAGCTTCGAGTAGACGTGTCTGCCCATGCTCGACGCCTCGAGGAGCAGCTCGAGCCCGCCGCGTCGCTTGGCCTCGTCGAGACCCCACTGCACCAGCTTCTTGGCGATTCCCTTCCCTTGGAACGCGGGGTCCACGGCGCACATGTCCAGCACGAAGACGGCCGGCTCGTCCGACGCCGCCTTCTCGCGGATGACCTCCTCGCGCCGCTTGTGGAGGGACCCCATACACGCGGCGGCGTAGCGCTGCTCGGCCTCGTTGCCGGGGAAGATGGACTCGAGGTTGAGGTCCTTGATGAGGTCCTTGGGCGGCGCGTCGCCGTGGCCCTCGACGGCCGACTGCTGCACCCAGATGGCCATGCCGGCGATCCTCCGCTGGCCGGGCCGCTCGGGGTCCGGGAGGGTGGCCTTGAGGAAGACGGTGTTCGGTTCGCCCTTGTTGTTCTTGGTCACGGAGCCGAAGCGGTTGACCATGCGCGAGGCGTGGAAGGCCTGGCCCTCAGGGGTGTCCCAACCAGGGTTCATGGAGATGAAGACGCCGTCGCGGACCTGGTGGCCGAAGGCGTTGCAGACGACCTCATTGACCTGCGTGAAGTCCTCGGGCTGCGTGATAACCTCGATGCGCACCTCCGAGGGCTTCCCCGCGTTGTCGGTGGCGGTGATCGTCATTGTGCGCTTGCGGGGAAATTTGGAGTTGATGGCGGGGTAAAACGGTGACGTCTGTCGATTATGTATTTTCTTTTTTGGGGTGAACTGGTTTCGCGGAGCGGACGGAGCGTGGAGGTGGTGTGATGCTCGGACTTTGGCGTTCTGGTAGTGTGTCGACAACTCAACACCAGGGTACCAATCTTTAGGCGAAGGAGATGATGTAGACAGGTGTCTTCTGACGAAGAACAGGCTGAAGAAAGGACGAAAGTGCCAAGCCAAACATCCGCTCCATATGACGGACGACGGAGGCTAAACCTGCTCGACGCATGAATCGTCCAAGGCTCCGCGCCAACGGTCCACCAAACTCCGCATTTCGGAGGAGACTAGGCCGCGAAAGTGAGGTGTTGTCAGTCTAAGAGTTAGCGCTGAGAACCGGGTTTCCATTATCAATCAGAAATGCGTTCCGAGCCTTGTCCAAGGCGCGAATACATCATGGAGCGACGTCGACGATAGCTTCAGTAAGTCAGACTACCTACTTTTCGGTACCCCCCCCATTTTGGCACCCTAAAAATGAAGCTATCCCTATTATACTTATTAACTTTAATTAATTATTAACTTCTTCTAAATGCAATAATAATACAGCTTTCAGTTTTACTAGGGTATTTAGAGTTGCTAGATTTAGCTGTATTATTCTCTTTTTCCCTAGCCTTAAGTTGTACTTACTAAATATCTTTAATATTAGTAAACTTAGTATTAGGATTTAGTTAGACTACTCTTCTTTTCCTTACTGTAGTATTAGTAATTTAGGCCTATAGAAGTTCTAGTTTCTACTAAGTATTTACTAATTTATATATTTACTTACTAAAGCCTTTTTTTACTTTCTTAAATAAAAGGTATTAAGTAAAAGTATTATTTTCTAGCTCTATAAATAGCTTTAACTACTTAATTAGATTCTTTATCTTCCTTAGTATTAATTATACTACTATAAATAATGTAAATACTTTTTCTTTAGCTTTCTTATCTCTAAATTACCCTTTACTAACTTAATTAAATAATTCTAATACTACTAGTATTAATAGGAGTAGTAGGGAGCTTATTAGAAGCTTTACTATAGAGATAGGCTATAATTCTATTTATTTCTAATTACTTCTAATATTCTGCATTATTATACTTATAGTATAAGTTTTCTAATAATAGCTTATAAAGTTCCTCTTACTTATAATAATTAAATTATTCTACTAATTAAAGTATTTAAGCTTCTTTCTATAAGCTACCTTAATAGAGCTAAAGACTAACTAATTAAGTAACTAGAGAATATAAGAAGTATATAGTAGTAAGAATAATAAATAACGTACGTGCATAGTGAGCTGCGCATCATAGTGAGCTGCGCACGTCCACTGCCTTTCTACCTCTTAAACCTTTACACCTACTTTCCTCCACGTACGAACATGACTTCTTCTTCTAAAGAAAGCCGTATTATCCTTGCCCTCCAAGCTATCCAAAAAGACCCAAAAATGTCTGTACGAAGAGCTGCCTCCACCTTTGAGGTTCCTGAATCAACCCTTCGCACGCGACGCGCTGGTGTACTCCCACGAGCCGAGACGCGACCGAAATCAATGAAGATGACTATAACTGAAGAGGAGGTGATTCTTGAACGAGTTATTGACCTAATCGATCGAGGGTTCCCTCCGCGACAAGAAGACGTACGAGAAATGGCCGACCAACTCCTAAACGCGCGCGACGGGACGCGTACGGGACCCCGATGGGCAGAGAACTTCGTACGACGCGTCCCCCAATTGAAAATGCGATTTCGACGTCGAATCGACTATCAGAGGGCCTTAGCTGAGGATCCTACAATTATACAAGGCTGGTTTGCACTCGTGCGAAACACAATTGCAAAGTACGGAATACTTGATGACGATATCTACAATTTTGATGAGACTGGGTTCCTGATGGGAATGCTGTCGCATGCAAAGGTTGTTACAACGTCTGACCGTAAGGGAAGGCCTCGTACGAAGCAGCCTGGCAATCGGGAATGGGTTTCTGTCATTCAGGGTGTGTGTGCAGATGGCTGGGCGATGCCTCCGTACGTTATCGTGAAGGGCAAATATCACCTCCTCTCCTGGTACACCAACGGCCAATTCCCAGCCACATGGCGCATCCATCCAAGCGAAAATGGATGGACGACAAATGATATTGGCCTAGATTGGCTACAGCACTTTAATCAGTGCACAAGGACTCGTACGAAGGGCTCTTATCGCCTCTTGATCCTTGATGGTCACAACAGCCATAAATCGACCGACTTTGACGAATACTGCAAGGAACAAAGCATTATTGCTCTCTGCATGCCTCCCCATTCATCGCACGAGCTCCAGCCTCTTGATGTTGGGTGCTTTAGCCCGTTAAAGCACTCGTACAGCAAGGAAATCGAGAAGATGATGCGGATGCAGATTTCGCATATTACTAAGGATGACTTCTTTCCTGCCTTTAAAGCAGCATTCTTTGCCTCAATGGGCGAAAACAACGTACGAGCTGGTTTTAGACAGGCAGGCCTTGTACCTTTTAACCCTGAAGTGGTTCTTTCTCGCTTGGATTTCAAGCCAAAGACGCCAACACCATCAAACTCACGGCCAAGCAGCCGAGGCTCCTGGGACGCAAAGACACCAACCACAGCACTAGAGGGCGTACGAAGTGCTTCCTCTCTTAAAAAGAAGATCCAAGCACATCAAGGTAGCTCACCAACACCAATGTACGAAGTAATTGACTTCCAGGCCAGAGGTATTAGCAAGTTAGCCCATAGGCTTGCTATTGTTGAGGCTGAGAACCGTAAGCTTCGTACGGGGATAGAGGTACTAAGTAAGCGCCGGAGGGCAAAAAAAACACGACTACGTCTTGGAGGGTCACTTAATACTGCTGAAGCAGAGGCACTACAAGTAGAAAAGGGTGGTGTTGATGCTGGAGGAGAGAATAACCCTCAGAAGGAGGGTCGTACGGAAGGTGCTGAACCACGCGCGCGACGATGTGGCAATTGCGGAAAGTCTGGACATAACGCACGAACCTGTGAAGTAGTTTGGGATAGTGATGAAGAAGAGGGTGATAAGTAGTTTTAATTGATTTCGTACGTTGTAGTTGAATTAACTTATATAAGAGGTAGAAAGGCAGTAGACGTGCGCAGCTCACTATGATGCGCAGCTCACTATGCACGTACGTTAAATATTATTTATATAGTATAATTATATAAAGTTAATTATTATATAATTCTTATATTTATTTATAATTAGTAGCTTAATTTTCTTACTCTAAAGAAGAATTTAAAAAATAAAGACCTTCTATAGCTATTTAATTGTAGTAGTATTTAAAGTTTATTTATTCTCTATTATAGTAAATTACTATTCTTTATAAGAGCTTAAGTCTAGAGGAAACTACTACTACTAGACTACTTTACCCTTATAAATAATAAGGGGATTTAAAATATAGCTTAGAGTAGAAATATATTTAATAATAAATACTTATACTCTTAATTTAAGCTATTTCTTATATATAGACTTTATTTTAAATATACTTAATATTAGCCTATTAAATCCCTAGCCCTTAAGAATACTAGTCTTATTTATATTATATTTATTAGCTAATTTAATACTAGTAATCTCTAGTAATGTACATGCATAGTGAGCGGATCAACATAGTGAGCGGATCACTTTCCCCTTCTTTCTTACCTTTCCTCCTTACAACAACTTTCCTCTACGCACGACTATGGAATCCTCCTCAAATGAAAGCCGCATTATTCTTGCACTTAAAGCTATCCAAAAAGACCCAAAACTATCCGTACGAAAAGCAGCCTCTATCTACAAGATCCCATTCTCAACCCTTAACTACCGACGCATCGGACGACTACCACGACAAGAAACGCGATCGAAATCAATGAAGATGACTGAGCTAGAAGAAACAGTGATTCTTGAACGAGTTATTGACCTAATCGATCGAGGATTTCCACCGCGACTTGACGACGTACGAGATATGGCTGATTGCCTCCTTGACGAACGCGACGCGACGCGTGTTGGACCCCGATGGGCAGAGAACTTCGTACGACGTCAACCACAACTAAAGACGCGTTTTCGACGTAGAATCGACTATCAGAGGGCATTAGCTGAGGATCCTGCAATTGTGCAGGCCTGGTTTGCCCTCGTACGAAACACAATCGCAAAGTACGGAATCCACGATGACGATATCTACAATTTTGATGAGACAGGCTTCTTGATGGGAATGCTGTCGCACGCAAAGGTTGTTACAACTTCCGACCGTAAGGGAAGGCCTCGTACGAAGCAGCCTGGCAATCGCGAATGGGTTTCTGTCATTCAGGGCGTATGTGCAGATGGCTGGGCGCTGCCTCCGTACGTCATCGTCAAGGGCAAATATCACCTCCTCTCGTGGTATACCAATGGCCAATTCCCACCCCAATGGCGCGTCCACCCTAGCGAAAATGGATGGACTACAAATGAGATTGGCCTAGATTGGCTACAGCATTTTGAAAAGTGCACAAAGTCTCGTACGAAGGGTGCTTTCCGGCTCCTAATCCTTGATGGCCACAACAGCCACAAGTCCACCAAGTTTGACGATTACTGCAAGGAACACAGCATTATTGCTCTTTGCATGCCTCCCCATTCATCGCACGAGCTCCAGCCTCTTGATGTTGGCTGTTTTAGTCCACTAAAGGCGTCGTACGGCAAGGAAATTGAGAAAATGATGCGGATGCAGATTACGCACATTACTAAGGACGATTTCTTTCCTGCCTTTAAGGCAGCCTTTTTTACTTCAATGGGTGAAGAAAACGTACGAGCTGGCTTTAGACAGGCTGGCCTTGTCCCTTTTAACCCAGAAGTAGTTATTTCCCGGCTGGATTTCAAGCCAAAGACGCCAACACCATCCAACTCACGCCCAAGCAGCCAGGGCTCCTGGGACCCAAAGACACCAACTACAGCACATGACGCCGTACGAAGCTCTGCATCACTTAAGAAAAGGATTACTAGTCATCAACATAGCTCACCAACCCATTTGTACGAAGTAGTTGACTTGCAGGCTAAAGGTATTAGCAAGTTAGCACACAAACTAGCTCTTGTTGAAGCTGAGTGCCGTGGGCTTCGTACGGCAAATGAGATACTAAGCAAGCGTCGGAGGGCTAAAAAAACCCAACTACGTCTTGGAGGGTCCCTTAATGCAGCTGAAGCAGAGGCAATCCGGGTAGAGAAGGGTATTGTTGATGCTGGAGGCGAAAATGTGCGTCAGGAGGGAGCTCGTACAGAGGGGGGTGAATTGCGCGGTCGGCGATGTGGCAATTGCGGAAAGACTGGACATAACGTACGAACATGTCAGGTAGTTTGGGAGACCTCTGAAGAAGAGGATGATAAGTAGTTTTAATTGATTTCGTACGATGCTGCTGAATTAACTTACAATAATAGTAGGAAGGTAGAGAAAGGTGATCCGCTCACTATGTTGATCCGCTCACTATGCATGTACGTTATAGTAAGTAATTTAAATTAGTCCCTAATAATTTTAGTAAATACTCTATTAATATACTTAGAATTAATAAGGTAACTTCTCTAGACTTTAACTAATAGATTCCTCTTTAAGAAGGCTTAAATTTAGCCTTTTCCTATAGGCTCTATATTTCCTATAGTATAGAGGATTCTTTCTACAAATAGCTTTACTTATAGATAAATTAGAGTAATACTAAGAGTATACTAAATGCAAACTTATTTAACTAATTTAATCTCCTAATTAATAGATAGTCTCTACAAATTAGAAAAGGTAATTAATTTTAATTAAGTACTCTTAATTTAATACTAAAGTATTAATTTTAGAATACTATATACTTAATTAGCCCTCTTAATAAGTATACTATTAGTTATTGCATTAAGGGCCTAATTAACTTTATTTTTAGTATACTAGCCTATAAGGTAAAAAGGAAACTCTAAGGAAAAAATAAGGTTATTTGCATAAGTATAGGAAATATTATTAATATTAAAAGTTGAGGGGTATATTCTAGTAATGAGGCATTTGAGGCATTTTTAGGGTGCTAAAATAGGGGGGGGTGCTGAAAAGTGGGTAGTCTGACTTATCTTGTAGTAGATACTGAAGGTCGGCAGTTAGAAGTTTGAAACCCTATGCAAGATTTAAAAAAAAATTTAAAAATTTAGTGATTAGCGTACAGAATTAATCACTTCACCTCGTTTCGCAGCGATCAAGCGATGTGTCAGATCCATGGGTGAAAACGTAGTCGGATACAGGAGTCAACGTGTATCTGAGATTGGTGACTCGATGACCACTTTGTGAACTGCAATACTCTCTTTCCATCTCTCGAACGAACATGCCACTATTATGACCGCACTGACCGGCAATTACTTAAATTCCCTTAGATAGGGCCATCCGATGCCTATTCACGGCTCACAAAAAGAAAAACAGGGGGCTCTAAAAAAATCCCTAGACAAATTGCATTCAAGTCACAGGGTATGAAAGGTACAGGCAAGCTAGAATAAGGAATCTGTTGCATCCAGGAAGTTGGCCTTCTCTAACAATTCTTTACTCCTTTTCCCTTGAAATTCAGCTTGTTTACAGGAATTTGCGTCAGTTGTTGACCGAGATGAATTAGACAGATGCTTGTGTGATATCTAGCCTTCTATTTCAGTTCATAGAAATGGCAAAGGGGCATAGAGAAGCTATTCAGGATCTATCATTGGGGACAGTTCTGGGCAACTTTACATACTGATTTCCAACCCCAAACGCAAGACGGGTTCAAAGTGGCTTAGGCTAGCACAGCATGGGATGTAACATAAATTGGAATCCAATTGTTTTTTACTTTGCAAGTGACTAACCTAGCTAGAACTAAACTCTTAGTAGGCCTGAGAACCCAACTGCAGGGCGACTTTGAGGTCTATCTAATAACGCCATAGAACCATTGCATCCAACGCTTATTTTCACAAAGAATCTCCATATAGCCTGTGGTTGGAGTGATACCGACACTTGGTAATTTGACCCCAGGTCGTTGTTCGGCAAGATCAACGCCGTACCCTCCCTAGTAGTAGCGTTGACTGGGCGCACAACATCTGCCATTGTCGTCGGGACCCCTGAAATATCCCATGTGAGGTCCACTCCGATGGTCCTCCAGGAATCGACGCTAAAGCCTGTCGGGTGCTCCAGGCAGATGTTGGTGCATAGGAATCGTAAATCCGGACAGGCGCACATAAGGGCCGTTTGCGTGGCGACAAAGTCCTCGTCTACGGCTTCGACCATGGCATTGATGGAGCTGGCCAAGTGGGCTAGAAGATGCAAGTCTTCAGCAGCATCCATCACCTCTTTTAGCGGAACCCTTGTGACGGGGTAGGCCGTGGTGCTGCCAAAAAAATTCATTGTTTCGTGGTGGAAGGCGCGTCCTCTCCAATTGACGGGCGTCAAGAGTCTTGCTTCCCAGTCGAGGCTGATTTCATCATCAGAGCTCTTTGCCCTCATTCTGGCCATGGTGGCGTATGCCCAAATCAAGGCTGTGAAGCAGTCCATTGTTGAGGGCGATCCTCTGCATGTCCTTCTCGTCGTAATAAAGTGCCATAGAGTTTCCAAATTTTGCCAACTAATGAGGAATATCACTTCAGACTCTGACCTGAGAAGCTGATGCCCCACCGGATCCTCCCCAGCAGGTAGCAATATAGCTGTGGCCGGTCCAAGAGGATACTCTTGCAAGACGAATTCGGGACATGCTGAGAGGAGGGCACCAAGTTTGGGTTTCTTTTCCGCTACCCTCTTTGAAATCTTCTCTTCATCCAGTGCTTGAGAGGATGGACATGAGAACAGCGTTTTCCTTGTCTGGGCTGCAAAACATTCCATGAACATCTTCATACAGGTGGCATCTGGAACAACCTTATTCAGATGGACCCAGAAAAGCAGCCCGCCTTTGATAAATGACGTTTCAACGTAGCTGACTGGGGCTTGGCTAAGTTCCCTTGTGCCTACGAATAGCCGAGTGTGGTGCTGGGTCCTGTGGTTTTAAGCGGTATAACGTCAGAATGCCTGATAAAAAAAGATATTTTACCTGAGGCAAGGTTGACCTGGAGAATGTCGGCAAAGTCAGGCCTCTGTACTGCAAGTCTATTAAGGGCATCTCGTATCGATGCCAATATAACGTTTGGTGACGTATCATGACTTGTTGGAAAGCATACGCAGACACTAAGGAACTCACGACGACCTGCTTGGTTCCACGCTGCTAGATTTATTTCTAGCAGGCTAGGCGTGATACCTGTGATGTTGTTTGAGCTGCTCATATTTTATGTAAGTATGTACGCAATGCAGAGTAAGTATGTTTTTCAAGTTCTATAATACTATTAACAAAAGCAAAAGCAAAGCCAAAGTGTTTTTTTAAAATAGGTAGGCAGGTAGTTAGATGTTGTTCCAACTTACAGTAGGCTAGTGTATGGGAGCTGCTGCACGGGGTTTTCTTCCTTATGTAGATAAGAAAAATAGCCTTTTCTAGAGCAGACAATGGCTCTCAGGAAGATACCACTTAGCCTTTCTAAACTAGTTGCTTGAGATTGAAGATGTTAGAGAGCCTTTAGTGTAGATTCTCCCTTAGTAGGATAACTTTACTTCAAAGCTATACTTTGCTTTAATGACAGTATTAGCTTTACTGTAGAGTTGTAGCTAGGCCTAGACTAAACTAGTTTGTATTGTATTTAAGTAGAAAATAGAAAGTATTCTTAGCGGCTTTGTTACAGTAAATAAAAGAGCATATAGTGTACAATCTTTGTAATAAACTACAACTAGAGGTTTTGTGTCTTGTTAAATTCTGTGTGCAAATAAATTAAGCTAAACTAAAGGTCGGATGCTTAAGAGGGCTTTAGCTGTGATTTACACTACAAATCCATCTAATTAATGCTGTGATTAGTCCTGTAGGGTAGTTTAGTAAAGCTAGCTTGAATGAAAAAGCTTCTCTAGGACTAGGACACTAAAGGTTGACGCAATAGTGCAACTGAAGTTGTTCTAAACTTAGAGTTTGCAAAATTCTAACACGTCTCCCATTTAGAAAGGGCAGAATTAAAAGTCTAGACAGCATCATTACTTATTAGAATAAGTAGCATGAAAGAAGAATAAAGTAAGAGAAAGGAGTGCACACTTATACTTTGTAGATAGTAGAGCAGCCTAGTTAATCAACATCATTACTGCTTGTCTATAGTGATTTGTCTGATTGCCAACAAACAACTCAAACTCCTATGTACATATCCTGTAAAAATCCCAGCCCTTTGACATGAAATTCATAAGGATTTTCCCAAGAAGGTTGAAAACTCCTTCGCTCTGACTTGGACAATCAGTTCCATTTTGGGTTTGGCTCGCGGGGAATTTCGGGATTACTATTCATCTGGCCCAGCTGGGAATTCTCTGCATTGCCATAAAAAATGGAGAGCCCCCCATATCTTTTTTTCGTGGAGGATTCAGTCAGTTGGCCGGGGCAAACGGACGCACAAAAACAGGCCGAAAAGTTGAGGGAGATACGGGTAGTCACGTTGAAGAATGCAAAGCCCGCATTCTTCTGGGACAAGCGATAACCTAGGCTCTCATCCGCCCCTGGGAAACCGTTCAGTGTGGCCATGTTGTGATAAGATGCTAGTGAGTTGTGGTTGTCTGTTTGGTTTAAAGGGTTGTCTGGCTGGGTTCTATGACGGGGTTTCTCCTGTGACCTGCACATCTGGAGCACGCTGATCATCGATGCAATCAATCTATTTGCGAAGTGCAAACCAGAGCTATCCGAAGAGCCCCCCCCCCCCCCAAAAAGGGTTCCAGGGGGTGTGCCCTGTTGAAGCAACGAGTACACGCCAAAATCGCCAAACGTCCTTAGAGAAGAATCTGGTCTACTGGGTTTGCGTTCTTGCTTTTGAACATTTGCACTGCAATTCGAGCCACTGCAGGTCTCACGAAGCACTTTTTGTTGGTGTTGAAATTCCGGTGGTGTCGGGACCCGAGAGATGCAGAAGAACAGACTATGCGCTCATCCTGAACAGGAAGTCTGTACTCCTAAACCAAGCATTCACGAAGTACTTCCCGTAAGAGGTAAGGTGCTAGTCTTATGATCTCGGCGACAGTTGCCATGTTAGAGGTACTGCAGCATCTTTGCCCTGAAAACGGCATGGGGAGCCACGAAGAAGACGTCACTTTTCTCAGTTAGGCAGACTTTGAACGATTCAGGGGGGATTTAATGAATGCAAGGTCCAGGAAGTATAGGCAGTCACCAATCAAAAGCCGGTATATGGCCGTATAGTTCCTATCTGGTCAACCCCTAAATTGCAGTGACAAGAGTGGTCTGTTTCGGATTAAATATGTCAGATCCTCTTCGGGACGGCTACGGCACCTCCCCCCGGAGATCGCGGGAACAATTCACGATATTTAGTATCGAATTTTCCTCTTCCCCTCGACATCGGAGTGAACTGCATCGACTTTACTTTCCCTCACTTTCATTCACTTCAGCCCCTCGTTCAACTTTTGTCTTGTCCAGTTTGTTTCTACGTTGGATATCGAGTTCCGGAACTCATCAATTACTCTCTTTTCTATTGGGCACGAACCACTCATTTACAACCATTTTTTCGATTTGAACCCCCCCACCCCCTGTAAATCCACAATGAAGTCGGCTTCAGCCATCTTGGCGGTCTTGGCGGCCGTGGCCAACTTGACGGCAGCTCAAACCGTGAGCGGAAAGGCGGAGGGTTTTGCTACCGGAGTTACCGGCGGCGGCAGCGCAGCCGCCGTCACGCCCAAGGACATCGACGAGCTGACGACGTACCTCACCGACAGCAAGCCACGCGTCATCGTCCTCTCCAAGGAGTATGACTTTACGGAGTCCGAGGGCACCGAGTCCGGCACCGCCTGTGCCAGCTGGGGAACCGGCGCTGCGTGCCAGAGAATCATCCAGGACGACTGCGGCAGCAACACCAAGGAGACGGGCACCTGGTTCAAGGCCGCCCGCACGCCTATCGACGTTGGCTCTAACAAGACCATTCTTGGCGTCGGGAGCAAGGGCGCCATCAAGGGCAAGGGCTTGAGGATGAAGGGCAGCAACGTCATTATCCAGAACATCGAAATCAAAGACTTGAACCACAAGTATGTCTGGGGAGGCGACGCGCTCTCGTTTGCCGGTGCCGATCTCGTCTGGGTTGACCATGTCACCGTAAGAATCTCCCTCCATTTCTTGTCACTCGGTTCTGCTTTCGAAGTTGGACTGCTTTCGAAGTTGGACATGTGTTAACCCGATGTGCAGACCACCCGCCCCGGCCGCCAGCACTACGTCTTCGGCTTCGAGCCCAGCAAGCGCATCACCCTGTCCAACAACTTCATCAACGGCAACTCGACCTACTCCACCGGCTGCAACGGATACCACTACTGGACGTTCGAGATGGTCGGCGAGGACGACCAGATCACCATGAAGAACAACTACATCTACAAGACGGCCGGCCGCGGCCCTGCCCTCAGCGGCGCCACCCTCCTGCACGCCGTCAACAACGTGTGGAGCGACACCAACGGCCACGCCATCGAGGGCGGCGAGGCCACGGCCCGCGGCATCTTCGAGGGCAACGCCTTCATCAACGTCAAGCAGCTCGTCTCGGACTACAAGGGCAGGCTCTTCTCCTCCCCCGACGCCACCACCAACGCGCAGTGCAAGTCGGCCCTCGACCGGGCGTGCGAGATCAACGTCTTCGAGGACACCACCGACGACTTCAAGTACACCGACACCACCTTTTTCGGCGACTTCAAGGGCCTCGGCATCGCCAGCGCCGCCGCCGCCAGCAAGATCAAGACCAGCGTCCCTGCCAATGCCGGCGCCGGCAAGCTGAGCGCCGCCTCCTCCTCCTCGTCTGCTGGAGAGACTGCCGAAAAGGCCGAGGCTGCCCCCTCCAGCACGCCTGTTGCTTCTACCCCCGCTGCGCCCAAGGCCACGGAGGCTGCCGCCAAGCCCGCTTCCGGCTCCGGATCCGTTGCCCTGTACGGCCAGTGTGGTGGCCAGGGTTACTCTGGCGCTACCGCCTGCTCGTCTGGCAAGTGCGAGTTCGTGAACGACTGGTACTCTCAGTGCGTCTAAGTTGTCGGCGTCGAGTCTCGGCGAAACACCGTCCTGAATATCAGCAGGACCACGGTGGAGATCGCGGGCTTGGAAGAGAATCTAGCGTGCTACTCTATCGGCATTCATGTAATAATAGCTTTTGACCTGTACCTAAACAACGTATAAAAGACAGCCGGGCCCAAGCCCGGTTAGCTACTGCTCAGACTCACCTTCTATACTGTCAAGTCGTAATTCTGATGAAAAGGCCGCTCCAAGCGTGACCCGAAGCCTTAAACAGTCTAGTTTTTGCTCTCTCCAACCAATCCATTGGCTCGCGCATGACAAAATACTGCAAGAATTGTAACAGGGAAGCGGGCTAAAAGAAAAGCCGTTCTCGCACAAAGGCAGATGACATGATGTTACCTGCGGGCTAAAGCCCGACTGCCGAATATCCACTGGCGCAATGGAGCGAGAAATGGCATCATCGTCAGTCCCCCCTGGGTGAAACCACACATTGACGAGCAAAGGAACAATGGCGGACCAATGACGAGTTTCCGAACGACCAGCAAGATAAGCCCCCGGGAAAAACGAACATCTCCTCGCTATTGCCGGCATCGCGGCTGGGACCTTGAACACCACCGGAGGCCCATCGAAGGGGGTTTGGATCTCCGCCCGCCGGTGATGTGCTCCGATGCGGAGCTGACGACTTGAGCTATTCTTTTTTACCTCCTAAAAGGCTCTCAAAGAAGATTGTTAAATGCTCTACGAATCGTGTCCTTTCTGAACCAGTTGGCTGAGTCGATCCCGGACAAGAGCCATCATCTACATTGCCCGTCATGTCTACTCCTCCTGCACGCCGGTGGTATCACTGGTTCGCGCCGACTGATACCCCGGAAGAACGAAAGCTGATCCTGAAGCTTGACTTTCTCATTGTGCCCTACGCTTTGTAAGAACAAGTCCTCCTTCGTTGTTTGTGTGTCCGTTTCAAGTGCTGATGTACAGACTTACAGCATCATCTACTGGGTCAAGTACATTGACCAGATCAACATCAGTAAGTGAAAAGTACAGAAGGCCACGTTAGAAATCTTTGACTAACATCCATAGACAATGCGTATGTGTCGGGAATGGCCGACGAGCTCGGCTTCCACGGCAACGAGCTCGTCCAGTTTCAGACCATCTTCGTCGTGGGCAACGTAGTCGGCCTCCTCCCCTTCATCTACCTGTTCCCACGAGTGCCGATGCATGTGCTCGTCCCGACTCTGGATCTTGGATGGGGACTCTTCACCCTTCTCCAGTACCGCGCCAACTCCTACGCCGAGATCATGGCGTACCGGTTCATGGTGGCCATCTTTGAGGTCTGTCCGGCCCCGTCCCTCTCGGTCTCGTAGATTTAGACTATATGCAGTATGGACTGACCAAGAACCAGGCTTCGTACTTCCCGGGCGTCCACTTCGTGCTCGGCTCCTGGTACCGAAGCGACGAGATTGGCCGCCGGGGCGGCATCTTCTACATCGGCCTCACCCTCGGCACCCTCACCGCGTCCCTCCTGCAGGCCGCCGCCGTCACGTACCTCGACGGCACCCACGGCCTGGCCGGCTGGCGCTGGCTCTTCATCATCAACGCCGTCATCACGCTCCCGCTCGCCCTCGTCGGCTATTTCGTCTGGCCGGGGACGCCCTCGAAGCCCAACAGGCTGCTGATGACGGAAGCGGAGCTCGCTCTGGCGCGCTCGCGCCTCGAGGAGGCCGGCGCGTCGACGCGGAGCACGCCCTTCTCGCTCGCGTTGCTGCGGCGCATCTTCACCAACTGGCGGTTCTACCTGCTCATCCTCTGGGACATCTTCTTCTTCAACACGAGCGCCAACAGCGCCGCGTTCCTCCTCTGGATCAAGAGCCTCGGCCGCTACAGCACGGCCGAGATGAACAACCTCGCGGCGCTGAGCCCCGGCCTCGGCATCTTTTTCGTGCTCTTCATCAACTTCAGCGCCGACCTCTGGATCGGCCGCCCGGCGGCCATCACGCTGGCGTCGGCGGTCAACCTCTCGGGCCTCGTCATCCTGGCCGTGTGGAACGTGCCGGAGGCTGCCAAGTGGTACGCCTTCAGCACGACGTACTCGGCCGTCGCGGTGTCGTCGGTGCTGTACGGATGGGCCAACATCATCCTCAAGCACAACATCGAGGAGCGGGCGCTGACGCTGATTCTCATGACGGCCATCGCCACCTCGACGAACGCGTGGGTCCCGTTGTTCGTGTACCCGACCGTCGAGGCCCCGCGGTTTCCCAAGGGCTACGTCTACTCGGCCGTCATGGTCATGCTGCTGGTCATCACGACGCAGGTTGTGAGGGTTCTGCTTGGATCTCACGGGTATGTGTGCCTGGGAAGGGGGTTAGCAACATGCGGCAAGACAACTGACTGTCGGAACAGGGAGAAACGTATACGCAAGTCCCAGGACTCGCTGGCCGCCGAGGATGCCGCCAGCGAATCTGTCGAGGGCCAGTCGTCATCGGCTTACGAGATCCCCGACCGGAAAGGGCTGGCACCGCGAGTCTCTGCTGTTTGATTAGGTGTCCGTCTCGTAAGATCGAGGAAAAACCTGTTTAAGGATGAAAGGAAGTGACGAGGGAATCATGTATGCGCAAAAAAGATGAGCGAGCGAACGGTGGTTGAAAGTGGTCGCAAATGTGGTTACGCACTGCATATGAATGTATACTGCGGTAACCAGGCACTTTGCTCGATCTCATCTGCTGGCGGCGTCAAACAATGAGATCAGAGTTAGCCATTGTTACTAGAACTGCCATTGATTCAACAGCGATCGGATAGGCGTGGCACACGAGAGGTATCGCTGGAACAGTTCACAATGCATTTCATCAGGAATAGCCTATGTCCACAAAATCCCGTCTGGCTGATGGCGGAACGACTAATAAAAACATCAGCGGAATGGATGCCTTCGCCACTCTTCACTCGATCTAGTAACCCTCCTTCTTGTTGACGAGGTTGGTGAGCTTCTTGCCCTCGCTCAGCCTCTGCAGGTTCAGCTCCAGGATCCCCAAGACGCGCTCCGCGTAGCTCGTCGACAGGCCGCTGATGTGCGGCGTGATGAGCAGGTTCTTGGCCTTCCACAGCGGGTGGCCGTCGGGCAGCGGCTCCGGGTCCGTGACGTCGAGGGCGGCGCCGCGGATGGTGCCCTTGTCGAGGGCGGCGATCAGGTCGTCCGTGTTGATGATGGGACCCCGGGCGATGTTGGAGATGAAGGTCCGCCGCTCGGCCAGGATCTCGAGCTCGGGCGCGGCGAGCAGGTGGCTCGTCTTGTCCGTCAGGGGCGTGGCGACGACGAGCAGGTCGAGGCCGGAGCCGAGGAAGGCGTGCAGGTCGGCCTTGGAGGCGCCCGAGAACCACTTGGACGGGAACTTGCCCTCCGGGTCGCCGAGGCCGGGCGGCGTATACGTGTTATCGCGCCTCGAGTCGGGCGTCGGGCGCGGGTGAAGAGTGTAAGCGTGCACCTTGAAGCCGAGGGCCGTGGCCACGCGTGCTGTTTGTCTGCCGATGCTGCCGTAGCCGAGGATTCCTCTGTGATGGTGTGAGATGGGATGGGGTGGGATGAGGTGAGGTGTACAGAGCGGGACTCGCTATGTGAGACCGAACGAACGGGGGCTTGCTTACATTGTGCGGCCGACGGCATCTTCGACATTGTCATCGCCGCGCTTCCAGTGGCCCGCGCGAGAGTTGTCAATGTATTTGGGAACTGAGTGAGTGTCAGCAGCTGCATCTGTCCCAGAGTCCTACTCATCACCCCCGAGGAATGCGTCTCTTACGCTGATGCTGGAACGAGAGGTACGTCGTGATGATCCATTCGGAGATCTGAGGCCTGCGCTCGACAGTCAGCAACAAAACAGACGAGACTAGACAACAACAACAACAGCTATGACGACGACGACGACTGTATCAGCGGACGGGGAGCTCACCCGTGAACACCGTTCGCCGTGCAGAAGCTCACGTCCGTGTCCTTGAACAACGGGTCCTGGAGGATGTGGTTCGCGCCGGCGCTCTGCAGCTGGACGTAGTGCAGCTTGGGCGCCGCCTCGGGCGTGGGCAGGGCGCTACCGGTCAGCAGGATCGTCACGTCCTTCCAGTCGTCCGGGTTGAAGCCGTCGCCGGGCTTCCTGTCGGCCCAGCCGAGCTCGTGGTAGACGACCTTGAGGTCCGGGAACTGGTCGTGCAGGCGGTCAAGATACTCCTGCGGCGGCACCCACTGGGAGAGGATGAGAACCTTATGGCCCTTGAGGGTCTTGTTTGGCGGGGGGAGCAGCATGATCATTGATGCGACGGGGGGTGAGGGGAGATTGTGAGGATGGTGTTGTTGTTGTTGTTGGCGGTGGTGAGTGAAAGAGTGAGAAGGATTATGTGAGATTGTAGGTAAAGGTATAGGTAGGATTGATGAGAGCATGTACGTAGCGCACACTCACACTCACGTCGAGCAAGGATATTATTAAGAGGTGATGGATGAGAGGAGGATTGGGGGTTTCGTTTCAGGCCCCGATGGGATCACAAATGCAGCAGGCCAACCAAGCTCCAAGCTCACCCCCTCCACATCTTTATTGGATTCCGCTCTGGCACGCCTTGGGTGCGGGGGGTGGACGCTTTGCGCATCGCAGGGTCGAATTGCGCAACGGGCAGGTCGGAAAGCCGCCGATGCGACCGACGCGAGGATCTTTTAGGTGTGTGGGGGGAGGGGGGATTTCAGACGGTTGGTTATCTCTTACTCGTCCGTGGTAGGGACTGAAGAGCATCACTCACTCCCGGCCCGGTGTCGGCGGATGAGATTGCGCCGGGGGGGATGCCGCCCAAGACGCAAGCCAGTCTTGTCTTCATAGAGTGCGTATATCTGTGGGCTGAATGTATATATCAGGGAAATTGAATGTATACATTTGTGTATTCGAGCGAGTGATTGTGTGTTGTGTCTGACTTGTCTGCGTGAGACAGTCGTTCCCAAAGCCAAGCAGCAAAGGATGAGATTAGTCAGTGAAAGTAATGGTGGAGCTGGATGAGACCCGGTTGCTGATTACATCTGTTCCATAAGGGTACAATGATAAGGAGGGGAGGGGGGGTTCCTGGCCACCTCCCACTCATATTCTCATGACTTTCTTCTTCGGCTACGTCAGGTTGAATGATATCGAAACTGATCATGGCTTTGGTCTTGAATTTCTCGCAAACAGCATGGTGCATCATGAATCATGCAACGTCTCAGTAGGCGGTGAAAACAAGCATCAGTTCTGCCGTGGCGGTTGAGAGGGGAATGCTTCTATTTCCCCACCTAACGACATGAGGCACGCCCTTTGAGAAACGGAGCCTCACCCAGGACCTTTGAGTGGATAAATACGACCTGTTGCCTCTCATCGAGGCTCTGGTAGTGATATTCACATTCCCGATCACCACCACGACGCGACTTCAGAAGCCTCGTATACCTCCCAAAATGGCACCCTCAGGCCCGACCATCCGGCACGCGCGTCGTCAAGGTGAGAAGAGGCCGCGGTAACGCTCAAGCGGCCTCTAAGACCAGCAGCTAACCCCACCGAAAGATATCCCCATCATCCTGAGCCTCATCAGGGAGCTCGCAGACTATGAGCGCGAGCTTGACAGCGTCCAGGCGACCGAAGAGTCTCTTGGGAACACAATCGCCTTCGCACCCGCAGACCAGACGACCTACACACCAGGGAAGCCGCAAACGGAGCCCACGGCGCCGGGCAGGCCGGCGCGGTGCCTGCTGCTCTTCAACGAGGCCGGCGAGGGCGTCGGCATGGCTCTGTATTTTTACAACTACAGCACCTGGCGCGCCAAGCCGGGCGTCTACCTAGAGGACCTCTACGTGCGGCAGTCAGAGCGGAACAAGGGCTACGGCAAGCGGCTGCTCGTCGAGCTGGCCAAGGAGGTCGTCGCCATGGACGGCGGCCGGCTGGAGTGGGTCGTCTTGAAGTGGAACGAGCCGAGCATCAAGTTCTACGAGTCCATCGGCGCAAAGGCCATGGACGACTGGGTGGGCATGCGCGTCGACGGCGACGCGCTGCCGAGGCTGGCGGGCTTGCTCGGGTGATGGGAGAGTGCCTGTCTACCAAGATAAGGAGGACGAAAGAAAAGAAATAGAATGCTTCTATCCCCTTAGCGTTTGGCCGTCCATTTGAGGGCCCTTCGCCCTCGCCGTCTCGGTGCCGGCAGCGGGTCCCTTGGGCATCCGGGCGTAAGGAGTAGCCGATTGTTGTCTTTTCCCTTTCGCGTTGACGTCCTCGAAGAGACGGTGGTGCGCGGCCGTGGCCACAGGGACATTTGCCTTCTTGACGCCCCAAACAGGTCTTCCGAACGATGGCTCGAAGCCTGCCTTCACGGGCGCGGGCTGCATATATGAAGTCGCTTGCCACATCCTTTCATACTCGCGTCGGACCTCTCGCGTACGGAAGGGCTGCTTTCGAGACGTTGGAATCTTGGCGCCAGTCTTGGACCGGTGCTTCACGGAGGGCAACCACTTGGCAGTCTTGGAGTAAGGCCCTTCGTCAAACTGCCCGGTCAAGCGAGAGAGCTGTCTGCCCCGAGAGCGCTCGACATCGCGGGCGGGCAAGCGAGTGTGTATTGTCCAGTCCCATGATGGCGTCTCGCCGGGCTTCGTGCCGATTGGCACGGCAATGCGCCTTTGCGGCGGGAACCTATACAACTCCTTGGGCGCATTCCCGGACGCGAGCAGCTTGAGGAAATCCCATGCGTCCTCGGCGACGGGAGGCATGATCTTGTCGGCGGTCCACTTCCACCACTTTCGCACAGCCTTGGTCACCCTTCTCGGGGCGGTTGGACGGCCCCAGATGTCCTCCCTAGGCACCTTCTTCATCGGATCGAGGTTTCTGAGGGGATTTCTCGGGAAGGCGGAGCCCGTGGCATCGCGCTGATGGGATTGTTGGGCCTTGATGTAGGCGCGCAGCTTGGGGATGTCCCAGTTGTCCTCGATGGGGCTGAGGTGCTGGTACACCCAGGGTGTGGGGTCTTCTCTGTCCCAGTTTCGTTTCCAGGGATGCGTCTTGAGGAGTTTCTCTTTCTTCTTTCTGTCATTTTCCACTTGCTCCATGCGTCGCTGGAGCTGTTCGGGGCCAAGGGGCGGTTCTGGTGCTTTTGCGACCAACAAGGACACGAGCTCGCGACGGCGTTTGCCCAGGCGGCCGAAAGTGTGCCACATGACCTTGCGCAAGCGCTTTTGGTCACCGTTGGCGGCGGCCTGCAGAAAGGGGATCCGTTGCTTTCCATCTAGGAGGTGCTTTTTCCGGCGGTATTCTTCGTCTTTGCGGGCTTGTTCGGGATTGGGGGATCTGAGAATTTGCGATTCGCGTTCAGCGGCTCTTTGCCGCTCCTCTCGAAAGCGAGTTTGTATGGTTTCGAAAAGAAAGGGACGTATGGTGGCTGGGTAGTAGGTTGCCGCTCGAAGGAGATGGCGATAGACATGCAGCGGCTGCACGGGATGCGGAAGGGGGATTCGAGATTGTGGCATCGTGGGAGGATAGAAGGCGTCAATTGGCGGTGGACGGGCGGTGTGTTGAGGGTTAGGGGATTGGCGGTGATGGCCTTTTTGCTGGCATGGCTATTGTGACTGTGTAGTCGGGACAGAGACAGAGACGCATGTGCGATGTCGAGCAGGATGCATGCAGATAGATGGCAGATGGCGTTTGGCAGATAGGCGTGGCAGGCGCAGAGACTGTGAGATGCTGTGTTTAGTTCCCCCCCAGGGGGGGCGATTGGCCAAAGCTCCGGGGAGTGGGGCAGTTCAGCATCGAGCAGCTGAGCTACCTTCTAAGGTACTTACTTCCTACTTAGGTACCAAGTTCCCCTGTGAGATGGAAATATGGCTGTGATTAGGTATCTGTGGAATAGATTCGCTCCTATTTGCAACCTATCTACGTTGCTTGAAGCAAGGCAAGTTAGCCCCATCGTATGTACGAATTATGTAAAACGATAGATAGGCTAAGCTGTTGGAATAGTTGAGCAGGATACTCGATCCTCCCTCTGTACCATGCGTGCTTCAGGTAGGCATCCCGTCTGTTAGGCTGGAAATGCTGTAAATAAAGTGAGAGGCATTGTCTGTGTGTTCGTAGCAGGCGTTTCTGCACAGGGGAAACAAGCATTCTTCCGCGGCATTTACATCTCTGAGAATCCTATAGCTGCTAGTCCCAGATACCCCCCATTAAACCCTGAGCTTGGCTGAGAGTGGAAACGCATGCGATAAGTAGCCTGGTAGGGTCGGCAGAGAGCGGCAGTTACAGGATGGACTGAGAGCAGCACACGTCGAGACGCGTCACAGGAGTCACCGAACGGAGCGTGTCAAGGTAAAAAGGTCCCAGGATACGTACCGCTTGCAGTCGGACACTCAGAGCACCGATAGTACCTTGGTATCCGTCCGTACCTGTTTGGTTGCTTACCAGCCATTAGTGGCCTGTGCGTCTCGCTCAGCAACGCAAAAGCACCAATCCCCTCCAACCCTCCCACGGTGCACATACACATCTGCATGCCTACAGTGGGTACCGATACAGGTACAGTGGACTTGCTCAGCGCTCTTCCCGTCCGTAATTGAGACGCGACACGTTGAGACACGCCGCTCGCCTCGCGAAACAGACACGTCCACGTCCCCGTCCCCGTCCACGGTTCCTGTCGCTCCCCCGGCAGCTTTAATTGAAATTCCATTTCGGGCTCAGCGCTGCGGGTCTTTTTTCAGTCTCGGGCCCGGCAACCAGACGACGAGACTGTCGATTATGATCTCTGATTCTAGTCTCCGATCTCTGTCTGATACCTATCCACCCTTGGAAACCTGGCCTTCGTCTCTTTCTCTTGCTCTTGTCGCTATCTCCAAGAGTCTTCTGTTGCTCGCCCAAACAAGAAGAGCCACTCGCTCTCCCTCCTCCGTACTCCAGTCTGACCACGACCCAAAGACCGGCCAACCTCACTTATTTAGGAATAGCCGCGCGCTGTCGTCCCCTCCTCCCTCCCTCCCTCAACCCTCAAAGCTTCGGCTACGTACGACATCCACGCATTCCTCCTTCACTCACCCATCAACCTTCGGTCCGCCGCCTGCAAAAGGTGCTTTCTTTACTCTGGTGCACGCCGATATCGACACCACACCACGTCAAAGGCGACTGCAGTCACACTATACCGCTATTGCACTGGGGCCAAAGCAAGGTAGCGCATCGCAACGCAACGTAACGCAACGGCCGCCCGAACCAAAGACGAACCACCCAGTCCAAAGAGAAAATAGTCCAAAGACCAAAGGGACAAGGCCGGCGGCTGCACCCATTCCACTACGCCTCATAAGTCGCCTCAATTCTCACTTCGACTCAAATCAACTCCATCAACTCCTCAGTCGCCAAAAAAAAGGTGCAAAAAACCCACCCGTCGCCCGTCGATCGACTCACCTGCCGATAACCTCCCCCCTTCTCGACGACGTCCTCCCTTCCGAAACCTCGCCTCCGACGACATCTTCTCTCAATCGGAATCTCCATCGCCTGCCGTCGAACCAGTCCTCGTTGCCTCCAATGTTGTAGCGCCGACACATGTCTTCGACCGCCCTTACGATCAGCCAACCCTCCCGCTCCCTCCATTCCCGCCGCAAATCTTCCTTGTCTGCAGCGCGACTCAACGAAAACTCCAGAAACGTCGACCCCGTCGCCATGATGCCTTCCGCATCGCAATCGCAACCCTCTTCGCAACAGTCCTTCACAATGAGCCAGCAATCCCAGGCCGGCTACCGCAACTATGGAGCGGACTCTAGGCTCGCCAATGAGGCGCCACAAATCTACAGCGTAGGTAGTCCCGCTTCCCCTCTCTCGCGATCGCATTGCCCCCTCCAGCGTTGGTATGGCACTGCTCTTCGGGTTTGTCGCGTTGACACGTCACATTTAGGCCGTCTACTCCGGCGTCGATGTCTACGAAATGGAAGTGAACGGTATCGCTGTCATGCGCAGGCGGCAAGACAGCTGGCTCAATGCGACCCAGATCCTCAAGGTGGCCGGCGTCGACAAGGGAAAGCGCACAAAAATCCTCGAAAAGGAGATCCAGACCGGCGAGCACGAGAAGGTCCAGGGAGGCTACGGTAAATACCAGGGTACCTGGATCAAGTTCGACCGCGGCGTCGAGGTGTGCCGCCAGTACGGCGTCGAGGAGGTTCTGCGCCCCCTGCTGACCTACGACATGGGCCAGGACGGCGGAGTCGCCGGCCGCGGCGATTTCAACACGCCCACCAAAGAACAGGCCATGGCCGCCCAGAGGAAGCGCCTCTATAATGCTGGTAACGAGGCGAGGACGAACGGCATGGCCGGTCTCAACGGCACCTTTTTCAAAAACATCTCGGCCACCGCCTCGCACGCCGTCGCCGCCATCAGCAAGGCCCGCTTCGACTCCCCCGGCCCGAGGAGTCGCAACGGCCCGACCAAGACGCCCAGCTTCAGCCGCCAGAGCTCCATGCAAAACGGCGATGACTTCCCCGGCAACTCCCAGCAGAGCTTCGCTTCGGACTTCGGAAACAACCCCAACGATTCGGCCTACTCGACCCAGCAGACGAGCCAGCAGCCGTTCGCCGACGGCCCCGAGCCCCCTCGTAAGCGCCAGCGCGTGACCATGACCCCCCAAGAGAGCTTCGGGGCGTACAGCAACTCCATGGAGATGTACCAAAACAACTTCCCCGGCTCGCCTACGGAACCCAACGAGTCCTTCATCTACTCTCAGGCGAACCCCACCACACACGACGGCCACAGTCCCCTGAGCCCCCTGCCGTTCGAGATGTCCCCCGACGCCGAGTCGAAGCGGAGCATGCTGATGAGCCTTTTTATGGACTCGGCGACTTCAGACCAGTCCAAGCACGAGATGCTGCGGACTTTGGCTCCCATAGAGCTGGACATGCCCATTGACCAACAAAGCCACACCGCTCTCCACTGGGCCGCCACATTATCGCGTATGTCGCTGTTGCGCTCGCTAATCACGGCCGGCGCGAGCCCCTTTCGTGTCAACGCCTCGGGGGAGACTGCTCTTGTCAGGGCGTGTGTCGTGACAAATTCCATGGATCTGGGCCAGTTCCCCGAACTTCTCGACGTCCTCGGGGGCACCATTGAGGTCCGCGACAGCAAGGGACGGACCGTGCTGCATCACATTGCCATGACCAGCGCCGTCAAAGGAAGGAACGCGGCCAGCCGGTACTATCTCGAGAGTCTCTTGGAATGGGTGGTGCGGCAAGGCAGCAACCCGGCAACCAACGGAAAGGGGGACAGCGCGCCGGCTAGCTCGCAAAGCCAGCCGCAAGCGCAAGCGCAGCCCAAGATGGGCATCGCGCGCTTCATGACGGAGATTGTCAACGCACAAGACCACGCTGGCGACACGGCGCTGAACATTGCTGCACGGATAGGAAACCGGAGCATTATTTCGCAGTTGCTGGAGGTTGGCGCCGATCCCAACATTGCCAACCGCGCCGGTCTCCGGCCCGTGGACTTTGGCATCGGGGGCGATGCTACAGAAGAGGGCTCGAAGATACTCACCGGGGCCCATGGCGCCGGCACCAACGAGATCAACGGAGAGACCGAGAGGGACGGGATCGTCAGCAGCGAGAGGACAAAGGAAAGCAGCGACGACATAATTTCATGTGAGCCCCCGTTCCGAAAGCCCCCTTTTCCTGCAGGGGGTAGTATTCTAACAATAGGTAGCCATCACACACCTTCTCAACGAAGCGAGCTCAACGTTCCAAGGCGAAGTCAAGACGAAACAGGCCGTCATCGAGTCCCTCCACTCGACCCTCCGCACGACATCGGCGCAGCTCGGCGAGGCCCGGCGGAACCTCGAGGCCATGCAGGCAACGTTGCGGAAGCAGCAGCTCGCGCGGCAAAAGGTGTCGAACCTCAGCCACGCGCGCGAGGAGGAGCAGGTGCGCCTGACGCAAGAGCAGAACCGTGCGGGGCGGACCGATTCGCTCTCGTCGTCGTGGGAGACGGAGCTCAGCGCGGCGCTCGAGACGGCCGGCACCAACGGCGAGGGCGGTCTGCTACCGTCGGCGGCGGTTCTCAAGGCGCGGCTGGCCGCCGTGTCGGCGCGGAGGGACGTGACACGCAAGATGGCGGGCGCGCTCAAGGGCCGGAGCAAGGACCTAGAGGTCAAGTACCGGCGCGTCGTCGCCATGTGCACTGGCGAGCCCGAGGACCAGGTCGACGCCGTCGTCGACGGCCTGCTGCGGGCCGTCGAGAGCGAGAAGGGCGAACTGGAGGTGGAGCGCGTGAGGCGGTTCCTCGGCGGCGTCGAGGGTGTGGTGCATTGAAAAGCAAGGGGGAGCCATCGAGCATTCCTCGTCTTGGTCCTTAACTACCTCTTGGTCCTCGTGCTGGGTGCCCAAAAATAGAGAGGAATCTTGCTCTTTGGGTTGGAAGCTAGTTTTTGTTCTGTCCGGTGTTTTGTCATACCCCCCTTTGCCATTTGGAAGAGTCTCTCGCCCTCCAACAATAACGACAGGCCTTCTCGGCCAACCAAGTATTATACATCTCGAAGAAGAGGAGAAGAGCGAAGAGAAGAGAGACGAGGAAAGGAGGCATCGTCGGATTATTTTGCAGCATCGTTTGCCGCAGCCGGGAACGGATGGGCGTTTGTTTGGTTGGTGTGGATTGGCTCACTTTTTTCATTTATTACTTTTTCTACCCGTACCCTACCAGCACTTGGGATGCGCGAAGGAGTGAATGGGTTGGAATATCTCATGACTCTTGATGGGATTCGGCAAAAGTTTACTCCAATACGAGTTGGCTTGGAATAGACACTGTACCGAGAAGAAACAGAAGAAGAAAAACCAAGAAGACAACCTCATGGAAATGTATTCGACGGGTCGGGAATCTTGGCTTCAAGCTTGCCGGCGTGCCAATAACACCAAGCAAACCAACTACCTGAATGTGACTGATAAAACCTCGCCAAGCGCAGTGAAGAAAATAGGAATAGAAAAGAAGAAAAAAAAGATAGCGCCCCCATGTGCGCTGGTTTCCCAACCACCTCTTTGGTTTTGATTCCCCTGCAAACGCCCTGCAATGCTGTTGCTCCGAGATAGTTATCTGTTTCAGAAAAGAAAAAATATCGCTTCCTCTCTCTCCTCTTGCCCTCTTCACCGCGCCAGGCCGGACGCGTACAGACCTTCCCACCGCTCTTCGACGCCGCCAACCATCTTCTTGGCTCTCTCAATCTCCCGGTCGAGCTCTTCTACGTTGCGTGTTAACGCGCTGACCTCCTCGAACCGCCGGGCATCCCGCGCGGCGTCCACCATCTGCTGTACCATGAATCGCTGCTCCTCAAGGACCACTAGACGCTCGCGCGCCTCCTTCTCCTCTGTTTCGAGCGCCGACACAGCGGTACTGGTCTCGCTGGCCTGGCTCGCCGTTTCCGACTCGGCCAGCTCCTGGTTGCGGAGGGGCGAAAGGTGGAGAGATGATGACGATCCGTTGACGCTACCCGACTGGAGAGCGCGAAGGCGTGATGACTGAGACGATCGAGCCCGAAGGATTTGCGGGACCGACTTTAGTGTCAGCATGTGAGTATGTAGAAACGACGAGGCCGCGGCGTAAACGGCTTGTTGGAGACGGAGCTGGGTTTTGGACGTTGTTTTCATGTCACGCAGGCGGCGCGCGGCCATGTCGTACTTTGTGAATGCATCGGTAAGACGTTTGCGAATCTTGGACGCCTCTTGGATTTGGGCGTGGGTCGGTGGCGCCTTGGAGATATCTGATCCGTCCTCTCCCTCTGGCTGCAGTGCAAGCAAAGTCCGCTGGAAAATGGGCATGAGCTGGCGGATACCACGTTCGAACTGGCGCAACGTCTCGTACGCGCGTTGGTCTGGCGGCTTGTGCACGAGGGTCGCCGCAAAGTCGCGCTTCGAGAATATCGTGTGGTTGCAGCCCCGGCACATGCGGACGTCGACGCTTAGCTGGCCAGGCTGCGCTGTCGTCGGGGGCTTTTCCGTTGCCGGGCTCGTTGCTGGGGCTGTTAGATGCGGTGCTCGTGACGATCCCGAAGCATGAGACTCACGACTGGCTATGCTCAAGCCCACTTCACTCGAGCAGCCTGTAAGTGGATCTGCGCAAACCACGCGACCGCATATTCGGCAATGGTGTCTCCTGAAGGTCCATGACCCGAACTCTTGCTGGCAGAACGGGCACTGTGTGACAGAGGCGTCATCTTCCCAGGTCACGACCGACTGCTCCAGCAGCTTCCTCTGGCTCTTCTGGCCCGTCAACGTCGCCACGGGCGAGAGCAGATTTCCGCCGTTGGCCGTGACATCCTCGGGCGCACTCGCAAGCAGCTGCGTCAGCTTGGTCAAGCGCTTTTCCAGCCTAGCCGCTTCGAGGTTCTGCCTCTCCACCCTCTTCCGTCGCATTTCGGCAAAGGCCGACGTGTGGTCCACCAGGACACCGTTGTGGTCGTTGTAGCCGTCTCTCGACTTGTAGCACGTCTCGCACACTCTGACCCAATATCCCCGCACAGGATCGTGCTGCGCAGACCGCGAAAGCCGCATCTGATACATGGTGTGTTCCTCGCAGAACAGCCTCCCGCAGTTCCGGCAGTTTATGCTCCCGTTGACGGCTCCGAGCCCCTTGGCGCATGTCGGATCGGTGCATCGGTCGTTGCTCGTTTGGCGCTGCCAATGTGACCTGGTAATGAGCTCATCCGGGTCGATGGGGCCTTCGACGAGCTTAGCTACGGCGGGCGGGGCGGCCGGCATGGACTCGTTGGATTCGAACACGTCCAAGCCTCGGAGCTTCTGGTTGATGATGGATAACGGCTGGAACCGCTTGGCCTTGAGGACCTGCTTGTCGAACCACGTGCGGACCTCATCCTGCTCGACCTCGGGTAGTTCTTGGTGGTTGTCGTCGATGTGTCTGAGAGTTAAGGGGGGTCAGGGACTAGAGTTCAGCGGCGCAAGAATGGTTGGCCATGTTCACCTGTTCAGTTGAAGCAGCGTCAACTACGGTCCGGGTGTCAGCAAAGCATGGACGGTCGAGACAGGGTGTCTACTGACCATCTCCTCCTCGCATATCGGGCAGACCAGCTTCGAGCCGGCAGTGGCAGTACGCGAAGGCCCGCCAACGCTGATGTTTGATGTGAGATCCTGGGCGAAGTCGGGCAGGGGACTCGAGACTGGGGGCGAGGCGGAAGACGAGTTGAGAGACAGGGTGCTTTCGGAGGGAGCAAAGGGACTCGGAGTGCGTCGATGGCCCTGGACTGCGGGAGGCGTAGGAGGGGCGAGGCCCTTGCCGCTGCCCAAGATGCGACCGCCTCCCAGCTTGCGGCCGGACATGGTGGAGGAGAGGCGATAGCTACGAGACCATCAAAGACGGCGGGCGGCAATGAACAGTTGTCGATGACGAGGGCGAGGAGAGGTCGAGGTTGGTGCAACCCGAGTGAGGAGGAAGAGTGTGTGTGTATATCGAGGGAGGAGGGAGAAGAAGGAGGGGGTGTGAGAGTTGATGCCGAGACGCACACGACGTGCAGATGCAGATGGCAGATGCCAGTGCGAGGTGCGATGGTTTGAGGTGGTGCAGTTCGTCCTCGACGCTACGTTGGCCCGGGTTGGTTCCAGTGGTTCCAGGTCCAGTTCCAGGCTCCCGTGTAGCCGTCAGGCCCCTTTCCCTGCCACTAAGGAGCAGCGGTGGGCAGATCGGCGGATTGGCGGATTGCAGACAAACAGGGCGGTGGGAGGGGAGGAGCCCGAGAGCAGCAAGCAGCAGAAGAGCACGAATACCCAGGTACCTACTAAGGTGTAGGTACCTAGTCGTGCAGGAACAGGGGTTGCTTGGGGGGAGAGGAACGCATTCGGCGGGAGTGATGCTAAAGACGTTCATTGCAAGACATACCTAGGTAGGTAGGTACCTGATGACGCGCTAGCGATGCCGCTAAGCGAGAGACGGGCAAAGAGGATCCACAGACATGGGACAGGCGGGGCAGAGTCGGTGCCGCCAGATATGCAAGTACGCCGCCCTCTGCACTAGAAGCCAAGATGGAAAGAAGTACCTGTTTATCGTGCAGACCGCCATGACATCGACAGCACGTCCCTCTAGTGGGGTGCCCAGCCTTATCGACAGTCACTGACTCTTATCGCCCGGATCGGTGTTTGGTTCTCGCTGCTGTTGCTTCTGCTGCGGCTGCATCTCATGAAAAAAGCCGCCCGAGAATTGGATTGTCTCCGTCAACAAACACAAGTGCGCTCACACTCGACCAGCTCGGTATACCACCCCATCATGGCCGGCAAGTCCAAGACAAAGAAGTTTCCCGAAGTGCAGGGCGGTGGGAGTCTCATTCTAGCCTGGCGCATCAAAGACAAGAAGGTCTTGGTCGTTGGAGGCGGAGAGGTATGTGACTCCAGCTACTTCTACTACTCCCACTACTCCGATTCGGGCGACGCAGCACATGCGCTCGAGATGCTTCTTTTGTGATACTGATCCTCCCCGCCTCGACTAGGTCGCCGCCGGCCGCATTCTCAATTGCCTCGATGCCGACGCCAAAGTCACCGTGGTCTGCCCGGCATCGGGCCTCAACCCCGAAGTGGCACACCGAGTCGAGCACGCGCAGGTCACCCACGTCGATCGCCTCTTCGAACCCTCCGACCTCGATGGCGCAGACATGGTCCTCGTCGCCATTGACGACCCCGCCGCCTCCACGACGATCTGGAAGTTGTGCAAGGAACGCAGGATACCCGCCAACATTGCCGACGTGCCTCCGGAGTGCGACTTTTACTTTGGCAGCGTCCACCGCGACGGCCCGCTGCAGATCATGGTCAGCACCAATGGCAAGGGACCCAGGCTGGCCGCCATCATTCGGCGGCAAATTGCCAAGTCGCTCCCCAAGAACGCCGGCAATGCCATTGAGGCCATCGGTACACTGAGAGCGAAGCTGCGCAAGATTGCGCCGAACCCGGAGGAGAGCCCCAAGCGGATGGGATGGTGCGTTGCCCCTCGCCGTAAAATGACGATGCATACATACTTACGTACGATGTGCAGGATGATCAAGGTCAGCAACAAGTACGACTGGAACGAGTTCTGCGATCTCACCGACGAGGACATGGAGAACCTCCTCACGTTTTATGCGGGCGGCCAGGTGCCCACCATCGACGATCTTCTGGCCATGAGAAAAAACCCCGGCTTCAATGTGAACGACGTGTTCGACGGGTCCTTCGGCTTCTGCGTGGGTGTCTGAATACGAGGCATTTACAGAAACTACATGTGCACATAGGGTATCTACAAACGGATATGGGTGTTTTGAGCGATATACGGCGTCATTCCATTGGGGTTATACATCTGAGATGCTTCGTTGGCGGCATCTCACGGATTGAGAAAAGAAAAAGTTTATGTGTAAATAAAGACATGGCGTAAAACGGCATAACAGGCGGCCTACGGGGTATGGTTGGCATCAGTGGACGAAGAAATACTTGAAGCAAACCCTGACGTATTATGATGACGGACGTAAATTACACCTCGGCCGCGGAAATGCGACATGCGAGTACAGCAACAAGGCCGAGATCGGAGCATAATGCCGATGATGCTCGTGAAATGAAAAGTAGGTCATGCAGGCCATAGGCTTACTCTGCCCTTGTTCGATGCCCTCGCGAGTCTCGAGGGGGGGTAATGTTCCACGGCAACGGGGCTGTCGGCGCTCCTTGTAAGGGTAGCACTCGGATCAGGAGCCACGGAACCGGCTCCGGTGGTTGGATCCACACACGGCCGGTCAGATCAGGTCCGAAATGAGCCGGGAGCATTCAATTGCTGTCGCCTGTACTACAAGGTATTTCCACGTAACCGGACTCTTTCTCTAAACTCTCACTTTGTCCTAACCTAATTCTGAGTCGTTTGGCCGTTTCTCATACCCTCCATCCGTCTAAATAACGCGCAGACCAGTCGTGTGCTTTCTCGGAGGTGCGCCGTTGAGTCCCATTGAGTTTGGTGGATGATGAACGAACATCTGCCAGCTGGTGCCACTCGCTACTCCAACTTGGGCGCTTCCATCTTCCCATCTTCACATCTTCGCATCCTTAGACGACCACCCAGCTACTCTCTTTGATTCCCGCCGCGCATTCGCGATTCACACCCAAAACCACCATAACGACGCGTTTTACTCTCTGTAAAAACCGAAACGACCACTTTCCTTTTTCCGCGACCACTCATTGGCGATCTCACACGCGTCAAGACCCCCCCACCTCCGCGACCACGGCGATCTTTCACCATACGATAAGTACCTTCAACTTCGACGAGTTGCCCTCCCATTCAAACTGCCACGATGCCTCCTCGCGGTCGCAAACGAGCGGCAGAGGCTGAGCCCGAAGCACGACCCGAGAGACTCTCCCCTTCGTCCCTTGGGGACCGTGAGCCGCCGCCTCCCTTCTTCAACACTACCTTTTCCACCCACCGCGCATCACCGCTCTACATCGGCACCAACACTCTCACTTTTCCGCGGTTGCAAACGCTATCGCAGCGTCTGCGTGACACCCTCGTGGGAGACGTCGTTAGAGGTGTGCAGGTCGGCTTGGGAGATGGTGACAGCTCGCTTGGGCGCGCCGGACCCTTGGAGAAGGTCGGCATTCGTTGGGTCGCGGTTGACGCGTTGCTGGGCGGCACAGATGATGCAGATGTCGACTTGAGTCGAGATATGAGCAGTGACGCGGCGGACGGCGGCGATGCGGAACGCAAGAAGAGGGGCCTGGTGTTCGAGATCCGATACGAGAACGCCTTGTGTACGGCTGTGCTGCTGCCAGCGGTCTCCGACCAGGCGGAGGATGGGCAGCAAGACGGTCTCAAGTCGACGAGCAGCATACATATACCGGGACTGCTTTCCGAAAGCAGCTCAAGGGAGGACAGGCACTTTCTGCGTCTGCCTCTCCTGCTCTTGCGCATGCCGGCGCCCCTCAAGACCGTCATCGTCGACTTCCTCTCGAGCACGTTCGATTGTCGCATCAGCCCTATGCGCCTGGGCACGAGGCGTCTCACGGCCACATGGGAGAGGTGGATCGCAGACGCCGGGCTTCCCTCGCGGGGCCCTCTAGCCAAAGACATGGTTCTCACCTTGGGTTTCTACGTCCCATCCACCCACACCGGCGACGGTAACGATGATCAGCCTTCAGAGGGGCTCGGGATCAAATCCATCGACGTCATCATCCCGGCCGAGGAATTACGGCGGTTTGCGAGAGAAGGCAAGCAACTTGCGAGTTCGAGGGCCAAGAATGGTGAGGCCACCGAGCGTAAAGTGCTCAGCCAGGGCTACGAAAGCGACCAGAGGCAGAGGAAGCGGCTAGCTGGCGGCAAGGCCGACGAAGGATGGGGATGGATCGACGACGGCGACGAAAAGAACCAGGAGCCGTTCCTGCGCGCCTTGGGCGCTTACTTGGACAAGCACCTCGCCCTCGACCTCTTCCATCCTGGGGTGAGAGTCACCAAGATCGCCTGCGGCGGGTTCGTGCTCGCAGAAGGACGGGTCAAGGTCTTTGTGCCGCCGAATGACGATGACAACGACAACCAAGTATACCCGCCTGTCAAAAATCTGGTCGAAGACCTCATCACCAGCGCAGTGTCATGAGTTGTCAGAACGCCTGTCATCTGAGTCAAACCTCGACGACTAGGACAGAGAATCAGACCACAATCAAAAAACGCTCCCGGAAGAAATGGAGGGGGCGATGAGATATCGTGGCAGTTGGCAGGGCTATGCTTCTCTCACACCCAAGCTCCAGCCGCTGTGTTTCTCGGCCAAGAGGAAAACAGGATGAAGCTCATGTATTGCCGCAAGATTGCCGTCCGCCTTGGCGGATAGTACCCCACCAGATCGGCTTGATCATCTCCCGGGCAGCACGATCACTCTTCTTCCTCGATTGGGCCGCATGTACATGACTTCAGCCACTGGTTCATCCAAGCGAAGATGTTCCCCATTATCCAACACGGCTCGTGACAGTGGGAAGAGCCCAAGGTGAACGGCATCAATCTGGAACACGCGTGCACAAAGAAGGAAACCATGGCGCAAGCCGTCAGCATCCGCCCAATCTCTGCTTGTCAGAAATATGGATGAATGACCTCGGACAACAAACAAACGACTACGGCTAAGCTTCCAGGGTGTCATTCCGTGCCTGTTGGGGCAAAGCTCGGAAAACTCGGGACTTCGCGATACTCGGATGCCACTCAAAATGGCCTCGCTGTCAGCCGCACCAGTAGTAGCAGCTTGCAATCTATCTTAAATCCATCATCCACACACCACCACCACCTAGAACGACACGTTCCCGCTGAGCTCGTTACACCACGCGCTTGTGTATTGAATTCTCCTCCTGGCTAATATGACTGCCGCATGCACCCCAGAAGACAGGGTCATTCAGCCGCCAGCTTCCCCCCCTGGTTTTGCCCTCCCTCCCCGCAAACCAGGGGAATTCCCGTTTTTTCCAAATTAGGCGGCGCGTGCACCCCCTGAGTAGATCAATGGCACCCTGTCTGCCATCATCACGGCCTGCCACCATCAAGCTTGACCTTCCGCAATGGGCTGCGGTGCTGGTGGCTGCGAAGTGCGAGCCTCTCGTTTGGCCTTGGGCCGTACCCGAGTAACGAGAGTAGGCTCCATCACGTACACGGGATCCAAGAGGGGCCACTCCTATTGTTCTGTGAATGTGCTTTGCGCAATGGATAGAGTGATTCCGTCTCATGAACGAGGTGGGTTCACCAAGTATAAAGACGGCATCTCGGAAAGTTTTGACACCACCAGTCTTGCCCTCATCGACCCACGTCGCACACTCTTTTCCACCCTTGATCGAGTTCAGCCCATACCCCATCGTCCGCCATGAAGTTCTCTCTGAGCGTCGTCTGCCTCCTGGCGCCCATCACCGTCCTCGCGGCGCCCCTCGAGGAGCGGCAGGCCTCGCAGAGCATCGACCGGCTCATCAAAGCCAAGGGCAAGCAGTACTATGGCACGTGCAGCGACCAGGGCCGCCTGACGTCCGGCCGCAACGCCGACATCATCAAGGCCAATTTCGGCCAGATCACGCCCGAGAACTCGATGAAGTGGGACCAGATCGAGCCGAGCCGTGGCCAGTTCAACTGGGCCGGCCCGGACTACCTTGTGGAATTCGCCCAGAAGAACGGTAAGCTCGTCCGTGGCCACACGCTGGTCTGGCACTCGCAGCTCGCTGGTTGGGTAAACAACGTCCGGGATCGGGCCGGTCTGACCCAGGTCATCGAGTCCCACATCAAGGCGATTGTCGGCCGGTACAAGGGCAAGATCTACCACTGGGTGAGTTTGCTTTCCGTCTCATGCTTATAGAAAAGCCTGCGAAGAAGACCGATTTGCTAACACCCAACTAGGACGTCGTCAACGAGATCTTCAACGAGGACGGATCCCTCCGCTCGTCCGTCTTCTCACAGGTGCTGGGCGAGGACTTTGTTGGCATCGCCTTCCGAGCCGCCAGGGCCGCCGACCCGAACGCCAAGCTGTACATCAACGACTACAACCTCGACCAGGCCAGCTACGCCAAGACGCAGGCCATGGCCCGCAAGGTCAAGGAGTGGATCGGCAAGGGCATCCCCATTGACGGCATCGGTAAGTTATTCATCTCGGACAGAGCTTTCTCTCTCACCCTTGAGGATCTAGAGGACTAGAAGACTCTTACAACATACTAACTACACGCGCTCACAGGCTCCCAAGCCCATCTCCAGGCCAACCAGGGCGGCAACGCCCTCGGCGCCCTGCAGACTCTTGCCGGCAGCGGCGTCAAGGAGGTTGCCATCACGGAGCTCGACATCGTCGGTGCCAGCACCAACGACTACACCGCCGTCACGCGCGCCTGTCTGCAGGTCCCCCAGTGCGTCGGCATCACCGTCTGGGGCGTGCGCGACCCGGACAGCTGGCGCGCGCAGAACAACCCGCTGCTGTTCGACGCCAACTGGAACCCCAAGGCGGCCTACAATGCTGTCGTTCAGGCTTTGCAGTGAAGCCTGGCGATGAGACCGCTGGTTTTTGGTGAACGAAAGAGGGGGGGATGAGGGGGTTGAACGTTTGATTCGAGCTGCTTCCGTTGTTGGTTTCGTGTAAAAACTTGCCTTTTTTTTTGGCTCTTCTGCCGTATATATAACGATAGGAAGAAAACGAGGTCTTCTTCTACTCCTTGGTTTTCTTACCTTTCTGCTCAAGAGAACGTCCAAGTGAACTATGTCAAGCCAATCCGGTCGGGAGGTAATCAGGGGAGAAGTCAAGCTTCTAGGCAAGCTTAGGTAACTTAAGTGATCCGTCAGTAGGCCACACCATTTCCGCTCAACGTTCTGCAGACTACGGCTTTCACTGCAAGCTTTCGAAGACTGTCAAGTTTGGAAACTAAAGTCAATCATACAACATACTTGCGGCACGGCGACATGCATTCTCTTGATCCCCTGGTCTACCTAGCCAATCATTGCCTTTCCACGTGTCTATTCAGTTGCTGCAGGAACATCTCGTCAGGGGGGTATCCATCCGGTGGTTACCTGATCTGCTTGTTCTTCGTCTTCTCCAACGTCGGAAACAACACAAATCTGTCTAGGCATCTTCTACCTTCGCGTCAACTCTTTTTAGTTCATCTGATTGAGGCGAGTTTGGTTGGAAACATGTCGGCCGGCCAGCAAAGCTCATCGTCGACCCCTCCCCCGCCTTCGCCTTCCCCAGGCCAATGCGATGCCAGCCCTCGCTATATCGAAGAGGGAAGAAATGCATACAGGCCGGGTGGGTTCCATCCCGTCTACATTGGCGACGTCTACCACGGTCGGTACGAGGTATTGAACAAGATCGGGTACGGCGCTTACTCCACCGTCTGGCTTGTCAACGACAAAAAGACACCGTACGTTGTTTCTCCTATAGATAGGATAGTCCCCGACTGGGCCTCCTCGCAAAAGCTAACTACAAGTTAGAGAAGGCGAAGCTCACAAGTTCTTCGCCCTCAAAGTTCTCAGTGCCGAATGCTACGGCGCAGAGAAGGACATCTTTGAGAGGGAGGTTTTGAAGAGCTTGAGAGATGGGGACCGGAAGCAGCTCGGATACTCACACGTCTGCCACCTGGTCGATGACTTTGAGCACGAGGGTCCCAACGGTACTCACGTATGCCTTGTCTTCGAGCTCATCGGTGAGACCCTGCGAAGCTTTGGGGCTTGGTTCCCCGACAGCATGATCCCTAACCAGGTGATGCGGCGCTTCACTATTCAACTGCTGCTGGCTCTGGATTTCGCCCACGAGCACAAGGTAATCCATACCGGTATGCTGTTCCTTGTCAGCTTTTTGACTTCCGGGTTTCCCACCCCTATCCACCCCTTCCCATTGTCCCATAATGGCGTCTGACTTCCACCTCAACAGATATCCAACCGAGCAACATCTTTGTCAAGCTGAGGGACTACACCCTCATCGAGTCAGGCTACCTTGTCAAGGTCGCCATTCCGCATCAGGACCGTTCCGAAGAAAAGTACACCGTCTTGCCTTCTCGCCCTCTTCGTCAGTACTACTTCAAAGAAGACGACAGGTTCGACCACTTCGACATTGCTCTGGGTGACTGGGGCGTCTCCAGCTGGGCGGACAAGCACCTCACCGAGAAGATCCAGCCTGTCGCTCTCCGCGCCCCCGAGGTCCTGATCGGAGCCCCGTGGGATGCGGCCGTCGATATGTGGAACCTCGGTGCCATCACCCTGGAACTATTCCTCGCGGTTCGCATGTTCAGCGGGGCAGCTCCTCCGCATGGGCACTACGAGCTCAAGCAGCATTTGGCAGAGGTGGTGAATCTCTTTGGCCCGTTCCCCAAGGCGCTGCTCGACAAGGGGGACCAAGACGTCGTCGAGGCCGTGTTTGACGATCATGGAATGGTCAAGGGGTTGCCTCCGTCATCCATGGACACGCCGGATGATCTGTCAGACTATTTCCCTCCCGAAATGGATGCGGATGTCGGGGGTGAGTTCATTGCCTTCATGCAGTCGTTGATGAAGATCGATCCTGCAGAGCGCCCATCGCCCGAAGACGTCCTCCGGGGACCTTGGCTACGTGCACTAAAGTAGGCTTCGGGTATTTGTGCATAGTTGATAGATCAGATAGATAAAGCTCCCTCTGCTGTTCGAAGCCAACTGGAATTTCATGACGGCTCCGTTGTCGTGTAGGCTCTGCGGTGACTTTTCGGGTGATAGGGTTAGCTGACAGTCAATGTTGCTTTCATTCAGTCTTGTGTGTATAAGCTGGCCTGGCTTTTGTCTCAACTTCCGTATAATATATGTTAATGAACAGGAAATGAGTTGATTTCACTACTTGGCTTCCTATGAGGATCCCTGAGACAATATGCTGCTGTGTGTAGGATCGTGTCTAAATGATCACAACCCAAACGAAAGCAGTTGGGAAGCATTTAGAAAAGAATAGAAGCAAACACTCAAGCTTAGGTACCTAGCAGATCTATTGAAAGATGTAACTAATTTCACACTCCCAGTATCACCAGTTATGGATGACCCTCTCTATTTTCCAGAGCTGTTCACTTCCCTGGGTGTAATTCTACGTTTGCTTTTGTTTTATATTTAAGAACGTGCGGGAAGGTGCCTGAGTATAAGTCAAAATCCTAACACGTGAATTACCTCTTAGGCTAGAAGAAGTTCTCAGACTATTACCTAGATAACATTTTTCATAGTAGACAGTAGCTAACTTTGCTAAAAGATGAGGTCCTGGTGCCGCGCCAGCACATTGTCCCTGGTATCGTCAAACAGCGCGTGCACCGCATCCCATCCTCGGTGCAGCTGAACAATCGGCAGGTTAGCTTTGCGCAGTGATTCGAGAGCTTCGAGATCCAGTCTCGTCGATTCATGGCAGCCACAGTTCGCCTCATCCGATACGGTGGTTGACGCAAACTGCGTGTCTATTGGACCGGAGTCACGGGTATCGCCGTGAGCGTCCAGTAGAGCCGTGGCATGGCAGGCCGCAATGGCCTGGGCGGGTGTCACTGTCAAGCGACCTTTCTTGAACACCATGCGAGTGACGGCCGACGCGAGGACTTGATGGTTCTTTCCATGCGGTTGGTCATGAGGCGACTCGCTCTCTCCCTTCTCAGCACCCTTTTCCCACGATGCTTGACTGGAGGAGCAAGCCACGCTGCGGCCTTGTCGCCGACTGGAAGGGACCACGAAATGGGTGATCATGTACAGCCACTTGTCGTCCCAGCTGGCGACTCTCGTCCATAGCTCGTACGTCTGTTGAGGTTTGATCTCCCTTTGGAACACGCAAGCGACCGCGCCCACGAGCAAGTTGCACCGTCCGTGCTGTGTCGTTCCCATGAACATGGCGCTGAAGAGCAGTCCGGCCAAGTGGGCACGCGACATATCCAGGTCCGTGAAGTACGTCGAGTTTGACTTGTGCATGTTGAAATCGCACTCGGTCGGCGGCGATCGGGTCGTCATGACTGCGGGGAGCAGCAACCGGTGTGCGGCGGCGGCATGTCCATCGGTCTCTTGTTTCGAGAGACGGCGAGACAGGGCGTAGAAGAATCGCAGCTGTTGTCTTTCTGTTAGAATGGGAAACTGCCACGGCACTGTCTGTAGCTTCTTTTGATTGATTCTTGAAAAAGACTGGTGATCACTTACATGCCACACAAACGGCAGGTTTTTGACGCAGACCACTCCCAGGAGACCCAACAGGAAACTGCGAATAAACATTCCGAATGCTTGCCGCCGGGTTAGGTAATCAGTTTGTCAATCAATGATGTTCGGTCAATGGAATCCCTGCTCGAGGCTGGTTTGTAGGAAGGGTCTACTGGCATTCTAGGTGAGCTTGGAGCGAGTAGGCGGGGACCAAGATGTATGTCACCGTGGGATGTTCCTCGGCATATCCCCCAGGCCAAATGATCCAAGTCTCCCTTGAGATTCTCCCGCGGTATATTAGAATTACCTTGGACCAATGCCTCCTGGCAGTGACCTCTTTTAGGTTTGTTGAGCATCCAATGCTTATACGCACCCTGCCGCGGCAATCTTAGCGAGTCCCAGCTAGCCGTGGCCCGTGGACCGCGGCAGTTTTTCATTATTACATCCCCCCCCTAAGGTTGCCCGTCCATTGCTCCAGAGGACTACTTATACGGACCATGTTCGCCGTGGACGTTGACAACAAAGTACATTCACGTGGCCAAAGACCAGTACTCTCTTGTACGCTTCATCATCATGTCTAGCCAAGACCCAGTTCACATTGTCTACGACGACAAGTTTGCCATCATAACCTTAGACAATGCCTCCAAGTTCAACTCTCTCGCCCAGAGTTCCTATTCGCGTCTTGCCAGCCTGCTGCGGGAGGCAGATGCGAACGAGGAGGTGGTTGTGACTTTGTTGATTGGCCAAGGGCCTTTCTTCTCCGCGTATTGTCCCCTCTTGTTTCCCGGACCAAACTACGAGGACGTCAACTAACAAAACGGACCGGCAGCGGCGCGGACCTCAAGGACAGCCCGCCGTCGATGGAGGAAATGGTCTCCCGCTCGTACTGGCTCCCGAAGCTCGTCAACAACAACCTCGACGTCGCGAGGGCGTTCTACGCGCACTCCAAGATACTGGTCACGGCTCTGAACGGGCCCGTCCTCGGTCTCTCCGCCGCGCTGATTGCCCACTCGGACTTCATCTACTCGGTTCCCGACGCCTACCTCTTGACGCCCTTCTCCTCCCTAGGTCTCGTGGCGGAGGGCGGCGCTAGCGTTGCCTTTGTGCAGCGTCTGGGCTGGGGCAAGGCCAACGAGGCGCTGATCCTTGGGCGCAAGATCCCAGTGGAAGAGCTCGTCCAAGTCGGCTTCGTCAACAAGGTGTTCCCGGACAAGAAGAACTTTAGGTCACACGTCCTCGAGCACGTGAAGACGACGTTTGGCGATCACGTCGTCAGCTCCAGCATGCTCGGGACCAAGGCGCTGCTCCGACGGCACCTCGTCCGCGACCAAGACGAAGCGGCGCCGCTGGAAACCTTTGGCGGCCTGGAACGCTTTTGTCAAGGGATCCCACAAGCGGAGATGGCCAGAGTGATCTCCGGAGGCAAGAAGCATCGTCTCTGATGAAATAGGATAGGCGAGTGAGGGACGGTTTTTTTTTTTTTTTGTGATTTCTCTGGATGTATGTCTTTGCAGGCGAACGACCAGTGGATGCAGCAAGTTTGATGGCTTCTGACCCTCGAGTCCCGCATAACGTTATCCTTTTTGACGCATCCCGTTGAACGATTGAATGAATGTCCCATTGCATTCCGCTTCACTGCTGCTCGCGCTAGTATCCGTAACATGCATCTAACGGGCCCTCGGCCCCGACCCAACGTATTGAGAGCTTGTCACATTGCCGCGGCCTCCCTCCTCCTTTCCTTGGATGCTTCGACATCAATGACAATAGTTAACATTACTATCCTTGTTACCGGTCCCCCCCTCTCCCCCGGTATCGATTCCCAGCATGCCTCCACGTCCGAGGCCGGGGAAACGGGCTGCAAACGCTTGTGAAGCTTGCCATGCTCGGAAAACGCGGTGCAGCATCCCGCAGACCGGCGTGCCGTGCACAAATTGCGCCCTCGACAGCGTCGACTGTCAGTTACGCCAACGACGGTAAGAATAGCCCTAGCAGTAGAATCAACCAGCATATGTGCCATGCCCCCCATACAGAAGACTGAACAGCTGTCCTACCCAGTCCAACCAAGGCCCGACTGTCATCCCGTCGGCCCACACGTCGTCAAGATCTTGCGGAGCCTGGTTGTGTATCCCTAGGCAGTGTAAGCGTCGTCGACGAGACTGCTGAGAGTGAAACTCCCGAGGCTCCCTACGCACCTTTGGCTGCACATTTGAGCCATCATGAAAACACAGATACCGCCGCCGCAAATCGCCCGGCGTTTGGGAACACCCCAGCATACTCGCCACTCTACGGTAATTGGTCGCTCATCATCATCGTCATCATCTAGAGACAGCTGTTGACTTTCCTTTCCTTTCCTTGAAGGCGACCCTCAAAGCATAGGCTTGGTGGCCGACATTTGCCAACCAGAACGCCCGGGGAAGAGCGGGCATTTCCTCGTTGCATCACTGACGAGCCCGGAGCTTGATATACCGACCACAGACTTCTTGAAGAGCCGAGGGGTCTTCGAGCTGCCACCGCAAGCCGTTTGCAGTCGTCTGGTGCGGCTCTACTTCCACCATGTGCACCCTTTCTTCCCGGTGATCGATGCATCGGCATTTCTCGACGTTTTCGAGAACATCGGGGCACAAAAGCTCAGTCTCCACCTCCTCTGGAGCGTGTTCCTTGCGGCTGCTAATGCAAGCGTCCCCATCCCTTGCCCGGGTTTCTCTGTTGTGTATTCCTCTTCAATGAATCAATCGACTGACCCGGCCCGTATTTTAGTTCGCCGACGATGACGTTCTGCGTTTGACCGGGTTTCCTTCACGCAAGGCTATGAAGAAGGCCATGTTCTTGAGATCCAAGGTTGGTTTGCGAGATCCGATGCGGCCTCGAACCACCGGCAGCCCAGTCTGACATTTGATCCTCAACAGGCTCTTTACGATGCGGAGTACGAGCGAAACAAGACCACGCTTATCCAGGCAATCTTGCTGATGGGTTTCTGGTACGCCGACACCGAAGACAGACTCGGGCCATGGCACTGGAACGGTGTGGCGATCGGCCTTTGCACGAGCATCGGGCTGCATCGGCAACCAGACACCAGCCTGCCCCTGGGCAGACAGTCTTCTTCCGATTGTCCTGTCCCCAGAACTATCTGGCAGCAGCTCTGGTGGGCTTGCGTCTTCCGGGAAACCTGGCTGTCTGCGGGGATGGGTCGACCCGCGCGCCTCAACCTCGCCTATAGCAACACAGCGAAGCTGGATCCTCGGGAGTTGGGCGAGGCCTGGGAGAAGATACCCATCTCGAGACGCCAAAAGTACTTTCCCGCCCAGATGGAGGCCATGATTCCGCTCTGGATGGACTTGGTTGATATCACCATACATCAAGCAGAGATTCTGTCCGTCCAGCATAGGGTCCCATCGGTTCGACAAAGCACACCTGAAGTCGAAAGGATAGAAGCAAGTCTTCGATTGTTCGACCGAAAACTGCGCGACATGGAGGATGATGCTACCGACAGCAACCTACTGTTGCATATCTATCATTCCCAACTCTTCCTCGAGTAAGTCTCCGATGAAGACGTGCAAGGAACTTCGCTAAGAAAACTCGTATCGTAGTTCGGCATTACTGACCCTTTACCGTCCCTTCATGCTCGTGGACCTTGGCATATTGCCTCCCTTGGATGGTGATTCCTCGGGACGACTCATCAACGCCACGAAGAAGTCGAGAACGGTAGCCCAGCACACCAACAACATTCTGGGAAACTTGATCGTTCATGACATGCTCAAGGTATCGCAGGCTTTGATGTATGAGTGCCCAACCCCGGAACCAACGAGAAAAGTACGCTTACAGTCAAATCAGCTGCATCGCAATCGTTCCCGCCTTGTTAACGCACCTCTTGCACGCATCATCGGCGGAAAAAGCCGCCCGCCAGCTTGGCTGGCACTACCTGGCACTATGCATGATGGCCGTAGAGGAGCTGCGCAAGACATACTTTGGCGCCGAAATCCTCTTCAAGCTATTCACACGTGCACAGGAGAAGATGCAGAGCCAGAACTCTTCGCGGGCTGTTCCCTCCAGAGCGGGCTCAGTCGCGGAATCTCCGCGACGAAACACCGACCAGCCCAGGGCATTGAGTCCGCCACCTCTGAATACAACGTGGACTGCGGGGGGCAGCAGCAGCCTGGCAAGCCCAGCTGACAATATCATGTAAGTGAAACCACGTGAAATGCAGCAGTGAGTCTTTTTTGTTTACAAGTAGTTCAAAAGGGCCGAAAATTACGATGTTGAGTGGATTCTCAGCCAATGCATGTTTCCGGACCTCTCAAGCATGGCATCGTGGGACCAACAACAGGACACCACTGTTCCTGAAGCATTCAACCCCTAAGAGTCTAGCTGCCCAGGCGAAGGCTGTCATCTCAAAGGTGTGGCTTGGGCCGACGACCAGTTTCAATGTCCTCCGGCAAAGCCTGCTCGCCCAGGACTGCCTCAGGATACGTCATACCGGCCGACTGACCCACGAGTCCTGCCAGCCTCCATGCGCCGCCGTCGACGACCAGAACATGGCCGGTCACGTAGCTTCCTGTCTCGCTAAAGAGGAACACGGTGGCATCCGCGATTTCTCGCAATGACCCATACCTTCCAAGAGGAATCTGGCGGGAGCCTTGGCCCGACTCACGCGAGGCCTGGCTCGAAAGTCTCTGCAGGCCCTCGGTGCCCTCGACGCCTCCCGGGCTGATCACATTCGAAGTGACGCCGCGGGGCCCGTATTCCAAGGCTACCGAGGCAGAGAGGGCGTCGACCCCTGCTTTCGCGGACGCAACGTGCGCCTGATACGGCATCCCGGTGTAGTGGAATGTGGCCGAGATGAAAATGATGCGGCCGCCGCTGGGGAGACCCGTGCTCCTGGCCCTGTTCGCCGACGCCAAAAGGTGCGGCATCGTAGCCTTGACCGTGTTGTAGGACCCGAGGAGGTCAATGTCCACGACGCTCTTGAAGGCGTTGGTTGACAGCCCCTCGATGGGAGAGAGGAAGTTCCCAGCCGCCCCAGCGCTATTTCACGCACACGCAAACGTCAGCGCGCCGCCATTCCATCTTGACCGGGGGGGGGCAATGTTACTTGCATGACAAAGTCGATAGCCCCGAGCTTCGCGACGCATTCCTCGACCGCTGCGTTGAGCCTCTCCGAGTTGCGAACGTCTACGTTGCCAATGCCGAGAACCCGCGAGTGAGGTCGCGCTCCGGAGATGTCCTCGGCCATCTTCAAGGTCTTTTCAACATTGCGCCCGACGATGCAGGCGTCGGCCCCGAGGTACACCAGGGCCTTTACTTGGGCGGAGCAAATGGTGCCATTGCCCCCGGTGCAGAACACGACGGTCCCGTCTATACAGACACCCGACGGGTTAGAGAGCCACATTGTGTCGTTGAACGTTGCCTAGGGAAACCTACCAAACAGCCCCTTTGTCCATGCTCGGGATACGAGGTTTGAAACACGCGAGGCCATGTTAACGAGAGAAATCGTGGTTGTAAGAATGGGTTGTTACAGAAGTACACTTAGGTTACGTATCTGATCATATCGCTGCAAGGAATTCACCATGAGTGGCCTTCTATTCGGCATGGCTGGCAACTTATATTGATTCACGCACGTGCTGACGGGAGGTTCACGCCGACTGATTTGCCGCGGCAGGCCGTGCGGTGGAACCGTTCGCTGTAAAAGCCCGAAAGTTACCTTTGGTGCAACAGCACGTGGGACTTTTTGCCGCGGCATGCGGTCGGTGCCAGTTACGATGCAAGCTTCCGGGATATAACTTATCAACAGAAGAGGCCCCCAACAGGTTTCCACGGTAAAGTATAGCTGCTGTGGCATCTGAACATAATGGAGCTCGGTTCGAGTCACTTCGGTAGAAGCTAGTACATCTGTTTACTCATCAACTATCTTGGCGAGTTTTGTCTCCAAGAATAACTACGAGGCAACCCTGATACATTTGAATACATGAGCCGGTTTGCCCCCCGGTTGGGAAATGTAGTGGACAATTTCAAAGTCATTCATCTCAAGGAATAAGCCCGTCAACAGTCTTTGCTGGTGTCATGAGAATGTCGCCTCGGCCAGGCTCCGGGTCCAGTTCCCATCGTGGTCTTGGGTCGGATGGAGCGGCACCGTCACCTGGCAGCCTTCGTTCGAACCATGACCCGGCAGCTCCATCGAACCGGCCTCGAGCTAGCTATCCGTTCTGAGGCGGACTTGACTGGGATTCCGACTTCCGCCATGACGCCAAGATGTTGTCTATTCAAAGATCGTGTATTGAGGGGGCACATGTGATGGACGCAAGAGACACGATGCATGACTGTCGCCTCTGTCCTCGCTGTTCGGGTTCTCCGGAGCTCGCACGGAACATGTTCAAAGAGGCCCGCGGGGTTTATATTTCGCTCCTCTCGTTCAAACGGCAAACCAATAAGGAAAAGCCGCATACATGGAATCATTTGTTTCTCCAATCTCATTCGCAACAGGTCAAGTATGAGTTATTCAGCGAGGGCTTGGCATAATCTCACGTCAAAGATGACGGCAACAGGGCAGAGGTTCGAGATCCTTCGTTTCATGGCTGTGTGGCTTTCCCCTGAAACCGACGGGTGGCCAACTGATGAGTTCTTCTTCTCCCGTCACGTATTGTCGCCTGTAACGAGGTTCTGGCTGTGATGAGTGTCGATGCGAGTGAGGTCTCAAGCGTGAGCCTCCGATAATCTCCTTCTGCACAGGTATCAAGGAAGAGGGTGTTCAACTCCATCCGGTTAAATATCTACATTGCAAAAACTGCCGGATAGTGATGAAATTACCACTGCCCTAAAAAACATAGCGTCAAGAGTGAGTGACCTTAAGACTCCCGATTCCCAGCAGGAAAGTTGTTCACAAGCACACCAGGCAAACGACTCAAGCTGGTTAACTTTATATACTGTCAGACTAGTCCTGACTGAGTTGTACTTAATATATCCAAGAAGATCCCCCCAAAAAGCCTAGACTCCTACAAACCAAAGAACTTCATGTCGTCAGCGCCCCGGATCGGGACGGTATGCCCAACACCAACAGCCCAGACGCCTGTAAGGTGGTCGCCAAACACATCCGTGCGGTAATTCGCCTGGGGCGTGTTCTGGGCAGACGTGACGGGCTTGTCCGGGTTGTAGCCGAAGACGCCGGACCACTGCTTGATGGTCTCCTGGTAGTTGGCGTAGTTGAGGGTGGTGTCGGTGCTGCCGTGGTAGATCTGCATGCGGGGCCGGGACCCGGCGTAGCCGGGGTAGGCGTCGTAGACCAGTTGAGCCCAGCGCTGCGGCGTGGCCTTGGACTGGCCCTGCGAGCAGGTGCTGTTCCAGCCGTTGACGGAGTTCGTGTAGAAGCAGCCGGCCGGGACGCCGTTGTAGACGATTGCGGCGGCGAAGACGTCGGGGTACGTCGCGGCCAGGACGTTCTGCGCGGTGGGGTGTTGCGTGTAAGTGAACGGAACGACTCGGCCGAGCGGTGAACTGAATAAAAAAGGTGTACTCACAGTCATCATGGCCCCTGACGAAGAACCCGTCACGAAGACCTTGGACTTGTTGCCCTTGTACTTATCAAGGGTATACTTGACCATGTTGGCGATGGAGTTGCTGTTTGCTCCCCCGTCGTGGGTGAGGGTCGCCTTGGATGAGACGTCCCAGCAGGTCCCGGAGTAGGGCGACTCGGGGTAGATGACGATGAAGCCCTTCTGGTCGGCGAGGCCCTTGTAGGGGCTGTTGTTGTAGTAGGCCTGCGCGGTGCCGGTGCAGTAGTGGATGGCGACGATCACGGGGGGGTTGGCCGCCAGCTTGTCGGGGACGTAGATGTACATCTTGACGCCGCTGGGGTTGGAGCCGAAGTTGGTCACCTGCTGCAGCGAGGCGGCGCTGGCCGAGACGGCCAGCCCGACGGCGGAGAGGATGGTGCTAAGCTTCATGGCACCGGATCCGAGGATGATGATGTCAACTTTATTGCCGGTATCCGGTTGTGGATCCTGTTCCTGGTTGTGGGAGTTGAAGATGGGCTCTTTGGGGAGTTCCGGTCACAGGGCGGGCGAGAGCAGCAGCGTTGTCAACAGAGACGGACTGTGAGCAAGCCTTTTGTATCTTCCCCTTTCACGGCGGTTGAGAGACGGCAAGGGGGGGGGGGGGGGGGGGCCGTGGGCTCTTTGTGTAAAACCCGATCATCTCGTTACCCCACATTCAGGGTTACAGCATGATGTTTGAAAGGGGGCCATAGAATCTCCATTATCGTCAATTTAGCCGGTTGGCTAAGCTAAGGGGGCCGTGCCAGGCTTGTCTAAAGGGGGTAGGTCATCAGTGAGAAACATGTTCATCGTATTTTCCTTTCCTACCCTAGCGAAGTAGGAAGGTGGGTAAAACCAATAGAGTTGCCCAGACTCTTGAGATCTCGCTACTCCTACTTGTCAAGAAAATAAGGGGGTTTCATCCTTGTAGTGTGTACAGGAGCCTTTCTCCCAATAGGGCTTGACTCTGTATAATGTAACTGTGTTAAATTCTGTATTTTCTCTTTGTACACGAGGGTATTGTGTGTCTAGACTTGGGACAAGAAAGGTGGATTGTGGTACGAGCAAGATCATGTAATTGGTATTCCACAACAAGTCAGTGCCTCTAAAAGGGATTGAAACATGTTCGTCTGGACTCTGAGGAAGTCTTGTCACGGCCACTTTCGGCACCCTCCCCCCCCCCCCCCCCCCAGGTGAACCCGGCACGTTGAACTCTGTTTGCCGAGTGCCGACAGCCGCTCAGCGGGCGGCGCAGTTTACAAATGGAGGCGGCTGACTTGCTGGGTAAAATGACGGGGAATGACCCGCATGTTATGCCGCCGACGGAACTTATTCCCCCGCTTAGCAGGGTCTGTCTGGGGAGGCCAGCCGCCCGTCTTGGCTGAGATGCCAAATCGGAGCACCGCGAGGCGAGTGTGGGTCATCGTCGTGTGAAGGCTGGCTGCCGTTGAGGGGGGATGGATTGCCTGAACCCCGGGCCTCTCTGAATTTACATGATGCTAACACGGATGGAAGCCGAGTCATTGTTTCCTGAGGAAGTTCTCGCGCTCCAATCATTCGCAACTTCGTGTTTGCCCGCAAGACAAGACCGAGCTGACGCTTACTCTCTCGTCCTGCTTTACATGATTTGTTGGATGACGATCCTGTCGTCCATTTTACCCTACAGCCAAATATCTCGCCACAGGACATGCCGATCTGTGTCGCCGTACACCCATCCATGCTCGTTAACGCCAGAGTGGACGCGCCGCCAGGGAGGGCTGGCCGGTCAGGGCGTCAAACGTCCGGCATCCAATAGACAGGGGATTCGTCAAAGTTGGGGAAAGTCGCAAATGCCTGGGGTACTGATCAGCTTCCGGTGTATTATCTTAGATCCTTTGGAGGAATTGGTGTACCGAAGAGTCGAGATCCAGCCAGTCCGTGGTCTCCCAGCTGCTGAAGAGGCTCGTCATGCCCTCGAAGCCCGGCTGCTGGAACACCTCGCCCATGTCTGCCGGCGGCGCCGGGGGTCTGGGAGCGTCGTCCAGCCGCGTCGGCTCGGCGCCTCCGCGGCGCTCGGCCGGCTCGGTCGCGGGCCTCTGGTCGCGACCCGAGGGCCCGGCAGAATGGTACCTGGCCTCCTGGCGAAGCTCTTCGAGGATGACGCTGTACCTGCGGCCCGGGCTCTCGGCGGCGGTGGCGTCCGCCAGGTGGTTCTGGCAGCGTTCGGCGAGTTCAAAGAGCCCCTCTTCGCCGTCGTCCCGGCCCCTCTGGATCTCCCACACGTACACAACCGCCAGCGCGCAAAAGGTCACGTACGGCGTCCACCAAAAGGCGTGGAACAGCGTGCCGTCGCTGGCCATGCCGTCGACCGTCTCGAGCGCGGCCTTGGCGGCGTTGATGCACTCGTCGACGCTGTCGTCCAGGGCGGAACGCCGGCCGCTCTTGTTGGACGCCCCGGTACCGAGGAGAAAGGGACGGTTGGCGTGCATGATGGCATGGCAATACGCCAGCTTGAGGGCCGTGTTCTGACGTCGGAACGAAGGGATCAGAGACATGGGCCGGACGGTGCCCAGGTGATGGGGGAGCGACTCGCGCCACTGGTGGAGAGCCTGGCCGTATCGGTGGGCTGCCATGAGGCGGTCGTGCTTGGGTATGTGCTTGATCGAGTAGACCTCTCTCGAGATGCCGTCGATGAGCTGGGCTAGTTTCGCGTGGAAGATGAGGCTCTCGACGTGGCAGTCCATCTCGGGCTCCTCCCTCGACTTCCCTTGGGGCGTCATGTCTTCGTCGTTGACGCGGTCCGGGAAATCCTGGTCGATGTTGTCGTCGTGGTACATCCTAGGACGGCCAAAGACGACGGAGAGGTACTTGTCGATGGTGTAGGCCACCCAGAAAGTCCTCTTTCTACACTGCGAGACGATGTAGTCCCTGTCGCCGCTGCCCCTGTTGCGGCCGGACTTCCGGTGCAGGCCCAGCGCCGAGACGATGGGGAGGATGCTCCCAAAGACGTACCACGCCTGGTTCATGCGGGACGTCTGGAGGAGGTAGAGAGCTTGCAACAGGCGCGACTGGGCAGACTCCAGTTTCGGCAGGCCGACCTCCATGTCTGTGAGGCTTGAAGCGTGAGAGAAGTAAGCATCGCTGCGCCGGAGATCAGAGCTCTCCGCCGCGGCAGTGCCGGTGCCTCCTCGGACCTTGCTTTGCCGCAGCGTGACGATGGCCAGAATGGTCATGACGATGGACGCCTTGGCGTATCCTATGCCGTGATGCAGGGGCCGGTTGACCTGTGCATTCGCAAGCAGCCCCTCGAACCACTCGGTGACGTAGCCCTGGTGCAGACAGCGATAGGTCACGACGCAGACGTCGAAGTAGAAGCGCAGCATCCCCAGGCCCGTGGATCGATCCGGGAGAGCCGAGATATCGAGAACATGGGATTCAAACGGCTTGTCACCCGCCCTCGTCAGCTTCTGGTGCTGCTCGACGCCGCTGGGGACGTGTCCCGGAGCATCACTCCCGCCCGACCTCTGTGAGGAAAGACGCTTCCAGGCCCGGTGAAGAAAGGTAAGGCTTGACGTGTTGTCGACGTACTGCCCTCCGATCTCGGCCATCTCGACTTCTGGCGACGCCCTCGACGTCGGCGGGACGCTCTCGTTTGCTCCAGCGTCCGAGATGTTGATGGGTGCAAGCTCGGAGTCTATAGGCCGGGCGGCGTTGACTACACCTAGACCAGGCAGCGTGGCTCCTGGGGAAGGGTGTAGCAAGAGGGGCGCCTCGGTGGGAAGCAGTTTCCTGGGCCTCGTCAGCACATTTTGCTCATCCTGTGCAAGAATCCGGAGAGGCTTGCCCGCCTCTTGAAAAGGGACGACAAACCTGTGCGCCTCGATAGGAGGGAGTAAACGGGTCAGCGTAGTCTCAGTCGTCTCGCGGCGGGGGGCGGGTGCCGGAGGAGGCGTCGGCGGTCTGCCTCGACGGTAGGAAGCATCGTAGATGCACGAGAGTCTCTTCCTCGTACACCCGTCGCAGGGGATGGTGCCGGAGCATTTCAATTTCTTGGCCTTGCAGTAGTCGCACGCACGGCTGACCTTGTGGTTCCTTCGCCGGCTGGCGGCCGTTGCAGACGAATAGCGGCGGTCTTCATCAGGGGAGGCTGCGGGGAGGCTGCGTTTCCTGCTCTCCGAGATGCTGGACGGAACACTCGAGGGCGACGGTTGGGAGATGTTGGAGGACGACGGGGTGTGTGCGGCAGGGCCGTCATCTCGGAGGGTGAGCCCGGCGTCCGTTGTCGCCGCCGTCGCCGTGGGTGTGTCCGCCATCCTACTACCTACCATACGGCATATACCCTAACGCGCTATACCATACCCAAGGAGCGAATATCCGACCCTCCGGCGCGTTTGATGACCGGTTCCACTGACTCAAGTCCGTTTCTCCGGGGGGTGGACCGCAAAGGATTTCCCCGATCAGCGGAACGCCAAACAACCACCGACGAATCAACGGTGTTGTGGCCAAAGCGAGTAGTCTTTGTCCGATACCCGATTATAATGCCTCCTCGTGTGTGTCATATCAAAGAGCCGTCGACGCCGATAAGAACCCCCCCCAACAAGCATGTGGATCCGTTGGGTTACGCGTGGTCGACGTTCGGGATTCAAGGGAGAGATTGATTGTTCGGAAAAGCAAAGGGGGGACGACTGGGACGCGTTGATTATTAAGGGGGACAAGGGGGTGTTTTCACGCCTGTGTCCCTCCATCAATGACACACGCCCCCCCCCTCTCATTCCACCCTTGTCCTCTTTGAGCTTTTACTTAGTAAGTAGTCAACTGAGATGCGGGGCAAGCACCAAATCTCGAGCAGCTTTGAACTCTCAGTCCCCGATCTAGCGAGTCCAAGCTCATTGCCCTCTCTGTCTTTGGTTGTGGTTGGCTCCTGTGTTGCTTGCTTCTCGCATATGTATGCTCTCTGACTGCTGACTGTACACCGAAAGGTATGGTTTCATAGCAAGAGAGGGTGCTCCAATAGGAAACAAATCCGGTCATCGGCACTCTTGTGGGTCACGTGCGGAGTTGATTCTCATCCGTCCAGTCCTGGCTGGATTTACCTACATGGCAAAAGATACTACATGCATACGGTTAGTTGCCTGACCTCACAATAGAGACACCGCTCTAGAAACTCCAAGCCCCGTATGCAATATGTCTTTAGTAGCTCGCAGACCCTACAACAGTAGGGAGCAAGGTGTCGACTCCTCAAGGCCACCGCCAGTAGCCCCTCAACTCAATGACAAATACTCAGACTCCGGAGCTCTCTCTTGCCACACATACACACACACACACACATACACACACACACACACCACGTTCAAGTCAGCTAGCAAGACTATTTGTAAGAATGCAACTAAAAACACCACCGTTCTAAGCAAGCGGCTTACTTCTTCCGACAACTCGGCACCGAACTCCAGGAGATGCCATCAAGAAATCGGACGGATGATCGGACGGTCAGTCGATCCAGCCCCGCCCAAACCTATCCTAAATCCGGTCTCTGCCCCCGCCATCGCCCCCGCTCTGCTCCGGCCAACCCGAGCCCGGTCCCTGTCCGCTGTCCCTCAGAGGCGGACGGCGGCTTCCAGAGTTGCACCGGCTCCCCAGAAAAGCTCGACCCGTCGTTACACGTGTACCTGTACCTGTAGAGTCCCGTCCGCACGCTTGTGTCTAGGCTGTCTGCGATTCCAAACTCTGTCCCTGGGCCCTTGACGTCAGTATGGCGAAAAATGGAGGCGGTCCGTCGCTTTAGACCGGTACTTGGATCGGTCTCCCCTACACTAGCCAGTGAGGACTTCAATATATAACATGCAGAGCAAACCCTCGAGTTGCTTGTCCTCGATTCGTAGCCAGCAACACGTCTTACATCATTTCTCAGTACTCAACAACCATGTCTATCGAGGTTTTCCACTTGCACCTCTCGCAATCCGAGAGGATTGTGTGGCTGTTGGAGGTCAGTCGCCCAGTTCCAGTTCCTCGTCAACAGTTACTTACGGTTCACCAGGAACTCCAAGTCCCCTACAAGTTGCACGTCTTTGAGCGGGATCCCAAGTCTGGCCTCGCGCCAAAGGAGATCAAAGACCTGGTGAGTGTTTTGTTTCCCAGAGCCGATCACCACCCACGCACGGGACAGGGGTCATGCCGGCTAACCACGTCAGAACCCCGCTGGCACTGCACCCTACTTCCGCGATGGCACGGTCTCACCGCCAGTCGAGATCTCGGAATCCGGCGCCATCGTCGAGTACATCCTGACCGTCCACGGCTCCAAGATCGGCTCCGGGGCGCCGAGGCTGCGGCGCACCCCCGACGACGCCGACTACGCCGCCTATCTCGAGTGGCTTCACTTCGCCAACGGCACCCTCCAGCCCGCCATGCTCCGCGCCATGACGCTCCTATTCGCGGGCGCCTGGGAAAGCGCTTTCGGCAAGCAGATGGATGCCAAGACACACAGCACTCTCAAGCTGGTGGACGACCGCCTGGCCGACAACAAGTGGCTCGCCGGGCAGCAGCTGAGCGCGGCGGACATCATGACCGTCTTCACCCTCACCACCATGCGCGGCTTCTTCCCGCTCCTCGACCTGTCGCCGCACAAGAACATCCTGAGGTACTTGAAGGACGTGGCCGAGCGCCCTGCATACCGCGAGGCGCTGAGGAAGGCGGACAAGGGTATGGAGCCGATGATCGAGCCCAAGGTTAAGGCGTTCAAGCAGTTTGAATCCTTTGGCGCCATTTACGAGTCGTTAGGGTACTGAGCCGCGTTAAAACGAGATTTATGTGTTGCAATTCCTACACAGTTCAAATTCTGACTGATACGAAATTGAGACTGTATTGAAAGTTTAAAATGAGTCCATTGGTTGCAAGGAAGAGAGAAAGGGGGGAAAAAGAACTGTTGTTGGAGAGACGCAAACAGTGAGAGAGAGGGAGGAGAAGTGCTCTTTTTCCAACAACCTCCACACCGGGAACAGCAAAAATGAATACAATTGACCAGCCTGGGGGTCGAACCCAGAATCTCCTGATTACACATTGAATCGTAGTCAGACGCCTTGCCATTGGGCCAACCGGCCGTTGAACTTGAATTATGTCTCCACTGAGGTGGATGTTGGTGAGCGATTGCATGACTCGACTTGAGAAGTGACAGTGGCAGAAAAGTCGAGAGACACGTGAGAGTCCCCGATGTGTTCGTTCAGTTGCATTATTTTACTACAATCAAAATTTGAGACCAAAAGCTAACAGTGATGGGCATTTCCCGTGCTTAGAGAGCATACTTGAACAAGGGGCTCCTCTCTCCCATGCGGTCAAGTTCTTCGTCGGTATAGCGTTGCCTCACTTCATCTTCGCTCAAAAGTTCCTTCTTCTTATTCAGTCTCTTCAACAAAAGCTCAAGAGTGACGGCTGCGACCACTCCGGCCGAGGCGAAGCCGAAGGAAGTGCCGAACCCAGTCGGGTACCTCGGCGCCTCCTTGTCGAGGTAGATGTAGCTGCCGATGAGGCCGCCGATGTTGCCGACGCAGACCAAGAACCCAATGCTGATGGCTCGCTTCGTGGGGCTGGGCGTGTTTGCGAGGTTCCACGCGTTGACTCCGGGCAGAATCGGGTACATGCTGGAGAGTGTCAAGTCAGCCTTCGGAGATGCCTGTCTTTCTTCATAGAGGATGGCTCGTGTGTCAAGGGGATCCTGACGGAATCGCAACGTACCCAAAGCAGGCGAGGCACACAGCAAAGTAGCACAGGGCGATGTTGTTCTTGATGTCGGCGCTCTTGGCGAACAAGATGCTGAAAGCAACGATCAGGCACAGCTGCGGCCCGACGATGAACGGCATGCGCCAGGAGTGCCGGTCGGCGAACACGGAGAAGACGTAGGCCGAGATGGCACCGACCGCGTACGGCGGGATCGTCAGGAGCTGCGCATTGGCCGAGGTGTAGCCCATGTTCTTGATGATCTGGGGCATGGTGAACTTCATGGCGTAGTTGGGGACCGCGTTGGACCAGTTGACCAGGATCAACAGGTAGATTTTCCAGTCCGTCAGGACCGAGAGAATGGCGTGTTTGTCAAAGTGGCTGTCTCGGAACTCGTCCGGTCGAACGACCCGCCGGACCTGCTGTCGGAGCTCGAGGTATCGCTTTTCGTCGGCGTCAAGCCATTTCGACAAGGCAGGAGAGTCGACGAGGAAGAAGAAGCACATGACCCCAATGGCTACCGTTGCCACCCCTTCGATGATGAAGATCTTGACGTGCGTGTTAGAGCGTTGCGACCAAATGGGCTCGTCGACACCAAACTTACCCATCTCCATCCCTCGTAACCGCCGACCCCGTCCATCTTGGCAATGGCAAAAGCAAGAAGTCCCGAAAAGCCTCCTCCGGACGCTGCGGAAGTATACAGGAGAGCGATTCGAGTCTGTGTCTCGTTGGGTAGATACCACTTGGAGATGATCAGGATGGCGCCGGGGAGGAAACCTGCTCTGAGAAATGTTAGCGTCTCTTTCAAAAGTTCCCGTACCCCTTCGAGTTTGTCCCACTTACTCAAAAAGGCCGAGAAAGATTCGGACGGCAATCAGGCCACCGTAGCTCTGGACGACGCCATTGCACGTCATGACGATGCCCCAGCACACGACAATGCCGCCAATGTAAAGAGAAGGTCTCTTGAAGAGGTGGAGAACCATGTTGCTCGGGACTTCGGCTAGGACGAAAGGGATGAAGAACACGGAGACTGCAACGTTGTATTCCACGCCAGTCATGTCGAGGCTGACTAGCAAGCCTTCGATCTTGGCGTTGCCAATGTTGGTTTTGTCGAGGTAGGCCATGAGGTACAGCAGAACGAGCATAGGGATAAGGCGGTACTGGTGGCAGCGCAGTCAGTTGATTTGATGCTTTCCGTCTTCGTTGTACAAAAGAAACCCCCCGAAAAGGAATAGGCCAGAGCTCCGGGAACACTCACATCAACCTTGCGAACGGTCTTCTTCTTCCTATCTTCTGGGAAATTGGCGAGAAAATCGACGTCTTCAGGTCTCATACCGCCAGTTCGTGGGCACTCATCGTGCGCAACGGTCTCTTTTCCGTGGGAGACACGCTCAAGGTCGGAGAGGTCGGACGAGGTCCGCGTAACGGCCATTTCGGTCTTGTTGTATACGACAGCCCTGGTAAAACTCGTTAAGGATCCGTGTGGAGGAAGACAGGGCACAGGATAGATGTGTTCTGATGGAAGCACTGGAGATCCGGGGTTGGGATCTTCTGGGAGTTGTCGCGGCTCGGCTTTATAGTTTAGAAGCGCAACTAGAAGACTCCTCAACAAACGAACATCCTACGTGTACGACTGTTCTGGGGGAAAGCAACAGGATCCGCCAACAGTTCCCCGGTGGAGTCTGGAGTTGCGGGGGAGGGCGTAGAGAAATCTGGGGTAGGGCGCTTGGCGCTGGGTGAAGTTGCGAGGGACCTCGGAAAAGATGAAAAGTTTTGTTCATTTTGGGGGGGGGGGGGTTCTTTGATCCGGACTCCTGACTCCGAACGCAAAGGCTAAAGCCGCGTAGCGGTCCTGACGCCGAAAGGCGGCGCGCTACCGGATTACAACCGGAAAACGCTTCATCTACGAGTGACCTTCATAGGCTTCATTGCATGCGTTGCCAAGTCCCTTCAAGGCTCAAGGGAGCCAAAGGCATGAAGGTTGGCTCAGTCAGGAGGGATCGCCCGCATTTGGTGGTGCGCTGCCGTCTCCCCATAGATCATGCTTCCGGGGCGCAGCAACTATGACACAGTCGATCCATAAAGATGGAGTGATAGTCCCCCGGTTCCGGAAACCTCTACCCCATCAGCATCAATGATCAGTTGCATGCTCTACTGTATGCGCAGGCTTGGTGGGCTTCCCTCGTCGTGGATCCTTCCGGACTCCTCTCGGACTTACACACGCGGATTCCCTCGGAAAAGAAACTGCATTTCCAGACCACAGCCAGCGGTGGAAACGGCGTCATGGTTTGCCTGGACCTACTTCGGATGACGATGTCCCCTCGTGGATTTCCGGTAGATGAGCTGAAGGTTCGGTCCTTGTGAGCGCGGCTCGGCCTTTTGCAAGACGCGAGATCGTTGCCACGCGGGGTCAAGTCTGAAGTTCGTCATGTTATAAAACCTGTCATTGCGAGGCATTCATCAAGTTATTCCACATCAACTTCAACGAACTCACCAAATCATCACACTCACTACTCCAAAGTCAAAACAGGCTTTGTTGCTCGTCTAGCCCATCCACTTATCCCTCGCACTCTCTCGAACAAAATCAACCGTCACCCTCCCACTTGCAAACATGGGTTCCAACGTCGGACTTGACCTCCGTGGTCTCACCCCTGCTCCCGTTACCCCTTTCAACAAGGACGGCAGCGTCGACTACGATGCCATTCACCGCCTCGGCTCCTGGCTTGGCAGCATTTCCGGCGTCAAGGGCCTTGTCGTCCTCGGCCATGCTGGCGAGGGCACCTTCCTGACGCAAGATGAGCAGCTCGCCGTCATCAAGGCGTTCGTCAAGTCGGTCGACAACCGCATCCCCATCATCGCCGGCATCACGGGCGAAGGAACCGAGGTGGCCGCGCTCGAGGCCAAGCGCGCGCGGGAAGCCGGTGCCGCGGCCGGCCTGCTGTACCCTTCGCACGGCTGGCTCCGGTTCGGCTACCAGCCCGGCGCCCCGCAAGACCGGTACAAGAGGGTCTACGAGGTCAGCAAGCTGCCCCTCATCCTCTTCCAGTACCCGGACGTCACCAAGGCGACGTACAGCCTGCAGACCCTCCTCGACATCTCGGCGCAGCCGGGCGTGTTCGCGATGAAGAACGGCGTCCGAAACATGAGACGGTGGGACACGGAGATCCCCGTCATCCGAAAGGAGCGTCCCGACCTCCAGGTCCTGACCTGCCACGACGAGTACCTCTTGCACACCGCCTTTGACGTCGATGGAATGCTTGTGGGATACGGCAACATCGCACCCGAGGCGCTGATTGAGTTGATCAAGGCGGGCAAGGCCAAAGACTACCCGAGGGCGAGGGCGATCCACGACAAGCTGCTGCCGGTGACCAAGGCCGTGTACCACAGGGGATCGCACATGGAGGGAACCGTCGCGTTGAAGCACGCGCTGGTGGCAAGGGGCATTCTGGAGCACGCGACGGTCAGGTCGCCTCTGCTGCCTCTGGAGGACGGGGCGGAGGACGAGATCAACTCGGCCGTGGCCGCCTCTTCTCTTTCGCGGGTCAAATAATCGTCTGGTTTTGTACGTAGAAGAAAGCAGCCACGATTGATGGCGAAGAGAAGAACGGGCGTCTTGTACCTGATTCGGTGTTCCAAAGTAGCCAACGGCTACCTGTCTAGAAGTTAGAATGAAGCTTGTTACTTGAGCGTGATTACGTCCTTTGCCCCTTTTCTGCTTTACTTAACCACCTCGCGAATGCGTATGAACAGACGATTTTCACGATACCTATATGGCCGGTGTATCGCCAAGGACGAACTAAAACGTGCTGTAACTTGTATTGCCAGCCGCAACGGTCTGTAGTGCATCATGCATCCAAGCCTTCATGAACAGCAGCCAGCGAGAATGGACCACCGACAGACTTCTTCAAGTCTTTTCGTACATAGTGTCGGAGCAAGGATGCTAATGCTCAAGAATGTAGATCCTCCGGAATGGCCGGTGACAGTGGACGATATGCAGTGCCACGAGCCGCACAGCGGCCTGGGTCTTGGATCTTGCAACATCACGAGACTACCTCCCCTGAGCCGCCAACAAACACGTAGTGAAAGTTTGGCCTGCGAGAAGAGTTCAGGCGGAGTTATCACGGTGGTTGCTCAGCCTTGACCGAGGAAGCCGGCAGTATGTGAAAGTGCAGGTGGCCTATCACCTTATCGTCACGAATCCGAAGCATCCGATGCTTGCAGAGTAACGATCACAACTCAACACGCCACTTGGAACCACTGCAACCGGAGGAGACGGGGGAGACAAGTGACGTTGATGTAGAGTGTGACTTGGTCGCTGCAACATTGCCAAAGACGAAGAGCATGGTACCCGCAGGCTTGGGCTGGAGTGATGGGATGGATGGAGCACGCACTGAACGATGGCTGGCCAAAGTTCTTTGATAAGCTTCTGCCGGACTTTGGGATGGAGGATTGTGAGTTTGCGAGCAGGGAGAGGCATCCTTGTTGCTGATGTTACCCGCATCTGAGTCGGGGTAGTCAGACAGACACTTGATGTTGAATCCAAGAACGAACTCTACGATTTGGTAAGCCGAAGAGAGTTTGTCATGTGCTGTTGTGTACGGTGCCAGTTTGCATGATGACAAACGATTTCTTGAAAAAGTAAAAGTAAAAAGCTCTGAGAGGACAGTGTAAGAATGAACTCGAGAGTGAAAATGCGGGCGAGTGAGTAGCGAATGTAGCGAATGAGTGAAGAGAGTGTTTGAAGGTAATGAGGAGGAGAGAGAGAGAGAGAGAGAGAGCGAGTGAGCGAGTAAAAGACCGGAGAGCAGCAGTGCGGCGGCTATCGCCACACTGTGCCCTCCTCCGGCATAGCGTGCTCCACAGGGGACGGCGCTGTATTCGGGACCGGGACCGACCCCCACTACTACTGTGGCCCCCAAGTACCCGGCGAACGGACTCAATCGTCGCCGACACTATTTTGTACTTGGGACTAACAAGATGATGGCTTACCGAGACGTGCAATTCGAACGATGAGCGTGAGTATTACCAATGCGTCGCGCCGCGCCTCTTGCCTCCCCCCTTGATTAAGGCACTCTACGGTACTACCCAACTGCCATAGTCCACAGGGCCTTCCCCCCCCTTTTGATGCTGCACTGCCTGAGAGGCAGAGAGGATCAGCCTAGACTCGATGCGGCTTCCAAAGTCAGTCATGAAGTCACGAACCTGTCTCCTTTGCGGTGTAATACGTTTTTCTCATTGTTGACAGAGTCCAGGCAAGTCTGCAAAGCAAAATAAAGACGCTCATCTCTGCGCCGGAACTCAGGCAGAGCACACGCGCGCGCTACCCTGCGCTAATGCCGTAGCACCCGCTGCGCCGTTATGCTGCCTCTGGGCCTGTCGAACCCCCTGTGCTGAATCTCACCCACCCCATCCCTGCTTTGCCATTGTTTCTTTCCACACGCGCTTCGGACATTGTTTGCTGGGTCGTCCGTACGGGGGGGGGGGGGGATACACATACAGGTACGTACGTACCGTACCTACGAGGTGCTTTCACTCTTCTCGCGTTGCAATTTGCGGCCCATCATGATGAGTCCAGGGCGTGCATCCCCTCAGCTCCCCCAGACCCATGAGTCTGATCCATCCTAACGCAAGGGAAAACCGACGATGGAAAACAAAAAGAACAAAAATAAAAAGAATCGAGTCTCCTGGGCCAATCTCGCTTGTAATAAGCAGACACGACTCAACAATCCGAGCGCTCTTTCGTCTGAAACATTGGGCTGGACTGGTTCCTAATGGGTGTCCAAGTCCCCTGGTCTGGTCCAAAGTCCGGGCCAACAAACCAAACAAAAAAGCCCGAGCCGCAGTGGGACGACTACTATGTAACTGACCTGACTGTACAAAGCGCCCGTCATCGATATGATGCCACATGCTCTCACTCTCGGCCGGAGCCCGCGCGGCGTCAGCTAAAATATGACACTGAATTCTTTGCCTTTCTTTGCATTGATAAAAAGGATTCGCTCCCTCCCTTCTCTCTCTGCCCTTACTCTTCTCTTCTTCCCGCTGTCCCCTCCCGTTCCCCGCCTTTTATCACACATCTCTCTCTCGTTGTGACTGGTTCCTTGGCTACCTCTCGCTGGTGGTTTTGTTCAAGTCCGTTCGCACTTCCGCACTCCCCCACGGCATCCCCGTTTCCGCTCCTGGATCACCGAACCGACCTAATCCCCTTTTCACCCATTAAACCGACGACCTTTTCACCATCCCTTGTTTGAAGGAACCGTTCTTGAGCAACAAACCCCGTCATCACCATCAAGAATAAACCCTCATCGTGTCCTACAGCTGCTTGACGACTGTACATCCCGCCAAAATGGTCCAAAATGTCGTCATCTTGGGCGCTGGCTACGCCGGCCTCGGCATCGCCCACAAGCTCCTGAAATACACCCAGCCCAAGGTCAAGGATCTCAAGGTCACCCTCGTCTCGCCCTCGACCCATCTGTACTGGAACTGCGCCGCCGTGCGCGCCATCATCCCCGGCGAGTTCTCCGACGACACCCTCTTCAACCAGATCAAGCCCGGCTTCGAAAAGTATCCCCAGGACGCCTTCGACTTCGTCCTCGGCAAGGCCACCGCCTTTGACGCCGCCACCAACACCGTCCAGGTCGAGACCAACGAGGGCCAGAAGACGATCGAGTACGCCCACCTCATCATCGCCACGGGCTCCGGCCTCGCCAGCGGCCTCCCGTTCAAGACCATCGGCACCCACGAGGAGACGCTCGGCGCGCTGCACGGCCTCCAGTCCGAGGTCAAGGCCGCCAACTCCATCATCATCTCGGGCGCCGGCACGACGGGCGTCGAGACGGCGGGCGAGCTCGGCCACGCCTACGGCTCCACTAAGCAAATCACCCTCATCGTCGAGGGCGCCGCGCCGCTCCCGGGCCTCCTGCCCCAGCTCGGCAAGATCGCCGCCAAGAACCTGCAGCAGCTCCACGTGAAGCTCGTCACCAACGCCCGCGTCACCGAGGCCGACACCACCGGCGCCCTCAAGTCGGTCAAGCTGTCCAACGGCGAGACCCTGACGGCGGACCTGTACCTCCCGCTCTTCGGCGTGCGGCCCAACACCACCTTCGTGCCGGAGCACCTCCTCGACGACAAGGGCAACGTCAAGCTCAAGCACGACCTGCGCGTCGAGGGTCTGACCAACGTCTGGGGCGTCGGCGACGTCGGCAACCTCGAGGCCAAGCAGCTCATGCGCGCCGAGGGCCAGGCCCTGCACCTCGCCGACAACCTCGACGCCGTCCTCACGGGCAACGAGGCCAAGGTCAAGGACCTCAAGCTCACCCTCAAGCCGCAGGTCTTTGTGACCATCGGCAAGAAGAAGGCGACGGGCCAGTTCAACACCATGAAGCTTCCCGGCTTCATCGTCAGCGCCGCCAAGGCCAAGACCTTCTTCACGGAGAAGGGCCCCGGTCTGGTTGCGGGCAAGAACATTGCGCGGGCGTCGATTTGAAGACTCTTGCGAGGAACAGTAAATCGATCCATTTTGTTGTTTTTTTGACGAGTGGTTGGTAACGAACGAGCTTTGCTTTTGAGTCTTGATATCCCGGGTTGCGCATTTGTTTAACGGTTTACTCATACAAGTGTGAGAGCACACAAAGGTTGTAATTATCGGTCTTATACCCTAATACCACTATTGATCAAAAATCTTTCCCAACAATATTTGGGTGTCTCCATCCTTCCATCATCTACTATCCTACCGCCATTCACAAAAGTCAAATCCTAACCAACTTCTGTATTTCGATCCCGAGTCCTAACACCAATTTCGTTCAGAAAATGCACTACCAACTCCAAGCTAAACTCTTTCTCTTTTGTGAGAGTTTCCCTCTTCTGCTTCTGAGGAGATGGCAGCAGGAGACTAGAAACCCTTAACACCATGATCATCACTGTTGAGATGAGAGCGGTGATGGTGGGCGGCCGTTCAGTGGGCAGATAAGAATTTCGCAACGGAAAGCGGCGGCGAGCAGCAGTCTACGCAGAGAGACAAAGAGAAGCCCGGGGTGGAGGGTAGGAACCAACACTGTCGCTATTTCAACCGGCTTTCCAGGCCTTGAAGACTTGTAAAAAAAAAAGGGGGGGGGGGGGGGGGGGGGGGAATCATGAATTGTGGCTTTGCAAGATTATGGTTCCAGTTCCAACTCCAACTTTGTGCTGTTCCATGTATAAGACCCTTCATGCACCAGAACCAACAAGGTGGTCTCATAATTTGATACCAAAGAATGTGGTACCTTGTGAGTGTTATGTCGAAAAAGGAATGAGCAATCGTCATCGTGTGCAATATGCTAAGCACATTGCGGCCATGCCAAGAGACACAAACATTGCACCTATCTCTAGCCAGCGCAGTAGGGGCTCTTGCTCCTGAGCCAAGCACCCCACCGCCACATGACAAAGGGGACAATCAGGCCGTTGACGAAGACGATACCGGCCAGCAGAACATTACCCCACGCGATCCCCAACACGTCGTACAGCCTCGGCGCGAACAGCGGGAAGCTGAATCCGGCCATCGTCCGCACGAAGGCCGCCGCACCGGCCGCGCTGGCGGCGTACCGCTCGTAGGAGTCGATGACGTACGTCTGCACGCACTGGAAGGACAGGATGAGGCCCGCCGCCAGGATCGCCGCGCCGATGTTGGGCACGATCCAGTGGATCTCGAAGTGCGCCGCGATGCCGTAGAGAAGGAGGCCGATGGGGGTCACGATGGCGGTCGGGAACATGAGGGGGATCCTGAACTCGGGGACGCCGGTGTCGTTGTTTTTGGCTTTGAGGGTTCGATAGACCTGGGAAACTTTGTCAGTGAGCCGCGTCAATTTGCTCAAGGGATGATGTGAGCAATACCCTGTCGATGAGAGGGCCGGATACTTGGAGACCAATGACGAAGCCAACGCCGAGCGAGATGTAGTTCAAACTAGCAGGGCCGGGTTCTTGGTCGTATTGCTCACTCCAGACGTATGGGAAAGAAGCAAGACTAAGGACACATCAGCTTGGATGATTTTTATCAGCCACACACGAGGCCACTTACACGAGATACATGAGACCATATAGGTATGCCCTGTACACCGCCGTGATCTGCAACGCCGGCTGGGTGAAGAGCATCCGGAAAGGCCGGACAAGGTTCTTCCGCAGAGTTTGGCCAAAGGTCCTGTCCGGACGGTCGTATTCCGTATGGAGGTCCTTGTTGCCAGTCATCTTGCGGAGCTTCTTGGCCTTGACGGCCAGGATCTTGGGCGCGTACGTCTCTGAGAGGAAGAGGAAGGCCAGGATCTGGACGAGCGCGTCGGCAATCGACACGGTCCAGAAGATCCAGCGCCAGGACAAGTATTGCGTCAAGTATCCAGCAGCTACCCAGAGTCAGTAAGAGACTTTGGCTTGATGGAGAAGGACGCCGCGGCTTACCAATGGGCCCAACAGCCGGCCCCAGAAAAGGGGCCAAAGAATATATAGCGGTCGCCGTGCCTCTCTCCTCGGCTCGCCAGCAGTCACTCAGGACGCCGCCGCCGAGCTGAGATACCGGTCAGCGAGAATGTAAGCAAAGCGAAAGGATCTGCCTGTATCTTACAGCTTGAGGAGCACTCCCACCAAGACCACTGAGGAAACGAAAGGCGAGCATCTGCTCTTTGGAAGTCGAGAAGCCGCAGATGGTGTTGAAGATCAGGTAGAACATGTTGGCAGACTGAAGCACGACAACACGGCCGTACATCTCTGACAGCGGCGCGAGGACAAAAGGCCCAACGGCGTACGCCAATAGGAAAATCGACATGAGAAGATACGTCTCGATGTCGGACTTGACGTCGAATTCATCGGCCAGGGTGTCCAACGCCGGTGCCAACATGGTCGAGGACACTGGCGAGATGAAGGTGAAGCACGAGACCAGGATTGTAGCTGTCCACTTCTTGTGCTTCGCCCAATTCTTAGGGTTCATAGGATCGTCGGGCCCAGACCATGTTACCTGTCGTCCGATTAGTGTTATTCCCACAATTCGTCTTGGCGGGAATGGAGAAACAGGAGATCGAAGAAGACACGCTGAGGAAACAGGCTCACCAGGTCCGGGTCCTCGGGATCGTCGGAAGACGTGATGTGCTCGTGCTTCTCCTCTGGCGGAATCATTGTCGAAGGCCCGGCGAGCGTGTTGCTGTCTTCGTGAGAGAGCAGGCGTGAACGATCGGTGGGGGCAGAGGTCTCCAAGATGACATCGGCGTTTTGTCTGCCGCCTCCCACGTCTTCGGGGTCCTGGAGCCAGGGGAATTTGTACGTCGTCCTTTCATACTCGGAGAAGGAAGGGAGCCCGGGGCTCCATCCGCGCCAGAGACTCGACCGAGACCGAGTCAGGCTTTGATGGAGATTGTGCCCCGCCCGTGAGTCTGCCGCAACAGGCTTGCGAGGAATGAAGTAATAAGCGTGCGGTTTGGAATTAGACATTGTGCGATGTGACTGTGGGCTGCTGTGGAAGGGGGAAACAAGGAAGCGAAAGACTAGGGCGAGCTCCTCAGACGGAAGCCAACGAGTGTATGTGTGCGTACGGTGTGGGTGTGCACAGGGTAAATGATGAACGAGAGTAAGGGATGATTTGCAAGATTGCTTCTGATGATGGCATAACCTTGCGTCTCAGACAAGCTACCAGTTCCTTATAACACAAAGAGATTCCGAGATACAGCAGATGTACCTCCTCAAGTGATACCATTTTCTCGGCGCCTGGCACAAGAGCAAAAGCACCGCCTCATGCGCTCATGATGGCATCGCCCCGGTTCAGCTCGTGTGATGTGGCCGAGCTGGGCATAGGCCTAATCAACCCTACCCCGGAAAAGCTCATTCACCCGCCCTTCTGTCGTTCTCTCTGTCTCTCTGTCCCTGTTTTTCTCTCTGTCTCTCTCTTTCTCTTTCTCTTTCTCTCTGTCTCTCTCTCTCTCTCTCTCTCGCCTCGGACCTTCGGACAGACTGGGTAAGTAGGCAATGACCGCAACCCCTAGATTCGCCAACATGACTCTGCCAAGGGACGGAAAAAAGCTCGCTAGCCTTGTTCACAAATGATGGCCTCATCCTTGCTCCAAAGCCGGGGGTCTTTTGGCGAGGAAAGCAGCCGAAGCTTTTTCTTGGCGGGTCGATCAGCGGGGCCTTGGCTCTCTACGTCAACTCTGTGGCTGACAAGCGCGTCCGGTTGGGGGAGCAGTCTTCGAGAGGGGGGGAGGAAACACATGTTACTAGTTGGAACCCTGGAATAACCTTGAAAAAGGGCGCAATTCTTATTAATAGCTCAGGAACGGCCGTAAATCATTGGACAACTGGCCCTTGGTTTTTCGACAAGACAACCTTTCTTCCAAAGTTGAGAGAATATGCTTTGGGCCCAGCCATCGGTCGAGATACGAGATCTGGGCAAAACAAACTCGTGTGCTCGTGCTCACTATGTCTGACGCCGAGAGCAGGGAATGAGAAGTTGCAATGCCAATGAAACCGGTCATTGACAGAAAACCCTCTGCGGTGATCACCATACTAGACCTAACCGCTTGCCCTGCCGGCCCCCTTCGAAGGCTGTGCTAATGAACGGCGGTGGTGAGTTACGTGGACTTTGCTGCTACGCGATGAGACCGTTCTGTGGCTCGGGTCTCCCGAGATCTAAGTTTGGCCGGCTGCAAGTCGGTTGCAGTTGACATCCTATCCGGCCAGTGGGCACGTGCAGGGCTGAAAGGGCCAGGGAGACAGTCACAGGCTATCACGGCCCCTTCGTTCTCTGGCTTTCCACCAGAAAACCATCACACGAGCAAATTCCTGTTTGTGAGATAGTGTCCGGTGGAACATTTTCATAGCCCCTCCTGGGCAGCTAGACTCCGCATCTCGAGTCTCACCTTGCCGTCATCATGAAGCCTCACCGCCTTCGACGTAATCTCGCGCCGCAAACGAGAATAGACCGTTGCGCGAGTTCTACGGCCCGGCCAGGTTTTGTGTAAGCCCTCATCTTGAACGGTTATAAAGAGCACCGTTCGCGGCGGTTGAAAGGCCGGATAAACAACTCGAAATCCACCTTCGCTTCCCACATCAACTTACACTATCCCCACATTCGCTCCTCCATACATACCTCGCTCGTTGCTCAACGTTCGCTCTAAATCAATACACCTTAGTTCATCAGGACACTACATCACAAACAATTCTTCTCAACGTCAACCCACCCCAGCGGCTTATTCCCTCCACAACTCCTCTTACCTTAATCCACAAAAGAAAAAACTCATCAAGACAAGATGGGCTCTCTTCCGGCTTCTCAGGGCATGAAGATCCTCGTGTGCCCCTCTGGATTCAAGGGCAGTCTGCAGCCCGACGTTGCCGCTGACTGCATTGAAGCGGGTATCAAGTCTGTGATGCCGGAGGCTTCAGTCCGCAAGGTCCCCCTTGTTGACGGAGGCGAGGGGTTCACTAGCGCGCTTGTTTCCGCAACTGGTGGCACGCTTCACCCTGTCACCGTCACCGGGCCTGTCGGTATTCCGATTGCGTCCTACTTTGGCATACTGGGGGGTAGTAACCCCGAGATGCCAAAGACTGCCGTCATCGAGATGGCAGCGGCCGCCGGCCTGAGCCTTGTGCCCGCCGACCTCCGCAACCCTGGGCTCACGACGACGTTTGGCGTCGGCGAGCTTCTCGCTGCTGCTCTCGGGGCTGGTGCAAAGAGGATTGTCGTCGGGTGTGGCGACTCGGGCACATGCGACGGCGGCGCTGGAATGCTTCAGGCCCTTGGCGCTCGGCTTATCGACCATGACGGGCATTCGCTTCCCATTGCGGCGGGCGGCGAGTCTCTGCTCGGGCTGGCCAACATCGACCTTAGCGGTGCCGACAAGCGGCTCAAAGACGTCAGCATTGAGGTGGCCGTCAACTGGAACAACGTGCTGTCAGGCCCCGAGGGCGTCGCCAGGGTGTTCGGTGCTCAAAAGGGCTCCAGCGCCACGCAGACCGAGCGGCTGTCTGCGGCCATGGAGGTGCTCGCTGTGGTTGCCGGCCGCCTGCTCTGCGACAACATGGTGGGCCTGTCGCCCGGCGGAGGGGCGTCTGGAGGGTTGGGCACCGGTTTGCGGTTGATCGGTGCCAAGCTCCGACCAAGATATGAGGTGGTGGCGGAGTACGTCGATTTTGACGGGCTGTTTACCGACTGCGATCTCGTTCTCACGGCTGAGGGAGGCATCGACGACCAGACTCCCCGGGGCAAGATTCCAGCTGAGATTGGCATGCGGGCAAAGAAGCACGGGCTACCCGTGATTGCCATCGCGGGGACCATCGGGCCAGGGGCGCGGGTCAATTACGACGTGGGAATCGATGCGTACACGTGTATCTTGCAACGTCCATCGACGCTGGCCGAGGCGATTCTGGAGGCGGAGAAGCTGACACGGGAGAGCGCCGAGTGCGTCATGCGGATGATTGTCGTGGGACGCATGTTGGGGTCCAAGAAGCCCTTTTCCCCCATGGCGCAGCCGCCGGCGTCGACATGGGTGTAGATGAGTCCTGGGTTGATTTGCCCGTGAATGACGAGATGAGCCAAGACTCTGGGTGAGAAACTAGTCGTACTAGTGGAGAATCAGTGTTGGACGAGGAGGACAGGTTCGGACAGGGACGGGATCGGAACCAACATGAGAACATGAGGAATGACCGCTAGCAGCCCTTGAATGAGGACAAGAGAATTATAAAAAAATGGCTTGGCACGAATCAGGAAATTGTGTTGTGAAACGGAAACATGACTGGCAGAAGCAGAGGCGCCAGCCAAGACGCTTGGTGTGGCGATGCAGACGGTGAGCTGGCCGTCCCGGTCCAAGATCGGACACAGGGCGGGCGCGGGCGCAAGAGAAGCAATAAACCTGCCGGGGTATAGGTCATAATCGGATGATGATTTTGACTTGGGGTTGGATTGGGCTAGGAGAGGGACTGTGGTTTGTCGCAAGGGAGACACGATGAGAGTGACGGAGGGAGGTTGAGATGCCGAAGGAAGTTGATGAACGGAGAAGACGGAGACGGAACCGTAAGAAGTGGAGGCCCTCGGGGGGGGGAAGGGGAGAAGGACGCCAGGTACGTACCCTCTCCCCCACGAGTGACGGCAGGCAGGTGGGGACAGCCCCCTGAGCAAACAACACTGACTCCCTAAGGCCTGAGCCCTCGTTCGCTTACCTCATCCACTTTATCAGATGGGGTTCGTGCCAAGAATAGCATCGTTTATCCGTTCCTACTCCACTCCACACTTTTGGCGGAAAGCTTATCGTCACGTGCCCCGATAGCCGATTTGGTAATCGTACACTTTCTGTTGGTCAATCAGCAAACACTCCCGGTCGCTTTCACTGCCACCCGCCCCCGCCCCCGCCCCCCCGCGGAGCTGCCAGCTCACACCGCACCCGAGCCCGCTACCTCAAACCTCATCTCACAGGCTCGCGGGCAACGGCACCCAAACATATCCTAACCTTGTTTGTTGCTTTACCTAGATTCAGGGTCTTGGGGTGACAAAAAATAGTCTTCTGCATCTGATCCTCCTGAATCTTCCACACCACCCGTCTCAGTCCCGACCCCGATTTTTTCTATTCTTGGACCACCTCTCTTCTCCTTCAATTTCTTCCTCCTCCCCCCCCTTTTCCGTTATGCCTAAGAATACCCCGGCTCCTGATGAGCCTGCCGTTACCTTCAGTTCGGGCTCTTCGGCACCTGTTGCCCTGCGTATCCTCCATCTCAACGATGTCTACCATTTGGAACCTTCTAGCGCCGAGCCGGTGGGCGGTGTTGCTCGTTTCGTGACCGCCGTCAATGAATACCGCAGCCACGAACGTTTTCAGGGCCAGCCCGAGCTAGTGACTCTATTTTCGGGCGATGTCTTCAACCCCAGCCTAGAGAGCTCCGTCACCAAAGGTACCATCCCACCATGTTACCCACCTTGCACTCCGGCACGCACTCGTCTTGTCAATGTTGCAGCGCTGATGGCACATCAGGTGAACACATGGTTCCCGTCTTGAACAAGATCGGCGTCGACTGCACTTGCGTTGGTGTAAGTGGACCGACGCATCCCCATGCCACCTAGTCCTCGATGCTATTTTAAAGTCTGACATGTCGACGCTAGAACCATGACTTCGACTTTGGCGTCAAGCAATTCGAAACCTTGACCGCAAAGTGCAACTTTCCCTGGCTGCTCGCCAATGTCCTGGATCCGGCCCTGGGTGAAAACGTGCCCCTCGGAAATGCCAAGCACACCCACATGCTCACATCTTCCAACGGCATCAAGATCGGTCTCATCGGCCTGGGCGAAAGGGAGTGGCTCGAGACCATCAACAGCTTGCCGCCCAACATCATCTACAAGTCCGCCAGCGAGACCGCCAAGGAACTGGTTCCCCAACTTCGTGCCCAGGGTGCTGATATCATCATCTGTCTCAGCCATCAGCGCGAGCCAAACGACAACAAGCTTGCCGAGAAGACGGACGGTCTTATCGACATCATCCTGGGTGGTCACGACCACTACTACGCACACAGTCTCATCAAGGGTACCCATGTGCTGCGGTCCGGCTCAGACTTCAAGCAGTTGAGCTATGTGGAGGTCCGGAAGAGGGAGGACGGCTCGGGCAAGTGGGACTTTGACATCTTGCGACGCGACATCGTCTCGTCCATTGCCGAGGACCAGGAGACGTTGAAGCTCACCGAGGATCTGACCTCGAAGCTGAAACACAGCCTGGCCAAGTCCATCGGCTGGACAGCCTCACCCTTGGATGCGCGCTTCACCACAGTCCGAATGAAAGAAAGCAACATGGGAAACTTTGTCTGCGACGTCATGAGACACTACCACAACGCCGACTGTGCCATCATGGCTGCCGGGACGATCCGTGGTGACCAGATCTACCCGCCGGGTGTGATCAGGGTTAGGGACATCACCAACTGCTTCCCCTTTGAGGATCCCGTCATCTTCATCCGGGTAACGGGCCAGCAGCTGTGGGATGCTCTGGAGAACGGCGTCTCCCAGTATCCGGCGCAAGAAGGTTGGTAAAACCGGCGACCTCAGACACCACATTTCATGCTAACAAAGTAGGCCGCTTTCCCCAGGTATCCAATATAGAGTACACCTTCGACCCAAGCAAGCCGCCTAGCTCTCGCATTGTTGCGGCCAGCGTCGGCGGCGAGGCCATCGACCCCGAGAGAAAGTACACTGTCGCGACTCGAGGCTACATGGGCCGAGGAAAAGGTTTGTGCAAATTCCCGCCCAGGCACACAAACCCACAAGATACTTGCTGACCACTGTAGACGGATTCACTAGTCTCCTCGTCGAGCCGGAAGGCGGAACCGCCGAAGAGATCGTCTGCGAAGAAAACGGCATCCTCATCTCCGCCATGTTGCGCCAGTACTTCATGAGTCTCAAAACGGTCGGCCAGTGGAAGAACCTCAGCGAGAACTGGCTCAAGGTTGCCGAGAAGTGCCATAGCCCCGTCGAGCCGCGCAAAATTTGGGAGACGCCCGCCGAGACGGGCACCTCGGACCCCCGTCCAAAGGTCGAGTCCAACTCGTGGGCCGACTGGATGGTCAGGCGGCACGCGCTGAACACGAAGACCCCCAATGACGAATCGGACGACGAGTCGGACGTCGCCGACGACGAGGCGGATAGTGTCGCGCAAATCGACATGGAGTTGCTCATTATGCGTAAGTTCTTCGCCCGGTGGGCCAAAAAGGCGGGCGTCAAGGCCGACGTGTGCGATCCCCTGCGGGAGGGCGAGTTCACGGTGGACTGGACCAGGGTCATTGCACCCGTCCTGGAGGGACGTATCAAAATGGTTGGCTAGAGGCGCATAAAAGCAGACTAGAATTGCATCAATTTCAACTTGGAGAAGCGTCGACGCGCCTTTTGATTTGATTTCAAAGCAAGAAGTGGGCGCTGCAATGATATTGGTGGATTTGCTTCCATTTCCTCCTCGCAGGGAGGGACGCATACGGCACAACGAGATGGATCAGTTGAAGCTTTGCTCTTTTCCTGGCGAGCGTTGACAGCGTGCTCAGAGGTAGACCCTCTTGGCCTTGCCTGCCAGCAGGTCCTTCAAATATGTCTCAAATGAAATGAACTCCACATCCGGGTAGAGCTCCTTGCCAGAGAGGTAGCCCAAGTACTCGGCGTTTTCGGGGCTGTTGTCGCCGCGAATGCCCCACGAGTACTTGTACTGGAGACCCCAGAGCCAACTCAGGGTCTTGAAGTCAGTCGGCTCCTCTTCGTCAGGCTTTTTCAGCTGGTCAATTTGCGCCTGCAGATCCTCTGCAGATAGCTGAGAGGTCGTAGAGTCAGTTGTTGAGTCGGAGAGAGAGTCCTCCGGTGTAAGGATTTGACGTACGTAGTTACGTTCCAGCTTTTCTCCGCTCAGCTCTTCGACCTTGTCAAAGATCTGCTGCTGCGTCCAGGCCTCATTATAGACGAAAACCGCCTTGTTCAAGGTCCGGGGATCCGCGATGATCTTGGCCACGTATCGTCCGATATCGTCAATGTGGGTAAGGCACGAGAGGGCGGATCCATCCCCAAACAGATGCGTCTCGGGAGCCAGAAGCCCAGAATCGGCCCGGCCCGACGGAACACGAGGAGGGGTGATTTGATACCACCAGCCCACATCAATCAGCGTGTATGGGAGGTAGATTTTCTTGATGTGGTTCAAGACTGTTTCCTTCTGCTGAGGGGTCAGCGACGAAGGCGCTCAGAGACAAGACTCGGAAGGGGAGGCGTTCTGACCAGTTCCCGCAGTCCCATGACACCGACTGGGGGACACGCGGTAGCGAATGAGCAAGGGATGAAGCGTCCAACCCCCGCTTTCTTCGCTGCGTTCACCAAGGGAATCTGATCTAGCAACGCAATCGCGTTGACGGCCGAAATCACCACGTCGGCGCCTTTGAGAAGACGGACTAGGTCATCTTCGGGCCCCGTTAGGCTCCCGGCGACGACGTGAACACCGAGCTCTCTGAACTTGTCGTTGTTGCCGCTGTGGAGGGATTGCTCTCGCGTCACAGCCGTAATATCCTGAGGGTGAGAGAAAGTCGTCAATACAATTGGAGCAGCAAAATTGTTGGGCCGGTAGAAAGGCTATCTTACAAACTGTGTGTCTGATGCGAGGAGACCGCTCACAATGGAACGGCCCGTCTCTCCTGATGCTCCAAAAACGATAACCTTCATTTTGGACGATGCGATTTGGGTGGTGAAGATGGTGAAATACACCGTGTGAACGATAATCTAGTCCAAATAAAGGTAGCTCGGAGCAGATCGTCTGTTCCAGTGCGTATAAATCCAGTATGAACTGCTGGATCGATGAATTTATCTGAAAGGTGTCAATTTCCTATGCGTTATTGTTAGATATGAGTTTGGGCAGTGGGCGCCTTTCGACAGAAATTAGCACCCTCGGGCCCTTTCGTTCTCCGCGCAGTTGCCAAGAGTCTTCTGGTGTGGGTTGTGGTGCGTCACCAGAATGATTACAAATTGATAAACAAGCTCCACGTTGTGAATAGGTAAGCATAGTAGTTAACATAGCACAAGCACAGATTAACCTTACAGGAGGCGGCGGCCTTTGCCCGTCAATTGTTTTGAATTTCAAACTCCGCCCACCGACAGAGTGGACTACAATCCGGGTTGCGGAGCGCCGGAGAAACAACCAATCGGCGCGAGCCCGGTCGGAGTTTACACCAATTAGAATCGCCATGCTTTGTAAGTTTGGTTCAGGAGGTTCGGGGGAAGTGCGGGACGTCTGGGTCACGACGGACATACGACCTCTTGTATTGCAGCTCCCCCTCCTACATTATGTCATGACGGCAGTATGCGGATCTTGTTCTATCGTGGACAACCCGCTCAAGTGGCTCGTAGTGTGGACTCGTATGGCGATCTGATCACTGATGGTTGTGACGGAACCGTTGTCAGCACATACCTATCGATTTTGGACAACACAACTCAAAGGTTGTCTTGTGTTGTCTCTGGATTATGACTGGTGGTACGGGCCCAAGCAGCCTCCGCCATGTGTGATGTCTCTAGGCGTGGACAATTGGTCAGCAGTCAGCACCGATTCCTGATGCAGATTTAAGAACCCAAGCCCCCAGCATGTTTTGCAGCAAAGCCTTGATTGAGGTCCTCCATCAACCGTTTGACTCTATTTCCGCTTCTACCATTTTAAGAACCAGTCGCTCCTAAACATGACATCTCCGACCACCTCTGTCGTCTTCAGACGTACCGACGGTGACCTTCCCCGGACCATCGAGCAATCGTCAGAGTCCGTGCCAAAGCCCGAGGAGCTTGGCTCGAGCGATGTTCTCGTCAAGATTCATGCCGTGTCGCTGAACTTCCGCGATGTGGCTATGCTGAACGGCAGGTACCCCGTTGAAGTTGAGCAACGAGGCATTCCGTGCTCCGACTGCGCCGCCGAGGTCATCGCCGTCGGTCCGGCCGTGCGAGATTTTGTCGTTGGAGACCGAGTCGCCCCAATCTTCGACTTGAACAACCTTACCGGACACGAGGATGAGCCGATGAAGGCCTTGGGAGGAGACGTCGCCGGCGTCCTGCGGGAATATGCTGTCTTCAGCGAAAGCGTCCTCGTTCACCTGCCGAAGCACTTGACCTGGGAAGAGGTATGTCGGAACATCGGCAACTCGCCAAGTCTTTCTCTCCCAACCTTCTGACATTGAACAGGCGGCCACGATCACTTGCGCCGGAGTGACGGCATGGAATGCTCTCGATACGCCCACGTCAGCGCGCAAAGGCGCCGCTGCACTGTTGCAAGGTAGGCACAGGTCCTTGACATTACACTGCCTGTAACATATGTGTGTGAAATTTCAGCCAGATTCTAACGATCGGACCCAGGTACCGGAGGCGTTAGCATTTTCGCACTTCTGCTATGCCTTGCCAGCGGTATCAAGCCAATCATCACCTCGTCCTCGAACGAGAAGCTCGAGTCCATCAAAAAGCTTGATCCACGCATCTCCGGCATCAACTACAAGACAACAGCCGATCAGAAAGCCGAAATTCTTCGGGCCACCGACGGCAAGGGCGTAGATTTTGTTGTCAACAACACGGGCGCTGCGTCCATTCCGGACGATATCGGATTCCTGAGCCAGAAGGGTGGAACAGTGTCACTCGTCGGCTTTCTGGATGGGGCGAGTCCTAACTGGAATCCAAACGCACTCATGGCTCTGATGAGCAAGGCCGCGAAACTGAAGTAAGTCATAGTTCCATATGTCTGTTGAGAAGTGCTGCTTTGTTGCCAAGTTTCTGACTTGTCCACGTAGGGGTGTTGCAGTGGGCTCGAAGCTGGATTATCAGCGATTGAACGAGTTTCTGGAGGAAAAGAAGGTCAAACTTGGTTCTGTCATAGACCGAGTCTTCTCGTTCCAGGACTCCAAGGCAGCCTTTGATTATCTGTACTCTGGTAAACATGTCGGCAAGGTTGTCATTAAGCTTTGATATCATCTTATCTGAGTACAGACATACGAACCTTTTCAGCGAAGGTCTCTCAGCCAAGTCCACCATCATGAGCTCCACCAAGCTTGGTGGACAAATAATTGTAGCAACGAGCCATACAACGTTGAACAAACTCTATCATCACGCTTCTCTAGTTTACGGTTCCCAGCCATCCAAAATTTCCTCGCTATCAAACGCAGTAAAATCTATGAAGTGTCCAAATCAAGTCTCACCTCTTCCAAAATTTTCAGCAGTTACGTTGAGTAAGAACTGCGAGGTATTGAATGACTCATTAGAAAGCGAATGGCCCGGGATGACCGTCTCTGGGTTCAAGCTGAGCAGCAAGTCTAGCTTCGATATACAAGAGGCCGTCAATGCCGGCGTAAGTATATCAGCCATAAAAAGGTGCATTTAGCTGCCTTAAACAGTATGTCTCCAGTAATAAGTGTGCAGGATAATGGTAGCCAAAAGAGCGTTTCGTCAACAGCGTCGCCCGTGAGTGGTTGGATCAGGTGAATAGGATGCTCGGAGTCGCCAGGGAGAGCGAAGAAAGTAAATTGTAAGTTATGGGAACTGAAACGTTCTGGACGATCTCGGGGAGGCCATGAATGGAGGTCCAGTATGCGGACTATATGTGGATAGAGCGATTAGCGAGGCTGACCGAAGTCAAACACCGCTGAGAAATGCTGAGTAGAAAAAATAGAACCAACTGTTAGGGGCGCATCCATTGTATTTCCTTCCGAAGCTTTCGGACTCGCGTAAAAGGTTGCCTTAGAAAAAGTGTAAAGACAAGCGCGGGCGCTGAGGTAGCGGTCTGGGTGGTTGTGCGATGCATACAGGGCAACCACAGGTTTATCTGTATTTTCTCTCATCCAAAGAATCAGGCTCTCGGCGCTGGAGATTGTCAGAGGTAGGTCGATGATCACGGCGGCTTCGGAGCCGATGATGAGGGAAGACACCATGTTATAGATCCTCTCGGGTTTGCTCTCCTGCACATCCGAGCCCCTTCCATCAGAAGGAGGGACCCCCTTATGTGATCATACAGCAAACACGTTGGGGCCGAGACGGCACAGAAAGTCAAGTTTGGCCGAACGAGGGAGATTGGACAGTGAGTAATCTAAGTTCGGTTCAGATGGAGAGTCTAAGTGAAGTGGGGAGTTTCGCCCCGTGGACAGAGGAAAATGAAGGCTTGATTGGATTCTCTCGAGAGATGAGGCGATCAAGTGAACCGTGCGATTGAAGTTAGTGTTGACGGTGGAATCATTGCCCAGAAACTACTAACCAGTGTTGTTGAAATGCTGCGCAAGTCGGGCCATCCCCCCTAGAGCCTATTTCAAGGCGAAATGCTGCGCGGCAAGGACACGGCGAGGTTATTTGTCATCGGAGTGTTGGCATCACGATGCAAATAGCACACGGCACTGGTTTGCTGCGCTCGTGATGCCGTCTCCGTGCATTTATCCAATGTCCTCCCAGAATCTCTCACAACCACTCATATCGTCAGTCCCTCTTGAGTTAACAGTCCGTCTTCATCAACCACATCAACCCACCATATTCCCTCTGAGCTTTTGGGTGTCCGCCCTCGTCGGGTCGTTGCTCTCGCCGACGACGTTCGCGCTCAACCTTCCACAGTACAGCGGCCTGAAGGTTGCCCAGAATGGCAGTATCCTGGAAGTCACTTTTCACAACCCCAACTCGGCCATCAATCTATGGGGCCAAGACTTCCAAAATGATATGGCCGACCCCGTGCAAAGGCTTGAGGAAAAAAGCCGGACACTTTAGAAAAATATATGATCAAGTCAAGTGTTTAGTGTTGGGGCCAACGATGATAAGCGGTACTTTCCCCTCTCCATCTGCACTTAACAAAGGTATTTTCTATCACATCCCATTTAAATGAGTCCAGCTTTTTTTGTCACCCGCTTGTTCAGCTACAGACCACGTGCCTCGACATAGGAGACCAGTTTGATACTTCGAGAAAACTGTGTCATAGATCAATTTAAATGTTGTTGGCTAACTTTGAAAAAAATCAATTTAACTGGCTGGAGTCGGGATCCGAACAGTGCCAGACTTTGGGACAAATCTAGTAGTAGAGGAGATCGCAGGGCTGCAAAGTATGCAACCGGATCTGCTGCACCAAGTCGACCTACCAAGTATTTGAAATAGTGAAGGCTCGGTTCTGCGATCCACGCTTATTTGTATTGTTGAAGATTTCATGTCTAAGATCCAACGGCAGATTTGACACAAGGAAGATTAAAAGCATCGATTGCGGGCAAAAATTCCTCCGACATCACTTGAACAAACTAGCATGTCCGTATAGCCAGCCATACACCATCCCTGGCATTCACTGGTCCAGAGACTCAGTACTGGCGGAAACTTTAATACCAACCTTAGTGAGATGACATGCCCTGCATCCTTGCAAGCGGTTACCTTCTACAGGTGCAGGTGCGTTTGCAGCGAATGCTAAAAATTACTTTTAGAGGCATATCGGACAAACAGGTAAAATCACCTGAAGAGCTTGATTTCCTGCAAAATCAGAAAAGAAGGCAGACATAAAGATAGGATCTGATCCTGTCTCAACCAGAGTTCAATCCACTCCGTCGCATATTCCTTACTTCATTACGCACGTCTCAGCCATTCGGCCTCCTTTAGTCTTCTTTTTACTTGCTGATTTCACAATGAGAACACAATGTCCCGTAAACTATGTCCTGAGGGCCGTGGTTGTTGCCTCGAGCCTTGCGGCCGCCAATCCCTATGTCTCCCGCTGGACTATTGGGCAGTCAGTCAAAACCACTAGCGGGCTCGTTGAGGGGCATGCCGCACGCAACGCTTCACAGGTAGGAATAAGATGAAGCCCGTGTATGTAACTTTATTCAGTAAAAAATAATGGAGCAGGTATCCGAGTACTTGGGCATTCCGTACGCTAAACCACCTGTTGGCAATTTGCGCTTCCAACCCCCGGTCAAGTTTTCGGGATCCTCGACTATCAATGGCTCGGACTATGTGAGAACAGCACCCTCTTTGTCTTGGAAGAGATGTTAAAGGTTTCTGTTCCTTCCGTGATGGGTTTCGAATTTAACGGCACCACCAGGGACATCAATGCATGCAGCCTGTTGGCAAGGGCACCAGTCCTGATGCTTACGAAAAGCTCGGGGTTCCCGCCTCAGCCGCCGCGGCATTCACTGAGCTCAAGGTGACTGGTTCTCAGAGCGAGGATTGCCTAACCTTGAATGTGTGGACCAAGCCACAGACGGGCGATTTGCAAAAGGCTGTGTTGGTGTGGATTCATGGCGGGGCCTTTACGACAGGTATACAGGCAATGGGCTTGGATGCTTCTTCAGCTTGTGCGACGAACTAACTGACTACTTCTGTAGGAAGCTCCCGCGTTTCAGGATATAATGGAAAGTTCATTGTGGACCAGACTGATGTTATAGTCATATCCTTGAAGTAAGCTTCTGCCTGGCTTTGGAATTGAGAAACCCTTGTCACTAACGCCGTCTACTGTAGCTACCGTCTCAATGTTTTCGGGTTTCCTGGCAATCCTGTTTCTGCCCCGAATCTTGGACTTCTTGACGTCCGCCTAGCCATGGAATGGATCCGTGATAATGTAGGAAATTTTGGTGGCGATGCTAGTAGAATCACTCTCTTTGGGGAATCTGCTGGGGGCTCATTAGTCGACTACTACTCATACGCATACGTATCTGACCCAATCGCCAAGGGATTCATCCTTATGAGCGGCGTTGCTAACGGGTTTGGCATCTTCACCAACAGGATTGCCAGTGAGATATGGTTCAACACTACATCGGCTACTGGCTGCGGTAACAATCTAACCGATCACCATGCTGTTTTCGACTGCATGCTTCTCAAGAACTCTACCGAGGTTCTCGCGGGCGTGTCTTCGGGAAAAGCTGGTCTCGGCTCTGTAGGCGGACTTCCTTTCTCTCCTACTGTGGACGATGTTCTTGTATTCGCCGACTACAGCATTCGCGATTCGGCAAAGGGCGGCTACCTCATCGGCAACAACGATAATGAGGCTGGTTTATTCAAGCTCGTGGCTCCGGACAACATAAATGAGACATTCTGGACTAGGCTCAACCTCGTGTCGTTTAATTGCCCAGCAGCAAGGAGGGCGGCGCGGGCGGCATCTGCCGGACACCCAATATGGCGATACCGTTACTTCGGCGCCTTTCCAAACTTGGCCATCACTACGAAACCGCCCAGTGGCGCGTGGCATGCATCAGAGGTTAGTGATGCACCTACTCTCCCTCAAAGTCTAATATCGAGACTCAATAGCTGACGTCACTCAGCTCCTTGCCTTGTTCGATACATGGCCCCAGTCACCAATCGCCAACACACCGCAGCAAACCGCTGTCGGTAGGTATCTCCGGGGTGCCTGGGCAACATTCGCTAGGAATCCGACTTCTGGTCTTTCTGACTATGATTGCCCCGGGACATGGGCCACTTACCAGGCCGATAATGCTACGCTCAATCGGATCTCATTCGCAAACCAGGCGGCTACAGATATAGCATTAAGCAATGTCTATGACAGGGACTGTTCGGCGTCAGGCATTCCAATCAACTAAACAATCAGGACCTGATCAGTGTATTATAGCAGCTAGTAGAAGTTTCTAAGAGGGCTTTTAGCAAGCTTAGGCTAGCAAAATTAAAGCTGCTGTACTAGAAAGTTTAGGCAAGAGTCTACTCCTAATTACCCCCCAGGTTTACTAAAAGTGTGGTAAACTTTCTTGTGTATTAACTTAAAGATAATATAATGTGTTATAGGCTAGGAGTGTAGAGATAGGACTCTTCTATCAAGAAGTGCTCAACTAAGGCTAATTAGTTGTTAGATCTTTAACTCAAACAACGTTACTAGATACAAGGATAGGATAATAAGGGCCTTAGGAGGAGATACTCCTAGTATTCTATAGGAATATAATATCTTTAGTAAAAGTATTCTTACTTACCTACTAAAGTACTTGATCTAAGAAGAAGTATACTAGGAATAGGCTACGTGCGCAAAAGTAGCACCTACTAAAATAACCTACTCTAAACAAATTGGTTTAGCAATTCGCAGTACTACTAGGCTACTAGTAGGGCTAGAAATAAAAGTAAACTCTACTTCTTCTACGCACTCAAATTGTCATTTCCTGTGAGAACCTGCTGAACAAACCAAATTTCCATTGCTCTTGCTTTAGGCGCGGAACGAGTTTGCTATAGATTTAACTAATTTAAAGAAGAGGCTATAGAACTGCAGTTGCTATGCTTTGTTTCCGGCGTGAACATGTGTCCTTTAGATCAGGATGCTTCAGTCTCCCCCTCGACCCAGGCTTCTTCAAATGCTGCAATCTGCTTTTCGGTGTGCTCAACGTACCTCATCATCTCAGATTCCATCTCAGTAGCCAGTTGCGGTCTATCACCCCCTGGATGGAGTTTGTACAACTCCTCCCAGTAGATTGCGTCAACGCGATCAGCTTTGTGGGCTGCGTAATTGAACCAGCACCGCTTGCTAGTCCAAGAATCGAGCATCCGAGTGGACAGCAACTCCTCTTCATCCAAAGCCTTCCCCGCTTTCTCTATACGCCTCATTGCAGCCAGAAACTGGTCCAGGTACGGTCTATAACTGTCCAAGAACCAGGGGAAGAAACCCCTTTCGAGACATTGCCCTGGAAGAACTCTATGTAGCCATAGTGGTGGATCGCATGCAAACTGAGCCGGCATAGCATTGGTAAATTCGAGATCGAGAACGCCGGTAATCCGGCCATTGTCAGGGTTGATGACCATGTTTCGCGGGTCGAGGTCCGGGTTGAAAGGAAAGAAAGGACCGCTGTCATCACCGGGTTTGCAGAAGAGGGTAACAAGCTGTTCGAAGCCTACACGGGCTTTGAATCTGTGTCGAGCAATCTTGGCGGCCTGTTCCGCATCGCAAGTCGACGTGCGATCATGAGGAACGTTTAGGTTGCGCAATTCCCAGAGCTGGATACGTTGCTGGTCGGCAACAAAATCAAAGTAATCTCCAGCGCGCCGGAGTGGCTTGCTGGGCCATCCGCCAGTCGGATAATCGGGCACGCCCAATAGGAGCTGGTGCATGTCCATCGTGAGCGGGCGTTGCGTGACTTTCCACTGACCCGAGACAGGATCTTGGGCGAGAGACCCAATCTCTTTGAAATGCAAGCGGTTGAGTTGGAGGTAGAAGCTCGCCAGCTGCTCGTAGACGGTCGACCGCATAGCGTCCGCGTCCGCGTCCTTGCCAGGCGCCGACAGCTTCGTCAGGAAGTCGCGAAGGTTGTGGCCTTCGACGAAGTCCATTAACATGAAGGGCAGTCCAAAGGGCGAGAGGTTGTTGGACGTCTGTGAGCTGGCACTGTACAAATGTGGAATGGGAATGCTCGTGTTTTCCTTGAGATATCTCATCCACGCGACTTCGTTCGCCACTTTCTCCGAGGCGAGAACCAAAGGCGTATGTCCCGGCTTCGGAATTCGAAGGGCCACGTCGTTCCCATTGAAGGCCCGGAACCGAAACATCATGTTATAGGAGCCTTCGACCCTTTCCACAAATGTTGCTGGACCACTGTCATTCAACTGTTGAGCGACAAAAGCTTCGAGCTCGCTGATGACATAGGGATTGATGGCAGACGATACCCAAGCATGGAACTTCTTGCTGCCTTCGTTGTAAATAACACTGTCGTACATGACAGTGAGTGAGGATGACGGCAGGCGATTTTCCATGGTGACAGGTGTCGGCGAAATGTGTCATGAGGTGTTGAACAGTGAGCATAGGAGGATGTGCTGAGGGATATATTTGAGATGAGAAGGGAAGGAAGGGTTGGGAGTCTAAAACGACTGATTGTCAAAGAGAAGCTTATTCGTAGGCCATGGTGAGTGATTCAAGGCCTCGGCGAAAGTTGAGGAGGAAGTGTCAACAGCAGCAGACAAGAGCATTTTCGTTTTTAACTCACCTTAGGTGCTTCTGTAGGTGATGCTTGAAGAGCTTTAAACCACAACAGGTTAGAATAAGCAAGGCAAAAGCTATATCATCACTTACCCCTCACTTCACTTGCCTCATTGAAGTCGATACTTCATTGGCTGCCTTCTCTTTTGACGCGCTCACATATCTTTCTCTGATGCCGCCTTTTCGCGTCTACCTTGAGTCGACGATAACTCTGCCAATCCGACCAAGTCACTAAACAAGGGTTGACTTTTTGGAACCCATAGTCGACCGGGTATGCGTGTCTAAAATATACCAGAAAAGGACGCTGCAGCAGTACGGCTGTGACTTGGTCATCAAGAAACGGACACTGACAATGTCGAAGTCACTACACTGGCGCCCTCTGAATTCGAAGGGAGAATCGCTCGACAGCAACAGGCTGTGATCTTACCAGGATTGGAAAGTGAATACTCAAAATTCCGTGTCGTCGCATGAGGCCTCGCAGCAACCAAGGAAAGTTAGGCTTGGGTCAGACGCAAATCAAATTACTAGGGAAGCGTCAGCCGTAGGTTTCACCCACGCATTCTTGACTCACAAACCGCCTGCATTTCGCGTGGGTAACCATAGCTACATGCCCTTTCACAACCGTCACAGGATGACGTTCTCCCGGTTTTACTTGTCGGGGGGCAATTTGGTCCGGGGAACGATCCCGGCGAAGTTTTCACACGCCGTTGAAGCCACATGTGTCTTTCCTAGTGTCTCGGATTTTCAAGTTTGCTTCTTTCGAGATCGCCAGATGACGCCATTCTGTAGCGCTTCTTGTGTATAAGATCTTCAAGGGGAGACGGGATCTGCAATGCTTATTTGTGTGTGCTAATCCACGGGCCGCTGGCAATGGCTTGCTTCTGTGCCATGGCCACCGATTCCAGGCCTGTTGACATGTATCAAAGAGAAAATCCTTTTTTTGAGCCTCGGACCCATGTCATTCAAGGAGTCACTGCAACAGCAGTAGTAACGCTGGAAAACACAATAGGAACGCTCTAAGTGCGCGGTTCGAACTCGGCCTAGTCGCTACGGTTTGCCCCATCCTCGTCTCAGCTGAATCCTCAGAAGCTTGTGCAACCTTCATGTCGCCCCACCCCCAGCCGCTAATCTCGTGGTATAAGCTCATCCTGATGCACCCCTGCTATTCGGGCAACGTTAGTGGCTGATCATCCGAGACTAGATGTCGGTGGCTTTCTCATGACCCCAACCTGTCCAACTTGGGGCCAACTACTACACGCATGAACTACACAAGAATTACTTGATTCTGAGCGGAGATAGTCCCTTGAGAAAGCCTCAGCTGAGTTTAGTGACGAGTGCCAAGGCTTCGGCTGTGCTCACAATGTAACCGTAACGGACACCTCCAGCTGAGGCCTAACGAGCTGACATTCTGTGCGGCGTAAGATCGGTCAAACTGAAGACCTAGCTAACCACAGCTGTCTTCAAGAATATAAAAGCCCAAATGTCTGGCATTAACCTTGCTTGAGTCATATAACAACTATTGCAACATAATAGCCCTGCAACTTCACCCGCAAAAGCAGTCCCCAGCCAATAACTTAGCATCTCTTCACCATGCACTATCAGTCTTTTCTCGTCGCCTCCCTCTCATTCAGGGTAGCAATTGCAGCCCTCAACGAGCCATGCTACGGTTCGGGAGGCAGAGCTGGTTCGAGACTCACACCCACATTCCACTCCCTTCTTCACTAACATTCTCATCAGGTGTCTGCGTCACCACAAGCACCTGCTCCGCCAACGGAGGTACCACCATTGACGGCGCCTGTCCCGCCGATGCAGCAAACGTCAAATGCTGCACCAAGTCGCCCTGTGGTAGCGGCGGCAACTGTAGATGGACAAGCGATTGTGCTGGCACGTCCGCCTCGAATCAGTGCCCAGGCCCAGGTGCCTTCATGTGCTGCTCTTCATCGGCCAGCGGCTTCGGCGGGTACGCCGCCCCTTTGATCCCATCTGTCGGTGCTTGCAAGCAAGTTGCTGTTGATGGCGCAAAGAAGATCGTCGCGGCATTCCCTGGCAGGGTTCGGGAGGTTTTCTGCATACGCGACTGTGCTTGCCCCGGCACTTCGGACCATTGCTGCGGCAAAGCAACGGATATGATGTGTTCCGATGGCGGCGGTGTGAGTACAACATGGAATGCTTTTTCATTATAGCTTTGCGGTGCTGACTAGAGACGATGCAGGTACCTACTATCTCTGGCAAAGAAATTGCGGAGTGGGTCATGAACAACCGCAACGCGCTCAACTTGAAATATGTCATCTGGGGTCAGAAGATCTGGACCACCTCCCAGGACTCTGTAACCTCATGGGCAAGCTGGCGTCCCATGGATGATCGAGGCGATTTTACAGCAAACCATTGGTAAGTTCAAGCACCTGGGGTTTGACTTGTAGCTAGCTGATGGTTGTGACATAGGGACCATGTTCACGTCAGTTACAACTAATTTTGGAGCGCCGATTGGTTTATAATTGCACTGGAACATATGGCAACTCGGATTGAGATCTCTTTGAGCTGGAACTGTAAGATGATCTCGGGTCAGAGATTCCCAGTAGAACATTGCTCCTTGGCTGTTATACGACGGACATTATTTTTACATCAGTTTGCAACAATAGGGACGAACCTCATTTGCAGGTCTCCCAAGATATATCAAATGATTCATTATGCTGTCGAGATGCGTCTGGCTGGTTCATCCGGACGGTCTAGGCTAGATCACCGGATGACACGAAACGTGTAACATCGCAAGAGTGCTTGACTACGAATAACCAGTGACTCCATTCGTAAAATGGATTATGACAGTCAATCTAACCTGATCTCTTGAAAATTTTGGCTCTTGGAGCTGCAACCGATAAACACTTGAGGAATTTGGTATCGGCACTCGATTCCAGTGGAAGTCCGCGACAGGGTTCGCAAGAGGGAGAGATGGTTGAACCAAGCAATAATACATAAGAAAACCAGGGTCGTTTCACCGATGAACTGCATTTGGCAGGTGCAGTGCTACTTGTTCAGTCCGTTCTGGCGCCCAGCAAACATAGGCGATCCCTGCCCTTGTTAAGACCCTGCCTGGTGAGGCATAGCCTAACTGCATCCTTCCATTGTTTACTCTAATAGTATGCTTGAGAGATTCAGCAAAGGAAGAAGAAAGCGACTGGAACAGTCCACCGATAATAGACTTCCTCAAGTAAAGTAGAATGTCATGCCAAGGGGATGATCGCCAATGATATCACGATAAAACATCTCGCATCGTTCATCCGAATTACCGCTGGCCGACTCCTTGGCCCAACCCAACAGAATCTACCGGTCCAGTTTCTACTTTGGGGAGAAAAGCCGCAGCAAACATTTGAAGTGGCGTGATGGCCACCAACATGCATGAAACTTGCAGTCCAAGAAGAGGGGTAACAACTGCTTGATTTCTCTATTTATTGGTAGTTTTGTTTCTCAATTAAAGTAGTTTTTCAATTCAAACACGGTGTCAAAACTAAACCGCTCTCATGTCTGAGGCCAAAGATATCGCCAGCACGGCGGAGCAATCCTCTGTTGCATCACCGTCTGCCTCTCTACCATTTCAGTCCTCGATAGCGCCTGAAACAGCAAACCCGGGTTCGTCTATTACTTCACAGACTGGCCAGACCAACATCACAGCCACTATTGCACCTGCTATCGACCCTGAAGAGGTATGACAGAATACTTGCGACATCTGTTGTAATGATCTGACTAGATTGGCTTTATTATCAGTCTGACGATGGGTCTTCTGCGAGAGGAGAGGTAAGACTATTTTATACAATCTTCACTCAGGCCTTCTTGCTGACTCCGTACTGTCATAGAGCGTTGCTTCTTCTAGCATCAGCGTGACAGATTCTGTTCTTCAGTATCGAATCGAGAACGGAAGAACGTACCACAAGTACAAAGATGGAAGTGAGACTTTGTTTGCTTGAACTGAGGGGGATCGGGTCCTAACCACCACAGAATACTCGCTTCCTAACGATGAGAGGGAAAATGAGCGACTTGGTAAGAGCACCATGAGTTCATTTGTGTACTCGACGACCAGACTGGTTGCTCACGATGGCTCACCAACAAGAACAGATGTCCAGCACAACATGTTCCTTCTCAGTTTCGATAACAAGTTGGGAACGGCTCCCCCAAACATCAGAGGCTCCAATGTAGAAGTCAAACGCGTGCTTGACGTTGGAACGGGAACCGGCATTTGGGCCATGGAGTTTGGCGATGATCATCCCGAAGCCGAGGTATATCGGGAGATTCTTCTTTTTCATTACACGTTGACCAGAATTGGACGCTGACGTTAGGTTATTTGTCCGTCATTCAAGGTTCTGGGAATTGATCTCTCAGCAATCCAGCCGATGTTGTAAGACTGCTGGCCACTAAGACTCATGGCATGAGTCTGAGACGATAGCTGATGAACATTTCCTTGCAGCACCCCTCCAAACGTCAAATTCGAGATCGATGATGTCGACGAACCATGGACGTATTCTCAGCCCTTCGATTACATTCACACCCGGATGATGACCTCTAGCATTGGCAACTGGAAGGAATACATCCAAAAATGTTTCGAGTCAGTTTGATGTACCTTGTTTTCCATCCTTTTGACCTTTCTAATTATGGCCAGCAATCTGGAACCCAATGGCTATCTCGAGCTGAACGAAATTGATCTCACACCAGGTTGTGACGATGGAACTCTCAAGGATAGCCACGCACTGGTGAAAATGGCACGCCTTTGGGGCGACGCCGCGGAGCACTTTGGCCGTCCGTTCCAGAACAATAGAGATCTGGTGGATACCATGGCCGATGTTGGGTTTGTCGATATCCATGCTCAGACATTCAAATGGCCCTCGAACCCGTGGCCCAGAGACAAAAAGCACAAAGAGCTGGGCTACTGGAACTACGACAACTCGGTTGCCGGCCTCGAGGCCTTTATGATGGCTCCTTTTACCAGAGTTCACGGTTGGACCAAAGAGGAAGTTACAGTGTTTGCGATGCAAGTACGAAACGAGATGAAAGACCCAACCATCCACTCTTACTCCAACATGTAAGTTCTTGTGGTCATGTTGGCTTTCGTTGACCCTTCTAATGCACTTGTCGCAGTTGGTCGATATATGGCAGAAAGCCTGAGAGACAAGATAGTACCTCGGGAAATTGAAGTTGTGTTACAAGGCTAGGGGAGTCTCGAAAGGAGATGCTGCAGCTAAGCGGCTTGTGTAAAGGGATGCTCTGTCTACTTGCACTTGAGTGGAGTTCAAATTTGTTAACCTCTTCTTTCATTTGTTCTTAAGGCGAAATAGTTCGTGCCACTGCAGAATAACATCGCATTCGGTATTGCAATGGCGCAATTGTTTATGATGACCATTCGTGATTACCATCCACAACATTGAAGCTGACGACATAGGTGCTGGTGGCTACTGGGTAAACCTCTTGGTCGTCGTGTTGTGATTTGGTTGCAACGATTTGAGCACACTTCCAGGCATCTCAAACCATAGATGTGGGTTCTCCTATAAGCAAGATGCAGGTGTCTAACCAGTATGTTCATCTCTTGAATGTGGTGGGAACCAATTGAGCTAGGTACACGTGTATTCTAAGGAGAGAACAACATCTTGGAGACAACAACGTAACAACCAATTACATCCTCCAATAGAGAATCCGTTTCATTGCAGAACATAGCCAAAAGTCATCGCTTCCAACGCCAATGCCATCTGAACCCAACGGCACAACTCTCTTGGGCCAGACGTTGATATGATACAACCTATTCAAGTAAGACTAGTAACATTGATCGCTTTTGATGCTGTGAAGGCCACAACGGCGGGGGTCGAGAATGCTCCATACATTTGCAGGGCCAAATAATTGTGACAAGCCCCCCGGTAGGGAGGCGCACTCCAAGATAAACTTGAGAGGCACAATCTGAGGTAGAAAACCCTTCCGAAATCTGGGTCATGCTGTTTAAGCGAGCCGACGCCTGAGCCAGGGGCAACAGCAAGCATCAGCACATCACAGACCAGCATGATGCACATGGAGCACATGCAGCACATTTCTCAATGCAGAATCGCGCATGGCGGTAGAAAAAGAAAGCAACTGAAGAACCTCTCGGAGCCAACCAAGCAAGTTCCAGGGGGTTGTTTGCCAGTCACTCCGCATATTGACGTGGGGGACGTGTTCGTAAAAGGGACCATTCTCCGAGTCTCGGCTGATGCATCTTGCACCAACATACACATGTATTTTTGGGAAATGCCCCATGAAAACACGTCTTAAAACGGCCTGCTTGCCGCAAACCTGCATAAATTTCTCCAGCCAAGGAGAGGGGTAACAAGCAGGATAAAAGCTGGTGCGTGCCAGCGAAGATGGTCTCGCAAATTCTCCATCCATTGCACCACCACAGCCTTCATCATGTCCGCGGCAAACAACACCGCGAATGCCCCACCGGCGGTTTCGCCGACCGCACCTGGAACCAACCACCCCAGTTTCTCCAATGGTGACGGGGACATTATTGTTGCAGATGATGTGAGTCTGCGTGAGGTCTTCGGGGACGACTTGTTGCGTAAAGACTGACAATTGACAAAGTTCACCGACGACGACAACGCTTCTACCAATGGCGTAGGTAATAGCTAGCGAGCGCTCATTTGCAACATTGGTCTCACAATCATGGATCACAGTCAAGCCTTGCTTCTTCCAGCACGAGCGTTAGCAGCTCGGTTCTTAGCTACCGGCTCGAAAACGGTCGGACCTATCACAAGTACAAAGATGGCAGTCAGTTCATCAATCGCACTTGGTATAGAGCTATGCGTTGACTTGATGCTAGAATACTTCATGCCCAACGACGAAAGAGAAAACGATAGACTCGGTAAGATGGTTCAAAAACTGCCTGGAAAGCATATGCTGATTGAAGAACGGGGTGTAGACCTCCAACACAACATGTTCATTCGCTCATTCAACGATCGGCTGGGAACTGCCCCTCCTAATGATCCCGGCGCCAAAGTCGGGCGCGTTCTTGATCTCGGTACCGGCTCCGGCATCTGGGCCATCGACTTTGGGGACGACAATCCTGGAGCCGATGTGAGCAACGAACGTATCGAAGCTTACCCGTTGTTCTATGCTGACTACGCCTCAGGTCACTGGAGTAGACTTGTCCGCCTCTCAGCCGGAATTGTAAGGACAATATCTTGATCCTGATACGATATCGTTTGCTGTTTCAAGAACTAACGAGCTTTGAACATTTAGCGTACCTCCAAACGTCCGTTTCGAAATCGACGATGTCGAAGAGCCTTGGACATACTCACTTCCGTTTGACTACATTCACAGTCGAATGATGACTTTCAGCATTGGCAACTGGGATGCGTATCTTCAGCAAGCCTTTGAGTAAGTGGACCATTGTTTTCATGTGGCGATGAGCGCAAACATCTCATTCACTAATGCCCAGTCATCTCAACCCTGGTGGTTACCTTGAGCTCAACGAGACGGACCAAATGCCAGTGTCTGACGACGGCACGCTAAAAGAAGATTCTGCGCTTGTCAAGAGCATCAAAATGCTGGAGGAGGCTGCAATCATCTTCGGTCGTCCCTTTACGGACATTCCAGGCCTCAAGGACAAGATGATCCAGATCGGGTTCGAAGACGTACATATCCAGCGCTTCAAATGGCCTACTAACGGATGGCCGAAAGAGCGTAAGTACAAGGAACTTGGTCTCTGGAATTATGAGAACTTTGCGCCGGGTTGGGAGGCGTTCACGATGGCACCTCTGACCAGAGCCCTCGGTTGGACAAAAGAAGAGGTTCTTATCCACGTCATGGAAGTCCGCAGGGATCTGGCCGACCGAAACATCCATGCGTACTTCTCAATGTAAGTGGAAAACTTGTATTTTTTCGAGATAGAGTCTCTTTCGCTGACACTCTGATCTTCAGTTACTCTATTTGGGGAAGGAAGCCCAAGGAAACCCCCGAGGCAACGGGTGCCACTGAGACACCGGCAACTTGAGGCGTTGGGATAGCCAAAGATTAGACTGGCTTCTGTTTAGTCAGGATCAAGACCGAGAGAACACGGAGAACATACGACGGGGGGAAGGCCGTTTGAATTTTGTTTTATATTACCGTCACAAAAGTACATGACCCGTTGAGTGAGAAACATGAGCACATGCAATTGACATCAACATGGCTCTAGTAGTACCCTTCGAAGGTGTCCTCGTGATCTCTTGCCACCTGTGAAACAGCCTCCTGAATCGTCAGGCTGTCGTCCTTGGGTCCAAGGATGTCAAATGCCAGGCCATACGTCTTCTTGTTCTGGATCGCCGCGTAGATGACCCCCGCGACGTCTTCTCGGGGGATCATGCCGATAGTGCCCACCTTGCCTGCGCGGATCTTGCCCGTGCCCGGCCCTTCACTCAGACCACCCGGTCTCACGATGGTGTAGTCGAGCCGGCGGGTTGCGTTCCCCACCCTCAGCTCCGTGTCGGCCGCTAGTTTCGCCCGCAGGATGGGACCGATGATACCCCACATGCGGTCGCTGAGCTTCTCGTCGGCGTCGGTGTACCAGTCCGGCACGGGCCTGTTCTCCCGGTCGCGGATGTCCAGGGCGCTGATGACGACGTAGCGTCGGGCCGGGACGTCGGCCTTAGACAGGGCATCCATGACGCGGATGGCGCCGTCCCGGTCCACGGCCTCGGCGGACTTGGGGTCCTTGCCGCTGGCGGCCCACACGACGACGTCGGGCCGGGTGCCTTGGATGATCTTGATGAAGTCCGCCTCGGAGCCGGTGGCGATGTCCTGGACGATGGGCTTCGCGCCGATGGCCTGGAGGTCTGGGATCTGGTCCGGGTTGCGGATGACGCTGAAGATGGTGTGCGGGGTTTCGGCGTCTCGGAGGATCTTGGTCAACTCGCGGGCGGTTTTGCCGTTGCCCCCGAAAATGAGGGCGGTTGGCATGTGGAGGATGGAGGCGTCTCCCATGTTTTCTTGACTTGTTCCTTGGCTTGGGTTCTTGTTGAACGGTTTCACGCAGGGTTTACTAGGGTGAATTTGCCCAACTTCAAGCCGAAGCCATGTCCGAGACCGCTGGGCCGTTTGGCTCCTCAATTGACTTCGATGACGGCATAACAATTCCCGGTCCGAGACACACGCTAAATTAAGTTTTTGGCGTGGAACGGAAGAATATCGAAGCCGGGAATAACCCTCGTATGTGTGGACACTGCCCCGTCCCATGCTTCGTCTCCCATGTTACTATGTAACACTGCAAGGGGTCTGGTGCGTCTCCTTTTTTTTATTTAGGCGATCTTGGCCTTTTGTGTCCATCTGATCTTCGATGACTTGCTTTGTCGTCGGCGGCGTCACGAGCCAGTCTGCACTAAGATCGATCTTCACTCCAGTAGCATTCGTATTGATGATAGTGATGCGCAACGTTCAGGCGGTACAGAGCCAAGACAAGTAACCAGAGTTTCGATGCTTCCATCCTTACAACAAACAGCTCAATGTACTGTTTGGTTACAGGTGACTGGCCATGTTCGACGTACGTCAGGCCCAGTCAGGCTTCTTCAGCAAGGGTGCCCTCACCAGCAAAATAGGAGAAAACACACTCTCAACCCCCGTATTTTTGTCTTGTCTTGTCAGCATTGCGAAATGTCAGATTCCCATCTCGAAGGAAACCCCACCCTCCTCATCAAAAGCCTCTCGCATGATAGATCTGTTAGCCCATCCGCTCATGCACATGCAGCCTTTCTCAGACGACCTGATCACCGATTCACCGCGCTCGTATCGACCCCATCCTAGACTCGTGATGGGTAATTCCAGTTGCCTTATTGGGCAGGAGATTCCTCCCCCACGCTGCGCCGGCTCTCGGGCTAGGGAGGCCCGGTCTCGGGAAATGAACCAAACGAGGCCTTACCATGAAGCATATCTGGGCTGCGGCCCATGACGGCAGGGACCCGACCGCCGAAAGACCCGTCCGTCGGTCTCGGTATTCGCTGGGAGGGCATTGGGGAAAACCAAAATAGGTAGTCTGCCGACCGCGGGCATAGGAGAATACGAGATGAGATTGTCTCCGTCCCCGAGGCTGCAGGGTCCAAGGGTCGCCCCGTCCAACGTCGCAGTCTCGAATTGCCAGATTGGCTTGGCCAGGATCTGTTTATTTTAAAACAGCAGAGGGCGGCCGTCGCAGGATGGGATGAACGCATCTTGTCGCTCGTTCAGTCGTTCGTTCGTTAACCCGCACACAAGTCCGTCCATCATGAAGCAGGGCATCCTCGCCGCGCTCGCTCTGGCATCCGTTGCCAGGACGGAGTATGTCTGGCCGTCGCCTTACGATGAGATTGAGGATCATCTCTCTCTGCAATCGGGCTACCTGCGCAGGGGCTTCATAGATGGTCCGTCACACCGAGCTATCTGACTGATGATGCCTCCACTGGGCGTGTACGTGTTCTATCCTGTTAACACCAAATAGGCGTCATCAACTGCGGCTTCGGCGGCAATGTCCCAGGCCGCCAAAACTCGGCCGAATGGATCCGCGCTGCCTTTCACGATATGGTAAGCTAGCTTTTAACTTTCCGTGGCGCCCCAAAGTCTTGCATCTCAAAAGACTCACAATCTCGCAGGCCACACATGATGCTACCGCCGGCACTGGCGGCCTTGACGCCTCCATCTTCTTCGAGCTGGACCGTCCCGAGAACATCGGCGCCGCCTTCAACAACACCTTTGGCTTTTTCAGCAGCTTCTACTCCGTCCGTGCCTCTGCCTCTGACCTGCTGGCCATGAGCGTTCTCGTCGCCAGTTTCAGCTGCGGCGGCAACAAGATGCCCTTCCGAGCCGGCCGCATCGACGCCCACGAAGCCGGTCCCGCCGGTGTCCCGGAGCCTCAGACCGACCTCAAGACCACCCAAGACGCCTTCACCAAGGCCGGGTTCAACACGAGCGACATGATCGCCATGGTCGCCTGCGGTCACACCCTGGGTGGCGTCCACAGCGTCGACTTCCCCGAAATCGTCGGCGTCGAGGCGGACCCGAACAACGACACCATCGCGCACTTCGACGTCGAGTTTTCCCGCTTCGACCACGGCGTCGTGACCGAGTATTTGGACGACACGACCAAGAACCCCCTGGTGGCCGGCACCAACGACACGCTCAACTCGGACAAGCGGATCTTCTCCGCGGACGGCAACAAGACGATGCAGGCCATGGCCGATCCCGCCGCCTTCCAGGCCACCTGTGCCGACATCTTCACCCGCATGATCGACACCGTGCCCGCCACCGTCAAACTGACCGAGCCTATCGTCGCCACCGACATCAAGCCATACATCGGGGGCCTGTTCCTCAAAGATGACGGCAACATCTCCTTTACCGGACAGATCCGCATTCGCACGTCCGCCGACACCGGCCGGGACCCTTCCGATCTGTCCGTCCAGTTGACTTACGCGGACCGCAATGGCAACGGCTCCAACGCCATCACCACCCGGAAGGCGACTTTCCAGGGCGGCTCGGCGTCCGGTCTCTGGCGAGAGTCGTTCCACTTCTGGGAGTTCGACGGCACCATCAGCCCCGACGTCGGCATCAGCAAGTTCTACATCCACGTCACCAAGACGTCGACGAACGAGACCGTCACCTACGACAACGCGGGCAACGGCTACCCGATGAGCGACGTGGTCCTGTACCAGAAGTCGCAGTCCTGCCTCGGCGACCCGGTCGACGGGAAGCTGGCGCTGACGGTCAAGGCCCTCGTCCGCAAGGACCGCGCGCCCACGGCCGCCGGCGGGCTGACGCTGGATCTCGTCCGTGAGATCCGGAGGCAGGGGGTGATCGTCCCCAAGCTGGAAGTCGAGACCATCGACTTCCAGTCCGCCGGGCAGGACAGGGGCCAATGGGCCGTCTACACGGCCGGTGCTGACCTCGACTCGCTCGGCTGGAGCACTACGTTTGACATCAAGTTGGGCGGAGACGACCCTGTCGAGGTTGCGTTCCAGAAGACAACCGGCTTGGGATCGAATGTGTGCAGCTGAGCGACGCGCAGTTTTATCAGATATCAATGTTCTGCATTTTAATTTCATGAAACGTCTAGATGCTACAACGGGCGCCTCCGCCCAAAGGTGTTATCTGTTGCCGTGACCATGAAAGCCAACCGGCACCCTATACCACTCAAGACTTGTAGTGAGAAAGTCTTGAGCAACAAGCATCAGTTTTTGTGCGACTACAACCTGCCGAAACTGTCTTTTTCCAGGCCACAAGTATGTAAAGGGACACTTACTCGATTAGGTTTCCGTCGGGATCTCTGACGTAGACGCTCTGAATAGGGCCCCGGGCACCCGTCCGCGCAACTACCTTCTCGCCCTCGAGGACCTGGACCCCGTCTCCCTGGAAGCCCCTGATCAGCTCTTCGAGGTCCGTCCCGTCCTCGACCAGAAAGCAGAGGTCCGCCGTGCCCGGGAGCGCCGTCTTGGCCTTGGGCTCGAATTCCTTGCCCTGCTGATGCAGATTGATCTTGTGCGGGCCGAACTTCAGGGCGTGTCTCTGGACCGACGGGTCCAGGGGCGACGTGAAGGTTTCCGCCTTCATGCCGAGGTGCTTGGTGTACCATTGGACCGTTCGCGGGACGCTGGCGCAGGTAAGCACGAGGTGGTCCAGCGTCTTGACGACGGCTCTTGCTCCGGACATTGCGGCGAGTGTGGATGGAAAGAGACTCGAGGGTAGTATGTGAAGAAGGCGCACTGGTTGGAGTTGGAGGCAGCGGAAGGTCTCGACAGTTACAGAGTCAGTCGATGAATCTTTGTTGCTCGACTCCTCGAGGAAACGGCTGGCGGGGGAAGTTGGCCGGCTTTTGAGGAATTCCCCAGACGTCATTGGTGCATTACGGGCCGGACCGTGCCGAAGTCCCGACACGTTCGGCTTCCACACTCGGTGCCGAATCTCAATCGCCGGGCCTCTCCATTTGGGCCCCGGTCCCCCTTCATCCATACGGAAGATTTTGGTTAATCGAGAGTCTCAAGTCTCCGGTACTTCTTGGTTGTCGACTGGCGCGTCCAGAAAGACGGCCCACTTCTAGATGGGTCTGACAGCTTTCGCCCATGTTGACTCTGAAAGTCGGAATATCCTGATTGCAACTGATCGTGATCAACGATAGCCAACGTGGTCTGTCTAACCTGCAGCGGCCTTCCTCCTACATAATGACACGTCGTTTTCTGTACAACTGACGCCCGGAAGATCATGTAAGTCCAGAAACCTCGCTTCTGTCTGATTACACGTCTGCCGCTGGTTTTGGACCATTCTGAAAGAAGCCAACTGTATACCAGGTGGACCTTAGCATCGCAATTGGCCGCTCGATCGTGCTGATGGAGGCTGGCCGAGAAAGTTGTGGTGTTTCTGGACGGCGATCTATACCTACATTCTATCCCTAAATGCCCACGTCGTGCAGGTACTTTTGGCACAGCGTGAATGGAAACAAAAGCGTTCATAGGTATCCCTGGTAGAGAGGCAGAAGGCTTGATTGAGCCTTCGGACATCGTGTGAGGCAACACCATCATCCTCCAATCTTCATGAAAACGTGGAGTGACCCCAGCGCTCATCAGCGAATGCCCCTTGGCTAAAGGCTTTCCAGCCAAGCTCGCGCAAACCCTCGAGCATTCACTTCAGCATGTCAACTGGTGAACAGAAAACTCCCCTGCGTCGTGGATTGGGCGAAGATGACGGGCATTACACCCGCATCATCCATCATCCGGCCAGCGCCGCCTCAATTTCCCCCTCCCTTGGAAATAAAGAACAATTACCCAACAGCTGAGCCAAAGGCTCGTTGTAGACTTTGGTCAATAGCCCAACACCATGTCCACAGCCTGCTGCTAAATTGCATGATCAACATCGACCAAAGTCCAGCCGCAGTCACGATGTAACGCAGCTAGCTGTAAGACGGGCAGACACGCCCTCGGGATAAAAAGCAAGCCCACCGCAGGGCGTCTCCTCTTGTCATTGCGAATCAGCCCTGCGGTTTCTTGGGGTTTTGAGATCGGGGTGAGTGGTGGCACGGGGTGATTAGGCTCCGTGATTACCTGCGGCCGAGGAGCTGAACGCCAGAATAAGCAATCGCCCAACCCCAGAACCCGGTTCGCGACGCCACCTTCCCCTCCTCCAACTTTACTCAACAGCCATTAAATTGAGGCAGAAGCTGGTGCGATCGTGACCCGGGTCGTTTCTTGTTTCCTACTGCAGCTGCTGCAGGAACGAGAAGCGTCGTTGATGTGTGGCACATCCCTCGCAACACCGTCGATTGGACGCCACCTTGAAGTTCGTTGGCAAGTTCAATCTCCGCCTAACATGCGAGCTGGGCAGTCTCTGTGTATCATGGAACAGCAGGAGAAAGCCCAACGGCGCAGCTTTGCGCTGTGCGCCGTGTACTTAAGGGCGAAATATCCACAGTTGAGACGTAGGATACTGAGTTCTGGGTCAACATATCAGCCCACAAACCCTCAATCTCTCTTTCCAGTACACTCGCGCGGCTCGTTCCCATCATGCTCAAGACACTTCTTATTTCTGCTCTCTCGGCTTCAGCCCTCGCCGCTGACGCCTTCCCCGTCTTCAACAAGCGGCAGACGGTCCCGATCCCGTGCAGCGAGTCCGGCCGAAAGGCCTGCGGCGATGGCTGCATCCCCCTGACGTACACGTGCTGTCCGGACCAGCAGGGCGGATGCCCCCTGAGCTCGACGTGCTGGCTCGGCACCAACGGTGCGTACGGGTGTTGCCCGATCGGCCGACGTTGCACGGGCCCGGGCGGAGTTGATACCCTGCCCGGCAGCACGGTAACCTCCACCATCTTCTTCACCGAGTCGGTGCCGGACGACGAGACTTCGACGTCCTTCTTCGTCTCGACCTCTACATCAACATCGAAGTCGGTCATCATATTCACCTCCTCCGAAGAGAGCACCTCGACACAGACTCGGTTCGTGCCGGAGCCGACCACTTCCTCGCCGCCTCCCGTGGCCACCAACACCCGGACGACGACATCCGCAGCGCCGACGGCCAGGCCGAACAGCACCTCGGCTGGAACGCCTCCTGTGACCGTCAACGGCGCGAACAGCCGAGGCGGATCGCTCCTTCAGGCCGTGGCCGCCGGTGCCGTGGCCTTGCTCGCGATCTGAGATGGACCGTGGGACAACACAGAGATCAGGTTGTACGTAAGAGTCGCTGGAAGCTTCTGTCGGATAAGGGCGGAGAGAGAGTTGAACAATGCAGGAGGAAGGAAATGTTGACTGTGCTATGATGCCTTGTAAGTCGGAGGGGATAGCTTAGGTAGTAGTCAACACGTAATGAAAACGAAAGCCGGCAGGTTGTTCCTCGTCTGCCCCAGTGTTGTCAGTCTACGAAACCCGCAAAGTGCGGTGGTTTGACCCCAATGCGCCTCGTGCTCAGCCTCTGAATCTGGGGCACTGGATCCGACTCTCCCATATGGCGTGCTACCACGTGGGGAAGGGGAAAAGGGCGTAGCACATGGCTGCGTAAGGCGTGATGGACATGGAGAAAGTTTGGGCATGTTTCGCCCCGTCGTTATCTTGCGCATGACACTAGACTGTTGGTACCAAGACTAAAAGGACTGAGTCAAGCCTTGTCGCGGAGATGTGCCGTATCATTGAGTGGTCAAGATGATGGGGATGAACAGCCGCAAGACAAAGCTATTAAGTCTTGTGTATTCGGGATCGGGATCGGGAGGAGTCACCGACAAGGCGCTAGTGTTGAAGAGGTGTCATCGGAAGGCAATTCCGGCTTCCTGGCCGGCCTACCTCAATGCGGGGGGGACGGCAAGTTTGGCCCTCCCGGTCTCCGTCTCCAGACTGCCGGACCACCGAACGCACAAGTTTACCAGAACAACGGGAAAGGGTGCATGTCGTGGTGCGTGCCGTATCAGCACCCCTTCCCCAACTCCCCGGTCACATTCGATAAGCATCGTGGTCCCCTGGTCTCGGGGAGATGAGTCGCTGACTTGGCGTCGCGATGGCAGGTTTTCGGTCATGACGATCCATGTGTCCCGTATCAATCACGGCGACACAGCCAGGCTAGACGGGCAAAAAGTGGACGGCGGACATCAGGCGATTCTTATCGAGGGAGTGGCCCGGAGCGGAGGGCTCTGCCGTGCTACAGGTACAGGTAGGCAACGTCGCAACGTGAACAACATGGATGCAGGTCGTATGTCCATGCTTGGTGGGCAATATCGAACATCGATCGGTGTTTACCATAGTAGAAATATCGTTCGGTGTAAGTTCCGCCACGGCCAATCAGAACACGGGCAGGCTTCCCCAGGCCGAGGGGGGGCAACGAGTCGAGAGATGCGCGATTTGATACTTGCTCGGGGTCTCGTCTCGTCGCGGATAGCCACAATTCAAGGGACTCTGGGCAGTCTGGAGAACAACAAAGGAAAGATTTACGTGATGGCTTGGAGTAGGAGCGGGTACCATCGGTGTCATTCCCTGTCATGGGCATCTAATCGTAAAATTCTGGTCCCGTAAATGCTTGTCCCACGTGACAAGGGGCGCGGCCCGAAAGGTAGTTTAATGTGGCTTATGTCAGCCCCATTGCCCCCTTCGTCTGTTAATTGCCAGTCGCTGTTTGAGTGCCGTGTGTGTCTCGGGTAAGTAGGTACGTATACTTCCTTTGTTTCTGCACCCAAATCCCATTGAACCTTCGAATCCCTAGCGCTGATCACAACCTGCCAAAAGCTGCAAGCAAATCACTACGGAACAGAACCTCCCTCAGTCAACCAACCTTTTGGGGGCCATTCCTCTAGACCTCTTATCAACACGGTTCGCCCGAATGTCAGGCCGAGTGTGGCCGAGTGTGGGCTCCGTGGAGCTCGGCGCCCGTCCAGGCTGGTCCGCCAAGTAGATAAGCCTTCCATCCGAGACTCTACCCCATGGGTTCGGTGGCTTACCATGAAAACGTTACGATACAGAAACAACTGATGGACTGTCTTGGTTGCCGCAATAGGCCTAGCCCTTCCCCACGACGTCGAGCTCTGTCCGCCCAGCCAGTGCCGGGCCTGTCGCATCCTGGATTCAACCCTCCAACCCTCCTCCAAGATCAACAAGGGTTCAGTCGCGCACTTCGCTAGTCGCAGTCGAGGTCGCAGTCGCAGTCGCAGACGTCACGTCGCTCGCTCGGCGCACCCAGCAATGCAATCGCCCAGCAGCAGGGGACGTTCGGCAAGAGGGAGAATCAACAGGACGGGTGCCCGTTCCGTTGCTTTGGAGGCCTTGGATTGGGGCCAAGGTACAACAGCTGCAGCCTCCCGTCTTTGCAAAGAGAAAGAAGCCATAAGGACCTAGGGAAGCTTTCGCCAATTCCTTGTCGCCCAGACTCCATATTACTCCAGCCATTCCCCCTTCTGTATCATTGTCCGTCGAACCTTGGCCCTTGGCTCGCGTTGATTTCTCTCTTCGGTTCTAGAATCAATCATTCCTTGGTTGCGCCGGGGACGCCCACCAACCTTTTTTTTGCTTGCGCCGCGACGACAAAGGACTAAAACAATTTTGAAAGAAAAAAAGTATCCGCCGTACAAATACACCGTCGAACCCATCCTCGTCCACAACTCTTCTTTCTTCATCTGCCTTCTCTTCGTCCGTCCGTTTCCTGAAGACGAACCGAATAGTTGACGACACACCTACGCCTGCGATCATGGACAAAGACTACAGAGGCGGCGGTCCTCTGAACGACGTCGAATCGAAGCATGCTGGCGAAAGCTACCCGCGCGATGTCAACTTCGCGGCCCTCAGCGGCGACCCGAACAGCCTGATCAACTCGCAGGACCAGCTTCAGCGAGGGCTCAAGAGTCGACACATCCAATTCCTGGCTCTAGGTGGCGCGTGAGTTTCTTCTTTTGCCTCATTGTTGTCCGACATGCGTCAACTCCTGTGTGAATCAAATCCTTCACCCCGACTAACACCCAATTGCTAGCATCGGAACCGGTCTCTTCGTCGGCTCAGGCAGCATCCTCTCGACTGTCGGCCCCGCGCCGCTCTTCATGGGCTATCTGTCCATGATGATGGTCGTGTGGAACATCATGAACAACCTCGGCGAGATGGCCACCTACCTGCCGCTCAAGGGTATCTCGATCCCTTACTTCGTCGAACGCTTTGTCGAGCCCAGTCTGGCCTTCGCCGCTGGCTGGAACTACTGGTACGCCTACGCCATGCTGGTCGGCGCTGAGGCCTCGGCCGGTGCCATCCTCCTCGACTACTGGCAGACCCCCGTGCACCCGGCCGTCTGGATCACCATCATCCTGCTCGTCACTCTGGCCCTTAACATCTTTGCCATCGAGATCTTTGGCGAGGCCGAGTTTTGGTTCGCCAGCATCAAGCTCATTACCATCCTCGGCCTTATCATGGTGAGCTTGGTCATCATCCTGGGCGGCGCCCCCGACGAGGGCCGCATCGGGTTCCTCTACTGGTACGACCCGGGCGCCATCATACCCTACATGGCGGAGGGGAATACGGGCAGGTTCCTGGCCTACTGGACGGGTTTCGTCCGCGCCGGCTTCGCCTTCATCACCTCGCCCGAGCTCATCGCCCTCGCCGCCGGCGAGACCATTGCCCCGCGCCGCAACATCCCCAAGGCCGCCCGCCGCTTCGTCTGGCGTCTGGCCATCTTCTACGGCATCGGCTCCCTCATGATTGGCGCCATCACCCCGTCGAACGACCCGAGACTCCTCAACCCCAACTCCAACGCCGCTTCCTCCCCCTGGGTCATCGGCATTCAGCGCGCGGGCATTGGCGGTCTGAACCACGTCATCAACGCCGCCATCCTCACCAGCGCCTGGTCGGCCGGCAACGCCTTCCTCTACTCGGGCAGCCGTATCCTGTACAGCTTGGCGCTCAACAAGCAGGCGCCTCGGTTCTTCGCCAGGACGACCAAGCGCGGCGTCCCCTACACGGCGGTGCTCGGCACGTGGTCGATTGCGCTGCTCTCGTACCTCACCATCAGCAGCGGCACGTCGACCGTCTTCACGTGGTTCATGAACATCAGCACCATCTCGGGCTTCATCGCCTGGATCGTCGTCATGATTACGTACCTCCGATTTCGCAAGGCCATGACGTACCACAACATGATGCACCGCCTGCCCTTCCGCACGCCGCTGCAGCCCTACTTCACCTGGTTCATTCTCGGCCTCCTCGTCATCCTGACCCTCACCAACGGCTTCCAGGTCTTCTTCCCCGGCGAATGGAGCACCTCGGACTTCTTGGCTGCCTACATCACGTTGCCCATTTTCTTCGTGCTGTACGTTGGACACAAGATCTGGTTCCGCACGCCATTCGCGCGCAGGGTCGCCGACGTCGACGTGACGACGGGTGTGGCCGAGATGGAGGCCATGGCGGAGCTCGACGAGGAGCCGATTCCGAAGAACATGCTGCAAAAGGTGTGGTTCTGGATTGCTTAGGCTTGTCTCGGGTCGAGGGGGCGAGGATGGAAAATGGGAGAGCGTGAATAGATATATGATTGAAAGAAAGGGTTAAATATTGGAATACAAATTTCGCGTACAGTCATGACTCTGCAAGTTCGTGATCACCAGATTGAAGTGAATGTCTCTTTTTCCTCCCGTCTCTCTCTCTTTCTTGTCAAGCTAGCCGCCGGCTGCCCAGCGGTTGTTCGTCGTACCTGTAACGGATTGTCAACTAAATGTCACGGCCGCACCAGTGGAACCACCGCTCGCAGCCGCACTCGCCTGCTCTCCGGGTCGTCGTCTCGATGATCTGACCCTGCTCGTTGACGTGATACGACTTGCCCTCGTGGCTCGGCAGCGCCTCGACGGCCTTAACGACGGGGGGCTTGAGCAGGTTCTTGAGCCGGCCCAGCGGGGACTTGGGGTCCGACGGCGTCTTGGCCTTGGGGATCTCCTTGACGACGCGCGTGGAGACGTAGTGGAAGTTGTCGCTCGCGCTCGGCTGCGGGTCGGTGCCACGGAGGGGGCTGGTGGTGGTGGTGGTGGTGGTGGTGCCGTCGACGTTGCGGGTGAGCAGCGGGTGGACCGAATTGGCGTCGGAGCCGACGAGAGTGTCTTGGCTGAAGACGGAGGGGTTGTAGTCCTTGCCGGCCACTTGGGGCCCCTGAGGGTTGCTCATGGTGCTTGTGTTTTGCTGTCTTGATGGTGATGTGCCTTGTGTCGTATCCCTCAACTTGCCTAAAGGGCATAACTCGGTATCAGGAAATCGTTCACAATGGCGGGGGGGGGGGGGGGGGGCATCACCCGCTTTATATGCTGAGGGATGAGAGGCGCAGGCTGCGAGGCGACCTCTGCACTTTTACGTGGTTGACGACCATTTGGAAGACTTTGTGCAGCATGTCAGCGAGCGTGTCAGCCATCAGCTGCACTCTTGATTTGCGGCGTGCTAGCAGAGGTTGCGCGCTTTCCCTTTCTAATCGGGCGTCTCGGCGTCTGGAGCTTTGGAGGTGTTCCGGTGCGGCGCAGCAGCTATGGAGGGGACGAGGGTGTCAGGTGGTGCATCAACCGCGTGATGCTTCACTGCGAGTCTCGAGAGAGCCTTTTGGCTCGTTCTGGGGAGTCGCATCATGCATGATTAGGGCGTCTCTACCCTTCATTCACATCTCAGCATTATCCTCACAAGTATTGCGTCCCAATGATGGTGTTTCTGCAAACCCGTCACTTATTGTTTCATTTCTATTCATAATATGTCTAATCCTACCCTGTGCCCCAAACAACTCTCTGTCTCAGCGTCTTCCTACCAATGGGAACTGGCGACAGGATACTGAGAATCGGGACAGCTGCGGTTTATTTTGACTTGACTTCCACAGACGGGGTATTCATGTGTCCGTGTTGATGCGAAACGACAGCGGTATGGCAGCGGTATGGACGACGGCAACGAGGGCCCAGAGGTGGGAAACTGGATAACCGGTCGCGTATCTCTACATACGGATGGACAAGCAGGCAGTGGCGAGTGGCTTTTGCTGCAACTTGATCATAGTAAACGGCCGCTCAGCAGCTACGTTCTTGAAGTTTTACTGCGCCGTCTATCTGTGTGCTTAGGTACATGAAGCCTGCCGAACGTTAGCACTCAGAAAGAGGAGATAAGCGGACAACGTCTTGGCGCGATGAGCAACTATAATGAATGATGAGTCAATCTTGACTCCTTGACCCCTTGAGTAGGAGTCACCCAGTCTCCGGGCTCGCAACGCACTTAACGTTCTCGTTGTATTGCTTCCATCGATATCCATCACCATAGACTCATTTATCGTTTAAAGACTCACTTCTGGTTTGAACGAGGCAATGGCGTCTGTAACTTTACGTGTGCATCGCATCATAACCCGGTCAGCCGACTACATCGTACAGCATGGGCAGGGATCAGAGCGATGCTGGAATGCCGAGGGCCTTGATAAATGACTGGAAATACCCCGAACCTCCATTTGCTTTCTGCAATCTTCCTCCCCGTACTTCTGCGGGTTTGTTTCTGCGTAGGCTACCGCCGACATTCAGTTCCGCGATTCAGTCCACAACCATCTACTCGAGGCGTCCCATCATCGACTGGGCTCTCACTCTTACCCGAACAGTTACCATGATTTACAATAAAGCAATAGTGCATGGTAGACTGTAGTGCCAAGGTCTATCGCACGTCCATTACAGGGCAATCAGCCTAAGCTACACCTGTTATTTGACAACTAAACCATGAGTAAAGCCCCCTTAAGGAAGGGGTAGGCTAATCTAAATACTTTGGAAGACCGACACATGAAGCCGCTGCACTGCTCACAGCGGAACAGCGATTGCAGTCCCCGGGCAGTCAAAACATAAATGCAAGGCTGCACTGCGTGCGTATCTATCTGCTTATGTAGGAAAACGGCCAGCCTGCCCCGAGATCTTTCCCTCGCGGAGATATAAGACACGAGACGCGTTTGGTCGCAGACAAAAAAGACGGAACAGCATATCGTCGTCCACCAAAAATCGCTAGGGCATCGACTGCAAGTTTGCAGCTGAGGCATCATATTGTCACATCTTTGGTGGACACTATAGCCCCGTCGAAATCATACCTATGGACTCGGCATCCTCCAAATCGGTCCGGTTATTGTTTTGAATCGATGATAAATATACGTCTAGATTTGAGTCACAATTCCGGTCGCGCCAGATGCTACCCCGGGCACCATCAACATGACAACACATAGTCAGTCGCTGCGCGACAGAGACGTTGCAAGCCTAGCTGCCGGCTGCCAACCTGCTAATCATTGACTGACTATTGGTTCTGAATTTTAAATCTGTTCCCCTAGCTATTTGGCAGGTACGACCCGGGCGCTTCTTGCCTCGACTCGGGTTGCTTTGTTTCAAGACCTCCAGAGGGAAGCAGCCGGAACGGACCTCTTAGCCCCACTTCACGGGCCCGGGCCCGAAGATTCACAACTCCCAGTCCTCCAGCTCCGCTTTATCACCAGCCCGGCCTACACGGGGCTGGTCTTTTAAGCCTCACTTTAAGGAAACTGGCAGGCGCCTTTCACAGTCTTCCTTCCTTTTTGTTTCTCAACCATACCCTGCCTGTTTTCTTTTTCTCTTTTTCTTTCTTCTCCTTTTTTTTCTTTCTCTCTTCTTTCTCTAACTACCAACACCATCACCACCATCACCACCACCAAGGAGGGTGGTTTTTTTTCCGTTTTTTTTTCCGTCTTTTCTTTCATCCCTCCCATTGTCGTCGTAAGTTTTCTTTTTCGTCCTAAGTTCACAAAAGTTTTAGCGCTGACCAGGACGACGACGACGACGACGACAATAGAAACAGAAACAAAGACAAAGACAAAGAGAGAGAGAGAGATAGAGACAATGGCGACCCCTCCCACCCCCTCGGGCCAGCAGCTGGCCCAGTACTTCGGCGACGTCAAGGGCAAGGGCCTCATTCCCTTGGAGGCCCTGGCGAGGGCCAACGTGTCCGAGAAGGACAGTCGGGTCCTCGGACTTGTCCGAAAGGCCAGCATCTTCCTCAACTACGCCAAGAGATGCGAGCTTGCCTTTCCCGCCGCCGTCCCGCGGGACCTCTTCAACGCCAAGTACCCTCTCAAGAGTTGCTTGGTCAAGATCTTCAGCCCGGCTAGCCCGTCCGTCAAGAAGAAGTACTTCAGCGAGAAGATGAAGACTCGCGCCAAGGAACTCCACGAGTGGGCCGACAGAGTCGAGGACTCGGTGCGCATCGCCCACAAGGCCGCCCAAGAGGCCAAGGCTGCGAAGCCCGTCACCAACAAGGCCGCCAACGGCGAGACCATCCCCCCACCTGCCGACCACGAGATCTGGGGACGCGGCGGAATCATGCATGGCCTCGCTCTTCGACCCACCGACCGTTTCACCGTGGCCCTGAACCCGGTGTACACGGAAGAGAAGCGTCCTGCCAACGTCTACGGACACAACGGCCTCACCGTCGGCGATTGGTTCCCGAACCAGCTCTCCGCCCTCTTCAACGGAGCCCACGGCAGCTCTAATGCTGGCATCTACTTTCAAAAGGATGAAGGTGCCTTCTCTGTCATCGTGGCCGGCGCCTACCAGGACCTCGACGTCGACAAAGGCGAAATCATCTTCTACTCCGGCTCCAACTCCCACCTGAACGACGATAGCGAGAGCATCCTTCCCAGCACCGAGGCGAACAAGAGCCTCGCCGAGAACAATGTCTGCAGTAACCCCGTTCGCGTTCTCCGAAAGGCGCACAAGGGATCCAGATGGGCCCCCTCCCACGGCTACCGCTACGACGGCCTCTACGAGGTGTACGAGAAACGTCTGCCGAAGAACACCAAGAACGGCACTTTCGAGCAATACCACCTCGTGCGCTTGCCTGGCCAGACCCCGCTCCGAGACCTCAGAAGCAACCCGAGTGCGAAGCAGATCAGTGATCTCGCCAAGTCCAGGGACCGTTACTGAGAAAAAGGAGCCGACACCGAAACCGACACCAACATCATCGACGCGGTCTGATCGATCAAGACGACCAAGATGGTTTTATGAGAGGAATCGGAGTTGCTTTTTTGTACTCTTCTTTGGGAACGGGCACAGATATGACTCGAGAGACGTTGAAAAGGAAGACAAGGAAGAAAGATCTTCGAGTCTGCGATCGCAATCAGGAAGCACGGGAGGACTTGGCTTATTTCTTTTGCTGATCTTTTTTCTCTCTTCTTTTCCTTTTGCTCTACTAGCATCGGAGGACTCTACCTACACTGGAGGATGACCTTTACGAACCGCACATGGTCTAACGATTCGACGACGATATGATTCTCGACTTCTCGGTGGCTGGAACGGATGGTATATCAAAATTTCGGCATGCAAAGTCTCTTCATCGCAGACAACAGAGAAGAAGAGAGAGAGAGGGGGGAGGATGAGGAACGCTTTTTGTTTTGAGGAAAGGGGGAGGCTCGCAGACTCTGGTTGAGAAAGGTTTAGAAGAACTTGAGGCAGAAGTCTACACAGAGAGCCCTTCATCAGACACTGAGGATTCGACGAGAGGTTTTATTACAAAGAGACGAGACAGGAAGTCTCATCTGGAACGAAAATTCGAACGACTTGCTATACAAATGTCCCCGTGCTTTGATATGTGACATGTGCCCATCACTCAAGACTCATGAGTTGCTCACCCAGGACGTAGAATACGCGGTCATAATGAGCCACCTCTGTTGTAGAACCAAAGCCTCGTCTCTTCAATGCCAAGCCCTGCCACTATCAACATCCTCCCAAACGTTTCAACGTCGTCGGCCGCAGCGTCCCTCAGAACCTCGCCGAAGCCTTCATTGGTGACGACGAAGTGCCGCCTCTCCCTCCAGGCCACGGCGAAGTCGACGACGGTAGACGCCTTCCACAAGTGCGCCGAAAGAGTCCACGACTGACAAAAGTCGTACCGATCCTCGCAGCGGCCAATGGACCGACCAACGAGTACCTTGTACGCGATGATGAAGAAGTTGGTGAAGAACAGGGTCCGGCGGGCCGATTCCTGGAAGATCCATTCATTCCAGGTCTCCTTCGTGGGACAGTCCATTTGGCCGCTCTCTTGCTGGGCGCTTTCCCACCTCACAAACGGTAGGAGGGTGTGCATGGCATGTTCGAGGGCGGGCAGCGCTTGCTGGGAAGAGGCGCGCATAGAGATGTCGCCGTCGAAAAGGCTGATGATCTGGTAGAGTAGCGTAGCTTGGAGACGGGCGATCACGTCGAGACGACCTTTGGGAATGGGCGTCGAGAGCATCTCGTGAGCTCTGGCCTGGATAGTCCGCAGGACGAAGGGGGCGTTGGTGGGGTTTTTGGCGATGTACAGAGCACAGCAGGCTTGGGCGTCTGTGGCACGGTGGTAAGTGGAGGGATCACAGACGGCGAGACTTTCTTTAAGGGGGGAGAGGTGTCACCTTGCATGTCTCTTGGCATGTGAGCCCGAAATAAATATGGGTGAGACCAAGGAGTCTGATTCTCCAGGACAATGGAAGCCGGGACCTTCTTGATCTCATCGAGGGCGTACTGCAGGCGGCTGGCTATCATCTCCAACGATCCTTCCGGCGGCAAATCCTGGGATGGATCTCGGGATGGAACCAGCATCTGCTCTGGCCTCGGGGTCAGAGACGACAGTGGGAGGGAGTCGTTGAGAAGAGTCTCAGGTGTCCACAAGTCGTCGAAGCCCATGTCCAAGTTCATGTCGCCCAAATCCCCCACTTCCATTTCCAGTGGGAGAGGATCCGCATCTATCGGCCAGGATATAAGAGAGTTGCCGGGGCATGGCGTCTGTTCAGCGACGGAAGCCGGGGTCTCGGTTGGGCTTTCAGGGTCTTCCTGCGTAGGAAGCGTCTCCACGAGCTGGGAGACGGCAGTCTGCTTCTTCTTCGATCTGGACATTGGTGATATACTGGTATACACGCAGTCGATCTTCCGTCGCGAGCACCGAAGACAGGCTGGCTGGCCGTGGTCACAGCGGCGCTTGGCTTTGATGCAGGCGAGACATGTCTTCCGCCGCGGCGGCGGGTTGGCTCTTTCAAAGAAGGAGTTGGACATTTGCGTGATTTTGGTCTGGTGGTCGGTCTTTCTGCCCGTGAAATCGGCCTTGAATCCGCTCGCTCCGCGTCGGCGTCCAGCCCGATGTAACAAGCTAGGTGGTGTGCACCTTCAGATATATTGCGGAAACTTGGGTCAGAAAAGAGCAGTGGAACAGGGACGAGGATGTGCTGGGAATGGGCTGGAAATGGGCGTTAGCAGGCTTACGGCGAGGCCTTGTTGGCTGGCGGTCTTGGTCTTGGGCTTACTTAATCCGCAGATGGCGGGACTCCGCCCTTTTTTACATAGCCAATACATTTATCTCCGCGTCTTCCGTCCCGTTTGCATCTTTCATAGCGTCTCTGTATCGCATTTCAGTCGATTCTTCTGCCAATATTCCCAGCATTGCCAGTCTGCAGCGATGGTGGCATTCCGTCTTTACGAGTCGGGTCACATCTATTCTTACCGAGCACAGCTTCTAGATTAGCTCTGAAGTCCGCATCGACGCCCAAGTTACACTATTTCTACTCTCGCTATCGTCGCTGTTGAATGACTTATTGTCGTCGTCATCTTCGGCTTCTACTTAGATATGCATCCCATGGGCTAGCGCCCAATTCTGCCTGCGAGGCCAGATAGAAGCTTCACTGACGTCTTCTTTCGTCAGTTTCCGAGGGTGTGATTTTAATACCAAAAAGATTTGAGCTTCCTCTTTCCTGAACCACCTAAGCCCACATGACAGCTCCCGTATGACAGGACTTTTCAGGTATGAGCATAGGGCAGTCCAGAGAGATCAGACAGCTTTGTAGATGTGGTTCTTGTTGAGCTTGGCTGCTGTGGCCTTGATACCTCTCTGCCACCCGAGGATTGACTTAACTTTCCAGAGGTGTGGGTATCTCTTTATAGCCTGTATTGATTTCATAATACTAACCACTAAACATTGTAGACTTGGTGTTGTCGGAGACTCTTTGAAAACACCAGTAGTTGTCAAACCCAGTTTAGAAACCTTTTACAGGTAAGTGCCTGTAGCAGAAAAAGGCTAGAGTCAGGGATGCAAGAGGGTTTCCTTTCCTTAAACAGTCTTAAAATAAAGACTCAAGACAGATCAAGGGTATCGCTTGCAATGTCATGGTTCTCTCTGCTGAGCTGCCGTGCACCACGAGCTGTCATCTCGACTCGTCTGGCTTGTGATTGAGAGTTGGGAGAAATCTCGTTCCCATCCCTCGTGGTCGTTCCAGACGCTGGGGATACCATCATCATTTTCTAGCTGTCGGCAGATCTTGGCTGCAAGGATTTCTTCTTCAGGCAAGTACCCTGGTATAATAACTAATTCCGTCCCTCATCTCGTCCCGGGTTCTGCCCCGAACCCTATCTCGGGAATTTCTTCATGTCTCGCCCTTCCCCAGCTCGCAAACCCCTTGCCCAGCGCCTCAGTAAAGGCAGCATCGTAGCTCATCCCGCTCGCCGCCCAAGCCAAGTGGTCAGTCCTCCACGTTAGCCAATCTTGTGCCAGGACCCCTTCCGGCGCCCTCAAGATGCTAGCCGTCACGTTCAGCAACCGCTCGCCGTCACCTTGCCTCCGTGTCCCGCCGCAGTCAAAGTACCCCATTGCTGTCGCGCCGCACCTCCCGCAGAACGAGCGTGTCACGCCCTCGGAGGAAGCAAACGCCTTGGATGTGCCGATGCTGAGATCCGCGGGGACGTGGGGCGAGATGCACGACTCCGGTATCAGGGCCCAGCCCACGGCGTGGGCGCCGGTCTGTAGACGGCAGTCGCCGCACACGTCGAGGCAGGCCGCCCACTTGGTCGGGTCGATGGGCGAATGCCACGCCTTGTAAGCTTCGTCGCCGATCATCGCGGCTGTGGGACGCGAGATGGAAAAGGACACGCCGCCGCAGTGACACTGTGCCCGGAGGACCTCGTCGCCGTCCGTCCCGACTTCACTCCCAAGCGCCACCGCGATCTCGTTCAGGCTGGGTTCCTCCGGGTTCCAGACCTTCATCTCCTTTGTCGATATGCTTGGAAGCCAGTCATAGAACCCGCCCCCGGGCGCCGAAGCCGTGTTGACGTGGGTACGGATATCCCAGATGCTCGGGACGTCGCCCTTGTTCGCGTCGAACATGGACGTCGAAACGACCCATTCATCGTCGTCGATGCCTACGTCCCCGATGTGGCAGCCGCAGGTACTGCAGAAGTACCGCGTGCTCAAGGCGGTGGCGTGGCGATAGGCAGTCAAGTTTGAGAGCGACGACGGGGCGATGAAGTCCGGGGCGACGCCCGACGGGAGGGGTGCATGGAAGATGCAGAGGGTTCCATGGGTATAGCGACAGATACTACAGTGACAAAGGTGGACTTTGAGTGGGAGGGAAGAGGTTGGAATGACGAGGGCGAAGTGAACTGCTTTGCAGAAGCACTGGGCCGTGAGGATCGTCGTCACGGCTAGATTCCTGGAAAGTTTGCCATCGGCCATTGCGGTGTACGTGACTCCTTGAAATATCAGTCAGCTGGGTGAGTAAATGCTTCTCGGGGAAGGAAAAGATGAGAGAGAGTAGTCAGTGTGAAGTTCCTGAGATGTTTATCCCGCGTTTGAGTTCGGGGTGAGATGGGAATCACCGGCAAAGTGCGGTATAAGTGTTAACACAGATGCGGGGTTCAGCCACAAGTTCGCCCACTAATGAGAAAACGATGTCAATTATGTTTCCTTAGTTCGTATAGGGAACCGTGTATCGTTCAGCCAAACCATCTAAATCAAGGGTATCTCATGCCATATTGACCTTCTGCTGCGTGCCACACCTCGACCTCATGATGCGCTTTTCTTAAGCTCCCTTTCCTTGGCGTCCTTGCGCCACTGCACGCCCCAGTACATGATGGCCAATAAGGCCGGACTGAAGACAATGTACAGGAGGCCCAGGAGGGTGAAGGCCCAGCCCACACCCATCCCGTTAATCATGGGGACGATTGCTGCAGTCGCGGCTGCGCCCAGTAAGCACCTGGTCAAGTTGTTCGCCGCCGTGGCGGTTCCGGCCTTGCTCGGGTGAATGTCGATGATGAGGGTGCTGGCGGTATTGTTGAACCCGATCATGCCCACGCCGAAGAGAAAAAGCAGCACGCATGGAACTGCCACATGGGCGCGAAGATGGAGAGCCCAGCCCCAAATAAGAAGGAGGATCGAACTCAGGAACAATAACGGCAGACCAACCTCGAGACGGGCTTTCTCAATGGGAAAGTCGGACAGATCTTGCTGGCGAGACTTTTCACACGAGAGGCCCAGCCGCTTGCAGTGCCGACGATAGTTCCAGTTGGTCAGTGGCCCTACAACAAACGCGGCAACGACAGAGCCGCCGGCCAGGGGCAGATACATGAGACCGACTTTCAGACTGTCAAAGCCGTAGATCTCTCCGAGCTGAGTCGGCATGGAGGCCGATATGGCGTAAAACCCGGCAAAGACGATGGCACTGAAGCCGAGAAGCAGGCCCAGCTCCCTTTCGAAGAGCATGAGAAGAGAACCGAACGGGTTAAGCTTGAACTTTAGTGTAGGCCTGGAGGTGTTGGACGCTCCCGTAATGGACCTCGTCACCGGAGCTCCAGTCCCTTTCTTGGCCTGGAAGTAATCCTTTAATAGCTGATGGCCTGTCCGATATAGCCGAGGAGGTCGAACGGACCCGTCATCGACGATCATGCGGCACGTTTCCGGAAAGAAGAGCAGCTGGATGACGAAGTACACGCCGGCCAGGATGGCAAGGAACCAGAAGATGGACCTCCAACCGAGGAACCGAGTGAGAACACCACCTAGCACTGGGCCTAGGGCAGGAGCCAGAACAATTGGCACAACTGTGATTCCAATGTACTGCCCCCTTTCCGCCGAGGTAACGACATCGGCCACAACCGCCGAGGCCAGCGCGACAGTGCTGCTGGAGCCTGCAGATTGTATGCAACGGACAACGAGCAGGGAGGCGTAGTTCTGAGATAACGCCAGGCCAATGTTTGCCGCGATGTAGACAACGAAGCAGATGACATAGGCGGGTCTGCGGCCGCTGTGGTCGGCCAACGAACCGATGAACATGGGGACAATTCCCTGGAAAATCATGTACGTTGTCATGGTGAGGTTGATGTCCGAGTCGGAGACCTTGAACTCGTGAGCCAGAACCGTCAGCGCCGGGAGATAGATCTGGGCGGTGAAAGGCGAGAAGAAGGCAGCCAGGCAGGCAGCGAGAACAATGGCTCGCTTCTCCCATGTCGTGTAGATGGAGTACCGAGGCGGTTGATCTGGCTGCTCTGGGAGCTTGGGTGGCGTCGCAGCTTCTTCGTCTACGATCGTGGACTTTTCCGAGGGTTCGGCACTCGAAGGTCGAGGCATTGCGGGCAAATCTGTCGCTTCTCAACCTGGTGAACTGCCCAAAAGTCTTGTGCCGGGTTGGTTGCGAGCGATGACAGGACAACAGGCTCGGGAAGATGTTTGATTAAAACAACTTTTCAATAGCAAGAAGCAAAATCTCGGCAGAGGGCCGTCTGCGGCCCAGCACGTCACTGGTCACCCACTGGGGGGCGAAAGAGTATAGAGCATCGCTTGTTGGTCGCGAACGCGGCATCACGCTACCTTGGGGTGCATATCGGTGCCGAGTCGGCGGCGTCGCCCCAGGAGAGACCGGTGGGCGTTCTGGAGACGTCAGTTCTCGCGACCGTATCATGTTGACGGAGAATGATAAACCCGCAAGTTCGGGACCCAGAGACCGGCCCCGAAGTGCCAGGTCTCGCTTGGCGAGAGCAATATATTCTCGATCTGGCTATGTCACAGCAGTTATCAACAGTAACAGACCCGAGCCGAAGCTGTGAACTTGGCCGTCGACGGCCCGCAGTCGGCTGCGCACATTTTGAATCGGCAACGTGTGTCTCAAGTACGTAGAGATCTGTAGGGAAGCTAGACTGTCAGCTGGAAGAGCAGGTGCTTGTTGTGAAGTGGGCACGTCAAAGAATCAGAAGATTCTATTGAAGACGTTGTGGTTTGCTTGACTGAATTGTAGCATGAGGTCGTGCGTGTACGTACCTTTGGTTTCTAGATACCTGGCAGCCAATGTATCCAGGCACGTTAATTGACAAGTCAGGTACTTAGGCGGCCAGGATGCGCCCCGTTGACTGTAACTCCCACTGCCCACTACACTAATACAGTCCTGCTCCCTGCCACGAATCAGGAAGGCGGTAACGTGTTTTCTTGGAGAAGCCACATGTAGATTGAGCAGGGAGCTCTCCCACACGCCCTGAGCTCCACAGGCAGCCCTTGGGACCCTGCTTTCACCCGAGGTGCGCTGTTCGTGTTCAATGCCTCCAATTTGTGTTCTGTTCTTACCGACTTGAACTGCTCCCTCTGTCTGCTGGACTCCCGATCCCATCTGCTGCACCAGTTACTCCCTATTCTATCCCCATACTACCAAGCATGGTTAGTCACTCTTTGCCTGGCCGAGCGAGCGCTTCATCAAGCCGCGCGCTGCTAACAAGCTGTAGAACGTCCAGTACAACTCGGCCCTGCGCCAGAGCAAGGCCATTCGCAACGACCTCGAGAAGCTGTCGTCGTCCGCGGCGCAACCGGCCGCTCTGACCCCCGCCGAAATCGGCAACGTGTCGGCCTCCCTCGCATCCTTTTCTAAGACGGTCGACGAATACAACAACCTGGCCCGCCAGGAGCTCGTACAGAAGAAGCAGGAAGAAGCCCTCGAGCGTGTCAAGAAGTTCCGCGACGACCTGTCCGACTTCAAGTCCCAGGTCGACTCCCTCAAGAAGGCCCGCGAAGATGCCGTACATAACAATAACCGCGGCGAGCTCCTGGGGCGCCGCGCCTACGTCACGGCGACGCCCGAGAACCCTTACGCCAACATCAACAAGTCTTCGTCCGCATTCCACAGCCGAGGGGCCTCGACGGGCCAGGCAGCGAATGGGCTAGGCATGGGCGGCAACGACGTTACGAGGGAGCAGCACGCCTTGCGCGAGCAGAATTTCTTCGACCACACAAACTCGGCGCTGGATGAGTACATCGCCAGGGGCCAAGCCGTGCTGGGCGACCTGGGCACGCAGCGCGAGATGCTCAAGAACACCCAGAAGAGGCTATATTCGGTCGGCAACACGCTGGGCATCTCGGGCGACACCATCCGTATGATCGAGCGCCGCGCCAAGGAGGACAAGTGGATATTCTGGGCCGGTGTCATCATCTTCTTCCTCTTCTGCTGGGCCTGCATACACTTCTTGCGGTAAACCAGCACAGTGGTTGCCTTGTGTCGGCTGGGGGCCTTTTGTGGCTTGTTAGGCTGCTTGATGATAACGAAAAGTTGGGAAAACATTTCAAGGGCATGGCGTTCTTTTTTTCTGTTTTTTTTCTTCTTCTTTTTCCTTTCCGGGGGAGGAGGGAGTCGGCGCCTGCAGTCCTGCATGCAAAACATGCAATTCTTCTCGAGTATCAGTGGTGGTTGGTTGCCATGTACAACAAGCGACAGTCGAGTTTGGTCTATTCAATGCCCGCAAGGGCAATGGTGAAAAGCACCGTGTTCGTCGTCGCGATCTCGACCACCGTTGTCTCGGGCAGCACGTGGTTGCTGGTGCTGATGTGGCCCCCAAACTTGGTTTCCCAGTCCTCGACGTCCCACTCGAGGCCCTTGGTGGTGATGTAGCTGGTCCCGCCAATGGGGATGATGCCGACATGTTTGCCAAAAACGTCGTCGCCGCCCTCACGGACCCAGATGCTGTGGTGGCCGGGCTTGAGGAGGAATGTCAGGCTCTGGCCTGAAACGAGATACAGCTTGCCGTGGGCGTAGTCTGTCCCCGGCTGGAAGAGGTAGAGGTGGTGCACCTGGCTGAGCCCCTGGTCGACGCGACCACCCAGCCCCCCGAGAGCCACAATGTCGATCGCCGGCTCATGGTTTGAGCGGATCCACGAGACGGCCTTGCCAAAGTCTGTGGAGTACTGGTCGGAGTCATGGATGACCTGGGCAGGCTTCTCCAGGCTCGTGTAGTAGTCCCTGACGGGCGGGAGCAAGGAATCCAAGTCACCGATGATGACGTCGAGGTTAGTCTGCGGCGGCGACGATTAGAAGAAGCTGGCAGTCAGGCCGGAGATAGGTCAAGACGCACAAATGGTGAATGAGAGCGGGCTTCCGCTGCCTTGCTCAGATCGTGCAGTCTGTTTGCACCGCCGTCCGCAGCGACTCGTGTGAGAGCTAGAAGGGGGGGTCAGCAGAGGAGGTGTCAAAATCTAGGTTCAAGCGCCATACCATTAGTCCACAACGAGTCAAAGACGGGGGTATGCTTCACGGGCTGGTTGAGTACGATGAGTGTGAAGTCGGCGGGACCAGGATATTCTGGCCTCCTCTCCCGAAGAAGGGCTACAGGGTGCCACTCAAAGCTTGGCGGCGACATCTCGAGGCTGCTCCCGGCGTGAAGCTGCGTTGGAGATACAGAGATACCAACAACAACACAAAAGTATAAATGAATGCAGACGGGATAGATATAGGGCTAATATCTTGTGCTTGTAAATATGGTCAACCAGATCCAATGGAACAGATGCGTCAAATGCTGCTGTGGACTCGAGTGTATGGTTCAAATCTCGCACATGAACCTGCAGATAGCATGCCGCATGTATCACCAACGTTTGTCTCTCTTGCCCATGATGCGTCGTTGTCATCAGGCCAAAACTGGAATATCTCGCAGAAGTGGTGCATCATGATTGGCGACCAACGGTGTGGTCCCTCAGTTCTCCAATCTTTTTTTGACCGACCGATCGGCCGGCCTGGCACCTGGCTGGCAACTTGATGTCTACATGTGTGCTATCGAAGATAAGCTGATAAGGGGCAACTAACAGTAGGAATGCGCCGCTAAAACATCGGCAGAACCCGCAATAGAAGCTTCAATTTTCTTTTCGATTCGGGATTACCAACCCAGTTCCGTCTGCCTCCGTCCGTATCCCGCGCGACCTGTGTTTGCCTTCTCTGCAATTCAAACTCCCCTTTGTACTCGTTCATCCGTTCTGTATTCTTCTCCCCAGATTTCTTTTTATTTGATTGTTCGGCATCTTCACCATTAGACACCCCGACATGTACCGAAGCGCCGTCCGGTCGACGCCTCGCGCCGTGAGCGCCGCCCGCCAGTCGGCAATTCGCGCAGCCCCTCGACGATTCGCCTCGACGACACCTGCCGACAAGCCCCGGTCATGGAAGGGTGCAGCATTGAGATGGGGTCTTGCCGCCGGTGCCGTCTATTGGTATAACACGAGTCCGGTCTTTGCCGAGGAGCCTCTTCGTACGTTTCCTTAGTGGGGGAAGGAGCAGCAGCAGCAGCAGCATAAGCAGCATCAGCAAGGTTGCAAGTTGGCCGAGAAACTGCATATTGACTAAAATTCACACGACAGCGCGAACGATCCCTGCCCCGTCCCAGTTCTCCGAGTCCGACCTCACCACTGTTGATGCCATCGTCGAAGAGAAGCGCAAGCGGGCCATTGTGAAGGCCGAGGAGGCCAAGCCTGCCCCTGCCGCCGCCCCCGTCCCGACAGAAGCGAGCGAGAAGACTCAGGAGGTACTTCAGGGCGGCGAAGATGCGCCGGCTCCCGGCTCCCCCGAGGCTCTGGAGGCCGAGGCCGGCCAGCAGGGTGCATTCAACCCCGAGACGGGCGAGATCAACTGGGACTGCCCATGCCTCGGCGGCATGGCTGACGGCCCTTGCGGCGAGGAGTTCAAGGCTGCTTTCAGCTGCTTCGTCTACTCCAATGAGGAGCCCAAGGGCATGGACTGCATCGAGAAGTTCCAGTACGCATGGATGATTGACATTGGCTGGTTTATTTATGCATGCTGACGGAGCTGCGCAGGGGAATGCAGACTTGCTTCCGGAAATACCCCGACATCTACGGCGCTGAGCTGGCCGACGACGACGAGGCCCCCGAGGGCGCCCCGCCCGCCCCCGATGCCAGCACCGACGCGACCGATGCCCCGCCCGCCGCGAAAAAGGAGACCAAGGCTGACTCCCCAGACCAGGCCCCCAGGGCCGAGATCAAGAGCGAGTCGGAGGAGAAGAAGGCCGCGGCGAAGCCCGACGCCCAGGAGCAAAAGAAGGAGGCCCCGAAGGTGCCCGAGCCCGAGCCCGTCGACCTCACCCAGCCCAACACCAAGGCCACAGATGCCACAGCGGCCAACAACAACAACTAATATTAGGTAAAACAAAAAAAAGGAGGTGTTTCTGCCGCTTGTCTCTACGAAAGGAAACACGGCGTGTGGCTGTACAAGGAAGGGGGGGGGGGGATGTGGTGCGCTGCGAAAGGGCGGCTAATGACACCATGACTGGAAATTCGGGCATATCTCATGTACCATAATCGTGTACAAAGTGTACCAGTACGACGAAAGAAAAACAATAGAAATACACTTCTCTGAGCGATTGCGTCTTTCCTTTCCTTGTTTTAGCTCGATAAAAATGCGATCGACTGTCAGATTGCATGCCAAACATGGGGAAAACTCCCGCCAGAACCATGGGCAAAAACAATAACAAGATCATCATCAACCTCTGTTAGTCTATAACTGCTCATTCTGTCATCTAGCCCCATCCCCCCCTCTCCAGTCCGAGGACGGCCCGGCGCATGACAGTGTTCCTGGCCATCATCGTCCGGGTTCTCCCCCGGTGCTAATAAGCGACCGAATACCCCCATATAATGGTGGGTCGCCCTCTTTTCATTGGCCCGCCGATCAGGTTGTCCCAAGCTCCCGAGCCGCACAACGTCATACGTCATTGGTCTCCAGACGCCGTCGCGCCAACCAAGATCAAGGAAAGCTCGAGGGAGAGGGGGATGGTCAAACCACCTGACGGCCTTGCTTTCCTGCTGCCCGCGTAGAATCCGTACTAGCAACCAGTTTTCCCCCTTCTCTCCCAGCCATCCTTCCTTCCGGTTCCTTCCTTCACATGACAACATCGTCTTAAAAAGGGAACCTCCTGTTGATGTCCTGTCCTGCGTCATTTGCCGATCTGACACACTTTTCCTTCCCATCCACGCGCATTTACACCTTACATCTTGCACACACCACATACTGATCTCTTTCTCTCTGTGTCGTCAAATCCTTACAACATCAAAACTTAGAAGCATTTTAACTGCACATCAGAAGTAAGTGCCAACAAAGTTACGTCATGGCTTGTGTACGCGCCTGTTGCTAACATCACTCCAGTGGCTTCCTACGCCGACATGGCCGCCAAGGGCCCAAAACAGACTCCCGAGGAGGTACGTTGATTGATCGCGTGATGTGTCTCATTACTCGCCAAGAAAGGCATCCCCCAGTCCTCGAGGGACCTGAAAGAAAGTTAGAAAAGGACAAAACTGACCTAGACTATCCTCCTCCTTAGGCTGCCGCTCCCCAACCCCCCGAAATCTCGGTCGAGTCCGTCGCCTCCACCTCGTCCCTCGTCGACGTCGACATGCCGAGCGTACATACGGTCCCCAACGACTTCCTCGAGCAGGACGTTCAGACGGACACCCAGGCCGACCGCATCGAGCGTGAGGAGGAGGAACACAAGGCTCGCGCCGAGGCTGACCTGGCCAAGAAGAAGGCCGCCGGCAAGGCCCGCAAGGCCGACTCGTGGCTGAAGCGCCAATTCTCCTCCCTCAGCGACGGCAGCGCCTCGGCCCTTGTCGTCTCCAACCTCGTTGGCGTCGTCGGCCTCAGCGCCTTCCTCGGCTACAAGGCCTGGGGTCTGTACGAGCGTGGCCGCCTGTCGTGGCAGAGCGTCAGCCTCGGACTCGGCATCTTGGGCGTTGTCGGTCTCGGTGAGGGCATCTTTGGAAGGTAGGCATTTCGTGAACTTGACGAACACCCCTCCCTTTTCTATTCCTCGTCGTATATGACCTGGTGCTAACGCCCCACTCAGCTATCTCTACAAGACCAAGGGCAAGAAATAAGAGATGAGCGCGTCGAGCAATGACGGCTTGGAATTTTAGTCTGTTTCTAATGGCTTGCAACTCTCTCTATTCTCTTTGGCATGTAGGCATGGTTTGCTGGCATGGGGGAAGGACAAATAGCGTCTTGACGAACACGACGCAGAACGGCTCGTCTGCTCTTTGTATGTACTTGGCGTTCGAGGCGAACACGGATATCACATTCTCCTCCACACAAGCACGGGTGCTTTCCACAAACCTAAATGATGTTGACGACTACCTTTTGGCTGACTACAGTTGGAATATCGTCCTCATCGACGCGCTTGTGGTGCTGTCGCCACATCGACACATGAAAACAGATTACATCACGGTGGTATCGACGAGAAAAGAAAAAGTATTGAATATACGACTAAGGAGACCGGACCGCAGCTACCCCGGCTCCACCGAGCTGCATCCTCTTTCCCGGTCCTTTCAGCTCCTCCTCTTCTTGGTGTTTGTTGGTAATAGTATCATGGGAAGTCTCCGTCCAGGCAAAAAACAAAAAGTAGGTTTCGCCAAAGCTCAACATACAACCTCTTCCCCCAATCGCTATGCCGTTTGGTTGCTAACTCCATCAGCCCCCACCGTGTGAATCCTTGCAGACCGGACACCTTGAACGCCCTCGCAACCTCCACTTTATCCAGCCTTCAGTTCGAGCCAACTCCCAAAAAGCCTTTGATCACGGCCTAATCCTTGGCCTTTAGCCGTTGCCCACTTGTCCACAAGTACAGACACACGATAAGCCTTCTTACATCGAAAACACCGAGTCCTCGCCGTTTGCCACAGCATCAGGAGGGACACACTAGGTGTTGCGGCTATTGTTGTGCAGCTCTCTCAGCCGCTTGACCCAGTGTTTCCGCAGCGCCGGTGACATCTTGCAAAAGATCATAGCCTTGTTGTCATCCGCGAGGGCCTTTTCGGCAATTTTCAGCTGGAGGTCCATGTCCTCATCGGAGAAGTCGCGGAAGAAGATGTCAATGGCCTGCTCCGGCCACCGCGGCGGGCTGCGACCGCGGAGGGCGTCGGCAATCCTGATGAGACCGTCCTCCATCAGCTGCTTGCCGGCAGACGCCATGGATGCCGACGACGCGTCATTGCCATGGGAGGACAATGCGTTGGATCCTGACGCATGCGCGGGGTTCGTGTAGCCCGATACACGCCGGCGCTTCTCCGCTGGTTGCGTTGGTGGTCCCATCGGAGCAGTCGGGGCTTTGCCCCCGCCGGCACTATCAGATGTCGGGGTCTGTTGCGGGAAACGCTTGCGTCCCGTAGCTGTCTCCTCGGGCGGCGTCAAAGCACTTGTGCCCGCGATATGCGTTCTGGGTGGGATCGCGGTAGACGTGGGTCTTTGTTGTGGTGGTGGCGGTTGTTGTTGTTGTTGTTGTTGCTGCTGCTGCTGCTGCTGCTGTTGTTGCTTTTGCTGCTGGGGTATCATGGGTTGTTGGGTTTGTGCAACGGGAGACTGGCTCACAGAGCCACGGGGCTGTGCCTGTTGGTTAACACCAGATTGAGAAGGAGGTCGGTAAGGCGGTTCAACCTGGAGATCGAGGACAGCGGTACCCGGCATATCGGGGTCTTCGGAGCCTTGGATCACGTCCGGCCCTTTTCGCTTGGGCTTCATGATACGTTTCGGAGCGCCGCCGGAACCAATTACGTCCGGATACAGAATCTCCATGAACTGTTCATGGTCAAACGGTCGCCCTCGCAAAGCGCGCGACAAGGGCTCTTTCTGCGGGATGAAAGCGTCAGCGACAAGTCCAGAATGAGAAACACGGCAGGGAAGGGAAAATGCGCGGGGCGTGCCAACAAACCTCGATATGGGCCTTCCAGGCCTCCTCGGAAGCGGTGACAGTACGGTTGGTCGGGTTATAAAGAAACTCGGGGTCCTCGCGCAGGCCGCGCCACAGACGGAACTTCTTGCGGGCATTGTCCGACTTGTTGACGAGATGGCTCTTGGTGGGATATGCACTGTGTTTCTCGCGAAGGGCGGTGGCGGCACGATCCCAGGCATCGGCCTTGAAGGAATGGTTTTCGCGCAGTCCTAGCTGTACAGAGTCGCAAAGGGATCGGAAGAAGGTGGTCTCGTAGGCGGGCGTCCAGCTGAATCGCGGTGCGCGCTTGTCGCGGTCTCCGCCGGCGCTGCCGGGTGGGCCGTCGGGGCCGGTGAACTCATCGTCTGACATTGAGTCCTTCCGGGGCAGGAGAGATGGGAGGGAGAGAAAGAAGACGAGGCGATGACAGGCCAAAGGGAGGAGGTCGGAGGGTGCCCCCCAAGCGTCGGGGAAGGATAGAACAGATACGCGATGGATTCGCGGCAGATGAAAGTGGTGTGTATGCGGCAATGTCTTGGACCCCTACAGAAATGGCGATAACGGCGGCCGGGCTCGGAGATGGAACGGTGGGAAGGACGGTCGGCGATATCTGATGTCGAAGTCGACAATCACCGTAAAAGCGAAGCACAGCCAAAGCAGTTGCGGCACACCTTTGATGAACGGAACGGATGGGGGGCGTGCAGTGCGGACGGTTGGTGGGCGTGAGCGTTGGCGTGGGCGTGTGACCCGACGGAGGGTTCGTCGACTTTGCGCGGGAAGCGAACGTTGCGTTGCGCGTGGGGAAGAAACCAAAGCGACGGGCAGCTGTGGTTCCTCTGGCTAGTACTGAGTACAGGACCTAGGTACGAGTTGTCGTCGGCGCGAGTCGGGGTTTGCGGGTGCGCGCACTTCTGACTCTACAGACTGCTACGGACTGCGAAATCAGCGAGGCTGGCGCTTGGAGCTGAATCCGGACGGAAGGCGGGGCTACCAGGTGATTGGGAACGAGTCGGGCGCAACTTCGCAAGTCACGTTGTCTATCCAAATCGGGGCGCGTGAAGGAAGCCTGCATTTGAGTGGTGTAGGACCGGGAACGGGCGTCGGGAGTCGGGAGAGGGGACAGTAGACTGTTGCCTCTCTTTGGGTTTAGGTTCGTCAGCGTTGGTTGGTCGCAGTCCGAGAGTCGGGGTCCAGCCCGCAAGGGCCTGGTCAGTGGTTACTTCAGCAGGATGTAGCTGGCTACAGTAGGTACCTTCAGCCTACACCTAACCACCGTCGAAATGCGCGGTTTCTGAGGATAGCGGCAACTTAGCACTACAGTATCTGGACTAGCCAGTTGTCTAGGTACCTAGGTTGGCTGGCCAGACCCGACAGGTGTCCACGGGTGTTGCTCCCAGCAGATGATACGGTTCTTATTGGCTGCCGATCTTCCGTTTCCGCGCGAGCCGGCTTCCAGACTCTATCTGCTGCACGGGCCAGATCACGTGGGGTTACCCGAGTTGTCTCCTCTATTCCTTCCCTATTGAGAACCCTAGTCTCCATGCGCCTTAGGTCTGTGCCTGCCTGAGGACTCACATTTCGGCATACGGCGATAATTGCCCCGGCCGGGGCTTGCAACAGCTCCAGCCACTTGAGGCACCTCAAGCTCCTTTCTGTCTCCGTAGCTAGTTAGACGCGTGCCATTCTTGCCACTCCTCTCGCCGCCCGCTCACACAAACACCATACGGCTGTGACAGGAACCAACCTGTTCTCACACCAGCCAGCCGCCTGGAAAGAAACGCCAAGACTTTATCTTTGCCCATTAAGATTGTCTGATGGGGTGCCTGTCTGCTTCACTTTCCGAACTGGGCGACTTTGTTCAGCCACGACATGCATGTTTGAGCTTTCTCCTGTCGCACATGCGGACGACTGAGAGAATAGCCACCGCCGAGGGAAAACTCTAGACGCCGTTAGCCGGACACTCTACTGACTGTCTACGATGTACGACTCAGATCACCCTTCGAAAGTAACCTCGCTTCTTTGGATGGCATCTCCCTTCACTCGAGCCTCCATCGCGCGAAGTCAAGCTGGGGTTCTCGTCATGGGAATCCCCCACAACGAGCCCGCCTGCGAGAATGATTGATGGAGTTAATACACCTCAGACTGCATGCCACTGACTCTGAACGACCCAGCTGGGTTCGACACGACATACAGACACCGCCTAGACACCTCCGAATACGCAAAACGTTACTTACCTGCCAAGTTGCCAAGAACTGTGGCGTCCGAGTCACCGGCGTGCGACCCTTACAACATTTAACGTTGTTTACAATGCAGAGGTTGCCGTTTGAGGCGCACTTGGCAATCGCATCGCATCCAGACCTCCACGACCACGACCACGACCACGACCACAACCACCAACAACACTTCAATCTCCAGACGGTGTCCGACCAGTTCCAACCTTGCCAATCCTCGTTCTGTGGTGCTTTTAGGTTGAATTTTAAAGTTGCCCTCTCAAACATGACAACTTTCTTCCATGTATCCTGAGGCGTTCTCTCGTTCAGATGATGATGGAAGCGGAAGAGCCCACAATCGAATCCCTCACCCAGGGACACAGATTTACAGTTGATCTCATCTCCTCTTTGCCGCAGGGTCTGTCTTTCTCGCAACGTGACGAGCCCAACTACGGGTCGCCTTTTGTTTTGATTTTGCTAGGGGTAGTCCGACAGTGTCCATTCCAAAGCATGTACGGCGCATGTACAGCGCATCGACAGAAGTGTGGCCCACGGATGAAATCGACTCCCACAATACCGATACATTGTATCCTCCATTGTCTCCCCCTCTCCTTTCCCCTTAGTCTGATCGGCCGCGGGGAGGAAGGATTCATCCGGTGCCGACTTCTCGGTCGGAGATGAGGAGGCGGTCTGCTTACTGCCAGTGTCGGACGTTCAAGGCGAAGTGCATCAGCTACTGTCACAAGGGTGAAGTGGAAACACGTCTGAGTTGTGTTGACTCAGCTAAACCACCTTGCGTTTCTAGAATCCCTTGTAAGGCAGACGACTATTGCAAATTGTGCAACAAGGCCTTCCTGTCTGCAACGCCTCCCCTCTCATTCAAACGTGGGCATCTCATTTGCTATTAACTCCAAATCACTCGACGTCCGGCCCCTCAGGCCATGCAACCCCTTGCTGCATGGATGCATGCATGCTCAAGGCGTTCGTTGGATTGCACCACAGGGTATGCTGCTCTTGTAGTGTGAGTAGTGTACGTATATACGATGTACAGACCTCGCCCGGGGCAGCACTTGCGCCGCTCGGGACATTGAGCCGCTCGGAGGTGGCTTTGCCGCTGGGATTACCGCCGCTCGACGCTGTCTCAGAATGTTCGGCAGCCCGTTTCAGGGCCTGTCAGCCTGTCCACTTAGAGGCGTCCACCAACGAGGAGGCGAGGGACTGTGAGAAGTCCCCTCCCACCATCATCATCATCATCACCACCACGGGGACTGACCCGGACGACCATGGCCACCATCGACCGATCAGCACTCGTTACGTCTCTCGGAGTCGCGGTGACGCCGACCTGAACCACCGGTGCGCGCCGTTTAACCGTGAATACGTCAGCGGGCTTGCCGAGTTGCCGCTCCGTCTCTCTCCCTTGAGTCTTTTGGTCGGCCTGGCCATGGAGGAGTCAGTCGTCTTTCTCGCGAAACGATGGGCAGTAAAAATTGGGGGAAAACAGAAAACATGCACTCGATCCAACCATGCAGCGGGAGGCGCCCGTCAATTGCCTGTCACACTCACGAAAGCGACGGCTGGCTCTCCGCTGGTAAGTCCGAGTGTCGCAAACAATGTTAGTTTTGGCTTCAGAAGCTCCGAACCCACACTTGTTTCTCCTTCGTCCGATCTCTCTCTCGACCTCCACGGTGAATTGTCTTCGGTGTCCCTCTTCTGCAAACACCCAAAGCTTAGTACGCCAAGCATTTATCGAGGCCCGTACACTAGCCCACAAGACAGATCGCCCTTGGCGAAAGAAGGAAAAGTCTTCATTTGCCCAACAGGCTCCAGTAGTCATCCAAGCGCCGCGAGGCTTAGCTAGCGACGGGAGAGCAACCACAGGGATCACTGAAACGCCAAGTGGAAACAACTGTGAACGCTGACTTACACACTACGCTTGTACAGTCTCCAGCAGAGAGAGGAGGCCAATGACGAGATGCGCCTGGGATGTTAAGCTACAGTCAGTCACACGTCTTCCCTCGAACGCGCCGTCGTACTAGAACTGCCCATCTTTTCGCCGCTCTCCCGCGCTCGACCCCCCTCCCCTGCCGGTCCTGACGTTACCGCGATTCCAGGATGTCGCTTGTTGCATTCACGGGAATACCCTCCCACCCTGCCTTTCGTTTCCAAATGCCAACACCCCAGGGGGGACTAGGTGATGTTACCCGGTTCGTTCTGGAGAGAGATGGAGGGATTACCGCCTGACGCTTGTGACCAAGAATAGCATCAGCGCAGCTTCTCCTCGCGTCCTCGTCGGATATTCGCCATCCCCTTCCTTTGTCAATGTTTTGTCTGATAAAAGAGCCACCCCAAGTCGACGTCGGCGGAAGCCAGCATCCGGCATCCAGCTTTGCTTTCAAGCTGCTACGCAAGAACTGGAATAAGATGCTGTGGAGAAGGACGTGGGCCAGTTTCTCTACATGCTACGTCGTCAAAATGCTTAGCCACGTGTACTTGGCCCAAGCAGGTCTATGCAACATCGGAACCAGGTCGGCTCAACGACTCCGTCCGGTGGAGAAGTGATGAGCAACACGTTTGGCCATCTGCGGCAGGATTGGAAGGAATACATCGGCCCGGCAAGCTTTTGCCAGGGCCTCTTTAGGGCTGCGTGCTGAGTATCTGGCGGCCGGGGAAAGCGTTGACACTAGGGAGGTTGACAGCGCCGCCTCCGTCTTAGCGTTCGCTTCTTGCCAGAGCCAGATCGGCGGCATCTAGATCCCAACACGCTGCATCGTCCTGATGTCTTGTTTGCGAAAGGACCCGGATCAAATTGACAGAGATTGATCCATCTGTTGGAGTAATCACGCCTAGACGACTCGAAATAAAGCTGAACGAGAACTCGAGCCGACGGCTCGCCGGTTTCCATTTCGTCCATGAGACTTTGCATTCGAAGCACAAAACCTCTTGGCTATATCTCTGTCTGTGTCTCTCAGACCTCTCGACTCTACTTACTGGCTGCGTCGTATTCAAACAGAAAGCGAGGTGTAAGAAAACGCCTCCTCCTCCACCACAACTTCACACACACACACACACATACACACATGTACACACACTTGAAATCCCCCTGCGCTAGCCTTCCGGCATTGATCGGCCGGAATCCCTGCTTTGGATCACGGCTTGGCTGACTGTGGGGTAAGGGGACTGCCCTGCCTGGAAGTCTGTGACCGATCGTCCTTCGTCGACGTATTCGCACAATGCCCAAAACATGCTACCAGGTCCTCCACCATGTTGCCGCAACTCACGTCTTGGAATCCCGGCTGGCGGGATGGGGGCTCTGGCTTTTCTCACTCACTCACACTCTCTCTGAGTCTCATCCCCACCCTCGCTCGTTCGACCGGTTCGACGCTAGATCCGTCCATCCCGGGTTTGGCCTGGCTCAACGTGGACGCGCACGCTCCTTGCTGGCCGGGACATTCTGTGACCAGGGCATCACAACTTGAGACTTGGCCCGCCTGCAAACCTCCAAGCACCGGAGCGCACGACGTCGTCGTCCCATTCTTTTGCAACATGTATAATCCTCGCTACCTGAGCTATGAGCAGGACACCGGCCCATCTCCTAAGTTTTCGGCGTTGAACATTAACTCTGGCCCGTCCTCTTCTTCTTCTCTTCTTCCCGACCCGGCTTGCCATTCATCTTCTTTTTATGTCATCTCGCTATTCCCTCCCTCCCCCCATTTCCTCTTCGCACCGTCACCAGCTTCCGTTCCTTGACGACGACTCTTTTAATTTCTTATCCTGAGGGCTCCTGGTGATAGTCCCTCGTCCGTCCCTTCATTCTTAGCAAAAAGCCGCCTGGTGTGGCTTGTGTTTCCTTATACCTTTGTTTCTAGAGCTGTACATCTGGTGACGGACGAACCACACATAAAACAGAAATGGAGTCGACATCATTGCGGTCGCTGGTCCTCTACGGCCTGTTGGCGACCTTTGCCGACGCCTCTCCGGTCGAGAAGCGGGCTAATCTCCAGAAACGAGGACACTTCCTCGTGCCCCGAATGCTCAACGAGAACTTCGAGGGCCACAACGGACCGAGGCAACTGCTCAAGACGTATCGCAAGTATAGCATGCCTATTCCTCAGGGTCTGCTGGATGCCATGGCCGCCCAGGAAGCCAAGAACCCGGCGCCCGCCCAGGCCGAGGGATTCAAGTCCCTTGCCGCCGGCGCAACGAACCAGAGCGCCGCCCCTGGCCAACCCGGAACCGGTCTCGTCACCGCCACCCCGATCCGCAACGACGTCGAGTACGTCTCGCCCATCAAGATTGGCGGCCAGGAGGTCAACGTCGACTTCGACAGCGGTTCTTCCGACCTCTGGGTATTCACCTCCATGCTCGACGCCCAGTCCCAGACAGGCCACCAGTTGTACGACCCGAGCAAGAGCCAGGGCGCCAAGATGCTCCAGGGACAGCAGTTCAGCATCAGATACGGTGATGGCTCCGGCGCCCAGGGCGTTGTGGGAACCGACGTCGTCGACATTGGCGGCGCCGTTGTCCAGGAGCAGGCCATCGAGATGGCTACCGCCGTCTCACAGCAGTTCGTCCAGGATACCGCCAACAACGGTCTCCTGGGCCTCGCCTTCTCCAAGCTCAACACCGTCAAGCCTACGGCCCAAAAGACCTTTTTCGACAACGTCATGCCCAGCCTTGCGGAGCCCGTCTTTACGGCCGACCTCCGCAAGAAGTCGGTCGGCGCCTACGAATTCGGCCGCATCGACACCTCAAAGTTCACCGGCCAGATGGCCTGGATCCCCATCAACACCACCACCGGTTTCTGGCAGTTCACTAGCGAGAAGTTCGCCGTCGCTGGCGGCGAGGTCCAGATGGGCACGGCCGGCGCCCAGGCCATCGCCGACACGGGAACGACGCTCATCCTCGCCAACCCGCCCATGGTCCAGGCCTACTACCAGCAGGTCCAGGGCGCCAAGCAAGACCAGAACGTCGGCGGCGTCACCTTCCCCTGTGATGCCCAGCTTCCCGATCTCATGATGGACATTGGCGGCGTCTACATGGCCCGCGTCAAGGGCAGCGATATCAACTTTGCCCAGGTCAATGCTCAGAGTAAGTCCTTCTTCGCTGCACCTAACTCAACCCCCTCTCATCTGATCCAACACTGACACCTGGGATCAGCTTGTTTCGGCGGTCTTCAGGCCACGACCTCCAAGCTCCAGATCTATGGCGACATTCTGTTCAAGTCTCAGTTCGTCGCCTTCAACGGCGGCAACATGTCCATCGGCATGGCGGAGCACATCGTCAACAGCCAACAGGCCGGCGCAGCCACCGCACCTGGCGCAGCGGCGTAAGCATTGACACACTTGTGCGGCAATCTTCATTTCTTTTGGCATTAGGATTCACTTGTTTTTTTTCGTGTCCAGGGAAAACAACAACAACGCCGGCTCGAAGACGTCCGGAAGCGAGAGGTCGACGAGGGCCGCCATGGGAGGAGGGTTAATGGTCGTCCTCCAAGCTTTGTTAATTGCTGTGGTCATTAGCGTCTGAGATCGGACTGCACAAGAGACACATTCGATTTACTTCTCCTACAACTGTTACATCTAAATAACAACGGGACCTACATGGGTCAATCTCATTCTAGCTTAGATATTCTCTGAGCTCTCTAGCCGGCATAGTAAATGAATGGCATTGTGATTGGAAAGCACTGTTTCTTCACTCCGATTTTCCTTAGACTTGACCCGACTCATTGGGCCTCAACCTTGTGTTCTTGTTTCGCCACCCTTTTACAGAGCTCCTTCCTTAATGTTGTTGCCAACCCAATTAAAGTCGCCGCCTGGTACCTTCCCGGCCAGGACCAGCGAGTACCGTTTGCCCGTTGACCTCGCCGCCGGCGTCCAGATGCATGGCGAGAACGATCAATGGGCTACGTCCCCGAATTCCTGTCCAAACTCTACTCATCATCCGAGTACTGGATGAGATCGTCATCGAGGTCCATCAGGGGCTGCAGGGGGGCCGGTTTTGCTATCTAGAGTGATTAGAAAGCTGGTAGAACAGGACATAGTGTCTGACATGCCTTGCAGGGGCCGTTCTGCTGAACAGGGCCCTCTGTGGAAGAGTGTCGTTTTGCAGGTGAGGTTGTTCTGCTGGGAGGGACCGATCTGCTGGGAGGGACCGTTCTGCTGGGAGGGACCGTTCTGCTGGAGAGGGCCTTCTGCAGGTGAGGTTGTTCTGAGCCTAGTCGTGAGTGCCCCCTTCAGCATCAAGTTACCTACGACATCAGGTGACAACGTAGACGATACATAGCTACATACAAGAACGTTCATCACTAGCAGTACGCCTTCCTTCCGCACTCAACCCTCTAACGCCTGCCGGAATAATGGCAGATCCAGCGCCCGCAAACCAAGCACACCCTCTGCCGCGACTGTCGAGAATGCCTTTACGTACCTGGGAGTGTCTGACGCCCCAAAGTGGCCCGAGGAGTGAAATTGAATGGGTTTCTCAACGTGCACAGATTGTCATACCATCGCATCAGCATGGATAAACGCAAGCTCATGTCCCGCCAGTACCCAAGTTCGCAAGCTGTCAAGTTCTCCCACCTCAAGGATAATCACCATGAATACTGTGTACATTACCATAACCCGGGAGTCTTGCAGTCCGTGACACATTTCATACACAACAAGTGTACCAAGGGTTCCTTCCTTCCTTCCAGTGCAGTTTCGCAGCAACTGCCAAAGGTAAACATGGCTATTGAGAGTGGAAGGCACCTTCCAAGAAACAGGCGCCTTCCAAGACATAGGTGCCCTCTGAGAAACTGGTGCCTTCCCAGAATTAAGCAACCCGTGACTATGCCCCTGGCCTTCTTTTCTTTCGCACAGTCGTCCCTTTATTTATTCCCCCCCCCCTCCATCTCCCCCCCCCCCTCTCTCTCTCTCGCAAACACACACACCGCTCCATTCTCCCCCTCTTTGAACCAGCGGAGGGATCATTATTGTGTTACCGTTCTACAACCAACCCTTCGTGAACATCCTTGACTGTCGCTTCGGCGGGCAGGAGGACAACTGCCTCGGGGGCGGCCCCTCTCCGACGGGCGCCACGCCCGTCCCCTCCCCCTTTTCTCTCTCTCTCTCTCCCTCACACACACACGCACGCAATGGTAAGCCTTCTCCGAAACGCCTTCCTATTCGGCATGATTCTAATGGTATGACCAGTCTACCATTTTCAATGGCAGTGCCACCTTTGCCGGCGGCGTCTCCCACAGAACGACCCTCTCACGCAAAGGGTCCTCTCCAGCAGAACGACCCTCTCTCGCGGCGGCTGTTGTAGTCACGGGGGCCATCACGACCCGAAGCAAATAGCACAACGGAATGTAAGTCTACGTTCTTTGTTTATGATTACATGAACATAATTGCTAACAACAATGACATACAGTTTAAAAACCGTCTTCGTCTCCTGCGCAAGCAGGTTGAGGAGCTCGAGGAGGAGCTCCTCTCCGTACGTCACCATGCTTCCTGCTGTGCCACATTCCTAATAACATTCTGTCTAGTGCCCTGTCCCGCAGAACGGACCCACCAGCAGAACAGCCCTCTCTCAGAGAACAATCTCAACTGCAGAGGGACCCTCTCCCACAGAGGGCCCTCTCCAGCAGAACGACCCTCTCTCACAGAACGACCTCACTTGCAGAGGGGAGGGCCCTCTCCAGCAGAACAACCCTCTCTCACAGAACGGCCTCACTTGCAGAGGGGAAGGCCCTCTCCAGCAGAACGACGCTCTCCCACAGAGGGACGCTCTCCCACAGAGGGTCCCTCACCTGCAGAGGGCCCTCCTCAGCAGAACAACCCTCTCCAACAGAACGGCCCCATCCAGCAGATCGGCCCCCTCAGAGGGTCCCTCTCCCACAGAGGTCCCTCTCCCACAGAGGGCCCTCTCCCACAGAGGGCCCTCTCCAGCAGAACAGCCCTCTCTCACAGAACAACCTCAACTGAAGAGGGTCCCTCTCCCACAGAGGGCCCTCCTCAGCAGAACAGCTCCCTCAGAGGGTCCCTCACCTGCAGATGGCCCTCCTCAGCAGAACGGTCCCCTCAGAGGGTCCCTCTCCCACAGAGGGCCCTCTCCAGCAGAACAGCCCTCTCTCACAGAAGAACCTCAACTGAAGAGGGTCCCTCTCCCGCAGAGGGTCCCTCTCCCACAGAGGGCCCTCTCCAGCAGAACAGCCCCATCCAGCAGATCGGCCCCCTCAGAGGGTCCCTCACCTGCAGAGGGCCCTCTCCAGCAGAACAACCCTCTGTCACAGAACAACCTTACCTGTAGAGGGGAGGGCCCTCTCCAGCAGAGCGACCCTCTCCCACAGAGGGCCCTGTCCAGCAGAACGGCTCCTTCCAGCAGAACAACCTCACCTGCAGAGGGACCCTCTTCTGCAGAGGGCCCCCTCCCACAGAATAGTCTTCGGAAGGTATGTCATACACTATCTCCTGTCCTTTCAACTTCTCTAATCACTCTACATAGAAGAACCGCCCCCCCCGCGAACCCCGCCTGAGGGTGTCGAGGGGAGACCCTCGCATCGCTCCCCCCCCGGCCCCCGAGGCCATGGATGTTGATGATGACCTGATCCAATACTCGGATGATGAGTAGACGGGGGCATGGCCCTATTGTTATGTTGCTAGTTGTTCTAAAACTTCAATTATAGACGTGTTTTCGGGGAGGGCAGGTTGAAGGGGTTGTCTATGTTGAGTGTGGCCATGACTGAGGTATAGATATGGCTTGATCGGATTGGAAAGAAGGATTTGATTTGGTTGCTTTGGGTTTGTGCAGCTGAGGGATGATTCATCTGGATCGCAGGTTTCGCAGGTTGCAGGTACAGTCAATAGGAGAATCCTAGATTCCATCCTTGCCGACCATGTATATCTGAAAAGCCTGCATCTCAAGGTTCAATACCTCTATAGTTGAGAGTTCTTGCCACAGACCTTGATGGTATAGACCTTGACGGCGGCGAAGCCATCTCCAATAGACCATACCAATCCTATAGTACTGTGTGTTCTTAAACAAGCTACCTTACTGGGTTAACAGCATGAGAATGGGGCATAGTGCTTGGGCTTTTTACTGCTGGGGTTTTTTTCTTTTTTGCATTGTGTGACTGGTCTTGACTGCTGGATCCAATTGGTTCTACGCTAGTTAAATCAGCGTTCTTAAATAGACGTGTTTTCTGCCTCTCAATGTCTCAACTTCTCTGTGTTTATTGCCCACTTGAAGGCCAACTACAAGATTGAAGGGACCATCACGTTCCATGCCACAGCCACAGTGACGGAGTGGCCCCGTAAGAAAGCGCAGGCACCAACGTTGCTGGGGCAGAGCTTCTGGAAATCCGATGGAGTCTGGCTCTTGCTGCCCCAATTCACTTGCCGATTGCAGCATTGTCTTAACATGCCTCCTAGGTATGTATCGTCCGCGTTGCCACTTGATGTCGGCTGTTGCACAAGTTAGGTAGGTAGCTTGATGCTGAGGGAAAGGGGGTGGCACGGGGGCAATGAGCTCGTGAAGGCAAAATACACATTGAATCGACCCCCAACAATTGTTATATCTAAATAACAACGGGACCTACATAGGTCAATATCATTCTAGCTTAGATACTCTTAGCGCCCTCTAGCCTGCATGGTAAACAAGCAGCTTTTTAGCAGCCTCCTAGGCCTTAACCTTGTATTCTTGTTTCGCCACCCTCTGACAGAGTTCCTTGATGGTGTTGCCAACCCACTCAAAGTCCGTCTCGTCGAGGTATATCTGCGCCGAGATCCTCGAGTACCAGCGACCCTGGTGCCAAAACAGGGCGACGAATGTCAGGTACTCGTTCACCAGTGCCGAGAGCATCCAGTTGACGATGACGGAGGCCTCCTTCTCCGGAACCGTGATCGTGCCGTCCGGGCCAACGGACAGGGTCTCGGCATCCGCCCCCATGACGATCGGCAGCGCGACGTTGACCATGGCGCACCTGGTCAGCGTCTCGGACTTGTTGTCCAGGATGAAGGTCCCCAGGATGGCGGCGGCCTTCTTCCCGCCGTTCTTGGCCAGGGCCCAGAGGTACTCCATGATCTTGTCCTCGCCGCCGATGCTCTTGCGCCACTCGATGGAGTGCTTGACGCATAGGTTGGGGCTGTTGTCGAACGTCGCCACGAAGCCGAACCTGGTCACGAAAGGCGGCTCGCCGCTCGGCGGGAGCGGGTTGTGGCGCTGCACGCCGGTCCGTGGGACGTACCCGTGTGAGGTTGGTATCGTCGAGGGCACAAGATGATGATTCCGTTCGGAAACATAGAACACCGCAGATGCTCTGGGGGTAAAGGTCCATTTATGGCAATTACCTTGTGAATTTTTGGTGGTTAGTGGGAGGCATATCGAGAAAGGGTTGGGGTGGTGGTGGTGTTGGGGGGGGGGGGGGGGGGGGGGGGGGGGGCAAAAGGTGAGTTACTTATAAAAAAATCCGGGTCGAGGGCGGCGATGTCGAGAGGCACCATGCCGACGCCCTGGGCGCCGTCGACGAGGCTCAAGATGCCCAGCTCGCGGCACGCGGCGGTGATGGCCTCAAAGGGGAACCGGATGCCCGGCAGGCAGGAGACGACGTCGAAGAGGCAGATCTTGGGGCGCTTGCCTTCCGCGTGGCTCTGGGCGACGGCGTCGCGGAAGAGGGCGACAACCTCGTCGTCCTCGAGGGGGTACGTCAAGGGGATGCTGCGGGAGGAGACGAGACCGAGGCGGGTGTCGACGATGTAGTCGATAGTCTTGGCGCAGCCGCCGTAGACGGTGGAGAAGTAGAGGATCTCGTCGAGGCCGTCGGGAGCCCAGATCAGGTTGCGGAGGACGGTGTTGATGCCCACGGTGGCGTTGGGGACGAAGACGGTGCAGTCGACTGGCGCGTTGATGAGATCGGCCACGGCCTGGCGAGATTCTTTGAGGTACGTGTGGTACTCCCAGCGGATAAAAGGGTCGGGGCGTGCTTCGGCCTTGTCTTGGTAAGAGCGAAGGATGGTTTGGATGTGACGGGGGATGGTGCCGAAGGAGCCTTGGAAGGAAGGAGAGTCGGGCAGTGTTAGTTGAGCTGATGAGAAGGGTTGGTCGGTCGTTCATGGGACGAGGGCATACCGTGGTTCATGTTGTGGTAAGCTGGGTCAATGAGAAATTCCTTCAACATTGGCTTGCCGAATGGGATGGAGCTCAGCTGAAGCTGGCTCGTTTCCTTGACAAGTTCGCCCATGATGCAGATGCTCTCAGATGATGGTGAGGTTGGTGGTTCTTCAAGTGGAGATGGATGAGTGATGCGCTCGGTTTGTGTAACAAAACAGTCGTTGAGCAGTGATAGATATCAACCGAGTCAATTTGTGCTTTTTCAACCAGCCGAACAGGAAGCTTTTATCGCCATTTGAAGGCATCTGATGAGTCTTACTCTCAACGGCCTTGAGTCACTGTTGATGCCGCTGTCGTTAGATAGTGAGTTATTAGATAGTAGAGCTCTCCCCCGGAGGACATGGGTTGGGTTCCAATTGGGAATTGTGGCCCGCTGCGACCCGCCAGGACTTCGGAATGATTGGCGTCTCTGCATGTCTCCTGTAGGGCGCGGGCCGGCAATAATTAGCTTTTGGGCTTAGTGTCATGGTGAACTGCGGAATGGGCTCGCGTCGCCGAGCCTAGCCGACGAGTGTTAGAGCCGAGTCGTTTGGAGTCTACTCATATCCATGGTGCAGCCATTTCGGTTTGTTTTTTTGGCATGTGCCAGGAGATTTCAAGCGTATCAAAGATTGAGTTCCGGGCTTGAGATTGGTGTTTAAGAAGTCACGAACCAACCCATCAACTGCATCCAGCCGCCTAATTGATCTAAAGTCTTGAGCGTCGATAAGAATATGTCGGCTGGCATCACCTTGTCCAGCTCCAATAATCCATGCAAGTGAACGATGACTCTGAGTGATAATGCCGAGGAGCTCAATCGGCAAGCCGGCTGCCAAGGACCATCGTTGCAGGTATGTGTGACTCTTATATTTCAAAGAGCGCTGTAACTATGTGGACGTTTGCTACGAGACCTGAAAGAAAAAAAAGCCCTGTTCGTCATTGAGTACGATCGTGATGACGGTGGTGAGGACATCACGCGCATTGTAATCGAGTGTATCTGCTGTTTGCTGCTAACAGTTGTTAGTCTATCAATTGACGTTGCTGTGCATCGAAGATCGTGGCGGACATAGCTCAGTTGGGAGAGCGTCAGACTGAAGTGAAACTTCATTCAATCTATCTGAAGGTCGTGTGTTAAATCCACACTGGCCGCATCTTCACTTTTGCGTCATTTTTGCCCAAATTCGGAAGCCCTGCTTGCTGCACACACACATTGGAGGCATGCTTTCTTTCTTATTAACAAGTTACCTTAGTTTACATAACTTTCGTTCCAAAGCTTTCAGTCCTGTGTCCTTTCTATAACATAACTAATATATGATAATTCTTCCTATTGAATTGAGGGGTTGGTTTTGACAGCTGGGATTACGAAGTCTGTCCAACTTTCGTCTCTTCTCTCTCTAGCAGAACATGCTTGACTTGCTTCTATCATCTTTCTACTTGCTTACTTACGGTGTGTGAAGTTACTGCAATATTGATTGCTTTGCTGTGGGGTCACGCCAATAATCTTGAGACTGTTAACAACCCCCCCTTTAAGATGTTGTTGCACCACATACTTGCTCACTCCTAATAACCATGCTGTTTCTCTCGTACTAGGTCCAACTAAGTTTAAGCTTGAAGTTGCACAGAATGACAGTATAAAACAGCCAATCGACGGGAGCACAAACGTTGCGTATAGATCCGATCGCCACCGCAATCCTGGTTTATGACGGCCGTGGTCGTCCAACAGACATTACCCGCAGGCCAGTGTCAGATAACAGGACGGAACGACGGCACACAGCAGCTGGGCTGGCGAGAACAAGCACGGAGCCACAACATCTTCGGCACGACGCCGCCATCATCATTTACTGTTCGTCAGGACTGCTGCGGAAAAGTTCATCCCTCTTCCTTCCCTTTTCGTTCCCTTTTGGAGAAAACTTAGAATGGGCCCCCAATCTCCGACACAGCCGTCCCCCCCGGAGCCAAATGAGCGGCATGCCAACGCGGGGTTGCAAGCAGACCGGCACTTAATATGTCCAAAGATTCACAACGTCATCCACTAACCTCGACGTTTCCACCGGGCCACTTCGAATCAGACCAGACCAGACCAGACCAGACCAGACCAGCTGAGGGTTTTTTTCTTCTCTCTCTCACTCTTTTTCTCACTCTCACTCTCTTTCTCTCCTTCTCTCACGCATACAACCGCCTCGTCGCAATTGGACGACGGCCAGCGATCGACCGATGTCCTCGAGTGACCAGCTATTCGCGGGAATTCATTCAGCCAGCATGAATATGCATGGGCATGGGCAGATTCATTCCTGGCCTACACTACTGCAACCGGCCCTTTTCCCCTCATTTCTCTGGGCCCATCGTCCGCATCAGCACCCCGGGCACCCAAGAGATCGAATGCAACCCAACGAGCAGCGTCAATGTCACATGAGAAGCAAAACCGCCCTTCAATGTCGACAGGAGAAACGATTACTGAACCTGACGTTGCATTGTAAAGTGGCCGTTCAGAGTCGTCTTATGCCTACGTGAGGAACAATGGGAACTTGGCCTTTGAAACGACCTCCCGAGCAGTCGGTAATCAATGGCTTCATAAGTATCTCGGGCTGGGTAATTGAGTGAGTGAGTGAGTGAGTGAGTGAGGGGTGGCTGATGTCAAGCCGCAGGATGCTGCCACCGAGCATTTCGCCCCTGGAAGAAATCTAACTTAACCGGACCGAGATACGTAGCCAAGAGAAAGCAATGCAGCTGGCAATATACCAACCTGTAGACTTTCGGAACCAGACATGTCCCTGCCGCGGGGCGTGGCATCGTCAAGACAACCAGAGCCCGGCCCTAGCCCGGCCCAACTTGACCTTGCCGGATGGACGCCCTCCCTCCTGCTCGGCAGCTTGGCTGGACTGTCGGCGGGGTTCCAGCACGTCGAATGGTACAGATCGTCATTGCACGAGCGGGCGGGGAAAAGGGGGAAAGGGCGGGGAGAGCTCGTGAGGCTTCAGACCGACATGCGTGGCGGGGGATGTATAAATAGGACGAAGGTGGCAGGTGCATGGAGGAGTGTAGCACTGCTCTCTTCCAGCGTCACCTTTCACGACGGCCTATCCCCATTGAACCGAAATGCATCTCTCCAAGGTGGCATTCATCGCCGCGGCGACGACCCTCGCAGCCGCGCAAAACTCGACGGGCCCTCGCCGGTCCCCGGAATGGGACGCGGCCTACGCCAAGGCCGAGACGGCGCTGCCCCGCCTGTCCCTGGACGAGAAGATCGGCATCGTCTCGGGCATCGGCTGGGGCAAGGGACTCTGCGTCGGCAACACGTCGCCGGCCTCATCCATCGGCTTCCCTTCCCTCTGCCTCCAGGACGGCCCGCTCGGCGTCCGCTACGCCAGCAACGTCACGGCCTTCGTGCCGGGCATCCAGGCGGCGGCGACATGGGACATTGACTTGATCCGCGAACGCGCCGCTCTTAAGGCCACCGAGGCCAGGGGCGTCGGCGTGCACGTCATGCTCGGGCCCGCTTGCGGCGCCTTGGGCAAGGTGAGTCGAGTCCACAGACCTGATCATGATCATGCCTTCCAGAACTAACCAAAGACGACAAACAACAACAGATCCCCAACGCCGGTAGGAACTGGGAGGGCTTCGGCCCCGACCCGTACCTCATGGGTGTGGCGACCAAGGAGACGATCGAGGGCATGCAGTCGGTGGGCGTGCAGGCGACGGCGAAGCACTACATCGCCAACGAGCAGGAGCTCAACCGGGAAACCATTTCTAGCAACGTCCCCGACCGAGCCATGCATGAGTTGTACCTCTGGCCGTTTGCTGAGGCCGTCCGGGCCAACGTGGCGTCCGTCATGTGCTCGTACAACAAGGTCAACGGCACGTGGGCGTGCGAGAACGACGCCGTCATGAAGACGCTGCTCAAGCAGGAGCTCGGCTTCCCCGGCTACATTATGACGGACTGGTTCGCCACGACGGGCACTGTCAGCGGCGCCAACGCCGGGCTCGACATGATGATGCCCAACGCCAACTGGGCCAACGACCCGGACTCGGTCTGGTGGGGCCCGCGCCTCAAGGCGGCCGTCGAGAGCGGTCAGGTCTCGCTGTCGACCCTCGACGACAAGGTCCGCCGCATCCTCGCCGCCTGGTACCTCCTCGGCCAGGACCAGGGCGAATACCCCCCCGTGAACCTCGCCGCAGACGTGCAGGCCGACCACAAGCAGAACGTGCGCGCGACGGCCCGCGACGGCATCGTCCTCCTCAAGAACGATGGGGCCGTGCTGCCCCTGAAAGCCCCGCGCAAGATCGCCGTCGTCGGCTCCTCGGCCGTCAACAACCCGGACGGCATCAACGCCTGCTACGACCGCAGCTGCAACACGGGCACGCTCGGAATGGGATGGGGGTCAGGAACCGTTGACTACCCGTACCTTGTAGCGCCGCTGGACGCGATGCGGGAGCGGGCGGAGCGGGACGGCACCGAGGTGGTGGCGAGCAGCACGGACGACGGGCCGCAGGGGGCGGCGGCGGCGGCCGGCGCGGACGTGGCATTCGTCTTCGTCACGTCGGACTCAGGGGAGGGCTATATCAATGTAAATGGCAACCCCGGAGATAGGCTCGATTTAAACTTTTGGCACGGAGGCAACGAGCTCGTGGAGGCGGTGGCGGCGGCCAACGACAACGTTATCGTGGTCGTCCACAGCACGGGGCCCGTCATACTGGAAAAGGTACTCGCGCAGCCGGGCGTCAAGGCCGTCGTGTGGGCTGGGCTCGGGTCGCAGGAGACGGGCAACGCGCTCGTCGACGTGCTCTGGGGCGCGACGAACCCCAACGGCAAGCTGCCGTACACCATCGGCAAAAGCGCCGCCGACTACGGCACCGCCGTGTCCCAGGGGGACGAGGACAACTACAGGGAGGGCCTATTCATCGACTATAGGCACTTTGATTTCTTGGGCATCGAGCCGCGGTACGAGTTTGGTTTCGGACTGTGTAAGTTGGGGCGACTTCGGAGAGAAACGATGTGAGATGCGATACTGAACAACAGGCAACAGCGTACACCAACTACACGTACTCGGATATCGGCGTCACGTCGACGGCGAAGGCAGGCCCCGCGGTCGGCCAGGTGGTGCCTGGCGGGCGAGCGGACCTCTTCGAGATCGTGGCGACGGTGACGGCGACGGTGACGAACACGGGCGGCGTGGCGGGTGCCGAGGTGGCGCAGCTGTACATCACGCTGCCGCCTAGCGCGCCCGAGTCGCCGCCGAAGCAGCTCCGCGGTTTCCAAAAGCTGCGGCTTGGCGTCGGCGAGTCGGGCACGGCGACGTTCCACCTGCGGCGCAAGGATCTGAGCTACTGGGACGTCGGGCGGCAGAACTGGATCGTGCCGAGCGGCGCGTTCATCGCGAGGGTCGGGGCGTCGAGCCGCAATCTCCGACTGGAGGATACGTTTATTGTGTCGTCGTGCCAGTCGGCGCGTTTGCGGTGAGGGCGCGGGGTGTCGAGCACAGGTCTTGGGGGATGTTGTGTTCCGTAGCGACATGGTCTGACTTGTAGTAGCCGCCCATCCAACGACTAGAGGTGACATACATTGCTGAATATGAATTTGATGAGCCTTGACAATACGTACTGTACAACAAAATGAGGCCCGGGTAGAATCCCTCACGTGAGGCGTCGTGTCTCGTTAGTCCGCTGCGCAAACAAGTCCTACTGCGGTCCGAATGACACGCATCGTGGCTTGGCGGAAGATGGCGCCGAAGTCCGGGGCCTCGCGTTCGGGAATGTGGGCGAGTATCCGGCCGACCACCCCTGTCCTGTATAACGTGCGGGGCCGGAGCGAGGGTCGTGCTCGGGGAGCGGGGAGCATAGGGTAGAACATGTTTCGATTCGTTCTAGAAGGAAGCGGGGTGGGCGCATCTTCCGGGAAGAATGGAACATTCAGACCGAACCGGGCTCATGCCTGTCGTGAGTCGGGGCGTCAACAGAGGAAACCCTGCAGTGCGAGGCCGGGTCTGCCGTCTTGGCTTGTGAGTTATCGATGAGCCCGTGGAGAAACGCGAAGATTAAGGTATTTGCGTTCAAAACATGACGTGGTGTGAGGTGAGAAAATGGCGGCGGAGTCGTGAGCGGGCGAGGCTCGGCGTCTGATCTGAAGATGCTTTTCACGGGCGACTTGGGACAAAGGTTGAAGCCGGCCTTGCGCCCTCAGAGTCTACCTATTTGGTCGGGAGGAGCGATGAACGGCAGCTGGACAGCAAGTTGAATGAGGTCATAGGGGTGGCAGAACACCCGTCGATGACTGTCGACGCCATTATCGCTGCTTTGAGAGAAGCAAAAGCGGGTGAGATGCCAGATATCTACCTATCTTAGCCAGGTATCTGAGTGAAGAGTGAGTCTGCCTGAAATGAGAAGGAAGAGAAGAGCGAGAGCGCCGGACTCGCCGAGGCATATCATCGGAACGTATCCGTACTCTATCTATGCTGGTCTGTATCCGTACGGTACGGCACATTAACGCTGAAAAGAAAACCGACCACCCAGGGAAAGTGGGGTCACATGGCCATGGGGCTTAGCGCACCGCCTCCCCCGAACTCTCTCCCAAGCCTCAACTCCCAAGCTGCGTGCGCTCTTCCCATCCACATTCTCCTCCGAATACAGGAGTGCACGAGTTGCGTGTCAGTGTAAACCCCCGTCGGCAATCTCGCATCTCCCCCGCCTAGCTAGTGAACGATTCGTCACATCAGCGCCGGGGTTGATACTAATTGCCATTAGAGACGTATCCAAACGGCACTCACTCCTCCCTGCTGAATTCTACCCTGCAGACCTCAAAATAAGCAACAAACAAGCAAACCTAGGCAGGGGTGGGTGCCGCTGCAGAGGAACACACCCACATCACAGGGGAAGAGAATAGGGTCACTCCTACGTCCTCACTCGAAACCATTCAAGCCTCACTCACTCGGCATGCGACGACAATGACGAGGGCACATCAGACGTCTCTTCCACACAGAGACAACACCGCAGAGAAACCCCCCGTGACGAGTCCCAAAGACTCGGTATCATGACCGCCTGTCTCGCTACTAGCGCCGCCAGACCAGCCGCTCGCTCGTCAAGGCACGAACACCTCTTCCGCTGTCGTCCTCCCTCGACTCCGTTGCCATGTCCAAGTGTGATGTATACACTGCTTACGGGGTTCGCGTGTGGAGGAGGACGTGGAGGGATGGACCGTGTGTGTGTACCTGGGCCATCTTACGCAACGAGCCCCTCCCCTACAGTACGATAGCTCCGCCCCAGCGCGCAACGCCGGGATCCATCCATCATGCTTGGAAACTTTTAGGTTCTTCCCAGTAAGTCATGCCTTGTCTCGCGTGTGTCGCTTTTGGGATCTGCTCGGACTGTCTGCATCCTGGGACGATCGAGTTACTTAAGACGTCGTGTGCCCCTTCGTTCTTCGTGACGTCTTTTTTTCGTTTCTCCTCCCACTCAACCAACATTCACTCATCAAATCGCCTTCGCCTCACATACGAAGTGTACTGACACACTCACGCACACACACACACACACACACACATCACACACCACACACATAAAAGAACACAACACGCACTCAAACCATACAATCATCCACCAACCAGTGCGTTACATAGACCAGAGCTTTACCTCAGTCGCCCCAATGTCAGCACAAGAGTACTACGGCGGCACCCGCCAAAACACCCACACCCCGGGCGGTTCTTCCTCCCGCGGCAGCCAATACCTCTCGGCCCCACTCATAGACAAAGCCGGCTACCGCCCGCGCTCCGCAAGCTCCGACCGCCCTCGCTCCGGTTTCTCCTCCTCCTCCTCCTCCCACCACCGCTCCCGCTCCACCGGACCCGCCGGCTCCGACGCCCAACTCGGCGGCCAGGACGGCGAGCGCGGCCTCGTCTCCACCATCGGCGGCGGTGCCGCCGGCGGCTACGTCGGCAAGAAGTTCCTCGGCGGCAAGCTCGGCGCTGTGGCCGGTGCGCTGGGCGGCGCCGTGGTCGCGAACAAGATCGAGCACAGGCTCAGCGGGAGCCACCACGGCAATCAACACGGCCACCACCACGGCCATCACGGCCATCACGGCCATCATGCACCCCCGCCTCCGCCGCCTCACCACTACGGCGGACGCTACGGCCACCACGGACACCACGGACCCCCGCCCCCGCCCCCGCCTCACTTTGGCCCCCCGCATCACGGAAGTCACCACTCGTCCGGCGGCTTCAGCGGCCTGGTCGGCTCGTTAATGGGCGGGAAGAAGCACGGCGACGGGCATCACAGCCCGCCCCACCACGGAGGCCACCACGGAGGTCACCACGGAGGCCACGGCCACCATGGCTGGTAAAGCCTCTTGATAGCCTCCTCTGCTCCTTTTTCTTTTTTCCTCCTTCTCCTTCTTCTTCTCTGATTACGACCGGCGTTTGGGAAAGGGAATGAGACTGTACTTGTAGTAGTCATGGTTTTGTCTGTTTTTTTGCTATATACCTGCATGGTTTCGGATCAAGTCCATGTGTACCGATTTTGGGAACGGATGGGATTTTTGGGTAGACGCCAGATGGGCATCGCTGCCGATTCTCTATATAACTCTGAAGAGCGTCGCAAGACGCGTGTAAATCATACTTGTATTTACTAGATTTTTGCAATCAAAGGGCTGTCTTTGTTCAGAAGGGCCCGTCATCCCATGCAATGATTCAACGTTCGATGCTATTGTGGCCGCGGCCATGCAATGCAATTGACACCCTAGATGAAAACTCCGGTATTCAAACCCCGTCGAGGCTCGCGGCCTCTGATGCTCCCAAAACGAGCCCGCTCTTCGTATGAGGCGGGACAACCCAAAAACAGACAAACAGTAAAAAGATATGCCTTTGTAACAAGAGCAGCCTGCCCGTCAGTTGAACTTCGCCCAATGTGCAGCGATGTATACGCATCCCAAAGAAATTAAGTCGTCATCATCATCGCGTTTGTCCAATAACCCCGGTGGGCTTCGTAAAAACACAGCGCGGGCCCATGCAATCCGTCCCAGGTACGTTTGACCCTCGATCGTATCTCCAGGTCACTCCCGTTACAATCAGACGCCGACGGGGCCGCCGACGGGGCCGCCCCCTTGCCTGCTTCTCGCCGGGATCTGGATCTCGCCGTCATCGTCGTCTGAGCTGTCCCCAGCTTGGGCGGCCTGGTCAATCATCCGCTCAATGTCGGCATCCGCCAAACGGGGCCGTGGTCGTGACGTGCTGCCAAGAGCCGCCGGGAGGGAGAGCTGAGGACGTAATGTGCTGGGCCGGGTCCCCGCAGAGAAGCTCGCGCTGCCGTTGATTCGTCTTCTCACGGGGCCGCGCGACTGGGGCGAGTCCATGTCGACGTCCATGTCGCTCACGGCCGTCATGCCCCCAGGGCTCCTCTCGAAACCGACGCGTTTTTGTGCTAGGGGCCGCTGAGACGGCAGGCTTTTTCGAGGCGGCTGGGAGCTCGGCAAGGCGTGGCGGCCCGGAATGTTGGATGCCATGGACGACAGATAGGTGTTCTTCATATTGGCCGAGTTTCCGGGGCTGCTCATGAAAATGAGAGATTCGATGGCGTCCTGCTCCCTAACGTTTTGGTGAGGTGAGAAGAGGATGGGATCGATGAGCGGAGTCCGGCCTAACCTCTGATTTGGCGTTGCATTGTTGTTCTGCTGGCCGGGCGTGTGCGGCGACGCGCTGTGAGAATGTGAGAGGAGGGTCGGGGTGTAGCGAGGATTCGAGTTCCGGCGCGGGTTGGCCATTGGCCTTGACGGCTGGATGGGAGCCGGCGGCGCGAGGGTGGGAGCGTTCGCGGCAGGCGCCGGTGCTGGCGGAGAGGTTGAGTTGTGGGCAGATCTCTGGGTATCTTTCCAGAAGGACTCGTAGGTCGCCGGGCTCGGATTCGAGCTCGCCGTGGTGGCAGCGCTGGCAGCACTAGTAGGTACGTAGCGGGCCATATTTGCGCGGGGACTCGCCGACATGTCTTGGCGGCCATGTAATGTTGAATGGCTCGAGGCCGGGGAGGCGGCCTGGGAGGCCATGGACTCGACCTCGTCTATCGAGTTAGACTGCCAGCCGTGGTTTACCTTGAGCATAGCATATGACAGGCGCGTCTTAAGGTCGGTGGACCACTGGAATGATCAGCGCAAGTGCCATATATACGCAAGATGCCATGGGGAGAGGAGGGGAGGGGAAGGACCACTACTTACATCGCCCATACTGCTGGCTGTCGTGGAGGCCATACTCACGGTACTCGTGTTCCTGGAATGGCCCATACGAACAGGGGAAGTGTGCTCCTTGAGAGCGCCATCGGCCATACGCTTGCGGGCCGTCGCCAAAACGTTGTCCTCGGCCAGTTTGTCCTGGGCGGCGGCGATATGGGACAGCTGGAGTAATTGGGACTCTTGGCTGGAGGTGTGGCCATTAGGGTTTCCTCCTGGCATATCGCCCTGGCTGGCGGGCGGCGTAAAGACGTTGGCAGTCTCGGCGGACACTGTAGAATCCTGTGATACAGAGGAGGGGCGGTCGCGGTGGGAGTCGGAGTCCGCGGCAGCAGAGGTAACAACAAGTGGTGTTTTGGTCGTTGATTGGGCGTCTATTGTGCGGGCGGCATCGTGCTGTTGCAGTTGCTGTTGTTGTTGCTGCTGCTGCTGTTGGCGCTGCTGCGTTACAGGCTGGTAGAGCTGCTGGTAAGGATGTTGGTAATTGTGGTTGTGGTTGTGGTGGTTGCGGTCGCGGTCGTCATGGACGGCGGTGCGGTGATGGTGTGGTGGGCGGAGGTGATTCGCAGTCGCGTCGCCCGAGGTTGGTGCGGCATCTGGGCCGCTGTTGAGCGCGTCGTCGGTTGAGGCGGTGGCCGGCTGCGGGCGGGACGAGTCGGGCAGGGCACGTCGAGGAGGCTTCTCCGACAACAATGCCGCATCTTGCAGGGCCGCAGACGGGTGCATTTGGAAGTGTTGTCGACGGTCGGGGTCGTGCATGTGGCCCAGCCGCGGTGGGATCGAGGCGGAATCCATAGAGGAAGGCGGACAGCGCACAGCGTTGGACATGCGCCGGATTGAAGCAAGCGACAACAGCGACAGAACGTCTGAACGTGCACGTTTGTCTGCCTCTATGACGAGCGGCGACTGTTGGAAGCGCGCCGTTAAGGATGATGTGCGGCTACGAAGGCCGCGGGGGAGGGAGGCTTGAGAAACAGAGGGACGGTCGTGGAGGAGTGATGGTGAGCGAAGTCGAGCAGGAGAGAGAGGCTTGCGACGCTGAGGAGGAGGATCGAGGTGGTGGAGCATTGGAGCGAGGTGGTCACACAGCCTACGGGTACAGGCGACACGACGCTGGCACTGGCCGCTGAACTGCCCTGGCTTTCTGTAGGGCGATTCGCTAAGGATAGGTATCTTACCTGCCAACCAAGGCAGCGAGGTACCTGGGCACGGGGATTATCAACGGGCGGGGAGCCACTGAGCCATTGCTGGTGTCTCGGCTGGCGTGTCTTGCGGCGGCATCCCCCGCTGTAACAATGGCGACTGAGACCCCCTGTCACTCACTGACCCGCGACCCCTAAAACCACGCAGCTGCTCCTTACTCTGACCTTCTAGTGTATCCGTGGAGCCCAAGTGACCCGCATCCCCCGGTCAGATGGTTTATTGAATGGAAACTGTGCGGTTCAATAAGCGTATCTCAGGCAAATGCGATGGGGGTAGGTCCATGGAAGGAACGACGCCCATGAAAAGGTCCCGCCCCTGCGTTCTGGGGCTTCGCAAACAGAAAAGAAAAGAGGAAGGGAAAAAACGTGACTGAAACCGACACGCCAAACCTCCCGCTCGGCTTGACTCAGCAGGTCAAAGACACGAAGTCACATGACCATGTATCTACGTGACCATGTACCTAGGTACCCACCGAGGTATCTCACTTCACGCTCCCGCGAGGGCTGCACAACCTCACAAAGGTTGCCTCTCAACGGGCCATGTTTGCTTTTTCCCGACTTCAAACTTGCTCTTCCTAGCCCCCTCTACACCCGTCATTGGGCCGTCCGCACTTGGCCCCTGAATCCTCCGTGTTGGTTGGTGACCACGGGCCCATGTCTGTCCGAGTCAAACGGCCGATCCGGCCACCAGACATCAGAAATCTCCGTAACATACACATCTTAGTTGGGAGCCCTTTATGCACCCTTATATGTACCCCGCGATAGAAAAGTCATGTCTCATTCAGGTCGTTACACAATCCTCGAATTGTCGTCCTCGTCCAGCCATGCCATGTCGTCTATGCGCCTCTAGAATGCACCTCCGTCTAACACAATGCCTTGTTCTTTGGGTGTCCATCTACACGCCCTCGTCGTTGGCATGCTGGTGTAGTCTCAGTGACAGTGTCTGTCTCATCCATCAGGCATTCCAGCAACAGCATCATGCCCACACTCCTGAGCCATCGTTCTGCCGACCGCCGACCGCCGACTCATCCGCAATCTGGCTCGTCCGCTGTGGTCGAGTGCCCGTGCGCACCGCCGTCCAGGATCACCGCCTCGTTGTCCTTGAAGTCATCCTGTACTCTCCTCCACTGCGTCTTCTTGTCCTTACGGCCCTCGAGCTGCGCTGCCTTGTCCTTGCCCTTGGCGTCCCATACTGGCTTGATCAACCCGCCCAGCAATGGGTTGTGACTAAACGCGCCGCCCCCGCCGCCACCGCCGCCATTACTTCCGCCCTGCTTCCGACTGCCGACGTAATCGTTCTCGTCGACGTCCTCGTGGACCACGACATCCTCTCCTTCCGGCGTTGTCGGTCGCTCCACAGCCGCCATCTTCCGGACTACCTTCCCGCCTACTACGTCGATGCTAACCACCTGCCGCCGCTTCTCGTACTCGGGCCGCGCGTTCCACTCAATCTCGCGGAGAATCTTCTGCTGCCTTTTAAGCTCCCTGGCCCTATCCTCCGGCGTCGACCAGATGTTGCCCCCGCTGCCCGCCATGGCCCCGCTGACGTCGAAGTCCGCCGCTTCGTCCCGCACCGTCGTTCGTCTGGCGTTCTGCGCCTGAAAGTTCAGCAGCTTGTCGCGATGCTCCCGCGCCTTGCTCTCGGCCTCGGACATGCTGCTGTTGTTGTTCTGGCTGAACGGCGCCGGCTTCTTGCTGACCTCGGCGCGCTTGTGAGCCTCGCGGTCCGCCGCCATGCGCTCGCGTCCTCTCTCCGACTTGAGTTCCCTGATCATTCCCTGGACATCCTCCGACGATAGGAGAGGAGTGCCGCAGAAAGTGCACGGTCCCAGGCCCTCCTTGACGCAGATGACCTTGCCACAGGACTGACAGTTCGGTGCCGCCGTCTGGAGCGGGTGCCGCGTGGCCACGCAGTTGCACCTCCTCGCCTTAGGATCGTCGCCCATGGTGGGGTTTGTCGTCAGCTCCAATGAGCGAATCGCCGCGTCCAGGTCGTTCAGGGCCGTTGATGCGCCTGCCATAGGCGTACCGCCAGCAATCGACACCTTTGTGGGCTTGGCCGTCGGCTTCGGCGTCGACGATCGCGAGACGGGGTTCGACTTGGGCTTGGCCTTGTCGGATATCAGGTAGCCGGCGGCCGTCCTCTGCTGCTGCGGGGGCGGGTTTGCGCTTTTGAGCGATTGTTTGAAGTTGGCCGATGTGCTCGCGCTGCTCTCCGCGGGCTGGGTGGGTTTCTTTCCGCCATAGTATTCTTCCTCCCGGTCCTTCTTGCTGTAACTAGCCCCCGGCGGAGGTGCGGCGTCGACCTGTCTCGCGGCCGGGGTGTGTAGGTTCGACTGCTTCTTCTTTTTCGGGCCGCGCGATGCCTTGGGTGCCGGTGCCTGGGCGCTCGAGCTGTTTGACGATGGTGCCGGGGCCGGCGCCGTAGGCTTCGTGTCCTGCCTTCGCGAATTAAAGGAGGAAATAAACTCGACGGCCTGGGGTGAGTCGCCCAATAGGTTGTTGAAGTGCTCCGCGGCTTCGGTCTTTGAGAGGGTGGTTGCGTAGTCGAGCACCTGTTTCAACTCCTCCTCGGGGAGGGGGAGAAGACGAGATAGTTGCACCAACGACATGTCTGATCCTGCACCGTCGGTTCTCGGTGGTTCCCTAGTGGTGGCAGACGTTTGGGTGTGGTGTGACGCGGAAGAGATTGAGTGTTGGCCACGGCGAAATGATGACGAGATGGAAGGACGGAAGTAGCAGGCATCTTTTTGAGGTGAGCTAGCGCCACAAATCCCCCGCGACGGCTGGGATGGCGGTGGGGGCACCGCTGTGGCTGCCTACGTCAAGCCCCGCCGTCGCCGAAGAGTCACTCGGCGTGCCGGATCAATGCATTTGTGAACATTTAAGAGCTCGAGATTGATTCCTTGGAGTTACAGATAGAATGTTTAAATTGAATAGGACTTGATGGCACTACCGGGTCTACAACGAGGCGCAAGAATTCATAAACTTGCATACGACACGTGAGCACCCGCGTGTTAGTTACACTTGCAACTCGTGAATTTCCACGGTCGTTGTTGTTGAAGTTGTTTCCATACATCGAAAACAGGGAGCTACCCACATAACCTAGGGACATTAGGTGACGGGAAAAACGCAAGAACGACAGACAGGTCGAGCAGGCGGCGGCGGTAACGCCATCATAGTCAGACCGATGCTTTTACTAGCAGAACCAGCCGTGCTCCTGCATCGTTCAAACGCCCACATCGTCATGAGACCGGAGATACTCACAAGCCGGGAAGTGCCAGTCGGAGACGGACGGAAGTCGGCTACAAGGGGCGGGCCGAGAAGACAGGCCATGGGGTCATGAGTCGGCGCCGGCGGCGGGGGAGCCAGAGATTGCTTTCCTCGAGACCCGACCCGGTCGGCAAGTAGGCAAGCATCAGAGGCGAGGGCGGCGGTGCGCCTGAGACACACAGCTTGGCTTCTTCAGATGGTCCGACCCGGCATTGCCCTGCATCTGTCAAGTGTGTCTGTTTGAGACGGCGTCGCATGAAGCCGGACGGTTCTCGTCGACAATGTAACATGTTTTCCGACGGATGCTAGGGAACCCCGGAAACGAAGACGAAGATGGAAGGTTCGTAGGTCTTGTCCTATCCGCAGGTTGGAAGATCAGCATTCCTCCCCGCCAGAGATGCATCGACGCCCGTAACCCCCGGGGCGAGGGAAGCACTTGACGGAGCCAACTGTGTGCAAGTTCCGTCAAGGGTTGCTATGTCGCCGTAGACACCGCATTCAGCAAGTATGCCGCCATCTCTCCGTCCGAGAGTTCCTGCGTCGATGTTTCCCAGAGCAGGACACGTTTGGTGATGCAGCCACAATGGAAAATAGAAGTAACAGGATGCAACGAAGGCTCAACAGAAGGAGAGCGAGCAGAGAGCTGTTCGCGGTACGTATCGACTCCGGCGTTTCCCCGTAGAGTCCCCGGCAACTCACTGCGCTTGGTCCGAATTGAGGTTAGCGCTGTTTACTTGGAGTGTTCCGTCTCATCTCTCATCGCGATCGAGAAAGAGACGAATAGGTGTGGGAGAAGGGACTGAGGATGTTGTGGAGGTGGGGAAAAGAACACAAGGAATGAATGGAAAGGCAGCCTCAGGATCATCATCTCAATCGGTGGTTTTGTGCGTACAGAGTATTGAGTACATGAAAAGCGTGTGAGTTTGCGGGTTTGTGAGTGAGTGACGACCTACTGACGACCTACTGACTGAATTGAATGACTAAGGATTGAGTCCGACTGTCGGGCCAGCGAGGTTCCAGCGCTCCACTCCCTGGCGGCGCCATTTCTCCCCAGCAACTGGGTGGCCGGCCGCCCCGTCCCATCTTTTTTTCCCCCGGTTCTCACTAGCACCACCACTCAGTTTGCAGCTCAGGGTGTCCACAGTCCACACAAGGCCGCATCTCTCCCAATTCCCGGCGCCCGTCCGTCCTTTGCTGTCCTGTCCTGTCTGTCCCGTTCCCCGTGGCCAAACTTATTTCGCGCGCCTCTTAAATTTTTAACCTCTCTTCCTTCCCTCTCACCCACCTTCCACCAACCTACCAACCTACTCAATTGTGTCCCATCTACCACCCTCACACACAAACCCCCTCCGTCGCAAACATGTCTTTCGTCCAGCGCCGCATGTTCTCCGCCTCGGCGAGAAGCGTACGTTCAATACACCCCCCTCTCGTCGTCATCGCTGTTGTCCCCCCTCCCCTGTCACGCGGTAGCTGCCGAGCTCAAAGCTTTCCTCCGACTCTTCTTCCGTACTTCCGAGAAGCCGACCTCGGGGGGAGACGAGGCAGAGAAAGGGAGTGAAAGAGATCCCAGGAGAGGGAAAGCTCAAGCTTTGTCATACAACCCGACGTGTCCAAGACAACACCAACAACAAAGCACTCCAGCGCTGACAAGATGCCTTCTGTATAGCTCTCCAAGGTCACCGTCCTCGGTGCCGCCGGTGGCATTGGCCAGCCCCTCTCCCTGCTCATGAAGCTCAACCCCAGAGTCACTGAGCTCGCCCTCTACGACATCCGCGGAGGCCCTGGTACGTTCTGAACATGCTCTCCCCACCCAAGACACCAGGTGAGACTGACTCTTCTCCCCCAGGTGTCGCCGCCGACATCTCCCACGTCAACACCAAGTCCTCGGTCAAGGGCTACGACCCCACCGCCACTGGCCTTGCCAGCGCCCTCAAGGGCGCCGAGGTTGTCCTCATCCCCGCCGGTGTTCCCCGCAAGCCTGGCATGACCCGTGACGACCTCTTCAACACCAACGCCTCCATCGTCCGCGACCTCGCCAAGGCCTGTGCCGAGTCGTGCCCCGACGCCAACATCCTCGTCATCTCCAACCCCGTCAACTCCACCGTTCCCATCGTCTCCGAGGTCTTCAAGGCTCGCGGCGTCTACAACCCCAAGCGCCTCTTCGGCGTCACCACCCTTGACGTCGTTCGCGCCTCCCGCTTCGTTTCCGAGATCAAGGGCACCGACCCCAAGGACGAGAACATCACTGTCGTCGGCGGCCACTCGGGCGTCACCATCGTTCCCCTTTTCTCCCAGAGCAACCACCCCGACCTGAGCTCCAACGCCGAGCTCGTCAACCGCGTTCAGTTCGGCGGTGACGAGGTCGTCAAGGCCAAGGACGGCGCCGGCTCCGCCACCCTGTCCATGGCTTTCGCCGGTGCCCGCATGGCCGAGTCCCTGCTCCGCGCCTCCCAGGGCGAGAAGGGCATCATCGAGCCCACCTTCGTCGACTCTCCCCTCTACAAGGACCAGGGCATTGACTTCTTCTCCTCCAAGGTCGAGCTCGGCCCCAACGGTGTCGAGAAGATCCTGCCCCTCGGCAAGGTCGACGCCGCCGAGGAGAAGCTCCTCGAGGCCTGCTTCGCCGACCTCAAGAAGAACATCGCCAAGGGCGTCGCTTTCGTCGCCCAGAACCCCCCCAAATAAATGTGCAATCAAGCTGCCTTCCAATAAGGGGCGAGGTGCCGATTTAATCTAGGGGAGGGCGGAAACGTCTTCTTGTTGTAGTAGTAGTAGATGGGGACCATGGTTGAGTAGGGTTGGAAACACAAATAACTCTCTCTTCTCGGCGGCCCAGCTCGACGGAATGATACCTCACCAATTGCGTTTGGGCGTGTGTACGGCTGGGAGGGAACAACGGGTAGAAACGGAGGCGCAAAAAGTCGTGCTTTCCTACTCGCGGCATCGACTTTAGGTCTGCCTCTGTACCATAAATTTCAAACATGCTTGACTTGATGTCTCCGGCCCCTATGTAAATCGATTTGCGAGATACTCGACTGAGTTTCAACGTGCGGAATGGTGGCCGGAGACTATTGTCCGAGTTCAAACAGTCACCCTACCATGCCTAACCGGTATACGCATTAAAGTGTGTGTAGGTATGTGTGGGCAGTATCGTTCTCGATCTGTCCGTCCTTGTCCTTCCTTGCCTCACAGAGAGAGCACTTGACTACGCACCAAATTCAAGGCAATACACACATGCACGAAGGGCAGGGATGCACAGTCAATAATCTGCTAGTCGATATGTACACTTCTTCAACGATCAACTGTCATCGTACATCTCTCTCCCCTTTTATGTCTTCTAGCTTCTTTCTGTCGAAACAATACACTTCAAATCTATCGCCGGCATCTGCTTACTGCCTCCGGCCCTGTCTCCACGCCTCGAGCTGCTGACGGCGCTCCTCAACCTTGCGCTCGAACTCGGCTACCTTCTCCAGCCGCTTTTGGTCCTCCTCCTCCTCCTTCTTCTTCTGCACTGCCTCCTTGCGGATCCGCTCGCGCTCCAGCTGCTCGGGTCGGCGCGCCGCGATGTCGCGCGGGCGATAATCCGAGAAGAGGTGCTTGAGGACGACCTCAATCACCCAGCAGGCGGCGTAGTCAATGACCATGATGCCTGTCATCGTCGTCTTGAACTCATCGCTGAAAGGCACCAGCTTCATCTGCTCGTTGATCTCGGGGATGAACTCCATCGAGCAGGAGAAGGCCAGGGCCGACACACCGACGATGCCGTAGAACATGCCCTTGTTCTCGCGAAGACCCTCGCGGAACGGACGTCCCTGATAGTTGATGGCGAAGGTGCTGATCTGCTGGATGAGCTGGAGCAGATACACAGCGCTGTTGAGCAGACTGGGGGCGAACTCAGCCTCGAGGTCAACATCACCAGAGCGGCTGCAGGGTTGTTAGTTTTTACATGAACATACAATCTGGGGAAAGAGGTAGCGGGGACTTACGGCTCAAGTCTGTCGCAGAAGCGGGCAATGTAGATCAGAGTAACGACGTGGACGGCGAACTGTCCCAGAATCGAACCAATAATGTAAAAATTGAAAATGTTGGGCTGGGGTCGTTCCTTGGACAGGCCCTCGACCACGCGGGCACGCGAGATGGAAAGGAAGCAGACGCTCATCAGGATACCGCTGATGGTGTACTGGCCATCGCCAAACTTAATGCCCTCGAGGTACAAGACACTCAAACTGTAGGCACTGATGAGACAGTTGAGAGCGAGGATCTTGTAAGTCTGGATGGTTGCAACAAGCGTGCAACGGCCCTGGCGAATGATGTTCGGGACGGCAATGACGTTGCGCAGCTTGCTCGTGAAGGGAGCGGCAACGGAAGCATCGCCAAGTTTCAGAGTGGGAGGCTCGTCGTCGCCCAACTCGTTCTCCATCATGCTAGACGTCATCTTGTCGGCGAAGCTGGCCGCGTTCGCAGCAGCCTTGGCCTGACGAGCAGCCTTCGGGTCGTTGTTGTTGAGGAGTTGCTGGGCACCAGGAGACGTGACGGTTTCGATGGCGCTGACGCCGTTGGCCTTAAGCCACTCCTCGGGGGTGATTTTCTTCCTCAGCGCCTCTCGCTCAACAGCCTTGTTGAAGTGCGGGTTGCTAGTGCCAGGAGGGTACAGGTGGGCGATCATGACAGGGACGGGGGGTGCAGGCTGGTTGAATCGCTTCATGAGGTCGACCTGCTTCTGGTAGATCTCCTTCATCTTGGTGTTGCGGGAGTGCTCGGCAATGCGAGTGAGATCGTCCTGAGTGCCGTTAAGAAGAGCGATACCAATGTGGGCCTGCTTGAGAGCGCCGACATCATTGGTTCCGTCACCAGCCATCAGAGTGTAGTATCCCATGTCTCGGAGACCAACGAGGATATCTTCCTTCTGCTTTGGCGAGACGCGCGCGTAAACCCAGGTGTGACGGAGAATTTGTTGCCAGCCGACCTGGTCCCTGAACTTGGCCAGGGCGTAGCCCGTCACGCAGAGGTCGTTGCTCTCGATAATCTTGGGGTCCAGGGGCTTGGTGGCATCAACCGGGATGATGATCTTCTCGTCGACACTGCGCCATACGAGCTTGTCGCCACCCTCGTTGTCTTCAGGGGCATCGAGAATCAAGACGTCACGGTCCACAATCTCAACATCTCTCGCGACATAGACAGCGGTGAGAGGGTTGTCTCCGGTAATCATGACGACGCGGTGGCTGCTCTCATTGAGCATCTGCACAGCCTCCTTAGCATCGTCCTTCAAAGGGCATGAAAGGACGAGGAAACCGGCAAAGGTAAGCCCAGCCTCCACGTTCTCTCGCTTCAGGTCGTTGATCTTGCTGCCTCCGAGCTCGTTATCCACAGTGAGCTGCTTGTAGGCGAGGGCGAGGACACGTGAGCCACGGCGGGTGAAGTACTTGTAGGTCTCTTCGTAGTCGGCCGGCACGGTAGACAGTCTCTTCATGATGGTCTCCGGGGCACCCTTGACACCGACAAAGGTACCGCGAATCCGGTTGCCGAGCTTGTCCGCGCCGTTGACAGTCGCAACGGCACTCTGCCTCTTGAGAGCGGAGGAGAACTGGAAGCGGCGCTTGATCTGAACAGTTCCACTGACGCCAGTGGCAGCAGCCGTGGCAGGCTTGCTGGCAAGGGTATCGTTTCTTCCCAAAGTCCAGCCAAGAGATGTGAGAGTAGCCTTCTCCATGGGGTCACCAACGACTTCGCCCTCATCGAGCTTGACAAGCGCGTGTGCAGTAGCGAGGACCAGGGTAGTGTCCAGACGGATCTGGTCGACCGGCGTCATTTGGGAGTGGGCGCCGTCAGTCTCACGGGGGGTATCTGCGCCGGCGGTTTGACCTAGTCCAAGGCCAGCAATGCCCTCAACAACCAAGTCCTCGCCAGTGAGAGTACCCGTCTTGTCAAAGCAGGCGATGTCGATGCGACCAGCAAAGGGAATGCGGAACGGCTCGGTGCAGAAGATGGCGTACTTGGCCAGGGCTGCCAGACTGGTGTTGACGGCTAGACTGAGCTCCATGGGCAGCTCGGGGGGCACGACACTGGTGACGATCAAGACACAGTCCAGAAGAAGCTTGGAGCGCTTGCGGTCCTTCTTGACGCCCTCGTCCCAGACGTACCACGAGGCGGCGATCGCGAAAATGAGGAGGAACAGGATGAAAAGCAGGGCCTCGACGTTGTTGGCGGACACGCGCTCGGTGGAGTAGATCATGGTGCGGACCAGGCTGCCCTGAGACGTCTCGAAACCGGTTTTCTGAACAATGGCCATGGCGCCGTTGTCGGGGGGAGGCGGCACACCGGAGGCCAGCTTAGGCTTCTCCTCGTCCGGGTTGCCGTGAGTGATCTGTAAGACCTTGGTACCACCCCAGAGGAAGGCATTCTTGTCGAGACCCTCGGGCTCGAGATGGGCGTCGGCCGGGCGGAGCTGGACGGAGTCCTTCAGGAGAGGCGTGCTCTCTCCAGAAAGCATGGCCTCGTTGACAATAGCAGTTCCTTCAACGAGCAACATGTCGCAGGCGACGCCGCTGTCCTCCTTGGTGCGCCCGACAGAGACGAGATCGCCGGGCAGGAGCTTGTCGCTCATGATCTCGGTCCACTTGCCAAGACGGTAGACGTAGACGTCGTAGGGCTTGATGCTCATGCCGCGGAACTCGTTGAGGGTGCGCTGGCGTTGCCAGACGACGGTGCTCTCAAAGGCGACTAGCATGAAGAGAGTGAAGAGCGAGTAGTACCAGTACTCATCAAGCATCCAAAGGCCGACGCAGAAGATCTGGAAGACGAAGAAGGGGGCGACGGCGTGCTCCTTGAAGAGCTCGGTGAAGGTAGGCACGGGGATGTCGAAGGCATTGGGGCCGTAATGCTCCTCGATTCTCGTCAGCTCGTCCTGGGTCGTGATGCCCCTGGACTGCTGGTAGCGGCCGATCTTGGGCTTGGGCTCGGCATCGATATCGTAGGCTAGGGTTCGGAAGGACTTGTCCTCGGGGTAGTAGATGAAACGTCGCTTCTGGAACAGAAACGAGGTGTTTATTTTGCCGCCGACCTGTGCATAGTGTTTTGTTAGAGTGAGTGTATCGCAAGGAGCGGAGGAGACGTGGGCGGACGCGCAGGGCAGCTTACCTTGTCGCGAACAATGTTGCAGATGTCGGCAGAGCCGGCGTTGGCAACAGGAATGACCTTGACCAGCTCGGCCTCGTCAATTGACTTGGCGCGGGTGGCAGTAAAGAGGGCCTGGAGGTTGACACTCCAGTGAGTGCTCAGCCACACGAGGGACTGGAGGGTGACGATGGAACCAATCCAAACAAAAGTCCATTCCTCGGAGGCGATGTGCTTCTCGTAGAGTTCGGGAGTGAGGTAGTAGCGCAGGAAGATGGGCCAGAGGATGGCAAAAGGCCAGACGTAGGCGTGGAAGTAGGTCGGAAGAGGCTTCCAGAGCTCGGCCACCCTGATCTGGGGGTTATCCACGAGCGGCGCCATGATGGACGATCGTGGTGGGCGCGCGCGCGCGGAGGGAACGACCGCTCGAGCGACTGGACACGGCGGAGGCGATAGAATGGGTGGATGAGTTATCGTTTGATCTAGGTCCCCTTTTGCATCGATGGTTTGTTGTTTTCTTCGATGCTGATGGAGAAAAGCAAACCCAAAAGAGATGGAATTCGCAGAGAGTCCAAGTGACCCGTGGCAGAAGGAGGAGGGCTGCTGGTGTGGGGTCTCTCTCTCTTTCGCTCTCTTCTCTTTCGCGTTGCTGGCGGCGGAGAATACGACGGGGGGGGGCGGAGAGGCAAAAGAAAAAAAACCCGAAGGATGTCGAAACGGCAAGGTGGTTATCTGTCCAAAATGCACCTCGCGATGGCGAACTGGGGCACAGTCGATAGGTACTTGCACAGGTAGGTACATACCTACCTAGGTAGGCACTTGGGCAGGGACTTTAGGTACTTGAGTAGGTATGTAGGTATCTTAGGCGGCAGCAGGCCACACACGCTGTCGCTACTAATCACAAAGTCGACTGGTAGTGGACCGTAGCACTAGATTCGTCCCTCTTTAGGCACTTCATCCGACCTCGGTGGAGTGTCCGCCGCCGCCCGCGGTGGACATAATCGTTGTTCCGTGCCGGCGTTCTCGGTGCACTTGTGTGCTTAGATAATACACTCAATCCACTCTCCGATTCCGACTCTCTCACCGAGACTCTGGTACTGCATCCCTTTAATTCTCTCCATCCACAGGATCAAGATCCGAAACATGCAAGGTGCCTGAGATGAAAACAAACGTTGGAAAAGGTAAATGCCTCGATGGAAGAAGGAAAAAGAAAGAAAAAAAAAGTCTTGATTGGAGGCTAACTAGGCCTTGGTATAAGTAAGATGTGTCTGGGAAACCCCGTCTCATCGCGTGGCTCTCCTTTGGCGGTATTTGCCATATTCGCGTAGTAGATATCATCCAATGTGGACCATAATCGTCAAGTCGTGCAACATGGATATCGTGAAAACTTCATGACCCCTTGGCTGCCGCCTCCTTTTCTCAACCCTCCGTCGCTCCCGCGATGACGCTTCTTCGGTTGCCCCGTGCCGCCGGCCAGTCCTCGTACGTGGGCTCCTGGGATGGCTTTGGCGGTTTGATGTAGGCCGAGATGCGCTTCGAGACGCTTCCCTGACGTTGCAGGGATTCTCTCCTCTTGTCTGTCCCGACACTGGAGCTATGTGCCACGGTCGGCTGGCCGTAGAACTCGGGCGAGGTCACCTTGCGCTCCTCGAAGGCCGTTCCGAAGGACATCATACTCGCCCGCTTCCCGTTGCCGACCGAGTAGTACGCGCTGTGTCGCTTGTTTTTGGTATTCATGTTGTTGTTACTGCTGCCCCCATACGGCGCCGTCGCATTGACGGTGCCGGCGTATGCCGAAAAGGGGTCGATAGCAGGTTGGACGGAGCTCCAGGGGCCATTGCTGTAACCGTAATGACCGGAGCGGCGAGCAAGGTTACGCCACATCTGCGCGTGATGTTCACGTTCGGCGACCTCGGCATCTGCCAAGAACCGCTCAAAATCCGACATCTCCCGCGCGGCGGGTTGTCTGCTCTGCGAGTCTTGCCGAGACAGAGGCCGGGCGTAGAACGACGTGGGACGCGGCGGTGCCGGGGACGATACTTGCTGCGGCGTCTGGCTCGGGGGGTCAAAGGGCGCTTCCATCTCGACAGGTGAAGCTGACTTGGGAGGTGTGAGTTCTCTTGCGTGAGGGTCGGAAACGAGGTTGAAGCTATGGCGCTGGGAGGACCTGGGGCGCGAATGACTTCTTGCTGCAGGTGCCTTTCCGTTGGACGACGAAGGGGTATTTGAACCATCTCGCAGCAGGTTGAGCTGATGCTGCCACGAGTCGGCAGTCGCCGGCTCCCTCGTGGTAACCACTTCAACCTCGCTACTCTTGACGATTTCGAGACGCCGGTGCAATTCCATCGGAGACGGCGCCTCGTACTTTGTTGACGAAGGCAGGTCCCGTGACCCGCGCTTCTCGGCCTGTTCAGCCGATGGCGTCCGGTGCCTACCTGTTTCTTTCTTGTAAGGTTCCAACTCCGGCTCCGGCTCCGGCTCGTCGTCCTCTTGAGAATTAGCGGCGACTGTAGCCAGGGGGCGCAAGACGCCGTTGTGCAGGTCATTGCCAAGAAAGAAGCTGTGGCGGTTGTGGCGTGCTGCGTTGGTCGTGCGCGAGAAGTCGGCGGCCGCGTGTTTCGGTACATATGCCGCTCGAGGCGCCGACGATTGCGCCGGTGTGTTGGTCTTGGCCACACAGTCATCGTCTTGGCCAAAGTCATTGGCGCCGGCTCTCGACCAGAAGCGCTTGCCGTAACTAGGTTTCGAACGCAGTCTGGGTTCGGCCGGCGACGGCGACGACGGCGACGCCGACTGCTGGAGATGTTGCTGCAGGTGAGAATGGGACTTGGATTTGCGTGGGACGGCGGCGCCGGCAGTTGCGGTTATGGCTGTCAACGCTGTCTGCGGCTTTGTGACTTGTCGTAGGAATCGTGACTTTGGCGAAGGTCGCATGTCTGGTGAGGCAGTCTCGTTTCTCGATGTGCCGTGTGTCTTTTGCAACGACCGGTTCTGCGGCGGTATCTGGCGCTGCTCGTTGGCCCCACGAATCGCCGCCGGGACAGCGTCAGGAGAGCCCTCCATCTGCTTGTCAGCGCCGGATGGACAACTCGTATCGTCGTCTATGCTTGCAGTGGAAACCAAAGACCTCTTCTGGTTGTCGGTGGTGTCCTTCTCCTTGGGAACCGTCAATCGCCGTCGCATCAAGCGGCCAAACAAACCCGGACCTTCTATACGCGCCGGAGAAGATGTAGCAGTTGATGACGACGCGGTGTCTGACTCGAGGCTTTGTGCCGCTGCTGCGCCCGTGGCGCCACCCGTGACACATGCGGCAGTCGAGGGATAGCTTGTCGATGGTGACAGCTGCAACGGCTCGTTCTCGTCGAGCCCTTGCAGCGGTGCGACGACACGACCGTTGCCAATGTGACCCTGGATCAGGGCCTGTGTATTGTTGGTGACAGGGGGGGCTGGCGGCACTCTGATGGTGTTCTGTGGATTGTGGAGCTGGGGACCATGTCGTCGCATCGGGGGTTGCATTGGCAGGGGTCTCTGTTCTTGATGCTGCTGCTGGCGAGAAGGCGGCGGCGTTGGTTCGGCTGGGGCCTGGGGATGATGATGATGCTGCTGCTGCATCGGCACAAACTTGCTGTTATTGCTGAGCCCGTGTAGACTGAGCCGCCGATTGAGGAGCCGGCTGAACACGTTCTTGACTCCCGCCACGGGTTGTTCCTCGCCGTCTTGCTGTTGGCTTTGCGGGTGTGGCTGCTGTTGAGCCCACCGCTGAGAGGAATTCCGATACGAGGGCGACGTATCGAAAGAGGCGCTTGCGGGCGCTATCATTGACGACGGCCTCGGTCTTGATCGGGAGGGAGGGGAGTTTGGAATAAGAGGCAGAGGAGCAGGACCAGAAGCATCAGGAGCAGCATAAGCGGTTTCCGTCTTATTGAAGTGTTTCGACAAACGGCGCTTGATGTTGGCTGAGTTTGTCGAGTCGGCCGCGTGGTCTGCTCGACCCAGGTCCTGGTCCCCGTCCTGCTTCCCGCCCTGTTCGGTCTCTTGCTGATCTTCCAGCGTTACCGTTATGGCGGTATCTGGCCGCCAACTCCACCGATTTCTAGACAACCGGCGCGATGAGACACTGGTGGCGGTAGGTTGCAATCTCGAATCGTTTATAGTGTCGACCTCGTACAAGTCGGGCTTTTCGGGGGAGCGGACGAGAGGTAGCTGGCTCGTCGCCACATCATCTCGGGCTTGAGGCTTCCACGGCCCCCCGGACCATGACCAGCGATTGCGATTGACCATCTTATACACGGCAATTCCACAGCGGTGTTCTCGCTGGACCGTTTCCCTGAGCCTGTCGGCTTTTTTAGGTTCGTTCCCAGACGTCCAATCCCGTCGAGAAGTGCACCACCCAAACCCTCTCAGCTCAGCCAAGGAAGCCGTCTGTATTTGCGGCCGATCCGAAGGTGCAGGAGGGGCTTGTCGGAGTGACAGTCGGCAGCCCAATCAGCAGAGCCGAGACGAATTATTGAGGGCCGAGACAGGGACCAGAAGGAAGAGGAGGCGTGTCAGCAGGGGAACTTGGCTGTCTGAAAATGGATCGAACGAGATGATGGACCGAATAAGTACGCGTGAAGGTCGGATGCGAGAGGGAGATATGTGACTGAAAAACCAAGGCCCACGGATCCAACAATAGGCAGAGATGGTCTGGAAGATACCTCGAGGCGTCGAAGCGGGACGGGACTGATGCTATCAGCGACGAGTCTTCTTCGTTTTCTTCCTCAGATGGACAAGTACTCGGCAAGTACCTACACATCGGGTCTTGTATGTAGGTTGCCAGCCGTTTCCCGCTTATGTCGCGCTGGCTCCTGATGTGACAGTATGCACTATAGATTTTTTTCCAGCGGGCAGAACAACTTTGGCGGTACATGGTTGGTGTGCTTGGTGTACTCGACGATGGAAAACAATCGACGAGAGAGCAGTAGCATGGTCACCGGACAACAAAGAGAAGACGAGCCCGTGTTGGGTGGGCTTTGACATCTCGTTTGAAGCGCAACAGAAGCAGAATCAGATCGGCAGCATCAGTCTCCTGAATCGTCCAGGCGGCGGGATACCGGAGGATGATTGTGTGTATGTAATTGGACACAAAGGCGAGTGAGACCTTACCCCTTCGCCTTCGGCCAGCGCCAACGAGACAAAGCGGCATTTCGCGCGGGCAGCAACTGCGAGCTAACGGCCCCAGCCCAGCGTCAAAGTGTTCGTTAGCGTCTTCAGGAGAGCGTCAAGACGAAGAGAAAAATGCAGCAGCTCCGTGTACCGCCGAGTGTACAAGGCGTCTACTTGAGGCCATGCCTGTCTGGGAAGGTTAAGAGAGATGCGAAGGGTGTGCCTAAGACGTCATTAAGGTGTGTCTGCCAGTCTGGATGGTCTGGTCAGCGTAGTCTCCATTCGTATTGCGTCTTGAACCCGCGCTCGGGTAGGCCATCGGACAACAAGACGAGTTATGCTTGTCAGATTAAGAGGCTCACCAGAATCCTTCATCGGCGAAATCTCGACTATTGCCGCAGTTGTGGTGCAGTTGAGCCGGAGCACCAAACAAGGGCGAATACCAGTGAGGCCCGAATATGGGACATGATCGACCATGATGTCTACGAGGTAGTAGCATTGCTTGACGGGGTGCGCCGAGAGAAGAACAGGAGGCAAGCGACATGCGATGGGCAAAGGGACGCAGGTCTCGGCCATCGTGTCGAGCTTACAGGCGGAAAGGGTGGCGAAGCAATTGCCCAAGACGACAAGCAACATCAGATGTTCGCAGACGGCTGTTTTCTTTATTCGTGCGTAAAACGAGGCGTCTGAGATGGACGGCCTCTTCAGGCTACGTAGCGAGCGGGATGGCGAAAGGCGGCTCTTTGCTTTCTGGAGCCCGTCTTGGATGGGGCTTGTAGCTAAGAGCGCAAGATCCGGAGCCGAGACCAAGAACAACTTTCGGACCAACACTTCTGGTCTTGAGCTTTACCGTGTAAAGATGTTAAGCGCGTCGTGGCGTCTGACTGTGTCCATCTGGCGAAGACATTGAAGACGGTAGAAAAAGGGGCGGCGACGGTTTTCGAGCTACGTGAATAAAGGAAGCATGAACGGGGAGAAGATGGTGTTGAATTAAGCTAGACAAGCTTGTGCTCCGAGATGGCCCGTGGTCTGAGATCTCGGCGGTTATGTTGCGTTGCGCTGCGTTGCGTTGCGTCGGCGGAAGGCAGGGATTGCCAGCAAGATCGTCCCTTGGCTACTCGGATGGAGCAACATTCCCCGGTCAAGGGAGCAAGGTGAGCAAGGTGGGGGGGGGCTTGAGGCATCTCGGTGAGGAAAGGGACCGTGAAAGGAAGGAACCAAGAAAGGAAGACACCAAGAAGGGAAAGAACCGAGACAGGAAGGAATAAGGAAGGAAAGGTACCAAGAACCTAGCGCGTCGACAAAAGTAAGCAGGCAAGCAAGAAAGAAGCTGCGCTTTGGTGGCAGCCTCCCCATGAGCTCCCGTGCGATCTCCCTCCCTCTCCCATCTCGTCCGCACCAGGACAAGTGGGAAATCCTTCTCTCAACAGATCGGGGCTTGGCCTCGTCTGCTTCAATGTCTGTCTACAGCCGACTCGGCATCAAGAGAAAATGCCAAAAAGAGCACATTCAACCATCATCTTACAGCCAGCTGTGCCTGTGGAGTGCCCCCACACCCTTGTCTTACACGTAGGCTGCTCTGCCGGTAAGTACTGACATCCACACGCAAAGCCAGCTGGCTGCTTATTCCCATCTCGACCACGCTTAGCTCGGAATGTACAACATGTCTTGGGTAGAAACCAGAACACATACAGCCACACCTTCGACCTTGGCCCCAATCCGGGCATCCGGACATGTCCTAACGTGTCGCGGCTACGAGGACCTCGTTCACGAAATCCTAGGTAAGAATCAAGAGATGGGCATCGATCAAGGTATGATTCGCTCCGGAAAAGCCCCGAATCTACCGCCCACACACGGTGTCCCTCATGCCCTCGCTCGACGACCACAGGTCACAACTAACACCACCGTCAACCACCCTGGTGTTTTGTTTCTTGTCACCAGGTCGACAAGGCTCGGGGCCCTGTAGGGCAGAGCCATGACAGGCGCCTTTCAGGCCGAGGGATGAAAGAGAGCGTGACCAGACACACTGACACATTTGGTTCTTTGGCTGTGCCCTTTGCGTCCTTACACGCCGGCTCAAGAACACGTCTCGGGAAAGTCTAGGAGTGTGCCTGCGTTTCGAAACAGCCTTGCCTGCATGCACCCCGTACAGAGCACAGGCTCGGGGCTGGAGTCCCCCAGTACGTGCGTCGGCCAAGCCTGCTGCACCACGTTCTACGGTTCGTCTCGCCGACTCAAGAACACTCAAGGCTTCCATACCAACCCTTTTAGTCGCGTGGCGGATGCCGATGATGGTGCCGCCCCTCTCGGACAGCACTGCCGGTGTGCGTTGTTGACCACCTGCCGTCTTGTGACTGCCCTCCCACTGCTCGGGCTCTCGACAAGATGGTTGCTGTGCTCCCATCGCTTTTTCAGACTTTGCTCCGCTGAGATCACCAGGCACCTCGCGACGGCCGGCCCGACTTGAGGAGGGCCATACCCGTCAGGAAAGGGTCTACCGGCTACCAATTCATCGGATCTAAGCCAACTAACTGTACTCGTGTAGCAAGTAGGTTGGCGTGCCCCTCGCCTCAAGAATTACTGGCGACTAGCCAGCCGCAGACAGCCTGGAATCCGGTTAGCTTGCTTTTCTACAGCAGTCCGTCCGGCACGGCAAACTAAAGATGCAGGTAAGGGTAGAAGAGCAGAGTGAGAGAGAAAAAGAGCGAGAGAGGGAAGTAACATCAAAGTGACATGTCGTGTTGCATTGCGCTGGAGCAGACACTCCAGCTAAGCCCAGCCATTGCCCTCCACGTGGGTAGGCTATGATGTTGGCAGTCAGCCCTCAGGACGACCCTTGTGTGAAAAGAAGGACCTGCCAATTCAACCGGACAATGATGGTTCGCTGGGCCCCCGGGTCGCGGGGGAGGGGTGCATTTGCGTCCTGTCCCTGGGCCTCTTGGTCTCCGCGCTGAGACACGGTCCAGCTCGCGCCTCGTCCCAACATCCCAGAACCTGCCAACCCCGAGATCGCACTCGGGGTCCGTCCGCGCCGGTGAAGGGCGGTTGTTTCTCGTGTAATATGGCTCCGCGAGGCATTGACTACTCGACCCGATTGCCATTTCGTATTGTTGCTGTTGTGCTGTCGTCGTTCTTGAACCCTGCGAGGTTCATGTCCCATCAGACACGAAAGAGAGGGACGATGCTTCCCGTACCGAGTTAGGGTGTGTGGGTACTATGGAGGGAGGTAGGTAGGTCATGTGTGCAAGGAATCATTATTCATTGACTACGCTGCGCTTCTAAGAGCAGCTTTCCAGCTCTCGGGTATAATCCAGCGCTTCCTCAATCCGGCCATTGCAGATAGATGTGTCTCCCACGGCTCAATGCCAACCGTCGACAACCATTCATCCCTCCTTCAGCCCCTGCAACGCCATGATCGCGTCTGTCTCCTTGTTGAACTGCGAGCTCATCAGTGGCATGAACCCAAGACTCCGAGGCTGGGTCCAGCCAGACGCCTTAACCAGTTCATGAACGACACAATCCGACCGGAAGAATGGATCACCCACCCTTGGGCCAAGCCTAGCCCGCGAGTTGGGCGACATGACTGAAAGTGGACCTGTTGGAGGAGAAGGGACAGGCTCCAAAGGCTGGAGCTTCAACGGCGTCGAGACAGATGCCCCGGTCGTTCTTAAAGGGGCCAACGTCAACGACTCCATGGGTGCTCGCTGCATGTCGGAGAGAGTCTCGGGCGGCGAGGCGCGCGAGACGAGGGCCGCCTTGCTCTTGGCGGACGGCCTCTTTACTTTCTGTGGCGTCGTACATAGCAACGTTTTGACGGCGAGGGTGGGCCGCGGCATACCCGGCACAAACACCTCCTCGCCGTCAATCTTCTTCCGTTTCCGCGTCCGGGGGTTAACCTTGACTGCCGCTAGGATGGAGCTCTCAGCGGTTCCCGACATGGTAACGTCCTCCGCAACGACTCTCGTGTTCCGTCTCGCTTCTAACTGCGGGACCTCTTGCTCCACCGTAGACGTAGTCGGCCCCAAGTGTAAAGTTGTGACAGGGTGTTGCTGAGGGCTGGACTCGGACGTCTGTGATAGAACAGCCTGCGCAGACTTCTTTTTTCGTCGGGGCTTCGGCTTCTCGGTTCGGAGGCTCACAGGAGAGGACGACGGCGGCACCGGCTTGTTGTCAGTGATTCGGCGAAGCTCGGCCATGACCTTGAACACGAGGTACACGGCATTGGTCGTGTCATCACGAACGGCCATGGGCCGACGGGGTGTAGTTTTGGGGACAGCGGTCTTCGGGGCCTTCGGGCCCTTTTCCCTTTGCTTCGCTGGCTTACCGTGTCCAGGATTAACAATCTTGGCGGCGGCAACCTTCGGGGTCTCTTCACTTCCCACCACTGGCTTCTCGTATCCAACATCAACAACCTTGGGTGGCTCGACTACCTCCTCTGGGCTGGGTATCGCCTGGGGAAGCGGGGTTCGAATTGGCGCTTCGGGCGTCACGTTGTTAGGGGACTTCTCGGGCTTCACAGTCGGGGGTTCCGGCTTCGCGGCTGTAAGCTCAGACTTTTCAGCTGGAGGTTTAGACTTCTCGGCTGGAGGTTCAGGTTTCTCGGCAGGAAGTTCAGACTTCTCGGCTGGAGGCTCAGGCTTCTCGGCTGGAGGTTCAGACCTCACAGCCGCTTCCGGTTGCGATAGTTTAGGGGCATGCTCGCCCGACTTTGATGACTCCGACTTAGGCTTCGATCCTTGTTCGGCGGTGTTCTGCCGCTTCTTTGGTTTGTCGCTGCTTTCCTTCTTCTTCTTGGACAATTTCGTGCCTGGCGGTAGCCAAAGCAGAGGTATCCTCTCCTTCAGGTTGGATACCCAGGCGTCACAGTCCCACTGGACCCAGTAGTCGATGATATCTCCCCATGAACTCTCCGGAGGCTTTGTGTAGTTCACAAACACCACTTTACCGCCTCTGCTGTGAATGGTCTTGGCGAACTCCCTGACAAGAACTTTGAGACCGTGAACCTTCAAAGAGGTGCCGAGAATGAGAAGTAGATCAGGCGAAAGCCCGAGATCATGGGTGATGATGGGGGAGATGAGATGGGCGTTTGGGTGCTCTTCGCCGTAGAGTACAATATCCGGTCTCAGCTTGCCGACACCCAGAGCTCTCTTGCCCCTTTCCTGTCGGGCAGCGGTCGCTCCAGCGCAGTATGGGCATTCGGGCTGTCGTCCAGAGAGAGTTTCGTGTGCTCTCCCTCCTTCATCCCAAGCACAGATCTTACCGCACAGAAAACACCGCAGAGACTCCAGAGATCCGTGTAGGAAGACACACTCCACGCCGTTGGACTTCCGATCAGATCGCTGTTGACTTTGAGACTCGGCGAAGGGGGTGGCGTCGGTCGATTCAGCGCCCTCGGCACTACCAGTCCCTTCGGTTTCGACATTACCTCTCTTTTCTTCCCGCTCTGGTCCTGCTGTGGCCAGCTCGCTGCTGGCTGAGGTGTTTGCCAATGCCGAGATAGCCAGTACCGCTCCAACGGATTTCCTTGAAAAGCGACCCCTGTGTCCCGGTCCTTCTTGAAGTGACGTCGATAACCCGACCTTCTCTTCGATCTGGTCAATGTTCTGCGTATAGCACCGAACCAACTTTCCACGGTTGCGGAGGTGACCAATGAAATGGTGCGATTCGGTCGGCTCAACACACTTCACTTTCTGCCGAAGGGTTGTGGCGAATGTGTAGAAAACCGATGTCCGCAGTGGATCTGCCCAGATTGAAGCATCGAATAGATCCCTGCCTTTGATGTTGGGCAGAGTTGACTTGCTGGGTTGAGAGGACGGAGGGGTTTCGTCAGTTTCCGAAGAGGCGAGGCTGCTGGCCACACTTGAGGTCTGTCTGGTTGATGAAGACGATGTTGGTTCCTCGAAGGGGTCAAAGAGGATGGGGGGAGGCGAAGACAATGGGGACGAGCTGAAAGCTGGCACTGGTTGCTGGCGATTCGACTGTGCAAAGGAGCTGATCTTGAAGGTTGGTGTTGTTTGGAGGAACAAGCTGGGAGGCGACGACAAGGGCGACGAGCTGGAGTAGAACCTTGTGGTTTTCGGTGTGGTGTAGGCCGAGGTCTGAAGTGTTGAGGCTGGGACAGGGGCCGCTGGGTTGAGGACCCGACCAACTTCCTCCAGCTGGAGTGAAACTTTTGAACAAGCTTGTCCTGGCGCAAAAGGTACCGAGGTTGGAGGCTGTTCCTTGGGTTCAGGTTCTTGTCCGTTGACCAAGGGATGTGTTAGCAAAGACCTCTTCCGCAACACGGCAGAGCGTGCCTGATAAGCGTTGGCTCTTGGTTTTGCCCCCGGGCTTGCAGAACGCCCACGTGTGCGCAGAACGCGGCGGGCTGGGCTTTCTTCTTTTTGCAGTGAGTTGGTTTGAGTCCCAGTTGGACTTGGATGCTCAGCCGTATAAGAGAGCCTTTGAGGGCTCTCATCCGGGGGTAAGGATGCGGCTCTCGTGGACAACCGAGTTGATCCGGCTATAGCCTCATTGCATTTGGTGCCATGACCCCTCCTAGCCCTGGAATCCTCACTTGTGGTGGCGCCGTCGTCGGCTGTCAATTCTCGTGACCTCGCTCTCGTCACTGGACCCTTCGCCCTGGTTGCGGTCAAGCTGGACGCTGGCGTGTCTGACCCATTGGACAGTCGACTCTTGTCCTCCTCCGAGCTACTAAGCACTTCTTGGTCTTCGGTAGCTTGCGAGTCGTCGCTGAGGCAGATGCCCGAATCCTCGAAAGACAGTCTTCGCCGCTTGGTGGGTGGTTCTCGTTCGTCACGGCTCGCATCGAACGATGTGGCGCGACTCGATTCCAGAACATCCTCCCGGGTCGCGTTGTCGAATTGGGCTTGGATCAGAGAGTACAATCCATTTTCGCTTCGGAAGTCCTAGAATGACATTAGTCCCGGCTGGCGGGCAACAACGGCATGAATGCTTACGGGAATCCCGGAGTTGGTGCTGATGCCGGCGCCGGTAATGACGACGACCTTGCGGGCTTTGAAAAGCGAGTCGGCGATCCCTTGCAGAAGAGCATCCTCGGCGGGGGTGACCTGGGTGGTGGGCATTCTGAACGCGTGCTAGAGTCGGCCCATTGGACTGGTTCGGGGTGGCGTGCTGACTGTCGACGACTTCCCTTCCTTGGATGCGTTTCAAGACGCGTAAGTGTCTGTGGACAAGATAGTCGGCGCGTGGGGAGCCTCGTTGGGAGAAAAATGGTGTGCGTCGATTTCAAGGAACGCGATGTACCTCCGCATAGGCGCCCAAGTCGAATGGCGACGGAGTGTTTTGCGACCGTAGGATTAGACCCCTGCTTCCCAGTCGAGTGGAAGGACCGTGTCGTCCCGGTGCAAAGTCTTCAGACAGCTTCTCGGATCTTCAGGCGCGGCAGACAGGCGGCAGCCATACGGTTTGATGTCGGGGTTTTCGTCGTGGTCGTTCGTTCCGCGACACGGTAGCGAAGGAGGCTGGAAGCTGGAAGCGGATGCAGACGCAGACGCAGAGACAGACGCGGTAGGCCCAAGCTGCCAGACCGGGGTTCGCGCTGCCAGGGTCTGCCGGACAAAGCTCGCTGTCAGTGGCACGGAACCAGCTCGGAGCCTCGAGACCCAGCGGTCTCTCTGGGTAGGAATTGATTGACGGTCAATTGTCCGAAAAGGAGAGGTGAGGCCGTGAGGTCGAAAGTGACGGTCTGGTAGGTGGTAGCGCGGAGGAAGGTTCAAGACCTAGGTAAGCCAAGCTCGATATTGGACAGCCCGACGCGTCTCAGAAGGTGCTCGGGAAGTTCAAAGCTCGAAAGCTTAACGATCGAAGCTACAGATGCTTAGATAATATGCCTGCCGTTGTATCTTGTTTGCATGGGGCGGAAGACGCGCCGAGGGTTCACGGCGAGGGGGGACTGAACCGCTCGAGCAATGTTGAGGATGTTAACGGAAGGTTACTCGAGGTTCCTTGTGTTATTGTGAACCGCGACTTCCCGCAAACCCAGAGGCGGCAATAGCCTAGCGTTAGTGGCCTCGATCGCTAACTTCGCCATACCTTAGTGGGATGGATCGCCGAAGACCCACCTATGATGGTTGATAGCGATTACGATAACGACGACGATAAAACAGACCGATAAGGAATGACGTGGGGCAACTCTTCAACGGTGTTCCAGTGGCTGGTTGTATCTGCCTCTCTCACTCACTGTCTCAAGCTCAGTCTCACTCTTGTTCAATTCAACCGTCCTCCCGATTCGTTCTGTCCAAGCAACTATCACCACAACCTTTTGACAGGTAGCATGGGCCGTTACGCAACCACGACACACGCTTGGTCCGCTGGCGGCTGACGTAAAAGAAATGTCATCGCTCAGGCGTCCGAGTGGTTGTCGATTTGACATTTACCCGTCAACGCACCGCTGTGACCGGCCATTTTATCCACAAAGTCAAGAGGGCAGAAGAGATTGTGACGGACGATATTCAACTCAGAAAACGTGACAATAAGGACAAGCTCTGCGGACGTGCAATTCCCGCCAGGCACCCCGATATACCGACACACCCGCCCGCCCATTGGTGGCAACAGAACACTCCTAGCGAACGGCATCGAGACGGGATCCCTCACCGGCGACGCCGCGCTGGGTGTATGAACCCTTCACATCTGTCCGGGTCGCCCGACGTTATAGATCCGGCAGCTTGGCATGACAGCATCATCTCCAGCGTCCATTCAGCGTGGAGCCGTTTTTCTAGAAGAGTAAGATGATACTTGGACAGCGGGGAAAGTGAGTCAGCTGCTGGAATTCATCGCCAGTGCGCAAAACCCGTTGGTGCTGGGGTGTGCATCTCCCAAAAAAGGACCGGCATGAGATGAGGCCGGTGACAACGTTGAACTTGGGACGCATTTTGAATGAAGGCTTGGAAGGGAGACTGGCGTGACTGCGACGTCGTCGTTTGATCTACCTCCCACCTCCACCTCCACATCCACACCCCCCCCCCGTGACGGCTCTCTTGAACGTTGACGCCGGCTCGTTGGCCGCCTGCATCCCACCTCGTGTCAACCTTAAGGCCGGGGCCGCTGCTCACGGAGCACCCCGGTCTGAGAGAAACCTTCCTCAGCTGGCACACCTTGTTTTTGATCGCCGTGCCTCCTTTAATTTTGGTCGTCTACTGTGTGCTGGCTGGCATCGAAGGGCCCGGGTTGTGAGGTTTCCGTCCAGGCCTCAGCTCGTTCCGTTCCCGAATCCAAAGACACGACGAACACGTCCCCGAACTGCTGCTGAGTGCTAGCGCATGAGTCGCCGTTGATCGGTGCATCCCAAGAATATTCCCGGCCCGGAACCATATAGGCAGGCAATAGTGTTGTCAAGTTAGACATGACCGATATAAAATGTCATCGCTGTCGCCATCTCAGTTGACCTACCAGCTCAATTATATCCCGATTGTCGGTTTCTCCGCTTCATGTGTAAAGTCTTTCTTTCTTGTAATAATTCCTACTTACTTTCACTCTTTTTCTACACTACAGGCAGGTCCAGTTTCACACTTCAGCATGCAATACTCCAAGTGCTTCGCTCTGCTCTCGTTCGTCTCGGGAGCAGTTGCCCAACAATGCACACTGCAATTCGACGGCCGCATCCCCGTCGGCACCGAAGTAGAGGCCTTTGACGCCAACAACAACATATTCAATCCGAAGAATGTCGTTGGCGCAGGCTTGACCTTCAGCCAGGTTCTCCAATTGCCCAACGAAAACAGCTCTCCCTTTGACGGAAACGACAACGTGCCTCTCGCCGTCGCCATCAGGTACGAAACCCGGGTTGCGCAACGCCGCCCGCACACATGACCAGCTAGCTGACACACTCTCCCTCTCTCACTTCCAGTGACCAGTCCATCTTTAACAACCAGACGAGCTTCCGACGCGCCGAACTGATCCCGGCCAGCAACTCGGGCACCGACGCGTCCACAACTGGCATCAAGACGCTTCATTTCAGTATCCAGAAGGACGCCCAACGGCCACTTAACCTCTCGCACGAGTACCAGATGGCCTTCCTCGAGAGCAACGACTTCAGCACAAATCAGGTCGTCCTCAAGGCCGGGACCATCCTGGGCGGCGACCCCAACGCCGACCCGGATACTCTCACACTCTTTGGCAACGTCAACACCAAGCCGGCGCCCCCCGTTCTCTTTAGCACCTCGTTCACCGAGGGCGTCGTTCACAACTTCGCCGTTACCCTGAACTTTGACGCCAAGTAAGCTGCTCTCACCCGAGCCGGCTGTGGTTGCGTACGTGGAACTGACACTCTCTTGCTAGCACGGCGCAGGTGTTCTACTCCACCGACAACAACGATCTTGAGGCTCAGGGTGATGTTCAAGTCAATAACGTTACCGGCCAGGGGCAGTACCACTTTGGTCTGCTGAAGAAGCCCGTCGGCGGCCAGGGCGATATCACCAAGAACGGCTTCCAGCCGGCTGGGATCGACGAGGCCGTCATCTACAGCGGCGTCTTCCAAGAGGACAGCGCCAACGGCTGCATCAGCCTGGCCCCGTGATCGCCATACACTTGTACGACCATGATATTCAATTATCTACCATTGTACGATAGGTTGGAGACCCACGCGGCGCGAAGGGCTCTCTTCTGTATAAATAGAAGCCAGTGATGTCGATATTGCCTTTGAAAATTTCCGACCCAACTGGCTAGGGGGTTTGAATCCAAAATGGCAGTTTTCTCATGCATTCGTGGTCATTAAAATGTCACACTGCCGGGAGAAAAGGAAGAGTAAAAAGTGGGACAAATGCATTTCTGTCATAACGCGTTGGGGTATTATATTAGATGGTGGTTACTTATTAATCTGTTTTGAGAAGTCCTCCTAAGCCCTGGACCAAGAGGACAACACGATTTTGGATGCTTTTGAGATGGGCGCAACTCTGCCTACTGCAGCGTGTGACACTGCTATCTAACTCTCCTGGTGGCTCACGACAGCGGTCACCTTCTCATTGCGGTTGGCGACCTCCTCCAACTGCGGGCGCAGAGAATCGGCGGCCTCCTGAGAGAAGTGACGGGCGCCGACGCGGTGCTCGAACAGCAGGTCGAGCTCCGAGTAAGTGAGGCCAAAGGGCTCCGGGAGGCGGAAGAAGGTCCAGGTCAGGAACAGCAGGGTGATGCCGGCCCAGAAGAAGCCGCCGCGGGCGCCCCAGTTCCAGTCGTTGACGCCGACGATCTTGGGCTGGATGGCATTGACGATGAAGCCGCCCGAGTTGTAGAAGGCGCGCGAGAGGGCGACGGTCTTGACGCGGAGGCGGGTGGAGGGCACCTCGGCGACGAGGGTGTAGCAGGAAGGGCCGACGCTGAGCTGGAAGGCGAAGAGCATGACGATGATGAGGGAGCCGACGGCCCAGGACCTCGCGGGCAGGCCGGCCTCGTCCTGGGGGATGCCGATGCCGCCGATGACGATGAGGATGACGAACATGGCGGACAGGCCGGCGAGGTACAGCGTGCGGCGGCCGATGTGGGTCATGATGTACCAGGCGATGATGCAGCCGATGAGGCCGATGCAGTTCTGGATCAGGCTCATGGTGAAGCCGTTCTCGTTGCTGAGGCCGGCGTTGATCATGAACTGGGTGCCGTAGCCCATGAAGGGCACGCCGCAGAAGGACTGGGTCAGCCAGACCATGCATGCAATCTCGGTGCGGCGGAGGTCGACGCCGCGGAAGCAGTCCCAGTAGTGGGCGCCCGAGCTGACCTCGATCTCGAACTGGTTCGTGAGGCGCATCATCTCAATGTGGGCGTCGAGGTCGAACTCGACGCCGCTCTGGGGGGACGTCAGCCGGCGGACCGACTCCTTGGCCTCTTCGAGGCGGTTCTGGCGGACGAGCCACCAGGGGCTCTCGGGGGCGAAGAGCGTGCCGATGATGATGGGAACGGGCCAGACCCACTGGATGGCGAAGGCTGTTTGGGGTGTTAGTTCAGCAAGCAAGTAGACTCGTGAGGTCCGGGTTGGCTTACGGATGCGGTATCCCCACTCGTTGTCGATTTGCAGCAGTCCGCGGAGCATGCCACTGCTAATCAGCTGTCCGATGACCCAGCACATGTTGCTGTATGCCCGTCGTCAGCTTTTTATCATTCTCGTGAGACGTCTGTCGATGACGCGGCATGCATCTTCAACTTACACCCAGGATGTCATGTAACCTCTCAAGGACATGGGGCAGATGTCGGCGGCGTAGGTGACGGCGAGGGTCTGGAAGATGCCCCACGGCACACCCTGGATCAGGGCTCCGGCCAAGAACATGGGCAGGCCGTTGGAGAAGAAGGGGATGAAGACGGCGCCGATCATGGCAATCATGGAGACGATCATGGTCTTCTTGTAGCCGATCCACTCGGTGATGAAGCCGTTGATGATGAGGCCGATGATGGAACCGACCTGGGTGCCGTTGTTGATGATGGTCTGCCAGCGGGCCGAGATCAGAGGTTCCCCATCGGGACCGACCTGGTCGCCGTATCTCTTCATGAAGGCCGGGAAGACATAGAAGTTGCTCATCAAGTTTGTGTCATAACCCTAGCAGAGCCGGTCAGTGCTGTTTCAAGGGGGGTTTGGAAAACGGCATACCTCCATGATGATGGCGAGGGAAATGATGAAGGAGAAGAGAATCGCCTTGGGCCAGAAGCGGAACGAGTCCCTGACGCTCATCTGGCGCTCGTTCTGCATGGCCGTGATGGCCTCGCCCTGGTCATTGTGGTGGCTGACGGCTGGAAGCACCTCGGCGCCCACGGCCTTGTCTTGGTGAGCCATGATGAAGGAAAGTCTTGAGAAGTGTTACCGCCAAAGGGGGATCAAGAGGAGTTGCGAACGAGGTTATTCCCAAACGTCGTGTACAACAGTGGGACACGACGTTGACTTTATAGAAAGACGATGGCGGGGGAATAGGCAAGGTTGCATATAGCACACACCCTTGCATGGTTCGTCCGGCTCTTGACATGAGAGAGCAAAAAGAAAGGGAAAAAAACCTCCCAACCCAAAGGAGAACAATACAATGAATGGACGGGTATGACTTGCCGAGGCAATGCGGAGAACCCCATCAACCCATCTCGGAGAGAGAACCGGGGGAAGGGGAGGGGTGATGGGGGCAACATTGGCATTGAAGCAACAAGACGTTCTAAGAGGCAACGCCGGAGACACACCCACACATCAAAGTCAGACAGCCGTTCTGTGAGGGCCCCATGGGGAAATATCTGGGGCTCGAGACGACGATCGGTCGAGACTTTTGGGGGGAGCAACGAGATGCGGTCATTCGTCGAACGATTGTGGGCGACACAGCACCGATGGCCGCGGCCGGGGTTGAGGCCGGTTTCCCGCCCCTTTTCCGCCGCCTTTTCCTGATCTGTCCTTGGTGAACCGGGGACGAGAGTGGGGAGAGGTGGTTCACGACCCATGATCCTTGTCGGGGTTTGCCCCCCCGGGTCGAAGCCAAACTCGGCCGGGTAACCACCGCGTGGTGAAAATACGGAACATGTTCACTCATTCACTCACTCACTCACAACCAATCCCCGGCTCTCACTCTCACCTCTCACACCCACGGTCACACTCATACTCATACTCACTCTCTTCTCTTTTTGGCGCCTCTTCTGCTCGTGCGGCTGGCCAACGGCCCCATTTGTTTCCATCTTTCCCCCCCAAACTACTTGCTACACTCACTACCAAGACGCGGGATAGACTTGGGCTGGACCGACACAGCCAGCAGTCTTCAGTGGCCTATCACTCACACATTGCCTTGAGAGCATACAAACGCGTCTCGGTCTTCAGTCCGAGGGATTTCTGAGCGAGCCCCGCGCGGCATGCGGAAACCCTCGGCTTGTGCTGCCTGCCGGTACACCCCTTGTCCACCCCAGCGAGCTTTTTCTTCTTTTTTTTTCTTTTTTCTTTTCTCCCACAATGACGTTGCGAGTCGCCTGGTGACCTGACACGGAATTCATCCCACAGGGCCCGCCGGCGCAGATGCCAAACCCGGCAAGGCCTAGACGACTGCATATACTGCAGCGAGAGAGGTCTAAAATGCGACCAAAGGCCTCCCGAGGGCGGCTACTACGAGCAGCGGGAGAACCAGCGTAGACAGCGTCAGGAAGAGCAGCAAGGCCGGTCGCAGCAGGGATACGCGAGTGCGTCGTCGCCCGTCTCCCGCGCCGGTGGCCAGTGTGCCCGGTGCCAGACGGCTCCTCCACCCCCTCCTCCGCATGCCACGCTCCCTCCCCTGCCGGTGCGTCTGGAGCTGCTGAGACTCTACTTCGACTACATCCATGACCAGTTCCACTCCCTGTTCCATCGGCCGAGCTTCGTCGAGGATGCGCTCGGCGACCGAGTCCCCCACGGTATCCTGTACGGCATCTGCGCCCTGTCTGCAAGGTCTGTCTGTCCACGTGTTCTGTCTGATGAATGTCCCATCTGCCTCGGCCGCCAAGGCTGATGATGTGTAACTGAACGGAGGGAGGAATGAGACGAGACATGACGACCGGTCCACTAACAGAAGTTCTAGGTTCTCGACGGATCCGACTTTGGCCGACGTCGACCCTCGGCATAGAGCACAGGGGTACTTGCAGGCCGCCGAGGGGTTTTTCAACATCCGCGACGTGTCGTTGACTACGATACAGCTCTGCGTGTTGATAGGAGCAGCCTGGACTGCTGATGGCAATGGAGAGGCCGAGAACATCTACTACGGCGTCGCATGCCGCATGGCGCAACTCCTGGACCTACCCAACAGACCGGCAACCAGTCTGCTGGAACGGGAGATTAATATACGGGGTAAGCCTGCCCTGGTTCCCCTTTCATCCCCCCCCCGTCGTATCTGCCAAGTTGATCGTCTGCAACGTGTGTGCATCTGCAACGTGGGCGGGCGGCATCTGCAAGGCACGAGGGGAAACGAAACCCAAAACTGACACTGCTGGTTCCCCTCTCCCCCAGTCTGGTGGTCACTCTGCATGATTGACGTGTGGTCATCCACCGCGGTGAAGCTGCCCAAGCTGCTGCCGGCGAGATCCGACATCCCCCTGCCGATGGACGATCTGCCGTTCGTCTCGTTGAGCCGCAGCGGTGCGTCATCATCCTCCGCCGCGTCCGCGGGGGCGGCGGCTGCTGCTGCCGGTGTGTCCGCCGCGGGTGCGACGCTGCTGTCGGGACAGAGCTCGCAGCACCTCTCGCAGATGGTGCGGCTCAACAGGATCCTGCTCGACGTCAACGACTTCAACCAGCGGTGCGTGGCCGAGAACCCGGACTGGGACGCGCTCGAGAGCGGCGTGGAGGCGCTCCACGCGCGCATGGAGGGCTGGCTCGCGGCGCTGCCGGACAACATGCGCGACACGCCCGAGAACTTTGCGTGGTTCGCGGCGCGGGGGCTCGGGCGGACGTTCGCGGCCGTGTATCTCGGATATTACCACTTCGGCCAGCTGCTGTACTACCAGTTCCTGTACGGCGCGGGCACGACGACGGCCATCAACCCGACGGCGTCGGCGTCGGTGGCGCGGCGGGACTCGTACGCGACGCGGTGCAAGGAGCACGCGGCGAGGCTGTGCGACGTCGTGTACCGCGCGCAGACGACGGCCGGCGCCGACGTGCGGTACACGATGGCGGCGCACGTCTTGGTGATCGCGTCGACGGTGCAGATCCACACGCTGCTGCTCAGCGGCGACGAGGCCGACATCGGCCTGGCGCGGCGGCGTCTCGAGAGGAACTATGAGCTGCTTCTGCAGCTGCGGTGCTACTGGCCGACCGTCGACCGGGCCATCAGCCGGCTGAGGGCGTTCCACGAGACGGCGCGGACGAGCATCGACACCAGCTTCGTGCTGGACCGCTGGATGCTGCGGTTCCTGGTCGAGTTTGCCGAGCCGATGGAGGAGAAGGAGGCCGCGGCCGGAACAAGCCGGCGCGGGGATGGGGAGGAGATGGAGTCGCTGTGGACGATGGAGGGGCGGCCGCGGTGACCCGATGGGTCCCGATGTGATGATGCCAAGTTGTGGTCTTGTGATCGTGTGGGTTGTGTGGTGAAGCTGGGGGAGATCCGATTCTGGACTCTTGGCCCGTTGATATGAAACTGGAGGCCCAGACCCAATGGGTAGAGAGTCTAAGCGGAACCCCAGAGGAGTCCACAGAATTAACAAAGTGGATTCGAGAGGTTTACTCGTTTTCTCTCTGCCTGTGTCTCTGTCTCTCTCGCATGTGACACTGACAAGTCAATGTTGACTTGACCGAAGCGGCTCATGCTCGTTCGTGACAAGGGGGTTGGTTGTCAACTTGGGCGTCTTGTAAAGCTCTTATTCCGAGAATTACACCGGCCAACCAACCAACTCTTGCTTGACAGCGGGGTTCCTCTTGGCAAACCCCGTTCTCTTTCTCGCACGTGGTGAAAGTGTGGGAATGACTCGGGGATTGTTTGGTATGCGGTTGGATTGCGGAGAAGGGCGGGAAACTTGATCGAGTTCTCCGCCCCCGGTCGACCAACCTCACCGTCTGATGGATGCGCCCCCTCACTTGGCGACGGGCATCATGTAGCTTGTTAGTCAAGCAGCAAGCAAGCGCGCACACACACACACACAGAGAGAGAGAGAGGGACAGAGATACGATGTGTGGGGGAAAACTTGGAAGACTGTTCGTGATGGAGGAGACGGGAGGGGCGCTGAACGGACCCGCGATGCCACTTTTCCTGCTCGAGAGACGGTATAAGAATTGATTCCCGGCAACGCGCACTCAACTTTAGACAAGCAAATACTGACGTCGAAGTCATTGCCGTTTCTCGACTTCGGGAAAAAAAACACGAAAAAAAACTCCAAATATGGCTTACAGATCACTAGGCCTCGTCGCCGCCATCGCATCCGCGGGACGAGTGGCGGCTCTCAGCAATGGCCTGGCCGATACGCCGCCGATGGGCTGGGTAAGTTGACAAACGAAGTTTTCAGGAATCTTTTTATTGCAATTTTAATTTTTGCCTTTCCTTTTCTCGTCCCAGTACATGTAAAGTATCAAGTCACTGACGTCCGTCTGCCAGAACAACTGGAACGCCTTCGCGTGCGACGTCTCCGAGGACCTCCTCCTGAGCACATCGGAGCGCGTCGTTAGCCTGGGCCTGCGTGACCTGGGCTACAACCACGTCGTGCTGGACGACTGCTGGCAGGATGTCAACGGCCGCGATGCCCAGGGCAAGCTGCAGCCGAACCTCGACAAGTTCCCCAACGGCCTGAACCACGTCTCGGACCACCTCCACAGCCTGGGGTTGAAGTACGGCATGTACTCCAGCGCCGGCGAGATGACGTGCGCGAGATTTGGTGAGTCTGTTTTTGACCCCGTATTCAAAAAGTCTTATTCCACATCATGAGAACGGTGTCCTCTGAAGAGTAGTCTCATGACAATGATCATCAAGAACGACCATGTCCCTGTTACATATCATGAAGGACGGCTCTGACTGACACATTTAAACAAACAAAAGCCGGCTCGCTCGACCATGAAAAGGACGACGCCCAGAGCTTCGCATCTTGGGGCGTTGACTTCCTCAAGTACGACAACTGCTACCACATGGGCCGCATGGGCACGCCCCAGATCTCCTTCAACCGCTTCAAGGTCATGGCCGACGCCCTCAACGCGACGGGGCGGCCCATCGCCCTGAGTCTCTGCAACTGGGGCGAAGACTACGTCCATACCGTAAGCCCTCCCTCCCTCCCTTCCTCCCCCAACATCCTTTCTGTTTCCCATTCATTCATACATCCCTCCCTCCCAATCGTACAAACTGACAAACCCGAAACCCCCAGTGGGGAATGTCCCTCTCCAACGCCTGGCGTATGTCGGGCGACATCTACGACTCCTTCACCCGGCCCGACGACCTCTGCAGCTGCTCCTCGGCCGCTGACCCCTTCTGCATCGCCCCGGGCACCCACTGCTCCGTCCTCTTCATCCTCAACCGCGTCGCCACATTCGCCGACCGCAGCATCCCCGGCGGCTGGAACGACCTCGACATGCTCGAGGTCGGCCAGGGCGGCATGACGGACGAGGAGTACAAGGCGCACTTCGCCCTCTGGGCCGCCCTCAAGTCGCCCCTGATGCTCGGCAACGACCTGCGCTCCATGCCCGCCGACGCCCTGAGCATCGTCAACAACCCGGCCATCATCGCCCTCAGCCAGGACCCGCACGGCCGCAGCGCCCTGCGCGTCCGGAGGGACGTCGGCGGCGCCCTGATCCCGGACGAGCACGGCGTCGCCGAGGCCCAGGTGTGGAGCGGCCGTCTCGAGAACGGCGACCAGGTCGTCATCTTCCTCAACGCCGCCGGCGCCGACCTCGACATGGAGTCGTCGCTCGCCGAGATCTTCGTCTCTGACGGCCCCGGCGGTTCCGCGCCCCAGGTCAAGTCCGCCTGGGCCGTCCACGACCTCTGGGCCGACCGCATGTCCACCCAGACGGCCGAGTCGCTTTTCGCCGCCGAGAGCCACGACGCGCGGGCCAAGATCCTCAACGAGGCCAACTGGTACAACGCCACCGAGATCCCCTATGCCGTCGGCCTCGAGAGAGAGGACCCGAGGCTCTTTGGCAAGAAGGTCGGCGAGGTCGCGGCCAAGGGTGTCCTGAAGGCCAAGGTCCCTAGCCACGCGGCCAAGGTCTTCCGTCTGAGGAGGATCGCGACGCCCGGCGACGGCTTCAAGGCCAAGAGCCATGACCGCACGCAGAGGACCGTCAAGGAGGAGCTGTAAACAGACCTTGGAGCTGCGCGGTAGCATAATGGCGACGAATGACTGTTACAGTCTAGAGAGAGAGAGAGACATGTCGATAGCATGATGGAGGAAAACACCAACTATAGATGGGCGAGTGGGAAAACCTGGAAAAAGACACCTGGTACGATAAGAGTGATGACTTGGAACGACTTCACGTTGCTGTCGAGTTTAGTCTACGGCATTGACGAGTACGGTACACTGGGAGAAGACGGGAAGAAGAAAAAAAAGAGAACCGAGATGCCATGTTGTGTTTTGATAGAGGTCGTGGACCGGAGGAGCACATTGCGATAGCTTCAGTCAACGACGTATCATTCAGCTTCATTACTCGGGAGTTCCTTATTGAACATGCTCATTCTCCTGCTAACATCACTTTTACAAGGGAACCATAACCGCTTCAAGACCAAACACAGAGGTGAAGGCGATCATCAAGAGGCATTCATCCAGTCCTCACATCGACCTCGACACCTTGTGACCGTGGCCATTTGCCAACCACCCAAGTCAGCTCGACGCAAGGCCACCCGCACGGCACCAAGAGACCAAGCCCACCTGACCCAACGGCAGAATGTTGAACCCGCATGGCGCCAGACAGTCCTCACAACCCCCCAAACAGCCATGCTCGGACCGACCGACACGGCGTGATTCAACGCCAAACTCACGGCTCCGCTGCCGCGAGACAAGAGCCACGACACACCCTCGCCACTGCAAAAGCCCACTGCCGAGGCCTCCAACGATAATGACCACTTGTCCTGACAACCCGAGAGAATGCGGACGATCGTACAACTCCCGTCGCCCCATCCCCATTTCAAGACGTGCTCAGACGGGAGTGTGACCTGTTCTTGAGACCGATCCTCTGATGGGCAATGCCAAACTCACCTGTAACCTTATCGGTCCGGTCCGGTCCGGTTAGGCCATCATCGCCCACGTCGATATCTAGTTCGATGAGAAGGAAGAGGCGAGAGAGAAGCACAGGCGGCCCAAGTGGGGAACCATAATCAACACTTGCCGAGACCTCCAGCTGGCATCGTTCCCTTCATCTCCTTGACCAGTTCCAACTGAGAAGCTTACCGTAGGACAGACAGGAGTTGAGCACCCGCGCCGGGAAAGGCGAGCACCAGAGCTCGCCTATTCGAGCACGTCGTGTCTTGATTCCCGAAGCGCCCCCCTGAACGGCGCCGTCCTTTTCGACCGGGGCGCTTTTGATCACTGGGCTTTGGAAAGCAGGGGAAAGCGAAATGAGCGAGGTGCCCTTCTTCGTCACGGGGTAAACTGGCAACTGCTCCTACTTCTGCCACCGAATTTCTGTTCCTGTGCCCCAGTATCGAGAACATCGATCGGACACTGACCGCCGGAGGGTGCAAGAATCGGATCGGCGGCGGCAGTGCGGGAGTATCGCGGCCATGAAACACAACGAGACGAGCATTGAATACTGGCTGGGATCTTCAACACGGCTGGAGGGATCAGGTTTGTTCATCAAGAACCCGCCGTGAATCCCCCCGTCTTGTGAAGGGCCCTGGAACTTGGTCAACTGCAACTCGCCGTCAACGCAATGCCGCCAAAAAGTACCGCGTCAGCGTCTGTCGTCGTCGCGCATTCTCGCTTCCCCTTGCAAGGACTAAGATGCTTTCTGCCCTTTTGAGTATCGCTTCGCCAAATAGACCCTTGGAGAGTGAAAGTGGTCAATCGGTCAAAAAACTAGGCAATACGGCGGGCAATGTGCGTCTCCCATGGACATTGCAGCACGATACTTGCCATACACACCCCCCGCTCTGTCATCGATACACACCCCCTTCGGCCATCCCTCAAAGAAACCCGTGCATCGAGGTTTTCCAATACTCACCCCTTGAGCAGGCCAATCCTCGGGCGGACCCGAAGGAGAGAAAGAAAGGAGAGAGAAAAGAAGAAACCAGGGGCTTGATCGGCCACGAGCGCACAGCAGACGCCGCAGCCCCTCGGGGCTTGAATGACGACGAGGGGCTGGACCAATGGAGGACCTTCACGAGCGAGACTGACTCTGATCAAGCCCTGCATGGGGATCTGTTGGTTGGCATTTCTGGCCGAGAGATTGGGTGGCAGAGCGCCGTGCGGCGAGAGAGAGTCAGCCACCGTTATCCATATAACGTTTCTTTTGCCCGCCGAGGGACAGAGATCAGAGAGAGACTGAGATAAGAAAGAGAGAGAGACGGTTGCAGTAGTGTACGGAAGACGATACTTCTTGAGCCTTGGCGGTGCGAGGCGCAATGGATGGTGAGGTGAGCTGCAAAAGGTCGTGCGGTTTTGGGTTAAGTGGCACACCTTGCAACAATGCCATCAGACTCGTATCGTCCCTTGGAGAAGATTCTATCTTTCCCTCCCACTCCCACTCCCACCCTCATGGCCGCCTACCTGGCACCGGAACGCTGTGCAGAGTCTCTCCATCGAAAGGTCCCGGCATTCAGAGAAGAAAAGAAAGGAAGAAGAAACGAGGGGGGGAAGCATCGGTTCGTGCATCACTATGAAAGTCATCTCTCGGGCCGCTCGCCCTCTGTTCGAAAGACGCGTCCAGGTTTGAAAGACAACGCGTGGATCCCGTCATCCACCGTCTCCCGTTTGGCGGTCATCTTGGCCGAGCTAGCGGGGGCTCAGCGTGGGAGATCCGAGATGCCGACATCGGTTTGCGCCTCATCTCTATCCACCAGGTCAGGGAACGCCAGGATGCGCTGGGCAGGATTTGGTTTGGTGGACAGAACATTGGGAGCCGGCACGCCTGACAGCTGTGTGGCCGGAAACGCTGCTCAAGGATGATATGGATCCTTTCGTGCCTCAGCATTATGCCTGTTCCGTTCATCGGAAGTGAAGCGGTATACAGCTGGGACATGACGCCCGGATGTCAGTCAGGTCGACAGTCAACAGAGGTGAAGAGAGCGGGCGAGACGTGCAGCAACCAGAACCAGGTGCCGCGAGCAATATGCATCATCTGACGACTATTCGTGCTCAAGATGATGCAGCTTCCCACCATCCATCTCCCTCAACTCTTTTCGGTGAACGGAGCCGTGCATACGGCTCTAGGGGTCAACCTTGGTGGAAGAAGGAGGATCCTTTGGGCTCCGGCCTATCTGGCTCAACCGTCGCCTATCTCGACGACGCGACGGTGAGCTAGGGAGATTTTCTCCCCCCGGGACCCCCTGTCTCTCGCAGCTCCGGCCGGATCGCCTGAGAGAGGGGCAGCAAGACAAGGTTATGCTTGATGTCGATCTCTCCAACGCTGGCCTCTCCTCCCCCCCCCGAGCAGGGCCCGCCGCCCTCCTTTGCCTTTGTATCCGTATTATTTGTTCATCCGAATGGGCGCAGCGACAGGCGTGCCAAGAACATCCAATATGCCACCGCCGTCTCCGCCAGCTCAGGCCAGGATGCACGGTCAAGGCACAGAAAAGGGCGAGGCGAGTCGAGCGAGGCGGAAGCGCAAAAGGTGTGTGTCCTTGGCTGTTCTTGGCTCTTGGGGTGATGAGTATCCAGAACCGAACGGGCGATCATTAATCTTCCCACGTGGTTGCAAATCAAACGCAGAAACTGGCGATGTTAATGACCTTTTGACGGGGGCTGCTCCCAAAAGGGAACACCAGTTGAGATTGCGAGCGGCAGTCTCCATGGGCCAGCCAAGCCATTGGGTGCCTCGTGAGCCCCGGTGTCCCGTTGGTGCAAGTCGTACTCCCGTAAGGAGGAGGGAGAGGAGTAACCTGGGACCACAAAAGTTTCGTCCTCTGTTGTTCAAGATATCGCAATCAGTCGCACCGGGGCTCGCTACGTCCAGTGCAATATGCCATTCCCGTCTTAGCGCTGTGGCTGTCCGTGGTACCCCGGCCGCCCCTACCATGCCATGTAAACAAATGCCTTGTCTACGCGGGAGTGCCCGAGTCACCAGGAGATCTTTCTCATTGCAACACGGATAGGTCGATACTGCTCGGGACTCTTCTGTTACAACAGGCAGCAAGCAGCATGCGGCATAGACACATGAACACGTCAAGCCTTCGCAACCTATCCCCCGGACGGATGGCGGATGCTGGTCAGGGGTCGCGCGCCTCCAAGAAAAGAATTTTTAGTCCTAGTGTTGCCCAGCGCCACGAAACGCCCTCGTTTCTTATTCCAACATCTCCCCACTTTCCCGGCTCATGTATTTGGAAGGCCTCTGCTTGGCAGATTCGACACAACTTCATATCGCGGACTTGACGTGGTCAGCAGTTTGTCTGTACAAGGTTATCCCTGGGTGTACCGATCGATACCTTGAAGCAGGATAGTTGGCGTTACCCAGCATGGCCTGGTTGAGGTCGAAGCATCTCTTTCTCTCTCTTCTACTCTCTCTGTGAAGATGCCCTTCAGGCTTCCCGCTTGGTGTACTCGTTTCTTATTGCTGACTGGTAACACACGCCTTGCTGCAGGATCGTGGAAGAAACAGAGATGAGGTATGCTGGCGGCTTTCTGCAGAGCCTCCACGGAGTCGAATCGTGCCACCATTGTCATTCGCTTGCTGTCGTGTCACGAGCATGGAGCCTGCTGCTACGGCTTTCCCGGTGCCGCTTGTGTTGCCGCAAGTTACGGTAGTGCGTTTGAGCATATGACGCATAGATCAAGGGTCAAGAGGTCTGCCATCTGGTATGTTTCCATAGTATCCCCTCCTGACAGTGACACCTGGTTCAAACCCTGAGGGTTGTTGCCGGATGAAACCCCCATGCTGCGGCATCCAGCGTCGTGAAAGTATGTGGTTATCTGGCTATCAACTCTGACTCCGAGAAGCGCAGGCACACACATACACACTCACCCAGAACGATAAACCCAGGGGGCGGCAACGCACATCACAGTCCCGGCTTCCCAGGACCTTATCGCCGGGCTTCCAATCGCGTGAGACAGCCAAAGATCCGTGGCCTTCGGCTCTTCCCAGGCTTGAAGCGTGTTGCAGTTATGTGTCTTGTTGTACGGGCGGCGGCACGACCTCCCGGCATGTCCCAACCCTGCTTCGCTCCAAGATCCAGCAGCCGGGCGCGGGCTTTTGAGACAATCCTTTGTGGTCGCTGTCTTCGATCCACGGGTCAGCATCCAAAGCATTGGGTCATGGAATTCGAGCAGATTGGTCGAAGCTGCATGGCAACGTTGCACAGGTAGCCCGGGGCACACGCAGTATAACGTCTTTTACCGAGTGCGCATGAAGGCGTCGGTTGTGGCCTTTATGAACTGGTGGTTTGACCCGGTGTGCCGTCGCTGGAGCACGCCATTGAGCGATGATGCTTCGAGACAAGTCGTTGTCTTTGGGTGCCGCCGGGTTCAGTGGTCTCTCTGATTCCCATCGTTTAATGAAGTCACGTAGGATACGCCTATTGAGGTATTTGGTTTGGTCAATAGAACAGGTTCGCGGATGATAGGGGCAATCGGGCCGGCCAGTAGGGAGGCAAATGTTCGCTCGCCCGCCTAAAATCATTCTTTCGTGTAGCTCTGGGAGTCGGCCTAAAAAAAATCCTTTTCTTTTTTGGAAACTACAGAAAAGAGAGAACACCAAGCACGAAAAAACTCAATGACGATGGTCACACCAAACATCACAGAATTGCCAAGAGAGTTGAGGGAAGCTTGAAAAGAAGCCCGATAGTCTGGTTTCGGTGATGGGGTGTGGCTTTTCTGCTGGTTAGTGCTGGTTACAAGACCCCCGTACTTGGAGCAGATTAGCGAGGATGAAGACACACGGTATCAGCGACCATCCGCATGCAATGTGATGGCTGTGTGTACAGGCTAAGCTGAAAGCAACGGGGGCCAAGCAAGAATTGGAAGAGCGCCTAGAGCCGTAGTGTAGTGTACACACTACACGGTACGTGACGGTGGCACACAGCTGCCTGCGTCTTCGGTCTCGGCAGTCGCATGTATGCGTGGACTTTGGCCCAGGTCGTGAGCCAACCGCCGTGTGTCGAGTTCGACCGGTAGCGTTGGTGCTTCCTGGCGACGAAGAAGTAGATGTTGCACCTAGATATGTAGCCAAAGCAGGCAGATGGGTTAGATGTCGCACGGCAGTTGCAATTGCAAAGATTGATGACAACGGCAGAGGGTCGAGCGGCCAACGTGCGTCCGAGGAAGACTGCGAGATCTGCTTCGTGAACAGTATCAGCATGCATGATCTTGGTAGGTGAGGCCAAGTTTCGAACTGTTGGTCCTGGCAATTGCTCCCGAGTCCGAAAGGCGGAGAGAGAGAGCGTGTGTGTGTGCGTGTGTTGTCGGCTAGCCCCGAGAATAAGACGGATAGTCTGTGTGCAGCCGCCGCCGCAAATCTCTCAGCCGCGAATCTTGTTATTGCCGTCGAAAAGACAATGGTTGAAAGTGAGAGATAAGCCGTTGCCCTATTGCTCCTCACGCACGAACACACAGTCGCATTCCGGCTAACACCGCAACGACTCGCGGTATTGCTATCACCATATCCATACGGATAAGCTTGAGAAACTGAAGCCGTGGCCCAGGCTCCTGGTTACGTGGGCCAAAAAAGAATGTTTTGAAGGAATGCAAAACAAAATAGGACGGGTGACGGGTTGTACCCGGCAACATGAATCTGCAACATGGGGGATCCAGAGCCTATCCTTGAAAGCAAAGCAATGGACGCAAGGTACCGATCCAAGTCTTATCCCCCCCCCACTCCCTATGGCGGGATGACTTGCATAAGAGACAGAGCCGGACCAGTCAGCTGGCAGGTATGCGTAGCTGTCCGGGGAGAAACAAGCGGGGGGAGGGAGGGGGAGCATTGACAGTAAGAATTATGTGCCAGGACACAATTATACAATAGTTGCACCACGAACGAGGTGGTCAAACAGTAGGAAGTGAGAGACGGAGCGCTTTGTTGACGAGACCCGTGGGCCCAGGTGGTGCGGTACTACTGCGAAGAGCGGCGGACAGGCGTGGTGTCGCGCGAGGTTACCGGGACGGACAGGCAATCAGGGATTCCAGGACCATGGTAAACCAAGAGAAAGAGAGGGGAGAATGTCTCTCTCTCGTTTTCTCACTCTCAGAGGGAGAGGAAAGGGGAGGTAGGGAGTGACAAGCGAGGAAAAGATCGGAGCCGAAATACCGAGATAAACCGGTTGGACGGTGTATTTGCATGGAGGGGTGTGAATGAGTTAAAGTGATATGAGGCGGGCAAGGAGGTTTGAATCAGGATCCGCATGCATCAGCTGCACAAGTGGAATACCGGCGAAGGGCCTGGCGGGCAAGAAGAAGGCAGCGACGGTAATAAGGAATACGAAATGGAAGGGCGTTCCTGGGCGGTGATGGTGATGTCGACAGTCGATGCGATGGGCGAGGCGTGAATGTGATACGGCCGTATGCGAGAGGCGGCAGCCGTTGCTAAAGGCGGTCGGGGTAACTAGGGTTGAACATGCGGCGGTGGCGAGCATACATAGGTAGCATGGCATCATACTTTGGGCGTATAGGTATCCGTACGGACCATACACAAAGCAATTCGACTTTGAAGCACGGCGACGCATGCGGCATGGAAGTATCTGTCATGTCATTGGACTCGACGAGGCGGTGACGGTGACGGTGCCGGTGTTGTCCGTGTCGGCATCGGTGTCGGTGTCGGTGTCGGTAGGCAACGTGGGCAAATGCTAGTTAGTAGATCAGTTACGAGATTGGCGTTTGTATCCTTACTCGACATCCTTAGTCCAGGCTCGAGGTTCGAGGCTCGATGCGACGGCAGCATAATGTGCAAGTGTAGCCGAGGGAGGGCGGGTAAAGAAAGCCATTCGTGCCGACGACGGGCAAAAAGGAACATGTGGTGAAGTGCGAGTCAATGTCGAAACGGCGGACTGCAGAAACGTTCCAGAGGAATCTTGTTACTGGCCAGATACAAGGCGAAAATGGTCAAGGGTACCCCCCTCTCCCCCTTATTTTCGGAGACCTGGATGCTTGGGAGACGGCGTCAAAGCGAAGAGGAAAAAGAAAGCGTAAGCGGAGTGGAGGGGAATCATGACATGTTGAGTGAGTAGTGGTGGCGGTGATGGCAGTGGTGGCGGTGATGCATGGTCTGATCTGATGCCTGGTCTGTTTAGGTGGATGGATGGACGGATGGATGAATGAAGGATTGAATAGATGGCGACGTGTTGTTACTCGGAGATTTTTGTGTTTTGAAGAGTTGTCCTGTGAAAGGCAGAAAGAGAAAGGACTTGAGGCAGCAGCAGGTATCTAGATCCCTGGTACGTACGGTGCCTTGGGGGGTACTGATGATAGTCTGGCTGATAGCGAACGAGGCGGTACCTAGGTAAAATAAGGCACGTAGGTAGGTAAGTAGGTGGTACCTGTAGGTGTAGGCATAGTGCAAGTGATGGGGACAGAAAGAACGACAACGCGTATATCGCAGGTATTCCTTCCTTCCTTGCTTTCTAGGGATGCTGGTGAGGTCGTTCTCATCCGAAACTCGCCTGATTAATGATGTGAGTGCTGTGCTGGAGTCGGGCTTGACAGCAGCCCTTGCCTTGCGCTATCTGCTGTAAGGCAGGTATTAGTAGGCTTCTTGCCTTGTGTGTTCCTACTTGCAGGTAGACAAAAGATACGTACTGCTCTCGGATAAGATAGAGGGGAGTGTTGGTCCGCGTGTGCTCGCCCTACCTACCCAGGTACCTAAGGTAGGTAGGAACGGGTACCTCATCCACCTAATTAGGACCCCCCTAGGTACATTCGCTCCTACTTTTACTCTTCCTCATACTCCCTTCCGATTCTATCTCAATCATCCAAGATCGTCTCTCCCTCTCGCGCACCCACGCAAGACCATGACAGAATAGACTCGCATCTCGTCACATCTCACAAAGCCACCTCAACTGATTACTACAACTCTGGAATCCCAATCGAGTCTCTCCGGCCTGATCCCACCGCTAGTAACAAACGACACGATGGGGGCACGGCACTATCTGTACCTGTACTCTGCACACCAACAGCATCAAGAGCGGGGAGGCATCCTCTGTGGACTTTGGACGATGGGCCTGGCCATCTCATCTGCGAGATCGACAGCAAGGGCTGTCCCTGTAGTTCTCTTTTTTAGCCGTCGATCCTTGTCTCCCCTCCCCTTCCTCCCTCTTTGGCGCAAGACACAACAACTCGACGAGGGACTCGACCCTTGCCCTCATCCGCCCATGGATCACCATGGGTCAGTCATCCTTCCCACTGCTCGGCTCGCCTTCACCACTACCGAGACTCTGCAACTTGCAAGTCATGTTTGCAACACCACGAGGCCTACCTGTACAGTACAAACGTTTGGTGCGCTGCCTTCGTCTCACTTGCACTCACGCACAAGCTCTTCCTTCCTTCCTTCCCCTGGCCCCAGATGTTAGGGATTATGCCACCGCTTCTTCAAATGCTTATTGACCACAGCTTCAGTCGACACACTCGACGACGACAAGCCTTGCCCGCCTCACCCATGTTACGCTGCTGTCCCATTCCTTGCCGTGTAACAGCCAATCGCCATCTGATTCGTCATCCCGCCCATTGGAACGCAGGGAAACCCAGGCGCACTTTGTCCAACTCCAACTCCAGGACCTCGTGAGGGCGTGACTCTAGCCTCCTCCTCCTCCTCTTCCTCTTCTTCCTCCTCCTACGCCGCTTCGCTTCCTGTCACAAACGCCACTCGCCGCCACCTGCGCTTGTATCGTGTCCTGCCGCCCTGGGACATTTTCCGTCAGCTGCGCTGCGCGTCTTGGCATGGCGATGGAATTGCAAAAAAAAAAAGAAGTGCTCCCTGTCACTCGTACTATCGTCATACTCGAATACGTGCTCTTCCGATTCCGTCTCGCCCGCCAATCCAAACGTCGTCATGAGCCAAGTAAGTACCTGTGATGAATGAGACTGAACGCATCTTTCTCGCTGTGGGCACCCTTCTTTTGCATGGCCCGCGCCCGCATCTCTGGACCGAGCCCAGCGCTGTGGCGTTTACCCGCGTCCTGGCCATCGACTGCATCGGTGTTCACTCCCACGCTCTGCTGCGGTTTAGAGGCGACACCAGCGTTTTCGACAAGATAACGTTTCGGCCGATGCCATGTTCAACAGCGTATAGTACTTGTATAGCATACAGGTAGAACGCCGTCTCGGAAATCCACCGGCCTTTTCCAGACCAGGCAACCCACGTTGAATATAAGACCGCAACCATTCCCCCGCCATCGTCGACGTTGAGCCACCCCCTTCCGTGTCCTAGTCTTCTGTACACCGAGCCGGCTCCATCATCCGACGCTAGCTGTCATTCAGCTAGCCAGCGCTTGATTTCGACTCTTTAGAATACATTCACGTCTGCTCGCATCAGTGACTGGGCATTGATCCTTTCAGAAAATATAGAGAAAAGAAATAAAGAAGACAACCCCCCGCCCCTCCTCTGGTTCCCGAGGGCGATCCCTTTTATCGTATTTCGCTCTGCGGCTCTTGTCGAATACCCCGCTCTCACGTCAAGTTATCGCCGTCAACAGAGACCTTGGGCGCAATCGTCTCAGACACGGGTCTCACGCTTGTTGCCTCTCCGGCCGACACATCCGCTAGGAACCAGCCGACGCCGACCGAACTCACCGCGTCTGACTAGCAGTTCTGTCTGTCCACTAGACTTACCGCAAATAAGGCCCATCCAACGGGGGAGCCACTACGAACTGTATGTCCGTGCCTGACATGACAGCGAGACACGGGCACTACGGGGACCAAACTGAAGTTGACGTGTGTGCAGAGGCAGCAGCCCAGAACAGACGCATCTTCCGCACTATTCGTTCCCGCACAAGACAATAACGCCAACTCGCGGGCCACGCCGCCATCCTGCCAAATCCAAATCCAAATCCGTAAGTAAGTCTTGAACTCTCCTTTGGGGAATCAATACACGCGTTCCTCCGGATGAGCCAGGCACAGATGGGTGTGGTGTGTTCATCCTTTCCCATCCTTTTCCCACTCCCATACCCCTCTACGCGTGGCAAGGCTCCTCAGCGGGAGTGTGCCAGATGGACAGATGGATGCCCTGGATTACCACAATAGTCCGGTGGCAGCTTGAACCAAAGGGCATTTAAACTTGGATCGGAGAGGTCAGCGTCATCCACGAGGCATGCTGCTGCGGACCACGCCTCAGCTTGAGCCCCTCCCCTTCCGACAGAGCATCTCATCGGCGCTCACGGCAAAGCGGGCTCTCGGCATTGGCGCTTGCTCTGCCTCGGCGACCCCCAACACACGGAACTGCCCCCCCGCCCGCCCACCCACACGCTTTGAGGTGGTCAGTATGAAAGGGCGCTCAGCTGAGCTGGGCTGGGGGGCCTGCTTGGGCAGAAACGACGGGGATTTGTTGATCTCGTTCAATTTCCCTGGGCCTGCAGAAAACTGCCAAGCTTTATTGTTTATTGGACCACCCATCCCCGACAGGCGTCGCCGTCTGGCCTGCTTCCCGCCCGTCGATCATCCCGTCTCTAGTTGCAGCTGCTTTGGCTTCCTGCCGCACTGCTGGCTGCAAGGGGGGCGGGTGAGTGGCGTGGCTGTCAGGACGAGGACGAGCCCGATAGTGTCCTAGGTACTCTGTACAGGAGAGGGAGTTTAGAGGCCTCTCAAAGCAGTGAAAACCTGGCCTGACTCTAGTGTATACGGATACACCCACGAGGCATGCTGAGCTTCACAGGCAGACAAGACGACTTGGACGCAGAACCAGGCACCCAGGGACCCCGTGTAATATCTGCAATCTCCTGGTCTTATGTCTTTCCCTCCTTCTCCCTCGATGATCCGACCCGACAAACTCTCTTCCACCGCCGAGGTTGCAGTCGCGCTATTCTACAGCGGGAGAGTGAACCCACTGATCGCCCCTGGGGCCGAGTGGCCTCACCTGCACTATCGGCATTTTGGGCTGATCAATAACTAATCACTGTGCACAGAGTCGAGAGAGAGAGAGAGAGTATAGTGTTTGTGTGTGTCAGTGACGGGAACCAGAAAAAAAGGCAGAACTGAACAAGGCCAGGGGGGCGGCAGTAGCAGCAGCAGAAGCAAGCAATCAAGCCAGGGCAAAAAAGCCAGGAAAGCTCCGAGATCAGCCCCCCCGTCCTCCGCTTTAACAACCGACCGCCGGGACGCACGCGTGCACTCCTCGAGACGGGGAGAAAGAAGCAAAGGAGACGGACGAGACGGCAGAGGCGAGCAGCGAACGGGCTGATCTGATCCCCAAAACAGAGAGGTGAGAAAACATCCAATTACTTACTTCACTGCCGCTGGTGCTCCCTCACCACATACACGTACACACATACACATACCTACGTACACGGTACCTGTCTACCTACCTGTCGACAAGAAGCCTTGTTCCCGTCGGGATAATAATTTGCGGCCACTCCACAGCGGCATCAGAGATCGTCATTTGGCAGATGCGCCCCCGGAAGCCCAAGCAGCCGAGGCGACTCGGACGAGTAATTTGACCCCAACGCCCTTTTTTTCATTGCTCCCAAGAAAGTTAGATACTAGTCTGTCCGTACTGTGTCCAGATAGCTCCGTCGGGGCTTGACATCCTCCGTGGATCGCCATCCGACTCTCTCATCTCGGCCGCGGACAACACCGGCCCCCATCCCAACGCTCTCCGGGCTCTGCCGTTGGTTGTTGTACGCTCCGACCAAGCATTTTGTTCTGTTCTTTTTTGTTCCTGTTGTTGTTAGTGTTGTTTATCCATTCAATTCCCTCGTCACTCTTCAGAAGTTCAGCCAAGCCAAAGGGGGGAAAGCGGGGGGCCTGCCGGATGCCAGAGACTCAGAGACAGTCTTCCTCAGAGCACACCACGCACGGCGCCCACGCACGCCACTTTCACTGCATCTCACCTCGCGGGTTTGGGAGCAGATGCAAGTCCTACCTTGCCTGTTGCATCCCTTCGTGCGGATCTCCCGGTCTCCCCTTTTTCTTTTCTTCCCTCAGACCTGGTTTCCCACCAGTTCCCGGTCCGTGTCTAGGAATACAAGCAAGATGCATCCCTTTCCAGCCATGGGCTCACCGGCCTGGAGTCTTGTCTGGCTGGTTGCACCCTTTCTCCCTCGCTCACCTTTGCTCACACCTTTCTTACTCTCTTCCTCCTCCTCTCTCCCCTCACGTCCCCCCCCCCTCCATCCTCCCATGGCACGAGCGATCGGGCCTGGTGTACTGAGTTAACGTGGGGAGCCCGAGACTGGGGTATCCCTCCTGTAGATTCGCAACTTGTACATTGCTTGACAGGTCTTGTGCAAGGTTGCTGAGGGGGGAGGGATGAGGAGGGGGGCGGACGGACGCATGCAAGGGTTCAGCCGGTCGGTAGTATCCCAAGCCAGATCCAGTGACACTGGAGCGTGCCGCTTGTATCCCGATTGCACCGTCTACCGCCGCACCCCCTCCATGCCGTTAGACGGGCCCCGGTCCGTCCTAATCCTGGCCACATGCCACAATCGGCCTATGGCTGTTCCTCTCGTTCATCCCAACCCTTTCAGCTCATTGGGCTCGTTGCAGCTGCTCACGGGAGCTATGGCCAATCACCGCTAACTCATGGTTCGCAGACGTCGACACCGGCAGCAGCTCTACACACTGCTGCTGATCAAGACACGCCCACGAGACGCACACATACACACACACACACACACACACACACACACACTCACTCACTCACACCCTTCTTTCTCTTTTTCGCCCTCCCCGTATCTATTCTATCTATTTGCCTTGGCTATCCATCCCTTCGCTCAAGCTCTCACCCAAGAGCTCTGTTTCTCTTTTTCTCTTGAGGTACCTCGTCCATCTTGTTCAGATTTGACGACGATACCGACTTTGACGCGACTACTGCACCCAGTAATACAACACCTGTCGCTCTCCCTCCCTCTTCTTCTCTCTACCCGTGTGCACATAACTAATTGTGTGCACGTAGTATCCGCAGTAACTGTACGTCCGCACATCATCTGTATGTACGTACATAACATTCGCACCCGGGCACCATTTCTGCGCTGCTGGTGTTGCTACTCATCGAAAGGGGGGGACGATCCTGACGAGTAAGACTCCTCCATGGTTCCTTTTTCCTTTTCTCAATTTCGCACATTCTCTCTCTCTTCGCTCTCTCTCTCTCTCCTATTCTACCCTCGACAGAATTCATAGCCACCTGCCAGTTCCTCAACCTCACTTGCTCCTGGCCATTTGTCATTCCCCTTTTCCTGCAACCTGCAACAGCTGTTTCCTTATTATCCTATTTCCAAAGGGCTTGTTCTCCTCTTTCGGGCTCCTTGCATGAGAGACTCCTCCTTTTGCTTCTCTGGTGGGGGGGAATTTCCCTTGCACCACAGCTCCGTGTTTTGCTTCTGGAGGGAAGCGGATGGCCAAGCTCTTTCGCCGTGTTCGAGTAGCATACCAGAGGAGCAGCACATGAACATGGTGGCAGCCCTATCCCGCATGTCCCTTGCCAACCCCCCTTCCCCCCCAGCTTCCCTTTCTCTCAAGTGGCTCCCCCGTGTCTGGCCAGCCAGCTGAGGCAGTCTTTTCTATACATCGTCATCATCATCATCGCCCACAGTCACTGCCACTCACCCAATGAACGACTGGCTCCCGCTCCCCCCACCCATTCTCTCCAGATCAATGGAACCTTGCAGCTCATAAGACAACTGGAATCTCGCATCCCCAACGGTGTTTCTATCCCTGTCCCGGATCTGCCAGTGCTTTTACAGGTTATACTATCTACACCGTACCTTGAGTCCTGAGTACTGCGAACTGGCTTGCTCTTCCGGTACCCTTTCACCACCACCCACCCCTCCCCCGTCTCCATCCCCACAAATGCCATCCAGCCTTGGATCGCTCCTTGGCCGTTTCTTCCTGCACCAAGAGGTCACCCGTAGACCGTACTGCCTGCACTGACCAGGGAAGGAGACAGAGCCCTCCTCCAAAAGAAACGACGAGGGGTGCTACTGTAAGGGAGGGCTGTCGGGATTCTCAGTACAGAGCTATTGGTGCGTGAGCTTCCTGTTAGTGCGGCAAGCGGAGGAAAAGCAATATCCATCTGAGCAAGGTCCCTCCTGTTTCCTCTCCGCGTGGATCTACCCGGCCGGGTCCTCTCGTCTTGCGTCGCCACATACTCGTCGCCTCTCCCCTTTGCACTCATAACAACACGTACCTCGAGGGGGTCTGCAAGGAGACCGACTGACTGCCTGCCTTACTGTCTGTTACTGTGTCTTTCTGCCGTCTGTGCATCGAGCCTCTGCGAGAAATGCAACAACACTTCTCCGTACCTCGCCAACATTCCTCATCTACCTCCTTCACCCCCGCAACAAAATCAGCGACAGAGTCTGACTTTCTGAGTCCGCGTCTCTCCCCCTCCCTCTCCATCTCTTTCCTCTACTTGCAGTCTCTTCATTCTGATCTGGCATACCCGGCCTTTCACCACCACTCGACGACAACGACAACGTTTGGCGGCTGTCTGTGGTAGGCCTCGCACGTCTGCTGCCTCTGGGTCAAAGGGAAACGCACAAGTGCTGCGGGTTCCTGGAACTTGTTTCCTTTGGAGCTTGTTTCTAATCTCTCTTGTTCTCGCGAACAGGTTCGTCGTCCGTCTGCGCAACGAACAAACAAACGAAGCTCGGTCCAGCTCCACACACCCGGCATCGCGAACCACTATCAGTCCGTTTGTCGACCAGCGCCGAACCGTCATTGGACACGGTCTCAACGGTTGAGTACGTGACGTCCCCCCTCTTCCTTCTGCTTCTATCCTCCGTCTGCAGGTACTGGGGCAGGGCGACGAACTCCAGCAGGAAGCCGTTGATGGTTCGCGCTGCGGCTTGCCGTTCAGCCAGCAGTTGTCGCTCAAGATCTCTGACGCTCAACCATATGAGAGAGGAGAGAAAGAGAGAGACAGAGAAAGACAGAGCATCCCGGCTGACCTGCATTCCACTCAATAGACCAGGCACGGCATCTCTTAGGCGGCAACCACCGCGTTGGAATTCTTGGGTCTCCCGGGAACTTGATCTCAGACTTTGGTTTGCCAGTACCCCAGCGACCAATGACAGCTGCATTGCTCTGAGTCCTCGTTGCGAAATCCGCCCTCAAAGAGCTGGGTCTTGGTTTAAGATCGCCAGCCCTAGGTATTCTCTCACGCAAGCCTTTCCCAACTCTTCCATCCTTCTCGCTCCGACGTCCTTCATCCTGCTTGATCGGGCAACGCAACGTCCACCAGAGCCGGTATTCTTCCAGCTCTTCAATTCCAGTCGCGTCAGCCTCTTTTTTGCAAATCAGGGTAATAAATCTTCTCTTGTTTTTCCCCCCAACGCCACTAGCCGGCTCAGAAGCGCCATCCAGACATAATTCTGAGTACGGTGTCTCATACCAAATCCTGCCCGGAGAATCTTCTGAGACTGACGCTCCTCTATTAGGGATCCATCCTCCCTTCACTCGCACTTGTCCTTGGCCTGTTCGATAACACTGAACTGGGGAGGGGCTCTAATCACCGCAAATCTCAAGACATATCCTCTCTCCCTTTCTCCCTTTGTCCCTCGACGGTCCCACAAGGCCATAGTCTCTCTTCCTGTCGTTGCAACACCGCTCCCGAAACAGTGGTTTGCATTTTCCCGACACCAAACCAGACATCCTTTCCCAAGTGCACCCTTTTCTACAGCTTGAATGTCTGCTGCGAAGTTTGACTGTGCTTCCTACAAGCATTTCGAGGTGAGTCAAACCCTTCATCACAGCGCGGAACCGAGTCACTCCCGAGACGTTGCTGGTGGAAAGCCATCGCTTGAAGTGCTCGGCCCGTGCTGGATCAGTCCCCTATGAAGAGGTCTTGTAAGGCTGACGAGATATGCTTCGCTCAAACAAACAGCCCGACTTCCACCCTCAGAGGCCCATCATCATTGGCGAGGAAGGCCTCGACTCGCCCGAGACGGTGACTCTCAAGTACGAAGAGGCAGTTGCGCGGGCAAACGGAGACCTTCGGGGCGACTCCCCGCCAGGTGGTCTCCTTCCCATGTCCCACTACGGGAAACAACAGCCTGGCACAATCCACGGTAAGTTGGAATTGCTATTCCGTCCTCCTCTCTGCATCTTGTCGCGGAGGTGGTCAGAAGAGGACACCGCCTGATGTGAGGCCGTTCTGGCCTGAAGATGCGACAGTCCTTGGAAGCAGCACCCCCTCTCCCGGCCACTCTTACTGACACGGTATGTTTGCCACAGGGTATGATGCGACCCGTGGGTATCAGGATGCCGCATACCAGCAATATGGTCAGCAGAGCTATCCTGCCCAGCACGGCGGTGCGGCTCAGCTCACGGCGGCTCAAATGAACCAGGACGCCTTTGCAGCAAACAGCGCAGTCGGATCATACATGCCGGTGGGCGTGGGTCCGTCGGTGGTGTCCTGTCAACCGAGCTCGGGTATGGCTGGCACAAAGGTCATGGTCAAGGTGTCGTCTCCGTACGATCTGCTCAGCGTGGCGCCCTACTTCTCTCTCGTCTTCGGTGCGCAAAAGGTGTCGGGACATACCATCAAGGACGCCCAGGACAGCACCAGCTGCATGCTGACCATTTCGGCCGAGGCGCCGCCATTTGGGGTCACCAGCTGCAACAGCGACAACGTGCCGGTTACGCTGCTGATTGAAACCGAGAGCGGCGAGGAAGTCTCGAGGACGGCGGCAGGCCAGTTTGTATATCACGACGCAGGCCCAGGTGCTAGCTCGGACGACATCACGAGGAAGGTGTCCAAATCACCTGAGCAACAACATCACTCCCCCAGGTCAGCAAGCACCCAGCTCGGCAACGAAGCCAGTACAAATACCGCCTACGACTTTGCCACGGCTCCGCATCAGCCGGCGCCCTCTCCCTATGGAAACAACAACTTTTCGCAAGACAACAGTAACAACGGCAACATGCTCAGCGCCTATCGAACAAACTCCTTTGCGGAGCAGCAGCACTACTCTCGTGCGGCGCCGCCGCCGCTCCGGCCACCGATGCCTGGGTGGCAGGCATACGGGAGAACGCCGGGCCCGCCCATCACGCATACGCAGATCTCCCGCCCAAGCCTGACGCCGCTGCCCATGCCGTCGGCGACAACCCCCCAGCTCGTCCGGACCAGCTCCATCCCCAGCTCGCCCGGCGGAGGACAACAGGCGGGCTACAACCACTGGGGCTCGTATTCCAACAAGGCGGTGCTGAAGATTGTCGGGAAGCTCGACAGCATGGCAGTGGACTGGTCGCCGGAGGAGTGGTCGAACCGGCGTCGCATTGTCATGTTCAACAAAAAGCAGTCGGGATCCACGCTGACGACGTCGTTCCGACCCGTCAACGTCAACGAGCGCCCCCCCAACAGCATCTGCATCAGCTGCATCTGGTGGGCCGAGAAGAACGAATGCTACGTCACGTCCGTGGACACCATCTACCTGCTCGAGCAGCTGGTGGTGGCCCCGGCCAGGTTCACGGTCGAGGAGAAGAACCGCATCCGCCGCAATCTCGAGGGATTCCGTCCGTTGACGGTCAGCAAAGCCAAGGCAGACTCGGAGGAGTTCTTCAAGATCATCATGGCGTTCCCGAACCCCAAGCCGAGAAACATTGAAAAGGACGTCAAGGTCTTCCCGTGGAAGATCCTCGAGTCGGCGCTGAAGAAGATCATTGGCAAATACAGCGCCAGCCCCTCGTCGACGCTCCCAGCCTCGCACCTCCTGACACCCACGCCCGTCAGCGCGTACCCCCCGCCCCTTCCGACGCCGCCGGCACCGACCGTGGCACAGGACCATGTCAGCGCGTATGGTGTCCCGTCACAAGTGCACGCGGATGGCTTGACCTCACCGAGATCCATCACAGGGAGCAACCAGAGCTGGCCGGCTTACTCGACGGGGCCACCGCGCAATCTCTCGCCGACGCTCACGGCCGTGTCCCCTCGACAGTCTGGACTTCGCCTGGCTGCGCCTCTACCCGCCGTGACAGGCTACGACAACCGGTCGATGGCGACGCATTCATACGGCAGCGGGCTGCACACGCCACTGGGGAACCATCACACCCCACCCATGGCCCCTGGACGATGGGACCCTACCATCCCGGCCATGCACGCGCCGACAACATACGCGGAGCAGTATCAGTCCATGAGCTCCCACCATGCCCCCGGCCATCAAGTCTACGGTGGTGACGGATACGGGGATGGAGCGCAACGGGCGTGAAGCTGGGAGGGCCCGCTGTCGCGAGAGTGCGGGAAGGGTGTGGCATGGAAGGCTGTGGGCCAGGTGAGCGGCCAGTTGGATTCAAAGGGCGAGGTGCTTCGCGTCTTGTGAGGCGCAAGCGTGATTGCCCCGACGAGACGCCAATGTCAAGATGACGGGAGTGAGTCACTGCAACCTGTTACTGCTTCTCCCGGGCGGGCCATGGAGGGGGGTGGGGCAGGAAGACGCCGAGCAACCGCGTGGACGATGAGCATGAGATCAAGAGGAGGGTCTCGTATGGGAAGCAAGCGACAAACAGGAGGGAAAGGAGGAGGAGGAGGAGGCATCAAGAGACGTCGTTGACTTGATTGGGGAGGGCAGACTGCCAGTTCCGACAAGTGGGGGGTGGATATCGGAGTCGAGTGCGAGAAGAGAGAGAAAGAGAGAGAGAGAGAGGTTTTCTTCCCCCTGTCACACACACACACACACATTCTCTCTCTCTCTTACTCTCTCACTCTTGTTCTCCAATCCCTGTCTTTCCCACGGTCAGGCTTGTGTTTGTCTTGTCCGTGCCGGTGTGGATGGGTGGGCCCCCCCGGCCCGGGGTTGTCAGCTGCTGTGGCGCAGACCAATTGGCGCTTCCGAAGTCGAATCCACTTTTCCCGATTTAGACGAAGCCGGCGAATCACTGGCGCCCCGCTTTCGTCCGCCGCATCGCCCGCTCCATTTCCCGGCATCGAGCAGGAGGGAAGGAGCCACGGTCTTCGACACACTGCGCATCTTTTCGGACTCGAATCCTTGGTCTGCCCTATCATTTCGTCAGTTGCGGTCATACCTGTAGATGTACAGCGCATCTTTACAGCGGACAAGCATCAGAAGGGCCGGGGAGGGCGGCGGCATTCATCATGGTTCGACATCACCACTACTCCCCTCCCCCCCGGCTTATCGCGAAAGCACCTCGTCTATCTGCACCTCGATAACGGATTCGAGCTCCGAGCCTCGCTACATACCACCCTATTGGCTGCACAGACGGTGCATGATGGGTTGGGGGGAGTATCTGGTGATCGTCTTTTAGAGGGGGTCGCCTGCATCCGTCCGGCGTGCATGACGTGCATCATTTGCGCCATGGAGCTATCGAACGGCACGGCGCCCTATCCGCCTGCCTCCAATAGCACCAAGATGACGCTCTAGCACCTCGTCCGCATTTTCACCATCGACTCAGTCTCTCAACCACTCGCTTGCCTTCCCGTCAGGCTTCTTCGGTCGTGCATTGGCGCTCCCGTGTTCCACACAAGGGTCCCGAAAGGCTCACCCGAGCCATCCACATGCCATGCCATTTCGTCACGACGCTCTCCTCCAAACCTCCCCAAAGAAAATGCTTGGGTTTTCTCTTGGGGGGGATGGAGAAGCAAGAGCCTGCTCAGGGTGTCGATTCCTTGGGCCAGGCCCCTCCATCAGTTGAAGCTTGTCTTGGCACAGCATTTCCTTGCGAACGCGGGTGGCGCGGCAGACTTAATTACTCACGCAACCGTTACGACCCTCCGTTCTGCGAATCTTTGGAGGCGAACGTTCTCGACCCCCAAGATCGACAAACGGGGGGGGGAGGGGGTAATGAGCTGATGCATCCCCGACAGCCACGCCGCTAGGGACGCGTACTGCCATACCTCACGCTCGTCGTACTGGCCCTCCTCTATCTTTCACATTATCCTCCTTGATGCTCGAGACCTCTCGTACTCGATTCAGAACTCGGCGCATTTTGGGTCGCTCGCTGCCGCATGAAGAGGGTGGGTTACATCGACGTTTCTTTTCAGGCTGTATTTGCCTGTAGAAGTTGCATTTTTGCCCATTATCCCCCCCCTTCAACCATGATCGCTCTCCGCTATTCAACCCAATGTCTTGGTCACTCTAAATACGACTTCTTCGACATCGTCGACCCCCTCGGCGTACCGCTAACGGACAAGTCTACGTGTTTGTTCTCCCCGTCATCGCTTATCGACACTACTCTTCGGCAATCTCACAGACAACACAGTAGTCATCGCCACCTACACTCGTGCTGCAGCGAGTTGCACTCTTTTTTCCCCCCTCCTCTCCTGCTAGAGACCGACCACAGCGCACTACACATCACACACACACACACACACAAGCTCGCACACACGCTACAGGCCCGATTCTTCACATCTTCATTTTCCCTTTCTTTCTCTCTGATACATTTCATACAACTGCATTTATTTCTACAGGTGCGTGAAGGACGGACGGGGGGGATTGGGATCGGCCGGCATAGAACGGGGACCATCTGCAACCGGAGTCAGGGAGACGACGGCGGCTCGGTCAAGGCTACGGATGAATGGCTTGGATAGATACACGGGGATACTTTACAGGATAACGGGATATGGCGAGGGCCAGGACTGGTCAGGGACTTGGGTAAACGGGGATTCAACAGCAACAACAACAATACAACAACAACATGGTGGGCTGCACATAGCATTATACCCTTAGTTTTGATATTTCTGTACTGGCTTCGGGATCGACTGGGTTTTCGGTATGTTACATATGGGATAGTCTCCTGATAATCATAATCCTTTTCACATCCTTAACCGTTGCCGCTCTTCGTCTTTTGAATTTCTTTTTCCTCGTTTCCGGGACGTGATTGTATCTGTCAGGGGACATGTTGAGTCGATTGGGCCAGCAAGAAGAGTGATTCAGATACTGTGACCATGGCGCGGTGACACGATCATTCACTCTAGTTAGGGATCGAGGTCTCCTCATGGTCGAGAGTGAATCATAGCCACGGTTTCAGGCAGTACAAAAAAGCGAAAGAACACCATCGGCGTCCAAAATTCAACGCCAGTGATCACCTCAGCGGTTGAAAGCAAAAACGAGAAGGACAAGAAAAGAAGAAAAAAGAGAACATCTGGCTCGCATAAACAAAAATCGCGGTCGCTGGAGCTTTCCAAGCAGAAGAGAAAAAGCCACGCTGCCATTTCGACACGTAAAGGGGGTTCTCTCTCTATCTCTCTCTCTCTCTCCCTCTGCACGATTCAAGGAGCCGACAACGCACCCCCAACCGCCGAGATGGGCTGCAGCGAGATAGAGTTCAACGTCATGATGGGCGTCATCTCCTTCCTCTTCGTCTTCGCCTTCTGTCCGGTCATGTTGCTGGTCTACCTGTACTTCGTCAAGCGGCTCACGTTCGTGTCCATCCCCAGGGATCAGATGGGGAGCGAATACAGTAGCAGCGACGAGTCCGCCTCCCAGGGCAGAAGCTCCTCCTTGGAGCCCCCAGAGCGACCGAGGGCGAGATAAGTTGAGGGGACGGGGTTGGACGAGAGTTGGGCTACGGCAGACGACCTCTTTGCGGTGACTGGTAACACAGACAAGATGGAAACCTGAGTAGGGCGGCGGCGGGTTTGACGAAGTGCCGAGAGTCGGATGATGTGACGCTTGGGAGCGTGTACAAAGAAAGGAAAGACCAAACAACATCGACGTCTGAGTAAGGGTCATGGGCGACCTCTCCATGATGGTCTTTTCTCAAGTGAAAATAGTTACAAAACAAATGATTTCATCACCTCAATCGCCGCCCATCAACATTTGTGACAACCCTCCACGACCCAATGATGAGGCTTCTGGTATTTGTTGCGGTTATACATGGCCCAGACATCACCGGCCAGTCTCCGAATGATTCCAGCCTTTGGGCCGGCCGGTCTTCATGTTTCTTGAAGGGCAGCTGAAGTACAGGCGGTCGGCATTCTGCTGCTGTCCGTGTCTTGGTGACCTGCCTGCCCGGGCACTCTGACTTTCTTACCCCTCCCATGCCTCCTTCTCGCCGTCGGTCGGGTCGGGTTCAAACCTGGTCCCTAGCCTGTGTTCGCGTCCCAAAAGATAATCGACCTGGCTTGGTTCGCAAAATCCCCTTCAAGAGTTTGCAAGGGTTTCAAAGTTTAGTTCAGGAGAGCGGCAATGGACACGGCGTCGCGACGACGAAGCCTCCGATACTCGTCAGCTGTTCCCGTTGCGGCGGCCGGAGCCAGAGCGGGAAGCATCCTTGACCTTGGCAGCCCGACACGGTGCTTCAAAGCCGCCTTCCAACAAGCCCTTTCATGTTCTTACGTGTAGGCATGGGTTATTTTCCTGTAAACCAGGGAGCTTCGTTGATCTCTGATTGTTAATACCTGGCCGGGTATGACGCTCGAAGGCAAGATACATGAAACCACGGTAGGCCCGGTGCTCACTCTTCCCGGTACTTGCCCGTAAGAGACCAACATCGCGGATCAAGAGAGACTCCATGGCCCTTGGGTATTCTATGGTGAATTACGGGGCCCTGCTTGCCTCCTCCCGGTTATTCTTCTGTATTCTCAAGGCGGTTGAATGAGTTACTATCCTGCTAAATAGTCTTGAAATTAGAACAGGCAGTACTAGGGACATCTCAAGTGGACTTTTGTCAAGGTTTTACGGGTGTGAGCGAATAATGGGTCAAAAGAGTGAAGAGCTTTGGCTATTCCGGAATGCTTCTCAAGAGTTCACGAGGGGGCCATTGTGGGATCGCTTTATGCAAATAGCTTGCCGTCACCTCGGCGAACCGGTGCGTGACTATCTTGACGGCAAGTGCACCAACGTATCTCCCAAGCCAGATGATTCGTCGGTCTGGCGTAACAGAGTAAACCGGAGGCTTTTCGTACCATCGACGGCAGGATTAAGGGACAAGATCGTGTAGCCGAGGAGCTCACAGTTGACAGAGGATCTCGACAGAGGGTGTCAACTGCGTAAGGGACGGTCGATTGATTGGAAGAGGGTATGTGACTACCATGCTGCAATCCCGCCTGGTAGTACAGAACCATCAGTCGAGCCACTCAACATGCGTCGGGCCACCCAACGTGCCAGAATCTGGGAGTCGAGGAACGAGGGGAAATTCTCCTTACCCAAGGCACCAGGGATGACTCTGTTACCTCACATCGGGGTACCAGCCGCATTCAAGACACTTGATCATTCGTCCCCTTCTCGCGGCGCTGTGTGAGGATAGACTGTTTCCGAGGAGACAGGTAGGTCTTGGCCCAGTGGCATTCTCAATCCAGGAATCTCTTGACTGACGATCTCATTTAGGGGTTCAACCTCCCCTGACTAACGTCAGCCCATGAAAGGGAATGTTTTGGCAACCTTACTTAGAGTAGTAAAACCAAAAGGGATCTCGTATGAGCAGGCATGCGAATGAGCTTGGCGACATGGCACACTCGGAGCAGTGGAATCTCTAGTCCAGCAACTCTGACACGCGAGTTTGATTTTTTTGTACTCACTTGTCCTTTCAAAAACGTGGGCGGGAAGCGCTCTTCCATACGTGCATGGAAACAGTTGGGCTGAAAAGAGACCGACGTGGAGGACAGGAATGCATCACACAAGGCGAACTGGAATCTTTTTGCTCCAGTGGAATTTTCCATCAGCCGTTCTCATGTACCATCATCAGTCTCCGGGAGACAGCGTTTAATTCCCAAAGAATAGGGTGTCTTCCTGCGCTCACAAGGCCTTAAATATCTCGATGGAAGCCGGGTTACGCCGAGAAAAGCTGTTTCCATCCCTCTTCGCGATCGAATCCTCCCGCAGCCCGAACAACCTGTCTCGTACCGCCATCACGATGCTGTCAAAAGCCCTTCTCAACGCCCTGGCGTTGGCATCCGGTGCCGTTGCCTGCCCTGGCCACGAAAACTACATCTCTGAGGGCCTTGGAAAACGGGTGGTTGTTTCGGGGCCTGCGCCTCCGCCGACGGACTGGGCCTACGAGGCTTCGTTCAACTGGGGCCGCATCAACCCAAGTCAGTAGTACACCCATAACTGGGCAGCCAGCCGTCGTCCTCTGTAGCCACTGACAGATCCTTTGTAGACTACACATTGTGCCAGACGGGTACTCAGCAATCGCCAATTGCCCTCAGCCTCAACCACGGCCTGTCCCTGAACCACATTGTCACGTTTGACTACCCGGAGAAGACAAAGGGCAACTTTTACAACTGGAACTTTGGACCAGCATTTACCGTTTCCCGCCCAGACGGCGTCTGGACAGAGAACCCGTCGGCTAGCTTCGACAATACGACGGTGTACCTGAAGGGCTGGCATATTCACTCGCCAGCCGATCACTCGGTGAACGGCGATCGGTCCAAGGCGGAGCTCCATCTCGTTCATGTTGACGAGGAAGGTCATGAGAAGGCCGTGATGGCCATCCGTCTTGACCCAGGCAACTCGAACAACACATTTTTCGATCAACTGCCGCCGATGATTGGGTTCAACCAAACGGGGTCCCAAGAGGAGATCGAGATCAACATCCAACTGGCGCTTGACAGCGTCCTGAGATTCAACGAGTTCTGGACGTACCAGGGTAGCTTGACGAGCCCCCCTTGCCGCGAAGGCATCCGGTGGTTTGTGGCACGTCAGGTGTTATTTACCGGTGTTGAGCAGATGAGAAACATCTTGGGCGCAAGCACGTACAGCGCGCGGGCGGAACAGGAGGTCTGGCAACACCGCATCAACCAGTGAGGGTGCATCCTGTCGACGAGCAAACCGTTGTCGAGATGAAGGTAGACCATTAATGGGGTTGTATAGGTCTGAGTTGACGTGCAAAGTTTCAACTGTGGATTAGTTGCTGGTTCTATCTACCTAACTTACTTAATGTGCTGTAGATTACAGTTTGTAGAACATGATTCTCATATTCGGAAAAGAGTAAATCTGCTGTCTGATTGTTTTCCCGTTCAGAAGAGAAAGCGGATGTGAGGTTGGTGGTGTGGGTGTTCAGTAAGAGGAGGCCCATGTTACCTAGGTAGACAAGGTGACGTACACGAACCACATGGTCCGGTGAGTTGCGCGGCAGTCTCGGGACCAGTGCCGATGGTTCGGACGGACCTTCGATGCCAAAATGGAGCGGGGAGGAGGTCCGAGTGTCCCAACTGTTGGGTCAGCCGCAAAGCCGGTCGACAGTTGGCGGACCGTAGCATTAAGAACAAGTACCAACCAGCAAGGGGCATCAATACTTGAGGAGGAGAAGAGGAGAAGGAAAAGGGACGATAGGAGAGCCCTCGGGAGACCCAAGGAGGGACAGATTGCAGCCAACGGGGCCGGATTAGGCAACGGGACAGGGGAAGGAACAAGGGGAAAAGGGAGGGCCATGCGTAATTGAGTTAGATCTGCGGGTCGATGGGCCTGGAATGGCGCACCAATTATATGGGGTGGACGTTTCGTTTTATTGGGTGGCGCGAGCAGGAGCTTGCAGGTATCGCGTTGTGATTCCCTTCCACGAGGCAAGGGCGGAGAGAGAGAGGTCAGAGGGCAAATCGCACTTTCTCCTTGGACCGCTTCGCTTCTCTTGGTGGTACCTGGGTAGGCACCGGTCTCTATTCTTGATCTTGGAAGGGCGCTGTACAACACCTTTACGTAGTAGGTACCTAAGGCATGCATCCATCCGTGCATCCCATCCACCCAGGGACGAGTTATTCTCTGCCGGATGCACGAGCGAGTCTCGGCTTTGCTGCCAAGACCAACCGACACAGGCGACGGCGGCGGCAGTATCATCAATCGCCAATTTGACTGACAAGCGACAATCGTATCGGGGGGAGGGGGGGGAGGGAGCTGAGCAGCCCCCGGCGCAAGAGAGCCACGCAGCTTGGCATGTGAGTAGGTGGTATTATTGGCATTATTGGCACACACTTCTCTTCCAGCGCACAACGCCTCGCCTGCTTACCTACCTACCTACCTACCTAGGTATCCGTAAAGGATACAGATACAGAATGGGTAGGTATCTGTTGCGGCCTTATCAAGCGACGCTCCAAGACGCTACGGTACGCTACTGATGCACAGAAAAAGCACACCACCCCACCCACTGCTGAAGCAGTCAATCAGTCAGTCAGTCAGTGCCTCGCGCCAGTCCCAACGCCAAACGCCAACACGAACCAGGACAAACGCCAAGTTGCCAACACCACTGCTAGTGGCCAGCATGCGACATGGGGCATGGGACGGACGGCAGACCCAGGCGTCGCCGTAAAGTCATCTTGGTGTTGGCCCCCGTAGCGATTGCTCTCCATTTGATCTTCATCCCGTCCCGTTCGTCGCTCTGCCCTCTTTCATCCCACCACCTACTTGCCGCCGCCGTCCTTTTTCTCCAAAGAAGGATTCTTCTATCCTTCCTTTGTCTCTCGTTTCTTTTGCTCGTCACCGGCCGCCCTGACTCGACTCGATCACGAAAACCTTCTTCACTCGCTCTCTCTTCCACACTCGTTCAATTGGCGACAGCAACTGCGTGAGCGTCTCGTCATTAATCCAGCACCCACGAAGCACGGCACGACAATTCCTCTCAAGTTTTGACTTTTGAGTTTTAAGTTTCGAGTCTCTCGCCCCGGTCGCAACTCCGGGTCAGTCACGAGAACGACCGGCGACTCCTCCCCCCGCCGTGTTTCCATTCGACTCGACTCGATCCGATCCGATCCGACCGAACGACCCCCCCGCCAGCTCCCGCCCCGAACCGGGTCTCACCCACCTCAACCCGGCCCATCATGCTCTCCACATTCCTCCTGGCCCTCGCGCCCCTCGTCGCCGCGACGTCGTCATCGAAACGCGGCCTTGTCTTCACCCCCAATTCCAATTGGCCCCAGGACAACCAGATCTGGGTCCAGCCGGGCTCCGACCTGACGTGGTACTACAACTATCAGGAGATTCCCAGCCCGGCCTATGCCTCCAAATCTCAGGAGGAGTTCGAGTTCGTGCCCATGATGTGGGGTGTCACGTCTAATCCCGATGACACGACATTCCTCAAGAGCGTCAAGAGCCTGATCAAGGACAAGGGCATCAACATCACCCACGCCCTCGCCTTCAACGAGCCCGACGGTCCTACCCAGTACGGCGGCAGCGACATAGCCCCCGCCATCGCCGCCAAAGCCTGGGTCGCCAACTTCATCCCTCTGCAGGAGCTTGGCGTCAAGGTCGGCCTGCCTGCCTGCACCGGCGCCCCCGCCGGGCTGCCGTGGTTGAAGCAGTTCCTCGGCAACTGCTCCGACATCATCAGCGACGGCGGAGAGAAGAAGAACTGCACCTACGATTTTCTTCCCGTGCATTGGTACGACAACTTTGGGGGTCTGGCCAGCCACATTGGCGAGCGAGTTGCCAAGTACGTCCTCGTGCTTCTTTCTTCTTCTTCTTAATAATAATCTCGGTTCGGTTCGCCGTGCTATGCTGTGCTGTGCTGATGAAAATCTCAGTTTCCCCGACACCAAGATCTGGGTCACCGAATATGCTTATGCCCACCAGGAGCTCGCCGCCACCCAGGAGTTCTACAACATGAGCGCCGACTACTTTGACCGCATCGATTACATCGAGCGGTACACCTACTTTGGTGCCTTCCGCTCCAAGACTAGCAACGTCGGCCCCAATGTCCCCTTCCTCAACAACGACGGCAAGGTCACCGATATCGGTGCGTGGTACATGGGAATGGTCTCGACCGGCGTCAACCCCCAGTCTGGCGACAAGAGTGCCGCTCTTCGAGGGACGGCCCCGGTGCTCGGCGCCTTCGTGGCGGCCCTCGCTGGTGTTGCATTTACACTCACTTCGTGATTTTGGAGTTGGGCACCATCTTTATAAAGAGCATTTGGGTAGATTGACTTTTTGATGACGACACAAAACGGGAAACAGTACCGGCACCAGTCAAACATACACCATATAGACGAACATAGGGACGGGGCTCCCAGCATCGATTCATATACTAGTAATGTCTTTCTACTTGTTGGATAGAATTGGGAAAACGGGACGTAAATGGACGACGGGGCGTTTGTAGTCTAGGGTTGGGGACCGGCCCATTAGGAGACATCTCGGGCGCCCCTAGATATGAATATGAACGACCGCATCTGAACGTACCTATCCGTGCCGCTGCCCAAGCTTTGTCTTTATGGCTGGTCTTCGCGCTGGATCTTCGCAGGCTGGTCTTATCCTCGGTCCAAAGTCGGCATGTTGGCCAAGGGCAGTGGTTTTTTTGACTTTGGGGCAGTACAGTACACGAAGTCAGGGTCGCAAACTCTGAGCCAACTCATGTGCCATCCGATCGAATCTGTGTTGGTCAGCAAGTCCGTCTATTACAGCACAGAATGCCCTAGGGGGACTGGGGTTTTAGGTGGTAAACAGTAGGAGGGGTCAGGGAACGTGTATTGGGGGGAGCGAGTGAGACCTTGGGGGATTACTGATTAGTTCTGTTAGTGGCATTGCAGTGAAACCACACGCGACTCTAACGAGGTTTATCTGATGCGCTACTGCACCCCGGACTCCACGGTACCCCCGTTCCTCGGGACACCGAAACGCAACTGGCTTCGCTCTGTGGCCGAGATGCCTCGGTCCAATTCTTCTCCCCCACAGCCGCTGGTTTCCTGGGCGTAGGACTCGCCTGGGGAAAGGGACCCGAACCCGACACGATTGCCGGCAGCTAAGCCGTCATGAACCATGTCTAGACTACTTTATGGTCTCGGTCCCCCCGCCCTTCTTCTTCTTCTCTCATGACACGGGCGACGAAACTCTCGAGCTTATTTCTCTGTTCTTCTGGTTCTCTCTCTCTCTCTCTCTGACCACAGTATACCCCACCCCGACCTCCCCGTCAAGATCTCCATAGTCCCCGTTGTCTTCGTTCCTCCACCGCATCATCCGACATCATGGCTCTCGAGAGAATCGGTTCCATCGTGAAGCACCTGGCCCCGGGTAGCGCCATCAACCAGATGTATGTCGGTCCGCGCATGTGATTATGTCGCCGAGACACCGAACCGTTCCGACTGACTCCCCCCATTCTCTGCCTCTGTGTAGCCAGTCCAAGAACCCCGATGACATTGTCATCACATTAGCCATCCGCACGCCTCTGACCAAGGCCAAGAAGGGCGGCTTCAAGGACACGACGCTCGAATACATGGTCTACGCCATCCTCAAGGAGGTCCGCGAGCGATCCAAGATCGACCCCGCCGTGGTTGAGGATATCTGCATGGGCAATGTGCGTAACCCATCTCTTCGTCCCTGATTGCGCAAAGGATGGCAGCCGTCGTGAAGAAAACCGCATTCTGACATCTTTTTTTTTGCTCCATCGCCAGGTCTCGGACGGAAAAGCCGCCTACAAGCTTCGCGCCGCCGCCCTCGCCGCGGGCTTCCCCAATACGGCCGGCGCCTCGTCGGTGAACCGCTTCTGCTCCTCGGGCCTCAAGGCGACGGCCGACATCGCCCACGCCATCACCAACGGCTCCATCGAGGTCGGCATCGCCCTCGGCGCCGAACAAATGACCGTCGGCGGCGACGCCCTCGATAAGCCCTTTGACGAGGCCGTCACGTCCCAGAGCCAGGAGGCCGCCGACTGCATGGAGCCCATGGGCTGGACCTCGGAGAACGTCTCGCGCGACTTCAACCTCAGCCGCGAGGAGCTCGACAAGTACGCCGCCGAGAGCTTCCAGCGCGCCGAGAGGGCCCAGAACGCCGGCTGGTTCGACGACGAGATCGTGCCCATCACGACAAAGGTCGTCGGCCCCGACGGCGAGGCCAAGGAGGTGACGCTCACCCGGGACGAGGGCATCCGGCCCGGCACGACCCCGGAGAGCCTGGCCAAGATCCGCGCCGCCTTCCCGCAGTGGGGTCCCACGACCACGGGAGGCAACGCCAGCCAGGTCACCGACGGAGGTGAGTTGTTTCATCCTTCCACAGGGTACCTAATCTCATGTCAAAGAGTTTCTGTGCTGACCGACCCTCGAATCCAGCCGCCGCCGTTCTCCTCATGAAGCGTTCGACCGCCGTCAAGCTCGGCCAGCCGATCCTGGCAAAGTACGTCGGCTCCACCGTCGCCGGCCTCGCGCCGCGCATCATGGGCATCGGCCCGTCCGTCGCCATCCCCAAGCTGCTCGCCCAGCACAACCTCTCGCTCGCCGACATCGACGTCGTCGAGATCAACGAGGCCTTCTCCAGCATGGCCGTCTACTGCCGCGACAAGCTCGCACTCGACTGGGCCAAGATGAACCCTCGCGGTGGCGCCGTCGCCCTCGGCCACCCGCTCGGCGCTACCGGCGCTCGCCAGATCGTCACGGGCCTGAGCGAGCTGCGCCGCACCAAGAAGAAGATCCTGCTCACGAGCATGTGTATCGGTACGGGTCAGGGCATGGCCGGTCTGTTTGTCAACGAGGCTGTCTAGGCAGGCCAGGCCAGGCCAGGCCAGGGGGTGGACGGGGAGGGTTCGGTTGTTTGATTAATCGTATGCGGGACGGCGAAACACAAAACAAACAAGCAGCAATCCGAGAATGAAACATGAGTGTATGATCACACGTAGTGAGAGCGCGTGTCCTAGCCAAAGCGTGTAGCAACCTTGATGCAGAAGACATGCCGAGGCTTGCACTCGGTTGCCTTTTCTTTTCTGGCGATTTTCATGATGCGTATGCAGCTCAGTGAAGCATAGTCTAAGCTGGGAGTGGTAACGGAATGTAGAGAACCAAATGCACCGCTGTTTTATATACTGTCTATGTACGTGTCCATAACGCTCGTGTCAAAACTCATTAGACATCTTTCCCATGTCAAGACGGTCCAACAGCTATCCTGTCAGAAGTGAATGAATGTCGCAACGCCGTTTTCTCGCTTCGAATGCTGGTTCCCAAACGCCCCATTCTATGCAGCCCCTCCAACGTGCCGTGCCACAACGCAGACTCTCTACCCGCCGCTCAGGGGTTTGTAACCTCGCTGATGCTGTTCTCGTATTCGGTCAACTTGAGTGCTTCCTGCACGTCCGTGACGAAGTGTGACTCTCCGCCGACCAGATCGATAATGCCCGCTTGTCTCATGAGTCTCCAGATGGAATGGCGCGGATTGGTCGGGCCACGACTGAAGAACACGCGGACGCCGCGCTCTCTGTACCCGCTCACAATCTCTAGGAGGACCTGCGTACCGGACCCGTCTAGCGACGTGACGCCGTGAATGTCGAAGATGACATTCTTGTTATGATGCTCACCCCGCAATCTCGGCAGCGCGGGATGGGCCATGCTCGTGCCGTAAAGTTCCAGTCTCCGAAGGCGCGCCTTGAGTTCGCCCGTGTTGGCAAAGGTCAGCGGCTCCGGGATCTTGACGATGAGGCAGCCCTCGACAAACTCCAAGCGATCCGGGTTCAACTCGGCGTTCTCGAAGCGGTGCGTACCGGGGATGCGGCCCAGGATCTGGATGCGAGGACGAGTCGAGTGCCTGATGACCTGCAGCAGCGATAGACCGACGCCGATGGCCATGCCGAGGGTAAGTGAGTAGAAAATCGTCGAGACGAAGATAATGATCATCAGGCCAAGCTCGGTCCAGCCTCGGATCTTGAAGAAGAAGGCTATGTCGTGTGGGGCCTCCTCGAGGAGTGACCAGGCCACAACCGTGATCATCGACGAGAGTACCGGTTTCTTGGGGGCATTAGCGAGGGGCACTGCAGCTTGGACAGAGTGACTTACGGGAAGGTAATAAAAGTACGGCAGCAGGAAAAAGACGGCCAGTAGCGTGATCAGACTGAGGAAGATGGAGCTCATTGGTGTCTTACCACCGGTCTGCTTGTTCAACTTGCTTCTCCCATAACCGCCAAAGGCAGGTAAGCTCATGAAGCAAGCTCCGACGATGTTCGCAGCGCCCAATGCCACGAGTTCCCTGTTGGGGCTGAGCTGGATTCCTTGCACACTGTCGGAGCTGCTCAGGCTTTTGGCTGCGACGGACGATTCGAAGAAGCCCAGAAGCGCGATCAGGAAGGACGTGCCCATAGCTTCGCGGATGTGCTCCATGTGAGAAGTCTGAAAAGGCCAGCGGAAGGTGAAGAGGTGTCCTGACGCCGCCTTGACCGGTCCGAGTATCTCAACGCCCCTGCTCTCCCAGTCAAATTGCCAGGACAGGACAGCGGCAATGACGACGACGAAGAAGCGATCGGGAATGTAGGCGACCCCCGGGTACTTGGGCTGGAGGTGTTTCTTGAGTTCCCGCATCGTCATCATGATTACGAAGCTGACACCAGCAACGATGAAGGTGAGCTTGTGGACATGATCGAAGGAGCTGAAGATGAATTTCAGCTTGTCCATGCTGCTCCCGTGGCCCACGCCGAGTTCCGCAGCGTACTTGGCGAGGCCGAGCTCGGGGATGGACTGGTCAACGGCAATAACGAAACCAATGGCAGAGATGAAACCTCTCAGGAAAGGTTTGCTGAGGACGCTATCGAGGAAGCCCAACCTTGCCAGGCCAGCAATGAAGACCGTCGCACCGGCCATGCCCGCTACAACACCGCAGATTTTGGCCTGCACCTCGGCATTGTACTCGTCTCCCTTGTCGTGGTCAATGCTGCCCCTGACCACAGACCCGACTAGCAGAGACCCGGCAGCCTCTGGACCGACTACCATCTGCGGTGCGCTGCCGAATATGGCGTAGATGAAGGGGTTGAAGACAAAAGCATACAGCCCGTTGATGGGAGGAACATGTGCCAGGTTGTCGGCAAGCGAGAGGGCCATTGGCAGGTAGAGGGATGCAAGCGTCAGAGCTGCGACAAGGTCTCCCTTCAGGTAGGACCACTGGTACTGGGGCAGCCAGGTCAAGAGAGGGATGTAGTAAGAGAGGTACCTGGGGGGGGGAGGGGAACGTATGTTAGCCAGCGGAGCTACGGCCTCTCCTAGAGAGGTTGGTGCGAACTTACATCCACAGATTGTCCTTGAAGCCGGCCTGCTCTGCCAAGGTGCTCGAGGTGTGCATTTTCTTGCTCTTGATCTTCCTGATGAACCGCTTCCTCCAGTGGTCGTCGCCGGTGATGGCAGTCAACATGGGGTCGAGGATAGGGATCTCGGACGCAGAAGAGGAGGCGCGGTCGTACTCCGGGTTCTCACTCCCGACGGGACTCGCGGGCCGCGGCGAAAAGGTACCATTAGGATAATTGTGAGCGGGTGGGTTGTCAATGAGGACGTTCTGCAGGAGGCTCGTCGACTCGGTGGGCGGGAAGGTATTCGGTCGGGCGAGGCTAGGGCCAGCGCGAGGAGGGCCTCGAGAATCGTTGTCATTGGGAAGCGGAGTGGCTAGCGGAGTGGCATCTTCGCGAGTGCTCAGGTATTCGGACTCGCCGCCGACGGAGCTGGGAGACTGAATGGGGGAGCCCATTGTGTAGCTTTGGCGCAAGGCGCTGGGGTTTGCTGGGCGATGTGTTGTTTGCGACGAAGGACTGCGGCTCGGTTGAGGTCGGCTTCCCGACATTTTGGTACCCGTACCGTACGTAACCCGCCAAACAAAACACACAGCGACAAGACGTTACAGCCTAACCGAGAAAAAACATGCGAGGGTAACGAGGGGTTGCGGCGCATGAAAACCCCCCCAGGTCGACTTCGGCGGGGCTAAGCGAGGGTGGTGAATCTCGAAAAAGTAGGTCGATTCGACTCGGGGATTGTGTTGGGCTTGGCGACAAACGAACGAGTTTTGTTGCTATTTGTTTGTGAGGCTTGGACCCGGCTGTTCTTAGGAGGGAGGGAAGTCTGTTGCAAATCGTCTCGAGTCCAGAGTTGCAGAGGAAGTTGGCGGGAACAGATGCGACGGGTAGAGACGGGGAACGGGTCGACGGAGGGTCGGAGGCGATGTCGGCACGGGCAAAAGAGCGGTGATGGGATAACAATGCTGGTATTATCAGTTTGCTGCAAGAGTCCCAGGCAGGACCATGGTAGAAAGGATTTGTCACACGAGGGGCTGACTCGCTAATACTCAAGCGATGGCGATAGAGTTGGGATGTGTTATGGCATTTGCAGAGGCGACTGGGTAAGGAGTGTAGTAGGTATTCGTACTGTAGGTATCCGTTTCGTACACACCTCATTCCAGTGCGTGCCAGGCGCCCGTGAATGTTTTCTGCAAGGACTGGGGATTATCATTCCGCTGTCGCTCAGGCATCAGGAGTGACATCAATGCGAGTGTTGGGGCTCTTAGTTATGTGTCAGCAGAACTCGATTCGACGATACGGCATGGGCGCGCTTTGTCCGATGTTACGTACTGATTGCCATGTCCATTCCCGGTTAGGAACGAGGAACAAGGAGGATGCGACGGGGATTGCGGCAAACCCAATCCGCGGGAGCGAGGGCTGGCGCTAGTCTGTATCGGACACACCGCCTGGTGCTGCACGTGAGCCTCTCTTTCCTCACTTGCCCCGCATCGCCCACCGTGCCCGCTTCACTTCCGCTTGCACCACCTGCTCCTTGCAAGTCGTATCGTGCCTAGGTACCTAGGTAGGTAAGGTTCCTATCTTCAGTATCGGACCTTCCCGTTTCGCGCGCCTCTAGCCGATCGGCAAAACCCCGAGAAAAACGATACGTGATGCGATTTATTCGGCACTGTCTTCGCCCTTGGGCCCTGTTGACGAATACCAAGTACCTAAAGTCCTAACTAATATATCTCCTACAAAGTCCGAAGTTGCGAGGAGAAGATGAGCATGAAGACGGCCTGCCACTGGGTGTGTATTGCTGTCCCCCTCCCTCTCTCGTGGCTCACACATCCTTAGGTAAGCAGGTAACAGCTGTTGCCTGCCCGTTCCCGGTGGTTCGTCGGTCACCTTGACAACGGCAAGCTGGGGATTAATGGCACCAGAACAACTTGCTCATCCGTCATGCTTCAGAGGAGTGTTGGTGGAGTAGGTCAAGATACTCGTATGAAGCCAGTTGCAACTCGAGTGAAGCGTGCTCGTCTCCCTACACTTCCGCTCAACACCACTCAGTCATTGGGCACTAGCACACGATGGCGTCGTCTGTAATACATGGCACTCGCCGTCTGACGAAGATGACTCACGTCTTTGCTCGACATACCATCCCCCTCGAGTGTGACGTTTACACCGCAGATGACTACCCGACCGCCTCTCCCGTATTCCTGTACTTCCATTCGGGGGGCCTCGTGGCTGGTTCCAGGTCTTGTGTTCCACCATGGCTTGTACAGGTGGGTCTTTCAAGGCTTGCGCATCATCACTGCCCGCGGAGAATCGTGACTGACAAACAACACAGGTCTGCTTCAAGAACAAATGGCCTTTGATTAGTGCCAGTTATCGCCTGCTTCCACAAGCCAGGGCCACGGGTCTGCTCCAAGATGCCCGGGCGGCTTACTCCTTTGCGAGGCAGTGGGCGACGTTCGAGAAGCCCTTCGCTGGACGCAGGGTGATTGTCGGCGGTGGAAGCGCTGGTGAGCAGCCATCTTGCCCGTCGACTTTTCTGATTACTGCGTCGAAAAAACGCTGAATCACGTCTCCAGGTTTCTTCATGGCGTCTCTGACGGCACATCATCTCACGCCGCCTCCAATCGCACTGCTATCAGTCACTGGCATCACCACCTTCCAGCATCCCTTCTTCGAGTCCTCCGTCTTGCTCACCCCTGAGCCCATCACCAAAGTCCAGATGACCCGGTATCTGTCCGAGCCGGTATCTGTAGGAACGAAATCGGGCTGCGACCCGCAGGTTTTTCGTCTTGACAAACTTCTGCCCACTGGCGCCAAGAACGCCGAGTTCAGCATCCAGCCTGTGCCCCTCTCTGATACTGGAAGTCTCGATGCATTTGCCCGCGGGTCTCTGTACAGCTACTACTTGTACAAAAACGAGTTTCCGAATCTCGTCGGTGACGTCGACCCCGGCTACGAATGGGCAAAGTCGGAATCGGAAAGTGCCAGAGCTGCGGCTTGGCCGCCCACAACAATCATACAGGGCGATGCAGACGACCACGTTGATCTCTCTGTGAGCACTCACATGGTCGACTGTCTCGGCAAGAGCAAGGTCAAACTTTTCCTAGCAAAGGGCCAACCACACCGTTATGAAGCGACAAGGTTTCTCGAAGACGACGTCGAGGGAATGGATGCTGTGAGGCAGGCCGTCTCCAACCTAGAGAGTGACGTTTCTCGGACAAATTGAAACGCAAAGTATTGATTATACCGTTCAGGCCGGGCCAAACTGTCCTGAAGTCAATGCACCGGCGAGGCGCGGTTTTATCAAGTGGGAGGGTCGGGTAGGCGCATGGCCGTCAACATCAAAACCAACGTCTGAGTATCTCATCGCGTAATGCCCCCTCGTGCCAGACTGAACTGGGGACCTGACAGCAATTCCGCATCTAGCATCTCAATATCGCCCACGTGCAGGTCCTGCGTGCGATCGCAGGTCGAACGCGCGGCCGCCCCCATCTTTGATCCAACTTCTGAAGACAAGGTCGCTTGCTCGCTTGCCCCCAGCTGCCGACAATCATGCGGCCTTTCAGCCCAAAGCCCAAGGATCCCCAAGATCTGTTGACCCCGCGACTCCCAAGCTGTCTGGTTACGTCGTCAATGTGAATATTAAGTCAGGGGCACATCACTCATGTTCGATCTGTATGCCCAACGCAATCACAGTGACCTCATGCACAACACTGACATTGGTCACCGCATCTGCTCACGGCTGCAGCCCCCGAGCCAAACCAACAGTCGACATGGCATCCGTGATTGGCTGCTGCCCACGACGCACCATCTGCCGCATTAATGTCCCTTTTGTGCTGGGCGCTTCCGGTGCCAATCCCCGCTCGCTCTTTCGGGGGCCGTTTGCTGTCGCTATCACATTCGGACCATCTTCTTAGACTTTGGGCCCAACAACATCGCGAATATGGCCCCCAACTGACCGACCTCACAAGGTGTGACCACGATGCAGGGAAGTTCTTCAGATGTTTGTAGGGGATCCCGGCGTTCATTCGGCGAATCACTCATGTCAGGTTTGGATCTTGTGTTTGTGACTGAGCTGCACATCACTTTCGTCGGCTCATACGAAGTCATGCATATGCCACGTCCATTGGCACAAACAAAAGGCCGCATCATGGCACCTATAGTGATTCGCGCATTCAATAGTGTGATGAAAGTTACTTACCAGTCATTATGGCTATATATGAAGCCCGCTGTCAACGCATGCCTCTCTCCTCTCTCGCATCACAACGGCCATCACTCATCCCCACTCAATCCAATGCCATACTTGTCCAACAAGACCTGATCAACATTCTATTGTTCAAGAACCAATTGTACTGCCTGTCTGCTCTCTCAGCAATCGGCATCTCATGTCAAGATGCGCGTCTTTGCCAAAACATTCCTCTGGGCCACTGTCCTAAGCCTCATCACAACCGCAGCAACTTCTGTAAACGTTTTAGAAAGGTCGGGTTCTCGGGATTACATCGAGTCCGCAGACACGGCTTCGGTCTTGCATGTGAATCCCAAACTCCGATTCACCCAAGGGACAGAAGGCACGCGACCAGTCCGACTCTCCAAACGCTTCCCCTTCTCGTCCGGAAGAGACGAGTGGTGTGGTGAACAAGCCGAGGACCCCGCGGCAGACTTCTCGGCCTCGGCTCCGTCGGCCGTAGACTGCCAGGCTCTGGCCAGCTCCCTGGGGGACCAGAATGGATTCTGGACGTTGCAGCCGGGCGACTTCTCATCGGACGGCTGGGCCCGTGTTGCGACCTTGGGCTCGTGCAGTTTCGCGGTTAGGCACGCAGGCTCCGGCAGTAGTGACAGCCCAATGCGAATCGGCACGAACGATGTTCGCTTTTACACGACGAGATACGGTGTTTTGGCCAAGGACGGGAAGCTGGGCTTGCAAGGGACCGTTCAGTGCTACAACGCTCAGAACCTGCTGTTTGTGACATGGGGATTGATTCGCAGTTGATGTACCGGGGTGAGAGTTATCGCTACATGTAATTACTCATTGAGACTTTATCATAGTGTCCTTTACAACCGTTAACGGTCTTCGCAACCGTCGAATATCAGTTTGGTCTGTTGTACCATTAAGATGTATACCTTGGAAATAGGACAAACTCGGATTGCTCTCAACTTCACTGTTGCTGTATTTTCCATCTCACAGAGATAGAGACGAAAAAAGAAGTTCACTATTCAATGGTCATGATTTTGTTGAGTCAACTTTCGAAGTAGAAGCTTACGTACGTGCTACTTGAAGTGACGGATACGGCATGACCTGGCTGCGCCAGACGCCCCGTCGCTCTTCAGGCAGTCAAGACAGTTGAAAACCCTCCTCTTCTGGATGATATTCCTTGCTTCCTTCTCGACTTCGTCCGTCAGGTTTTGGTTGAAGTACTTGTTCGTTCGACAGCCGCAGACCCCTATCTCCCTGATGCAAGAGAAATCTGCCATGGTGATTTTGGGAAGGTCAACCGCCGTTTCAAGCAGGTGGCAGAATCTGTGTGTCGCAAAGTCAATGTCTCTGGGCAGAACATTGAACTTGCGGAGAGTTTCCATGTAAGCGCCGAGTGACCTTGCAGACCTTACGCATGGGTTCTGTGAGATATCCCAGCTCCAAGTCGCAGGGTTAATGAGGCCTTTGTAGAATGTGTTGCAACACTCGTGTCGCCTTTGCTCGAGACAATCTTTTCGGTGGTAAGCCCTCAATTCAGATACACAGACTTCAGGTGTACTTACGGATGATGTCGTGCCTAAGAAGGGGATGGTCTACCAAGACCTTGATTTGATCCGACGTTGATGAAAACGGGCCTTCGTGGTAAAGAAACATTCTCCAAGAAATCTCCGAGAATTCTGAAGGGAGATCTATCACATAGGAAAACACGAGAAGATGACAGAAGTCGACCATTGCCGGTTCGTTCTCTTCGAAATCCTGAAGCCAGTCTCTGATCCAGACCATGCCGCAGTATTTCAACGCATTGATGCACTCGTATTTGTCGCCGATGGAAGCCAGCCGAGAGAGACCCATCGGTTTTGGTCTCTCGGAAACGTAGACGTTGTGAAGGATCTGGCACAAAATGGTCATGGCCTCGACGTCGTCGTCCGGGAAGTCGATGCTGTATGGCTCTGGGGACCCCATGTTCTCGGCGAGCTCGGTGCCTTCTTTGAATCTTCCCCCCAGCATCGCTTTGAAGACTGGAGAGTTTAAGGCGAGGACCTTGGAAGACACCCTGAGTTCATCGTTTGCGACTTGTTCGTAGTTCGCGAGCTTCTCGTCGGCGTCCTCGCTGCTCGCCTCGTCCTCAGCAACCTCGTCCTCGGCATCGTATAGACCCACACGACTGAGCTGGAGAATGAGATCTCCGTCTTTGTCGATTTCATGGCGGTTGGGCATGTTTAAGTGGCGGTGAGTTGACTTGGTGGAAGTCGTCAAGGGACTGCAATTGGAATAGGGTGCTGGTCTGAAGTCACTTGTTTCGTGTTCTTGAAGGCCATGTCAAACTCAAAATGAGGTTACAGCGGATGGTGACTGGCAGAGCCACCCCCTTGTTGCGTCAGAATGTCTACCCCGCGTTTTGATGTGATGTTAGCTGTGAACAGGCCTACGTCCAGGAATGGCACAGTCCCTGACGGATTTGCAAACGATTGGAATAACTCGGATGAGTCCACCTATTATAGTTCTCTCTATCTTTTCCTGCCTCCCAATACCCTGCCGGAATTGTCACGAGTATATACCTGCTCTTCTCTTACCAGTACCTCGATATCTCTTTCTTAGCCTGCCTCAAACAGAAACCAAGTAAGCCTTCAAGGTGTTGCTCATGGATAGCGCCAAGGGCATTTGCAATCATTCATTGTTTTCTCTCCTCCCCGTTTCCGTTGGAGATTCTTCGGGAGTGCCGCTCAACGACTTCCTCCGCAGCATGTCTCGCACGCCGTGAATAAGGCTCCCTGGTCTAAGTGTCGACTCGGCCGAGCCCGCGCTCCAAACGCTACTCCTCCGGCGAGATTCGGGGTAATGTGGTGTATTCTCTTCGTCGATCCGGGCGTCCGCGTAATGGCCCAAAAATACCCGTGTTAGCTTGGGCATGGCGGCATGGCGTGTGCAGTCAAGGCTTGAAAAGAGATTAAGGCCAAGACTCACGAATATTGCCCGCTCCACCTCTCCCGAAAGACACGCGGCGGCCGCTTTTGATGTTCGATTCGTTCATAATGGGGTTCGTAGTGGAGGGTTTGTTGATGTGGACGCGGATGGCAGCGTCGTCGTTCACGGCTGCGGAGTTTGACATAAGCACCGAGAGGCGTATTCGTACTTATGTTCTAACGTTGGCCGGACCAACCTCGTTGACAGACATTCCGTCCAACCATTACCATGATAAGCCATAGCTTCTTCATTGGGTCCCTTTTCCCCTTGCCCTTGAGAACCCGAACGGCTCCGCCCCCTCACTCCCATCCACGGGGAGCTGATGCCGTATTCTGTGACGAGGATAATGTGGGATCTCCGCAAAGCTTAGTCTGATTAGCGTTGTGATCTACAAGTCCAAGATAGCGGATTGTAACATGACTGGTGGCGGGATGGGTGGACCCGACCCTGGCCTCCAAACGCCCAGCATATCGCCCTTTGATCTGGATGATGTCACGAGGACACCAAATCCAAAAACGGTATCAGTAATGGCATCAGCCAGTTTTTGTCGTTCGGCGTCATACTTTGAAGATTGCCACTGAGCATTGGTCGAGGCTCGTACGGTGGTGGCGACTCCTCCTTTCTGATGCCGGTTCAGCTAAGAAGGGCGGAGTTGGTGCGGACACGCCAACTCAGGGCGGGGAAAGCCGTCCTAATTTCCCACGTTGTGTGGTGCACTGGCGGCGGTATTTTTAGGGGGGTTTCTCCGTTCTTCTCTTCTTCTCTCCCTAAGACGATACGAGACAGACACATGATTCAGGTTCAGGCAGAGCCATAAGGAACATGAGACGGGAGGGGGAGGGAGAGGGAGACCCGGATATTGGGTCAAGTGGATATCAAGACGGCACCCCCCCTGTCGGCATCACACCCCACGTAAAGTACCGGATCCGGCACTCCGCCCGCCGGAGACGCAACCCACCACGTCGGCTCTTTGACCGGTGAGGAGGCGGATGTCATATCACAACACATCAAAGGGCCGGCAGCTCGGTAAGAGGCAAAGGTTCCAGAACCAAAGGCCTGGGCCGTTCTACCGCTTCGTGGAATCAGCCGATTGGGGGGGGGGGGGGGGGGGGGGAGGGGGGGGGTGAGCGAGCGCGTTGCTGGAGGTGCAACTTCTGGGGTTTGAACTGGGGTTGCACAAATGCGAATCCGAACAGATGGAGGATGGCAGTAGTTCAACATTGGTTCTGTCCATGAATGGTCATTTTGGAGGGGGGGGGGAGAGGGGGGATAGGACCACTACCTAGGTAGTTTTGGATGAGCAACTAGGAGGGCTGAGGGCGAACGCTAGCCTGTATGGGAACGCGAGTGCCGTTAGCATTTGAGGCAGCGATAGGGGGCTTGTATACGCTCTTTGCTCCCTCCTTGGTGCAAGTTTGGACAGAAAGCCTGTCACCCAGCATGCCACTTCTGGCGGGAAATGATGAGACATGGCGTGAGAGGGTGTCCGAGACTTGACCCTCTGCCCGGCCAAGGGCAAAAGTGAGACGTTGCGAAAAGCTGGAGTGGTCATGAACTTGGTATGATTGGTATTATATCTAAGCGAAAAATTTGAGCAAGCCCCCGTTGGCCGTCACGTAAAAGTATTATAATGCGAGATTGGGTTCCCAGAGCAGCGAAATGGTGAAGTTCTGAATGAGTGTTGTCGGCGTCGTAACACGCCCGTTGTAAACAGCCGGGCGCTCCCTTTTATGTTGCTGTGACATCGTAGTAACATGAAAAGATGGGCCTCAAGTCCCGCTTGCCCACGTTTTCACTTGCTCTTCTGGAATGATGTGAGGCGCTCCCATGGCTGGCGTCGGACCGTTGAGGAAGCGTTGTCATTGACATGCTCTCCATGTACTCCTTGAGCAGCTCGGCCATCAATGCTGCCCTCGCCTTGCGCTCGAAGCTCAAGACGTCGTCGAATTCATCCGACTCCTCTTCATCAAGGTCTCCGGCGCTGCGCCGATGTGTCGCAAACCGGAGCGGCGTCTTGACGGACTTGATCTTGCGAACAAAGTCCCGGCGGCGAAGGTGATACCTCTGCGACCTAGAGCTCCAGAAATCCTTGGACATCTCTCCGAGCTCCTCGGCACGTGCGCGCGCCAGACCAGCGGGTGTGACGTCGACACTGCTCTTCCAGTATCCCGGGGACAGCTTTTCGTCAGAAGAGAGCAACGACTTGACGAGGTCCCGCATGCGGGTGTCGAGCAGGGCGCCAGAGCCGGGAACAGTATGGTCGACCAAGCCCATCGCGTGAGCGTCGGTCGTTGAAAGTGGTGTCATGTCACGCAGCAGCCTGCTGGCCCCAGCTGAACCGCATCTTCCGGTGTATGACAAGGAGTGATATTCGGAGCCGTGCAGACCAATGGCACGGTATGCCGGGTTGAGGACGACCTCGCACCCAGCAAGGACAACGTCGCATGCGGCAGCCATGGCGACCCCGCCCGCCGCGCAGTTGCCTCTGATGCCGGCGACGGTAAGGATGTTGCGTGACGGCAGCTCGTGCAGGAGGTAGTGTACCACGTCGTCGATGCGGTTGATGTTGTGCCAAGACTCGAGAGCCGGGTCCGCAGCAGCCTCGATAACGTTCAGTGCAATGCCGTTGCTGAAGTAGCCGTCACCCCCCATGAGCACGACGGCGCTAAGGGGCCGTTCCACAACATGGGTGGATGAGATGAAGTCGAGGGCGTCAATCATGCGGGAGCATTGCTCCGTGCTCATGGCGCCGTTGTAGAAGTCAAAGTAGAGGAAGGCAACCCGCCTGGCCCCGGCAAAGGTCTGGAAGTCGACCCAGACGTCTTGCTGGGTATTGTGCGGGGCCCGCGACCAGTCGATGGTTGCCCGCGAGGTGCGGTTTTCCGCGACGGCGTCGTCGCCGAGGATGTCCAGCTCCCGCAGACCCGAGACAGCCGGGACCTTGGGCCACAACATCGGGTCCGTCTTCTTCTTGATGCGGCGGACGTGGGTGATCCAGATGGCCTTTTCGTCGCACGTCGCGACGCAGACGGCGTCGTCTCGACAGGCGACGATGCCACCAGGAGGTGCCTGGCCGACGAACTCGTCGCTCTCCTCGACGATGCCGCCGTAGACGTACAGGGCTGGGCCGAATAAGGTTGTCAGGCAGCCCGGCTGGGAGTCGGACGACCGAATCCTTCGGGATATTTCGCGAGCCGTGTGTGACTGGATGTCAAAGTCGCGTTGGGCGGCCTTGAGCAGAGGACGGTGACGTGTTACCCCGCCAAGGAAGGCTTTCTGCAGTGTCACCGAGGCGTCGCGGTAGGCGGGCTTTGCTTGGATGAGAGGAGTGACAAGGTGCGGGGCGAACTTTTGAGAGCCGGGCGAAGGGGGAGGGGTGTAGGGTGAAGCGGCTTGAATCGAGGCGGTTTGGATTCTCTCAATGGCAGCGAGAGTGGCCGTGAGTGCGGCCCGCGTGACGGGACCACGATAGATACTCGACTTTGTGATATCGGGGGAGTCGATCTGTAAAGGGAACTGCTCAAAGGCCCATACCGGTCCGGCATCGAACTCCTCGACGGCTTGGAGGACAGTGACGCCCCAGTACGGTCGACCAAACTCGCTCCACGTGCCGTTCCGGATGAGGGCCTCGGGGTCGGCTTCCGTTCCGTCGTCGCCCATCAACACCCAGTCCAAGGCGCTGGGCCCGGCGTCGCCGGGGGGACCGGGGTGGATGATGAGGGTCAGGTAGGTCTCGTAGACCTCGCTAGGGACTCGAGTGGTGAGGAACGGGCAGATGATGAGATTCGGCTTGGCGAGCCTGGCCGCCTCAATCATGGCTTCGTCTGAGAGGGCATACTCGATAGTGATGGTGTGAGACTTGGATAGCGCTAAATACAGTCGCTGCGACAGCGAGTTGTGCGCGGTGCAAAGGAAAAGGATGTTCATGGTGGCGGTGTGTGGTATCGAGCAGCGGCAGCAGTAGCAGCAGCTCGTGAACCGGCTGAAGAAGGATGAGGGCAGAATGGGTATCCCAAGAGGTCTGGTCGGCTAGGACGTGCGGCGGAACTGGCATCATATATGCAATTCGAGATGAGCGGAAGAAGGGAGGCGGTGGAGGAGGAGAAGGAGGAGGAGAGGGGGGGGCGTGGCTCGGTGTCAGACTCTTCAGTCTGTCGGATGCACAGAGTAAGTGAGTGAGTGAGGAGTGAATGAGTGAATGCCTTTCCACACACACACACCCTCCCCCCTCTCTCTTCTCCGACTCCGTTCCTGACCGGCCTTAGGGGTCGTAGTGTAAAGGTGCTTAACGGCCAATTCCTTGGCGATTGCCACAAGCAACATGCCATATTCAGTGCACCCCCGCTTGTCTTTGCCCAACTGGCAGGCCATTCTTTGACCCGGCGGCTTCAGTTCGAGACTTGCAAGAGTCAACGTCGTGCTGTGGTTCGTCCTTCTAGCTTGGACTTGGGCAAAGCCCTTCGCAGACCATTCGTAGACCATCCGCAGACCATCTGCAGACCACACCGGACGAAGCGGGCTCGGACCTGACGGGTCCAGACCCAATCAGCGCGGGTGTAGTTGGGATGAACAACCGAAAGTGGCTGCTCTATCGGATGAGACCTCGAAAGGCAGCTCTTTGACTCAGGGGGTGCGTGCTGCATTGGGCCATCACTCGTCGGCGCTAAGGCTGGGGGAGCAAAGGCTTTGCCTGCAGCCTGACTAGCGCCATCAGTTACTATCCTGGGTAGTCAACACTGTCCGGACGGACACGGCTAGACAGTGCGTTTCGGGGCCTTTGTAAGGCCCCAGAGATCAGCACAGTCGAATGAAGCCATCGTTTAGTCCGTCGGGCCTGAGCGACTTGGTAGGCGTGTATGTGGCTTCGTGTCCATACGAGCGAGGATCTTCTCGCTGTCATCAAGCACGGCCCTTTGACGAGACGAAGAGAGAGGGCAGAGTGCTAGATAGAGAGATAGCGAGGCGGGGAGAAAGGGAGAAAGAGAATGGAGAGACAGAGAAAGGGTGTGAAGAAGAGCAACGTAAACTCGACATCCCGCCAGGCATCTCTCGGCCGAGTTACCAGTTTTTCAGACAGCTTTAGAACAATTCCAATTCCGACTGGCTGGCCCGTAATGAGACCCAGGGTATCTTGCGAAAGAAAAAAAAAAAGAAAAAAGAAGAAAAAAAAGCGAGCGTGTGTGGCGTGTCGCTTGAACCTCGACAGCCACCCCACCCACCATATTCCCAGCTCAGGAACTCTTGGCTGGGCCGCCACAATTACGAATCGGTGGCTCCAGTCCATGTCTCATGCTTTCAGAGTTGTTCGATGCTTATACTAGTTCAGTGTGATGGAACAATGTGATGACACGAACGGCGGAATATCTTGACGGCCTCGTACCAATAAAAAAAATAAAAAAAGAGAGGGCGCGCCTTGGTAATCGAGGCGCCCCTGGCATACCCGCATCCGTCATTCTGACAAGCCCATGGTACCGGCGCCAGGCCACTCACTTACTGCCGCCAGTACTGTACATACATACACCTTTGGACTGTCGCCGACACACTTGGACTAGACGGTTCGCCGCCGTCGGGTAGTGCATCATACCTATCTGCAGGTACGGTGAGCTTTTGGTGTGGGAGGGAGGGGGAGAGGTGGTCTTAGCCGCTTACACCCCGAAGGACGCTGCGATACTGTCGCCTTCGTCCGGAGTTACGGCAAGCTCCAGCAGTTCATGCGCCCTGTCCACCGTATCTGCATCGACGGCCGCCTCGTACACCAAATCCTCCTCGGCAAAGTTGAGTCTCGAGAGGGAGAGGATGTACCGCTGGGAGCCTCCGTGGGATACGGAGAGTTTTTGGAGAATGTTGGCAACGTTGGCTGTATTGGGGTCCGTCACCAGGGTATGGAGTAGCAGAATGATTTGAGATATCAAGAGGGAAGGGCCGCTGCGGCCGCCGTCATCAGTGTCATCGTCATCATCATCATCATTGCCCAACCCGTCGGCACTTTCGCGGGGATTATCCGGGGTGGCACTCACGGCCCCGTCCCTGCGCGCCTGGGTAGGGCCGCCGCCACTAACGGCGTTCACCACAGGGTCCGGAATGTCGTACAGGACATCAACCAGTTCGCTCAGCGCTGTGACCAGGCGTGGTATGACACTGACGTGGCCCGCGATCTGTCGTGCTCCATATGGGGTGCGAGCAAAGGCCATGAGGGTCCGCAGGACAGCGCATCTCACGGCGTGGTTCTGGCCTGTCGAAGAGGCGGCTCGGGGCAAGTCAACAAGGTTGAGAGACACTTTGTCAATCACCATTCTGGCGACCGAATCGGGCTCCTTTCCCGGAATGATGGGGCCGATGGAGCTAGGCAGGGTAGAAGTGCAGAGCATGTCAAGCATGCCGATGATGTCGTCGAGGCGTTGTTTAGGCGTCAGCAAGATAAGAACCAGGTCGAGGGTGACCAACTGCCAGAAGCCAGCCTGTCTCGTTTGCACACCATTGTCCGTTTCTGTCAAGGTGGTGGCGCAGGCCGCGGCCGAGGCGTGGAGAAGAGAGAGGATGTACGTCGTATCGACCTGCTGTTGCATCGCTTCCGCGTTGGAATCGGATGAGATATTGCCATCTATGCTCTTGAACCGTGCCTCAGCAACCATGTAGATGGATTGTTGCAGAACGGGGACTAGTTCCTCGATGATCTGCGGGACCACTGAAATGGTTTGTAACTGGAGAGTAAAGGAAAGGAGAGAGGCCAAGTCCCATATTGGCCGCAGGAAGCCCTCGTCCAAGCATTTACTCCACATACAGACGACGTGGCGGGCGAAGTCTATCAGCAGTTGAACCGGATTCGACGGGTTGCCCATCAGAGGCAGTTCCCGAAAGATGAGAGAGGCGAAGGATGTTGCTGGATCGGACGGATATGAGTAACGCGACAAGATGTCAAACGTAGGCGGCTCTCCATGCAGGGATCCATGGTCTAATATGACCTGAAGGAACTAGATAGATGTTAGCGACCCAGCCCACCGCTCATCGGGCGATCAGGCATACCTCAAAAGGGAGCGTGTTCGGAACAGGACCCGAATGACGAACCGCGGAGGGCACAGTCGCCACTTCGTCGACCATGATGATGTCTTCGGCGTGGGTTTCCAAAGCCATGACGGGACTGTCGACAGTGGGTCTTTTCCGTTTGCCCTTGGTTGGTGTCCTCTCGGAGAGAGGCACTGCGACGGGTCCAGCATCTCGAGTTTTGCCCCTCGTCTTGCTCGGGCTCAGGGCAATGTCCATGTCGTCGAAGCCGTCGGCCATGCCCCACGTTTTGGTTGTCTTCTTGGGCGTGGTTGTCCCCGGCGCGGCAGGAATCGGAGCCGTCTCCCTCGGACGAGGCCGGCTCGATGCGTCCTTCATGTCTCGTTGTAAAAACTGCAACTCGGTGGTGGCCTGTCTCTCGGCAGCCACGGCGGCCTCGACTGCCCTCTCCTGCCTCGCAGCCTGTTCGGCATTCTGCTTTTTGAGACGGGCAACCTCGGCAGCGTGGTCTTGCTCAGCCTTTGTGGAATTGGTGCGTATGATGGAGACCTCGCCGCGGGTGGAGTTGAGCTCGGACTCTAGGGCGTTGACACGTTGTTGCAGGGCAGCGACGACGTCGTTGCCGACTACCGCAGGGGCTTGCGACTGTGACTGCTGAAGGACGAGGCGGGACGAAACGGGAGGCCGGAGGTATGGACTGGGATGAGGACGGTAGGAAGTACCGATGGCTGGGCCGGTTGCAAAACGCTGTGAAGGATTCGGGTGAACATATGACGGCACCGGCGGAGGGTATCGCGGCCGCGAGGAGAGGACCGGGGGGTTGGCGGGTGCAGGCGGTGGGTTCCACCGCTGCTGGGGTGGAAGCGCAGTATGTCTCGAGGGTTGGGGCGGATGGTGGGTGAGGGTCTTGTCTGCGACAGGACGCGCGAGGGGAGGCAAAAGCTCGTTGGTTACCTCTGTGTCGTCGAGGTCGTCGTCTTCGAACTCAATGTCGTCGTAGGTTTCGACTTGGGAACGATCAATGGGTTGTGGAGAGTCGGGTTTGCGCTGTATCTGGGTGAACTGGATGGCGTTGTTCTCGAGCTCTTGAAGGGCAATGTCATTCAAGTCATCAAAATCGTCGTCGTCGAAGAAATCGTTCATAATTGCGGTGGAACGTCAATCCGCAGATCAACGATCCATCGGCGGCTGGCTGGGTGTTGCAATGGGAGCGAGTAGACATTACTGATGTGAATAGTGGCAGGCGGGCGCCGGTGGGCAGCGCACCAAACCACTACTTTTCCAATCTTATCGGCACGTAAGTACGGGTACGCGAAAAGAGCGCGTCGGTGTGGCTTAGTCTCCGGAGGTTAAGCCACAGATATTTTAGCCACGATTGTGCAGATGACGCACGGTCCATGCTGTGACGGAGGGTTCCGAAGCAAGAAAAAGCTCGGGCCAAATGATAAAGGACGAAGGAAGGAAGGCCCTGACGAATGCGGTCGCTTACTTGCAGCTTGGCACTTGCAGCAGCTGCTCCAGAGTCCTTTTAGCTCAGAAAGAAGCGACGAATGACAGAGCTCCCGCCTCACGCGATGGAGAGCTGGCTTGGACACCGGAACACGTCGCATAGTCGCAACTATCAGCACAAGCCGGCCAAAGCAGTACGTAGAGGAAGCAGTGTATGCGGGATAGCATGTGATGATGTCAACCAGCGTCGGGAGCATTGTGTGTCGGCTTGGCCGGAGGTGGGCATTCTCGTTCTGGGCCAATCTCAAGCAAATCGTCGGCCACGGGACTAAGCCACTCGGGACTGGGCCTTTCGCAACTCGGGCACAGGTTAGTCCCTGAGACGGGGGATGAGATTGTCGAGGCTGACCAACTCAACAAATTCGATGGACAGGGGATGCTGCTCAGGTTCCGTTTTTTGGAGCCGTGCGAGCATAGGGAGCAAGGGTAGCGAACTTGATGTTTTTGAGTCTTTAGATGGAGCAAAACTCAACTCGGGTCAGATTCTTGTCAGCTATTCCGCGTATTGAAAAAGAAGAAAGCGAAGCAGAATCAGCTCATGTTCGTTATGGCGGACTTTGACGAGCGACCCGGAGCCCGAGCCGAAGACGGTCCAATGATCCAATTGCAATCTGATCTGATTACCTACCTGCGCAAGTGGTGCACGCTACGTATCGTTATCCACTGGGGGGCTTACCTAATCTCCGCGTTTCCCGCATCCCAGCTCCAGAAGGCAAGACCTCCCCCGGGAGCTTGACGTAACCTCTGCCCCCTGGAGTCCCTTTCTCCTTGCCGCGCTAATTGCACCGTCATCACCCGCCTAGACCAGCTGCCTGGGTGCGCTGTCTGCTGTGTGCATTGTGCGTTGTGCGCTTGTTGGTCTGCCAACTGGCTGCACACACAAGTACATACAAGCCTCGGCTGGCTTACATCAGGGGAGATTATTCAAAAGAGAAAGAAAAATTGAAAGAGAACTGCAGAATATAGATCATAATATAACGGGAAGCAAAAGAAAAGACGGACAAGATAGAAGAACCAAGCGAGTCCCTAAAGAAGCAAACAGAGAAACAGAGTCTGCACCCACGGGTCTGGTTCCTGGTAAAGGAAAGGAAAAAAAAAGGGTGGACTTGTCGACACTGGCAGGTGCCGGTACCCGATACATGACAGTGCAGTAATGATACATCATTCTCCAGTCCGTGGGGTGCTCTTTTTCCAAGTACTCTGCACTAGTACTCAAGTACCTACCTCCCCGCCCACTCGCATTGCGCGCCAGCTGGTGCCTTTCCCGCCTTTCCGCCCCCCCCGTCAGTCTCTCCCTCTCTCTCTGCTGCTTTCGCTTTCGCGCCTTGCGTCTCTGTCTGTCTGTGTCCTCGGTTCAACACACAAACATCCACCGAAGAATCATCAACGCCGGCCCTTCGACCTTGCCGCGGCCACGATTCCCAAACCTACCAAACTCCTCTGCTCAACTCTCCGATCAAAGTCCCCCGAACTCGAACTCGAACCTGACCTCGCCTGTCTGTCTAGTGCAACCCCACAACAGAAGAGAGTACCTCACCACCCGGCCTAATTTGCGCCGGCCCTCCGCCTCCAATCTTTGCCGCATCCGAACCTCCCGCTCTGCGATCCTTTCACGACGACAGCCTTTTCCAACTCCTTCGTCGCGTCGACCGAGTCTCCTGCTTCACCAGTAGACGCTGCCGACCGTCGCTCTCTCTTCCCCACGGCCCGCGAAACTCGCGCACACAGACATGATGGCACGCACGCGGAGGGGGGTTAAGTTTCCTCACAAGACCAACGGCCATGGTGACGGCCGTCGCTCGAGCTTCAGCGACGTCAGCGAAGATGGTTCGCCCTCCAAGCTCAAGACAGGCGCTGCCCTGGGCAACATCGCCGAAGTAAGTAAGCAAGCAAGCAAGCACATCCTCCCTTTCCCCTGCTTCTGTGTTGTGCCGTGCTCTACCTGTACCATCATGTCGACCAAGAAGATTCGTCCGCTGCCCTCCCCTACCATGCTCGTCACTAACATGCCTCGTTCCTTACAGCAGCCTACCAAATCCCCCGAGGAGGAGAAGCGCGAAGCCTACGAGAAGAAGAAGGCAAACTTCCTGACCCGTACCTTTTGGACATTTGTCATGTTCGCTGGCTTCTTCGCCGCCCTCGTCATGGGCCACATCTACATCATTTGCATCATGACCGCCATCCAGATCATTTCCTTCAAGGAGGTCATTGCCATCGCCAGCGTGCCCAGCCGCGCCCGCCAGCTGCGCTCCGCCAAGAGCCTTAACTGGTACTGGCTGGCCACCACCATGTACTTCCTCTACGGCGAGAGCGTCATCTACTACTTCAAGCACATCGTCCTGGTCGACAAGGTCTTGCTGCCTCTGGCAACCCACCACCGCTTCATCAGCTTCATCCTGTACATCTTTGGTACGTCATGTCTCGGCGCCGCCCCGACTGATTTCCCCTTCCAACCTAGCAGGAACTCGCTCTGTGGCATACATGTACTGACGCAACGGACTTCTGGCAGGTTTTGTCTTCTTTGTTACCTCGCTTCAGGCCGGCCACTACAAGTTCCAGTTCACCCAGTTCGCCTGGACACACATGGCCCTGTACCTTATCGTCGTCCAAGCCCACTTCATCATGAACAACGTCTTCGAGGGCATGATTTGGTTCTTCCTTCCGGCCGCTATGGTCATCACCAACGACATCTGGGCCTACCTCTGCGGAATCACGTTCGGCCGCACTCAGCTGATCGCCCTCTCTCCCAAGAAGACGGTCGAGGGATTCGTCGGCGCGTGGGTCTTTACCATCATCTTCGGCATGCTCCTGACCAACGTCTTGATGCGCTCTGATTTCTTCCTCTGCCCTGTTAATGTGAGTAACTCCCTCGTCCGGCCTCCTTTGTCGACGCGCGCGCGGCTGCTAACTCAACCAGGACTTGGGCGCAAACATTTTCACCGGTCTCGAGTGCACGCGCAACCCCGTTTTCAACCCCAAGACATACAGCCTGCCGCCTCTGTTCTTTCTGCCGCCCAACATGCACCAGACCTTCTCCTTCACCGTGGCCCCGATGCAGCTCCACACACTGGTTCTCGCAACCTTTGCCTCTTTGATCGCTCCCTTCGGCGGATTCTTCGCCTCAGGCCTCAAGCGCACTTTCAAGATCAAGGACTTTGGCGACTCGATTCCCGGCCACGGCGGCATGACAGACCGCATGGACTGCCAGTTCATCATGGGTTTCTTCACCTACATGTACTACCACTCTTTCATCGCCCTCCACAAGGTTAATCTCGGCAGTGTCATGGAGATGGCCGTCACTGGGTTGACCGTGGAGGAGCAGCTCGAGCTGGTGAGGGGTATGGGCCGTTATCTCAGCAACCAAGGAGTCTGGGGAGAGGAGGTTTGTGCCCCCAACTTATTGTTCGACGTGGGGCTACCTATACTGACCAACTTTGCTAGATCATCCGGTGCCTGGACAAGGCTGCGCAAGCCAAGAGGTGAAGGGAAAACCCCCGACGAGCGATACCGGGGCAGCGGATCACCGGCAGCATACTGCTATTTTAATGACGAAGTAATGCGAAATCTGGGACAATGTGCAGACTCGAGTGACGAGGCACCTTCCATTCCCCGATTTTTCAAGGAGAGTGACGAAGAGCTGTTTTTGGCGTCAGGCAGCTGGGGAAGAGGTAGGACTGCGCAACGCGACGGGTAAACAAAAGCATCTGCGTAATGACGACGACGACGGTCGTCGTGAAGAGAATTTCTTGGTTTATGACGGGCGGGTGGAATTTGCATGGACTCGCTGCTGTAACATCATACATACCCTCTCGCGACCTTTTTTTCTTCAACATGACACGTCTCACTCTCCACGTCGCGCGCGGCATGCCAATTCGTGATCTGGCCCGAATGCTTCTGTGCATGTTTTGTATCCTCTCTTTGCCAATTAAAGATTCGTGGATGAATCGAGATGGCCGGAGCAAGTCTTCCGCGGAGCCGGGGATGTGCGCCACATGGAAGCCGATATCCGGCAGGCCGAATATTTGGACCGGGCCGGTTGGTTCCCGGTCTTCCGGTCGTTGTTTGGAGAAGCGATCCCGGTCGTACACGCCTGCCTACCTTATCTCGTCCCCGCAAACGCATGCCCCCGCTCCGGTAAAACCAACGCAGGGTATGAGACCCCGAATGACATTTACGGCTTTCGTAAGTGGCGCCTTATCAATCGAGCATCTCCATCCCCATCTTTGTATCCGTCTCCATCCGTCCTCTGCAGAGAACAATTTCGACTATTCTCACCAACTTAGTACTGCTGAAAGACTCCGTCCGGTTTGACCTTTACTAGGCCACCCCATCCTGTTCTATTCATTCACTCGGTCCCTTTCCCCTCTCCCCGCGGAGCCCTTTCATCTACGGAGCCCGTAACCGATCGCTGGACAGACAGACACACCCCCACCATGGCCCCGTCCGCCGTTGCCAACGACGCCGAGTCCCCAGTCGCAGAGGCCCGCGGTGCCGCCGTCGTGCCCAAGGAGGCATCGCACACCAAGCACGGCCATGAGCTCGTCAATAAGACGCCCCTGCAGGCCATGTCCCACGGCGACGTCGTGCTCGCCGGCATCCCCGAGTTTCCCGACTTCGCGTCCAAGCGTCAGTGGCAGCTCGAGCACATGGCCGCCGCGTTCCGCCACTGGGCCCGCGAGGGCTACGTCGACGGCATGAGCGGCCACATCTCGGTCCGGGACCCCGAGTACCACGACGCCTTCTGGACGAACCCGCTCGGCCGCCATTTTGGACTGCTCAAGGCCAGCGACATGATCCTCGTCAACCTCGACGGCGCCGTCGTCGGCGGCAACCGCTCCAAGCCGCCCAACACGGCCGGCTTCCTCATTCACGCCGCCGTCCACAAGGCCCGCCCGGACGTCCATGCCGTCTGCCACAGCCACAGCCTGCACGGCAAGGCCTGGTCCGTCTTCGGCCGCCGCCTCGAGATGCTCACCCAGGACGCCTGCAAGTTTCGCGGCGACGCCCACAGCGTCTACAACAGCTACGGCGGCGTCGTCCTCGGCCCCGAAGAGGGCGAGGCTATCGCCAAGGCGCTCGGTCCCAGGGGCAAGGGCTGCATCTTGCGGAACCACGGCCTGTTGACCGTCGGCCAGACCGTCGACGAGGCTGCCTTTCTCTACACCTCCATGGAGCGCAGCTGCCGCGTCCAGCTGCTGGCCGAGGCGGCCGCCGCCAACGGGCTGGAAAAGGTCCTGATTACGGATGAGGAGGCGCAGTTCAACTTTGACGTCGAGAGCGACCCGGAAATCTGCTACTGCGAGTTCCAGGTGTATTATGACTTGGAGGACGAGTTGACGAATGGTGCCTTTAAGAAGTAGATGTAGATGCAGCGTCGTCACCGTCAGCTGGTCTGAACCTCGGACAAAAGTGGCATTTACAGTAGTCTAATGGGCAATGAACGAGTCTTGTGATTAAACAGAATGGAATACAACATTATTTGAATCTGAACAACTCTATAGCATGGCATTCTATCTACCATACCACCAGTTATCCACTACCGCCCTTCTTCGTCTTCATTGTCAGCATGATCTTCTTGAAGGGGTTTTTACCCCTGAACTTGAGCCAGGTCCCGAGATAAACGACGAGGTAGTTGAACACGATGAACCCGCAAAAGATGCCAAAGTCGCGCCAGATGTTGCTGTAGTACACACTGAATCCCGCACCAAACTCGTCGCCGACGGCATACTGACAGAACTCGCAAACACCTCCGTCTCCCGTCTGCACAAATCCTCCGGCTTGCTGAATGTAGGGCTGCGTGTACTCTTCGCAGGACTGGTTCGGAGGCGGTTGGTACCTAGCGAACTCGTCCGGCGCGCAACGAACGGGCTGTTCATGGATCGCAACGCCGAGGAAAGCCTCGAGCAAGTAGTGAAAAGGTGTAAGCCAGTACATCCACGGTCTCCAGAAGCTGTTGAGCTGCATTGGAGGCACGACAACACCGCAGAAACTGACGACGAAAAGGAAGAAGATGGGAACCAGCAGAGACGCGAGAAGCTCATTGGGGGCAAAGGCGGCGATGCCCTGGCCGAAGCTGACGTAATACAGCTCGAAGAGGACGACGAGGAGGAAGGCAAAGCCCGAGTTGAAACTGGGCAGGCGCCACCCAAAGACACCCCACCACCAGCAGTTGAAGTAGACGGCGCCGGCGACGATGGCGTAGGGGATCTCGGCCAGCACGGCGGCCGTCGTCCACGCGAACCAGCTGTAGATCTTGGCGTTGTTCTCGCGCGACTGGAAGATCTGCCGCGACTGCAGGAACACGGGCTGGAGCTGCTGGATGAGGGGCGGGCTGATGGTGAGCGTCATGAAGATGGAGAAGAGCCGGTTCTGGTAGTCGATGGACGAGTAGCCGATCTTGTAAAAGGTGAAGGTGTTGAAGAGGCCGGTGAGGATGTGCAGCATGAACTTGCCGACGATGTAGTTGGGCGTGCGCCAGTACGCGATGAAAGACCGCTTCACGACGGCCATGGTCTGCGTCGCCAGCGGCATGGCGTACTCGCGATCGTCCTTGAGGCTCTTGGAGGGCTCGACGTCTCGTCTGCTGGACAGCATGTCGTCGATCTCGCGGGACCGAGTCTTCTTGTGCTCGGACTGTGCCCACACATCGCCCCAGTCCTTGCCCTTGTAGTTGGGGTCGCCCGCGCCGATGGCTTCGAGCATGTACTCGGCCGGGTTGCTGTTGGGGGGGCACTTGTGGGCGCCGTTCGACTCGAAGTATTGGATGAGCTCCTGGCTGTCATGCCCCAGGGGCCCGTGGTACGCAACCCGGCCGCCTGCCTTGAGAAGCAGAAGCTCGTCAAAGTCCTCGAACAGGACCGCCGACGGCTGGTGGATGGTGCAGAGCACGGCCTGGCCGGCGTCTGCCAGCTTGCGGAGGAAGCGGACAATGTTGAAGGCGGCGCCGGAATCAAGACCCGACGTCGGCTCGTCCAGGAACATGAGCAGCTCGGGCTTCGACGCCAGTTCGACCCCGATGGTGAGTCTCTTGCGCTGCTCTGCGTTGAGGCCCTCGCCCACTTTGCCGATCGTGGCCCCGGCGATGTCGCGCATCTCGAGGAGGTCGATGATGGTCTCGCAGTAGTCGAACTTTTCCTTCTTGGGTACCTCGCGCGGTTGACGAAGGAGGGCGGAGAACTGCAAGGCCTCCCGGACTGTTGCCGTGGGCTCGTGGATGTCCATCTGCTCGGCGAAGCCGGTTGCCCGCTGGAAGGACTTGGGGAGGGGTCGACCGTCGACAAGGAACTCGCCTGTGATGGTTCCAAAGTTGAGACGTTGAGCCAGGGCATTAAGCAGGGTTGTCTTTCCGGCGCCTAGCAATCGTCAAGTCAGTCGTTGCCAGTCATACATAGTAATCAAAGCTTTCAACATACCAGAGGCACCCATCAGGGCAGTAAGTTTGCCTGGGCGGACATAGCCATCGACGTCCTTCAACAAGGCGCGCTCGCCCTTCTCGTACGGAATGACGTAGTTGACGTTGCGGAATGTGAATACAGCCTCGTTTCGAGCCACTTGCCTCATCGTCTCCTGGTCACTCTTCTCCTTGGTCGGCATGTCGGCCGTCGCGGTTTCGGTACCGTTGCTCGGTTTGCCAGACTCCTCATCGCCCTTCTTCTCTCGGCCGCCGGTGGCAATGTTTTCTTCTAGCTTTTGGGGGACCTGTCCGCGCTTGAAGACCGTGATGGCACCGCCTCCGGTGTTGGGCTTCATGCGCTCCATGCCCAAGGCAGTCAGGAGGACAAATGTGATGAAGAAAGCCCAGAGGAAGCCGAAGTTGCGCCACAGATGGGAACGACTGTAGGAGAACGAAGCCTCGATGTAGCTGGAACCAGGCACAATAGTCTGACCCGGCGGACTTCCCGCGAGGGCGCAGCCCTGGTACTCTGGTGACGCGTTGGGTCCTTGGGGAACCAAGTAGGGCGGGCCGCATTCGAGTTGACGGTTGTAGAACTCGTTGGACATCAGGCACTCGAAGCCGTACTGAAGCCAGTTGATCCATCGCAGCCACCCGAACCATGGGCGCATTGAGCCAGGTGGAATCAGGTATCCGGTGTAGACCACTATGATCTGCACAGATAGCCCAGTGAACCTGGTCGCATCGTCCAGGGTTTTGCACCAGGCCGAGATGGCGCGGAAGAATGCGTAGGTGACCATGGTGACCAACCAGATGATGAGCGTGGCGATGAAGAACTGCGACGCTGTCCTTGCCAAGTTGGCCATCCAGTAGATGATGACGTTGAAGAGGAAAACCTGGATGAATACCAACGGCACGTCGACGACCGTCTGGGCGATGGCGAAAGCGGCGGGCCGGTAGAAGGAGAAGGACTTGTGTTTGAGCAGGATGGGCTTCGACTCAAAGGCCGAAGTCTGTTCGGCAAGGGCCAGAAGCGCGTTGAACAAGAGGAGGAAGAACAGAGTGCCGCCGCGGGGAAACGCGCCGGCGGCGGTGTTGGGGAGGTTGTAGAACAAGCTGCCGACGATGAGGCCCTGGAAGACCAGGCCTCCCCATTTGCCAAAGAGAGACCCTCGATCGCCTGCCATGACCATGAACTGGCGTTGCGTGCAGTACATGACCTGCTTGTGGAACGGGATCTCGTAGTTCTTCGTCTCGGTCTTCTTGGATTCGTGCTGCTGACGCTGCTCCATCTGTTGGGCAAGCTGAGACTCAAAGTCTTGGACATCGCGCAGGTTCCTCTGGTACGCGTCACTGTTTCTGTACGCGGCGTCGAATGCTTCGGGCGTCCGGGGTATGCGGTCTTCCCAACCCTCGCGGATGTGGCGCTCATGCTTGTCGGTGACCGAGGTGAGGAAGTCGGCGGTTGTCCACCGGTCCGGGCAGTCGAAGCCAAGATCGACAAAGTACTGCTTAGCCTCTTCAGAACGTCCGTAGTAAAGGCATTTGCCAGAGTCAATCAGCAACACCTTGTCGACGAGGTCGTACAAGGACTCGCCGGCTTGATACAGCGACACGGCCGTCGACGTCTCTGCCATGTTGGTCATGGCCCGGATCGACCGGACGTACTCCACGGCAGTGCTGGCGTCGAGGCCTTTGCTGGAGTTGTCCCACCCCTGAACGGAGGCACGGGTGATCATGGCCTCGGCAATGCTGACACGCTTTCTCTCGCCGCCAGAAACACCTCGGACGTATTCGTTACCGACCTTGGTCCCAAGCGTATGCTCGATCCAGAATAGCTTCGTAGCGACCCTCATGAACTCTTCAATATAGTCTTTCCTGCTTTCTCCGTCGAGCCTCGACTCCTTGCCGGGAGTACGTGTCTGAAGAGCGAAGTTGAGGGTTCTCTGGACAGTAAGCGTTGGGTAGTGCAGGTCGTCCTCTGGGTTGTAAATGATCTCCCCGCGAAACTTCTTGCTCATCTCCTCGGAAGAGGCACCCCCGTAGGTGACCTCTCCCTCGATGGCCTCAAATCCCGCTCGCTGGTTGCAGAAAGCCTTGAGAAACGTGCTGCAACCGGAACCGGGGCGGCCAAGAACGAGGAGAAGCTCACCCGGGCGAACACAGCCGTCGAAGTGACTGATGAGATCGCGCACCGGGGGCTTTGCAAAGGCAGCTTTCGGCCCGTGGGAGAGAAGGACCTTGATCTTGCGCGGCAGACCGAGGAAGATGTCGCCAACCGTGGGCTGCAGACTGGCGCCCACGCCCACGCCTTTGACAGTGAGATCGCGAAAGATAACACCGCTGTGTCTCGTCTTTTCTTCCTCGCTCTGTTCCTGGCGTGCTCGGCCGAAAATCCGAGACATGAGACGCTCGACCTCCTGTTGTTCCTCTCCCTGTTCAACGTCGGACTGATTTGTTGCGTTCGTGCGGCGGCGTGACAAGACCCGAAAGATATCATCCTCAGTGAGGTTGCTGCTTTGGCTGCGAGCATTGGGTCGTTTGGTGGTGCTCGTGTTGGTCTTTAGGGGCGCAAATTGGGTGCTTTCGGTAGGAGACAAGACGTCCGAAGAAGCCGACGAGGGCGTCGAATCATCAGCCAAAGCGACTGGCTTCTGTGAAGTCTCGTTCGACCTTTGAAAGGCTTGGCCGCTGTCCGCTGCCGTGGCGCCATTGCCCGAGAGGGTGACGGTGGAAGACGAAGCATCGTCACGAACAGTCGAGGTATTCGCTGCAAAGTAGTTCGTGGAGGTGTGAGATTGGAATCTCTGCGCCGACTCCAAGTCATGGCTGGGGGCGTTGGCGATGTTCTGCTGGGCATCGTTGGAAAAGCTCATGGGCGTAGGACGACCGCTGGCCGGGGCGAAGCTGGGCGTCTCGGGGAAGCCGCCGGGGATGTCACAGTCCCGAGGAGTGGGTTTCTCGTCCATTTTGGTTGAAGCAAAACTCAAGATAACGCGACGCAAAAGCTTTGTTGCAATATGCAACCGAGACACGAAGAGAGATCCAACATATGACTTTCGTTACTGAGAAGTGCGCGGCAAAGTGTGGTAGATGAATAGCATAGAGGACTGGGTCAACGGGGCAAGACCATTCAACACCAGCATGCATGAGACAAGAAATATGTCAGGACCAGTCTGCCAAGGCATTCGCTTCTACTGAGAACGAACCACATGCCAATCAGGAAGACTCTAGAGCACTGGATCGTATTATCATGAGTGACGCAAACGAACACTAGCAGCTGAAATGAGTGCAATTCGCAGCAGCAAAGCAACGGCGTTCGGTCTTCAGTTTCCGCCGGCCGGCGGTCGAGTCAAGATCTATGACGGTGTGTATCGAAGTTGTTGCTAGTAATCCCACTTTGGTCGCGTCACACACAGCGCAGCGTTTGGGGGGGGGGGTATCGTTTTGGAGCCATGTGGAGACGGCCGATTTTTCTTCTTTCTTTTAAAAATCAACGAGCCTCATCTGGAACATTTAACACGTTCTTTCGTCATAGATCCACGGAGCCACGCGATGGGTGTTGGCGCTGACAGGTTCTTGGGGCGATCTGCACGCACCATGACCGATTGGGGCTACCTGCTAGCCGCTGATTCCCAGCCCATCGGGCTTTTAACATGGGAATCCACGGACATTGTGCCCTTCCGAAATGTGCGAGACGCGACGCGACCGCCGACCATCAGGGCGCACTGTCTCATACCATACAGGCTGGTGATAATGGGTAACAGCGGATGAATTCATCGAGGCATGTATACTACTGGGGGCTTTCTGTAGCAATCCAAATGTGCTGCGTCCGGCCACACAATCTGCCGACCCTTGATTGGCCACCTGGATACTAGCACCGGTATGGATGGATGGGCACAAAGATGCCCAAGACTGGTTGGTCAACAACGATTGGTGTCCTCAGGCTTAGACTTCCTACTTGGGACACACGTCTGTTCGATCCCATGTTGTGCAGAGTACTGTGAGATGACAATTTTGTAAGGGATGCGACGCAGGTCTTGATCCGAATTTTGGTGTGTTAGCTAATCCAACGACGAAACGAAAATCGTTCGGGCAACTAACTTGACAATGTCGAAGTAGGCTTAAATGGTCTGAAGATTTAACGTGTTTGGGGATGGTTCAATTAGTCTTTTCAGGGTCTGTTTTTTTTTGCGAGGAACGTGTGGGGGAAGAAAAAGGTGAGAAGAAATAAGGAAAAAGGAGAAGGTAATGGGAGCTCAGAATACTATCTTGATGGGAAAAAGAAAAAAAAGAAGGAACCCCCCCCCCCCCTACAGAAGAATCCTTAGAGTAGCGGAAGATGAGGCCGGTGATGGAAAGACGGACGGAAGCCAGAGTGGGGACTGCCCGGCCCCATCCGGATTCCCCTGGGAGATTCCCCTAGGAGGAAGATACCGCAAGCCCTCGGCTCGGGGAAGGGGTATTTTCAAGTTTACTTCATATAGTACAGTTTTGAGAATATGGTTCTAGCTCCACGGTAACCGGCTGCCAATACACTTTTCATCATTCTTGTAGCTTGCTCTCGATATTCTATACGCCCAAGATCTAATTCCTATTGTTTCATGATATGTACAACAAAAAAGGCAATGCAAAACAAAACGGCCAGTCATGACCCATGAAAAAACCGCTTATTTGGCATTCGATTCCAGGTTTGCCACTCCCCATTCTCTCCGCGCGTCAATGTATTCTTGGCTGAAAGTGTAGTCGTTGTAGCCGATCTCAGAGCCCTTGATGTAGAACGAAAACCGGTGGTACTTCGTAAGAGGCACACCGTGCTTGATGCGCCATACGAGGTCAGGGTTGGCGAGGAAGCTCCTTCCAAAAGCAACAATGACATCCCACTTTGCGTAGTGCTCCTCCAGTGCTCGAGAGGCAGTCTCGGGGCTGTAATTTCCGGCCACAATCACAGGCGACAGGTTGTCCCAGATGTCGAGGATGAAGTCGAGCGTTTGCTCAGCCCCCGAGTCCAGGTCGGGGCTCAATAGCTTTGCAGGGTCGCCACGGGCCTCGACCAACGACAAGTACGCAAAGGGAGCGTTCATCTTCTTGAGTTCCTTGATGATGTAGGAATACTGGCCATGAATGTCCGATGACTCGGCACCCTGGAAGGAGGCGTACGGGGATAGCCGGAGTGCCACCCTCTCAGCGCCGATGGCCTCAACGACTGCCTTGACAACCTCGAGGAGGAGTCGGGATCGATTCTCGATTGAACCACCCCACCTGTCGGTTCGTTGGTTGACTGAGTCGGACAGAAACTGGTCGAGAAGGTAGCCATGTGCCCCGTGGATCTCGACTCCGTCGCCGCCGGCGTCGACAACTCTCTTCGCCGTGTCTACAAAGTCCTGGATAACACCCAGAATCTCGTCTTCTGTCATTGCTTCGGGGACAGCAGCGCCAGGCTCCATGGGGACGGCGCTGGATGACCGGAACTTGTAACCGCGCTCCTTCTGGTATTCGGGATCGGCGGCACGTCCCTGTGCCCAGATCTGCTGGAACCACACCGACTTGTTGTCGTGGACCGCGGCGATGACCTTTCGCCAAGCAGCAACTTGCTCATCGGTAACGAAAGCCGGGCCTTGCCGCACTCCAGTCTCCTGCATTGACGTGCCGGTAGCCTCGGAGATGATCAGGGTGCCGGGAGTGGAGGCGCGCTCGCCATAGTATCTTGGGACGAAAGGCTTGGCCACGTGGTTCGTGTCGTTGCGGTACCGCGTCAACGGCGCCATTGCTATGCGGTGGTTGAGCTGGGCATTGCCGATCTTGAGCGGCTTGAACAACTTGCTCTCCGAGATGTTGGTGGGAGCCATGGTGATTTGGTGAGTATGAAAGGGTCGACCTGGATTACAGGATGGTAGTAAGCAGGTGTCTGGTGAGTTTACAGAACAGTCGGCTTCTGATGTGAGTGAAGACGGTTCTTGCGATATAAGCCGGGGTTTTTATTTTTATTCTTAATTGGCTGGGTGGAGATGATGACTGAGGGTGTTGGAAATGATGACTGAGAGTGATGGGGAATGATGACTGAGGTGACGGGGATGGTGGCTTAGGATGCTGAAGATCAAGGGAAAACGGTGCCTTCTATCAGGAGGGGATATTCATCATTATATGTTCTACAATTAATCTTGGTTCCTTGTTTTCTTTGTGACGTTTTGTCATGATAGAAACCGAGTCAGCAACGAAGGACTGATTCGTGATGCAGTGGGCAACTCCGCAACTCCGGCTTGGCGTCTTATCAAGCAAGGAATCATTCCGCGATTCCGTTGCCGATCGGACTTTAGGAGCCCCACGTGCATTGCACAACACAGCACATACGTGTAAATTGTGGGATCAAGAACACAGGTCTATCGATTTGTAAGGTTGGAGGCCACTCTTGTGTTCCCTCTTCAGGAGCTCAACCTTGCTTCCATCGACAACGGCGCAACTTTCGACCGCGTCCTCACACACGCCGCCGTTATGTCCTAATCTGCACACTTGCCCAGCTAATCAGTTGTTACCCTGCGTAGACACTTCAACCGGCAGACTTAGATCGCCTAGCCCAAACATGCCCATGTCGGCCCAGGAATCTACGCCAACAGCCAGTTGCAGGAAGTCAAATCCTTGTCCCCCGAAGGTAGAAAGACTATCCATCGACCCATCAACCATTCTGTCTGGGAACCCGTCGCCTGTGGAAGAGTCTCCATGGCCAGTTGGTACATCGTTAGATGCAGCTTCAGATGCGTCCCAGCTAGCATTTGAGCGGGACATGGATGCCGCAATATCAATCTTCTCACAGAGCATGCGGACGACAACTGCGGCGTTCGCCGCAGTTCCAAAGCTTGCCCCGAAAGTATCAAAAACGGATAATGTGAGGTCGAGAGCATTTCTAGCTGGTGATGCGGAAGGATGACTTGGCGAGGCAAGTATGAACCCGGCCAAAGTGATGGCCGCATTCCACTGCCATTGGAAGGCTTCGTGCCATCCATCCAAAATGGCGGTGGACGAAAGTGCCTGCAGGGTGATCTTTGACAGCGCAATGGCATGATCGACGCTTCTGATGGCCATGGCCTCGGCCAGACTGCCTTGCGATGGCTCCGAGCCGAAAGAGACAAAGGGGCGAAAGAGGTTCCCGCACATGTGATGGTACTCCAGTTCCAGAAGCAGCCGTTGTCTTTGGAGCCAGAGAGGTGCGTATTGCTCAAAAATGAGTGCCGTGCCGTCAGTTGAGAGTGGGCAGCCCTGTGTCTCGCGGTGGGTCTTGAGCGCATCGGGCACATTTTCGGCCCATTTGTCGAGGGCGAGTGTATGAGAAGATAGCTGACATGCCGCCTTTTCCAGGGACGAAGCATCGTCCCACATTGTCTTGTCAACTGTGAGGCCATAGTCCTGACTGTACAGCGCTGTGTGAGCTGCCCGCACTGTTCTGAATAGGTTCAACTGGTGAAGACTGAAGCTCAACCAGGTCGCGTTGCTCGCAATAGGCGCAAAAGTCGAACCCGACAAGACGGAAGTCCCAAGCTGGTCATCGGGAAGTTGCGGCATGGCGTGTGAGCTGCTATGGAGCAGAAAAGGGCGGCCCAGCTTCATTCCGATTTTACTGTCCAGAAGGTAGACGGCCCACCAAAGTCGTCTTCTGTGTTGACGTTCCGCTTCCGCCATTGTCGGTGAAGGATCTATGTGAAGACCGAGCATGTAGGCTGTGCGCACCGCAAGACCGCCGATGTTGTCCGCCATGTTGTGGAACGACGCGCCGCAAACATATAGGGCCGACAGCAGGTGGCATTGCAACGTTGATATTGTCGGGCTTTCCATTTCGCCCGCCAGCAAAGCCTGTGCACGTCGATAGTGCCATCGGCCAGCAATAGTTGAGTCATTGTCTTCCACAATCCTTCCCTGACAGCCGGAGGGCATAGTAGATGCGCCATACTGCATGCACATGGCGACAACGATATCGACCAATGCCGAGGGCTTTCGAACATGACCCGGTGGCACGTCCACGTACAGTGCTTGATATGCTTTCTTGAACTCGGCTTCGTTGACGATGGCGAAAACTGAGGTGTGATATGTCTGCCAGAACAAATTGACGAAGAATTCTTCCTGAATGGAGTTCAAATAAACTCCTCGGCTGGCATGGTCGGCAAGAGGTCTCAGAAGACGAGAAGCGTCACCGACAACAGTTGGTAAGCGGCTACCCGGTGGGGCGCTCCGTCCTGAGCGTAGAAGCATATGATCGGGCTGGTCGTGTTCAACCTCGGTACTGAGGAATACCCCAAGACGATGGATGAAGAAGTAGAGCGATGACGTTCCAAACCAAGTACTGCTGGGTGAGCGTGCAGGTCGAAGGAGGGCGCCCTCCCGAAGCAAGCTGGCTGGTCTTTTACGGCCGACACTCTCGGCATCGGGAGTTGGGGTCGACGGCGAATCCGGGGTTCGTGGCAGGGGTTCTAGATTTCGTCCTAGTAAGATGGCGGAAGGACTGTTGCGATGCTTCTGGAGCTCATTTTCCAGTTCCCTAACCCTCTGCCTCAGTCGATCTATCTCTTCATGGGCTTGGGACAGGGTACATGTCCTGGTCGTGCTGGTATTGCTACACTGCTGTGACCGGGTTTTGCAATTGAAACACGGAGAGCCGTCGTCGCATTTGATGCGTCGCAAGCGACATGCATCGCAGGCCCTACTTACTTGCCTCCGTCTCCGCCTGATGAGGCCCGTCACCTCTGAGGGCTGCGGGGACTGAGGGAATTGAGGGGACGGGATGAGATTGGCCATTGATTCAATTTCGGCCGAGGGGATATCTCGAACTTGCATCTCTGAAGGGATATGATACTCGGACACTCTTAGGCGGAAATAGAATAGCTCGTCACAGTGAATCGAGTAAGCGCCCGTGCAATGAGTGACGATGATGGAACAGCATGAACAGAGGTTGTCAGAATCCGTCAGAGACACCGTGTTTTGCGCCCGCCTTGTCACACCGGCTTGGGGTTGTCAGCAATGAGTGAGCGAGTGGGGTTCCTCGCCGGCAATGGTTCGGAGAGACGGAGTTGATCCAATTGGTCAGGTTGTATGCAACCGCGGCCGTCTTCGTCCTCGGCATAATGATACCTAGAGTTTTGGAGTAGGGCAAAGGGGGAGAATCAAATGACAATGACTACGAACGAATGCGGCGAGCAAGAGAAAGAAAAAGAAAAAAAAAAGGAAGAAGAAAGCCCAAATAGCAGGACCCGGCTCCAATGCATAATGGCGGAGGCGTTAAGAAAAGCATTGTGTTTTAGACCAGGATCAGAAAGTGTATGGAGAACGATGTTAGAGATGCCGACCCACGACTACCACACAACTTTGCAGCGAGCCCCGAAGAACCGAAATCTCATGACAAAGTCTCTGTGCGAGTAGCATGAGATCTATCCTCCCTCGAAAGAAGTCAATATACACAAGTTATTCATAAAGAAATTTGGCGAAGCTACTGCAGCTTTTGTAAGATTGCTAAATAAGTAACATACCCAATCACACGTGAAATCATCATCCATTTCGTACGCAGATATCTGGGACCAAGAACCCTCTCTTGGAAGAGAAAAACTTCTAAAAAAACGCATTTGACGTTGAAGATGCACAGAAAAACAAGGCTGAACTTCAAAGCCCGAGATTCTCAGATTTTCAAAAGTGGCAGACCTAGGGGCAAGAAATTGCTCTTGATGGCAAGTGAACAACGCAGCCGACTAGACACCGATATTATTGTATCCCCCCTTTCCATATATTTCTTACAGAGCCAAGAGTGATTCGAGAGATCATGAAGCCTCCGGTCTTCGGTGATACGATGCCCAGCAATTGAAGTCCGAGAACGTAGATGTCGACAGCGTTAGGCTTGGGTAACAGTCCCTGCAATCATTAATTGCGTATCCACCCCGCGACCTTCCTATTTCGAGCCCCAATGCAATGTTAAAGCCCCCCTGGTGCGTTCAAGACCCGGAAATACGAGATCCTGCTCGTTCGATGGCATGACCCCTATCTGATGGCTTGCAAATGACATTGTGTCTGATTGTGCTCGGACCCAGAAAGCTCATTCAAGCTTTCTGGTCACAAGAGACGAGATTACCGGGCGATCGGATATCTACAGCACCTACCGGATGCTACCTAGGCCGGTGGCTACATGTAACGCCAGACCAACAGGACTGGAACTTCTGAGAGTGGTTTTATTGAGAGGCAATTTGCATCGCAATTCTTATCGTGAAGCACGTCTTCGACATTCGCGTCGCGGTACTCCTCGCAACTGTCATCGAGACCAAGCGACTTCCTGAGAACATGTTTGAATTCTTTATATAATCCTTCATTTGACCATGAAGTTTGCTCTACTTGTCCGTAGTGTTCTTACAGCCCTCATGTAATTTCTCTTACCACGCTCTTTTCACTTCCTGTACCCACATTCGCTTGCTCACTTACACTCATTTACAGCTGCTATCATGAGAATTGACCCTCGTGCTCTGGCAGTTGCGGCAGCATTGACTACGCCAGTCCTTGCCGCAACTCGTCCTGGCGCAGTTGTCAAAGCCAGCCCGGCGCCCAGCGTTGGGTTCATCATTGAACTCGAGTCCAATGAGTCCATCAACGGTCGTGGTCTTGACGAAGACGCCCACTCGGCGTTTCATCGTCGGGCCGAAGACCTCTTGGACTATTCTGTACGCCACGAGTTCAAGAACCCCGAGTATTTCTACGGACTGTCGATCAATGCGAACAACGATACCAATGTCGATGCTCTCCTCGCCTTGCCTCAGGTCAAGAGGGTGTGGCCGAACAGATACTACGACCGTCCCATCCCTGTTGGCTCTGGCCGACCTATAAAGTCGCCGAACCCTTCTGTGCCGGTTGGAGTCAATCCTATCCAACTACGGGACACAGCTCAAGTTGTCACCATCAATGGCACCAGTGATGTGATCTCCAGTCTGAGGATGACCGGCGCTGACCAGGCTCATGCTTTGGGCTTGACCGGAAAAGGCATCAAGGTTGGCTTCCTGGACACCGGCGTCGACTGGCGTCACTCCGCCCTCGGAGGAGGGTTCGGAGAAGGATTCAAGGTTGCTGGAGGATACGATCTGGTTGGTGATGACTTTGAGGGCTGGAACGACCCAGTTCCGGATGACGATCCGCTCACCACTTGTCTCGATGGTGGTCATGGCACGCATGTTGCTGGTAGGTTGAATCTCCCGAGCCAAAGACGCGCCGAATTCGCCTTACTGACCCAAGTTTCATACTGCAGGTATCATTGCCGCCCGGGATCCAGTAGGTGTTGGATTCGGCATCGTGGGAGTTGCTCCCGACGCTTCTCTGTATGCTTACCGAGTACTCGGCTGTATTGGAGGCGTCACCGATGATATCCTGATGCAAGGATTCGAAAAAGCTGCCAGCGACAGCGTTGATCTCATCAGCATGTCTATTGGCGAAACGGCCATTTGGGAGACAGGATCGCCCTACACCACACTTCTTGAGAAAATCCAGTCGCAAGGCATCGGCATCATCATCGCTGCCGGAAACGAGGGCGATACGGGTCTCTATGTATCCTCAGCACCGGCACATGACCCGAGTGCCATCTCAGTTGGTTCTGTCAGCGACCTGCACTTCGCCACCGCGTACAACGCCGCCGGGTCGGACGGCTCAGCCATAGAGTACGGTCGTGTGGTGCCCCTGAGCCCCTCAAAACTCTTCAATGTCTTCGTCGCAGATGACGAAAACGGCGAGTGCGTGGACAAGGCGTGGACCAAGGCCATTGCGGATTTTACCGATAAGGAGAGCGTGGTCGCCTTGGTCACCGCCAGCAGCAACTGTTTCTACGAGATCGTTGACGAGCGGGGCAGCTCATCCGGCTTCAAAAATGTTTGGTCGTGGTTCCCTGACGCTGATGACATGTCAATCGATCAGCCGGGCTCGTATGGAGACATCGACACGGTCAAGGTGAGAAAGGCTGAGGCAGACAAGATTTTGTCTGGTATCGCGAACCAGGGCAACAACTTCACCCTGAGCTTCGAGGATCAAACGGTACACCAGATTGACCAACCCACCGGCGGCACCACCTCATGGTTCTCGACCTTTGGCCCTACCATGGAGATGTCTTTGAAGCCCCAAGTGTCTGCACCCGGCGGCACCATCCTCAGTACTTGGGTGACTTCCAACGGATGGGGATACGCTGTCATTTCCGGCACGTCCATGGCCACACCGCAGTAAGTCTGGTCCTTCACAACACAGTGCTCAAGTTTGCGAAATGTTCTGACTATTCTCAAAGCCTTGCTGGTTGCTACGCTTTGCTGAAGCAGAAGTTTCCTGATCTTAGCCCCCAGGAGATTGCGAGACGATTGCAATCATCGGCAGAGCCCTTGAAGCAGTACAACGGCGACGACATCCTCACGACAACGGCGCAACAGGGCTCTGGACTGGTCAACGTTCTGAGAGCAATCACCTCCGATACCGTGTTTTCGGCCACCGAGTTCAACCTCCGCGACACGGCTGGTCCTGTTGAGCGGAACTTCACCATCGAAAATCGGTCTTCTGCGCCCAAGACTTACACGCTAGGCCACAAGCCAGCCGCGGAAGTGGATGCGCTGCCGCAAGCCAAAAGCAGCGACGTCAACGAGATGTTCTACTGGACCTTGAACTTCAAAGCCATCTACGCCAGTGTGTCGTTCCCCGCAGAGTCCATCACCGTACCTGCCGGTGGTAGAGCAACGGTTGAGTTCACCGTCACGCCTCCTGTTGTAGACCCTGCTCTCTTGCCCACCTACAGTGGCTTCATCACCGTCGCCAATGGCGAGGATACTTTCTCGATCCCCTATCTTGGCATTCCATACTCACGCCGAGATGTTCCCAACATATATGTGGGAGATGTCAAAAACCTTGATGCCGCTCTGCAGCCTCCATCAGGTATACCGACATTGCCCTTTGTCAGTTCTTCCGATACTGGCGTCCGTGTTAGCGAGAAAGCCATCTTCACCTTCCCGGCCAAGGCGGTCGCGGAAAACGAGACACGCGGCTCGGATAACGACCCAGTCATCACTGTCTTCATAGACCAACCGTCAGCATATGTTCGCCTTGACACAGTGCCTGTTGATCTCGCCTCTAACGCCGCCTATAACTTCACCCCTTCTTCTTTCGGATACCTCCCGGGAGCTGACCCAAATGCAACCTTTTTCACCAACACGACAACAGCCTACCCTCCTTTGGACCTCGACTCGCTTGACCATGTGGCAGGTGTCAAGAGTTATGGCCTTGTTGGCTCCATGTACGGCGGCGACAAGCCCCGTGGCCTCACTTCGATTAACTTTCGAGGCTATAGTGTTTACAGCACAGAGTGGACATGGGGGGTTGTTGAGTTGGCTAACGGCACGATTTACCAACTGCCGAATGCCGATTATCGTGTGTTGGTCCGCGCGCTTAGATGGGGAGGCGACTTGAACAATGCAAATGACTACGACAGCTGGCTGAGCCCTGTTATCGCGGTAAACATCACAGATCCCGGAATGCCCAATCCGTGGCTCTCTATCTAGATAACGGCAGATGAAGGCTTGGCGGAATTGGGCGGGGTTTGGTGCAGTGCTGCAACAACACCGAGTCAGTGTGTGCCGCCACTACCGGCAACAGCTCCAGTACGTAGCCAATATTGAATCATGAATGCTTAGACTTTCACTGGCGGTTAAGGCGGCAGTTAGACTCGGTTTCAGGTCAATGGAGAGACAGTCATTAGACCCAAGATAATCAAAACAATGTTAACTTGCACAATGTTGGTGCACCTCTTGTCTCATTTTGTGTACTGCACGGTAATTCTTTACCCCCCAAGATGAATGTAGGATGTCTGAGCCTCAAGCATCTTGTTGTGTAGCATTTAGAGAAACTCGAACCGAAGCTAACATTGGGATCTGTAGATTGCATATGAGGCTGCAGTCGACGAGAGCTTCCCCACGAGGATAGTCGTAGTGGACTCTGGCAACCTCTTAGCGTCGCTGATATACAGCCTCGAATCTACCTCTTTGAGGAGACTGATAGACTCATGCAAGCTACGCTCCTCGCCGCCGGACAGAGACATCATACCAAACGTCATAGAGAATCGCCGCAACAGAGGGCAACTCGCCCTGGACAATTTGATCACAGATCAAAATTCAACTTCGCCGTTTGTCCATCGCAGGGACGATCTGCCTCAGGATTCCAACACATGCCTCGTCAGGCCAGTCGAGGAAGATGTGTCGAAAAAAGTATGCTGCGGCAGCTTTGTTCCGGCAATTGGATTAGCAGGTACTTTGATAGAAGCAGCAGATACCTGAAGTGCATACTCTTGACTGACTGGGAATTTAAAAAAATTCTTGCTCTTGCAATGCCAATGCCAAGTCCGAAGGCTCGATGTCGTAGAGGCTGTTACTCTTGCGATGGTTCTCGGAGGCTAATGCGTGTTTGTCCTGAACCACACAACGTAGCCCTGCTCCGGGGTGAGCAATTAGAATCTCTCGACTGACTTGGGCCAGACCGCCGCAGACGTCAAAAAATAAATCCTCCATCTTCAGCAAGGCTCGCAAATGGGTAAGACTTTGGGATCTCGCCGATATTGTTGATGGTCACGGCCCTCATAGCTTGGTTGAAATTATCGCTGCGTTCCTGGTTGAAATTGGCAATGTGATCCCAGTAAGTACCCTCATATCCAAATTGCAAATTGAAACCGAAGGCATCATCGGGCTTAGGGTTGCGATAACCGATTTGCCGTAATGCATCCGGCTCCCGGCTGGCAGATCGAAACTCCTCATCCAGACGGCGCAGAAGAAGGTGGTGCATATCGGCCCCTTGCATCGCCCATGACACAGAATCTTGTCTGTGCATCTGGCCGTGGCTCCGCGAAAACGTACTTGGTCATGACGACTCGCCTGATGCGAATGAGCAAGCCCTCTCCTCCGTTCACTGCTCGAGCTAACTTTTCAAGAGAAATCTGGCCACGCTGGGGATTGTGGTCCCCAACTCTCAGATCGAGAACGACTTTCAAACTCGAGTAAAAGTGGAACTGCTTCCACATATCAGATACTTGGGGAAAACAACTATCTTCGTTAGCTATTTTGAGTGGTAGAGGTTACATGCTCGGAGAGAGCTGAGAAATAGACTTGTTCCGGGTCTAAGGTTGTAGCGAGAATCTGCTGCGCAAACTCGACGACCCGTGCCTTTTCTTGAAGACCCTTTTCACTTTTCAAAGCGGCCCATGCATGAGGGGGTGCTTGGCGTCAGTGAAGGCTCGGGAGGGTTGTCTTGATGTAAGTAATGGCTGTACGATGCCATTGACATTCATTAGTTACGTGTGGGGTTTTTCGACGACTCTTCGACGAGATAATAGTCCTTTGGGTTGCCATGGTGAAGCAAGGAGATAAGGTTGATGATCAAGAACACTGAACGAAGTTTTGAGGCATGTTATTGAGGATACATCAAGCACGTGTGAGGCAAGCCTAGTCTAAATGGTTCATATCGGCATTTGCCATCAGCTCACATCGCGGACGCCGCACTTTTCTGTGGAGCAAACATCTCGGTCTCGGTAAAGGTAGTCCTGCCCGATGCTTCCTCAGGGGCCAACCTTCCCTGTCGAAATTGGAGTTTACTGGTTTCAACGGTTAAGCTTAATCCTCTTACTCGCGTTCCATGCGCGTTTTCCACCTGGAAAGGCGTACAGAGGCTTTGCAAGTTTTATCTGATTTAAGTTAGTTGGGGTTTGGGAAAACCAACTTTCAACTTGTGACTCGTTTTTTGGCATGAATCATTTGTAGGAAGGTAGCTGTAATTCCTTAGCAAGTTTCGAAATTCAAAGTTTGGAAGCGATGATTAGTTTAAAGACTTCATGATTAAAAGATTTGCAGCGGAGCTCGATGCAGCTCAGAGTTCACACCGGCCTAATCCAGTGGGGTGGCAACTTGAATCGGTGTTTTCTATCCCTGTGATGGACTATGAGGCAAGTTGTTGTTGTTGGAATGCCGACCGGATTGTCGATGGGAAAGTGGAGACACCGTCATCGTTGGGCCAATCAAATCACACGGATCCATCCGCGTCAGAGTGGGTCCGTCTGGCCAGCCAAATCACGGCCTCCGTCGATTGCCATCCTTCACTTAGAACCTTCCTCCTACACAACCAGCAATCAACGAATAACCTCACAATATTGAGACTGTTCGCTCAATTGAATGACCTTTCGATACTAGCAGTTGTTCAGCATCGTCACAAATGTACAAGCAACGGCATTTATGTCAAGGTTCTGGGGGAATTCTATGCCCCACGTCAAATTCTTTGTGTGCGAGAACGTGATAGTTCATCAAAGCGTCGTCGGCATTACAATCCGCAAGCCCAAGCTTTCCATCAGCCGCACAACGTTTTCACCAACATAACCCGCCCTCTCGCATTAGTCAAACATCTTGGAAACTTTGAACTGATACGATGGGGCTTACAACCCTGCTGGTTACCACCCTGTTGGAAACAACCCTGTTAGATGCAGTTATAAAGTTATCCGACTCATGTCGCGGAGTGTGGTGGCCCGAACCTGCAATCCTGATCGCGCAAACAACCGCGTTCTTGTTTGCCAATTGAGTTCTGCAAAATACTCCTCATTCATAGATAGAGGGGAAGAAGGGCCAAAATATCCTGTGGACACAAATTTGACTAAGAATCAATCGTACTTCACTTTCAAAGCTCAACGCTACACCCGTTCTTCACAACTACCTACCATCAACTGGTGGCTACGCTGCATACTTTGGCATTCCTTAACTCAAAAAACCTATCCAATTTCTTCTACTTCCATTCTTGATTGCCCTCATGGTTTCAGATCCGGTACTTTTCACCGTCGATAGCAATAGCCATGCCCAAAGTAGCCACAACAGCAGTGGCAGCTCACGAAGAAGCGCCTGTGACCGTTGCCGTGCCCACAAACTCCGCTGCGTGAGGCCATCCGGAGGAGACTTCATAGGCGAAGGCAACGAAACAACGTTACTAGCGTGCGAGCGATGCGTCAAAGCAGGCGCAGAGTGTCTGCGCATGGTGCGTACGCGTCGGGCACCCATCCGAACAAGTGGCTATGAACAGCGGCTTGCCCACGGCCCCTTCTCACCAACGACCATCTACAAACGACCCGGCAATGCCAATCGCCTTTCTCTATCTGGTGCTGGCGACAATGGATACCGGGATTCAGGGCAACGTGCTCCCTTTCCCTCGCCTGCGTCGACACAACACCCAGACGAGGGCCGTATTGCAAGTCAGTTGGCGCCAAACTCTGTCCCGACGACAACCTTTCAACACAACTTGATCTTCGAACCCACTGTATCAAACGCCGTTACCTTGCCTCCAGACTTCCACTCGTTACTGTCGACGGAAAGCGACTTGGGTCCCGGCCCTAATATGGCATGTGATCTCGGCGAACTCGACCCGGACATGACCAACTCAGACTCTACTTTGGAAGAGATGATGGAGACCGAGGTTAGGCTGGCCCATCGGCTTCGCGATCCTGCCGGCGATGTGGCCAGTTCGAACAACAGCAGTCATCAGATGGGTTTGCAGAACAAACACAACACGAACGGCCCCCCCAACACGAAAAACGAGTGCCTGAATCGGCTCGCAAGGCTCAATCTGAAACTTCTGGAGTGTCTAAGCGCTGCAGAAGACCAACCCATAGCACTCGAAGACATATTGGCTTATACAATACCCTGCACCTCCAGCATCTCCAACGGCACCGCTGCCGAAACCATGCCTTGCAAGAACATCATTGGCATCTTGCTCGAGAGCTCTCAGGCCTTTTTGGAAATCTTAGTTCGCCTCAGAACTTTGATGGAGTCCCAGGAGGAGCAGCAATATTGTTATTCGTCATCAAACTCAGATTGCTCTTACCTGGATTCACAGGATGTCACCGACTTCTTCTCCAACGAAGACACAGGAGGCGTCCATGAACCCTTGTCCGAAAAAATGGGAGATGATGTCGAAAAGGACGATAGAGAGAACATGGGAGCCCAGTACCCAGGTCTCAAGACCTACCAGTCCTTCAGCACACCAGCGCCGGCAGCAGCCAATTTGTTGTGCCACCAATCTGGCAGATTCTGTAGCAGCCCAGCAACATTCACAATTATGACGTGTTATCTGTGGTTATTCCACGGATTTGAGGTGGTATTTGCCGCCATTCACGATGCGCTTCTGGCGCAACAGCACCAACAGCAGTTGCGGCAACAAGGCCCACAACAGAAGCATCAAGAGGAGCGGTGCCAAGGCCAGACAAATGATAGACCTTTGGCGTCACCGCTGTCACCTCTTAGCTCGAGAATGCTCAAGGGTGATAAGAAGAACGCAGGGCCCTTGGTTTTGCCAGACATCCGCCTTGGGGGATTTCACCTGGATGGCCATCCCCATCTGCAGATTGAGATGCTTATTCATCTCAGCTGTCAGATACTGCACAGAATCGAAACTACCTTGGGAATTGACTCCACTGGATCAGGAAACCAGGCACCCGCTCAGCCAACAATGCCATCAGCTCATCGGGAGAGCGGTCTGCTTGATCCGAGATGTACCCCGGCCTTTCTTCTTGTTTTTATGCACGGCGCTAGAGTTGGTGGCGAGAACTGTCAGATGTCGGCTCGATCTGCTCTAGCTGGAGGTGTGATAAAGAATATCAGAGGGATTTTAGATAGTTCGCGAAGCTAAAAGATCAATCTACAGGTTTTCAACAAAGCCTCAATAGGCAGGTTTGCTGAAACCAAGTCAAGTAGATCAAATAGACTTAAAAACAGCTGTTCAGAAGCAATTGCGCATTTTCATCATTGTTTTGTGATCCATTTTTCTTAATGCTCTTCACAACCTCCAACAACGATTGTTCAATACCTTCTATCAGACGTAGCTTTTTGATCCCCCACTTTGTGACTGTGAAATGGTAACCTGTAGGGAGAATGCTGTTATCATTCAGGTTGACGGAAGATGCCATTCATGAGTCACGTAGGTTCTATTGAGTCAGGGCTCATTCCATATCGCTTTTCCTTTCATGCAAAATCGTATCAATTTGCCAAGGGAGCTTAAGAGGGCAGTCTGCCTGAGCAGAGGAAAACACTGCAGGTCATGACTCTAGCCTAGAACACTAGCAAGGAGGTTGCTGGTCCTCTGAAGGATGCGTTAGTTGTTTTTATTTCCTGTAAAATCCTCTATTCTTTGAAAGTTAGACTATGATTCTCACTAAGCTTACAAGTCTAACACATTGCAAACGTAGAAGAACAGCCACTTAGATCTATCTGTTTTGCAACAACAGGAGTCAAAATGACAAACTAACCTTGGAAAGGTGCCCAGCTTTCCTGTCCCAGAAAAGCTTAGGCAGCCATCGAGTAAGAATTAATTCAAAAAGTTAAAGCTTGCTGCATAGATATAGGAAGTCAAGCTTTTTTTGTGTGCTCACGTTCTGGTACAATACATTGCATCATGATACTACTATCCTTGATGAGTACTTTAGAATTCTTGTGCACGTCCAACACAAATCCAGCCAGTAAGAGTCATTAAGGCTGTGGATCACAGCTCCATGCTACGGGAGCTTAAACTTACCCTAACACCATAATAAGTCAATATTGTGCAATACCTGGCCTGCAGTCGAAACTGAATGCGTACTATCCTATCAACCGCGGCTAGCCTCCAAATGCAGGGTAGTAGCCAACAACAGCAGGCCAAAGTCACTCACCTTAGTTTCTAACAAATGCATTAGCTTTTAGTGCTTTTAGTGCCTGAAGCTGCAGCAGCCTCAGTTGCCTCTTTTAGTGCTTTAGGTGCATTAATGTACTGCAGAGAAAAGTAGAAATAGAGGTGGAGACTGGAGCCTTGCCGCGGTTGATGGGATAGTAGACGCTTGGAACCTGATGGGACATCCGACTTGAGTCATAAAATTGTCCGAGTCACGCCCTGCAGTTTGCCAAGCCAAGCGCGGTTGCGTCAAGTCAGTCGGGTAATTATGCAGTAAGCGCGAACTTTATAACCCAAGCCCCCCTTCTTGTTAGTCAAGGTCGGTAAGTTCGTAAGTTCCAGGCCAGCGCCATGCAGATGACGGATGCTACAAAGAGGTCTCCCACCGGGTGCGAATGGACCTCGCTTCCTTCAAGCCTGGAGACACCCAGTCTTGCCCCAGAGTAGATGATTCCTGATTTGATGATTGGGCTAAAGTTTCTGGCAATATGTTGGTCGGAAAGCTACGCCTTTTTGGCGAAAACAAGGTACTATCACAGCTGATGGGAAACAACGGCCGCAGTGATTCCGATTCCGCTTTTGCGCCCGCAACGCTGTGATCGATCAACGGGACCTTCGAGGCATCCGCAAGAATCACACTTTCCTTGGTTTGCCAACTTCACTGAACGCAACACATTGTAGAGTACTCTGAAAGTTGAAGCGCTCAATGTTGGACATGAGTGAGAATATCTTGCCTCTGCATTTGAAGCGGAGTCGGTTGGAGTTGCACTTGACTTGGCCACCACAATTGCAACTTACCCGGCCGTATCTTCGATATCACATTACAGCCTGGGCAATGGAAAACATCTTCCTCCGATACTATTCGTGTTGTAAGGAGGACCAGGAGACAATTTCACAACTATATCGGACATGGCGTTCCTACATCGCCTATCTATTGTTGAATGAGGATTATCTTCTCGTTATCTCATTTCACTTTGTGGAAGCTTGATGCGATGCGCCTGCCAGCGTGTTCAAATTTCCTAACGGGAGCATCAACCTAGATTCAAAGCCATTAAAATGGCTCAGCTATTCAGCCTTTGTCTCTCGCTCCTTGATGCCAAAATCATCCGACGTTTGTTCTGTACGTGTCTCCAAGTTCTTTTCAGCAAGCACAGCGATCAGGCCGATCCCCGCGAACGCGATCAGTATCTGCCATACTCGCCGCAAGCTCATCTCATACATGCTGATGATAAGTCCTCGATCTGGGTCAGTGAACGAGTCAACAAAGCCTCGTGACGCTTTTTCATACGCCTGACCAAGCTCCAGGCCCGCTTTCGCTGCCGGATCTAAGTCTAAGCCTTGAGATGAAAGTAGCTCATCAAACCGACTGTTGAAAATGGCGGCCGGAACAGTAACGGCGAAGACGGTGGCAATGCTCCTAATGAATGCAAACGCGCTGGTGCTTGCGGCGTTGAGCGAGTCTGGTAAAGCGACTTGGACAGCAGTTAGAAGAGACGCGTTGGGAAGCCCGACGCTGGCGCCGGCAATCAAACTCGTGATAACCGTTACCGCCAGGGATGTGTTGCGATCGAGCAGCGTAAAGACCCCCATAATCACGGTCTGCAAGGCATAGCTGGCGACATGGACCATTTGAAACTTGCCGAGCTTGGTGACCAAGGCACCGCCAATTGCGGCCGTTATACAGAAAGTAATGGAAAACGGGAGTAGAAGCACTCCTGACCTCGAAGGAGATACGAGCTGGGTCGACTGGAAGTATAACGGAAGAAAGTAGAGAACGCCTGTAGACACCATGAGTTGCATGAATTCCGCAACATAAGCGCCCACCGAGGTTCTGTTCTGGAAGAGGGATATCGGCAGTGCCGGGTGAGGGCACCAAGACGATGCTTCGTAGGCAAGAAACAGGCCATGGCCGAGAATACCGAGTACGAGTGTCGTGATCACCACGGGGTGAGACCAGGAATATTTCGCACCTCCGCCGTAGGTAAGGGCGTAGAGTAGTGATGTGACGGATCCGCAGAGAATCAACAGGCCGATAATGTCGATCTTCTTAAGCTTTTCCATAGGAGTCGATCCATCGTCCTCGCGGTGTTTGAGCTGGAGGGAAAAGAACAGCAGGACGAGGCAGGCCCCGCCGATTGGCAGGTTCAGGAAGAAAACCCAACGCCAAGACACGCGGTCAACGATCAAGCCGCCAAGTAAGGGACCAAGAACGGAGCCGAGAACGATGAACAAGAACAGAAACCCCATGAACTGTCCTCGCTCCCGCAATGGTAGAAGGTCGCACAAGATGACCTCGACAAGTACGTTGATTCCGGCGGCACCAAGTCCTTGAACTGCTCGTCCCCCAATCAACTCACGGGCAGAGTTAGCAGTGCCGCAAACGGCGGAACCCGCCGAGAATATTACCACGGAGACCATCATCGGCCATCGTCTACCCCATATGTCGGCTATCTGGCCGTAGAGGGGCTGGACAGCCGCGCTTCTCCCCATCGGTAGTCAGTCCAAGTCCTGTGATTCAGGGGAGCGGTCGTGCGGAATTGGGGGCAAAAGAAACACACCTGGTAAGAAAATAGACATTGATGACCCAGACATAATCCTCTTTAGCATTGACAGAGCGCGTAATGGCCGGAAGCGCGGTCGACATGATGCCTCCTTCCATTGCGCTCAAAAGGGCCGTGACAGCCAAGCTAACGAAGATAGCCCAGAAACGCCACCCCCGGCTGCCAGCTTTAGTTTCAGAGAGAGAGTCTTCACCGGGCTGGGAGATTTCGGCGGACGGCTGTTCAGCCTTTCCAGTATGCTGTTTTTCATCGCTAAGGATAGGCAACTCCTGTGCTTCGAGTCCACTGACGTTCGTTTGGTATTCGTTCACCGCGTTCAATCCTGTTTCTGAACTATTCATATTCATGATGAGGTGATGCAGAGTAAGCTAAAAGCAGAGGTTGAGGTTGTTTGAGGGTTGGCTATTGGATGTACAATTTGCCCATCTAACCGGCTTATTCTATTTGCTGCCTGGTGTGGTGCTTCTTATCTATCGATTGTGATCATGTGGGAATCTGAATTCTGATCGCCCTGGACCATACCCGAGTCATAATACCATTCTTGTGCGACTCTCGCTGTTGCATGACACTTCTAAGTTTGGTGCATTCTACAACTACCAAAGGACACTGACCACACATGGCCTGGGTGAACCTTAGTTACAAAACTTTGAGCTCCGATTCAGATGGAGTACTTGACCCAAAGAGGAAATATCGGGCCGAACACCGAATCAATTTGTGGAAAAAAGCAGAACGGCAAGTGTGTGTAAGATGTGTTGATTTATAAGAAGATGATAAACAACGCGACATTGCATGAATTGTGGCAAGAAGTTTTTAAGTTATCTATTGCTTGTAAGTTATTAAGCCTCTAATGGCATTTCAGGAGTAATTAGTGCCTAGATTAAGTTAGAGGATAAAGGGCTAGGGTCTAACTTAAGATAATTAATGCGACCTTATAATATAACTATTATAGTACTAAACAAGGTAGAAACTTTCTATTAGATGCTAGCTAAGTATGTAAATAATAGAGAAAACTCTATATAATTATTACTTATAACGTAGTTCACAAGTGAATGAATCATACAAGTGAGTGAATCACTTCTTATCGCTAAGAAAACCCTAATTTCTAAGTATTTATTAAAAAGCGAATCTTAAGCTATAGAAGACCTAGTTTTAATTGTTACATATCGATAAGAGTTATATTTTAGAATATAATAGTATATAAATCCTATTCTACTTTAATCTCTTTATATAAAGATAAGCTGTTATCTTAAGGCTAGATAAGGGTCTATCTATATCTATAAGAGATATAGTACTGTACTTATTATTAAAGTATTATTTATTAGAATGTAAGTCTTATCGTTATACAATAATAAAAACTAGACCTTTTTTAGTTAAAGATTCGCTTTTAATAAATAGTTAGAACTTAGGGTTTACTTAGCGATAAGAAGTGATTCACTTACTTGTATGATTCATTCACTTGTGAACTACGTTATTAATTAGTCTCTTCTTATTATTAAAGCATTAGCTACTATTCAATACTTTCAGGCTTAAATAGTAGATAGGACTAGAATTCTACATCTAAGAGATAAATCTATATATTTAAGTCTTAATTTAGATACAGTAAGTCCCTTGTCCTTCTACTATTTAAGTATTTATGTAATTAAAAATAATAGAATAGAGAACTTAACTAATTTATAAAGCTACTATATTAAGTATTTTCCTTACTAGCTATAAGGATAATATTATAACTTTATCTACTAAAGTAAGAGGCTTAACTTAAAGTAGAAAGAAGAAAGTTATAGATCTTTTAAAGATCTTTAATAGCTATATTAATTATTTTTTGGCTTTATTGTATACAATATATACTTAGCTAAGTTAAATATAGGCGTTAGTTTAATAGTTAATTTTAGAATACTTATGTATCTATAGGAATTATTTAAAAGACTTCTAAGATATTATTAACTATATTAAAGATAGTCTTAATTATAAGACTATTTACTATAGTAATACTAATAACTTAGAGCCTTCTATATACAATATTAAGCAACGTTCTAATGCTAACTGTAGTTCTTATAAAACATTATGAAATCTATTTCTCACTATTTATATACTTGAGATAGTGGCTACATATTTTAGAAATGAAGAAAACAGAGTTAATAGTTACTTTATCTGCTATAGAAGCTGAATTTAAAAACGGTAGGGTTTAAACTTTCTATTCTTATTTGTGTCTGCGGTTCGTCTCTGCTAACAGCACTTGATTAATCTCCCAGAGGGATAGACCATTATCCATCGAACTGAAGAGTGACATATTAAACAGCCCGTCTGAATGTAAGTATCTTCGAAGAAACTGAGGAAGCAATGGGCCTCGAGTTGCCACAGTCAGCCAAATGGAACGAAGTCAACATAAATGCCAAGCTTCTCTGCATCATCGCGATGACCTCTGGTCGGGCATTTGTAAGCCCTGAGCTGTGCAGGGACGAGATACATCTCGACGCATCCATCAACTTCACCAAGAATCTTATCATTGCTGTGTATGGTATTGCACTTTTGCCATCCATACTGCGCCCTTTCATTGCGCACTGGCTGCCGATGACTAAATTCATACACATGGGCTTGCGGAAGCTGAGGCGGTCTTCTGACCCATCGTCACTTCGCGTAAAGAAGCAGCATTGAAGGGAAGCCGATTGGAGCACGAAGACATGCTTTAGTGGATGTTTGATGCCTAGACGAAAGTTGGCGAGCTTACTGACCGTAGCCTTGCAATAGCGCAGGTCTATGCTAGCTTTGTTGCCATTCACACAACCGCAATAACAGCAACTAATGTAGTTTACTGGCTGGCAGCGAGAACCGAGCCTGTTACGCTTCTACTAGAGGATGTACAACAAGCCCTAACTTACATAGAAGGCCAATTCACCAGTACTTTGCTACAGAACATGAAGAAGCTCGATAGCTTTATACGCGAGATCAAGATAGTTATTCCACTCAGTGCCAGTAAGTTCCACGTCAGCCTTCTAGTGTAGCGAACCAAGTGTCTTTGGATTCCGTAGAACTTATGCCCTGCAATTCAACCAGTTATAGATTTCTATCTTCGAAAAGTAGTGAAATTATTCCAACTTCCAAATGGGCAAACGATCCCAGAGGGCATGTTCATCGAGGTCCCAAGTATAGGAATCAACGAGGATCCAGAGATCTTTCCGATCCCAGACGTGTTTGACGCCCTACGCTTCGACAAGCTCCGTGAGGACAAAGACCAGTTGGTAGAGGTTGTGAGCCAGGCGCAATCCGAGAGCGTTGGGACCACCCATTTGACGTTCAGCTATGGTAAGCATGCTTGCCCTGGCCGGGACTTCACTGTCAACGAAATCAAAATGATCGTCGCCAATCTTTTTTGTCATTATGATATAAAATCACCGGATGGTGTGAATGGAAGGTATCAAAATCTCGCTTTGGCGACCAGGTGAGTAATCTGGGAACACTCGCTCTTTTCGAAAGACGTGAGACAAACTGACGCGAACCTTGAATCTTAGAGTGTTCCCAACCCTTTAAAGACTATACTAGTTAGAATATTACAAGACGACGTCGGGAAGCAGACTCTGTACAAACACAGAACAGTCTATCTTTTGCTACAGGTCTGGTTTTGCCTTAGATTTGTGAGCTACCGGCGGGTAGTCTAGCAAGATATATTGTAACATCCGTCTCATTGGGTCTGCTTCGTACCATGAATTGCAATAATCCTTTCTCATCGAGGCACTAGGATGTACCTGAGTTCTCCAGTGTGTCTTGCAGTGATGCGCCAAAGTAGGTCATCTCACTGGAAGGAAACCCGCCTTTCTCACCGCTAGGGTCAATATTTTTAGGCAATCTGACATGGTAATAAAATTGGCGTTTCCATTGAATCTCATCACATCCTTTCTGAGAAGATGCTTGCCCATCAGAACAGGGTAGCTGTCACGGTCATATGATAGTGAACTCACTGCCAAGTATATATATATATATAGAAAAGCTGAAATCACTAATGAACTACCAGACAGGCATAATAAAGCTCTTTATGACGGCCTCATGTAAGTCAAGTCATATACATGGTCCGATCCGATAGTCTAGGCCTGATAAAATATCTCTACCGGGTCTACCCTGTTCCTCTCCGCACCACGCTGCTCCGATCCGCACCAAGCGGCTGCCAATCTGCGAGATCTACGCCCTTTCTAGAAACAATAGGACCCTTCTAATCTATGATACCTAAATGTTTATGGAGCTCTCTACGGCATGTATCGGTACAAAATGTGTTTAGCATAGAACAGATAGAACAAACGCACATTGCGAGATAAGTCAAATGAGATCGGTATTTTCAGGGTGACATATCTTAGCATTTGAAGGACTTTATCCTCATAACTAAGCAAAAAGGTCTAAATAATGAGGATAGATAGGATGGCACAGGCTTGACAGGGAGCCGTCAACGCCACCATATCTGCAGCTGAGGCTGACAAAATTCTGCATGCTACAGCACAGTGTGATTATAGACAGAGGTCAGAGCACTGAATTCTTGTAAACCGTTTTAATAAAGATAAGATAATCTTTAAACTGAAAGTTGCAGTTTTAAGACCAACTTAAGTCTATTCGTTGTTATTACTATGCATGAGTTGCTGCTTATTGTTAAAGGAAGCTATCTAAAGATCACACGTACACATTATGTAGAAACCAATATGTGCAACCAATTTGTATGCATCTGTGAAGGTCTCGATGAAATTGCCAAACCAGCTTGGATAATATCTGCATCGGGTTGTTCTTCGTGCGCCAGGTACCAATATCTCCTTCCGCAGCTAAGTCCCTGACAGTTCATGTTAGTTTCTCGATCCACCCTATGTCATTGCTGTCTCATGACCGTGGCGTGTTCTCAATGTGATGGGCACGCAAGGGGGCCTGCTTGGAATGACCGGTGTGGCCAGCTAGCGGACCCGTATTTGAATGTTCGCTGAACGCAACTCATATGTCAATAATTCCGTGGTTCGTGAGGCGGGACGCTAGTCTACAGGGATGATTCGAGGGAGGGGGTTGGGAGCCATGCTTCTATGGATGTGGCAATCCGGTGGAAAGACGCAAAGGAGTTAGCCGTTTTTCATTGCTTACATTCCCTTCATGTGGCGTGTCCTAGTTTCCCACCAACCCGCCTTAGAAATGAACTCTGCGACCTGTCCGCAATTTCCCTGACGTTCCGCGCATCTGTTTCTGCGTCGCCAGTCTGTCCGTTAATGGGCCTTTTCTCCCCCCTTCCCCCTCCCCCCGCTCCCGTGCTGAGTTTACTATCTCTGTATTTGTTCAATCTCAGTATCCCATGATGGCGTCGAACGAGAGATCTTCGTTGATGACTCATGTCCAATCCAAAGCAACCAAAGTGGCTTTTTGCATTTTGATCCTTGTTTGGGGTGTATGGATGTTCTCCGCCGAGATACGACTTCTCCGGGACACGACTGTGACGCCAAATCTGTTATCGACGGGAGCCGAGTCAGAGGAAACGAATCAATACGACGCTGCCGATGCTGCATTGATAGGGCTTTGCAGTGAAACACAATGGACGAACGGACTTTGGCTGAGCTGCCACAGCGACTGCGGACCAAACAAAACATCTATTTGTGGTGGAGTTAACAACGCACGCAACAGACTTCAAACTTGCTTGCGCCTGGCCATTGAGATCGGCGCTGGGGTCATATTTCCATACGTGACGGAGCGTTCCGAGGATAATCTTGGAGAAGTCCAGCATAGCGTCATTTGCCCAGACAGATGGTGGGACATGGAGAAGCTGACAGAGTCGATGGGCGAGCTTTGCCCCGGCATGCAAATCTCGCCGTGCGATGAGAACCCGAATATCGATCGCATCGTGCCCCTCACGCCACGGCACTATAAGGAGCGGCCACACTACAACACCACCTTCAGTACGTTCGTTACCAACGATCTTGCTGCCAAAGGAGTCTCTATGGACGACGTGACACCAGAGAATCCGCTGCTGTTGCGCTATTCCGATAGCCATATAGCGTGGGACTACCGCGCTTCGGGCGAGTTGAGCACACTGCGCAAGGCGTTGTTTCGTGCGTTGCCGCACAACAGGACGCTCCTGGCCATCGGCGACGAAGTTTTCGATTCCGATGGACTCCAGGGTGGGAACTACGTTGGCATCCACTTACGTGCCGAATACGACTGGCCAACATACTGGGGGACGCCCGCCCGGCAGATGGAGATGCATGCCGCCGAAGTTCGCCGCATGAACGCGGGAGCGTCGGAACCCACCACCAACATCTACATTAGTTGCGGCGACCGGGCAACTATCCAAACTTTTCGCGACCTCATGGCAGCCGATAACTACACTGTTCACGACAAGTGGACTTTACTGGCGGACCGCCCTGAGTTACTAGACATTGTCGACCATCTACCGTTCGACCAGAAGGGCGTGGTCGAGTACAACGTGCTTGTGCGGGGCCGGTACTTCCAGGGAAATCTCATCTCCACCATGTCATCGCTGGTAACGTACACACGGACTATGGACCAACCGGACTTCTTCAAGACGTACATCTACCCAAATACTCAACGCTGGGGCTTGGATCGGATCTACGTCGAGCCTCTGATAATGAAGGGGGATCAATATACCAAGGAGTTTGTGATTGATGGTCAGGATATTATGGACGCCTTCCCGTAGGGTGCAGCAGATTTGACGTCCTTGCGATTTAAATTATAGAGTAATCCAGTTCACTTCGTTTAATTTCGTTTGCATTCAGATCTTTATCGTAGCATAGGAGCACTGGGAAAAAAATTTGTCAGTCCGAGTAGCTCTTGAACGAAAGACTCAGCACTCACACCAGTGACATACAACCAAGCCGTCTCAGTGCAACGGTAACGACGAAATAACAATAGTGTTGGTATCACAGGTCACTTAAGTGATAACGAACGGTCTTAATAGATGAGGGTATTCGTGGATTCGCAGGTGTGTAAAAGAGAGGATCTAACGTGAAGGGTAGGAAGGACGAAGGCCGTGATATGGATGGCCAGGCGGACCCACTCTGACGGAGATGAATATGTGTGATCTGATTGGCCCAGCCAGGCCGATGTCTCCACTTTCCCATCGACCATCCGATCGGCATTCCAACAAATTGAAATATAGATTTCAATTTGTAAATTTGTGTCATCAGATCATGTACACAACTATGCATGTGTTGAAATAACAATAGATTTCAATTTGTAAAATTTTATCTACCAGGTCATGTACACAACTATGCATGTGTTGACCTGGTCCTAAGATCGATAGAATAACCTTGACGATCCGGCAGTACATACGCCTCCAACCATGATCAGTGGTTGTGAAACAGTATGTTCTTACTGTCTTTAACGTTGATCATGGTGTATTCCGCCATTATTGGGTCTTTGTTGGACGCGCCCAAGGTCACAGCAAGCAGATTGGGCTCTGTCCACGTAGCACGCAGTCCACGTGATTCGAGGCGCTCCCACCAGTCGAGGACAGTCTTCGATGTCACACCGCTGAATAAGTGGATTTCGACCATTAGCTGACCAATGGGCAGCTCCTCGCCGGAAGCAGAGAAGTCTTGGTGCAGGCCGTCCATGGCTTCGAACTCTGCTAGCTCAATGTCCATCTTGAGAATGTCGCTAGAGAAAGTATTAAAACGATGCTCGGGGTTCAGTTCTAGACCCGGAAGACTAACATGTAGGTATGGCCGTTCATCTTCATCAAGTCGGCAATGCTGTAAAAGGGAGGTGACTTGCTCTCATCCGTCTTGCCAGCAATGCCAACCTGCTTGAAATGGGCTCGATCACGATTGCTGGGCTCCAGCTGCTCCCCAAAGTCAACGACGGAGAAGTCGTAGGCCCAAACTACGCAGTTCGTACGGCTAAGCATCTCCTGTTCTGCAATGAATTGCTATTAGCATCCACGTAATCTATTTAAAAATAAGGAGGGGGAATACAGCCACTAGGAAAGATACTTACCAAAACTAGACTCATCACGAACCCCAAAGGAGTAGATGATACACTCCCGATCCTTAGGGTAATTCTCGTATCGTGACATGCCGCATACCCATTTGCCACCGTCTCCCATGCGGCCAATGCGCTCTACATCCCAAGGACAGTTGTAAGCTGCTGGAGCGAAGTCCCAAATGGAGTACGGACTGGCGAAGTATGAGGGGACGTCGGTTGCAGGGAACCTGAGCGAGGAAATTGTTTAGCAACGCTGCATATTCAAGGAACAAAAAACAAAAGGCATAGCCAGCCGAACACGCCGTGTGTGTGGAAGACATTTGGGAAAAGGGTTGCTGCAATAGCGAGACTTAACTTACAGAGGCAGCTTGGAAACATCGCCGAAGTCCGCAGCAATCATTTCATGACGCTGCTTCACCGTCTTGGCCCATATTCTCTCGGAGCGAGCCATGAAATTCGCCAGGGACTCTCGGTCACTGTACCTGTTGGCGAAACTGCCGACCTTCGAGCTTGCCCAGTTGCTCACTTGACCGCTGGGCTGTGAAAATCGCAGAAATGCCACAATAAGCGTGGCTGCAGCCGCTAGCCAGAGCATCTGGGAGACGCGACGATTGTATTTAACCTCCATGTCGGTTTGCGGCACCGGGTTCTGTCTGTCGTGATGTTATCCGCTTCGAGGCTGAGGGGGGAGATACAGTCTTGCTCTCTGCAATCTAGCGCAATGGCTTAAAATTTTACAACGAGCTGTAGAGGAAAGAAGAACGGTTTCCCTGCAAGCCCGATGAGTTGGAAGCTATTTATTAGAAGTGATCCAGTATTGAAGTGGTTTCTACGTTTAAGGGAAGTACTTGTTTACGAGGTGAGACATTGTCTTTGGCGTTCAACACATCGCTCCCTAAAGCGTTTCTAGTATCTACGCCATGCCGCATAGTGGCTGGGAAAGCAGGGAGTAGAATAGCGACAGGCCCCATGCATAGGACGCTAGTACACTAGGGAGAGTTTCCACGGACGCCCTTAATACCTAGCGTGGTACTAAGGTGATGAGGAGACTTTTTGTAAGACAATGCAGTGTTGCTAACAGATCAGCGGGCCAAGAGACCGCAAATAGGGAGCTGTGATTGTGGCGAGAGCTAGCAAGCCGAGACTCGAGGATAAAGCTTGACATATTACCCTGTGTGGAATGAATTGTGGCTTAATGAAAGCGGCAACATTGCTTGAGATGTTGGTCTTGCGACTTTGAGCATTCCAGCTTCCAACCTTAGATTCCATGGAAAGAAAGAATGAGAACACATAAACCCTGTGAATTATTTGTAGTTAAGACAACAACATCCCTTACATACCTTTTCAAACCATCTATCATTCTTACTCGGCTGGTAAATGACGCTATTAATACAGCCCTCTTAGCAGGCTGTTGCAGTCTAATAGGGAGAATAAGCTGCGCGCGCAGTGAAAGGGCTTGTTGAAAGTACTCTTTAGGCTATATATAGGACAAACGAAAGGTGGATCCGAGTAGCAAATAAATGTAAAGTATTAATTAGATAGGTCTAGCTTACTAAAAGTAGATTTTCTAGATTAAGATTTATAGTATAGGTAGAGTATAGCTACTACTAGTAGTATAAACTCTTTAAATTGCATGCATGTAAAATATATAAATAATTAACTTATATAACTTTGTAGAGGACTAAAGGCTATAGTAGTACTATGCAGCTTTTATAATATTTAACTAATAGCTAGTAAAGAAGCTACTAATATAAGTAAATATAAGATTAAAGATAAAAAGAAGGCTAAGTAGGCTTAGCCTTTACTAACTTAGATAATAGTAAGGAGATTTAAAGTATATAAGTATATAATACTTAGTATACTAAAAGTGTGCAGTATAATTAGGACTATAGTAGTATAGTAACTTAAAAGAAATACCCTAAACCTCTAAGGCAATACAAGATGCCTCCTCAATTGACTTAAGAAATTATTCCAATTAGGCTACTTTAAGTCTCCTAATTAGACTTCTTTCTAACTTAATTGAAGGAGTAGACTTTCCTAATTGTCTTATATTATTACATTTGAAGGTAAGTAATAAGAAAGGCTCTAGTTTAATCTAAAGGATCTGTATAAAAAGTTTAATAAAAGTAAGTTTTTATTTTTTTATTCTAAGTCTAATTAGCTCTATCTCCTTATATCTTTCGCTTAATTAAACCTAGCTTATATAATATATCTCTAATTAGAGTTAAGAAAAGGAAACTATTTAGACTAAATACCCTACTCTATTCTAATACTAACTCTTATCTTTTTACTTTTACTAATGTACCTATATAGTAAGATTAAGATTAGGGTAGGAATATAAGATAGAATATCTTAAATAAGGATAAGATAAAAAGTAGGCAGAAAGGTTGTATATTACTTGCATGCATAAGGTCTAAAGTCTAAGGTAAATAGAGGGGGAAATTCCCTCTATTTATAATTCTGCCTAAGGGATAAAATCCTAGATTATTAATACATATTATTATATGTGAAAATACACTTATAGTATAGTGTATTTATCTGGTATGTAGGGCTGAAGTCCTTGGTATGAAGGGCTGGCCTGGAATGCTTCTACTAGTCTGTATGTAGACTAGTATGTCTGTAAATCCTTATATACAAGATATGCAGATAAATTATACACCATTCTATAGCTAAAATTATAAGGATTCTAAATATAAAACCCATTTACTTATATCTCTTTTAGTTATAGAGATATATGCAATTAAGTATATAAGTATTTTTATAAATAAGCTTCTTTATTCTTAGTGTAAGTTGCAGATTATAGTAAGTTGCGCACTTCCTTATTGTATATAAAACCTCTAGTTTTTAAGTATCTTTTAAAAATCTATTTTAAGTTTAAAAAATACTATATTTTTAGTATTAATATTTAATAAGAGTTAAATTATAGGAAATAATACTATAGAAACTCTAATCTTAACTCTATACTTAAATGTCTTATCTAGAGAGCTAAATAAGCTAGCTTATATAATACTATATACTAATTAGACTAAGAATGTTTAGAATATTATTTCCTATAATTTTACTCTTATTGAATGCTAAAACTGAAAATATAGTATTTTTTAGCCTAAAATAGACTTTTAAAAAATAATTAAAAATTAGGGATTTTATGTACAATAAGGAAGTGTGCAACTTACTATAATTTGCAACTTACTATATAAGTATATTACCTTATAATTATTTTAAGTAATTCTATATAACGTAGTTCACAAGTGAGTGAGCCACACAAGTGAGTGAGCCACTTTTCTACTACCCGTACAACAATGTGTAAGAGAAATCAACCACAACGCCTTAAATTAATTTAAACTATTTAGAATCCTCTTCTTCAGAGGTAGATTCAACTTTCTGACATGTGCGAGCATTATGTCCAGTCTCTCCGCAGATGCCACATCGTCGCGCGCGCGTTTCTGTCCTCCTCGCACGACCACTACTTTGACCTGTTTCTACCTGTAACTGCTCTGTTACATCAATTTGAGACTTTATATCTTTTGCCTGATTGATTGTAAGTGTTCCACCTTTCTGAAGCTGTTTTTTTTTCGTACGGCGACGGCGGCTCATACGCTCATTTGCCTCTTGATACTCAGTCATTTGTGCCTGCATCAAAACCTGGTTATGGGCTACCACCATAATTCCTTTCTTCAGCTGCTGCATATACCCAATAATTGACGTTGGGGAGCTATTCTGATGTCGTACGATGCGATTCGTAATAAAATCAGAATGTGAATCGAATTCAATTGGGTTGTTTGGCGTCTTTGGGACCCAAGCTGCTGGTAAGCCAGCAGAAGAACCTGGAGGTGATGGCGTACGAAGCTTCACATCTAGCTGTGAAATCACATGTTCCGGATCGTACGGGACAAGGCCAGTTGCTCTAAAGCCTGCTTGAATGTTTGATGTTGTCATTGCCTTGTCGTACGCCTTATAAAAGGCTGGGAGGAAGTCTTCCTTTGCAATATGCGTAATGTGCACCCGCATAAGGACCTCAATTTCTTGGCCGTACGCCCGTTTTAAGGGACTAAAGCACCCAACATCAAGCGGCTGGAGCTTGTGCGATGAATGAGGGGGCATACAGAGCGTAATAATGTTCTGCTCCTTGCAGTATAGCTCAAAATCGACAGAATGGTGGCTTTCGTGGCCATCAAGGATGAGGAGGCGGTAAGCACCCTTCGTACGACTCCTTGTATGGAAATCAAAGTGCTGTACCCATTCTAGGCCTTTCTCATTTGTCGTCCAACCATTTTCTGTAAGTGTAATTACCCAGTCGGGTGGGAGGGGGCTGTTGCACGTCCAGGAGTCAAGATGGACCTTGCCTGCAAAGATGATGTACGGCGGGATAGAATAGCCGCACGACCCAATGCCCTGGATTACTGTAACCCATTCCTGATTCCCTTGTTGTGCTCCTCTTGGCTTGCCACGTCGTTCAGAGGCTGTAACAACCATTTCAGAGGACATCTTGCCCATCGCAAACCCAGTCTCATCAAAGTTATAGATATCGGTATCGTCTATCCCGTACTTCGCAATTGTGTTTCGTACGAGGGAAAACCACGCGCGATACGCGTCCGGATCTTCGCAGAGGACTCTCTGATAGTCGATTCTTCGATTAAAACGCGTCTGGAGCTCAGGTCGTCGTCGTACGAAGTTTGAGGCCCAGTTTGTTCCGACGCGTCGCGCGCCGCGGTCGCGAAGCAGTCGATCGGCCATTTCTCGAACAGCACTAAGGCGTGGCGAAAATGCTCGCGAATCCAGGTCAACGATGTATCGTACAATGGTCTCCTCTTCGTACGAGGTTAAATTCTGGCAGGGTGGTCGGATATCGCGTCTGGCAGGTTGGCCATGGTATCGTCGTTGGAGGGTTGCACGAGATACTTTGTAGTGAGATGCAGCCTTTCGCACGCTTAATTTTGGGTCGGATCTGAGCGCATTTAGCGCTAGGACTAAATCGCTTTCATTTGAATGTTGTACCATAGTTGTAGGTGGAGAAAAATAAAGGGAAAAGTAGGTTGTACGAAATTCTAGAAAAGTGGCTCACTCACTTGTGTGGCTCACTCACTTGTGAACTACGTTAATTACTATAGAAATTACTTATTATTATTAAGTAGATATTACAACCTAATAAGTTATAGGTAATGCAGCCCTACTAGGTAAGGTAGAGTGCAGGTAGTACAGTATTTATATAAATAAGAAATAAGGTTATACAGATAACTCCTTAGAAATAGAAGAACTAGGGGAGATTACGTAAAGATAAGAAGGACTAATAGGCAATAAGTAGTCTACACTAGGGACTAACTTTTAGATTGCAGTCCTAAGTTGAGGACTAACTTTAAGATATTAGTCCTAATAATAAGACTTAAGAATATAAGAATATTTATTCTATATAGATAGATTAACGTAGTTCACAAGTGAGTGAGCCACACAAGTGAGTGAGCCACTTTTCTAGAATTTCGTACAACCTACCTTTCCCTTTATTTTTCTCCACCTACAACTATGGTACAACATTCAAATGAAAGCGATTTAGTCCTAGCGCTAAATGCGCTCAGATCCGACCCAAAATTAAGCGTGCGAAAGGCTGCATCTCACTACAAAGTATCTCGTGCAACCCTCCAACGACGATACCATGGCCAACCTGCTAGACGCGATATCCGACCACCCTGCCAGAATTTAACCTCGTACGAAGAGGAGACCATTGTACGATACATCGTTGACCTGGATTCGCGAGCATTTTCGCCACGCCTTAGTGCTGTTCGAGAAATGGCCGATCGACTGCTTCGCGACCGCGGCGCGCGACGCGTCGGAACAAACTGGGCCTCAAACTTCGTACGACGACGACCTGAGCTCCAGACGCGTTTTAATCGAAGAATCGACTATCAGAGAGTCCTCTGCGAAGATCCGGACGCGTATCGCGCGTGGTTTTCCCTCGTACGAAACACAATTGCGAAGTACGGGATAGACGATACCGATATCTATAACTTTGATGAGACTGGGTTTGCGATGGGCAAGATGTCCTCTGAAATGGTTGTTACAGCCTCTGAACGACGTGGCAAGCCAAGAGGAGCACAACAAGGGAATCAGGAATGGGTTACAGTAATCCAGGGCATTGGGTCGTGCGGCTATTCTATCCCGCCGTACATCATCTTTGCAGGCAAGGTCCATCTTGACTCCTGGACGTGCAACAGCCCCCTCCCACCCGACTGGGTAATTACACTTACAGAAAATGGTTGGACGACAAATGAGAAAGGCCTAGAATGGGTACAGCACTTTGATTTCCATACAAGGAGTCGTACGAAGGGTGCTTACCGCCTCCTCATCCTTGATGGCCACGAAAGCCACCATTCTGTCGATTTTGAGCTATACTGCAAGGAGCAGAACATTATTACGCTCTGTATGCCCCCTCATTCATCGCACAAGCTCCAGCCGCTTGATGTTGGGTGCTTTAGTCCCTTAAAACGGGCGTACGGCCAAGAAATTGAGGTCCTTATGCGGGTGCACATTACGCATATTGCAAAGGAAGACTTCCTCCCAGCCTTTTATAAGGCGTACGACAAGGCAATGACAACATCAAACATTCAAGCAGGCTTTAGAGCAACTGGCCTTGTCCCGTACGATCCGGAACATGTGATTTCACAGCTAGATGTGAAGCTTCGTACGCCATCACCTCCAGGTTCTTCTGCTGGCTTACCAGCAGCTTGGGTCCCAAAGACGCCAAACAACCCAATTGAATTCGATTCACATTCTGATTTTATTACGAATCGCATCGTACGACATCAGAATAGCTCCCCAACGTCAATTATTAGGTATATGCAGCAGCTGAAGAAAGGAATTATGGTGGTAGCCCATAACCAGGTTTTAATGCAGGCACAAATGACTGAGTATCAAGAGGCAAATGAGCGTATGAGCCGCCGTCGCCGTACGAAAAAAAAACAGCTTCAGAAAGGTGGAACACTTACAATCAATCAGGCAAAGGATATAAAGTCTCAGATTGATGTAACGGAGCAGTTACAGGTAGAAACAGGTCAGAGTAGTGGTCGTGCGAGGAGGACAGAAACACGCGCGCGACGATGTGGCATCTGTGGAGAGACTGGACATAATGCTCGCACATGTCAGAAAGTTGAATCCACCTCTGAAGAAGAGGATTCTGAATAGTTTAAATTAATTTAAGGCGTTGTGGTTGATTTCTCTTACACTTTGTCGTACGGGTGCTAGAAAAGTGGCTCACTCACTTGTGTGGCTCACTCACTTGTGAACTACGTTACCTTCTATAGCTCTTTAGTAATTAACTTTATAATTTACTCTACTATAAGTAACTCTTAAATTATTCTTCTATTGTAATTATAATAAGTTATTTATACTTTAAGTATATAATTAATTACTGTATTCTTACTAATAAGATTACTAATAAGTTAGTAAGACTCTAGTACTATTTATTAAGTACTAACTTTAGCTACTTATTAGTAGAAATACTACTATTAAATATTTAACTATAATACTTTAATTACTCCTATTTAGTAAGTTGACCCTATACTTACTAAATAGTTAAAATATAGTACGTATTACTACTCTAACTCTATTCTCTTCTGCATTTAAGGGTAAGATAGTTACCCTACCTCAGCCTAAGAGCCTAAATAAAGAGATAAAGAATACTAAGTCCTCTAGTAATAAGGATAATAATACTAAGTTAACCTAATAACTTAAGTGCACTAATAAAAATATTGCTAAAATGCAGACTATATTTAATAAGAATACTACTACTATAGAGGAGCTCTAGAAATATACTTAATAAGTTATTACCCTTAAGGAGGAGGTCTACACTCTTTAAGCTGCAGTTAATATTATTATAACTCTAATAGATAAATAAAATAAACTTAAGCTTAACTTACTTAGTACTTTTAATAGAACCTCTAGATAACTTAAAGGATTCCTAATTTAAATTAGGACCTATTAGGAGTTCTACTAAAGTAACTTCTATAATAAAACTGAGAGGTTTATTTATATCTCTATATTCCTTTAAAGTAGAGCCCTCTTGTAGTTTAAACTATACATAAAAGATCTACTTAATAATATAATACTTAAATACTGCAAGAGTAAGACTTAGAATATCTTTAGAAGCTTCTAAGGCTTTAAATACACCTTAAAGTTACTATTCTAGAATTCTAATAAAAAATAGTAAGCTAAGAGAGATCTATTTAACCTATAATAAATTAAGTTAGCTACCTACTATACTGCAGAATTCTAATGAATCTATATATACTTTAACTATACTAATAATACTTAAATCTTTATATTCTACTAAGGACTAAAAGAGGAAGTTAAGGATAAACTTACTAAAATTAATTAACTAGATAACTTTTTATAATACATTAAAAAAGCTATTTAAATTAATACTTACTTATATAAAAGATGCAGGGAGAAAGGTAAAAACTACTAATTGCAATTTAATACAAGTAAGTAATATACTCTAGGACTATACTAATAGAGTAACTACAATAGTAACTAGAGAAATAACTAGTAATGCAATAGTAGACTAAGTACTACTTATAGATATTATATAGGACTTATAAATATTAGTATAGCTTATAAGAATAAGTTAACTATACAATATAACCCTAAGAGTAGTATTTATTTTAACTATAAGAAACTAAATTATATTACTAGAGACTGCAAATAGCTTAAGTAACTTTAGAACTAATTACTCCTAAAAAATACTAAGAAGGCTAATATTATAAGAAAAGAAGTTCCCTATAAATAACTCTCTTAAACTACCTACTATAATAATAACTACCTTATATACTAAGATAGTAAGGAATAAGTAGGCTAGTACTTAAAAGAGCCTAAGAATAAAATTGCAGCTGTCTCTAGGAAATCTAAGTATAGAGACATTTAAATTATAGAAAAATAGAACTAGTAACTTATTATAAAACTTATTTAAGTATAAAATACTGCATAAGTACAATTAAGTAGCCCTAATATACTAGAAACCCTCTAAGCTATTAAAGTATAACTATAGTAAAGAATTTAGACTTAGAGTAACTACTAAAAGTAATTTATACTTAAAAAAGACTTAAATAATTTAGTATAGAAAGAGATAAATTTAACTAGCTAATTTACTAAAATAGTAGCTATAGGAAGAAAATAAGTAAAGACCCTATTCCCCTAATTACAGCTTAATATTAGAGAAAGAACCCCCTAAGAAACTATTAAGGTCCTTAGAGAATAAATAAGTTCTAAATATACTTCTAATTTAGGAGAATTACTAGACGAATTCCTCCTACTAAGTAAAATAGAATAAAGAGTAGCTGAGTATTACAGTTAAATATCCAATAGTAGTATTTCTGCTAATAAGTAGCTAAGATTAGTACTTAATAAATAGTACTAGAGTCTTACTAACTTATTAGTAATCTTATTAGTAAGAATGCAGTAATTAGTTGTATACTTAAAGTGTAGATAACTTGTCTTTTATAATAGAAGAATAATTTAAGAGTTACTTATAGTAGAGTAAATTACAAAGTTAATTACTAAAGAGCTATAGAAAGTAATCTATCTATATAGAATAAATATCCTTATATTCTTAAGTCTTATTATTAGAATTACTTCTTATTATTAGTAATCCTTAGTATAGAATTATATTAAATTACTAGTAATCCAAATTAATCTATTATGTAACTTTCCCTAGTTCTTCTATTCTATTGTTTAGCCTGCACTGTGCGCCTGCATACATAAGTGCCTCTCTACCCTACTATTTGCACTAGGGGTCATTCTAGACTGCAATAGTTACTAACTGAATTTAAGTTGTAATATTAGGTCTCCTCTTTAAAAGTCTAAGTCCTACAGACTACTATAAGTAGGTTGTCTCTTCTAGGTTAGGGAGGTATTAATTGTACTTCCTTAATAATACTAATACTATATTCAGTTGCATAGCTAAAAGAAAGGCTAATTCCAAAATTTCTTAGAAAATATGCAAGTATTATTCTCTTACTAAAGTAGTTAAGTACTACAGAGTTAACATTATGCCTTATACTTATTATTTTAAGTCTAATAAAGTCTGTAAAATAGCTAAAGAGTTATTGCAATACAGTAAGTATATTTGTACTAGTTGCAGCTAGTATAATAGGAATAATATTGCAAATACCTATAAGTTTTTCTTTCCTAATTTTATTGTCTTTAGCTAACTTCTATAGTAAGTTACTATATATTAGAGTAGTATAAGATTAAGAAAGAGGAATATAAAGTAGAGGAGGAAATAGAGGTTCTTTAAGTGCAGTTATCTACTACCCTAAGTTATTTATTTTATTTATAGAAGTAGAAGCAATTTCTAAAGGATTATAAGTTTAAGTTAATTTATTAGAGTCTTTAATCTTTAGATAAATTAGAGACTTAGGATTAGGAGGTAGTAGAGGCTGAGGCTAGGGTTGAGTAAGATCTTGTCTCCTAGAGTACTAGTAAGGTATTTAACTGGAGTTCTCTAAGTATAGGGTTAGACTTTGTAGAGCTAGGTCCCTTAAGTCCTTCTTATAGTACTACTAAAGGGCCTACTAGGAATATTAGAAGTTCTTAATTAGTTCCTATAAGTTGTCTTTATATTTGTAGCCTTTCTATTTTATAAGATACTTATTATAACTATTTTTATTCCTATAGTTAATAATTCATTTAACTTTATACTCTAGTTTATAAGTTTCTACAATAATATAGTCTTCTGTATGTAATCTGCATAGTACTAGTTTGAGTAGAGTAATATAGAAGACTAAGTGGATTTTCATTATATTTAGGAGTTTCAGCTTAAAATTAATATCTAAGATTTTTTAGATAATTTTAAAGGGTTTAAGTTTTTTGTAGTTAAGTTTATTACTTAGTCGTTTTGTCTTAATATTTTAGTATATAAGGTACGCACTATCTCCCTCTTTAAAGGATAGTCCTATTATTCTTAATAGGTCTAAATATTTCTTTATTTATACCCTAATGAATTCTAAGTTATTAGTAATATTTTCTTAGAGTTCTTATAGTTTATTGTAGTCTACTATAGCTCTTAGGGCTTATAGTCCTTATTGTAGTTCTCTATATACTATAGGTTGAAATCTGTAGTTAAGGTAGAAGAGTAAGTAAAGGGTACTTTCTCTAATAGTACTATTGTAGGTAAATTAGGCTATAAGTAGTAGTAGTACTTAATTGTCTTAATTGTAGTTAATATAATATTATAGGTATTATTTAAGAATCTAATTAATCTATTTAGTCTATTTATTAATTTGCAGGTAGAAAGTAGTTAATAGCTTATAATTAGCTCCTAATTGCAAAATTAGGGATTTCTAAAACTTAAATATAAATAGCTTATCTCTATTAGATACAATTTCTTTTAGTAACCTATAGTTACTAATAATATATTTTAAAAATATATACGTAAGGTCCTCTACTATACTTAATTCTAAGTATAGGATAAAGTAGGTATACTTTATAAGTTAGTTAATAATAACTAGTATACTATTATACTAAATTTTTATAAGTAGTTCTCTTAATTTTAGGAATTTAATAATAAAGTCTAAAGAGATTGAATACTATACTTCTAGTAGAATTAGCAGTAGTTGTAGTTATTTGTAGAGTTTGTATAGACTATTCTTACTTTTCTTATACATCTTATAATTCTTAATTGCAGAAGCTACTTCTACTTATATAACTTTCTTATTGTAGTATTATTAAATTTGCTTAAATATTTTAGTAACTCCTTAGTATCTATATACGCAAGTACTATAAATTTCTCTAATCTATTTAAGTATTATTCTACTAATTGTACTAGTATTAATATAAGTGCTAATTATAATAAGTTTCTATACTAGTACTAAATTACCTTTATTATCTTACTTTAAGATAATAAGAGTTTTATTTAGTACTAGAGTTTTATAGTCTAGTCTTTAGCTTAAGGTATTAGCTCTACTATTTTCTATTCCTTTAATGTAGATAATTTAAAAGTTAAATTCTAAGAGGAATTTAGACTATCTAATTTATTACTTATTAAGGGCTTTTAATATTGTAAAGTAAGCTAGGTTCTTATAATTAGTATAGACTTTAACTTTATACTTAGTACTAGAGAGTTAGAGCTTCTATTCTCTAAAGGCTTTAATAATTACTATAAGTTCTTTATTATAGATCTAGTAGTTAAGCTTAAGTCTACTAAGTTTCTTAGAAAAGAAATTATAAGGGTGCAGTCTTCCTTCCGTATTGCATTATCTAAATTGTCTACTAATAGTATAGTTAGAGGCATTAGTCTTAAGTTTAAAAGGTTTCCTAGAGTCTAGAATTATTAGGATAGGTTCAAATAGAACTTACTACTTAATATCCTTAAAGGCTTTATCTTATTTATTAGTCTATTTAAAAGTAGTATCTTTGCGTGTGAGCTTAATAAGGGGGTTAATTTTGCTAGAATATCCTTTAAGGAATTATTAATAGAAATTAATAAATCTAAGGAATAATTAAATGTCCTTAATATTCTAAAGTTGAAGCTAGTCTTTAACTACTGCAATCTTCTTATTATTTATGCAGATTTTACTAAGAGTAATAGTAAATCTAAAGTAGTTAACTTATTAACTGTAGAATATACTTTTCTTAAGTTCTACTAGGAGCTTAGCTTCTTGTAGCTTCTATAGTACCTTATAAATGTATTCCTTATAAATTTTAAGTATAAGTAAGAAAATAAGAATATTATTAAGGTAAATAATAATAAATACATTTAGGTATTCTTATAGAATATAGTTAATTATAGTTTAAAAGGAGGTAGGGGTATTAGTAAGTCTAAAAGGTATAATAAGGTACTTATAATTGCCTCTTTATATACAGAAGTAGGTCTTCTATTCTTCCCCTTCCTTAATTCTAATTAGGTTGTAGGCTCCTTTAAGATTGAGGGCTGTAAACTATTTAGCTCTATAGAGTAAGTCTTAAAGTTCTATAATAAGAAGTAGTAAGTAGCTATTCTTAATTGTAATATTATTAAGTTGTTAATAGTTAATATAGAATTATAGTTTACTATTCTTTTTAAGTACAAATAGAATAGAGTATTCTATTGGGAATATTAATAGTTAAATGTAACCTTTTCTAAAGTTTTTATTAATGTACTTATTAAGTTCTTCCTATTAGTTTTTATTAAGTCTATAGAGCTTATAAAACTTTAGGTATTCTCCTTCCTTAATAGGAATCTTATAGTCCTAAGGACTATATTCTAGTAAACTTATTTCTAGTTCTTTAGTAAATAGCTTCTTGTAATTGCAGTATTCTGCAGGGATTAGGGAGAGTTATTCTTCCTCCTACTAATTATTAATAAAGGATTTAAATTACTTATCTTTTATAAATTCAATCTATTTAATATAAGTAATGTATTTCTATTGTCTGTATTTACCTAGAGGTTGCAGTATACAATGCACTTCTATAGCTGAATCTCTCTATTAAAGTCAATTAGCCTTCTAATTAATATCTAAATTGTATTTTTGTAGCTATAGGACTCCTAGGATAATATCTAGTTGTCCTATCTTTATAATATTAAAGACTAGTTATTCTTAATAACTATAGATTACTATAGAGAGTTGTACAGTCTCTTTACTAATAGTACCTCTATTATACTTAACTATTTCTCCTTCTATATTCTAAAGGGTATATAGTTTATTCTTAAGTCTCTATACAATTTATTATTAATTTATTAGTTGTAGTAATATAAAGTTTACTTAGGCTCTACTATTAATTATAACCTATATAGGCTGCCTATTAATAATAGCTTTTAGGAAGAAGTATTTATTATCTTCTCTAATTGCAGTATATAGGGACTTCTTGTATTGTATTACTGTCTGCAGTCCCTTTACAATTAGCGTCCCTAGTTTTTTAACTTCTTACTAGAGTTCTTTTCCTTAATCTGCATTCTCTAGGCTTATACTTTTCCTTTATAATAGTATTTATACTTATTAAATATGCAGTCTAATTAATATTTAGTAATATAGTTAATATAGAGTATAGAATACTTTAGGCTTAGCTAAAAGTAGAGCTACTTAGTAAGGTATTCCTTAACTTCCTACATATTAAGTTCTAAGTCTTAGTAGGCTCTTAGAATAGGTTCCTAACTTTATTACTAAGGGTAGAAAGTATATTCTTCTTTTAAGTAAAAGTAGGTCTTGCATTTATTATAAATGCAATTTGCTTAGAAAATTCTATAGTATTATTTGTAGGTAAGTTTAAGTAGCTTATTATCTCTAAATAGGGGTTTTTCCTAAATTTAGACTTTAGGTCTATTATTAATATTAATATCTTCTATACTATAAAAGTGTATTTCTTAGTTATTGTGCATTTTATTAATATTAAATTATTAGTTAATTTAAGTGCAACTAGTATCTAAGTATATCTATAAGGCTAAGGGTTCATCTGAATTAATATTATTACCTTTATTAATCTTATACTCTTGTAGCTTTATTCTATTATAGGGGTTGAGGTTTCTAAGTCTCTACCTTATTTCTTACTTAATTTTAAAATTAGGGCTCTTAGACTAAATTAAGTTTCTAGTTTACTTAAGCTTAAGGAGCTACTTAGCTGCTTATTATTCTATCTTACTTAGTAGGAGGAATTCGTCTAGTAATTCTCCTAAGTTAGAGGTATAGTTAGAGCTTATTTATTCTCTAAGGACTTTAATAGTTTCCTAGGGGGTCCTTTCCCTAATATTAAGTTGTAATTAGGGAAATAAGGGCTTTACTTACTTTTTTCCTATAGCTACTATCTTAGTAAGTTAGCTAATTAAGCCTATTTCTTCCTATACTAAGCTAACTAAGTCTTCTTTAAGTGCAAATTATTTCTAGTAGTCCCCCTAAGTCTAAATTCTTTATTGTAGTTGTATCTTAATAGCTTAGAGAGTCTCTAGTATATTAGGGCTACTTAGTTGTACTTGCGCAGTGTCTTATACTTAAATAAGTTTTATAATAAGCTATTAGTTCTATTTTTCTATAATTTAAATGTCTCTGCACTTAAATTTCCTAGAGACAGCTACAGTTTTATTTTTAGGCTCTCTTAAGTACTAGCCTACTTATTCCTTACTATCTTAGTGCATAAGGCAACTATTACTATAGTAAATAGTCTATAAGAGTTATTTATAGGGAACTTCTTTTCTTACAATATTAACTTTCTTAGTATCTTTAGAGAGTAGTTAGTTCTAAAGTTATTTAAGCTGTCTGCAGTCCCTAGTAATATAGCCTAGTTTTTTGCAGTTAAAATAGATACTACTCTTAGGGTTGCATTATAGGGCTTATTTATTTTTGTAAGTTATACTAATATCTATAGGTCCTGCATAGTATTTATAAGTAGTACTTAGTCTACTACTGCACTACTAGTTAGTTCTCCAATTGCTATTATAGTTATTTAGTTATTAAGGCCCCTAGGGGATATATTATTTTCCTATATTAGCTTAGGGGTATTAGCTCTTATTCTTTTCTTTGCATTATTCATATAAGTAGGTATTAATTTGAATAGTAAGTACTACATACTATAGGAAGTTAATAGGAGTATTAAGCTTAACTATTTTATTCTTAACTTCTTCTTTTAGTCCTTAGTAGAATATAAAGATTCTTAATTTATTAGTAATATTAAGTTAAATTGTAAGCCTTTAGAACTCAGCTGCATAGTAGGAGGCTAACTTATTTTATTTAAGGTTAGCTAAGTCTCTTTCAGCCTGCCTTTTTTTATTAGGGTCCTAGAATAGAGTTTAGAGAGTATATTTAAATTCTATTATACTAGAAAAGATATCTTAAGTCTCTATTAAGCATATATTAGTATTCCTATTATTCTATAGGAATTCTTCTATAAAGAGTTCAAACTAAGTAAGTACTTTCCCTTTAAGGAAGGTAGCTGCATAAATTACTTACTTAGTTTTACTCCTAAAGTTAACTATATAGAAGGTTTAATAAGTGCAAATTTAAATAAGAAATCCCTTAAGTTGTCTACTAGTACTATTATAAGTAGATAGTAAATTAAGCTTAAGCTTCTTACATCTATTTATAAGTATTAAGATAATACTAGCTGCAGCCTAAAGGGTGCAGACCTCCTAGTCTAACTTATTAGCTTCCTTATTCTTAGCTTCCAACTTAGTAATAGTCTTATTAACTATAGCTTGCATTTAAGTAATATTAGAATTATTCTTCTAAATGCATTACTGCAGAGTATTATAGACTTTTTTAGTAAAGTTAAGCTCTTTATTAGAGTTCTCAGTATTCTTTATCTCTTTATTAAGGTTCTTAGGGGTAGCTAGAGTCTTACCCTTAGAACTAATAGAGGACAATATTAGAGTAGTAATAAGTACTATATTCTTAACTATTTAGTAAGTATAGAGGTCAACTTACTAAATAGGAGCAATTAAAGTATTACAGTTAGATATTTAATAGTAGTATTTCTACTAATAGGTAGCTAAAGTTAGTACTTAATAAATAGTACTAGAGTCTTACTAGCTTATTAGTAATCTTATTAGTAAGAATGCAGTAATTAGTTATATACTTAAGGTATAAATAACTTATCTTTTATAATAGAAGAATAATCTAAGAGTTACTTATAGTAGAGTAAATTATAAAGTTAATTACTAAAGAGCTATAGAAGGTAATCTATCTATATAGAATAAATATCCTTATATTCTTAAGTTTTATTATTAGGATTACTTCTTATTATTAGTAATCCTTAGTGTAGAATTATATTAAATTACTAGTAATTTAAACTAATTTATTATGTAATCTTCCCTAGTTCTTCTATTCTATTATTCGGCCTGCACTGTGCACCTGCATACATAAGTGCCTCTCTACCCTACTATTTGCACTAGAGGTCATTCTAAGCTGCAACAGTCACTAACTGAATTCGAGTTGTAATACTAAGTAGCTCCTTAAGTTTAGATAAACCTAAAGCTTAATTTAATTTAAGAGTCCTAGTCTTAAGACTAAATAAGAAATAAAATAGAGACTTAGAAATCTTAACCCCTATAATAAAATAAAGTTATAGGAGTATAAAATTAATAAAGGTAATAATATTAATTTAAATAAACCCTTAGCCTTATAAATATACTTAAATACTAAATGCATTTAACTTAATTAATAACTTAATATTAATAAAATATACAATAACTAAGAAGTATACTTCTATAGTATAGAAGATATTAATATTAATAATAGGCCTAAAGTTTAAATTTAGGAGAAACCCCTATTTAGAGACAATAAATTACTTAAACTTACTTACAAATAATACTATAGGATTTTCTAAGTAGACTGCATTTATAATGAATGCAAGACCTACTTCTACTTAAAAGAAGAATATACTTTCTTTCCCTAATAGTAAGGATAAGAACCTATTCTAAGAGCCTACTAGGACTTAGAACTTAATATATAGGACGTTAAGAAATACTTTACTAAGTAGCTATACTTTTAGCTAAGCCTAAAGTACTCTATACTTTATATTAACTATATTACTAAATACTAATTAGACTATATATTTAATAAGTGCAAATACTACTATAAAGGAAAAGTACAAATATAGAGAATGCAGATTAAAGAAAAGAATACTAGCTAGAAGTTAAAAAACTAAGAATACTAACTGTAAAGGGACTATAAATAGTAATACAATACTAGAAGTCCCTATATACTACAACTAGGGAAGATAATAAATACCTCTTCCTAGAAGCTATTATTAATAGGTAGCCTATATAAATTATAATTAATAGTAGGGCTTAAGTAAATTTTATATTACTACAATTAATTAATTAATAATAAATTGTATAGAGACTTAAGGATAAACTATATACCCTTTAGAATATAGAAGGAGAAATAGTTAAGTACAATAGAAGTACTATTAGTAAAGAGACTATACAACTCTCTATAGTAATTTATAGTTATTAAGAATAACTAGTCTTTAATATTATAAAAATAAGATAATTAGATATTATCCTAGGAGTCCTATAGCTACAAAAATATAATTTAGATATTAGTTAGAAGGCTAACTAATTTTAATAGAGAGATTTAGCTATAGAAGTGCATTGCATACTGCAACCCCTAGGTAAATATAGATAATAGAGATATATTGCCTACATTAAATAGATTAAACTTATAAAAGATAAGTAATTTAAATCCTTTATTAATAATTAGTAGGAAGAAGAATAACTTTCCCTAATTCCTATAGAATACTGCAGTTATAAGAAGCTATTTACTAAAGAATTAGAAATAGGCTTACTAGAATATAGTTCTTAGAACTATAAGATCCCTATTAAGGAAGGAGAATACTTAAAGTTTTATAAACTCTATAGACTTAATAAAAACTAATAGGAAGAACTTAATAAGTATATTAATAAAAACTTTAGAAAAGGTTACATTTAACTATTAATATTCCTAGTAGGATACCCTATTCTATTTATACTTAAGAAGAATAGTAAACTACAACTCTGCATTAACTATTAATAATTTAATAATATTACAATTAAGAATAGCTACTTATTACCTCTTATTATAGAACTTTAAGACTTACTCTATAGAGCTAAATAGTTTATAGCCCTTAATCTTAAAGGAGCCTATAATTTAATTAGAATTAAGGAGGGAGAAGAATAGAAGACTTACTTTTGCATATAAAGAGGCAATTACAAATACCTTATTATACCTTTTAGACTTACTAATACCCCTACCTCCTTTTAAACTATAATTAACTACATCCTATAAGAATACTTAAATGTATTTATTATTATCTACTTTAATAATATTCTTATCTTCTTACTTATACTTAAAATTTATAAGGAATATATTTATAAGGTACTATAGAAGCTGCAAGAAGTTAAGCTCCTAGTAGAACTTAAGAAAAGTGTATTCTATAGTTAATAAGTTAACTACCTTAAATTCACTATTACTCCTAGTGAGATTTGTATAGATAATAAGAAGATTACAGTAGTTAAGGACTAGCTTTAACTCTAGAATATTAAGGACATTTAGTTATTCCTTAAATTTATTAACTTCTACTAATAATTCCTTAAAGGATATTCTAGTAAAATTAACCCCCTTATTAAGCTAATATATAAAGATACTACTTTTAAATAGACTAATAAATAAAATAAAGCTTTTAAAGACATTAAGTAATAAGTTCTATTAGAATTTATTTTAATAATTCTAGACTCTAGGAAACCCTTTAAGTTTAAGACTAATACTTTAAATTATACTATTAGTAGATAACTTAAATAATGCAATAAAGAAGGAAGACTGCATTCTTGCAGCTTCTTCTCTAAGAAACTTAGTAGACTTAAACTTAACTATTAAATTTATAATAAAGAACTTATAGTAATTATTAAAGTATTTAGAGAATAGAAATTATAACTCTCTAGTACTAAGTATAAAGTTAAAGTTTATACTAATTACAAAAATTTAGCCTACTTTACAATATTAAAAGCTCTTAATAAGTAATAGATTAAATAGTCTAAATTCCTCTTAGAATTTAACTTTTAGATTATCTATATTAAAGGAATAAAAAATAGTAGAGCTAATACTTTAAGCTGAAGATTAGACTATAAAACTCTAGTACTAGATAAAACTCTTATTATTTTAAAATAAGATAATAAAAGTAATTTAGTAATTACTAGTATAGAAACTTATTATAATTAGTACTTATATTAATACTAGTACAACTAGTAGAATAATACTTAAATAAATTAGAGAAATCTATAGTATTTGTATATATAAATACTAAGGAATTATAAAAATATTTAAGTAAATTTAATAATACTACAATAAGAAAGTTATATAAGTAGAAGTAGCTTCTGCAATTAAGGATTGCAAAATGTATAAGAAAAGTAAGAATAATTTGCACAAATCCTACAAATAATTACAACTATTACTAATACTACTAGAAGTATAGTATTTAATCTCTTTAGACTTTATTATTAAACTCCTAAAGTTAAGAGAACTACTTATAAAAACTTAGTATAATAGTATACTAGTTATTATTAACTATTTTATAAAATATACCTACTTTATTCTATACTTAGAATTAAGTATAGTAGAAGACCTTACGTATATATTTCTAAAGTACATTATTAGTAACTACAGATTGCTAAAAGAAATTGTATTAAATAGAGATAAATTATTTACATTTAAGTTTTAGAAATCTCTAATTTTGCAACTAGGAGCTAATTATAAGCTATTAACTGCCTTCTATTTGCAAACTAATAGATAAACTAAATAGATTAACTAAATTCTTAAATAATACTTATAATACTATATTAATTATAATTAAGACAATTAGGTACTACTACTACTTATAGCCTAATTCGCCTATAATAGTACTATTAGAGAAAGTATACTTTACTTACCCTTCTACCTTAACTATAGATTCTAACTTACTGCATATAGGCAGCCTTAATAAGAACTATAAGTACTAAAGGCTATAGTAGATTACAATAAGCTACAAGAACTCTAGGAAAATATCTCTAATAACTTAGAATTTATTAGAGTATAAATAAAGAAATATTTAGACTTATTAAGAATAATAGAACTATTCTTTAAAGAGGGAGATAGTATATACCTTATACGCTAAAATATTAAAATAAAGTAACTAAGTAATAAGCTTAACTATAAAAAACTTAGACTCTTTAAAATTATTTAAAAAATCTTAAATATTAACTTTAAGCTGAAGCTCCTAAATACAATAAAAGTCTACTTAGTCTTCTATATTGCACTATTAGAACTAGTACTATGCAAATTATATATAGAAGACTGCATTATTATTAAAACTTACAAACTAGAATATAAAGTTGAATGAATTATTAACTATAGAAATAAAAATAGTTATAATAAGTATTTTATAAAATAGAAAAACTATAAATATAAAGATAACTCCTAGGAACTAGTTAGGAATCTCTAGTACTCCCTGCAGCTACTCTAGGAGTACTATAATTCTTAAATGTACTCTCTACTAGTAGCCCTAAATTTAAGAAATTATTACTAATTCTAAATAAGGACTAGTCTACATTATTAGGAACTTGCATAAATTGCAACTCCTTAACTATACTCTACTTATAGGCATCTAGTGCAGAATCTAAAGTATTAGACTTATTAATTTCCTGCATGCTCTAATAAAAGGTTTCAGCTTAATAATTGCAAACTAACTTCTAAATCTTCTAAATTTTAAATAATTAATTAGCTGCAGTTGCTATTAATACCTATAAGTAAGTAAGCTCCTTATAAAGCTTTAATAGCTCCTTACTAGCTTTCTCCTCCTTCTTATTCTACTCCTATTGCTAAGTATTTAACTTCTAAACTATAAATTAATTAGCCTACAAAGGAAAAATACACTAAAATAAAAAATACTTATAAGTTAATACTACTAAAATACTATTATAAGGCTTCTTTACTTTAATATACGTATAATAATAAGAAGAACCCTTACTAAAATAATAAACTACCTTTATATAAAAATAATAAGTATAAGGCATATTAGTAGTAGTAGAATAAGTATTAAAAAACTTAAGAAGTGCAAAATACTTATAATCCTTTATCTCTATTTTCTAAGACTTTAGCTTTAACTTTAATTTTTTAATGCAACTTAATATAGTATTAGTATTATAGGAAAACTAGAAAGTAAGTTTAATAACTCCCTAACTTAGGAGATACTACTTACTTATATAGTCTTAAGAATAAGACCTTTAGAGAGGAGACTTAATATTATAATTTAATAAGTTACAAGTAATACAGCCCTACTAGGTAAAGTAGAGTATAGGTAGTATAGTATTTGTATAAATAAGAAATAAAGTTATACAGATGACTCCTTAGAAATAGAAGAACTAGGGGAGGTTACATAAAGATAAGAAGGACTAATAGGCAATAAGTAGTCTACACTAGGGACTAACTTTTAAATTGCAATCCTAAGTTAAGGACTAACTTTAAGATATTAGTCCTAATAATAAGACTTAAGAATATAAGGACATTTATTCTATATAGATAGATTACCTTCTATAGCTCTTTAGTAATTAACTTTATAATTTACTCTACTATAAGTAACTCTTAAATTATTCTTCTATTGTAACTACAATAAGTTATTTATACCTTAAGTATACAATTAATTACTGCATTCTTACTAATAAGATTACTAATAAGCTAGTAAGACTCTAGTACTATTTATTAAGTACTAACCTTAGCTACCTATTAGTAGAAATACTACTATTAAATATTTAACTGTAATAGTAGACTTTATATAAGTATAAATACTAAAATATAAATTAACTAAAGACTAATGTATATATATAGTAAGTTGCCTATAAGAGTAAGTTACTTACTTTCTTATTGTATATTAAAACTCTATTTTTTAACTATTTATTAAAAATCTAGTTTTAGCTTAAAATACAATAGAATTTCTATATTAGAGTTTAATACTAAGAATAAAAAAGCTTATTTATAAAAATACCTATATACTTAATTGCATATTAGAATAGGCTTTATATATAAAAGTAGTACCTACTAAAATAACCTACTCTACTAAAATAGTCTAGTAGTATACAGTACTATTAAGCTTTTAGTAGAGCTAGGAGTAAAAGTAAGCCCTACTCCTATATACTTAGATTATTAAAAGTTGTATATTAATAAATAGAGGCTCTAATTCTTAAATTTAATTTACTTAGAGTAAGTAAAATAAATTACAATTAATTAAGTAGAGTCCTCTTAAAGATGCAGGTAAAGTGTAAAAATTGAGCCCTATACTGCAATAATAATAATAAGTCCTACTGTCTAATTAGGCTAATCCTATCTATTATACATAATTAGATTTAAAAATCTAAGAGCTAAGTAGATTCTATAATTCTTTCCTCCTTATAGCCCTTATAAGCTATACTACCCTATTCTAATATATCTCTATAACTAAAAGAGATATAAGTAGATAGTTTTAATATTTAGAATCCTTATAATTTTAGCTAAAGAATAGTATATAATTTATCTGTATACCTTATATATAAGGATTTACAAATATACTAGTCTATATATAGACTAGTAGAAGTATTCTAAGCTAGCCCTTTATACTAAGGACTCTAGCCCTATATACTAGATAAATATACTATACTATAAGTGTATTTTTTATATATAATAATATATATTAATAATCTAGGATTTTATCCCTTAGGTAGAAGTATAAATAAAGGGAATTTCCCTTCTATTTACTTTAGATTTTAAGACCTTATGCATGCAAGTAATATACAACCTTTCTGCCTACACTTTATCTCCCTTATCTTATCCTTATTTAAGATATCCTATTGTATCTACCTACTCTATTCTAAGTTTAATAAGGGTTAAATTATAAGAAATAATACTTTAAATATTCTACCCTTAGTTATAATAGTATCTTATGTAAGCTAGTTAATCTAGCCCCTATAATAAGAGATCTAAATAAAGGGTTAGAGTTAGAGTATTTAGAATATTATTTCTTATTATTTAATCCTTATTAAACCCTAAAGTGGAAGTTCTACTGTATTTTAGGCTAACACTGGATTTCTAATAAATAGTTAAAAAATAGGGTTTTAATATGCAATAAGAAAGTAGGCGACTTACTCTAATAGGCGACTCACTATATATATACATTAAATATCTATAACTATTTTTTCTAACTATATACTATCTTATTTAGGCCTTAGTTATTTAAGCTAAATAAGTAAGTACTATATAATCTAGTCTATATACTCTATTCTCTAAGCTATAGATATTGTATAGTTATATAATAGTGTTATTCTAATAAATATATTTATAAATAGCATTCTAGAAGATAAGGTTCCTAGAGAGTACTGCTAGTAACTAAAAATATCTGTCTGTACTACCTCTTAAATACTATTACTAGTAATTCTTCTTGTTGACATTAAAGTATTCCTATGCAGTTATAGAAAAACAAGTATGTGTCTATAGAAGCGATAGTACGAGTGTAGTTTAAATTTTCAAGTAGTATGGCAGATATACTATACGAATATATGTAGGTCTCATTTATCACTCATTTCTAGATACCAGTTCGCATTTAAACCCATGTCGCAAATCCAGTCAAAAGACGAGATGTTCCCTTTCAATACCCAAGGACTGATCGAGGAACTGATAAGTCCGCTGGCAGCACAACGGTAAAGCTCCCATCTTGGCCTGTAAGCTACCCTGGCCGACGCTTCCCGGCACCCACATCTCCTTGTGCTCGAGAGGGATGTTGATCAGGTTGTCATAACAGCGTCTCGTGTGCTCATCCACGTCCACGTAGATGGAACTGCAACTGCCCGACACCATGACGGGACAGACCACGCGCGCGAGATACTCGTTACCGTCCTTCTGCCGCGCGCCGGCCAGAGAGAACCTCTTCATGTGGAGCAGCATGTCAGAAGGTGACGATAGTCCGAAGAACCATCCCGCAAGTGAGATCTCCCACTTGAGCTGGAAAGAGACCGCCTGCATGGCCTTCATCACCTGATCTATGAAGCCCTGGCCTATCCATCCCTTCATCCAGGCAGAAAGGAAGAGACGAGAAACGTGGGCGGTGCCAAAGTCCCACATATCGTAAAAGGGATCCTGGCAATATCACCGCATTAATAACAGAAATTTGCCATTGAGCACTGAAGGGGGGTATGGTGCTAGAAACAACAGCAGAGTTACTCACAATGGAAACACAGGCTTTGACTCTTTGGTCGGCAGCCGCACGCAAAGCAAAGTACCCGCCCATGGACGCACCTGCAACGCAGATACTGTCCATGTCTAGATCGAGATGGGGATTCTTGGCGCTGAACTCCGCAAGGAAGTCAATAACGCACCCGGAAACGACTTCCCAGTCCGGTCTCATTGTCAGACCGTGTCTGCGAAGCATTATACCCTGGCCTGGCCCTTCGAATGTCAAGACGGCGTAGCCAAGCCGCGGTCCGGCAGCAGGGTACATAAAAAACAGCTCCTCCTGGCACCCGTCGGCGCCTCCAAAACTCAAGAGAATAGGAATCTTCCGATTAGGGATTCGGTGGCTCTCTGGTGGCAGGTACAGAAGACCTGGCATTTGATAATCCTCATAAGGTATTGAGACCTTTAGGACGGGGTTATCCATCAGCGGAATGGCTTTGCAGAAAAGCTCAGTGACCCTCTCGGAGACTGAGAGCGCGGACGGATGCGCGATCATGGGTCCGTAGTCATCGTGAGGCGGCGAGGGGAGGTACATGTAGCCGCTGGCGCGCGTATAGTTGGCAGCCCGAAGGTAAGCTCCTCTCGCCGCGTCTCTATTCCCATTTAGAGAGGCCTGCTTGGCCAAAGCTTCGGCACGGGCTGCTTGCGTCGCCCACGCTTTCTGCCACGACGACGCGTCGTTGGCATTGATTGTAGCGACAGCTTCTAGCACCTCGGCCACGTCGGCGCCACCATAACTGGTAGTGCCAAGGATGCGAACAGTTTCGAAGTTGAAGAATGTGCTGGTTGGGAAAAAATGGTGCATCTTGGCCATCTTGCCAAGGCGAGAATTGTGGCGATTTATTACTCAATAGAGTGCTTCGGACTCCGCAAAGTGTGTGTTGTTGGTAACTCTGGATGAAGTGATGCGACTTCGTCGTTGACTTTGGGGAACTGTGACGATATAAAACAGCATAAAAGAACTCTTTTCATTCCCTGTACTACCAACTGAGTCGAGTTAGGCTAGGGCTTGGACGAGACAAGAGTGAGATGAGGAAAAGGTTCTAGAAAACAATCTTTCGCGCAGCATGATGTTTGGTACAGAGTGATAAGAGGAATATGTGCTGTTGGAAAAGCTGACTCGAAACGCCGACATATTTGCCTTCGGATGGATCCTTGACAGATGGCATTCAAACCAACGGAGAGTTTGACAAGTAGCGAAGAACTCGGACCGACTGAGAAGTTAATTTACAAAGCCAAAATATTTCACTTTCCGAATTTGAAGTCAAGCATCCACATTTGGACATCGTTTGTCGGTCTGCTTCCATGCCATCGGGGAACTGCGACTCGTTCATAACGACGACTCAGAGCACCCGACTTAGGCTTTCTCATTAGCGTGGCAAGTGTCAGCACTTGCTCGGACCCTAATATTTCTGGCCGAAATATTGAACTTGAGGAGACCCAGCGCAGCCTCACGTCCAGTCAACTAATGCATGCTCATGGAGAACAATCCTTTCCACCGAGAGGCGTCTGTTGGCTAAATCAGCCTTGGACATCTTGAGTCCTTGGACACTTTTCATCTAGTTTGGAAAGCAGAAATCTCACGGTCGACGCTCCTACAGTTTCTATGTCTTGTGCCATGTTCCCCTAGGTCTAATGCGCTCAAGTCGGTGATTCCTCGCAGAAAAAAAGGTGCTTTGTCATTAAGAATGGGCCATAGAGTTTACTAGTGGTTCTCGTGGCTAAATATTGAAGCGCAAGAGGAAATACATCTATGTCTATATACACCAATGCTTCTTTCACAACTTTGAGACATTCTCAACAACTGTGACAACGGCGCCGATTCGCTGTGTGACTCGTAATTTTGATGCTCTCACAAGTGAGTCGGAAGTGTGGGTATGATGCATGTAAATAGCAGCCACGAATGTCGAGAGGGCTTAATCTACTCTACATAATTGCTCTTGAACAAGGGAGAGTTCTTGGGGAAGGTTAACGCCTCGCTGATTGACACCCCTTGGTACTGATCCTGACCGACGTGTCCGCCCATCGAAATGCCTGTGAAACCACTGCCACCGACACCTTCGCCAAGGGCGAACTCCCATGCCAACTTGGCATGTTCAATGGAAAAAGTGTAGTGACGTTTATCTTTTGGCGAGATGAGATCGATCTGAAAGCCCGTAACCTTGTCTTTGAGATTTCCAGTCACAGCGCCGCCGTACGTCTTCTGCGCAACAATGTAGTCCTCGGTGTCGGAAGGGCTCCCGAGCGTGCTGCGGAAGATAGGGATGCCATCTTTGAACGCAACGGCGGACTCGACGATTTCCCCCTTGTCCATTAAGGACTCGTAGCGGAAGTAGCTGACGACGTAGGGACCAAGCATCGTCCGCAGACCCTGCAAGTTCGTCAAGCAAGTGAACCAGCTGAAGGCAGTCCAGATCCTCTCAAGTCCTCCCATGCCAGTCCAAGCCACCTTCTCCCCCTTGATTTCGACGTCAAATTCTAAATTGCCACCTACTATAGGTTGCGCCCAGTGGTGGTGGCGGACTGTTTGCGTAGACGCGTTCGCATTTGGCCAGACATGGCCATCTGCCGACCTAGGTTGGGATTTGGAATGGTAGGCGATCTTTCCCTGCAGCGTGTCGGAGTTTAGGGTGACGATGGCCTCGCTCATGTCTGCTTTAACCATCCAGGTGAATCTGTACCCGTCCTTGTCGTCGTACCACATTCCTCTAATGCCTTCTGCGCACGACTCTATAACTGATCGCTCCGGGTAGTAAAGTTCGGCGAAGCGTGTTCCGTCGTCCAGAGCCATCTCAATCGACAGTCGAAAATTTCCGGTACCGAGGATGGCATAGTTTGGGTCGCGATAGAAGCCAAAGACAAAGGCTTGCTTTGCGTCCTTGGAGACGCCGTCGAATGCCCACTGGTCCCCTGCGGTAGAGTTGAGCGGCTCGATCTTGGGCAGCATAAAATTCTCCGAGGCGTCCGTTGAAAAGTCAACTACTTTTCTACCCTTGACCATCTCATTCGATGTCAAGTTGCTGATGACACAGCCCGGATTGTCTGTCTCTAGAACATGCTGCTCCATCGTGTCGAGCAGATTCATGTCGAGATTTCTCCACTCCAGAGGCCATGGCTCCGGCCAGAGTTGACCAGCCCAGACAGAGGGGCCAATTAGCACAGAAGAGAGAAGTAAGAGACGAAAAGCCATTGTCGATAAACCTTGATGGAGGACTAGGGAGGAGATGGAAACGCAGTATGATGACACAAAGATGGAGGTAGAGGCGTAATATTTGGCACCACCTGACCGGGCCAACACTATAGTAGAGTGATTATATTTCACTCAGCAGCTAATAAGACAAGATAATTGTCGACGGAAAGCCAGGTGTTTCGTCCAAACTCTGTTTAACGAATCGCTTCGGGTTCGGAGAAGCACTTCCGTTGAAGGGCAAGAAGCTGTTGCATATAAGGGGGCCGCCCGAGTGTGCAAGTGTCTTGCATGGCTTTCCCCCCCATATGCCGACTTCTTCTCCGAACATAATTGTCAAATCATAGCATACCGCAGCGAACCGAAGAAAATGAGGATCCCAGCCAACACTCTCCCTGCTACAAGGATCGCCGTAGTTCAAGGCGACGACGGACATCTCCGAATCGACCATGGAGTTCCGATGCCGGTGCCAAAGCCGAATGAGTTGCTGGTGCAGGTCAAGGCGGTTGCGATTAACCCCTGCGACTACAAAATGTACGAGCGGTTTCCAGCTCCGGGCGCCATCGACGGATGCGACTTCTCGGGAGTAGTCGTCGGACTCGGCGCTGACGTGAAAACCTTTCGGACTGGGGACCGGGTGTGTGGGGCCGTGCACGGATCAAACCCGCTTCGGACTGAGGTCGGGTCTTTTACCGAATACACCGTCGCTGAGTCTGAATTCACGCTCAAGGTTCCACCCGACATGTCCTTCCAGGAAGCCGTAGGTTTGAGCGTCACCGGACTGAGCACTCTAGGAATGGCCCTGATCAAAGGCCTTGCCTTGCCGGGGACCCCTGAGGAGCCTTCAGCCAAGCCACTAACGGTTCTGGTCCACGGATCCAGCTCGTCAGTGGGAACCTTGGCACTGCAGTTGCTTCGCCTGTGAGTATTGTCAAAATACCATGCTGAAACAGAAGACGGAGAAGCTAATAGATGGTCGGATCTTGCCCCTTCTACAGAATGGGCCATGTTCCTATTGCGACCTGCTCACCTAAGAATTGTGAGCACGCAAAAAAACATGGCGCAGAGGAAGTCTTTGACTATAACGACGAGACTTGCGCCGCAAAGATCAAAGCATACACGCGCAACTCCCTGTCTTACATTCTAGACCCATTCACGGACGCCAAAAGTGTTGCGCTCTGCTTCGGTGCCATGGGACGGGCGGGGGGTCGATATGAGTGCCTGGAAATGTATCCTCCGTACGCAACCGACCGCAAGTCTATCAAAGTGCACTTCACCATGGGTATGGGTATCCTGGGTCACCGTCTAGATCTGGACTACGGTTATGAGCGTGACGAAGACCCCGCCATGCGCGCTTGGGGGATGGAGTGGTATCGAAGCTTGCAATGGTTGCTTGATCAACGCAAGTTGAGGCCTCATACGCTAAAAGAGCTGCCGGGCGGGTTTCAGGGCATACTGGAAGGTATTGGAATGTTGAAGAACAAGCAGGTCTCTTGCGAGAAGCTGATTGTGACCATCGATGCGTCTTGAGCGGTTGCGACAGACGTCGGTGATACGCTGGAAATACTGTGAGGATTGGAAATAGCATAGTGCAACAAATTGAACAAAGCATCCCGGTGGCGTCAAAACGACATATGCTATCTCTCGCTCGCTGTTTTGATTTGACTTGAGACCACAGTCGTAGGATGCATTAGTTTCGTCTTTTTGTCTCTGTTCCTATCCAGTCTCTATTCCAGCCAGCCACTGATAAGCTTTAGTCATTACTCGTCCATGATGCAACGAGTGTGCCTAACGCCACATCGGAAAATCTTCATTTGCAGCCTCACACGCAGCCGCCGAGGCATAAAGGAATAGCTTCGTAAGGCCGAGTACAGAAGCCTGCAGGACCGAATAAGATAAAACCTATTCAAGTCCTACAAGTCATGCTAAACAGCTACCAGGCTTACCTAATGTATTAATTAGCATTGTTAGTTATAACTTACGACTGACTTTGAAATAATGCATAGTTTTTAAATATTAAGATATCTAATAATAGAGGTGTATATAAAATATTAATAGTTAATAGAAACTTGTTTTTATACAGTATTATATAACTAATTAAATTGTTCAGAACTAGTAATATTAAACTATTACTAGTTAAATAACAATTTAAAAACTAATATAACTTGTAAGAAAATTTATACATTTATAGCAAGATACAATATACCTATTATTGTATGTGTATTTAAGAAAAAAGAAACTTAGAGGTAGTTAGGTTAGGAAAAATAAGTTCGGTATACTAACTACCTTAAGAGGTAATGAAATACTAATGTAGCTAATTAATTAGTGATATTTAATCTAATGCATAACTACATACAACTTAAACTTTCCCTCCAGGAGGGTAGGACTATCTTAAATTTCGCTTTAACCTAGTTAGTCCTTTATGCTGCTGTACCCAAGTCCGCATCCCCGACCACATTAACCTTAGTCGCCGCTCCGAGCTCCAGGACACCATCCCATTAGATCTGCCCACGTTGTTTCGGAACGCACATGCCTTTTCGGGCTCTGTACTGTCATATACAGCCCAGATTGGTCGCCAATCCCACGTTTGAAAAACCCACGCGCTTGCAGCAGTCTGGCAAAACTCCTTTCTTCCACCAAGCACCACAGCACCACAGCACCGATTGTTACGTATATCTTTGTTCAACTTGATTCCATCCCTTAAACCCAACTATGATCGGGTTTCTAGACCAACTTCCAATTACTTGGCTTCTGCTCGGCGGTGGACTATGTGGTCTCATTTACTTCATTCGTCTCCACGCAATATGGCCCTTTGACAACGACGTCAGGCCGGCTTCGCGCGAGGAATTGGAGCATATCCCCGAAGTTAGGTTTGAGGGAGATAACAGTCCGGAGCGCCAACGGCTAGAAACGAAGTCTCTCCTTCAAATTGGCTACGACAAATACCTCCGCCACGGATTGCCTTTTCGGATTCGCCACCCTGTCGGCGAGCTAGGTTATGAAGTCTTCTTGCCATTGAAGTACCTTGACGAAGTCAAACGTGCTCCCATGTCGCTCTTCAGCTTTGAGGCCTACTCTGAGAAGTCAGCCTTGCTTAACTACATTCATGCTCCGAGGCAGACGGATGCCGCAGCACAAGTAGTGAGAGTAGAAATGAACAGAAGTCTGGGTGAGTCACCATCACCATTCACGATAACTTTGCTTCCAGGAGAAAAGGGAGCGACAGAGTACTGACTGGTCTTCAAGGAGCTATGCTTGACGACATCTGGCACGAAGGTCGGATCTATCTCGAGGACAACGTCCCTACGGAATGGACCACTGTAGCCGTATATCCTTTCCTTTGCAGCTTCGTATCCCGTGATACATCGGTTGCACTCGTTGGGACCTCGTTGTGCCGAAACACCAAATGGCAAGAGATCGTTATTCAGACTACGATTGCCACATTCTCGGCATCCAACATTGTCAAAGACAATTATTCGCCGCGGTGGAGGTGGCTCGCTAACTGGTCGGAATCAATCCAACGTGATCTCAAGAAGATCCGCAAGGATTCGCACGAGCTGCTCGCACCATTGTACAAAGAGCGCCAAGATGCCATGGCAAACGAGGGATATTCTGCAGATGCTTCAGCTCCGTACAGAGACATCATATGGTGGCTCCTCGGAAGCAAGCAACCGGATCGGTCGCTGACTGGCATCGTCGAATCGGAACTTTTCCTATCTATGACATCCATACATACGACTTCTGCAACACTATACTCTATACTCTGCGACTGGATAGCCCATCCCGAATACCACGAGGATATCAAATGCGAGGTAAATGAGTGTTTGGCCAAGGTCAAGGCTAACAACGGCAAATGGACGCTTCAGCTCCTTGCATCAATGCGAAGACTTGATAGCTTCTTCAAGGAGAGTGCTCGGGTGCACCCGTTGGGTTTCAGTCAGTCGTTCCCTGCCCTGCCACAGCTTCTCAAATTTTGCGCGGTCCAAATTTAATAACTGGCTTTCGCTTCGTAGTATCGACTCAACGGTATTCATTGAAGCCGCATACATTCAAAGACGGGTTTCACCTACCGGCTGGTACAACTCTCATGTATGACATCGATGGCACCAATTTCGACCCCGACAACTACCCCGACCCTCACACTTTCGACGGATATCGCTTCCTGCGTCTACGTGAGGAGGTCGACCCGAACCGATTTCACTACGCTTCGGTCTCGGACACCGCACTTGGCTTCGGGGCTGGCCTACATGCATGCCCCGGCCGATTCCTTAGCGCAGTCATCATGAAGCTTTTCCTGATTCAATTCATGACCAACTACGAAATCAGGTATGAACGCGGGGGTATCGAGAGGCCGCCTTCTATTTACAACGACTTGGCCAGCAGGCTTGATCCCACCCTCAAGGTTCAGGTCAGGAGGGTCGCGTAAAGGTTCAATTGCCTGACTTGATTGAGAACCAGGGGGTACTGCAGCATCATCATGAGGTCGAGGTACACACAAGCATCCTCTAGAAAGTTTGAGGGATGGCAGCAATGTTTCTCATTAGATCTCAACATGTGCGTGAACAATTTTCACATTAGATCACAGCTACATTTCAAATTGTTCATCTTGTGGCTGCTCCAAGTCTCATGAGTTACAAATTCTCAGAACCTATGCATTATTATAAAGAGCGCCCAGTTGCTTCTGGTGAGCCTTTGGTGGCGGATAGTGTCCAAGTAGGGCACTTTTCAATATTATCCAAAGGGTGCTTTTCTCCCAACAGAAGATACAATTACAGTAGCTTGAAAGGCCAAGGCTGGTTAATTGTCCATTTTTACTTCCGGCTAATCGCAGCTGTCTTGCCGTGTTTCGAATAGATATAAGTGGACAGTCGAAGGGGAGATAGAAGGCCCATCTGACCAAGAATGAATGGGGAAAACCACCCGAAAATTGAATCATGCCGTGGAAAGATGGCTTAAACAATGTTCAGAGGCGCCAGTGGATATTGATCTTACTTTCAACTCTCGGTGCGTTTACAAAACAAGAGACAGAAAAGACATCGGCCGGTAGTCACTAGTGAGCACCCACATGAAGTTGACACGAAAAGAAGTGGCACCTTCTCTTGTTTGGCAGATAAGAAGGTCGGCAAGTCATCACCAAATCTGCATCTTCGCTCTACTGTTTGAGGGGACGGGGTTGGATAGGCTGCTGGGCGTGAACTTTGGACCCGACTCTGACAGGGATGTTTGAAATGGATTGATCGTTTTGGGCCAGCTATTCTTCCCCAGATACATTCGGTGTTAGCTTGCTGCTGCTGCTGGTACCCTTTGCCCCTTTTGGAATTTACCGGCGTGAAACAATTCACCACCAACAACAACCACCCATGTAAAGTTAGCCTCCGAGTCGGAGCGGAATATAAGGTTTTGCCGCCGAATCCGAAGTGCGTTTCGCAACCCTCCGGAGACCGGTGTCTCCCCAGACCCTCCATCAGTGTCCGTGTCAGATGTACTTTGAGCTCGGAGCTGCTTGGAACTTAACCTTTCATATAATACGGAATTCACAACTGCCGCCACGCGCAATCCTGTCTGCGAATGAGACTATCCATCATTCTCACTCTTGCAGTCGTATCCCATCTCCCCCAATTTTCTTGAATCTTTTGATCCATTGGAAGCTACTTTCGCCAGATCTGCCCGTCATGCTATCAACAATCCAATCAAACATCATTGAGCCGTACATGGTCTTGAGACAGACACTGGGACCCCTCAAGTTATCACGATGGCAACTCACCAAGATCATGGCAAAGGCCATGCTATTCGGCTCCGTGCTCCGAAGCATTTTTGTCGCCTCCGTCATTGCATTCGCTATTTATCTCTTGTGGTACTCGGTCTTCGGGGAAAAGCATACCGAGAAGATCCTGGATCTTCCTGTTTTCAAGACCAACGCCAGTCATTGCGACGACATCATCAAAGAAGGACAAAAGAAGGTCAGTCTGCAAATCAGTGCCAAGACTGATGGTACAAAACTCGAGAAGTTAGGGCGATGCCTGTTAACCAGCGGCGAGTACAGTATCCCAACGATCCCTTTGTCGTCGTCAATAAGCGCTTCAGCTTCGTTGTCTATCCTGCTACTGTGTGGGATGAGTTGAAGCGCATTCCCGAGCATACTGCATCCGTCGCTGGATATATGCACCATTGCAACTCAGGTGATTGGAGCCTGGTTGGCAACGAGACACAGGAGCTCTGGAAGACTATGAACGTCGACCTCACGCGTGCACTGCCGGCGCATCTTGGTAACCTCCAGGAGGATATCGCCTTGGCATTTGACACCGTCGTTGGCCGCTCGACCAAACCTCACGAAAAATGGCACATGTTCACGACTGTAGGGCTCATGGGCCGTCTCAATGCAACTTCGTTCGCTGGAAGGGACCTGGGCTTCAAAGCAGCTTGGTACTGGTCGGTCACACTGGCTCCCGTCTTCGCTCACTTTGCGAATACGCTTTTGAAAATGCTGCCAGACTTTCTTAAGCCTCTTGCCCGTCCAATCTTCTACGCCCCAGTACTCTTGGACCACCAATTCATGCGACAGATGCTCTACCCTATCATCGACAAGAACACCAAGGAGTTCAGGGAAGCCAAGGACCCGAAAGAACCAATGGCCCCCAAACCAGGCAAAAACCTCCCTTTCACGGCCTTCCTACTGGCACGGTACAAGGATGGTGCCGCCACGCCCCATCAACTCAGCACCGATATTATACAAGCCAGCTACACCTCGATTCCTTCGACATCAACCTCCTTATACCACGCCTTGTGGAATCTGGCACAAAGACCCGAGGCTCAGGAGATCCTGCGCAAGGAAGTGGAGGAGGTAATGGTTGACGGCAAGCTCCCGTCGACGCATCTTCAGGAGTTGAAGAGAATGGACAGTTTCCTGCGCGAGTCTCTACGCCTGCACCCAATCACTCACTGTAAGTTCTGTTGCCCTTTGAACTTAATCCGGGACAACCCGATGTTCCCCTCCAAGCACTGTAATATACAAAATTTGTGGCTAATCTCATTTCGATGGACAAAAGTCGCACTTCAAAGGAGAGTAAACAAGCCACTCAAGCTATCGATTGGTCCGGAATTACCAGTGGGTACTCTGATCGTGCTGGACGCCCAGGCCATCAACCGTTCCCCCGAGCTCTACGACAACCCAAATGAGTTTGATATGGATCGCTTCTGGCGTCTGCGTCAAATCCCAGGTAACGACGGAAAGTACCACGCAGTCACAGCGAACGCCACCGCCCCAATTTGGGGCGATGGCGCGCAGGCTTGCCCTGGTCGTTACTACGGCGTCTGCGTGTTAAAGATCAGCCTTGCTCATGTCTTGATGAACTATGACATCGAGCTCAAGGGCGGCCCCAGGCCTTTGAAGCCCATTCCTGTTCCTAACGGCACTTTTGGGCCTGACCCCAGTGTTAAAATGATCTGGAAGTACAAGGGCAAGAACCCGTCGCCTGCTTGAAATTCCGCCCGCAAGCATAATCACACGCCTATTTTAGAGCTCACTGCGTATTCACTGCGTATGCACTGAAATCAGAAGTTGTACAAGTGTGGTTGGGGATCAAACGTGCCGTTATGGGCTTTAAGATGCCCGTATCGGCTCTCATCCAGAGCGTCTATGTAACTAGACTCACAAGCATTTTTGCTTTTTCTAGATAGAAGAGACAAAATTTATCCTACGATGACTCGGGTGTTGTTCATTCGTACTGAGACATGAATGGGAATCCTTGTTCGATCCCCAACGTCTAGAGCACTACGGCAACTGCAGTGGATTTCACTCTCTGACTTGGCAACCAACTAGCTTTGGATAATTCCTTCTTCCTCTCAAAGTAACTTTTTACTTATGGTCAGAGTTTGTGAAAAGGACAGCTGGCCAACATCTCGCTGGGCTCTGTGGCCTTTGAGAATACATCAAGATGAAGCATGCTGATAACCCTAACCTACTTACTACGGCGAGACTGTGAGAGATGGCCTTACGCGTGTCATTCGAGGTGATGGGCAGGAACTGAACTCATCGTCAAGAACATTCAAGTGTCTGTCACCTTCATCTACACACAACTAGAGAGAGTTACCGTACATCGAACAGTGGGAAATAGGGGTCGAAGGTGGCTGCCGGAAGCATCAAAGTCCACGGTCGAAGGCGTGCTTGTCTTCTCCACGTCAAACCCCTGATCACCGAAGTACGACTGAGTCGCGTAGATGCGAAGCTTCCGGACTTGCGAAGCCGACTTTACGCATCGTCTCCGAATGCCGAAGGCACCAATGAATCATTATCGCCCAAACACACCAATGAGCATCTCTCGGAAGACTTCGACCAGGTTTACCCCGGATTGGACTTGCTGTTCAGGAGCTGAACAGATAGTTTGTACATCGGCCGAACCACTGTCGTATATCGGCGACATGTCAGTTGTCCATCCAACTCCCAATCCGGAACTGGTTCGTCGGCGCCAAAGTTTTTACGGTTGTTCCCAGTTGGTGTTACATAGGGAACGAATAAATAATTCTTGACCCCTCTTTCAGTAAGATAGTTTCCTAGCAGAAGTTTGTGATCACTCGTATGCAGAGAAAGGAGCTTCGTCTGACTTCAACATCCAGCCAAGCAACAGCAAACGTTGACAAGCAGAAGTCTATTTTTTTCTGTATCTTCATACTTTCTCCCACTCCCTAGACAACAAAGCCTAAAACACGAACTCATAGCCCGCGAATCATGTTCAATAAGCAAGAGCCAATTGCCATCATCGGCACTGGTTGCCGCTTCCCAGGCGGCAGCGACAGTCCTTCCAAACTATGGGAGCTTTTGAAAGATCCTCGAGATCTCTTGAAAGAGATACCAGAAGACCGGTTCAGCGTTGAAGGCTTTTACCATCCCAAGAACTCCCACCATGGCACGACGAACGTACGACACTCGTATCTCCTTGATGAGGATCTGCGGCGCTTTGACGCGTCTTTCTTCGGCATCAAGGCAACGGAAGCGAACTCGATTGACCCGCAGCAGCGCATGCTCATGGAGACTGTCTACGAGGGCCTCGAGTCGGCTGGGCTATCAATAAAGCAGCTTCAGGGATCTGATACTGCTGTCTACGTGGGAGTGATGAGCGCCGACTACACGGAGATGCTCGCACGCGATGTCGAGAAGTACCCTACCTACTTTGCGACGGGGACGGCGCGGAGCATCCTCAGCAACCGCCTGTCGTATGCTTTTGACTGGCGTGGCCCGTCAATGACCATCGATACAGCTTGCTCCTCTAGTTTGATTGCGATGCATCAGGCCGTACAAGCACTTCGATCAGGAGAGTCCAAGGTTGCCATTGTGAGTGTTTCCCTCCCCCCAAAAGATTTAAGCCCAAACATCCAAAAAGTCGTGCGTGACATGGGGTTGAGATTGGGTCAACCGAGGCTAATAAGGAATCACCAGGCCGCCGGTACCAATCTCTTGTTGGGCCCGGAGCAATACATTGCGGAGAGTAAACTGCAGATGCTTTCTCCCTCAGGCCGTAGTCGCATGTGGGATGCCGATGCCGACGGTTATGCCCGCGGAGAAGGCGTAGCGGCCATCGTCATGAAGCCTTTGAGCCAGGCTCTGGCGGATGGCGATAGCATCGAGTGTGTTATCCGTGAGACTGGACTGAACCAGGACGGCAAGACCCCAGGCATCACAATGCCCAGCTCGTCAGCCCAGGCGGCTCTGATCAGATCAACCTATGCCCGAGCTGGTCTTGACCTGAGCAAGCCTAGTGACCGGCCTCAATTCTTCGAAGCTCATGGAACAGGTCAGCATTTTCCCTTCCCATCTCTGCATAACCGGGTTCTTGTCACTAGAGGCAGCACATGAGCTTACATTTATTTTAACTCTATAGGTACGCCTGCCGGTGACCCGATCGAAGCCGCGGCTATCAGGGAAGCTTTCTTTGGTGCGGACTCACACTTCGTACCCCGAGGTCCCGACGACACCCTGTACGTAGGCTCCATCAAAACCGTCATCGGCCACACAGAGGGTACGGCGGGTCTCGCGGCCGTTGTTAAGGCCACCGAAGCATTGAAGGCTGCAACGTTGCCGCCGAACCGACTGTTCAACCGGCTGAGCCCCAAGGTCGAGCCCTTTTACAAAAACCTGGAGGTGGTGACTTCTGCCCGCCCGTGGCCGAAGATTCCAGCCAACGGCATGCGAAGGGTAAGCGTCAACAGCTTCGGATTTGGCGGCGCAAACTGTCACGCCATTCTTGAGAGTGCGGATGCCTACAAGGCTGGAGAACCAGCTCCCCGCATCGCAGATGCTCCCAGCTTCGCGCCTTATGTAGTGTCTGCTGCTACTGAAAGTGCCCTTGCCTCATCACTGGAGCGGCTGCGCGACCATCTGCAGAACCAACTAGCCAAAGGCGTCGCCGACATCAGCATGCGCGATCTGGCCTGGACGCTGTACAACCGCCGCTCAACTCTGGCCTGCCGTACTGTCGTCCCTGCAGCCAGAAGCTTGGAAGATCTAGTCAATAAGCTGGACGACTCTATCAGGGTCAACGAAGGGTCCTCGGATTCTTCTAATACGATCAAAGCAAGGACGTCCACTGCACCGCTGCGAGTGCTTGGGGTGTTTACCGGACAGGGTGCGCAGTGGCCACGCATGGGCGCCGAGCTGATTGAGGACTCCCCTGCTGTGGGAGACATAATCCGTCGTCTTGACGAGAGCCTTCAGACCCTGCCGGTCCCACACCGGCCTTCTTGGTCCATAAGGGATCAGCTGCTTGCCCCGTCCGAGTCGTCCAAGGTCGACCTGGCGACCCTGTCGCAGCCTCTTTGCACAGCTCTGCAGGTCGTTCTCGTCGACCTTCTAAAAGCAGCCGGCGTGCAGTTTTCGGCCGTGGTAGGTCATTCCTCGGGCGAGATCGGTGCAGCCTACGCAGCCGGGTACCTCTCTGCAAAGGACGCCATCCGTGTAGCCTACTACCGAGGCTTCCACCTTGAGTCAGTCACGCAGAAAGGCGCCATGCTGGCGGTGGGCACTTCATTCGAGGACGCTGAGGAGCTTTGCTCGCTACCTGCCTTTGAAGGCCGCGTCTGCGTTGCCGCGAGTAACTCGTCGTCGAGCGTCACGCTTTCAGGCGACGCAGATGCCATTGACGAGGTCAAGATCATCCTCGATGAAGAGAAGAAGTTCAACCGCCTGCTCAGGGTAGACCGGGCCTATCATTCCCACCACATGAAGGCTTGCTCCCAGGCGTATATGAGGTCGCTCGAGCTGTGTGGAATCCGACAGCTCCGTCCCGTCAACGCTGCAGGGAACTGTCGCTGGGTTTCGAGTGTTTTCACCTGCGATGTTTCCGACATGCCCACTTCCACGAGCCTGGAGAGCTCTTACTGGATCGATAACTTGGTTAAGCCTGTCAGGTTCACAGAGGCTCTTCAAATGCTCGTTAGTGACGGCATGAACTCGGAGACACAGACCGGCGGGTACGATCTTGCGCTCGAAGTAGGACCTCACCCGGCACTGAAAGGTCCTGCGTCACAGACCAGTGAGTGGTGCCCCCCCCCTTGATGTGATATACGGACAAGTGTACTTAGAAAGCTTTGTGAATCGTAGTTCAGGAAACCACCTCTGCCTCAGCCATGCCTTTCACCGGAGCGTTGGAGAGAGGCAAGAACAGCGTCGAGGCCTTCTCGAGAGCCCTTGGCTTTGTGTGGATGAACTTCGGGGAGGGCTCTGTCAACATGGCCGGTTACGAAGGTTTTGTTACAGGCGACCAGGCCGGCGCTGGCTCCAAGCCATCATTCAACCTTGTCAAGGGCCTCCCGAAGTATCCTTGGGACCACAACCGGCTCTTCTGGCAGGAATCCCGCCTTTCAAAGGCTTACCGTTCCAGGAAGGATGCCCCCCACGAGCTTCTTGGGCGTCGGTTGCTGGATGGAACGCCCGATCAACGGCGATGGCGCAACATCATCAAGAAGAGCGAGATCGACTGGCTCGATGGACACCAGATCCAAGGCCAGGTCGTCTTCCCCGCAGCCGCCTACGTGTCTGCCTGCATCGAGGCTTGCATGTGCGCCTTCTCCGCCGACGAGAATGTTCGGTCGATCGAGCTCCTCGATTTCGATGTGGGCCACGCTATGGTCTTTGAGGAGGACGATGACGATGGCATTGACGCCACCATCTCGCTTGTTGGCATCTCGCGCACCGAATCTACAACCACTTGTCGATTCTCTTTCTATTCCACCCCTACCAACGACGCCCTGGAGATGGTCACCCATGCTACATGCAATGTGGTGGTCACATTCGGCGACGAGGCTCATAATCTCCTGCCCCCCAAGCCGCAGGACGACGACGACTACCTACTGTTGGATGTGGAGGAAGACCGCTTCTACGATGCCCTCGCTCCGCTCGGCTTTGGCTACAATGGACCCTTCCGTGCTCTTCAGGGCCTGAAGAGGAAACTTGGATCGGCCAAAGGTTTCATCCAGAACCCTATACCGTCGCCGGAGGGACTGCAGACGCCTCTGCTCATACACCCTGCCACTCTCGACTCGGCCATCCAGTCTATCATGCTGGCGTACTCCTACCCAGGAGATACGATGCTGCGCTCTGTCTACCTCCCCACGAGAATTGAACGCCTCATTGTGAGCCCGCAACGATGCCTCGAGTTCGCCGGCAAGTCTGTGACGGTCCCTTTCGACTCCGTGGCCATGATCGGCTCGTCCAAGAGTGTGACTGGTGACGCCAGCATCTACACACCCCAGGGCTTTGACACCAAAGCTATCCAGCTGGAAGGACTCCAGACTCGTCCGCTGTCCGACGCAGCACAGCTTGATGAGCTCAACATCTTTACCGAAGCGGTGTGGGGCGTTGACCGACCTGACAGCGAGATGGCCATTGCCATGACCGAGGTGGAGCCCCTCGATCCAGAATTCTTCTTCTCGCTGGAGCGTGTTGCCTATTACTACCACCGCAATCTCGGCGCCTCCATTCCACGCTCTGAGCGTGAGGGCGTGGAATGGCACCACAAGAGGCTGCTTGCCTACAACGACCACGTTCTTGACAGTGTAGATCGAGGCACCAATCCGTTTGCCCGCAAGGAGTGGAAGCACGACACAAAAGAGGTTATTGCGGAAATTCTCCAGAAGTACTCCCAAAGTGCCAGCATGAAGCTTACCGAAGCGGTCGGCGAGAACATTGTCGATGTCGTCAGGGGCAAAACCGCCATGCTAGAGCCCATGCTGCAGGATAACAAGCTCAACAACTTTTATGAGCAGGGTGAAGCGTTCCCTCGGTACACCACCTACCTTGCCACCTTTGCGAAACAAATCGGACACCGTTTCCCGCACATGAATGTTCTTGAGATTGGCGCCGGCACAGGTGGAGCTACCAAGTGCTTCATGAGAGACGTCGAAGATCAGTTTGCAACCTACACCTTCACCGATATCTCAAGCGGCTTCTTTGAAAAGGCGTCCGATCTTTTCTCTGCGCAACGTTCCAAGATGAGCTTCAAGGTGCTCGACATTGAAAAGGAAATCGAGGGCCAGGGCTTTGCCGAGGGAGCCTACGACGTCATCGTCGCATCCCTCGTCCTCCACGCGACTCGCAATCTGGTCCAGACAATGCAGAATGTTCGGAAACTGCTCAAGCCGGGCGGCTACCTTCTGCTCCTTGAGATCACGGAGAACAGGCAGATGCAATTCGGTCTCATGTTTGGCGGTCTACCTGGCTGGTGGCTCGGATGCGATGAGGGACGCACCTTATCACCCTGTATCAGTCTGGAAGAATGGGACGCCCTGCTGAAACAAACGGGATTCTCGGGTATCTCCACGGCCGTTCCCCACCCAGAGGAGATCCCGGTTCCTCTTTCGGTCATGGTGTCCCAAGCCGTGGACGACAAGATCGATTTCTTGGAACAGCCCCTCAACAACGCGTTCAGCGAAAGCAACATGATCCCACGCCTGACCATTGTCGGGGGCGGCCCTAAGAGCATGTCACTGGCTTCCGAGATCCGCAACATCCTCTCCTCACGGTGCGGAGACATCAAGTTCATCGAGTCGCTGCAGGAAATCCGAGAGAGTGATCTTGCCGTCGGAGGCAGTGTGCTCTGCTTGGCCGACCTCGATGGCCCTGCCCTGGCATCCATCGATGCGGACACGCTTCGAGGCTTCCAGAGCATCTTCAAGCAGTCGAACAATGTGCTCTGGGTCACTCGTGGAGCTCGAGCCGGGCTTCCCTATTCCAGAATGGCCATCGGTTTCGGCAGGACCATCGTTCTGGAGATGCTGCACCTGCGACTCCAGTTCCTCGATCTAGACCCTGGTACCATCGCTAGTTCCGCCACCATAAGCGAAGTTTTCGTGCGGTTCCAAGTTGCAGGGTCTTGGGAGGAAGTGGGTGATGACTCGAACCTTCTTCTGAACACGGTCGAGCCCGAGCTATGCCTTACTCCCGAGGGCAAGATGCTCGTTGCGCGAGTGAAGCCCATCGTCAGCATGAACAACCGCTGCAAGGCAGCCCGCGGCACGGTCAAGGAGCATGTGGACCCGGCCAGGTCGACGGTTGAGCTCTCTTATCAGAAACAGAGTAACACTTACGAGCTGACGGAGGCCGATGCATACGAAGCTTTCCAAGTCCAAGGGTGGACCACGCAAGAGAACACGGTGGAGGTGAATACCCTATACTCCATGAACCAGCCCGTGCGTATTGCCGGAGATGTGTCGCTCTTCCCGCTCGTTGGAAAGAACAAAACGACTGGAGAGCATGTAATTGCCCTGGCACCCAAGTCAGCTTCCAGTGTCAAGATTCCAAAGTCCTTTTTCATCCATGGTATGAAGATCTCCGAGGACGAGGGGGCCGAAGTTCTCCAGAGCTTCTACATGGGGCTGCTTGCGCGCGCCTCTTTGCCTGATCTGTCGCCAGACACCCGCGTCATTCTTGTCGAGGCCAGCGATAGTTTCGCCGCGTCCGTCGACCGTTTGGTCAACGACAAAGGGTCTAGCATGATTTGTCTCTCATCCAATGCTGATACGAAGTGGATGTACGTCCAGCCGAACACGCCGAGGCTGGTCATCCGGCATCTCATCGAACTCAACACTGATGCCGCGGACACGGAGTACTGCATACTAGACATGTCTGACGATCACAAGATTGCGGCCATCATCGCAGATTTACTCCCATCGGAGCGTTGCCGAAAGGTCGCAAAGGCTGATGTTGTAGGCTCAGCCGCGTTGCTGCCCAAGCGGGATTGCAGGCCAGACATCCGAGCCTCCCTCACCGATGCCAAATATGCCCTGGCTCACCGCAGGATGGCACAGGACCATGGGGAAACAGACGGGCCAGAACTTCGAGTTGTTGACTTGGCAGACTTGATCTCGGACAACAGTGATGCTACTACCACTTCGTCCGAGTTCGTAATCTCCTGGAAGTCGATGCCAAGTGCCGTGCCGGTCTCTGTCAAGAGCATCGACGCCAAGGTCCGCTTCCAGAGTGACAAGACGTACTTGCTGGTGGGCCTCACCGGTAACCTCGGCCTCTCACTGTGTTCGTGGATGGTGAAACAGGGAGCTCGTTATCTCGCCGTCGCCAGCCGAAACCCCAAGCTCGAAGGGGGTTTCATTCGCAAGATGAAAGCCAAAGGGGTCACGCTCGAAGTCGCTGCCATCGACGTCGTTGACCGCGAGTCCGTAAGAGCCGCTCACCAAAAGATTGTGAAAACCATGCCGCCCATAGCCGGCGTCTGCCATGGTGCCATGGTTCTCCACGACACTATATTCTCCGAACTGGACGTCGAACGCGTGGACAAGGTCATGAAGCCCAAGATCCAGGGCAGCTTGCACCTGGAGGAAATCTTCCACGATACGCAACTTGACTTCTTCGTCTTCTTCTCTTCCATAGCCTGCGTTGTTGGCAACCCTGGCCAGTCGGCATACGCTGCTGCCAACATGGTAATGTCGAGTTTGGCGGCAGAGCGAAGGCGCCGTAACCTCAACGCCTCTGCGGTTCACATCGGAGCCATCTTCGGCAACGGCTACGTGACGCGAGAGCTGTCGCTGGCCCAGCAGCAGTACCTGAGGCGGGTGGGCAACCATTGGCTCTCGGAACAAGACTTCCACGCGCTCTTTGCCGAGGCCGTCTACGCCGGCATCGTTGAGCGCGGGAAGTATCATGAGTTTTCGACCGGCCTGATGACGATCGAGGACAATGACGACTTCAGGAAGAACGTCACTTGGTTCAACAACCCCATGTTTCAGCATTGCAAGAGACCGGCTCAGAGTTTCGAGAGCGCTGCGAACTCGGGCAAGGGCCGTCGCGGGGTGCAGGTTAAAGCCCAACTCGAGGACGCCATCAGCCCCGACGATGTCCGCGACATCATTCACAGTACGTTCCCACAACACTCCCTCTTTGTTTTCACCCCCTTCTTGTTAAATCCATGTGTTAAAAGACACTTTGGAATTTCTCACACATTGCACTAACACAATTACAGATGCGTTTTCTGCCAAGCTGCAATCATCCTTGCAGATCGAGGAAGACCGCGCCATCGGGGACCTCACAGCAGACAATCTTGGCATCGACTCCCTGGTCGCCGTCGATATTCGTTCCTGGTTCATCAAAGAGCTTCAGGTTGAGATTCCAGTGCTCAAGATCCTCGGTGGAGCAACCGTCGGCGACATCGTCGATCGGGCACAGCAGTTGCTGCCGAAGGAACTGACGCCCAAGTTGAATCCTGAAGCCAAGGGACTGACCAAGCCGGTAGAAAAGCCGACAGAAATTGCAAAACAACCGAACAAGACGGCGGACCCGAAAGACGTGCCGTCAGGCAAGACGCCGGAGGCTCCAAAGTCAAAAAGCAATACGCCAACCGCGCCCCAGATTGGCAAGAATGTTGCACAGCGGGGTTTATCACTTAAAGACATTATCAACAGTGTCAAGGTCAACAACGCACCCAAAGTGGTTGAGACACTTCCCGCTACGCCGACAAGCTTACCTGTGTCCCGAGATGAGACGTCCACCAGAACTGCGTCCCTCACCTCGTCAGACGTGATGACTCCAGGAGTTTCTGACTTTAACTCACCAACGAGCGACCTGTCAACTTCGTGGTCAGAGATCGAAAGCGGAAGCGATGTCGGCCCACCCAAGGTCGAAACAGAGAGAAAGCTGTGCTCCTCATACGTTGTCAAATGCCTTGATGAGAACAAGGCCCTTGATAAGGCAGGCTCCAAGGTCACCAAGACTGCTGCCATCTCATTCGCGCAGTCCCGATTCTTGTTCCTTGAGCAACTACTCGAAAGCCCAGCATCCGCGCTCAATATCACCGTGGCCATCGACCTGGAGGGTCCTCTAAACGTGGAGAGGTTCGGGAAGGCTGTGTCCACTGTCGGCCAGCGTCACGAGGCCCTTCGCACGAGATTCTCCAGCAGTAAAGATGCATCGGAGATTTCTGTGCAAGAGGTGCTGGCCTCCTCGTGCCTGGGCTTGGAGACGTACGACGTGGACGACAAACTACTCGAAAAGCAGTTCTACCGGGGGCTGGAGCAGCACAAGTACAGGCTTGATAGGGGCGAGATAATGAGGATCTTGCTCCTTAGACGGTCTCCGACATCGTTCCGGCTCCTCATCGGTTACCACCATATCAATATGGACGGTGTCAGCCTCGAAGTCATGATTAGGGAGCTCCAGCTTCTCTACGACGGCCGGAGTCCTGGGCCAGTCAAGGACATTCTGCAATATCCCGACTTTGCGTCAAAGCAACGCCAAGAGTTCCAATCCGGGTTGTGGAAGAATGACTTGGACTATTGGAAAGCTGAGTTTAACGGCCAGCCGCCTCCTGTCCTTCCCCTTTTGCCTCTGGCCAAGACTCAGATCCGCGTGCCGCTGACCGCTTACTCGACCTCGAGCGCCGAGTTCCACATAGACAAGTCCATGATGAGCGTCGTTCAGGCTGCCTGCACGAGGCTCAAGGTCTCCCCTTTCCACTTCCATCTCGCCGTCTTCTACAATCTGCTGGCCCGTTTGGCGAATGTGGAAGAGATCTGCATCGGTATCGCCTCATCGAATCGTCAAGGCCCTGACACAATGCAGAGCATGGGCATGTATCTGAACCTTCTACCCCTTCTCATCAAGTCTTCCGTGAACCAGACTTTCATCAACACCCTGACACTCGTCCGAGCGAAGGCCTTGGCCGCCTTCTCTCACTCCGAGGTGCCTTTCGACGTCATTGTCAACACGCTTGGCGTCCAGCGAACAACCACCCACAGCCCAGTCTTCCAGGCATTCCTCAACTACCGACCGGGTGTTTCAGAGAGCCGCAAGTTCTGTGACTGCCAGAGTGACATCAAAACCTTCAAACAAGGCGAGGTGTCCTACGACGTGGGCATTGACATCATTGACAACCCTGGAGGTGAATGCCGAGTCATCATGTGTGGTCAGTCGATTTTCTACGGCGAACGCGAGATGGAGCAGCTCAAGAACATGTACTTGGAGTTACTCAAGGCATTTTCTCGCAATCCGGCTGCTCGAACAAGTGCTCCATCTCTCTACAACCCAGACGAAGTGAAGGCTGCAATTCAGCTTGGACGAGGTATGTGGAATATTTCTCGTGGATTATAACAATTTGCCATGGAAATGGCCATGAGCCTTTAATCATCACATGGTTTCCTCGGCATTTTCTTCCTCCCCCCAGCTCCTCCTCTTTAGTTTCGACCATGCCACTGACTTGATGATTCTCAGGAGCCTTCAGCACGGCACATTGGCCTTCCACTCTTGTGCATCGGTTCGACCAAATTGCAGAACGTTACAAGACTAGGACGGCTATCCAAGACGGTATGGGACGGTCGCTCACGTATTCGGAAATGTCTATAAGGGTAAGGAGCCTGGCCAACTCTATGAAATCCCACCAGTCGCACCCTATCGGTGTGGGGAGCAGAGTGGGTGTCTGCCTAGATGCGGATTCGGACTGGATCTGTTCGCTCATGGCCATCTTACGCCTCGGGGCCACTTACATACCTCTCGACCTGATCGCCGGAAAGGACAGAATGTCGGCTATCGTCCAGAATTCCAAGCCTGACCTGGTTCTCGTCAACGCGCGAACGGAGAATGATGCCCAAGATTGCATCCAGGCGCAACAACTCCTCAATGTCGACGCCGTTGCCACGGACCCATATGCAGCCGCCGTGGCGAACGCAGCCGAGCCAGGTCTGGTTGCAACCATATTGTACACCAGTGGCTCGACCGGCGTGCCCAAGGGGATTATGATCAAGCATGAATCCATCTCCATCAACACAGAGTTTTTCACAAAGACGGTGGGGTACCGCGAGGGCCAGGAGATTACTCTGCAGCAAAGCTCATTCAATTTCGACATGTCACTCAGCCAGATCTTCTTGGCCATCTCCAACGGCGGGACAACCCACATCGCCCCGAAGGAGATGCGCCGCGACCCTAGGGCCATCGCTTCCATCATCGCCGAGCACGGCATTACTCTCACCTGCAGCACACCCACCGAGGCCGTGGGCTGGATCCAGCACGCCAGCCCAGGCAAACTCGAGGGGTCCTCTTGGACGAAGATAGTGTGCGGCGGCGAGCCCCTGATGGATTCGCTCTACAAGAACCTTCAACAACTTGACAAACCTGATTTAAAGCTGATCGAAGGGTACGGTCCCACCGAGACCACGTTCTGCTGCGCTACTAGAGATCGGGACTATAGGGCTCTCTCCTCCCCAGGAGAGGCTTTATCCAAAGGCCTGGGACTGTGTATTTTCCCCAACTACACACTCTACATCCTCGACGCCAACAAGAAGCCAGTTCCTGCCGGTATCTCCGGTGAGGTTGTCATCGGTGGTGTGGGCATCGTGGATGGATATGTTCAATCCGAGCTCAACGCACGCGCCTTTGGGAACGACACCTGGGCACCGGAAGACTTCACGCGAAACGGTTGGAACCGCGTCCATTACACGGGAGATTATGGCAAGGTGAGCCCGGTCGATGGCTCGCTAATTCTGGGGGGCCGTATTTCGGGAGACACCCAGATCAAGCTCAGGGGTATGCGCATCGACGTTTCCGAGATTGAACTGGCCATTCTACGGGCTGCCAAAGGCGAGTTTTCCGAAGTCTTGGTGACTGTCCGCGAGAGTGAGGTCACTGGGGCTACCTCGTTGATCGCTTTCGCTATCCCTTCGTCTCCCGACCATTACAAAACATGTGGCGACTTCGCCTCCCTCCTGGATCGACTTCCATTGCCGCTGTACATGCGCCCAGCCGCCATCTTCTGCCTGGAGAACCTGCCAATGAACAACTCGGGCAAAGTTGACAGGCGCGCTCTCAAGACAATCCCAGTTCCTCAGGTGCAGACTGTTATGGATGACACGCAATTCACTACCACAGAGGCACGTCTACTGAAGATCTGGACCCAAGTCATATCACAAGAGGTCCTTTCGCAGTACCAGATTCTCAGGGAGTCGAATTTCTTCCATGTCGGAGGCAGTTCCATTCTATTGGTGCAACTACGCGCCGAGGTCGAGAAGGTCTTTGATATCACAATCTCCCTGTTTCAACTGTTTGAGGCGAGCACACTCGCTGCGATATCTGCGCTCATTGACAAAGCATCTGCCGGCACAGGACAGGGAGAACGTCTCGAATCACAAGTCATTGGTGCGGCTGCCGATAACATACCACAGGTCAACCAGATTGACTGGGACAAGGAGACAGCCATCCCGGCTAATCTCCTTCCAGAGCGCCCTAGGGCGCGCACAACATTCGGAAACCCGGCAGTAATTGTACTAACGGGCTCGACCGGCTTCCTGGGCCAGGCAATCCTCAAGCGGCTGCTGAACGACAACGTGGTGCAAAAGGTTCATTGTATCGCCGTGCGCGACAAGAACAGGGTAGAGGATAATGACATCTTCCGCTCCTCCAATAAAGTCGTTGTTCACTACGGCGACCTGACGGCCCCGCATTTCGGCCTCTCGGAGACGACACTATCCAACATCTTCTCTGAGGCGGACGCCTTGATCCACAACGGCGCCGACGTCTCCTTTTTGAAGACGTACGAGACACTCAAACCCATCAACGTCGACGCAACCAAGGAGCTCGTGCGCCTCAGCCTGACGAACCAGCTGTCATTTCATTACGTGTCGACTGCCAGCATCGTACAAGTCACAGGAAAGGAGTCGTGGGCTCCGCTTTCCGTCAAGGACTACCCGCCACCGTCGACCGCAAACGGCTACTTGGCCACGAAGTGGGCGAGCGAGAGGTATCTGGAGAAGGTCGCCGACCAATACGACCTCCGCGTCTGGATCCACCGCCCCTCGTCCATCACGGGCGACGGTGCACCTGCAGAAGACCTTGTATCTAACCTGTTAAAGTACGCCGAAAAGGTCAAGGCTGTTCCCGACATGGGCCTATGGAAGGGCTGGCTTGACTTCGTCTCCGACGAGACTACGGCCATGCAAATCGTCGACGAGGTCTACGAGGACTGCTCGTGGCCCGGCCACGTCAGGTACTTCTACCAATCTGGCGAGGAGATGATCCCGCTCTCCAACCTGCGCGGCTTTTTAGGCAACAAGATCGGCGGCAATGTCGACGTGCTGCCCATGAACGATTGGTTGACCATTGCTGAGAGGCAGGGGATGAATGCAATGCTTTGCGAGTACATGCGTACTGTTGCTGATCGGCCGCTTACTTTAACTATGTTGGAGAAAGAGTCTATGTGGCTCTGAAAGTCTACTTAGTAATCTTTTATCTTATAGACTACCTATGCTTTTGTTCTTGTATTAGATGCAGTCTTAGACAGCTTGTATATCTTAAGCAGTATTGCAACTGTTTAAAAAGAAGAGATTAGAGCTAAAATAGTTGTCTTAAATGTTATACTATTTCTTTTTAATTTGATTCATATTTTAGGCTTATGTACTACTATTATAAAACTCTACTTATTCTTGAGAGAGCAAGCCCATGTCATTGAGCGCCATCCACGTGGTCGGTGAAAACATCAAGCTGGTGCCTCCTACGAGCGCGCTATCACACTCCCCGCTCTGGATCGCCTCGCAAGCCAGATCAAGACCGACAAGCGAGGACGAGCATGCCGTCTTGACGGTCATGCTGGGGCCGCGCAAGCCAAACTCGTACGAGACCCTGTTGCTCATGGCGAAGTCACCGAACCCGGTGCCGCGGTAACTGCCTCTGTGCTGCGTCTCTTTCGCGTTCACATCGGCCCAGTCCTCGCCAAACTCGCCAACGTAGCACCCGGTACTGCTGCCGCGCCACGAAGACACACCGGCGCTTTCGAAACACTCATATGCGACTTGAAGAAGTTGTCGTTGAGAAGGGTCCAGACGCTCCAGCTCCTTCTTTGATATCGGGAAAACGGTGGTGTCGAATTGTTGGATATCTACGTCTTCAAGGAAGTACCCTTTGTTGATGGGGATAGTTCCAGTCGTGCCAGACGGGTCATAGAACCCATCGATGTTGAACCGGTTTTGGGGTACGTTGCAGAGTCCGCTTTTCTTTGCGGAAAGGAGGTTCCAGAAATCTGTCTCATTCCTGACGCGCCCAGGGAGACGCATTGCCACCCCAATAATGGCAACTGGTTCAAAACGCTCAGGAGCATGTCGTTGGTTCCGTCCTTGGCAGTTGATCCCGGTTGTTTGGACGTTCGCATCAGCGGAGAGTCCTTTCTCTGGTGCCAGAACAGCCATTGTGAGAGGTTGTGTTCAAGCGGCTTGGAAGATCTAGGTAATACGGGGTGGTAATTCGTTGTAAGGGTAGGGCTAAGCTCGAATTTGACGGGCAACCAATAAATAGGGTGTTGCAAATTAGGACCTGAAGTCGAAAAAGAGGAAAGGAAGTGTGTATATGTTAGTTGAAGGGTCCTCATGCAGGCATCCGAGTTGACATTTGGAGGGCTGGACCGAAAACTGTTCCCAGGCGCGACAATTGCTAGCGCTAGGTTTGTCAAGTTCCTACGCAAGATGTTGCAGAAGCGCCTTCAACAGGAACTTTCCAGCGATTCCATGGACATCTTCTCCTTTCTGCAGCGCTGTAAGGATCCCGATACGGCGGAAGGGCTCAGTCCCATGGAGATTAGCACCGAGACGGCAACATTTATCGTGGCTGGTGAGTAGGCCGCTGCCGGCAGCTTTATATCGTTGGAGTTATGTTGCTAACATTGCGTCTCCCCCCGTTTCAGGATCCGACACGACGTCAACAGCGATGGCGGCTCTGGCGCATTATCTGGCGTGGTCGCCACGATGCTACAAGCGCGCTGTCGAGGAGGTACGGACAGCGTTCAGCTCCGCAGACGAGATAGCCTTCGGCCCCAAACTCAACTCATGTCACTTCCTTCGAGCCTGTCTCGACGAAGCGCTGCGGGCAACGCCCCCTGGTGGAGGTCCTCTGTGGCGCGTGGTAGAGCCCGGCGGAGCTACAATCAACGGCGAGTACCTGCCAGCTGGGTGTGAGGTCGGCGCCGGCATATATGCCATGCACCACAGCCCACAAAACTGGTCCTGTGCTGCCACCTACATGCCCGAGCGCTGGCTTGAGAAGAACAGGAACGAGAACGGCAACACAGTGAAAGGTGAAACCCGCCAGTCATACTTTCCATTGAATATTGGACCCCGCAGCTGCATTAGCAAGCAGCTCACTCTCACTCAGGGTATATTAACATTTGCGCACATTCCTTGGAAGTTTGATCTTTGCAGAGCGGATACTTCAGAGGGTTAGTTGGACGCTAATGATACACCGCCGCCCGAGTACATGCTCCAAGATCACATCACAGGGCAGAAGGAGGGTCCCGTCTTGAAGCTTCGAGCTCGTGTTTGAAGTATCTCTAGCGAGAGACTCAAGACTGTTCACACTGTTTGTGGATTTAGTTCTATTTCTTGAGAAACAAAATAACCGCATTGTTTTAAAAAACCTTTGTGACTGAAGACACCTCACACTTCATTTTGCAGCAGCACAGGGGGCAATCAGACGATGACTATAGTTTTTGCCTGGACTTCATGGGCGCAAGCCTCATTTTGGAGAGACCGATAGCCAGACTTCAAGACTGCAGATACATAGAGCCCCAGCAGCAGGTACAGAAGCCTGTCAAAATCACGGCGAGTTATCGAGCATTGGATCTGTACTTTGCCGCTCTCACCGTACAAGCGTATTCTAACGATCGGCTTCACTCCACGGTAAGCGGCGAGTTGATATCGGTCATGGAAGCTGCCGGTCGGTGACCATGGTCCTTTAAATCTTGAGCATAGTCGCCGGATTCTCGCCGACATTCACCGGTCCTCATACTGGTACCCACTTTTTCATTGCCGAAGCAATGAACAGCTTGTGCAGTCCCTAGGCACTGTCACTTTGCCGACTCTTGGATCTGGTCCTAATACCACAATGGTAGGTGTTATAGTGATATGAGGAAAACATTCAGAGTCACGCTTTCGTGAATGCTGGTTGTTTTGTGAATCACAGGTGTTTCCAGTTGATGTAGTTTTGATTTTTTATTGTAACCGGATCAAAGTTAAATGCGAGTGCCCTTGACCACCCAGCACCAGTTTGGATCTAGAGTGTATTTCCCTCGCTGGACTTCAAAAAGCTTTCTTACAAGGTCGTCTCCAGGCCCCTCGGGGCTGAAGCTGGACTTCTCGCCAGTGGCTGGACGACTGACTGACCTCAAGGTCACAGCAGTCGCACCAGTGCTTACCGCAAAGACCCGAGAAAAGCGATCAAGTCCGGCGAACGGAACCTGTTGAGTTTTCAGTGACATGAATTGATTATGCAAGTATATATGATGGCTCATTTACCTTTTCGCGGTGCACCTTCCACCCAATATCCTTTGCCACAGCAAGTAGGGAATCGCTGGTGACGCTGGGCACGGCGTTGTTCGTGTCAGGGGACCCATACCTCGCGCCTCCCATCGGCGGTCAGGATGCCGACGAAGCCGCTGGTGCTGAACTCCTCCACCGAAGACCTCGTGGCGCTGTACAAGTGCAAGGTAACGGGGAAACCAGCCTCGGCAGCCTTAGTAGAATAAGGCCAAACAGGGGCATAGTTGCCGCCCAGCTTTCCAGCTCCGACACCGCGGGGTGCGGCACGGTCGAAGTCGTCAAGGACAAGAGCGTCCACGGCCGACGTGCCGTGGTAGAGACTGGCCATGGGCGCGACATAGACGGCGAAAACGATGTGCTCGGGCGGCCGCAGCATCAACTGCGGACCCGCACCGAAGAGCACGGGCCGGAGGTACAAGAAGCCAGATTCGCTTTGTACGGGAGGTAAGTCAGACTACCCACTTTTCGGCACCCCCCCCATTTCGGCACCCCAAAAATGCCTCAAATGCCTCATCACCAGAACATACCCCTCAACTTTCAACATCAACAACATTTTCTATACTTATGCGAATAACCTCATTTTTTCCTCAGAGCTTCTTTTCGACCTTATGGGCCAGTATACCGAAGATGAAGTCAATCAGGCCCTTGACGCAATAACCAACGGCATGCCCATTAAGAGGGCTGGTCAGGTGTATGGCATCCCAAGATCAACACTTCAGTATCGGATTAAGGGCACTCAACCAAGGTCAATTGCCTTTTCTGACCTGCAGAGACTTTCTGTTAGTCAGGAGGCTAAACTGGCTGAATGGGTTCGCATTCAGCATGCCCTTGGTGTTGCCCCAACCCATCTGCAAGTGAGGCTATTCGCAGAAAGGATCCTCCATGCCATGGGGGATACAGAGCCTATAGGAAAAGGCTGGATCCAAGCCTTCTTGAAGAGGAATCCATCAGTCAAGGTCCAGAGAAGTCGCCCTATCGATTCTAGGCGTGTTAATGGGGCATCTACTGAGGTCATCAGGGACTGGTTCAAACTACTCGCCATACCAGAGATCACCAGCATCAAACCAGCTAATAGATACAACATGGATGAGACTGGTATCCTTGAGGGCCAGGGATCTAATGGGCTGGTGCTGGGCATGTCTGAGACGAAGTCTGTACGTAAGAAACAGCCTGGATCAAGGGCATGGGTATCCATCATCGAATGCATCTCTGCCCTGGGCCATGTTCTGAATCCCCTCGTTATCTATAAGGGCAAGGCAGTCCAGCAGCAGTGGTTTCCTCTAGACCTTGGCCCTTATGAAGGATGGCAATTCACTGCAACGGAGAATGGATGGACTTCAGATGCCACTGCAGTTGAATGGCTGCAGAAGGTCTTCATCCCTCAGACTCTTCCTCAGGGCAAGGAGGTCAGGCTGCTGATCATGGATGGACATGGGAGTCATACAACGACTGACTTTATGTGGTTATGCTATATAAACAACATCCATCTATTGTTCTTACCGCCACATACCTCCCATGTCCTCCAGCCACTTGATCAGTCAGTCTTCAGCCCTGTCAAGGCAGCCTATAGGAAGGAGCTTGGATACCTTGGTCAGTGGAATGATTCAACTGTTGTAGGCAAGAGGAACTTTATAGGCTGTTATCAGAAGGCTCGTACTGCAGGTATGACGATGCAGAACATTAGAAGTGGTTGGAAATGGACAGGGTTATGGCCTGTCTCTATGGCGAAGCCTCTGATGAGCTCCCTACTGCTCCCATCAACACCAGCAGCATCAGGATCATCTGATCAGGTCAGCAAAGGGCAGTCTGGAGGCAAGGAAGCTGAAGGATGGGTATCTGCGTCATCTGCAGTGGCATGGTCGACGCCAAGGAAGATGAAGGATCTAGCTGGGCAGTTGAAGCTATTCACAGAGCTGGAGAATGATGCCTTTACTCAACGCCTTCTATTCAGGAAGGTGAAAAAAGGCTTCAGCGAGCAGGCATATGAGCTGGCAAATACCCAGCAGAAACTGGAGCTTCTGCAGGCCCAAGTCACCAATACTGCAGTAAGGAAAAGAAGGGCAGTCCAGCTGGATCCTAACACTAAGTTCGCCAACATCAAAGACATCCAGCAGGCGCAACTTAAGGCTGGGGAAAAAGAGGATGATGCAGCCGAATCCAGCGACTCTGAATACCCTAGTGAAGCTGAAAGCTGTATTGTTGTTGCATCTAGAAGAAGTCAATGATTAATTGAAGTCGACGAGTATGATGGGAATAGCTTCATTTTTGGGGTGCCGAAATGGGGGGGGTGCCGAAAAGTGGGTAGTCTGACTTATAGCTTATTAACTTTTCTAGTAGAGAATTAAATAAAAATAATATAAATAGAAAGTACTAAAAGTATTTTCTATCCTATTTTAATATTAATGTAAATACTAACTTAGATTATTAAGTTTTCTAAGTCCTTATATATAAGAAATCTTTAATTATAGTAGAAGAGGGAGATATATAGGCTAGGGATAATATATTAAATAGTACTACTAATACTACTAGAAAGTAGCTTATATAAAGTATTATTCTATATAGTACTATAGTTATACTAATTTATTTATTTTTATCTTTTAGAATATTACAATCTAATAAGCTATAGGTAATATAGCTATATAGCTCCTGAGGATAATAGACAGTAGTGGGTTACAGGTTGTCGATTAGGGGCTGTACTGAGTTAGTAAAGAACCTCGAGGTGACGCTGCTTCACCTTATTCAAAACGAGACAAACTAGGGGGCTACTTAGGAATATGACCTCACAGCCCTGGCGAGCGGCCTCAAGACTTCACCGAAACGCATCAATCTTTGCGAATCGCCTGTGCGAAATCATGACTTCCACGTTTTTATAGATACAGGTCAGGAAAAAGGACGCTTGTCTAAAGATCCCTAATGAACTAGATGGCCTGAAAATGCAGAGGTCTGAGGGAGCACTTCATGATGTAGTATGTACTGGTTGAGCTACATGATTTGGTTAGTTATATTTTGATGCGTAGTCTAACTTCTAGGTAACAATCCCTTCTTCTGCTCAAAATCCGGTTTGACTGCAAGTGGCCCCTTCGCTCGATCCGTTACAAAGTCCCTCAGCTTTTGGAAGTTTCGGCAAGTATGAGGTCGGTTCACCTCGATGTAGTAGTTTTGAATGCCCTGCGTCCACCTGGTTGGCAACGGCGTCATGTCTGCCTTGCACATTATGTGCTCCCGGATTGAGTTCAGGCAATGGTCCCAGTGAACACGCAGCTGGGTGGTCTGCACCCTTGGAAATCGCTCTGGGTAGAACAGCTTCCTTCCTAGCCGTCATTGCGGGCGGCGTTCTGGCAGAATACCAGGGTTAGGGTCGAGGGTTGCGGGCAAAAACGGGAGGGCATGGTCCGTGCATTGTCGCAGGCTGATTCTCGCAGATTACGGCGTGAAAAAACAAAGGATAAATAAAGATAACGCGCCCCACATGCACGGCAACCCTGGGGTTGGCGCATTTACCCCACGCCAAAACTGCCAAAATAGTAACCCTATGCCAATTGGAGGATGGAGCGTAAGCCAGGAGCGAGCGCTGCCAACCGCACCCAGCAGGGCGGTAAGGTGCACCGCATACTGCAGCAAAACAGAGGTTCTTGCCTGGAGATAGAGAGAGAGATGCACACCTCCACGTATGCAGCCTGTCTAGAGAAGGCGCAGCGTAAGCAAGCCAGTAGGGAAGGGAATTCGCAACATAGGGAGGTAGGTTAGGGGGCTGGAGGTAAGTAGATGTGTACCAGTTAGGGTTACAGCAGGTGTAGTAAGCAGATGCGCAGATAAGTATACTAAAGAAGAAGATAGAGAGGCAAGAGGAGGAGGAGGAAAAGGAGAAGGAGGAGGATAGGGTTAGGGTTACTAGCAAAAGGGCTAGGGTTCAGCCTAATCTATTCCTAGTAGTCGTAGTAGTAGCTAAAGAAGTAGTAGTCTCTATTATACTCTACAACTAGATAATTTATAGTACTATAGAAGGAAGTAATCATAGAGAAATAGTAGTACAATATTTTATTTTAATAATTTACGTTTTACTATAGAGTCCTCTTTAGTCTTTAATTATTCTAAAAGGTTAGACTAATAGGAGCCTCATATGGACCTGTCTAATAAAAGATTAATTATCTATTCTATATGTTTTGTAGTAAAGCACTCTACTATAATGAAGAGCATAGGTAACCTATAACTTATTGCTACTCTATGTAGCTATTTCTATACTCTAATTAAGAAGATTATTTTATTTATTACTAGGAAAGAATGTAAAGGTAAATTCCTTACGATAGTAATCACTAACGTCCATGCAGCAAAAGGGACAAGATGTAAGTTACTGTGATAGTTCAGGTGGAGGTAGGTTAGGCATTTACTATAACACCCTAGAAATAGGCAGCTCTCTATTTAGTATTACAGTACGAATTAGGGCTACCTCAGGATATATTATTCTTTTAACTTCAAGAAACTATAGTATATGAAAGCAATAAAGTTCATCCCCCTTTCTCTTTTTAGTACCTTACTAATTTCTGTCTGTATTAAATATATAGTTTAATTTATATATTGAATTAAGTACTAAAGTAGTACGTAGTATAGCTTTAAGTATGAAATAGTAATAGCATTAAATAGTAATATAAAAGTAAAATAAATAAGATACTACTCTATATTACTATACTAGGATATAGCTTAATAGTTGAATATTGTTTAGTTAGTTTAAAACTTCTTAAGCTTTATCTTATCCAATTTAAAGTCTAGTTTATTGTACTAAGTATATATATAGCTTAAATACATTACACTTCAGGTATAAACTACTTTACCAGCTAGGAGTAAACCCTAAAGGTAGTCCGTATAGATACTACGTGCTTATAGGTCCTTGTTGTTCTATATTAGTCAAGTTCTACTGGAGTATAGGAGTAGCAATTGATTTTGCCATGCGTACTAGGGTCTATGTATCGATAGCCAGCCGTCTCCTTAGCAACATCAGACCCACCCAATTTAACACAGAGAACCTAGACACCGAACGTCTAAACCAACAACGTTGCTGTAGGCATGCTATTCAAAGCACCGACAAGAATACCAGGATATACTCTATGTCTAGCTCCTAAGCACTACCAAGGCGCATACAGTCCCTACAGTGCTATATAGAGCAGCAACAGGTAATAGGTCACAGGCAGCAGCTTGCAGCTCTTTCCCTAGTGTGACTAGCATCCCCGAGCGCCATCTCATCATGGTTAGGCGTAGCAGCAGCAGCAGCAGCAGCAGCAGGAGCCAGGGCCTGGTAGGCAAGATCGACCCGAGCGCGTATCTTGTGTTTGTTGAGCGACCCCGTGTTGCGGTATGTACGCACTGCAAGCAAGCACTCCGACCGGACGGCGCCATCGAGGCCCATTTCCGCCGGGCCCACCGGCTGAAGGGCGAATTGCTCCAGGGCGTCCTCGACAAGGCCTGGGTAACGGCCGCCGACGGCGCGCTCGAAGACCCGCACACCTGCGAGCTGCCGCCGGACGGCACGCCGCCTATTCAGCAGGTGCCTTTGTTGGACGGGTACGGATGCACGCGGTGCCCATTCCGAACGAGCAGCCGGAAGCTAGCCAAATTGCATGCGCAGCGGGACGTACACGAAGCCGGCTTGCCTGCCGTTACCCCAACCGCGGCTCATGCTGACAGTCCAGGGTGGGGGGCGGTCCAGGTGCAGTCGCTGTGCCGAGGGCGGTATACGCGGTACTGGATTGTCCAGGCCCGTGGCGTTGGGGGGCTGTCTGCCTGGCAGGATAGTGACGACGTATTCGCAGAGCGCCTATCGAGGCAGGAGAGTCTCATGGCGGCCGAGGATGAGGAATGGGGGCGGACCATCGTTGCCAGCCTAGACATAAACCAACAGTCAAGCTGGGTCAGGGAGATGGGATGGGCTGTGCACCTTGCCGGCCTCGACCTGATCGACCTATACGCCGCTGGGCAGGCGCCCGTGTCCGAGGCCGTCCGCAGGGCAGCCTGGGACGAGGGCTTCAAGGAGGAGCAGCGCCGATTCGCCCTCTTATCGGAGAGCTTCCGCCGGGAGGTGGCGAGATGCTCCCTCCGGCTGGGCAAGGTGCCCTTGGAGACGAAGCGGTGGCTGAAGAGCATCGACCCGTCGAAGCCTCACGGACGGCCGTTCGAGCTCGGCCAAGAAGCCGACACAGTCCGGAAGTACCAGGGTATCTGGGAGCGGTACCTGTGCTACTGCATCCGGGCGCACCGGCTAGGACGAACCGAAGCACGGCGCCAGCGCGGCGTCCGCTTCACCGACGAGCAGTGGACTGCCCTCGATGCACTGGCGGAGTCGCTCGACGCAGCAGGCGACGCCACGAGGGAAGAGGACAGGCGGCTTGGCCGAGGCGGCCGCGGCAGCAGCAGAAGCAGCCACCCGCAAGGGGGGGGGAGGGCCCCAGCAGCCAGAGGCCTAGGAGACTGGCATGAAAGCGAGAGTGCGTATGAGGCAAGCAGCGACGGTAGCGATTCCGACATAGAGGGGGCCGGATACCAACGACACCGATCTCCCGGCCAGAGCGGCGGCAGACCAGGCGAGACAGACTCCTCTACCGGGTTCCAAAACACGATTGGCGACAGGCTGGAGTACAGCGAGGCCCTCGACCTTCGGGTCTACAGGTTCTGCGTCGTGTCCCTGAAGCAGAAGGTAGCAGTTGACATATTCGCCAACCCGCTGCTCCACTTCACCGCCATACTGGGCATCCTGGACCCCAAGAGGAGGGGTGTACCAGACGACACCGCCGGCAGAGGCAGCAGCGGCGGTGGCAGCAGCAGTGGCAACAGCACCGGGCCAGAACCAGGAAAGGCCGTTGCCAGGGGCGTCAGCGGCCTCGGTTGGTGCCCGGCATCCAAGTTCACGCAACGGCTTGCCGGCATCATGTGGGGCGGCCGGATCCTGATGCTCGAACACTTCTTCGAGGCGGAGCCAATCGACGGCGACCCGAACGAGATCAGCGTCGCGGTGATCGAGGACTTCGTGGAGCAGTTCAGGTACTGGCTCGCCGACGGATCGCACACGCCCTTCAGCGCCATCATCCGCATGATGGCGTACGGCAAGGACCACCGGCGCAGGGAGGGCGGAAGGCCGCGGGTGATGTGGGAAGCCAGCGGCAGGGCGCTGCGGTACCTAGGGCAGCGGGTAATGATCGAGGCGTTCCAGAAAGCGGCGCGGACGACCCTGACGACGGCGGAGGCAACAATGGAGGAGCTGATGCGGGGCGGCTGGGCCGAGGCGCGCGAGGCGCTGACGCTCGACCGGGTTGTCGACACGGCGCTCTTCGAGGGCGCCGGGCAGTCGTTTGCCACGAACGAGGCGAACAGCTGGCTGCGGCCGGGGCCCCAGAGGCTGGCCGAGCTTTGCCGGGGCTCTCTCTGGGACGCGAGACTGGAGAAGTGGCGGCAGGACGGCGTGCTCGGGTGGCTGGCGAAGGCGGAGTCCTTCAAGCGGTCGCTGCTCGCCAGCATGCACGTCTGGGGGGGGCAGCCCGGGCGCGGACCCGAGATGACGACGGCGCGTTACTGCGATACGCAGGATATGGCGCGGAACGTTTTCGTCTTTGACGGGCAGGTGATGATCGTCACGGACCGGGACAAGAACCAGGCAATACGAGGCCTCAGTCGCAAGGTGGCCCGGTTCCTTCCTGACCAACTCGGCAAGATGATGGTGGCGTACATTGCGTGGGTGTTGCCCTTTGAGAGGCTCCTTTATGCCGAGGCCGGCATCCACGGGCCGTCCCGGTCGCTGCACCCGTGGCTGTGGAAGGACGCGCGGCGGGGTGTCTGGGGCACGGCTGAGCTGAGCAAGGAGCTAGACGCCGTCACGAGAGGGACGATAGGGGTGTCGCTGACAGTGTCAAGCTACCGTCACGTGGCGATTGAGCTCGGCAGGAAGATCCGCGGCCTTGTGGTGCGGCAGGTCGAGGTCGAGATGGCGGAGGAGGACGACGGGGCCGGGCCCGGGGCGGGGGCCCACCGAGGCGCACTAGAGACGGACCCGCTCACGGGCGAGGCGCGGAGGAAGCCCCGGATGGAGTTTATATGGGACCTGCAGGCAACGCACGGCGGCGTTACGGCAAGGCGGCACTACGCCATGAATATCGAGTTCCCCAACCAGCTGCAGCCGGAGATGGTAGCCAACTTCCGGGAGATCAGCCGGCTGTGGCACGCCTTCCTCGAGTCGACGTCGTCCGTGTCGATGCCGGCAGGGGAAACAACAGCCGAGGGCCAGCAGGGGCCAGCAGCAGAGGCAGAGGGGCAGCGGCAGCAGCAGCAGCAGCAGCAGCAACAGCAACATCGGCGCCAGCAGCCCACCCCCACAACCGCGCCGGGTACGCCCGCCCCTAAACGCAGGGCTACAGGGCTGGCAGAGACGAGCGAAACGCCCGGCAGCCGGGGTGCCGAGTCGGGGCATAAGAGGAGGGCCGCCAACGACGCCATACTGGAGTGGAGAAGGGTCCCGGACGAGGACGAGCTCGAGCGGCGGCTCGAGATCGGCCTCCATGGGCTCTTTGGCGAGGGCGCGCGTTGGAAGACGGCAGAGCAGCACGAGAGCGCCCGGCAGGTGATGTCGCTACGGGGAGGCAAGGTCCTGATGGTCGTGCTCCCGACCGGGGCGGGCAAGAGCGCGTTGTTCATGCTGCCGGCCGTGCCCGGGGTCCACGGCGGGGTCAGCATCGTAGTCGTACCGTTCGTCGCACTCCTCAGCAGCCTCACGCGCAGCGCACGCAGGGCCGGGCTCGACTTCCTGTTGTGGCAGCCAGCCTCAGTGACGGGGCGCGTGGAGCGGGTCCGGGTGGCGCCGCTGGTGTTCGTGGGTGCCGAGTACGCCAACTGCGCCGAGTTCGCGTCGTACGCCGAGGGCCTGCGGGCGCGGGGCCTGCTGAAGCGGATCTTTGTCGACGAGTGTCACACCGTGCTCACGGACGCGGCGTACCGGCCCCAGCTGCTTGGGCTGCGCGGCCTGCACCGGTACGACCAGCCGGTGATCCTGTTGACGGCGACGCTGCCGGTCCGGATGGAGGGATGGTTCCGGCGGCTCATGGTGGCGGACGAGGCGAGCATCGTGCGGGCCAGCACGGCAAGGCCGAACATCCGGTACCGGGTGACGTGCTGCAGCGGGCAGGGGCCAGGGCCGGGGGGGTTCTCCTCCATAGAGGCCGCCGTGCTCAGCAAGGTCAGGCAGACAGAGAGAGTGATGGGGCAGGGGCAGAAGGGTGTGGTGTACTGCCGGTCGAAACAAAAGTGCGAGCGTCTCGCGGCGGAAATCGGGTGCTCCTTTTACCACGGGTCGGTCAGCGCAGACGGGCGGGAGGAGGCACTCGAGGCATGGTCGAGCGGACGGTCCCCGAGCCGGTGGATGGCAGCAACGACGGGGCTCGGTTCCGGGGTCGACATCCAGAGCATCGTGGCCGTTCTCCACGCGGAGGCGCCGTACGGGCTCGTGGACTTCGTGCAGCAGACGAGGCGGGGAGGTCGGGCCGAGGGGGAAACAGTCGACTCGGTGGTCTTCCTGGACGGAGAGGGCGGGACGCCGTATGACCGGCAGGCAAGCGACGTAAGGCAGCTGGACAGGCAGGGGATGGAGAGGTTCCTGCAGACGGAGGGGTGCCGGCGGGTAGCGCTCGGGGTGTTCATGGACGGGTACGGGCAGGACTGCACGGGGTTGGGGGGGAAGGTGTGCGACCGATGCGAGGAGCAGGGCTATGGCGAGTTGGCAGGAGGGTGGGAGGAGGAGGTGGGGGTGGGGGAGGATGAAGGAGGAGACGTCAGGAGGGAGGTGAACCGGCTGGCTCGGGAGGAGATGGCAACGCAGAAGCTGTCAGGCGCACTACAGGGCTGGCTTGACGAGGTAGAAGGCAAGTGTGCAGTCTGCTACATGCACTGGTGTAACAGGGGCAGGCCGGCCAGCAAGGCCGAGGTATTCAGGCACCGGGGAGTGGAGTGTGGGCGGCTGGACCGGGAGAGATTCCGGAGGTGGCGGGCTAAGATCCAGTTCGAGCCGTACGCATGCTGCTGGCGGTGCGGTCTCGGGCAGACGTTGTGCCCGGGGGGACAGGGGGACGGGGCGGCGGGGGGGTCGGACGGGTGCCGGTGGGCGGACGCGGTGCTGCCGGTGATCCAGTGGACGACGCAGTTCAGCGTGGGGCGTCGGTGGATGCAGGAAGAGTTCGAGGTCGACGCGTCGGACGAGGCGGGCTTCACCAGCTGGCTGGGACGATCGCGGCAGGTAGGGGGGTTGGACATGGCAACGAACGCGCTAGCGGCATGGGCAGTGTTAGTACGGCGTGTGTGTAGAGTAGAGAGCGAGGATGTATAAGGGTTACTGTAATAAAGGTATAGGGATGGGATAGTTTGGCATAGAGAGAGGTGCTATTATATAGTGTTTTTTAGTTAGAGTTATGATTTGTTTCTAGGGTTGGAATAAAAGTAACAAAAAGACATCTATAATGTAGGGCTTTGTTTGCGTTTCTATGTAAATGTAAACAATATAGGGAAGTATTAACCTAAGTTTGCAATCCTACTTAACTACGAGTGAGTATGTAAATTAAAACTAATATACTTTAGCTTTAGGGTAGTACTTAAAATTATTAACCCTTTTAGGTCCCTAGTTAAGATAGTTAAGCTTCTAGTAGTAAGTATACTGAATAGAGGCCTAGGCAGTAGAGAAGGTACACCCTTTATTTACTAGGCAGGTATATTATTAGATTTAAAAAAAAAGAGTGTAGAGGCTAGGTAGCTACTAGCTTAACTAAAAGGTTAACCCTACAGGTAAGCTAGCGGCTAATAAGGTAAAGGCAGGCCTTAAAACCCTTTAGGGCCTAAGACTGAAAGAATCCTGCAACCTTAATGTATTCAGGTTTTTAGTCGTATATCTAATACTAGCTATTAATTGCAGAACTTGAAAGTCGGGGCCTGTTATTCGATAAAGGTAGAGGCCTGCACTAGTATTAACAAGGCTGCCGGAGCCGGTCTGGGATCGGACGGCAGAGGCCTCAGGACCAAGGGATCAGCCCAAGAACAGGACCGCAGGGCCGGCCGGCCACGGATCGGACCAAAGGAGGGATCGCCCAAGGCAGGCCAGCAGGCGGCAAGGCCGCCCTTGCTTCCGTGCCCGGCTCGGTCGCAGGTCCAGACCTCCGGATCCGATCAGAGTTGAACGCGAAGCGTCTGCAGCAGGGCCACAAAGACGTTTCGTACCATCTGAAGAATCCAGCAAAAGAGGACAGGCAGGGTTATTATAGGTATTAATATATTGCCGACTAAGGCGGGCCCGAAGGCAGCCGTTAAAATACTGCAGGGCTGAAGGCTGGAAACCCTAGGCAGAGATCGGACTGCAGGGCCCAGGCTGGGAGTGGGCCGCCACGGATCGGACCAGAGACCGGACTGCGCAGCGGAGGCCGGGCCCAGGAACAAGGCCGGCCGGCGAGGGCAGGCCCCAGGCGGCCTCCAACACCAGTCACAGAAGATCAGCTTCGGCTGAGAGGGCTGGCCTGTGTAGCTGAAGAAGGAAGGAAAAGAGGGGGTGAGGGAGGGGGTGTTGGCTGTTTTTCTACCCCCTTTCTTTCTAGAAACCCCTCTGAAGGGAAGGTGCAGACGGCCCGTTCCTTCCCTTTCGAAACAACCAAGCAGGGGATTATTTTCCTGCAGCCTATAAAACTCAACGAATTGTCCCCCCTGATAAAGCCGTTGCACTGCCTGCCCAGCCTGCTTTGAGGCTGATACTCATGAACCCGACGTTCAAAGTCGGCAGCGCATCGATCTCTCTCTGAAAACGCGGGCCCGTCACCTTCAAGGTCGACGGCGTCTCGGCGACGGCGCGCCATCCTCAGCCCCGTACGATGGCTAGGGTAGGCCAACCCGGAGGTTCAGACGAAAGTCCGGACTGCCGGCCCAGAGCCGCCTCGGATCGGACCAAAGTCCGGATCGCACGAGGCAACCCTGCCCGGGCAGCCAGCGACGAGACCGCCTCTGTTGCAGCCTCCCGGGTGAAGGAAGGCCTGGAACCCCCCCCCCCTTCCAGGGGTAAGTCATTTGCCCGCACGGGGTAGGGAGAAGGGAAGGGAAGGAGGGGGATGACGGAGGCAGGGAAGGTGCCTTTATACCCCCCCTTTCGTTAGAAACCCCTCTAAAGGGAAGGTACGGACAGCCTGTTCCTTCCCTTTTAAAACAACCAAGCAGGGGATGATTTTCCCGCAGCCTATAAAACCTGACGAATTGTCCAACCCAGACGAGGCCATTGCACTGCCTGCCCAGCCTGCTTTGAGGCTGGTACTCGTGAACCCGACGTTCAAAGTCGGCAGCGCATCGATCTCTCTCTGAAAACGCGGGCCCGTCACCTTCAAGGTCGACGGCGTCTCGGCGACGGCGCGCCATCCTCAGCCCCGCACGAAGGCCACCCTACGCCAGCCCGGAGGTTCGGACCAAAGTCCGGACCGCCTAGAGGCCTCCGGAGCCAGGGTTCAGGCCAAGGGCAGGATCGCAAGGCTGGCTGGCCACAGATCGGACCAGAGGAGGGATCGCACAGGGTGAGGCAACAGCCCCTAGGGCCGCCCTAGCCCAAGTGCAGGGTTGGACCTCCGGATTAACACGACCCTAGGAAAGGCCTGCCTGCAACGAATAGATGGATTGTCCCTAGCGACAACACGTGAGATGCGTGACCAGTACATTATCCAGTATAGAAGCCCACCCACTGTCAACAACAAGGCTGCTCTCATCAACCTCGAGCCACCATCGTGGGGCCAAGACAATCACAATCCACGATGTACCGCCCGCTCTCAGACGGAGAGGCACGCCGATTGTGGAAGGGCTGTGCCGGATGACAACAAGGCCGCCAGAGCCGGCCAGGGATCGGACCGGGGGCAGGATCGCAAGGCCAGGATCGGACCAGGGACAGGATGACAAGGCCGGCCGGCCACAGATCGGACCAAAGGTGGGATCGCCCGAGGCAGGCCGGCAGGCGGCAAGGCCGGCCCCTTCTTCCGTGCCTAGCTCGGCTGCAGGTCCAGATCTCCGGATCCAATCAGACTTGAACGCAAAGCGCCTGTATCGGGGCCACAGAGACGTTTGCTACTGTGTAAAGAAACCAGCAAAAGAGGGCAGGCAGGGTTATAACAGGTATTTATATATTGCTAACCAAGGCAGGCCAAAGGCAGGCTATAAAACCCTGCAGGACGTAGAGCTAATTCAGCAGGTGGCTAGGCTCGTGGTAGGGTTGGTCTGGGACAAGCGGCAAGGGTGTTTCTCGAGCCGTCTGGGTCTCTTGTAGGTCTCTTTCATTACAGTGACTGGTTCTTGGGGTTTCTGTTTCTCTGGGTGTCCACTTGTCTAGTTCTGTAGCGGTCTGCATGGGCGGCTCTCTAGCTGGGGTTGTCTCTCAGGGTTGGAGGGGCAGAGGTTCCAGGGGGTTTTCTTAGTGTTTCCCAGTCGTGCGACAACAGGTTAGGGTCAGGCGGCAGGCAGGGACAAGGTAAGCAGGCGGAGGGCACTAGGGGGGGGCAGCAGGAGGACGAGAAGGGATCAGGGTTAGGGTTAGTTGGCAAGTTAGGGTTTTATTGGGGTTATGGGAGGCGGTGGCGGCGTTGAACCCAACCGCCCCCCAGCGGCGGACGGACGGATGGATGGGGTGAGGTTGTTTTCGGCGTTTACGTCGGGTTTGGGGGCGTAGCGGTTACGGGCCGAGACGGTAACACCGTGGCCCCGGAAGCACGGTGGACCGGCAACGGCGTGGACCCGTACCCCGTGGCCCCGCGAAGGCGGTAAGGCCCCCGAACGGCGTGCGGCGGCGGCTGCTTGAAAACGACCGGTGGCGTGCGGCAGCGCGCGTGTCAGGCCCCCGGCGGGGTGTTGGGTCTGTTCGGCTCTGTTTGGCTGTGTCTACTTGGGTCTGTCTCTGTCTGTCTGGCTGTGTTTGGCTGTGTTTGGCTGTGTCTGTCTGGCTGTGTTTGGCTGTGTTTGGCTGTGTCTGTCTGGCTGGCTGTGTTTGGCTGTGTCTGTCTGGCTGTGTCTGTCTGTCTGGTTCTGTCTGGCCGTGTCTGTCTGTCTGGCTGTGTCTGCTTGGTTCTGTTTGGCTGTGCCTGTCTGTCTGGCTGTGTCTGCTTGGTTCTGTTTGGCTGTGTCTGGTTCTGTTTGGCTGTGTCTGTCTGGTTCTGTGTCTCCGGCTCTGTGGACCCCGGCGACGGTTTCCAACGACCGGGTTACGGCTGTTGGGCTTTGACGACGGGTGGACGGGGTCAAACGACCGGTCCACGGCTTGTTGGGCAAACCGCTGTGACGCGGCGTGACCGGTCGAGGGCGGCCGGGAGGGTAGGGGTCCCGACTAAGCTTGTGAAGTATGGGAAAAGGGTTAGGGTTAGGGTTAGGGTTAGGGTTAGGGTTAGGGTTAGGGTTAGGGTTAGGGTTAGGGTTAGG